>NC_140581.1:320307785-322707785 GCF_964204655.1 Triturus cristatus
GATACCAAGATATATGCCAAAATTTTAGCCAATCGACTGGCCCCTGCTTCCCCTTGTGGTTCCCCTAGAGCAGTCAGGGTTTGTTCCCAGGCGTTGCTTTACCTCTAATCTGCACACTATATTTGGCACCATTCAGAGGCTAGACCCGGCTTGCAAAGCTGCAGCGGTATTTTTAGATGCCAAGAAGGCTTTCGACTCTGTAGAGTGGGGTTTCATGAAAAGCGTCCTGCCGAGAATTGGGGTGGGAGACGTCTTTCTTCACTTAGTAATTACCTTGTATGTGCAACCTACCGCACGGGTCCGGTTTGGCAGGGAAGTCACTGCTCCTATATGTATATCTAGAGGCACCAGGCAGGGCTGCCCATTGTCTCTATTATTATATGCCCTGGTTGCTGAGCCCCTTGCTTGCGCGCTACGGCAATACCATTTACATAGGGGACTGGGATTCTCAGATTACATGTTAATCATTTCCGCTTAAGCTGATGATACCCTGATATATGTTCGGGACTCAGGCCTGAATCTTGACCCGGTATTGATGGGTTCGAATTCATGTTGATCCAGCGATTGTCAGAACAGAGAGTTACGGTAACGCTATATCAAAATTGGAGGACGACATACGCAGATGGATTAAGATACCTTTATCATTAATAGGCTAAATTTCCCTAATGAAAATGGTCATTTTAAGGAGGTTCCTCTTCCTATTCTTAACATTCCGATCACACTTCCACGTTCTCTCTTTGGGGTTCTTTGTAAATTATTGATTAGGCTGGCCTGAGCTGGTAAATAGCCAAGAGTCAAATGGGAGACTCTGACACTCCCTTACGTGGTGGGTGGTTTAGGGGTGCCTGACTTAGAAACTTTAAAAAAGAGTGGCACAGGCCTTGCACGCGTACGGCTGGATACACCTCAGGATATGCCACATTTGTTCTTGGAACGGAATGTGGCTAGCCCCTTGACTCTTCCGCAGACCCTTTTTACTCCTTCGTCCCGCAGGCATGGGGTTCTGGACCCACTAAACTCTACAGCACAAGCATGGGGCAGATTGCTTGACTCGCAGTCTGGAGCGCTTATGTACTCCCCGCTAATGCCACTCGACAGGTGCTGCTGGCTCCCAACGTTAAGAGAGCGGGCAGTCCTTAAAGCAATAGCACATATAGGCATCAGCACACTGGGCGACTTCTTCGGGGATGGGGAAATGCGAGAATGGGAGGACTGCGCTGAGGGCTCGCAGGGACACTCGCCCCTGGATAAATTCCAATACATTAGAGTTCACCAGCTGGGGGATGATATGCAGGAGCTGAGGGAGTTTCCAGCTCTCTCTTACATAATTAAAGCTAAAACACCGGCGAAACTTATCACAGCATTATACTCATTGGCCCAGAAGCCCCAGAAACTGCTCCCACATGGCAGGGAGATTTTGACACAGTTATTGCCGATAGGTGCAGGGCATACTTTGTGAGGCCACGAAGCGAGTGTTGCTAAATGGTAGGCACCGATTGATTCATTTCAAATTCCTGAATAGAGTTTATTGTACCCTCAGCAAGCTTGAGCGATATGGGTTGTGGGAGAGTGCCAGCTGCGATAAATCTGCAGAGTCGGACGCTGGATTCTTGCATGTGTCTTGGGCCTGCCCCAAGATTATTGACTTCTGGGAGAAAGTATATGTGGCACTGAGTGAGATTGTAGGTCAATGTCTAACGCCCGGTCCTTTGGGTGCGCTGCTGGGATATGATAAAGACATTCTGTCTGACTTTAGGAAATTAGTTGCTATAGGATTGCTGTTGGCCAAGCGCTGGGTCGCCGTGAGATGGGCTAGGGGTCCTGTACCACTTATCCGAGACTGGAACTCAGACATGCTCTATTGCAACACACAGTCCGACGCATATAATGAACTTCTTCCCACACAATGTTGTCCTAAAGGATACTGGGGCATATACCAGCAATACTTAATTGGGAAAGAGTCGGGCGAGTCGGAGGGCAAAGATGAATAGGCTGCTGATGGGGGGGCACTGTCCTTTGCTAATGTCTCTGAACTAGGGGGGCCGCTCCATGGTTTTATGGGTGGGGGACTACTATACATTTTGTGTGCTCCTGTTTCCCCTATAATACTTATGGGTCTGTGCATGCAAATCCAACTGCACACTTAGTCATTGGTCCAAGGAAATGCAGTATGCCGCAATTTCCTCAGCATCGATAAGGGGGGTGTCTTGCTTTGTTATAGGGTGATTGTAAGGGTGAGGGGGTTTGTTCGACTGTTTAATTGTTCTGCAAATCCAATTTGGGTGATGGTACAACTGCTGTGTGAGGCGCAATGTTGCACCAATGTTCTAAAATGCAATAAATAAATAATAACTTTTTTTTTTTAAACATATAATCCAGGTACACAATCATACGTAGGCCCCGCGCCCTCAGATGTTTCATCACCGGATTCAATGCCTTATTGAAACACCAAGGTGCCAAAGAGAGACCGATAGGCAGCGAGGTGAACTCTAAAGTTTGGTTCCGCCACTGGAACTGGAGAAACAGTCAATGATGGTAGAAAAATTGGGGCCATAAGATAAGCATTCTTGAGGTCTAGGCGGACCATCCAATCGTTGGTCCACAAGAGATTGTGGAACAGGTGAATCTCCTCCATTTTAAACTGGCGGTAAACCACCAATTTGTTGAAATCTCTGAGATTTATGACCGGGCGCTGGTCCCCATTCTGCTTCTGGACTAGGAAGTGATTGCTTAAAAACCCTCTTGGGTGTGGGGCGAAGTGGCAGATCGTACCCTTGGCCAATAGCTCTCGGACCTCCTGGTTGATAAGGGTGGCTTCCTGGCCAGAGAAATGGAGAGGGGGGATCTCTGGACGGCAGACCCATGGAATTCCAGCTGAAAACCCCTGCACTGTCTATAGAACCCAGGCATCTGAGCTGATGGCCCACCAGTTGTCTAAGAAGTGAGCCAGGTGACCCCAGACAATAACACAAAACAATCAAGTCACTCACCATGGGAGTTGGCGGATCCGCCACCACGGGGGCCGTGACAATGTCATCTTTGGCGGGGATGACCCCTGGCAGGGTAGAACCCACCAAAGCGTGATGAATTCTGCCACAGTCGTCTCCGGGAAGGTTGGCCTCTACCAGAGGCTGCCTGGGAGGAACGGCCAGCCGAGCGCCCCTATCACAGCCACCCCGGAGAAAACACGTGTGTTGAAAGAGAGCTTCACTGTGGATTGGGCCTTGTCTCATTAAAAGTGGATACAAACTTACCGAGTTCTTTGACAAATGGATCGCCAAAAGCCCTCCCTGCGCCACTTGCCCTACCTCTGACGTGGCTAGCTCACCCAGTTTTGGGTCCAGCTTAATAAGCAAAGACCTGTGCCTCCTCGTAGAGATGGCACAGTTGGCATTTCCTAGAAATATGATCGCTCTTTGCGTCCATCTAGAAAGGACATCGGGTGGGATCAGGGCACCGGACAATTTGGCGTTCACCGCCATATTGAAATTCTTAACTAATGGGCCAGTGATGGCCAGTAACTTATCTTGGCTTGACCACCAAAAGCGGTCAATGCCCTTCTTGGGGTCCTTCATATACTTAGATAAGAAGGCCGCCATACAGGCGGCAATCTCGGGTGTGACCGCCATCTTCCCTCTATTGAAGGCCTAGGGCACTCTGCTCTGAGGTGGGAGCGAACCTCCTGATCCGGGAGCTTGCGCAACCTCCCGCCTACATACTTGGCCACCTTATCGCATGGCACCCACTCTGAGGACCGGGGTGTAACAACCCATCAGAGTCTAGAAGTTCAGATTGGGAAGTCTGGGGTTCCAGCCTCAAAGGGGAGTTAGAGGCGTGAAGAGAAGTCCAGGACCTGGTCTTCCATTGGTAGGGGGCGGCCGGAGCGCCGACCAGTGGGGGAGGAGGGTTGGCCAATAGGAAAGCCTTCTTTAATCTATCAAAGGCATCCCCCCCTCGGAAAGGGAGCATTTGCGCTGGTTCCCAGGAGGAGGGGCACTTGCATCCTCTGGAGGTTTGGGGACCGAGGAGTGTCTTCACTTGGGTGAGGGGTTGAAGGCAACATTGTGCCAGATCCATCAATCTCTTCTCTAGAGGGGCCATGGCATCTGAGACCACCCTGACAATGGCGGCATCTACCCCGTCACAGAAGTCGTAATGGTCGGGAAATATTGGACCTCCTCATCCTCCTCATAATAATCCCCAAAGTCCTCCACCCTGGTAAGTAAACCAGGGCAGTATCTGGCCAAGGAAGGAAGAGCTTGGGGAAGGGTGGCCACCCACCAGGTAAGAGGGATGCAAAAGAGTCTGAGGAACCCCAGCAATCAATACAGCCCCTTTAGATGTTTCTGCCACGGGTGCTTAACACCCCTGTGGCAGCAGGGGAAGCATAGGGACCGGGTTCAGTCCTGTAATAGGAATAATAAAGGCTCTTAGGCCAGGCACACTCTGCGCCCTCAGGATACTTTGGGCGGGACGCTTCACATGTCTATTAGTTTAATTTTTCTAACCAGCCTGGGCACGTCTGCCCATTCACCAGGGTCACTGATCTCTAGCCTACCCCACAGGGTGTTCCGCTGCAAGCTGGCCGGGGGCACAAATCGCAGAGCTGTAACACGCAGATGGAGGTGCTCAGCACAGTTCTGAAACTGACGCACTCTCCTCTCCGCGCTTGGTGTGCACATCACTGATGACATCTCAAATTACATCACTGATGACATCACTGATGACATCATCCATGTGATAAATTACTGCATCTTCTCACACCCTAATTTAACCGTTGATACACGAACTCAAAATTTCAGACGTCCATTCTCAAAACCATAGATACTCCAATACCAATAACTACATACCCACTTATTAACTCTTAGGTCTACATACACCTCCACTCATTCACATGTACAGTCACTCATACTTACAGTCACTCCGTACAAGACTATCATATGCATTTATACACCTACATAGACACTCACACACCACCAATCATCCACAGAGGTACTGTCACACCTAGTCAGTCATGCAAATAATTAATCACACTCCCATTTACTCACCTATGCAGTTATACACACTCAAGTTCACTTACTCATAAAAATAGTACCACATTCTTACGCTCTTATACAATCATTGATACAAGCACACACTCATCCATACAGCCACTCTCACAATCACACACTCTCACATATACCCACTTATATCCACTTACACGCATATATACTGCATTTCACATATGTAGTTAGTCACAAATGTACCACTGAGATATACATTCAATCCCTAACACACCCATACATACACTCACTCAACCATACAGTTCATCACCATGCACCCATAGAATCACCCACTCACACATCTATGCACAGAGTCACACACAGCCTACCCACACAAACACTCAGGCACCCATACAGATACTCAGACAACCAATCGATAACCCATATAGACACTCATATTCACAAAACCATGCAGCCACTTATACACCAGCAGACAGAAACATACAGACATTCACACAGTTTAGTCCCTAGTCTGCAGTAAGATACATTGAATGACTCACTTATAGAGTCAGTTACACACCTAGAAAATCATCCATTCACACACTTGTACAGCCACTCACTCTTCAACAGGCCTTTCACATAAATATACAACACATATTTAAAATTTACAGAAACACACAGTCATTGGATGATGTCATCAGTGATGTCATACGTGATGTCATTTGAGATGTCATCAGTGATGTCATCAGTGATGTCACTGACCATGTCATGAGTGATGTAATATGTGACATCATCAGCAGTGCATTGCGGGGGCGCGAGTTATAGTTATCTGAACTAACTATAACAGGGGAATTTCTAGTGTTTTGTACGAGGGAAATGTCCAGCTAACTATAACACCCCTGAAACCTATGGTTTTTTCAGTGAATTTCTAAGGTTTTTTAAATGCCAATTCCTAACTATAACACCCCTGAAACCTTTGGTTTTTTCAGTGAATTTCAAAGGGTTTTTAAATGCCAATTCCTAACTATAACATGCATGAAACCTATGGTTTTTTAAGTGAATTTCAAAGGTTTTCTAAATGCTAATTCCTATCTATAACGTATCTCTAAAGATATCATGAAAAGCATTCTTTTTTAAAAGTAGGGTGCACATTAGTTTTGTGGAAAAGCATCTTTGTGATTGGTTAAGAAAAAGCAGTTTCAACGTGGAGTACATATCATAGGATAAAATTTGCTTAGCTCAACCACACCTGCTACTTGCATTTGGAAGGCACTGTTCGAACTTAAAACAATCGTCAAATTTTAACCTGCACATGTCATGTTCAAGAAAATGTTACAAAAAAAATACCGTAAAGTTTAAAAAAATTGATGAACTTTTAGCCTGCACGTGTTGTAGAATGTT
Source organism: Triturus cristatus (assembly GCF_964204655.1). NCBI lineage: Eukaryota > Metazoa > Chordata > Amphibia > Caudata > Salamandridae > Triturus > Triturus cristatus. The sequence continues at coordinate 320,314,169 of NC_140581.1, forward strand.
CTAGAAAGTGTGTTGATAGGGTACGTTGACTTCTATGTGTTGCTGAATATTAAAAAAACGGTTCATATGGAAAATTAAAAAGAAACCAATAGAGAAGTTTTGAAACCTAAAAGAATCAAGGAACTATTCTAATTTATTCTTTACATGTATTTATGAGTGCAGCAACAAAATTATAGACACAACAGCACCAGGAAGAGGAAGAAGCAGGGAGTGGGGGGATGAGGGGAGATGGGCAGAATGGCACACATGCACAATTAAGTACAGCACAAGTATAGATAAACAATGGCCAAAATGAAACACACCAACAAGGAGCACAATTCACACAACCCGCCAACATCACACCACTGAACGAGCATAGAAGTGAAAACCACGCTGCATTCATACAGGATGTGTACAAAGGCCAGTCGTTGGTGTTGTGGGATGTCTGCGACCGTGGTCATCATGAATGAGATGCCCAGCATGTGGCACATGGTCGAGTTCACTGTGTGTTATGTTGCCAAACGGCTGCTCCTCCCTCCCACACTTTTGTACGATGAGTTGTTGTATCTCGTGCACTCGTACGGCACTCCATTGTAATGCCAATTTGCGCATGTCCTGCTACATTCCAACAACAACATCACAGTGCCGTTTGGAGGTGGTACATGCCACTTTACAACATCGACTGCTGCGGCTCTTGTAACAGGCCACACCAGAACACAGAGACACACTTACTGCACTTCCTGTACACGGACATGTCCGTGACACCCCATTCCCCTTGCCGGATAGGCACACGCCTCTGTTGGCGTTTGCAACTGGGAATATCTCTCACCCTTCTTCCTTTCCCTTTTCTTTTATCACCCCACTTCCCCCTTTTTTGGGACTTCTTGATTGAGGGGAGGTGATTGTGTGAAGTATGGATCGTAATTGTCTTGCATTCACGGATGACCAGATTGCGGCCATTTTGTCTGGCCCTTCACTTTTTCCTGATTCATCCCTATCGAGTACACTTTCTGCTAGAGAAGAATGGGAAAAGTTAAGTGGTTTAAAGAAACGGCAGGTGAGGGTGCCATTGCATGGGGCCCTAATGACCGAATACTATGGGGCAGGGGCTGCTCCTGCTAGTTTATTGGTGAGGATCGAACCAAGGATTTTTCTAGAAGATAAGCAATTCCGGGTCGATTGGAGTTTCATCGCAAATAAATGTACCCGGGATTGGCTTATCTTAATTATTCAGACGGCCAAAAGGCTGAGTGACGCCCTGTTGAAGGAGATTCTTGATCTAGAGGAAGTAATAAAAAATGACACAACCCTTACTGATACAAAAGATCATCTACAGAGAATACAAGAGGATTTGACCGAATATAAAAACTACATGGTCAATCAAAAAATTAAGGGACTCAAAAGAAATTTGGAGAGGTACACACATGAGTGGGCTTTCCCTTACGTGGATGATAAACATTATCAGGCAAGCAGTGAGAGTATTCCTCCATCTAGATATCAGAGAGGGGGGCGTCAACAGCCTAGGAGAACACCTGGTAATTGGACCTTCGATAATACCTCCAGCGAGGATGATGAGGCAGCTCCACCCATAGCCCAGGGGAAGGTCAGATTCAATTTGGAACCCCAGGCCAATCAAGAACTTGGCTCCCTGATCCGTTCTTTTTTGGGCCAGGCACAACAAGGAAACAGAGGGGGAGGTCACAGGGGACGGGGCAGAGCCAGACAGAACCAGTCTCAGAACTGGCAGATGTTCTCCCCGCGCCAAACTCGCAGTCGAGGTCGAGCCCCAATGTAGATGTGAATAACATTGTTGTGAACCTTTCAGGACATGAACTAACAGCAGGCCAATTAAAAGTACTGAACCGTGGTCTTGGGTATGTTCCGACCCCAAAACATGATTCTTTTAAATGCCGGACCGAACTCCATGAAGTGGTGAGAAAAATCAAGATCAAGAAATTCTTTGCAAACAAAGAACAGACTCCTGCCTCAGTTTTCTCCACGGATTTACACCGTCCCTCCCAGTTTTGCCCACCACTATCCTCAGTTGGCCCTGAGGTGGCAGTTTTTGAGAATAAGGTCTTGAATGAGATTAGACTACTTGAGGAATCACAACAGGCTAACACCTTCAACAACATGAGCAAATTGGATTGGGCTGCAGTAAAATCCTTGCAAGATAACGCTGCACTTACCATCAAATCTGCTGATAAAGGGGGCGCTGTGGTTCTTATGAATACCAGCGACTATGAGGCGGAAGTACTGAGGTTGTTGAGCGACAGGAAGAACTACTGTCCTCTTGCACGTGACCCCACGGCTGAACTGCTACAACAGATTACCATCATTGTGGCACAGGCGCGGGAGAAGAAATGGATCACTGCCAAAGAGGCAGAGTTCCTCGTCAACGTCAACCCCAGGACACCGGCATTCTATATTCTGCCGAAGATTCATAAGGCCCAGCGTCCACCCCCAGGCCGCCCTATTGTATCGGGCATTTCCTCGGTACTTGAGCCCCTTTCCCAATTTGCTGATTTTTTCCTCAGGGAATCTGTAATCACCCAACGGTCATATGTTCAGGATACGACCGATATCCTTAACATCATCAATGAAATGGACTTTGATCCCTCTCAGCAGTTACTTGTGACCATCGACATCGAGTCCTTGTACACTAGCATCCCCCAGGACGCGATGCTGGTGGCAGCAGCTCGCGCCCTGGGGGCTCAGGAGTGGTTTTACGACACTCCTCAGTCCTTTGTTATGCAATGTGTGGAGTTGGCCCTTACCCGAAACTATTTCTGTCACAAAGATGCCCTGTATTTACAGATCTCGGGGACATCTATGGGCGCTATATTCGCGCCGAGCCTGGCATGTATTTATGTCGGCCAATTCGAGGAACACTACCTGGACCATCCCTCCAATCCCTTCCAGGGGCACATTTGCCTCTGGAAGAGATATATAGACGATGTTCTATGTATTTGGACGGGCACTCAACAACACCTTTGTGAATTTCTGGAATGGCTGAACTCGCTTGACAACTGTTTAAAATTCACCTGGCAGTTCAGCAGAGAGACGGCAACGTACCTTGACCTTGACATCACTGTGGTTAATGATAGACTTAGCACCACCGTTCATCATAAGCCCACTGACAAAAACTCCTTGTTGCACTACCAGTCGTACCACCCCAGAGCTCTAAGGGACAACCTCCCGGTTGGTCAGTTTCTGAGATATCGCAGAAACTGCTCCTCCACAACTGACTATTTACATCAATCAGAGGTTTTGAGCATGAAATTGGAATAACGTGCTTACCCTAAGAGAATCATCACTAGAGCTCGCAAAAGGGCTCACAATACACCTAGGGAGGCATTGCTTGAGAGGAATAAAAAGGAAGCAAGGGAGAGCTTGCCAGTAGTTCTGACATTTGACCCGTTGTCTAATAAGATCAGACAAATAATCAAGCGACACTGGTCATTGTTATCAACTAGTGACTTTCAGATGCCCCAGCCCAGATTCGCGTTTAAAAGGACGCAAAACCTGAAGGACAGACTGGTGCATACAAGACCTGCCCATGGTCAGAAGAATGTAAGCCTACCCCAGGACATCATCCCTGTGGTAGCTGCTCGGTGTGTGAACTGACGGAGAAAACAACTGAAATTACACTAGGTAGTGGGAGAACCTGGTTTCTCCGTCAGTTTACCAATTGCAATACATGCCATGTAATATACAGACTGACATGTCCATGCGGCCTACACTACATTGGTCTTACATCTAGAAAGGTCAAGGTACGCATACAGGAACATCTGAGCACGATCAGGGCCGGCAAGCTCACTACACGATTGGTACAACACTACAGAGACCAGCAACATCACTTTAGATCTTTAAAGTGGGTCATTCTGGAGAAAGTTTGTGGCGACATTGGCGAAATAGACAAGAGATTGGCTGTGAAGGAGGCCCGCTGGATCTACTCAGAGAAGGGGGATACCATTGGTCTTAATGACCAAATTGAGTGGAACAAAGTGAGCAGATAGGTGATCATTAATAAGCTGAGTATAACACCATGGAATTATGACCCCACTACCCGCACCAATCCTTGATGTTCTATTTAAGGCACAATAAGTGTAGTCTTACTCATGAAAAGTCTAGCTGTATGATCCGAAATGATAAACTTGGGGTATATCTGCTCTCCAATGTGGGCATTTGGTGGCTTACGGGTCGAGTCTGTGTCTCTCTTTTTATTGTTGAGGGCGGCTTGTGTAATATGTTAATGGTGCACACACTCATGTCCTCGAACCCGTATGTGCGCTCTACTTTGTAGTCTGGAGTTTACTTAATTTCATTAATCTCGAACTGGTTTCTTCCTTCTATATCTATCTTTGGTAAGATGGCTGCCGCGTTTTTCATCCTTTAGTAGAGATCCGTTTTTCCACTTGAGGGGTGCTGTTTGTGAGAGGGAATACGTCCTTTGCATATGGGGTGTTAGCCCGCTGGATTCAGGCTTGTTGTTAAGTCATACGGAACACACTCAATAACCGTTCTGTGGTTGTGAAACATTTTTCCAGCAAGTTCTGAATTACCTGAAACCAGGACCCAAGACTACTTTAAGATGGCCGCTGCATTTCCCCTTAGTATATTGATACGAGCCGGGAAACCGCGTAGTCTCGCGAGATGGGCAAGAGCCGGTTTTGAAAACAGACACAGTCGCGCTGCAAGTTGTTCCAGTGTTGAGGTACCGCCTGGGTGTACAGTTACAGGGTAAGCCGGGGGTACATGAGCCACTGAGAAAAGGCTGTCTGCACCCTCGGATGTTGCGTGGATGTCGCGGTATGTGAAAACCAAGGTTATTTTTAAGCGTGGCACGAATAGGAGGGGTGTCGTTTTCGAAGCCAGCTCAGGTGTGTTGAAAACGGGTTGTGCTGACGTGAGGCATCAGAAATGAATGGGTGAATCGCTGAAAGGGTACATGGTTGAGCAGAACTCTCAACCTGTTAGGTGAAAGATCTATGAGAGATCGAGGAACAATAAATGTGCAGAGAATGTGCCGTGTTAGACTAGATCTATATGGTCTATATACTTTTTCTACAGGTGCAGGCACCAACTACGGTCGTGCTTTGCAGAGCAGGAAGGCGATAGTAAAGAGGTTAGAACGCCCCTGCGACTGGTTGGTGGCTGGTATGTGGTCCCATAGCCCCAACTAGGTAATGGATTTAAGCTCATTACCATAACCATTTTTAGGATGGACAGTGCATACATCCCCCGCCGAACTGATTAAGCTGTATGTTTGTCTTCTTGTGTTTGTCAGTCCATTTTAAAGGTGTGTGTCCAGAGAAGGTGATCCTTGACCCCTTCTTGCCCTGATGAATTTGCCACAAATTTAATTGGCAATGAAACATGTTGGCCGTCATTACCAAGGTATGCAACATGCTGTGTTTTTAAGTAGTGGGATAGACTCCTAACCAGAATAAAACAATTATTTGAGAGTCTATATACCCTCACTATTTTTTACTGTCTTGGTCTGCACAGTTTATGTGTTTCTTTGTTTTTTACACTACACCGTCTTGTGTTATGTGTTTTTTCACTGGACACTGCACACTTTTTTCTTGAGAGAGAGTTGCCGATGATGAAATAAACGTGGGCAAGCTGGTGAGAACCAACCAGTAGCTCCTCTGGTGGTGCGCACGTGAGGTACTCTCTCTCTCTCTACACATTTTTTCACCTCTTTATCATCGAGGGTTTCTGTAGAGTGTATCTTTTTGTGGACTGCCTTCACATTCTCTTTCATTCTGACTTTTCTTACCTACTCAATTTTTAATTTTGTAGCATTCTGGATGGGTTTTCTCCATATAATATAATATAAATGAGTGTTGGTGGTTTGTGATAAAGCACACTTCCTCCACCTATTCCAGAACAAAAATAAATGTATGCTACAGTGTGCCAGGACTTTTTGTGTTGACACCCCTCTACTGACCTGTGAACCCCAGACCAGCACACGCCAGTTGTGCATGCAGGAGGATGCGTACGTAGCTACACATCCAGGCTCACTGTCAACGCTGAGGTGACAGCACACTGTGATGTTGCAGGGCTCGTGCCTATCATGCTAAGACAATGACCACAGGGACACATTTACTAAGATATGGGTTTGGGGGGCATTGGCGGTCCTGGAGTTGTAGAGATGAGTCTTCTGGCCCTCATGGGTATCCCTGTATCATGCTCATTGACTTTATGGCACCCGTGGGTGTTCTGGTGTGGCTCTTGGCTGTGTTCCCTTTCATGGTGCAGGTAGTTGTCCTGCTTAACACCAGCAGAAAGCAGGTGTAAAATCCCTGGTGCTAACGTGTCTTATCGCTGGAATTTGTTCCGCATTGCAATTAGTGTGAAAGTTGTGATGTGATTTTTTTCGTATGCAGAACAATATACGAACTGAGCAGTGTATCTCATCAAGATCCAGCACCTGACGTACTATTCCCAATCAATATAAATACAATGAGATTTCTTAATAGATTTTGTGTGTACACTGTAAGTGCAGCCAATACCTCAGTGCAATACAATACAGGATTTTAGTATTTAGAATAAATCGCAAAGGTGCACCTCATGTCTTTTTGCACGGGAACGGCTACTCTCCATTTCATTATCAGCACTTTAACAGAAGAAAAGTTGAGATAAATCTAACACACTATTCAGAAGTTGGTGCATACTACAGATATCACTAGTATTCCAGCGATAAGTGCCCCAAAATTTAACACCATGGTGGACTCCATCAAATAACAGTAATAAGAACAAGAAAGAGTCACACAGCAGTTAAGAGAACAACCAAAAACATTATTAATTTTTTTCCAAACTTTATTTTTTATAATAATAAATATATAAACGATAAACTATTTTCAAACTTTATTTTTTATTAACATAAATATAAACAATAAACTAATAAACAAAATGTAACAACAATAATACAAAACAACAAAGCAGAACACTCCTGTGGGAACCACGGATGTCGACGACAGACCTGGAAAATCAAAAAGATTGTTAAAAAAACAACATGGTATTCTTAACAAAATACCACAAGAAACAAATCACAGATATATAAAATGTATACAGCTAACAGAATTTTATAAGTTTAAATTACAAAAACTGTAAATGTTGCCGCTTTAAAATATTTACCGAATCTGAGGAATTTTTTTTGCAGAAGGCACCACGCCCACAACGTTTTTCATCAGTGGTGAAGAAATTTTTTAATTTTTTCCAAGGGGCAAACAAAGACGAATGCCACCTTCTTCATTCGCAAGATTTGCCAAAGTGTTCTGTTACGAGGGGATCCTAATAAAAAATACTCGTGCGGCACAGCAAGTATGATGAAACACCTAAGAACCCTTCATCCAAACAATCTTGCACGAGAAGAGTGCAAACAGATGAGAAACACTCCTGTTCTGTATCTGTAAAAAAGAATCACAAATAAATGTATATTAATAACTTTCAAATGTATACTATTCCATTACTGTACAAACACATTTTATATAAAAACTGACTAAGAATCTATAGCCCTGAACCACAAGTGTGACGATCGTTAAAACACTACATGCATAGTGCATACTACTTTGAAGCAGTTCATGCCCTAAAGCCTAACTCACTAAAAGACTACATGCTAGCTGACTAAATGATTACAGTACTATAAGGAGACACACTGGGTGAGTGACAGGGTGTTTGCTAGAAGAGTATGAATACTAACTAGAGAACTGAAGGTGTGAAAGACAACTGTGTAGGTGATTAGAGGCCTGCATCAATACTGCATAGGCATTTAAAGCAGTCCATGTGCTAAGGCCTGGCTCACTGCATGACTACTTGGGTACTGACTGAATGATTAGAGTACTGCAAAGATAGTATCTTGGTGAATGTATAAGTGTTTGGGTTTTAGCACAGTGAATGGATTAGTACATGGTGCTGAATGGGTCACTAGAGGACTGCAAAGGGAGTCACAGGGTGTTTCCTGGAAGTGTATGGATACTGACTAGGGAATTGAAGGTGAGAAAGACAATTGTGTAGGTGGTTAGAGGACTGCATGCATAGTGGATAAGGGTTTGAAGCAGTCCATATACTAAGGCCTGGGTCACTGGATGAGTACTTGGATACTGACTGAATGATTAGAGTACTGCAAAGAGAGTGCCTGGGTGAATTTATTAGGGTTTGGCGCAGTGAATGGATTAGTACATGATGCTGAATGGGTCACTAGAGGAGTGCAAATGGAGTGACAGGGTGTTTGCTGGAAGTGAACGGATACTGACTGGGGAATTGAAGGTGTGAAAGACAAGTGTGTAGGTGCTTAGATGACTCCATGTATAGTGGATAGGGGTTTGAAGAAGTCCATATGCTAAGACCTGGCTCTGTGCATGAATACTTAGGCAGTGACTGAATCATTAGATTACTGGAAAGAGAGTGTCTTGGTGAATTTATAAGTGTTTGGGTTTTGGCACAGTGAATGGATTAGTACATGCTGTTGAATGGGTCTCTAGAGGACTGCAAAGGAAGTGACAGGATATTTCCTGGAAGTGTATGGATACTGACTAGGGAATTGAAGGTGTAAAAGACAAGTGTATAGTATGTTAGAACACTACATGCATACTGCATAGACATTTGAAGCAGTCTATTTGGTACTTAGAAACTGACTAAATAATCAGACTACTACCAGGACAGTGCTTAGGTAAAAATGTTAAATTTTCAGTTCTGCCACAGTGAACAGAATAGTACATGGTACTGCACCTTAGTGTCAAACCCTGACTCATTTTATCAATGCATAAGCAAAGACTAGCTTCTAATGCTACTAAAACTTGACAACATGAGAGGTTTTAAATTAGTTATCTGTCAGCAAATATACGATGTTACCAAATGCCTCTCTCACAGTGGTTCTCAAATGCACACAGACTCACAATGTGATTCTAGACAAGCACCACTATCCCTAGGAGTTTATCAAAACTCATTCACTACAGTGGAAGTGGTAAGCGAACTGCACACAATCTTCATATTTCAGGACTGCACTTTTATGTCAAAGCCTGACTCATATAATCAAAGCATAAGCAAAGACTAGCTTCTAATGCTACTAAAACTTGACAACATGACCGGTTTTAAAACGGGTATATGTCAGCAAATACACGATGTTACCAAATGCTTCTCTCGCAATCCTTACCCAAATGCACACAGACTCACAGTGTGATTTTAGACAAGCAACACTATCCTAGGAGTTTACCAAAACTCATTCACTACTCTGGAAGAGTTAATGGTACTGCACACAATCTACATATTTAAGTACACCACATCAGTGTCAAAGCATGACTCATTTAATCAACGCATAAGCAAAGACTGGATTCTAATCCTACTAAAACTTCACAACATGACACGTTTTAAAACAGTTATCTATCAGCAAATACATGATGTTACCAAATGCTTCTCTCACAGTGATCCCAAATACACACTAACTCACAGTGTGATTCTAGACAAGCACCACTATCCCTATGAGTTTACCAAAACTCATTCACTACAGTGCAAGTGGTAAGGGAACTGCACACAATCTACATATTTCACAACTGCAATTTACTGTCAACGCCTGACTCATATAATGAAAGCATAAGCCATAACTGTCTTCTAATGCTACTAAAACTTGACAACATAACATGTTTTACAACACTTATCTGTCAGCAAATACACGATGTTACCAAACACTTCTCTCACAGTGGTACCCAAATGCACACAGACACACAGTGTGATTTTAGACAACAACCACTATCCCTACAAGTTTACCAAAACTCATTCACTACAGTGGAAGTGGTAAAGGAACTGCATACAATCTACATATTTCACAACTACACTTTAATGTCAATGCCTGACTAATTTAATCAACGCATAAGCAAAGACTGGCTTCTAATGCTACTAAAACTTGACAACATGACAGGTTTTAAAACAGTTATCTGTCAGTAAATACACGATGTTACCAAATGCTTCTCTCACAATCCTTACCCAAATGCACACAGACTCACAGTGTGATTTTAGACAATCAACACTATCCTAGGACTTTACCAAAACTCATTTACTACTTTCGAAGGGGTAAGGGGACTGCACACAATCTACATATTTAAGTACAGCACATCAGTGTCAAGGCATGACTCATTTAATCAACATATAAGCAAAGACTGGATTCTAATGCTACTAAAACTTCACAACATGACAGATTTTAAAACAGTTATCTGTCAACAAATACATGATGTTACCAAATGATTCTCTCACACTGATCCCAAATACACACTAACTCACAGTGTGATTCTAGACAAGCACCACTATCCCTATGAGTTTACCAAAACGCATTCACTACTCTGGAAGAGTTAATGGTACTGCACACAATCTACATATTTAAGTACACCACATCAGTGTCAAAGCATGACTCATTTAATCAACGCATAAGCAAAGACTGGATTCTAATGCTACTAAAACTTGACAACATGACAAGTTTTAAAACAGTTATCTGCCAGCAAATGCACAATGTTACCAAACGCTTCTCTGACAGTGGTTCCCAAATGCACACAGACTCACAGTGTGATTCTAGACAAGCACCACTATCCCTAGGAGTTTACCAAAACTCATTCACTACAGTGGAAGAGGTAAGGGAACTGCACACAATCTACATATTTCACAACTGCACTTTAATGTCAACGCCTGACTAATTTAATCAACACATAAGCAAACACTGGATTCTAATGGTACTAAAACTTGACAACATGACAGGTTTCAAAACAGTTTTCTCTCAGCAAATACACGATGTTACCAAACGCTTCTCTCACAGTGGTTCCCAAATGCACACAGACTCACAGTGTGATTCTAGACAAGCACCAGTATTCCTAGGAGTTTACCAAAACTCATTCACTACACTGGAAGTGATGAGGGAACTGCACACAATCTACATATTTCACGACTGCTCTTTAGTGTCAATGCCTGACTCATTTAATCAACACATAAGCAAAGACTGGCTTCTAATGCTACTAAAACTTGACAACATGACAGGTTTCAAAACTGTTTTCTGTCAGCAAATGCACGATGTTACCAAACGCTTCTCTGACAGTGGTTCCCAAATGCACACAGACTCATAGTGTGATTCTAGACAAGCACCACTATCCCCAGGAGTTTACCAAAACTCATTCACTACAGTGGAAGAGGTAAGGGAACTGCACACAATCTACATATTTCACGACTCCACTTTAGTATCAATGCCTGACTCATTTAATCAACATATAAGCAAAACTGGCTTCTAATGCTACTAAAACTTGACAACATGACAGGTTTCAAAACAGTTATCTGCCAGCAAATGCACGATGTTACCAAACACTTCTCTCACAGTGGTTCCCAAATGTACACAGACTCACAGTGTGATTCTAGACAAGCACCAGTATTCCTAGGAGTTTACCAAAACTCATTCACTACACTGGAAGTGATAAGGGAACTGCACACCATCTACATATTTCACGACTGCAGTTTAGTGTCAATGCCTGACTCATTTAATCAACACATAAGCAAAGACTGGCTTCTAATGCTACTAAAACTTGACAACATGACATGTTTTAAAACAGTTATCTGCCAGCAAATGCACGATGTTACCAATCACTTCTCTCACAGTGGTTCCCAAATGCACACGGACTCACAGTGTGATTCTAGACAAGCACCACTATCCCTAGGAGTTTACCAAAACTCATTCACTACAGTGGAAGAGGTAAGGGAACTGCACACAATCTACATATTTCACGACTGCACTTTAATGTCAACGCCTGACTAATTTAATCAACACATAAGCAAACACTGGATTCTAATGGTACTAAAACTTGACAACATGACAGTTTCAAAACAGTTTTCTCTCAGCAAATACACGATGTTACCAAACACTTCTCTCACAGTGGTTCCCAAATGCACACAGACTCACAGTGTGATTCTAGACAAGCACCACTATCCCTAGGAGTTTACCAAAACTCATTCACTACACTGGAAGTGATAAGGGAACTGCACACAATCTACATATTTCATGACTGCACTTTAGTGTCAATGCCTGACTCATTTAATCAACACATAAGCAAAGACTGGCTTCTAATGCTACTAAAACTTGACAACATGACCGGTTTTAAAAGAGCTCTCTGTCAGAAAATACAGGATGTTACCCAATCCTTCTCTCACAGTGGTTCCCAAATGCACACACACTCACAGTGTGATTCTAGACAAGCACCACTATCCCTTGCACTATACCAAAACACATTTCTTCATCTACAACGAGTACTACATTTTACTGCAGAAACATGACTCATTTCACAAATTCATAAACAATGACTGGTTTCTAATTCTACCAAAATATAAAAACTGCATAGTTATCTGTCTACAAACACATGAAAAAAACAAATCCTTATCACAAAATGGTTTCCACATGCACACACACTGTCAATAAGATTGTAGAGAAAAAAAAGTACTCCCTACACTTTAGCAGGAAAAATACATTATTCTGATTAAAATCAAAATAGTCTACATACATCCCCTCACAATTAAATAACTAATCGTTCAAGTTTTTTGTAGATTAAGAAGTATATCAGTCACTCACCATATTTTCTTTTACAGAATCTCTGCACTGTGCACCTCTCAGCAAAAGTAAAGAATGAAAAAGTTTCCCTTTCATTTTCCACACATATACATGTAAACATCAAATCACAATCCTTCGCACATAAACTCAAAAGCAAACACACATTTCTATTGGTTAAACATTTCAACCCTTTCCAACTGAAATACATTTCAACCCTTCCCCCAATCTGCCTTTTGCCTTCTACCATAGAAACAGCTCATGGAACACTGCACTGAGCTCACAGGTCACAAGTTCCGCACACAATGTTCCTACACAATGCAGGAAGTATGCTTGACTTTTCAACATATCAGCTTATCATATATAATGTTCCTTACAATCTGTTTTTGTTAACCAATAACAATCATACCTTTAAAAAACAAAAATATACACCCTACCTTTCAGTGTAGAAAGTTGTTATACAACCAATGATTTCTTGTCGTTTTTCAAAAAACGTTGCCGTGGATCCGCGCACCCACCGCGAGAGAATCTGTGTATCCAACGCGATAGGATGCGCGCATCGTGCGCGCATTTCGCCGCTTTTTTGTTTTTAAAAAAAGGCGGGCCACAGGGAGTCCTTCTGGGACCCCCTAAGTAGATCTAGAGGGTCAGAGTATTTCCACTCTGCCCCCTTTATATCTTTTACACACTTATTCCCCTTCCATCTTCAGCCTCGCTTCTACCGAGGCAGAAAATGGCCGCCAACAGTTCCTAGTTTCGAATGTAGAGAGATGCTCGACAGCCAATTAGCATTCAGTGTGCGATCGTGAGGGTGTGCGCTCGGTTTGGGGAGGGTGCGCTTACGTTGCGGGTACGGTCCGCGGATCCTCCGCGGCCATAGATATCACTAACTTTTTTACCCTAATTTTCTCAGGAACTACTGAACAGATTCACACCAAATATGCAAAAGGCACGAGTCCGAACTGAGGACTACCTCTTTGCCAAATTTGGTGTCATTCCGTTCAGCGATTCGGGCTGTAGCTGCGACAACAGATCCTATGGGAAATTGCATTGGGAAAATGTGTTTTGGGACCCCCCTTTTTTCTCGGCCCCCGCTTGACGAATCACCACAAAACTTTCAGGGTAGGAGCGGAGCGGAGCTGGCCAAGAGTTTGGAAAATTTCACGAAGATTCGTCAATCGGCGACAAAGATATCCCCAATAGAATGCTGCGGACTTCCTATGGAAAATGGGTCCTAACTATAACTATCTACTGGCGACCGCCAGTAGATAATTTATATATATATATATATATATATATATATATATATATATATATATATATATATATATTTTATATATATAGAGAGAGAGAGAGAGAGAGAGAAAACACAAAACCGCCTAGCTCCCTCGCTCTCCACAGTGCGGGTGCGCAGTTTGCGTAGACGGTATTGTGAATAATATTACAGTTCACCACGTCCCCATCAAAGAAACCACGCTGCGCACTCCAGCTCCATCGTGAAAATTATTTTAATCCTATTTCCGAGGCAATTACTAACACACGCGTTCCGGCACCCTGGCCTTCGTCGGACGTGGTGAACTGGAATATATATATATATATATATATTTGACAAAACTTCCTCCCAAAGCAGGAAAGCCGACGCCGTGTCTTATGCGCAGAGTTTTCTTTATTAGTCAGCTAAATCATTAGACGCGTTTCGCCTGTCCTGCAGGCTTGTTCACTAACAATTTCCATAACGTTTTTCGCCATTTTAAATACTTAGTGCATGCGTGATACGTGTAGAACTACTAAACAATAAAGAGTGACAACAGACTCGTAGTTCAAACTTAACAAAAGACTCAGACGAAATTACATAAATTCATCTCGTATTAATACATTCGATCTGCCCTTCACATTAAAATCACTAACAATTCTACAAATGAAATTGTTAACAATATTGAAGCATAATAAATCTTATAATAAGTAAAGGGGAGATGGTTAAATTAAAACTTGGGTAGGTGAAAACACCAATCATATGTACACACTATGCCCCAGTGGGCTAATCTCCAATCACAGTGATCCTAGCTATATTGCAATAGCAGTACTACAAACCCAAGTTACAAAGGATCCAGCCCAAGTGGGCAAATAACATTGTTCTGAGCCCCTGAGCATGCCTGCCATACGTGCAGTCTACTGCAATAAACAAGTCTGTAAAGTGTGGTGTGTTCAAATAATGATAACTAAAAAACTTTTCCAACAAAATACATATTAAAATCAGAATAGGGAATGGAGTGGCAATAACTTTATAAATGTGTGTGAAAGTCTTCCTCAATGTTGAGACCTTCAGGGATCTTAGTATTGAGCCTGATAATATAATTTGAGTCTAATCTTCTCAATTTTTTTAACTCGATCCCCTCCCCTTTCGGACATCGATTACATAATACTCAAGTCCTTTTATGTTTCTCTCATGGAACTGATCAAAGTGTCCGGCCACGGGGTAGGTTTTGTCCCCATTTTTAATGGCTCTTAAGTGCTGTAGGATTCGCTTATGCACAGGAAGTATTGCGCTGCCCACGTACCGCAGGCCACACGGGCACCGCAGTACGTATACAACAAAATATGACTTACAGGAGTATTGTCCCCTAATCCTGGTCGCATATGGCGATCGGCCCCCCATAAAGGTGGAGGTGTTCTTGCAATGAATACATGCTTTACATTTAGCACATTTGATAAATCCTTCCTTCCTACTAAGCCAATTTTGGGTTGTTTTGCCTTGTCTCACTGGCAGCATGTTACTAACCAATGATTGCTTTAGCGACTTGGCCTTCCTGAAAGTTATTTGTGGTCTACGCCCCACAAATTTCTTAAGGATAGGATCATTGACAATGATATGCCAGTGTTTCTGCAAGATCTTTCGTAAGCTACCTTCTTGTGTGTTAAAGCCGGTAATTAGTCTACATTTGTTCTCACTGTCATTGGCTTGTGCATCTGATCTATTTTCACGGCTAAAGAGTATTTCTTCTCTTGATTTTTTACGGGCTTTCCAAATTGCTGTGTCCACCCAAGCCCGGGGATAGCCTCTAGCTGCAAAGCGACCCTTCAGACACGTTAATTCTGCATTTAGATCTTCGTTATTACTACAGTTTCTCATAGCCCTAAGGCACTCACCATAGGGGATACTCCTCACTAGATTATTGGGATGGAAGCTAGTCGCATGGAGTAAGGTATTCCCATCTGTAGCCTTACGGTAAAGTTTTGTTTCTAGTTTGTCATTCTCAATGTATACAGTCACATCTAAAAAGTTGACACTGGTCGTACTGATTTCATAAGTCAACTTCAAATTAAGGTCGTTGACCTGCAATCCATTTACAAACTCTCGTGCACTTTCCTGAGAGCCCTTCCATACAACAAAAAGGTCGTCAATGTAACGGCACCAAAACATTACATTATCTTGCCATTCTTTAGGGAACCGCGTTTGGGCCACCTGCTCCTCCCACCAGCCCATATGCAAATTTGCATAGCTGGGGGCGAAGCAGGTGCCCATCGCAGTCCCACACACCTGATGAAACAGTTCTCCATTGAATAGTAAATAATTATTGCCAAGACAGGTAGCGGTCATAGTTAGTAACATCTGGGTATGGTGCCATAGCTGTAAAGGCCTTACACCCAGATAATGCTTGATAGCATTGAGACCATCTACATGCCTGATGCTTGTATAAAGAGTTGTCGCATCAATAGTCATCAATAAAAAATCTGGTTCCCAAGGTATATCTTAAATCTTCCCCAAAAAGTCACCCGTATCTTGTATAAAGGACGGGAGCTTTTTGACCAAGGGAGTCAGAAAATAATCAACATATTTCGAAGTGTTTTCAAGCGCACTGGCAATGGCCGAAATAATTGGCCGACCCGGGGGGTTCTCAATGTTCTTTTGAACCTTTGGTATTAAATATAAAACAGGTGTCGTTGGATTGCTAATTTTTAAAAATAACATTTCATCATTGCTGATTAGACCGCGCCTATACCAGTCCAACAACAAATTGTTATATTTATCGTGACTTGCAAGCATTGTCTCCTTGCTTACTCTTACATAATTTGATTTGTTGTTAAGCTGTTTATACGCTTCCTTGAGGTATTGGTCCTTACCCCACAGCACCACGTTACCCCCTTTATCAGCATCACGAACAATACATGCATCATTACTTGACAATTTTTTGACTAAAGCAGAATATTCTTTGTTACGCTGGGTGTATGCTTGTTTCTTCACCTTTAATGTGAGGCACAAATTCTTAACATCATTGATCACTAGGTCATTAAACACATCTACGGAATCCCTGCTCGTAAGTGGCATACCGAAGCAAACGGAGGAGAAATATATATATATATATATATATATATATATATATATATATATATATATATATATATATATATATTTATCTGTGTGCTTGCCCACTTTTCTATTCTGCTTATGAAAAAAGGCAAGAGTGGACCCAGTTTCTTCCAAGTGATTTATTAAGCAATCACCATGTCGCCATGATGCGTTTAGGCTGGTAGAGATGACCTTGATCACATGACAGCGCATGGGCGCCATTACCTCCATTTAAAGTGCAAATGCAGCAGCAATAGATATAGTAAACATACTAAACATTCCAAAATTTACATAAATTTCAGCAAAGTGCTAAAATCATGTTTAAAATGTGTGTATGAGATTACAATTTACAATAAAAACCAGGAAAAACAAATTGCTGTAAAATACAGTAAAGTGCTTGTAAAAAACCTACTGGATAAAATATCCTAAGTTATAATGAGTATGGGGATATATTGCAGTCAAAACTACTGGTATGAACCCCTGTATCATGCACTTTTTTTCTATTTATCCCGGTTTGATAGAAAATCCAGCTGCCTTATTCAATAAAGTGACTAAGTGCTAAGTAAATTACCCCCATCTTCCTAATGTGCGAGCCCGTATGAATAAAATTATGTGCAAAAAGTGCAAAAGATAAATATAAAGTGCAGAGTAGTTCATATGTGCAAAGAGAGTGCTAGCAGCATGCCAAGTTCAAACAGCATAACAGGTACTGGCAAAATGCCTATTACCTTAAAATGACCTCATATAGTGTAAATCACAACCGGTACAATAAGCAAAGAGGATAAAACAATAAGTTAATTAAAGAGATGAAAATAGGCTGATTCCCACGCAATGATATTCACAATATAAAATTGTAATAAAATCATTTCAACCTAAAATCTCAATAAATTAGCTAAAACCTCCTGTTATTTCTCTCAAACATCATAACATTCGAATATATGGTGATAAAAGCAATGTGTGAGTTTGAGATGCAACCATATTGTCGATATGTACCTCTAAAATCAAAAATATGTATATATGTACAAGTTTCTGGAGACCTGTGCTGTACTGTCTAATAGTTAAGAGCGATACAAGATTATTACCAAGTAAATCCCGCATGTATAAGCATGTCAGCAACTAAATACTCAATAATACTGCGTAATCACCTAAATAAATAAATAAATACGCAATAAATATTAAATAAATGTGCAAAATCATTACAGTAACTCGGAAAATACTGGAAGATATCAAAGGTATGTATGCAAATCCTCACTAGTATTGAGACCCTTGGGCGGCTTGGTGTCTAGTTCTAAAATATATCTTGTCTCCAAGCGCCGCAGTCTTTCTTCTCTGTTGCCCCCTCTCTAGTTAAAAGGCACTGTGTCTAGCACATAATATTAAAATATTTAAGGCTACTTTGGGGTCTTTATTTACAATAGCTTGTGTGTGTTGCAGGATTCTTTTATGCACCGGTAGTTTCGTACTACCTATGTATATAAAATTACAACTGCATATCAGTGCACAAACAGCAAATTCAGTTTTGCATGACAGATATTTTGATATGGTGTGTATCTTAGGGCTAAAGGCCGTTTGAGAAGTCTTGGTATTCACACCAAATTGGCATGCCTTGCAATTGGCACATTTGTAGAAACCCGTTCTTGGGGCCAGCCACGTACTTGAATCCACATCTTCTGGGTTGTTTTTCATGAATGCATTACCCATAGATGCTATTCTTCTAAATGTGATAGATGGTTTTTTAGGCATGGCTCTTCCTATGACAGGGTCTCTCATTACTATAGGCCAAGTGCGTCTTATTATCGCCCTTATCTGTCCTTCCTGCCTGTTGTACCCCAGTATCAAACTGGTAGGTTCCTTGGGGAAGATAGCCGATGCTGCACTAGACTTAGATTTATATTGAAGTAAATCCTGCCTTGCTCTAGCTCTGGATTTGGATATTGCTGCTTCTATAGTGTGATTCTTGTACCCTCGCTGTAAGAATCTATTTTTGCATTGTTGTTGTTTCTCGTGCATATCTTGTTCCTCACTGCAGATTCTCTTGATTCTCAGCATCTCCCCATAGGGGATGCTGTTTATTAAGTGAGGGGGATGGGCACTAGTCGCATGCAATATCGAATTTCCCGCTGTGGGTTTTCTAAAAAGTGTAGTTGCCAGACCTTTGTGGGAAATGTAAACCTTGGTATCTAAAAATGTGATTGTTACACAACTGATGTCGTATGTAAACTATAGACTCAAGTTGTTTGTGTTAATCTCAGTAATAAACTCTTGTGCACTCTGTATTGACCCATTCCAAACAACAAAGAGGTCATCGATAAATCGTAACAATGCCACTATATCGCTGGAGAATATGTGGGTATATTGTTTCATGAGGACCAGCTCCTCTCACCATCCCATAAAGAGACAGGCATAGCTGGGGGAGAAGCTGGCCCCCATTGCTACACCTTGTGTTTGTTGGTAAACCTGATTCTTATATAAAAACAAGTTATTCTCCAGACAAAATGTCAATAAATCAATTAACATCTGGTTATGTTTAGCATATTTGATGGGTCGATTTGCCAAGAAGTATTCCACTGCTTTGACTCCATCGTGATTTCGTATGCAGGTGTATAGGACTATTACATCCAAGGCTATAAGGCAATAGTCCTCCTGTCATCTGATTTTTTTCTATTTTTCTGATGAAGTCACTTGTGTCTTGCACATAAGAGTTGAGATTTTTCACATGATATTGCAGAAATGAGTCAATATATACAGACATATTCTCTAATGGTCCATCGCAGGCTGAAATTATAGGCCTGCCTGGCGGTTTCTCCATAGATGTATGTACCTTTGGAACAAAGGACAGTAGGGGGATAGTTAGATTTTCCTTTTTTAGGTATTTGAATTCCTGTAAATTCAATAGGCCCGTACTCTTCCATGCCAACAATTTCCCAAAGAAATTATCTTGTACTTGTTTGAACTTCTGCATGGTGCTTTTGCGGTAGCAATCCACATCATTCAATTGTTTTGTTGTTTCCTCTGAGTAATCTTTAAGTGACTACAGCACCAGATTTCCCCCTTTGTCTGCATTTCTCACTACAACCTGTTTATTCTTGTTTATTTTCTCTATCAGTTGGTGGTATTTTCGCTCTTGGTTATTAATCGGTGTATTGTTTTTGCTGGTCTCCATATAAAGATGTTTTATTTCCGCCACTACTTACTCATTAAATATGTCTATGGCGTCACGAGGCATGATGGGTATGAATTTGGACTTTTCCTTAAAGTTCATTTCAGGCTTGGCACATGTTTCAAAGCTCGGTGATAACAAATCCTGAGTTCCCAATTCCGGGTATTCTCCACCACCTGTTTCGCGACCCCCTTAATCATCCATTTCCCATTCATGACCCAGATTGTGCAAGACTTTGAGTGTTCCTAAGTCAGCCACACTTAGACTGCTTTCCCAGTCTCTGCAATTTGGTGGCTGATTTAATTTGTTTCTTGTGACATATTTTGAGAGCTCGCCTCCATTAGATGGTATTTTTGAAGTTTGAGTTTTCAAACGAACTTATAGATATCCGCGCGGGTATTGGTGTAGAGGGGCAGTGTGACAGACCTAGTGAGAGAATCCGTTGTTCAGAAGGATCAAGGTGGATATCGGTAAGGTTAATGATGGTATTGTTGGTACTAACTGTCCTTTCCATTTCTATATCCCCTTGGTTATATTGATCTAGGGGTATTATTACTTCCTCCATTGACCCCGTCCTCTCACTTGTTTTGTGTTTCCATTACTGCCACCTTTCTTTGGCAGCCCTCCTTTGTTGCCGCCTGCTTCTTGGCCTTTGTTTTTTGACGCTGTGGTGGTCCGAGGCCTGAGAGTTTCCCTGCGGCTTCTTCTGAGGCAGTCTAATTCTTCTCCCAAGGACGGTTTGACTGCCCCTGAGACTGGTCTGCCCCTCATATTTTCTGCCTCAGTGTCACTCTCAATGGCGGAGCTCAAATCGGATGTTGAAGTTGATAACGCGCCTCATGTTCCTCATTTTGTTCTTGATGCAGTCTATTGCCCCTCATTGTTTTGGTTCTATACACATCATATTTCCGCACAAAAGTGAATATCTGTCCGTTGGCGTAATCATCTTTGTCTCTTTGAAACTTGTAGATTTTCCTTTGTTTGATTCTATCTTCTTCTTTGTTAAGACTAATTGACATCTCCTCATGATAATTCTTTCTTAGTTGTATGTTTCCTTGTTGCTCTATTTCTGCACTGAGAACTTCGATTTTTTTCTGTAGCTCCAACCTGTCCACCTCCACATACTTTATAAGTATTTCCACTAATCTGCGGGAGGAGTCCAGGTTGCACTCAGCCCACTCAGCCATCATGCGTGGGTTAGGAGTATCATTGCTGGGGGCTAGCATGATTCTCAGCCCCCTCGGTATTCTGCCAGCATCTAAATATTTTTGGAGGGACTTTGCCTCCCACCACTTAGCAGTTTCCTGTTTCATAAGTTTCTCAAGTGCATGGT
Organism: Triturus cristatus; assembly: GCF_964204655.1. Taxonomy (NCBI): domain Eukaryota; kingdom Metazoa; phylum Chordata; class Amphibia; order Caudata; family Salamandridae; genus Triturus; species Triturus cristatus. Next base: position 320,335,566 of record NC_140581.1, read on the forward strand.
AATTGTCTTTTAATCCTTTGACTACCGTTGTTATTTCGCCGGCCCCCTGGTCATTACTTTGCTGCCTCTGAGGAGGATTGTCCATAAACATTTCCTCCGCTGCTGACTCCCGGTCTCTAAGCGCTGTGGCGGACATGGTGATTGCTGAAAATTAGCACTACAGTTGATTGCTATACCCGCGGTCCCTAATGCAAATGTCCCTGGTACCGGAGGCTAAGCTGACACCCCCCGCCTGTGCCGTGCTGTTACGTTATTATTGAAAGGAGTTACCTTGCTTGTTGGGCGTCTTCTGGGGCTAATTATATACACACACATAGTGTAACATAAATAATAAACATTTATTATACATTATATTAATTTTAATAATAATTTTACATTAGCAGAAAGAAATATGTTTTCATAATTGAAATATGTAAAATATAATAAATGAATATAGTGTTAAATAAATATTTTTATTATGTTACACTTTGGGGTCGATTCCGATCCTGTAAAAAAGCCCTACGAATAGTCGTACGGAGTGTTTTCTCCGTACGACTCGTACCCGGTAAACTGTCCCTACAACCTAGGAAGTACGATTCGTACAGAAAGCCTATTTCCGTACGAATCGTACAAAAGACCGTACGTGGAAAAAATACCTACTATTCTGATCCGGAACAGCTTGTACGCGACGTCTGGACGTATTCAGGCAGCGGTTTCTGGCCCAGCAAGTACGATTCGTCCCTACGTCACTCCGTACGGCCCTTTTTTTACGGGAGTCAAACACACCCGGAAAAGCAGAGTTCGACGCAAACCGCTATGCAACGGAGACCCAGTACGCGACGTACACGCCATGAACCCCATCGTACATGTCATCCCGGTCCTCTTGGCCTGTGACCTGGTGCACTGCACCCGACGCACATGCCGCAGAAGGTGAGAACAAAACCCAGGGGCCGGGGGGGTGAGGGGCAGGAAACATACCCCATACACAAACCCAAACTTATAATAAGGAGGCCATACATTACCACCAGGCTCTGGTCACTTGGGGGGGCATGTCCAGCAGCACCTGCGTACCGCAACAACGGAAGTGGACGTGTACGGTGCGTACCACATGTACCACTACGGCACCATGACAACTCAGGTATGGACCGTACCCACGCATGAATGCGTGGGTACGGTGCATACCACACGTACCCCTACGGCACCATGGCAACTCAGGTACGGACCGTACCCACGCATGAATGCATGGGTACGGTGCATAACACACATACCCCTACGGCACCATTACAACAGTGGTACGGACCGTACCCACGCATTCATGCGTGGGTACGGTGCATACCACATGTACCACTATGGCACCATTACAACAGTGGTACGGACCGTACCCACGCATTCATGCGTGGGTACGGTGCGTACCACACGTACCCCTACGGCACCATGACAACAGTGGTACGGACTGTAACCACGCATGAATGCGTGGGTACGGTGCGTACCACACGTACCCCTACGGCACCATGACAACAGTGGTACGGACCGTACCCACGCATGAATGTGTGGGTACGGTGCGTACCACACGTACCCCTACGGCATCAGTACATTTGGGATACGAGGCGTACACACACCATGAATGAGGGCTTAGAGGACTGGCCAAGCATGTTAACATCATATTGGTGTATGTGTAGGTCCAGGCCAGCAGTGTACAGCTCCAAGGGGGTGCGTGGGTGGGTGCATATGACTCCCAGCAGTGGACAGACATATGGGGGTGGGTGTATATGACTCCCAGCAGTGGACAGGTGGACAGAGATATGAGGAGTGGGTGCATATGACTCCCAGCAGTGGACAGACATATTGGGGTGGGTGCATATGACTCCCAGCAGTGGACAGAGATATGGGGGTGGGTGCATATCACTACCAGCAGTGGAGAGACATATGGGGGTGGGTGCATATCACTACCAGCCATGGACAGAGATATGAGGGGTGGGTGCATATGACTCCCAGCTGTGTCCAGACATATGGGGGTGGGTACATATCACTACCAGCAGTGGACAGACATATGAGGGGTGGGTGCATATGACTCCCAGCAGTGTCCAGACATATGGGGGTGGGTGCATATGACTCCCAGCAGTGGACAGAGATATGAGGGGTGGGTGCATATGACTCCCAGCAGAGTCCAGACATATGGGGGTGGGTGCATATCACTACCAGCAGTGGACAGAGATATGAGGGGTGGGTGCATATCACTACCAGCAGTGTCCAGACATATGGGGTGGGTGCATATGACTCCCAGCAGTGGACAGAGATATGAGGGGTGGGTGCATATGACTCCCAGCAGTGTCCAGACAGATGAGGGGTGGGTGCATATCACTACCAGCAGTGGACAGACATATGAGGGGTGGGTGCATATCACTACCAGCAGTGGACAGAGATATGGGGGGTGCATATCACTACCAGCAGTGTCCAGACAGATGAGGGGTGGGTGCATATCACTACCAGCAGTGGACAGACATATGAGGGGTGGGTGCATATTACTCCCAGCAGTGGACAGACATATGGGGGTGGGTGCATATCACTACCAGCAGTGGACAGAGATATGAGGGGTGGGTGCAGAGAACTCCCAGCAATGTCACACTCCCAGGAGGATGGATGTCTTTCACACACTGCATGACACACCACATGTGGGTGTGAGGACATATAACACATGCATACCCACCCATGGCGGATGCAGCACGATACACACCCTGATTTCATGCCAACAGACTGTATAGTCATGTAACTGCATACAAAACTAAGATAGCCAAAGGGAACACACACTGTCACGCACATCCCAGGACTGATAGGAATGTCCAGGTGCTGGTCCAGCCACCAAGATGTTGTCTCTCATGGAAGGAATAGGGTTCAATGCCACTAGATACAATGCCCACAATTGTGAATCAGGTGCCCAAATACCCTGCATAACACGTACCATTTGTGTGTTAGGCCGTGATTACACACATGCATAGTGCTGAAAAGGGACACTTTGTCCCTGAAGGCATTCCTACATACCCAAATCACAAGTACAGTGACTAGCAAGGATGGCACTCACGATTCAGCAGGAGACATCGGTGAGCAGGCATGGCCATTGTTGAAGGGATCCGTCACCAACAAAGGAAATGTGGACACATGTCAGCACAACAATTGTGCAACTGTTTGCAGGGATGATATCAGGTGCCACAGAGGAAGGAACACTCCTTGGGACAATGTCTCCAAAGGAAATGAACACACACTACTATTGATTATTTGCACAGACATTGTGATGGCACACAGATACCATAGTCCACCTCATGACCATCATACAAAAACATATCTCAGAACCCTAACACATTACCAGAACACCAACTTCATGAGCCTCATCACCAACATCAAGTACCTGAAATGCAATAGTGTTGAAAGGAAAAGAAAAGGCTTTATTCAGCACAGAAAAATAATAAATGAATAAGACTATGTACAAAGGCCAATGGCCAGTCCATTTCTCGAGTCCAAGGGTGGACGTAGGGGACTGCGTCCACCCCTACCTTGCCTGCACAAACAAACCTCAAGGTTTGTCGACCGGGGGGGGGGGGGGCATCATCAGTGGCAGGACCAGGCACCGCAGGGACAGGAGGGGGTTGGGTAGGTGTGGTGGGTGCAGGGGTGGACATCTCCACCGCAGGGGGTGGGGCAGAGCCAAAGGTTAAGGTGAACACGGCGCTGCACACTTCTGCTAGGGCCTCCAACCTAACCCCTGCACCGGAAGATACCCCAGGGCCAATGGAGGGTGTGGTGGCCGAGGGATGGGGTGCAGCGCTCTTTGGGGAGGGGGTGGACATGTGGAGGACTCAACTCCCCTGCCCGGGGACTTCCTCGCACGCTTGTGGGTTGGTGTCACAGTGGGGATGAGGGCCAGACCAGCCATGTAGCTGTCCTTGGGTGACAGTTTGGCAGGGGAGCTAAGGGGAGTGGTTTTGGAGGAACTGGGTTGTGAGGCCTGCGGACTATGACTGTGGCTGCGTGTCTGTCGTCTTCCCCCAGACCCTGTGCCTACATCCCCCTGAGTGTGCGTGCCAGGATGTGTGCGCTGTGCCTTACTTGTGGGTGTGCTGGATGTGTCTGTTGGGGTGCGTGCCCGTGACTGTCTGGGTGTGCGTTGGGCAGGCATGGGAGAGGGCAGTGTGGATAAGTCCGGGGTAGGGGGGTGACGGAGCGCTGCAGGGCAGTAACTGCTGCCGTCAGTGAAGAGTCCATGGACCGCAGAATCCTGCGTTGGTCAGACATCGTTGCTGACATGCCCTCCATGAATGACACCATCTGTGTGAGCAGTCTAGTGTGGTCATGGAGGACATTCAGCATTGATGCCTGCCCAACCTGCAACTCCCGCAGTATGTCCACAGACTTTTCACTGAGGGCAGCAGGGGTGACAGGGGCAGGGTGTGCGGTGCCTGGCATGAAGGAGAACGGTGGGACGCTGCACGGACAGAAGGGACGGGAGCAACTGGGAGGGCGGAGATGGGAATGGAGGAGGCGGGGACAGATGTGGGGATGCTGCCAGTTGGTGTTGCAGCCTCCCCGGGGAGTTCAGCCTCGGACCCGTCGGCGTCGTAGCTGCTATCGCCTCCAGACAGGTCCTCCAACTGACTCCCCTCGTCCTCCGTGCCACTGGCTCCTGCTGAATCCCCAGCACTGGCGGCACTGGCGCTGGGTCCCTCCTCCAGGTCCATGCAGGTGTCTCCCTCGTTTTCAGTTGATGATGCTGTGGGCAAGGATAAGAAACCAAAATGCATCAGTCACCTGTATACATCTGACACATGAGCACAAAACATTTGGTCACAGTGCATATCCGGCAATGCATCATGAGTAACAGCTACATTACTCCGCACATATGTATGCCCTGTACTGCCCAGTTGGTAGACCCACTATGCCACTTGGACACCATGAACAAAAGAACACACCAGGCCACAACTTGAATGAGAAATACACTGAGAAGCAAGTGTCTGTGAACCGGTGAGCACAGCAATACAATGAAGTCATGCCACCTCTTGTTTACCCTGAAAGAAAAAGTAGTGGTGCACCCAAGGTAAACTAACACACCTCAATACTCAAGGTGTCACCACACTCAGAGACCTGTAAGTACTTTGGAACACAAAACAAAAAAATGTGGTTACCTTGGGACTCACAATACTTTACACAATCGACATGTTTTGAATGTGGAAATTCGCCATCTCGTGAAAAGAACACTCATGTGCCTGGATGAAATATGTCGCACAAGGCAGTGCACACAAAAGTACATTTACCCTGTCATTGAAGAAGCTGACACCTTTTCTTAGAAGCCACAGTTAGAAATAAATGATGTTGCAGAAATTACATATACATGTGCCCACGGAGGTCTTGATGTCTTGACACTCGTTAGTTCGTATCACCAACAACAAAGGAGTCTCATAAAATCCAGACCACAGTGGGAACATGTATATGGAGAATCTGCAACACCAATTTATTCTAACAGTGGCCTCTTTGAAAAGGTGCCAGTGTGTTCAATGAAAGTGGAAATGCCGTTTGGTGTGCACTTCCTTGGGAGATATCTTTCATGCAGGCACATCATTGTTCTTAACACAAATCATCAAATTACCACATTTAAAACATGAAGAACTGTTGACAAGTGCTGTGAGTGCCAAGGTATAATTTATTTAGAGTGACAACTTGAATTATGTCATTTGTCACATAGCTATCCGTCACCTGATTACACAGTTGGCTACACATATGACCTACTGCCTGTCATCTGGAGTGGCACACATGTCCACACCCAGGACAATGCATAAGCTAATGGGCCTGCAATTGGTTTGAAAAAAAGCCTAGCTGTACTGTGGGGACACCCTCATGGCAAGCCACAATGTACACACAGATGTCAGCACACAAAGTCAAAACTGCGTTGCATCTGAACCACACACAGGTGCCAAAAATGTATGAGCACGATACATGTTTGTAAAAAACTGACACAGGCTGCAAAGCACAAACATTAAGCACTGGCCACCATCACAGGGGCACTGCACGTTGATTTTCTGTACAGCCAATTCTCACACACAAGTCAGACCTGGCAATGAAAAATCAGGGTTACATGTATGCCCCTCCCGCACACCCCCCATACCTGAGTCAATGTGACTGATACAGATCAAGAAGTGACACCTCTTATTCAGGGTTACAATAACTGTGCTTGAAAACTTGCTTCATTGACACAACATCACCTCGTGGGGCTGGCAACACATATTTATGACAAACAACCATCAACAGATTGTTGTGAATAGCCACACAGGCACTGCCCAGTGTGAGTATGCACAAGCAAAACCATGTCCAGTGGACACATGGAGCACACATTTGAAAAAAACAAACTAGGCCAGGTAACAATGCCACAGAGGCAGACCTATGCTGAACCCACAGTGAATGTGCACAGTGTTGGATGACACACATGATTAGGAGGCCAGGGTGTCTCAGGGGACTGTAGTGGGCACACTGCTCCGTGGTCCTGGAATGAGCTGACTGTACCATGTTCAACCGTCATGGCACTATGCATATCTCCCACTCATGTACATCATGTCTGAGGCCACAACATTGGTCATGCATGCTGCAAGGGGGTTCAGTTGAAAGCTCACACTCCTATGTTGAGAATCATCATCAGTGACAACAAATATAGACCCCCAACATAGTGAACAGGTCATGGCACAGGCAAGGTACCAACACAAGTCACAGACCACCCTCCAACATGATGCAGAAAGCTATGTGCACTTAGATTCACTGGCACCCTAGATGACCATGTGCAAATGTGATTACACACAGACCAGGGGACACATGTCAAGGAGGGGAAGGGATGAAAAAGAGCCCCAGGTGACAATGGGGGACAGAAAAAGCACTGCACATATCAACTCTGGGAGTGTATTCATGCGAAAGAGCACTTTCAAAAGCAGGCGACACAACCAAAAGCCATATACCTACCCCCTCCCTGCTGCAGTCTCTCCTGTAATTGCCTATCGAGGTCAGGGAAGACCACTGCCAGGACACGTCCCATGTGGAGGGTCAGGCGTCGGCGGCCGCCGTGGGGGCGAGGACTATCGAGCCCCAGCTGGACCCGGGCGATCCGGCGGGTCCAGCACCGGATGTCCTGCCACCTCTTGCGCACCTGGGGCACCTGCCGACTATGCTCCCCCGCAGATCTCACGGCCCTGATGACGTTGTTCCAGATCACCCCCTTCTCGTAGGCAGTTACCTGTCAGGATGACAATGTGACACTTCATCAATACACCTGCTCCATGTTCCAGAGATACACATTAGAACATCTTTGAAATGTTGAACAGGGCATAGGATGCTGAAATGAATTGCCTCATTCACAACAAGAAATAGCCCTGTGTGCAAGCGCCAATGCACTACATGGCATTAAAAGTCAACAGGTGGCATGAGAGGTGCAACACACTCACTGATCATGCCACAGACTGTGCAGCACATGCAACAGCAGGCTGATGGCCAGCACGTGCCAAGCAGTCACATGTCCCACTCCACTGACGCACCCTCAGCAGACTAGACAGACACACCCAGGCACAGATCACTCGCCTGTCATTGACAACAGCGGATACAACCCTCACTCTGCACATGTGCCATTTGCCAGTGGGGAGTCACAGGTGTCGTGCTAGCTCTGCAAGTCAGACACAAAGCACGGCTTACTTGTCACATCAGATGGGTAGATCTGTTGCCTCCACCATGCAGCTGTGGTGCAACACTTCACATAGACACTCACCCACATGACAATGAACATTCACACACATCAATGTCCATGAGGCCGTACACATCATTTGGACACTCTCACCACAGGTCCACTCAACTCATACACATGTGTGGGTACAGTCACCTGTCACACCGGGGGGACCACTGAATCACCTCAGGACAACAGGAAAAAAAGCCACCAAGGATTTGCCAGGCTGAATGTGTCATGCATTATTCAGTGAAAGTCACTGTAAGCACTATGCAAGTCAGGAGTGCACACAGGAACTACATCATGCTCTGCATGAGAGACATAAGCATGACCCCCCCGGCACACACTCTAAACAACATTGCATGTTTGTCTCACCTGGACACTATATTAACTGTCACACAGCAGGTGCATAGGCAAAGGTAGTGGAGTCAGCACTCACCTGCTATCCTGGTCTCCCATACAGGTTGGTGTACTGTGGGAGGAGAACGTCGAGCAAGGCTTCATTCTCCTCCTGGGTGAATGGCTGGGCCCTCTCCACAGTACGTGACATGTCCAGAGGTAGCAGAGACAGCAGCAGTGTTGTCGACGCTTGAGTTGTGCAAGCAAGTGCCCTCTCATGGGTGCTTGCTGCCTTATATCTGTCTTGCTGAGGGGTATTCATTTTGAGGAGTACATAGTGATTGGTCTGAATCATTCGCATCATACGTTTACTCCAATCCCTTTAAACATACACCAGTGACAGCATTTGCATCGTTCAAACTTTGAGCATCATGTCAAGTCAACAACCACTTTGCAACATTATATTTTGTGGCCAACTGACTTTTCCAGGACATCTGATGGACAAATTTCAACTGAAAACTCGGTATCCATGACAACCAGCATGCATTTATGGCCTAACACTTGTCCCTTATGTGTCCCCTATGTAATTTTTAAATCCACACACAGGTACTGTGCGTTTGACACATACCCCTACGGCACCTGTTGTACAGTGCGTTTGACACGTACGTGTACATACTAGTGGTACACGTATGTGTACTACTAGTGCGTACCCGTAAGGGGTTCGCAATAGTAGTACACGTACGTGTACTACTAGTGCGTACCCATAAGGGGATCGCAATAGTAGTACACGTACGTGTACGCACTAGTAGTACACGTACGTGTACTACTAGTCCAATCCCCTTACGGGTACGCACTAGTAGTACACATACGTGTACACACCAGTAGTACACGTACGTGTACTACTAGTGCGTACCCGTAAGGGGATCGCAATAGTAGTACACATACGTGTACTACTAGTGCGATCCCCTTACGGGTACGCACTAGTAGTACACGATCGTGTACGCACTAGTAGTACACATATGTGTACTACTAGTGCGATCCCCTGACAGGTATGCACTAGTAGTACACGTACATGTACTACTAGTGCGTACCCGTAAGGGGATCGCACTAGTAGTACACGTAGGTGCACTACTATTGCGATCCCCTTATGGTACGCACAAGTAGTATGTGTACGCACTAGTAGTACACGTATGTGTACTACTAGTGCGTACACATACGTGTACTACTATTGCAATCCCCTTACGGGTACGCACAAGTAGTACGCGTACGTGTACGCACTAGTAGTACACGTACGTGTACTACTAGTGCATACACATACATGTACTACTATTGCGATCCCCTTACGTGTACGCACTAGTAGTACACGTACGTGAACTACTATTGTGATCCCCTTACGGGTACGCACTAGTAGTACACGTACTTGTACTACTAGTGCGTACCCGTAAGGGGATCGCAATAGTAGTACACGTACATGTATGCACTAGTAGTACATGTACATGTACTACTAGTGCGATCCCCTTACGGGTATGCACCAGTAGTACACGTACGTGTACTACTAGTGCGTACACGTATGTGTACTACTTGTGCGTACCCGTAAGTACTCGTAGTACACGTACGTAGCTGATGTTGGTGGCATGTCACAGACAATGTTCAGCCGCGTCCTGCGTGATGTTTTAGCAGCCATGTTGGAGCACCTTGATGAATTCATCACATTTCCTACTCCTGAGGAGTTGACAGATGTCAAGGGTGATTTCTATGCCCTTTTGAGGGATGCCCCATGTCATTGGGTCCATTGATGGTACACATGTGGCTTTGGTACCACCACAGGCACAGGAACAAGTCTATCGCAATAGAAAGCATTACCACTCGATTAATGCCCTTGTGGTGTGTCTTGCTAACATGCTGATTTCCCATGTCTGTGCACGTTTTCCAGGATCAGCACACGATGCTTACATCATGAGGCATAGCAGGGTGCCACAAATGATGCTGCGGCTGCACAACGAACGAGCATGTCTTGTTGGTGGGTATACTCTGTTTGTCCTGTGTGTTGCGGTATCTTTGGCTCTTACGGCATCTCCTGACCCACTTTTTTACATGATGTTTCCATGTAGGGGACTCTGGATATCCCAACATGACATGGCTAATGACACCTCTCCGCAACCCAAGAACAGCTGCGGATCACAGGTACAACAATGCACACGGGCAGACCAGGCAAGTGATTGAGAGGACGTTTTGCCTCCTGAAGAGCCGATTCCAGTGCCTGGACAAGACAGGCGGGTCCCTCCCTTATGCCCTGGAGAAGGTCTGCCGAATCTTTCTCATGTGCTGCATGCTGCACAACATGGCAGTTGAGAAGGCAGTGCCACTCATCCTGGATCTGGATGAGCAGGAACATCCACCCGTGGAGGATCAAGGGCTTGCTCACGAGGCTAGTGATGAGGAGGAGGAGGAGGATGATATCCGGAGTCAGCTCATACGCAACTTCTTCTCATAATGGTGAGTCACTGGGTATGAGTGTGCAAGCTTGTAGCATTGAGTGGCATGTGTTGCAATGTGTGTGTCCAGCTGACTGAATGCAAAGTGACTTGGATGTGTGTCCTGATGTGTCACTCGAGTAATGATGTCATGCCACACAGTTTTGCGGAGAGACTTTCTTTGCAATTTACATGTGTCAAACATGGTTCATGTTTGGTAAATGTCCATGTGTGCGGTGATAATTGTTTTAGGTGACTTCTTGTGTGTCTGTCATTCCCAGGTATTTTGCGCCTGTTGTCTGCTCGTGTCATCGTTGTCTTCCTGCTATTCCTCATGAGGATTGCAACGTGTGCTGAATCAACGTTCCATGCACGGACATGTGGAAAGGTCAGTCTTGGTAAGGTTTGCAGCAAGGATTTTTTGTGGTGGTACGGGTTTGGAATGTGTGGGGACTGCTTCTGTGCATGTTGTGGTACCATGCATACATGCCTTCTCACCATGGAGCATCTAACATGTAGCATCACTCCCATGACATGATAGTCACCCTTCTTGACAGTCATCTGTAGTGGAGTGTAGCGTCTGATGAAGGCATCAATGTGTGTAAACCTTGCCTCTGAAACATTGCAGATGTTACGGGTGGACATAGTGGGGGACATCACAACAACAGGCTCCATGGGGAATTGCAGCCTCTCCGTGTGCAGCAGGATGTGTTAGGCTCATCCCCTTGACTTGTGTGCCAGTTTATTGGGATTGACATCATCCGTGTTGTGAAGGGGGTGTCCAGCGTATGTCCCACATGTTCTGTCAACTGACCTGTGAATTTGTTAATATGGATGCATATCACTTTGTGTGTACATGTGGAATAAAGGTGTTCAGCACAATCCAAAGTGCCTCATCTCTGTCACTGCAGCTCTCTTGACAGTTTGCATGCGTCATCTATGGCATAATTGTCAAAGATTGAGCATCTGTGTGTATGTGTACTTTGGCAACATGCATGCAGTGCTTTATGGCTAATGATCTCTATTGTGCATGAAGTACCTGGTTGGGTATGTATTTGTGCAGGTTGCTCCCCACAATGGGACGTGAACGACTGCTGATGGTGTGTCTCCGCATCTCTGCATTTTGTTGCCTGATCCAGTGGCTGTAATTTATGGTGATTGTTCATACATTGTCTCGTAGTGACCCATGAGTAACCTGACACTCCTTCCTTTACATATACATGTTGCACTGTGCCTTTCAGACCTTGTCTTTGTGTGCTACTTTTTGTCTAATTTCTAAACCCTTCCGCCTGCTGCTGCCTCACCTGCGGCACCGCCCCACCGAGTGCCCTGATTCTGCAACCCACACGCCTCATAAATGCTCTGCCCTTCCCCCTCCACCCATTCGAAATGCAGGCAGCAGCTTTTCTGTGCCACTGTAGCCCCAGCGCCGTGCCAAAGGCAGGAACGTCTGCGCCTGCAACATGCACAGTGCACGACCCTCTAGTCCCTGCATGACTTACGTCACACAACAGGCTCCTGCTGCAGCCACTCTCCAAGCAATGTCATCGTGACAATCATCCTCCTGCTATCAGGCAACCCCTAAGCACACACACGACACCTTTGCATGCTGAGTGTGCTACTCCAACTGCCTACATAGCGCTGCCCAGCCTACAAGACCCTGTCAGAACAACCAGGTAATGTGCCTCCTACTCCACACCCGCTCCGTCCACCAGCACGCCATTGGACTCTGTTACCTCCTCAACACAACAGCCCCACACATCACCTTCATGACTGTAACCTGGACAAAAGCCTCCTCAGCACATGACGTCTTCATTGCCATCTCAGACGGATACAAGATCACCCGCAGGGACGGCAACACCAATCCCGGGGGATGAATTGCTATTTATTCACAAGTACACCCTCAGAGTCACAAATCCGGGTTTGCAGCAACTCCATGGCAACCCTCAGTGTAACACTCCTCTACAGATCTGCAGGCCTACATCCACTATTCCACTAAGCCATCAACACGTACATCTGCACGCATGCCCTCACCTTCACGGGCTACATGTGGCTGGGGGCCAGTCACTTCTTGCTGGAGGGGAACCACCCCACCATCCATCATTGGTCCATCAACATTTGAATCCACGTCTCCGACAAGCAACACACTGCCCCACACCCCGCTACCGATCCCCCAAAGATGCTTGATGTAAGTCACCACAGACAAGCTGTGTGGGACACTCAAAATAACACCCCCGCCACACCCTGCAACCTCACGCACTGAATCAGCAACTGATCCAACAATCTTGCCACATTGACGGACTTTACTGTAATGCACAACAACAGTTAAGGCACCTGGGAAAAGGCAGACCTACTGGACTCCTACAGACTTAGACGGACTCTTGTGCAAACCTTGCAACACAAAGAGCCATCATTTGCCTTACAGCCCTGGTAAACACCACACACAGCCATCACCATATCATCAGCAAGGACAAGTGGAGATCCTTCAGATAGTGCCGAGACACCCAAACACACGACATCAAGGAGCTCATCAGCATTGTGAGTGAACTGACAGCAGATCTCCATCCAAGACACCCCACCCTTGCAAGGTAGATCACATCCCTTGCAACTTTGTACCACTGCAAGTTCATGGGCATACCTTGGCACCCAGAGGCAGACAGCACTATTATCCGCAGGACAAACCCCCATCAGGTTATGGACTCCCATCAGCAGCAATGACACAACCTGGCTCATGTGCAACATACACTCTGGCTCTCTATCAAGCCCCTTCCCACACAACATCTAAACCACATCATTCCACATCCTTGAAGCCCACATCAAGCGCGTCCTGAATATCTCCTTTAAGTTTGCCACATTCCATGGGTGCAGGAGGCATGCAGAGACCCAGGCCCTTCTTAAACAACGGACGGCAGTACCGCAGGATCTCCTGGTACATCACCCTGCTTCCCTACCCATCAAATGTCATCAGGAAGACACTCAACAAGCAAATGACAATTTTCCTCCATGCAACCATCTCCAGGCAACCGGCACCAGACCATCTTCCACAGTAATCCCACCACTGCAACCGTCAGCATTGCCACCACCAATGACAACTTTGCCATGCTCAACAATGGTGAGGCCACCACCCTTGACCTCTCAATGGCATTCTACACCATGTGCTACCACACTGTCAGCTCACACATCTCCAGCACTGGTTTCCAGAGGAGGGCCCAGGGTTAAATCAGAAAGTCGCTCACCAGCAAGGCCCAGGGAGTCTGCCTCCACCCTTCAGCATGTAGTACACTGGGGTCATCTGGCCCATGCCACTGGGCTCTTCTCTCAGCGTGACGATCTTCAATGTCTCCATGACCCCCCTCTCCACCATCACATGCGCACACGACCTCATTATCATCTCGTATGCCATTGACACCCAGCTGCTCCTCAAACTCACCAAAGACCCAGTCATTGCCATATCCAAACTTCAAGAAGGCATGAGATCCGTTGAGGACTGGCTGAACATCAGCCACCTGAGGCTGGACTTGGACAGGACAGAGGTCATCATCTGAGGATTGTCCCCTTACAGCTGGGTCAACTCCTTGTGTCCCACTGGTCTGTGCACCGCACCAGCGCCCAGTGGCCACGCACGCAAGCTGGTGTTCATCATGGACCCATTGCTCACAATTACCATGCAACTCACCACCATCTGTACCTCACGCTGCAACACCCTCAACATGCTGCAAATGACCCACAGATGGATCCACACCAAGGCAAGACAGACCGTCCCCCTGGGCCACGTCACCAGCCGGATCAACTACAGCACCGGCCTATACGGAGAACAATGGCAAAACTGCTGGAGAAGTTGTCCACATCCAGGGTGCATCCGCACACCTCATCTGCAACATACCCCGCCCCAGCCACATCACCGTCCACCTGAGATAGGTACAATGGCTCACTGTGTGCTGCAGGATCACCTTCAGACTCCTCAACCACACTCAGGAGGCAGTCCACAACCCCAGACCCAACACCGACCTTGGATGTCTGCCATCCAACACCCCGTTGGCCCAATTCCATGCAGCCCACCTTGCCCTGGCCACCATTCATCACATCCACAGAAAAACTGCATGCAGGAGATAGTTCTCCCACCTCGCCAAACAGACCTGGGACTCCCTCCCCGGGCACATCAACATGACCCATGTCCTCTACACCTTCATGATACTCTTCCAAATTGGTCTGTATGAGCAGTATTGCAAGCAAGCCCTCAGCAGCTTGAGGCCATCACAGGTGAGTATTGGGCTCCATGTCTGTATTTTGTGAAACATTGTGACCCATGTGTGTCCTCGACTGGACTCAGATCCAAGTGTATGGATGGCTGGAGTTTGTTCCACACTCAGGCATACTTCGACACATCCCCACACGTATGTTGTGGACTCATGCTAAATGACTGCAACATAAAATTTCATGTCTTAATTTTTTATTTATAGCTCTGGGGCGTGATTTGTGCACAGAAAAAGCTATGCAGGGACCATAGAATCCAAAGTTCACAGGGGGAGATGGGATCCTTGGCATTTGAAGTCATCAGAGTCCAGACCACAGTGTTTGGCATCATTGGTCAGACTGTGACCAGCAAGTCCATGTGGCAGATGATGTCAGTCAATGAGGTGATGCTGTCGCACATGAAGGCCAGGTGCCAGGCAAGGTGACCTGGGAGATGTGCATGGGTCACTGCCTCTCATGGTCTTTTCTGTGGACGACCCACCTTCCTCGCGAACCCTCAGATGCAGGCCTTGACGATGCTTGGGACGCTCCATCGGACGAATCCTCCTCCTCCTCCCTACCTGTGGCTGGTGGTGGTCTGCGCCTGGTGGCACAGGGAGGGTTGCCCATGTTGTCGGCGATCCGACGGAGTGAATGGCTTATGTCCCTTTGCACCGCCAGGAGCTCAGCCAGTCTTGCCTCCATCCGTCCTTGGTGTTCTTGTTGACTGGCGTGTTGCTCAGCCTGCTGGTTCTTGATCTCTGTGAGGGTCACCACTACCTGGCTGAACTCCCTGGTGTCATGCCGGTATGCCTCCATGATGTTGTAGATGTGTGACATACCGGTCCCTTCAGCTGGCTGGTCAGGTTCTCGCCTCCGCCGTCCTCCACTCCCACCACCCCTGCCCACATGAGCCTGGCCTGCCGTTATGGGCACATCGGGTCTACGGGACCCCTGAGGGATGGCAGTGGCGGTGTTGTCTGCCTCCTCCTGGGTGCCCGCCGCACCTTGTCCTTCCTGGTCAGACTGGCTCAGTTGTTCACTGCGGGCAGGGCTCCTTGGTGTCTCCTGGGATATGGCAGGAATGGGGGTGGTGGTTGGCACAGATGGTCCTGAACCAGGTTCTGCAGGGGCTTGGACACCAGAGGGTCCAGGTCGGTCGGGGTCATCCACGGAGTGTTGAGAGGCGTCGCTGCCGGTGGGATCATGTTCCTCCCGAGCCTGTGACTGTGATCCTTCCCCCCATTGTTGGGGGGATATTCATCACGTTGCCCTGTGTGTGAGAGACAGACAATGTTAATGCTGTTTCATGCAACATGCATGTTTCATACACATTGAAGTTGGAACTGTTCCTCCAGGTAGTTGTATGTGCCTAGCATTCTCCTCAATGTTCACGTGTGGATGGGTATGTTGTGGGGGACAGATTGATATGTTCCCCTGAGTCTTTGACATGTCGATTTCTGGCTTGGATGCTTATTCGGCTATGTATTGGTCTTGTTGTGTTGCACGTCCATTGTGACAGTGGGTAAATCCATTGCCTGTCCTGGTGGTGTCTGCTTGTGTAAGGAGTGTGTGTGACAGGGCCTGCTGGTGGGTGTAGTGTGATTTGGCAATTGGGCTCCCAGGTGATGTAGCTGTCCCCCATGGAGCATGCTGCCATGACAGTGAGTGTGAGTTCCTGTCCTAGATATCTGACCTTGGTGTCTTGGTGTTTGTGTTTGCACAGGTCACAGGAGGGCCTTGTGCTGCCTACACCAGGGCCAAGTGTGTGCTATCTTGTCAGCACTTTCCCAATCCCTGTGCATTGCGCATGGTGCATGGGTATGTAGCTGGGCCATATGGGATGAGGGCAATTGTGTCTGATTTATGATTCTAACATGCGTTTTGTGCCACCCACCCTCCCAGCATACCGGACATCCATTCTTGGGTTGGTGCTTCATGTAGCATGGGACATAGCATGGCCTTGCTTTCTCAATGGGGCATACACATGTTATTGGCATTAGCGTAGTTTTTGACTGTGGTTCTGGCCGGTGATGGCTTGGGGGTAGTTGCGTGCATTTGGTGTAGTTGGGGTTTAGATGGCATTACCCCCATGTTACGTAAGTTGTTTGTGTACTCACCAGGCTCGGCAACTCCTTGGAGTCCATGTACTCCCACCGGCGGAAGCATGGCCATCACCTTCTCCTCCCAGGGATGGTAATGTACTGGTCTGCGGGGTGCACCACCTCCAGTGATGTTGCTCTGGGCGTAGTCCTCATTC
The DNA here is from genome assembly GCF_964204655.1 of Triturus cristatus. NCBI lineage: Eukaryota > Metazoa > Chordata > Amphibia > Caudata > Salamandridae > Triturus > Triturus cristatus. Next base: position 320,352,595 of record NC_140581.1, read on the forward strand.
ATTTTGCGCTTGACCGCCCTCCGCAGATCGTACCACCTGGCTTGGCATTCATTCCTGGTCCTTCTGATGAGTGCAACAGCATTCACCCTATTGACAATCCTCTGCCACAGGCGTGATTTTTCAGCTATGCTGGTCTGTCTGACCAATGTCCAAAACAGCTGTGGCTCGACTCTGATGACTTCATTGACAAGGATCGCCAGCTCCTCCCTTGTGAACTTTGGATTCTTGTCTGTGAGCATGGTGTAGGGTGAGGGTGTGGATGGTTGTGGGTGTGTGGGTCTGAATGTGACGGTGTGGGTTTGAATGTGTAGAGGGGGCATGTGTGAAGGAGGTTGTGCGAAGGTGTATATGTTAAGGTGGATGGGTGCTGTTGTTGTTGTGCTCTGTAGCTGCAGTGAGTCTGTTGCAAAGGCTCATGGTTTGTGTGTGTGGGCCCTTTTTATTGGTCCATTTGTGGGTGTGGCTCAGTTTGAATTTTTGGTGGGTGTGTTATAAGGGGTGGTTGTGAGTTTGCCCCTCTGTTTGCCTGTTTGGATGTGTCCAGGTCAGTCCTTTCCATTTTTTGTGCAGTGTAGACGTGTTTGTGGTGTTGTGCGTGTCGAATAGACCCTCCTTCTGCTGGTTTACAGTGTCCGTAGTTCAGTACGGTACAGGGGTACGAGTCGTACAGACACACACCCCATGCGTTGTGTATGTACGGTGCATACACCGCCATTGCTATGTACGGTGCGAACACCCCCATTGCTATGTACGGTGCGTACACCACCATCGCTTATGTACGGTCCGTACACCACCATCGCTTATGTACGGTCCGTACACCACCATCGCTTATGTACGGTCCGTACACCGCCATCGCTATGTACGGTGCGTACACCACCATCGCTTATGTACGGTGCGAACACCCCCATCGCTATGTACTGTGCGTACACCCCCATTCCTATGTATGGTGCGTACACCGCCATCGCTTATGTATGGTGCGTACACCCCCATTGCTATGTACGGTGCGTACACCGCCATCGCTTATGTACGGTGCGTACACCGCCATTGCTGTGTACGGTGCGTACACCGCCATCGCTTATGTATGGTGCGTATACCGCCATTGCTATGTACGGTGCGTACACCGCCATTGCTTATGTACGGTTCGAACACCCCCATCGCTATGTACGGTGCGTACACCCCCATTGCTATGTACGGTACGAACACCCCCATCGCTATGTACGGTCCGTACACCCCCATTGCTATGTACGGTGCGCACACCGCCATCGCTTATGTACGGTGCGTACACCGCCATTGCTATGTACGGTGCGTACACCACCATCGCTTATGTATGGTGCAAACACCCCCATCGCTATGTACGGTGCCTACTCCCCCATTGCTTATGTACGGTGCGTACACCGTCATCGCTTATGTACTGTGCGTACACCGACATGACTACTGTACGGTGCGTACACAGACATTGCATATGTACAAGTCATTCCCCGTGTACGGGACGGACGTTTTACGGTGCGTACACCACCTCGCCTATGTACGGTGCGAACACCCCCATCGCTATGTACTGTGCGTACACCCCCACTCCTATGTATGGTGCGTACACTGCCATCGCTTATGTATGGTGCGTACACCCCCATTGCTATGTACGGTGCGTACACCGCCATCGCTTATGTACGTGCGTACACCGCCATTGCTGTGTACGGTGCGTACACCGCCATCGCTTATGTATGGTGCGTATACCGCCATTGCTATGTAAGGTGCATACACCTCCATCGCTTATGTACGGTGCGAACACCCCCATCGCTATGTACGGTGCGTACACCCCCATTGCTATGTACGGTACGAACACCCCCATCGCTATGTGCGGTCCGTACACCCCCATTGCTATGTACGGTGCGCACACCGCCATCGCTTATGTACGGTGCGTACACCGCCATTGCTATGTACGGTGCGTACACCACCATCGCTTATGTACGGTGCGAACACCCCCATTGCTATGTACGGTGCGCACACCGCCATCGCTTATGTACGGTGCGTATACCGCCATCACTTATGTACGGTGCGTACACCGCCATTGCTATGTACGGTACGAACACCCCCATCGCTATGTACGGTCCATACACCCCCATTGCTATGCACGGTGCACACACAGCCATCGCTTATGTACGGTGCGTACACCACCATCGCTTATGTACGGTGCGAACACCGCCATCGCTTATGTACGGTGCGTACACCGACATTACTACTGTACGGTGCGTACACAGACATTGCATATGTACAAGTCATTCCCCGTGTACGGGACGGCCGCTTTACGTACAAATCGTAAACCGGGAAGCCGGTCCGGATCGTACTAGTACGGTCGGACTACATTTTTACGATTCGTACGGAAAAGTGTCCGGGTACGTCTCGTAGAGCTTTTCCCGATCTGATTCGTACGGATAGGGCTGATCCCTATGTACTTTTTCCCGTACGAATCGTACTTCACGGGTCGGACGTGACTTGTACGATTCGTACGGAAATCATACGGATACGAGTCGTACGGGAAAAAAAAATACAGGATCGGAATCGGCCCCTTTATATGAACAAATATAAATATTTATATAAATATAAACGCATAGGTATAGAAAGAGAGATTTATAGAAGTATATATTTGAATATAGTATTAAATAATAGTGGAACATATCTAATTTACATTATATTAAAAGTATATAACACAATTATTGACATTTACAAATTCAAACTCTATTTACTTCAAAACATCGATATTTGTATCTATTTTTGGATGATAAAATTGCCAATGATTTTTTTTTCTTCGATATTTTTGTATTTAGGGTCACGATACTGTGGTAAACAATACTTTGACACAATGCTCCTCATTACGATGCCGGAATGTTTTGTTTCAACAAGTAGGCGGTGGTCCTGACCTCAGAATTACGATTTGACCGCAGTGTAGGCGGTGGGAAACATGCCTTTTTACATTGAGGCTTGTGCTGCAGCACGGAAACGGGCTGCAGAACAAGCCTCAATGCAAAAAGGAATGTTTAGAAACATCCCTGCATTGTGTGCCAGGCATCATGTGGTGCCTGGTACAGAGTGCATTTATCTTTCAGTGGGCTCAATGAGGAGGCCCAGGGAGGATGGGGTCCGCAAAGAGTCACCAAACTTCCTTTCTGTCTGCCTTCTCACGGTGCTAATTTCTCCTAACTCTAACAAGGGAGAGGCACAAAACTAGGGCCCGTATTTATTAAACTGTGACACATGCAGCAAGGGAAGTTAGTGGTCTGTGTTGCGACAAATGTAGAAATGGCACACTAAGACATACTAAGATACGGTTCATTTTTGCTCTTGCAGCGCTGGTGCAATTCAGGCTAACTAGCCTCAACTCATTGGGTCAGAATAGTTTCTGGCGTACTTTACTGCACAAAAACGTTTCTTAGAGGCATTAGCTCTTTTGTATTTGTGCTGCAGAGTGCCGCACACGTGGAAATAGGAAGTAACAAAGAGAAATAAAGCCTTTTCTTCTGGTTACGCAAGCCTTGGGTAGGCACACCATTGTGGAACAAAGCCATGTTTACTGACTTCAGTAATTATGGGCGTGCATCAAAATGAATGTGTAGAAGCACGGTAACACCCAAGCTCAAACCATGTAACAACTCTCGAATGCAAGGTAATGCAACACAGCACTTTGCCCTGCTTTGCTTTACTTTTTCTTTACAAGCCACGCAAATCTGGCTTTGCACGGCTTTGTTAATCTCAAAACAGATTTTGCTTTGGAGCTGCACCAAAAAATGTGATGCAACACGCCACACAATCTTAGTAAATCTGGGCCTTTATTACTAGTCTAAGTCCACTACACCTATTCATTTAACAATTAACAATTAAATTAGTGGATAGAAGAAAATAGCTTGTCCTTACACTAGCTAGTGTGATAACATAATTATATATTCTGATGTACTTTAATATTATTGTTTTTTATGCATATAAATCTGTATGTTAGTGTGTGTACTGATATATTTTATAATCAAGCATGGATGTTGTTTCCGTCTGATCTGAAATTTCTTTTAGCATCAGTTATGCTTGCAAAGCTTCATGCCTCAAGCAGGCACAAAAGCAATTTTGTTCCGAGCAATACATTTGCCCATTTCTGCACATTGTAACGTCATTTTCAGTGTTGGTAAATAGAAGCAGAAGTTTAGGAGTATAATGAACAGGAAATAACACATGAATGTATTGAGACAAAACATATACTAAATTGCATGTATTTTAGCATTAGGCTCCAACTGACCCTTTTCTAGTGAGAGCGCTGGTTGGTGAAATGACAATTGTCTTTTGATTAGTTGCTGTGCTGTCCATTATTTTTGCATTAAATGCACGTTGGACTTTTGGCTTCCCCACATGTTGCGTTTAATTTTTAACACTAGCAAGCATGACCTTGAAAGGCATATCAACTTGTCAACTCAAACCTAACGACAAATACACACACATCAACTATTTTTTCAACAAAGAAAAAATACTAAACACTAATTCTATCAAAAAATTACTACAGAATATAAATTCACAGGACTTTCCAGTGATCAGCCTAATCACACTTAAGACAGCTCTAACATCTCAGCCACACATTGATCTTTAACACTTACGGGCTGATTGTGGTGTCGGACGGAGTGCCACTGACAGGCCGTCAGTGGTGGTCCGCCCGACAGACAGCCCTTCTGTCTGACTGCTGCATTTCAGTGCATTTTGGGGAGAAGACGGCAGCCTTTGCCAGGATCTCAAATCCCGATGGGGTGGCGGTCAGAACCGTAGTCCTGACAAGAGGTGGTGCCGAGGCAGTCACCACCATCGGGATTATGTTGTCCCTTTCTGACAGCCTTTTCATGATGGGAAGATTGCCATGAAAAGACACAAGTTGCAGTGTTAAGGAAAACCTTCCAACCGCCAGCACGGCGGTATTATCGTAGTTGGGCAGTCGGACTGCCAACTGCTTGTCCGATCATCTGATATTGTATTCAGGGCCTTAGAGTTTGACAGGAAATGGGCCTGGAGGTGCATTTTACTGCTATGAATGTTTCATGCACAGGGAGATGGTGTGTCAAGCAAACTCGCACAGGGTGTCTTGCAGTGAAGGGAAAGTCAACGATCCTTGCACAATGCAGGTGCTGTGTGGAGTGAAGGAGTGCATGCAAGGAATGGCATGCTGCATGGCAGGACACTAGATGTTAATTTTGATTCCCAGCAAGCCGAACTCACGCCTGTTTCAGTAAATACCCAGAACTACCCAGAGTGCAGTGACCACCGGGCAGTTATAGTTAGAACCTAGTTACCATAGAATACATTTTTAGTTTGCTAGTAATTTTGGTACCGTTTGATGAATTTTAATGAACCTTTTTCTAAAAAAATTCATCCACCTCAACTACTTCCCTGAATGTTTCAGATGACCCATCAATGGCAGCTGAGAAAATAGTGGGGTCCCAAAATACAATTTTCCCAAGCAATTTTCCATAGACAAATTCATCAGATACCGCAAAACTGACTGAATGGAATTATGTAAAATTTGGCATACCTAGAGTCGAAAGCATGCTTTTGTGATTTGTTGTAAAACTGTTCTGTAGTTTTTCAGAAATTAAGCTTCAAAAACTTTTTATATCTGAACAGTTGGGTTTGCGGGATTTTGACGAAAGTCCAGCGATCACGCATCTTCAAAATATAGACCAATTTAATTGGCCGAGGGGGCTTTTTTCCTGCCGCCACTGCACTCCCTCGGGAGTGAGAGCTCATGCAGGAGCTATTACTCTGATTGGACTGCCGCAACATGAAAAGAAATGTAGCAGCTGTCACTACCTGATAATAAAAGGGGGCAGGTTACTGATACCCTGCCCCCTAGCCCTTGGGGGGTAGGTCCCAGAGGGACGCACTCTGGGGCTAAACATTTATCGAAATGTTTGTTTTTGCTGCAATTTCATGGTTCGCTTGCAAGATTGTGGTTAAAAAAGAAAAAGCAGTTAAAAATGTTTGAAGATAAATGATCCCCAGGTGGACCAGGGCCAGGTGGTCAGCGGTTTGCTTTTTCTGGGGAGGAGACGTGCGGCCCCCCTCCCTGAGCCTTACTTAGGACCCGCAGACCCCACTCCAATCCTCTATGTGGACCGGGGAACCCATCCCCCAGTATTTGTTTTATTTTTTTATTATGGAAGGGGTGTGTGCAGCATCAAAGAGGTCCCAGTGACCCTATCCCATGGGGCCAATCTACTTTTTGGGAGATGGGAGCGTGCGTGGGGCCCCCCTTACCAAAGATCAGCTCCGGGGACCCGATCAACCGGAGCTCAGTCACAGTGTCCCAGGGAACCCATCCCCTAGGACACAGCAGTTTCCTGCCCGGGAGAGTGCAGTCATGTCCTGAACTCTCCCCGACTGTGTTGGTGGGTGTTTGGGTGTGTAACTGTGTGTGCAAGTGGCTTTTTTAGATGTGGATACATAGGTACTGTGTGAGTGGCTGTGCAAGTGATTCTGTCACTGAGTGGATGTGACAGTGGCAGTATGGATTTCTAAATCGGGATGTTTGTGGCTGTATCGGTGGGTGACTGGCTGTATAACTGGGTGTATGGGTCTGTAAGTGACCGAAACTTAAAAATACATGCCTTACCTTTTAGCTACAGAGCACCATGCCCATTGGGCAACCTAGAACCTACCTATGGGGTGACCTATTTGTAAAAAAAAGGAGAGTTTAAACATTGGTAAGGGGTATCAAATACCAGGTCGAAGTGGCAATAAAGTGCCCACACAGGCTCAGCAGTGGCAGGCCTCAGTCAGGTTTAAAGGGCTATGTGTATGGATGACTCAATTAGTTTTGCAGGCCCACTACTAGCATTTAATTTACAGGCACTGGATATAAGTAGTGCACTCTACCAGGGTATTATAGCTCAATTAAACATACCAATAGTGGATAAGTCAATAAAAACATGCATAGGTGAGAAGCACATACACTTTACCACTATCTAGCAATGGTAAACTGCTCGAATCTGTAAGGCGAACTGGGTGTCTCAATATGTGACTGGGTGTGTTACTGATTGTACATGTGTCTAAATGGACATATAAGTGGCTGTATGGATTAGTAACTGGCTGTGTTAGTGTTTGGCTGTGTAACTGTGTGTGCAACTGGCTCTATTAGTAGTGGATATATAAGTACTGTGTGAGTGGATGGGTAAGTGATTCTGTAATTGTCTGACTGAATGTGACAGTGGCTATATTTTTTCTAAATAGGTATGTCTGTGGCTGTAAAGGTGGGCAACTGGCTATGTAACTGTGTGTATGGGTCTGTAAGTGGCTGTGTAAGTGACTGAAACTTACAAGTACATGTCTTACCTTTTAACTACATAGCACCCAGCACATTAGGATACATAGGGTGTCCTTAGGAATGACATATGTGTAAATAAGGGACAGTTTAAACATTGGAAAGGGGTATTAAATGCCAAGCAGGCCTGGCAGTAAAACTGTACACACAGGGTTTGCAGTAGAAGTCCCGAGATGTTTGAGGGGCTACTTGTCTGGATGGGCGACTAGAAGTGTCAGTACTTGAGTACATATCTGACTATATCAGATCCTTTGTGGGTGTTCACTGGATGTGTAAGTAACTATGCCGCTATATTACTGGTTCTCTTAGTAACTCTATGGGTCTGTAAATGTGTATGTAAGTGGCTGTATGGACTGCTTACTGGCTGTCTTAGTGAGTGTTGGAGTATGTAACTCTGTGTGCAACTGGCTCTGTTACTGATGGATACATAAGTGCTATGTGAGTGAATGTGTAATTGCCTCTGTAGCTATCTGACTAGGTGTGTTAGTGGGTCATGCTTTTGTAAATAGGTATGTAAGTCACATTATGGGTAGGAGACTGGGGGGGCATATGCACAAGCCCCTATTGCCACCAGAGCATCACTTTTGTTTGACGCTTCGATGGCGTAGCTCCATTTCCCATATTTACAAGGTGGCGCTAAGCCACTTAATGTGGTTTACCACCACCTTGTGAATATGCCCCTTTCCCCCATATTAGCAAGGTGAGGGCCCTGTTATCCAATAATGTCATGGTAGATGTCCAAGAAGTGCCAGTCTTTTTGTGGCACCCTGTAATCCTTTATTTCCAGGATGGGAGAATTTACTGCTCCGTGCTGAACCTCGGTCCACACGGAGCAGTAAATTCTCCGGTGCATCTCTAATGGAAATACTCCATCGGCTCTCTGATAAAATTCTCCGGCCACAAGACCTCCCCTAGCCAGACCTGCGGTGAGTTCATAATTAAGTACCCCACACTCTCTGGTCATTAAGTGTAAATTCACCTTATATACCTTCACTCTGAACAGGTAGGGATCCCTGCAACTTTTGGCATTTTTGGGTTAAAATTACAAGCAGCTCACTAGGTATTAGTCCCATCCTGGAAATAAAGGATTACAGGGTGCCACAAGAGGACTGGCCCTTCTTCGACATCTACATTGACATTATTGGATAACAGGGCCGTCACCTTGCTAATTAGTAAGATCTTGAATATTGATTAAGTGCCTGACACTGAACCTGAGCATCCCGAGTCCCCATGAATCCTTTGTCCTGAAGAGACCCTAATACTCTCATCTGGGTCAAAAATAAATAATGGACAGTCTTAAAGCACTAGAAAAAAATCTGGTCCTTGATCTGGGAAATTGAATCAGAATCTAACGACATCCTTTTTTTTCCCCAATAACCTTTTGTAAATAAAAGTCACCATGTTTGAATACAAGTTGGTTATGGTCACTTCACTGGGGTAACATACGTCACAAATATATATTTTGTTTGTACTGTATATATATTTGGTGTGTTAACATGTTTTAGAATTCTTCATAATAAACGTTTTTGTAATGAATAAATATGTTACTCATTTTGGCTGAAGTGAGTAAAACCAGTAAACCCCTTGTGCTGTGAATACTGAATGATACTACATGAATCTAATTGATGTATATATTTATACTTATCTCTGGTTTATAATTGAATGTTTGCATAAGTATAAACTTGCTCAAGTCTAATTTTCTTAGAATAAGTTCCTTGTGAACAATTGTTGCAAGCTATACTACAACACACCCATGGGGTCAGGGTACCTCTACCCTGACCCCTTTAATAATTTAGCAGATATATTTTAAGATCCAGTAACCGTTCCCTGAAACTTAAAATTGCGGCCACAACCTCCCGTTCAGGTTGTGGTCAGCCAATTACGGCATTGCTGGGGAGCGTGCCTTCACGGATCCTCTGCAGAGGATCCGTGTCCCTATATATACAATTTTGTTTTTCCTTTAATAAATCTGCAACTACTGGCCGGATTTATACCATATTACAAAAAGTGCTCTTTCCGGACCAAGATCTACCTCTAGCAGTTTGGGCTGTAGTCATGTTCAACATCCCTATGGAAAATTGCATGGGAAACACACATATCCGACACTTTCCATGCAGAACTAGACAAAACATGCCACTTTTTTGGTAACATTTCCTGAAGATTTGGCAAACAACACCAACGTTATAAGAAAACCAAAAACGCTTTTTCCTTGGAAACTAGGTCCTGTCTTGTGGCGGCTCTAGGAGGCAAGATGGCGGTCGAGTGAGACCGTGGTGCGGAGGGACCGGTGCTGGGGAGGCTTCCGGCAGCTCTGAGCTTTTCACAATAAGCAACGAAAACATACGGAACATTTTTCTGAAGGGGAGAAGAAAAGAAGAATATGCAGATTAAGTAAATAGTGTAAAGGATTATATTTGTCAAGTTCCCTGGTGGTGCAGGAAACCGGAAAGACGCTAAATGCCGGGTCTAATGTGAATGCAGGAGCCTACCTGAAGACTCTCGGCTCGCTCATCGGTCTTTCGGTTATCTGCTTTCTATGCCGACAACAGCTGTCAGCGCCACGGGAACCGAGGGAGCCGAGGGGGCAACTACGCGGTGCCCGGCCAGATATAATTGTCGGAGACTCTGGCCAGCAATCTCCTCACAACGTTAACAAGGAGGGATCAGTGATGGCTCCTAAAAACGCTGGATCCACCGCTGCGGCCAAGGCAAAGGCTGCAGCAGCGGCGGCGGCAAGGCAGGCACAACGGGAGGACGCTGTAAATGAAAAGCGGGCGGCCAAGGAAACGGACGTGGGCTCCGGCGTCAGGACTCCGAGGCAGGGAGCTGTGGTGTCAAGGAAAGCGAGCGCGACCGGCCCCTCAGTTGCGGACCTCCTTCGCCGAACACCGGGTGGAGCACTTCCAGGTCAAATAAAGCAGAGCAAGCCAGTGAGTGCAGAGGAAGCGCTGCAGAATTGTTTGGGGAGCTCTGAAACCTTCGGAGTCTCTGGAGTTCCAGCTAGTAAAGTAAGGTCTGATTTACTTGTGGGGGAAGTGGTGGAAGAGAACTTTGTAGACGCAGCTAATGTTAATGAAGTGCCTCAAAATGCCCCCACCATATCTATCCCACTTCAGTCAAAACCAGTTATAGTTACAAATGTAAATCAAAATGAAATGCTTCAAAGTGCCCCCCCTATATCTATCCTGCAGCAGCTAAGTACAGCTATAATTACAGTTATAAACAACGACAAGGACACTGATGTCAGGGCAACTCCTGCAGTATTACCCGAGGCATGTCTCAAGGAGACCATGGCTGGCATGGCTGGCAGAGACGTGATTTAACAAAATCAGACGGTTACTATGCCTAGTCTGGAGGGACTGAGTCACCCTATTGGCTCCCAAGATAAAAACACTGAGAAAGCGGTTTGCAGTGCTGAGGCAAACAACAGGAAAGCTGTAGATACAGACGCAGAAAAGGACCCAAGTGATTTTTCTGACGAACTTGAATGGTCGGACGAGACATGCTCTATATCAACGGGGAGCGATAATGATAATGAGTCCGGCCGCGGAGCTCAAAAAACAGTAGAAAAAGAAAGGGCCATTATGGCGCGACTGAATTGGTATGGGATTATACCCCTACAACGCAATTTATCCCGCAACAATCAACAGAATATACGCCGACTAACGCCTTACATTCGCCCCGCCAATCTGCTGCTCTTGGCTCTACAGATCTGCCCTCTGGCTCACCTGCTACCCTGGATACAGTAATGGTAATTGTTCTCCAAGCAATCGCAGCACACAGGGAAGAGACTGCACATGATGGGCGTAAGGCCCAAGCTACTCTACGGAAAGTACAAGGGGTGGTACGGAGATTAAATAAAACCGTTAGTTCATTTGGAGACAGAATGACTGACCTCGAGTCTCGTATAGTATCCAACGAAACTGAGATTGCTGTAAATCATGAGTTAGCAGAGTCACATGAAGCAGAGCTCTCTGATGTAAGATGGAAGTTAGAGGACTTCGAGAACCGCCTCCGAAGAAATAACCTCCGCGTTCTTGGTGTCCCAGAAACATTCGAAGGGGAGGATGCTCGGTCTTTTATTATTAGAGTATTCCGTGACTCTCTACCAGAATTGTCCAATTGGAACTGGGACTTAGAAATACAACGTGCTCATCGTATGCCTATGTATCTAAAACAGCCTGTGCGTCCGGGGGGGGGGGGGGATCCACGAGCAATTCTAGTTTACTTCGGTAACTTCCTCCTCAGACAGGCAATATCTGAGAAAGCTAGGCCAGAGGCGAAGCGTGTGAGTGGCACTATCTCCTATTTTGTCCGTCCCGATTTTTGCCACGCTACAGTGGAAAGGAGGTGGCGTCTTCGCCAACTGATTAAACCTTTCCAGGAGAAGAAAGTGGTGGCTTACCTGAATAACCCAGGCCGTCTTAAAATAATTAATGGGGGGGGGTTACAAAATTTTTCACATCTGAAATCAAGGCCAAAGAGTATTTAGACGGTCTATGATTCAGCCTTCAATTTAAGCGCTGTTAAAGTCTTTGATACAATAGGATGCACTTATTATAGAAATGAAATTTATATTAAGGTATAAGGGCACTGGTGGTAACATCGACGCAATGTTTTTGTAGTATCTCTTGGTCTTCTTTCGTATTTTCTTTTCCACTTTATAATTTTCGAGCTTTAGGCTTTCTTGCTCAAGAAATAAAGTGAGCTACCGATTTTGGGTAAAGGTTATCATGATGTTATAAGCAAAAGGCTCCAGCGCCGGTCCTCGAAACGCACACTCATCAAACAGACTCTTTTGGAGTCTGAAAGCTTCACTGAGGGTGTGGGGGGAGGGGTGGTGGGGTGGTAGTAAGGGGGGGGGGAAGTTGGAAGGGGGGAAAAAGTAAGAGAAAAATGGCAACTCCTTACGGATATTGAATCCTAAAGTAATAAAGAGAATGTTTTTTTTAATAATTATAAAGAGATAATTTTGGAAATTAACTGGACGACGCTATGGGGAAGTTGAAAATATGCTCCTGGAATGTGGCTGGGCTTAATGATAGAGCAAAGAGAGCTAGTATTTATGAATGAATCAAACAAGGGCCTTACGACATTCTTTGTTTTCAAGAAACCCACATTACATGGGAAGATAGGGACTTACTAAGAATACCTGGGTATAACTTGTTAGCAACCACTTCACAGACTTCAAAAACTTGTGGTGTAGCTATTTTCGCCAGAGGTTTTTTGGGGCAAGCTAAACGTAAGCTAGCAGACGCCTCTGATAGATGGGTCATCATTGAGTTAGAACCCGGAATTACAATTTGTTCAGTCTATGCTCCCAATCATGACGATCCACACATATTTGAAGACTTAGGGCACGATTCACAGAATTAACTTAAGACTAAATCCTACACTTACTACTTTGTGGTATTCACAGAATACACTTACTACTTTTGGTATTCACAGACTGCACTTACTACTTTTGGTATTCACAGAATGAATTTACGACTCCGGCCCGGAAGCCCCACCTCCGGGCTGGAAACTCCACCTCCGGGCCGGGAGCTCTGCCTCCGGGCCGGGAGCTCTGCCTCCGGCCCGGAAGCTCCGCCTCTGGGCCCCACTTTAACTGGACATTCGACTGGAAACTCCTCGCAAATAGAGAGTATATTGACCACATAAAGATTTGGGCACAGGGGTACTTCGATTGTAATCGATATAGTACGTCAAGGGTTATAGTGTGGGACTGCTTCAAGGCTGCTCTTAGGGGAGAGACTATGAGTTTCGTAGCCAAACAAAAGAAAGAGGCAAACCTGGCTAACCAGCAGCAGATGCAAGACCTTGCCAAAGTTGAGCAGGAACACACAACCGCTATAATGAAAGGTGGGGACGGCAAATTTACACTACGTAAAATGCTAATTCTTAAAACTATGATCAATAGCAGGATCAATCAAAAAGCAGCTGAAACCTTTCAAACTAGCCGTAACAAACTGTATGAAGACGGGGAAAGGGTCGGAAAGCAACTAGCCCTACGTACCCGACAGAAACAATCACTCAATAAAATTAGTAATATCCACGCAAACTGTATGATTTATACCGAACCAGATAAGATACTAGAGGTATTTAAAGGATATTATGAAACCCTTTTCAGTAACGAAGAGACTCTTGAAATAGACGAAATTAAAGAATCATTACGGCTTTGGCTAATGGAATGTGGATTCAATAATATTCTTGACGTAGTCACTAGAGACGACTTAGACAAAGACATTACGTTCGTCGAGGTACAAGCGGCCTTAACGGATCTTGCTTCTGGCAAGGCAGCTGGTCCGGATAAGATCCCCCTAGACCTCTATAAAATTCTGGGAGAGGTCATTATACCATATATATTAGATCTTTGTATAGGTATACAGGGGAATGGCAATACGCCTCTATCTTGGAAGGAGACCAACATAGTGATATTTCCCAAGAAGGGTAAGCCCCCAGAACTTCCCACTTCGTATCGCCCTATTTCCTTAATAAATTTAGACTCAAAAATATACGCAAAGGTCTTGGCCAATCGGCTCAGGAGGGTGGTGGAACATCTGGTGTCCCCGTGGCAGCATGGTTTCATTCCCCATAAAGGAACTACGGATCATACTCGTAGGGTCATATCACTATTTGACATCATGGCTGCGACGGGGGACTGGATGTCTATGATCCTCCTTGACGCCGAGAAGGCCTTTGATCGAGTCTCATGGAAATACATGTGGGCGATAATGGATCTTAACAACTTTGGGGCCTGCTTTCTTAGATCTATACAAGCAATGTGTCAAGATCCAATCGCTAAAGTTCAGACGATGGGCTTAGAATCTAGATGATTTAACATCTTAAGGGGCACAAGGCAGGGGTTCCCCTGCTCTCTGATATTATTTGCCCTCTATATAAATCCGTTGATTATTAAATTGTTGGCAAGTACTGCAATAATACCGATTAAGACAGGCATGCATGAAACTAAGATACTTGCTTACGCCGATGACGTCGCGGTCGTAACACCAAACCCCACCGAGGCAATTGGAAAAATTGAGAATATAACTCTGTCCTTCGGGGTCATATCCGGATACTCTTTGAACCGCGAAAAAACTGTCGTTATCTGTACAAATAATATTCTATTTAATGATCCCAGAAAGGCAAATAACGCTGTGTATTTAGGCGTCTCTATATCCCCGCAGATCGAAAATATTAATAAACTTAATTATGACCCCCTGCTTGAAAACATAAAAAAGGACCTTTTGAGGGTCAATAGTTTATATCTCTCAATCATTGGCAGGGTCAACTTTGTTAAAATAAATATTTTCCCGAGGATACTGTACTTTTTTCACGCAATCTCCATAATTGTAGAGGACAAGGTGATTATAGCCTTAGTATCACAAATTTCTAAATTTATCTGCAAATACGGTAAAATTAGGAGATCCTCAAAATTCCTCTCCCTACCGCAGGAGAGAGGGGGCTTGGGGCTTCCAAATATAACTCTATATTTTTGGGCTAGTCTCCTCCAAGGGATGTTTCCACTATTTAACACAAACCCAATAAGTAATAACATAGCTGGGATTGGGATCCCCTCAATATATGAGCTAGCTGTAGGGGAGAAAGCAAAAGGCCTTTTGTTGAGACAGATAGAACCATCATACTACAAGAAGGTTAAGTTCAAAATTATTAACAGCGCTTGGAAGGTATGGAAGAAAGTTTCCAAACACTTGGATATCTCAATAATCAATAAATATACACCATTATGGCACTCCTTCCTGTTCTCTAGGCAAGTCAATGACGATATCGCTAAGAGGTGGGAGAGCCTCAGACTGGTATCAGTGGGGGATTTTTTTAGACGCGGAGCCCTGTGTGAGGTTCTCCAATCTCCAAATAAAATTCAACATTCCGACCTCTGACCTCTTTAAGTATATTCAAATAAATACTATTCTTTCCTCAAAACTCTCAAACATTTCAATGTCGAATATTTCTATTCTTGATCATATTGGGGGGAAGAAAATTTCTAGTATAAGCATACTCTACGAGCTGTTGCTGGAACAACAACATGACGATTTGGAGAGAACAGAATCACTCTGGGCATCTAAGTTGAACAATCCAAATGTTGACATTGATAAGGTCCTCTCCCTTACTGATAAGGTTTTTCTAACATCAACCCTCAAGGCCCAACTTTATAAGACTATATACAACTTATATTTTACACCGGCAAAATTGCATACATGGGGGAAAAGAATAGACGATAAATGTCCCAGGTGTGGTACAGGCCCGGCCCATTTAATACATATGCTCGCTGAA
This sequence comes from Triturus cristatus, assembly GCF_964204655.1. Taxonomy (NCBI): domain Eukaryota; kingdom Metazoa; phylum Chordata; class Amphibia; order Caudata; family Salamandridae; genus Triturus; species Triturus cristatus. The sequence goes on from NC_140581.1 coordinate 320,368,229, forward strand.
TGTAGCAAACTAACTATTCTCAAATTTAAAGTATCAGACTTCTGGGAAGAGGTATTTGGGCATAAAGTTCATATGTCCCCGACCCTTTTCTTGTTAGGCTACGATAATACCCTAGGGCATAGTAAAGAAGAAGAAATATGCTTGTTTTTGGGTATGGCTGTATATAGGTTAATATTGGTTACACGATGGAAAGATATCGATTCTCCTAACTTTCAAGTTTGGATAACCCGGTTCTTGGGGATATTTAATCAAGAAACGGCAATCTATTCAGCCAAGGGTAAAAAGGCTAGACAGCGTGGTATTCAAATTTGGTTGCCTATTACCTCCTGGAAAGATAGGTTTTAGTTTCTGTCTCTATACAGTACTTGTAATAGGTCGTACTCCTGTGAATAAATGTAATTTAATGTAATTAAATATGTATGTGTGATATATTCTTGCCGCAAAATGTATAGCTTCTACATGTCTTAGAATCTTTCTGTTCCATTATTTATCTCTTAATGGATTTTGGTATGTAGCTATATTACTGAAACATTGTTTTAATTGTCTTCCATATTTTTGTACGTATTGAAGTTGCTTAATAAAAATAAAAAAATAAATAAAAAGGAAACTAGGTCCTAGCTCTAACTACCTACTGATGAACACCAGTAGGATAGCTATATATATATATATAACTCTCCTTCATCTCTCCTTCATCAACAGCTGATCCTCAAGCCACATAAGATGGCAAGTATTCAGCATGGTGGCTAGCCCCTAATTATACCATACAAGTCTCCAGCTGTTCATATGCAGTTAACGTATTAACAAACAAGACAGCCAGGACTCTTAATCCATCAGCATGTTTAATTAGATTCCAGCAGCATTAAAAAGCCCTTAAAATAGTAAACCTTCATTACAACTCGCATATCTATTTTTGTACAACCCAGAACACACCATATTTTCATCCTAGATGAACTGCGAATTCTTCCTCCCTATTTTGTACTGTCGGGGACATTGTTTCATATTTCACTATCATTCGTGATTTTAATCTCCGCAAAGTTTGCACTCTATTACCTTCTCTTTCCGTTACTGGAACTATACCTAGTACACAACATTTTAGTAAACTGGCATCTTTATTATGGTGGCCTTTGAAATGTCTTGCTATTGAATCCTGCTTATCTTCATTAACAATCGCTCTTAGGTATTCTAAAACTCTCTTTTGGGCCTTGTGAATGGTACCTCCAATATAGTAAAGAGGACATGGACATTTTAGAGAGTAAACACAAAAATCGGAATTGCATGTCAGATGTTTCATAATCTTAAAAGCCTTATTCATCTTGGATAATTCTACCTGTTTACAGCTAACGCTGTTTGTACACTAATTATATCCACCACAAATGTAAAACCCTTGCATGGGACTTTTATCCTGTTCTTTCTGTATCTCACTACAACATAAAATATCCTTTAATGATGCACATCTTCTAAAAGTTACATGTGCATTCTCTTTCACAGATTTTGCCAGGGTCTCATCTGTTCTTAATACATGCCAAAATGTATTCAGGCTTTTTTTCATCTCCTAAGCTTGGGAGCTGAATTCAGTGATGAATCTAACTGATTGTTCTTCCTCACTAGTTACCATAGGTGTTAACAAATCATCCCTCTTTAGTTTTTTTCGCTCTTTCACATGCCATATCAATCAGTTTTGAGGAATAACCTTTCTTGAAACCTATTTCTCATTTCTATAATTTCTGTTTTAAATCATTCCTCCGAGCTACAGTTTCTTTGTGCTCTAAATAATTTGCCATACGGTATGATGGCAATATGATTTCTGGGATGCTGCTGAAAGTTAATTAGACACGCTGATAGATTAGGAGTCCGGGCCGTCTTGTTTGTTAATACGTGGACTGTGTATGAACAGGGGAGACGTGTAAGGTGTATATGTATATATATATATAACGGACACTACTCAAGCCATCAATGTGGAAACTAATGCCCATAATGATTTGAAATCATCATTTAAAAAATTGGAAAAGCTACTGCGCACCGAAATTACTAAGTGGTGGGAAAAACGCTCATTGGAACAATATAAGGAAGTGGGGCGTGTGCCACGTGGATTAAGAGTTCTCATAGCACCATCATTTGAGAACCCTAACCCCCTAATGCTAAAGAATGGGCAACGAACAATCTGGAAGCATCTATGAACATGGTATGCATTTTAATTAAATATGCAGAAATAGACCGGAAGGAGATAGTAAAAGAAATTGAGCAACTAAATCAGTTACTGGATCAGCATGATAACAAAGATCTTATAAAGAAATCCAGAGATGAAATTACAGTTCGACTGGCTAAGCATGAGGAAACAATAAGAACACGTAAGCAATTCAAATTTGCGCGTGACAAACGGGATTATGAAACAGGGAGAATCTTCACGTTTGCCCGTAAATATGACACAGCAAAAAGACAAGCGCTGGTGACAAAAACCCCTGCATTGCCTGCACAGAATACTGCCAATGATATAGTGTCAGATGTAGATTCCAGCCCAGCAACTAGCAGTATTGAATCGGAGGATGGTGAATCGATCAACTCTGCACAAACCCATCTATTAACAAAATATTCACCCTCAGAAGAGTTGGGTTTTTTAATAGAGGACAAGCGCCAAACTTTGCGGCCAAGAACACAGCAACAACAACAGAACAAAGACGCAGGAGGAATAACGAATGCCGCAAACAGAGGCGGAAATGCAAGAGGGCGAGGCTTCGCCAAGAGAGGCAGGGGAAAGAAATGGTAAGCATAAAGTCAATGACTACGTCCCCTGATAACACTGTGGTCAATCTATCTGATATGATACTCACCAAAGCTGAATCTCAACTCCTATCCCTGGGCCTGTCGTTCTGCCCACGCAACAGCTTCAATTACGTTCAAACCCGTATAGATGTTTTTAAATTTATACGGAAGTTGAAATTGAAAAAGTATTTCAAATTAAACAAAGTACAAGATCAGGCATCAACCATAACTATGAAAGAGCGCCCTACAAGTAAATTTCAAGTAGCAGACACCAGCATGCTCAAAACAGTACATGCATTATCCAGAAATGAAGAAAGTGGTACTGGTTCAACTCATGATGAATTGGCATCAATGGGTATACCCAACAACCTTCCATGCTATAGTCACTTTATGTTTAAAACGTTTTTATTGAAACAAAACAAACCATGGGGGAGGGGGATAGGAGGTTAGGGTACATATAATACAATCAAAGAAAAAGGGGGCAACTCAAGAGGGTTGGCGATGGATAGCTCGATGGGCCAGGGGAAAAGCACAATAAATGAAAGGCTAAAAATGCAATCTGTGGAATCCCTGCGTGCATATCCAACACCCCAAATCTGAGCAATGAAAGCCAGCAGCTATAGTCACTTTAAACCATCCTCCACGTTCATACCTCTTATGCCAAAAGATGTTATTGACAGTTTTAACGATATAGTAATTGAAGATCTGAAAACATTGCAGACTGTATCATCAAGAAAACAAAAAAGATATAAATACATGGAAAAGCAATATGCTAAGTTGATGAAAAAATTAAGGAGTAACTCTAATCTCATCATTAACAAAGCAGATAAAGGTGGCAATATCGTCATTTGGCCGCGCACTCTCTATATGGAAGAGGCGAATCGTCATTTGGAGGACTCAAGTTGCTATAGTAAAGGATCATTTAATGACATTAAAAACCTCAAGGAGTTTGTTTTCAAAGAACTAAACCAATGGAAGAGGGAAGGTCTATTAAGCAAGCAAGAATTCAGTTGTCTTAAAAATGACTTTCCGGTTACACCCATACTTTACTTCATCCCAAAGATTCATAAACAGTCTACACCGGTACCAGGACGGCCCATCATCTCAGCTCAAAAAATCCTCCTGGAACCTATGTCCAAGTATGTGGACCATTTTCTGCATGAATCAGTAGAAAACCTTCCCTCTTTCATTAAAGACACTGGACACTTTTTGTCTAAATTGAGTGAAGTACCTTGGGAAGAGGACTATGTACTGGTGGTCATGGATATCTGTACTTTATATACTAGCATTCATCATGCTGATGGTTTAACAGCTGTAAAATACTTTTTAGACAAGCGTAACATTGAATTTAGTCAACACAATGGTATGATATTACGAATGATACAAATCTGCCTAGAGAATAACTATTTTCTTTTCAACAAAGAGATTTACCGGCAACAGAGAGGAGTTGCGATGGGGGCATGCTTTTCCCCAACCTATGCATGTTTGCATGTTGGGTGGTGGGAGGAGCATGTCCTCAGTGGCACCCACAAACTAATCTTTGACTCCAATATAGTTAGATTTTGGAGGTTCATAGATGACATATGTTTGATTTGGAAAGGTACCCCAGAATCGGCTATATCTTTTCTCAACATGATTAACATCAATAGTCTTAATTTACAATTCACTGCCGATATCAGTAAATCTTCTGTCCAATTTCTAGACGTTGAAATTTATATTGACAATAAAGTTATTCAAACTAAATTGCATAGAAAGAAAACAGCTGGCAATGCTATTCTACACGCAAGCAGTGCCCACCCTGGCCATCTGATTAAAAGCATACCATACGGTGAATTTTTACGTATGCGCAGAATTTGCAGTTCTAACTCTGATTTAGAAAAATGCCAACTTGAGTCCCTCAATAGATTTCTTGCCCGTGGATATAATTTGAAAGAGTTAGAATTGGCCAAAACTAAGGCTAATAACCATACCAGAGAGGAGTGTCTAAACATCGTCGCACAATCCAAAAGAAAAAACCCAGATGAAGTTCTTAAAGATGATCAAGATGGAACTAGGCTTATAACTACGTTTAATGTAGAAGAAAGAAAAATAAGAGGTATCTTAACTAAACATTGGCCTCTATTAAAAACAGACATTACTTTAGCCCCTCTTTTGCCTGATAAACCACTGATCACTTTTAGAAGAGCTCCCTCAATGAGGGATGCTCTGGTTAAATCTAACCCTGAGGTAATTAACCCTAGCAACTGGTTATCCACGAAAACAGGTTTCCGTAAATGTATCTCTTGCAGGGCCTGTAAATTTGGCAGAAATACTACAGAATATTGCAGTGTATTTGAAAATAACCCCACTAAAATTCATAAACCTCTGACATGCCGCACAGACTATGCAGTGTATGTATTGGAATGCACTTGTAAATTGAAGTACGTGGGAAGTACTAAATTACAAGTTTTTAATCGCATCCTTCAACACCTTAGAGCAATAGTCAATGCAGACGATAGTTACCCAGTAGCACGGCATTTCAAATTGGTGCATAACAAAAACCTAAATGATTTATGCTACTTTGTCATTGACTCTGTACAAAAGAACTTAAGAGGCGGAAACAGAGAAAAACAGTTAAGACAATTAGAGTCTAAATACATTCTTCTATTAGATACAAGAATCCCTAAAGGACTGAATACAGGAGAAGATCTCCATAACTTTTTATAGTTCTTTGCTGGGTTAATTATGAATTATGTGTTTTGATTTCATCAGATGCATTTAGGCAATTTTACACTGCATTGCTAATTTATTACAATATTTTTAGGGGGCTCATTTTTGTCATTTTTGACACGTTTTTGATGATTATATTTATCCTATGAATCTTTATGTGATGATTTTAACCAAGATTATTGTGATCGTACTTGTTGATCTGAATAGGTAGTGCATTTGTTCCGAATCGAGGATGTTTGTGATTTAAAGCATTTATGTCTATAATGTTCACATTCATGCAATATGTGAATTTCATTTGCCATTATTTCCCTTTTTTCAATGGACAAATTGGATATGATATGAATTTTAATATCATTATTGATTTTTCAATTTAAAACTTTGTTTAAATATTTTTGGATTTTAGCACTAGCACTTTATTTATATACGTGACCGGGACAGTGCAAATGGACAAATTCATATGTAGGAGCAACTATGTAGGTCACTTGACTACAATCAGACTCCAGATTTAGGCTGTCTTCTAGAACTGCTTATATAAAAAAGATTAGTCTTTTTAAATACTTAATTTGTTTTATACATTTTGTATTTTTTCACTTTTTATATATTTAACTGTGATAATGTATTTATTATGTTATTTATATATTTATGAATTTTAAACATATACTTGTCTAATTGTAAGTATTTTGTTTAGCTCCTTGCGCTAACCGTCACGTAGCTTTGATTATCCAATCTGTCACAGTATATAAATCATGTGCTTCACCGGGGGGTCATGTGATCAAGGCTGTGTGTTCACAGCCGAAACGCGTCAGGCTGTCAATGGAGGAATAAATTAAGCACGAAAAAACTCTCCACGGCGCACTTTGTGGTCTGTACCTGTGTAACTTGTGAAGTACTCTTCAAGTGATCCAGGATTATTGAATTTCTATATATATATATATATATATGTATATATATATTCACTGAAAAAAACCATAGGTTTCAGGGGCGTTATAGTTAGCTGGACTTTTCACTCGTACAAAACCATAGAAATTCCCCCGTTATAGTTAGTTCAGCTAACTATAACTCGCGCGCCCGCAATGCACTGCTGATGACGTCACACATTACATCACTCATGACATGGTCAGTGACATCACTCATGACATCACTGATGACATCTCAAATGACATCACTGATGACATCACTGATGACATCATCCAGTGAATGTGTGTTTTTCTGAAAATTACATATGTTTTATATATGTATATCTCAAGGTCGATGGAAGAATAAATGGGTATATAAGTGTCTAAATGGATGATTTGTTTTTGAAAAATTGATTGTATAACTGACTGATTAAGTGTATCTTAGTGAATACATGGCTTAGTGAGCAATGTTTAAATATGTAAATATCTGTATCAGTCTCTCACTTTGTGTATAAGTGGCTGCATGGGTTGGTGAGTAGCTACATGAGTGTCTATATAGGTTATTAGTTGGTTTTTTGAGTATCAGTATAAGTGTCTGATGTCTGTATGGTTCGGTGGGGGGTATTACGTAGTGCATAGGTGCATGAATGAGTGACTCACTGTTTGTATGTGTTGAAGACAGCATGTGTGCAGGATTGTATGGGTGGATGAGTGTGTGCATGGGTGTGTTAGTGAGTGAATGACTGTCTCAATAGTGTCTCTATGAGTAACTACATATGTTTTAAACTAGTATATGTGACTATTGGTGTATATAAGTGAGTATATGTGAGAGTGAGAGATTGAAAGAGTTCCTGTATGAATAAGTATGTGTTTCTATAAGTGATTGTTAAAAAGACTAAGTATGTGTAAGTTTCTGTAGAAGTAAGTGTGGTGGTGTGTGTATAACTGTATATCCAGGTAAACGGATGTTTGATTCTTTATTAGCATGAGTGACTAAGTGTGTGAGTAACTTTATGGATGAGTAGCGTTGTGTAACAGGATGTATAGGTGTATGAGTACATATGATGAGTGACTACATGTATAAGTGACTGTATAGGACTGTTGGTGAATGAGTGGATGTGGATGTGGATCTTACAATTACTGAATAGGTTGTTGTAACTGGTATTGGTATGTCCATTGTTTTGAAAATTTTAATTTCTATTTTTGAATGTGTGTATCAAAGGTCATATTAGGGGGAGAGGAGGTCTGCCACTCTATCACAAGGATGATGTCATCAGTGATGTCATGAGTGATGTCACTGACCATGTCATGAGTGATGTAATATGTGACGTCATCAGCAGTGCATTGCGGGCGCGCGAGTTATAGTTAGCTGAACTAACTATAACGGGGGAATTTCTATGGTTTTGCACGAGTGAAAAGTCCAGCTAACTATAACGCCCCTGAAACCTATGGTTTTTTCAGTGAATTTCTAAGGTTTTTTAAATGCTAATTCCTAGCTATAACGTGCCTGAAACCTATGTTTTTTTCAGTGAATTTCAAAGGTTTTTTAAATGCTAATTTCTAGCTATGCCTACAGAGATAGAAAATGTGAAGAAAGAAGGAAACACGCACAGAAAGAAAAAAAAGAAATGCAGAAAGAAGCAACAGAAGTCCTTAAAGACGAAGAAAAGTGCAGGAAGAAGTATAACGTGCAGAAAGAACAAACAGAAGAGCAGAAACAAGCCTTGTTGCAAAATCATCCTGTACCCTCAACTTTTTCAGACGGATACTGGTGGTAACTGAGTCTGACTAATCAGTACTATAGCCAGTGCTATGTTAAAAGACACTCAGAATACAGTGAAAACACCTACATACACTTGGGCACACTATGTGTTGGGGTCCCCTGTGATTAGCATGACCTCCTCTGTAAGCCCCTAGTATATAATAGGGCAGGGGATTAAAACTACCTCTTAAAACGCACCACAGGGCGTGTTTGAACATGTCACCTCATGCCCCGTCCCCTCCCTTCCCCACTGTGTAAACACGCCCTGTAGCCGTTTTAAGTTGGGAGATTAAGTCCCCTTGAATCCTGAGGGTCCCTAGGGTCCAACTAGACCACTAGGTACCTCCAGTAAGTGCCACAGAGCTGCGTTGCAGAGAGGTGTAAAAAGTGGCACGGCCTGCACCACCTCTCTGCAACGCAGAGCAGTGGTGCTTACTGGAAGCACCTGGTGGACTAGTTGGACCCAGGGTCCCTCAGGATTGAAAGGGAATTATTTCCCCAACTTAAAAACGCGCCACAGGGCCTGTGGGCGTTCGGAGTTGAGAGATTAAGTCCCCTTGAATCCTAAGGGTCCCTAGGGTCAAACTAGCCCACTAGGTACCTCCAGTAAGCGCCACAGAGCTGCGTTGCATGGAGGTGTAAAAAGGGGCGTGGCCTCAGAACACCTGTCTGCAACGCAGCTTCCTGGCGCATACTGGAGATACCCGTTGGGCTAGTTGGCCCTCAGTGACCCTCAGTATTGAAGGGGAATTAATTCCTCAACTTACAACTGGCCAGGGGGCGCGTTTGCAGAGTGCTACAAGGAGGGGGCGTGGCCTCTGGCGCGATGCCGGTCTTAAATTTTAGGGGTGTGGAATTTTCCAAATAATCTAGTTGTCCAAGGGACAAAATGCCACTGAGATCTACATGTCCTGTAAAATCCACTTGCCCCACCTACCTCCGTTCCACATCAAACCTAAGGGCTCCGGCTGACAGAGAAACATTAATATATTTTTGCTTTATTAAAATCAGTAAACCATTGAATGCTGTGCAATAATAATGCTAAAGGAAAACTTGTCAAGCGATATTATCGCGTCCCTGCCCCCTTGCGCCCCCTCCCCTTAACCCTGATGGCAATTCTTTTATTTCTATTCCCCTTTTTTTCCATTATTTTTGGCTGTGTATTTATTCCCACAAAATACGTACATTTCAAACCATACGTAATGTACTAATTTACCGTCACCCTTGGCTGTGTATTTATTCCCACAAAATACGTACATTTCAAACCATACGTAATGTACTAATTTACCGTCACCCTTGTAAAAACGTATGGGTGGTATATAAAAGGTGTCAGCCAGCGTGCCTCCTGCCATTTCCCCCTCACTTTTGCAGCTGGCCAGACGTGAGCCCTACATTCCTTGCGAATCGGTAAGTTGTATCGAAAAAGAAACAGCAAAGTTGGGAGCTTCCTTTAATAATAAGAATCGTTTTTTCGCCAAATGTACCCTCTTTGCAACATTAATCAATTGTGTAATGTATATTTGTCGGTGTGTTTACACAGTTATGGGCTGAAAGTTAATAGCTCACTATTCTATATTAGGACTTTAAGTTATAAATTGCAAGTCACCAACGGATGTCTCTTTTGAAAGCATTAATCTGCAGATCTGTTTCCATCCTATGCACTCTGTAATCGACTTCGTACATGTTCTTTGCAGCAGGCATATTAACCCTCTGCACTAACTTCACCGAGGTCACAACCGCAACTATACAAAACACGGATCTCTTTCCAGGATGGTATTTCATCACACAAGTTTCCTACACATTTCTGTGAGGCCTGGTAATTGCCGGCGGAAAGAAACGCTGCAGCAGGTGCTTCGAAAGCTTTTAGTGCTGGCTGCGCCTGTGCGACAATGTTTTTTTGCCCATAAGCCAAAGGAGTGAAAGTGTAGGAGTCACATGTCACCCATACTGGTAGGCAGTAGTTTAGGAGTGCTTGGTGTGGAGAAGCACAAACGCAGAGTCGAAAAAGAAACAGCAAAGTTGAGAGCTACCTTTAATAATAAGAATTGTTTTTTCGCCAAATGTACCCTCTTTGCAACATTAATCAATTTTGTAATGTATATTTGTCGGTGTGTTTATGCAGTTCTGGGCTGAAAGTTAATAGTTCACTATTCTATATTAGGACTTTAAGTTATAAATTGCAAGTCACCAACGGATGTCTCTTTTGAAAGCATTAATCTGCAGATCTGTTTCCATCTGCGGTATGAAGGCTCCGGACCCGCGATGTTAAACCCGCGTTGCGATGGCAGCGCGTGAATCTGAATTCGTTGTAATGGGTGTTTCCCCCATGAAGCGGTGGTAGCGCAGCGCGCCTGCTTGTGATACGCTTTTTTGACGTCCTCATCTGAGGCGCTGAGGCGGGCCAGGCCTAGGCTTTTGTACTAATTAATCTACCCACGCACGGTTGCTAAAAATATAGATAAAAGAAAATCGCAGCACCTCCGTCACAATATCACACAATTCAAGCGGGAAAAACTGCTTATTTTACCTGAATGCTTATTGCAAGCCTCGTGGCGGCCACGGACTACTGCTTGCAGAGGCTGAGTGACGTTTCACTCCCCCAGCCAATCACTGGCTAGAGCCCAGTCATGGGCTGCTAGCCAATCAGATGCCGCCAAAGGCTCTCTGCAACCTTCGGATTGACTGTGAGCCCCAGAGTGCCCACAGCCTGTTGTTTTAACCGTGATTAAAACGTGATTAATGTCTACATGTCCGTCGGACATAAATAGGCAATAAATCTTCTTGCCCAACAATATAAACAACATGGTTCGGGCGTCGGGCGATATGATTCCCCCACCCCTGTTTCTCTCAAACATGGTTCGTGATATCACAGCAGAAGGCTTTTTCACATGGTAAAATCACCTTAGAACACACCACAATTCCTAAAATGAGTATGGTACCATCAACAAATGATTTATAATGTAACTAAAGTCTTAAAACCTTCTATTAACTGCAATGCTTTTTAATGAGGTGCTATCATGTATATTGGTCCCAAGATGGCTGCCAACACTTCTTGGATGAAGTACTGACAGCCAATCAGATCTCACGATGAGATGTGTGGTTAGGCTCCGCCCAGATATGTATATGATTTTACTTTTGATTTTCTCAGGAACTACTGAACAGATTGACACCATATATGCAAAAGGCACATGCCTGACCTGAGGACTACCTCTTTGCCAAATTACAAGAAATTCTGTTCAGCCGTTCGGGCTGTACCTTTAAAAATAAACACATAACTTAGCATTTAAAAAACCGTACAAATTCACTGAAAAAACCATAGGTTTCACACACGTTATAGATAGGAATTAGCATTTAAAAAACCTTGCAAATTCACTGAAAAAACCATAGGTTTCACACATGTTATAGTTAGCTGTACATTTTACTCGTAAAAAACCAATGAAATTCCACGTTATAGTTAGATCAGGTAACTATAACTTGCGCGCCCGCAATCCACTGCTGATGACGTCACATAATACATCACTCATGACATGGTCAGTGGCATCACTCATGACATTACTGATGACATCATCCTTGTGATAGAGTGGCGGTCGCGTGAGTTATAGTTACCTGATCTAACTATAACGTGGAATATATATATATATATATATATATATATATTCACTGAAAAAACCATAGGTTTCACACACGTTATAGTTAGGAATTAGCATTTAAAAAACCTTGCAAATTCACTGAAAAAACCATAGGTTTCACACATGTTATAGTTAGCTGTACATTTCACTCGTAAAAAACCAATGAAATTCCCCCGTTATAGTTAGTGCAGGCAACTATAACTCACGCGACCGCAATCCTCTGCTGATGCTAATACTGTATTTAGACACTTATTTGCCCATGTCTTCTTCCATTAAATTTTAGCTATACATATATTACAAATATTTTTTTTTCATACAGACACATATGTCATCAGCAGAAGATTGCGGTCGCGTGAGTTATAGTTGCCTGCACTAACTATAACGGGGGAATTTCATTGGTTTTTTACGAGTGAAATGTACAGCTAACTATAACATGTGTGAAACCTATGGTTTTTTCAGTGAATTTGCAAGGTTTTTTAAATGCTAATTCCTAACTAATTCCTAACTATAACGTGTGTGAAACCCTTGGTTTTTTCAGTGAATTTGTACGGTTTTTTAAATGCTAAGTTACTTTACGCCATTCGTGGCGTGCGCGCCCAGTTAACGCAGTTCGTTCCGTGCGCGCACAGTGAGCACGCGGTGCGCTTCGCGCACCGCGCGCCCCCTTTACGCAGTTAGTGCCATGCACGCACGGTGGCACCGCGTCCCCACGTTATGCGGGATGGGCCATGTACGCACGATGCGCTTCGCGCACCGTGCGCACATGGGGGACATATTATGCGCATCTTTGTGAAATTTATTCTTTGTTAATTTCTTTTCTCTAATAAGCCATGCACAAATGGTGACCTTCGGGCACCATTTGCACACGGGGTGGGGAGAGTGTGGATAATTTTTTTAAAAAAAAAAATTTACCGTACGCGTACGGTAAGCGTAATCGGCGATTTTCCGAAAAAAATAAAAAAAAATTTGGGGCTTGGGGGTTGTTTGGGGACCCCTATATCAATGCTGGGTGGTTAGGATCTCAAGAAACTGCCTCTTTAGACATTTTTTGCCTCCGTTTTTGCTGCCCAACTCAGAGAGCGAGAGAGAAAATGGCGGCCGCCGCTTCCTGGTTTCGACCGATTCGAATGTTTACTAAGATCTAAGAACCAATCAAAATCGCGCTCGCGCACGCCACCGTACGCGTACGGTAAGCTTACGGTAAGCGCACCGTAAGCTGCCACAGATATATATATTGATTTAAAGGCTATTTTCTCAGAATCTACTGAACAGATTTACACCAAACCTACAAAAGGCACTTCCTTGACCTGAGGACTACCTCTCTGCCAAATTTCAAGTAATTCTGTTCAGCCGTTCGGGCTGTAGCTGTGTCTAAAGGTCCTATGGAAAAATGCATGGGAAAAACGCGTTTTGGGACCCCCCTTTTATCTCAGCCCCCGCTTGACGAATCCCCCCCGAGACTTTCAGGGTAGGAGCGGAGCGTAGCGCCCCACCTATTTTGAAAAATTCGCGAGGATTCGTCGACCGGCGCCAAAGTTATTCAAAATAGAATGTTGCGGATTTCCTATGGAAACGTGGTCCTAACTATAACTACCTACTGGCGACCGCCAGTAGGTAATATATATATATATATATATATATATATATATATATATATATATATATATATATATATATATATATATATATATGCCAAGGTGTTTTGAAGAATGAGTGGGTGTATAAGTGTCTGAATGGATGATTTAATAGGTGTGTGACTGATTGTATAAGTGAGGGATTAAACATATTTTACTGAATGCATGGGTTAGTAAGTAAACTGTGTAAATGTCTGTATCCGTCTGTCAGTTGGTGTATAAGCGGCTGCATGGGTTGGTGAGTACCTACATGACTGTGTATTTGGGTTATTGATTGGTTGTCTGAGTATCTGTATGGGTGCCTGAGTGTCTTTGTGAGTGGGTGGGGGGTGGGTGACTCTGTGCATAGATGTGTGAGTGGGTGAGTCAGTGGGTGTATGGGATCAAGAGTGCATCTTTGAAGGGCTGTATGGGTGGGTGAGTGTGTGTATGGGTATGTTGGTGAGTGAATGGATGTCTCAGTGATATATATGTGCATAACTACATATGTGAATTCCAATATATGTGAGTGTTGGAGTATATAAATGACTATACATGAGAGTGAGTGATTGTGAGAGTGGCTGTATGGATGAGTGTGTGCTTGTATTAGTGATTGTATAAGAGAGTAAGTATGTGTTAGAATTTGTATAAATAGGTGAGGTGGTCTGTGTATAACTGTATAGGTGCGTAAATGGGTGTGATTGATTCTTTACATGATTGAGTAGGTGTGTGACTAAGTCTATGGATAAGTGGCAGTGTGTGAGTGTATGTATAGGTATATGAATGCGTATGATACTCCTGTATTGATGAGTGACTACATATATGAGTTACTGTATGGGTGAATGTGTAGATGTGTGTGTGTAGACCTATGAATCACTGAGTGGGTATGTACTAACTGCTATTGGTCTGTTTATGCTTTCAATATTGGTAGTCTGTATGTTAGAGTGTGTGTATAAAAGGTTTTATTAGGCTGTGTGGAGGTGCATCAGATTATCACATGGATGATGTCATCAGTGATGTCATTTGAGATGTCATCAATGATGTCATCAGTGATGTCACTGACCATGTCATGAGTGATGTAATATGTGATGTCATCAGCAGTGCATAGCGGGGGCGTCAGTTATAGTTAGCTCTATTAACTATAATGGCCAAATTCCTCTGGTTTTGTACGTGTAAAAAGTCCAACTAACTATAACATCCCTGAAACCTATGTTTTTTTCAGTGAATATATATATGTATATATATTTTCACTGAAAAAACCATAGGTTTCAGGGGTGTTATAGTTAGCTGGACATTTCCCTCGTACAAAACCCTAGAAATTCCCCCGTTATAGTTAGTTCAGCTAACTATAACTCGCCCCCCCGCAATGCACTGCTAATGACGTCACATATTACATCACTCATGACATGGTCAGGGACATCACTGATGACATCACTGATGACATCTCAAATGACATCACTGATGACATCACTGATGACATCATCCAGTGAGTATGTGTTTCTGTACAGTTTTAATATGTTTAATATATATATAGGGAAAGGTCTGTTGAAGAATGAGTGGGTGTACAAGTGTGTGAATGGATGATTTTCTAGGTGCGTAACTGACTCTATAAGTGAGTCATTAAATGTATCTTACTGCAGACTAGTGACTAAACTGTGTGAATGTCTGTATGTGTCTGTGTGTTGGTGTATAAGTGGCTGCATGGTTTTGTGAATAGCTATATGAGTGTCTATATGGGTTATTGTTTGGTTGTCTGAGTATCTGTATGGGTGCCTGAATGTTTCTGTGGGTAGGGTGTGTTTGACTCTATGCATAGATGTGTGAGTGGGTGATTCTATGGGTGCATAGTTTTAAGAGTGCATCTGTGATAGACTGTATGGTTGGGTGAGTGTATGTATGGGTGTGTTAGGGATTGAATGTATATCTCAGTGGTACATGTGTGACTAACTACATATGTGAAAGGCAGTATATATGTGTGTAAGAGTATATAAGTGGGTATATGTGAGAGTGTGTGATTGTGAGAGTGGTTGTATGGATGAGTGTGTGCTTGTATCAATGATTGTATAAGAGAGTAAGAATGTGGTACTATTTTTATGAGTAAGTGAACTTGAGTGTGTTTAACTGTATAGGTGAGTAAATTGTACTGTGTTTAATTATTTGCACGACTGACTAGGTGTGTCAGTACCTCAATGGATGATTGGTGGTGTGTGAGTTTCTATATAGGTGTATAAATGCATATGATAGTCTTGTACGGAGTGCTTGTAAGTATGAGTGACTGTACAGGTGAGTGAGTGGAGGTGTATGTAGACCTAAGAGTCAATAA
Organism: Triturus cristatus; assembly: GCF_964204655.1. Lineage (NCBI taxonomy): Eukaryota > Metazoa > Chordata > Amphibia > Caudata > Salamandridae > Triturus > Triturus cristatus. The sequence continues at coordinate 320,383,921 of NC_140581.1, forward strand.
GTGGGTATGTAGTTATTGGTATTGGAGTATCTATGGTTTTCAAAATGGCCGTCTGAAATTTTGAGTCGGTGTATCAAAGGTTATATTAGGGTGTGAGAAGATGCACTAATTTATCACATGGATGACGTCATCAGTGATGTCATCAGTGATGTCATTTGAGATGTCATCAGTGATGTCACTGACCATGTCATGAGTGATGTAATATATGACGTCATCAGCAGTGCATTGTGGGGGTGCGAGTTATAGTTAGCTGAACTAACTATAACGGGGGAATTTCTAGGGTTTTGTACGAGGGAAATGTCCTGCTAACTATAACACCCCTGAAACCTATGGTTTTTTCAGTGAATTTCTAAGGTTTTTTAAATGCCAATTCCTAACTATAACGTGCATGAAACCTATGGTTTTTTTCAGTGAATTTCAAAGGCTTTTTAAATGCTAATTCCTATCTATAACTTATCTCTGAAGATATCATGTTTGATGATTTTGATTGGATTTGTATATTTTTCAGTGTGTCAATTCTATTAATTACATTTTTTTTTAAATACTTTTTTATCACCATTTTTTAAACTTATTTTTTCAATTAATTCTTTTAAAAATAAAAAAATATTTTTTGAACTTAATGGGTTTATCAAACATATATTTTTATATTTTCAAAATATTTTTTTAACTATATGTGCAGAACTTTATTTTATATATTTTTGTCAATGATTTTGGATCCGCGCATCCTAAGCGCACCGTTCCCGATCCCTACGCGATAGCATCTGCGCATGGTATGCGTCGGGTACGTGGTTAGTGCGCGATCGCAATGCGACCGGTACGCGACTCCCAGCCTATACGCGACACGTTCGATGTACGTAACCCGACGTTTACACGCTTCCGCGATGCGTCATCTGCGTCTATGACGCGGTAGGTGCGCGTATCCCGCAAAGTATTTAACATTTAAAAAAATATATGTATGTATTTCATGTGAATATTAATTGAAGACAAACTCTAAACTAGTCTTAAAACTAATATATTTTTACATCTAATCCTATAATTTTTTTAATTCAATTTCGCGGATGCGCGCTGGGTGCGTGCTGCGTAAGCGCAGGGTGCGCGGATCCCATGTGACCTGCAAAAAAAGAGATTTGATTGGTTCATTACACTTCCTCTTCTAACTATTGAAAGACCCCACCCATTTCAATCATTCTTCTTTGACCTTCTTTAGAGCACCATCTCTTTGGAGAGAAGATTTTTTAGACTAAGTTTACACTTAGCTCTAACTTTTTTCAACCAAAAATGGCTTCAGGGCAGCAGGCATCACCTGCATCACCTCATACTTCTGAGGATGAATTTTTGGCGGAGGCACCACCCAAAAAACGTTTTTCTTCAGTGGTGTGGAAATTTTTTACTTTTCCCGAGGGGCAGAATAAGACCAATGCCACCTTGGTCACGTGCAAAATTTACAAAAGAGTCCTGTCGCGAGGGGATCCTAACAAGAAAAACTCTTCCGGCACGTCAAGTATGATGAAGCACATGAGGACCCTTCATCCGAACAATCTTGCACGAGAAGAGTGCCGACGGATGAGAAACACTGCTGCTCCTGCGCCATCCACCTCATCGCAGCTGAGCACATCAAGAGTGCATCCATCTGCCCAAACCTTGGACATCTGTCCTCAATTTCAATTTTTAAAAGTGCTCTGCACTAAGAGCAATGCAACTTTGTGCTATGGTGAGCAGTCAATCGATCTGATCTGTCGCCGCCAAGAAAGTCACATTTGCTAGTTTTTTTTAGTTTTTTTTTACTGTTCCCTGAAGTTCATTGTTTGGTTTCTCCTGTTTTGTTTTTTGTTTTTTTTTTTGCAGAAAAAACATTTTTTTTTTAATTGTTCGGAAAACCCAAAAACAATTATAAAAGAAGAAAGAAGAAAAAAAGTTCTTGTAACAACGAACTTTCCTGGCTTAAAAAAAGAGCTAAATTTCTTTGTTAGTGTTAGTTTAGATGAATGTATGTGTAGTACGTAATTGACTGAATGAATGCATTAGTAGCGTATGTTGAATGTATAAGTGCAGAAGTATGAGGAAGTGCTGCAGCTTCACACAGTAACCTCTTTAACTGCAGTGTGCTGTAGTACTTCCGAAGCACAGGGATGCAACATATGTACATAAATATGTTGCAAATCTATGCTTCTGTCTGCACGGCTGCTTAAACTGCAGCCATGTTGTGACACAGGCACCCTTGCACCATAGTGCAAGGATATCTGTGTCATGTGCTGTTTGTTTTTCTGCAGGAAGACACACCTTCCTGCACAAAAACAATGAGAAAATGCATTTTTCTCCTTCAATGTATGCTGAACATTTCAGCATGCATTGAAGATATAAAAATGTGGACAAATAAAAACAATTCTCCTTGTTGTACTTTCCTACACCAATTTGTTGAATGGTGCACCATTCACACGCATATCGAGATTCATGATTTCTGATAAATCTAGACATGTGTCTTGTTCTATGAGTATTCAGTGCAATCATGCACAACAACACTTATAGAACACCCTTTCAAAACAAAGTGGTCTGCATGATGAGGTTGTATTTACATGGAGTATAAAAAGTGCACAGAGTGCCTTTTCCTCTCTTTGTAAGTATGAAAGAGTATCTTACACAATAACTATGTCACAAAAAGTGACATATTTCCGTTTTTAAAATTCCTTGCGAATGATAAAAGGTAAGCACAGAGTTTTGTCTGCAAAGATGTTCAACGAAGAATGATTGAAATGATTGCGGTCCTTCAATAGCTAAAATAGGAAATATTATGAACCCCTCAAATCTCTTTTTTGCAGGTCACATGATATCTGATTATGGTCAGATTTCAAAACTACATAGGTATAAACAGAGTGTTTTTAGAAGCATGTTTCCACTTTGTTGCTTCTTGCAGACCTCCTCATTCTGCATATTGAGACTTAGTTAAACTTACCTTCACAGTAATAGGAATAAAAAATGGTACACATTTTTTTAACATTTTCATTACAATCTAAATTCTTAAAAATTGCTTATTTTAACATTTGGATCTGTGAAAGAAAAGGAAAAAAAATATATAACATGTAATAATACATTTGTTACAATACAGCATAATTTCCACAAAGTAATTTTTTTGCCTTTTTTGCTGTTCTCAGAATATATTATATTTCACTAAAAATAGTGATTTAAATCGTACTCATCACTTAACAGCGGGCAAAAAAAAAACAATCACAAAGATTGTTAAAAAACAACAACATGCTATTCTCAACAAAATACAACAAGATACAAATCACAGATATATAAAATGCTTACAGCTAACAACATTTTATAAGTTTAACTTACAAAAACTGTAAATGTTGTCACTTTAAAATATTCACCGAATCTAAGGATGAATTTTTGGAGGACGCACCACGCCCACAACGTTTTCCTTCAGTGATGTGGAAATTTTCTACTTTTCTCGGGGGGCAAACAAAGACCCATGCCACCTTTGTCACGCGCAAGATTTTCAAAAGAGTTATGTTACGAGGGGATCCTAACAAAAAAGACTCGAGCGGCACAGCAAGTATGATGAAACACCGAAGGACCCTTCATCCAAACAATCTTGCACGAGAAGAGTGCAAACAGATGAGAAACACACCTGTTCTGTACCTGTAAAAAAGAATTACAAATAAATGTATATTAATAACTTTCAGATTTATACTATTCCATTACTGTACAAACACATTTTATATAAATACTGACTAAGAAACTATAGCCCTGAACCACAAGTGTGACGATGGTTAAAACACTACATGCATAGTGCATACTACTTTGAAGCAGTTCATGCCCTAAAGCCTACCTCACTAAAACACAACATGCTAACTGACTAAATGATTACAGTACTATAAGGAGACACACTGGGTGAATGACAGGGTGTTTGCTAGAAGTGTATGAATACTAACTAGGGAATTGAAGGTGTGAAACACAACTGTGTAGGTGATTAGAGGCCTGCATCAATACTGCATAGGCATTTAAAGCAGTCCATGTGGTAAGGCCTGGCTCACTGCATGACTACTTGGGTACTGACTGAATGATTAGAGTACAGCAAGGAGAGTGCCTAGGTGAATTTATAAGTGGTAGGCTTTTCGCACAGGGAATGGATTAGTACTTGGTACTGAATGGGTCACTAGAGGAGTGCAAAGGCAGTGACAGGATGTTTGCTGGACTGTACGGATACTGACTAGGGAATTGAAAGTGTGAAAGACAAGTGTCTAGGTGGTTAGAAGACTGCATACATAGTGGATAGGGGTTTGAAGCAGTCCATGTGCTAACGCCTGGCTCAGTGCATGAATACTTAGGCACTGACTGAATGATTAGAGTACTTCAAAGATAGTATCTTGGTGAATTTATAAGTGTTTGAGTTTTCGCACAGTGAATGGATTAGTACATGATGCTGAATGGGTCACTAGAGGACTGCAAAGGGAGTTACAGGGTGTTTCCTGGAAGTGTATGGATACTGACTAGTGAACTGAAAATGTGAAAGACAAGTGTATAGTATCTTAGAAGACTGCATGCATACTGCATAGACATTTGAAACAATCTATGTGATAATGTATGGTTCACAACATGAGGACTTGGAAACTGACTAAATCATCAGACTACTACTAGGTTAGTGCCTGGGTAAAACGTTTACATTTTCATTTCTGGCACAGTGAATAGAATAGTACATGGTACTGCACTTTAGTGTCAAACCCTGACTCATTTTATCAATACATAAGCAAATAATAGCTTCTAAAGCAACTAAAACTTGACAACATGACCGATTTTAAGACAGTTATCTGTCATCAAATACATGATGTTACCAAATGCTTCTCTCACAATCCTTACCCAAATGTACACAGACTCACAGTGTGATTTTAGACAAGCAACACTATCGGTAGCAGTTTACCAAAACTCATTCACTAGTCTAGAAGAGTTAATGGTACTGCACACAATCTACATATTTCAGCTCTGCACTTTTGTGTCAAAGCCTAACTCATTTAATCAACGCATAAGCAAAGACTGGCTTCTAATCCTACTAAAACTTGACAACATGACAGGTTTTAAAACAGTTATCTGTCAGCAAATACATGATGTTACCAAATGCTTCTCTCACAGTGATCCCAAATACACACTAACTCACAGTGGGATTCTAGACAAGCACCACTATCCCTAGCAGTTTACCAAAACTCATTCACTACAGTGCAAGTGGTAAGGGAACTGCAAACAATCTACATATTTCAGGACTGCACTTTTCTGTCAAAGCCTGACTCATTTAATCAAAGCATAAGCCATAACTGTCTTCTAATGCTACTAAAACTTCACAACATGACAGGTTAAAACAGTTATCTGTCAGCAAATACACGATGTTACCAAATGCTTCTCTCACAGTGGTTCCCAAATGCACACAGACTCACAGTGTGATTCTAGACAACAACCACTATCGCTAGGACCAAAACGTATTCACTACTATGGAAGTGGTAAGAGAACTGCACACAATCTACATATTTCAGGACTGCACTTTTCTGTCAAAGCCTGACTCATTTAATCAAAGCATAAGCCATAACTGTCTTCTAATGCTACTAAAACTTCACAACATGACAGGTTAAAACAGTTATTTGTCAGCAAATACACGATGTTACCAAATGCTTCTCTCACAGTGGTTCCCAAATACACACAGACTGACAGTGTGTTTCTAGACAAGCACCACTATCCCTAGGAGTTTACCAAAACTCATTCAATACTGTGGAACTGATAAGGGAACTGCACACAATCTACATATTTCAGGACTGCACTTTTCTGTCAAAGCCTGACTCATTTAATAAAAGCATTAAAAAAACTGGCTTCTAATTTTACTAAAACTTGACAACATGACAGGTTTTAAAAACGTTATCTGTCAGAAAATACACGATGTTACCAAATGCTTCTCTCACAGTGATCCAAAATACACACTAACTCACAGTGTGATTCTAGTCAAGCACCACTATCCCTAGGAGTTTACCAAAACTCATTCACTACAGTGCAAGTGGTAAGGGAACTGCACACAATCTACATATTTCAGGACTGCACTTTTGTGTCAAAGCCTGACTCATTTAATCAAAGCATAAGCAAAAACTGCCTTCTAATGCTACTAAAACTTGACAACAAGACAGGTTTTAAAACATTTATCTGTCAGCAAATAAACAATGTTACCAAATGCTTCTCTCACAGTGGTTCCCAAATGCACACATACTCACTGTGTGATTCTAGACAAACAGCCCTATCCCTTGCACTATACCAAAACACATTTCTTCATCTAGAAGAAGTACTACATTTTAGTATAGAAACATAACATAACTCATTTCACAAATTCATAAACAATGACTGGTTTCTAATTCTACCAAAATATAAAAACTGCACAGTTATCTGTCTGCAAACACATGAAAAACACAAATGCTTATCACAGAATGTTTTCTACATGCACACACACTGTCAATAAGATTGTAGAGACAAAAAGTACTCCCTACAATTTAGCAGGAGAAAAACATTAGTCTGATTAAAATCAAAATAGTCTACATACATCCCCTCACAATTAAATAACTCATCTTTCAAGTTGGATTGTAGATTAAGAAGTATATCAGTCAGTCTCCCTATTTTCTTTTACAGAATCTCTGCACTGTGCACCTCTCAGCAAAAACAAAGAATGGAAAAGTTTCCCTTTTATTTTCCACACATATACTTGTAAACATCAAATCACAACCCTTCACACATAAACTCAAAAGCAAACACACATTTCTATTGGTTAAACATTTCAACCCTTTCCAACTGAAATACATTTCAACCCTTCCCCCAATCTGCCTTCTGCCTGTTACCATAGAAACAGGTCATGGAACACTGCACTGAGCACACAGGTCAGAAGTTCAGCACACAATGTTGCTAAACAAGAGAGGAAGTGTGCTTCACTTTTCAACATATCAGCTTATCATATATAATGTTCCTTACAATCTGTTTTTGTTAACCAATAAGAATCATACCTTTCAAAAACAGAAATATACACCCTACCTTTCAGTGTACAAAGTAGTCATACAACCAATGATTTCTTGTCTTTTTAAAAAAAAAAAACATTCCATGGATCCGCGCACCCAACGCGGTAGGATGCGTGCACCGAGCGCGCATTTTGCTGTTTAAAAAAAAAAAAGGGGGGCCCAGGCGATCCTTCTGGGACCCCCTAAGCACCTCTAGAGGGTCAGAGTATTTCTACTCTGCCCCCTTTATATGTTTTACACACTTTTTCCCCTTGCTTCTTCAGCCTCGCTTCTACCGAGGCAGAAAATGGCCACCAACAGTTCCTGGTTTCGAATGTAAACAGACACTCGACAGCCAATTAGCATTCAGCACGCGATCGGGAGGGTGCATGCTCGGTTCGGGGAGGGTGCGCTTTCGGTGCGGGTAGGGTCCGCGGATCCTCCCCGGCCATAGACATTTATGTACTTTTAACTCTAATTTTCTCAGGAACTACTGAACGGATTCACACCATTTATGCAAAAGGCACGAGTCTGAACTGAGGACTACCTCTTTGCCAAATTTGGTGTCATTCCGTTCAGCGGTTCGGGCTGTAGCTGCGACAATAGATCCTATGGAAAAATTACATGGGGAAAATGCGTTTTGGGACCCCCCTTTTTTCTCGGCCCCCGCTTGACGAAAACTGTCAGGGTAGGAGCGGAGCGGAGTTGGCCAAAAGTTTGGAAAATTTCGCGAGGATTCGTCAACCGGCGCCAGACTTATTGGGAATAGAATGTTGCGGATTTCCTATGGATAATAGGTCCTAACTATAACTATCTACTGGCGACCGACAGTAGATAATGTGTATATATATATATATATATATATATATATATATATATATATATATATATATATATATATATATATATATATATATATATATAGATAGATAGATATTACTTTCTCCTCCTGCTCCCAAGATCAAACATGGACCAACACCTGGGATTCTCTTTATGTTATTTATTTATTCAGATCTTTTCTATGACATTATGCATTTCAGCACTCTCTACAGTCTTGTTCACACACACACTCACACACACACACATATGTATGTATGTGTGTGTATGTGTGTGTATATATATATATATATATACGGCCTGGTCATATCCAAGCTGCTATCGGACCTTTGGTATGGCGAGTATATTTGGCAGTACAGCACGTTTTCCATAGAAGGCCCACTAATGGCGAAATTACTCAAAATTATGTTCGAGCAGCAGTGGGGATTGTACCAGGAATCAGGGCTTGATGCAAAGACTACTGCTCCCATGAGACACTGGGGTATTGAGGCCCCACCTGAGGCCAATAAAGGTATTGAAATGATTCCAACAGCAGTTTTTGTACCTTTATTTTCACTGCTGCACGCTGCCTGTGAACAAGGATATATGAAGTATCTGAAACGCGTAAGGCTTTATTGATTGAGCCTATGGTTTATCGTCTGTGCTGCTGCCTAGCTAAACGAAAGTTGCCAATGGGGAGTGCATCCTAAGTGTGGACACTTGTGTCCAAACCATAGGTTTCAGGGGCGTTATAGTTAGGAATTAGCATTTAAAAAACCTTTGAAATTCACTAAAAAAACATTAGTTTCAGGTATGTTATAGTTAGGAATTAGCATTTAAAAAACCTTAGAAATTCACTGAAAAAACCATAGGTTTTAGGGGTGTTATAGTTAGCTGGACATTTCACTCGTACAAAACCATTGAAATTCCTCTGTTATAGTTAGTTCTGCTAACTAGAACTCGTGCGCCCGCAATCCACTGCTGGTGATGTCACATATTACATCATTCATGACATGCTCAGTGACATCACTGATGACATCTCAAATGACATCACTGATGACATCATCCAGTGAATGTGGTTTGGTTCGTTATTTAAATATGTATTATATATATCGCAATCTGCATTGAAGAATGAGTGGATATATAAATATAAATATCTGGATGGAGGATTTAGTAGCAGTGTGACTGAATGTTTACTTGACTAATTTATAGTCTCACTAAATATATTGGATAGTGACTAAACTGTATGAATATCTGCATCACTTTGTCAGTTGTTGTGTAAACTGCTGCACCAATTGGTTACTAGCTATGTGAAAGTCTATATTAGTTATTGATTACTTAACTGAGTATTTGTATGAGAGAGTGAATGTGTGTGTGGTTCGGTGAGCGGTGTGTGACTGCTCAAAGATGTGTGAATAGTTGGTTTAGTAGGTATATGAGGTTAAGACTACATGTTATAACAGTTGTCATAACCAATGTTAGTATAAAAGGGAACAGGATACAATATCTTGTATGATGACTGTTTTCATAGTCACAAGGACAATATACATTTCCTTACATATAAAAATTAGTGCAGACGCAGCAATGCTCAGTGAACAAGTATATATTCAACAACATACAACCTTTGGGATCTGTTCAGTGCCTTGTTCTATGATATTGTATAAATACTTGTTCACTGTCTGAGCACTGATTCATCTGCAATAATTTGAATATACAAGTAAATGTATATTGTCATTATACTAAAGACGTGGAAATAATCATCATGCAAGCTAATGTGTCCTGTAAATTTTTTAACACTGTATCTGAGCTGAAGCATAATATTAGGCCCTCCAGCCCTATCAAATGTCAAATTGTTAGTAATATCTGGGAGGAGCATTTCGGTAAAATATATGCAGCACCATCATCCCCTGACACGTTTACTATAGATCTCTGCCTTGTATCATGCTTTCAGAAGACCTTAATGGAAGCTGAGGACACCATTGGGCGGCGGGGTTGCCATAATATTCAAAGAGGCGCTGAAAGTTACAGTTATTGACTCCGTCTTAGATAACATGATGGAAATGTGTATATTTAAAATTGAGCTGACACCTAAGGAAATTTTAAAGGGCACTCTCATTTATCGACCCCCTGGGCCACTTAAAGATTTTAATCTAAAAAAGATGGCGAAAATTGCCCTTCACACTATTACCTCCAATCACTTTTTGCTACTAGGGGATTTTAATATTCACAGTGAAGACAATGAGAACACAGAGGCTGCTAGCTTCTTAGCCGACATGGCCACCCTGGGCTTGGGAAAGATTAATACAGGTCCCACTCACTTGGCTGGTCCTACTCTGGACATTATATTGACTAATTCCTCCTTCATAGTTGCTGATCCTCCTTGCCCACCGACGTGGTCAGATCATTCCATGATTCCTTTTCAGATTAATAGCTGCCTTAGAAAGTATACGGCTGGATGTCCCAGGAATGGGCTCCAAAGGCGATGGCATAAAGTTACGTATGACTCTTTTAGTAAAATATATGTGCCTCCTGTTTTCAATGTGTGTAAATGCGACAATATCTCAGCAGGATGTACTGAATTATTTAGAAAGGTATGTACAAGACATTACAAGGAACACAAGAGAGGAAACTCAAAGTTGTTTTTTCAAAAGCGCCAATTGGCGTCATATATTTGGCAGATCAAAAGAATTGCAGTAATAAGAGCACAACAGGGTATAAAATACTCTGGCAACCCTAGTGAAAAAGTGTACAAAGTGCTCGTGCTAGTGAAATAACGGCGCTAGTGACAACGTGAAAAACCACAACAGACGGCGCATAAAGGCAATATATACAATACAAGGTCCATATAACAATTTACTCGATAGTAAAATTGGTATTTTTCTTTGTTTCAATGAACCAGGTTTGTGTGCGCCAAGAACGTTTAGGCTGGTGGGTAATGGTCGACGGCGTTTCGATCCTGTCAATTAAGGATCATCATCAGGACCTGGGTCGCCTAAATTGGGAGTGCTCTTGTGCATGGGGAGAAGGCCGGGTGTTCAGCAATAGGTGAATGCTGGAATAAAGGGCACGGGGAGAAAAAAGGGCACGGGGAGAAAAACCTCCCTCGGATGGCGAAGTAAAGAATTGAGGAACTTCGCAGGAAGGGCAACCGATGCAGGGGGAGGAACGGTATGCAGCCCAAAGTTAAATGGAGCAGCAGTCGAGGATCTGGTCGCGCAGTCAATTGGCGATCAGCAGCAAAACAGGAATCAATCCAGAGCGGGAGAAATTACCGCGGGGTCAAGAGGAGCCAAATACGTGTGCACCCACTAGGTCGATTAGTCCTGTTTTCAATGAACACATGGACTGTACAATGAAGCTTAGGGCTTTCAATGACAACATTAGTACAGTGATAGACACGTTGGCTCCGGTGAAACAAGGACTTAGTAACTCTCAGAAAAAAAAGTGAAGATCGGTATACTGTAGAGCTACGCAGTGAAAAATCCAGATGTAAATACCTGGACAAATTTGGCATAAATCTCACCTGGATAGAGAAAGACTTAATTTTAAATTGGCCCTCACTGCTTATCATAAGAACTTAAAAGAGGCATGTTATACTAAAACTGAACCAGGCAGGAAATTCGACAAAGGAACTTTATAAAATTCTTAACTCCTTCACTAAGCCCACAGCGTGCACCCAGCAGATTAGCCCCTCTCAGGGACTATGTGACAGCATAGCTATGTACTTTGATGATAAAATTAATTTAATTTATAATCAATTCCCTCAAAACTCTTGTCACGCTGAGCCTACCAACCTTAGATCTTTAATGGTAAGTGGCTCAGATGTAGGCCGGAAACATTTCAATGGTATTCAGGTCTCTCAGGTGAAAGCTATGCTTAGAACGGCGAAATCTGGGTCTCCTCTTGATGTGATGCCAGCACACAAATTTGCTCTCCTTGCTCCTCTCTTTGCCGCCCCAATTGCTGAGATTCTGAACACTTCTTTAAGTGAAGGTACTTTGCCACTTGACTGAAAGGCCGCTCAAGTGCTACCTATTAAGAAGAAAGATCCGCTGCCTCCTGAAGTGCTCTCTAATTATCGCCCCATTTCGCTCCTTCCGCTGATGAGTAAAATGGCGGCGAGTTATGTTAACACTCAGTTAACGGACTACCTCGATTCCCAAGCCATCCTTGATCCTTCTCAGTCTGGGTTTAGACCCAACCACTCCACAGAGACAACCCTCATTGGGGTCACGGATCATATTAAAATGGCCTTGGATGATAACAAAGCAGTGCTGATGGTCTTGTTGGATGTGACAGCAGCCTTCGACACGGTCTCTTATCAGAAATTGATTCTTCAACTGAGCGAGGCCGGTTTGCAGGGACAGGCACTTAATTGGCTTGTCAGCTTCTTAGACCAGCGCACTCAGACCATCAACCTGGGTCCTTTCCGTTCCCAAACCTTGAAGCTTACTAAGGGGGTGCCCCAGGGCTCTTGTCTGAGCCCTACTTTGTTTAATATCTATGTGGCCCCCCTTGCCAAGGTCATCAGGGAGTACGGTTTTACTCCTTTTTCCTACGCTTATGATACGCAACTACTCCTGTCCTTTGATAAGGACACTGAGTTTATTGGTCAGCGTTTTGAAAGGGCATGTTAGCCATATCAGAGTGGATGACGGAACACTTTCTTCAGCTAAATGCGTCTTAAGACAGAAGTCTTGCTGTTTGGCTCGGCTCAAGCTTCCTGGTCCCCTAGGTGGTGGCCGTCAGTGTTGGGCCCAGCCCCTTCTCCAACTACAGTGTCAAAAAACCTAGGGGTCTGCTTAGATGTACTGTTATCTATGAAGGACCAAATCATGGCTACGGCAGGGACCTGCTACCATACCCTGAGCCTTTTGCGCAGAGTGTTCCGGTGGCTGCCTCTTTCTGTACGGAGAACCTTGATTCAGGCTTTGATTACTGGCCGCTTAGATTATTGCAATGCTTTACTGGCATCTGCAAATGAATCCCTTCTCAGCAGATTGCAGATTGTTCAAAATGTGGCCGCTCACCTGGCTCTCAAAAAAACACATCGCACCTCCTCAGGGCCATTGTTAAAACAAATTCACTGGCTCCCTATCTGCCAAAGAATTAACTTCAAACTTTGTTGCCTCGCCCATAAAGCACTATATGGTGCGAGCCCTAGCTACCTGGCAGACAAGTTTAAAGTCTATTGTCCGAATCGTCATCTTAGATCGGAAGGTAAAGGGGTGTTAATGGTCCCCTGCTTTAAGAAAATACAAACAGGAGGCAAAACTGTCGCCTATCTGGCCTCGAAATACTGGAACACCTTGCTGGAGGACTTGTGCAAATGCCCCAGTCTTTTCCGCTTCAGGAAACTCCTGAAGACGGAATTATTCATGGCCTGATCCATGTCTGTCTAACTTCCTCTCTACGATAGCGTGGAAATAGCCCTACGGGGTGATTCCTGCACTTTACAAATCCCTTCCATACATACATACATTGATCAAACTGTGGCAAAGCGCTGGGCCCTGATGAGGTTCCCACTGATTTAATAAAAAGTAACATTATCTTTAGGGTTCCCCTTCTCGCCTACTCTTCTCTGCCCAGTATGTGGGTACATCTATCATAGTATCTATTTTTAAAATAGGGGATCGCTCACTTTTAGGTTGCTACCGGCTGATCTCACTAATTGTTACTACTGCTAAAATACTGGGTGGAATTATCTATGATAGGATTATGGATCGGGTGCGAGATGACTCAGTGTTACATTGATGCCAATATGGGTTTAGGCATCAAGTAGGAATGATTGAGCAGTGCCTCAATTCAAGTTTGGTCCTAGGAAAATACATGGTGGCTAAACAATCCCCTCTTTATTTAGCATTCCTGGACTACTCATCAGGCCTGGGAGCGGAGTTTCGCTACGCGGAACTCCGCGAAGTGAGAAAAAAACTCAGTGGAGTTCTGCAAGTGGCAGACTGCAGTGTAAACTGCCGTTCGTGCTGGTCTTCCTGCCGCTCGGGTAGAAATTCTACCCGAGTGGCAGCTCCCGCTTACCATTCGCGATTGCGAGCAGGTAAAAAACTCAGCAGAACTACGCGGAGCTGAGTTTTCTGCGGAACGCAGAGTGCAGAAAACTCTGCAAACTCTGACAAAGGAGCGGAGTTCACCACCCAGGCTTACTTATCATCAGCTTTTGACTGTGAACTGGGTTAAATTGTGGTGTCCGCTTGTTGCACGGGGCTTAGATACAGCTTTAGTTCATTTCCCTGCTTATCTACATAAGGACAAGGGTTTGTATTAGCAAGCAGTGGGAGGAGTCAGGAGACATAGTCATTCATCGTGAAGTAAGGCAGGGATGTGTGATGGCCCCCATTTTCTTTACCTTTTATATTATTGATCTTCACCCTTTCTTAGTACATGCCACTCTAGATGTATCCATTATCAAAGGTAAGCAGCTCCCTATCCTCCTTTTCATGGATGACACAGTGCTTATGGCACACACCCCCAGGTAGTACAGGTACACGTCATCAATTCATCTTCGCCTACGGATGCAAACTCATTGGCGCCGCACTTGCCTCAATACTCATTAGTCTCTTGCTCAACTAGATCACTCCAAACCATACAGAATGCAGCAGGCAGCCTCCTTCTTCAACATCCTAACACACACACACCCAGCACCTGAAACAGCTCCACTGACTCCCAATCCACAGCTCTTGTCAAACTCCTGAAACACACATTCAAAGTCTTACACAGCACTGGCTCTGCATGCCTCAATGCCGCTTTAGATTTCAGAAACCTTTCGGACACCTTTGCTCAGCATAGGCAGCACCAGAGCAAGGAGCACAGACTTCTTCTAATTAGCTCCAAAAGGGCGGAATAACCTGCCTCTACACATATGCGTTGTCTCTGAAATTAATGCCTTCACCAAAAAGGTGAACACTTGGCTCTTCGACTAGGTTACTTCATGGATTACCCCTGACGGCTCTTGCATCGGCGACAGGATACTCTCTCGATGATAGTGCACTTTACAAAAGATTAATACCATTACAGAGAACTCTTCACTAGGGGTAAAATGTTCATCCTACTTGCCATGTCCATCCTCCGTCAGAACTTAGTAGATGTTCACTGTGCATTACAGTCACACTGCTGAACCTAAAGGTGGATTGGGCATATGATACGTTCCTATGAACAACCCTGTGTGTCCAAAACTACAGTTCATCATAGTTTATGACTAGGGTTTCCTGTTTTCAGTCTCTATTTTTGGTAAATTCTGGTGGGGTTTTTTCAGTATTTTCCAGTGATTTCAATACCTTTAAAAAACAGTGGTTACATATTTTTGCATCATTAAAAACAATAAAAAGTGTTTTTCCGGTGTTTATGGAACATTTTGCTTTTATTATTGCTTGCTGTCTGCACTGATAGTATATAGACAGTGTACATACTGTGTATATGAGGTCCAAATATATCTTTACAGATCAAACTAATTGTAGCACACAGTATCATACTTCTTCAGTGAGTCTTTGGTAGTAAGTGCTCTCTCTTTCCTTCCCATGTGAACTTTTATCTGTGAAAAGACCCTCTCAACATTGGCACTTGAGACGAGCAACACCAAAACAGCTAGTACACAAAGTAAAGTAACAGTCAGCTCTTCTTTTTATTCTTTGCTCTTCTCCTTTCATGAAGTTTAGATCATGAACCCTTTTATCTCTTTGTGGCTGGGCCGCTGCATGGGTCAATATCTCGGTCTTACAGATTGTTGCCTTTATTCTCTGCAGCTGGTCCACCACTGTGGGGCCAGAATGGTGTTAAGTCTGGCCAGACAAGACCGTAGGACTCCTGCCTTACCTTTACTCTACTGGCTCCTTGTTAAGCAATGGGTGATTTTCAAACCATGATGCTTTGCACATAAATCCTTAAATATTATGTTTCATGCTCTCTTCAGATTGCGAGTAACCAGGTACCACCACCCTTGAGCTCTCAAGTCATAAAATCACTGTATGCTACAAATCTCAAAGGTGAGGATAGCAGTGCTAGGTGGCTGGGCCTGCTCAGTGATGGCAACCCCCCACTGGTGTGAGACCAAGTTTCTGAACTTTCCTAAAGCACAAAAGGCCTTGCTTTATCTTTTTAAGTGTAGCAGATTTTTTGACCTCCTAGGACCATGATGCCTTCTGGTAATACAGCACTCAACAAATACCTAAACACAAATACAAACTCGAGCCCCTTATAGGAGTCTTAGAAAACAGTAAATTGAATTACTTCAAAACTGGTTTGTATTAATACATTTGACGGCAATAGTATTATGAAAGCAAAGGTAAATCTCGGGGCCTCTGTGAAGTAGAAACAGCAAATTAGCTGCCAAGGTTTGAACTAGGTGCCTTTTATCTACAGCCACATTTCATGTTTCTAAAAGGAATACATTATCACAGAGGGCTGGGCTGACAGGGATTGATGCATAATTTTATCTAGGAAGGTTCAGGCTTCTTGTTTTCTTATTATTTAATGGCAGATGGGGAAAAACATTTGGAGTGGAAGGAATAGTGTGGAAGAAAGACTGATACATTCCTTGGTCTCTCCACAGAGAAATCCCTTCCACTGCATGATATAATATTTCATTTTTCTTGCCCATCCATTCCTTGCTCTCTTTTGAATGATCACCCCCAGGGCACAATACAAAGCACCCTGCATGCCCATTCCATTATTGGCCCCTTTCAGTAGCGTGCATCCTGAATGCCCATGCCTTCTTTGACTTATTTGTTGTAATAATAGACATATAGAACTACCATTCAGAACCTGCATCACTCTGGCAACTAACATATTTCACATTTAAGGTGTTCAGATTGTTCCTCGTTCACTAAACATGTATAAATTCCTGGGATTTCCTTTTTTGTAAACCACGTTCATCAAGAGTATTACTCTGGTGTAGTCACATAAAACGAACCAAGTCTGCAACTTTGTTCCCAGTTTGGAGGTACAAATGATTGTAATACCATTTGCAAACCATAGCAGGTCTGTTTTTGCGCCCTAGTAGTTCTTCAGTGACATAGGTGAATTACATACGAAAACAGTCTTTTCGTCTCTCCCAGAGCACTCTTATGCTGGTACAATTTCCTAGAAATAGGTCTGCCCTATTTACAAACCCTATGTTACGAGTCAGTAACATATTAATATTGAATATTAATAAGGCAGGCAATGTTGATACAATGAGACACTGTTGTAAATTCCATTTTGCGAGTCGCAAAATTGAAAGGGTTGTACATCTGGCCCCTGGTGTGAAACGCGTGGGCAAAAGTCATCAGTGAAAGCTTTTTCCATTCATCAAGTAATGCAAAGTGAAAAGATGGGCGCAGAAATCATCTCTGCACAATTTTTCACTTGTGGACACAGGGCTGGCTTTTGGCATGGCAAGGGCGAGCTAGGCCGAGACGCCAATCTTCAGAGAGGCGAAAATAACTATTTACATAGAGGTCCTACAACCAGCAACGCCCCGTACCTGGGCTCAAATGATTCCGTTTAAAGTACTTTCAACCATCCTTAACGTGCTGCAATATATGTATTTTAGGGAAGAGGTGTGGCGCAGTGGCCAAGGCAGCTGACTTTGGAACCCAGGGTCTCACAGTTTGATCCCCGGTGCCAGTGGCAGATCAGCCCAGCACCATGTGACTCTGGGCAATAGCTCGCTTAATCTTCCCGACGGCCCCCAGCGCCTTGACACCCTTGGGTAATTGTTTCGAGCTGGAAAAAATACTGGACTTATTTTAGCACCTTTTCAGCCCCCTACCTTGCCGTCCCATCTACCCCTCATCCTCTTCTGCCACTGATCTGTGAAAAGGGCCTGCTGCTGCATTTTTCATCAGCAAAAGAGGCATATTTCTTCCCGCCAAGGGAGTGATTGGAGCAAGGGCCGCCTCTGTGTGCACCTCTCAAATGAGGCTCTTAGTGCATTTCTGATATTTTAAATAAAAGCCGCGATTCAGAAACATAATAACTGTATAGTGAGGGACACTAAATATGCGATCCAGCTGCTGCACTGGTTTTCACATAATTAATATATTGCATTTGCCATATAAGTTAGCATCTGCTGCATTATAATTCGCAGTTTTTAACAAATTGTGTCATCAGATGAAAAAAAAACACGCCAAATCTGGTGCCACGTAGTGATAGAACCTTTGCATTGGTCACATGGTCGTGCACTTTTCAGTTATTGTTTTCTGCTTCACGGACTTAAGCCAGTACTAAAATGGTAAAATCTTTGCTCATTTCATATTAAAGTGTGTTAAATTGTAAAAATAAAAAAAAACATTATTGCTACCGAAAGGGCCACTATCAGCCACATTGTTTGATCAAAATGTGAGCATTTGTGGACAGTTGCCATGTTAAGACAACCCCTGCTTATTTGCAGCAGTATTAGCCCTGATAACAGTGACCTCCGGGCAGGACTTCTAATGAAGATTTAGTAATTTGATTTCAAATGTGTTATTGGATGATAGCAGCTGCTCAAATACAGCGATGTAGGTGAATTTGCCAGCACTATCCTTTGATGAAATATCAGTGAATTTGTGAAAAGGACAAGGTAGGAGATTGTGTTACTGCCACATTTGAGATGCCCACTTTGGACTCCCAGGGGGAAAGGACTCACCATACGGCCTGCTGGGAGGTGGGGCCACTGCTACAGTGCTGACTGGGTGCCATAAAACACATCTCATCAGCCTGGGATGCCTGTTATCTATTGTACTACTTTGGGTCCCTCAAGTGGACAAGCATTGCAAGAAATGTGAAAAATCGGTGACACTCTGTCTAAACTGGGTCAGCTAATTTTCAGCCAGTAGCGTACTGTCGGGCACAATCGCGGTTTACCGATTTCGAGACAGCCTATTTAGGACATTCTCTTTAGGGAACTTTGGCAGCATTCCCTAACATGCCTGCCTTAGTTTCAAAGGTAGATGTGCCCACTCAGTTTGAGGAATGACACATCGGAGGCATACTCGAACACCCCTAACTTGCATCCACAAACTGAAAGGAGTTGAATTTACCACTGTGAATGCGAAAAATACTCATGTAATACTTGTCTTTCTGAGCCTCATGTGGCTGTCATGGGAGCCAATAGTAAAGGTTCACTGGATATGCGTTTGGTAATGTTCAGAATGAAGGCGGTTACTGATGTGATGTATGAATGCGATGGGCCCTTGCATGGCAGCGGTATGTTGATATGAGTGCACTGACCTGTTGGATTGGGCCCATGGCTGGTGCTATGAAAGTCTTGTGCCTGGTGTGTGAAAGGCACTAAAAAAAGTGGTTAGTGCCCTGACGTGGCTTTATGGCTCACCTTCAGAAGTCTTAGTTTCAATATTCAGATACTTTAATAAGTATTTGTGCCTTGATTTCTGGAGGTGCTAAGTGGTGGATTAACTGAAAACAATGAGCACCACATTTAGAGAAAGAGCATTGGTGTAATACCTTCCATGTCCCAACTGAGTAAGGGACGTCTGCAGCCGACATCTGTGTTAGCCCACCTAATTTAGATGTACAGACATACAAGTCAGTTTCTACTCTCCATCACCACCTGGAAAACCATGGTGGTTAGGGCAGTGACAACTGTCTAATGCCACATAACTTAACAACAAGAGAGGGAGGGAAATTTTTGGAGCCACTCTTAATCCCACCGGGCTAGTATAGTTAAACAAAAAAAGAGTGTATCCATTAAGACTGAGAAATAACAAAGAAGTGATAAAGAAGTGAAACTGTCTAATGCCCCCTGTAAATTGGGAGATAACTTCCATGGTGGGGGGGGGGGGTGGCATTTTTTTCCATAAAGAAAATCCAACTTCAGAATTTTAATTTTTTTAAAACAAAAAACCATTTGATGGACCGCTCCTTCATGTTGAGGGAGTAGTGTGTCAAACATAAAAGGCCATTAACAGGAACTTCCATTTCAGCGGCTCCTGTCAATGTTTTTTAATTGAATGTCAGCTTGGCAGTCATTTCAAAATGTGGCAGGTGGAGTAGTCCTAGTGTGGCAGTTGCACAATCCTCAACCAGGGCGAGAGAGTCTTAATTATCAGTCAAAATGTAAGGATGACATTCACTAAGAACTCCTTGCTTTTTTCCCATTGTGGGTATCTGTGGATTTTGGGACCTAGCTCAGCCGGCAAATAGGAAAACCTGCACATTTTTAAAACTAGACAATGAGGGGAGTCCAGGGGTACATGACTTGCATGGCTCACGCAGAAGCCCTTGTAAACGTCAAACTTTGGTAAGAAACACACATTTTCATCACATTTCTGTAACAGAAAGACATGAAATCTGCAGTGAGACACTGGTTTCCTACCATATCCTATGCTAAAAACGCTGCTCCAATTGGGTGGCTGGGCCTAGTCCCTGCTACAGGAACGGCACAAACCAAGGTCAACGGGAGCCCTCTTCAGAAAACTCCCAGTGACCATGGTTTGATCCATTTCTGTCACGGGCACTAGGCTAAGCCACACAAGTGAGGTACCATTTTTATCACAAAACTTGGGGCAATACTGGGTGGAAAGAAGTTTAGTGCTCCCGCAGAATCATAGGACTTTCCATCAGAGAAATGTAAGGAAATTGTGTTTTTAGTCAAAGTTTGAAAGGGATTTTAGGTAGAAAAACCTGGTGCAAGCCATGTATGTCAGCCACCCTGGAGAACTATAGGTATCTAGTTTTCAAACCTTCACAGGCTGACTGGGTTTCCCTATGTGCCAGCTGAGCTAGGGTCCAAAGTCTACAGCTACCCACGGTAGAAAAATGTGATGCATCCATGTTGGGGTAATGGTGAGTGGACAGAAGCTTGTGGCTTCCTATGGATTCCAGAACTTTCCATCACAGAAGTGTGAAAAAAATCTTATTTGTTTGTCAAGGTTTGAGGCTTGCAAGGGATTTTGGGTCATAAAACCTGGTGAGAGCCATGCAAGTCAACCCACCCTGGATACCCCGAAGTGTCTAGTTTTCACAAATGTGCAAATTGGATAGATTTCCCTAGGTGCCGGCTGCGCAAGGGGCCACAGTCTACCGCTAACCAGATTGGAAATAAAGAGTCATTTTTTAGAAGAAAAATGCGATGCATCCCTGTTGGGTTTTAGGCCTTTTCCTGTCGCAGGCACTAGGCCTTCCCACACAAGTGAGGAGCCATTTTTATTGGTAGACTATGGGAATGTCAGCTGGATTTAGGATTGTGGCTCCTGGCAGATTACAGAACTTTCCATCACAGAAAATGAGGTTTAGTCAAAGCTTGAGGTTTGCAAGGGATTCTGGGTCATAAAAGCTGGTGAAACTGATGCATGTCAGCCCACCCTGGATACCCCTAGCTCAGTAGCGGCTCCTCGAGGGACTGCTGCGGGGCGGTGGGGCAAGGGAAGGGCAAGGTGGGGGGTAGTAAACTCCAAATATCAAATGGGGAATGGATCCCTTGACCCGAGTAACCAGGGTTTGCAAATTTCGTATAATCTACCGATAAAAAAACCCTCATTCACGTACAGAGGACGGATTGGCGGCATATCTTGATTCTCCGCCCTGCCCTTAAAAACGTGACAGTATCATCATAGGGTTAGTTTTTATGCTTCCTCCACCCGTAGGTAAACCACTGGTTAATACAGTAGTGATCAGAGAATTAAGTGAGTGTTCTAGTGCAGTGAATCTCAAGAGGTAATGTTAAAAGTATAGCCAGATTCACTAGTTTAATAAGTCTGGGTTCAAGATACTTCAAAAACTGTTTTGTGCGTGAGAAGACTAATTAGGAGTCTAACGCACTCAGGGTGTCCATAAAAAAGGTCGACATGTTTTCAGCCCTTGTGGTTGCCCATGTGGGTCAGTGGGCTTTCTTCAGGACCTAGAAAGAAGAGAAAGTGATGGAGAACGTATTTTTGCCAGGGTCTCTGTAAGTGAAGACCGTTTATATGTCACGGTCTGTGTGAATCTAGGTATATCAACCTGATTTCAGCGTGGTCAAGTAGTACCTGTTGAAATAAAAGGAGGAAACAAGGCAAAAAGAAAAAGAATGAGAATGTTATGTGCGCATTCTCAAATTAGGTGAGCTGTCTTTTCAAAAGGAGGAACAGAAGAATATCAAAGTAACTAAACAATGGCAATTCTTTATCTCCTGACAAAGTTCTGGAGCAGACTGGTAAGGCAAATAAAACGAATTACATTGCGCGTGCTGCATCTCCATTTGGCGTTGCAGCGCGCGCAATGTAATTCATTTTCTTTATTTATTTGTTTGCTTACCTCTGTTCAGCCGTATGCCGGAGTTTACTACCCTCCACCCTGCCCCTCCCCATCTAACCGCCCCGCAGCACTCCCTCAAGGAGCCGCTACTGCCCTAGCTGTCTAGTTTTCAAGAATGTACAGTTTGGCTAGGTTTCCCTAGGTTCTGGCTGAAATAGGGTTTCGAAATCTACAGCTACGCACACTGGAAAAAAGAGTCCGTTTTCAGTCGAAAATGCGATCCGTCCATGTTGTGTTTTTGGCCGTTTACTGTCACAGGTATTAGTGACGCGTATAAGGAAGATTGTGGCTCCCCTCAGTTTCCAGAATTTTCCATCACAGAAATGTGAGCAAAGTATTGTTTATTCAAAGGTTGAGGTTTACAAGGGATTCAGTGTTAAAAAACCAGGCGACACCCGTGCAAATCAGCCCACCCTGAATACCCTTATGTATCTAGTTTTTAAAAATGTATATGTTAGCTAGGTGTCCCTAGGTGCCACCTGAGCAAGTTTCCAAAATCTACAGCTACTAACATAAGAAAAAAAGGGCCAGTTTTCAGTGCAAAAATGTGATGCGATCATGTTGTGTTTTGGGCCGTTTTCTGTCATGGGCACTAGGCCTACCCACACAAGTGAGGTACCATTTGTATTGGCAGATTAAAGAACTTTCCATCAGAGAAATGTGAGGAAAATGTGTATTTTTGTCAACTTTTGAGGTATGGGAGGAATTCTGGGTCAAAAAACCTGGCGGGAGCCATGAAAGTCAGCTGACTCTGGATCCCCCTTAGGTGCCTAGTTTAGAAATATGTACATGTTGGCTAGGTTTATCTAGGTTCCGGGTGAGCTAGGGTACAAAATCTACAGCTACCCACATTGGAAAAAAGGGCCTGTTTCAGTGGAAAAACTTGATGCTTCCAGGTTGCGTCTTGGGCCATTTTCAGTCACGGGCACTAAGCCTAACCAGTCAAGTGAGGTTCCATTTGTATCGGGTGACTTTGGGTAATGCTGGATGGACAGAAGTTTGTGGCTTTCTCCCAGATTCCAGAACTTTCAATCCGATAAATATGTGGAAAATACATTTTTTTGTCAACTTTTGCGGTTCGGAAGAAATTCAGGGTTAAAAAAACTGGAGAGAGCCATGCAAGTCAGCCTACCATGAATAACCATAGGTGTCTAGTTTTCAAATATGCAAAGGTTGGCTAGGTTTCTCTAGGTGCCAGCTGATCTAGGGTCCATAATCTACAGCTACCCACATTGGAAAAAAAGGGTCAGGTTTCAGTGAAAAAAATGTGATGCGTCCATGTTGCGTTTTGAGCCGTTTCCTGTCACAGGCACTGGGTCTACCCAAACAAATGAGGTTCCAATTTATCTGGAGACTTGGGTGAATGCCGGGTGAATAGAAGCTTCTGGCTGGCTGCAGTTTACTGAACTTTCCATCCCAGAAATGTGAGGAAAAGTTGTTTTTCTAGTCAAAGTTTCAGGTTTGTAAGGAATTCTGGGTCACAAAACCTGGTTAGAACCATGCAAGTCCACCCATCCTGGATACCCCTCAGTATCTAGTTTAAATAAACTTACAGATTGTCTAGGTTTCCTTAGTTGTTGACTGAGCTTGGGTCCAAAATTTACAGCTACCCACATTCAGAAAAAAGAAAGGTTTTTTTGGTGGAAAAATGTGAGCCATCCATGTTGCGTTTTGGCCCAATTCATGTAGTGGGCACTAGGTCCACTATCCAGACATGTAAAGTACCATTTTTATCTGGATACTTGTGGAAAAGTCGGGTAGATGGAAGTTTGTTGCTCGCCGCAGATTTCAGAACTTTTCATCACAAAAATATGAGGACAATATGTGTTTTCAGTCAACTTTTGAGGTTTGCAAACATTTTGTGAGAAAAAAAGCTGCTAAAGACCCACGCAAGTCAGTCTACCCTGGCTACCTCTCTGTGTCTCGTTTTCAAAAATGGACAGGTTGACTAGGTTTCCCTAGGTGCCAGGTGAGGAATTGTCAAAAATCTACAGCTTCCCACAGTGGAAAAAAAGGGTCAGTTTTCAGTTGAAAAATGTGATGCGTACATGCTGCGTTGTAGGCTATTTCCTGTCGCTAGCACTAGACCTACTGACACAAGTGAGGTTACATTTTCATCAGGAGACTTGGAGCAATGCCAAATGGAAGGAAGATTGTGGCTCTGCGCAGATTCCAGGATCTTCCATCACAGAAATGTAAGTAAAATGGGTTTTTAGTCAATGTTTAAGGTTTGCAAGGGATTCTGGGTTAAAAACATGGTGAGACATGTGAAAGTCAGCCTACCCTGGATACTAATTCCTTTTCTAGTTTTGAAAAATGTACAAGTTTTCTAGGTTTCCCTAGCTGCTGGCTAAGCTAGGATCCAAAATCTACAGCTACCCACATAAGAAAAAAAAGGGTCCGTTTCCAGTGGAAAAATGTAATGCATCCATGTTGCGTTTTGGGCCACTTCCTGCCGCAGGTACTATGCCTACCTACACAAGTGAGGTACATTTTTTATCAAAAGACTTGCAGAAACACCTGGTGGGTAGATGTTTGTGGCTCTCCGCAGATCAAATAACTTTCCATTACTGAAATGTGAGGAAAAGTAGATTTTTGTTTAGTAAACCTTTGAGTTTTGCAAGGGAATCTGGGTCAAAAAACCTGGTGAGAGCCACACAAGTCAGCCCACCTTGGATACCCATAGGTGTCTAGTTTTCAAAACTGTCTAGGTTTCCCTGGGTGCCAGCTGAGGTAGGGTCAAAAATCTACAGCTATCTACATTGAAAAAAAAGTGTCCGTTTTCAGTGGAAAAATGCAATGCGTCCATTCTGCGTTTTAGGCCATTTCCTGTGACTAGCACTAGGCCTATCCATTTTTATCACGAGATTTGGGGGGATGCCGGGTGGAAGGAAGATTATGCCTCTGAACAGATTCCAGAACTTTCCATCTCAGAAATGTGAGGAAAATGTGTTTTTAGTCAAAGTTTAAGGTTTGTAAGGGATTCCGAGTTAAAAAACCTGGTGAGACCTGTGCAAGTCACCCTACCCTGGATACCCCTGCATGTCTAGTTTTAAAAATTTTAAAGGTTGGCGAGGTTTCCCTAGGTGCCAGCTGAGCTAAGGTCCAAAATCAACAAGTACCCACATAAGAAAAAAAGGGTCCATTTTCAGAGGAAAACTGTGATGCATCAATGCTGCATTTTGGACCGTTTTCTGCTGCAGGCACTATGCCTACACACACAAGTGAGGTACCTTTTTTATCAAAAGACTTGCAGAAACTATGGGGGATTGATGTTTGTTGTTCCCCACAGATTCCATAGCTTTCCATCACAGAATTGTGGAAAAGGTGATTTTCTTTAGTCAACGTTTGAGGTTTGAAAGGGATTCTGGGTAAAAATATCTGGTGAGAGCCACGCAAGTCAGCCCACCCTGGATACTCCCAGGTGTCTAGTATTCCAAAAATGTAAAGGTTGACTAAGTTTCCCTAGGTGACGGCTGAGCTAGGGTTCAAAATTACAGCTGCCCACATTGGAAAAAAATGATACATGTTCGTTGGAAAATTGTGATGCTTTCATGTTGTGTTTTTTTTTTTTTTACTGTTGCAGGCACGGGGCCTACCCACACAAGTGAAATTCCATTTTTATCTGGAGACTTGGGGGGACAGCCAGGTGGAAGGAAGATTGTGGGTCTCCACAGATTCCAGAACTTTTCATCACAGAATGATAAGGACAATTTGATTTTTTTAGTCTAAGCTTGAAGTTTGCAAGACATTCTGGGTCAAAAAACCTGGTGAGAGGCACACAGGTCAGCCCACCCTGGATAGCCCTAGGTGTCTAGTTTTCAAAAATGTACAGGTTTCCTAGGTTACTCTAGGTGCCGGCTGAGCTAGGGTCCAAATTCTAAAGCTACTCACATTGGCAAAAAGGATCCGTTTTTGGAGGAAAAATGCAATGCATTCAAGTTGTGTTTTAGCCCAAGCCTAGCCACGCAAGTGAGGTACATTTTTATTGGAAGACTTTTAGAAGCATAGAATACTATAACATTTGTTACTACCAATTGGATTTTGTTGCATTTGTGCCTTTCAAATGAAAGCCAGTGTATAAGAAAGAAGACCTTTTGAAAAATACCCATTAAATTATACGCTAGTACGGCTACCCACAAATTCAGAGATGTACAAATAGCCACGGCTCCTAAACTCCACATATTGTGCCCATTTTAGAATTTCATAGGTTTCCTTGTTACTCATTTTTCACTATGTCAATTGGTCTATACTTGGTACTCAATGAAAAACCATTGTACAGTGAAGCTCAGTTGTTGCCTCGGGGCACCTTGGGTACTTGGATAACCTACAAAGCCTATATATCCCCACAACCAGAAGAATCTAGCAAACAAAATAGCATATTGATTTTGTGAATTGGCCATTGCGACAAAAAGGTACAGATGAAAATGTTGTCACAAATGACCTTTTTTTCCCTACTCATTTTCAATATTTCATTTCAACAGTTATTTCCGTTGGGAAAACTTTGAGGAATCTACACGTATGACCCCCCTTGCTGAATTTGTGATTTGTTATACTTGTCAGACATATATAGGTTTCCTGAATCACCCATGGGTTTCACACTGGTTTCCACTCAAACTGTAAGTAGGTTGAGAGCACAATAGGAAACCTGGGCCACCTCTTTTAAAAAAGCCAAAACTATGGTTAAAAATGTGGTTCTTTAATTCAACTCTGCATGTTCCTGAAGGATTCCTTTATGGTACCACAGCCAACGCGCTTCGTTCTATAAATAGAACTTCTTGGGACATGCACCGTACCTAGAGTTGAGTTGGGTTTATCGGATCACAACTCTAGGTACGGTGCATGTCCCAACATATACCTTTGTTGGGACTCCCTTGTACGACTATTATATCGCCTGCTTCGAAATTGGTTTTCAAATTATATATATTAAAGAACACCGTTTGACTTAATAAGAAGCGAGATCCGTTACCACTTGATACTATCTGATGGACTGAATTACGACAGGATATATAACAGAGAAATCTGAGTACCATCTCTAATATACACTTCAAAGTGCGATTACCCATGTATACAGCTATCAATGTAATTGCTGACACTACAATTGCCCTGAAGAAGTTCTATTTATGGAACGAAACGCGTTGGCTGTGGTACCATAAAGGAATCAATAAAAAAGCAACATTACATATTTTCCAATACGGACTGAAGTTTTTGATTTGTCTAATTACAATTGGATATGTGGTGCAGTTCTTGAGTGCCAGCAATTGTCTCAGGTCTTGTTTTTTTTGTTGATTATATATGTGTTGAAGATGGTGGCATTGAGCGATGAACCTTGAGGCACTTGGTAGATGAGCTTCCAAGGAGTAAAGTGTCATACTGACAGCGTTACAAACATTTTGCGCTGGGTTTGCATCACAAAAGTGATACAAATCAGCACAAAATGTTTTTTTAATTTATTTTCCAGCAAAAAAGTTATTTTATACTGGAAAGTTGCCTAAACCGGGTGGAAAAGAGGTTAATACGGTCTGTGAGACACCCCCAGCCATATTACTATGGGCGCGGAAACATGCCTTTCCGTAGGCATGTGGGAATTGCTTGCGGGGGCCCGTTGCAGGCCCCCAGGGACTCTGGGGGGTGCACATGGGAGGTACCCCCCTGCATTTCAATAGACAACGTGGCAGGCACAGTTGTGCATTGGAATGTGCAACATGCATTTTTAGATTTTTTTTTTTTAGCATTTTAGCTGAAAGCACCACCCGCCGGAATGTTAAATATGCGGGATGCGCCCGCCACTGTGGCAGGCGCATCCTAATCCTAATCTCCCACGGGACCCCGCCCTTATGGCGGGCGGGCGGGCGGTCCCTCTTCACGTTGGGATGGCGGGCGGATGAAGTCCGCCCGCCATCCTAATGTGCCCCTTAGCGTCAAGAGGGCATTACATGGGTGGGACATGGGCACCTTTCTCCTTTCTTTTCCGCCTATCCATGTGTGCTGCCCTGTACAGCACATATACAAAGTACAACAAGTTTTAAAACTGGTTTAGGCACGTATTTTGCACTCGAAGGGAAGCCTTCCACAACAAATCCTATGCTAGACTCATCCCCACACCTTTGGACTACGGCGCAAATGTGTGAGCGTGACGCTCAGCAGCAAAATTCCATGTCGGTGCTAGGGAGAGGGCAGGAAAGTGCCATATAGCTGTAGCTATGGTGTCCTACTGCTCTCTCCTGTCATGCAAAGCAGTGTGATACTTTTGTAAATCTGATCCCTAGTGTTCTATCTGTTAAGAAGGAGCAAATTCAGCAGACCCCAGATGCCAATCTTGTACAGGCACCTGATGACCAGGGGGTGTGAGACCATGTAAAATGCTGCAGAGTAGTCCAGGATCATGCATATGTCATCTGTGGTGGCTATGAATTTTGCTCTGTACTGTGGTTGGGCCTGAATCTGAACTGTGTGGTGTCGAGGAGCAGGTGGTTGGTGAGGCGTTGGTAAATTTGTCTCTCAAAGACCTTTGCCGGGTATGGTAGGAAGGAGATGGATTAGAAAGCGTGGCTAGGTCAGCGGATGATTTCTTAAGCTGCGGCATGATGGTGACATGCTTTCAGGTGTCCAGGAATGTGACTGAGTTAATGGAGGCATTCAGGATGGGTATTATTACTTCGCTGATCGGCAGGAGGGCTTTGGTGCAGGTGTGGCAGGAGCAAGGGACCAGATGTATCTTTAGTGGATGTCTTCATGGTAGCAGCGATTATGGTGGTGGTGATAACAGGCCCGAGGTCAGCCTTCATTCTTCGTAAATAATGGGAAGTTGTGTTGCAACTGTGACTGGGTCTGTTTGAGGGTCAAAGTTGCTGTATATGGAGGTGATTTTGTTAGAGAAGAACTCCTACAGTTTATTGCAAAGTGAGGGGGTTATTTTGCCGGAGGTGGCAGGAGGCACAGTGGAAACATTGATGATGGTGAAGATTTCCTTGTTGCTGTTATTGCCTGAGTCAATACAATCTGCAAGAGCTGTTTGCTTGATGTTCCATATCTGCTGGTGGTAGCGTTTTAGGGTTGATTTGATTCTGTGGTGTGTTGACTTGTTCTCCATTTGAGCTTCAGTTGCTTGCATTGGAGTTTTGTCAGCCTGAGTTCCACTGCAGAGGAAGTGACACCGCTGGATTTCCAATCATCCATCTGCACAGGAAGTGACATCACTGGATTTCCCATCATCTGTATTCACAGAAAGTGACATCTCTGGTTTCCTGCCAAACCATCTTTAAAAGAAGACCCCAAGCAAGAGGACTTCATTTCCCATCACACATCTGCACAGGAAGTGATAGCGAAGCACCATCCATGTGCACAGGGCATGAAATCACTGGATCTTCCTTCATCCATCTGCACAGGAAGTGACATCTCTGTTTTCCCGCCAACACTGTCATTAAAAAATAGAAGCCAAGAAAGTGGGCTTCATTTCCTATCACCCATCTACATAGTATTTGACATTACTGGATTTTTACCATCATCCATCTACACAGGATGTGCATCATTAGTTTCCCACCCACAGCATTCTGTGCTCCTCCCCCTGCCAGGACAAACTTAATTGCAGGCACAGCACAGAAGCATGCAGCAGGCACATCGCTGGTGCACCAAAGGCAAGCCCATGCATGCCTGGAGATGCCCGCTGCCAGGAACCCTCGCTCTCCCCTTACCCAGTGGTACCCTGCCAGCTTCTGCTGTGCTCTCATCCCTGGTTGCAGTTTGTTGCACACCCCAGCATACAACACGGAAGAAGCAATCACATTTGCCTCCTGCAAGATCTCACGTACTCTTTTACCCCCTACACCCACCACTCCTGCACCAACAGCACCCATCATCCCACTTCCTCCCACTCACACAAACCAGCCACTCGTTCAAGCTCACACAGACCAATGACCACCCACACAACATGCCACACTTGCATGCATGTTCCATAACAGCTGCTCACTCACCAAACATGCTACAGAGGACCTAATGCACAACCACGCTCCGGACTTGCTCTTCCTCACGGAAACATGGCTAAACCCAACCTCTGCACTGGACATCACTACAGCCATCCCCACTGGCTACAGGATTTCCAGGCAAGACCGTCAGCACAAGCCCAGAGGTGGCTCGTCATTATATTAAAATAAACCATCAGCCTCACCACTACATGTACATCAGACTTTGTTGCACCCCTCATCATCAGTGTCAATACCTTTATCCTCCTCGGAGACCTTAACTTTCACCTAGAAGACCGCACTGCTTCAAACTCTACTACCCTTCTAGGCGACCTCATAAACCTTGGTCTCACTCAGCACCGGCTCAAACTCATTAACACTGCTGGACACCTACTGACCCGATTTTCTCAATCAGAAGCATCACAGTCGAGAAGCCAGCAACCATGACCTGACCAGACCATGCCATTGTGATTTTCAAGATACCCATCTCACACCACCAAAGACTTACCCCCACCAGAACTCCCTGCCACAGCTGGAAAAGCATCACAGAAGAGAAGTGGGCTTTGGCCTTTTCCAACCACTTACCCGAGCACAACAGCAATTTACTGAAAGCCATCAAGTACCTCAACAGCTGAATCACAGCATGCACATGACATCCTGGCTCCCCCCAAGTGCAAATCAATGGCAAGAGCCCAGCCACAGGTCAGTTGGTACACAGATTATCCAATCCAACAAACTCTAAATAATGATTTGTGACACAATTTGACAGATCTTCTGATGGCCTGACAAATTACATACAAATTTGCCTTAGCCTGCTCTGTGTCCAGGATCTGCTCCCTCAAGGCTAAGGGCTGGCTCAAGCACAAAGGCCATGCACTGCTGGTTCACTGGAACAATGACTTGGCTATGGGCATGGTTGTAGGGCATGGTTGTTGTAAGCCAGGGCCGAGGCATTTGCACAGCAGTCATTGGCTTTGTGTAGGGTATAATGTACATCATTACAAAACCACAAACAATCACTGCGAGCACATTGTTAAAGAGAAGCTAAGGTTAAGTACTCAGGAAACTAAAACATGAAAAAAATTACAATGTGCTTTAAATAATTCAGTTGAAGGACAGTTATAGCAACACATCTATGACTCATCCCATTGCAGTACTTGTGACCTCAAACATGATGTCAACGACAGCATTACATATCACATCATTGATGACACAACTGGTAACATCACAAGTAATCTCAGTGGTTTGGTCATTTCTGGCTTGACTGACCCTGGTCCCAGCTAGGCACTGCGCAAAGTCCCATACAACTGAATCAGCGTTGCCTGTGTCCTGGCCCGGTCTAACCAAATCAGCTGCAAACAGCCATTGGGCATGTTTGGAGACTTTGTGTTGCCAACTCTGTAGGTATTGTTAATTTTCACCTACCATTAAAAATGTGGGTTTATGTTGCTAATAACTTTGGTGTTTGACAAATATGCATGAAATATGGCAAGCAATTATCCAATTTTGGTAAGTTTTGATACGTCACATATCATACCGATCTATTCAGTGCTGAATTTGTATTGCGTTAGAGACTTAGAAAACCTGTACCAATAGTGGTTTCACTGTGAAATGAAAATATGTTTAAATGGCATTTTTGTCGAAAAGGAGTCTTTTCATAGACTTAGCATATGCATCAACCTCCAAATGAGGGGGATGTATTAACTGGATTTTTCTCTACTGAACTAGTAATCCCGTCTGCCTCACAAGTCCGTATGAACTCTATTTTTTCTCAGTAAAACATTTGATTTGAAATATTAAAATACATATCAAGTTTAAAGATCAGAGGCACAGAATAAACTAATTTGTGTAATTTGGGATGGGTCTTGGTAGAATCAAAACCTCTGCCTTAGTAATATCACTATCAGCATGATTAAGAGCATAAGAGGGTTGACGCCAATGGTCCAGCAAATCTACTATCCACCACCCCCATAACCCTATCAATTTTCACTTTCACTTAGACAGAGTGGAGGAGTGTGGCTCAATGGTTAGAGCGGCAGACCCTGAAGCAGAGTTCTCGTCAGGGACCAGGGTTCGATTCCTGCCTCGGTGGGGCTCGGGCTCAATTTCCTCGACCTGTCTATTCTCGCCTTGGTGCCTATTCTAATCACGGGCCCCACGCTGCAACTCTGGGCAATAGCTTGCTTAGCCTCCACACCGGCCCCAACAGTGCTAAGGATGCCTGGCTTCACCCTGGGGGTGCCCAGGAGTGGACACTTCACAGGGAAAGCCAGGAGGGGTTCCACAGCGGTATGAGTATCAGTGCCAGGAAACCGCAAAGGCGACACCGCAAGGTGGCCGTCTGGTGACAGTGCGCTCTATAAGTACATTTACATTTAGACGGGCAAGTTACTTACCTTCGGTAACGATATATCTGTAAGAGACATAAATTAGTTATAGATTCCTTACCTTAGAATTACCCCCAGGCATCAGGCTAGATCCGGAGAAATTGTTTTGTAGCAGTACCTCTGCGCGCCGATAGGTGGCGTTGGTCGACTCCGCGTTCGTTGTCGTGATCGTCAGGATGACGTCGCAGTATTTACTTAGACGCCACCTTCGCTCGCTGATGTCAGTTCTTGACGTGACATTCCATACCAGAAGCGCAGAACCATGCAAGACACTGACCACTGGTGCACAAAACTTGGGCCCTGAAAGGAAGTCCTTAGTCCTAGAAGTCAGTTCGCAGAACAGGAAGGATGGGTGGGGCGGTAAGGAATCTATAACTAATATATGTCTCTTACAGATATGTCGTTACCAAGGTAAGTAACATCTGAAAGAGATTATTAGTTATAGATTCCTTACCTTAGAATGGATACCCCAGCAATACCAACCTCAGAGGTGGGTCTGTGAACCAAGTTCAACTCATGAAGTCCTAGAGAACAGAACGGCCAAAGAAGCTGTCTCTCCGGACTTGAGAGTCCAGCCAGTAGTGTTTGGTGCACGTGTGCAGAGATGCCCAGGTGGCTGGCTGGCAGATATCATTAAGGGGAACTCCACATCCCAAAGAAGTAGTGGCTGCCGTCGCCCTGGTGGAGTGGGCGCGCAATCCTACTGGAGGCTCCTTCTTTGTCAAAGAGTAACACATTTTTATTCAAAGAACGACCCACCAACAGATGGTCTGTTTTTGCACAGCCCAACCTTTTTTGGCGCCCATATAGCCAACAAAGAGTTGGTCATCCACCCGGATTTGTCTTGCGCGATCCAGATAGAAAGATGGCGCACGTTTCGGATCCAGACGGTGGGGTCTCTCTTCCTCTTTTGAAGGATGCGGAGGCAGAAAGAAGGTGGGCAAAGTGACGGTTTGACCAATGTGTAAAGAAGTAACCACTTTGGAAAGAAAGGAAGGTCTGGTTCTTAGGACAACCTTGTCCGGATGAACAACAAGAAAAGGAGGCTTAGAGGACAGAGCCTGAAGCTTGCTCACCCTGCGAGCAGAGGTGATGGCCAATAGGAAAGCAGTATTTTAAGTTAAAAGTCTGAGAGGACAGTCATTTAGTGGCTCAAAAGGAGCGCACATAAGGTATGTCAGAACTAAGTTCAAGTCCCACTGAAGCATTACTAAAGGAATTGGAGGAAAGAGGTGAGTAATGCCCTTAAGGAATCTATTTACAATGGGGGACTTGAAAAGAGAAGGCTGATCAGGCAGCCAAAGAAAGGATGAGATGGCTGAAAGATAACCCTCAAGTGTGCTCAGAGCAGAGCCCTGCTGCGCCAAAGAAAGGAGGAACAAAAGAACTTCAGAAAGAGGGCCGAGAAGGGATCCAGAGCCTTTACTGTGCTCCATGCCACATATTTGTTCCATCTACAGGCGTATACCGTCTTAGTGGAGGGACGCCTGGCTGCCAAGATAACATTACAGACTTCAGGAGGAAGGTCAAAAGCCGTCAGCTGTGGCAGTTCAATCTTCACGCAAGGAGGTGGAGGTTGGACAGGTTCGGGTGGAGGACCGTCCTCTGCTGCTGTGACAGAAGATCCTCCCGAAGAGGCAGTCGGATTGGAGGATCAATGGTCAGATGTAATAGCTCGGGATACCAGACTCTTCATGCCCAATTCGGAGCAACAAGAATGACTTGGGCCCAGTCGTGCTTCATCTTCTTCAGGACTCTGGGCAGAAGTGGTACAGGCGGAAAGGCGAATAGAAGACCGCAACTCAACTCGTGATGAAAAGCATTGCCCAGCGAGTGCCACCTAGGAAATGCCAACGCGCAGTGCTGCTGACATTGTGCGTACTCTTCGGTGGCGAATAGATCTAACCAAGGCTCTCCCCACTGCATAAAGAGACCTTGCACCACATCCAAGTGAAGACGCCATTCGTGATCCATCATGCACCTGCAGCTGAGTTCGTCCGCCCTGGCGTTCACCTGCCAGGTGTTGAACCACCAGGGATATGCCTTGATGTTCCAGCCACGTCCAGAGGCAAAGGGCCTATTGACATAGGTTCCATGACCCCACCCTGTTTGTTCCATGGGAGTGGTGTTGTCCGTGAACCCCTGCACTACTCTTTCCCGGATAGAGGGAAGGAATGCCTTCAGTGCAAGACGAATCTCCCGGAGCTCCAGAAGGTTGATGTGGAGCCCGGACTCCGCTGGAGACCAGAGGCATCTGATCACCGCCTCTCCCATGTGGCCGCCCCATCCTAGAAGTGAGGCATCTGTCACCACTGTGAACTAAGGTTGGGGAAGGGAGAGGGATCTGTTGTTGACCCAATCCTGGTTCGTTAGCCACCACTTCAGTTGGTGTGCGGTGCCCTCCGAGATCTGGATGTAATCAGAAAGATTCCCCTGATGTTGTGCCCACTGGAACTTCAGGTCCCATTGCAGAGCTCGCATATGCCAACTGGCATGATCCACCAGCAGGATGCATGAGGCAATGAGGCCCAGAAGCCTCAGGGTGATTCTGACCGAAACCAGGGAGAGAGGCTGAAATATCAGAATCGTAGCCCAAATATCACGGACTCACTGCTTGGAAGGTTAGGCCCAAAACTGCGTAGTGTCCAGAACTGCCCGGAGGAAGAGGAGTTTCTGAGAGGGACTCAGGTGTGACTTTGGCATGTTGATACAAAACTCCAGCGAATGCAGGAGGTCCGCTGTAGTATGGAGGTGGGAGACGACAGCCTGGGGCGAGCCTGCGTTCAACAGCCTGTCGTTGGGATAGGGAAAGACTGGAACCCCTGATCTGCGCAGATGAGCTGCGACCACCGCCATCACTTTCGTGAACACCCAAGGGGTGCTGGTAAGGCCAAAGGGGAGCACGGTGAACTGAAAATGCTTGTGGCCTACCGTGAACCGTAGGTAACCTCTCTGGGCTGGGAGGACGGGGATGTGGAAATAGGCGTCCTGCAAGTCCAACGCTACCATCTAGTCTCCAAGTTCGAGGGCAGACAGAACCTGAGCCAAAGTAAGCATCTTGAACTTCTCCTTCCAGAGAAAGCGGTTGACGTCCCTTAGGTCCAAGATAAGACGCAGGCCCTTGTCCTTTTTGGGTACCAGAAAGTAGTGGGAATAGTAACCACAACCTACTTCGGGCAAAGGGATGCGCTCGATAGCTCCCTTGGCCAAGAGAGCTGCAACATCCTGGCAGGCAATGGAATTGAGGTGGCATGGATGGAGAGGTAGTCTTGAAGGGAAGGGAGTAGCCCCTTCAGACTATCTGCAAAACCCATCTGTCCGATGTGATGCTTTGCCATTGGGGGCAGTGATGGCGAATCCTGTCGCTCACTGGTGATTGATGGGCATGAAAGGCCGCACTAGGAGGGTTTGGAGGCTGCTGCAGAGGCGGTGCTGGTGGACTGGCCCGCCCACTGGCCCCCTGGCCCATGGTGGTGGGATCCACGTCCCCAGCCGCGCTGAGGCTAGACAGGTTGCGCAGGCCTGTGACTCTGAGCGGAATGTGGCGGGGCACCCCTTCCGTAGTCACGAAAGGGGCGAAAAGGAGACTCGCTGGGCGGGAGGTGGAAGCGAGGCCTAAGGATCTGGCCGTAGCCCTAGAATCCTTAAAACCCTCGAGTGCGCTGTCTGCCTTGTCGCCAAACAGGCGACAGCCAACAAAGGGCTTGTCAAACAGCATTGCTTGGACATCACCCGAGAAGCCAGTATCCTCAACCAGGCGTTGCGTCTCAGTGCTAAAGACTAGGAAATAGTCTTGCTCAGTGAGTCGGCGGTGCCCAGCCCACACCGGATGGCAAACTTCGCTGCGTCTCTCCCTTCGGTAACAGCATGGGAGAGCACGGCCCGGGCCTCCTATGGGCACTGCGGCAGCACCTGCGCAACCGTGTTTCACACCAAGTGGGAGGAACGGCCCAATAGACATGTGGTGTTCATCGACCGCAGACCCAAGCTGGAGGAAGAAAACATCTTCTTCCCAAGGTGTTCCAGCTTCTTGGTTTCAGGTGGTGCGTTTAGGAACGTGCCTTTGGACGTGGAGGTTTGGACTACCAAGCTCTCTGGGGTAGGATGGGAAGAGAGGAAAATTGGGGTTGCCCGGGGCCAGGCGATGGCGTTGGGCAATCATCCTGTCCACAGGAGCCTGGACTAAGTGCCCAAAAGGATGTCCATGAGGGCCTCATTGAACAGCAGCAGGGGCTCCGAAGAGGCCGTTGCCGGCTGAAGAACCTCGGTCAGGAGGTTAGTCCTGACCGCCACCGTAGGAAGCTCATGGTTTAGGGCCTTCGCTGCCCTACGCAACAACAGGACGACGCACCCTCCTCCATAGACATGGTAGGGGGAGAAAGCATGCTAAGGTCTGGGGAGGTATTCGGACCACTGGTGTCACCCAACTCCTCTCTCCAGTCCAGTTCCCGTAACTGGTCTGCTAGAGGGTTCACAGACCCCTCCCAATCCTACTCACCTTCTCCTGGTAGCCACTCAGGGTGGTAGGAAATATCATGGGAGAACAGGGGTGCAAAAGTACCGGTCGGCGCCGGTCCCGACGTCGAACGACGTGGGTCCGGCTCTGTGTCCTCAATGAGGGGGAGGCCGGGACTGACGCCGGCTGGGACACAACCGGCGTCAGACGTGGTGGAGGTGTCGTCACTGGATTCAGCGCCGGAGAAGGTGTCACAAGGTTGACCGGCGCCGATCCGGATCCAAACCTGCATTCCTGGGTGCCCTGAGGCGCCAAAGGCCTAGAGCCCCCAACTGAGTCCGCAGGCCAGAGGGTAAGCCGGCGGAGTCGGGCTGCCCGAAGATGGAGTGCAAGCTTGAAAGATGGGCAGGGGTCGCTCTGGCTCCCGGAAAGGGAGGGAAGGCCGGAGTCGACCCAACAGGCTCCACTGGCAGAGCCAGACAACTACCTTCCGCTTCCCGAGTTGCGCCGCCGACGGATGGGGAGAACGCAAAGCGAGACGATGCTTCTTCTCCTTTTTGCGCTTCGACTTACCCAAAGACTTCGATGATGAGTGATGGTAGTGGCTCCGCGACCGGTCCCACAACCTCCCTCTTGACCGGGACCTCAAACAGCGTGGAGTGCAATTTCTGGTCGTGGTCGCGCTCCAGGCACCAAAGGCACACGAGGTGCAGGTCCATGACCGACCTCAATTTGTGACAGGAGTCACAAGCCTTGGAGCCGGGTTGACGTGACATCCCTCCATGCACCAGGTGTCGATCGACTTAGAAAATGTTTCGACAAAAGTTGCAAAAACTGAGTCAAAAAGTGACTTGAGGTACCGCTTTCTCCGGATATGCGCTGGCTGGCGCGGAAAAAGAAAGACCTGACGTCAGCGTGCGAGGGCGGCTTCTAAGTAGATACCGCGACGTCATCCCGGCGACCACGATGCCGAACACTGAGTCGACTAACGCTACCTTTTGACGCGCAGGGGTACAGATACGAAAAAATTCTCTGGATCCAGTCTGACGCCTGGGGGTAAGGAATCTATAACTAATAGTCTTTATCAGATACCAGTGGCACGTGGACCTTCACTCAGAGACCACATTGCCATCCATAGGATTAGGCTGAAATAATATACCCATTCTCCCATCTCCTACACGTCTAACAATGTTTGAAGCATGTACAGTGGAGAAGCCCTCACCAACAGCTGACACTGAGTTCACTTATATCCTCTTGATGAAGCCCACTCATGATACTAGTTTAGTGGCTGTGGCTACTAGTTGCAGCCACAAATGAGTGACATATTGAGATCAGTTTCTGGTTAGTCTCAGTTTAGAAATGAATGGAGACATGATTTTAGCAACCTTCCCACAATGAGTGCTATGTTGGAACAGCATTATTCTTCCTTTCTCTTGGACGTTTGTGCTGCTTCTTGCATTGTTTGTTGCTTTGTTCCAGGTTTTCTCTAGAAGGCATAACTCAGCAACAGACTGTTCCTGTTCGTTTTGACCAGAAGCTAAGTGGCGGTTGGAATTGTCTTGTGCATTGTGGTATGATTGGCTCAAGTGCTATTTCATATAGGTGTCTTGAGCTACACTTGTCTCTGACCCCTAAGGAAGTTTTGTTTACTTGTAGCGATGTATCAAGCTTCATGACCCATGAAATTTGGTGTCAGAAGTTATCACCATGAATCCACTTACAGGTATCACTGTAGTCTGCAGGGGTGTTGGTTCATGGTTATACCTATGTATGTTCCCAAAAGAGGAACTACTTTTGAGAAATATTTTCTGTTCCTAGTTTACTCAGATATGGACAAATCCTGACAATGTCTAAAGGGGACTTTTTCTCCTTTTACAAATAGGTTACCACCCCAAACTTGGTGGTCTGTAACTTTTTAATCATTTGCAATTCGAATTATGGTCTCAAATTATTGATGCTTAGGTGGTACTTGGAGGGGATTATCAAAACATGCCCCAATTGGTATCCAGTAGTCCCAATTTATGAGTCGGTAAAACTTTACCAACTTCTGATATGGGATTGATATATACGAAAACCTTTTTTACTATTCAAAACTCTGATTTGGAGTGCTTGCAACCATAAAAAAGGTTAGACTGTCTTGTACATGATTACAGAAAGTAGCACTGTTTCTGTGTAATTCCCTTCTTGCTAGGGGTGGTGTGGGCGGGCCCATGGGAGAAAATTATCACAACTTTATATTGTCTGTAGGGTTAATCTGCAAGCTTTGACGGCACAACACAAGAAGATCCCCAGACACCCCAGTTAAGGATTTTTGAATAACACCCAGAAGCCCTGAAGGTGAAACCCAAGAAAATTGAGCAGTGTTTAACTACAACCTCAATAGACTGTACCTTACATATTTTAAATATTTGTCAGTGAATTTGATTGAGCCAGTAGAGGAGAGACAAATACCTGAAGAACACCTAAAGCACTGTTCATATGGCAAATTTTTATAGATGTTTCAAGCACTTGACATAAAGCAAGGTTTGTAGATTGGTGTATTGCCTTGAGGATTGTGATTCTGATGTGAACCATATGCAGCAGTTGTAACAGAGCCAGGAAAGTTGGAAAAAAAATTACAGTTGTTCTTTGTACTCTTAAGTTTTGTCTTTACAGTGATTTTTGAAACTCAGTACATGTACATTCATTTTTTAACTTCTGCGTTATAAAATAGGGACCTTTGTACGTCTTCAAACCTAACCCTTTCTAAAGTTTGAATGAGTTCAGTAATTACTGCTGGGGTCTCAGAAAAGGTTTTCTCTGCCTTGAAATGGAATCGTTCTCTTTTGTTTTATGAATTAAATGAAATAAGATCATTCAAAAATAGGAAACAGATTTCCCTACAAAAGATTTAAGACTCGTTGGATTTGTGAGCCTTTGTAAAGCAACGTACAAAATTACAAGCTCAATTATTTACCATTTGAAAGCGACTTGTGCTTTCTTAGCATATGTTTGTGGAGTCTGGTTTCATCTTTTCTCTCTCCTTCCCTGGAGAACAGAGGCTTTTACCAATATACAAAGAATGTCCTCATATACCTCTCATTGTACCCATTCGCTCCACTTCCTCTCTTTTCAAATACATGTTCGCTGTTCCTTTGGGTAACAGATCATATATTACATGCAATATTTATGTGAAGATTCCACTTTGTAAATCCACAAAAATTCCCACCTTCCTTGGGATGATTAAG
Source organism: Triturus cristatus (assembly GCF_964204655.1). NCBI lineage: Eukaryota > Metazoa > Chordata > Amphibia > Caudata > Salamandridae > Triturus > Triturus cristatus. The sequence continues at coordinate 320,424,013 of NC_140581.1, forward strand.
TGAGGTGCATCTGCTCAGCCTGCTGTGTATAAGTGTTTGAGGGTATATTGTGGCACATTCACATTTTTATGTACTCAAGAGTCATGCTTACAAAGGATGACCATAAAAATAGAAACTAAAGAAAACTTTAGGACAAATCTGAAGCCTTTTAGCTGAAATGGATGCTGCCTCAAATTCTGGCCAGTAAAATTGCTGTGGGAAAAGGACTGCAGTGAAGCCCGACCTGTGTCCCAGCTCCTGTCCGACCCTTAGGAATTGCATGAAGGAGCAGCTCCTCTATTAGGGCGGACAAGCGTTGCCCCACTGAATAAAAATGCCCCAGAGATAAAAAATAAAATGGTAATTAAGTTTATTTATTACCATTTTATTTAACACTCCTCCATCCCGCGCCGAGTGTCAGGGTGAGGAGGGGCCATTCCTGCTGAGTGGCAGCAGCAGGGAGGAGTGGTGAGCTGGGCAATTAAGTTTAAAGTGCGCATGTCACTTTGGTCGGCTGTCTTGCGACAGCCAGCCAGACATGCGCACTTTAAACCTCTCCAACTCAGCTGTCTTAGACAGCTGGATGGAGAGCAAGCACAGGCCTTAAGTGCCTTTCAGAGCGCTGAGATAGCCTACTCTATCCAATTCTGACACATATCTCATGCTGCTTAACAGGATGAGAGCAGCATTTGGACTGGTTAGGGGAGTTGGCTGAGACCCATGCTGGACGACAAGAAGTACACCCGGCGCCGAGTGAGAACGTGCAGCAAGGTAAGTGAATGTTTTATTTTACTTTATTTAATGTACACGAAATCGCCGACAGGCTTTACATTAAAATTTTAAAGTTAAACATTTTAAATTTAAAATGATAATGTAATGCATGTCAGCAATGTAGTTAATGTTAATTCATTGCATGCATGCCAATTTTCCCCGAATCTGCACGGCACCCGCCCATTTTCCTGCCCCACCACTTTCACTAGTTGGCAGCCACCACTGATTGCAAGGGGGGCATGTAATGCTCCTCCCTGCTAGATGACAATCTCCCTTTCTTCATCTCCCTACCATTGATTTCCCTTCAACCCCTACACCCACCAGCAGCTAACATTTACCACCTGCTTTAAGAAGGGTAATTGTGATTATGAATCACATAGGACAGGGAATACTATTAAATCCCACCCAGTAAAACTAGATCTTCACACTTATTCCCCCATCCATAGGGACTAACTTGTAATCACAGGAATTCCTTGAGGAATGTTACGCCGGTATTGATAATTCAAGCCACCTAGAATTTCCTCATGGAAGTCTGCAAAACCCATAATCAGGCCCTAATATTCTAAGGCAAGCTTCTAAGGGCCCAGTTTACAGGGGTGCATGCACAATATGTTTGTTGTTGAAGACACCTTATAAATGTGAAAACTAAAATAAATGCATGAGTAATACATGAGTAAATAAATAAACATGTACCCCCATCCCCTATTGCCCAATGCTATTGTTCTCGCATGTTATGGGAATATTGTGTAGTTGTTTGTTTACTTTTAATTATCATCAAAAATGATTAGAAGAAGATCAATTACTGTTCAATGGGCAGAAGAGAAATAGAGTTAATGAAAGTTGAATCTATGCAAACAAAAGTTTGGTAAGGCTAGGAGCGAGATGGTATTGCAATTATCTGAAGAGGAAGGATCAATAGATGACGTTTCAAGAAATGGGATGTCACCAGGGTGTTTGAAAGGATCTGGAACACTGTCAAGAGAGAGTGATCTATTGACTGGGCCAATAAGATAGAAAAAGAGGCGTGGGATATTAAACGATACAATTAAGGGAGAAGGTCTGTTGATCTGGTAATTGGCCTAACATGCAGAGAGTGAAAGAGATCAAGGGACATACTTATGAAAGGGTTTGCGCTTGCATCATGCAACGTGGTGCAAGCGCGACGCATGCCCAAAATGTGATTCATGACGCCTTCATAAATCTGGTGTAATGCATTACTCTGCCCTGGCAAGGCATTCCATGGGACCTTCCCCTGTGGTTTTTGACGCATTCCAAGATTTACCAAAAGTTGTAGACCTGGGGATGCGCCAAAAAGATACGCCTCCACAGAAGAGGATTTACGAGTTGAAATATCTGTATTTCTCTGCATTGCCTCCTCTTTTTATGTGTGCTGCATTCTGCAGTACACATAGAAAGAGGAAATGGACTCTCAGGATTTTTTCGTGCAGGAAGGTGCCACTTCCTGCACAAAAACTATCCTGCATGCAAAACAGGCACCTTGCACCATAGTGCAAAGGTGCCTACACTGGCTCTAGGCAGCAAAAACCACGCCAGTGCAGGGACAAACACAAGATTACACCGTATTCTTTTAAATATGGCACATTCATGCCCTTTCCCTGTAACGCAGTGCAGCAAGGTGACCTGCTGCGCTGCATGACTTTTTAAATAAATATATCCCCAAATTGCCAAACAGAAGCAAACGGAGCCATGGTAACAGATGAAATGGGAGTAAGGTGAATGCTAGGTGTGATGGCGTTTGGGACAGTAGAGAGGTAAGGCCTAGAGTTGCGCCAAACTGCTGAAATAATGGGGACACACACACAAGGCTTACAAGTGCGGGGAGATGACCCAAGTGTGGGCTCTCCCCTTTTATTGTCACCCCGCAGGCCATGCCTGGCCTGCGGATGACATGGTCCTAGTTCCGGCCAACGGACTGGAACACAGGACTGCTAAGTATTACATCCCTCTCCAACTTGGATCTTGAAACGGATCTTCTGAAAGTCCGGAAGACATACACAGTTCTGTAGCATCAGTCTCTAGTGTCTTAACACGCAAAATCCTGGAGATAACGGTTAGGACGAGGATTGGGTCGTAGGCTGTAACGATGTTGTTGGCCCCGGATGGATGGTTCACTTGGCGTTGGCCGGCTTGGAGGCGAACCAGGAGGTCCGGGGGGGGGGGGGGGCAGACTCTGGTGTGTTGTCTTCATCTTCTTCTCGGCCCTGGTTGTTTCTGCCCAGGTTCAACGGGTGTCGAGGGTCAGACTCTAAAGACTTTGCCAGAACCTCTTTGAACGAGGAGATCTTATGAGATATTTCCTCAATCGCTTTTTTAGCTGTCAGCATGGTTCCATTGCTGGCAACAACTGTCCAGGTGCCTGGTTCATGGATGTTCCGGAACTTTCCCCCAGGCCTGCGATCTTTGAGTAGGACTGTGGCACCAGGTCGGAGTGACCGGGGAGCGGCGCGGTGTCGGACACTTGCCCGGTGATTCTGCCGTTCCCTCCTTGCCTGGGTTTCCTGAACATCCGGGGCGGGGGTGTCCACCCTGGACACGTTGGGATCAAGTCACAGTGGCCCTCTGAACATAAGGGATCAGGGGCTCCGCAGTGTGGTGCAGTGTGGGGTGCTCCGGTATTCCCTGAGGAACTCGTGGAGACGCCGCTCAGGATCCGCTTGTTCCACGCTGGCAATGCGTAGCATTTTGTTTAAGGCCCTCATGATCAGCTCTACGTCCCCATTGGCTTGGAGCCATTGGGGTGTGACGCGGCGGTGATGGATCCCTCGCTGATGGAGGAAAGTAGCAAACTCAGCACCTTGGAACGGGGGGCCCATTGTCGCACCGGATCTCCATGGGGCAAACACCTTCTCCAGGACGGGGGCGAAGGAGGTCGACGTGACAAGCTCCACTTCGGGATACTCAAAAAAGCATCCATGAGGACGAGCTTGTGCTACCCTCCAGTGAAACTCCCAAAATGTATGCTCACTTTCGACCATGGGACAGTGCAGGCCCCTTCTGTGAGTACCGGGGTCGGACTCTCAGGAGCGCTGGTTATCTGGCAGGCCGGAAAACGGGTACTAGGTCTGCAATCATTGCCTCAAGTTCTGGAAAACCGACCATTTCTCTCATTCTAGCCTTCATTTTGGTCACCCCTTGGTGGCCCCCACGGGCCAGTGGAGTTGCTCGTTGCCTCAGAGCTTGCGGTATTACCAGCCTCAGACTTCTCGGGAGGATTCCATCTGCCATGGCGCTCAATTCACTACGCACCCTCCATATTTCTGTCAACTCTCCTCGGTCTTCCGGCGGCCACGTGTTAGTCTGTTGAAGATAGTCCTTCCACGACCCTTCGTGGACCGCTTGGAGAGTCCAGGTGTATATGGGGTCTTGTTCGGCGGCCGTCTTTTATTTCCTCGAGCGTCATTGCCAGGGGACACGCCGCCACTGAGACATCTTTATGTATTGCTCCGCCTCTTTCTGGGGTGCTGGGTGTTGTGAAAGTCCACATGATTCTTTGCTCCAGGCCTGTATACTACTTCCATCTGGTAGGGCTGGAGTTGTACGGCTCATCACTCAATCCGGGGTGGTGGATGAGGTGCTGACCCTTTGAAGAGGGGAACTAGAGGCTGTTGGTCAGTTACCACGGTGAATGGCTGGCCCGTCAGGTACAGGTGGAAGTGGTTGCAGGCCCACTTTATAGCTAGTGCCTCCCGCTCGATCTGAGCATACCTTGCTTCAGTGGAGGTCAGAGATTTGCTGGCAAATGATAAGGCTGCTCACCGACCTGGCTCCTGTTCCTGGGCAAGCACTGCCCCTAGCCCCACTGGACTGGCGTCTACCAGTAGTTCTGTCCGCTTCGCCTGAATGAAATAGGCGAGGGTGGACTCTCCCAGTAGTGCGTCCTTGAAGCTCTGAAAAGCCTCATCTTCTCGCGATCCCCAGTGCCACTTGACATCCGTGTTTGTAAAAGCCCTCAGCGGCTTGGCGCAGGCGCGAGATCAGGAATGGACCTCCCGCAGTTGGTCGCCATGCCAAGGAAACTCCTCACTTCAGTAGGTGTGGTTGGAGCTGGACCGCTTCGGATAGCTTGTGATTTTTTTGGATCCACCTGGATGCCTTGATGGTTGAACACATACCCGAGGAATTCTAGAGATGGTTGGAAGAACAGACACTTCTCTCTGTGGACTGTTGTGCCGTATTCACTGAGGCGACGCAAGCTACTCCTCAGGTGTCGGTGATGGTCAGCAGCCATGGCAGAGTGGATCAGGATGTCGTCGCTGACGTTTATCACCCCGGGTAGCCCGGAAAATATATCGCTGATAGTGTTCAGGAATACCTCTGTGGCTGGGGATATTATGAAGTTCAGTCGTTGGTAATAAACGTTGTAATGTAGCGGCTTTCTTCCACTAACAGCAGTTTTTGGTACCCTGCGTTCAGGTCGATTTTTGAGAACCACCTTGATCCGTTGACATCCGCAATTATATCATCCATAGTTGGCGTGATGTGGCGCTCTCTTTTGATGGCCCGGTTGGGTAACCTCATGTCAATGCAGAGGCGAATGACACCCGGCTGTTTGGGCTTTTCCACGCCTACCATCGGGGACACCCAGGGCGTCGGTCCCAAGACTGTTTCAATCACTCCTTGTCTTTCAGGGTTTGCTAGTTCTTTTTCCACCAAGGGCCTCAGGTGAAAAGGGACTCGCCTGTGTCGCAGTGCGACCGGGGTGATGGACTTGTCGATCTCTAGCTTGATGGGGTCGCACTTAATGCGTCCAAGTCCTTGGAAGAGTTCCGGGAACTGGTCTAGTATCTCGTCGACTTGATGTACCTGGACAATCCTAGCAAAAGACACCAGTCCGAGGTGTTCCGCAGTGTGACTGCTGATTAGAGTATCCACTACACGATCTATGATGTGGATGATGGTAGTGACTTCTTGGTCGTTTGACCTGACTGGGATGGATATCTTTTCTTTCAGTGGCAGAAGGGTTTGGCTCCCATAAGCAAAGTTCTTGGTCCAGGACGGGGTGATCGGTGGTCAAGGTTGAAGGCGTCGGTATTGCTGAAGGCCCATCACATTTACGGACGCCCCGGTATGGATAATTGCCTTCACTTCTGATCCTGCGATTTTGATCATACAGGTGGGCTGTGGCCTTCTGCGACTCTTAAGCTCTCGTGTGAAGGAGGCCAGGTATGTTTCCACTTCATCCTCCTCCGTGGATGAGTCTTTCAGCCTTTGGTACTTTTGGCTTGTTCTTGGTGTCTCCTCCTTCTGTGTAATGTCAGTTATGGACAGTTGTCGTACTGTCAGTGTGGGTGGCTTTTGTCCTCGGGTATCTTAGCCTGATTCCATCTCCTGCACACTGCTGCAAAGTGGTTAGGGATCCCACAATTTGCGCAGGTTTTACCTTGCGCAGTGCAGTCTTTTGCCGCATGTGGGTCATGCCCGCAGTACCCACACCGCGTCTTGGACGCTTCGGGCCTTGTCTTCTTGGGTGTGTCACTTCATGTGCTTGTTCGGAGGGCGTCAGCCTGCTCTGTTTTAATGGTCTCTGGTCTTCCTTGAGGCTTCGTGAGATTCTGGTCCATTTCTTTTGCTCTTGCCGCAGATAGATCGTGGGTCCTTGCTAATATGAGGATGTCTTCCAAGGTGATTTTTGGCTGGCGTAGGGTGAGGCCCCTGAGCGTCTTGTCTCGACACCCTTGGATGATCTGGGCCCCTAACTCCTTTGGTTGAACGTCCTTCGTACATGTACTGGCCAGTTCACGCAGGCAAGCGTAAAACGCATCAATCGACTCCCCCTTCCCTTTCGTTCAAAATCGGGATTACGTTGGGGGTCTAAATGCGCATCTAGTGCTGCAACCGCAGCATCGTGGTCCGTGGCGATGCCTGTATTCAGTAAGTGTTTGAATATCTTGAATATTTCATCTCCAGCATAAAGGAGAAGTAATGACCTTTTCACTGCCCCCGTGGTCTCCCTTGTGGCTACGAAATAGGTATTCAGGCAGGCTATCCAGATTTTCCACCTCGCGGACGCTGTGGTCAGGGCTTCCAGTTCACTGAAGGGTGGCAGTAACCCGGTAAGAGCGTGTTGTGCTGGGACTCTTTGTTGTGCCCATGCTTGGTCATCATCGCCCATACTTTCTGCGGGTGGGTGCCTTTCCATCTTCCTTCTGTTCTTGTCCCCTCTCTATATGCAGTGACCTGTGTCTTAATTCTCTTTGCTGTTGTTTCCTTCTCTGGTTGGGCGCCCTCTTGTCTTCTTTTTTCTGGTGTGCTGTGTGTCTCCTTACTGCCCCCAGTCTTGTAGCTCTGTGTATTGTTTTGCTGGTGTGCTGCATAAGCCTCCACTTGGTTTCTCTATCATGCAGCCTCTGCAGGTGGTGGTGCTTCCTCCCATTTGGGTTCCTGGCCCTCCACTCACTGAATATGATTTAATGGCTTAGTCCCTCTTTGACCTCTTTCTAAAGTCACTGACTTCCTCGCTGGTTCTACCCCTTACCTCCTGTGGCCTACAGGCTCTCCTGGGGCCCTGCAGCGGCACCAAATATGCTCCTCGCACGTGCACACTGGGCAGGGAGCTCGTCCTCATCTCCCTGGACAGGGCAGCCATCGTGCTGATCAGCGCCACCTGCGCGGAGACAGCACTCATCCTGCGGGTGGCACAGCAGTCGGGCGGTGCTGGGCAGCTCGCCTTAAGACCGGGACCGGTGCGGGATACCGCTGGACGCCTCCCTAGATCGGCAGGAACTAAGACTGCTAACTATTGCACTAGGAAAGAGCTAATTTTAGAAGAGACTGATATAAAAAAAAAATCAGAAGCAGTGTTGTAGAAAAAAACGAACCACCACCAACAGAAACAGTGATGTAGACAAACGAAGGAAGATAAGTAGAGTCAGAAGTCACTGAACGTTGAATAAATGACAGAGAGGATGTGGTGAAAGGCGTGTGATGATGAGTTGATGACTGTGTTACTATGTTTTGCAAAACAAATGACAGACGTAAGAGAAGTGCTTGGGACAAAGATGTGCAAGCTTGGCCATGACATGAGATTTTGTACTGAACCTTCCTGCCAAATGAAGAGGAGTGCAAATGCTTTTATGGCATGGATAGGGCAATGGTGAATATTCTTGTGAGAAGGAGAGCCTGGAGAGAAATGCTGAAGCGGATCCAAGACAGATGGGGTTAACAATAACAGTAGAAGAGTGGAAATTTTTAAATAAGGATCAAAAGGGTGGAATGATGCAAATAGATAGAGATGAGATGCAATGAAATGAGTCAAAATGAGATGAGATGAGATGAGAAGAGCTGAAAAAAAATTAGATAGAGGTAAGGAGAAAAGACAGCATATAAGAGCAAATATTGCAATGAATAATTGCAGTATAAGGGTGTGAGAAGGGGCAGACAATTGAATGAAACAGATGGAAAATAAAACCAAGATGGAGCCTGAGTAGTGAGAGAGAGGAGAAAATAGATGAAAAGAGTGAATGATTCAATAATTTGGAGGAAAAAAAATAACAATGGTTTGGGGAAAAGTATTGAAATAAGGAGCCATGAGAGAGATTAGGGAATCTAGCTCATTACTTAAGCCTGAAAGACAGTCATCAAAAATGCAGATGACAAGGGAGGACAGAGTTTATACATTTAGGTGCCGATTACGATCCGGTAAAAAAATTCCCCGTGCGACTCGTATCCGGTCTTTTTACCGTACGAATCGTACAAGTGCCGTACGAACTGGCAATCACGATTCGCATGGTAAAAAGTCCATACAAACCGCATCGGGAATGATTTCCCACACGTCCTCGGGTCAGAAAATGTGTCCGACACGTCCTCGGACGATTTACCGTACAAATGGGAAAGGTGAAGTCCGACCGAGGAATCACGATCCATCCCGTGCGTCCGATGTTACAACCGTATGGAAAAAACACCGTCCGCACCGAACTCCCATAGCAACCATGGAGACATGTGCCCGCATACGCGCCCAACACTCCCCCCTGCCCCCGTACGTCCGAGACGTACCCCCGTGTATGTACACCCCCACCCGTGTATGTACACCCCAGTACGTTCGAGTCGAACCCCCACCCCTGTACGTGTCATACCACCGTCTATGTACACCCCAGTACGTTCGAGTCGAACCCCCACCCCTGTACGTGTCCGACCCCCATGTATGTACACCCCAGTACGTTCGAGTCGTACCCCCACCCCTGTACGTGTCGTACCACCGTCTATGTACACCGCAGTACGTTCGAGTCGTACCCCCACCCCTGTACGTGTCGTACCACCGTCTATGTACACCCCAGTACGTTCGAGTCGAACCCCCACCCCTGTACGTGTCGTACCACCGTCTATGTACACCCCAGTACGTTCGAGTCAAACCCCCACCCCTGTACGTGTCGTACCACCGTCTATGTACATCCCAGTACGTACGAGTCGTACCCCCACCCCTGTACGTGTCGTACCACCGTCAATGTACACCCCAGTACGTTTGAGTCGAACCCCCACCCCTGTACGTGTCGTACCACCGTCTATGTACACCCCAGTACGTTCGAGTCGAACCCCCACCCCTGTACGTGTCGTACCACCGTCAATGTACACCCCAGTACGTTCGAGTCGTACCCCCACCCCTGTACGTGTCGTACCACCGTCTATGTACACCCCAGTACGTTCGAGTCCTACCCCCACCCCTGTACGTGTCGTACCACCGTCTATGTACACCCCAGTACGTTCGAGTCGTACCCCCACCCCTGTACGTGTCCCACCCCGTGTATGTACACCCCCACCCATGTATGTACACCCCTGTACGTTCGAGTCGTACCCCCACCCCTGTACGTGTCGTACCACCGTCTATGTACACCCCAGTACGTTCGAGTCGTACCCCCACCCCTGTACGTGTCGTACCACCGTCAATGTACACCCCAGTACGTACGAGTCGTACCCCCACCCCTGTACGTGTCGTACCACCGTCAATGTACACCCCAGTACGTTCCCGTCGCACCCCCAACACAACCTCCTAAGTACGGAGCGCACCCCAGGCCCCAACATCACAACCGCATGTACGAGTCGTACCAAGCCACACACAAGGACAGCACCGTACAACCAAATGGCCCATGTACACACCGTACACACGCTCAAAACGCACGTACACAACCAGGACAAAACAAAACAAAACAACACAAGAATACACTATACGAATGGCACAAAGCCACTAAACATGGCCAACAAACACTACAAAAACACCTTCACTGACCTGCAACTGCCAAAAACAAACAGAGGCCCAAAACACCACCACTCCTTATAACACACCCACCCAAGCTTCAAACACAGCCACACCCACCAATGGACCAATAAAAAAGGCCCACACACACAAACCATGAGCCTTTGCAACAGACTCACTGCTGCCAGACACCACAGAACCATACTACAAGCTTCACCACACCTTACACTTGCACACCTTCACACAACCACCTTCACAAACACCCCCTCATCACATTCACACACACACACCTGCACAACCACACCCACACACCCACAACCATCCACACACCCCCCCCACCATCCACACCCACACCCCTCACCATGCCCACTAACAAGAATCCAAAGTTCAGTAACCAAGAGTTGGAGGTCCTTGTTGATGAAATCCTCAGAGTCGAGCCACAGCTCTTTGGAACATTGGTCAGACAGACCAGCATTGCAGCAAAAACAGCCATGTGGCAGACCATCGTCGATGCTGTGAATGCTGTTGCGGACACCAGAAGGACCAGGCAGGAATGCCAAGCCAGGTGGTACGATCTGCGGAGGAGGGTCCGAGCCAAGATGCTGGAGGAACACAAACACGCCAACGCCACTGGAGGAGGGCCCTCCCGCAGACCCGTACACTACCAGCCCTGGGAGGAGAGGGTGATGGCCATACAGCCGGTGGAGGCAGTCGAAGGATTAGGAGGACTCCGAGACCCGGGTGAGTACACAAACAACGCACCTCACATGGGGGGAACGTCATCCACAACCAAACTCACAAACAGGCACGCAACCACCCCAAGCTATCGCATGACTCACCCACACTCCATGAACACGCACATGCCACTGCCGCCACCATGCCCCATGCACCCAGCTGGACAATGTCAAGTCACAGGCCACAGCAGACACCAACACATGACACGGTAACCCGGATGGCGGGAGGGTGGGCCCCAAAAATCACATTGTGCAACTCAGAAGCAGACAACAATGCCCACTGCCCATATGGCCCAGGTCACAGCCAGACAAACAGTGTGTCCCCACACAGGAAAGACTCGCCAGCAAATGGCGGACGCCTTGCATCAACACATGGGGGTGAAGGCACTGTTTTGCACATGTCAGCAGCTAATGAACAGCCAACACTGTGAAAGAGTGGCAGCACACACAACCACAGCAGCAGCGCACACACAGACACTACACCCAATGGGTGCCTGGAGATCAGAAACAAACTCACAGCAACAAGCCAAGGGCCATTCAAAGGACTGGAAAAAGTGTGTGTCTAGGAAGCTGGGCTGGGGTGACACACAGAGGGAGGGAGAGGGGGACAGAGAGGGAGGGAGAGGGGGACAGAGAGGGAGGGAGACACAGGGACACGGACAGAGGGAGGAGGCAGACACACGGAGGAAGGGAGAGGGGGACAGAGAGGGAGGGAGAGGGGGACAGAGAGGGAGGGAGACACAGGAACACGGACAGAGGGAGGAGGCTGACACACAGAGGGAGGGAGAGGGGGACAGAGAGGGAGGGAGACACAGGGAGAGCAAATCAGCCGTGTGGTGTGTGGGAATGTCTGCTCGTCAGCAGGTAGACTGCGTGCATGTAGCCAAGGGTGGCCAGTGCCAGAACCCCCCCTCTTCCCCATGGCAAAACACAGGCCCATGTCACAACCTGTTCACGAGCACAACGACAGCTACCTGCATTATATAAGTGTGTGGATCCACTCCATGTGCACATGTACAGTGCTACACGGAAGGCGCCAATGCATGGCTCGCCACACCTGCCCACTCCACTGCTGACTGCAGTCACACTTGACGCAGCAAGTAAGACTGTGCCACACATATTTAAAGGGGCCAAAGTGGTGTCCAAGGGACACACCCATGCACAAGTGCACTGTGAGTGGAATGCAAGACAGATCCTAATTCCAAGAGGAAAAGTGCCAACTTTGAAACTGATGAAACATGGATGTTGCATGGGCCAAAATTAACATTGTCTCTCTCACACACAGGTCAACGTCGTGGTTCACCCCCCAACACTGGGGGGGAAGACTCACAGGACCCGGATCTGCGGGAGCCCGATCCCACCGGCAGCGACGACTCTCACCACTCTGTGGACGACCCCGACCGACCTGACACCTGTGGTGTCCAACCACCTGCAGCACCTGCGTCAGGTACAACTGTGCCAACCACCACCCCCACTCCTGCCACATCCCAGGAGACACCCAGGATCCCTGCCCCACCACCACAATGCAGCCAGGCTGGCCAGGAGGGACACGGTGTCCCGGGCACCCAGGAGGAGGCAGGCGACAACGCCAATGCCACCCCTCAGGGGTCCCGGAGACCCGATGTATCCACAAGGGCAGGCCAGGTGCAAGTGGGCAGGGGTGGTGGGAGTGGAGGACGGCGGAGGCGCGAGCCTGACCAGTTGGCTGGGGAACCGGTATTTGCCCATGTCCGTAACATCATGGACACATACCGGCAGGACACCACGGGCATGGCCCAGGTTGTGTCCACCCTCAATGAGATCAAGGGGACCCTCGATGAGATTAAGACCCAGCAGGCCCAGCAACATGCCTGTCTACTGCAACACCAACGGAGGATGGAGGACAGACAGGCTGAGCAAGTGACGGTGTTGAAGGCGGAGAACATCACCACCCACAGGGAGGGAGCAGGAGGAGGAGGAGGAAACATCCGATGGAGCATCCCAGACGTCGTCACGGCCTGCTTCTGAGGGTCCCCGCAGGAGGGCGGGTCGTCCACGTAAAAGACCGTGAGGGTCGGCGCAACATCACCATCTCCCAGAACACCTGGCCTGGCACCTGGCCCACTGGAGCAACAGCATCACAGCATCAAGAGACATTCTCTGCAACATGGCCCTGCTGGTCACTGTCTGACCAATGTTGACAAAGACTGTGGCATGGACTCTGAGGATTTCAAATGGCAAGGACACCAACTCCCCTACTGAACTTTGGATTCCAAACTCCCGGAAAGCCCCTCACTTTATCCCCCCCCCCCAAAATAAAAATTCACACCATGAAGAGAAGATGTCTGCTGGTTGCATTATTACCTTACATGTGTGTTGTAAAGTCTAAACATGCCTGAGTTCTCTTTTGACTCCAACCATCCACACCCTGGGGCCTGAGTCTGGCACAGGACACACGGGTCACAGTGTATTAGTCAAGACAGACATGGAGCACCATACACACCCGTGATGGGCCCAACCAGCTGAGGGGGTGGCCGCACAACCGTGCTGACAGACACATTGAGTACAGCAACAGTGATGCGCAGAGGTCAGGGATCATGTCCAGGGTCCTGGGGGGCACCCAGGTATGTGTAGACAGGTGGCAGAACCATGTCCTGCAAGCTTGAGTCCGGTGGATGCAGAGAATGGGGGCCTGGCCAACGTTGGATGCATGGGGATGGCACATGTCACAATACCCACACAGTCATGGACATCATGCCTGTTAGACTCGGGGGTCTCTGGTTGGTGCAAGGTTGTCCTTGTGTCAAGCAGGAACCCTCTCCTCTACGTCAGGGCGCAGGATAACCCTTCGTGAATGACCCTTGCTCACCCTCTAGGTGCGTGGCGTGAGCAGCCAAGGCGATTCCTCAGGCGTTGTTGGTTAAGCACTTACAATCACACACACAGTAAATACATCAATCCCCCCAGAAATGGACACCAGCCTTGGATATGTAGAAAAATACGCTTCTTTATGTAAAAATAGGTATATATATCTCAGCAGACTTATCACAAGACCAATAACGTTTTCGCTATGCCACCAGGTTGTAAAGCAGGCAAATGTTCGTTGTTCGTAGCTTCAAATGGATACTTTGTAGTCTCTTGCAAATGTTACTTGTGGTTCCAGTACTCACAGAGATCGGCTCCTGCGAACGGGGAAATAAGGCGTTGCGGGCCCCGAGCCCGATACTGGAACTTCTTTCGTGACGTGGAGAGTGGTCACAGGTCGGTGCGACTCTCAGCTTGGGAAGTGGTCTTGGGTCCTCGATCAGCGGGTGTGGGCAGGTAGGCAGGCGCGGCCAGCGACCCTCCGCACGGCGGTGCAGGGGGGGTCTCCACAGCGGGGGCGGCGCAGCCTGAGATGTCCGGGGATAGCGAAGCGGGGTCACAGGGCACGGTCAGTGCAGCTGGATGACCCGGCGTAGATCACAGTCGTCGGACGGTTTCCGGCCGGAGGGGTGATAGCGCGTTCAGCGCGCTCCAGTGGCAGGCGGTGACAGGGGTGCAGGCAGCCTGGCCCGGGGACAGAGAGCGGCTCCGGACGGAGTGGGGCTCTCACGGGGTAAAGGCAGGCAAGCTACTGAGTGTCACGGCCCTAGGAGGGGCGATGAGGGGCGCAGTCTCTTTCCAGCGGGATGCACACACGGCTCGAATCGGAGGATGAGCAAAAGCACAGAGAACCCACTGGTCCTGGGGTTCAGTTCAGGGGGCAAGCTCAGATCAAGCCCTTGGAGAATGTTTAAAGCACAAAGCAGCAAAGTCTTTTCAGTATGTCTCTTCCTCTCCTTTCTCAGCAAGGCAAGCAGCAGGCCACCTCCTCCAGCGTCTTCTTCTCCTTCTAGTCGGGCAGAGGTTCTTTGTGGTAAAACAGGATTCTGATTTCTTAGGAGCCAGGCTCCTACTTTTATACCATGATTCTTTTGTTCTTTAGCGCCAGGGGGCCTGGGCCTGGCTCAGTCCAGTGCTGGAGCACTTTGTTATGGTGACTCTGCTCTTTCCTTTCAGCAGCAGGGCAGAGACATCAGCCGCTCCACAGGGGGCGGCGCCGGCTTTGTGGTGGCAGAGCACAGGTCTATTCAAGAGTCAAGGTGTACTCCTCCCACCCATCCTGGTGTCATCTCTCTACCCACCACCTGGCAGCCAACCTGTCTCTGGGGATTCCCCAACCCTGCTCCTTACTGTTGCTAGGCAGAACACACACACACAGCAGAGGCGGACTGAAATGGCCAGGTCAGTAAATACTAACTTTCTAAAAGTAGTATTTACAAACCCAGGATATTAAAATAAACTTGACTACAAGAAGTATTTTATTATTCTGAGTTCAGGCATACTAAACTTGACATTCTACCATGCTCTCTGAGTCCACTGGGGTCACAGCGTGTAGTGACTCCAGCAGCCCATTCTGGCCTATGGAGAGCAGGTAGCCTTCAATAGTGAAAAACGAAAATGGCAGTAATTCACTACTAAGACATGCCACACACATCAGGGCATGTCCTACCTTATGCCTACAATGCACCCTGCCCTTGGGCCTACCAGAGGGGTGGCTAATATGTAGGTAAGAGAAGGTTTGGGGACTGGCAAGTGGGGGCACTTGCGCAGTCAGCGCGACGGTCCCAGACCGCGCACAGGGTCTGCGGTGGCAGACCCTAGACACATTTTACAAGGCCGCTTTCTGTGGGTGGCGCAACCAGCGCTGCAAGCCCACCAGCAGCATTGGCATTCACAAGCCCTGGCACCCCTGGTGCACTTTACTGGGGACTGACAGTGAATCCAATAAGCCAATCATGAACATCAATTACAGGTACGCTTTACCTAGGGAGCACTTGCACTGCGGCACGGATTAGCCGTGGCGCAGTGCCCTGAGCGGACAACACCAGCAAAACAATTGAGGCACACCATCAAAAAGTGGAAGGGAAACTCACGCCAAGGTGCCAGGTCTAACAATGCCCAATACACAGTCTCAGCCCACACACACAGCTTGCATCTTGCTACTCGACACATCGACACGTAGCCACTATCAGGGAGAACCATGCCAGACATGCTGGATGCACCGTGGCAACACACCAGCATTGACGGAGAAGAGGCACCTTGGAGGCATAGGGACACCTTTATTAGTCATGTTTTCGGGATTGCAGAGGCAACTTGAAGTACACATGAACACATCTTGTGGAGTAACATGTGGGTCCAACACTGGCACCCCCCTTCTGCAGCACAAATGCGTGTTAGCCATGGAACTGGCACACAATTGTCGGCTAACAGCTAAACACCCACGGCTGCTCACGGAGAGCCTGCCACACACCATTGATCCGCTGATGTGGAAGTCCCACACCATGTCAAGCCAATGCTAACCGCATGTGTCCGAGGGCAGTGTTACACACATTGATGCCATCATCACAATCCACTTTCCCATCACTGATGACTGTCAACAAGTCTGACCATCTATTCAGGTGTACACAGCTGCATGTCGTGTCCCATGGTGATGCTACATGGCTGCAGAGGAACCAAACATCGACAGGGGCAGTGTGCATACATCGTGAACAACTGCCACACCCAATACACCCCTGATGCATCCCTTACCCTATGGAGACTTCCAAACGTGTCCGTGCCTGTAACGCTGAGTCAGCCCACGATGACGTGTCCATGAGGAACAACAATGCAAGCAGCAGACGGCATGCGCAAGTACCTGGGGAAGAGAGACACACAAGAAGTCAGCCACAAAAAGCACAGCCACTTGCATGTGCATTTACTCGACACATGTATGGATGACAACATGCTAGGTCACAATTATGACTGGGGAAATACAACCATCACTGCCACCATCACTCCAGTGACACACCCACACACACCTCTGACTCACGTGCCATACATGCAGGTGGAGACACACATCACAACACGTGCCACACGGGGACCAATGCGTGCACACTCAGACACTGGTACTCACCACTAAGCAAAGAAGTCGCGTATGAGCCGAGTCCGGATGTCCTCTTGCGGCTCCACATCCTCCACATCACTAGCCCCATTGCCAAGCCCTTCGTCCTCCACGGGTGGATGGTCCTCGTCATGTTGATCCAGGATGAGTGGCACAGCTCTCTCAACTGCCATGTTGTGCAGCATGCAGCAGACCATGAAGATTTTGCAGACCTTCGCAGGGGCATATGGGAGCGTGCCGCCGGTCTTGTGGAGGCACCGAAATCGGCTCTTCAGCAGGCCAAACGTCCTCTCTATCACTCGCCTTGTCCGGCCATGGGAGGTGTTGTAGCGGAGCTGGGCCGGCGTGATGGGGTTGCGGAGAGGTGTGAGCAGCCATGGCATGTTGGGATAGCCAGCGTCCCCTACATGGGAAGCACATTGACATCGTTAGAAGTGGTGCAGCGGTCGTGCTGGTAGGCTATGCAAAATACAGGACAGACAGACTGTACCCACCAACAACACATGCTCTTTCATTGCGCAGCTGCATCATCATTTCAGGCATCCTGCTACGCCTCATGATGTAGGCATCGTGTGCTGATCCTGGAAAACGAGCACAGACATGTGAAATCACCATGTTGGACTGACACACCACAAGGGCATTGATGGAGTGGTAGTGCTTCCGATTGCGGTACGCCACCTCCCGTGCGTGTGGTGGTACCAAAGCTACATGTGTCCCATCTATGGACCCAATGACATGGGGCATCCCTCCCAGGGCATAGAATCCACGCTTGACCGCAGTCAACTGTTCAGGGGTTGTGAACTTGATGAAGTCATCCAGGTGAATCAACATGGCCTCTAAGAAATCATGCAGCACACGGCAGAACATGCTCTGGGACATGCCACCAACATGAGCTATGGTATATTGAAAGGTACCCGTGGCAAGAAAATGTAGGGCAGCCATTACCTTCAGCTGGGGTGTCAGTGCCGTAGGATATCTGTGCTGCGGTTGCAGGTGTGGTGCCAGTCTCGCCGTCAACTCCAGAATCAACGGTTGGGGGAAGCGGTAGAGCCGGATGCTGTCATTCTCCCGCATGTCAGCCAAGTCCGGAATTGCTCGGGCAAGAGGCGGCGCTCTGCAGTAATTTGGAAGTGACAAGGAAGAGTGAGTGCACTACGACAACAATTCATATGTACTGAGCACATGTTAATCTGTCAATACACATATGCTACATAGGGAGTCAGGTATGTGCTACATGCCCAGGACACGTATGGATGCAAGGTGACACCCCTACCAAGACCCAGCTACACACGGAGATTGAGAACCTCCCCATGCCATGCCATGGGAATAGCTGTGTCCCAGTGCAAGTGAACAGCCAGACGCAAGACAGGAGTGACATACGCCCACACATCAGCAGAAATAGGATGCCGATTGCAGAGACTGGTAGCAGAACACTAGAGCCACAGGTCACATGACATTACACCAGGACAGCCCACACACCTTGCCATGAAGGTGCACATGTCATGACTCACCACACATTCATTGTGAGGATGCAGACATGTCCTTGTCACGGTACTCCGTGTCCCATGCATACATGTGCACCTCACATCCGCTACCACATGTGGCATGGTGTGCGGAACAGTGTGCAATGTCAATCTACACACAGACACATGTTGGTTGCTGCAACGGCTGCAGCTTTTGAGGGTGCTCCAACATCAACCTGATGGGAAGCCCCCACACATACATGACATAGTCACATTGTGCACCGTGGGTAGTGACAAGTCAGGTGACACTTCCGTGTGTTGGTGTCCGTGCCATGCCAGTGACGCTCACCCCAAGTGTGCAGTACGACATGCACACATGTCAAAGGAGTCAAGGGCATGCCTGGCACACATTGCACCATCACACAGTACATCTGTAGACATCTCATCGTACATCTGGTGCCTTCTCGACTCAGGAGTAATGTTCCACATCACAGGCCGTCACACCTGTGCCCCACACATGTAGTAATGCACAGACGATGCCTTGATGTCAATTAATGGACAAGTATGTCCATTCATGGACAAGTATGTCCATCCATGGACAAGTATGTCCATCCATGGACAAGTATGTCCGCCCTATCCCTACCTGTGTGCCGCCTGTCACCACTGTAATGTGTGAAAACCGCTGTACTGCTGCGAAGAGGGCCTGTGTACGTTCCCATATCACTATGGGAGTGCTGCCGTATGTGTACTCATCGTGATGGCGAGCATACAGGCATGTGTACGGCCCGTACCACTACGAGTACGCATACGCAAGAACACCCATAGTGGTAGGGCCGTACGCACGCCTGTACGCTCCCTATCACTATGGGTGGCCTCGCGTATGCGTACTCGTAGTGGTACGGGCCGTACACACGCCTGTACGCTCCCTATCACTATGGGTGGCCTCGCGTATGCGTACTCGTAGTGGTACGGGCCGTACACACGCCTGTACGCTCCCTATCACTATGGGTGGCCTCGCGTATGCGTACTCGTAGTGGTACGGGCCGTACGCACGCCTGTACGCTCCCTATCACTATGGGTGGCCTCGCGTATGCGTACTCGTAGTTGTACGGGCCCTACACACGCCTGTACGCTCCCTATCACTATGGGTGGCCTCGCGTATGCGTACTCGTAGAAATTTTTCATGAGATGTTGCTGTCATTTGGCATTAGTCCACAACATATGTGTGTGTAAATGTCAAACTATGCCTGAGTGTTGAACTAACTCCAGCCATCCATACCCTGGGATCTGAGCCTGGTACAGGACACACATGGGTCACAATTTATCAGTCAATGCAGACATGGAGCACAATACTCATCTGTGATGGCCTCAAGCTGCTGAGGGGTTGCTTGCAATACTGTGAGGACAGATCTATTTGGAAGAGTATCATTAAGGCGTAGAGGTCATGCCTCAGTTTTCTCAGTTTAGTAGTAGTATAGTTAGGACTCCTAACTTTAGGACTCCTAAATGCCTTCTGTGAATATCGAAATTCTTAAAATTAGGATTTTTCTCAATTTAGTAGTCCATACTACTACTAAACTGAGAAAAATCCTAATTTTAAGACTTTCGGTATTCACAGAAGGCATTTAGGAGTCCTAAAGTTAGGACTCCTAACTTCTGTGAATTCCGAAATGAGTAAGTGCCTTCTGTGAATACCAAAATGAGTAAGTGCCTTCTGTGAATACCAAAATGGTAGTAAGTTTAGGATTTTGTCTTAAGTTAGTTCTGTGAATCGGGCCCCAAAACCCTGGAAACTCACATTCAGGTGAAGAAGTTGTTGATGAGCTGGGAGCGGACGTCACCATCATCTTCATCATCACTGGCATCTTGGCCCAGGCCGGGATCCTCCATAGGTGCCGGACGTTGGTCGTCGTCATCGTCATCCTGGATGAGAGGCACCTCCTTCCGCACCGCCATGTTGTGTAGCATGCAGCAGACCAGTATTATTTTGCACACCTTTGCAGGCTCATATGGGAGGGCCCCCACGGTCTTGTCCAGGCAGCGAAAGCGGCTTTTCAGGAGGCCGAATGTCTGCTCAATCACCCTCCTGCTCCGACCATGTGCCTCATTGTAGCACAGCTCGGCTGGTGTCACAGGGTTCCTGAGGGGTGTCAGCAACCACGGCATGTTGGGGTATCCAGAGTCACCTACACACACAAAAATGAACAAGGAGCTGAGTTTTGTAGGAGTGCGGAATACAACACTGACAAACACACACAATGAGAAACAGTCAGTACACACCGACAAGCCAGGCACGCTGAGCTGGCATCTGTGACATCAGCGTTGCAATGTGACTACTCCTCATAATGTAGGCATTGTGCGCCGAACCAGGGAACCGTGCACACATGTGTGATCAACATGTCAGCAAGACCGACCACCAGAGCATTGATCGAATGGTAGTGCTTCCTGTTCCCGTATGCCTGCTCATGTGCCTGTGGTGGTATCAGGGCAACATGTGTCCCGTCAATGGATCCAATGACGTTTGGCATCCTCCCCTGTGTATAAAAGGCATCCTTAATTTCAGGGAGTTCATCTTGGCTCAGGAACTTGATATACAGGTCGAGGAAATGCAACATCCCCTCCAAGACATCGCGTAGCACCCGACTAAACATCGTTTGCGACATCCCACCAGCAGTAGCCACAGTGTACTGGAAGGTACCGGTAGCAAAGAAGTGCAGGGCTGCCATCACCTTCACCTCTGGGGTCAGTGCAGTAGGGTATGTCCGGCCAGGTAGCAGATGTGGCGGCAACTGCTCCACCAACTCCTCAATCAGTGGCTTGGTGAAGCGGTACCGTCTGATGCTGTTTTGTTCCTGCATGGTTGCAAGGTCTGGGAACGGCTGATGGACAGCTGGTGCCCTGCAGTACAGAGATGCACAAAGGAATATTGGCAGTACATCCACCCATGTGGCCATAACCACGATCACTATCACATGCTAGTTCATGACATTACACAATGTACTGAGGTGTGTGCTGTTGGTCATGGACACATAAGTCACCTACAAGACCACCACCTCACATCTCAATTCCACATGTCCACATGAGTGCCATGTAGTGCAATGGGATAATCATCTGGCTGTGTCACCCAACCTATGTGCTGCTGCAACGTTCTAAATACCCACCCCAGTGACAAATGAGAACTCATGTCTCCCAGGCATCACAGATCTTTGCCATGCAGAAACCCAGGCTCCCTGTATTGACACATCAACACAGCAATGGACATGGCGTAGCACGTACACACAAGGCAAGCGTAAGTCCCACAGGTAGTGGCCACTGTTGTTCCTGCCGGCCCTACATGTACGTCTCTTAGACACACACCCCATCAAGGTTGATGCATATACCACATGGATGTGGAGACTGTCACCCACTGGTAACATGTGATCAGACACATCTGAGACACAACATGCACACAGACTGTGGGTGCACATCAGTATTGGGGCTACAGGTCTCACTGTGACGTACATGCCATCACCCCCAGGACTCAGGGTGTATGTGACATGTCTTAAACATATCCAACCTGACACTGTGCCCTTCACTCATGCCCATTACTGTCCAATTGCTGTTAGACCTGGCACCATTGGCGTGGGTCACCCTTCCATTTTTGTCTGTGCCTCAATGTGTTTTGTGTTGGTGTTAGCTGCTCAGGGCACTGTGCCACTGCCATCCAGTGCCACAGTGCAAGTGCTCCCTATGGTAAAATGCATTATGTGAATTGACTTCCACGTTTGGTTTATTTGGTTTACTATCAGTCCCTAGTAGAGTGCACCAGGGGTGCCAAGGGCTTGTATATCCAAATGCTGCTAGTGGGCTTGCAGCACTGGTTGTGCCACCCACCGAAGCAGCGGGGTAAAATGTGTCTAGGGTCTGCCACTGCAGAACCTGCGCGTGGTCTGGTACCGTCGCGCTGACTGAGCAAGTGTCCCCACTTGCCAGTCCCTAAACCTTCCCTTAACTACATGTTAGTCACCCCTCTGGTAGGCCTAAGCGCAGGGTGCATTGTAGGCATAAGGTAGGACATGCCCTGATGTGTGTGGCATGTCTTAGTAGTGAATTACCGCCATTTTCGTTTTTCACTATTGAAGGCTACCTGCTCTCCATAGGCCAGAATGGGCTGCTGGGATCGCTACACGCTGTGACCCCAGTGGACTCAGAGAGCATGGTAGAAAGTCATGTTTAGTATGCCTGAACTCGGGATAATAAAATACATCTTTTAGTAAAGGTTATTTTAATATCCTGGGTTTGCAAATGCTACTTTTAGAAAGTTAGCCTTTGCGTGCCTGACCATCTCAGTCCGCCTCTGCTGTGGGTGTGTGTTCTGCCTAGTAACAGTACAGGAGCAGGGCTGGGGGATTTCAGGAGACAGGTTGGCTGCCAGGTGGTGGGTAGAGAGATCGCACCAGGATGGGTGGGAGGAGTCCACCCTGACTCTTGAATAGACCTGTGCTCTGCCACCACAAAGCCGGCTCCGCCCCCTGTGGAGCGGCTGATGTCTCTGCCCTGCTGCTGAAAGGAAAGAGCCGAGTCACCAAAACAAAGTACTCCAGAACTGGACTGAGCCAGGCCCAGGCCCCCTGGCGCTAAAGAACAAAAGAATCACTGTATAAAAGTAGGAGCCTGGCTCCTAAGAAATCAGATCCAGATTGAACCACGAAGGAACTCTGCCCGACTAGAAGGACCTGGAAGAAGCTGAAGGAGGAGTAACTTTCCCTGACCTGAGGGACTGGCCTGCAGTAGGTGCCTTGCTGAGGAAGGAGAGGAAAAGACTGAAAGAGACTTTGCACTTTGTTTTCAACTATCTCCAAGGGCTTGGAAGAAGAGCTTGCCCCCTGAACTGAACCCCAGGACCAGTGGGTTCACCGTGTCTCCGCTCGTCTGAGAACTCGAGCCGTGTGCTTTCTCCCGCCGGAGTGCTCTGCGCACCTTCGCATCCCTCCTAGGGCCGTGACACCCAGAAGCCTGGCCGCCTCCCCTCGCCGAGAGCCCCGCTCTACCTGAGTCGCTCTGGACCCATCGAGGCTGGCCGCCCCGCTTCCCTGTCACCTGCCTGCCACTGGAGCGTGCCTGGTGCCCTCTCGCCCTCCCGCCGGATTTCTAATTGGGAAGTGAAATCAAGCCTCGGACGGCCGCCCGTACGTCGTAACATATCCGGCCGCCCCGCTTCACCTCCCAGCCTGAGTCTGACCGTGCCACCCTCCGCAGTGATCTCCCGCACAGTCCGTGCCGGAGGCCCTGGGCCGCACCTGTCTACCGAGAGCCGCCCGCTGAATTCTTGGTCCGGAAGACCCGCGAGGTGCAGAACCTGCATCTCCCCCGAAGACTCGTCCAAGCACATCGCACGTTCCCAGGTACAGTGAACTCTCTATCGGACTCGGGGTCCGCAACGTTCTGATTTCCCGGTATCACTGTACCCCGGGTGCACGGTGCATCATCGTGACTGGACCGACTCACCCGAGCCCTGTGAAGCGCTCGTGATCGAATAAGTTACCAAAGAAAAGAACAGTGCCTAATTATCATCTTGTGGCTTCCATTTCGCAACCGTTATTGATGGTCTTGTACATGCCTGCGTAACCAAGAATCTTTTATATAAAGCATCTGTATTTTTGATACAACTTACGCCTGGTGTCCATTTGTGGGGGATCGTTGTGGTTTACTGTGTGTGATCATAAATGCTTAACTGACTAGCGCCCTGAAGTTTAGCCCTGACTGCTCGCGCCACACTACCTATAGGGTGAGCAGGGGTTGTTCTGAAGGGGTAATTCTCTCGCCCTGAATAGAAGAAGGGACCACTGCTTGTCACAAGTACCTACCTGTGCCAACCAGAGGTTCCCCATTCTAACAATTGCACATCACAGTGCTAATGTGCACAACACACAAAGGACTCTGCCCCCATGTACACGTGCACAGCCTGGGAGTGGCTGCACAAAGTGCCAGACAAAAAAACAGCTGTGACCCCCTCAAACACCCAGGGAATGCAACCTCACATGCCATGGGACACTGTGTGGCCAATGCTATAGTGTGGCAGGTGTGTGCAGGTGTCCATGGCCAGTATATGTGTGTTGCATCCGTCTAATAGTCACACTAATGAGGTCCGACGCGGGTGACAATGCGTACGCATTGCACGGGTCATGACCGAGCCGTGCGTACGCCTTGTCATTGAATCCAATGAGATCTGACGCGGGTGACAATGCGTACGCATTGCACGGGTCATGACCGAGCCGTGCGTACGCCTTGTCATTGCATACAATGAGGTCCGACGCGGGTGACAATGCGTACGCATTGCACGGGTCATGACCGACCCATGCACACGCCTTGTCATTGCATATAATGAGGTCCGACGCGGGTGACAATCCGTACGCATTGCACGGGTCATGACCGAGCCATGCGTACGCCTTGTCATTGCATACAATGAGGTCCGACGCGGGTGACAATTCGTACGCATTGCACGGGTCATGACCTAGCCGTGCGTATGCCTGGTCATTGCATACAATGAGGTTCAACACGGGTGACAATGCGTACGCATTGCACGGGTCATGACTGAGCCGTGCGTACGCATTGTCATTGCATACAATGAGGTCCGACGCGGGTGACTATCATGCATACACGTCGGACAGGCATGGTCCGAGACAGGCGTATGCCTTGGCCATTGAATCGTATGGAGACGGGTGCATGTGTATATTCAAAATACGCGTTGTACAGTCAGTTGAACGAGCCGGGCGCACCCATTGGCTCAGGACTGTCATGGAGATGGATGCGGATTCAAAACTTGTACGAGTTGTGCACTGGAAGTTCAGTTGGATGCCTACAACAATGTTGCAATTTCAAGTGTTCCATGAAGGTGAAGATTTGAACGATGCGGAAGGCGTGTACGAGTCGTACTTTTGAATGGATTGGCCAGATTCATAGGATAAAAACGTGTTGGACCTATCACTTGGGACAGATGGCACACAGATGGCACAGAGTCTGCCTCTGCAGCACAGATATAAGGCTGGCTGTCCCCCAGGGAGCTCACTTGCCTGCACTACATGCTACTGGACCCCATCCCTGCTACCACTGCTGCTGTCTATGCATCCTCTGGCTCCTGCTATGGCACGCACACTGGAGAGGGCCCCAGCCTTCACTGAGGAGGAGAACCAGGCCCTGCTGGACGAGCTCCTTCCAGAGTACAGAAAGCTCTATAGGACACCAGGGGAGCAGGTGAGTGTGCTGTCCACTGCTTTCCTAATTATGCAAGTTGTCTGACTAGCAGTACTAGCAGTGTGTACACCAGTGGCAAGCATTCTCACTGACTACTTTCATCCACCAAAGTGTGTAGGTACATGTAATGAATCGTTTTCATGCTGCTAAAGTGCATTATTGCAAGCTTAAACTATCCAGGCATTGTTAACATGTCAGACATGCATGTGAGTTTTCATTCCCCATGGTTGCACTACCTGTGTAATTTATTTCCCTTTTGTGATGATGACATGTATATCAAATAGTGTGCTGCACAAATCTGGGGCATGTGTGTTAATGTACTTTTCACTTTGTCATCCTCACAGGTTGATGCCCACCAGAAGCAGGATATCTGGCTGACCATCGCCCGGGCTGTTCATTCTGTGGGGGTGTACAGGCGCTGGATCCGCAACTGCCAGAAGAGGTGGCA
Source organism: Triturus cristatus (assembly GCF_964204655.1). Lineage (NCBI taxonomy): Eukaryota > Metazoa > Chordata > Amphibia > Caudata > Salamandridae > Triturus > Triturus cristatus. The sequence continues at coordinate 320,449,793 of NC_140581.1, forward strand.
GGACCTTCGTGGCTGGACTCGGAGGATAGCTAGAGTCCAGCTGAAGCTGTCACCTCCACGCAGGAGGGGCGGACACCGGACCCTGACTCCCCACATGCTCCGGATACTGGCGGTGGTCTTCCCGGACCTGGATAGGCAGCTGAAGGCCAGACAGCAGCAGGAAGGGGGTAAGTCCATGCCTGATCTGTGTACTATGTCTGACATGCAAATAGCAGTCTTTTGTCCTGGTCACACTTCCACATTATATAGGTCTTGTAGTCCCAAAATCAGGTCCCTCATTAGTGTGATGCACCCTCCTCATCTGTTCCACTAGGGCACTGTGTCCCTGCAGTCAGCTATGTTTCAGGTACCAGTCAGCATCAGTTCCCGTGACTCTGATGTGTGTTTCATGGGTGGGTCAATTGTTTACACAATGCCTGAGATCTGACATGTGAACTGTGTGTGCCCTTGAGATGTGTACCAATTTCTGGTCTGACTCGCAACATGTTTCTGGGGTATTCAAAACAAAACCATGCAGCAGGGGTCTCCAATTTTTGGACATCAGGAGTATGTATATCAAGTATGTCACAATTGCTTAGCCACCTAACTACTGTCCGGGGCAATACACGGTTTCACTTAGTCCTGCCCAGTCATGCCCCCTCACGGGCATTCAGAAACACTCTGTAATCCCACTCCTGTGAATGAAATTGCAGGTTGTGCTTAGTGACATGTGCCCTCAGGTGTGTGCCTCTGTGTCATTAGGGTGTGGCTTGTTGCTACGTACAACTGGGGTGTCCATGATTCAGAGGGTCAGCATGACATCTGCAATGTGACTGTGGGAGACAAGACCTGTGTGACATATAGGTGTGTGATCATCTGACAGCGCACAATGGTGTAGGCAACTGTGTCCCTCATGCAGCTGGGTTATATGCATGGCAGACTGTGATGTGTTAATGTACATGGATTTGTGTTTGCTGAGACTCATATGAATGATTTGCATGATGTGGGGTTGTCTGGGTCCTGGATATGTTGTTTGCATGGGATGGGCAAGTGCACCAGTCATCTGCAGAGTCAGATTTACCCCTGAGCTAGGATTGTGAGTCAGTGCATATTGTTGTTGTCTGGATGCCCTGCCCCTGTGACAGGAGACAGTGTTGACTGAATTTCAGGGCATCCCAGTGCCATGGCATTGAACTTGCTATGAGTGAGCCTGCGTTGTGTGCAAGTGTGCATCATGCACCCCATTGTGGCCTTGCCCATCAGGACATTAGTACATCATAGTGTGTGTTGCTGGTATGCATCCCAAGCAAGTGAAATGAGTCTCTGCCCATCCCTTCATCCGGACACCTGTACTGAGTCAGTCGCAAGTGATGTGATGTGTGTCTAGTGACATACTCCTACATGTTCACTTTCATGTACAACTAATGTGTGGGTGGTGCATGTTGGCACATTGGTGTGTTAGCATCCAACATGCAACGGACATATGTGTGAAAGTCAAGGAGGGATATGTGTGCCATGGTTGATGTTGAGAATGACATTTGTCTCATCCTAAACAGTGTTGGCACTTTGAGCTGTGTTCAGCTAATGATGCCAGGGCTTGCCCTGTAATGTGATGTACTCATGGTGGTGTGTGCAGTTGGTGCAGGTGACTGATGTTGTTCTGTTTCTTCCTATTCCTATCCAGATACATCCACGGCCACAGGAGGGGACAGCTCCACGGACCAGGAGGAGCCACAGAGCCTTACAGGGACCACCAGCTAGTGAGGCTGTCTCTGCTACCGCCACCACCACCACCACCCTCCCATTGGCTCCCATCCAAGAGGTCCCTGTGGGCTCCTGTGTTCGTGAGCATGTCTCCTTTGTGCCAGGCACCGCACCCCCTGCCCCTGTGTCCCCTGCTGCCCTGAGTGAGGAGTCTGTGGACTTACTTCGCAGATCCATGTAGGGCAGACGTCGATGCAGAAGGTCCTCCATGCACACACAGGTCTGTTGACACAACTGGTGTCATTCATGGAGGGCATTTCCTCGGGCATGTCTGCCCTACAGAGGACCAACCAGTCCGTGGCCTCCTCCCTGACGTCAGCAGTGTCTCTCCTCCAACAGTCCCACACCCCTCCTACCCCTGCACCACCCATGATTCCTAGCAGCCTACCTGTCCCAAGCACAGAAACCCCCAAACCAAGGGCTAGACGTGCACACAAGCAAGCGCAGGGGACTGATTCCACACTCACAGGGGCTGGTTTGCTGACACACACACAGTCATCAACAACCACTCCACAGTCCTCCGAGACCTCTCCCTCCGAGCCCCCTTCCCTTGCCTCACCTGCAACCCCACCCCCCAGAAGCTCTTCCTCTGTGACCTTGGCCTCTTCCCCACCGACCCAGCAGATCCTGATTACAAGGGGAAGAGGAAGTCCCCACACAGAAGGGAGTGCCCCTCACAACCGGACACCCTCCCCCAGGCGCAGTCAGACCGAGACGCCCACCCGCAAGTCCCCTCGGTGCAAGAAGAGCAAGACACCCCCGCCACCACGCAGCTCCAAGGCAACGTCTCCGTCCTCCATCCCCCAGGCCACCACTCCAGAGGTTCCCCGCCACTCCCTGCCCTGGGTTCCCCCACACACAGAAACACCATCCCCAAAATGCTAAAGCCACCCCCCCTAGCACTTGCTCCTCCACACCTGGTCAGACAGTTGGTGCCACTGATGTGGGGACCGTGTCCCCCCCTGCCCTGCCGACCTCACCTGTCCCCCATTCCGCTCCCATGGATGTAGGCACTGCTTTGGAGTCCACGACCACCCAGTCTGACTTGGGCACTGCAGTGGTGAGCCAATCCACTCCATCTGACCTGCCCACTGGAGTTGTGCCGGCACCCACCTCATCTGACTTGTGCTCCACAGTTGTGACAGCACCCACCACTTCAGTCAGCTCCACTACAGTTGCAAGTGTCTCGCCTGCATCCCCCACCTCTTCACTGCCTCCTTCTGCTGCGCCCTGATCCTGTCCCTGCGGTGCCTGGCCTGCCCCCATGTATGCCCCTTCGAGGGGATGACCCCGGTCCTTAGCAGTGCATGCAAGCAAGGTATGGCAGTTGTCACTCTAGTTCACTCCTTAACATTTTGATATGGACTGGCCATTGGCCTTTTGGTTGCACAGACGTTTAGCATTTCATATACTGAATTTGTCAGTCTAGTTCACTCCTTGCCATTTGGACATGGACTGGCCATGGGCCTTTTGTTGCAACAGACGTTTCGCTTTTCAAATGCTGAATAAAGCTTTTTTCTTTGTCCCTGTGAACTTGATTTAGCTGTACATCATGTTGATGTTGTTTTACATGCCCTTGCGCCTGTAATGCTTGGTTTACAATGTTGCATACTGATGTGTTGATGTGAGGTACTCCCTGTGGTCCATGAGATATGTATCCTATTCTGGTGGGTATCCATGTCATCCTTTGCAGCTACCTGGGTGTGTCTGGATCAACTATTTGTGTACATCTCTCTGTGTGCATTTCATTGGCATGGTCACATCTGTGGCTTGCACCCCTGCACATGTGATGTGCTTCCCATTGTACAAATTGTCACTTCCACATACTTCGTGCTCATCACTACTGGCCCTACAGGTGTGTGCATCATTGTAATAGGAGCAACTGGGTCCTCTGTGCAACTTGCTAGACATATGTTTTGGGTATGTGCAGCTGACTTAGGGGAGACTCCCGTACCCAGGCTGTTGTGACCAGAGCCTTCATTGTGTGGTAACTGATGGCTGACTGACCAAGTGTTCTGCAGACATGAGTGGGACTTGCGTTGAATATGTTTGGCACGGCTGGGTTCCCACAGGAGTTGTGTCCCCTCAAGTTAGTGTGTTGTCCAGTGACATGGCCTAGGCCCATGGTGTGTGTTGTATGTGCATGTGTCCACATAACTGTTCATACACAGACAGGGTTCCCTTGATATGTTCCTGTTGTTGGTGCTTGCTGAGTGGTACTGGGTTCATCTCACTACTTTTCCAATGGGCTACCAGATGTGTGGGTGCATGACACACCACTGTTAATTAGTGTATCATCATTGGGATTTGCCAGTTCTGAGTGGTGATGATGTTGTCAGACACAGATGGGACACAGTCAGGGTTCCTCAAGGCACTTGTTTGTTCGCAATATCATGTAGTGGTCCCTAGGTGGTAGTTTTCAGTGATTGAGACATTTATATGTTTCTGTGACTGCTCCCATTTGTCGGGTTCACGGCAGCGATGCTGGCAGGTGCCAGCATGGGTGCCTTGTGTTCCTCCTTGGCATCTGCATAGTCCTGGGACTGTGGCAGGGATTCTGAACGTTACATGAGCTTTGAGGTCATGACCATGTACCGCATACTGTGCAGTGTATCTGTCATTCCCATGGGTTGTAAACTGTCCTTGTGTGATGTGTGTGTGCACCTTAGTTCCTGGCAACATTCCTGTGTTTGTCATGGGTGCATGTGCAATGTCACCTGTCCATGTGGACTTCACAGATACACATTGTTGCAGTTCAGGTGTGTGGTGTTGATGGTGGACTGATGTGAATGTTTGCATGGATGGTCCCCTAGCTCACATTTGTCCATGGATGAGGGGCCATGCTGAGTGATTTGTGTTTGTGTATGTGTGATGTACGTTTGTGGCACAGGACACATGTCTGGGTTTCCCAGTTTGTACGACATCTGCCTGTGTCATCACAGTGGAGGTGTCATGCATGCTTGTGTCACTCCACAGTCTCTTGCTGTGTTAGTTGGTGTTGATTCCACCTTGTGTCACATGTGTCTGTTGTGCTCCCTCTCATCTCCCAATGCCTGATTGCCCACTGAGGGTGTCCCAATGATGGTTTACTTTTGTATGGCACTGTGTCCACATCTGTGTCACTGTGGTTCAGCCCCCCTCATGTGTTGTGTAGTTGCCTGGGGATACTGTGACACACACACACACATGTTGCGTCTGATGTGCAGTGTGAGTTTGCCTGTTTGTGCATCTGCACCAGTGCATTGGTATTGCTGTTGTGGGCCGTTGTCTGGATGCTGTTTCTGTGATTTTGCCTGCTGTCCCTGTGAGTCATTTCACATCATTGTGCACATTCATCCTGGTTTTGGGTGCCATTGCTGGCATGGAATGTGAGTTTGAGAGCTGACACCTACAGTCTACACATGTTGTTTTGATTGGTGTGTCTATTTTCGAGATGTGTGCATGCTTGGTGATGGTCACTTCTGCTGTTGTGTCATTGTACGCTGTATGCATTGTCAGCCCCCAGGTGTGGTGCTTGTCTGCACATGGCCGAGAGTGTTATGTTTTCACAGCACTGTTAGCCTCACCACATCTCTGTGTGTATGGGACACAACCACTAGTTTGCCCCAGAAGTGTTTGATGTGTTGGGAGCAGGGATCATACATGCTGTTTGTTATTTGCAGCTTTGACCATGATGACACTTACCTTTTGGCCACTGTGATGAGGAGAGTTTGGTCCCCATCACCACAATGCTCCACATCTGCTGCATTTTGTGAGCCCCCACTTAACTTCTGCTCTACACAGTGAGGGGGTGTTCTTTTTACATTGCCACAGTGCTATGGCTTGTGTATGTCACACTCATGTGTTGGTCACACATGTGCTGTTACTTACATTGTCACAGACTACACACTGTTGTCATGATGTCATGGGGGATGTATTTTGCAGACATACCTGATGTTTGCGTATGCTGGCTGGGGGTGGCAGGGGTGATGGGCAGCAGGTCCCCTGTGAGTGGGGGTGGCAGGGGTGATGGGCAACAGGTCCCCTATGGGTGTGGGTGGCAGGGGTGATGGGCAACATAAGCCCTATGGCTGGCGGTGGCAGGGGTGATGGACAACAGGTCCTGTATGGGTGTGGGTGGCAGGGGTGATGGGCAACATAAGCCCTATGGCTGGGGGTGGCAGGGGTGATGGGCAACAGGTCCCCTGTGAGTGGGGGTGTCAGGGGTGATGGGCAACATAAGCCCTGTGAGTGGGGGTGGCAGGGGTGATGGGCAACATAAGCACTATGGGTGTGGGTGGCAGGGTTGATGGGCAACATAAGCCCTATGACTGGGGTGGCAGTAGTGATGGGCAACAGGTCCCCTGTGAGTGGGGGTGGCAGGGGTGATGGGCAACAGGTCCCCTGTGAGTGAGGGTGGCAGGGGTGATGGGCAACAGGTCCCCTATGGGTGTGGGTGGCAGGGGTGATGGGCAACATAAGCCCTATGGCTGGGGGTGGCAGGGGTGATGGGCAACAGGCCCCTATGGGTGTGGGTGATGGGCAACATAAGCCCAATGGCTGAGGGTGGCAGGGGTGATGGGCAACAGGTCCCCTGTGAGTGGGGGTGTCAGGGGTGATGGGTAACATAAGCCCTGTGAGTGGGGGTGGCAGGGGTGATGGGCAATATAGTCCCTATGGGTGGAGGTGGCAGTAGTGATGGGCAACAGGTCCCCTGTGAGTGGGGGTGGCAGGGGTGATGGGCAACAGGTCCCCTGTGAGTGGCGGTGTCAGGGGTGATGGGCAACATAAGCCCTGTGAGTGGGGGTGGCAAGGGTGATGGGCAACATAAGCACTATGAGTGTGGGTGGCATGGGTGATGGGCAACATAGTCCCTATGGGTGGGGGTGGCAGTAGTGATGGGCAACAGGTCCCCTGTGAGTGGGGGTGGCAGGGGTGATGGGCGACAGGTCCCCTGTGAGTGGGGGTGTCAGGGGTGATGGGCAACAGGTCCCCTATGGGTGTGGGTGGCAGGGGTGATGGGCAACAGGTCCCCTGTGAGTGGGGGTGGCAGGGGTGATTGGCAACAGGTCCCCTATGGGTGTGGGTGGCAGGGGTGATGGGCAACATAAGCCCTATGGCTGGGGGTGGCAGTAGTGATGGGCAACAGGTCCCCTGTGAGTGGGGGTGGCAGGGGTGATGGGCAACAGGTCCCCTATGGGTGTGGGTGGCAGGGGTGATGGGCAACATAAGCCCTATGTCTGGGGGTGGCAGGGGTGATGGGCAACAGGTCCCCCATGAGTGGGGGTGTCAGGGGTGATGGGCAACATAAGCCCTGTGAGTGGGGGTGGCAGGGGTGATGGGCAACATAGTCCCTATGGGTGGGGGTGGTAGGAGTGATGGGCAACAGGTCCCCTGTGATTGGGGGTGGCAGGGGTGATGGGCAGCAGGTCCCCTGTGAGTGGGGGTGGCAGGGGTGATGGGCAACATAAGCCCTATGAGTGGGGGTGAGAGGGGTGATGGGCAACAGGTCCCCTATGGGTGGGGGTGGCAGTAGTGATGGGCAACAGGTCCCCTATGAGTGGGGGTGGCAGTAGTGATGGGCAACAGGTCCCTTATGTGTGGAGGTGGCAGGGGTGATGGGCAACATGAGCCCTATGGGTGGGGGTGGCAGTAGTGCTGGGCAACATAAGCCCTATGAGTGGGGGTGGCAGGGGGGACGTGCAACATAAGCCCTGAGTGGGGGTGGCAGGGGTGATGGGCAATAGGTCACCTATGGCTGGGGGTGGCAGTAGTGATGGGTAACATGAGCCCTGTGGGTGGGGGTGGCAGTAGTGCTGGGCAACATAAGCCCTATGAGTGGGGGTGGCAGGGGTGATGTGCAACATAAGCCCTATGAGTGGGGGTGGCAGTAGTGATGGGCAACAGGTCCCCTATGTGTGGGGGTGGCAGTAGTGATGGGCAACATGAGCCCTATGGGTGGGGGTGGCAGTAGTGCTGGGCAACATAAGCCCTATGAGTGGGGGTGGCAGGGGTGAAGTGCAACATAAGCCCTATGAGTGGGGGCGCAGTAGTGATTAGCAACAAGTCCCCTATGTGTGGGGGTGGCAGTAGTGATGGGCAACATGAGCCCTATGGGTGGGGGTGGTAGTGGTGCTGGCCATATAACCCCTATGGTGGCCTGTTGTTAGTGGCCAGGATGTGGATCCCTTGTGTGTGTGCCATTTTGCGGGTACATGTCGTTTGTTTGTGTGGTAGGTGTCTGACTTACCGTCTGCGCCGTCGGCGTCGGTTCCTGATCCGGTCATAGATGTAGAGTACTGGTATGACCTGCGTGATGGGATTCATGTGTTTGTCTCGTACACGCTGCTTGTTGCTCCGTCTCGTACCCGTTGCAAGCTGGTCCGTCTCGTAGCCGTGGATTGAGTTGTGGCGCGAATCGTAGCTGATATGCTTCTTTTACGGATGCTGTGACGTGCCAACCCATCCGGCGCGTGGGAAGTACGCATCGTACTTGTCAGGACGGAAACTGCTATGGATACTGCTTCCGTGCGACTCGGTTCGGCGTTCGGAGTTACGGCTCGGACAGAGAATGAAGCTTGAACCGCAGCCTACGTGTCGGTCGTATTTTTGGCAGTTATGCGCATCGTACTTCATCTACAGGACGGACCGGCTAAGGGTACGTGTCGGTCGCACGGTAAGGCTACGGACAGCTCTTGGAGAGCTGTCTGACCCGGATCGGAATCGATCCCTAATAAAGTCAAAAGATAACATAAGAAAAATCCCAAACCAATGTAGAAAAATATAATACATTTTAGTGAATAACAATTACAGCAAAACGACAAAAATCCAATAAGAAGCACCAGAGTAATTAATTTTTAAAATGTGTGGTTCATAAGAGCACTAAAAAGGGTTAAGCGTCCTCCGTGGTTATCTGCTTGTGCTTGACTGGGACAAGGGTATGGTTTAAGGCCAACTCCGATAGAGTGCAAGTTGGATACAAGGGCCAGGTTTTCCAGGTGAAGAGTTTTATTTTTGGAATAGGCGTCTGTAATAGCTGGACAGCAGGCATCAGGCTTTGGCTGAAGAGGGCTCCAAATCGTTGGGTAGGTGCTGATGAGGGTCTGGGTAAAGCCTTTGATTTTTGGCTGGAAAGCTCAGGGAGAAAGAAACTTAAATTTCACGCCCAGAGAAGGTCCCTCGCTGGCCAGGTACTTTTCGCACCTTCGTCCAGTGAAGATGTCTTCCTGCTCGACTCCAACTGCCCCGATGTCGCCTTCTTCACAGAAAGCTGGATGAACTCCAGCTCAGCCTCGGACATCGCAACCACCGTCCCTGAAGGATACAAAATCATCCACAAAGACTGCGTCAACTGACCGGGAGGAGGCATTGCCATCGTACACAGACACCCTCCTCCTCACAACCAGCTGTGACGACCAGTCACCCGACATAGAGCACCTCTACTTCCAGATCCAGATCAACCCGAACGCCACCCTCCGCGGCACCCTCGTCTGCAGATCTCCTGGACTCCGCCCCCCCTTCAGGAACGCCATAGCAGACTTCATCACTCACCACACTCTCGCCTCAATGGACTACATCCTCGGCGATCTCAATTTCCTCCTGGACAACCTTGAAGACCACAATACCTCATCCCAACTGAAGAACCTCACCACCATCGGACTCAAACAATGCTGACCCACTCAACAGGGCACACACTCGACTCCATCTTCTCCGCAGGCGACAACATCTCCATCAGCCACACCTCTGAGCCACACTGGACAGACCACCACTGCGTCCACTTCTTCACCAAACCCACCGTACGCCACTATGCCTACGGGACCCTAGCAGAAGCAGGAATAAGGTCACTGAGGACCAGCTCACCACCTCCCTCAGTAAGACCCCACCACAGACATCCACAGACGCCAAAACTGCAGCACGCAACCTCCACCGATGCCTGGTCTGGCAGATTGGCCACCCTCAAGAAACCCTCGGGCAAACAGTACTTCAAGAAGGCCAGCAGGTTCTCCTCCACCCTCCAAGAGTCTAGCCATACCTCAAGACTGCTCAAGAAAAGATGGAGGAGCAGCAAGATCACAGTAGACCACACAGCCTTCAAACCCTCCATCACCGCCTCATCAGAACAACAAAGAAGGCAGCCACCGAGGAATGCCTCAACTGCAATGCACAAAACAGCAAAGAACTCTTCGCCATAGTCAAAGAATTTGCCAACCCCAGCATGGAGAAAGCAGACATCCCCCATTCTAAGACCTTTTCGACAACCTCACCGCCTTCTTCCACTGCATGATCAAGGAGTTCCACAACAGCTTCGCAAACCAAGACCCACCAACCCCACCTGCAACCACCGCACCCAATGGCTCCAGCACCCAGCAGACTTTCCCCAACTGGACTACCCTCATTTCTGACAACACCCTCAGGATCATGAAGAGCATCCACTCCAGAGCCCCCTCAGATCCTTGACCTCACCACATCTTCAACAGAGACAGCACCTCCATAGCTTCCGAACTCTGCTGCACCATCAACTGCTCCATCAAGTAAATGTAAATGTAAATGTAAAGATATTTATATAGCGCAAATCACCAACCGGTCTCTAAGCGCTTGCTTAGGGAACCCGTCCTGGTATTCCCCTGTGAGATAACCCAGCAGGGCATCCACAAGGTGAAAGCCAGGCATCCCGCCGCGAGGGGCCATTGTGGAGATTAAGCAAGCTATCGCCCAGAGTCGCAGAGTGTGAACCCATGAATCGAGTATGCACTGGAGCGAGAATTATCGAGTCCATGGACAATTTATGGACTCAAGACCCAGCCGAGCCGGGAATTGAACCCTGGTCCCGGGCTGACCTCTGCTTCCAGGTCTGCCTACTCTAACCAGTGAGCCACACTTCTCTGTAGTCTGTAACTTTCCCGGAAGACTGGAAGCGCGCAGAGATCAACCCCCTGTTGAAGAAACCGTCTGCTGAACCGACGGACCTCAAGAACTACAGACCTATCTCTCTGCTCCCCTTCCCAGCCAAAGCCATCGAGAAAGCCGTCAATGCCCAACTCTCTGAGTTCGCGAAAACAAACAACATGCTGGATTTCTCCCATTCGGGCTTCAGAAGCAACCACAGCACTGAGACTGCTCTCCTAGCTGCTGGAGATGACACCTGCACCCTCCTCGACCGAGGCAAGACTGCAGCCCTCATCCTCTGGGAACTCTCGGCCGCCTTTGACACTGTCTCCCACCACACCCTCTGCCCAAGACTCCACAACGCTGGCATCCGGGACAAAGACCTTGAATCGATCTGTTTCTTCCTCACAGGCAAAACACAGAGTCAAACTTCCACCGTTCAAATCAGAGCACACAGAGCTTAGCTGCAGAGTGCCTCAGGGATCCTCCCTGAGCCCCACCCTCTTTAACATCTACATGGCCCTGCTTGCAGCCATCGTCAGAAGCCACTGATTCAATATTGTCTTTATGCTGACGACAGCCAGCTGTTTCTCTCCCTTACAGACGAACCCACAGCCACCAACAGCAACTTCCACAAAGGGATGAAGGCATCACCACCTGGATGAAAGACAGCTGCCTCAGGCTTAACCCAGACAAGACAGAAATCTTCATCCTGGGCTCCTCCCTCTCCGCCAAGGATGACTCTTGGTGGCCCACAGTGCTCGGTATCCCCCACACCCACGGACCACACACGAAATCTCAGCATCATCCTGGACTCTTCACTCAATGAACCGCCAAATTAACGTTGTCATGTTCGCTTGCTTCCACACGCTCCGCCTCCTTTGTAAGATCTTTAAGTGGATCCCCACCAAGTTCAGGAAAACGGTCACCCATGCACTCGTCAGCAGCACACTCGACTACGGCAATGCATTCTGTACCATCACCACCCAGAAAGTCCAAAAGGAACTGCAGACCATCCAGAATGCCTCCGCCAGACTCCTCCTGAACATCCCACCCCACATAAATATCACCGGCCACATGAGAGACCTTCACTTGCTACCTGTAAACAAGAGAATTAAAATTTGCCTAGCTCAAGCTAGGGTAAGTTTCAATTCTATTAAGGGCACAGAGGCGAGGATTATGCTTTTTGCTTCTTCGCTTTAATCAGAAATTACAACAAAGCAGCCCATTAAAGCCATAAACTACTTTCCCCGAACACTTAGGGGAAAAAAAGACAAAACTACATAGTCCTACTTTAATGTCCTTAATCAGGCTACAGAGTTCTCTGTCAATGCTTGCCCCTACTCTCTCTTCGCGCGAATCACACCCACAGGTTTCTTCATGAGTCCTGTTTCGACCCATCGCTTCTTGTAAAGACACAGTGTAAAAATAACCAATATAACCAACTTCTAAACAACAGAGAGAATCAGTCAATCAGTATAAACCTGACATTAGACAGATAAATCCAGATTATATCATAACATAGCATATGAAACATATGGAAAGTAAACAGACTACTTACATTAACCCCTTCTATGCTCATGACGGAACGATTCCGTCATGAGCATCGGTTGAGCTGTGCTCATGACGGAACCGTTCCGTCATGGCCCCGCCCGCGCTCGAACCCTTCAGCACCGCGGGGGAATCCGCGCAGCGCTGAAGGGGTTAATATGGGTGGGTCTGCATCCAACTTGATTGTCGGGTGGGATAATCCTCGCCTCCGTGTCCTTGACAGAATTGAAACTCACCTTCACTTAAGCTAGATACATTTTCATTCTATGTAAGGACTGGAGGCGAGGATTATGCTATTTCAAAGCTTACTTACCAACACTTGAGCAACGTTCACTACTGGTTTGAAGTAAAACCTCTTAAAAGTCGTGTCCGAAAACCAATCCGCCGCACACATGAGATCGTACAAGTGAGCTCCCAGGCTAAAAGCTTTCGAGGCCATTGCCCCCCTAGATGTATGCGCTTAAAAAAACTTTGTATCAATACCAGCCTCTTGCATCACCCACCTGACCCAGCGGCCTATCATGGGAGAAGTAACCGCACCATACGGTTTTCTGAATGCAATAAGGAGCAGCCTTTTGCCCGGAGGGTGGACTTCCTCAGTCATCTCTTCGTATACTTTGAGGCATTTGATCACGCACAGCTTGGGAGAATCAGCAAACATCAAATAAGAAATTGTGCGAGTGTTTTACTTGGTGCGTCTGCTTAGGTTAAAAGTCTCCTCCTCAGGGGAAAACAACCAGGCTGTTATATCCAAAGCCCGCACATCAGAAACTCTTCTGCACGATATTTGCCGAAATCTCCTTCCGAGACAAGAATTGATTTGGCTGCCCAGACAAAAAGAGATTCAATACCAAATTAACCTCCTAGAGCGTTGTATAATGAGGTTCTGGGGGAGGGATAGCCAAATCCCTCTGAGCAACCTACAGACAAACGGATGATCGCCCACCACTGTGCATGGCCCTCTGAAAATGCAAAACGAATGGCATTGATCGAGCAGTGTGCCACCCCTTCTTCTGTGAGGATCAATAGAAGTTGAGGATTTGGTTTACATCCAATACCACGGGATCTACTTGCCTTCGCAGACACCAACATACCCATCTCAGCCAGGCAGATCAGTAGTGCTTTGTTGTGCTGTCTGCCCATGCTCTGGATAATAGGAACTAAGTGTGCCTCGAAAGGCCCGGGAGTTTCCATCTTTGCCTGTGAATCGCCATGACATGAGACATAACCAACCCTCTGCCACCAGCCGGAGCAGGTCGTTGTCCAGATTTATCAGGATGACAGGAAACTGGGGGAGTCGGATTGGAGAAGCCTAAGAAAGTTCCAGAAGAACTGGAAACCATACTTGAGATCTCCAGACAGGCATTATCAGGACCACTTACGCCTGCTGCATGCGGACCTGGGTGGCTGCCCTGGTGATCATCGAGAAAGGGGGAAAGGTGTAATCCTTCTCTCGACTCCAATCCTGGAGAAACGCGACCGTTGCCTCCACCAGTGGGTCTGGCCTACAGCTGAAAAAACATGTCAGTGGTGGTCGAGGCGGCACGCAAACAGGTCCACTGAGAACTGACCCCCGCCTGATAGCCAACTGTTGAAAAACTTGAGAGTCCAGCTTCAAATGCTGGAGTCTCTCAGACGCCAGTCCGCCACTTGGTTCTCCTGACCCGGAAGCTTTTCTGCCGTTACCGACACCTGATTGTCCAGGCAGAAGTTCCAAAACTCCTTCGCCTTATCTGCCAGGACTAGGGACCTGGTGCCCCCCAGGTGGTTAATATATCTCATTGCTGAACCATTGTCCATTTTCAACAGGACTGAGGGCTGGATCCGATCTTTCGTCCAGCACCGAACCGCAAAGGATCCCGCCAGGAGCTCCAAGCAGTTTATGTGCAAGTGTTGTTCTAGAGGTGACCAACTTATGCCTGTGGAGAAATCCACACACCGGGCACCCCAGCTCGATCTGCTGACATTGGACTCTATTACCAGGTCGGGCGGAATCGAGAATAGCTCTTCCGTTCTAAGCCTCCATATGGGTGAGCCACCACTCCATTTCTTCCCTGACCTCGTCTGTTAGAGGAACGGCCTGCAAATACATAAGGCCTCTCCTGAGATGATGCGCCTTCAGGCGCTGTAATGCCCGATAATGCAACAGGCCTGGAAAGATCATCTAGATCGATGAGGAGAGGAGACCCACCACGCAAGTGATATATCTGAGCGATGTGCAATGCTTGGCCAGCGTCTGACAGAGTTTGTGCCTTATCTTCGCAATCTTCCGTGAGAGAAGGCTTAGAGTACGAGAGATGGAGTCTATGACAAAACCCAGGAAGACTGCCCTTTGCTTCATGGTGAGTAACAATTTCTTCTTGTTTATCCCAAACCCTAGCCCCTGCAACAGGGTCACCACTGACTGGAGATGTGTCATCTATCTCTTGGGGCATTGGGCCATAATGAGCATATCGTCCAGTTAGATGATGAGTCGAATCCCCTGTGACCGCAGAAAGTCCACCGCCGGCTTGAGCACCTTGGTGAAGCACCACAGGGCAGACGAGAGGCTGAAAGGTAAAGTGAGGAACTCAAATGACTGGGAGGCCCAAATAAACTGCAAGAACTGATGGTGAGGAGGGAAAATTGGCACAGTGAGGTATGCATCTTTCAGGTCCAAGCGGACCATCCAATCGGATGGAAGTAGCAAGTCCCTGAGGAGATGAATACCCTCCATCTTGAAGTGGAGGTATACCAGCCACTTGCTGAATTTCTTAAGGTTTATTACAGGTCTGCAGCCCCCATCGGGCTTGTCGACTAGGAAAAGGATGCTGATGAAACCCTCAGGGTGCACTGCCGCACACCAAATTGCTCCCTTCCGAAGGAAGGCCGAGACCTCCTCTTCTATCAGCGCTCTGTCATGGGTGGAGAAAAAGATGGGACGTGGGTGCACTTCTTGGATGGGGGAACCGTAAAACTCTATCTGGAACCCCTGCACAGTTTGCAACAACCATGCGTCTGAAGTAATGGAGGCCCATGCTGAGAGAAACTGAGCTAGCCGACCCCCCACCTTCAGCCTGTCTGAGGGAATGACACTCATCGTTTGCACTGCCGTTGCCTATTTATCCTCCGCAGCCCCGTAACCATTGCCCTCCGGTGGGGTAGAAATTATTGAAGCGCGGATTGGCCTGATATTGCCCATGCCCGGAGCCTTGTCCCCTGGACAAGCACACAAAGGAGAGGCGGCCGGTCAAGCGGCTCCTGCCACGGCCGCCCCCATGGAAAACCCAGGGGTGAAGACACGCTTAATATTGGGTAGAGCTTTGTCTAGTGACGTAAAGGTCATCACAAACGTTCCCAATTCCTTGACAAAAGGGTCCCAAAACAAACTCCCTGTGCCACTGCACTCGCCTCAGAGGAGGCCTGGTTGCCCAGCTTTGGGAGGGAGCATCGGCGCTCCATAAAGTGAGCACAGTTGGCATTTCCCAAGAAGCAAACAGCGCGCTGTGCCCGGCTGGACAGGACATCAGGATCAATGAGAGAGCCCACGATCTATTGATTCCCTTCTTAGGGTCCTTTACAAACTTAGCCAGGAAGGTGGCCATCTTAGGATCGATATTGGGGGAAAGGGCTACCTTCCACTCTAGGGTCCGGCGGGGACATTCTGCCTTCAGGCAGCTACATGCCTTGTTCTCTAATGGCTCCCATAGGTGGGCCGCCACATAATTGGCCACATCCTGAGCCGGGTCATCCAGGTCAAGCATATCCGAGACCCCTTCCTGCGCTGGGGCCGGGTGAGAGGATGGGCGCCATGATCAGGTAGAACCTGCTTCATTGTCAGACTCCTCAGGGGAGTCCCCATCCTGAGATTGGGGGATATCGGGACAGGTAGGTGCCGGGGAGGGCTCTGACGGACTCTCAGGGCCTTCCTGTGGGGAGGTCTTGGCTAAGAATGCCTGTTTAATGCATGCAAAGTCATCCTTATCAACCACTTGCTCACACTTTTCTTGGGGGGTGGGGGACCGTCCCCTGGGGCATCTACACGGGGTTTCCCCTGGTGAGGGAGTGGGACCAGGGGCTGGGCCAATTTTGCACACTCATGCGTAATTTTTACCGAAAATCTCTGCTCCATAGGGGCCATTAGGTCAGTGAGTGCCCTGCAAACTGAGGTGTCAATTGTCTTGTAGAAATCCTCGCCACACTGGAGGTAGGCCAGAGTCCTCCTCCTCATAGGTTTCTTGTGGCATTGTGTGCTGGCAGAGGGAAAACTCCTGTGGCTGAGGCCAGAGGCAGGGACTGGCTAAGAGGCTTAAGGCCCAGCAATCTAGTCCAACCATCCCTCCCCATGGGTAAGGGACCAAATGCAAGCTGGTGTGACTGAATTAGGGGCTGGGGGGAAACCTAGGCAGATATGGGTGCACCTTTAGGGCACACAATAACAGGCAATTGCCCTGGGATACCAAAAAAAAAATCCCACCCTTATATACATTGGGTTAACGCTGCCCAGCAGGAGTGTCCCAAAGAGGCTTCTCGGGCCTCACAATCATACAGACCACTCAGGGCGTGCCATTTCGGTGCACTGCAACACTACCGGCCACGCGGGCCATCAAACAATCAGAGGTGGAAAAATGAGGAAGCAGTACCGACCCAGCCGTGTCACTGCGTGTCAGCTGGAGCACTGGGGTGAACATTTACAGGCCTTCGCAGTGCACATTTGAAATCCCGTAGTGGGAGACACGCATCGCGGACAAGTCTGTCTCAACGCCCCCTGCAGCGTCCTCTATGGGATGGCGGATTGCATCGTGGCCGTGGAGGGGAACGTCGCGTGAAGAGCACACTAGGGGTCCCGCAACCAACAGATTAAACAGTCGGGAATGTGTAAGGCAACAGAAGACACAACGCTCGAATACTCGCTACATGAAGCACAGCTATAACTCAACAGTTAGTCAAATTAAAACCAAGCAAATCAGAAACCTGACACAGCATAGAGAAAAAAAGGGGGAGCAAAAGGACCACTTAATTGGCTGCTGAGCAGCGAACAGAGGAGGGGCAAGCAGTGAGAGAGGACTTTGTGGTGCCTGATTAAGGACATTAAAGAAGGTCTATGGATTTTTGTAGTTTTTTTCTCAAAGTGCTCAGGGAAAAGTAGTTTTTGGATTTAATGGGCTGCTGTGTTGTAATTTCTGATTAAAACGAAAAAGGAAAAAGCATAATCCTCGCATCTGGTCATGACATGTCACCTTCAAGCTTATCACACACGCCTACAAAGCCCTCCACAATACCAGAGCTGGTCCAGTGTGCCCCATCACGCAGACTACAGGCTCGCCATTACACAGGCCCGCGAGCACTTAGAGTTGCAGCCATCAGACTGACAAGAACAATGGAATACCTCTAGTACCACAGCATCAGTAAGTCCTGAAGTGCTTTAAAGCAGGATTCTGCCATTATACTCGTAGTATGGCAGTTACTCTATCTTTAGAACTTATCCCAATTCAAAATAGTAAACGCAACATCCGAACGCTAGACAAAATAACTCTATCCGGGACAATTCGTTACCATTATCCACGCTATGAATACCCGAGGCTTAATACCCTCATGATATATTACTGGGATTGTTCTGAAGGACTCTGGCAACTAGATAAGAATTAATCGAATTTGCCCAGTACCAAATATTGGGAGCCCTATCCAAAAAGGTGCTCTAGAATGGTAGCTGTTAACTATGACCCCTGTTCCAGGACAGGATATGCCTAATAAGTAAACATCATTCTGATATCTCTTCACACTGTTGGAGAAATTAATAACGGCCCTAAATAATTTCCATTTACTGTTCTCCAGGACTTTACGGTGCAACATACCAGACTAAGTCTCACCGCCTCAGTAAATCTTTTTTAGCCAATATTTTTCCCCTTTCTGAATAAGACGGGTAAGGTAGTTCTGGTAGTATCTAAGGTGTTCTGTGCCATCTACTATTGCCCTCTCGGATCTATACAGCATTGATGTCTGGGCCTGATGAAGCGATTTGGGGACGCTCTTTTGGGTTTTGACATAGGGCAGTGCAGCAAATCACCTTGCTGCAGTGTCCTATGTCAAAGTGAAAGGGCAGGAATGCACCATATTTATCTAATACAGTGCATTCCTTCAGTTTCCTCTAGTGCTGGTGCCGTTTCGGCACCCTAGGGTCAGCGCAGGCACAGATTGTTTTTGTGCAGGAAGGGGCAGTTTCCTGCACAAAAACAATCATGAGAGGTGATTTTCTCTTTACGTGTGTGCTGCAGAATACAACAAACATGGACAGAGGAATAAACGGGGAGAAATAAAGTTATTTCTTCTTGTTACGCCTCACCTCTGAAGGAGTAAGGTTTTGGCGCTTCCCCAGGTTTACATGCTCTTGTAAATCTGGGGAAGTGTCCAAATCCATGGGTGTTTCGTGGGAACACCCACCTCAAAACCCATGAACCAACTCCTGGGCAAAGAGTAAGGCAACGCAGCAATTTGCACTACCTTGCCTGACTCCATCTCTATGAGGTCATTCAAAGCCACGCAATGTGGATTTGCATGGCCTCATATACACGATTTCAAGGTCTGCATTGCCGGAGCATCACAAAAAGTGATGCTCCGGCAGCACAAGAGGCTCATAAATATGCCCCTTAGTGTTTACGCAAAATTGGAGCACATTTATGTTTATGGCTTTCACACTGTAAACTTTTAAACAAATGTGGAGGTTGTGGAGTTTGGGAACACCAAGGTCTTTTGACACAATACATCTAGTAAATCAGTGTTTAAACAACACATTTATTGAAAATATATGAAAAATAATCTAAAACGAATGTTAAACGATCGAAGGCTATACAGCCTAATCCAGATTCGCCAATCACATATATATCAGATATTAACAATACAATGGATTTGAATCTGATAAAGCTTGCAGAGGTCCAGAACTTAGCCAAATCAACCAAAGTCAATACAGACTTGATGCAGACAGAGCTTTGTGCTATAAGGTCGGATCTGAAACAATAAACAGTAAAATTGCTGAAGCTGAAAACAGAATCAGTATCCTTGACGACTTCAACATCTAAACAAACAAGCATTTGTAAATGCATTAGGTTTTGCCTATGTGATTAATAATAAGCTGTATTTGTTGTAAGTTGCTTGCTGAGTAGTTGTACAATATAAGTTACAGAAAGTCTGATAAAGTGTTATGACTTGTTTATATACAAAAAGGCAGTATATTGTGCTGTCACTAGTGGTATAGTGTGAGGAAGTAATAGCACAATTTTGAAAAATGAAAGAGGGAAATAATAGAATTAACTGATGCAATAGTAATATTATGTGTTTAGAGGAGTTCTGACAACTTTTGGGCACGTTTCCACTGCACCTGCTGCACCATTCAAATCATTCCCCTGGTGCCTGCAAGACACCCGCATTTGTGACTGCCTGTTTAGTAGTAAAATATAGCAATATTTGGTGTTTAGTGGAGTTATGACAACTTTTGGCCCTGGTGCCACTGCACCTGGTGCACCATTCAAATCATGATCCCTGCCTGTAAGGTAACAGCACTTGTGACTGCCTGTTGTGTAGTAAAATACTGCATAATTTGGTGTTTAGAGGGGGTTCCTAGAGCCCTGTGTCCCGGTGTCACTGCACCTGCTGCATCATTGAATTCATGACCCTAGTGCCTGCAAGGTAACTGTAGTTGTGACTGTTTATTTAGAAGCTAACTATAGCAATATTTGGTGTTTAGAAGAGTTCTGAAAACTTGTGGCCACAGTGCCATTCCACCTTAAGCACCATTGAAATCATTGCCCTAGAGCTTGCTAAACAACTGGACTTGTGACTGCCTGCTAAGTAGTAACTTTTAGCAATATTCTGCGTTTAGTAGGGTCTCTAGAGCTTTTCACCCTGGTGCAATGCACCTGCAGCACCATCCAAATCAAGTCCCTTTAAACTGCAAGATAACTGCAATTGTGTCTGCCTGTTTAGTAGTCAAATATATCAATTTCATGTGTTTAGAGGAGTTCTGACAACTTTTGGGCCCAGTGCTACGGCACCTGCTGCACTATTCAAATCATGACCCTGGTATATGCAAGGTAACTGCACTTCTGGTTGCCTGTTTAGGAATAAAATATAGCAATATTAGGTCCTTAGATGGATGCCTGGAGCGTTTGGTGCCGGTGCCACTGCACCCACTGCACTATTGAAATCATGATCCTAGTACTTGCTAGAAACTGCACTTGTGACTGCCTGTTTAATAGTAGGATATAGCAATATAAGGTGTTCTGACAACTTTTGGACCAGGTCCCACTGCATCTGCTGCACCATTCAAATAATGACCCTGAAGCCTGCAAGATAACTGAACTTGTGACTGCCTGGATAGTAGTAAAAAATAGCAATATTTGGTGTTTAATAGAATTATTACAACTTTTGGCCCTGATGCCACTGCACCTGCTGCACCATTTAAATCAAGTCCCTTTCAACTGCAAGGTAACTGCAATTGTGACCGCCTGTTTAATAGTAAAATATAGCAATATTAGGTGCTTAGCGGAGTTCTGACAACTTTTGTGCCGGGTGCCAATGCACCTGCTGTACCATTCAAATCATGACCCTAGTGCCTGAAAGATAAAAGAACTTGTGAATGCCTGTTTATATCTAAAATATAGCACTAATCAGTATTTAGTGTGGTGCCTGAAACTTTTAGTCCCGGTGTCACTGAACCTGCTGCACAATTCAAATAATGACCCTGTTGCATGCAGCATGACTGCATTCGTGACTGCCTGTTTAGTAGTTAAATATAGCAATATTTGGTGTTTAGAGGAGATATGAAAACTTTTGGTCCCGGTGCCACTGCACCTGCTTCACCATTTAAATGAAATCCCTTTTAACTGCAAGGTAACTGCAATTGTGACTGGCAGTATAGTAGTAAAATATAGCAATATTGGGGGGCGTGGCCTGAGGTGTCGAGATGGCGGTCGCACTCTAAGAGTGCTCCTGGACCCCTCCGTCATCCGCCTTTCATCCAGCGTTGTGGGCCCCCGCCCGGACCCCCTACCTGATTGCTGTGTCTCTCTGACCGGGGGTGTCCCTTCTCTGGCGTTTCCCTGGAGAACAGATGGCGTTGGGGGCTCCATCTAGCCCGGGGCCTGCGGCGGCCTGCTGATCCCGTGGGCGCGGCCTCCTGGGGCCGGACGCGGCACGTTGAGAGAGGCGATGTGGCTGGAGGAAGGGCGAGGCCTGTAATCCCGCCCCCATGAGGAGCTTGTATCCCCGGTCCTGGTGAACGACAGCCGCCGGCTCCTTCTGAAGCGCGGCCTCCGGTCGCCTGCTGTCCTCCATCCATCCCGGGGCCTGTGGCGGCCTGAGGATCCCGCCGGCGCGGCGTCCGGGGACCTGGACGCGCCTTTGGGAAAGGCAGTGTGGCTGGGGACCGGGCGAGGCCTGTAATCTCGCTCCGCGCGGAGCTTGAATCCCCCGTCCTGGTGGAGCGACGGCCGCCGGCTCCTTCTGACGACGCGGCTCCCGGACAGTGGGGCCGCCTCCTTGGTCATTCCGCGGTGCGGCGGATGCCTGTCCTAGGTGGAGTGGCACAGCGCCCAAGGTTTCAGACTCGTCTTTGGCCCCCTCCTTCATAGCATCTGGGGCCTGACTGTGTATCGCGGTGCGCCCGGCCTTGGCTCAGCCAGCTCATCGGCTGGCGTCAGGGTGGCACGGTGTGGGTGACCTCTGGGACCAGTGACCACCAGCGCGACGTACTTTGAGGAGGTAAGCCGGCGTGGAGGTGGGGTCGGCGTGGAGGTGGGGTGCCGCCGCCGCCCCCCCTGTACATAACTTTGTGGCCTCTGGCAGGCCTGCCTGATGCCAGTGCCGCCTAGGTGTGGCAAGTAGCGACGCCGGGGGGCCTGCGGGTCTGGCGTGCGGGGTCCAGTGGGCTCAGGTTCGGCCAGCATACCGGCTGGTGTGGGGAGATGTGACGAAGCGCGGCGGCATCCTCCGAGGTGCGTGGGGGGAGTCGGCTGCCGAGTCGGGCACCGGCCTCAGCCGAGGAGTTGTGTGCCGCCCTCCCGAGCCCTCCTGCGCATCCTAGGATGTCCTGGGGCCTGTGGCGTGCATATGTGAGTGGGCACGGCTTGTGTGGTCAAGAATGCAGGATCATTGACTGTGGGGCAGAGGCTTGGAGGGGGCAACAGCTTTAGTGGAGGCTGCGCGATGCTTGTTGCTCCTGACCCAGGAGGGGTCTATGCTCCGGTGCTGCGGTCCGGCCGGGAGGGGGTCCCGGGAGGCCCGGTGAGCCCTGGAAGGGGGGATCGGCTGTCACCCATATCCTGGAGGCAGGACTCGTCCAGTAGCTGGCCACCTGACTGGACTTCTACTGACTTCTACGTCCTCTGTGACAGGGCAGACTTTCTCGAACATGGGGAGGGATAGGGGGCCCAAGTCTACACTGGCCCCAACGCAGACCAAAATGGACAGGTTCACCACCTCCGGGCAGGAGCCATCCTGGGGAGGTGGGGGGGAGCGACCCCACCCCCGGAGAAAGACCTGGACACCATCCTCCAGGCCATCAAGGCCTCACAGGTGTCGGTGGAGGGGAAAATTGGGTAAATCAAAGTAGACGTATCCCTCCTCCGCCAGGACCTTCGCAATGCCACTGCACAGCTGTCCGAAGCCAAATCCCGCATATCTACGGCCGAGGACGACATTGCGCAGCTCAAGGACCAGGTGGCTCACCTCCGCACTCACACCAGGGAGCTCCACAGACGGGCCGAGGATGCGGAAAACCGGGCTCGTCGAAGCAATCTCCGCTTGGTTGGGTTTCCCGAGGGGGCAGAGGCGGGTCAAGCCGCCACCTTCGTCGAAACTTGGTTCAAGGCTTGGATGCCGGGAGGAACCCTGTCGCCTTGGTTCGTGGTTGAAAGGGCACATAGGGCCTTGTTTTCCAGGTCCCCTCCCGGGGCCGCACTGCATCCTATAATTCTTAAAGTTCTCAACTTTCGGGACAGGGACGCCATTTTGCGGGAGGCTCGTGTGGCTGGGACCCTCAAGTTCCAAAATTACGTCATCATGATTTTCCCGGATTACAATAGGGAAGATCAGGCTCTCCGCGTTCGTATGTGGATGTCAAGAAGAAGTTGCGATCCCTGGGCCTCCAATACCAACTTCAGTTTCCGGCACGCCTTCGAGTCATCTTCCAGGGCGCGACCCACTTCTTTGACTCACCATAGGCGGCCTGGACATGGTTGACTGAAGAGCGCCCGCTACGTCAGCGGCGCACCTCCTCCCCGGAGAACCGGGAGTCGCGGCTCGAGGGCCAAAGAGCAGCAGGACGCCAGTGCAGGCTTCGGACACGGTCCCGTAGGGGGCGCCAATCAGGATCTTCGGTGCTCCGGTCCTCGAGCGCGGCGGTTCCGGGCCCTAGGGGGTCCTCCAGCCAGTCGGGCTCTCCGCCCTGCAGCAGACATCGTTTCTCCGAGCCCTCACCGGGCAGGTCCCCATCGAGGGCCCAGAAAGACTCCGACCTTTCCCGCACGCCTACTCTCTAATGGCGCCACTGTTCGCACTTAGCGTATCTCCACCGGGAGGGGGGTAGCGGTCACTAGATCCCTGGGGTGTCCCGGTGGGAAACAACCTTTACAACGCAACTATTACATCGCACTACACTTACAACGCAGGCATTACAACGGAACATCCTTTACAACACATGTCACTACAACGCATACCATTACAACGCATGACACTACATCGCATGTCACTACAACGCAGGCATTACAACGCATACCATTACAATGCATACCATTGGAGTTAGAATAGTAATTTTTAACCCCTACACTATCCAACACTTACCCTACTGTTGCACCCCCTGGAGTTAGAATAGTAATTTTTACCCCTATACTATCCAATACTTACCTTAAATGCAATGTAACAGTATGCGTTGTAATGGTATGCGTTGTAAAGGTAGTATGTGATGTAATGGAATGCGTTGTAAAGGTAGTTTTTTAAAATGCGTTGTAGTGTCATGCGATGTAATGGAATGCGTTGTAGTGGATGTTGCGATGTAAAAAATGCGTTGTAAGTGCATGCGTTGTAAAAGTATGCGTTGTAACGTCATACATCCGTCCCGGTGGGTGTCCACAATGTTAACGAGGATGTACTGCTTATCCGTCTTCAGGAGGGGTCCACCACGCAACCTATACGAGCGTTCAAGTTTGGTTTTTTGTTCCAAAGGGGTCGACAGATGCTTCAGTTTCTGAAGTGTAGGGTGGGGGGGTGGGGGACAGGTTGGGTTGGGGGGGTTCTTTGTTGTTGAGGGGAGTCAGTAATCTACACTCCCACGGTTTTATGTTGCTTTCTGCTGTTTTAATGCACCACCGCTCACTCGACATTCGATCTCCTTGGCATATGAGTTCACTGCTCAGGGTCCGTCCATCCAGCGCGCCCACATGTCTGCTCCCGGTCTCGCCCCGGCCACTGGTATTTCCCGGCCCCCAGAGTTTCTGCAGCGGTCTTCGGCCCCATGAGTGATATACCTTCCCTGAAAGCAGCCCTTCATATTTTATCCTGGAACGTTAATGGCCTGTTAGACCGTCATAAGCGAGCGGCCGTATTACATTACGCGCAGCGCCTCAGCGTAGACGCGCTTCTGCTTCAAGAAACCCACCTTCTGGGGAATCATTGCCCAATCCTGGCGCGTTACGATTATGACAGGGTGTGGCACTCGGGATTTACTCGCGGCTCGAGAGGCGTGGCTATAATACTGAAGCGTACCCTACCCTTCGTGCTGACGCAAGTCCTTCACGACCAACAAGGCACGTACGTGATAGTATGCGGTACCTATGGGTGCACCGCCCTCAATCTTGTGTCTCTGTACTCACCCCCATCGATGCTTGCTACGACTCTCCGACAATCCTCCACCCTGCTACCTACCCTCCCCCTGGGGCCCACAGTCATTGGGGGGATTTTAATGCGGTTTCTGCCCCGCTTGTTGACACGACGGGGACACCGTCCATTTCCAGGATGGCCCAGGCGAGACAACTCATGAGCTGGGCTGAAGCCCATGGAGTCTGCGACGCATGGCGGATCTGGCATGCGCGCGCTACGCAGTTCACGCACACTTCCGCGGCACATCACACGCAAGTGCGCATAGACTCCATCTTTATCCCATCCACGGATTGCTCCAAGATCCAAGACATCCGTATACTTCCGAGAGGTATCTTCGACCACTCCCCGGTGCTCCTCCTGACGGGGACTCCTCCCCCCCCACTCCCGCCCCATGTGGTGGTTGAATGCCTGGTTTCTTCAAGATAAGGACTTCCAAAAGGCGGTGGGAGTGGAGGTGCGGGGCTACTTTGTTACTAACGAGGGTTCTGTTTCATCTCCGGGTACATTGTGGGAGGCAGGTAAGGCCACTATTCGGGGCTTCGCCAAGGGTCATGCAGCAGCGTAGGGAGAAACTGTTGACGATTACTTCATTGGAGGCACAGGCCTTGCGCCTTGAACGCTCCCCCTCCACGGTGGGTGACGCGACTCTGGAGAGGCGCCTCGCGGGTGTTCAGAGCGAAATCAAACACCTCTCGTTGGAAGCGGCCAAGCTCCTGTGGAGGTCGTCCGTGGCCAGGGTATACGGCTGGGGCGATAAAAATGGCACAATCCTGCACAGGCTTGCCACATATCCCAGAGCGAGCCGTATAATTCCTGAGATATTGGACCGAAGGGGGTCGGCGCAGCAGTCCCCGATGGCTATGGCCAATGTGTTTGCCGCCTTTTACCGCCAGCTTTATGCCAAAAGGATCCCGAGTCTGAAGCTGCGCGACCTGATGGGCCAGACAATTGACACTCTCCCTCAACTTGACTTTAACGCCCATGATGATCTTGACCGCTCTATCTCCCAAGAAGAGATTAGCAAAGCCATCAAGTCCACATCACCGGGCAAGACCCCCGGTCCTGACGGTCTTCCTCAGGAATACTATGCAGCCTACCGTGAGGCCCTTGTGCCCCGCCTCGCAGAATTATATGCCGAGACCCTGGAGAGAGGCTCCTTTCCACCCCAAACCGATATGGCAACTATTGTGGTCCTCCCAAAGTCCCAACGACCATCTCCACACTGCTCTGACTACCATCCTATCTCCCTTATCAACAAGGACGTCAAAGTGTTTGCTGCGATCCTCGCACAACGGCTGAAGCCCTACCTCACCACGTTGGTACATTCGGACCAATGTGGTTTTATGCCCCAACGCGGCACCAGACATTGTCTTCAACGCCTGCACTTGGCCCTGGCCCACTGACACGTCCTTTCTCCGTATCTGGCACTCCTCATTGACTTCGAGAAGGCGTTCGACTCGGTGGACTGGACGTACCTCGATGACGTGTTGGAGGCGATGGGCTTCGGCCCGCGCTTCCGCCAGCTGGTTGGGGTATTGTATACCCGGCCTCGGGCGCATGTCCTGGTCAACGGGGTTCTCTCAGACGCCTTCCCCATCCAACGGGGGACGCGGCAGG
This sequence comes from Triturus cristatus, assembly GCF_964204655.1. Taxonomy (NCBI): domain Eukaryota; kingdom Metazoa; phylum Chordata; class Amphibia; order Caudata; family Salamandridae; genus Triturus; species Triturus cristatus. Next base: position 320,476,418 of record NC_140581.1, read on the forward strand.
GTTGCCCACTTTCGCCCCTTCTCTTCGCTCTGGTGAAAGAGCCCCTAGCAGCTCTGATTCGGTCTGAAAGACTTGTTCGGGGGTGGGAGTGGCCCGACTCTACAGTGGACAAGATTGCTCTTTACGCAGACGACGTCTTGCTTTTCTTAACCGACCCTGCACAGTCGGGTCCTCGCTGTCTCCAGATTCTGCAGTCCTTTGGGCAAACCTCTGGCCTCCGTATGAATGCCAATAAGTCGCTTCTTGTCCCGCTCCATCTCTCCAGAGAATGCTTCGACTGGCAATCAACAATACCGCTTCGGCGTCAGTCCTTCAAATATCTCGGGATATGGGTCACACTCCTCCAAGAATTGGGATGGTCCCTCAACGTCACCCCGCTTGTGAAGAAGGCTAAGGCGGACCTCCACAAATGGCAGACGTTGCCGCTGAACCCTCTGGGGAGGGTCGCTTTGTTTAAAATGCTGATTCTCCCCAGATTTCTTTATGTGCTGCAGAACACCCCCTTTTGCTTCCCGAGGGTGTGGTTTCGGGAGATTGACACTCTGGCTGTTAAATTCCTGTGGGGGGGTGGGAGGGCCCGGATGGCGTTGCGTACCTGTCAGACTCCAACCTTTGACGGGGGCATGGGGATGACGCACCTATATCTCTATTACTTGGCTACTCGGCTGTTGTGTCTTCACGACTGGTTCAATGGGGGGTGGTCAGACCCCGCGTATAGGCGTGAGCTGAGTGAACTCGGCCTGCCTCGAATTCAATCCCTTATGTACGGGGAATCCCTCCCGTCCTCCCTGCCCGACGTCACACGTTCCGTGCTTTTGGCCTGGAGGGCTGCTTTAAGGCACACCAACTGGACGCGCAGGCTCACTCGGCACACGCCTCTATGGCGCAGCACCTGGCTCCAGGAGGTCAGTGGTCTGCAGGGGTTCCGCCAGTGGGATCTTATCGGGATCTCCGAGCTTCGTGATGGGTGGGCAAACGGTCACGTGAAATCCTTCAAAGACCTCCAATCCCCGTATTCTTTCCACCCCTCACAATTTTATAAGTACTTACAGTTGCGGCACGCCCTCCATGTTCACTTGCCAATAGACACTCGGATTCCCGAGTTCAGTCCCCTTGAAGCGCAGACGATGTTGGGCGATCTGGGGAGGGGGGGTATATCGCGTATTTACAAGACACTGGTCAACAACACCCCGACCCCGCTCGACCGACTTCGGGTCCAATGAGAGGAATGGGTGGGCCCCTTGGATGAAGCGGACTGGCGGGACGTTCTTATGTCACCCAGGACAGTCACTGCATCCGCCAAGCTCCGTCTGATCCAATTATATTACATACACGCGGCCTACTTAACCCCACAGCGCCTGTATCGTGCCGGCCTCTCTCTATCCGCTTCATGCGCACGCTGCGGCCAAGATCCGGACGATTTTTTCCACATGGTATGGGCTTGCCCCCGATTGGCACGGTTCTGGGGCGAGATTGAAGCGGAGTTGTCCGAGGTCCTGGGGCGGGAGGTTCCGCACGGCCCCCGACACTCCATCTTAGGGATTACGGACGGCCTTGATGGGTCTAGGAACGAGAAGGTATTTTATAACACAGTCATGGTAGTGGCAAAGCGGGACATAGCCGCCTCATGGAACTGTCCTACACCTCCCAGCTCGGACGGAAGGAGAAGGGGGGTGGACTGGTGCGCGGCACAAGAGAAACCCTTGTACAGGGCTCAGGGTGTCCTCGGAAGTACCGGAGGGTGGGGGGCAAGTGGTTGGGTGCCGAGGTCTAGCCTGTCCTATCCGTACCTTATGCTGTCCATGACGGGAAGGCGGGTCTGAGTGTAATGCATGTGTTCTTCTCAATGAATAGTGTCAATGTCTGTATTCTGCAATGTTGATGCTTTGGTGGTTGCCTTTTCTCAAAACAATAAAAATATGTTTATCAAAAAAAAATTACAAGAAACAATTTTTTCTTGTTTTATGTTGGTTTGTATGCTTGCAATCTCTTGTCAAACTACAGCTGTTTGCACTGGAGACTCAGAGCTGCTTTGCACGTGCATTTTTGATACATGCACTAGAAACATGCCGGTCCCTATAGTGCAAGTCTTCCCGTGACCCCCACCTCACCTCCAACACTCGCTATACATCCAGGCATGGAATGGACCCTAGTCCTGGTTGAGGTTGCTAAAATTAAATTGCTGTGTTTTAGGATCGAACTGTGAGCCAGGTAAATATTGCCGTTTTTTACTGCTTTAAAAAAAAAAAAATGTTTCTAATGATAGCTTATGATGGACATCTCTGATTTATGATGGCATTGTTCTGTTGCAGTGGGCTTTTAGAACTTGGTGCACCTGGCACTGACCTTGTGGGGTGCTGTGTTCAAAATAACTTTTCGGTTTAAAAGCAGGTGCTACAGATTTCCTTCAGTGTCAGCAGTGTCATGCAACAATAAAAGTGTCAAGATAACTGTGGTGATTAATGCTCCTGCTGCATCTAGTGGTAGTTTCAGCTCATCCTAAAGTAGAGCAAATGCATCATGTGCGTGGTACAAAGAGGTGTAACATGCAGATCACAGAACTGAGTGTGAGTGAACAATGAGTAGATCTATAAAAAATGAAATGTATGTGAGATAATGCTCAATACTTATATCACTGAGTATCCTGTTTGGTCTTTATTGCATATGAAAGCATTTCTAAATACTTCCATTCAGAAGGTGTGTTGTACAAAAAAAGTCATGTGTTTGGTCAATAGCCAATGGTTGCCATGTAAATGTGGAGGAGGGGTGGCATAGATATCCAAGTTATCAATATCACTTCTGTCCCATCACCGTCCCTATCGGGCGCTCTACATTTCTGCAGGAGCTATGAAATATGCGGCGGTCCAATAAGACGCCTAGCATAATTTCTACTGCTCTACATCTGTGGGCTTCCTTCTCTTCCTTATACACACCCTTAGGTAACAGATGAATCACTAGGCGAAACCTGCGCAGGATGGACTTGAACAAGCATATGGCACAATGAAGCATCACAAGTATTAGGTATTACCAGGGCCACTGAAATCATGCAATTCTGCGACCACACTTTTTTTTTTGCTTTGCCACATAATCCACCATCTGGCATATAATCTGCAGATTTCAACCAAAAAAATAATTGTTTCTAGCTTGAACATATCAAAAGTTACTAAAAACATTGTGACAAGTATGCGTGCATCGAAGGCCCTTCGCAAAGGTTAGCTGATCATCTTTCAGTCGCTTATTTCTGTACTTGGTTGGTAATCTGCTACCAGTGAGGTGAAATCATTGCCAAGACAGGATTACCATGTGTACCACAATTATAAAATAATGAAGCAACACGAACAAAATGTGCTGTAGTAAGCCACATAATTTGACTATTCTTGCTGCATAATTTAGTCAACCCTGGCACAAAATTTGGTGCAATTACTATAATTCCATTAAATTTATAGATACAGACAAATGTTGTTTCACTCACCTTCACCGTCTTGCTTATCATACACTCACTTTCAAGCTAAACACTCTGTCGCACTCTATCAACTCAATGCCCCCCAACCACCCTAACCGACAAGCCATTCAGGTTCAGAGGAAGCTAAAATATATAAAAGCATTAAAAACAGCATTAGCAAAGAGGCTAGCAGCAAATGGGAGATCAATTGGCTTTTTTGCTTTTTTAGCTCTGGTGTTATCCAAGATCTTTTGATTTTATGAAATGTATGTGTGTTACGGGGCTTTTCAGTCAGGCATCCTCCATTAGTCTGTTGTTGTGTCATTCATATTTTTCTTCTACCCCTTCCAGCATGTATCATGGGGTAATGAGTCAGTTCTCTTCAGCCATTGACTGACTTCACTGTAAGTTACAACATGATACCTTTTCAGGGGTACAGTCACACAAAAAGTAGTCATTTTCAGAGCCAGGAACTAGTAATTTGTGTTATTTGCAGACAAGGAAATATGTTTGCTTTTAACCAGTTGTTTAATTTTTTTTAGATTGATGGGGGGACACCAGCTTACCCCAAAAATATTTTTGCAAAACCATAACAGAACACAAGCTGAATTGCTGAAGCCAAAAGGCAGCAGATGACACCAGGCCGCTTTGCTTTGCTAATGCTTGTTTATGTTTCTAGCACAAAGATCCCTTCTCTACCAAATTGTGTGATCCAATGAAAATACTTTATTTCACTGCACCTCCGCTTTGTTCATTATTACGAGATCACCTTCAAATACTGTAGTGGAGACAGGGTCTTATGTGCACACATTGCTATGTTAGCATAAGGGCTTTAGGAGTTAAACGCCATTTTGACACTTTGCTGCTTTTGCACACGACACTATAGGTAGCTGTTATTAGAAGAAAAACTGCGTGCTTGCTTTTTATTCACATGAGAACGGTCTGTTGTTTACATCCCTAGACGTGCACCGCGACCTTAGTCTAAACACTGTGTGCAGACGCCGTCAAGGTCTAATAACAATGTATGCTGTTGAATTCAGGTTGATCGGCCCACGCTCTAGACTCGGGTGCCTTTAATATTGTATTTGCATGCATGATTCAGACACTTGGAGAAAACCTTTCCAGACACAGAGAGCAGAGCTGATCCTGTGATTTGATTCACCTAAGCTGATCTTTGAGGTATGGGGTTCCCCATTCAAACCTAGAGACCTTCTATTAGTTTACAAAACTAGTTTACTAGCCAAGGGAGGGTGGTTCACAAAGTATTATAGGACTTGTTTTCCACTATCATTTTTAATATGATTTCTCCCTTCATTTTCTATGGTATTATAACAATGCTGATGTTAGCCAAAGTACTGCACCTTAGAGCACGTAGTTAAAAATAAACATTTTAAACTTTTCCGTGTCTCTGATTATTCTTGTTGTTGACTGATATGAGAATAATAACAAAAAGGTGTTTCTGATTCCCACCATTCCTGAGAGTACTCTAAGTCGCTTGTTCTGGGTTGTCTAATCATTGGTAGCTTCGAGATGATACGGAGAACAAATGAGACACTGATGCTAGTCGGATAGGGGTACTGGGTACTGAGGTGAGTTTGTTGGTACACCACAATTCACTGAGGTCCTGGTTTCCTGTGCCTAGTTCTGTGCATGAGCAGAATCCCCGCAACATGGTGCACCTAACGTTTTGGTCTTATGATTGAGACGCCTTAATAGTGTTTATATTTGTCCACAACACCCTCACTCTTGTTTCCGGTTGACGGGAGTGACGGTTTAAACCTACCTAAAAAGTTAATATATGGGTTCTCTCAAGCATGACAATTAAAAAGGTTTCATTTTATCTTATAACCTTTTTGTGCTACGGTTTAAAATAGATTGTTTTTCTTCTCTGTGTCCTTATGGCTGAAGTCGCTATTGCAGCACATAGTTGCGCACCTCTCCAGTGTCATTTGACGCAGTTCGGGGTGCCGGACGATGGGATGTCTATTATCTTTGTAGTGAGTGCCGATGCATCGTTTCCCTATGAGCTGTTTTACTCTTGGGTTACTTTTCCGGCAGTGAATGCAGATGATAAGACGTTTCACACATACACTCCTATGGCGGTCCCAGCAAATTACACGCCGTATAGGACGCAGGAAATTCCCATTTCTGCTTGGCAGCACCGTATTTAGTTCAATGGTGCCCTAACCCACACCGTTACACTGGTTCGTCTGGGTCCCTTGTATATTCCAGGGGCCACTTGGCCAGTCTTGGCCGGGTTCACACCACATCAACGATATTTGATAGCCCCGCTGGATGACTTGCGTCAACTCCACACCTGCTTGATTGCGGTGCATAGGGCTTTAGTGCAATACGTCTCTCGCAATGTCCAGGTGGGGGCACCTGGAGTTGCGACGCAACCAGCTGGCCCAGCCGGGATTGCTATTAGTTCCGTCATGGTTAATTTGGTAATGGGCAAGCGCCCCCAGGATAAGGACGATATGCCTTATTGGCTTGCTGAGAAATTTGACCAGCTGGAAGCGGTATTTCCCAATTCTACTCCTGTGGAAAAACATAGGATCCTTACCATTAGTTTGCAGAAAGACTTAGTCCCAGAGGTAACTGATTGTGAGAACTGGGGTAAAGTGTTTGCAGCGGTCTACTCGAATTGCTTTGGCAGACCGTCTATGACTGTACTGCCCTCCATGATCAAGCGTGTTCAGGACCAGCACGGTCCGAAGGCGGCGGTCGAGTTAGGAATGAGGCTTGTTGGTGTGTTCGACGTAGTTGCTGATCACATCCTTGCTAATGTCAAGGGGGATGCAGTCAACTTTCAAGTGTCGAATGAGCTGCGCCTCGTCGTCGACGTCGATAAACCCTGCCGTTACCGAAAATGATTGCGGAGGCTTATAAGACCATTGGCCGCAATAGTTTGGGTGTTAAGCCTTTTGCTAAAACAGTGCAACCGTAAACTCAGACGGTTAAGTCTACTAAAGACGACCGTCCAGCTTTTCTGTAACAAAACTGGAAAACTAAGAAAGAGGGAAAGCAGCAACAGAGGTCTCGTCCCGCGTCACCGGTTCAAGTGACTACTGAACGCACTTATGAATTGCGCACTAGAATTAGGTCTCCTGATAGATTTCAGGTTCATGTACAACGTTCTCCTCGTTCTTCACAGGAAACATCGGTCTCACAGTCCGGTGGAGGAGAACGTGGCAAAGGTCGGGGTGCCCCTCAAGAACGTGAACAGCCCCGCCAGGCTGATGGTAAAGGCAAGCAGGAAGAGTTTGCACGTCAACGACCCCCGTTTCAGAAATAGAAGGTTGCTGCACTAACAGCGAGGTATGTCACAGATAGTGAGAACGCAGCTTCGGAAGCTGACATGGGCACTAACGCTGCTAGATAGCGCAGCAGAGGTTACAATAGTGCGGCAAGCACTGCGTCCATATCTGAAGGCGACAGCAACTGACACATTTATTACTGTAGAAACTGCTGACACTAGAGTGGCTCCCCCTGACAGACTATATGACATAGTCCTTTTAATAGGAGGTGACATACAACGTACCATAAAAGTGATTTTGGGGGGAAATCGGACCTCTACATATGACATTTTGTTAGCAGAGGCGGACTGGCCCCCAGCTTTCATTTTGGCCGCTCCTCGAGGGGAGGAGGTAATCCTCCCATCTTTCACGCACACTGTGCCGAAGGAGCAAGCTCAGAACTTTGCAGAAGAGTGGGCGCAGGTGCTTGCTCCGGCATTGTACCGTACTCAGGTTGGGTGGGATAAATTGTCGCCAAGCCATGAGATGCCATTACGGTCTATGCTCCAGCCACAACCCCAATATCCCATGCGTTGCAAAGCTAGATCTCACGTCGCAGAAATCCTTGAACAATTGGAATGTCAAGGTGTAATTGAGACATGTGTGTCACCCATGAATAATCCTCTTTTCAATGTAACCGAACCTGATGGGTCGTACCGCCTAGTTTTGGATTATCAGCATTTGAACTTTCATTGTCAGACCTGCGCGGTACAGAACACCCACAGTTCTGCCCTCGTTGATAGTCTCGTGAGAAAAATGTTTAAGACCACACTTGACATCTCCAATGGCTTTTATAGCCATAACCTGTCCTCTATTAGCAGTCAGTGGACAACCTTTACTTCTGGCGGCAAACAGAAACAGTTTAAAAGATTAGCCATGGGCTCCAAAAACAGCCCTGGTGTCTTTGCCGCGCGTGTAGTCTCTCTGTTGGAGAGCATTGACCCTGATGCGTACTCGTATGTTGATGATATCTATCTCACAGACGACGAATTATGGCCGCATCTGTGTCGCGTTGACCGCATAATTGTTATGTTTGCGGACTTCGGTTTTAACTTTGCAAAATCACACATTGTAGAGTATACAGTGTGGTTTTTGGGCTATGAAGTCAACAACGAAGGTCGAGGTTTAGCACCTCACTTCCTGGAGAAATGCGCATGTTTGCGTGCTCCCAAAACTCTGAAAAAACTACAATCTTTGCTGTTTTTTTTTAATTTCAGGCGTACTTACAGTCCCGATTACGCCCTGCGTATCAAGCCGCTATATGCCTTGGTACAACCTACTTTTTCCAAATAGAGCTAGCTGCCAGAACATTCAACTAGCCTGCAATCTTTGCAGGCAGATCTTCTTGCTTCTAAATACTTACTGACGCGTGATAACCACACTAACCTTGTAATAAGAATTGTGCCTGGCGCAGTGGGTTTCACGTACTTAACGTTCAATGAGGGAGCCACAGTCCCTATTGCTTACAAGTCACACCTGTACACTTCGGCTGAAATTAGCTTTTCCACTGTTGAAAAAGTTTTGACTGCAGTGCAGATGGCGATTCTGAAAGAGAGAGCGCTGTCGCAAGGGAAACGCATGTTGCTTGTCACACCGTATCCTGCCCTAGATGCAGTGACAAAAGCCAGTGTACCAAATTCTAAAGCTTTGCATCCGCATTGGATACAATGGGCCACTTCTTTGACGTCTCCGGATGTCACTTACAACTTTGATGCCTCATTGCAGACCCAGGAGTATTTGCAGTATGAATTTGTCCATCCAGCTCCTCTGTCTTTGTTCCCGCTTGAGCATTACCATTTTATCATCTATACTGACGGTTCCGCGCAACCGGCGACGGAATCTAAGCATGCTTATTCAGTGGCCTGCGCAATAGTGGCTGGTACTTTCGTGAATGGTGAATTCAAGTCTGATGGTGTGCACACGCACACATTGGGTGATTGTACCGCCCAGTTGGCAGAGGTTCGTACTCTGGTGCTTGCACTGGGGTTTGCTGATCCTCGAGTTACTACTCTTATAGTGAGTGACACTTTTTACTGTGTGCAGTCTTTCAACAACAATTTATTCTTTTGGTCTCAAAATGAGTATCGTGATTCCAAAGGTAGCACAATCAAGCATAAAATGCTTTGGGTTCGAGTCGCAGAACTTAAACAACGTCTGCCACTTGTGAATGTAATTCATACTCTTGGGCACCAATGCATAGGTGTCCACGATGTTGCCAACAGTTTAGCTGACAAAGCAGCGTAAACAGCAGTGGCAACATATCTAGTAGCAGCAGTTACAAGATCCAAAAGTAAGATTGATGATGACATCTTGGCAGCAATTGCTGCAACAGAGAAGGGTGATAATTACCCTCGGGGTTTCCTTTCTAAATACTCTTATCATTTAAGTCCTGATAAAGTTCCCTATGTGAGAATTAACGACGTTGGTGACAGATTGATTCCCAACGCGGAATGCAGACTTTCCTTGATAACAGCCGCTCACGAGGGTATGGCTTCTGCCCATGCCGGCGTATCGGCGACTGTTACTATCTTACAACAACGTTACTGGTGGCGTGGATTGTATAAACAGACTCGTGCTTATGTCCTTGATTGTGACATTTGACAGCAGATTAAACCTTCGACTGATGCGCGTCCACCTCACACACAATTGTACATATCTAATAAACCACTTGGGTGTGTTTATTTAGATCACTGCGGTCCTTTCTCCTCTGATACTGCGTATAAATACATCTTAGTTGCAGTGGATTCGTGCACACGTTTTCTATGGGTCTGGTCACAACGAAGTGCTGATGCTCGAACTGTCATCAGGGATTTGCGTGTCTTTGTGGGAATTTTTGCATGTGGTACCCTTCATTCAGACCAGGGTCCAGCGTTCGCCTCTACGACGTACAAGGATGCCATGAGATCTTTGGCGGTCCAAGTCACATTTTCGTCTCCATACCGGCCTGAGGGCAATAGCGTTGTGGAACGAATGAACCGTGACTTAAAGCAATCCCTGACAGCTAGGGTTTTAGGTACTGGCAGGAACTGGTTGGCCCATTTGTATAGCGTTCAACGTGCACTTAATAATCTCCCTAGAAGGTCGCTGGGTGGGTGGACCCCATACGAAATGCTCATTGGCATAAAGATGTTTGTCCCGGACCTTGATGGTCTAGACATGGCCCTTTGACGTAGATTATCATTCTGCTGTATTACAGAATCTACAAGAGACCAGAGACAGTCTTGCAAAGGAACACTTGCCCTCCAAAACTGATGCTGCACTTCAGATTCCGGTAGTTGGCTGGCTACCTCGATTTGCTGACCTGGTCCGTGAGAAGGTGGAGAACAAGAAGGAGTTCGGCCCCTCTTATCGTGCTCCAGTTCCAGTGCTTGGCGTGCAGGGTACAAGAACAGTCATTTTACCTCCACTTCCTGGTCGCAAGGATAACAGGTACAGCTCCATTGACAATGTCAAACTACAACGAGTGGTCGATTCTTCTTAGTATGACTCCAGCGGTCTCTTGTCCAACAATGCTAAGAAATTCTGTTTTGGCTCCGGCAAATACCAACAGGCCTGACATTGCCATCGAGATGCATACAGTTACTAATCCTTTATTGACTCCACCAGGCTGGTGGTCCCGTTGAAGATACTGAGTATACCTCTCCCACAGATATGTCATTACCTGGTGTGCAATCAAGTGCAGTCACGTTTTTCATTTGACACTAACTCTACAACATCGAATGCCCCATCGAAAATTTCTATTTTTGCTGTTTTGTTTAAAAGACCTTTTTTAATTCCCCCTTTGGACTTACATTTGGCTGGTGCTCATATCTATTTTTTTGTTTATGTCGATTGGATTTGTAGTTGTATTTTTTCGTCTAGTAAATGGACCTTATCTGCAATTAGATTAATTGATGGAACTTTGGCACCCCACTCCTCGTCACACATCATGAAGAGATACCAGACTTTTGTTAATATTACTGCTGTGCCTGTGTTAGATGGGATTGTATGGGATGCTGTAAAATTTCTAATTCATGGTCCTACAGAGGTGATTAATATCCCCAATATACTTTGTGTTTCTATGGGGGATGTTGTGATACAAAATATATGCTCTGATGATTGGGATGTCCAAGCCGTAGAGGCTCTTTTTTCTGATTTGAAATATTATGCTGCTTTTGATGCTGAAGATTTGCATATAGACACAGCAAATTATGGAGAGTGGTTTTGTTACCAACACTATGGCAATCGTTTTCTGCATAAAGCAAATACATTTAGAAATATCGTCAATTATACACAATGGGAACATTGTCCAGCTCCAATTGAGGGAAGCTCCAAAACTCTAGTGAAAAAATTTACATATTTTTCTGATTTCAGTGTATCCAAACCTGAAGCCTGTTACTTATAAAATGGCTGCTGAGTCAGCTTCCAAAGTTAGACTAACCCACACTAAATTATTGTATTCCAAGGGACATATGTATGAAATAAATTTTTATTCGCAAACGCTGCAAATCGCAAAAAACAGCGTTTGCAAAATGTGCGATTTCTAAATCTGCGAAACCAAAATTCTGCGAATATCCTTGCGAATTCCTAAATAGCGATTTTCTCAGTTTGCGAAATTCGCAAACAGGGTATCGCAATCTAAGAAATCGCAAGTACATGTATGAAAGATTCGCAAATTGCGAAATTGATAAATTTGCAAATTAAGAAATCGCAAGTAACACCAAGTGCATGCATGAACGTATCTTCAGGCTGCGAATCACTCTGTTCCAGCAGACTGAAGAGGACATCCGTGACAAGTACAGGCTGCACCCACAGACCATATTGGACCTGATTGAGGAGCTGAAACCCTATTTGGAACACCCAACACGCAGGACACAAACAATTCCCACCCATGTGCAGGTCCTGTGCTCCCTGCACCTCCTGGCATCAGGGAGTTTTCAAGGGGTCATAGCGGAGGTTTGGCGGGGTGTCACAGAGTGCCCTGTCGCGCTTTTTCCATGCCTTTCTAGATGCAATGCTACAGAGGCTATCACATCACATATACTTCCCCAGCACCCAACAGGCATTACAGCAAACAAAACTTTACTTCTACCAGATTGCCCGTTTCCCCCACGTCATTGGCTGCATCGATGGGACCCATGTGGCCATCACACCCCCATCAGCAACTGAATATGTCTACAGAAACCGTAAATGCTACTATTCCCTGAATATACAGATTTTTTGCAATGCTAAGTATATCATCAATGACATTGTACCAAAATACCCTGCCAGTACACATGACTCTTTCATCTTTAGACATAGTGGGATACACAGACGTCTGAGTGCTGGAGAGTTTGGCGAGGGATACCTGCTAGGTAAATACATGGCACACATCCATACATCCACTACATCTCCTGAGGGGGAGGACATTGACTTACCTATTGTGTGTATCCCTGCAGGTGACAGTGCCTATGCAGTGCGGGACTTCCTCCTGACCCCGTACCTGGATCCAGCCAATGCAAGTGAGAGGAGATACAACAGGGCACACAGATCTACACGCTGCGTCATAGAGCGTACGTTTGGAATTCTAAATAGCCGATTCTGGTGCCTGCATAAAAGTGGAGGTGCACTGCAATACAGCCCTGAGACCTGCTGTAAAATTGTGGCAAGCTGTGCAATGCTCCATAACATGGCTATGAGGAAAGGCACCACAATTGATGTGACCGATACAGACACATCGGATGACGATTGCCCTGCTCCCCCTGGCAGACAAGCATCAGGAGTCGAGGCAGCTGCCGGACGTCAGAGACGGACTGAGATCACGCAAAACTACTTCTAGGTGAGTAATGATGACATGAGCCAAAAAAATGATTGTAATCTGTGCTGTGTTTATTCACACTTCAAAAGGATTCACTGTTGCTGTACCCAGCACATGTTATGCACACAGTGCAGGTACTTCACAAGAAAGTGTTCAATATGCATTGCTGGGTTGCATCACCTATTGAAGCAAATGTGTCACTGTACAGTTCACCTCCTCCGGTGATGGATTGGTGCTGTTTGGGATCCAGGATGAGTGCGCTCCGAGGGGTTCCTAGGTACTGCACACTGTCTGGCACTGCGCCTTCTTGCTTCAGGCAATGTAGGTGTGATGCTACTCCTACTTGAGGTCTCCTCGCTCTCCCCAGTGACCATGAGTGCGGTGCCACCTGAGTTGGCCGTCTGCATTTGCTCAACTGCACTGGTGATCTGTTCCAGCCCTCTTGCAATGTCTTGACAGCAGTGTGACATTTCTAACTGCATGGTAATGCTGCGATGTGTCAAATTGCTGGTGGTGGTTCACCGCCTTTGTGTAGTTATGCAGCCGTGCGTTGGCACGTTGGGCAGCCCTGTCACTGGCGTCGTGGTTTTGCTTTAGGGTATCACAGAGGTCATGTATGGCACCTGCCATGGCCATGATGCCCTCTCCCATGTAGCGCTGATTCATGTTGAGTGTGCAGAGCTGCCTATTAATGGAGCGCAATGATTTATATTGCAGGCACTGTACCTGCAGCATGCTGATTTCAAGTCCTCAAAATACTGTGTGCTCCTCATCGGTGGCAGAGCTGCTCCTGGGCCTTGACCTGAGTCTTTCCATTGCTGCGACACTCATTTGTGGGGTTTCCTGCCTCCGCATGTGTGACACACCCTGCCTTGCCTCTCTTTGATCACTCTCCTCCCCTGTGGGCTCTATGTCATCCTCCAAAGGAGGCAGTGGGGGCACATGTGTGCGCTTCCTGCGCATGAGTGTTGTTTGCTCTGTCTCTTCACTTAAGTCCCCATCATCATGCTGGTCCTCAGGATTTGTAAGGTCATCTCCCTCTGCACTATCATCAAGTGCCCTGGATTGTGCTGTGGAATACATGAGTTTGTGTTGTTGTCTGCATTTTGCACTCAATAAAGTTTCTACAGTTTGTCTTGGCTAACTTCTGACACTGTCTTATTCCCTTATCACCGACCCACATGTTGCATTTGATTTCCTATGTGACATGGACACACTGTCATACATCTTACTACAACTCCCATGATGCATTGCTGTGTGTGCTGTAAGAATTGGACCGGAGTGACATGTGTTGTGTATATTTTGTGCATTTGTGAAAGTGTGCATGGGATGGGGATCAGGGCAGATATATTTTGCATGCATCTTACCTTGGCTGCTGGATGCAGGGTCGGAGCTGTCAATGTCAGCCACACCACCGACGCTCTCAGGCAGGAGGGTGGACTCCACAAGCTCCTCATGGGGTGTTGGCTCTGCTGATGTGGATGGTCCTCCCCCGGTCTTGTTGGCCTCCTTGAGTCTGGCTGCCACCCTCTCCTTAGACCTTTGCCGCATGTCATACCATCGCTTGCGCAATTCTTCAACAGTGCGATGAGTAACACCCACAGCATTAACTTTCTCTTGAATGTCCAGCCAAATCTTTCTTTTCCTTGACTCTGGGACTCTCAGTGCCTTTTTCCCAAAGAGAAGCTCATGGCTGCATACCATCTCCTCTATGAGGACCTCCTGCTGCTTGTCAGAGAATTTGTGTTTTCTCTTCATATTTCACCCTCCTTGCCCTCATGTTGCTTCTGGAACTCCATTGGGGTTTTTCCTCTCCTGTGATGACTCCTCACACTCTCCAAACAGCCTCTGACTGTGGCTCAGGCAATCAGGTGCAGCAAATCACTCCCACTTCCTGGTTGTGATGTCATCAGGCTGCACCTGTATAGCAGATTCCCGCTTTTGCGATTTCTTAATTTGCGAATTTCGCTATTAAAGATTTGCAAACCATGTTTCTGAGAATTTTTAGAGAATTTTAGGTAATTGCTAAACATTAGCAATTTTTTAAATACATCCCGATTTGCGAATCTCAAACTGCAAATCGCAAAATATCGCAATTTGAGATTCGCAAAACGGGATGTTCATACATATGCCCCCAAGTCCTTTATGGATGAATTAGCTATAGGGGGCTATGAGCTGTGGAAAGATATCATTGATCTTAAATCGGTTTGGGGTTCTAAAGCTTGGCAGGTACAAGGCACAGAAGTTCTGCATCGTGCATGCCTTATCCCGAACCACATGTTGTTTTTTAATTCTACCATTTTTCAGTCCACCTGCTTTGGATTGGCTACTTCTAAAAAGATGAATTCTGGACGCTTATCCGACCTGGGATAATCACACAGATCTGTCCCTTGATGAATTACAGTCATTCATTACCAATACATCCTTCAATATTTCGAACTTAGATCCGTAAGGATGGTTAATATGGCAAAAAAGTTCTGATTCTTGTCAACATCATTTTCTGGGTCTGCACCCTGGATAAACACAGGTTAGGATTGACCCCAGATTTTAATCTTCCCATTCTGTTACTACCTATTCTGTAGGAAAATTATGTCAAAACTGGCTTACACATTCCACCTTAGCGTCAGTTAAACATCATTTATCCAAATTAAATGGCAAAGTAAATTTGAATGATTTTGTTAAGGGCCCTGTGGGTGGCAGGTCCAAAAGATGGGTGTATGCTGTTTACAACGAAGTTTGGAAATTATCTCAAATTGAAGCTGCTTCTAGGTTAAGAGTTATTGATCAAGCGAATTTGGAAAAAGTGCTTGCTGTCATTGATAATAGCATAAACACCCTTTCTTCCAGAATTTACACATTAGATAATATTGTTTCATCTGTTGTGGATATTGTACAGGATGGTATGTCTGTTTTATACCATGGTCAAAATCAATTGCGTTCTATAATGCAGTTTGTATGGACTTTAAAAACATTGAAGGCTGGGAAAGTTCCCGGGGACTACATTAACACATAATCTTTATTCCTGCCATTTAATCTGACTGATAAAACAGTATGCCTTAGGCAGATACAAACCATTGGGCACCGCTTTCCTGCATGACGTTTGGTCACTCCCATTTACATACAGGTGCCTGAGAGAGGGTAAAGAGGTTTATTTATAAGGAGAGGAATGCACTTCCACACCTGATCACTCAGTAGTCTGTAGGAACATCCAATTGCATGGTGCATGCAACGCGCACGCACCGAATTTAGCTTGCATTCTGAAGGGAAATCCTGTGCCAGCGATTACACTCACTTTCACGTTATTAGCTAACGGTAGTTGTTTGCTTTTAAATAACGAGGCATGCTGCGGGATGCTAGTAGGGATTCCGTACATTGTAACTGTCTCACAACGAGTAGTCTGTTGTAAGAATGCCCTTTTCCCACCCCCGCATGGAAGACTGGATGTATCCATCTGGCCTTCCATATCAACCTTGAAAGCAGAGTTCAACAAGATGAGCAGAATAAGGGCTCTATTGTCTCAAAAAGAAGTCTCCCTGACTTCCTCCGTTGAAACATTTGTCCTTCACGTAGCAAACACCTGCACCGAGGTGCATGCGCTTTTAAATACTGATCTCCCCCTTCATTTCGGTGCTCTGATTCATACTATATTCAATGCCTCGTCAACAACTGGGTTGGTGCATTTTTTCAAAGTTGTGGGCTCCGGCCTTGTGACCTCCTTCCAAACAATATTTGGTGTGATACCGGCATTTTTTCATTCTATTTTTTCCAGCGTCTTCGGCGGGCTTCCGTTAATTCTCACCTTGACTGCTGGTGTGCTGCTGTTGGTTTGCTTGCTCCGCAATGGCTGCACGATCTGCATCACACGACAGCCTGCCCCGGCTGCTTCAATTGCGCAACCGGATGCTTGAAATCTATGGAACATTACCACTGGCCACATGAGGAGCACAGCCTATGGATTATCCTTCCGGTTCTCATACCTCTCTTGCGTGCAACCTGTTTTCCATTGCCTAGATTGCCATTCGAATGGGCTCTGGATTTCTGCCTATCCAACACAGCGTCTCCTGCCCCGGTTTATGATCGACTAATGAGTCCCTTAGTGGCTCATGAGTTGGACTGTTCTGGTAGCGGGATTATGGCCTGTGGAGCGGCGCACGGAGTCCTAGGGAATTGGGATATATATGCGGCAGCATATGCCTTCCTGGCGCGAAGTTATCTTGAAGAACACGCAAGTTGTCCTCTGATGTTGCTAGAGGCTCCGGTTATCGAAGAACATGGATGTTCATGTGCTTTACTTGACTGGATGGCAAACTCATTTACTAAACATTACAATGACTTCCTGTTGGAGGCAGTTGCAACATACTGTGCCTACACGTTGATGGATTAAATTGGCAGTTGTCCATCTTCTGTTCGTCCTAATTCGGATATTTTTTATATTTTTCTTTTTTACTCCACATTGGGCTGTATACCGCCCCTGAGAGATGTTTTAATTTTTTACTTTTATACTTGCATGCTGCGCTCGTATGCTTTATGCACACAGCCTTGGCTGCAGCGCACAAACAGCTTATGCTGAGCAGGACAAAGGCCTATCTCCTAAATGGCAAAGTTGACCCGCAAAAATACGTGAGTACAAGATGAGCACTATACAGAATACTTGGTGTTTTTGATTTAATAGTCTATAATATTTCTCCAGCTATAGAACAACTCAAACCATCAACTAATGTATACATGATAATGGACATGCCTTTCAGTTCAGTAGCATTCATTGTAAAGACGGGGTCAGGAATGTAAGGTGAAACACTTCTGTGTGTTAAGGAAATGATTTCTTGAATTTTAAATGCACCTTATCCTTCTCTAACGTGTTTTTTGAATGATTTAGAGCTAGAGCCAATCCTTGGCTCTGCTCTACTCATTAATTTCTTGGCTCGTCCACCTCTACTCTGAGGTATTCCTTCTCCTGTATTGCTATATTCTGGGGTCAGTGCATTAAAAATTACAGAAATGGGGATGGTCAGGGTAATTGAGTATTTCTTACATTGCTCTTTTGTCAGCCTTCCACATTACTTTGTGGTTTTGTAGAGACCCTATGTGATGCTCTGTCTGTTACGAAAGTATACATCCAAGCTGCTAAATGTACACAAGAACTACATTTTATCTTTCTTTTCTCAGGTTTGCTGAGTGCTATTGACATATACCATCCGCCGTTCTTGAATTTCCAACCTGCATGTTTTACATTGTGTGGCTTATCAGCCACGTTCCAACATTACAGTCATCAAGTGCAGACTGTGAACGAGGATTCGTTCTCTAGAACTCTATCAAGTCTAAACCAAGAACTAGACTGTAGGAAAATCACTTGGTTATGCTGATCAGGACAAAGGCCTATCTCCTAAATGGCAAAGTTGACCTTGATGCAGTTTATCAGGACTGGACCAGCAAGAGAAGCAAATGTGTCACACATCTAGTGATGGCACTTGACTTGTCTGAGCCACCCTTTCCCACAGTCTGTTTGGCCTGGATGGGCACATTTCACACACTTCCTCTTGGCAGGGACATGTATCATTAGGTTGCACATCAAAAGGTAACTGTGTTATGTAATTGTCAACTTGCAAAATATATATTCTCTTGTATACTCTTCCAGCAATCCCCCACCAAATGACCAGTGCTTCACACAATAATATTCAATACAAATCTTATAATTGTGCTCCCTTCTGAGTCATGTCCTTTTCTAAGCCTGGGTTATAGGTGCAACTAGAATAAACAATTAATGTCTCTACGCTTCAAAACTGCCTCGAGACCCTGTTAATTAGAGCTATATGTGTGAAGTGGACTTGTTCTCAATCTCATTATAAACAATGGTTTTGAGTGCTAACTGGCACAGTTTTATATACTTGCATGCTGCGCTCGTATGCTTTATGCACACAGCCTTGGCTGCAGCGCACAAACAGCTTGCACTGCCGCACACAGAGAAAAGAAATTAGAGGGAACATTGCTTGTGACTGCCTGTTTAGTAGCAAAATCTAGAAATTGTCAGTGTTTAGTGGGGTGCCTCGAGCTTTTGGTCCTGGTGTCACTGCACCTGCTGCACCATTAAAATCATGACCCTGTTGTCTGCAGGGTAAGTGCACTTGTGACTGCCTGTAAAGTTTTACATGTTAACAACAATCTGGAGCTTTTGGCCCCGGTGCCACTGCTCCTGCTTCAAGTCCCTTTTGACTGTAAGGTAACTACAATTGTGACTGCCTGTTTAGTAGTCAAATATAGGAATATTATGTGTTTAGAGGAGTTCTGAGAACTTTTGGGCCCGATGCTACTGCACATGCTGCACCATTCAAATCATTACTGTTGTCTGCAAGGTAACTGCACTTGTGGCTGCCTGTTTAGCAGCAAAATATAGCATAGGTCTTGTATATTAACTTTCATTTTAACACGTAATGTTAACTACAACATTTAGAATTTGATCATAATGACCAAAATGATTACGTTGAAAAAATCAATCCGCTAATGCCTACTAAGTGATAAGAAAGGTACTGATGCATGTATAGGAAATGCCACAAACGCTCGAAGGCTGAACCATCTGCTTTACACGACTAATAAAAAGCAAACATTCCAGGATACTGTTAAAAGCTGTCTGCCCTTTCCTGTGGTAAGAGATCTTATCATGACAGTGAATGGGGCTTAAACTGTGTGAACAGCATTAGTAGAAGTATCATAAATGGGTGCAGCCAGGGGAAGTAAACCCAAAAAAAACTGATAAGAGCCCCTTTTTAAGATAGACTAAATACAAGAGATATTACAAGCACAGTGCAAGTGCTATGCAGGCGAAACCTAAAAAGGCCTCTCCTCTCTTGCATTTAAAACACTACAACTAGGGAGCGAAATGGCAAATTTAGAAGACAAGAATCATACAGGCACCTGCAAGTTTTTGGGCTCCCTGAATAAACGGTAGACTCTGCTGGTTCGTACATTACTTTCTTAGAAAAATGGATCCCACAAGTTACTAACATCCTTTTTATCAAGGAACTAGAAATGGAGAGAGCACATATGGTTACATCACAAAAAATGTGAAATAAGTAAAAGCCCAGACCAATTGTTTGCAAGCCATTACGATACCAACACAGAGAAAGGAAACTAAAATAAGCACAAGATGACACAAGGTAACACAAGGGTTTAAGCGAGATTTACTAAGCCATGCAAGGACACCTTGTGTGGCTCTGCATGGCTGAGTAAATCAGGAGTTAAGTAAGGTAGCACAAATTGCTGCCTTCCATTAATCTGCATTGGAAGGTGTTCCATGGGTGGACCATGGGCGTTCCCATGCATCCACCTATGGATTTTGAAGCACTCTCAGATTTACTAAGGATAGTAAACTTGGAACTGGGTTAAAATTGTACATCTTCCCAACAGAGGCATAACAAGGAGAAATATCTTCCTTTTTCATTGTAATTTACTCTTTCTCTATGTGCTGCATTCTGCAGCACACAAAGAGGAAAATGCCTCTAAGGACTGTTTTTGTGAAAATCTGTTGTGTGACATTTTGATAAATGTGGCCCCAAGTTATTAACATAGTTTGTTGTCTACTAATTTCGAGCAATTACCCAAAGTTATTAACATGACCGGGCATAATTATTGCATCAGATTATCAATAAGATCATTTTGCTTCTGGTCTTACTCTCTGAACCTAAACTTCATTTACCTCCAATCCTCCAAGAAATCCATTTGGGAGCCTCTAGATTTGTATTGTGCTATTATGAAACCCCCTTTAGCAACGAGGAAGACCTTCAACCATGCCCTTAACTTCTTTCCATATACAGTAAATGTACACATCTGTCGACTACTAGTAGACGTAATGTAGCTGTATAAGCTTCATGTACCACAGTCAATCACCTGCTGCGCCTTTACTTTACTTCGTCTTACTTATCAGTAGGAATTGTTTATAGATATGTTTTGTTTCCTGCCATTTATAAAACAATAAAATCTACTGAACATTAAAAAACTCAAACTTCTAAAATAGATTGTTCATCATTCGAATTTGCTTGTTAAAATGCTGAATTATTGATTTATAGTGTGGTCTTTATTCTGTCTTGAATAGGAAAAGGTACTATCAACTTTCCTAGCGGTACAAAACCCGCTGACTAACTTACAAGAGGTGTGTTTGTGGGCAGAATGAGATACACTTAAAGGTATATGATTCAATAGGACATCACAAAGGTGCAGGGGGTTTAGGTAGGCTGTAAGGGACTGGCGAAAGAGATGCCCTTTTACCCATGGCCAGGAAGCTCTACTCTCTGAGACCTCATAACGCGGTCCGCGTTAATTCTGATTACCAAAACGGAACAATCACCTAACACATGCCTTGTTTTATGTACTTGAATGAACCTTGTTGCCTTCAAAATATATGAACGCAATTGACACCTGTAACAAGAATAAGTTGATTGCATATATTCTATCATTGGTCACCAATCCTATGTCATTTTTAACACATTGGACCATGTTTAAAAAAAGGACTATGATTTTGTTTTATCTATCAACTGATAAATATTTTTTGCAAACTGATATAAAAAATGTGATTACAAGAAAATTAATTAATTACTCAGGCAAGGTTATTGTATAGAGACAGCACAAGCTAGCAAATGCCTGCATTCGACAGATATAATTTTACTTTCCAACAGTGATGAAACAAAGAAAACCGTAGATTTGGAAATAATACACTCCCTTTCTGGAGCATTATATTGGTTTAACCAACTGCAAATACAGCTATTGCACTCCTTGCACGACAGCCCATATTATGTTCATTTTGGAATTAGACCCACAGTGCTGCAAGTAATGTTCATTAACGCCAAACCTTTAGAAAAAGGTTTATCTGACAAAACACCCACATTATCCGTGACAGAGCTTTTTGTCAGACTTAGGCAAATTGACATTCATGAAATGAGTTGGAACATTATTTCCCCAATGTCAAGACAGACCAATCCCACAGCGGAGTGGTCTCTTGAGCTTACCAAGTAACGTTATTGGCTATGTGATGTTGCAAATAAATGCACAATGATGGCTGGTGACGGAGGGGAGGAGGAACTACTAGATGGAGGAAATGTCATTATTAAGGACGATATAGAAGAGAATGAAACTCATGTGATGACTAAATGTGGGGCGCCAATCTCTGTGATGAGATGTTTCTTGGTCCTAGCTGTGCAAGGAAGAACTAGATTCACTTCCAAGATTTGGAAAGCTAAGGCAAACGGAGGCAAGCACTAGTTTCACTACCATTGTAAGCAAACAAGAAACTGATACTGGTCTTAACTGTTGTCAGATTTCACTAAAACCTAGCAGAAGGGTTGTACTTTTGGAGCATTTCTACACTTTGGTGCCTGCAAGCCAGTTCACACATTGTCTGTGTTTTACCAAGGATCAAACGTGGAGGCGATTATGTGCGAATGTTGGCCAGTGAGATTGGGAGAGGAATGCATAAACTGTTAAAGTAGCGTAAAAATATAAACACTGCCTCGAACCCCTGCAGTAATTTGAGGCAGCTTCAGGACTGTAAAAAATGAATACCAGTACATGTAGCCATTAAAACAAGTTGGACTGAAATTGTCCCTGCTTCTGAAAGAAAACATAGCATCCCATCAGCAAAAGTATGTTATGGTGTTTCCCCAAATCCGCAACGCTAAACTCTTAAGACAATTATCACAGTTAACACATTTCCTTTTTTAAACAATTTACAAAGCTATATCCCAAACCAACCTGATTGATTTTAAAATCTACAATGAAATAAGTAGCTTTAAATAAGGTAAAACATAAGTGACTTATGTTAGTTATTCGTTATTAGCAGCACGATTGAAACTATAGTAGTACAGTTGGTCTTGGAAAGGGAATTTAGCTTACTATGCTGATATGATAAATCCAAAGCCAACAATGACACCAATACATGGCATATTGTAGGTCTGCATTTTGTCCTAGCAATTATAGCATTTACATCTTCCAAACTTTCATTCAAAATATGTCCTATGTTCTCAAACCTACTACAAATATGTAAAATATAGTCTCCATGTTGTATGATGATAGCAGGCTTAAAAAGACCCTGTGCAATGAAAAGCTGACATAACTTTTTAGACACTATCTTATTCCTCTCTGCTTCTTACAAGCTAGTATTTGTCCTGCACAGTCGAATCCATAAATGCTGCATCACTTTGCTTTGTTAAGTCACCCTTTGGATTCGGCCGAGAAAGCCTGAGAAAAGGTTTGCAGGAAAGATGCCCTATTTAACGGAATTCAATCTGTCCCAATAGATTTGACTCACTAACATAAATGTATGAATGTAGATTCTATCGCTGTAATGAGGACTGCATAAATCTCAGTTACTTCAAAGGGCTGAAATTCAACCTCCCATTTTAGCAGCAATAATCAGGCCTTAATGGGTTCTTTTATTAATTGTTTCTCTCCAGGATTTGAAAAAAGGCCACCCGTCAGAGCAGGACCCAGACTGATACCTCGAGAATGCCCTTTCTTTCCCATGACTCCCTTTTCTCTCTTCACTGTCTTTAGGATGTTTACACGCGCTATTCGCCTAAGGAGTAGGACTGAGTTGGAGTGAACTAAGCTAAATTCACTGTGAAATATGTGAAAGCGCATTGAACGACTAACAGTAAGTGAAACATATCCAGGCTGTGCACCCAATGCACCACTCTGCAATAAGGGAATAGTGCAAAGAGTGCTCAGCAAGTTAGTCACTTGTTAATTTCTCAGTTATCCAGGTATTCCCATGATTAATTCAAAGTATTGTTTTTAAAAAAACTACTTTGTTAATAAAAGTTGCACCTAGCTTTTGCAATACAAATCTCGTAATGCTTTTCGTTTGATTTGCAAACCAGACTTTAAGCAATCTTATTTTAACCTACCTCAACCCAAGGTAATTAATTGTTCACCTTCGTTTTTCTGCACCTAATTGTGTAGTGCAAAAAATATGCAATTCCGAGGGGTCTGGAAATAGAGATTCAGAATTAATACACCCAGAGGTAGAACTATTGCAGGTGTTGATAATTCTAATTTGCAGCAATACTGTGGTATGCTGAGTTGTACCTTGAGAAATGGGGAGTTTCAACCTACAAACTATGCTTTTTGTGCTTTAGTGTAAATGCATTAAGAAATATATAATATAATAAGATCGCTTATATGAACATGCTGTGATATATATATATATATATATAAATAACGCAGGATGTTCATCCTTACGCGTTTCGGCAGAATAGCCTTGTTCACAGGTGAGCATTATCATTCTATTACTGATTTAGTGCCTTAAATCCGAATGGGCACGTGACTAGAATGAAATCCTTCAACTCCTAACATGCACCAGCAGTGTCAATACAAAATGCGAACTGTTTCCAATATTTTTTCTTGTCAGGCACCTTGTAATTTGCAAACCACCTGTTCTGGGTCACAAACCAGAATATATCTGATTGGCTCAACAGGGGGTCCAGTTTTTACTCCAATTGCTATATAATTGGCAAAATGGCTTAGTGAATTAACATTCACTAAATTCATTTAATTTTGGCAATGCAGGCTGGGTCCTCCTTGTTCTAGATGTTGATAAATTAAGTGCCATTAAACTGGGTCATAGCAAAGTTTGTTGCCGAATACCAATTCAACAGCTTGCTCGGTTCCCTCATTCACCTGCAAGTGTGCAGGGTTAGGTCATCCAAGAGAGGAGTTGGCCTAACGGCTAGGGCGCTCGACCTCGGACCTGGGGAACTGGGTTCGAGTCTCGGTAATGACGCTGAACATCCTGTGATTCTGGGCAAATCACTTAATCTCCCTTTGCCTCACAAAAAATGAATGTGTGTCCTCATGTAACGTAACTGGTGCTATGTAAAGCGCTCTGATACCTGATTGGATTCGGGTCAAGTTTGCGCTATATAAAACTCTGCAAAAAAAAAAAAGAAGGTACAAATATATTTTAGGTCTTCTGCAGGAAATTCGCTAATTGCTTCCCACCTTACATCAAAAGGGTGCACTACCAAAGACCTTTTTCATGATGGACTCTCGGCCGCAAGGAGGGGATGGACAATTGGTGCACCTTTCAGGTTACCTTGGGTAGCTCTAGGCTCATGGAGCTGTCATAGGTTCACCCCTTACTTCCTCTTCACAATCCATGGATGCAGTTATGGAAGGCTGATAAGAGCAGAGTGGTATGTTGATTTTACATCCAAGCCCTTCTTGCTACCATGTTGGGTACCTCATGGCTCATCACTGAGCCCAACATTGTTTCATCTTCACGTCACCCCCTGGCATCCTTTATTTTTTACAGAGTTTTATATAGCACACACTTGATCCAAAGGTATCAGGTATCAGAGCGCTTTACAAGAGCACCAGTTGCGTTACATGAGGCACATTCATTTTTGTGAGGCACGGGGAGATTAAGTGATTTGCCCAGAATCACAGGATGTTCAGCGTCATTGCCGAGACTCGAAACCGCTTCCCCAGTTTAGAGGTCAACTGCCCTTGCCGTTAACAAAGTAGGTCGCACACTGCTCGTCATACCAGCAAATAGCCCCATAGAACTCTGGATAATGTAGTAGCAACGGTGAGTACGCCTATGCCACGAGTATGTCACTATAATGCCATCCCTGGACACGTGTTTCGAGGTAATTGCCTCTCGTCAGCAGGGAGCAGGTAGGTATGTGGGGTGCCAAGTAGACTGCCAAAATATTAAAGGTTAAAATACCTCTCACGGCGCGCAGGTGCGGAACCAAGGCTCGTCAGCCCAAATCGCTCGAGGGAGCTTAAATACATAAACAAAGTAGGTCGCACACTGCTCGTCATACCAGCAAATAGCCCCATAGAACTCTGGATAATGTAGTAGCAACGGTGAGTACGCCTATGCCACGAGTATGTCACTATAATGCCATCCCTGGACACGTGTTTCGAGGTAATTGCCTCTCGTCAGCAGGGAGCAGGTAGGTATGTGGGGTGCCAAGTAGACTGCCAAAATATTAAAGGTTAAAATACCTCTCACGGCGCGCAGGTGCGGAACCAAGGCTCGTCAGCCCAAATCGCTCGAGGGAGCTTAAATACATAAACAAAGTAGGTCGCACACTGCTCGTCATACCAGCAAATAGCCCCATAGAACTCTGGATAATGTAGTAGCAACGGTGAGTACGCCTATGCCACGAGTATGTCACTATAATGCCATCCCTGGACACGTGTTTCGAGGTAATTGCCTCTCGTCAGCAGGGAGCAGGTAGGTATGTGGGGTGCCAAGTAGACTGCCAAAATATTAAAGGTTAAAATACCTCTCACGGCGCGCAGGTGCGGAACCAAGGCTCGTCAGCCCAAA
The DNA here is from genome assembly GCF_964204655.1 of Triturus cristatus. Lineage (NCBI taxonomy): Eukaryota > Metazoa > Chordata > Amphibia > Caudata > Salamandridae > Triturus > Triturus cristatus. The sequence continues at coordinate 320,502,262 of NC_140581.1, forward strand.
TCGCTCGAGGGAGCTTAAATACATAAACAAAGTAGGTCGCACACTGCTCGTCATACCAGCAAATAGCCCCATAGAACTCTGGATAATGTAGTAGCAACGGTGAGTACGCCTATGCCACGAGTATGTCACTATAATGCCATCCCTGGACACGTGTTTCGAGGTAATTGCCTCTCGTCAGCAGGGAGCAGGTAGGTATGTGGGGTGCCAAGTAGACTGCCAAAATATTAAAGGTTAAAATACCTCTCACGGCGCGCAGGTGCGGAACCAAGGCTCGTCAGCCCAAATCGCTCGAGGGAGCTTAAATACATAAACAAAGTAGGTCGCACACTGCTCGTCATACCAGCAAATAGCCCCATAGAACTCTGGATAATGTAGTAGCAACGGTGAGTACGCCTATGCCACGAGTATGTCACTATAATGCCATCCCTGGACACGTGTTTCGAGGTAATTGCCTCTCGTCAGCAGGGAGCAGGTAGGTATGTGGGGTGCCAAGTAGACTGCCAAAATATTAAAGGTTAAAATACCTCTCACGGCGCGCAGGTGCGGAACCAAGGCTCGTCAGCCCAAATCGCTCGAGGGAGCTTAAATACATAAACAAAGTAGGTCGCACACTGCTCGTCATACCAGCAAATAGCCCCATAGAACTCTGGATAATGTAGTAGCAACGGTGAGTACGCCTATGCCACGAGTATGTCACTATAATGCCATCCCTGGACACGTGTTTCGAGGTAATTGCCTCTCGTCAGCAGGGAGCAGGTAGGTATGTGGGGTGCCAAGTAGACTGCCAAAATATTAAAGGTTAAAATACCTCTCACGGCGCGCAGGTGCGGAACCAAGGCTCGTCAGCCCAAATCGCTCGAGGGAGCTTAAATACATAAACAAAGTAGGTCGCACACTGCTCGTCATACCAGCAAATAGCCCCATAGAACTCTGGATAATGTAGTAGCAACGGTGAGTACGCCTATGCCACGAGTATGTCACTATAATGCCATCCCTGGACACGTGTTTCGAGGTAATTGCCTCTCGTCAGCAGGGAGCAGGTAGGTATGTGGGGTGCCAAGTAGACTGCCAAAATATTAAAGGTTAAAATACCTCTCACGGCGCGCAGGTGCGGAACCAAGGCTCGTCAGCCCAAATCGCTCGAGGGAGCTTAAATACATAAACAAAGTAGGTCGCACACTGCTCGTCATACCAGCAAATAGCCCCATAGAACTCTGGATAATGTAGTAGCAACGGTGAGTACGCCTATGCCACGAGTATGTCACTATAATGCCATCCCTGGACACGTGTTTCGAGGTAATTGCCTCTCGTCAGCAGGGAGCAGGTAGGTATGTGGGGTGCCAAGTAGACTGCCAAAATATTAAAGGTTAAAATACCTCTCACGGCGCGCAGGTGCGGAACCAAGGCTCGTCAGCCCAAATCGCTCGAGGGAGCTTAAATACATAAACAAAGTAGGTCGCACACTGCTCGTCATACCAGCAAATAGCCCCATAGAACTCTGGATAATGTAGTAGCAACGGTGAGTACGCCTATGCCACGAGTATGTCACTATAATGCCATCCCTGGACACGTGTTTCGAGGTAATTGCCTCTCGTCAGCAGGGAGCAGGTAGGTATGTGGGGTGCCAAGTAGACTGTCAAAATATTAAAGGTTAAAATACCTCTCACGGCGCGCAGGTGCGGAACCAAGGCTCGTCAGCCCAAATCGCTCGAGGGAGCTTAAATACATAAACAAAGTAGGTCGCACACTGCTCGTCATACCAGCAAATAGCCCCATAGAACTCTGGATAATGTAGTAGCAACGGTGAGTACGCCTATGCCACGAGTATGTCACTATAATGCCATCCCTGGACACGTGTTTCGAGGTAATTGCCTCTCGTCAGCAGGGAGCAGGTAGGTATGTGGGGTGCCAAGTAGACTGCCAAAATATTAAAGGTTAAAATACCTCTCACGGCGCGCAGGTGTGGAACCAAGGCTCGTCAGCCCAAATCGCTCGAGGGAGCTTAAATACATAAACAAAGTAGGTCGCACACTGCTCGTCATACCAGCAAATAGCCCCATAGAACTCTGGATAATGTAGTAGCAACGGTGAGTACGCCTATGCCACGAGTATGTCACTATAATGCCATCCCTGGACACGTGTTTCGAGGTAATTGCCTCTCGTCAGCAGGGAGCAGGTAGGTATGCGGGGTGCCAAGTAGACTGCCAAAATATTAAAGGTTAAAATACCTCTCACGGCGCGCAGGTGCGGAACCAAGGCTCGTCAGCCCAAATCGCTCGAGGGAGCTTAAATACATAAACAAAGTAGGTCGCACACTGCTCGTCATACCAGCAAATAGCCCCATAGAACTCTGGATAATGTAGAAGCAACGGTGAGTACGCCTATGCCACGAGTATGTCACTATAATGCCATCCCTGGACACGTGTTTCGAGGTAATTGCCTCTCGTCAGCAGGGAGCAGGTAGGTATGTGGGGTGCCAAGTAGACTGCCAAAATATTAAAGGTTAAAATACCTCTCACGGCGCGCAGGTGCGGAACCAAGGCTCGTCAGCCCAAATCGCTCGAGGGAGCTTAAATACATAAACAAAGTAGGTCGCACACTGCTCGTCATACCAGCAAATAGCCCCATAGAACTCTGGATAATGTAGTAGCAACGGTGAGTACGCCTATGCCACGAGTATGTCACTATAATGCCATCCCTGGACACGTGTTTCGAGGTAATTGCCTCTCGTCAGCAGGGAGCAGGTAGGTATGTGGGGTGCCAAGTAGACTGCCAAAATATTAAAGGTTAAAATACCTCTCACGGCGCGCAGGTGCGGAACCAAGGCTCGTCAGCCCAAATCGCTCAAGGGAGCTTAAATACATAAACAAAGTAGGTCGCACACTGCTCGTCATACCAGCAAATAGCCCCATAGAACTCTGGATAATGTAGTAGCAACGGTGAGTACGCCTATGCCACGAGTATGTCACTATAATGCCATCCCTGGACACGTGTTTCGAGGTAATTGCCTCTCGTCAGCAGGGAGCAGGTAGGTATGTGGGGTGCCAAGTAGACTGCCAAAATATTAAAGGTTAAAATACCTCTCACGGCGCGCAGGTGCGGAACCAAGGCTCGTCAGCCCAAATCGCTCGAGGGAGCTTAAATACATAAACAAAGTAGGTCGCACACTGCTCGTCATACCAGCAAATAGCCCCATAGAACTCTGGATAATGTAGTAGCAACGGTGAGTACGCCTATGCCACGAGTATGTCACTATAATGCCATCCCTGGACACGTGTTTCGAGGTAATTGCCTCTCGTCAGCAGGGAGCAGGTAGGTATGTGGGGTGCCAAGTAGACTGCCAAAATATTAAAGGTTAAAATACCTCTCACGGCGCGCAGGTGCGGAACCAAGGCTCGTCAGCCCAAATCGCTCGAGGGAGCTTAAATACATAAACAAAGTAGGTCGCACACTGCTCGTCATACCAGCAAATAGCCCCATAGAACTCTGGATAATGTAGTAGCAACGGTGAGTACGCCTATGCCACGAGTATGTCACTATAATGCCATCCCTGGACACGTGTTTCGAGGTAATTGCCTCTCGTCAGCAGGGAGCAGGTAGGTATGTGGGGTGCCAAGTAGACTGCCAAAATATTAAAGGTTAAAATACCTCTCACGGCGCGCAGGTGCGGAACCAAGGCTCGTCAGCCCAAATTGCTCGAGGGAGCTTAAATACATAAACAAAGTAGGTCGCACACTGCTCGTCATACCAGCAAATAGCCCCATAGAACTCTGGATAATGTAGTAGCAACGGTGAGTACGCCTATGCCACGAGTATGTCACTATAATGCCATCCCTGGACACGTGTTTCGAGGTAATTGCCTCTCGTCAGCAGGGAGCAGGTAGGTATGTGGGGTGCCAAGTAGACTGCCAAAATATTAAAGGTTAAAATACCTCTCACGGCGCGCAGGTGCGGAACCAAGGCTCGTCAGCCCAAATCGCTCGAGGGAGCTTAAATACATAAACAAAGTAGGTCGCACACTGCTCGTCATACCAGCAAATAGCCCCATAGAACTCTGGATAATGTAGTAGCAACGGTGAGTACGCCTATGCCACGAGTATGTCACTATAATGCCACCCCTGGACACGTGTTTCGAGGTAATTGCCTCTCGTCAGCAGGGAGCAGGTAGGTATGTGGGGTGCCAAGTAGACTGCCAAAATATTAAAGGTTAAAATACCTCTCACGGCGCGCAGGTGCGGAACCAAGGCTCGTCAGCCCAAATCGCTCGAGGGAGCTTAAATACATAAACAAAGTAGGTCGCACACTGCTCGTCATACCAGCAAATAGCCCCATAGAACTCTGGATAATGTAGTAGCAACGGTGAGTACGCCTATGCCACGAGTATGTCACTATAATGCCATCCCTGGACACGTGTTTCGAGGTAATTGCCTCTCGTCAGCAGGGAGCAGGTAGGTATGTGGGGTGCCAAGTAGACTGCCAAAATATTAAAGGTTAAAATACCTCTCACGGCGCGCAGGTGCGGAACCAAGGCTCGTCAGCCCAAATCGCTCGAGGGAGCTTAAATACATAAACAAAGTAGGTCGCACACTGCTCGTCATACCAGCAAATAGCCCCATAGAACTCTGGATAATGTAGTAGCAACGGTGAGTACGCCTATGCCACGAGTATGTCACTATAATGCCATCCCTGGACACGTGTTTCGAGGTAATTGCCTCTCGTCAGCAGGGAGCAGGTAGGTATGTGGGGTGCCAAGTAGACTGCCAAAATATTAAAGGTTAAAATACCTCTCACGGCGCGCAGGTGCGGAACCAAGGCTCGTCAGCCCAAATCGCTCGAGGGAGCTTAAATACATAAACAAAGTAGGTCGCACACTGCTCGTCATACCAGCAAATAGCCCCATAGAACTCTGGATAATGTAGTAGCAACGGTGAGTACGCCTATGCCACGAGTATGTCACTATAATGCCATCCCTGGACACGTGTTTCGAGGTAATTGCCTCTCGTCAGCAGGGAGCAGGTAGGTATGTGGGGTGCCAAGTAGACTGCCAAAATATTAAAGGTTAAAATACCTCTCACGGCGCGCAGGTGCGGAACCAAGGCTCGTCAGCCCAAATCGCTCGAGGGAGCTTAAATACATAAACAAAGTAGGTCGCACACTGCTCGTCATACCAGCAAATAGCCCCATAGAACTCTGGATAATGTAGTAGCAACGGTGAGTACGCCTATGCCACGAGTATGTCACTATAATGCCATCCCTGGACACGTGTTTCGAGGTAATTGCCTCTCGTCAGCAGGGAGCAGGTAGGTATGTGGGGTGCCAAGTAGACTGCCAAAATATTAAAGGTTAAAATACCTCTCACGGCGCGCAGGTGCGGAACCAAGGCTCGTCAGCCCAAATCGCTCGAGGGAGCTTAAATACATAAACAAAGTAGGTCGCACACTGCTCGTCATACCAGCAAATAGCCCCATAGAACTCTGGATAATGTAGTAGCAACGGTGAGTACGCCTATGCCACGAGTATGTCACTATAATGCCATCCCTGGACACGTGTTTCGAGGTAATTGCCTCTCGTCAGCAGGGAGCAGGTAGGTATGTGGGGTGCCAAGTAGACTGCCAAAATATTAAAGGTTAAAATACCTCTCACGGCGCGCAGGTGCGGAACCAAGGCTCGTCAGCCCAAATCGCTCGAGGGAGCTTAAATACATAAACAAAGTAGGTCGCACACTGCTCGTCATACCAGCAAATAGCCCCATAGAACTCTGGATAATGTAGTAGCAACGGTGAGTACGCCTATGCCACGAGTATGTCACTATAATGCCATCCCTGGACACGTGTTTCGAGGTAATTGCCTCTCGTCAGCAGGGAGCAGGTAGGTATGTGGGGTGCCAAGTAGACTGCCAAAATATTAAAGGTTAAAATACCTCTCACGGCGCGCAGGTGCGGAACCAAGGCTCGTCAGCCCAAATCGCTCGAGGGAGCTTAAATACATAAACAAAGTAGGTCGCACACTGCTCGTCATACCAGCAAATAGCCCCATAGAACTCTGGATAATGTAGTAGCAACGGTGAGTACGCCTATGCCACGAGTATGTCACTATAATGCCATCCCTGGACACGTGTTTCGAGGTAATTGCCTCTCGTCAGCAGGGAGCAGGTAGGTATGTGGGGTGCCAAGTAGATTGCCAAAATATTAAAGGTTAAAATACCTCTCACGGCGCGCAGGTGCGGAACCAAGGCTCGTCAGCCCAAATCGCTCGAGGGAGCTTAAATACATAAACAAAGTAGGTCGCACACTGCTCGTCATACCAGCAAATAGCCCCATAGAACTCTGGATAATGTAGTAGCAACGGTGAGTACGCCTATGCCACGAGTATGTCACTATAATGCCATCCCTGGACACGTGTTTCGAGGTAATTGCCTCTCGTCAGCAGGGAGCAGGTAGGTATGTGGGGTGCCAAGTAGACTGCCAAAATATTAAAGGTTAAAATACCTCTCACGGCGCGCAGGTGTGGAACCAAGGCTCGTCAGCCCAAATCGCTCGAGGGAGCTTAAATACATAAACAAAGTAGGTCGCACACTGCTCGTCATACCAGCAAATAGCCCCATAGAACTCTGGATAATGTAGTAGCAACGGTGAGTACGCCTATGCCACGAGTATGTCACTATAATGCCATCCCTGGACACGTGTTTCGAGGTAATTGCCTCTCGTCAGCAGGGAGCAGGTAGGTATGTGGGGTGCCAAGTACACTGCCAAAATATTAAAGGTTAAAATACCTCTCACGGCGCGCAGGTGCGGAACCAAGGCTCGTCAGCCCAAATCGCTCGAGGGAGCTTAAATACATAAACAAAGTAGGTCACACACTGCTCGTCATACCAGCAAATAGCCCCATAGAACTCTGGATAATGTAGTAGCAACGGTGAGTACGCCTATGCCACGAGTATGTCACTATAATGCCATCCCTGGACACGTGTTTCGAGGTAATTGCCTCTCGTCAGCAGGGAGCAGGTAGGTATGTGGGGTGCCAAGTAGACTGCCAAAATATTAAAGGTTAAAATACCTCTCACGGCGCGCAGGTGCGGAACCAAGGCTCGTCAGCCCAAATCGCTCGAGGGAGCTTAAATACATAAACAAAGTAGGTCGCACACTGCTCGTCATACCAGCAAATAGCCCCATAGAACTCTGGATAATGTAGTAGCAACGGTGAGTACGCCTATGCCACGAGTATGTCACTATAATGCCATCCCTGGACACGTGTTTCGAGGTAATTGCCTCTCGTCAGCAGGGAGCAGGTAGGTATGTGGGGTGCCAAGTAGACTGCCAAAATATTAAAGGTTAAAATACCTCTCACGGCGCGCAGGTGCGGAACCAAGGCTCGTCAGCCCAAATCGCTCAAGGGAGCTTAAATACATAAACAAAGTAGGTCGCACACTGCTCGTCATACCAGCAAATAGCCCCATAGAACTCTGGATAATGTAGTAGCAACGGTGAGTACGCCTATGCCACGAGTATGTCACTATAATGCCATCCCTGGACACGTGTTTCGAGGTAATTGCCTCTCGTCAGCAGGGAGCAGGTAGGTATGTGGGGTGCCAAGTAGACTGCCAAAATATTAAAGGTTAAAATACCTCTCACGGCGCGCAGGTGCGGAACCAAGGCTCGTCAGCCCAAATCGCTCGAGGGAGCTTAAATACATAAACAAAGTAGGTCGCACACTGCTCGTCATACCAGCAAATAGCCCCATAGAACTCTGGATAATGTAGTAGCAACGGTGAGTACGCCTATGCCACGAGTATGTCACTATAATGCCATCCCTGGACACGTGTTTCGAGGTAATTGCCTCTCGTCAGCAGGGAGCAGGTAGGTATGTGGGGTGCCAAGTAGACTGCCAAAATATTAAAGGTTAAAATACCTCTCACGGCGCGCAGGTGCGGAACCAAGGCTCGTCAGCCCAAATCGCTCGAGGGAGCTTAAATACATAAACAAAGTAGGTCGCACACTGCTCGTCATACCAGCAAATAGCCCCATAGAACTCTGGATAATGTAGTAGCAACGGTGAGTACGCCTATGCCACGAGTATGTCACTATAATGCCATCCCTGGACACGTGTTTCGAGGTAATTGCCTCTCGTCAGCAGGGAGCAGGTAGGTATGTGGGGTGCCAAGTAGACTGCCAAAATATTAAAGGTTAAAATACCTCTCACGGCGCGCAGGTGCGGAACCAAGGCTCGTCAGCCCAAATCGCTCGAGGGAGCTTAAATACATAAACAAAGTAGGTCGCACACTGCTCGTCATACCAGCAAATAGCCCCATAGAACTCTGGATAATGTAGTAGCAACGGTGAGTACGCCTATGCCACGAGTATGTCACTATAATGCCATCCCTGGACACGTGTTTCGAGGTAATTGCCTCTCGTCAGCAGGGAGCAGGTAGGTATGTGGGGTGCCAAGTAGACTGCCAAAATATTAAAGGTTAAAATACCTCTCACGGCGCGCAGGTGTGGAACCAAGGCTCGTCAGCCCAAATCGCTCGAGGGAGCTTAAATACATAAACAAAGTAGGTCGCACACTGCTCGTCATACCAGCAAATAGCCCCATAGAACTCTGGATAATGTAGTAGCAACGGTGAGTACGCCTATGCCACGAGTATGTCACTATAATGCCATCCCTGGACACGTGTTTCGAGGTAATTGCCTCTCGTCAGCAGGGAGCAGGTAGGTATGTGGGGTGCCAAGTAGACTGCCAAAATATTAAAGGTTAAAATACCTCTCACGGCGCGCAGGTGCGGAACCAAGGCTCGTCAGCCCAAATCGCTCGAGGGAGCTTAAATACATAAACAAAGTAGGTCGCACACTGCTCGTCATACCAGCAAATAGCCCCATAGAACTCTGGATAATGTAGTAGCAACGGTGAGTACGCCTATGCCACGAGTATGTCACTATAATGCCATCCCTGGACACGTGTTTCGAGGTAATTGCCTCTCGTCAGCAGGGAGCAGGTAGGTATGTGTGGTGCCAAGTAGACTGCCAAAATATTAAAGGTTAAAATACCTCTCACGGCGCGCAGGTGCGGAACCAAGGCTCGTCAGCCCAAATCGCTCGAGGGAGCTTAAATACATAAACAAAGTAGGTCGCACACTGCTCGTCATACCAGCAAATAGCCCCATAGAACTCTGGATAATGTAGTAGCAACGGTGAGTACGCCTATGCCACGAGTATGTCACTATAATGCCATCCCTGGACACGTGTTTCGAGGTAATTGCCTCTCGTCAGCAGGGAGCAGGTAGGTATGTGGGGTGCCAAGTAGACTGCCAAAATATTAAAGGTTAAAATACCTCTCACGGCGCGCAGGTGCGGAACCAAGGCTCGTCAGCCCAAATCGCTCGAGGGAGCTTAAATACATAAACAAAGTAGGTCGCACACTGCTCGTCATACCAGCAAATAGCCCCATAGAACTCTGGATAATGTAGTAGCAACGGTGAGTACGCCTATGCCACGAGTATGTCACTATAATGCCATCCCTGGACACGTGTTTCGAGGTAATTGCCTCTCGTCAGCAGGGAGCAGGTAGGTATGTGGGGTGCCAAGTAGACTGCCAAAATATTAAAGGTTAAAATACCTCTCACGGCGCGCAGGTGCGGAACCAAGGCTCGTCAGCCCAAATCGCTCGAGGGAGCTTAAATACATAAACAAAGTAGGTCGCACACTGCTCGTCATACCAGCAAATAGCCCCATAGAACTCTGGATAATGTAGTAGCAACGGTGAGTACGCCTATGCCACGAGTATGTCACTATAATGCCATCCCTGGACACGTGTTTCGAGGTAATTGCCTCTCGTCAGCAGGGAGCAGGTAGGTATGTGGGGTGCCAAGTAGACTGCCAAAATATTAAAGGTTAAAATACCTCTCACGGCGCGCAGGTGCGGAACCAAGGCTCGTCAGCCCAAATCGCTCGAGGGAGCTTAAATACATAAACAAAGTAGGTCGCACACTGCTCGTCATACCAGCAAATAGCCCCATAGAACTCTGGATAATGTAGTAGCAACGGTGAGTACGCCTATGCCACGAGTATGTCACTATAATGCCATCCCTGGACACGTGTTTCGAGGTAATTGCCTCTCGTCAGCAGGGAGCAGGTAGGTATGTGGGGTGCCAAGTAGACTGCCAAAATATTAAAGGTTAAAATACCTCTCACGGCGCGCAGGTGCGGAACCAAGGCTCGTCAGCCCAAATCGCTCGAGGGAGCTTAAATACATAAACAAAGTAGGTCGCACACTGCTCGTCATACCAGCAAATAGCCCCATAGAACTCTGGATAATGTAGTAGCAACGGTGAGTACGCCTATGCCACGAGTATGTCACTATAATGCCATCCCTGGACACGTGTTTCGAGGTAATTGCCTCTCGTCAGCAGGGAGCAGGTAGGTATGTGGGGTGCCAAGTAGACTGCCAAAATATTAAAGGTTAAAATACCTCTCACGGCGCGCAGGTGCGGAACCAAGGCTCGTCAGCCCAAATCGCTCGAGGGAGCTTAAATACATAAACAAAGTAGGTCGCACACTGCTCGTCATACCAGAAAATAGCCCCATAGAACTCTGGATAATGTAGTAGCAACGGTGAGTACGCCTATGCCACGAGTATGTCACTATAATGCCATCCCTGGACACGTGACGAGCCCGGATCCCGCACCCGCGCGCCGTGAGAGGTACTATACCTGATAATTTTTTGGCAGTCTACTTGGCACCCCGCATACTTACCTGCTCCCTGCTGACGAGAGGCAATTACCTCGAAACACGTGTCCAGGGATGGCATTTTAACTATATACTCGTGGCATAGGTGTACCCGCCGCTGTCACTACATCCTCCAGAATCCTATGGGGCTATTTGCTAGTATGACGAGCGGTGTGCGACCCACCTCGCATTTTGTATTTAAGCTCCCTGAGCCATGGGTTGACGAGCCCGGATCCCGCACCCACGCGCCGTGAGAGGTACTATACCTGATAATTTTTTGGCAGTCTACTTGGCACCCCGCATACTTACCTGCTCCCTGCTGACGAGAGGCAATTACCTCGAAACACGTGTCCAGGGATGGCATTTTAACTATATACTCGTGGCATAGGTGTACCCGCCGCTGTCACTACATCCTCCAGAATCCTATGGGGCTATTTGCTAGTATGACGAGCGGTGTGCGACCCACCTCGCATTTTGTATTTAAGCTCCCTGAGCCATGGGTTGACGAGCCCGGATCCCGCACCCGCGCGCCGTGAGAGGTACTATACCTGATAATTTTTTGGCAGTCTACTTGGCACCCCGCATACTTACCTGCTCCCTGCTGACGAGAGGCAATTACCTCGAAACACGTGTCCAGGGATGGCATTTTAACTATATACTCGTGGCATAGGTGTACCCGCCGCTGTCACTACATCCTCCAGAATCCTATGGGGCTATTTGCTAGTATGACGAGCGGTGTGCGACCCACCTCGCATTTTGTATTTAAGCTCCCTGAGCCATGGGTTGACGAGCCCGGATCCCGCACCCGCGCGCCGTGAGAGGTACTATACCTGATAATTTTTTGGCAGTCTACTTGGCACCCCGCATACTTACCTGCTCCCTGCTGACGAGAGGCAATTACCTCGAAACACGTGTCCAGGGATGGCATTTTAACTATATACTCGTGGCATAGGTGTACCCGCCGCTGTCACTACATCCTCCAGAATCCTATGGGGCTATTTGCTAGTATGACGAGCGGTGTGCGACCCACCTCGCATTTTGTATTTAAGCTCCCTGAGCCATGGGTTGACGAGCCCGGATCCCGCACCCGCGCGCCGTGAGAGGTACTATACCTGATAATTTTTTGGCAGTCTACTTGGCACCCCGCATACTTACCTGCTCCCTGCTGACGAGAGGCAATTACCTCGAAACACGTGTCCAGGGATGGCATTTTAACTATATACTCGTGGCATAGGTGTACCCGCCGCTGTCACCACATCCTCCAGAATCCTATGGGGCTATTTGCTAGTATGACGAGCGGTGTGCGACCCACCTCGCATTTTGTATTTAAGCTCCCTGAGCCATGGGTTGACGAGCCCGGATCCCGCACCCGCGCGCCGTGAGAGGTACTATACCTGATAATTTTTTGGCAGTCTACTTGGCACCCCGCATACTTACCTGCTCCCTGCTGACGAGAGGCAATTACCTCGAAACACGTGTCCAGGGATGGCATTTTAACTATATACTCGTGGCATAGGTGTACCCGCCGCTGTCACTACATCCTCCAGAATCCTATGGGGCTATTTGCTAGTATGACGAGCGGTGTGCGACCCACCTCGCATTTTGTATTTAAGCTCCCTGAGCCATGGGTTGACGAGCCCGGATCCCGCACCCGCGCGCCGTGAGAGGTACTATACCTGATAATTTTTTGGCAGTCTACTTGGCACCCCGCATACTTACCTGCTCCCTGCTGACGAGAGGCAATTACCTCGAAACACGTGTCCAGGGATGGCATTTTAACTATATACTCGTGGCATAGGTGTACCCGCCGCTGTCACTACATCCTCCAGAATCCTATGGGGCTATTTGCTAGTATGACGAGCGGTGTGCGACCCACCTCGCATTTTGTATTTAAGCTCCCTGAGCCATGGGTTGACGAGCCCGGATCCCGCACCCGCGCGCCGTGAGAGGTACTATACCTGATAATTTTTTGGCAGTCTACTTGGCACCCCGCATACTTACCTGCTCCCTGCTGACGAGAGGCAATTACCTCGAAACACGTGTCCAGGGATGGCATTTTAACTATATACTCGTGGCATAGGTGTACCCGCCGCTGTCACTACATCCTCCAGAATCCTATGGGGCTATTTGCTAGTATGACGAGCGGTGTGCGACCCACCTCGCATTTTGTATTTAAGCTCCCAGAGCCATGGGTTGACGAGCCCGGATCCCGCACCCGCGCGCCGTGAGAGGTACTATACCTGATAATTTTTTGGCAGTCTACTTGGCACCCCGCATACTTACCTGCTCCCTGCTGACGAGAGGCAATTACCTCGAAACACGTGTCCAGGGATGGCATTTTAACTCTATACTCGTGGCATAGGTGTACCCGCCGCTGTCACTACATCCTCCAGAATCCTATGGGGCTATTTGCTAGTATGACGAGCGGTGTGCGACCCACCTCGCATTTTGTATTTAAGCTCCCTGAGCCATGGGTTGACGAGCCCGGATCCCGCACCCGCGCGCCGTGAGAGGTACTATACCTGATAATTTTTTGGCAGTCTACTTGGCACCCCGCATACTTACCTGCTCCCTGCTGACGAGAGGCAATTACCTCGAAACACGTGTCCAGGGATGGCATTTTAACTATATACTCGTGGCATAGGTGTACCCACCGCTGTCACTACATCCTCCAGAATCCTATGGGGCTATTTGCTAGTATGACGAGCGGTGTGCGACCCACCTCGCATTTTGTATTTAAGCTCCCTGAGCCATGGGTTGACGAGCCCGGATCCCGCACCCGCGCGCCGTGAGAGGTACTATACCTGATAATTTTTTGGCAGTCTACTTGGCACCCCGCATACTTACCTGCTCCCTGCTGACGAGAGGCAATTACCTCGAAACACGTGTCCAGGGATGGCATTTTAACTCTATACTCGTGGCATAGGTGTACCCGCCGCTGTCACTACATCCTCCAGAATCCTATGGGGCTATTTGCTAGTATGACGAGCGGTGTGCGACCCACCTCGCATTTTGTATTTAAGCTCCCTGAGCCATGGGTTGACGAGCCCGGATCCCGCACCCGCGCGCCGTGAGAGGTACTATACCTGATAATTTTTTGGCAGTCTACTTGGCACCCCGCATACTTACCTGCTCCCTGCTGACGAGAGGCAATTACCTCGAAACACGTGTCCAGGGATGGCATTTTAACTATATACTCGTGGCATAGGTGTACCCGCCGCTGTCACTACATCCTCCAGAATCCTATGGGGCTATTTGCTAGTATGACGAGCGGTGTGCGACCCACCTCGCATTTTGCCCTTGCCGTTAGACCAACTCCTCTCCCCTAAGACTTAATCAAGTCTGCCGGGCTGTTGTTAGTATGTCATGCTGACGTCACCCAGATTGTGGTTTCACTCTCGAACAAGGATCCCAACATGAGTGACACTTTTCAGAATTGCATTAGCACAGTGATCCAATAGAAAGATGTTAGAAATGGGGGTCTCTAGTTGGCAGAGTTAGGTACCTTTGTCCAAATAGAGACCCTTCTTCCTAAACAGGATAAGGGAGTTAAACTCCTAAAATAACCCCTGCTCACCTCCTTGGTAGCTTGGCACAAGCAGTCAGGCTTATTCTAGAGGCAGTGTGTAAAGCATTTGCACATAACCAACAGTAATACAGTGTAAGCACTACAAAAGGACACCACACCAGTTTAGAAAAACATCCATTATTTTTATATACTTAAGACAAGACCAACAAGCATTGGCATAGCCAATAGGTCTCGCCTTTGGGACCTTATAAGTGTTTAGCCATGCAACAGTTGCATAACTAAATACTTATAAGGTCCCAAAAGCGAAACCTATTGGCTATGCAAACCGGCCGCGAAAGTGAAAGTGATCGCGATCACGATCAAAGCGGCCGCGAAAGTGAAAGTAATCGCGGCAAAGCGCGGCGCGCGTGCCCGCGCACATGCACTGTAGCTCTAGGCTGGCCTGGTAGCACTTTTTGGAGCCCTCTCAATAAGTCTCGCCAGACCAGCGCATGCGCTGGGTCAGGCGAGACCTAAAAACGATAAAAAAAATCCACAATACAATACTTAAAAATCTTCAGTTATCAAAATTTGCTTGAAAAACAGTTCCTTGATGTCGATAGCTCCGTTCGGGGCCATTACGGCGTTGTGAGCAAACAAATCCAAACAGTTCTGGCTGACCACAGGTTCGCGGGCCAGCTACGGTGTCGGGAAGACCCGCAAACAGTACCTTTTAGAAATGCAGGGGGTCGGCGACCTCTCGTTGATTTTCCGAAAGAACGGCGTTGGTTCCGGAGGTCGGTGCAGGAGTCGTCAGGGCCCTCAAAGTCACAAGCGTTGCAGATCGAACTCCTCTCTGTAGAAGTCAGGAGCGCTGGCATCGGCAGGCATCAAGTGCTGCGGTGAGCAGTGCAGCATGTGGTGCCCTCAGGTCGCGGTGCGAGCAACGGCTCGGTGGCAGCGTCAGATGGCGTAGTAGGTGAGACCAGGGTCGCGGTGCGAGGTGAATGTGGTGCTCGTCGCGATGTTGGCAGGTCGCAGTGCAAGCAGCGTCTTCGTCGTGGCTGAAGCGATGTCATCGGCTGACGAACTAGAGTCGATGGCGTCGGCATTGGTAGGCCAAGGCTGCGGTGTGGGATGAGGGTGGTGCGTTGTGTAACATTACGAGTAGTGCCCTCAAACCACGGTGCAAGCAGTGGCATAGATTTCGGCGTGGAGCGGCGTCGTTGGGGATACCAAGGCGTCGTTGTGCGGCTTTGTGGCGGTGCCCTCTGCGGTGCCGTCAGGACACGGAGTCGTCGTCGTCGACAGGTTGCTTTTTCTTCTGTTGCAGCACAAAACAGACAGTTCCCAGTGCTGAGGGCAGAAGAGCTTGAAGTCTTTGCCGTTCCTGAGACTTCTTGAACAGGGGGCAAGCTCTACCTCAAGCCCTTGAAGAAAGTCACAAAATTAGATTGCAGAAAGTTCAGTCCAGTCCTTTCACTGCCCAAGACAGAAGCAGCCACTGCAGGCCAACACAGCAAAACACACAGCAAAGTGGTAGTTCCTCCTCACACCTTCTCCAGCTCTTCTTCTTGGCAGTCTTCTTGGTCCAAAAGAGTTCTGAATTTCAGGGGTCTGGGCCCTAATATTTATACCACAAAATCCTTTGATCTCAGAAGGCAGAGAGTGTCTGTGCCTGGCCAAAACCAGTTCTGCCCTCTCTGGTGTGACTTCCTGGCAGGAGGTGGAGGCGGGATTATCAAAGGCAGACTAGGGCCATTTGGGTGCAAGGAAATCTCCTCCCCCCTACTCTAAATGCAGCCCAGGTCTATTCAGCCTTTTCTGACCCACCTAGACTATCCGGAGCCACTCCTGCTACCAGCCCTTGTCGTCCAAAACCCAGACAGTCAACCAACAAACCCAGCAGAGGCGCACTGGATGGTTAGGCAAGAAAATACCTACTTTCTAAAAGTGTTATTTTCAAACACAGAATGTAAAAATCACCTTTACTAAAAGATGCATCTTTAGATTCTGAGTCCAGGCATAATAAACTTGTTTTTCCTACCTAGTTCCCAGGGCCAGTTATGTTTATAAGATGTTATAAACAAACTTCCCATTCTGTCCTATTGACATTAGGTAGCCTTGCAATAGTGAAAAGTGTAATTCACTATCAGGACGTGCCACACACACCAGGGCATGTCCTACCTTTCACATACACTGCACCCTGCCCAGAGGGGTACCTTGGGCCTACCTTAGGGGTGACTGACATGTAAGAAAAAGAGAAGGTTAGGGCCTGGCAAGTGGGTGCACTTGCCAAGTCAACATGGCAGTACCATGACATCAATGAAAAGGGCTAGAAATATTCACAGAGAAGCCCTTTTGAAGGTGGTACCCAAAGAAACAGAAAACACACTTACATGTGTTACTTCCTTCTCCCCAGGCTCTGGACACGAGGAAAATCATAAAAAAACATTGGGGTATTTTGAGGACAGGGGCACTAAATTTACCCACCCCTAGATTTGCGTACAAAAGGACGAAGAATCTGAAAGACATTCTCGTGAACACGCGACCAAGGATCCCAAAGACCATTGACCAGAGACCACTCTGGGACCTACCACCAGTACAGGGACACTACCCATGTAGCTCCTGCGCAGTGTGTCACCAAACCTCACCTACAAAGGAGATAACATTTTCAGGCATCTTCACTTGGCGCATGACAAAACACACTTATTGTAACACTACTCAATGTATCTACATGATCACCTGTCCATGCCAAATGAAATATATAGGTATGACGATGAGAGTAGTCAAGATAAGGATCACAGAACACAAAAGTAATGTTCGATGCCAACGGGTGTCCACCAAGTTGTGTACACATTTCAAAGACTTTAGTCACCAGCCAGATACCATTCGATGGGTAGTACTTGAAGCCCACCCACACATCACACAAAGAGCGTTGTTCAGGATAGAACAGAGATGGATACATCGTTTATCCACTGATCAACATGGTTTAAATGAGGAAATTCCCTGGGCAGCACTGTGCCGATACTCTCAGTTATGCAAAGATAGGGTACCCTACCACTACATATTTTCTTGATACAGGTGTGTCACTGCATTGCCACATATATACCTGGATATGCCATTTTTTCGGTATAAATCAATGTGTAGGTGAATGCAGATGATCAGAATTCCGACATGCATTTGGCAATACCTGTGTCTAATTGAGTATACCCCAATCGATAGACACACGAACATACTGGAAAGTGCAATTTTTTATTTTTTTATCACCTTTAGGTATATAACTGACTTTTTTTGAATGATTTACAAATAAGCCAACAACACATCGCTTATCTTCCACTAAGTCGATGAATATCCATGAAGACATTTACGAATCAATGTCCATAGCGTCTCTGTATTAATCGAGATACACGCAACCACTCCAAGATGGCTGCGGTCTTGTGCCATACAGGTACTTCCGGTCTTATTTTTCCAACAGACCAGCGGTCGAAGTGCACGACTTCCGACCTAGACCCCGCTTACCGCAGGATTCCTGGGAAGTATAAACAGCGTCCGACTGGTACTGCCAGTTACAACCTGGTTCCGGCGGCAGGGGTAGGTCATTCAGTGCAGTGACGCTGATTTGAGGTAAGTGGGGTTGCCTTTTAAGTAATATTGGTATGACGTCTCTTGTCAATTTCAAAGCTACCATGCTGGTGAGATTTCGGTGATGGACCGGGTTAATCTCGATTGCTTTACATGCACGCTTGTTATTCTACGTGCTTCGTTTCCAGTTGGCCACAATTATGCGCAATGGCGGGGTCCGTCAATGCTCGCCTTTTAATCAACATCACCGAAGTGGGGTGGTGGGGTGAGACTACTGGCGTACTACGTCTTACCTGCGCCAATGGCTAACGGTACTGGGCATTTCAGTTTATACAGCGGCGCAATTGGAGGCACCTGATAACCGCTACTAGCCCTTTGACATCCACCTGTTATGGGCTTAGGACCTATAGGGGATACCTATGCACGTTTGTTACTGACAACCAAACAACCTTTATGATGCTCTTCTCTAGGATACTGCACCTAGAGGTGTCACAGCCCTGCCGGACACTGTTGAGGCCTGGCTACTAGAGCCTGATGGTGAGTCTGATTGTCCTCAAATGAAGCTATTGTGATTTAGATACAATAAAAAACCTTTTTATTCATATGTACAACTTCATGTGTGCCACAAGTCACCTTATCACGTGTGCACACCTTTTGGGTCACTATACCTGGTTTTATCTAGAGAGAGTCACATGGCTATGAAGTATACTTGGCGATTATGTCCTTGTTAACGTATGCCTTTATTATTTTTCTTTTAGATCCTCGATACGGCTTAGGTACTATACCTTTGCACGTGGTAGGTAGGTGGACCACAACTACCACAGGGTGTAGATAGTTTACACATGGTCCTGATGAATTGCCGTCTGATCTGTAGGACGATTAAGGCAAGAAACATGCTGACCCCATTAGAGTAGAGCGCTAGGATCTTGAAACATTACATTCAGATAAGTCGCCACTCTTTTCTTTTTTTAACCAGGTGGGAGCCATTGTATTAAAATTAGTTTTGGACTACGCAACCTGTTTTAGCTCATATATCTATTCACTACACCACATCTACACTTTCCTAGGCCCCTCACTCGCACCGCACCAAACGGCAGGAACAAAAGATCTCCGCTAAAGAGCCCCTCATTGGGTGCCCGTTGGGTATTGCAGCGCCAACCCGACGAGGAGCAGACCCAATGATGAAGCATGACACCTAGCTGGCTGGGTGTGTGAGGGCCCAAATTCCGAAGGGAGTATTCCCCTCCCTTTCCATTATATAGGACTACGCTACCCTATGTGTAGCTCTCTCCACTACTATCATCCTTTGACCTACTCAGGAACTGCATACCACTTCTTGTTTGATTTAATTGGGCATGTATGCTGGACCTTGCCAAAAAGCCCCTCTAAGTTCCCCTTTTTGATTGAAGAGTACCAGACTGCACACAGACTCTGCGATGGCAGGTCTGAGTTACATTTACGGGTTGTTTATATGGGTGGCACAATCCAGTGCTGCAGCCCACTAACAGCGTTTGATTCACGGGCCCTGGTACACTCAGTGCACTTTACTAGCGGCTGACACATTAATCAAACAGGCCAATCATGGAAACACCAATCCATAACAACAACTTACCCGCTGCCTCGAGGAGAACAGTATCGTGGACCCCTCCCAATCCAGATTCCGCAGCAACCACAGCACCGAAACTGCCCTCATCGTCGCCACCGATGACATCAGGACCCTGCTAGACAATGGAGAAACAGCATCCTCATCCTTCTGGACCTGTCAGCCGCCTTTGACACGGTCTGCCACCGCACACTACGAACACGCCTCCACGACACCGGGATCCAAGAGAAGGCCCTGGACTGGATCACCTCCTTCCTCGCCAGCAGAACACAGAGCGTCCGCCTTCCCCCCTTCCGCTCCGAAGCCACCGAGATCATCTGCAGCGTACCTCAGGGCTCATCCCTCAGCCCAACGCTGTTCAACATCTACATGGCACCACTCGCCCATGTCGCCCGACTGCACGACCTCAACATCATCTCTTATGCCGACGACACCCAGCTAATCCTCTCCCTCACCAATGACCCCCACACCGCCAAAACCAACCTCCACGAAGGAATGAAGACCGTTGCCGAATGGATGAGGAACAGCCGACTGAAGCTGAACTCGGACAAGACAGAGGTCCTCATCCTCGGTTCCACCTCCTCGGCTTGGGACGACTCCTGGTGGCCGACTGCACTGGGAGCAGCCCCAACACCCACCGACCACGCACGCAACCTAGGGGTCATCCTCGACTCCACCCTCTCCATGACTAAACAGGTCAACGCCGTCTCATCCTCCTGCTTCAACATCCTCCGCATGCTTCACAGGATATACAAGTGGATCCCCACAGAAACGAGAGGAACGGTCACCCAGGCCCTCGTCAGCAGAAGACTGGACTACGGAAATGCCCTCTATGCAGGAGCCTCGGCCAAACTCATGAGACGGCTGCAACGCATCCAGAACGCCTCTGCCCGCCTGATCCTCAACATCCCTCGCCGCAGCCATATCACTCCCCACCTGAGAAACTTGCACTGGCTCCCCGTCAACAAGAGGATAACCTTCAAACTCCTCACCCACGCTCACAAGGCATTCCACAACACCGGACCAGCTTACCTCAACAGACGACTCAGCTTCTACACCCCCACCCGCCAGCTCCGCTCCGCTCCGCCGACCTCACCCTCGCCACAGTCCCCCGCATCCGAAGAGCAACCACAGGCGGCAGATCATTCTCCTACCTCGCCGCCAAGACCCGGAACATCCTCCCCACCCACCTGCGGCAGACCCAAGACCTGCTGACCTTCCGAAAACTCCTCAAGACCTGGCTTTTCGAAAAAGTAGCAGCACTCCCCACCCCCCAGCGCCTTTAGACCCTCAGGGAGTAGTGCGCTTTACAAATGTTATGATTGATTGATTGATAACACATTTTATCACAGGAGCACTTGCACTTTACTACTGGTCAGCAGTGAGAAAAGTGCGCAGAAACACTACGCCAGCAAAAACAGAGTAAAAACCGGGAGGTCAGAAAGCAAAAACTCAGGGCAAACGCGACAAAAGATGCCAGGTCTAACAAAAGACATAAACTGCCTTAAGCTTATCTCTTCTAAGACAGAAGCTGTCATGTTTGACAATAGTCCTTCTCTCTGGCCCTCTGCATGATAGCCAGATGAATTAGGCTCTCTTTCGATGC
Organism: Triturus cristatus; assembly: GCF_964204655.1. NCBI lineage: Eukaryota > Metazoa > Chordata > Amphibia > Caudata > Salamandridae > Triturus > Triturus cristatus. Next base: position 320,523,285 of record NC_140581.1, read on the forward strand.
CAGTTAAGAAGGCTACAAGCCTCTGTGCTTTGGCTGATGATAGACTAACGTACAAAGAGCCAGTTATTAAAGTCACCTCTGCATCCTTTTTCTCCCTACACATCTTGAAGACAATTGCCCAATTTCTGCCATTGGATTTGCTAAAGACTGTTGTTACTGCATTAGTCTTATATATAATAGACTATTGTAAATCTTTGAACAAACTGCAAATTCTGCGAAACTCAGCAGCCTGGATGCTTCTGAAGGTCTCCAGATATGGTTCGGCCTCCTAAGCTATTATCAAACTGGATTTGCTACCTGTAAGGAAGAAGATAGTATTTAAAGGACTTTGCATTGCCTTCAAGGCGCTTCATGGTTCAGGTCCAGCCTACCTGAGAGAAAGGTTTAGATGGTATCAACCTGGTAAGGCTCTTTATTCCAGCTCTGCCAGAAACGTGGCAGGTCCTCCCTGGAAAATGTCCTCCTGGGGAGGCAGGGGTTTTGCCATAGGCACAGCTAAAAACTGGAATCGTCTCCCTTCAAAGCATAAAGCAACCATGTATTTAATCAGTTTAGGAAGGCGCTAAAGACCTGGCTGTTTAGACAGGAGTGGCCACCTCTGTTTGCCTAATACCTTCTCACTGGCAGCGCCAAGATGCCTCCGGGCATACTTTATTTATTTTTATTTTATTTCCAGAGTTTTCTAAAGCGCGAACAAGACCCAGATTAGGGTATCAGAGCGCTTTACAAAGAATTAGAGTAAGAATTCAGCTTTTGCCAACAAGATCAGAGAACATATCAAAACATTTTTAACAAGTTAAGGCAGGTAGCAGAGTAAGAATAAAACTTTTTGCAAAACAGAGCACATATAGTAACTAGACATTTTGACAAGTTTCGGCAGGTAGCAGAAACGGTAATAGAGAAGGTAGCAAGATCAAGTATGAGTAAGTCAAAGAGGCGTAGGTGTCAATAAGGGGAATGTGGAGACAAGTTTTTGGTAGTGGACTGGTCAGTGAGAAGGCTGGTGTGCTAGTAGGGCACCATATGGTGAGGCATGTGTGGTGTTAAGGGAGGAATTTACTCATCAGGAATGATTTTGCTTCCCTTTTGAATAAAGGTGTAGACAATATTTTTCAGATGCACGGAGGTAGAGAGTTCCAAATTCTTGGTGCCACTCCGGAGAACGCTCTGTTGTACATTTTCTTCTTACTGAAACAAGAGGGTTTCAGGAGTAGGTTGTCGGAGCTCCTAGAGTGTCTGTTTCCTCCAGATAAAGTGAGTTTCTGGGATAGGTACTGGGGGGTTTGTGGTGGAGAGCTTTATGAGTAATGCAGGCCATCTTTAGGTGGATTCTGGCTTCGTAGGGTAGCCAGTTGAGTGTCTTGAGGCCTGAGGTCAAATTTCCCAGTTCCTGTTAAGAGTCTTGCTGCTGCATTGAGACAGGATGTAAGAGGGGCTGTTGAGATTTTGGGCAGCCCGAGAGGGTAGTACAACCGTATTTCAACCTCGATATGACTAAAGCATGAACTGCCGTTTTGAGGTCAGGGCTCTCGATGAATGGTTTTATTTTTCTGAGATAGCTGAGGTGAAAGCGGGCATTTTTAGCCAAGAGGTTGATGTGTGTTTGCATGTTAAGGTTTTAAACCAGTGTAATTCCCAGCGATTTGACAGAGTCCACCAGAATCGGCTTGCAATTAAGGTCAGTGATCATCTTGGTCCATTCCTTTATCTCCAGAGTTTTTTGGGGGGAGATTAAGAGAAATTCTGTTTTTTACGCATTTAGCTTAAGAAAGTTGGTCGTTAGTCTTTTCAAGAGCTTGATTCATTATCTTTATCTCTTCAATGGACGTGATCTTGATGTACTTGAGTGACATCTGCGTACATGTGATAGGAGATGTTCGCCTGCTGTAGTAGATCGGTTAGTGGTTCGACATAAAGGTTGAATAATGCTGGGGATAGGGTTGAGCCTTGAGGTACTCCTAGTAGATTGGGTGATGTGGCAGAGAGATTTATGTTCACCATGAACGCTTGCGTTCTGTTTTCCAGAAAAGATTTGAATCATAGAAGGACTGTGCCGGAAAAGCCTATCCTGGTTTCCAGTCTTCTTAGAATTTTGTCCTGATTGACCGTGTCGAAGGCTGATGAGAGGTTGAGCATGACTAGTAGACATGTTTCATTACGGTCAAGAGCAAGGAGGGTGCCATCTGCTATATGCAGAATCACTGTTTCTGTGTTATGCCCGGGTCTGAAGCCCGATTGGCAGTCGTTCAGTAGTTTGAAATCCGTGATGTGTTGGTTCAGTTGTTGCTGAACACATTTTTCCAGGACTTTGGCTAGAATGGGAATATTGGTTATAGGTCGGAAGTTATTAGGGTCGGAGGGGTTTGCTTTCGTTTTTTTTAGGATAGGGGTGACTTGACCAATTTTTAGGCAATCTGGGACGTGAACTTGCGCTAGCGAGGCATTGATGATTTTGGTCCAGAGACGGGAGATGATATGTTGGATGTGGGGTAGGCACTTTGAAGGTACAGGGTTATTAAGGTGGTTATTCGGTTTGATAGTAGATAAGGTTTTAGTGATGTCTCTTGGATCGTAGAGTTTGAAGGTGGACCAGTGAGAATTATTTTTAGGCAAAGGTAGATCAGGTTGATTAGGATTTTCAACTTGGGTGATCATTAGGGAAGCTGACTTAATTGCTGCCAAACTAAGTTCGAGTTGGAGGGAGTTGGATTTTGCTGTGAAAAATTAGGAAAATTCTTCACTACTGAGCTGTGAATTCGAAGTTAGGAGAGCGGTTTCAGACAATTTGTTAGATTGTTGTTTTAGCGTTTCGAAGAGTTTCTTCGGTCTGTTTTTGGCATTGTCTAGTTCTGATCTGAAGAAGTCTTTTTTTGATTGTAGAATACTTTTGTTGTAGGAGTTTCTAGATTTCCTAAGTAGTTTGAGTTGGAGGGGGGAGAGATGTTGTCTCTATTTACGTTTAGTTAACCCGTCAACCACGGCGTAAATTCCGCCGCGGTGCGGGTGATTATTTGCGCGGGCGGAGCCGCGTCAGCCGACGGACATGCGCAACACTACAGAGGTAGTGCTCGCGACGGCCATTGGCCGACAGGCGCAGCGAACGGGTTAATCTTAGTTTACGTCTCGCTTCATTCAGGGCTCCGTGGAACCATGGGATTTTGAATTTGTCCGGTATTCTTTTGAGTTTTGGTGGGGCTACAAGGTCAAAGACTTTGGTCATCGTGGAGTCGTAATGAGCAGTGAGGTCATTGACGTCTGACATATTATTAGGAGGGGTGAGAACTTTCTCACAGTGACTAGCTAGGATGTTCCAGCTGAGGTTTTTCGTATCTCTTATCCAATGTTTAGTCTTGGATAGTTGCAAGTGAGGTTTCTTTCTGGCGGAGTAAATTTGGAAGGAAATAATGTAATGGTCTGACCAATCACAAGAGGTGATCGAGATCGCTACAATAATTTTTTCTTTGAAAAGGATCCAGTCAAGAGTAGCACCTTTGGAGTGAGTGGGCTTTGAGATGGCTTGGATCAGGGAATGGTCTGTTCGGAAGATTTTGATAGCGTTGACCTGCTTGTCTAGGGTGTCTTCCCAGTGGAGATTGAAGTCGCCAAGGAACATGTCATTGGAACGAGGGGTCGAGTTAGTTGTAATGATTTCCTTGAGTTGGTCTGTGAAAACAGCGTTCTAACCCAGGGGATGGTAGAGTATATGTAGTTTGTGGGAGTTGTTATCTGAGGATTTTAAGTGTATCCCGAGGTATTTATAAGACTCCATGGGTTCGGAATGGAACTTCGAGATAGTGATGTCGGATCGATGTATGCAGGCGATGCTTCCGCCTTTTTTGTGATGTCTGTCTAGTCTTATGATGTTGTAGTTTGGGGGGGACTAGAAGGTTGTGCTTTACAAATTCAAAATCAAATCAAATCCAGAGCGCAGCACTGGTATTTCTACCCCTGTCCTTCCTCAAGCAACACACCATTTGCAATATTTTCTAGGAGCCATCTCCAGACAAAGGAGCAGGCACAGCGAATCCCAAAATGTGTACCCTTGGGAGATCAGAATTCTTCCACCATGCCACTCGCGATACATAACACAGTGATTTCATCAGTGATGTCACTGACCATGTCATAAGTGATGTAATATGTGAGGTCACCCTTTATTTAAATACGTCATCTCAATCCAATTAGGTGATTGAATTAACCAAATGTATTCTGGGACTGGAAGTCCTTTTAAATCAAACCCAAGTGGGCTGGCAGCATTACTTTCGTATAAATATAAAAAAGTAACGGGCATGCCGGTAACACCTTTCCCCGTGCAGCCTTTTTGCCAGTCAGACCTGCTGCGCTGATCGAAACGACCAACAGCGGAGCCGCTTGCATCTGCGGCAGTGCGCCCCACGGCCAGGCCGGCCGTCATAAATCAAGTCCACACTTTACCCATAGGGCGGAGCACATTCTCTTGTCAGCAACAATATGGTCAGGGAGGGTCCATGCAAGCCCAATGCCAGCAGTGACCGACGCATTCCAGGCAATCCGCCCTTCTTCATGGGTTGTCTGGTTACTAAAGAGTACCATCACATGTACTCCCAGTGTTCACCATTTATTCACATACGTCATCTCAATCCAATCAGGTGAGTGAATTAACCAAATTTATTCTGGGACTGGAAGTCCTTTTAAATCAAACCCAAGTGGGCTGGCAGCATTGCTTCCGTAAAAATATAAAAAAAGTCACGGGCATGCCGGTAACACCTCCCCCGTGCAGCCTTTTGCCAGACAGACCCGCTGCGCTGATCGAAACGCCCAGCAGCCGAGCGGCCTGCATCTGCGCGGTGCGCCCCACGGCCAGGCCGGCAGTCATAATTCAAGTCCACACTTAACCCATATAGGGCGGGGCACACTCTCTTGTCGGCAACAATATGCAAGCAAAATGCATTTTGTACACGCAATTGTAATGCAACTCCAGTTACTCGAGATTGCACTGCAATGGCGTGTACAAAATGCATGTTGTGCCACCATTAAATAATGCTTTGCAAACATTTTGAGTCCGCGGCATGCTGTTAGTTTGATACTACAAGCAGCGTTTGATTGGATATGTTGGGACCCGCTACCCCGCCGCGTGAACACCGTCATAAGAGGCTTGGGTAAGAGCAAAATTTGTTGCTATAATATATATATATATATATATATATATATATATATATATATATATATATATATATATATATATATATATAAATATATATATATATCCAAATGCAACTTTGACGCTGAAGGACGCCCAGCCTGTCGGGTCGGGGCTCGTTGGCAGGCGCCACTGCCCATATATTCCAAACGACCCGCTCTCCACCTTCGGAACAGCACTCGAGCCCACCAGCCAGTATTACTTCAATATTCTTTTATTTGAATATGTCCATGGATAAAACAACCTCCGCTACGCGTTTCGACACCTTTCGGTCTTAATCATGCGTTAACACTGCGTGGTTTAGTACATTTGTTTAAATATTCAAGTAATTAGTGAACACTATGGAAGGACTTCTGCATGGATCGGGTCGACACCTGCTATTCTTAAAGTTATAGTAACTATTTGGTGGTTAGGTATTTGTATAATCAGTGACAGTTTTAATTCATAGTACCTGGTCTTCAGTAGACCACTTGTATATTGCTTTAGTAGCACAATTCAAAAGTCATCATCACTGAAAGTCTTTTACCAATTGTAATATGCGGACCACAATATCCATAATGCTTTGCAATTGTTCACCCAGTGTGATTTACTGCCATCCATAATTGTCACTTTTCTTTACTTCAATGTTCTTTTTATGAAAATCACTGTTCGTTATCCATCACGTTCACACAGCATATTTGTTTAACTTGAGAGCTGGCATTTCCCATCCATAGACAACTTCGGGTTTAAAAGTTACCAAAGACTGGCTGCGCAGAGAACACTTTCCCCGCGAACCCTGGCTGCTTTACCTTTTTCAGTTAATTAGTACGTGACAGGCCTCTCGTTTCCTTGCCAGTGGCCTTACTTCACATTCTTCTTTCCCTCAAAGTCAGCAGCCGGCGGGCATCCTTTTGTACAAAAATCCAAATGCAACTTTGACGCTGAAGGACGCCCAGCCTGTCGGGTCGGGGCTCGTTGGCAGGCGCCACTGCCCATATATTCCAAACGACACGCTCTCCACCTTCGGAACAGCACTCGAGCCCACCAGCCAGTATTACTTCAATATTCTTTTATTTGAATATGTTTAAATATTCAAGTAATTAGTGAATTAAAACTGTAGAACCGAGGCACAAGAAAAGAAAAGAAAAATGCGCAGAACGCAAAAAGGGGGCAGGGTAGAAACACCCTGACCCCCTAGGCCTGCTTAGGGGGTGCCACAAGGACCCCAGGGCCAAACAATTTTTTATTTTTTTTTAAATCGGCAAAATCCGCGCTGGGTGCGCGGATCCTGCCGATAAAAAAAAACGAAGCACGGGCTCCCGCGCGTCGTTGCTAATAAGCCCCCGGGGGGCCAAATCCCGGGGGCTATGGTACTATTGGGTTGGGGGGCCCAAAGGGGCCCCGGGGACCAGCACCCCCTGGGGCTTCATGGAAATATGTGGGGGGGGCTCACAGCCCCCCCAGCCCAGGGGACCGCCACCCACCCCGGGCTTAAAAAATGAATGGGTAGGGGGGCTCAAAGGCCCCCCCAAGGCCCGGGGACCGCCACCCCCCAGGGCTTTGTGCAAATATTTGGGGAAACCTGCTCTCTCTTTCAAAATTCAAACCAAATTCATTTCCACACGGGGAGCTGCATGTTAGCAGCTCCCCATGTGGAAAAGCAATGCCGGCTCCCGCAGGAGGCGGGAAGCCGGCGGGACTGTGGGGGGATTGGGGACCCCCCCAAGGCCCCCAACGGAGAGGGCCAGCCCCAGGGTATGGGGTCCCCAGGGCTATTAGTGGCATGGGAGGGGGGCCACGCGGCCCCCCTTCCCCCCCCCAAAAAATGAAAAAAAAAATGAGAAAGGCAGGCCCCAGGGGATGGGGTCCCCAAGGCCTTTAGTGGCCAGAGGATGGGGGCAACGCAGCCCCCCTCCAAAAAAATAATAAAAACAAAAAGGCCATGCCCCGGGGGCAGGGGTCCCCAGGGCTGATTAAGGCCTCGGGAGGGGGGCCACGCGGCCCCCTTCTCAAATTTTTCATTAAAAAAAAAAAACTAGGGGGCAGGCCCTGGGGGATGGGGTCCCCAGGGCCAAAAAATAAGAAAAATAAGGGGGGCTATGCCCCCCCTTTTAAAAAAACAAACAAAGAAATACTGGCTTCGCGCCGGAGGCCACGCCCCCTCGTTTCAGCACTCTGCAAACGCGCACCCTGGCACGTTTGCGGATGGGGAACGAATTCCCCTTGAATACTGAGGGTCCCTGGGGGGCAATTAGCCCACCTGTAACCTCCAGTAAGCGCCACGGAGGTTCGTTGCAGAGTGTTGTAAAAAGTGGTGTGGCCTCTGAACACCTCTCTGCAAGTCAGCTCTCTGGCACATACTGGAGGTACCTGGTGGGCTAGTTGGCCCCCAGGGACCCTCAGGATTGAGGAGGAATTAATTTCCCAACTTAAACCGTGCCACAGGGTGCGTTTCCAGACATGTCACTTCAAGCCACGCCTCCTTCCTCCGTGGCGCGTGTTAAGTTGGGGGATTAACTCTTTTTTAATACTGAAGGTCCCTGAGGGCCAACTAGCCCAACAGGTATCTCCGGTATGCGCCAGGGAGCTGTGTTGCAGACAGGTGTTCAGAGGTCACGACCCTTTTTACACCTCTCTGGAACGCAGCTCTGTGGCGCTTACTGGAGGTACCTAGTGGGGTAGATTGACCCTAGGGACCCTTAGAATTCAAGGGGATTTAATCTCTCAACTTAGAACGGCCACAGGGCGGGTTTACACAGTGGTGAAGGGAGGGGACGGGCCTGAGGTGACGTGTGCAAACATGCCCTGTGGCGCGTTTTAAGTTGGGGAAATAATTCCCCTTCAATCCTGAGGGCCCATGGGGGCCAACTAGTCCACCAGGTGCTCCCAGTAAGCACCACTGTGCTGCGTTGCAGAGAGGTGGTCCAGGCCGTGCCCATTTTCTCTGCAAGGCAGCTCTGTGGTGCTAACTAGAGATACCTGATGGGCTAGTTGTACCCAAGGGACACTCAGGATTCAAGGGGACTTTATCCCCCTAATTAAAAGGGCTATAGGGCATGTTTGCACACGTCAGCTTAGCCCCCCCCCTCCCTTCACCAGTGTGCAAATGCACCCTATGGCGCGTTTTAAGAGGTAGTTTTAATACCCCTGCCCTATTATATACTAGGGGCTTACAGAGGAGGTCATGCTAATAACAGGGGTACCCCAACGCATAGTGTTCCCTAGTGTATGTAGGTGTTTTAACTGTATTCTAATTGTCTTTTAGCATAGCGCTGGCTCTAGGACTGGTTAGTCAGAGTCAGTTACCACTAGTACCCATCTGAAAAAGTTGACGGTACAGGATGATTTTGCAACAAAGACACTTTTTCCTCCTCTGTTTGTTCTTTCTGCACGTCTTCCTTCTTCCGGCACTTTTCTTTGACTTTGAGGACTTCTGTAGCTTCTTTCTGCTTTTCTTTTTCGTCTTTCTGTGTGTTTTTTCTTCTTTCTTCACATGCCCTATCTCTGTAGGCATAGTTAGAAATTAGCATGTAAAAAACCCTTGAAATTCACTTAAAAAAACATAGGTTTCAGGCACGTTATAGTTAAGAATTAGCATTTAAAAAACCTTAGAAATTCACAGAAAAAAACATAGGTTTCAGGGGTGTTATAGTTAGCTGGACATTTCACTCCTACAAAACCATAGATATTCCCCTGTTATAGTTAGTTCAGCTAACTATAACTCACGCCCCCGCAATGCACTGCTGATGATGTCACATATTACATCACTCATGACATGGTCAGTGACATCACTGACGACATCACTGATGACATCATCCATGTGATAATTTGATGTATCTTCTCACACCCTAATATAACCTTTGATACACCCACTCTAAATTACAGACTGCCATTCTCAAAACCATAGACACTCCAACACCAATAACTACATACCCACTTACTGATTCTTAGGTCTACACACCCATCCACTCACTCACCCGTACAGTCACTCATACTTATGGTCACTTGGTACAGGACTATCATCTCATACACCTATATAGACACTCACACACCGCCACTCATCCATAGACAGCAGCGGCTCCTCTATAGGGGCGTGGGGGCGTCGCCCCACAGCTTTCTCGAAGTGAGAGAAGCAGAAACATACAATGGTAAAACTACCATTTTCAGTATGTTTCTGCTTCTCGCACTGCGAGTAAGTAGAAGTGCTGGGAGTGCTTGGTTGTGGGAGGGCGGGTGGGCGGTCCCGCTGGAGGGCAGTGGGGGAGTGGCTTCCCCACTGTTGTGGAACCTGACTGCTTTGGTCGGCCTAGGGCAGACCAAAGCAGTCATGCGCACTCTCCCTTTTCTCTATGTAGGCTGCTGCATGCAGCCTACATAGAGAAAAGGGCCTCCGATTAGGCTCCTGGGTGGGTCGCTGTGCGCCTGCACCGCACCAATCACAACGCTGCCATTGCAGCGTTGTGATTGGCGGAGGGGAGGGACGCTGCCTGTGGGTGCTTCCTGTGAAAAACGCGGCTGGACCCGGCCAGGAGTGTTGAGGCGGCATGGAGCGGGACCGGTAAGGTAGGTGTATTATTTTTTAATTATAACAGCTCCCCCCCCCTCCGCGCGTGACCCTGCATTTTAAGTGCAGTTTCCCATTGTTACATTCGGAGTTTGAGACCTTGTTCGTGCATGCATGCCCAGATCGCAGCTGAGTGGACACACTTTGGTTCATACTTACTTGGGACCACAAGATCAGAAAAGTGACGCTTGCTGTGAGTGCATTAGCCCACTCAGCCACCCGAGCCAGCTCTGCTTTCTGAGCGCCGGCCTCGCACATTCTTGCAGTGAGGTCAACTTGTGCGCCGGTTTATCCCGGAGCTGAGAGCTCAGTGTCCTTGATATGGTGTACCCCGATGCCATCCCCCCACCCTCTCGCCCGCTTCCGCCTCTCCTTGTTCTGTGTGCGCCTTAGATATGGAGCTTGGGCGGGCCTCTGCAGTGCGTGGAGTCCCAGGGGCCATATTACTGTTTTCTTGACCTGTTTTGGGAGCTCGAGGGAATGGGGCCGAGACTCCTCCGTGCTGAACTGAACAAGCAGCTGTGGAGATTGTTTTTTTTTTTACTGTGTTCCTGGAATTGTGGCTGAGGTTTCGTCAGGAAGCTCGTGGGAGAGGTAGTGGGTGATGCTTTTGCGGGGTTTGGAGATGTTTCTCAGTCGCGCCGAGGATTTGTTGCATTAATAATCGCACAGACTGGCGAGTCAGCAAGTTTATTTTTTATTTTTATCAGCGGAAATGGATATGAAATGATTACAGAGAATAACGTAGTGTGGCATAGACACTTTAAAATGTCACCAGCCGCCACTGTCAGGACCGTGCATGTCTTTGGCAAACCTCCCACTCTCCTCTCAGTGTGCAAGGTGCCCCGAAACCGTTTTTCTGATTGCAGTGCACGGAATCGATCTTTGCTAATCAACAGCATTCGCAGACAGGCCTGTTTGAATAATAGTGGGGGCGTGGCACTGGTTAGAGAGGCACAGGAGCCTGAGCAGCTGTCTGAAATTAAACACGAGGGACACACTACTCAGTGACCCAGATCTTCTTCAGCTCTGTTCATCAGCAATGTTTATATCCCCAGTGCCCCTCCCCTCCCTCAGAGGCTGGGGGCTCTTAGACTTACCAGAGTGTCAACAAGGCGTGGAGGCTTTACTCTGACCTTCACATGCACATCATCAATTTAGAGCCCTGGCTCACTGACTGAATATGAAACCTTAGGAGGAACCCCATATTACAATCATTACAAAATTAAATCAAACTGCAGCCTTAATGGGTTTTTTTCTAAACCTGTTCACTGTGTGAGTTAAACCAGTTGAATTGAGTCACACTTCTGATGGTCAGTAGCTCCTTTACAACACGTGTATGTAGTAAGTATTGTAATTTCCATTTATGTAAGAACAAAGCACACACTTATTCATTTTAGCAGTCAGATCACCAATCCTTCTTTACACCTCAAACAAATTGCCCACAACTTTCAGTGCCAACATCTAGCACCTACAAAGGACCTTGCTCCAGGCCCGATCCACAAAGCTGTTTATACACTGAAGTGCTTATTCACTACATGAATAATATCCTTCGTAAGGGCACATTTCTGCCGCAGATCTCACATGCAAGAGCAATCTCAGTCTTGTCTACCTTTATAAGCAGGCTTGGGAAATATCTTCCAGGGTAGGATGTTGGTTCTCTAGCCATCCTGCAGCAGTGCATTAAGCATGCTGCTTAGTATGTCTTCCAGCCCAACAAAAGCATGTGCAGCACACTGATCTGTAGGGTACTCAGCATTGTTATCTCAAAGGCTGTTATTGCTTTATTAACCTTCTTGCTTTCTCAACTGTGCATGAAAACGCACCATTTCCCCACTCTTTTTTTCAAAATATTCTTCCCCAAGCCCACCCTTACAACAAGTTTAGCTCACTCACCTATACAGTTATACACACACCAGCTCAATTACTCATACAAATACTAGCACATTCTTATGCTCTTATACAATCAATGATACAAGCACAAACTCATCCTTACAGCCACTCTCACAATCACACACTCTCACTTATAGCCATTTATGTACTCCAACACACTTATATACTGCCTTTCACATATGTAGCTACTCACACATGTACCACTGAAATATACATTCACTCAATAACACTACCATACACACACTCATCCACCCATACAGTCCATCACAGATGCACTCTTGAAACCATGCACCCAGTGAATCACCCAGTCACACATCTATGCACAGAGTCACACACACCCCACCCACACAAACACTCAGGCACCCATACAGATACTCAGACAACCAATCCATAACCCATATAGACACTCATGTAGCTATTTGCAAACCCATGCAGCCGCTTACACACCAACAGACAGACGGATACAGACATTCACACAGTTTAGTCACTAACCCCTGCATTCAGTAAGATACATTTAATCACTCACTTATAGAGTCAGTCACGCACCAACAAAATCATCCATTCACACACTTATACACCCACTCATTCTTCAATATGCCTTTCCCTATATATAATAAACATATTTAAACTTTACAGAAACACACAGACACTGGATGATGTCATCAGTGATGTAATTTCAGATGTCATCAGTGATGTCATCAGTGATGTCACTGACCATGTCATGAGTGATGTAATATGTGACGTCATCAGCAGTGCATTACGGGGGCGCGAGTTATAGTTAGCTGAACTAACTATAACGGGGGAATTTTTATGGTTTTGTACGAGTGAAATGTCCAGCTAACTATAACACCCCTGAAACCTATGATTTTTTCTGTGAATATATATATCGTTGTGAGAAGTTGGGCTGGTATATGCTGTCCACTAGTTATAGTGGGAACCCTGTACCAGTCTAAACAACCTTTTATTGGTTATAGGTTAAAGACAACCTTTACTGAAAGCTATCCTAGTGGTAGCTATGGAGAGCAGCCTTCAGGCTAAGTCTTGAAGGAATGTAAAGCAGCTTGTTTTACCAGTCTACAATCTCTTGAGTTCCTAAATGAAAGATATCCACACCAGGTATATATATATAGAATATATGTATTTATTACTAAACACACCCTCCTAGTCTCTTTATGAGATCAGAGGTCAAAACACATAAGTTACACTTCAAATATTACAGTAAAATAGCACGAATACATGTCAGGCCCTAGGGGCGAGCCAAACCATATACTAAAATAGTGGTATAAGAACCACAACTTAACTAGACACAAGGCCTAGAGCCTGTAGAATCGCTGGGACCCCAAGGAACCACCCAAGGTAGTGACACAGGGGACCCACGGGGGCCGTGTGCAGTGTGTGAACACAGCCGCGAGCTCCCGTTAGCTTCTATGAGGAAAGTCGCGGTTAGATTTTTAAAGTTTAGGGAAATTAGAATTGAGTCAGGACCAAACCCTTTTGGACTTAGGAAGTTCTAGGGCTAACACCCACGGGAGAACCGGAGTACTCGAGTTACCTCACCCAGGGAAGCCAGGTGCATAGGTGTCTTTTGGTGTTGGATCGCGTTGTCGATTTCAATCGAAGCTGGCGAAGAAGTGCTGCTGCCGTTAAGATGCGAAGTGTCCGAAGAGATCCAAGCCTGGATCGAAGATGAGAAGAACCTGAAAGCAGAGGGGACAAAGTCTGGGTCACTAGCCAGTGACCAGGAAAGCAATAGGCAGATGCCCACCGATGTCGGGTGACTTCAGGTGAAGAAGGTGAAGCTTGACTCTTCAGCCACGAGGACCAGGAGGCGTCGAGGACAGCCAGGAGCTGGATTAGAGCTGTCCCACAAAGGATGTTGAGTGCTACAGTGTCGGTGTCCGGATTGGCCACAACAAGCCAGTAAGGTCTGTGGGACTCACCACTTGGTAGGGAGTAGGGGCCCATCTGGAGCAACCAGGGAAGCCCAAGGAAATACAAAGATACCCCCTCAGGGACCAACCAGTCAAAGGACCAGGGATCGCGAAGGGACCTCGAGACGAAACACAAAATGGCGGCCCACGGGTCACTCGGGGTAACTAGGCCGACAATCTTCAGTGGACTCAGTGCTCGAGGTGGGGGCTACAAGTGAGCCCAAGCATGACTTCAAGAGACGTCGAGAAGTCAATGCACTTGCAGAAATGCTCGGTGACCAGGAGTTCTGGTTCCACGCTGCTCACGAGGGCTGCGGGTCTCAGCTTTGCTGGGGACTTGGGTCGGCCTCTAAGATGTCTGGAAATTCCCTTCCTGGGCTGCAAATACTTCGGAGTCCGGCGGGAGCTTCAATAATGCAGACCGGCAAATTGCTTTGTTGGTGCCTGCCAAGCAGGGGAGTCAGTCTGTGGTAAATAATTTAATTACCGGTACTTAATTTGATGCGGAAAATCTATAATAATAGCTCAGTAAAATAAGAGGCAGGATCCGTGGTATTAGAGGTTCGGAACGGGCTTTATTCCAAAAATCAATTCGAATTGATGGACTCCATATTCCATCACCACGAAGGCTCAGGAAGTGAAGGACCACACTTTATTGACAGGTAATCATTTTTATACAGAGGCATTATAGTGGAAACAGATGCAAGAGGCGTAACAGTTGATAACAAAGATAAAAACATACATGCGTAACTAAAATGGGTGTAACTAGGCGTAACTAAAGAACGTCATTTAGGTATGATGTCACATATGGGTGGTTCCATGAAAGAATTTCGCAATGTCAGCAGAAATACTTGGCAGAGATGCGCACGCAGCAGCATGACGTGTGATTGACGTGCAACTAGGGGGTGAAGGGGACTTGACATTTAGCTCTACATGTGGAGACAGAAGTCTGGGGGGTCAAGTCAACCTAATCCCAAATCATATCTAACATCCTATGTTTAAAGAACTATGTTATCCAAAAGGAAAGGTCTCTCGAATAAAATCTATTCTATACTGACTGTGAGTGCGTGTACAAGCGTCTAAGTGTCTACACTAGATGCGAGGGCAGAAATCTTCCATAGTAACAGGGCTATGAATTACTTGCATAAAGACAGAGAAGCCGGGCCCTTTGCTCGGTAGCTGGAAGAATGTTTACTTAAACTACTAGACAGGAATGCATTGGATGGGGAGCGGAGCAGAGCAGATAATCTTGAAGGTGAAATACAGTTTTTGGCAAGCAGACAGATCGAGTCAGGCACCGTTAGCCGCGCAGGGAGTAGGACAAAGTTCATGGATACAGATGCGAGCTCAGGCTGGAGCTTTCAGAGGCAGAAGGCAGAAAAAGGCTTAATGGCAGAATCAGGGCCTACTCGCCTGGACTGTAAAATGGGATAAATGAACCATATAAAGCCGGTGGCCTTTCATACTTAGGAATGGAATATCCGGCCCATTCATGGCGGATCTGAAAGAGGACATGTTGACGGTGGACGCACATGTGTTTGCGTCTTCATAACTGGAACTGGAGGGAACATACATGTACTTGTGATTTATACATGAAACCGTTGGGGTCCAAGATAGGGGACATAACTGATCATAAAAATCCATATTTCCACATTCCCTCCTTGTCCCCTACTTGCCCTTAAGAGATATCAATCTTCATCAATCCGTTGATCTGTTCATATAGCATCATTTGTTCTTCTTTTTTCTTCTGGGATGAATGAAATCTTGGTGGTGGAATACACGATGTGGCACACAGACCACAAATCGCTGGTCCACATTGTAGGCATAAGCAGCAACTGAATAATATGAGAAAGCCAATACCTAGGAAGGATAGGACCCTCCATCCAAAGGTTGACAATACACTCCAAAACCAACCGGACCAAGTCCAGGTGCCTGAATTCTGGTGTATCTGGCTTACAATCTTATGAAGGCGAGTTATGGCTTTATATACAGATGGCGAATTTTCTGGTATGAAAATGCAACAACTTGATCCGATGACCCTACAAGCTCCGCCCCTATCGGCCAGGATGACGTCAAGGACAAGACGATTTTGAAGCACAACAATCCGCATAGCAGACTGCTCTTCTGTTAAATTGCCTAAGGCGGAAATAGTTTTGTTCACTACTGCTTCAAGGGTTCTTGTTAATCTACGTATCAGCTTGCTATTGGTAACTGTACCTATATAGGGAAAGAGACCTTTATTGAAATCTGTGTATTTTTCCCATGCTGTTTCAGTGTAATCGACTATTGGGAGATCTCTCCGTTCTCTATTGTGTACTAAATGAGTATTTCTGTGATAATCAGGAGGAGCTAGGAAAACAGGTGGCAAAAGGAATCCGATGTAGCAGGTACCATCCCAATCTAGAGGCAAACGTATATATGCAGTCTGACCACATACGAAGTAGGAATGGCGAGAAGCTCTAAATGTAGATTTGCCTTGATCACTAAATTCTATTACAGTGGTGCATCTACTATGGCCCATATGTATGGAACCATTCTTTCTTACACACAATTCACCCTTAACTGGAAATACTGACATAGCGGGAAAAATTGGTGCAGCTTCGAATTCAACATTCAGGATCATGAGATTAAGCGTGAAATTCCCTAATCCATATACTTCATTTTCTAGATCAGTTCCTGTTCTTTTGGGAAGTCCCTCCTTGTTAGGGTAGCAGACTTTGAGTAAAACTAGGTTCAGGTTTCCCCATACCCAATTGTCTTGATAAGTTATTGAGTTTGAATCTAAGGAATTAATTAAACTAAACCATGCTCCACAGGAGCCATTGTGTGTGAACGGATATGGAAAGAGAGGCAGAATTCCCTTATAGTTCTGATAGGGAGGGAGTCGGCCACATATCCAACAATTTGTAGCATTGCTAGCCTGATTGGAATGATGTAACATACTAATAAAAGTGTTATTGCGCAGCGCAAATCTATAGGACAACTCATGCGGCGGTAATTCACTAAAAGAATGTTCAGCAGTAACATTGTAAACATGTTTAGAAATAGGATAATATATGTGCAACAATATACTTGCAGCGATTATTAAAAGACTTAAGAAAAACAAAATTAATAACGTCACTGTGCAATGACTACGCAGTGATTTATAGTACGCATGTTGTTTCAATCGCATCTTTACGTTTCTTTCTCTATTCAGGTCTAGAGGATACATGTCAGAGACAAATTCGACCGATTCACCTTGGAGAGGACTTAAACAATCAAATGGTCTGACTTGTTAGACCTTAATTTTAGTTTGTATAGTTCCATATTACTCTGTTCAACCAAAGGAAGCTTTGAGTCAATCGGTGAAGACACGCGAGGTGTATCGTTTACATCAAACAGTAGTCCATGAAATTTCTTGATATGACTTGAATGTATCCAGCCTTTGCGACCTTCGATCTTCACGGCTGTCCTCGTGGTTAACAGTACAAGTTGAGGCGATTTCCACCTAGGATCCAGCTGAGACTTCCGGTCAAAATTTCTCACTAACACCAGGTCCCCGGGAACTACGTCATGGGGTTTCACCTCGGTGTTGTCGGGAAAGGCTGCAGCTACCTGTGAACGACAAGATTGTAGTGCAGACATCAAGGAAGCCAAGTAATCTGTCAGCATATTACAGTCAACATCAGTTATTTTGCGTGGTATAGGCGTCCCCCACATATTTGGTGGTCTGCCAAAGATCACCTCATAAGGGGATAGCCCTGTTCGAGAGTGCGCTACCATTCTCATGTAAAAGAGTGCAACGGGTAAGGCTACTACCCAGTCGACACCTTTCTCTCTACATATCTTGGACAATCTAATTTTCAGAGTTTGATTATGTCGTTCCACGAGACCTGCTGCCTCGGGGTGTCGGACACAGTGAAATTTCCACTGATAGCCTAACAAAAGTGAAACGTGTTTCATTAGTTCGGATGAGAACGGCTGGCCGTTATCTGAGTAGACAACACGTGGTAAACCGTACCGTGGGAAGAATTCTCGAACCAACTGTTTGGCAGTAGTCGGGGCAGTGTAATCTGAAACCGGGTACGCTTCTGTCCAACGGGAAAGAGCACAGACAACTACAAGAACATATTTGAATCCTCGACATCGTTCCATCTGGATATAATCCATCTGGAGGACTTCAAAAGGGTGCTCAGGAGGCTGAAATCCACCCTGTTCTACGGGAATGCTTTTACCTGGGTTAAACTGACAACAGATCATACAGGTACGAACTTTTTGTTTAGCTGCTGCTCGTAAATGTTTGTTGAACCAAATGTGTTGAATGCTGTCTAGCATAGCTTTTTCTCCTAGGTGCGCTGGACTATGTATTGTATTAATGATAACTTGGACCATTGAATCAGGAAGGAACCACACAGATTTTTCCTTCGTCATCCATCCTTGATCCGTTTGGATCCCTCCTAATTCAGTCCATTTCTTTATTTCATCTGGTGTAGCATGTGTCTGTATGTCAATTACGTCAAGAGCGGGATCCTTAACCGTCATGCAATGTGTTGGTGTCGGAACTATTGTCTTTGTCATGTCAGATGTGTGAGTTTGAGCAGTCTGCTTAGCTGTTCTGTCAGCTAGATCATTGCCTTGGGAAATGATATCAGTAACTTTCGTATGAGCTTTACATTTCATAATTGATATTGCAGTGGGTAGATGTATTGCATCTAATAAGGCATGAATGAGGGGTCCGTGCTGAATGTGGGCACCGTGAGAAGTTAAATAACCTCTCTCTCGCCACAGCACGCCGAAGTCATGTACAACTCCGAATGCATAACGTGAATCCGTGTATATGTTGACTTTTTTATTTGTGGCTTGAATACAGGCTTGTGTCAGAGCAATGAGCTCTGCTGCTTGGGCTGACAAAGTATTTATGCAATTTGTTTCAATGACTTCAGTGTCTGTTGTGACTGCATACGCGGCCACTAACTCTCCTGTACTTGTTCTTATACATGAACCATCTACATACAACGTCAGGTCTGGATCTGACAATGGGACGTCTGTCAAGTCTTGTCTGGGCTTCGTCGTGTTAGTGATAACTTCCATACAATCATGTGCTAGTGGGTCTGTTCCGTTTACTGGCAACAGTGTGGCAGGATTCAATGTACTACAACGTCTGATTTCTATGTGTGGCTGAAACAATGTTAATTCGTAACCGGTGAGTCTTGCTATAGTCAAGTGTTGTGTTTGTGTGCGGTTCAAGAGAACCTCTACTGCATGTGGTACTTGTACTGTCAATTGGTGTCCTAACACTATGGCATCGCTTTGTCGGATTGCTAAAGCTGTCGCTGCCACTGATTTCAGGCACGCAGGCAGAGCCTGAGCTACGGGATCTAATGTACTAGAAAAATAAGCACATGGTTTATGTGATCCTGCTTGTTCCTGTGTGAGTACTGACAAGGCAGTACCTTCGCGTTCTGCAACAAAGAGTGTAAACTGTTTATTGTAACATGGTATTGCTAAAACAGGTGCTTGACATAAAGCTTTCTTTAGGCTTTCAAAAGCTTGTGCATGTTCCTGAGTCCAAGGGAGAACAGTCGATGTGGCTGCCTCCTGTGTTGTCAACTGAATGAGTGGTTTTGCTAGAAATGCATACTGAGGGATCCACTGCCTACAATATGAAGTGAGGCCTATAAAAGCCCGCACCTCCTTTTGTGTCTTGGGTATTGGCATGTTAGCAATTAACTGGATGCGATCGGGTGTAAGCTGCCTTCCCTCCTTGGACAGCGAGTGCCCAAGGTAAACAACTCGCTGGACACAGAATTGCAGCTTAGAAGGGGACACCTTATGCCCCTTTTCGGCCAAAAATTGTAGAACCGTCAGTGAGGCTTTTTCACATTCAGGTTCGCTTCTAGCGGTGATCAGCAGATCATCGACATATTGAAGCAGGGCAGTGTTGACTGGCATGTGGATACTGTCAAGTTCTCGTTTCAGTGCTTGGCTATAGATGCTGGGGCTTTCTGTGAATCCTTGAGGTGCGCGTGTGAATTTAAAGCTTCGTCCATTTAAACTAAATCCGAACAAGTATTGGCTTTCCGGATCTATTGGGACGCTGAAAAAGGCATTCTTGAGATCAATTACAGTAAAGAATGTTGCTTCGGAATCAATGGCTGTCAATAATGAAGAAATGTCTGGGACTACGGGGTATTGTGGTACAATACATTTATTTAATTCGCGCAGATCAATAACCAATCGATATACTGGCGGGGCTTTGGGATCAGTTCGTTTAAGAATCGGAATTATCGGTGAATTACATACATTGGAGTCGGTTTCCACAACCACTCCTTGGGTAATAAGCTCGTCAATGATTTGCAGTAAAGCCACTACAGCATCTGGGGGTAACTTGTATTGTCGCATTCGTGGTAGTACCACTCCTGTCTTTAGTGTGACTCGATATGGTGTAATGTTCATGCAACCAACATCTGTAGGGCCTTGTGCCCATAAATGTGTGGGTAAAGTCTGCAGTCGGTGATCCATGTCTCGGGACACGTAGTGCCCTTTGAAATCACGTAAAAACAATCTTACTCCTTCCGGAGAACAACATATTATAGCTCCTAGAGCTTTCAATGTTTTTATACCTAACAGGTTTTCTGGACATGATTTAGTAAGCAATAAATCTGTAATTCGTGTCAAGGGACCAATCGTAAGTGGAAGAGGCTGTGATACTTCGTTAATGATAGGTTTTCCTGAAAAGCCAAGGGAAATATTCTGTGAGCCTGAGAGGGGTGCCCCTGGAACTTCACAACGTTTTATGGTTGTTCGGCTTGCCCCTGTATCAAGTAAAAATGTTCTATCTTGGCCTAATAGTTCACTGTGTACATAAGGTCCTTCTTGATCTACAGGGACCTCGATAAGGGGTAAGCCAACTTCCCTCTCTAGGCTGTTTCATGAGTATCGTTGATAATCAGGATAGTCATACTGTGCGGTCTGGTACATCTGCTGTGTCGTTGTTTGTGTGGCAGCAATAGGCTGCGGTGGTGGGGCTGGCATAGACTGTTGCGGAGCTGGCATGGACTGTGCATGCTGCGGGGCTCCTTGTTGGTTCTGATCCTGTCTAAGTGGCCGTGGTCTTTCTTTTGTATTACCTATGGCGATATTATGTTTTAAAACTGGACAATCGTGTACATAATGACCTGCCTGTTTACAATAGTTGCATGTCCCTTTTACAGGACCTGCTGAAACACTGGACTGTGTCATACCCTTTTTATGACCGTCAGCTGGAACTGTCTGGGAAACTAGCATTTTCATTTTCGTGTCTTTCATGCGTCTTTGTTCATGTTCTTGTTCCTCTCTAATTCTATTGTGATGGTACTGTAGCATTTGTAACATTTGTGACGGAGTGTTACCTTGCCAGGTACTCTCGAATTTCAATACTCTATTCTTAACTTGGGGCAAGGCATTTTCAACTAATTTTGTCACAAACAGATGTGGATACGATTCGCTACTTGCTTTTATTCCACTATTTATACCAAAACATTTTTCGAATCGGGCATAGAAATCACTACTGTCCTCATCGTGCTTTTGTTTACAGGCTGAGATTGCACCCCAGTCTTCCTTTTTCGTAGTTAATAAACGTGGCAGTACCTGTACTAGTAAACCTGGTAGTGTTTTGGTCTTTTCCCCAAGCCCTGAACCTGGACCTCGAGCCTTTTCTTCGTTTTCTAATGCTGTCCAATCTATCTTTTGGTCTCCCACCTCCCAATCCTTTTCCTTGAGTTTTTCGTAAATGCTCGTAGGCATTAATACTTTCAATATTTTCATAATGTCGGGATAGGTATATTCTCCCATGAGCAACATGTCTTTAATTTCTCGGTGGAAACCCGCTGGGTCTTTATCATGACTGGGTACCACTTTCTTCATTTCTAATAGTTCTATTTTAGATATGGGTGTGTATACAAACACACGTTTAAACTGATTGTCATCACCTTTTATCGGGTGCACTTTGCGTAAGGGATTCTGTCTATCCATATAATACGTCGTTCTTTCCTTGATGGGCAGTGAGACATGTTCGGGGCATACAAAAAGAATGTACTGCTTTCTGGATTCTAGTATTTCTCTAATTAACTCAGTACCTGAACCTCTCCATTTATTCGTGAGTAATTCAGTCAATATATTAGGTAAGGGACCAGGATCGGAGTGTTGGCTTTTATATAATATAAGGAGTTGTTGAATCATATAGATACCAGCTAAACGCTGTTCATCTGGGGTGAGGTTCAAAAACGTGTGCGCTAGTGTATCATCACTATATTTTCCGGGACTATCAACCCAGTGAACGGCTGACCTGGCTAATTCTTGTTCGTCCATAGAATCGAGTATATGATAACCCCTTCGTTCTCGGAGTAATTTTTGTCAGCGGCTTGGAACGAATGCTCGGGGGACCTTATATTTATTATAGGGGTTTGGAAATTTCTGCTATTATCTGGACGTATCGGACGTATCGGATCAGTAAAGCATCTAGTATTATTACAAGATCTTCCTCTACCTACATAGGCCATTGTTTCTAACTGTCCTGTGGGCAGTTCTAATTCTTCCTCCTCCTCGGTTTGTTCAGGCTGGTCTACTGCTAATCTTTCTTCGTGTATTCGTTCTACTTCTTTGCGGATCTTTCGGCACATAGCTACTATACTTAATAGTCTATCATGTCTCCCCTCTGATATATTCCGACTCCATGTGGTAAGAATTCGCATTTCTTCCGGATTTACCCCTGGTCGGTCTTGATTTCTGATCACACAATTTATGAGGAATCGTAACAGTTCCCCCTGTATCTCCACTTTCTGGTATTCCATTGCTCGATTAATACTTTCAGAATCTCGCCCTGACTGGACAAAGTGATATATATTTTCTAAATGTGTAGTCATTCCTGGTAGCCTCCCTAAATATATTGCAGCTCGTCGGATACGTAATGATGCCAGCAGCATTTCGTCCTCTTTGCCGGGCACAGGGTTGTATCTACAATCTACTAGAAGTTCCTTAAGCATGTCGGGAGTTACTAGTTTGGGCGTACGTTGGTGGGCTAATTCTTGAAAGGAAAGTTTATTTACTCTGGGTGGCGTGGAAAAAATGTTTGATGCACTTCCTGTAGCACCACCTGGGGTGCTGGATGTGAAAGGATTCGTTGAACGTGATATAGCAACCATAGGTGTGGATACAGCTGTAGAAACAGATGTGCTTGCTGGAACTTGTGTCGGAGTTTGTTGTTGCGGAGGTACAGACGGAGGAGGGTCTTGGCGTTGAACCCCCTCGGCAGGCGGTCTATGTGGTGCAGTATTAGCATACTCGGGAGCTGCGTCGTCTAAATAAGAGGAAAGGAAAACATCTTCTGCGGTTCTGGGATGCCCTTTGGGATATGCTTTTATCGGAAACAATGGGGGTGGCAAGTCTTTTGGTATCTCCGGAGTAGCCTTAGGTAACCCTTCGGCCAGAAGAGGATACATACTATTCATAAGGGCATTTCTTTGTCTGTCTACTTGTTCTGATTTTACTCGAGTACCTTCTTCAATTAATACATTTTCTCGGACTTTATTTGAATTCTCCTTACTTTTCTCTTCCTGTCTGAGTGCTTTTTCTGTACGTCTATATGATTCTTTACGCCATAATTCAATGGCATCTTTCTGTGACTGTCTAGCTTTCTTTTTCCATAATTCTTCCTCTACTTTCATGATGCAATCTGCATCCCAGGTCCCAGCTGCGGGCCACCTCTGACTTTCTGGTAATTCCTTGGTGTAGTCTACCCATAAATCAAGAAATAATATGGCGTCTAGGCCATGTTTATGATACATGAAGTACCCTGGAGTGTCCCTAGGAGGAATGGGAACAGCTTCTTCGAGTACCCCTTTTCTAGTTTTGATCTGTCTTAATTTCGAAAAGAGCGGCATATTGAGAACTGATCTGATACCTAATTTTGAACACGTTTAATACACCAAAAACATAATAATGAACAGTCATTCACACCACAATATGCAGAACGTATTTAAAACATTTAACATTTAACATTTAATGAACAACAATGATGGCCATTTAGGGAACTAGTCACTAAGCATAATACTCGGCACTACCTAGGTAATTCTGAATTATATACTAGACATACTAGATATACTGCTGAACAGTACAGATACACTGCTGAAACAGTGCAGACCGGATTTGTGTACCCAAACCCGTCTTGACCGGCACAACCTATGTGCACGTCAGAACGCCTCCCCGACAATGGTACTCACCGGGTAGCTCGGAACGGAAGGCCTCGGAACTGAACTGAACTGGACTTGAACCGGACTCGACTCGACTCGAAACTTCGGAACCTCGGAAACTGGTGGGCCTCTGTATACCTCGGATCTTGCTCTCTCAGCTAGGCTCTGGTCGGGATACTTCGCACTTCTCACCGCCTCGTCTGGGTGTTGATCGCAGCCTCAGTTACCCCCGCTCGGCAGGAGGGAGATACAGGAAATCCTGTGGGTACGCGTTGTTGTCCGTCCAGCTGTGGCAGGAGACCGGGCCTGCAACGCACCTCCGGCGCGTGAGATGAGAAAGTGTCCCTATTCGGGCGCCATATATGTGGTAAATAATTTAATTACCGGTACTTAATTTGATGCGGAAAATCTATAATAATAGCTCAGTAAAATAAGAGGCAGGATCCGTGGTATTAGAGGTTCGGAACGGGCTTTATTCCAAAAATCAATTCGAATTGATGGACTCCATATTCCATCACCACGAAGGCTCAGGAAGTGAAGGACCACACTTTATTGACAGGTAATCATTTTTATACAGAGGCATTATAGTGGAAACAGATGCAAGAGGCGTAACAGTTGATAACAAAGATAAAAACATACATGCGTAACTAAAATGGGTGTAACTAGGCGTAACTAAAGAACGTCATTTAGGTATGATGTCACATATGGGTGGTTCCATGAAAGAATTTCGCAATGTCAGCAGAAATACTTGGCAGAGATGCGCGCGCAGCAGCATGACGTGTGATTGACGTGCAACTAGGGGGTGAAGGGGACTTGACATTTAGCTCTACATGTGGAGACAGAAGTCTGGGGGGTCAAGTCAACCTAATCCCAAATCATATCTAACATCCTATGTTTAAAGAACTATGTTATCCAAAAGGAAAGGTCTCTCGAATAAAATCTATTCTATACTGACTGTGAGTGCGTGTACAAGCGTCTAAGTGTCTACACTAGATGCGAGGGCAGAAATCTTCCATAGTAACAGGGCTATGAATTACTTGCATAAAGACAGAGAAGCCGGGCCCTTTGCTCGGTAGCTGGAAGAATGTTTACTTAAACTACTAGACAGGAATGCATTGGATGGGGAGCGGAGCAGAGCAGATAATCTTGAAGGTGAAATACAGTTTTTGGCAAGCAGACAGATCGAGTCAGGCACCGTTAGCCGCGCAGGGAGTAGGACAAAGTTCATGGATACAGATGCGAGCTCAGGCTGGAGCTTTCAGAGGCAGAAGGCAGAAAAAGGCTTAATGGCAGAATCAGGGCCTACTCGCCTGGACTGTAAAATGGGATAAATGAACCATATTAAGCCGGTGGCCTTTCATACTTAGGAATGGAATATCCGGCCCATTCATGGCGGATCTGAAAGAGGACATGTTGACGGTGGACGCACATGTGTTTGCGTCTTCATAACTGGAACTGGAGGGAACATACATGTACTTGTGATTTATACATGAAACCGTTGGGGTCCAAGATAGGGGACATAACTGATCATAAAAATCCATATTTCCACAAGTCCTTGATCCCAAGGGAGATTTCTTCACTCCTCTGGTCTTTAGAAGAGCGTCGAAGGTCCAGGATGCGGCTTCAGAGTTTCGTCCAGGGTAATCTAAAGTTCTGGTTACAGAGGTTCCTTACTTATACCTAAGGAAGGGGTTGGACTAGCTCTGGGGACCCACCTAAGGGAGGGTTTGGAAAGAGGGGTGGCTATACCCATTTCCTTTGTCCAGTTTCGTGCCAGAGCAGGGGCTGGAAGCCCCTGGACCGGTTTGAGCTGGACTATGCACAGGGGGACACCAAATGAGCCCCCAGTGCAGGACTTCAAAGCACTCAGAGAGTGCTCCCACCCAGCCCCAATACACATAATCCTGTCTGGGAGGTGGTTACACCTACCTGTGACAGGAAACCTATTTTCCAGGCCTCCCCTGCCGGAGTTTCGGTCAGCAGCAGGAGGCCAGACCCGTGTCTGTGGCTGCAGCATCCATTTTGTGATGCAAGGGCTCTGTTAAGTTTCTACCGGGTAACCCAGTACTGTCATGTCTCTCCCTCTAGAAGGGTGGAATGCTAGCCCCGCCGCCAGAAATGGCGGGGGGTAGGATTCCAAAGCGTTTGACACCAAACACGACATGTTTCTGTGCAGCCATCCCAAAGTTAGCATTTACCGTGAGGTTATAATGCACTTAAGAGTATATGGGCAGGCTGCATTACAACCAGCATCAGAGAAGGGTCTCCGAATGCTGCAGAGGGGCTCTGCTCATGCAGGGGCACCCTCTCACATACGAACCAAGCACTCTGCCTTCAGGATTGATAAGGCCTGCCATAGGAGTGACTTGTAGGTTTATATGGGTGTATATATATATAGTGATATAGGTAACCTATATCACAGTAAGGGGTGCATGCACCACCTTACCCAGGCTGCAGTAGCAGACCTGTGGTGTCAATTTGGGTGGCTTTCCAGGGGTGGCATAATACATGCTTCAGCCCCTGGTAGGCCTCTGGGGTACCTATGCCCTGGGTACTTAGTGTACCATATTCTAGGGACTCACAACGGTACCTCAGGATCCAATCTGTGGTGTACCTAAAGCACATGCAATCGATTTAGAGAGGAAGCAGCTAGGCTGGGGCCCTGAATAGCAGGGTCCCAGCCAGACTAAAATTGAATAACAGTGAAACACCAACAAAAAGTGGGAGTATACATGTGAAGCAGATCCTACTCTCCTACAATCCTCAGCTCAGCAGTGTGCCGCATTGCGATCGCCTTCCCCCTTCCTCTTACGACGGTGTTCCACAGCGATGTAGTGAGCCTCACTACACAGACAAACGCTGAATTCTTCTTTCAGAAATACACAGCATGCCATGGACACAAGTTGGTTGCATCAAAAGCAGTGTTTATTTCATACAGGTTATACCACCTCTACGCGTTTCGGGAAAACAATCCCTTGACCCTGAACTCAGCGTTTGTATATATATATATATATATATTACCTACTGGCGGTCGCCAGTAGGTAGTTATAGTTAGGACCACGTTTCCATAGGAAATCCGCAACATTCTATTTTGAATAACTTTGGCGCCGGTCGACGAATCCTCGCGAATTTTTCAAAATAGGTGGGGCGCTACGCTCCGCTCCTACCCTGAAAGTCTCGGGGGGATTCGTCAAGCGGGGGCTGAGATAAAAGGGGGGTCCCAAAACGCGTTTTTCCCATGCATTTTTCCATAGGACCTTTAGACACAGCTACAGTCCGAACGGCTGAACAGAATTACTTGAAATTTGGCAGAGAGGTAGTCTTCAGGTCAAGGAAGTGCCTTTTGTAGGTTTGGTGTAAATCTGTTCAGTAGATTCTGAGAAAATAGCCTTTAAATCAATATATATATCTGAGCCAGCTTACAATGCGCTTACGGTGCGCTTACCGTACGCGTACGGTGGCGTGCGCGAGCGCGATTCTGATTGGCTGTTAGATCTTAGTAAACATTCGAATCGGTCGAAACCAGGAAGCGGCGGCCGCCATTTCGTGTGTTTCACTCAGAAAAAAAAGGGTGATATCTTGAAAAGGGGACAAGGGAGAGAGTTACAGACCCCCTAACATTTGTAAGGGGGTCAAAGAAGGACAGAAAAGTACAAAGAAAACATTTATTGATTTTAAAAAAAATCGCGGGGTACGCGTACGGTAAGCTCAACGTACGCGTACGGTAGAAAAAAAATTTTAAAAAAGAAATGAAATGCAGATTTAAGAGTTTAGATATTAGGGGGCTCTAAAAAGAGCCGTTGTGTTTATAAAGTGATTTGATTTTTTAGTGGTACCTACAAGTAAGTACCGATGCAGAGTCTAAGGTTCAAGAGGAAGACTCTGTTCCCTTCATCATTGAAGTGCACACCATCTCCTCTATAAATGTCTTGCATGTCGTAACGCAAGTTGTTTTGGTAAATGGAACCCATACCATAGCCACGGAGGAAAGCAGAAACAGATTTGTTGACGTGCTTTCTTGCTTTGTCAATCTGCGGACAGAAATGATTGGACCAGTTCCATTTTTGCCTTTGGCATATGTTAGAAAAGACAAAGGCAGTTTTAGGGAAAAGTGAAAACAGTTGTGCAAAGGTGTCCTTCATAAGCATTTCCAGACCTACCCCAGTCAAAGTGCCTAGGTCATTGCCACCACAGTGCACTATTATGAGGTCAGGGTGTTGGATTTGCATGAAGGATTTCACCAATGGCATCAATTGGTGCCACTTTAACCCTCTCTGACCAATCCATTTAATGTCTACATTTGGCAAAGCAAGGTCTCTCACCATATCTGTTTTCTCTGCATACTTTTCACTCCAGAAGACATAGCTGTGCCCTACAATCCACACTGTGAACATCTTCAAAGGAGAACTGGATGCACTCAGGAGGTGTAATTCAGTAGAATGGTAAAAAGAAATGAAAGACAGTTTGGAAATGGAGGCATACATATTTTTTTTATAAAAAAAAGAACTGATTGGCTGTTTCATACCATTCTACAATAAAAACTAGGCTGTATGTGTAAATTAATAGAAGCATGTTTTGTATTGGTACAGAAAAATGTGTTACCAAAGAACAGTACTATGGATTTGCTGTTAGGTTTGAAAAGTCAAGCACTCTTGCTCTGTGGAATTGAAACATTGTTTGGTGAACTTCTGACCTAACTCCACACAGCAGTGTTCCATGAGCTGTTGCTATGGTAGCAGGCAGAAGTCAAGTTGGGGGAAGGGTACTAGGCAGAAGTCAAGTTGGGGGAAGGGTACTTTTGGAAAAGGGTTGGTTTTCAACCAATAGAAATGTGTGATTACATTTGAAAAAAAGGGGGAAGCACTGAGATTTGAAATTAACATGTATATGTGTGGAAAAAGAGAGGGAAAGTTTGCCATTATCTGGTTCTGCTGAGAGGAGAGAGGTGTAAAGAACAGAGATCCTGGCTCTGATAATCTGCTGTTTGAGTGCCACATTTCTTTCACAACTAACTAATTTTAAATGTGAGTTTAGAGTTTGAGAGGGGATGTATATGGTAAATTAAGAAATGAATAATAGAAATGGAATTCCTTTTGTTGAAGTTGTGTTTATCATTTTCTGTTTTGGGAGAAATTTAAATGTGAGGAACATGTAAAATAATATGGACTATGTTTTCACGATAAATTAAGGTGTACTGGTAAAAATAAGGAATACTTTAAGGGTTTGAGGTTGCACTCAGTAATGCAAATACATACAGCATCAGTAAGGCTGGTTGCCCTTGCTGGAGTGTAGGCAGTCACCCAGGTTACAAATGGTGCTGGTTTGAAAAAGCAGTTTGGACATGTGCTGTTTTCAGAATCTGAAAAGTGGATTCAAGATGTGTCAGTCTGTAAAAGTGTTTATCACTTGCCAAAAAAAAGAAAAGTAAGTGTGCTTTCAAATTGGCAAAGAAATTTTGTTTTGTGACTAATGTGAAAACATGACTCTGTGTGCAAATAGGAATTACAGGCAGAGATTTATTGCGTATTGCTCTGGAGATTTCACAGTTGCATTAGATGGAAAGGGGGAGCCATTTTTTTTGTGTAGAAGCAGACTCTTAGCACACACCCAGCTGCTTATCCTGTGGAATCATGCACAGTATTCACAACCGAGTGGGGTTTGAGGTTTCAGTCAGTAATGCAAATACATTCAGCATCACTAAGGCTGGTTGCCCTTGCTGGAGTGTAGTGAGTCACCCAGGTTACACATGGTGCTGGTCTGAAAAAGCAGTTTGGACATGTGCTTTTTTAAGAATCTGAAAAGTGGATTCAAAATGTGTCAGTCTGTAAAAGTACTTATCACTTGCCAAAAAAAAGACTAGTAAGTGTGCTTTCAAATTGGCAAAGAAATTTCGTTTTGTGACTAATGTGAAAACATGACTCTGTGTGCAAATAGGAATTACAGGCAGAGATTTATTGCGTATTGCTCTGGAGATTTCACATTTGCATTAGATGGAAAGGGTGAGCCATTTTTTTTGTGTAGAAGCAGACTCTTAGCACACACCCAGCTGCTTATCCTCTGGAATCATGCACAGTATTCACAACCGAGTGGGGTTTGAGGTTTCAGTCAGTAATGCAAATACATACAGCATCAGTAAGGCTGGTTGCCCTTGCTGGAGTGTAGGCAGTCACCCAGGTTACAAATGGTGCTGGTTTGAAAAAGCAGTTTGGACATGTGCTGTTTTCAGAATCTGAAAAGTGGATTCAAGATGTGTCAGTCTGTAAAAGTGTTTATCACTTGCCAAAAAAAAGAAAAGTAAGTGTGCTTTCAAATTGGCAAAGAAATTTCGTTTTGTGACTAATGTGAAAACATGACTCTGTGTGCAAATAGGAATTACAGGCAGAGATTTATTGCGTATTGCTCTGGAGATTTCACATTTGCATTAGATGGAAAGGGTGAGCCATTTTTTTTGTGTAGAAGCAGACTCTTAGCACACACCCAGCTGCTTATCCTCTGGAATCATGCATAGTATTCACAACCGAGTGGGGTTTGAGGTTTCAGTCAGTAATGCAAATACATTCAGCATCACTAAGGCTGGTTGCCCTTGCTGGAGTGTAGTCAGTCACCCAGGTTACACATGGTGCTGGTCTGAAAAAGCAGTTTGGACATTTGCTTTTTTAAGAATCTGAAAAGTGGATTCAAAATGTGTCAGTCTGTAAAAGTACTTATCACTTGCCTAAAAAGTAGTAGAAAGTATGCTTTGCAATTGGCAAAGAAATTTCGTTTTCTGTCTAATTTCAAAGCATGACTTTGTGTGCACACAGGAATTATTTTTAGATATTTAATTTGTGAAGGTGTTATTGTGATTTTCATTTATAGGAAAGGGGTTTATAGTATTTTAAGATTTCTAAAGAACATAAAAAATGTAGTAATATATTTAAATAAAATAAAGGATTTTTTTTTTAGTTTTTTTCAGGTATTGCTGAAGAGCAGTGAACAAAATTTAAGATGCCTACAAAATCCAGACTAAAGAAAGACCACAAAAAAAACCTATATTTGAAGACAACTGGAGGACCTAAGTTAGTTGGAGATGCTCATGTTGGGAAAAAGAAAAAATCTTCTGGTAAGCAGACGAAAGATTTTTTAAAGAACATATTCAAAAAAAGGAAAAATGTACAAAATGTCTGTACTGGAAAGAATGTTTTCAATAGAAAAGGACAGGAAAAAATTGAGAATTTAGTTAATGCAAATATACCTTCTGTAACTATAAAGATTAACTTAAACAGAAAAACAGCGTTTAAAGAGATACGTAGAAAAATGTTTCAGAGAAGAGTTATGTCCAATTTGATAAAGGATGTGAAGAAATATAAGCAAAAGGCAAAATTTTACAAGAGAAAAAAAGAAATTGAAGCCATTGCAGCAAAGGCATTAGAATTAAAAAGGAAACTATTCATTTTAATTTTGAATAGGATGCGTACATTAGATAAAATGGTTAATGTACTGAAATCACAAAGCAAAAGGAAAAGAGTAGTGAACAGAACAAACTTTTGTAAAGTGTTTTTAGGAAAATGGATGCATAGTTCAAGTAGTGAACCTTTTTTTAATGAAGAGAGCTATTTTCAAAGTAATAGTTTGCTGCATGCAGTTGACACCAGAGGTCGTGCTTACGAAGTGAAAAATGGTTGCATAATGGAGAAGGAGATAATGGTTCCAAGAGATGAGGTACAAGTGATGGCGGATGAGGCTATGGGGAGACGTCCTAAAGCCCCAGTGTACACTTGGAATTGTAGTAGTATTTGCACTGTGCGTCAGGAATCTATTGATAAATTTCGTGAGTTTCTAAGAGAATATAGTAAAAAAAAGTGTAAAACAGAAGATTAAGGTGCTTCAAAGTCTAGATCCATGCAGAGTGAGAGAGAATACTGGTTTGCAGGGTCATTCTCTGGCTTGTCTATCTAGAAAAGTGTGTAATAGTGTTTTCCATCATTTTAGGATGCTGGCTGTTCATCATACTGAAATGAGAAAGTTTGTGAGACGGTTGTATTTTGCTAAAAGTCCAGCAATAAAGTTAGATGAATTGAATAGGGCTCTGTTCCGTGGATCGGTATCAGATGTAGAGAAGGTTGTTGATGAAATTCAGTTTTGTTACTTTGGTCCTGAACAAAACAGTGCAGAAAAGGACACAGTAAATGAGGAAGAAGTGGAAGAGAATGTAGAACCCTCTGTAAGTAAGACATTTAATGATTACATAACAAAATTTGCAATAATCTCTAATGAAAGACCAAATATTACTTGTATTTGTTGCCGCAGAACTCATTATAGAAAACAAACTAGGAATGTTGATCTCTACAGAAAGAGTGAAAATGAAGATAATTATAAGTGGAAGGATTTTGCCACATATATATTTCTTGAAAATTGTTTTGAATTGGGTGAAGATCAGCGTATTTGTAAATACTGTTACAACAAGTTAGAGGAAAATAGAATGCCGACCAGAGCTGTACATAATAATTTAGAATTGGATGCTATTCCTGCTGAACTTTCTGAATTAAATACATATGAGTCTATACTCATTCAATGTGTTCATCCGTTCCAGACCATAGTACGTATGGAGCCCAAAACTGGTAAATTACCTCCTTCAGATTTACTGAGAGGTTTAAAAGGTAGAGTGGTGTATTTGCCCTTGGATTTGAAAAAAAATATGGAAACTATTGATGCGGATACTTTGGAAACTGAACCATTAATTATTCTGGTTAATGGTGTACCTACAAAGAATAAGAAGATTTGGCAGGAGCTGGTAGATGTACGGAAAGTACAAAGAGCAAATTTGTATTTGAAAAGGAATAACAAATGGTATGAATCAATTTATATAGAAGAAGAAGAAGAAGAAGATTTACAAGAAGACACAGAAACACCAACTGGACAAATTGAAAAAGTGGACAAGTCAAAGGAAGAAGAAATTTATGAACATTTTAGCATACATCCTCTTCATTCAAAAGAAGTTATGGGAGACAATATTGATCTGTTTCAGATGAAGAAAGCAAAAGGAACTCCCGTGAGTGTATGGGAGGAGAGCTTGGAAGCTCGATGTTTTCCCCAGCTGTTTCCTAAAGGAAAAGGAGGACGATACGATGAACGTCCAGAACAGATTCCAGCTTCTGAGTATCGGACTACAAGACTATATGCTGAAGATCCCAGATTTCGACAAAGTATTCCTTATTTGTTCCATCTTTTATTTGAAAGCGACTTGTCTGCACTGTCTTATGCAGTAAATCACATTTTAAAAAGTGGAGTACATTTACAAAATGTGTCTGCTAAGGATTTTATGGAGAAAGTGCAGCACCGAGATGATCATTTGGAAACACAACTGATCAATCTGATGGCTTGTCAGCGTGGGACAAATGAATATTGGTACCGACGCCATGGTGAATTAAAATGCATGTTACGGAATTTAGGAACACCAACATGGTTCCTTACCCTAAGCTGTGCTGAGTACGCTTGGGATGATTTACTGGATTTTCTACGAGAGGCAAATTCAAACATTAAAAACATCGAATACAAGACAGCAGGAGAACTGTGCTCATTGGATCCGGTAATGTTTGCAGATATTTCAATCATAGATTTGAGGCTATGATGTCCTTCATCTGCAATAAAAAAAATCCACCTCTAGGAGAAGTAGTGGATTTCTTTTGGAGAAAAGAGTACCAGGCAAGAGGTGCTCCACATATTCATATGCTGTTGTGGATCAAGGATGCCCCAAAGTTTGGAACAGATGCTGATGAAGCAGTGTTATCTTACATTGAAGAATATGCAACATGTGCTATACCAAAAAGCACAGAAGAGAAAAAGTTAAAGGAGCAAGTTTTACGTTTCCAAAGTCATCGGTGTGGAAAATACTGTCGACGGAAATACAAGAGCAAAGATAAATACTACACTAAATGTCGATTTGGATTTCCTAGACCTGTTCTTTCAAATGGAAGAGTAAACAGTTTTATGTCATCTGTGAGACATACTATCACAAGAAAATCACCTAAGAATACCTACAACCTTAAAAGAAAAGAAGAATCAAAAAATATAAATGACTACAACCCAGTCATTTTATCCATGTGGAATGCTAACATGGATATACAGTATGTAGCTGACAATTCCATTGCTGTTGCTCGATATGTAACGTCTTACATTACTAAATCAGAAAAAACTGAATTGAAAGAAATGTGGGAAGAGATTTCTCACGAGAAGACTGTCAGTAAGAAGCTGTACAGTTTCAGTTTAAAGATGTTATCGCATCGAGAAATTGGATCCTACGAATGTTCAGATAGGTTATCTTCTGCAAGTCTCTACTCGAAATCAAGAAGAATAATTTGGGCAAGTTTAGGCCTTGCAGCAATGAGAAATCGGGTACTGAAATCTGTTGGAGAAATTGAATATTTGGCCGAGAATGACCCAGAAAGTACAGATATTTTGAAATCAAACATGTTGGACACATATTATCCCAAGAGAAGTCATCATCTGGAGAACATGTGTCTCTATGAAGTGCTGCAGAACTACATTTATTCACGGAAAGCCGCAGAAGACATCAACAATGGAAAATATAAAGTCATTGGTGAGGAAGGATGTTTGGTGAAGCAAACAAAAGGAAGTTTGATAAATCACAGGAAGCTGAGTTGCGACACTACTGACAAAAAGGAATTTTACTACTTTGCTCTTTTACAGCTGTTTAAACCATGGCGTACAGAGGATGAACTACTGGGAGAATTTCAAAGCTATGAAGATTCTTTTAATGCTTGCAAAGACAGCATACAATGCAGTACATTCTCAACTTATCTGCAAATGTTAAATGAAGAAATTGAACAGGAAACTACAATTGCAGCAGAAGTAGCTAGAGACAGTTCTCAGGACAGCCAAAGTTCAGGAACACTCAGTCAAGATCCCCTAGGACAACCAATCGTTGAAAATGAAGCATCAATAGCCATGAATGAAGTGGAAACGGCTATGAATCAAGCTCAAGAAGAATTTATAGACTTACAAAATTTGGAAAGACAACTGAATGAAGAGCAGCAACAAATTTATGAAGAGATCAGAAGCAAAATTGATCACGGATTTCAACATGAAAAAAAAGAGTGCTCATGCACATCATTTCATCCAATCAGGATGTATGTAAGTGGACAAGCTGGAACTTGAAAAAGTTTCTTAATAAAAGTCATCAGAAGCTACCTACAGCAAAAAACGGATTCTACTTTGTCTTGTGTGGTTACTGCTCCAACTGGGTTAGCAGCCTATAACATAAAAGGAATCACCTTACATCGTTTGCTAATGTTACCAGTGGAGCATGAGAACAAAATACAATACAACAAGCTAACTGGAGAAGCATGCTTGGAAGTTTCAAGAGTATTGAAGAAGATGCAAGTTCTCATTATTGATGAGGTGAGCATGGTATCAAACTTAATGCTTGCCTTTGTGCATTTAAGAATGCAGCAAATTCTAAGGACAGACTATGACGTGTTATTTGGTGGAAAACATGTCATAGTTTTTGGGGATCTTCTACAGCTTACTCCAGTTAAAGGACAACCAGTGTTTAATACTGTGACACATGAAGACACAAAGAAGTCATTGGGAAGCATTGGTAATGCAAATATTTGGTCCTTCTTTGAGTACAAGGAACTTACTACTAATATGAGGCAAGCAAACAATGAAGAATATGGAAGTATTCTGAAAGATATCAGGATTGGACTACTCACTGAAGCAGGCACAAAAGCATTACAGAGTCGGTTGCTACATAATTTATTTCCAAAGGAAGAAATAGTTGCAGAGAAGATATACAAGAACATTGCAGAAAAGAAAAGTGTCATCTGCTTAATGCCAACTCTACGTGAATGCTCAATATTCAATGAGGAGCTTTTGAAATTGGAAAAGGAAGATATCAGGAAATTGGAAGCAGTGGACAAAATTGAGGATGGAAGAATTACTATCACATTAACAGGCACACTGAGAAATAAATTGGATTCACTAGAGAAGAACATTTCCAAAACAGCTGGATTAGAAAAAAATCTATATGTTTGCATGAACTGTAGAGTATTTTTAAGGAGAAATTTGGATGTTGAAAAAGGTTTAGTTAATGGAGCTATGGGAAGAGTTGTAGGTTTTATTAATTATCAGAAAAAAGATGGAATTGAATGTTTAAAAATAAAATTTGATTAGATAGAAGAAGTTAAAGACATTTGTCGTTGTTCAGTTCGTTTCATGCTTGTGAAAGACTTATATGTACGTAGGAAGCAGTTTCCGTTTTCTCTAGCATATGCTGTAACTATTCACAAGTCTCAAGGATTGACTGTAGATTGTGCATTTCTGAACATTGGTTCAACTGTGTTCAAAGAAGGTATGGCATATGTTGGTTTGTCACGAGTGAAAACATTATCAGGTTTATTCATGATAGACTTTGATGACTCAAAAGTTAGTGCTGATACAAATTGTGTAAAGGAGTATAATAGATTAAGAAGAAGCTATGCTCCTCATTTAGGTCAGTATCCTGTGTTGGAGAAACGTGTAGTTTCTCGTAAAAGGACAAATGAGAATATCTGTAATGAAGATGTAGAGAGGAGGAAAAAAAAGAGGAGTGATGTAATTGCAAGCAAAAAGAAAAAGGAAAATGAAGAACAGGTTGTAGGATGTCATTTTGAAAATAGCTCTGGTGTCAACTGCTACGCTAATGTAGTGCTGAATGTTGCATTTTATCTGGAAAGTGTGCAAGAGCAGATAATAGTAAATCAGGGAAAAAGATTCTGTTCTGAGTTGAGTCTCCTTTTTCAAAAGCTGAGTAATGATAAAACTCAAATAGAAAGTGCTACTGAAATTAGAAAACTTTTAGATGTATGTTCAGGACGAACACAGTTTTCTCAAAATGTACAGGAAGACGCACAGGAATTCTTGATGTTTTTTCTTCAGGTACTGGAAGAAGAAGGGGTTCCCATTGAAAATTTATTTGGTCTCTCTTATAAATGGGAACATAGTTGTGAAAACTGTTACAATATATGTGGCTCTAATTTTGATTCTGAAAGGTTTATTTATTTAACATTGCCAGAAAGTAAAACAGTCACTTTTGCTAAATTAGTTAAAGATGCTAATCATAGCATGGAATGCAGTGAGTGTCAATCTGACATGTTTTCAACGTTAATTTTAAAGGAATACGGACAATATGTAATTTTAATGATGCAACGCTGTAAAGCTGATGGTTCAAAATTAGATACTTTAATAAAGAAGTTTACAGGACAGCAATTATCAATTTCAGGAAAAACTTTTGTAACAGTTGCAATAATTTTCCATGAAGGACCTACTGTAACTTCTGGACATTACACAGTTTATCTTAAATGTGAAAAAGGCTGGACACTGTGTAATGATTCCCAATTGATTTTTAAGCAACGTTTGCCTTTTGATTTAGCAAATTCCTATCTAATCTTCCTGAAACCTAAATTTTAGAGAGATTTGGCAACATCTGTACAAAACAATTTTACCATTTTATTGGATTACCATTGGAATTTTCAAAAAAAATGATTTTACAAATTATCATTTGGCCTAATGGAAAGGTAATCAATTGTAATGTGGACTTTTTCAATTTTTAATGAAACTTTGGAAAACCAAAAATTTAGACAAAATCGGTAACATCTGCACAATTTAAATTTTGGATTGTTATTGGATTGCCATTGGAAATTTATTCAAAAAAGATTTTTAAAATTACTATTTGGCCATGCGGAAAGGTAAACAATTCTATTGTGGACTTATTTAATTATTAATTAATCTTTCGGAAACCAAAATGTTACAGACAATCGGTGAGATCTGTACAATTTAAACTTTAGATTTTTATTGGATTACCATTGGAAATTTAATCAAAAAAGAATTTTAAAATTACTATTTGGCCTAAAGGAAATGGAACCAGATGTATTGTGGAGTTATTTGAGATATATTTTTGTGATTATACTTCTGAAACAAAAATGTCAGACGGTATTTTAAAGAAATAAGTATTGATATTAGATGATATTTTTTAAGAATATTATGCATTTCTATAAAGTTATGTTTATGCAAAAAGAGATTGTGGGCTTTTTTAAAACAATCTTTGAGATTGTTAATTTTTTTTTTGCCCGCTGTTAAATGATGAATGCAATTGCTTTCACAATTTATAGTGAAATGCAATATATTCTGAAAACAGCAAAAAAAGGCAAACATTTTTTTTGAAAAATATGTAAATATGTGTACTGTATTATAAAATGTTTTATTAAATATTAATACTTTTTTCTTTTTTTTCAGATTGAGATAGAAAATTTTCGAAAACTAGAACCATTTTTAAAGCAATTAAAATTAAATTTAAATTAATAAATATTTTTTTGAGTGGGTATGGTAAGTCAAAAATTTCATGGTCCCTTTTTTCCACTTCTCCACAATCACATTTTCAGTTTTTCATTGTAGTCTCTCAAGGACCTTGTAATGTGATAATTGATTTTTAGTGTTTTTAAAAAAAAAATAAAAAAATTACGCGTACCGTACGCGTACGGTAAAAAAAAAAATCAAAAAAAAGTTTTAAAAACATATATAAAAAATAGTTGAAAGGTAAGGTTGGCTCTTACAAGAGCCGTTGTGTTCATGCAGGGACAGAGGAAAGAAAGAATGGGAATATTAGTCGGTACGACAAATGTGCTGATCTATTTTATTGTTCACTAGGGAAACACTGGTCTCCCTATGACAAATTAGATCATGACAAGTGGCGCACCGTATTTCAACCCTCACAAACCGATGGTTTGTTTCCAGAGGAGTAGAAAAAGGAGATGCTCCCCCCACAGATGAAGGGCTCACCTGACCTGCCGAAGATGGACTCGGCCCTGCAGATGATGGACCAGGCTGAGCTGCTGTGGATGTGCTTGGTTGACTTACTGAAGGGTTACCTTCAGTATGTCGAGCATGTGTCCTTCCGTGTACATCTTTAAGGTGTCTCAACATGGTGTGATTCCCGAAGGAATACTTCTTGTTGGGATTCCCTCTTGAAAGTACACGGCCACACAGCTTACAAATCACTAAGGGTGCATTTACCTTTTTCTTGTCCTCTGGAAAAGTAAAATACTCCCATATGAAAGAGGTCTTTTGTTTCCTCCTTCTCTGCCTCAAGGTAGTGCTGCTAGCCTCACTCTCAGAAGAGCTCTGCTGTTCTGCCATCGTATCACAAAGACAACCCAGCTCCTTCTCCTAAGGGATCACAAGCAGAAATGAGGGGAATGGGTGTGGTGTAGGAGAGTTCTAGAACTGAAAGTAGTTTCAACCAATCAAAAGTTGTGTTTCATGATCACATGACCCACCGTGCGCGTACGTTACGCTTACGGTGCGCTTACGGTGCGCTTACGGTAAAAGTACGCATGTGCGTAAAAAAGACACGCGCTCGCGCGCATGCGCAAAACAGGCACGCCCTTCACTTCCGCGTAACAAGCGCGTGCAGCGTACGCGTTACGCGCTGCGCGCGTGTGACGTACGTCTACGCAAATTGCGTAAATGAACGCAAACAGCGTAGAAATCTAACGTAATGAAAGCAAGACGTGCGCTTACCGTACGCGCACGTTAAAAAAAAATAAAAAAAAAAAAAAAGGGAAAATAAAACCAATATGTTATACTAATAAATCTTACCTGTTTATTTTATAAAAATGGTAAAAAAAACCATATTGTAGAATTTTTAAAATTTAACCATAGTCTTTAAAAAAGGATAGAAAATTACAATAAAAATATGTTAAAAAAATTGAAAAAAAAATAAATAAAAAAAATAAAAAAAAAATTAGCATTTAAAAAACCTTGCAAATTCACTGAAAAAACCATGGGTTTCACACACGTTATAGTTAGGAATTAGCATTTAAAAAACCTTGCAAATTCACTGAAAAAACCATGGGTTTCACACACGTTATAGTTAGGAATTAGCATTTAAAAAACCTTAGAAATTCAATGAAAAAACCAAAGGTTTCACACATGTTATAGTTAGCTGGACATTTCACTCGTAAAAAACCAATGAAATTCCCCCGTTATAGTTAGTTCAGCTAACTATAACTCGCGCGCCCGCAATGCACTACTGATGACGTCACATATTACATCACTCATGACATGGTCACTGACATCATTCATGACATCACTGATGACATCTCAAATGACATCACTGATGACATCACTGATGACATCATCCTTGTGATAGAGTGGCAGACCTCCTCTTCCCCTAATATAACCTTTGATACACACATTCAAAAATAGAAACTAAAATTTTCAAAACAATGGACATACAAATATCAGTTACAACAACCTATTCAGTAATTCTAAGCTCCACATACACATCCACTCATTCACCAACAGTCCTATACAGTCACTCATACATGTACTCACTCATCATATGTACTCATACACCTATACATCCTGTTACACAATGCCACTCATCCATAGAGTTACTCACACACATAGTCACTCATGCTAATAAAGAATCAAACATCCATTTACTTGCATATACAGTTATACACACACCACCACACTTACTTCTACGGAAACTTACACATACTTAGTCTTTTAAACAATCACTTATAGAAACACATACTTATTCATACAGGAACTCTTTCAATCTCTCACTCTCACATATACTCACTTATATACACCAATAGTCACATATACTAGTTTAAAACATATGTAGTTACTCATAAAGACACTATTGAGACAGTCTATCACTCACTAACACACCCATGCACACACTCATCCACCCATGCAGTCCTGCACACATGTTGTCTTCAACACATACAAAGAGTGAATCACTCATTCATGCACCTATGCACAACATAATACCCCCACCGAACCATACAGACACTCAGACTGATACTTAAAAAACAACTAATAACCTATATAGATACCCATGAAGCTACTCACCAACCCATGCAGCCACTTATACACAAAGTGAGAGACTGATACAGATATTTTCATATTTAAACATTACTCAGTAAGCCATGTATTCACTATGATAAAACTTAATCAGTCAGTTACACAAAAAAATTCAAAAAAAAAGCATCCATTTAGACACTTATATACCCATTTATTCTTCCATTGACCTTGAGATATACATATATAAAACATATTTAATTTTCAGAAAAACACACATTCACTGGATGATGTCATCAGTGATGTCATCAGTGATGTCATTTGAGATGTCATCACTGATGTCATGAGTGATGTCAGTGACCATGTCATGAGTGATGTAATATGTGACGTCATCAGTAGTGCATTGCGGGCGCGCGAATTATAGTTAGCTGAACTAACTATAACGGGGGAATTTCATTTGTTTTTTACGAGTGAAATGTCCAGCTAACTATAACATGTGTGAAACCTTTGGTTTTTTCATTGAATTTCGAAGGTTTTTTAAATGCTAATTCCTAACTATAACGTGTGTGAAACCCATGGTTTTTTCAGTGAATATATATATATATATAAACTTTTTATTTTTTAATTTCTCAGGAACTACTGAACGGATTTACACCAATTAAAAAAAGGGATCTTATTGACCCAAGGGCTACCTTTTTTGCCGAATTTGGTGTAATTCCGTTCAGCAGTTCGGGTTGTAGCCGTGTCTAAAGTTTCCTATGGGAAATTGCATGGGGAAAACATGTTTTGGGACCCCCCTTTTTTCTCGGCCTCCCCTTGATAAATCACCGCAAAACTTTCAAGATAGGAGCGTACCGGAGCGCCCCACGAGTTTTGAAAATTTTGCGAAGATTCGTCAACCGGCGCCAAAGTTATTGGGAACAGAATGTTGCGAATTTCCTATGGAAAATAGGTCCTAACTATATCTACCTACTTGCGACCACCAGTAGGTAATGTATATACATATATATATATAAATTCACAGAAAAAACCATAGGTTTCAGGCACGTTATAGTTAGGAATTAGCATTTAAAAAACCTCAGAAATTCACTGAAAAAACCATAGGTTTCAGGGGTGTTATAGTTAGCTGGACTTTTCACTTGTACAAAACCATTGAAATTCCCCCGTTATAGTTAGTTCAGCTAACTATAACTCGGGCGCCCGCAATGCACTGCTGATGACGTCACATATTACATCACTCATGACATGGTCAGTGACATCACTTAGAGGTGTAAAAAGTGACACGGCCTGGACCCCCTCTCAATGCAGCTCAGTGGCGCTTACTGGAGGCACTTGGTGGGCTAGCTAGCCCCCAGGGGCCCTCAGTATTGAAGGAAAATTATATCCCCAATTTAAAATGTGCCATCGTGCGTGTTTGCACACGTCACCTCAGGCCCCGTCCCCTCCCTTCACCACTGTGTAAACCCGCCCTGTGGCTGTTGAGAGATTAAGTCCCCTTGAATCCTAAGGGTCCCTAGGGTCAAACTAGACCACTAGGTACCTCCAGTAAGCGCCACAGAGCTGCGTTGCAGAGAGGTGTAAAAAGGGGCTTGGCCTCAGAACACCTGTCTGCAGCGCAGCTCCCTGGTGCATACTGGAGATGCCTGTTGGGCTAGTTGGCCCTCAGGGACCCTCAGTATTGAAGAGGAATTAATTCCCCAACTTACAACTCGCCAGGGGGCGCGTTTGCAGAGTGCTGCAAGGAGGGGGCGTGGCCTCCGGCACGATGCCAGTCTTTTATTTATTTTAATTTTTTAAGAAGGGGGGCTGTGTGGTTCCCCTTCTTATTCTAATTTATTGGCCAAGATGACCCCATCCCCCAGGGCCTGTCTCCTAATTATATTTTTTTGACCCCAATCCCCAGGGCCGGCCACTGTTTTTTATTATTTTTTAAAAATATATATTTATAGACACACCTAGGACATGCTGGACAAACCGTACGTACCTATCACCATGACGATTTGCGTGATATTCATTAAAAGGCGACTATGCATACAATGAATCCACGTGGAATGTATTTACACCACTAGTGAAGCTCTGACATGTCGGATGCCCTACCGTGCCTAATCCCGGTAGACACCCTTGTCGTTTATTTATACAAACATGGGTAGCTATTGACGGGCACATTTAATACACATGCACACCAAGCCATTCAAAGGGGATTTGACAAAAATTCGACCAAAACTATGCAAGAAACCCCCCTCACGGTTAATAAAACACACATCCACTGCCGGATGTGTAATACTTTTTATTTTACTCTCTGGAAAGGGGACGAACATCACTTGAGAGTCACAGCGCGCTCCTGGCAGAGCCCAATGCTGTGTTACACCCACCATTGCCTGCTGAGTGCCACACACCTCTGTGTTGTATTCCACTAGCTAGTGCATATGCTATGACACTCTCTAGCCCATGTGCACTGTAACACCACCCCGTGAATATGTCATGCCACACTTGTCTTCGCACGGGTTATATTGCCCCATCTAACGTGCCTTCCTCGATGCCATACATATTACAATCTGGGATCCATATCTTTGTCACAGTGCATATGCAACGTTACACTCCCCAGCACATATTTTATATTACAACTTTAGAGACTAGTTAGGTCACACAACACTGCCCTGTGCATATTACACTCCAAGGCGCATATCGCATAGCACGCGCTAGTGCCTGT
The DNA here is from genome assembly GCF_964204655.1 of Triturus cristatus. Taxonomy (NCBI): domain Eukaryota; kingdom Metazoa; phylum Chordata; class Amphibia; order Caudata; family Salamandridae; genus Triturus; species Triturus cristatus. The sequence continues at coordinate 320,566,597 of NC_140581.1, forward strand.
GCTATCTCGCGCTCTCCAATGAATCTGTCATTGCGCACAATGTATCGCATATTATATTTCACGCCCGGTTCATCTTATATCACACTTTTTGGTGCATAGTTTATACCATACACTATATCTAGTTTTCATTTTCAATCGTGCTCTCAGGACTATGTTCTATATAACACTGTGTTCACCTACCCTTTTCACGGGCATTACATTTTGCGATAGGGGGTGGAGGGTCAGGGGGTGTTTCTGCCAAGTGAGCCCGGAGTCACAGTCACAAACGTCCTCTTCTTCCTGAATAAAAGTGAGATTATGCTGCATACTTGTTCATATTTTAAGTAGTTCGCACAGACACACGTTTTAAAAACAATAAAGTTCCTAATACCCGCCTTCTCTGAACAGTTAGCTTGCTGCCCCATCCCCCTCCTCCCTATCCTCTGTTGTGTGAATCCATGGACTAGCCTCCTCCCTCCTGCCATGCATGGTCTGATGTGCTGCCACTGCCCTCAATTTAATATGATGTACCAGTCCACTCCTCCTGCCCTCCATTGCCCAATTCTATGCCCCATCATTTACCTCCTGCTTAAACTCTGTGCTTAGCTTGCTGCCCCTATTCTCCTTCCCCCTGCCCTCCGATGTCTTTGTGTATGCCCCTGCTCCATCCTTTTTGCCCACCATGTTCCATGGACCTGCCACTCCTATCTACTCTGAGTGTTCTGTTGAGCTGCCACTCCCCTCCCATCTGCCTAGCATTGTCAGATGACTGTAACCTGTCCCTGCCACCTCCACCCTGCCTGTCTACATGCCATGCCCCTATCCTCTTCCTCCTGTCCTACATGGTCCATTGTACTGCCACACCCTTCTGCCCTCCCTGGTCTGTTGTGCTGCAACTGCTCCTCCTGCCTGCCCCGTGCGGTCTGTTGTGAGGCCCCTTCCCCTGAACTTTCTTGTCTGTGCACAGGTCCTGACCCTCCCTTCTATCCTCCATCGTCCTTTGTGCATGCCCCTGCACCCTCCTTCTTACCCATCATAGCCACTGTGCTACCACTAACCCTCCCACTTGCCATGCATGGTCTTCTGTGCTGCAATGGCCCCTCCCACCTTCCCTGTGTGGTCAGTTAGCTGCCCCTGAACCCCTCCCACCTTCCCTCCATGGTCCGTGTGTATGCCATCACAGTCTCACTGTTGCTCTTCATGGTGTGTCTTGCTTCTAGTGCCCATCCTGCCTGACCTCCATGGCTATCTTGCTGCTCCTGCCCTGCCGCCTTGCCCCCAGCCCTCTGTTTACATGTGCAGACCCCTGCTCCCTCCCTCCTGGCTTGTCTGTTCCATAGTAATGCCCCTGATCCATCCCTCCTGCCCTTTATGGTCTGTTATGCTGCAGCTTTCTCTCCTGTCTGTCTATTATGGTCCTGCCTCTTGCCCCTCTGTTCTCTGTTGTCCATGTGCATGGTTCTGTCCCCTCCCTCTTGCTTTCTATGGATTGTTGTGCTGCACTCCCGTCCCGCATGCCCTGTGTGGTGTATTGTGCTGCTGCAAACCCTGATGCCTGCCCTGCAGGGTCAGTTTGGTGCACCTCTCCATGTCCCTCCTGTCCTCTGTTATCCAAGTCCATGTCCCTACCCCATTTCCTTCCATGATCCAATGTACCATACTTGCGAACATTTTGAACTTGGTAAGAGGGAGATTTTGAAAAAAAACTGGGGTATTGATTTTCCCCTTTGAGTTACATTGAAAAAGAGGAGATTGTAGACAGGAGACAGATAAAATAAAGCCCATTTGAGCTTAAAAACATTGGACGTTTCCTGGCTGAATCGGGTCTGTTGGCATATATGGTTGTACTACCATTGCCTCTTCCTTCTGCCCACAATGGTCTATTACATTGCCACAGCCTCTCTTGCAAGTCCTGTATTGTTGGTTTGTTGCCCCTGCCCCCCTTTCCACTGCCCTCCATAGTCTGTTGTGCTGCCACGGCCCTTCCTGCCTGCTCAGTGTGGTGAAATTGTTGCCTTTGCACCCTCCTACCTGCCTTCAATTTTCAGAGTTGGTGCCCCTGGCCTCTGCCTCTCAACAGTATCCTAATGAATAACTAGATTGCTAACATTCTATATTTATTACAAAAGTGTGGAACGCCTGACGTCATCTTGATGTAATCAAAACTGTAATACCTAGAGCATTTCCTTTAGAAATTACATATATGAGAGGGTCTTATTAGCATCAAAATTATGGTTAGTGCTCTAAAAGACTAAAATAAGGACATATTTTCTGAGTTTTCAAATAGCGAGAAAGCACTTTTAAATTATTTGTTACCTTTATGTTTTTTTATCCAGTTGACCACTTGATTAAATGTTGCACTTAGGGGAGAGGATGTGGTGTTACTTCCAGAACTGCAGACTTTGCAACTGGGGAACCAGGTTGGAGTTTCTGCTTCAGCTCGACATTCTGTGATTCTGGTCTAATCACTTAGTCTCCCCATGTCTACAACCAAAATGAATTTGTTCTTGTGTGATGTAACCAATGCTCATGTAAAGCACTCCAATACCTGACAAGTCTGCACTATATAACACTGCAAAAACACAAAATAATAAGTGTTTTGCACACTTCTGTCATTGGGCTATATTTGGGCTACATCTGGGTGATTTTGGGCTATATTTGGGCTCTTTTGTCTCCGGTGGCCATCTTGGGAGATTTATTTGTTATGAAGTTTCCTAATTTCCTCATGTACTGCAGTCTCCTCAATAGGAAATGCTTTCAGTTTTTTACTTTGATTCCATCATGAAGGTATTCAGATATGTCACACATTTGCCATAAATTATGAATGTTAGCACTCTAGTTGCTCATTAGATCACTGTAGTAAAACTACTGTTCACCATGGAAGTCTGCTCCTGGTATTAAAAGTGCATGTTTCAGTCTGCATGTCAGAATTTTTTAATGAAATAGAAGAGGATTTGAGAAGTCACTCAAAATGTGCCCTCATTTTCTTTCTTCAGCATTAATCATAATTTCTATGGCAAAATGTGGCATTGTGTTCCTTTTTAACTTAAATGTTTTAAGTCTTACCAGTTTATTCCAATCAAGATGGCTTCAGGTGTGCCATACTTTTGTCATAATGAAGACAGTAAGCGATCTAGTTGTTATTAAGAACACTCTGGGACATTCTGTCATTGGGCTATACTTGGGCTACATCTGGGTGATATTTGGGCTACATTTGGGCTCTTTTGTCTCTGGTGGCCATCTTGGGAGACTTATTTGTTATGAAGTTTCCTAATTTCCTCATTTACTGCAGTCTCCTCAGTAGGAAATACTTTCAGTTTTTTACTTTGATTCCAAAGGCATTCAGATGTGTCACACATTTGCCATAAATTCAGAATGTTAGCACTCTTTTTGCTCATTAGATCACTGTAGTAAAGCTACTGCTCACCAGGGAAAACTGCTGCGGGTATTGAAAGTGCATGTTTCAGTCTGCATGTCAGAATTTTTTAATGAAATAGAAGAGGATTTGAGAAGGCACTCAAAATGTGCCCTAATTTGTCTTTCTGCAGCACTAATCATACTTTTTATGGAAAAATGAACCCCCTCATTTTGTTCCTTTTTAAATTAAATGTTTTAAGAGTTACCACTTTAATCCAAGCAAGATGGCTTCAGGTGTGCCATACGTTTATCATAAGTAGGACTGTTAGCGCTCTAGTTGTTCATCGGAACACTCTGGGAAGCTGCAGTAGAACACAAAGGAATCAACTGACAGTCTCTGCCCTTGTTGGATGTACATGTTTTACTGAGAATGTCAGACTTCATTCTCACATGACTGAGAAAGATAATGTGAATTTACAGAAAATAAGCTCTCAGTTTAGCTTATAGATCACCTTCCAAACCTCTGTGGGAAAAGCATGAGAAAATATTTTTCTCTCAATCATGATATCCCAGCAGAAGGCTTTTTCACATGGTGAAATCACCTTAGAACATACCACAATTCCTAAAATGAGTATGGTACCATCAACAAATGATTTATAATGTAACTAAAGTCTTAAAACCTTCTATTAACTGCAATGCTTTTTAATGAGGTGCTATCATGTATATTGGTCCCAAGATGGCTGCCAACACTTCTTGGATGAAGTGCTGACAGCCAATCAGATCTCAGGATGAGATGTGTGGTTAGGCTCCGCCCACATATATATATGATTATACTTTTGATTTTCTCAGGAACTACTGAACAGATTGACACCAGACCTGCAAAAGGCACATCCCTGACCTGAGGACTACCTCTCTGCCAAATTTCAAGTAATTCTGTTCAGCCGTTCGGGCTGTACCTTGGACTAAAGGTCCCTATGGAAAATTGCATGGGGAAAACACGTTTTGGGACCCCCCTTTTTTCTCAGCCCCCGCTTGACGAATCCCCCCGAGACTTACAGGGTAGGAGCGGAGCGGAGCGCCCCACCTATTTTGAAACTTTCGCGAGGATTCGCCAACCGGCGCCAAAGTTATTCCAAATAAAATGTTGCGGATTTCCTATGGAAACACGGTCCTAACTATAACTATCTACTGGCGACCGCCAGTAGATAACATATATATCTATATATATATATATATCAAACCAATACTCCCTCTCAATAAGAAAGAGTGCGGGGCAGCTCCGGAGTGCAGAAAAGTGGCTTTATTCGTTAAAAAGCGCTGGCATTGCGAGTCCATGAAACGCTGGCAGACGCGTTTCAGCCTTCAATAGCTTTCCTCAGTGCCCGTTTCCATGTTCTCATTCCATCTCTGGGGGTCAGCTTGAACGATTTTTAAATGGCGACCACATCCAGTCAGCTGATCACTTGCCCCTCCTTCCGCCTCAATGACACGGCGGCACCTCGCGCAGCTCTTCCCAGTCTACTGCATGCTGGTAGATGGAGTCCTCAGAGCAATCCCATACAGTGATGGGGTATTGCACAACACCATGTGATGTCCCACTGTGTGGCTGCTGACCCTCACACCACCGCAGATGTCCGGAAAGCTCAAGCCATTCTTTGCACCCCTTATCAGGCGGTTCAATCTCGCCTCCTCTCTCCCCAGGTAACGATAACGTCCAAATGGAAATCTACCATACCAGGGGGGGCGGCGCGTTGCAGTTTCATGCGACAACCAAAGTTGCAGGCACTACGCGTAGCTCCTGAACGAGAGGGCGTCCCGCTACACCAGCAACCTGCACGCTGGTACAACATCAAACCAATACTCCCTCTCAATAAGAAAGAGTGCGGGGCAGCTCCGGAGTGCAGAAAAGTGGCTTTATTCGTTAAAAAGCGCTGGCATTGCGAGTCCATGAAACGCTGGCAGACGCGTTTCAGCCTTCAATAGCTTTCCTCAGTGCCCGTTTCCATGTTCTCATTCCATCTCTGGGGGTCAGCTTGTACGATTTTTAAATGGCGACCACATCCAGTCAGCTGATCACTTGCCCCTCCTTCCGCCTCAATGACACGGCGGCACCTCGCGCAGCTCTTCCCAGTCTACTGCATGCTGGTAGATGGAGTCCTCAGAGCAATCCCATACAGTGATGGGGTATTGCACAACACCATGTGATGTCCCACTGTGTGGCTGCTGACCCTCACACCACCGCAGATGTCCGGAAAGCTCAAGCCATTCTTTGCACCCCTTATCAGGCGGTTCAATCTCGCCTCCTCTCTCCCCAGGTAACGATAACGTCCAAATGGAAATCTACCATACCAGGGGGGGCGGCGCGTTGCAGTTTCATGCGACAACCAAAGTTGCAGGCACTACGTGTAGCTCCTGAACGAGAGGGCGTCCCGCTACACCAGCAACCTGCACGCTGGTACAACATCAAACCAATACTCCCTCTCAATAAGAAAGAGTGCGGGGCAGCTCCGGAGTGCAGAAAAGTGGCTTTATTCGTTAAAAAGCGCTGGCATTGCGAGTCCATGAAACGCTGGCAGACGCGTTTCAGCCTTCAATAGCTTTCCTCAGTGTACACATATATATATATATATATATATATATATATATATATATATATATATATATAAATATATATATATAAAACATATTTTACCTTTACAGAAACACACAGTCACTGGATGATGTAATCAGTGATGTCATCAATAATGTCATTTGAGATGTCATCAGTGATGTCACTGACCATGTCATGAATGATTTAATATGTGATGTCATCAGCAGTGCATTGCGGGGGCGCGAGTTATAGTTAGCTGAACTAACTATAACGGCCGAATTTCTCTGGTTTTGTACGAGTGAAATGTCCAACTTATTATAACGTCCCTGAGACCTGTGATTTTTTCAGTGAATTTCAAAGGTTTTTTAAATGCTAATTTCTAACTAGTACGCCCCTGAAACCTATGTTTTTTTCCGTGAATTTCAAAGGCTTTTGAAAGAGGCAAGAGAGGTGCAGAAAAAAGCAAGTGAAGTGCAGATTGAGGCAAGTGAGGTGTAAAAAGAGACAAAAGGGGTGCAGAAAGGGGTAGGAGAGGTGCACAAAGAGACAAGAGAGCTACAGAAAGAGGCAGGAGGGGTGGAGAAAGAATGAATGAATGAAATGAAATTTATAACCGCGCAACTAAACCCGAAGGCATCAAGGCGCCTAATCAAAAAAATTCATAAAAAGGCAGAATCAAATCTAAGGGTAGGCATTGGCAAATAGCCACGTCTTAAGGGCCTTCCTAAAAACATGCATGGAGGGAAGAGATTTGATTTCCAAAGGCAGAAAATTCCACAACTTAGGGGCCAGAGTTGAGAAGGCTCTGCCACCCCACTTAACTTTACGGATCCGGGGGACTGATAGCAGGGATTTATTGGCAGATCGGAGGGTTCTGGAAGGAGTATAAGGGACCAACAGGTTCATTAAACCTCCGGACCTATTTGTGGCCAAAGCCCTGTACATCAAGGACAGGGACTTAAAGGAAATCCTAGCCTCAATTGGAAGCCAGTGTAGAGTCCTTCTGGCAGCCTGAACAGAGGCCCGTTTAGGCAAGTCCAGTACAAGCTTGGCAGCAGCATTCTGCACCATTTGAAGTCGCATTAACAGGCCCTTGTTAATGCCTAGATAAAGGGCATTACAATAATCAAGTCTGGAGCCTATCAATGCCAAGACAATTTGTTTCCTAGCTTGAAGGGACAGATAATGTCTGATCTTCCATAGGATGTTTATAAGGCCCCAACAGGTAGAGATGGTCCTCTTTACCTGCTGGTCCATCCCCAGGAAGGGGTCAATCAAGACTCCTAAATTTTTCGCCAGGGTCGTCGGAGTAGGACACACACCCATAGAGGAAGGCCACCAGTCCGCCGACCATATATCCTCCTTTCCACCAAACACCAGAATCTCTGTCTTTTCCCCATTAAGCTTCAATGAATTACAGATCATCCATTGAGCAACTGCCTTCATACAATTCCTAAAATTGGAGGCAGCAGAGATGGCAGGTTGGGCGAAAGACAGCAATATCTGTGTATCATCAGCGTAGGAGATTACCTCCATCCCAAAAGATCTAATAAGCCTGGCAAGTGCGGTCACATAGATGTTAAAGAGGGTCGGACTTAATGCCGACCCCTGAGGGACCCCACAATGCACAGGAAGGGATGGAGACAAGAACTCCCCCAGCTTTACTCTCTGTTCCCTCTGATTCAGGAAAGATGCCAGCAGACTAAGTGCAGGCCCCTCCACCCCTATCTCTCTCAGCCTAGATGTTAGGACTGAGGGAGACAGGGTGTCAAAAGCAGCCGAGAGATCCAACAGGATAAGGAGAGTAGTCAGACCCTTATCTACTCTGGTGCGGATGTTATCAAGCACAATAGTAAGGGCAGTTTCGGTACTGTGCTCTCTCCTAAATCCATGCTGCGAGTGGTCTAACCGATCAGAGGTTTCCAGAAAGCCTGCAAGATGCTGGTTAAGATGAATTTCCAGCATCTTAGCAGGAGCTGGGAGCAGCGAAATAGGGCGGAAGTTTTTAAGAACACCCGGATCTAGTGTAGATTTTTTTAATAGGGGTTTAACCACCGCTTTCTTCCATTAAGAAGGGTAAATCCCGTCCTTCATTGCCCTGTTCATAATACCCAATAAGGGAGGCAAGAAACAATCCTTACATTGTTTAAGAAGTTTCAGAGGGCAGGGGTCTAGAGGGGATCCCGACCTAATCTTAGACAAGAGGACTTCGAGTTCCAATAAGGAGAGGGATGGAAAACTGGACAAACACCCTGGTGACACCTCCTAGGATGGTGGTGACAGAGTGGCAGGAGTGCATGAAGAGGTAGATAAAGTTACCTTTTGAAGCTCTAATGCTGAATGAATATCCACAATCTTAGAATTAAAGAATTGTGCAATATCATTACAGAGCTGCTGTGAACTGACCACCGGATCAGGCGTCTTTAATGAGATAAGCGTGTCTACGATATTAAAGAGATCTTTCGGTGAGGAGAGAGAGGAAGTAAGAGAGGTGAAATACTCTTGTTTAGTTCTTATTACCTCCTTCTTATATTTCTTTAGAAGGATTTTATGACTATCCCTCTCACGCAAATCCCAGCTAGTCCTCCAGAGACGTTCCTGTCTCCGTAAACCCTGCCTGAGAAGTCTTAATGATTCAGAGAACCATGGGGCCGAGGGGGTTTTTCTAGCAGAATAGCGCAATGTGGCCGGTGCCAGTTCATCAAGAACTGTTTTAATACCGTTCTCCATCCTCTCTACTGCAGAGGTTATATCCTCCCCTGGGGAGATCAATAACCCCGATAGTCTAGGGGCGAGCACTTTGTTAGTTAGGTTTTTTAAATTACGTCTCGGTTCCATCTTGCTAGACTCATTACCCTTACTGCTGACCAAAGCAGTCGTTAAAACCAAAGGGATCGCATAGTGGTCAGACCATGAGAGAGGGAAGGGCATCTCAGTAGCCAACCGGGTGTCATTGGAAAATACCCCATCAAGTGTATGACCAGCCTTATGGGTAGGACCTTTAACTAACTGTGTCATTCCACACCCAGAGAAGATATCCAGTAGGGATAGAGTTTCAGTAGACTCCAGGTTTTCCAAATGGAAATTTACATCCCCGAGAACAGTGAAGTGGTCACAGCCAAAATGTGACTCTAAGATGTTAAGCACTTGATGGCCAAAATCGATTTTAGTACCCGGGGGTCTATAAATGAGAAAGCCCTTAAACGGCACTCCATATGATCCATTAATGGAGAACTGAAGAGCCTGAAATGAATCTTGAAAGTCCTCTAAGGGAGTAATATGGCAGGACAGATGGTCCCTATATAGGATACCAATCCCTCCCCCCATCCGACCCACTCTATCCATCCTCACTAGAGTGTAGCCTTCCGGAACTGCCTCAACCAGATCCGGACCTGAGGAATCCTTAGCCCAGGTTTCAGTTATGAAAACCCAGTCAGGGACTCTGGCCAGTACAAAATCCTTGAAGGCAAGATTATTTTTAATTAAGGACCTTGCATTTAGAAGAAAACCCTTATCGCTCCTCGGACTAGTTCCTGGCTTAGGACTCGAAGCTACAACAAGGGGAACCGACCCCCAAATAGAAGACCGAAAGCAGTGGCAGCTGGGGGAGGTTAAGAGCCCTTCCGGGACGTATCCGTGATGACACGGGAGTTTGGACGGCTTCAGAGCGATTAACTCCTGCCTCGAGTAGCCAATCCCCGTAGTCACCCGGTCGTTGTGTACTGTCAATCCGCCATCCAGCCCGTCCTTAGCGCGGACGGGCGCAGACGGGCGCAGACGGGCGCAGACGGGCGCAGACGGGCGCAGACGGGCTGGACTCTGGCGTGACTCCGGCGTCACTACGGCACACACACCGCGCGCACACGCTGCGCGTCTGTATGTGGGATGTATATAGGGCTCTAATCAGGACCACCTGACAGCTGGAGCGCTACGTCGCGTCTGTTCCTGACAGCGTCCCCTATCCAAGATGGCGCCGAAAATGCAGGAGAAGGGCGCAAAACGCGCTGGGGGTAGCCCGCTAAAGCAGCGGTGAGGGCCCAATTTAAAGTGAAGGTGAGAGTGACCTATTAAAAACAGGGGAGAATGACCAAATAATTAAAACAAAAATACAAAATAGGGTACTTTTAAAAATGCAATCCGCGCCTAAATATCAAAGCGCAGCGCTTAGAATTGAGCAGCCTTGAACTGCTATCCTGCCTTTCAAAGCCCCTTATGTAAACTTTCCCCGGTAATTGCCTCTGACCAGGACCACCTGACAGCTGGAGCGCTACGTCGCGTCTGTTCCTGACAGCGTCCCCTATCCAAGATGGCGCCGAAAATGCAGGAGAAGGGCGCAAAACGCGCTGGGGGTAGCCCGCTAAAGCAGCGGTGAGGGCCCAATTTAAAGTGAAGGTGAGAGTGACCTATTAAAAACAGGGGAGAATGACCAAATAATTAAAACAAAAATACAAAATAGGGTACTTTTAAAAATGCAATCCGAGCCTAAATATCAAAGCGCAGCGCTTAGAATTGAGCAGCCTTGAACTTGAAAGAAGGAAGAGAAGTGCAGAAAGAGGCATGAAAATTGCTGAAAGAAGCAACACAGGAGTAGAAAGAAGCAAGAGAAGTGCAGAAAGAGGCAAGTAAGGTGCAGATAGAAGCAAGAGCATTGATGAAAGAACTAACAGAGGTGCAGAAAGAGGGAAGAGGGGTGGCGAGAGAGGCAAGAGGGGTGCAGAAGAAGGTAGGATGAGTGCACAAAGAGGCAAGAGAGGTACAGAAAGAGATAGGAGGGGTGCAGAAAAAAGCAACACAGGTGCTTGAAGAGGCAAGAGAGCTGCAGAAAAAAGCAAGTGAAGTGCAGATTGAGACAAGTGAGGTGTAAAAAGAGGCAAAAGGGGTGCAGAAAGGGGTAGGAGAGGTGCACAAAGAGACAAGAGAGCTACAGAAAGAGGCAGGAGGGGTGGAGAAAGAAGGAATAGAAGTGAAGAAAGAGGCAAGTAAGGTGCAGATAGAAGCAAGAGCATTGACTAAAGAACCAACAGAGGTGCAGAAAGAGGGAAGAGGGGTGGAGAGAGAGGCAAGAGGGGTGCAGAAAAAGGTAGGACAGGTGCACAAAGAGGCAAGAGAGGTACATAAAGAGGCAGGAGGGGTACAAAAAGAAGCAAGACCGGTGTAAAGAAGCATCGAAAGTGCAGAACGAAGCAACAGGGATCCAGAAAGAGGAAAGAAAAGTGCAGAAAGCGGCAAGAGGAGTGCAGAAACTGGGCAAGAGAAGTGCAGAAAAAGGCAAGAAAAGTACAGAAAGAGGCAAAAGAGGAACATAAAGAGACAACAGGGGTTTAGAAAGAAGCAAGACAGGTGCAGAAAGAAGCATGAAAAGTGCAGAAAGAAGTAACAGGGGTGCCGAAAGAGGGAAGAGAAGTGCAGAAAGAAGCAACAGAGGTGCAAAAAGAGGCAGGAAAGGTGCAGGAACAGGCATGAGAATTTCACAAAGAGGCAAGAGAATTGCTGAAAGAAGCAACAGAGGTGTAGAAAGAAGCAAGAAAAGTTTAGAAAGAGGCAAGTGATATGCAAAAACAGGCAGGAAAGGTACGGAAAGAGGGAAGTGAGTGCAGAAAGAGACAACAGAGGTGCAGATAGATGCAAATGAGTTGCAGAAAGAGGCAACATACGTGCAGAAAGAGGGAAGAGAGGTGCAGACAAAAGGCAAGAAAAGCGCAGAAAGAGGCAAAAGAGGTACATAAAGAGATAAAAGGGGTGCAGAAACAAGCAAGACAGGTGCAGAAAGAAGCATGGAAAGTGCAGAATGAAGCAACGGGGCGCAGAAAGAGGCAAGAGAAGTGCAGAAACAGGCAAGAGAAGTGCACAAAGAGGCAAGAGAATTGCTGAAAGAAGAAACAGAGGTGTAGAAAGAGGAAAGAAAAGTGCAGAAAGAGGCAAGTGAGATGCAAAAACAGGCAGGAAAGGTACAGAAAGAGTGAAGACGGCTGCAGAAAGAGACAACAGGGGTGCAGAAAGAAGCAAATGAGGTGCAGAAAAAGGCAACATACGTGCAGAAAGAGGGAGGAGAGGTGCAGAAAAAGGCAAGAAAAGTGCAGAAAGAGGCAAAAGAGGTACATAAAGAGATAACAGGGGTGCCGAAACAAGCAAGACAGGTGCAGAAAGAAGCATGGAAAGTGCAGAACGAAGCAACAGGGGTGCAGAAAGAGGCAAGAGAAGTGTAGAAAGGAGCAAGTGAGGTGCAGAAAGAGCCAACAGGTGCAAAAAGAGCCAAGAGAGATGCAGAAACAGACAAGAGAAGTACACAAAGAGGCAAGAGAATTGCTGAAAGAAGCAACAGAGGTGCAGAAAAAGGCAAGAAAAGTGCAGAAAGAGGCAAAAGAGGAACATAAAGAGACAACAGGGGTTTAGAAAGAAGCAAGACAGGTGCAGAAAGAAGCATGAAAAGTGCAGAAAGAAGTAACAGGGGTGCCGAAAGAGGGAAGAGAAGTGCAGAAAGAAGCAACAGAGGTGCAAAAAGAGGCAGGAAAGGTGCAGGAACAGGCATGAGAATTTCACAAAGAGGCAAGAGAATTGCTGAAAGAAGCAACAGAGGTGTAGAAAGAAGCAAGAAAAGTTTAGAAAGAGGCAAGTGATATGCAAAAACAGGCAGGAAAGGTACGGAAAGAGGGAAGTGAGTGCAGAAAGAGACAACAGAGGTGCAGATAGATGCAAATGAGTTGCAGAAAGAGGCAACATACGTGCAGAAAGAGGGAAGAGAGGTGCAGACAAAAGGCAAGAAAAGCGCAGAAAGAGGCAAAAGAGGTACATAAAGAGATAAAAGGGGTGCAGAAACAAGCAAGACAGGTGCAGAAAGAGGCATGGAAAGTGCAGAATGAAGCAACGGGGCGCAGAAAGAGGCAAGAGAAGTGCAGAAACAGGCAAGAGAAGTGCACAAAGAGGCAAGAGAATTGCTGAAAGAAGAAACAGAGGTGTAGAAAGAGGAAAGAAAAGTGCAGAAAGAGGCAAGTGAGATGCAAAAACAGGCAGGAAAGGTACAGAAAGAGTGAAGACGGCTGCAGAAAGAGACAACAGGGGTGCAGAAAGAAGCAAATGAGGTGCAGAAAAAGGCAACATACGTGCAGAAAGAGGGAGGAGAGGTGCAGAAAAAGGCAAGAAAAGTGCAGAAAGAGGCAAAAGAGGTACATAAAGAGATAACAGGGGTGCCGAAACAAGCAAGACAGGTGCAGAAAGAAGCATGGAAAGTGCAGAACGAAGCAACAGGGGTGCAGAAAGAGGCAAGAGAAGTGTAGAAAGGAGCAAGTGAGGTGCAGAAAGAGCCAACAGGTGCAAAAAGAGCCAAGAGAGATGCAGAAACAGACAAGAGAAGTACACAAAGAGGCAAGAGAATTGCTGAAAGAAGCAACAGAGGTGCAGAAAAAGGCAAGAAAAGTGCAGAAAGAGGCAAAAGAGGTACATAAAGAGACAACAGGGGTGCAGAAATAAGCAAGACTGGAGCAGAAAGAAGCATGGAAAGTGCAGAATGAAGCAACAGGGGTACAGAAGGAGGCAAGAGAAGTGTAGAAAGGAGCAAGTGAGGTGCAGAAAGAGCCAACAGAGGTGCAAAAAGAGGCAAGAGAAGTGCACGAAGAGGCAAGAGAATTGCCGAAAGCAGCAACAGAGGTGTAGAAACAAGCCAGAAAAGTGCAGAAAGAGGCAAGTGAGATGGAACAACAGGCAGGAAAGCTACAGAAAGAGGAAAGACGAGTGCAGAAAGAGACAACAGAGGTGCAGAAAGAAGCAAATGAGGTGCAGAAAGAGGCAACAGACGTGCCAAAAGAGGGAAGTGAGGTGCAGAAAAAGGCAAGAAAAGTGCAGAAAGAGGCAAAGTGGTACATAAAGAGACAACAGGGGTGCAGAAAGAAGCAAGACAGGTGCAGAAAGAAGAATGGAAAGTGCAGAATGAAGCAACAGGGGTGCTGAAAGAGGCAAGAGTATTGCTGAAAGAGGCAGGAAAAGTGCACGAAGAGGCAAGAGTATTGCTGAAAGAAGCAACCGAGATGCAATACCAGGAAGGAAAGGTACAGAAAGAGGGAAGAGGAGTGCAAAAAGAGACAACAGGGGTGCGGAAAGAAGCAAATGAGGTGCAGAAAGAAGCAACATACGTGCAGAAAAAGGGAAGAGAGGTGCAGAAAAAGGCACGAAAAGTGCAGAAAGAGGGAAAAGAGGTACATAAAGAAACAACAGAGGTGCAGAAAAAAGCCAGACAGGTGCAGAAAGAAGCACGGAAAGTGCAGAATGAAGCAACAGGGGTGCAGAAAGAGGCAAGAGAAGTGTAGAAAGGAGCTAGTTAGATGCAGAAAGTGCCAACAGAGGTGCAAAGAGAAGCAAGAGAGCTGCAGAAAGAGGCAAGAGAAGTGCACAAAGAGGCAAGAGAATTGCCGAAAGCAGCAACAGAGGTGTAGAAAGAAGCAAGAAAAGTGCAGAAAGAGGCAAGTGAGATGCAAAAACAGGCAGGAAAGCTACAGAAAGAGGGAAGACGAGTGCAAAAAGAGACAACAGAGGTGCAGAAAGAAGCAAATGGGGTGCAGAAAGAGGCAACAGACGTGCCAAAAGAGGGAAGTGAAGTGCAGAAAAAGGCAGGAAAAGTGCAGAAAGAGGCAAAGTGGTACATAAAGAGACAACAGGGGTGCAGAAAAAAGCAAGACAGGAGCAGAAAGAAGAATGGAAAGTTCAGAATGAAGCAACAGGGGTGCAGAAAGAGGCAGGAGAATTGCAGAAACAGGCAGGAAAAGTGCACAAAGGGGCAAGAGTATTGCTGAAGGAAGCAACCGAGGTGTAGAAAGAAGCAAGAAAAGTGCAGAAAGAGGCAAGTGAGATGCAAAAACGGGCAGGAAAGGTACAAAAAGAGTAAAGACGAGTGCAAAAAGAGACAACAGGGTGCGGAAAGAAGCAAATGAGGTGCAGAAAGAAGCAACATACGTGCAGAAAGAGGGAAGAGAGGTGCAGAAAAAGGCACAAAATGTGTAGAAAGAGGGAAAAGAGGTACATAAAGAAACAACAGAGGTGCAGAAAGAAGCAATACATGTGCAGAAAGAAGCATGGAAAGTGCAGAATGAAGCAACAGGGTTGCAGAAAGAGGCAAGAGAAGTGTAGAAAGGAGCTAGTGAGGTGCAGCAAGAGCCAACAGAGGTGCAAAGAGAGGCAAGAGAGATGCAGAAACAGGCAAGAAAAGTGCACAAACAGGCAAGAGAATTGCTGAAAGAAGCAACAGAGGTGTAGAAAGAAGCAAGAAAAGTGAAGAAAGAGGCAAGTGAGAAGTAAAAACAGGCAGGAAAGGTACAGAATGAGGGGAGACGAGTGCAGAAAGAGACAACAGAGGTGCAGAAAGAAGCAAAAGAGGTACCTAAAGAGACAACAGACATGCAGGAAGAAGCAAGACAGGTGCAGAAAGAAGCATGGAAGGGCAGAATGAAGCAACAGGGGTACAGAAAGAGGCAAGAGAAGTGTAGAAAGGAGCAAGTGAGGTGCAGAAAGAGCCAACAGAGGTGCAAAAAGAGGCAAGAGAGGGGCAGAAACAGGCAAGAGAAGAGCACAAAGAGGCAAGAGAATTGCTGAAAGAACCAACAGAGGTGTAGAAAAAAGCAAGAAAAGTGCAGAAAGAGGCAAGTGAGATGCAATACCAGGAAGGAAAGGTACAGAAAGAGGGAAGACGAGTGCAGAAAGACACAACAGGGGTGCACAAAGAAGCAAATGAGGTGCAGAAAGAGGCAATAGACGTGCAGAAAGGGCGAAGAGCGGTGCAGAAAAAGGCAAGAAAAGTGCAGAAAGAGGCAAAAGAGGTACATAAAGAGACAACAGGGGTGCAGAAAGACGCAAGACAGATACAGAAAGAAGCATGGAAAGTGCAGAATGAAGCAACAGGGGTGCAGAAAGAGGCGAGAGAAGTGTAGAAAGGAGCATGTGAGGTGCAGAAAGAGCCAACAGAGATGCAAAAAGAGGAAAAAGAGGTGCAGAAACAGGCAAGAGAAGTGCACAGAGGCAAGAGAATTGCTGAAAGAAGCAACAGAGGTGTAGAAAGAAGCAAGAAAAGTGAAGAAAGACGCAAGTGAGATGTAGAAACAGGCAGGAAAGGTACAGAATAAGGGAAGACGAGTGCAGAAAGAGACAGCAGAGGTGCAGAAAGAAGCAAAAGAGGTACATAAAGAGACAACAGACATGCAGGAAGAAGCAAGACAGGTGCAGAAATAAGCATGGAAGGGCAGAATGAAGCAACAGGGGTGCAGAAAGAGAGGCCAGAGAATTGCTGAAAGAAGCAACAGAGGTGTAGAAAGAAGCAAGAAAAGTGCAGAAAGAGGCAAGTGAGATGCAATACCAGGCAGGAAAGGTACAGAAAGAGGGAAGACGAGTGCAGAAAAACACAACAGGGGTGCAGCAAGAAGCAAATGAGGTGCAGAAAGAGGCAACAGATGTGTAGAAAGGGAAAAGAGCGGTGCAGAAAAAGGCAAGTAAATTGCAGAAAGAGGCAAAAGAGGTACATAAAAAGACAACAGGGGTTCGGAAAGAGAGGTGCAGAAAGTACAAGAGATTTGCAGAATGAGGTCAAGAGAAGTGCAGAAAAAGAAAGAAATGTGCAGAAAGAGGGATGAGAGGCACAGAGGGAAGCAAGAGTGGCTTGCACACCTTTAGTACCAATTTAACACCCACATTTAGCAATAAGTAACAGGTGACCATTCCAGGTTTGCAAAGGGCCTTCCCCCACGCTGTAACACTTGTCGCTGCATTTTTGGTAACGTTTGAACCGTTTAAGATAGAAACAAGGTTTTTTTGGTTCAAATCTGAAGATTAGGGTGCAAATGATAAATTATGTGGCTAATGCAGAAAATGTATAATTGTGCGAAAGTTGGTGCAGCCAAACAGTCACATAATTTCAGTGGCTCTGCTCATACCTCTGACTAGGTCCACAAGTGCTCCTCAGTGATTCCATCTTTGTTTGTTACTCTGAGTTCATACTTGAGCGTCTATGGAAACGAAGAAGACTAAACCTGAGGTTACCACTCCACACAGACTACCATACCACATAATTACTCTCTATATAACACATAATCCCACTCTACATAATTCCTATACACTAAATACCACATACTTTCAAGCCACATAATTTCACTGCACAACATATCACATAATTCCACTACACACAACGTCCATCTAATCCACTCCAAAAAACATTAGTATAACACTTTTGCATTTACAACGCCAATAGCTCTAATTTTCACAAATGCGACACCTATTACATTGCAAACACTTTTTAAACTAGTAGTCATGTTTGCAGAGTGGTGGAGAAAGGGTGCTGATCCTCCAACCAGCGCTCAGGAACTCCGGTGCGTAGGGCTTACAGGAGGTACCAGTTGGGCTTCTTGGCCCCCAAAGTCCCTGAGGAGTAAATTGGACTTCATCCCCCATCCCGTGGTCTGCCAGGAGGCATGTTTGCAGAATGGTGGAGAAAGGGGGGCATGGCCTCCGAAGACGTCTTAGCAATCCCACTGTGCGGGACTTACTGGAGGTAACAAGAGGGGTAGTTTGCCCCCAAGGGCATCCTTGGGGGCCAACTACCGCTCCTATTACCTCCAGTAATTCCCACACAGCAACATTGCTAAGTTCGAAGAGTAGGCCACGCTCCCTCATCCCACTGCTCTACAAACGCGCTCCCTGGTGCGCTCTTGGATGGGTATTGAAATCCCCTTCGCTGCTGGGGGTCCTTTAGGGACCAACTAGCCTACCTCTTACCTCCAGTAAGCCCCACAAAGTAGGATTGCTGAGAGGTGGACAAAGGCCACGCCCCCTTTCTCCACCACTCTGCAAACATGCTCCCTGGCACGTGCCAAGTTGGGGGATTAAGTCCCCTTGAATCCTGAGGGTCCCCGGGGGCCAACTACCTCGAGTAAGCACCACACAGCTGGATTGCAGAGAGGTGGTCCGAGGCCACGCTCCCTTTTTACACCACGCTGCAAACGTGGCTTGTGGTGCACTGCTGCTCGGGGGATGATCTCCACTTGTGTCCTGAGGTCCTCAGGACACAAGAGGACCTCATTGCCCCACCAGCAGTGCACCAGAAACCGTGTTCGCAGAGTGGTGTAAAAAGGGGCGTGGCCTCAGACCACCTCACTGCAACGCAGCTCTGTGGCGCTTCCTGGAGGTACCTGGTGGGCTAGTTGGCCCCCAGGGACCCTAAGGATTGAAAGCGACTTAATCCCCCAATTTACAACACCCCAGCTTTTTTTTAGAAGGGGGGCTGTGTGGCTCCCCATGGTGCTTGGCTTTCCTGACGCTGGCACCGGGGATCGAACCGTGAGCCCCCGTGGTCCAAAGTCAGGTGCCCTAGCCACTGCACCACACCTCTTCCCCAGGTGGGTCAGGCGCTGGGGGCATTGTATTAATAAGGGAGGGGGCACCCTGGCTCCCCCTTTTGAGGCTTATTATGCACCGGAGACCACCACCTCCCGGGGCTTCTTAAAGTATCAATGCAGGGAAGAGCCGTATGGCCTCCCCCGAGGTCACGGGACAGCACCTCCACAGGGCCAAATGTCATTTTAAATGGGGGGGGCTCTCCTATCCCCCAGCCCTGAGAACCACCACCTCCCCCGGACTTTATTGTAATTTGATGCGGGGGCCGCAAAGAGTAGATGAAACATATAAGGGATACATTGGTGAAATCTATGGCCCTTTGAGTAAAGTCTAGCAGATCTATATTCGGCCGCTGGTATTTGCTCAGCTCGGTCATTGTATCTACCACCTAGTCCAGTAGGACAGAGCTCCTTTAGCTTCTTTCAATTGATACAGATCAATAGCATCACCCATAATTTCTTTAGAATCTAGGGGACGGATGCTATAATGTTTATAAATGTTGTCTAATCTGGATTGACCCTTTTTTTCTATCTGACCTGACGATGGTGATCTATTGTCCTCCATATGTGTGATGTCTTGAAGACTATATACATTTTTTGAAGTTGCCTTTTTAACTTAAATCTAATGGCAAACATACAACTCTACCTTTGAGACATTTTTGGAGGTCAGTTTGGAGGTAATTTTCCTGGCTTAGGCTCCATACGAACTATAGCTTGAAAAGGATTTATACATTGGAATACTATAGATTGATACACATTCAAATCTTTAAGTACTTCTGAAATATGTACTATTTCTAAGTTGTTGTGTAATGCTCTAGCAGGCATTTTGTTTTCCTCTAACTTATTATAGCAGTACTTACATATAACTCTTCTGATGGACAAGTCAAACCTTTCCTCTACAAATAAGTAAACAGCTAACTTATCATTATTCTATTTTTCACTGTTAATATACAAATCAACATTACGAGTTTGACTTTTGTAGTGAATGCATCGAAAACATACACAAACACAGTTCGATTTCTCGGAACACACCGCGTTAAAGTTTGTAATCTCTTTTTCAAAACTACCAACAGTAATATCTATATCCTGTTTCGCAGTTCCTGTCCTTGGCAACTCTTCATTTTCCCTACACTCCTGTTCAGGACCAAAGAAATGAGACTGTACATCATCACAAAGCTTTTGTACCTCAACTGCAGTACCATGCAAAAGTGTTCTATTCATTTCCATAATATATAAAGCAGGAGTGTTTTAAGCCTGCTAACAAATGTTCTCATTTTTTTGTGGAGTACACCTAACATTCTGAAATGATGAAAGCTGCTTTGACACACTATTTTAGATAGACAAGCTAGCAAGTGTCCTTGTAAATTAGTATGTTTTCGTACTGTGCATGGATCTAATCATTGCAAAATAGCTATTTTCTGTTTTGAACTTCTGCAAGGAAACATATGGAGGAAATGTCTCAATATATCAATTGATTCTTGCCAAATACTGAAAACACAACTACAATTCCATTTATATACAGGGGCCTTCACCTATTCAGCAATCACTTCCTCTGCATTTCTAAGTACCATTACTTCTTTCGCAAGAGAAGTACCATTCCTTTTTTTTTATAAACATTTTATTAGTAACAAAGACAGCAGCAGAAACAGGTACATTGACAATGTAGAGATGTCCACCTATACCATTACCACCCTTCCCCGGCCCCCCTCCACCACACTGTACCCCAGTACGTCTGAGAATCATATTACGCCAATCGCCCCCTGTGGCATGCTTTTTACCTTTCTCCGGGCTAGGAGTCCTCCTGTCTGTCGGCCAATCGGGACCCCTCACCCAGTGTGCTGTTGATCCCGTGCTGCTCCCATAAGTATCTGCTGTCTCTCTTTCCTGAGTTCTATCGTCGGAGGTATACATATGTTCCCTCTATACTTATTCCATTTTCCCCACTTGTGATCCCATTTTCGTGGACACCCCCTCTCTTTGAACACCGTTTTCTCCGCTAGCATGGCATGATCCATGTCCTTGGCCTATTCTGTCATTTTTGGTGTGGTATCTACTCCCCACCGCTGGGCAATGTTCCTCTTTGCTACACACCATCCCCCTGTGGCCCACTCTTGCTCAATCTGCGTAAGGTCCGTCGCTACCCAGATACCTTACCACATGCCCTAGCCATTTGTCTGGTGACATTGACCCAGTATCTCTGTATGTGGGGGCAGCCCCATAAGATGTGGAGGAATGTGCCCGTCTGAGCGCAGTGCCGGAGGCACTGCGAGTCTGGCCGCCTATTGAGTCTGTGCAACAAAATGGCATCATAGTAAACCCTGTGTAGGACTTTAAGCTGCACCAGTCGAAGACGCATTGGGATAGCCACTTCTCTGGGCGAGGACAGTGCCTCATGCCAGTCCTCATCAGGCAGGACCCCAAGTTCTGCCTCCCAAGCCGCTCTGAGCTTAGACATCGGGTCTCCCCAGTTGTTAATCAGCTTCCTGTACGTGAGTGATATGGCCTTGCGGTTCATAGGGTCCAACAAGAGCCTATCTTCCAGGGGAGAGGAATCTGGAAGGGGTGCATTTTTAGGTTGAGCCGATTCTATGGCATGGCTAATCTGTAGATAGCGAAATCCCTCCGATGGAGCCAACTGGTACTTGGCCTGGATTTCTGGGAACGATGCCTTTTTCCCTTTCACCCACACATCGCCCACCTTGGAAATTCCGATCAATTCCCACTTATCGAATCCCGCATATGTACTGAGTCTCCCCAAGATGTCCAGTTCCCATAATGGGGTTGCTTTCATTAGGCGTCCCAGCCATCCCATCTGTTTCTGCGCCCCATGCCACACCTCCACCGTGCGCGCCGTTGGGCCGATCAGTCCTAACTTCTTGTGATTGGTTTATAGGTCTCTGTTATATCCCCCCTTCCCCATTGGCCAATGGTCTGTGCGGAAGCTCGGATCGTCATGTCTCCCGAACACCCAACTGTTTATGGCCGTTAATTGCGAGGCCTGGTAATACAGGCGCAGGTCTGGCAAACCTATTCCCCCATCGTACCATCTCATGGTTAGCTTTGCCATTGCTATGCGTGGCGGTTTATTGTCCCATAGCAAATCACGCACTGCGGCCTCGATCTGTGAAAAATAGGAGTTGGGGACCGGATTGGGCATATTCTATAACACGTAGAGAAAGCGCGGTAGAGCTAGCATCTTGTATAGGGACGCCCTCCCCAATAATGTGAGAGGGAGGGTCTTCCAATGTACCACATCCGTACGAAACCGCAGCAACACCCCCTGGAGGTTCCTTTCAGAGAACAACACCGTATCTGTGGTGATAAATATCCCCAAGTAGAGGAAACCCTGGCGGGCCAACGGGATAGAGTAGCCTCGAGGACTTCGGGGAGGTTCTCCCCAAAGGGAATACATCTGGGATATAGACCAGTTTATTTGATACCCAGAATGTGCCCCAAAAATGTGGAATATGTGGAGTACCCGACGTAGCGAACGAGCGGGGGAGGCGAGGTACAGCAAGATATCATCAGCGTACAATGATATACGGTCCTCGTGCTCCTCCGTCCATCTCATGCCTCTAATCCCGGGATCCCCCCTTATCCAAACTGCCAATGGCTCAAGAACCAGAGCAAAAAGCAGGGGTGACAGTAGGCAGCCCTGCCTGGTGCCCCGGCCAAGGGGGAAGGAGGAGGATCAATGGTTATTCACCAAGACGTGTGCCCTAGGTTGCGAATATAGCAGCTGAATCCATCTCTTGAATTTGGGGGCGAATCCAATTCGGTCCAGGACTGCGAACAGGTATTCCCATGCCACGGTGTCAAACGCCATACTCGCGTCGAGCGCCAGCAGTATGGCCTCCTCCTCAAGGGTATTCACCCGCCCGATCACCCCGTTGACCCGGCGCAGATTATGCGCCGTATGAGAAGTACCATTCTTAATCTCATAACATTGTCCAGATTCAACTGCATGCACTAATGTGTTGTCTTGCAAGTAGCTTTCTTCATTAAAGAAAGGCTCAGTACTCGAAGTATGTATCCATTCACCACTAAAAACTTTGCAAAAGTTACTTCTAATAACAAGTCTTTTCTTTTGGCTCTACCTCTTCATAGACAATACTATTTTGTCTTCATTCTGATTAAAATCAAAATAAATAATTTCCTCCCCAGAGCAAACATCATTTCAACTACACCTTCAACATACTCCTTTTGTCTGATTGCTTATGTTCTTTTTTATACTTCTTCATAGATGCTTATAAGTTGTGAATTACTCTAGTACGGAACTTTCTAACTCCTTGAAGTGCCTTTGCCTTCTTGTCAAAGTCTCTCATTTTTTATGAGAGACTTTTTGTTCTTTGATAGTTGCTGTTATACTTTCTTTTTTGTTTACTTGTTTTTGCACAGTTTCAAGTTGTCCGCATACAATTTTAAGAAATGTCTTTGTCCTCTTACCAGCAGTTCTTTTCTCTTTGACCATCTTTTCTGCACTTTGCCCCTTTTGTTTCCCAGTTCTGAGGAGATGATGTATTTGCTGCTGCTTCTTCCTTCTATGAGTTTTTAATGGCATTGTAACTTTCTATAGTTAACTAGATTTTGAGGTCTGAAAACAAAAAAGAGATGTACATTTACCAGTTAATTTCATATATTTAGATGACATTTATTTAAGTATTTAAACATATTCAGCCTCATGCATCAACCCAAAATCCAGTCGGTAAAATACCGTTTGGTAATAGCTCCCGGTATTAAGTAAAAAATACCCAATCCCAATGCATCAACCCAAAAGCAGAAATCGCTATTTAAGGAATCCTTAAATAGCGATTCTTTAAATAGGGATTCCTTAAATACCGATTCCTTAAATAGCGATTGCATTTAAGGAATCCCAAAGTGAGATTCCTTAAATGCAATGCATCAAAGTTAAAAAATTAGCGATTTCGCTAATAGGGGGAGCAAATTACCATGAAGATGAACTGCATGGTAATTTGCAAAAACTTTGAAAAATGCACTTTTGTGCATTTTTCAAAGTTTCATGTTGCGCACACACATGCCCTTAGAGCATGTGTGTGTGCAACATATGTGCACATATCATTTTCAGGGGTGCAACAGGGTGTCCTTTTGACACCCTGGCACCCTTGAAAGTGCTCCCGCTATTAGCGATTCGGTAATACCGAATCGCTAATACAGACTGGCTTTACATTCATTCCTATGGGCCTCCACGCCCATAGGAATGAATGGGTAGGTATTCCTTATTACCGATTCGGTATTACCGATTCGGTAATAAGGAATATTAAGGAATCGCTATTTGAATAGCGATTCCTACATGCATAGCCTTTTGCTATTCCTTATTAGCGATTCCTTATTTTTCGCTAATAAGGAATCGCAAATGGCATTGTTGATGCATAGGCCCCTTAGTTTGTATAACTGCATACAGCTCAGTGAATCTTGAGACTACATCTGATAACTTTTAAACACATACCAGTCTGCCCTATTGGCTAGCTACAGTCCACCTCAGTGGTGACTTATGTCTAATACAAGACCAGTTTATGCCTTGTGGAGCGGTTTAAAATATGAAGGTTGAACTAGCAGTAAAACTGCATCCAGACGCTAAACTGTACAAGGCCCAAAACATGATGCAATAGCTACGTTCGAGGATTTTACACTTGAAAGTGTCAGTTGATTAGTAGATATGTGAATGAATGTATCAACGATATGTTGGACTGTCATTGCATGTGTATGTAAGTTTGTGAGGAAATGGCTGCCTCTGTTCATAACCTCTATCCTTATCTAAATATCTCTGTAAGGGACTGTTTACATGGTTTGCCTCCTGGATAAGTTAGTGAGTATTATGCTTTAGCTGTGTGTACATGTGACTTCATTGGAGCTACATGGATATCACTTCTGCCTGTCTATATCAGTGAATCTTTAGATGCTTCTGTAACTATGTCAACAGGTGTTTAGTGCCTGTCTGCTTTCCAACGAAGGTTGGTACGGTGGATGTTTAAAGGGGCACATGAGCTTGTATAAGCGCATATAGGTCTTCAGAGTACATGTGCTAACTTTTAAGCATATACCAGACTGCCCTATAGCCTAGGTACTGCCTAACTCAGTGGTGATTTATATCTAATACAAGATAGGTTAATGCCTTGTGTAGGACTTTAAAATATGAAGGTTGGACTAGCAGTAAAACTGCATCCAGCGCTAGACTGTACAAAGCCCAAAACATGATGCAATATCTACTTCTGTGGATGTTATAATTGACAGTTCATTAGTAGATATATGAATGCATGTCTCAGTGATATCTGGGGCTGTCACTGCATGTGTATGTAAGTTTGTGGACAAATAAGGGCCTCTGTTCGTAACCTCTATGCTTATCAAAATGTCTCTGTAAGGGACTGCCTGCATGGTTTGCCTCCTGGACGTTTTAGTGAGTATTAGGTTTTTTTAGGTTGATGTGCAACTGCCTTTATTAGCATTACATAGATATCACTTGTGTCTGTCTATGTAAGTGAATCTTTAGATGCTTCTATCACTATATCAGTGGGTGTTTAGTGCCGGTCTGTTTTCCTAAGGTGTGTTAGATTAAACACTGGTTGGCAAAGTGAAGGCTTAATGGGGCACATAGGTTTGTATGAATGCATATAGCTCAATAAATCTTCAGAGTACATGTGTTACCTTTTAAGCACATATCAGACTACCCCCTGGCCTAGCAACAGCCTACCTCAGCAGTTACTTTTATCTAATAAAACATCAGTCTACGTGTAGGATTTTAAAATAAGAAGGTTGGGCTAGCAGTAAAACTGCATCCAGACGCTAAATTGTACATGGCCCAAAATATGATGCTAGGGTAACTTCTGAGCATGATAAACTTGAAAGTGTAAGCTCTTTAGCAGATAAGTGAATGAATGTAAAAGTTCTATCAGGGGCTGTCATTGCATGTATATATAGGTTTATAGGTAAATAACAGCCTCTGTTCATAACCTATATGGTTATCTGAATGGGTTTGTAAGGGGCTTCAGGGTTTGCATCCAGGATGTGTTAGCGAGCATTTGATTTTTAAGGTGTGTGTTCAACTGCCATTATTAGCACTACATAGCAATCACTTGTGCCTGTCTATATCAGTGAATGTTTAGGTGCTTTTTCACTATGTCAGTGATGTTTTAGTGTCTGTGTGCTTTTCCAGGAAGGTATGTGAAATGAAACTGTGGGTGACAGAGAGGCTGTTTAATGGGGCACATGAGTTTATATAACTGCATATAGCTCAACAAATCTTCACACTACATATGCTACTTTTCAAGCACTTATCAGCCTCCCTATGGCCTAGCTACAGCCTATCTCAGTGGTGACTTATATCTGAGGCTGTGATTCCATGTGTATATAAATGTAGTTTCTAAATGACTGCATCTCTTGGTAACCAGTGTGGTTGTGTAAATGTGTCTCTAAGGGGCTGTAAGCTGGGTGTTTTACTTTGTGCTTTTGTATTTAGCTGTGTCACATTACAGTTTGGGAGGAATAGTGCATTTATAATTGGGAACATGAGTCTGTAGGAGCGCATATAGCTCAGTGAATCTTCATAATACATGTGTTACGTTTTAAGCATATAGCTCCCTATAGTATGGTCATGCTACACCCTTTCTTAGTGAGGAGGCATATGTTCTAGAAGAGCAGTTTACACCTTGTGTAGGATTTTAAAAACTGCATGCACAGGTGAATTCCACCACACCCAAGACATAATGCCTACATTTCTACTTAGGTATCTCAGATTATAGTGTCTATAGGACAGTGCATGTATGCTTCAGTACAGGAATATTTATAAGCACATATAGCTCATGCAGATATTCAGAGTATATATCTTACATATTAACGACATAGCACCCTGCGCTATGGCCTAGCTGGCAGTCCCAAATCATGTTTAAGAAAATGTACCAGTATCTGGCTATCTCTTTTGAAAGCTGTAGAAATGTGAACATACATATCTAAATGAATACCTAAGTGCCTGTATTAGGAATTAGAAATGTATCTTACATCATGGGTGGTATAGTCTATATACTGCTTGGCATAATAGTGCCCACATGATGAGTAAGTTACAGAAACACAAATGGACAATTCTCACTTTTTTAACTAGAGAGATCCATGGTTTATGTCATATGTTCAACACGTCAGAGGTCAAGTACACGTACAAAAACATACATGTAATATTTAAAAAACTGATTTTACATGCTGGTATTAAGAGTACAAAGTCACACTTTGCACTAGTAAGCGTAATCCATATTTAAACACTACATTTTCAACTATGCCTTCCACTGTTATATTACACATCTCACTCAATAAAATTAAGGAATATATATCACCATCTATGCACATACAAATCTGTAATTATCCAACACCTACACTAAAGAGTATGTAATACATAGCTGTCAGCTTTGACAGATTCCTTATTAATATACAGCTGCAGTGCATGGTTTCTACTTTCAAATGGGATTGTTCTAGTCCTCCTCGATAATGGAATAAATAGTACTACAGCTCACAAAATAAAAAAAAAACATTTATTGTAAGCAGCACATCATGTATACACATATAAACCTTTCACATCTTATACTACATTATGATATATAAGTTTAACTATTAGTGTGCAGTCTTTTCTTCTACTACTTAGACAATGGAGTAAAGGAGTACAACTACAATATACAGCTCCGTAGAAACACATTGTAAACTAACTTAACAGACACCTACTCTACCCCAGAGACAAACTATTTCTTAGTCAACTATTGAGAGATATATAAAAACACTTACAGTATCATTTATAAATTATCTTATCTCTTTTAAATACCTATATATATTTTTCATGTTACAATATGACATAATTATATACCTTGTTAGTAATTATTTTTACTTCCAAAGAGATGTAATTGACATGCCAGAAGATTGAGTTTGTGGGCAAAATCATTTTTGTGTCTCTTATTAAATAGATGGAATACTGTCAGGTTCTGTAAAAACTTAGCACGAGAACTGAACACCACGCTCATACAAAGCAACCGTAAATGGCAACCTTCTGAACTCTGCATTGTCTGATACTGCAAAATTCAGCGAATAAAAGCGTTCCTTTCATATTTTATTGTTGTACCTATATTTCTGAATGGTTACTGTCTGTTAACCCTTTCACTCACTTTTGGAGATAGCCAAAAATGGATGCCTTTATTTTAATTCTCATGACAGAACTGCGATCATTATGAGGAATTTGCAAAACAAAGAGTAGTTGAAAAACCTACTTACCATTACAGTTTTATATTTTTAACAGTATACTACAGTTTACAAAAAAATACTTACTAGGTAATCTAACCCCTCTTATACAGCCTCAGCACATTCTCCATAGCAACCCACTAGAACCAGTAGGTCACAGGTTAATAGCATATTCTCGAAGGGCCAAACTACAGCAGGTGTGGTTTACTGTACACACTGTGGAGCATATTTAATTGTGCATCATATATTTTGGTACTTAATACAGCCAATGACTCATCTATTTACTAATGTTTTCAAAACGCTACCTACTTTTATTCACCTGCATATACCCTCCATCCAATCAATTTTTTTGTTATTTTCCAAACCAACCCCACACATACATTTTCACTGCTTTTCATTCTTCCAGCTGTGATATTGAGGTCCATACATATCCTCTGTAATACTACTCCTGCCTTCAAAATGCTTGGAGTGTGGATTGTGGGGCACAGCTATGTGTATTGGGCTGCTGCAGCTGCAAGAAAGAGATGTATTGACAGGGATCTGTGTTTGGCTAATGTGGACATTACTTGGATTGGCCAGAGAGGATTAAAGTGTCAATTGGTGCCTTGGTTAAAAGCATTGTGGATTCCCCAGCTCCTGACATCATGATTGTGCACTGTGGTGGCATTGACCTAGGCACATTGACTGGTGCAGGACTGGAAATCGTAATAAAGAACACCTTTGCTGAACTGATGATGCTATTCCCTAACACGGTCTTGGTGTACTCTAACATATGCCAAAGGCAGAAATGCAAGTGGTCTAATCAATTCTGTCTACAGATTGATAAAGCCAGGAAACATGTTAATAAAACTATTTTTGCATTCCTCAGAGACCATAACATGAGGTCTATCTACAACAACCTACGTTTCAAAATGTATGGAATCTATAGAAGTGATGGAGTGCATTTTACAGACAAAGGCAACAGGGTGTTTTTAAGCAACCTGAAACTATACATCCGTTCTTATGTGTAGCGGTCATATACACACAATTCACATAAAGCCATATGTCAGAGCTACCGAAGTATCCAAATTTGTGTTCATTTCCTACATAAATACCTTCTTGTTTCATTTTTTTGATACTCGTGACAACATCGCAATGGTCTCAAATATGCCGTGCAATTGCAAAACAAAGGCAGTCAGTCAACAGTCACTAACACATTCAAAATGTATAACTTAAAAGAAATTCATTCTAACCATTACACTGCATACATTACTATCTATCTATATGAATGTATAAAAAAAAATTGAACTCCTGCTTTTCTACTAAGTTTCTTTTAAAACTTTCAAACCTATTTTTCGTTTTCACTGAGACGCCGGGTGCCACGATGACGTTGGTAACCATGATGATTGCAAAAAAAAAAAATCATGAAAATGCAAAGCAAAAGTCAGACTTCAATAGCTACCACCACATTCAAAATGTATACATTTTATAACTATATATTTGATTCTTACCACCACACTGGATACATCACTATCTAAATAACTCTATAAAACCATATATCAGTATCTGAATAGCTGTGTGACAATGTATATGAATTACTGAATGGATTATGCACTAGGTGTATGATCGTGTCACTGAGTTTCTAAGTGAGAGTACAAGGCTCTAAGTGGGTCTGTCCCTGGATGCCTAAATGTCTGAGTGGATCTGTCAGGGGATGCATAAGTATATGAGTGGGTCTGTGAGTGGGTATATCAGACTCTTAGTGGGTCTTTCAGTGGGTGCATGACAGTCTAAGTGTGAACTGTGAGTGGATCTATGAGTGCCTGACTAGATCTGTCAGTGGGCATATGAGCTCTGACTGGGTCTCTGAGTAGCTGTAGGACTCTCTTATTGGCTCTGTCAGTAGGCGTGTATGTCTTTGAGTGGGTGTGTGACTGGATGCATTAATGTCTGAGTGGGCATTTCACTCAGCGCAACAGTGTCTCAGTGGGTCTGTGAGTGGGTGTCTCAGTATCTGACAGGGTCTTTGAGTGGACGTGTTAGCCTCACAGTACATATCTTAGTGGGTACATAAGTCTCTGAGTGGGCCTATCACTCCGTGTGTCGGTGTCTCAGTGGGTCTGTGAAGGAATTTATCAGTGTCTGAGAGGTTGTGTGGGTGGGTGCATGATTATCTGACTGGGTCTCTAAGTGGGTGAATGACTGTGAATTGGTCTCTCACAGTGTGCAAGACGGTCTGAGTACGATTGTAAATGGATGCATGAGTGTGTAAGTGGGTCTGTGACTGGGTGCGTCACTGTCTGACTGGATCTGTGAATTGGTGAGTCGGTGTCTGAGTAGGCCTCTGACTTATTGATTCAGTGTATGAGTGGGTCTCTGGGTGGATTAGTCAGTCTAAGTGGATCTGTGAGTGGCTGCATAAGTCTCTGAGTGGGTCTGTGAGTCAGGACGTCAGTGACTAACTGGGTGGAAGTGGGTGCATCAGCCTCTGAGTGAGTCAGGGTGTCAGTGACTAACTGGGTCACTGAGTAGGCGCATCAATATTTGAGTCAGTCTACAAGTGGGTGTCTGAGTATCTCACTGAGTCTCTCAATGGCTGCATCGATGTTTTAATGAGTTTGTGAGTGCATCTATTGCGGACTGCATAAGTCTCTATATGAGTCTCTAAGTGGGGGTGTGACTCTGACTACATCTGTAAAATGGTATGTCAGTGTCGGAGTGCAAATATCAGAGGGTGTATGAGTTCCTGAATGGGTGTGTCACCGGGTGCAGGAATGTGTATCTCTGGGTGTATGAGGGTGTATGAGTGTATAAGTAAAGCTGCTGGCAAGTATGCACATATATATATACATATATATATATATATATATATTACCTACTGGCGGTCGCCAGTAGGTAGTTATAGTTAGGACCACTTTTCCATAGGAAATCCGCAACATTCTATTTTGAATAACTTTGGCGCCGGTCGACGAATCCTCGCGAATTTTTCAAAATAGGTGGGGCGCTACGCTCCGCTCCTACCCTGAAAGTCTCGGGGGGATTCGTCAAGCGGGGGCTGAGATAAAAGGGGGGTCCCAAAACGCGTTTTTCCCATGCATTTTTCCATAGGACCTTTAGACAGGGCTACAGCCCGAATGGCTGAACAGAATTTAATGAAATTTGGCAGAGAGGTAGTCCCCAGGTCAAGGAAGTGCCTTTTGTAGGTTTGGTGTAAATCTGTTCTGTAGATTCTGAGAAAATAGCCTTTAAATCAATATATATATCTGAGCCAGCTTACGGTGCGCTTACGGTGCGCTTACCTTACGCGTATGGTGGCGTGCGCGAGCGCGATTCTGATTGGCCGTTAGATCTTAGTAAACATTCGAATCGGCCGAAACCAGGAAGCGCCGGCCGCCATTTTCTCTCTCGCACTCTGAGTGGGGCAGCATAAATGAAGCCCAAAAATGTGTAAAGGGGCAGTATATTGAGATAATAATCACCCAGCAGTGATATACGGGCCCCCAAACAACCCCCAAGGCCAAAAAAAAAAGCCGATTACGCTTACCGTACGCGTACGGTAAAAATTGGTTAAAAAAAAAAAAATATCCACATTCTCCCCACCCCGTGTGCAAATGGTGCCCGAAGGGCACCATTTGTGCATAGCTTATCTACACATAACAAAACATATATTTTATCTGTCACAACGAAGCTCATCATATGTTTCCTCAATGTGCGCACGGTGCGCGAAGCGCATCGTGCGTTCATGGCCCATCTAGCGTAACGTGGACACGCGGTGCGCGAAGCGCACCGTGCGCGCACGGAACGAACTGCGTTAAGTGGGCGCGCACGCCACAAATGGCGTAAAGTAACTTAGCATTTAAAAAAACGTACAAATTCACTGAAAAAACCATAGGTTTCACACACGTTATAGTTAGGAATTAGCATTTAAAAAACCTTGCAAATTCACTGAAAAAACCATAGGTTTCACACATGTTATAGTTAGCTGGACATTTTACTGATAAAAAACCAATGAAATTCCCCCGTTATAGTTACTGTAGGCAACTATAACTCACGCGACCGTAATCCTATGCTGATGACATATGTGTCTTTATGAAAAAAAAATATTTGTAATATATGTATAGCTAAAATTTAATGGAAGAAGACATGGGCAAATAAGTGTCTAAATACAGTATTAGCATCAGCAGAGGATTGCGGTCGCGTGAGTTATAGTTGCCTACAGTAACTATAACGGGGGAATTTCATTGGTTTTTTATCAGTAAAATGTCCAGCTAACTATAACATGTGTGAAACCTATGGTTTTTT
The DNA here is from genome assembly GCF_964204655.1 of Triturus cristatus. Lineage (NCBI taxonomy): Eukaryota > Metazoa > Chordata > Amphibia > Caudata > Salamandridae > Triturus > Triturus cristatus. The sequence continues at coordinate 320,598,397 of NC_140581.1, forward strand.
CAGTGAATATATATATATATATATATATATATATATATATATATATATATATATATATATATATATATATATATATATATATATATATATATCTCCATACAAGAACCTCTGGCATGGAGTCCCAGACCCTTCAGGGCGGCTTCTTAGGCGGGCACGGAGGGGTCCCGTCAAATCCTCACTCAAAAGAAACAAGAAGAAGCCCAATACTGAGGAGAGAGGCTTTATTCAGGGTCATGCGGCATACGAAAGCTTCCTAAATTCCAACATGTTTCGGCGGATGAGCCTTGGTCACGGAAGGAAGTTGACCGCCAAGTGCGTTAATGCACGCATTTAAATGTAAAGTCACGTGACTATCTGTGAGCCTGCATGTTCCATAATGCACTCGGGACAATGTTGTAATGCTGGATGTATCCCGACAGTTCTTAATTCTTGTGGCACAGCTGATGTCGTGCTCACCGCGTCTTGCCAGTGCACTTTATCTTAAAATCAATGCAGTCACGTGAATGTTTGTTATCGCAAATGCTTACAGTTCTTAGACTCCATCCAAAGCATCGCATCCTCAGCATGATCAGTGTGGATGTTCTCCACACCGAATCCCTTCCAGCGCAGCACTGAGATTTGCTGTATTAGCTTGCCTTTCGTAGGTTCCAGCGCGGCGAGTGGGTCATACTCCATAATTAATATCCATACAAGAACCTCTGGCATGGAGTCCCTGACCCTTCAGGGCGGCTTCTTAGGCGGGCACGAAGGGGTCCCGTCAAATCCTCACTCAAAAGAAACAAGAAGAAGCCCAATACTGAGGAGAGAGGCTTTATTCAGGGTCATGTGGCATACAAAAGCTTCCTAAATTCCAACATGTTTCGGCGGATGAGCCTTGGTCACGGAAGGAAGTTGACCGACAAGTGCGTTAATGCACGCATTTAAATGTAAAGTCACGTGACTATCTGTGAGCCTGCATGTTCCATAATGCACTCGGGACAATGTTGTAATGCTGGATGTATCCCGACAGTTCTTAATTCTTGTGGCACAGCTGATGTCGTGCTCACCGCGTCTTGCCAGTGCACTTTATCTTAAAATCAATGCAGTCACGTGAATGTTTGTTATCGCAAATGCTTACAGTTCTTACTCCGTCCAAAGCATCGCATCCCCAGCACGATCAGTGTGGAAGTTCTCCACACCGAATCCCTTCCAGCGCAGCACTGAGATTTGCTGTATTAGCTTGCCTTTCGTAGGTTCCAGTGCGGCGAGTGGGTCATACTCCATAATTAATATCCATACAAGAACCTCCGGCATGGAGTCCCTGACCCTTCAGGGCGGCTTCTTAGGCGGGCACGGAGGGGTCCCGTCAAATCCTCACTCAAAAGAAACAAGAAGAAGCCCAATACTGAGGATAGAGGCTTTATTCAGGGTCATGCGGCATACGAAAGCTTCCTAAATTCCAACATATATATATATATTTTGTTATTATTTTCGCCAATATGCGTGAAGACGCTGATAGTCGCAACTGTACACAGGAGAGCCGTGCGGATTGTTGTGTCGTGGTCACGAATATTGCACGTGATTAAAAAAATCCATTTTGGACACATAAAGTATGTCACTAACACCCCCCATTTCTCAAACATTGGGTCAGAGTACCTCCACCGTGACTCCTTATGTTAGGTTTTGCAGAAATGTTCAGCCACGGGAACAGTTCCCGATCAATAAAATGGCCGCCGCAGCTTTCTGTGAAGGTTGAGCCCAGCCAATCACAGCATTCATGTTAGCATCCACAGTCATAATTAATTGCGAATCATCGCAAAATATTCACGGTCAGAGATATCACTAACTTTTTCTTCTTAAGTTTCTCAAAAACTACTGAGCGCTTTTGCACCAAATAACAAATTGAACAACACCTACCTTTCTGCCGAATTTGGTGTAATTGCGTCCAGCGGTTTAGGCTATGGGTTTGACAACGCGTTCCTATGGGACTTACCATTACAAATGCACCCTTTTTTCGCACCCCTAATCCTCATTCCCCACAGCAAAGATCAACCCCAAACTTTCCATGACACACAGAACTTACTTTGACACTTTATGGGGAAAATATCATGAAGATTGATCAAACTGCACAAAAGTTTTTTTTTTTTAATGTGTTTATTACATTTTTATGCAGCAAACAAGAGACAGTGACATATTTCAAATGATGTTAGCAGCGTGCGACAACCAGAAACATACAACGTAATATCATGCTGGAAAGAAAGATACATTACATCAAGCAATTGGAAGGACCTACCCTTTAAACGTCATAGTCCCCTCTACTGTCTGAACCGTTTCATCTATGGGCAAGGTCAAATGGACGGTGTGGTCTGCACCTGTCAGGTGAAACGCATGAAGGTAGGCTCGTGGTCGGGGGGGCAGGTTATCATGGGGACGAGGGGTCAACAGGGTCAGTGTCCACCGTGTTAGTGTTGCCCGTCATGTACAGGGCCCAAAGGTTCTTTGGTCTGTTGGGAGGAGGTATGAGTTCACTGTAATTTTCGGTCTGGGTGCAACAGAACATCATATCTATAGACCACTGAGCTATCGTAGGCGTCGGGCCACGAAGCCAACAGATCGCAACGCATCTCTTAGCTAAGAATAGTGCCATGTCTACCAGTCATCGTAGCGCTTTAGGGAGAGGATTGGAGTACCCCAGTAAAGCCAGGAACGGGTCAGGGGCCAACGTCAGTTCTGTGATCTGATTAATTTCCATAAATACCAGTCCCAGAAACGACCGATCCCCGGGCATGTCCAGGGTAGGTGGAAGAAGTCAGCAATTTGTTCCTGCATCTTTCACAATGAAATTCCTCACGCAGCCCATAACGATGTACACGTTCCGGCGGATAGTAAACCCTGTTCAAGTATTTAAAGTGAACAAGTCTATGCCGCCCACTGAGTGAGACACGTTTAGTGCTCGTACAGCAGTAGAGCCATTTGTCGTCCGTAAGGTCTACCTGTAGGTCACGCTGCTAGGCCAGTCGCAGTTTGGTGTAGGTACTTCCCCCAGCAGTCATTGTGATGTGGTAAATCTTAGATACCATCTTAGCAGGTGTTTGCGCTCTAATGACAGCAGTCAGAGCCACAACCTCAGGGGGCTCCGCCATATCCTCCCCCAGTAAGTCCTTGAGAGCGTGTTGAAGTCTTTGGAATTGGAATTGTGCAAGGGGCGTTGGCTTAACTTCCCCTCCGACCATATCTTCCCATGAACGAGCTTCGCCATCTGTGAAAAGGTCCCCTATGTTGTGGGCATTTAGCGTCTGTAAAGCGGCTGTGACCCCCCTGTATTAACATGGAGCAAGCCAATGGCACCAATCAAGGCGGGCCATCGGGGAATACAATATATTACCCGCCTGAGTAGGTAATAAATAATGCCAGGCACGAAAGACCGAGTTAAGAGAGTCCAATATACCTGTGCGCCTATCAGGGGGAGTAAACAGCAAGGCAGGAAGAGGCCTAGGGGCAGCAACTATTGTCTCAATGCGTACATCCGGAATGTCAAGCGGACCATGTATCCAATGATATGCCTGGGAGCATTGAGCAGCTCTATAATATAAATCCAAATCGGGAGCACCCAGGCCACCCATCGCGTACGGAAATGTCAGTCTTTGCCGGGCGACGCGCGCCTGCTTGCCCACCCAAGCCAAGCGTACCATTAGGGACTGAAGGCGCTGGAAGAAGACACAGGGAAGCACCATGGGTATATTCATAAAGAGCAAGAGAAAGCAAGGTAGTACAATCATTTTCATAGGAGACACTCTGCCCGTCAACGATACAGGGAGGCGCACCCATCTGTCAATGTCCTCCTCCAGCCTGGAAATAGCGGCTCCATAGTTCTCCCTGAGGACAACCTCAGAGTCAGTGTGCAATTTGATCCCCAAGTACCGCACCGCCTCTGTAGACCACTGCAGTGGGTATTCAGGTTCAAAGGCCGCCGTGGCTGGGGTGAGGGGGAACATGATGGATTTGTTCCAATTGACTCTAAGGCCGGACAGAGAGCCAAAGAGCACCACCTCACGCAGGACCGGGGAAAGATTGGTCTCAGGGTCTCTGACATAAAGCAGTGTATCGTCCGCGTAGGTGGAGACGATAAGGCGGTAGTTTGGAAAGCGAATGCCTCTATGGCTATGATACTCCCGTAGGGCGCATGCCAAGGGCTCAGCAATCAGGGCGTAGAGGATCGGAGATAAGGAGCAGCCCTGTCTTGTGCCCCTGTATATTCGAATGAGGTTAGTGACCAGGGAGCCTATTTTGATACGCGCTGTGGGAGAGGTGTACAGAACAGCAAGAAGTTGCAAAAACACCTCCCAACCCCCATGTGGCTGAGGACCTGCCTCATAAAGGGCCATTCGACCGAGTCGAATGCCTTTTCCATGTCCAAAAATACCACAATAGCCGGAACCTCCGGTCTGGTATGCTGTAGCGCAGCAAAAACGGTACGCAGGTTGTATGTCGGGTTTCTGCTGGGCACGAATCCGGCTTGCTCCGGGGCCACCAAGTTCGTGACAAGTGGTGCCAGACGATTTGCAAGCAGCTTCGTGAAAATTTTGGCGGCCACATTCATCAGGGACAGGGGTCGATAAGAGGTGCACTCGTCCGGATGCTTTCCAGGTTTAAGTATAGCCACTAAGATCGTCTCCCGCATAGACGGGGGCATCTCTCCCGTGGTACACATGTCCTCGAACAGCGTGAGCAGATGTGGCAACAGGAGATCGATGAACGCCTTATAGACGGCAACCGTGAGGCCATCACTCCCTGGCAAGCTCCCTGCCTCATATCAGAGAGAGCTAGGATAATCTCATCCCGTTAGATCAGTCGCATCAGAAACTCACGGTGCCAGTTGGACAGCCACGGGAGCTTTATATGTGTCAGGTAGTCTAATATTTGCTCGTCGGGACTGCAGCCTCGGGAGGCGTAGAGGTCCGCTTAGAATTGTCAAAATTGCTCCGCCACTTGGGCCTCCGTTAGCGAAGAGTCTCCGGGTTGTGGTCTAATTTCTGGGATGGCTGTATTGTCTCTTCGCTGCCTAAGAAGCTTCGCAAGAACCGCCCCCGGCCGTTCGCCCTCGCCATAAGTACGTGCAGTGGCATATTTCCCAAGATGCTTTATTTCGGCGTCCGCCTCAGCATGGTATTCATGAAGAATCTGCGTCAATTCTAAGGTGAGCGCTTCACTCTGATTAGCAAGCAGGGAAGCCTCTAGGGTCTTTATCTTATTTTCCAAATCCACCAGACTAGCACAAATCGATTTAAGAACCCCCGCATGTTTAGATATTGCTACCCCCCTGGTATATACATTAAAAGCCTCCCATATTGTTTGGAAGGAGTCAACTGACCCCAAATTGGTCTCAAAGAACGTCTCGATAGCCGTAGGAATATCATCCTTAAAAGCGGCGTCCAGGAGAGAGTAGGGTGGGAAGCGCCACAGGAAAGGGGGGATTTGCGTCTTGGAAGAAGCGAGGACCAGGAGCAGGGGTGAATGATCAGAGTAAGTGCGCGGGAGAATCGTGCAAGACCGGATGTGGGACAATAAGTGTCTGTAGTCAATTCTGGTATGGATGTTATAATACGCAGAGTAATGCGTATACCCGCCCTGGGCCGCGTGCCTGTTTCACCAAACATCGCACATTTCCAACCTGGTCAATGACGTCTCCACGACTCTAGCTGAACCAAGGGACATCTGTTCGGGTCGTCCGACCTATCCAAAACCGGGTACCTAACAAAATTGAAGTCTCCTCCCCACAGGACCTGCCCCAAAGCGTGAGGTTGAGACATGGCAGTCAGCTTATTAAAAAAGTCGGGGTGATCATAATTAGGGCCATAAACGTTTAAGAAAAGTAACTCCATTCCCTTACCACAGCATTTGGTGAGAATAAACCGACCCTTCCTATCTGTCTCCAGAGGCGACAGACGAAACGCCGTCTTCGGGTTATCCCACGTCAGGACCCCCCTGGCATGAACAGTGAAGCCAGCCACATGCAGGTTGCCCAGTAGTCCTTTAGTACGTAAGATGGGACTATCTAGAGGAAGGTGTGTCTCCTGTAGGAGGGCGATATCAACCTTATGCCTATGTAGGTAACTCAAAATGTTCCGGACTTTCCTGTAATCATTAAGGCCGCGTACATTCCAGGTGAGCACGACCAACGAGTCCAAAGGATTGTCATGTCTAGTCTCAGCCCTATCCGTCATAAGAGAGTATCCAGCCTAGGTTCCACAGTGTCAGTCTCGTCGGGCCTACACAGCAATGGCGTCGCATGTCATGAATTGTCACTTCAGAAAACACATCCAAAAACAATCTCAACATATTCCCACCCCCCACCCACACTAGGCCCACCCCAACCGTGCCTGATCAATACAAACCCCCATAACGCACATGTCGACACATAGGATCAGGCACCTCAGCCACACAAAATATCAATATGTAACACGAACCCCACCCTCCGTCCCACCCACGCCTGCCCCACCCCAACTTGGCTGCGGTACTACCCCTCCCACCAATAGAACTGCCCCACCCACTCCCCAACAGAAAGGTTCGTCCCCAGTGTGATTCACGCAAGGGTGGATGTAGCTCGCCAAACAGAAAGAAAAGTGTGGGCCATATAAGGCCGCACTCCGAACCCCGCCATGTGAATCGTTTGCAACTGTGTAATATTAAATGCCACCAGAACCCAGGAGGCCACCCCAAGAGCGTTGCAGTAAGCGGGACCCCAGCGCTATGACATGTCCTGCTGTACGTACGACCCAAGGTGTCACATAAGTTCCGTGCAATCCCCGTCTGCATGGGAAATAGGCGCTCAAGCTGAGCGATATCCGTGAACTCCCTCATCCCAGCCTCCCTCCTGGAAACAAAGGGCCCATCATGTCTGCGCTGGGCCGTGGAGTCCACAAAGCAGAGAGGCAGTCCATCAGAGGCATTAGTAGGAAAGAGCAAAGATACGCTGCCCCACACCCAGAGCTGCCACACTCCCTCCCGCCCAGGGTTTGTCAGGTCATACTTATCTGATAATGTCTCCAAAGGATGGTTAGTCCCGTTCCTCCGTCAGTCCGCCCGTCGCTTCATCAAGCAGGTGTTTCTCCGGGCTGTGTCACCTCTCCTTCTCCCAGTCCCTCAGCGCCTTCTGCAGTGCCTTCGGGTCAGTGAAGATGTGGGAGCGGCCCTGCCCATTCACTCGAAGTTTCGCTGGATAGAGCATGGCATAGTCCGCCCCCAGTTCACGGAGTTGTCTCTTCACGGTGGCAAACAGGCGTCGTGCTTCTTGGACCCGAGCTGTGAAGTCCGGAAACAGAGATATTGTTGAGCCATCAAATCGTAGCAGTTGTTTCTCACGGGCTAGCTTCAGCGCGACATCCCGATCTCGGTAGTTGAGCAACTTTGCTATGATTGGCCTAGGGGAGCCCACGGTGCCAGCCTTGGGCCCAGAGAGCGGTGCGCCCTCTCCACCACAAACATATTGGAGAACGAGGCCTCGCCTAGCAGGTTCTTCAGAAGCCTCTCCGTGAAGTGTTCCATACTGCCCATCTGGGTAGTTTCCGGGAGGCCCGTGATTCGGAGATTACAGTGCCTAGAGCGCGCCTCCAAGTCCTCTGTTTTGTCCTGCAGGGCTTTCAGGACCCTGCCCAGCTGTTTATGTTCAGTGTCCAGGGCGGTCTGTGCTTCCTCGGTTTCCGTTAGTCTGCGATGTCAAGCCTTTTAGCGTGTTTATCCAGCCTTTCAGCCATGCGGTTGATGAATACAGGCCCCAGCTAGGCCCGCAAGGCACAAGGGTTCGCTCTCCTGTAACGGAATCTATAAGGAAGTTGGCACGGAAACTGCAAAGTACAAAAACAACGTTTATTAACCCTTAAGGGTGGTCCTACAATCCACGCAACACTCTTCAGTATTGCATGGAGTAGCACACAGAACTTGCGTACACAGTCCCCTTTTATACACAACAGAGGGGCTCATAGTGGGTGGATACAACATGAGGCCGAAGAACATTACCATTTATGGTCATTCTCGATACTGAATCAATACATGGGCGGAGCCAACACACTCCTTGAGCCCGCGAAAACACATGGTCAAGCAAAGCTAATTATAACAGATGTGGTCAAGTCTGGGCATGCGCCAGATGGACAAGAGAGCTATTTATAAACTGTTACTAGGCAGATTACAGGAGCAACTAACACAGAGGTCGGACTCTCCTCGTGACGAACACGTGGCAGCATGTCAATACAAAATGGAGTCCGGACTTCTGTCAACATAACGAGGAAAACACGATCTAAAGGGAAAGCATTAATGTTTTCAGTAAATGCTTAATCACATTCTGCTTTAATTTACAACAGACGACCCTTTCAGCATTTACTGAAGACATCCGGCTTCCAAGAATAATCATCATATATATCAATTATCATCATTCCCTTAACCTCTTTAGCTAGACCCTTCTGGCGAGCAACATCGGCAATAGCTTTCTTATCTGGAATGCAGAATGAAATGCATACGGAACAGCACAATGGTCCACATTGAATACACATACAAAAAAGGAACAGAACTGCTATAATAATGCAGAGACCAGTTAAGACCTTCCATCCCCAGGCAGTAACCAACGCCCAAAACCATCCAGAAAAGGACCAAGTGCCGTTCTCTGTGTGGATTTCAGCTGCTATTTTATGCAGCTTGTTAATGGCGTTATAAACGGATGGCGTATGATCAGGGATGAATACACAGCAGCTACTTCCAATAATTTTACAGGCTCCACCTCGATCAGCTAGCATTACATCTAATACCATACGATTCTGTAATGCAACAATCCTAGTTATTTGTAACTCTTCCGTAAGATTCCCAAGAGCGGCAGCAGTCTGATTTGTCACAGCTTCTACCACTCTTGTCAATCTTCGGATCTTCCTACTATTCAAAGCAGCTCCAACAAAGAAAAACAGTCCTAGGTTAAAATCAATATACTGTTGCAAGCTGGTATCGGTTTGATCCACATCATCAATTGATAGAGTACGTTTATATCTATTTACAGTCACATTATTCAACAGTTTTAAATCCTTATGATATGACGCAGGTGCTAAGAATACAGGAGGTAATAGGAATGATACATAGCATACCCCAGACCACCCAGCCGGCAAACGGTAATAACCTTTATTTCCACATACAAAGTAGGTATTATGGGACGCTAGGAAGGTACTGTTATTTAACCCGTCAATGTTCAATACGGTTATGCAATCACTGACACCAACAGGGATAAAACCCACACTCTGGACACACAGGTCCGCTTGGGCTTGGGCCACTTGGATCACAAATTTGTCCTTCCCCCCAGTGTCTCTGGTGTTCGTGAAGATATAGGGAATGGATTCATTGTCTGGTCGGTACTCTTCCCATTCCCAAATTGTCCCATTTGCTTGTGGATATCCATTTTTGTCCTGATGACATTCTTTATTGAGTCTGAAAAGCAATCGTCCCACTGTCGGTTTCCGAGTGGCAAACAGCAAAGTGTACCATGCTCTACAAGAGCCATTATGAGAGAAAGGAAGTGGTATGAATGGCGTACCTCCTTTCTTCTGATGGGCTGGCATCATCCCACATATCCAACAGTTCGTAGCGTTCGTAGCAACGTGGGTGTGATGCAGCATCTGAATGAAAGTGTTATTCAAATAGGATTGTCGATGCTTCAACTCTTGATATGGCAATGTATAAAAGTAGTGCTCCGCAGGCACTGGAGTCGTCAACACAAGCGTCTTTCGAGCAGGAGTTGCCTCCTCCACAAACCATGTGGTTATACCAACGATAGCTACTGTTAGCATGAACCCCAACGCACAAACAATTTTCTTCTTCTCCATGTCAAAGGAAACTATACCCTGATATCTTCCTGAAACTAAAAAGGTCTGTCAGAACTCTTCCCCTTGGGCAGCGGTTGATTTCTTCACCAGCGGGCCAAGACGGGTGTCACTACACTAATGCAGGGCTGATCCCCCCCCCTTGCCTCATCGGCTCTCCGTTTCACTAACCCAAGGGCCGTTCTGACAGTATGTCCCGGTACTGGAAACCTCACTTCCTTGGTCGCAGATGATATCGCCTTCCTCCAGAAGTCGCGTGGTCCGGAAAGAGCTCCTCAGTGTCGTTTGGCTCCGCAGCACGGCCTGTCTCTGCTGCTAGGATTTCTCGTTGATCGGTCAGCACAGCAGACTCCACCAATCCGGGCGGTACCTTTCGACAGTGTAAGGAATGGATCCAATTCTTCCTGTTCGAGACTCGCACTGCCGTCCTTGTTGCAAGGAGGACTTGCTCAGGTCCGACCCATCTCGGCTCCAAACTGTTCGTTCTGTCGAAGACCTTCACCATGACATGATCCCCAGGCCGGAGACCATGTCCTTCGCCGGTAGACCGATCAGGGAGCGCCTCTCGGACCTGTTGATGAATAGAAACCAAATTATCCGTTAACTGTGCCAGATAATCGCTCATCATTACACAAGGTACATCATACACCGCCTTAGGCCTTGGTGGACCCCAAATATTCATTGGGCGTCCAAATACGATTTCATATGGCGTAAGGCCAGTCCGAGAGTGTGGCACCGACCTAATTGACAATAACGCCAGTGGCAGGGCGTCTGGCCAAGTCAAAGATGTTGAAGCTTGGATTTTGGCGATCTTAAGCTTCAGTGTACCATTATACTTCTCGACTAGTCCTGCAGACTGGGGGTGGAATACGGCGTGGAACTTCTGGGTGATGCCTAGGCCCTTCAAGACATATTTTATAACATCCGCTACAAAGTGAGGGCCATTATCACTCCACAGAAGTCTACAGACGCCGTATCGAGGGAAAAACTCTTTCAGCAATAGCTTCGCTGTAGTCATTGCAGTATTGTCTTTCGTAGGGTACGCCTCAACCCATTTACTGAAGGCGCAGACCACTACTAGAACATACTTCAAATTGTTACAGCGCTCAAGCTGGATATAGTCCATCTGCAGAACCTCAAAGGGTGCAGTGGGCGTCGCAAATCCTCCTGCTGGAGTTCGAGTGCCTTTCCCTGGGTTATACTTCAGACAGATCATACAGGTCTGCACCACCCTCTTTGCTGTGCTAGCAATCTCTGGATGCTCCCAGACTTGGGTAAGCAATTTCACAATTGCAGAAGCTCCAACATGTGCTAGCCCATGTGCCATTTGAACCATAGGTTGTACGAAAGCCGTGGGTAACTTCCATCTATCCATTTGCTTATTTCTCCAACAGCCCTCATCATCCAGTTCTCCTTCGCTAGCCCATCGTTCCCGCTCTTTGTCAGAAGCGGTCCTTTGTATTTCTCGCACTTCTTCCTTCGCATCACGCCATCTTTCCACCTGTGACTTTACTACATACATGGCAGTAGCGCCGGGCTGCATCGCAGTCTCCCGTGCTACGCGATCCGCTAACGCATTCCCTTTTCCAACTTTATCAACTACTTTCCTATGGGCACTACACTTAACAATGGCAATTTTCTTCGGGTATGTCAATGCGGTTAAGAGATTGTGGACTAACTCCCCATGCATTATCTGTACCCCATGTGACGTTAAGAACCCTCTCTCCTTCCAGAGTAGGCCGAAATCGTGCGCTACTCCGAAGGCATAGCGGCTATCTGTGTAAACATTCACACACAATCCTGTACTGAGCTCACATGCTCGTGTTAACGCTATCAGTTCCGCTGCTTGAGCTGATTTCTGCGGTATGCGTGCTGTCTCCACTATCGTCTGTAACGTGGTAATTGCATACGCTGCTGAAGTCGTACCATCTGGTAGCTTCAGGCATGATCCGTCTACCCACAACTCTCCATCTACATCTGAAAAGGGCGTATCCTGGAGATCAATACGACCCTTTGTTTGTTCCTCAGTCACAAGAATACAATCATGCGCTTTCTGCGCCTCAGGCTGGGTCTCGGGGTATGGCAACAATGTGGCCGGGTTTAATGTCACGCACCTTTTTAACGTAATATGAGGAGCCAAAAGCGTCAGCTCATATCCCGTTAAACGGGCACTGGTCAAATGCTGCGTCTTTGTTTGATTAAGCAGGGCATCAACAGCGTGGGGGACTAATACCAACAGCTTATGGGACAACACAATTCCTTCACTTTGGCGTATTGACACAGCTGTCGCCGCAACCGAGCGAAAACACCCTGGTAATGCTCGGGCGACAGGATCAAGTACAGCCGAAAAGTATGCACAAGGGCGTTGCTTATCGCCGTGCATCTGCACTAAGACTGATAATGCACATCCATCTTTCTCATGCACATACAACGAAAAGGGTTTTGCATAATCAGGGGTCCCTAACACTGGTGCTGAACAAAGGGCCTGTCTCAATTGCTGAAAAGCAGCGTCACACTCATCTGACCAGGGGATCGGGATGGGCGTGTCTTTTGTCAAGAGAGCTAGTAATGGCTTAGCTATGTGTGAAAACCCCAATATCCACTGTCTACAAAAAGAAACAAGACCCAAAAATGCACGCACATCCTTCTGCGTGGATGGCCTCGGTGTGTCCAAAATTACTTGGATACGATCTGGTGTGAGTGCACGCCCCTCCTTAGACAAAAGGTGACCCAAATAAGTCACCTTTGGTCTACAGAATTGCAATTTCTTCCTAGAGACCTTGTGATTGTGGGATGCTAAAAAGGAAAGTAAGGCTAGCGTGCTTTTCTCGCACAACTCCAGGGTGTCAGCCGCCAACAGGATGTCATCGACATATTGAATGAGGGCGACCCCCTCGAGTAAGGCAAAGGAGTCCAACTGTCGTTTCAAAGCCTGACTATAAATACTAGGGCTTTCTGTGTAGCCCTGGGGAATTCTACAAAAACGATAAGATCTATTGTTTAATGTGAACCCAAAAAGAAATCGGCTATCAGGGTGAATGGGAATAGAAAAGAAGGCATTTTTCAAATCAATCACTGAGAACATGGTCGCCGTAGGCGGGACCAAGGTAAGCAACGTCGTGATATCAGAAACCACCGGGTACTGAGGTATCACGATCTTGTTTACCTCCCTCAAATCAATTATGAACCGATAGACCTTTGCATCCGTGTCCTTTTTCAGAATAGGGAGAATCGGACTGTTACAGATATTATAGGGAACTTCTTCCACTACTCCTACTGCGATCAAGTCTCGCACAATCTGTATGAGAGCCTCCTCGCCCTCCTGGGAAATACGATACTGCGGGAGGCGTGGTAACACCGCCCCCTCCTGGACGCTAATGTGGACCGGAGGAATCACCATTTGTCCCACATCTGTGTCCGAAGTCGCCCATAAAGCTCGGGGGAGGGTAGCCAACAATGCATCCTCTGATATCGTACACATCCGCCCAGACCTGGGATAGTTGTCATTTAATATCACCCTCACACCCTCAGGGGAGCAGCGGATTGTAGCCCTAAAGTACTTTAACATATCAAGGCCCATAATGTTATCCGGTGTATACGGAGCAAGCAGAAACGGACAGGGCGCAGAAAAACAATCAACTTTAAATGCAAGGGGCTGTGAAAGAGGGCTTCGGGAGAGTGTACCGTCAAACCCTACCGATGTAACTATTGAGCCGGATGGGGGAGCCCCCGGAACCAAGTACCTAGACAATGCACTACGTGTCGCTCCTGTATCCACTAGGAACTGATCAGTAGAACCTAAAACCTCAGCCGATACATAAGGACCCGTCTGATCGACCGGCACCTCAACTGATTCGGACCCCCATCCTACGCATTCCTATGCATGCTGAGAATCATGATATCCCGATTGATCGATGTCCGATACATGATACTGGTGCTGGCGATCAAAAACATTTGAGCTATCTCGGTGCTGCCCGGCAGTATCGAAACGGACATTATCGTTAGAATTCCCTCTAAAGTTCGAAAAGCCCCCTCTACCTCTCGGGCCACCCGGAGTGTGCCCCTGACGCGAAGCACGCAACGCTGGGCAATCCCTGGCCCAATGGCCCAACTGCTTGCAGTACGCACACTGGTTCCTATTCAAATCAGATCGGCCCGAAGGGGGACCATAAGATCCGCCCCTTCCTCTATTATTATTACCCCGTCGGGGCGGGCCATATACTTGTGCTAACATCACCTTGGTTTTGAGATCTTTCGATTTCTTCTCCTCCTGGCCCTTCGCCTCGTGCTCCTGACGCTCATAATACTGAGCGATGGTCAGAAGGGCCGTCGGTGTCGCGGAGGACCAAGAACTCTCACTCGCTTTTAACCGGGCCGCAACTGCCGGTAGCAGATTAGCCACATATTTGTCCGCGAAAAGGTGGCGGCCTGTGTCGTCAGTAAGCGACTGGCCACTAAAGTCATGAAACGTTTCTTCAAAGCGCGTGAAGAAATCTGCAACTGACTCGTCAACTTTCTGTTTACATGCTGCTAACATATTCCAGTCAATCTTTTTAGGGGGGATAATCGTCTTTAACTTAGTCACAATAGCAGCGGGGAGATCTAAAATACTCTGCGGCGGTTTCTGCGCGGGCTTCCTCTCCCTGTCTTCATCCTCAAGCTCAGACCACCGGGCCTTAAAGGCAACTATATCATCTACCTTTCGTACAGATCGCCACATATCCGGTGGTAGAATAAGGCCAAAGAACAGGTCTATATCTGCTAAAGTCATAACGCAAGAATTCAAGGCCCCCTCGACTTCTTCATAGAAGGCCGCTGGATTCTTACGGGGGTCAGGCAATGCATTCTTCAATGCCATAACATCGGCTCTATGCCATGGAGTATAAACCCAATTATACACAAAATATCCCCTAGCATCGACAGAATTAATGTCCGGGCTAGTCCCCGCTCCTTTAGGAGGAACATACAAAGGCGCCGCCTCTCGCATTGGTTTAGCATGCACTACATCATCCTTATCTGACTGGGAGGTAGATGGGTAGCCCCCTGCCGCAACCGAATCCGACTGCTTCTCCGCCTCCGTTTGTTGGCGTGCTTTCTCTCGAAGGGCCAGCACCTCGTCCCGCAAGGCGAACAGCCGCCGAGCCGCCTCAGGAGCCTTAGAGGGAGAAAAAGCACCGTTACGTATTGCTCTAGCGTCCGAAGACACTTCGTCAGGCTCAAAGACATGAGAATATTTTCGGAAAGCAGTAATCACTTCTTCCGCGAAATGACCCAGAAAATACACTTTATCTCTCTCCTGCCACGGCCCCCAAGTTTGAAATAAGTCCTCCATGGATACCTTGCCTTTAAGCGCACGGAAGGAAAGTGTCCGAAGCTCAGCCATTTGCTCGGCCGACAGCATGGACCGTGTGTCTACCTTACCCGAAACCGGGTCAGAATCTTGCGGCCGTGGAGCAGATGCGCCAACATAAGGGGGCGGAGAGCGATCTAGCAAATAAAAATCATCATCAGAATTATTAAGGACAGGATAAAGCGGCTGACGAACAACATATTGACCCGAAACTTGTAGCCTATGCTCTTTCTCTTGCCTGTCCGTTTGCTCTTTGTCCTCCCGACGCTTCGTTTCCTGCGCTCGCACATGATCATTCTTTCGTTGCTCCTTATCAAACAGCGCTTTCTCACGCTTCTCTCGCTCACGCACTTCCTTCACCCATAATCGCACACACTCAAACATATCCTGACGAGCACGTCGCTTACACATACACTGTTCCACATACTCAATCTTACGTATATCAAACGATCCATACAAAGGCCATCGCAACTCAGGATCCTTCTTCGTGTATTTCCTCCATAACGTGCTGTACATTATGGAAGAAAGACCATGCTTCACGTACATATCCCTATTAGGAGTCCCCTCTGGGGGAGCTGGAGCAGATTCCTCGAGGTTCAACCGGTTTCCAAAACAGCAGCACCACTTACGGGGTGCGCTAAAAGCAGGCATGCTAGGAATAATGCAAAATATGCAATATTATAAAGAAAATGGCACTTAATCGTTGCGCCGTTCAAAGTTTACACAGCTCCGGAGAAATTTCTCCACATTACCTGCCTATATGTGTTGCAACGCATATATTTTCACAAAGACAAATTCAAAATATGACTAGTCACCATCAATCAAACTCAAATAGCCAGACCAGGCTTCAAAACTCGGAGCAAGTACCGTACAACGGTTCTTACCAATCAAGAGTCCAGGTTCCAACTGCCAAGCTCCACAATCGCCCAAACGGCTCTCACGGCAGGACCGACAGAAGAGGTCTCAGTCGATGACCGGCGCCACCCAGACGGTCAGCTCGGAAGGGAAGGAAGAAAAACCTCGGGATGCCAGGGCTAAGACGCCACTGGCAGTGATCACGTCCCCGGCCAAACTCCTCACCTTCGTCGCGACCAGTCCTTCGAGCATCCGAGTCGCCGATGAGCCCCACGTGACGGGCGCCAATTGATGAATACAGGCCCCAGCTAGGCCCGCAAGGCACAAGGGTTCGCTCTCCTGTAACGGAATCTATAAGGAAGTTGGCACGGAAACTGCAAAGTACAAAAACAACGTTTATTAACCCT
The DNA here is from genome assembly GCF_964204655.1 of Triturus cristatus. Classification (NCBI taxonomy): domain Eukaryota; kingdom Metazoa; phylum Chordata; class Amphibia; order Caudata; family Salamandridae; genus Triturus; species Triturus cristatus. The sequence continues at coordinate 320,614,842 of NC_140581.1, forward strand.
TAAGGGTGGTCCTACAATCCACACAACACTCTTCAGTATTGCATGGAGTAGCACACAGAACTTGCGTACACAGTCCCCTTTTATACACAACAGAGGGGCTCATAGTGGGTGGATACAACATGAGGCCGAAGAACATTACCATTTATGGTCATTCTCGATACTGAATCAATACATGGGCGGAGCCAACACACTCCTTGAGCCCGCGAAAACACATGGTCAAGCAAAGCTAATTATAACAGATGTGGTCAAGTCTGGGCATGCGCCAGATGGACAAGAGAGCTATTTATAAACTGTTACTAGGCAGATTACAGGAGCAACTAACACAGAGGTCGGACTCTCCTCGTGACGAACACGTGGCAGCATGTCAATACAAAATGGAGTCCGGACTTCTGTCAACATAACGAGGAAAACACGATCTAAAGGGAAAGCATTAATGTTTTCAGTAAATGCTTAATCACATTCTGCTTTAATTTACAACACGGTCCATCCTATAGGATAGCGCATCTATCTTGGTGCCAAGAGATGTGATACCCCCTTGCAGATTCTTCTCCATGGCTAATAGCAGGCCGCGGATGTCCTGACGTGAGTCCAAGGTAGGCTGTTCCTGCTCCCTGGTCCCGTCCTCGATAGAAGCGTCATTGGATTTAGACCTCTTCTGGTCAACAGCTTCGGATGCGCCCTGTCCACATGCCCCATCCTGACCCCCCTTGGGTGTCCTCTCACTCGCGTCTCCGTGCCCGTAGGCGAGGGCAGCTACAGCGCCAATGTCACGCCTCCACAGTAGAAATAGTGGAGTCCCCTAGAGATGTCGTCGGTCTCACTCCCGGCCAGGGCAGGCCACACCAGGACGTCGCTTCTCCAGCCATCTGCAGAGAGTGCCTCGGTCCGCCTATCGAGGCACAGATATCGCAGTGCGGCATCCCGTCACAGTCTTCGTAATGGGCGCCCTCACGGCACGGGTCCCGAGGGGCGGGGTCGCCCCTCTATCTTCCAGCTAGGGAATGTCTTCACCCCCCCGGGGGGGGCAGCACCGCAACGACTCAGCCGGTCAAATACTGCGGCAGCAGCCCCAGGGGCTCAAGGGTCAATGGGCAGCATGCGCTGAGTGTGCGTCAGGATCGTGGGATGTAAGCAGTAAGAGGCTCCTCCGACCCTCCGCAGCGACTCCGAGGGATAGTTTACAGAAGGGGGGTCAGCGCACATCGATCCAGTCTGCTGTCCATCTCAAGAAGGATCAATGGGCAGATCGTATAGTTCACCCAACGCAAGATGGCGGCCACCTGCCGGTCAGCCCGCTGAGGGTCGCAAGGCCCAGTAGGCCGTTTGATCCGAAGGGCAGCTCCCACGGCGAGTGCCCGGAAGCGCTCCTGACCAGCCCAGGCTCCCAGTAGTGCAGTAATGTCCCAGGTGAATACGGGGCACGTACCACCCGTCCGCAGCAACCAGTCCTCTCACAGGTACGCATACAAATCTACTCACAGACCCACACTGGCACTCAGAGACCCACTCATATTTTCATGCAGGTAGTTACATGCCCGGTCACAAACCTATGTAGGCACACATGTGCACACGTAGAGACCCATGCATCTACTTGCATACCCACTCAGAGATTTTTACAGGCCCTTGCACACCCAATCACATACATATACAGGCAGTCACAGACCTATATAGAAAGTCACACACTCACTTTCAGACCCATACAGGCACTCACACACCCACTCATAGAGCCAAACACATAGCCATACATCCACTCACAGACCTGTACAAGCAAATCCTAAATGTGCTGCTTTGTACTGAATGTGTGCTTTTGGTTTGTGGATCTGCAGAGTCGAGTAAAAATTTCAAAAGAAGGACTTAATAAGAAAATTAACCAGTATTTGAGCAGAGGGAGGGTGGCTCTAAAGAGAGCCTTTGTGTTTGTGGTGTGTAGATGATAGCTACACATGAAACAGAATGGAGTCCTTCAAGATGTTGAGAAACATCCTGTTACCTTTCTCTGTGAAATGAACTCCATCATTTCTATATATACCGTCCATATCAAAGCATACATTGTTGTGATATATGGATATATGGAACCCATGATGTGGCCTCTGGGAAATGTAGAAACAGCTTAATTGACATGTTTCCTGTATTTGACTATCTATGGACAGAACTCGTTTGACCACTTCTACTTCTGTCTTTGGCAAATGTTAGTGAACACCAAGGCAGTGTGTGGGAAAAGTGCCATTAATTTACCAAAGGTATCCTTTATTTGGATTTACAGTCCAACCCCAGTAAGTGTGCCTAGTTCATTGCCATCACAGTGCATAATCATGAGGTCTGGATGTTGGCAATCCACAATGCTTGCAACGAAAGGCACCAATTGATGCCACTTTAATCCTCTCTAGACAAACCAAGTAATGTCTACCTCAGGTAAAAATAGGTCCCTGGCAATGCCATGCTTTCTAGCACTCTCTCTGATCCAAAAACCAAAACACAAAACTATGGCCCACAATCCACACACTAACCATTTAGGAGGCAATCTGGAGTACTACACAGGAGAAATTTGTAGCTGAGACAGTTTTGAAAATAAAAGGCAGTAAAAATGGAGGACAGCACGTAAATTTGAAAAAAAAACCCATATTTTATTGGATGCTGTTAATTGGCAGGTAGCTAACAGCCGGTAGTGATTTTGAGAAAAAATGTATTACTTCTGTGATTGCCTATGGAAAAATACAACAAAACTTTAGGCTGCTTGGGATACGCTTATACATCTACACAGTCAACCACTTAAACTACAGTTTTATTTGAAGGTAAATATTGTGCTTACAGAAAGGGTTATGAACTTTGACCTAGTGCCAGCAGTCAGTGCAAATCCACTGCGATATTACACACATTTGCGCCGAGCACAGCGACAGATTTACGAATCCGCACAAAGGCACTACCTTCCTAACAGGAGTCCTACAAAGGGTTAAAAAACACTGCTCATTCAGACGTGGTATGACAAAAGTAAAATACGAAAAGAAGGTTGTGATTTGGTAACAGCATCAGTATCCTTGAAAGCAGAGTGAGAAGGGTTGCCATTAATGGTTCCTTTGTAGTGAGAGTGGAATACCGTTTCTTTACTTCTGAATTCACATTTTCTGTGACAAAAGGTGCTAACTGGTGGAGAACAGAAAAGACATTTCACAGGTATGTCAACTGGGGTGTACTTTTAAAAAGTAAAAGCGGGTGACAACGTTCAGTTATTTGGGGATTACCCTACAAGAAAATTTTGGATGGGGGGGACAAATTGCCAACTCCGTGTTGAAACTTGCCCAAACCACTGGGGGAATTTCACAAGCATTTAGAGGCTCGGTCTCCAAACCAGTGGGACCAGCGATTGAAATCTATAGGACCCAAGTGAGAGCAGCGTCTATCTATGGGGCTGAATTGTGGGGTCTCAAAAATCCACAGCCTGACTAGGACCGAAAATACTTTTATGAGGAGCTTGTTGGGTTTACGTCCCAGCTCCCCGCTGATCCCTATCAGGCTGGATTTTGGCCTAATACCCATGGAGCAAGTGGTTACGCTGCGCCCATTGATATATTGGAAGAGACTTTGGGCTAACGCAGAGCTAGTTTCTTATCGGGAGGAATTTAAGGGGGTATGGTCTCAACTAAGGCATAAGAACATCCCTTGGCTAAGCTTTGTCAAGGACGCATGTATTAAGATTGGTCTACCAGAACTATGGACCTCTCCGGAGGTCTCGTGTCCGGCCTTACCTAAAGAAAAACTGACTGCACAGGCTAAAAACTACCATCTTATGTGTTTATACGAACATTCTGAGCCCGGGAGGCTGACGACTGAGTTCCTACAAATTAAAGATAATTATAAGAAGGAGAAATTCTTAGATCTGGTCAGTCCCCCTGCAGCTAGGAAGCTTTATTACCAATTGAGACTGGGTTTCTTGCCACTCAGATCGTTCACCTATAGGTGGGATCCAAGCAATAGTACAGCATGCCCGGCCTGTGGCCATAGTCTGGAGGACGAAAAACACGTTTTTTTCTTTTGCCCTACCTACTACCTCCAAAGAAAACGTTGGGTTAAGCCCATCTGTACCAATCTTGGCTTTAGAGAGTGCGAGCATGCAATGAGAGTCCTGAAATATGATACTCAACCCCCAATAGTTTTTGCAGTTTCCTGGTTTTTAAATGCAATGTGGCTAAAGCGCAGGAATTTCTTGTAGTTTTATACGGAGTTCTGTGGTGCCCGAATCTTATGTAATATTTCATAATTTGTGATTTAATGTGTATATTTTAAACTGTAAATTGTGATAATTTATGTTGCTTTTATGGCCCTTGGTGCCGAAATAAAGATTAACAATGGCAATGGAAATGTATATAAAACGTTATGAATGTCTATAGGGTGCAATAACATATGTAGGTTATACACAACAGTAAAAGGGAAAATAAAAGGAAGGGTAAATGATAGTCACCTTCTTCCACCGCAAGATCGCAGACATCCATGACAGCTTCAACACCCAGACCCTCCCGACAGCCGCTGACACTTCAAACTCATCGCCCCCCAAGCACACCGACCTCCTGCTCTCCTGGAATTAAGTCAACGACGACGACACCATCAAAATCATGAACACCATCCACTCCGGCTCACCATCTGACCCCTGCCCTCACCACATCTTCAACAAAGCGAGCTCCATCATCGCTCCCCAACTCCGAAAGATCATCAACAGCTCCTTCGAGACCGCCACCTTCCCGGAGAGCTGGAAACACGCCGAGTTCAACGCCCTACTCACGAAACCCAAGGCGGACCCAAAGGACCTCAAGAACTTCCGGCCCGTCTCCCTGCTACCGTTCCCGACGAAAATCATCGAGAAGACTGTCAACAGGCAACTGACCCGCTTCCTCGAGGAGAACAACATCTTGGACTCATCCCAATCCGGTTTTCGCAGCAACCACAATACCCTAACCGCCCTCATCGCCACCACCGACGACATCAGGACCCTGCTGGACAATGACGAAACCGTGGCTCTCATTCTCTTGGACCTCTCAGCCGCCTTCGACACTGTCTGCCACCACACCCTATGCACACGCCTCCACGACGCAGGGATCCGTGATAAAACCCTGGACTGGATCACCTCCTTCCTCTCCGGCAGAACGCAGAGAGTCCGCCTCCCCCATTCCGATCCGAAGCCACCAAGATCACCTGTGGCGTACCCCAAGGATCATCCCACAGCCTGACCCTTTTTAACATCTACATGGCACCGCTTGCCAACATCGTCCAATAGCACGACCTCAACATCATCTCATACGCCGACGACACCCAGCTGATCCTTTCCCTCACCAAGGACCCGCCAAAACCAACCTCCACAAATGAATGAGGGCCGTCGCAGAATGGATGAAGAACAGTTGCCTGAAACTGAACTCTGACAAGACGGAGGTTCTCATCCTCGGCTCCACCCCCTCCGCCTGGGACGACTCCTGGTGGCCAGCCACACTGGGAGCTGCACCGACACCCACCAACCACGCACGCAACCTAGGGTTCATCCTGGACTCTACACTATCAATGACCCAGCAAGTCAACGCCGTATCCTCCTCCTGCTTCCACACCCTCTGCATTCTTTGCAAGATCAACAGATGGATCCCCACTGGAACCAGAAGGACAGTCACCCAAGCCCTCGTCAGCAGCAGGCTGGACTACGGCAACACCCTCTATGCGGGAACCATGGCCGAACTCCAGAGAAGACTTCAACGCATACAGAACGCCTCCACTCACCTCATCCTCGACATCCCCCGCCACAGCCACATCACTGCCCACCTGAGAGACCTGCACTGGCTCCCCGTCAACAAGAGGATCACCTTCAAGCTCCTCACCCATGCTCACAAAGCACTCCACAACACCAGACCAACATACCTCAACAAACGACTCACCTTCTACACCCCGAACCGCCAGCTTCGCCCCAATGACCTCGCCCTCACCACCGTCCCATGCATCCACCAAACGACCACCGGCGGCAGATCATTCTCCCACCTCGCCGCCAAGACATGGAACACCTTCCCCATCCACTTGCAGCAGACCAAGGACCTACTGACCTTCAGGAGACTTCTCAAGACCTGGTTGTTCGAGCAGTAGCAGCACCCAACAGCGCCTTGAGACCCTCACAGGTGAGTAGTGCGCTCTACAAATGATTGATTGATTGATTGATATTAAGAAAAGCATAGTGAGCAGGAAAAGAGGAATAAAAATATCTGATGAGAAAATAGTTATTTTATTAACCCCCAATGAATTAATGTTTTTGGAAGTAGATGTGGATGATTTATCATACTATATATTTTGATATATAATTTGCACCCACACACACAGTGAGGTATGCACTCATACAGTTAGTTACAATGCCATGAAGGTAGGTATGTATGCACCACCGATATAGCTATATAGACACTGACACATTGAGAGGGACATCAATAAAATCATTGACATAACCATTTATTCACATTCTCACAGATATGCATGCACAGTCATATCCTCTCAGATACATGTAAAGCCTTTCATGTACCCAGTACTCCATAGAGTCACTCACACACCCAATCAGACAGTGACAGATGCACTTACACATTCACTCACACAGTTACATATCCCAACACTCACTAACACGGCCAATACACAGTCTATAGAGCCACTTACATACACATTTACAAACCCACAGAGTTACTAAGAGGGCTAGTCATAGGCTGACATATGAAATAAAACACCCTCAGAGGGACTGATACACTCATTTAGATATGTAGAGAAGAACTGACACTACCAAATCATCCATCCAGACAATCATCCATCCAGACAAGTAGGCCTTTATACAGGCCTCAGACCTGCTACTGCAGACCCTGTGTGTGCAGTTTTACTGCCAAGCCAACTTGCCATTTTAACCCCTAGCCAAGCCTTAAACTCTCCTACTACTGCATATAGGTCAACCCTAAGGTAAGCCGTAGGCAGGCTAAAGGGCAGGGGGCTATCTGCCTAATAGGTAACATATGTACTTTGAAGTTTCAGTGAGTTACTTGCACACTTAAAGACCCATAAAGCCAGTTATACATCCAGTCTCCCACACATACTGCGACTCACTTACCAGTCAGACAACGACAGAGGTACTTACATATTCTCACACACACACACACACACACACACACACACACACACACACACACACACACACACGCACGCACGCACGCACGCACACACACACACACACACACACACACACACACACACACACACACACACACACACACACACACACAAACACACACACACACACACACACACACACACACACACACACACACACACACTCACACACACCCTGTTACATAGTCCAATACTCAAAAGAACAGCCAGCCAGTAATTACTACACACAACCAATTACACACACATTTACAGACCCATATATTTACTAACATAATTACTTACATTATCCAATGACACACCCACAGATAAACACATTCAGATAAGTAATGAAGAACTGATGGCAAGTCACCCACCCAGACAAGTAGCCATTTAAACATGTCTAGGGCTTGTTACTGCAGAGACTGTGTGTGCAGTTTTACTACCAGGTTGACGTGACATTTAAAACCCTTTCCAAGCCTTAAAAACTCATTCTACTACTTATATGTCATCCCTAAAGTAGGCCATAGATAGCCCATAGGGCAGGGTGCTATGTGCTTTAAAGTTAAGACTTGTACTTTGATGTTTCAGTGAGTTACACGTGCACTTATAGACCCATACACCCAGTTATACCTCCAGTCTCCCACCCACACTGCAACTCATATACCTATGTACAAATGCATAGAGCCACTAACAATCCCAGTCAGACAGCGACAGAGGCACTTGCACATTCACTCACACTACCACAGAGCACTTATGTTCCCAGCAGTAACTAAGCTAGTTGCAAACAGAGTTTCATACCCCGACACACATTAAGACAACCAGTAAGCAATCCATGCAGCCACTTACATACACATTTACAGATCCAAGAGAGCCAGTCATTTAGCAACATAGTTACTTACACATCCAGTGACACACCCACAGAGAGTCTGATACAGTCAGTCAGATATGTATTCAAGTACTCAGACTCCTAGCCACCCATATAAACAAGTAGCCCTTTAAACATATCTCAGGCCTGCTACTACCCATAGGGCAGGGTGATATGAACTTAAAAGGTAAGAGATGTACTTTGAAGTTTTAGTGTGTTACATGCACACTTACAGACCCATACACCCAGTTATACATCCAATCTACCGCCCATACTGTGACTCATATCTATAAACAAAAGCATAGAGCCACTAACACACCCAGACAAAGATAGATGCAGTTACATATTTACTCACACACCCACAAAGCACTTATTGATCCAACAGTAATAGAGCCAGTTGCATTCACAGTTACATACCCCAATATTCACTAACACAACCAGTAAGCAATTCATGCAGCCACTTACATGCACATTTACAGACCCATAGAGTTACTAAGAGAGTCAGTCATATGCTAACATAGTTACTACATATCAAATGACACCCACTGCAGAGTCTGTGTGCTGCAATAACCATTGGACAGAAACAGATGTATACAGCCATAAGCCCAATATAGTAAACAGAAGGTAGAAGTCTATAGTGCTAAAACAATGAATATATGCAGGCATATAGATTCATGACAATAACAATGCACACTCCTACGATGCAAGCCCTAACTAGATGTACCCAAGTGTACCCAACATGTATATAGGAGTAAAGCCAAGAACCTCCCTAGGAAAGAGCCAACCCTATTACCTGATCTGAGAGAACAAGGGACCCTGTCTTGGTCTTGAGTTCAACACCCCACGAGGGGCATATTCAATTACACACCCACTGCAGAGCCTGTGTGTGCAGTTTTACTGCCAGGCTGACTTGGCATTTAAAATCCTTCTAAGCCATAATCTCCCATTCTACTACATATAAGTCACACCCCCTAAGGTAGAATGTAGGTATCCCATAGGGCAGGGTGATATGTGCTTCAGAGGTAAGACATATACTTTGATGTTTCAGTGAGTTACACTTGCAGTAACAGACCCATGCACCCAGTTATGCATCCAGTCTCCCACCCACATTACAACTCACATATACCTATGAACAAAAGCATATATACACTAATACACCCAGTCGGCCAACGACAGAGGTAGTTACCCTTTCACTCACACACCCAAACAGCGCTTATGTATCCAGCAGTAACAGAGCCAGTTGCACACACAGTTACATACCCCAATACTCGCTAACAGTCATTAAGCAATCCATACAGCCACTTCCATGCACATTTACAGATCCATGGAGTTACTGAGAGAGACAGTCATATGCTGATATATTTACTTACATATCCAATTGTCGTTTAGTTCCTACAAATCTATATAGGATCTGCACATTTAGACAACATAAACTAAGGGATTGATGCCCAGACTGATTCCAGATACCCCCAAAGGATATGTTCATCTGTAGACTAGCTAGCTCACAGTGCCACTATAAGCTCCACTGCCTTACCAAGGAGCACATAGTTTCTGGCAACTATCGAACATGACAACCCTGACCCCTCAGGGATCGTCGAAACAGTACAATACTTTTCACTCAGTCACGTGCTCATTCGTTCTCAGAGATATATACAGAATAAACAGTGGGGACGTTTTCAATAAGTATTTATTGAACCAGCGTCATTCTAGTATAAAATATGTGTGCTGCAACAACCATTAGACAGAAACAGATGTATACAGTCATAAGCACCAATATAGTAAATAGAAGGTAGAAGTCTACCATAGTGCTAAAACAATGAATATATGCAGCCATATAGATTCATGACAATAATAATGTGCACTCCTACGATGCAAGCCCAATCAAGATGTACCTAAATGTACCTACCATGTATGTAGGAGTAAAGCCATGAATCCCCCTAGGAAAGAGCCAACCCTTTGTTATATAGGTACCTTATATAGGAGCAGGTAACATCACAACCTTTCACCTATATTCTTCCTTACATTACATGCATAAAGGTTCTTAGGCACTGACCTTTTACCTAGATACGACACTGCATTCAGAACGTGGGTTTTTCCCTAGTTTCGAATCTCATACATTATGCATGAGGCTTCTTGGAAGCACAGCAGGACTGACATCTCCTGTATAATATCTCTGTAAAAAGTTCAGGGTCGACGTCATCCTTTATGCCGACATAGTAACACAGCAAGGTAGGACCCCTGGGGAGACCTATGGGTATATATACATCATGTCTTGCTTAGAGAGACAGAGGCGACCATGACTTCCCGGCTGAGGCACTGACCAGAGACGCTGAGGTTCCTGCATGCAGACGCTCCAGCTAGCAGTGGTCTAATATCCCTCGCGGGGTGTCCAACTCAAGGCCAGGACGGGGTCCCATATTCTCTCCTTTCTCAGGTAATGGGGTTGACTAGATCCTAGAGGGATTCTTGGCATAACACCTACATAGATGCTAGGTACATTTAGGTACATCTAGTTAGGGAGGCATCGTAAGAGTACGCACTTTTATCATGTGTTTTATATACTTGTATGTATTCATGATTATTGCAAGATGGTAGAACTATACCATCCCTTCACTTTTGTAGTATTGTTAATCATATATCTCTGCTACTGTCTAATGGTTGTTGCAGCTTATCTATTTTACACTAGAATAACAACTGTTCAATAAATCCTTATTGAAACACCCAGACTGTTTATTCAGTGTATCTCTGAGACAAACTAAGTGAGCAAGAGTGACTGAGTGAAAGGTACTATATTGTTTCCACGATTCTGAGGGATCAGGGTTGTCATGTTCCGAGGTTGCCAGAAACTATTCTCTCCACGATAAGAGGAGACTCTAGTGGCACTGTGAGCTAACTAATGCAAACAGGCTAACATATCCGGTGGGGGTGCCCAGAATCAGTCTGCCACCAATTTCACAGTTTATGTTTTCTAAACGCGCAGATCCTGTATAGGTCATATAGGAACTACAAGACATGGCACCGCCAACGTTGGTTTGGTACTTATTTAACAGTAGAGTGTGAGGAGGTAAGCACGGGCCGTTCTTACCTACTTTAGTAAACCGTCATCGATCGACCCCTTCCTCGAGTAGGGACCGGACTCCAAGGGTCGGTTTTCAGAAAATCCAGTCCGGGAGACAAGCCACACCCACCTATCGTGCTTTCCTACAGCTAGAGCGAGGCCGGGAACCAGAAGCAGAAGCAGCTGACCCCGGAAGCTGTTTTTCCCTGCCAATGAAAATGAACCAGGACCGAGGAGGAGGGTCGTCGACCAGAGAAGGAGCGGAGGTGTATGCCGAGCGGAACACGGAGAGTCGGGAGAGCGAAGACAAAGACCAAAGCGGAACGACTGAAGAGGAGACAGACGAGCGGTGGAGCAAGGAGTGGTGGTGTCCACCAGAGGAGGCTGGAGAGCGAGAGTTGCGGCGGAGCCGGTGAGTGACTGCAGCCCCGGGGAAAGGAGGGGGAGGGTACGAGGGGGGTGGGAGGATAGCGGGGTTAGAGGGCACGGGTTAATAAGGCAGAAGCACTGACTAGCACTGACTACCCGTTTGGGTTCCAACTCGACTTGAGAACCTTACTTTTAATTTTGTATCCCCTCACCGTTCTTATACTTTGTTTTCCCTCATGTATGCCTCAGACACCTCTGTAAAGACTGGCAAAGATAGACCACTCACCAACTGCTTAGGAACAGGTCATTGTTCCTCCCCCTTGTCTTGTTTATTTCTTTTCATCCGGTCAATACTCTTCTGGTGTGGTGATGGGTATCAACTAATTTCCCCACCCCACAAGTCACACATTAACTGACGGCCTCCTTTTCTCCTCTCTTATGAGCCTCCGGGGTGACATCAGCGAGACCGAGGAGCCAGGCCCAACATCATCCCAACCCAGCCCGAAGATCACGAAGACGGACCAGAGAAAAGAAGAAGGAGGAATACCCGTCACTATTTCGAAAACCCTACACTCTGTCAATAAAGCACCTGCCTTTGGAAAGTACATTCAGCCTCCGCGTCTGTTTATCCGGCTCGCTCTCCCACACTGAGAAGTTCAGTTGTGCTATTCTCAGAGACCCCTACTCACAAAACACCAGAGACGTCTGGAGTGGGTGGGCACAAAATCCTATTTATTAGCTGTTGGTTAATCAAGCTTGAAGGACACAGTGTTCCTAAATTGTGCATAAACACCTTATCTTAGTTCCCTTGGAAAGACTTATTTACAAAAAAGACTGAGACAAGAGATAACCCAATAGTAAATCTGAATGTCTGAGCCGGAGAAGAAGGTGCAGACACAATTCCGATTGCAGAAAAATTCAGAAATACAGTTACCTTGAAACTGCTAGAGCTTGGTTTAACACCTAGGGGTGGTATAGTAGCTTTCGTGATTGATGCACACAAATCAAACAAAACAGAGGTATTTTATTTGTGGGTTACATTCCCAGCAGCAAATGCAAGAACAAAGACATTTCACTCTTACACAGAAGGAGATGCGCTAGTGGAATATTGTCTGCTCGAGGACACAGAGGTTCCACTCACATATCAGGAACACTTAAACTGGTTTAAAGGCGCCCTACCCCATATAGGAGGAAGAGTAAGATTAGGCCCACTCGGAGGAGAAGGGGAAACATGGCCGATATAAGCGGCCTACACACCACATCCTGACATTGAAACAATGCCACAGGAGACTTACTCATGCAACACAAAGATTTATTTGAAATCTATAGTAACATGACACAGGTATGAGCAATAATACTAGCTAATATTAAAGGGGAAGCAGCTTCAGTGGCAATCCGCCAACGGCTAAGGGAGTTCAGTCCTTTAGAACAGGACCACGAACCAACAAAAATAATTGAAACTGCATATGCAGAATTAGGCAGAGACAGTTTGGGTCGGAAAGCATTGAAACAACAACTGATGAGCAGTCCTGAAAAGGATACTTCCAAGCAGACACCTGCTTCTTCTAAAAAGAAGTGAGATAATAAAAAAAAAACTTTAAAGGAAACATATCTCAATCCCGAGGTAGATCTCCTCCACGGGAGCCCTCCGAAAAGAGGTATGACCTTAGAAATAGGGATATTATTAGGAAACCTGACAGGTATCAGGATACTGATACACGTTCCTCTTGTTCCTTTCAGTGTTCATCGAAAAACTCCGAGAGAGAAGGACGGTCAGAAAGACAAGAAGAATGTACAAAGTCCAGAGACAAGCAGCACGCTCAAGAGTACACTTCTTAAAAAGAAGAGAAGCCAAAACATCAGCCACAGTTCAAAAAGAAGAAAGTTGCAGGTCTAAAGATCAGACATGCCCAGAATTCTAAGGACTCAACTACTGAACGGGGAAAGGGCTCTGACGATGCTAGACAGTGCGGCAGACGTAAAAATAGCCCGCCAGAATCTGATGGAATTTCTGGTGACAGCAAACTTGAATGATTATATCATGGTGGAAACACCTGATACTAGTTTAAGTGTCCCATATAAAGTATATGAAATAACGATCCAAATAGAGGGGGAAAAACATAGGAAAGTGAGAGGTCACTTTTGGGAGAACCTAACTTTTGGCTATGACATTTTGCTAGCTGAACAAGATTGGCTGCCAACATTCGTCATGGATTGCCCTAAAGGTGAAACGGTAATTCTACTGGTATTCTCAGACCATATTCCCAGGCATTTGCAACACACATACACGCAAGAGTGGGCGGTAACCATGTTGGATGGGATGGGGATTTAACCCACCACATAATTCCTTTAAAAAATACTCCAACTGCACGGAGGCAGTATCCAATAAAGCAAGAAGCTAAAAAACAGGTCAGGGAGATCAACTTGAATACTAAGGGATGATTGAAACTTGCACCTCTTAAATGAACAATCCTTTGTTTACCGTCATGAAACCCGACAATGCATATCGTCTAGCTTTAGATTGCAGGCATTTAAACACTTGCACTAAGACATTTGCACTCCAAAATGCGCACAGTGAATAACATTTTGCGTAAAAACTATAAAACAACACTTGATACCTCAAATGGATTTTCTGCCAAAGTATAGCGCCTGAAAGCAGGTATCTAACAGCATTCTCAGCGCTAGGGCCCACAATCAACAATTTTGTCCACTTCCCCAGGGGTATAATAACAGCCCAGGGTTGTTTTCGGCAAGAGTAACTGAGTTACTTCAGAAATTAGATGAAGAGGCATTGTCATATGTGGATGATATTTATCTGATGGAAGATGACCTAGAGGAACACTTGAACAGAGAGAATACCATCATTTTGGGATTTGCGTCTGAGGGCTACAAATTCAACTTTAAAAATCAAAAATTGAGGGGGGCGTGGTCTAGCAAGCCATCATGGCGGACGTGTGCAAGACGAGCTCCGTCCAAAGAGTATCCTACATTTATCCTGACTCCTTCAGTCCCTCGAGAGGTCTTAGAGGTGACATTCAAGAACTGATCACCCTCAGTTGTGGTCTGATGCAAAATCACGGCACCTAGACCTGCTGGGAACCGGGAGTCTGGGCACACACGAGGAGCGGCCAAGTGACGAGCAGAGGAGCCGGGGTGTGGAGAGTGCGAAACACCGCGGGTGCCGCTCGACCTTGCCTGCGGGTGCTGTGCGTTGCCCTGTGTGCCCCCCGGGTGGCTGAAGGTAGAAGTGGAGGTCGGGGGCGGATCGGCCCCCGGAGGCTGTGTGGCGCCGCTGGTGAAGAGCCGCGAGGAGGGGGCGCAACGGTCCCCTGAGCCGTGCTGGTGAGGAGTGGAGTGCCAGGGCAGGAGCAGCGGCCCACGGCGAGGTGTCCCGGGGGCTGGAGTGCCCACCGAGAGTGGGACCCGGGGATCGGCGGCACGATCGGGCCGCGCGGGGAGATCTCGTGGGGCCAGATCATGGGCCTCCCTTCACCATCTGTGACCAAGGACTAATTCCCCCCCCCGGAAAGATACCGGCGGTGGCTGGCGGGGTCGCTGCCCCACCCGTGGCTACAGTGATCGGCCTGGGACATTGTGGAGACGTTGTATGAGGACGAAGGAGGCCTCTGCGATTGCTTGACGCCTTGCGGCTCCTTGGCAGCCGGTGCGGGCCTGGAGGGGGTGACGCGGCGGCCGGGCTGGGCCTGCCGGGGGAGGAAGGCTGCGGAGAGGCGGGAGCGGTGTTTCGCGGCCACATACCTGGGACGCTGAGACTTTGGCCGGCGGTGGACGCCCCGGGAGCAGGTAGGCCTGTGGTGTGGGCATTGGCCGGACTGTTGCAGTGGGAGGGCTCCTCATTACCTCCTCCCCCTCACCCCCCATACCCTAGAGGCAGGGTGTGAGATCGGCGGCACCTTCGGGCCGCGGGGGGGGGGGGTAAGTGGGAGACATTTCACATCCTTACCATTCCCCCAGGAGCACCGGCATCGGCGGTCATTCGGAACGCAGGGCCCCGGGGACAGCACTTACGGCTGAGCCACGCAGCTTGAGGTGTGCAAGAACAACAGAAGGGGAGGGGCCCCCCCTATCGCCCAACAGTGAGATCCCGCTAGCAGCCGATTTGATCACAAGCATCCTGCGGGGGGGTCCCTACTAGACGTGGGCCTCAGTGGTGGATTGCTGGCCCTGGGATAGGGGCGCCTCCCAGCTGGGGATAGATCGGGTCCCGGGCCAGCTGGCTGCATACATACGTTGGGGGAGTCGCCGCGCCGGCGACTGGCCCGGCTTGGCCCGGAAATGCGGGTAGATCGCTGAAGGTGGATATGACGCGGGACAAGGGCAGCGGTAGCTCAACCAAACATGAATTCACCGGCCCGGGAGTGGCAGCTGGTGCTACTGGAGGCCAGTAGAAGGCCATGCCGGACAATGCAGCCCTGATGGCGGCGATTACTCAATCACGGGACATGCTTGATGCCAAAATAGGGGCGGTGGGCTCGGACGTTATGTTATTGTGCCAGGATCTGCAGAATGCGGTGTCCCGCATCACGGAGGCGGAGACCCGCATTTCAGGAGTGGAAGATGATGTCACGGCTCTGAAACAAAAGGTGGCAAACATGTAGAATATCCAGAAGGGCCTGGCGCTCCGAGTTGAGGATGCAGAGGGCCGGGCCTGGTGGAATAACCTGCGCTTCGTTGGATTTCCAGAGGGTTGCGAAAATGGCATCATGGAGAGGTTTCTCACACAATGGCTTGAAAGCTGGCTCCCTTCTTAAGCCATGTCCCGGTGTTTCGTTGTAGAACGGGCTCACAGAGCGTTCATCCAGAAACCCCCGGTGGGGGCCCGTCCAAGGCCAGTGATAGCAAAACTCTTAAATTATCTTGACCGCGATGCCATATTGAAGCAGGCCCGGGCCAAAGAACCTCTGCTCTATGACAATCAACGTATCCTAATATTCCCGGACTACACGCAACAGGTGCAGCAGCAGCGCCAATCATTCATGGTCGCGAAGGCCCGGCTGAGAGACCTCAAGCTCCCGTATGCCCTCTTGTTCCCGGCTCGCCTGCGGGTGTTGTACCGCTCTCGCACCCACTTCTTTGATACTCCGGAGGAGGTATTCAAATGGACGGATGAAACTGTTCGAGTGCGAGTGCACACACTGCCTGGGCGGGAATCAAACTCTTTGTCGAGCGAGGTGACATCGAAGGGGCCCCGAGGTCAGCAGCGGAGGGGGGGCAGACGATCTTGATCACGGTGACGCTCCTTGTCCTGCGGAGCCTCCACTCAGGGGGGCCCTGCTCCCGGGCAGCGGACATTGGAACCTTAACTTGAGTCGTCGAGGTGGTGCCATGATGTTCTTCCAATTGACTTGGTGAATGCTTGATCTATTGTGGTTGAGGGAGTCTCAATGTGGGCGGAATCCCCACCTGTCTGGTACTTGTGGGGGACGTGCCCGGAGGACATGGGCTGTAAGTTGGGGATCCATTGGCAGGGGCGGCCCTTGTCCCCCCGTTGGGGACTAGATGCCAATCCCGCCGCGACAGATAGCGTTTTTGAGGTATTGGCGGGGGTTGTTATTGGGGGGGAGTTGTTTCAGGGTACGAGTCGCACGTTCATACGGGGTCCACTACACTACACACGCGCCGCCGCGGCCCTCCATCCGTCTAATGGCAATGCCCGTTCCCTTCTGGCTGGTCGGTCTGTAGGGGGTCAGGTGTCCCCGGGTTCCCTCCGCATTGTCAGCTGGAACGTGAGCGGGGCTCTGGACGAAATTAAACATGGGGCTATGCTTCGTCAGGCAAAGAGGGCCAGAGCAGATATCCTCTTACTGCAGGAAACTCACCTGATGGGTACTAAGGTCTTGTGTCTATAGTGATATGGGTTTCAGCAGGTTTTCCATGCCGGATTCACGAAGGGCTCGAGGGGAGTAGCGATCCTAGTACATCGCAGGGTCCTATATGTACATGCGCAACAGTGGGCTGATACGTAGGGGCACTTCTTATTTATCCGGAGCATGATTGGGGAGGACCCCCTGATACTGGGTTGTGTGTATGCTCCCCCCCTTACAGTGGACGTTGGTGGAGAGGCTCCTTACCTTATGGGCCGACATGCCTGATGTGGTCTCTGTGGTGGGCGGGGACTGGAATGATGTTATGGATGTGGTCAAGGACAGGGGCAGGGCTGGGGGTGGCTTGGGCTGCGGGCAGCCCACGAAACTGCGCTCTTTGGTGGCAGGTCTTGACTGGGTAGACACGTGGCGGCGCGTGCATGGGAACAAAACGGGAGTACACATACCTTTTGGTGGTTCATAAGTCCTTTTCTAGAATCGACTATATATTTGTTCCCCGAGTGATGGCTGGTAGGGTGGCGTCAGCTGAGATTCTCCCCCTTGGTCTCTCGGATCACTCCCCGGTGTCCGTTGAGCTTCAGATAGGCAGGGGACGACAACCTTTCCATTGGCGCCGGTCGGTGTGGCACCTGCAGAATGACGAGTATGGGAAGCACATAAGTGAGGCGATCGCCCACTATCTCACCATTAATGAGGGGTCTGTCTCCAGTGCCGCGAGATTGTGGGAGGCTCTGAAGCCTACCCTGCTGGGTGTTGACATAGCCTGGTGTGTGGCGTCCCGTGAAAAGCGCAGGGAAGAATTGGTTCGGGCTGAAGCAGAAGTAGAGGCGCTTGAGAGTCGGAGCCAGGAGGCAGGCGGTGAGACAACTGCTCCTGGCGCAACAGTCTTACGCCGCTCTCCTGATGGATGAGGCTCGAAAGGTTTGGCTGGCAACGCGTAGCAGGATATGTCAGTGGGGGGACAAGTCCGGCAAGATGCTTCATCGGCTCTGCCAGGGCACTTTTCACTCCCAGGCCCTTCCCGGGGTGCTGGATGAGGCGGGGGCATTGATCACAGACCCTATAGCCATAGCAGAGAGCTTCGCTACATATTATACGGCTCTCTATGCCCCTCAGGAGTGCCTGCTGGAGGCTACAGTTGGCAAATTCAAAGCGGACCTCCCGCCCAAAGCGGTATCAGATGAGATACGTGCACAGCTGGAGCTCCCTCTGACGGATGAGGAACTAAGCATGGCCCTGGGTGAGCTCAACTCCGGGAAGGCGCCTGGACCTATCGGGTTCCCAAGCGAGTTTTTCAGACGATCCAATTTACAGCTGGCCCCTTATTATCGGACGGACCTGGAGGAAGCCGGAGCAGAGGGCAGGCTCCTGCCGGATTGGAGGCAAGCAGAGGTGGTGGTGTTCCGTTAGCCCGGACGGCCCCCGGAACAGCACGCCTCCTATCGCCCCATTTCTCTCCTGAACGTGGAGGCCAAAGTTCTGGCCAAAGCGTTGGCTAACCGTCTTTTACCTCACATTTCGGCACTGGTATACCCGGACCAAGCCGGGTTTATGCCCCAGAGGGCGACCAGACATAACATAAGGCGGGCGCATGTGGCAATGGCGGCTATCCGACAAACCGGTGGCTCTCCTCCTGGCGGACATGGGCAGGGCGTTTGACTCCCTAAGTTGGGTCTATTTGTTCGCCCTACTGCACAGACTCAATTTTGGCCAACGCTTTATGTCATAGCTGATGCTCTTATACACTGATTTGACGGCGTCAGTACAGGTGGTAGGAGCGGTCTCTTCCAGCTTTTCTATCAAGCGAGACACCAGGCAGGGGTGCCCCCTTTTGCCATATTTATTCGCCCTAGCTATGGAGCCGTTGGCGGCCTGGGTACGCATTGACGCACAGATCAGGGGCTTTGAGTGGGCCCCGGGCTTGTCCGACAAGATCGCACTTAATGCGGACGATGTCCTCTTTTTCCTTACAGCATTGGACAGATCGGGGCCACGGCTCCTGCGGATCATGCAGATCTTCGGAGAAACGTCAGGGCTATATATGAATCCCCGCAAATCCACGTTGTGGGCTCTGGGAGACCGGGTGAGAGTAGGCACATGGGCGTCCGCGATTCAGGTGGCGGTGGGGGTCTCAAATATCTGGGGGTTTTCCTCTCGGATTTGCCGGCCATCTCTTGCCAAAGGAACCTGGCACCGATATGGGAACGAGTCTGTGCAGATATAAAAACCTGGTTGCGCATGCCTTTGACAATATACGGCAGATCACCAATATTTAGGATGGTAGCGCTTCACCGATTACTTTACCAGCTACAGAATCACCCGTACCCCATCGCACCTAGATGGTTCCGGCTGGTGAATTCTGTGCTTGGGCAGTTTCTGTGGGAGGGGGGAAGCGGTGCGTGTAGCGCTGCGCACATGCTTTCTATCCACCTACTGTGGAGGACTCGCGACCTCGTATATCCTTTCGTACTACCAGGCCTCGCACTTATTGGTCCTTAATGAGTGGTGGTATGGAGACAGGGGGGACCCGGCTTACGTGTTGGAGCATCAACTTATGGGGCCTCACACGTTGCGGGGTGCGCTGCCACCAGTCACGCGAATGGTATTCCAAATTTGGAGGCAGTAGTTGAGGCACATGGGATGATGAAATACCCTGACCCGAGAAACTCCCCTATGGCACAATGGGCGCCTGCCCGAGCTGGTGACCCTGCAGAGCTTCCGGGGCTGGGATGCTATAGGTATCTCGACCCCAGGCGATGTCATGAGGAATGTGTCACTCAAGTCCTTTCTGGAATTACAGGAGGAATTTTACATGCCCCGATCCCAGTTCTTTCGGTACCTCCAACTCCGCTATGCACTTTCCCCTAACCTAGAGGGTCTGGAATCTCTCCCAGAATTTAGCCCGTTTGAGGCCAAGGTTTTCATGGGGGATCGAGAGACAAAAAAGATTTCCTGGATCTACCAGTCCCTGGTCACTCATTGTTCCCCTACACTTCAGAAGCTTCGGGGGGCTTGGGAGGAGGATGTGGGTACGCTGGAGGAGGAGGATTGGAGGGAGGCCCTGGCCGCTCCCCGGGGACCGGCCATACGGGGGCGGCCATAGCGATGCGTCTCCGCCTCATTCAATTTAAATATTTACACAGGGCCTACTTCACTCGGGTTCGACTGTGGCGGGCGGGATAGATTGCCTTCCCGGAATGTCTCCGATGTGGCCGGGAGGAGGGCATATTTATGCATACTGTCTGGCTGTGTTCATCCCTTGAACGATTTTGGAGGGGGGTGTTTACCTGTCTGTCGGAGGTCTTGGGGTGGGAACTCCCACGTACGCTGCAGCTCGCTCTGCACCATGTTATGGAGGGGATAGGGGAAATGTTTATAAAAGACATCTTATGCAACTGGGCCTCACATTGGCGAAACGTGATATAGCCAAGGCATGGAAGGATCCACGGGCGCCCTCGGTGGCAGCATGGGAAGATGGGCTGGATTTTTGCATGGGGCTGGAACAGCCAATCTTTGTAGCCAGGGGATGCCCACATAAGCATTACAAAATATGGAAACGGTGGGCGGACTACCGGGGTCTGTGGCTGGAGCCTCCCATTGTTGCAGACGTTCTTCCAGTGGAGTAATTGCTAGATCATATGGGCCTGTTCTGGTGCAGGAGGGAGGGTCTGGGGGGGTGCACCTATGCTAACATTCTTTTGTTCCATGTATACTGCTCATGGACTGGATTCGGTGGACGTTGTGTGACTCTGGGGGGGGGGCGAGGGAGGAGGGGAGTTTTGGGGGTATTAGTATGCTTCTTGCTCTACCATGTCATGTATTTGAGTTGTTACTCTGAAAAAGTCAATTGCTTCCTTGTTTATGCAAATTTGATAATGCAGTTGTCAACATTTGTGTGATTTGACAATAAAATTTGTTTTCAAAAACAAAAACTGCCCACCTCAGTGTCCTGTTTTTAGGATATGAGCTTTCAAGTAAAGGGAAAAGCCTCGCAGCCATTTTTTAGAAAAATGCGCGCTGCTCCAACCTCTAAAATCATTAAAGAATTTACAATCAATCCTGGAATTCCAAAATTTTGGTAGAACATATATTTTGGATTACGCAGAAAGAGTAAAGCCTTTGTACGACTTAATAAAACCTGATTTTTCAGTAAGACAATGGATACAGGAACATACAGATACGCTTCTTTCCTTACAAGCTGACATGATAGCTTCCAAACACTTACAGACACGCGTAAACGTACGCAACCTAGTGATCCGTATAGTTGCAGGTCAATCTTGGTAAACCTACCTAACATATAACGAAGGTGGAACAGTACCAATTGCACACAAGTCACAATTGTACACAAATGCTGAGATGCACTTTGCATCAACAGAAAAGATTCTAACAGCGGTACAGACTGCTGTAGAGAGAGAAAGAGTACTAGCTCAGGGGAAACGAATAATAGTATTGACTCCAGTCCCAGCCTTAGAGGCTGCGACAAAGGAAAGCGTCCCAACGCTAAAGCCTTACATCTGAAATGGATACAATGGGGTAATTCTCTCACTGCAACAGATGTAGAATGCAAGTACGACCAAAATTTAAAGACACAAGCATTCCTGCAAGATGAACAAGAATATCCTCTACCAAATGAAATAATGCCTCTAGATCAGTACCAATATATTATTTACACTGACGGATCTACTCAACCAGCCATAGGAAGTAAGAAACAATATAGCGCAGCATGTGCAATCGTTAAACGTCGCATGCCGGATGGAAAGTTCCATCCAAGTTGCACTAAAACGCAATCTCTAGCTGCACGGAAGAGTTGGCAGAATTAAAAGCCTTGATACTGGCACTGGCAAATACGGATCAAGAATTCCCCACACTAATTGCGTGTGATTCCTTTTACTGTGTACAATCATATAATGAATACTTGCAATACTGGGTTCAAAACGAGTTCAAAGACGCAAAAGGTGGCACAATTAAGCATAAAATGCTATGGAGCACAGGTAGTGGAATTGAAATCCGAAGTACCAAGGACTCACGTGATACACACTGAGTCTTCAGCGTGATGGTGTTCACGTTGGAGGGAATTCATTGGCTGATGAAGCCGCAAAGGGGGCTGTACGCATGGCTTCCGTAGCTGCAATCGCTTGTTCTAGAACGAGAATAGACGGTGAGATTATGGTAGCTGTCATTGCTTCACCGCAAAAACAGCAAAGTATTACCAAAGAAGTTTCCACTCAAGTACTCCTACAAGATAGATGCCAATAACATTCCATTTGCTCAGATTCCTGGAGTGGGGGATAGAGTAATTCCAAATATGGATAGGTTGGTTAGGTGTAATTCTGGCAGCCAACGAAGGGATAGGTTCTGCACATGCAGGAGTTACGGCAACAGTTTCTTTATTGAAACAAAGCTATTGGAGGCGTGGTTTAACCAAGCAGACTAAGGACTGTCTAGAAATGCGACATCTGCCCGCAGATGAAAGAATCCACAGTAGCACGTCCTGTACAGACATCGTTGTTAATAGCAGACAAACCACTAGCGTGTCTCTACCTAGTCCACTGCAGCCCCTTGAAAAGAGATGGGGCAAAAAAGATTATCATGGTAGCAGTGGATTCCTGCTCTAGATTCCTACGGGTGTGGCCCCAGCGCTCAGCTGATGCTCGAACTGTCATCAAAGATTTGTGAGTATTTATATGGACATACGCAATTGGCACATTACATTCTGACCAGGGCCCTGCGTTTAGCTCTAGGGCTTACAAGGAAGCCATGGGACGTTTGGGTGTAGCATTGCGGTACTCATCTCCGTATCATCCAGAGGGAAATTCGATTGTGGAGAGAAAGAACCGAGACTTAAAGATATCTTTGACAGCTAGAGTATTAGGCAAGGGTGAGAGCTGGGTAACACATCTGTGTGGAGTCCAGAGGGCCGTTAACAACATGCCAAGAAGTTCTCTGGGGGGTCACTCCTTACGAGGTCCTATTTGGGACAAGAATGTGTGTACCTGATCTTGATTGTGAAGGTGCAGTGACGGATGAAAAGCATTTTGACATCCAAGGTCGTTTGGCTGTTTTACAGTATTTAAATGAATCCAGGACACAACAAAGTAAGGTCCACTTGAACCAGACTGCCACTGGGGAAGTCAAATCAGTCACAGCAAGACCTGTCTGGATCCCAAAAGTCGGGGGTCTGGTCAGAGAGAAGATAGCGGACAAGAAAGAATTTGGGCCATCTTAGAGAAAACCTGTACAGGTCCTAGCAGTAAAGAGGATAAGAACTGTACTTCTACTGCCTCTTGCTGAAAGAAAGGAGAATAGATTTGTCTCAATTGAATTAATCAAACCACACTATGTGACCGATACTAAGTAGCAGGCCACATGGACTTCAAGTAGCAGATGCCCTCCTCTCACTACAATTCAAGAAGTTCAAACGGAAAGACTCATCAGGTTTGTAGAGCCTCCAGTATGAAATGATGGACTAAGCAACAATACTATGGAACTTGTTCCCTTTGAACCTGAAGTTCAACTTCAAAATAAAATTCAACAAAATAACACACGTTGCTATTCGACCAAATACAGAGGTCTACATCAACATGCCTCAACAAGAACATGCACCGATTTCTACAAATCCTTTTGCAATACAGACAATTGATCGAACTGCTTCTGGATTCCTTCCTAAACTTTGATACATTTTCTTTGGATCCAAGTGAACCAGAAACGACGCCAGCACAAAAATCACGCAAGCAGCAAGTTAAAGACTTTCTGAACCTTCTTAAAAAGACTTACCTGGTATCACCGTGGGAAGAACTATGGATAATTACTGGGGTGCTTTTCTTTCTTTTCTGGCTAGGCTTAGTAATAGTTTTTTAAATGCTTATTAATGGACAATATATTAGGCTAAGCTCTACAGCCCAAAATGTGAATTTACTTTTGAAACCACATCTATCTTCTCATCGAGAACAAAGAGACTTGTCATCAGTGAACATTACAGCAGTTCCTGTACTGGAAGGTATAGTTTGGGACAAGGTTGATTTCGATATATTTGGCCCGACAAATGTTAAAAATTCAACACTTATTTAAAATATCATTGAGTGATATCATTACCTCAAGTACATTTTCCGATGATTGGGACTTTGAAACTGTAAATAACATGTTGTCTGATTTATAAAAGTCTGCTGCATTTTCTAATAGTGAAACATTGGAGAGCTCATCAGATTTCGAATCTATATATTGTTATCAGCATTATGGTCATCACTTTTTGCATAAATCTGCTAATCCTAAAATTGTGTTCATAAACCACCAGTGGGAACATTGTCCAACACCGCCAAAGGGCAGTACAAGAACCTTTGCACAAAAGTTTACATATTTTTCAGGGTTTAATACGTCTGACCTGGCCTCATTTTATTATAAGGTTGCACCAACATCAGCACAGAAAAATATGTTGACAAACACCAAACAAATTTACTCTGCATCCTTTATTGCCCAGTTGGCTGAACAAGGTTTTAACTTATGGAAAGACACTATAGACTTGAAATCAGTGCAGGGGAAAAAAGCTTTATTTAGAGCATGCCTCATCCCTCAACAACTCATGTTTTTGAACGTGACAGTGCAACAGACGTCTTGCCCTGGACTAACCAAGAATAAAGACTTGAACACACCTCTGCTACCAAAACCATCACCCACCGAGGGTAACGGAACATCAGAGGAAGGGATTACATTAGATGACATCATACAATCTAACAAATCAGACCCCGATTGGAAGAAATGGTTGATTTGGACCACAGACACCAATGGTTGTCAGAAAAGATTCATGGGTAAAACCGAAAGTTTCACAATCCACAGGCCAGATCCGCGCTATGTAGAGAGACAACATCCAGGGGTAGTGACATCCTACAGTGTCGGGAAGTTGTGCTTTGATTGGCTAAAAACGTCAACACTCACAGAGGTGAAACAACACTTATCCTTACTCTTACAAGATATGGACCTTAGGGATTTTTTACTAGGTCCAAGGAAACAACGTCAAAAACGTTTCATATATGCTGGTATTTATGCTGCCTACAATGAAATATGAAAACTATCCCAACAAGAGGCTGCGGAAAGACTATGGGAAATAGACTGTATAAATCTAGAAAAATCTCTAGCAGTGGTAGACAATGGGTTAACAACATTGACCTCCAGGATATATTCCTTAGGCAACATTGTATCTTCTGCGATAGACATACTAGAACAAGATTTGGCCATATTACAACACGGGCAATCTCAATTACGTTCTATCATGTTATTAAGTTGGACGCTGCAATCTTTGGGTGCAGGCTATGTGCCATGGCGTTTTATCAACTGTACGTCTCTGTTTTCTGAATACAATTTAACAGATAAATAGATAGAAATAGCACAAAGGGGAGCAACATATACAATGCTGTGTATCGAAAGACTGGATAGATTACCATTTACAGTGGCAGAATCACCATCCACAAAATTGCTAATCCATGGCCATATAACTCTACCGGTCACTACTTTTCAGTTTCAGTATTGCCTAGAACAAAAGCAGACAGGCAGACATGAAAAAATGGGTAAGGAATACATTAAGGAACCACTGGAATTACCATACAGATTTCGATGCCAAAGTTGAGATCGAGAAGTGTTTCTAAGTGGTACTAACTGTAAGAACGCTTTAAGTGGATCACTCATAAGTCAGGATATAATGTTGCACAGGGCTTGTAATGGTTCTATAGCGAACTTCTCCTGTCAACTGAGGGGTTCCCCAGCTGCAGTGATTACTCCAGAATTCTGTCTACTTTCGAATGGGAGTTACTTGATGCTGAATAATCAAGGCTGCTGCGGAATGCTTCCGGGCATCGCATATCTGGTAACCATGGGCTCCAGGTATACTTGTTGTATGCAAGTATTGTTTCCACCAACACATACAGTCAGGGGGCACCGTTATGGCATTCACTGAATGTTTCTTTAATACGGTTTTATACTCTAAGCAGAATGAAAGCCATGCTTTTACAGAAGTCTGTGCCCTTAACCTCAGCTCGAGTGACTTTTGATCTCCAGATCACAAGGTCTTCAACAGAGATACAGGCGCTTATTCATACAAACTACCCTTTCCATTTTGTAGAAATGGTAAATCGTATCTTTCACATGTCTGATACGACTGGCATTGTCCACCTATTTAAGAGCATAGGTTCTGGACTTCTAGGCACCTTTCAGACGGTACTTGGAGTTATACCAAACTTCATACACTCTGTATTCGGAAGCATTTTTGGAGGACTTCCACTAATCTTGTTTCTAATAGCAGGTACCCAAAAGACTTCCCAGTCACCAAGGAGATGGAAAAACACTCTTGGAGCGAAAATACCATGACCGCGTGATACAACATCTAGGCACACCTCACCTAAGTGAACTAAGTGCATCTTTGTTCTGGTCATTTCGACCAGTCTCGATGGACTGCATCTTACCTGTCCTCCGATACCTATTTTGCAGAGATGAATGAGTGTTATACCTCTGTTTGACACTCCCATCATGTGCGCAACCAGACGTGAATGCTCTACTGGACCCGATAACGGCCCATGTTCTGCAATGTCCTCAGCGTATTCCTATGTTGATGGCGGCATTCCTTGAGCCACCGCAGGAAGTAACTGCACTTGTTGGTATGAACACCGGCTCCTCCACTAACACCCAGGCTTTGGACGGCCTACAGGCTGCCCCACCACCGGCTGCCGACAGTGCGGAACATCATCTGTGCTCAATTGACGTGCTTTGTGAGGTGCTACGGGGGCCGTCTACTGTGGAAGCAAGCAATGAAAATGTTGCGTCTCCCAGCCAGGACACAAACAATTGACTCATTTTTGGCTCGTCGTGTGCTGGAAGAAATTTGCCCTTTTTAATAACAAGCTCAATTTGGAACTCAGATACATCTTTAAGACTTTTAGAATTTTTTTGTTGTTTTTAATCATTTTAGCAAAAGAAAAGTTTTTAACCCTTTGTGCGTACCAATGTCTAGTTAGAATGGTAGTACACTTATAGGTTACATATGTCATCCAGTTGGAAGAGGAGTGGGTGTTATACTCCATATAGGTACCAAATACAGGAGCAGGTAACTTCACAATCTTTCACCTATATTCTTCCCTACATTACATATGTAACGGTTCTTAGGCACTGAACTTTCACCTAGATACGACACTGCATTCAGAACAGGGGGTTTTCCCCAGTTTCGAATCTCATACATTATGCATGAGGCTTCTTGGAAGCACAGCAGGACTAACAGCAGGACTGACATCTTCTGTATAATATCTCTGTATAAAGTTCAGGGCCGACATCATCCTTTAGGCCGACACAGTAACACAGCAAGGTAGGACCCCCGGGGAGACCTATGGGTATATATAGATCATATCTTGCTTAGAGAGACAGAGGAGACCGTAACTTCCCGGCTGACACACTGACCAGGGACGCTGAAGTTACTGCATGCAGACGCTCCAGCTAGCAGTAGTCTAAGATCCCTCGCGGGGTGTCCAACTCAAGGCCAGGACGGGGTCCCATATTCTCTCCTTTCTCAGGTAATGAGGTTGACTAGATCCTAGAGGGATTCTAGGCATAACACCTACATAGAAGCTAGGTACATTTAGGTACATCTAGTTAGGGAGGCATCGTAAGAGTACGCACTTTTATCATGTGTTTTATATACTTGTATGTATTTATGATTATTGCAAGATAGTAGAACTATACCATCCCTTCACTTTTGTAGCATTGTTAATCATATATCTCTGCTACTGTCTAATAGTTGTTGCAGCTTATCTATTTTACACTAGAATAACAACTGTTCAATACATCCTTATTGAAACGCCCAGACTGTTTATTCTGTGTATCTCTGAGACAAACTAAGTGAGCAAGAGTGACTGAGTGTAAGGTAGTATATTGTTTCCACAATTCTGAGGGATCAGGGCTGTCATGTTCTGAGGTTCCTAGAAACTATTCTCTCTCCGATAAGAAGAGACTCTAGTGACACTGTGAGCTAGCTAATGCAAATAGGCTAACGTATCCGGTGGGGGGTGCCCAGAATCAGTCTTCCACCAATCCCACAGTTTATGTTTTCTAAACACGCAGATCCTGTATAGGTCATATAGGAACTAAATGTCAGAAAAAGGGTAGTGGTTTGGAGTATAGGACTAATGGCGCCACTTAGGAGAATACCATCTAAAAAAACATAGGGTAGTCTATATTATGAACGGTGCTGAAAGGTGAGGAGCACCACTGATCTCCCCAGGTAATCGGCCTGTGCCAATTGGTTGAACAAACAATGTCCCCAGCACACGTAAACAGTAATATATTGGTTAGAATTGCACGTTGTGAGCATCAAGTAAAACCAAGTGCGATGATTCTTGTGATTTTCTTTCTTTTATTCCTTTGTTCATCCAACAGCCGACACGTGTTTCGTCGCACATGGGTAATACACCCGCGACTTTATCAAGGCTGTACATAAGACACAAACAAGAACAAGCAATGTACCACCTAACTTGATACTTGGTGTACATAATCATCCACAGTAAAATCACTGATATACTCGAAAGTCATTAAATAAAGTCTGTGCACACATGCACAAGGTGGATAAACGGTGAAAGTTAAGTATGTTTTTAAAAGGAAAAGGCTAACTAAATACCCAATGAGCCCAATGGATGGAAGAGAATGTGCGTCACCATATACAAGTAACAAATACGCGGGTGCTGAAACCCCGTACAAAGTGAAGATTAAAGTACAATAGCGTGAAGACACAAAGTGAAGATTAAAGTAAAATGGCGTGAAGATAGAGTTGTAAGCCGAATAGGAGCTTTATCTGGCAAAACGTGAAGTGAGAGTGCCTCCGCATTATATACCCAATGTGCAGATCAAGCAGAAAAGATTGTTAAAATGACTTGAACCACGATAAATACCTATGTTCTCCTTTTAACCTCTTCTGTGCCCATGACGAGATAGTCTCGTCATGGAGCACGGTCGTGCTGTGACCATGACGAGACTATCTCGTCATGAACCCCACCCACTAATGAAACGCCCGGCACAGGAGGGGGAAAGGGCGTGGCATTGAAGGGGTTAAACAAATCTGTAAATAATTAAAGGGTATAATGAAAAACTACTCTTTTGCAAGGTCAACACTGTAATCTAAATGCATTTCAAAAAGGTTACTGTCACCTATTTGATTTGCGGTGATAATTCCTACCCACAACTAAGGGGTTCCTTATGAAGATGACGTTTGCAGTTATTCAGTTACAGGGATCCAATTGCGTCCCAAATTCTCAGTATCACTTCCTATATCAAAGGTAAACAGGAACATTCCTGTAAACTCACATAGTGTCAAATGCTTCATCTCTAAACGTTCTCCTCAGACTTGGCTCATTACCGATTTCGCGTTTAAGCAAACATTTGTCAGTGTCTACGACGCTCTCTCCTATACGTAAAGTTAAAATATTGAGCTATATTCTAATCGTAGAGTCCGGGTGTCTGTCAAGAAACACGCTGTCAGAGTATATACTTCTCGTACCCAATTTGCTTCTAAAAACGGTGTGATTCAAAGAACCCCGCTAAGCCCTTAATCTCGGAAAACAAGAGTAAATCTATTTCTACACAAAGGCATTGGACCCCCCTTTTCGATATGTTGTGTATTCTTGGTCGAGACGTCGCCTCCCGTGCCTCTCTGAGTACAGGACACGAGGCAAATGCCGAGCGATCTTGTGCATATATCGGTAACCAAAGACGCCAACGACATGGAAATAAAAAGCGGACACCAAATCTGTCAGCCTGAGACCAGATTCACCACGAGAACTCCTGCGTGGCGGCCATATTAGAATGGTCCAAAGAATATATAAACGGTGTAAAGTTGCTAAGAGTTACCATATGGTATCTTAATAGGACATTTCACATAATAAACTCCTCTGAGATTAACTGAAATGAGAAACATATTAACCATTGTGGTTCTAAATACAAGAACAGAATATTGGATGATTTAGATCCTCTAAATACCTGAGGAAAAGAGAAAGATAAATCTCTAAAATTTGTAAATGAAATATGGGATAAGATGTGATGACACGAGTGCACATATCTATTATATCTAAGTGTCAGAAAAATCCGTGCTTGAGTGTATGGTTAGAATCCAACATATTACAAGTCTTCTATCTTAAGGGTACAATTTTTAAGAAGAAAAGAAAAGAAAGCGAGAAAAAGTATAATACAATTGAGTACAATTAGGCATTGGAGAAAACATTACATTATATACATTTGCCAGAGTATTGCATACGTCTATAATAAGTATAAATCGGCATACGGCATTTCTTAGTGTGTACATTGTGAAATAAATAGTTACTTGTTCAAACTATGATCGTGAGAAAATAGTTATGCACACAGTGTGGCAACTCTGTGCATTCAGTTGCCCAGGAAGTAATGAAGCTCAAGGTCCACATTAAGCCCTAGTTCTGTACTGCGCAGTCTAAGGATCCACAGTGCCTCACGTCTGCGAAGAGCCAGCTCCCTATTGCCCCCTCTCGGGTGTCTGTAGGTCTGTTCGATGCCAAAAAACTCAAATTGTTTGTGTGTAGTCTGGGCTGGGCATTGTGTTATGTGTGCAGCAATAGAATATTTGACGTCTCCCTGCTTCACTGCTCTTATGTGCTCACCCATTCTTTCACGTAATGTCCTGATCGTGCTGCCAACGTATCTTCTTTTGCACCTACACTCTATTATGTAAACAACAAACTTGGTCAGACAGTTGATATTGGATTCTATTTTGTATGTTTTGTTCCCAGGTCCCTCAAATTCTGTTTTGTGGTTACATGCCCATTTACAGGCACTGCAACTGTTGCATCCATGAAAGCCCTTCGTTTGTTGTGTCAGCCAAGTTTCTTTTCTTTCTAGCCTCGGGTAGCTTGGGCTCAACATGTTCCTCAGAGACATTCCCCGTCTATATGTTATGGTTGGTCTGTCTGTGATGTGGTCACTGAGAGATCTGTCTCCCCTAAGTAAATGCCAGTGTTTTTTGAGACTGCGCATTAGTATACCTGACAAGTTGTTATATCCAGTTATTACTCGCACTTTGTCCCCCCTGGTTTTTGGCTCTCTGCATTCCTTTAGTGTGTCCTGTCTTTTGACCCTGTGTATCCTTTGTTCTGCTTTCATTAGTATATCCCTCTTATAGGCCCTGTTCTGGAAGCGAGTTAACATACTCTTTTTACACTCTTCAAATTCTGGTTCGAAAGTGCAGTTGCGTCTTACTCTAATGAGTTCACCATAGGGAATCGCCCTGATTTGATGCGCAGGATGGGCACTAGATGCGTGTAGAACTGTATTGCAAGCTGTTCTTTTGCGAAAAAGTCTACTTTGTATTGCAGTGTCCTTAATGTATAGTTCTACATCCAAGAATGATATTTTGCTGGTACTGTGTTCAAAAGTAAATCTAATGTTGTAGTCATTATTATTCAAGTAAACAAAGAACTCTGTTAGTTTGTGTGTCGTGCCTGTCCAGATTATCAAGCAGTCGTCAATATACCTGCCCCAGTACAAGATGGAATCGTTCCACTGTGACCCCATGGGACCCCAGGTCCTCATCTCCTCGAACCAACCCATA
Source organism: Triturus cristatus (assembly GCF_964204655.1). Lineage (NCBI taxonomy): Eukaryota > Metazoa > Chordata > Amphibia > Caudata > Salamandridae > Triturus > Triturus cristatus. The sequence continues at coordinate 320,646,719 of NC_140581.1, forward strand.
AAGAGGTTCGCGTACAAGGGAGAAAATCTGGAGCCCATGGCCACACCTTGCTTCTGTCGGTACCAATTCTCCTTAAAGAGACAACAATGTTTTCATTCTTGGATGTAGAACTATACATTAGGGGCTATAAGAGGGACATACTAATGAAAGTAGAACAAAGGATACTCCCTTTGTATTAACATCAGATTGTGCCGAAAATGTACTAGGTTTGGACATGCTCAAACGATGGAATGCTACTATACATTGTTCGCCTGGCAGTGTTTATGTTACCATGACTGTCGAGCATGTCTCCCGAGTTATATTCTCTAAAAATACACCCTTGTCCCTGAATTTGAGGCTATAAATAAAATTGTTTGGGCCACAGGGGATAATGACGTAGGCTACATGCACATTGACTCCATTGTTATAAAAGTGAAGGATCACGCCATTCTTCAACACATACCCCACTATAAAATATCACAACGGCCAGGAAGTCCTAAAGCAAGTCATTTCTGACATTGTACATGATGGAATAGTTAAAGAGATAGTTGGTAGTCCTTGTAACAGCCCTATACTTCATGTTCTTAAGAAGTCATCTGATGGTCACAGAGATGTTTATCGCTTTGGGGGCAAATGTTCCCCATTAATAAAATAGTGGTTCCTCAATTCCCAGTTGTTCCCGAAATGAATACTATCTTTACTATAATACCTCCGGGTGCCAAATATTTTTCAGTTATAGATTTAAATATTGCTTTGTTTTCTGTTCCTATTGCACCTGAGAGTCAGTACCTCTTCGCAATTTCCCTGTCAGGCCGCTCCTTTACTTTTACTAGAGCGCTTCAAGGCTATACTGAAAGCCCTAGTATTTATAGCCAGGTGTTGAAAAACCAGCTGGTTCTTTTCACACCACAGAAAGGCACCTCTTTGCTCCAATATATTGATGACTTTTGATAGCCTCTGATACTGAGGAAGGTTGCAGAGCAGATACAGTTAATATGTTGAAACACCTTGCCTTCTTGAGCCATAAAGTTTCCCTATCGAAACCTCAATATTGTCAACAGGAGGTCTCCTATTAAGGTCACATCTTGTCAAAGGGGGGTAGACGATTGCACCTTGATAGAATAAAACTAATTCAGAATATGTCTAAACCACAAACTCAAATTGAAGTAAGAGGCTTTATTGGCATGGCCTTTTTTTGTAGATATTAGATACCAAATTTGTTACTTTTGGTTAAACCTTCATTAGCATTGACCACAAAGGATGTGTGTGAGCCTCTGCCATGGGCAAATGAGTGTGAAGATTCTTTCAGGCGCTTGAAAAATGCGTTGTGCGATGCTCTGGCATTGAGCAACCCTGATTACTAGAAGCCATTTAATCTTTTTGTGCATGAAAAAGATAGTTGCACACTTTCTGTCTTGACACAGAACAAGGTGGAAGGAATAGGCCTTGTGCCTACTTCTCTACCACTTTAGACCCTTTGCCAAGTTGTTTGTGTGGTGTGGCTTCAGTAGCTGCAGCTGCAGCAGTGAAGCAGTATAAAGGATTTGTGTTGGGGAAAGATCTCACAGTGATAGTACCCCATGCTGTGGAAATACTTTTGAATAAAACATAGACACAGTACTTCACCCGTGCACGTCTAACTGGATACAAATGGATTCTGTTTAACCCAAACATTACCCTGAAGCGTTGCAATGTATTGAATTTGGCCACATTACTAACCCTCCCTTCGAATGCTGGGAGAGTGGACCATGATTGTCTTTTCACTACCGAGGAGGAAACGAAGGGACAGGTAGACTTGACGGACACTCCCATATCTGACCCCCAAGGAGTGCTATTCGTTAATGGTTCTTGCTTCAAACTCTCGGATGGGAGAAACAGCTGCATATGCTATAACTACAATTAAGACAGTTGTGGAAAAACATAGAATATCGCAAAATTCTATGCAAGCAGCTGGACTCGTAGCGCTTACTAGAGCCTGAGAATTAAGCAAGGATCTGGCTGTAAACATTTACACTGACAGCCAGTATGCATTTGGGGTTGCGCACAACTTAGGGCAGAGAGAGGGTTTTTAACATCTCATGGCACACGTTGTCAACATGGAGACCTAGATTTGAGATGATTAGACGCATTGACCCTACGAAATAAAGGAGCAATTATGAAGTGTGGAGCTCACAAAAAGGTCATAGATGACATAGGGAGGGGTAATGCATTTGCAGATGAGACATCTAAAGATACTGCACCAGGGCTGGACTGGCTACCGGGTGTTTTCTGCTGGGGTGGCAGGGTGGGGTCCTGGTTCACTGCAGAGGGGCTGATTTGGTGCTGGGAAGCTGCTGGCGCTTCTAAATGAACAATGCAAATCAAATAGCTTTAAACCGTACTTTTTTAAACATTTGTTTTGCATTGTTTATTAAGGAAAGGCCGGTAGCCGGTCCGGCCCTGGACTGCTCAGTCAAACACGTGCCCAATGTATGTAGCAGGATCAGCCTGCTGGGTACCAGAGTTGGGAATGTTTAACAACACTATACGATGTGTGAAGGAAATACAGGCAATAGCCTCACCAGAGAATGAAATGTGGAAGTCGCATGGTAGGGTGGATGAAGAAGGATGTTGGGTGGAAAGGTCGGAGGAACAGAGGTGGATGTTACCAAATTGCTATGTAATCCAGTGATGACCATGGCACATGGTCCGGCCCACATAAGTGCTAGGGGCATAGCAAAGGTGCTGAATGATGTATAGTATAACACTAACATAGCAAAAACTGCCATGGCTCTAGTCAAAAGATGTATGATTTGTGATTTGTACAACCCAGGAAAGGGAACGCCCTCCTTGTCAGGATACGTTGTGCCGCCAGATCTACCTTTTGAAGTCCTTAAGGTGAATGTTATAGAAATGGAAAGATGTAACAACTTGAAGGGTAAACATCGTTTACGACATCTTACACATCGCATGCCATTACAATGTGGTCATTACAACATCTGCGTTGTTAAATCGCATGCCATTACAACGCAACCTGTTACGACTTGCTGTAGGGGGCAGGAGGTGTTGTATTTTAAATCCAACACCTTCCCTACTGTTGCACAGACTGGAGTTGGAATAGTAAATTTTACTAATCCAACATCCTGCGACCCCCTCCCACAGCAAGTTGTTGTAATGACATGCGTTGTAATGGTCTGCGATGTAACAACGCGGTTGTTGTAATGACCATGTTGTAATGGCATGCGTGGCCTATTCATTTGAAGTATGTGTTAGTGGTAGTGTGAGTGTTTAGTAAATTGATAGAAGCCCACCCATTGAAGGATAATACTGCAATAAGTACTGCCAAAGTGTTGTTGGAGTACTTTCCTCATTTTTGAATTCCACGGGTCCTTTGGAGTGACAACTGCTCTCATTTTGTTGGGCAGGTGATGGAAAAGGTGTGTTTAGGACTACAGATAAGACAGAAGTTCCATGCTGTCAATCACATGCAATCGGTGGGATTGGTGGAACTTTATAATGGCACTCTGAAAGCCAAACTAGGGAAGATATGCACCAGTACTGGTCTTAAATGGTCGGGCGCCTTGCTAATAACTCTGTTTTTCATTAGGACCTCCGCGCATAGTACCATGGGCCTGTCAATTTATAAAGTGGTGATGGGCCGACCAGCTAATGTATGGGGTATACCTCGACCAAAGAAGTTTTCTGAAATCGAATATCCTTTGCTTGTGGACTATTGTGAACAACTGACAAAAGATTTGTGTTTATTTGATCAACAGGTCAAGGCAAGCCTGCCTTCTTGTCCCGACGGACCTGGTCACAACATCAAAGCAGGCAGTTGGGGCTTGATCCATAATTTTCAGAGGAAAAACTGCCTTCAGCCCCGGTGGAACAGTCCAGTGCAGGTGCTGCTCGCCACTCAGACTGGGGTGAAGGTTGCCAGGAGGAAGAACTGGGTTCACGCATCTCACTGCAAGCTTGCGCCTCTGCCCTTGACCTATGACCAGTGGTTAAAGGAAAGCCTTCTGGACCAGGAGTGCAAAAGAATACCAAAGGTTATGCCATCCAGTGATGATGAGCTCCTTGGTGATGTAGAACTAAAGAGAGCCCGAGATCTGCAGCTTCTTGAGCCGGATGATCCTGGACAGCCCCTGTTCCAAGATCAACACCAATCTGGTGCAAGCAGATACAATTTGCACCCTCAGAACAGCTGAAAAGGATGAGTTTGGAAAGCGCTTAGGACTGAGCAAGCGCCAACTGCCAGGTGCTCAAGAGTGGCAACTTTAATGGACTAACTCGCTCAGCTGGGTTAGTTAAATAAGGACGCTGTGAACTTTTTCACCCCCTACATTGGGTACATGTGCTGAGTCAATTGGTTGACCAAATGTGGACGGTACATATTTAGGGGGATAGTCTCTTACGTTTTATTAAAACTATAACAGATTGAAGTTGGTAGAGTAGGAGTACATAATACACCCTCAGATAGATCATGGAACTGTACCTATTTGGTAGGATTATGTCTTCGCAAGAAATAGAAGAAAACACCACGATAGTTAACGCATCCCCTCTGCCTGCCTGGACTCGCAAAAAGAAATTTATACTTGGTTTCGTCTCCTCATTATTGTTGAAGACATATTAGGGATTTCTTCGTTTTTAAAAGAATATTTCACAGTACAAACTTTGGTTGTCCTGACACAACACCTCAGGAACAATTTCATGTTAGATTGACCCCTCACAAGCAAGTGCTTTGTTAATATTCTGCCAAAAATACATTCATGCAGACACAGTAGGGTGCCCATGACGAGATGAACATTATTGATTGTTGGGTATGTGGATTACTTCCGCATTCAGCACAGCATGTTGTTCTCTTCATCCTTTATCCATTCTCTCAGTAAGGATCTTGTACCCGGTGGTGGGAAATGCTTTCGGACTTCTATGTCACCCATACCACTGAAGCCACTTTTAGGGAGAATAAAAGTGATACTTATTTGATACGCCAATTTCCTTACATTTTAGATCCCACCTCACGAGTACGCTCCTCCAATGGTACAACTTCTGGCTCTAATGCTACCTTTTGTTGGAACAGCCCAATGTGAAAGGGGACCATCTTAGAGGAACTGGAATTTTACAGATACAACATGACACATAGGTTGATGGTGTTTAAGTAAAGAAATGTAACACGGACAAGGTGATTCCAGTAAATGTATTATCGCTTTAAGCGCCTCTGTGTGTAGTGGGAAAAGGGAGAAGATATGTGGGGACTAGTAATTGTAAGCAGATCATACCCCTGAATACCACCTCAACATCTCCTCTCATCTCCTCATCAATACTTATTTTGTTTGTGGGAACAAGGCTTACGTTTGGCTTCCCAATGGATGGTCGGGTATTTGCTATATCAGCGTAGGAAAAGAGAGGTGAAACTATCTGGCTTCAAATGAGTTGTAGATAAGGCAGGAGTAGATCAGACCGAGACAACTTCGGAACAATATCAGGATTTTAACAAAGGGTTCTTCTTCTTCTTCGTTGGCCCAGTTATTAATAGTGAACAAATTAGGAAGTTAACCAGTAGTTGATGCTGTCATCAATAAAACAGCAAGTGCTCTTGCTAATATTATTGTTGAGATGCAGGCTAACCACCTTAAGACCCTTCAACATCACATGGCTTTAGATATTATCCTTGCAGACAGGGGAGGGGTCTGTACGGTTATTTGTAGTTCCTGTTGCGTTTATATCCCAGATAATGCCCCAATGTATACTCTGCCATACAAAGATTGCATCGCAATTCTGCTGAAATACACCAAGAGCCAGGTACCTGGACCTGGTCGGGATGGTTTGGGGGTATCTTGTTATCATGGGGATGGAAACTGATGATGATAGCGGCCTGTATAAGTGGCAACGTTTTAGCGAGCTATCTTTGCATTCAAGGTCTCCCACTGTGCTGTTCGATGTGCTTCTCCGCCTGCAAACCTCCTTCCCTTTACACCAACACACATAATGCCATGCTGATGCGAGAGCAAATACAAGATTTGATGATTGTTGAAGAAACTGTACTTACTTTGCAGCTTCCTAAATTTACCCAGTTAACACCTGTAATGTATCGTCCCTCTTGCAAACACGGTAGAGGGGAACACGTAGTTTTTCCATCTCCAAACGATATTTCATGCAGTTTGACGATTAAATGTTTTGAGCAAAGCTCAAAAGGGGGTGGTGTTAGGGTGTAACTTGGATTGAGCATTTGCTCTTCCATTTAATTGTACATAAAATGTATTCTGTGTTTTATTCTGGGACAAATACTGCTTTTCTAATGCCTTAGTTTCAGTACATGTGAAAGCATATTGGTGCCCATGTGATAGTGTGCGAGAATGTCATGTTCCTCTTCACCTTGGGTTTCTCACGTCTTATCCGAAATGAATATACATAATATTTGTGCTACAGATATTGCATTGTATTCCTCAGCGCTCTCAGTGTCCAACCTAAACTAACTCTGACTGCTTTTTCTCACCTCGTGGTTTGCTCATACTGTATAAGTATCTGTCTCGAATGTCGACGGTCAGCTCACTCCGGCACACCCTCCTAAAGACTGCCCGGACCCGTTCCCACTAGAGTGTTTAATAAACTACTTAGTTACGCTCTTTCCTCTGGCTACTTAGCCTCTCTGTGTATGTGTGACCCAGAGTGGTGATTACTAGAGGAAGATAAGCTAAGAAGAGAATTTTCCTTTTCACAGCAGCGCAAGGACAGCAAACGGGGAGCGACAATGAAGGGTTTGCGCAGGGGAGGGCAGCTTGGGGGAGTGGCAGTGAAGGGGGAGCAGCAGCACAGGGGCTGGGATAGCAGGCAGCGCAGCGACAGTGCAGGGGGAAGGGCAGCGCAAGGGCAGGAACAGCAGGCAGCGCAGGGACAGCGCATGGGGAGCAGCAGCACAGGGGCAGGAACACCAGGCAGCTCAGAGAGGGATAGCACAGGGTGAAGGGCAGCTCAGGGATAGCATGTAGCACTGGGACAGGGGAGGGACAGCAGGCAGCACAAAGACACAGAAGGGGGTGTGGTAATACAGGGGCAGGGACAGCAGGCAGAGCATGGGGAGCGGCAGCTCAGGGATAGCAGGCAGTGCAGGGGCGGGCATAGTACCTTAGGCTGGGGTTAGGAAAAGAGGGGTAGCCTGCCAGCATGCACATAATCAGGAAACGAGCAGGCCCCGCCTCTGGGGCTGCGGGAAAATGTACTGTGGTAATCTGGTGGTGAGAGGGAGCGGGTCCAAGGCACTCACTAAGATGGACCTACAGCACAAGGGGAGGCACCTTTTACAGGGAAGGGCAGCAATCACACAAATAGATATGGAGAAGTCTTTTTAGACATTTATATTGTATGGAATTGGATGACTAGCAGTAGCTTCTTGTTTGCTTTGTCGAGAGTTATCAGCGTGGAAATACAAAAGAAACTGTAAGCCAATTGTGGTCTCCTCTCTGGTCTGCACACAACAATTCTGTTGCGTACAATTGGTGGCATAGAGGCTGGTGAATGGAAGTCTTCCTTGTCCAATGAGTGTGTCTCCTTTCTGGTCCGGACATATTAATTGTGTTTCGTAGAATGGATGGCATTGAGGCTTGTGATTGGAGATCTTCCTTGTCCAATCACGCCCTCTTGAACATAAAGGTTCAATGAAGAAATGGCAATCACAAGATAAGGACACTGATTGGGTGATTTGTAATTTTGGATACAGTGATTGGTTACATTGCTCAATAAATACTTTATATTTACGTACATTTGACGGCATAGAGGCTTGTGATTGGAGGTCTTCCTTGTCCAATGAGTTAGTCAGCCTACCCGTCTCTTCTCTGGTCCAGAGATAATAATTGTGTTTTCTATAATGGACGGGCTAGAGGCTTCTGACTGGAGGTCTTTCTTGTCCAATCATGCCCTCTTGAACACAAAGGGTTAATGGTGAAATAGCAACAATAAGACAAGGACACTGATTGGTTGATTTGAAATTTTGGATAGTGATTGGTTACATTGAACTCTGGTTCGGACAGAGGCTAGTAAGTGGAGGTGTTCCTCGTCCAATGAGTAAGTCAGCCTACCTGTCTCCTCTGTGGTCCGGACATAATGAAGAGGGTTGTTTTTCCTCCTTATGAAGGGACAGGTCCTTTTTGAGAAGGTTTGTGCAGAGACAAGTTCTCTTATTTACAGTGTGGCCTGTGCTTCCTGAATGTCTGCAACTCTGCTTAATAGCGATGCTCATCTGGTGTGTGTGTGTGGTTTTCTTCTCACTTAAATGTGGCTGAAAGTCTTCACAAAACCCCCAAAAAGGATGGGTTCCTTCCTGGGTAAAACTCCATCACCCACCTCGGCTTTCATTTGGCCGACTTGTCTTGGCCCCATGCCTATCCCAAAGCAGCAGATTAAAAGCCTTGGCATGTGGCTTGACAGCTCCCTCTGCTTCAATCATCAGGTCACTAAGCTCTCTGCTACATGTTTTGGCCTAATGAGAAAGCTCAGGAAAATTCTTCCTCTGCTCCCTTTCCAGGCAAGGAGGATTATGGTGCAGGCCCTCATACTGTCCCGCCTGGATTACGGGAACGCACTATATCTGGGAGCCCCTCAGTCCACAATCCAGAGATTACAAGTAATCCAAAATTGTGCGGCTCGCCAACTGCTCCAGATTCCCCGGAGACAAACAGCGAAACCTGCTTTGAGGAATCTTCACTGGCTGCCTATCCGGGCCAGGATCCACTTCAAGGCTATGTGCCTGGCCCATAAAGCTATTTGGAAATCTGGCCCACCCATTATTCAGTCTTTCGTTACCCCCTATCAACCCTCTAGGAGTCTTCGTTCCAGTTCTGCTTTTCTTGCCACTCCACTGAAAGTACGAAGATCTAGGTGGGGTGGACGTTCTTTCTCCCTGAATGCCTCCAACCTTTGGAATTCCCTCCCGCCCACTCTCCGAGGAGAATCTAACCTGTTGTTCTTCCGGAAACTGCTCAAAACACATCTCTTTATCACTGCACACTAGCAGGACACGCCTTTCAGTCTCTCCGCTCCATAAAGCGCTAGGAGGCCTCAGGGTAGCTAAGCGCTATACAAATCCAATTTCATTCATTCATTCATAAGGTGAAAAAGTAACCTACTGCACACAAAGGCCTATCACCACAGGGCAGAGCGCCAAGTACATCCGCCACCCAAGACCACTTACCTTCAAAATCACCTCCCGCGAGATACCTGTTGAGCTACACCAATATATGTGTCCCACAAAAGAATACGCAAAGCCCTGAGAAAGGCCTTCAATAACTGTCTATCAGGACCAGAGACAAGGTCAAAACATGTTGACGCAACAAAGTGCGTTCCGAAGGCATATAGACCCATGCAATAAGCCAAAGGACAAAAAAACTGGGCGGATTCACAGATCCTAGAAAATTGAATAAGGATGAAATAATATGCCCCAAGCACTTAGGGCCTCATGTTCTACTCATGAACAGACACTAAGCGCCCAATTCCGATGCCGTTCAAGATCGCATACGCGTCAACCAAATTGTTTCTGGGACCCAAACCTGTCCGTCCAGCTTGTTCGTAGCTGAATTGTGCCACGCAATGGAGCTGAATTTCGACAGAGCGAGTACGATGCACAATTCGGACAGCCGCTTCGCCTCGGTCTCAGCGAGCTGAAACGGCTATCGGAATCGTACTTTGGGGGGCCATAGCAGGCCCCCATTTACCCGGGGCCCTCCGAATCTGACACGGGGGTGTGCCCATGGGTCACCCACAATCCAGGTATGCACAGTGTGGGGGGCACCATGAGGTGTCCATCACAGGGTGTACGCTCCCCCCTTTGCTATGGGAGGCTGTGTACTCGTCTGTACACAGACTCCCATAGAGTTCAATGGGAGTCCGAGCGAACCGAGTCCGTAAGCATACCGCTGCATCGTACTCGCTCGTTCGGACTACCGGAGCACGTTTCACTCAGAAAGCCCTCTGGATCCGAGTCGTACAGAGGGCTTTCCTAGAGATATCTGAATCAGACCCTAAGGAGATAATAATGTATCCCCTATACTTGAAAATATTTATGTTGGACACATTTTTGTCTGAAAACATTATGTGATTGTGCATGTTGGATACTTATTTTTGTTGATACAAATACAAAAGCACTATGTGAATAGGCAAATGTATATGTCAGAAAGTAATGTCATTTGTTTGGTCAAAAAGCGTTATCAGAATCACTTCGTACTGTATATCAATGTTAATACATGTTGGGACATACCACACATCCACAGGAAAGAACACTTCTTATTTTCAATGTTGTGTGTGTCAATCAAGTCAATGCTTATTAGTACATAATAATTCATATGTATGCTATGTAAGGTTGCAGGTACAGATGTGTGAGGACACTTGAAAAGGACTGCTTAAATAATTCTTGCTTATTGTTGTTAAGAGCAAGTGCGAAATAATCACTCACCTTGTCTAATTAATTAACATATCAGTGGTATAGGAGGTCTTCGTTTGTATACTGAACTTTCTAAAAGTGGTATTATGAGAATTGCAATTTAAAATGCTACTTTACCATATGTTTGCATTTTTTCAATCATGATTTCAGAGACACTTAACTTGAATCAATTATACCTTTCCAAATGGAGAGTACACTTATAAAATGTAATGAGGTAATCTCAATGCTGTCCTATGATAAATATAAGCCTTGAAGTAGTGAAAAACGAATTTAAGAATTTTTCACTACCAGGACATGCAAAACCTAAAAGTACATGTCCTGCTTTTTAAATATATTGCACCCTGCCCTCTGGGCTGTCCAGTGCCTAGCCTAGGGGATGTATTATGTATTAAAAAAGGAAGATGTGGGCCTGCAAAAGGTTTATTTGGCCACCCCGAAATGGCAGTTTAAACTGCACACACAGGCTCTGCAATGGCTGGCCTGAGACATGGTTAGAGGGCTATTTAAGTGGGTGGCACACCCAGTGCTCAGTCCTACTAGTGCCATTTAATTTACAGGACCTGGGCACATGTGGTGCACTTCACTAGGGACCTATGAGTAAATTAAATATGCCTATTGGTTTTGAGCCAATATTACCTTCTTTCGAGGAGAGAGCTCATGCACTTTATCACTGGTTGGCAGTGCTCAGAGTCCTACGGCCAACAAAAAGGTATCCAGCAAAATGTAGGCAGTGTAAATCAAAAGGTTTGTGGGTGTCCATGCAAAAAAGGGCTATTTTCCAACAACCATTTAACATCTTGAGTATGTCTTATTTCTCATGGCCAGAGATTTGAAAGGTGTCGACCTCCTCTTTCTCAGAAACCCTCCTCTTGCAATGCCCGATGTTGGTTTCAGTTAAAGTCATAACTTTGACGGTGTGCTTTGTTTCAAAATTGCCCTTATTATTGGACAGCTGTTTCTTGTTACGAGATATCTCCTCTATCGTCTTGCAGTCTTGGTCAGGGCACTGGCAGAACCATACCTCAAAGCAGCAGAAGTCAAACAGCTGACCATTGCTGGTTTTATGGTGGTCAGGATTGAGTGACAGTTCATTCTAACGATGCAAAAGTTATTGCACATGTAATTGTACAGGGATGTATTATAGCCAGAACCAGCCTGCATAACCTTGTATGACATCACAACATTGCGCCAAATTCTCACTGTACTCTGCCTGGACATTCCCTTACAGATCAGGTGATGAAGGAGTGCATGACCTTCAGTAGGATTGCTGCTTCATTGATGGTGAAGGCATTGTTTGACCACCTCAGGTACTTGCTGGGACTTCTTGTAGACAGGGTTGGAGCGAGTCATCTGAACTGGGCAAGACATGACAAGCTGGCAGAAGAATTTGTTCCAATCTGGCAAGCATGTTCAAGTGACTGACAGCAGTGCCAGTCTGCTGGAAGGCTAGGCTGAAGTTGTAGGTGTCAGGGCAGTCCTCAGTCAAGGAAATGGCAGAGGTGGCAAAGAGGGGTCGGATCCCCAGACATAGAGACCTTGCAGCTTCTCAGAATGTCACTGTTGAGATTGCTGCTGACATCATTCTGCTGTAGGCCGGGGTACAGTTCCAAGTGAAGATTTTAGTCAAAGTCTTATTGCCAGAAAGAGTCATATCAAGATTGCAGGAGGCTTTCAGGAAGCATGCCCAAAGATGCTAGACCTCTTTGACTTATAAAAAGTGAATGTATTAGGTTTTATTTTTAACCATGCCAGATTCAGGCAGGGTGTCCAGTGATTTGTGTAGAGGAGTTGGGTAGATTGGCATGGTAGATTGAATTGAGATAGATATGGGTGAAGTGGGGTAGATTAGGGAGGAGTGGGGAGATTGGAGTAGAGTAAATTGGGGTAGATTATAGTGGAGTGGATAGGAATAGGGCAGATCAGGGTGGGGTAGATTGCGGAAGAGTGGAGTAGGGTGGACTGGGGTAGATTGGAGTGGTGTGGACTGGGGTAGATTGGAATGGATGGATTATAGTATGGCAGAATGGAGTGGGGTTGATTTGGGTAGTTTGGAATGCGCTAGATTGGAGTGGAGTGGGGTAGTTTGGATAGCAGTGGCGCGGATTTGGGTTAGAATGGGGTAGATTGAAGTGGGTAGATGGAAGTGTGGTAGATTGGTGTAGGGTGGTGTAGATTGGAGTGGGATGGGGTAGAGTGGAGTACATTGGGGTAGATTATAGCGAAGTAAAGTGGGATGGGATAGATTGAATTACACTGGAGTGGAGTGGGATAGATTGGAAGGGAGTGGGGTAGAATGGAGAGGGGTGCAGTGGAGTGGGGTAAGTGCTGTGGAGTGAAAGGGAATAAATTGGAGTGGTGTGGTGTGTTGTGTCGTGGAGTGAGTGGCATAGACTATCAGATGAAGAGGCGTAAAGTGGAGTATTGTAGAATGAATGGTGTGGCACAGAGTAGAAGGGCATAGAGTGGAGTGGCGTAGTGTGGAGTATGCATGGTGTGGTAGCCCATTGCCATTACAGATAACACATTTTCAATTGAAATGACCATTATATTTGCACCGAAATTCGGTTTTACTGCACACACACACTATAATGTGTGCAAATGTTATCACTTAATGAATTGATCTGTTTTGATCTAATTCAAATATTTGTTTCCACCACATTTCAGCATTACAAAACCATGTGCCTCATTTGTACTAATTCTGAAATATTATGAAAAATCAACACAGGTAATTTTTTTGTTGTGTGCTAAAAAAATAAAACATCCTACACCCTCTCCTCTTACATTGGTACTCATCAGAATTGTCACATAATCTCGGGTGACCTGGACCGTCATCCGCCCAGGGCCCTCCCTGCTGCCCAGGCGTGGCTGGGCGGGCTCCTGGAGACCTTCGGTCTGGTGGACTGTTGGAGGTTAATGCATCCGACACAGTGTCAGTACACCTTTCACTCTGGGGCCCATGAGAGTCTCTCCAGACTGGATTATTTCCTTATGCCCGCGGCCCAGGCTACTCGGATTCGAGAGGTCAAACACCTGGCCAGGGGTATTTCTGATCATTCCCCACTGTGGTTGCTTTTTGACACCGGGTCGCGGTCCGCTGGGCGGATCGCTCCTATTAACCCTTGGTACCTGCGAGACCCCAAGATCCGTGATAGCCTGATTAAGTCGATTGATCAATATTTTTCTGAGAATGAGGGGTCGGTGTTGTCCTCGGTGTCCCTGTGGGAAGCTTTCAAAGCAGTGCTCCGCGGGCATGCCCTGTCCCAGATAGTGGAGGCCAAGAGGGTTAAGAGAGAGGCGGTTGTGACGCTGGAGACTGAAATATCGGGGCTGGAGGCAGCCTTGGAGGCGGGTGTCACCCCGGATGGGCTGCATGCCCTCAGCCTGAAGCAGTTTGAATATAAGTCTCTCGTCACTGATGCTGCCAAGACTATGTATAGGGAGCAGCAGGGTAGGTTGTATGACGCCGGAGACAAGGCTGGTAAGCTGATTGCCTGGTTGGACAAGAAGGAGAGAGTGAATCGTGTGGTCCCGGAGCTTCGGGTGTCGGATGGAGTGTGTGTGACTGAGCCTGGTGAGATTGTTGAGTGTTTTGCTGACCACCTCCGTGCAGTGTACTCCCCGGTGTCTGATAGAGATGAGGACGACTCTCGTCTTCTGCTTCGGGATATTGCCCTGCCCGGCTTATCCGCCGAGGACCGCGAGCTGATGGATGCCCCTTTGTCTGTCGAAGAGATAGCTACTGCGATTCGCTCCCTCCGCTCGGGTAAGGCTATGGGCCCCAACGGTCTGCCGATTGAACTATATAAGTTGCGCCCAGATAAAATCGCGCCTTTCCTCCGTCATATGCTTCAGGAATCGCTCGAGAGGGGTTCCCTTCCTGACGACCAGCGTCTGGCTACTATAGTGGTGATTCCCAAGGAGGGTAAGCCACGTGACCGCTGTGCCTCCTATAGGCCTATTTCCCTGCTAAATGCCGAACCCAAAATCCTTGCTAAGGTCCTCGCCAATCGCCTGCTGAGCGTCATATGTGACTTGATACATCCGGATCAATGTGGCTTCATCCCACATCGTAATACCGCTCTCAACTTACGGCGTCTGCACGGCGTCCTCGCTAGGGCTGAGTACTTCGCTGAACCGGCCATATTGGTTTCCCTAGACGCCACGATGGCCTTTGATACCATTGAATGGCCATTTCTTTGGGCCGTCTTGGCGAAGTTTGGTTTTGGGGAGGGGTTCCTTAGCTGGGTGAAGCTCCTTTATGCTGGACCAATGGCTCAGGTGGTTGTCAATGGGCGGGTTTCTCGGCCTTTCGCTCTCGGGAGGGGAACTAGGCAGGGGTGCCCGTTGTCCCCGCTGCTCTTTGCTCTCGCCCTGGAACCGCTCGCTGCCTGGCTCCGTTGGGAGCCCTCGATTAGAGGGCTCCGGTGGGCCCCGGGCTTCGAGGATCGGGTTTCATTGTACGCGGATGATATTCTCTTGTATCTCACCTCACCGCGGAAGTCGCTCAATGTTCTCTTTGATGTCCTTACTTCCTTCGGGAAAAACTCGGGTCTGATAATCAACTGGTCCAAATCTTGTGTGTATCCTATCTCTGGTGGTCTTCCTCTCTTGCCGCCTCGGCTTCCGCTCCAAATATCTCAGTCCGGCTTTAAATACCTGGGGGTGTACGTTTCGTTGGATCCGGCGGTCCGCTATGAGCAGAATCTCCTGTCTCCACTCCGGCGTTTGAGGGCAGATACGGCTCGGTGGTGTAAGCTGCCCTTGTCTCCGCTTGGTCGCGCGGTGCTGTTTAAAATGATGTCCCTTCCCAGATTCCTTTATGCACTCCAGAACTCCTTCGATGTCATTCCTGCGGCCTACTTTAGGGAGGTGGAGAGTTTGCAGAGGAGACTGGTTTGGGACGGGCGATCGCGTATCGCTTTGGCCAAGCTGACTCTTTCCTGGTATGACGGGGGCATCGCGCTTCCTGATATTAGACGGTACTATTGGGCCTCCCAGCTGTCTGCCATTAATCATGCTACGTACGCTCCTGGTTCGAACCCGGCATATGAGATGGATAAATTCCTGCTCCCCGGCGGTAACTATAACCGAGCGCTTTACTCGCGGTCTGCTGGTAGGGCCCTTACGGGCCCTACCAGGATTGCGGTCCGTGTATGGAAGGCGGCTAACGTAGCGATGGGCTGGAGTGAGCGTTTAACGTGCGCCACCCCTCTATTCGACTCAGACCGCTTGGGAAGCCTCTGGACAACGAAAGGCTTCGAGCGTTGGGATACGATCGGCATCAGCAGAGTGGGGGACCTGTGGGTTAAAGGTGCGGTTAAATCCTTCGCGGCGCTTCAGCGCGAGTATGAGCTTAGTGACAGAGAGTTCTTCCGTTATGCACAGGTTCGGCACGCCCTGCTTTCGGTCTTTGGGGAGGGGACCACGGTCCCTTCTTCTTCGCCTCTCGAGGACCGCATACTCGATGGTCACGTCCCCGACAGTACTATCTCCCTGATTTACAAAAAACTGATAAACAATCGGGCTGACCTCTTGGTGCGTCTTCGGGAGGCATGGACGGGAGATGGGGTGGAGCTGAACGATGAGGACTGGCAGACTGCACTGTCATCCCCTAAGGAGGTGGCCATCCCGGCCCGTCTCCGCCTGGTCCAGCTTAAGATTCTCCATCGTGTATATGTGACGGGCCCCCGCCTGGTCTCGATGGGGTTTTCAGACGACGGACTCTGTAAGCGTGGCTGCGGGCTCAGTGCTACCTTTCTCCATATCCTATGGGAATGCCGCGAGGTGGCGGAATACTGGCGCCGGGTGCATGATATTATGAGACGAGTCACCGGGGTCGCTCTGCTGCCGGAGGTGCGCCGTTGTGTGCTGAATGTATGGGAGCCCAATGACTGCAATGAGGCCCAGGCTCGGTGGGCGGCCTTGGGGAACATGATTGCAAAGAGAGATATTGCACAGCTTTGGGGTTCCCAGCGGCCTCCCACCGTGTCCGTCTGGAAGGAGAACATGGACTGGTGCATGTTCAGGGAGAAAACGGTGTATGTGGCTCGTGGTAAACCGGGGGCTTGGGGTAGAATTTGGGGGCAGTGGAACGCGTATCGTGGGTCTATCTGCGCTCCCCCTTTGGTGGATACGTCCGGGGTTGCCTTGTCCCCCTGATCCTTGAGGGTTCCTTGTGTATCTCGTACTTTGGAGTACAGATTTGGTTCTCTCGTGGCCCCCCCCTCCCTCTCAGGTCTTCTTTTATTGACCGCCCTCGGGTGGTTGGGTGTTGACTCCCCCGGCTGGTGTTCGCCGCCCTTCATAAGTCGTTTCGCCTTGTTTGTTGTATTTTTGTATTTTTCTTTTTTGTTGTTATTTATATTAAAAGTGTGTATTCTGATTTTCCTTATGTGCAGTCTGATCCACTGTGATAGTGCGGAGCCCCTGTGGGCCAGTCATTGTTTTCTGATATGCTGGAACACTTCGACTACTAGCGGCCGGCCCTGGTGGTTGTAGGCCCGAGTTTGTAACCCTTTTTATGCACAATAAAATCTTTTAAAAAAAAAAAAAAAAAAAGAATTGTCACATAAATTCTCTCACTTTGAAGTCAGAGAAAGTAAGTTAAACAAACTTCCTCTGAAGAGAGAGCTTCACATTTGAACTCTGTCTTTGAAAGCCCTACAAAGGTGACAAGATAAGAACAAGATTTGAAGGCCTGTTTACAGAAAGCGAGTTGTAGACAAATACAGTAAACAAGGTTTAGGCACCGGGAGGGACAAACTCAAGCTGGACAGCAAATAAAGCCAGCAAAAAGAAAGTCAGAAAATGTGAGTTGCAAACCACAAACCCAATGGTAAGCCACAGGTGGAATGTGTCCCTACGTCAGCTTTTTGAATGTCTCCAAGATGTGCTGTCTGGTAGGCTGCAACCTAAAAATGTATCTTTTTGTATGTTGGATCCTCTTTCGAGAAAGATGAATGCTGAGTGGGACACCTTGTTTATTTAAGCCGATTCTGCTCTCTTTTTTTCTATTTCAGTCAAAAGTGAGGTCTGTTTTTGAAAAAGAGTAAAGAATGGTCCTGACACAGAGAGTTTTCTTCCTCCGCTGGGGCAAGCATTTGTTTTTGTAGCCCAGGTTCATCATACCTTTCATGATCATTGCTGATCATGCTTGGGGAGAATCACCGTAAATAGGAAAGTTTCCTGTTGTGGATGGAGTGCTGCCTTTTTTCGACCACCATCTGAACTGGCACCTACTGTCAATCATCATCAACAGTAACTTCTAAGTAAGGTGGGGGAACCGCAATTTGTGCCAGGTGGAGAAAACACCTATTTACAACAATTCACAGCCCGATCAACCTCTAAATGACCGTGCCAGATAGTAATCCTAAATTTGACTTGCATTGCTCTTTAACACTGGTCCCGAGGTGAATGTGATGGTGACCTCTAACCACCATTCCCTATGGAAGAGGTGTGGTGCCGTGGCCAGGGCGACTGACTCCGGAATTGGGGGATCACGGTTCGATCCCCGGCGCTGGCGGCAGATTAGCCCAGCACCATGTGACTCTGGAAAATAGCTTGCTTAATCTTCCCAACGGCCCCCAGCGCCTAGAGACCCTTACGGGTGATTGTTCGCGCTTTACAAAAAAGTGTGGATTATAACTAGGGCTCCCGGTTTTATGGTATTTATATTTTTGTCATTTCCGTCTGTATTTATCCATATTTATTTTTTGCTAATTTTACCTGTATTTATCCATATTTATTTTAGGTTTTTTGAAAAAATTAAGCAAAAATGTGTATATTTCCGTATTTATTTAACCAGTTAATATACACTCGTGCCTGAACGCCTGACAGGTTTCAATGATATATATATATATACACACACTCAGATGTTAAAAAATGCACTTATAGGGAAACATGCACATTTTAGTATAATGGTTGTACAAATTTACTGCTTTTTTAAGGCTCTTTACTAAAATTCCTTTCTTTTTGTAATTCCCTTATTTGTCAATCCACACAGTTTATGGCCTGGCAATCATGATTAACAGCATTTAGAATCACTGAAAAATTACCCAATATCCATTTTTATCCACATTTAAAAATAAATACAGACAGGAAAATAAATGGTTTTCTGTCTGTATTTATCTGTAAAAGTCAGTAAAAACGGAATACAGGGAGCCTTAATTATAACATATCCTCTTCGTTAAATCAAGTGAATAGGATGGCATCTACATCAGCATTATATAATCCCATTTACAGATTATAGTGATGTATTATTCCTGGGCATACCGACATCTCAAGTACAACTACAGCACTTAGTACAAAATGCAGCAGCTCACCTGACCACGAGTGTTCAGAAATAAAGCCACATAGCCGTCATAATCAACTCTTGCTACTGCTTTGAATAGAGTAGAGAATTAATTTGGCAACACATCCACGTTTTCGAAGGAAAACTACTGGAACTATTGCCACAGAATTCCCTCCACAGAAACCACTCTGCATAAAGTATTAGTTTACGCTTTACGAGAAGAGTGGAGGGGTCCGGCTGTCCTCGCCTCTTTTCTGTGGTGTAAACTCCCAGCCTCGTTAAAAGGGGAAAATGCAATCTTCTGTTTAGAAAAAGGTATTAAACTTACATATCAATTTCAAGCTTTGATTTTATTATTCCAGACTTCTACTGCTCTATCTAGTGCTGGAGCAGAGTTTTCAGTTTGAAAATTCTGGGGCTTTTGAAGCTCTGGCATGTCTATTCGTTGTATTAATTTATTAATAATTAATAATTAATTATTTGTCTTGTGCAAGTGTGTTTATATTAATCAATCCGTTTGTTTTAACAAGAAAAAGTTATACGTGAGTGTGCTTTAATGTGCTGACTGATAATAACGCGTGTGTTAAATGTGTTTTCATGTTTAAACGTTGCTATGTGCTGTTTATTTTTGAGCACAAAACGCTTTTGAATTAATGCTTTTCCATGTTGCAAGTGCTAGATAAATGCATACACATAAGGGTATTAGTGGGGTTAACACTGTTTAATCACTATGCTGTAGTAACGTTGTTTTTGTCTCTTTTAATTAAGATGGTCTATTAAGGCCTATGTTGGCCTGGGAAAGAAGGCTGAATAGTGAGCCTGACTGTGATTATAATGTGAAAACTGAGACGAGGGAGACCCCTGCTGGAAATGGTCCTGAAGCTAACTGACCATGGTCCTTGTCGAAAAACTTTCCATGAGGACAGCAGCGGTTTTGGGAGTTCTCCAAGAGAAGTGAAAGTGTCCTTGGCAGCCTTGGGAAACAAAGGAGCCTTAGAAAGAAGCTCTGAACTGTGGCTCGATGGCCGAGGAGAAGCAGGATAATTGTGATACATGTTTTATTTTCTTGGTTCCTGTTCCGTAGTTTTCGCTATGTGTATTTTTCCTGAGCGGAGATTCACAAATGTAGCAATGTTACATCCTTTCCTTCTCGCTCTGCTCAGCAAGTCCGGCGGACATTACAGCTTTTTCTATGTTCCCAATGTATCTTTCTATTGTTTAGAATATTATAAGATGTTAGCCTAGAGAGGGTTTTTGCCACTTGCCATTTTGCCTTTGCCGCGTATCGAACCTGCGTTGCTGAGGATTGATGCTGAAGGGACTTCGTCTTGAGAGACATTTACCGAGAGACTTGTCCTGACCCGTTCTGACATTTAGCTAGAATAGGTAACTATGAGAAATGATTTACTCTGATTGATTTCCTTGACTAATTTTAGATAAAGCAATATAATTTTAAACATGGTGTTGGATATTATTTCTTGTCAATTATTGGGTTTGCGTTATTGATTATTGTTGTATATATTGTATAGACTATGCTTAGGGACAGTCACAAAAACCAGGTCTTATCGACCTCGATATAGATGCAGGGTGTTTAGGAGTGTTTTCTTTCCACAGGTTTATTGCTGGTAGAATATTTGAGCGTATGTTAGTGAAATGGGCCCTAGCGTATGTTGTATGCATGTGCGTGTAACTGTGAGATTACTCTATCCGTGGTAGTGGGAATATTGTACACACCCTGATCTCTATCAATTTCCTGGTAGCAGAGATTGATGGTTTTTGATGATTGTCTTGATTAGATAAGATTCTTTTTATTGATTATTGATTATTGGTTCATGTTGGTATATGTACTAATACTATATGTTGGAGTCGTAATGTTGAGTTATATGTAGTGCTTCTGGAACTTGGAAGCTGTAGCAGTTCCGTAGTAGGGCAGAGGGAAGTAAATGCTGCTCTCGGGAAAGACGGAATTGTAAGGAATAACGTGTGACAATCGAAGTTGCGCACCACATTGTCTGGGTTCGGAATCAGTGACATCGTCGTATGTTACTATTAGATATTTCTGGTATATAAGGAGTGTGAATGATAGTGAAGGTTATCTGTGAAACTCTGGTCTTAAGTCCCAGGGATCCGTAAGGATTTCCGTTAAAGCTTATCGCGGGAGGAGTAATAGGTATTCTCTGAGCTTATTTGAAGAACTGGGCAAAGAAAGCTTGCTTAGTTAATGTGTGTTATAATTCTGTAGTGGAGCAGATTGTCTGTTCTCGGGAAGCAGGATTCTGTGCGTATGTACTATATTTCCTTTGTATGAATGTGCGTGAATGTTTGTACATTTAGTTGATTGTAAGACTCTTTGGACAAGTCCTAGAGGAAACAGTTAATGAATGTATGTTAGTAGGGCAGAGTAGAAGAAGTGCTACTGTGTCAATGAAAGGTTTCTTATGAAATAGACTCTTTTTTACTATTCTGTGGTTAGCGAGGCAGACAATGGAGATGTTTTTATGTTGTAACTAATAGATTTTGTAGAAATTTTTGACACGAAGTCTACTGAAAAGATTTTGTAAAGGAGGGGTAGACGAGTGACAGAAGACAAGAGACAAACTGCAGCGACTGTTGACGTCAGAAAGACCGCGCTCTGATTGGATAGTAGATCAGAATAGTGCTCGCGCTAGGATTGGTGCGTTAGTGTGAGCCGCGCAAGGATTGGAAGAGCTATTTAGTGACGTAGATGTTCCAGGATTGGTGCGTTAGTGTGAGTCGCGCTGCAATTGGTTGAAAATTCGTATTGTATATTTATAATACGGAAAGAGTAGAGAGTTCTTCGTAAGCGTTAAAAAGTATTATCAAGAAGAGAAGAAGAAGAAAACATTTTTTGGTAGAGTTAAAAAGTGGTTTAGCAAGGATAAAGATGTTAAAACAAGAGAGGGCGAGTTGTTACCTCCACCGAAAACACCTGCATCCTTCATGGCTGCGAGACATGGGTTTCATACCTGTATATGGTTGGAGAATTGGGTTAGGTATACTAAAGAAGATGGTGTTCTAGCATTTCCAGAACATGGTTCATTTAATCTGGCCGTGTTAAGAAATTTACGGGAAAAGATGCTATGTCTTGACCCGAAGCCGAGACCTACACAGTTCGAGGCTTTAGTGGAATGGGAAGAAGAAGTACATGAGAGAGAGAAACAAAGATCAGGAGGGTACTATAGGTACATGTTTGGGAGGAGACATGATTGTGAGACTCATCATGATCGAATGAAAAGGTGGCGAGATGTTAGTATGTCAGAGGGATTATATCCGATGAGAACAGTTGAAGGAGGAGCAGAAAGGGTTCCTGAGTCAGAAATAAGAAAATATGGAGTTAATGAGTATGAGGATGAGGTCTTGAATGACATGATTTACAAAAGACCACCTCCATATAGACCAGAACCGGACAAAAGTACACCAGTTGTTTCTCCGATAAGAGATACAGTTTGTGTTAGTGAAACAGAAAATGAGACACCTGAAGTGAGAAGTGATCATTACCTTGATAAAAATGCCAGACAATTAGCCAGGACTACAACAGAGTTGACTGAGAAGATTAGGGAATTAACGAAGAATCTAGAAGCTGTTACGGTGCCTGTAACAATAGGTCCAGTTATGCCTGTGTTTGACAAACAGAGAGCAGGTGAAAATGGACTGGTGATTCCATATGTTGGGAATAATCTGACAAATTCAGTTGGTCCTTCAGGAGATTCAGGCAAAAGAGCAGAAAGAAATGACCTGAGAAAATCAAGACATGACACATGTAGTGAAATATTGGATGCTAGTGAAGCTAGTTGTTCAGGGATGCCAATTTTAGAACCGCAAAAGAGAGTGGTTCCAGTGAGAAAAACTGCTGAAATAACAGTTGATGATTTGAATGATTGGATGAAGGTTCTACAGAAAAAGGATTAAGATTCACAAGTAATTGATGTAGCTAAGTTACGTGTAGAACTAGAAGAGCTTGTTACAGGGACAGTTCCAACAGAGATTCTGAAGAGTCATCATGATGGTGAACTAATGTTTATGTGCAAGAGTGTTACCTGGAGAGCAAGGAATACACATGACAGGCTAAGAGCAATAGCAAATGAACAGGGAGTTGACATTGATAAAGTGAAAGCTTTACAGAGAACTTACAGGATGGATTTTACAGAGAAGGACATTGAAAATTTGAATGCTACTGGTAGAACAGGACAGATTAAGGAAATGGTAGCATTATTGCGTAGATGGGGTGATGTTGAAAAGTGGAAAGATAGGTGGTATAAGAAAAGAGATGAGACTGAAGATAGAACAACTTATTCAGCATTTCCAGTGAGAGAAAAGGAGAAACCAGTGGATAATTATCCTATGAGAGAAATACCTGGAGGAGGATATGTACATGTTCCATGGACCAGACAGGATATTTTATCATTTACGAATGATTTCCCTCGATTGAGAGAAAAGCCCGTCGAGTGGTATAGGCAGGTAGATAGGTTTGTGAAATTGTCAAAAGTGCTGTGGGTTGACCTGAATAGTCTGTTTGATATAATTGTTCCAGCAGACTTGTGGACTGAGTGTAAAATAGTTGTGAGTTGGCCTACTGAGGAATACCCAAGAGACCCAAGAACAGGGGCACCAGATCCAGAGGTAATGAGAAAGTATGATCAGGTGATGGTATACCTGAAGAGTAAAGTACCTGCAAAAGAGACAGACTGGGTAAAGATAGATCGAACACAACAGGAAGCGAAAGAATCAGTTCATGCTTTTTACGAGAGGCTGATACTGGCATTTAAACAATTCAGTGGAGATGAACACCTGGGTGACAAAGATTTGAGTCACTTTGTATACAGATTTGTATATGGCCTTAGACCTGAAATTGGTGAGAGAATTCGTGAGCACACAGTGGATTGGCAGAGTAAGAAAGTAGATGAGATCCTGAGACATGCAAAAAACTTCAGTGATGAAATTGAAGCAAAACAAAGAAAGCTGAAAGAGAAAGCAATGTGGGCACAAGTGAAAGTTGCAGAGAGACAGGAAGCACAGTTAGTGGAACAGGCGAATAATCCAGGAAATAATGCAGGAAATAGACCAAGATATGCAGGAAAAGGAAAAGGAAGTCTTGAGGAAGCGAAGAAAAAGTTCCCTTGTCACAACTGTGGCCAATTGGGGCATTGGAGATCGGAGTGTCCTAATCCACCATTAGTGAGTAATGAGAGTAAACCTTTAAATCAACAGGTGCAGAACCAGAACGAAGGAAATAATCAACAACAGCAACAACAGAAAGTTGTGAGACAGCAGAGTCAAGAGCCAAAACCGCCCTTGCCGCAGAATAGAGGGTTACAAAAGTATAATCAGGATTCAGGATTCTACAATGATGAGCAGGTAAACAAACCAAGACGTTCTAACAAAGTACAGCAGTACTTGTTAAAGAGTGAAGGGAGTGAGTCTGAGGGTGATTATTGACGGTGCCGAGGAGAGGAAGAAGAGTGCATACTTGGTGCAACTCTAGGAATAGACCAGGCAGGACCATTTGTGGATGGGAAAATAAATGAGGAGAGTGTTACTTTTTTGGTAGACACAGGAGCGACAAGATCAACTGTCAGGTCAACAGATGTTAGAAATCTTCCTCTCTCGGATGAAGCAATCCAAGTAGTTGGTGTAGCCAATACACAAATCAAAACACGTCTTACTGAACCTGTAAGAGTACAGATAGGGAAATTTTCAGACATGCACAGATTCATTGTCTGTGACACGAGTCCAGTGAACCTATTAGGTAGGGACTTGTTGTGCAAGATGAACTGCACAATTTTTTGTACACCGGATGGAATAGCCTTTGAGACACCAGATGAAGATGCTTTGTACCGAGTGACTCTAGAAAATAGAGAGAGTGAGTTAATTGGTGCATTTGCTGTGTTTAATCCGGAGGATTTGCCTCAAGAGCTGAGAGACACAGTGAAAAGGACAGTTTGGGATTTTACTGGAGAGGATGTGGGATTGATGAATAATGTAGATCCAGTGAAAATTGCAGTAAAAGAGGGAATCACATATCCTAACATTCCTCAATACAAAATGACACCAGAAATAATTGAAGGGATAACTCCTATAATTGAGAAAATGATTCAGCAAGGAGTCCTGAGAGAACTACTGAGTAGTCCGTGTAATTCACCGATAATGGGACTAAAAAAGCCCAATGGGAAATTTAGGATCGTACAGGATTTGAGAAAAGTTAATCAAATTGTGGTGGCATGTTGTCCTATTGTGCCAAATCCATCAGTGATACTGTATCAAATTCCACATGATGCTGAGTGGTATACAGTGATTGATTTGTGTCATGCGTTCTTTTCAATTCCATTGCATCATGATAGCCAGCCGATTTTTGCATTTAGGTTTGGCCAGCGTATCTTAGCATGGTGTCGTATCCCACAGGGGTATACGGAGAGTCCTTCGATATTCAATCAGTTATTGAAGAAATCGTTGGAAAGTTTGATCATGCCTGAAAGTTCAGTGCTAGTGCAGTACATTGATGACCTACTGGTGGCATCGAAGACACGTGAAGCTTGTGAAGTAGATACCATAGCTTTACTGAATCATCTGGCAGATGGAGGGTTAAAGGTATCTCCAGCCAAATTACAGTTTTGCAAGAAAGAGGTGCATTATCTTGGACACAATATTGAAAAAGGTCTGAGAAAAGTGACTGTTGACAGAATCAGAATAATCAGAGAAATGAAAGCTCCAAAGACCCAGAGAGAAGTGAGAATGTTCCTGGGTATGGTGGGTTATTGTCGTCAGTGGATAATAAATTTTTCCCTGATAGCAAAGCCACTGATTAAACTGACAAAAAGTGAAATGACGGATCCATTGGATCTAGATGCAGAACAAATGGCAGCATTTGAAGAGCTCAAAAGTAAAATGTGTGAGGCTCCAGCTTTGGGTATGCCTGACTATGAGAAAGAATTTGAGCTGTACTGCAGTGAGAGAAATGGATGTGCACTTTCAGTGTTAATTCAGAAACATGGATTACTGAGAAGGCCTATTGCGTACTTCTCATCGACACTTGACCCTGTTGCTGTGGGTTTACCAGGTTGTCTGAAATCTGTGGCTGCAACATGCAGGAGTCTGGAACAAAGTGAGGGAATCATAATGGGATATCCTGTAAGGGTATTCGTACCTCACAATGTGGCAATTCTTTTGACAAGAAGCAGAACTCAGTACATGTCACATAGTCGATTGACCAAATATGAAAAAGTGATTCTGGGAGCATCAAATGTGACTCTCGAGAGATGTGTGAATGTGAATCCAGCGACGCTTTTGCCAGACATTGAAAATGTGGGTGTGAAGATGGAAGATGATCATGATTGTTTGGATGTGCTTGAGTACTGTACAAAACCAAGACCAGACATAAGAGATCTACCCTTGAATGAGAGTGATCATGTGTTGTTTGTGGATGGATCATGCCTGAGAAATGATGATGGTGTGCTATGTGCAGCATATGCGGTATGCAAAGTTTCAGAGGTCATGGAAGCATCACCATTGAAAGGAGTGAAATCTGCACAAGTTGCTGAATTGATAGCATTGACAAAAGCTTGCGAAATTGGGAAAGATTTGAGGACGACTGTGTTGACTGATAGTCAGTATGGATTTGGAGTGGTGCATGATTTTGGCCAACTTTGGCTACAAAGAGGTTTCTTGACATCGAGTGGAACTCCAATAAAGAATGCTGAAATGATTGGTAAATTGCTTGAGGCGATACAGCTGCCTAAAGAGTTAGCAGTTGTAAAATGTGCTGCCCATGGACTAGGGGAGGATTTTATAACGGTTGGAAACAGATATGCCAACGATGTTGTGCAATACTGTGCCAAGACGAATCAGTCCATCAACAGGGACAGAGAAGGGGAAATGTCTTTTCTATCTGTGATGTTTACTAATGTCCTAGAGACCTGGGATGAAGTGAAGCAGTTGCAAGATGAGGCAGGAGAGGAAGAGAAAAGAGATTGGATTAAGGCAGGATGTGCTCCAAGAGAAACAGACCATGTTTGGGTCTACAGAGATGGCAGACCAGTGATGCCCAATTCCATCTTGTCGTCAATGGCAAGGATGTATCATGGCCAGGCACATTTGGGGAGGGATGCGATGGTTAGGTCGTTCAAGCAGACCTGGTACAATGCAAAGTTCAGGACAATTGCAGAAAGCATCTGTCAGAGGTGTTTAGTTTGTCAGCAATTTAACACTGGGAAAAAGACAGTGGTGAGTCTGGGGACAATAGGCAGAGAAGGAGGTCCTTTTACAAGAATGCAGATTGATTTCATTGAAATGCCCCAAGTAAACAGACTGAGGTATGTTCTAGTGGTGGTCTGTTTGTTTTCAAGGTGGGTGGAAGCTTACCCGACTAGAAGAAATGATGGATTAACAGTGGCAAAGTTACTGTTAAGGGAGTTGATTCCTAGGTACGGGTTTCCAGTAACAGTTGAGTCTGATAGAGGTAGACATTTTCAAAATGAGCTCATGGCTTTGATTTGTGAAGCATTGAAAATACAGCAGAAGCTACATTGTGCATACCGACCAGAGGCTTCTGGTGTGGTTGAGCAGATTAATGGCACAATCAAGAATAGAATTGGAAAAATGTGCTTAGCCACTGGCATGAAATGGCCAGATGTTTTGCCTCTAGTTCTGATGACAATGAGATCTACTCCAGATAGAACTACTGGTTTGAGTCCGCACGAGATAATCATGGGACGTGCTATGCGCCATGCATTCGTGCCTGTCAATAAGTTGGTGACAATAACTGATGACATGATTTTGGATTACTGTAAAGGCCTGGCTGACGCAGTTCATTCTGTGTTTCACCAGGTTGGAGAAGAAGCTACCACACTTGAGAAGAAGCAAGCTCATGATCTGAGTCCAGGAGACTGGGTGAGGATAAAAGTTCACAGGAGAAGAAATTGCTTGATTCCAAGGTGGGGAAGGCCAAGACAAGTTATTCTGACTACGACGACTGCAGTAAAGTGTGCTGGAGTGAAGCACTGGGTACATGCAAGTCATACTCTGAGAGTTCCAAACCCAAAAGAAGGGACTGGTAAAGAGTATTTTGAAGAGTCAGATTCCAGCGATGATGAAGATACAGAATCAGTGGGAAAAGAAGTAGGAAGAGCTTCGAATGAACCACTGCGAGTATCAGAGAGGAGATCAAATTCTGTAAGAGAGCCTGAGGTTTCAAACAGCAGCGAAGGAAAAAGAAAAGAGAAGAGAAATCACACAGAGATTACTCCTGAATCAGAAGAGGAGGAGATTGAAGAACCACTTGAGATTATACTTGAAGAAGTAGGGTCAGAAAAAGATAGAGAGGGACAGATTGCGGAAGACCCCCGAGGAGGTGTAGGGAACATTCTTGATGAGCCAGGTGAAGGGACAAGTAGACAGCAAGAAGATTGCGTGTCGGAGACCCGAGGAGGGACAGGAGTAGGGAAGTCTCAAACAGTGGTGAAAAAGTCTGTGGAGAAGAAGAGGGCTGCTGGAAAACGGAAACAAGAGGCACTTGAAACAGATGATGAGGATGAACAAACAGAGGGTCGAGTTCTGAGAAAGAGAACTTGGATTGGAGAAAGAAGTAATAAAGAAATAAAGTCGAAAAAGGTGTTAAAAGGAGACCGTTGGCCTAACAACAGAGTTAAGAGGCTGAGATACAAAATAATAAGAGCAAATACATCGAAAGCTGAACAAGTGAATGAAGTTTCGAGTCAAAGCTCAAAAGCTGAAGGAGAAGAATCAAAGGAGTCAAACGAACCAGTGGAAATAAAAAGAGTAAGAAGACCCAACCAAAAGTACAGATCACCGGAATGGTCTTATGTGGCACTGTCTGAAGGAGGAAAAGAAGAAACAGTGACTCGAGATAATCCGGAAGAGATCTTGAGAGAAGTGGTTGAGGAAGATACTGGTGAAATTCTGAAAGTACTCTTGACTGACATTGGAGAAGAGTCGAGTACTGAGGATTTTGATGTTGGAGATCTAATACAATTTGATGTTGAAGAAATTGATGTGAAGAATGACAAGTATCCAAACTGAGTGAAAGAAGGATTCACTTGGATCAAGTGAACGGAGAGATCATTTGGATAAACTGAAAGCTGAAGAATTGCTGAAGAATTGAAATTGAAAAGTTCAAACAGTAGTGGAATAGTAGAGGCTAAACTAAAATGGCTAACATAGAGGATAATAGAAATAGATGTGCCTTCTTTAAGAGGTGGTGTAGGATGTGCTGCTGCTGTACTGGATTATTGATGCTTCTATGGGGTGTTTTAGTTTTATTAGTTACTTTTAACCCCTTCGGTGCTCATGACGGAATGGTTCCGTCATGACCCACGGTTGAGCTGTGCTCATGACGGAACCATTCCGTCATGACCCCGCCCGCGCAAGATTCCGCCAGCACAGCGGCGGAATCTGCGCAGCATCGAAGGGGTTAAAGTAGAGTTTGAGATGCATACAGAGAATGTGACAAATGTAGGGAAGAATTCACAAAAAGTAGTTCCAATTAGAATTAGTATTAGTAATGCTTACACACACAAAGATAGGTCAATTAATAACTTTTCTAGTAATGTTTTTTCGAAACTTATATGAATATGTAAAGACAATGGAAGTAAGGGATTGCTACGTCTGTATGCAATTACCTGCATCCGTTTCAGAGGGTGTTACTTATCATCATTTACCAGCTACATATGGTATTTCCTGTAGTATTTTAAGTAGTGTTTTTTATTTGTTAGGGAAAATAGATTATAAGATGTCTAACAGAGATAGTATTTTTGGGCACTTGCCAATGAACAAAGAGCTGAATCCAGCTAAAGAAGCTAACACTTTTAGTGAGATTTTTATTGAAGAAAAAGGATTAACATTAGATTACATTTTTAAGAATAATTTAACTTGCAGTTTGAAAGGAGAGGAGAAAGCTTTCCTGGATATGGTAGAAGAAAGGAGATTGAACATGCATGAGAAAGCAGGGAAATATAAAGTGAGTGAGACAATTTGGGACATTGAGATGGGAAAAGAGTTGAAGAATGGGGCTAGTCCAACTTTAGCTCTAGATGCACCACAGAAGGGTAAACTTTGTATTACAAGAAGGAAATCCCAATATGATACATATTTTGTTGGGACTAGTGAGTGCCATGATACATACTTCATTGCAACAGGTTGGGGTTTCAGAGGTGGAGAAGATACGATTTTTCCAGGAGTATATTATGTTTGTGGGAATAAGGCTTATTACAGGTTGCCTGACCATTGGTATGGCACGTGTTATGTGGGCCTAGTTTTTCCAAAGATTTTTCATATAGATAAAGTAACAGATGTAGAAGATGTTAACTTACTAATGCGTTTTAAGAGAGAAACTTGGTCTGAAATAGTGGGTGATATTTTTGGGGTTTTGATTCCAGCAGTGGGAATTTCTTTGAATGCTTATGGAATTCGGAAACTGTCCACAGTGGTTGATCGCTTATCGACAAATACCGCTGGAGGGTTTCTTTTGGTGAATACGGAATTAAGTGCCGTACGTGCCATGTCTATGCAAAATCGACTTGCCCTTGATATTTTATTGGCCAAGGAGGGTGGAGTCTGTGGAATGCTGAAAGTTCAACATTGTTGCACTTACATTCCAGATGAAAGCAGAGACCTAAAGGTCTATATCAAAAATATTACTGATTTGCATGAAGAATTAGTACCACTTGAAGCTGAGAGTTTGTGGACTAAAATAGCTAATAAGATGATAGCTGTTAAGGATTTTATTGCAAAGATAGGTAGTACTATTATAGGTAGAATATTGTTTCCCTTGTCTTGTATAATTGTGGCTTTATTAATAATAAGATTGGTGTGTGTGTGTTGTAAAAACAGGGGAGGGAGGAAGAAATTGAATAAAGAAAAGAAAAACAAGAGGTTGAAGAGAGAACCTCAAGAAATTGAACTAGAAGAATTGAGGGAGAGTGTTTACTTAGAGACAAAAAGGGATGATGAAAGAGTGACTGGTGTTTAATGTTGTGTAAAGGGGAAAAGACATTTCCGATTTCGCCTAAAATGGGACTAAATTTTCACTAATTTTTTTTTTTGGGTTTATTTGGTGATAAAATCACCAAAGGGGGGATTGCTGGAGCAGAGTTTTCAGTTTGAAAATTCTGGGGCTTTTGAAGCTCTGGCATGTCTATTCGTTGTATTAATTTATTAATAATTAATAATTAATTATTTGTCTTGTGCAAGTGTGTTTATATTAATCAATCCGTTTGTTTTAACAAGAAAAAGTTATACGTGAGTGTGCTTTAATGTGCTGACTGATAATAACGCGTGTGTTAAATGTGTTTTCATGTTTAAACGTTGCTATGTGCTGTTTATTTTTGAGCACAAAACGCTTTTGAATTAATGCTTTTCCATGTTGCAAGTGCTAGATAAATGCATACACATAAGGGTATTAGTGGGGTTAACACTGTTTAATCACTATGCTGTAGTAACGTTGTTTTTGTCTCTTTTAATTAAGATGGTCTATTAAGGCCTATGTTGGCCTGGGAAAGAAGGCTGAATAGTGAGCCTGACTGTGATTATAATGTGAAAACTGAGACGAGGGAGACCCCTGCTGGAAATGGTCCTGAAGCTAACTGACCATGGTCCTTGTCGAAAAACTTTCCATGAGGACAGCAGCGGTTTTGGGAGTTCTCCAAGAGAAGTGAAAGTGTCCTTGGCAGCCTTGGGAAACAAAGGAGCCTTAGAAAGAAGCTCTGAACTGTGGCTCGATGGCCGAGGAGAAGCAGGATAATTGTGATACATGTTTTATTTTCTTGGTTCCTGTTCCGTAGTTTTCGCTATGTGTATTTTTCCTGAGCGGAGATTCACAAATGTAGCAATGTTACATCCTTTCCTTCTCGCTCTGCTCAGCAAGTCCGGCGGACATTACAGCTTTTTCTATGTTCCCAATGTATCTTTCTATTGTTTAGAATATTATAAGATGTTAGCCTAGAGAGGGTTTTTGCCACTTGCCATTTTGCCTTTGCCGCGTATCGAACCTGCGTTGCTGAGGATTGATGCTGAAGGGACTTCGTCTTGAGAGACATTTACCGAGAGACTTGTCCTGACCCGTTCTGACATTTAGCTAGAATAGGTAACTATGAGAAATTATTTACTCTGATTGATTTCCTTGACTAATTTTAGATAAAGCAATATAATTTTAAACATGGTGTTGGATATTCTTTCTTGTCAATTATTGGGTTTGCGTTATTGATTATTGTTGTATATATTGTATAGACTATGCTTAGGGACAGTCACAAAAACCAGGTCTTATCGACCTCGATATAGATGCAGGGTGTTTAGGAGTGTTTTCTTTCCACAGGTTTATTGCTGGTAGAATATTTGAGCTTATGTTAGTGAAATGGGCCCTAGCGTATGTTGTATGCATGTGCGTGTAACTGTGAGATTACTCTATCCGTGGTAGTGGGAATATTGTACACACCCTGATCTCTATCACTAGCATCATGAAACTCGAGATTAGCATGCAATATAAAATAGACTAGAGATAGTTTCTCAGTTATGCACATCCAAAGTCAACAAATTCAATTGATTTTCTTGTCCTGTATGTTTTGTCTGCATCTCCATAGATTAAAACTGTACCGAACAAACATGAGATTCACCTTAATTTGGGATGCTGCCATTCAAGCAAATGTCTACCTTTATGTAACTACCCTATTACATCTGAAGAGAATCACTTTTTCCAAATGTCTAGATACTTTCTTTGCCACCTTGTGTGGTATCCCTTTACCACCAATCTTCCATTCTGAAACTCCTTTCTAAATTTCATGGTCATTTTTTTCAGCCAGAGGTATACAAATGTGTAGTATTCCATCCTGGTGCCAACATTTTCCACTCTGGAATGTAATTATGTCAGAGTGGAGAATGTTGACCATGAAGATGCGGACATTGACAGTTGAAGGAGTACCCAGTTGCTGTACTGACCTGTGTGTTCCTGGTGACAGCTCCTAGCACGATTAATGGAATTACGGTCTCCTAATTTATCTCGTGGTGCGTCTCCTCTTCTCACGGATCCTTAGATCACCACCTCTTTTTCTAGGCGCCGAGCGAGCTGTCACCAAACCGCCTATTCACCGCCATTTCTGCTTCTTTATCTATTGCTTCATGCGAGGCTCCAGCGTCCATCGTGGTTGATCGTGGACTAATCCGGTGCTGGGATTTCATGCCTTTATGGCAGAGGTCTTCAAACTTTTGGATGCCGAGACCCCCCTGTCAACATTTTGAGGCGTAAGGACCCCCTCTTGACAAAAATGTCTAAACCTGTTGACTAAATTGCGTGGGATGAAAATGTAAATAAGGTTATGTGATGCCGCGTATTTTGGGATAGCATTGCTTCATTATTTTGATATTTGTTACACACAGTAACGCTGAGGAAAGATTTCACCCAATCAGTACCCATTTATAACCAAAATACAGCAATTATCATCAGAAATATATCAAGTCAACCTTTGTGAAGGGCCTTCCACTCTGCAGCAATACGTGCTGCCACATTAGAAGCTCACCTGGCCCTGACCGGAAGAAGCAGGGGTCCCTTAAAACCCTGGCGGTTTTGTGTAGAGTTAAGCCTTTTACCCATGCAGCTTTCCTCTCACCGCCTCCCTTCAATCCCGCTCTCCTCTCCTAACCCCGGATCCCTCTCTCACTTTGCAGGTCATTTTCTTTCACCCCTTTTTACAACTTCTGAACTCTCCCCATTCAACCTCTCACTTCACCTTTAATCACCTCTTGCCATTCTGTCCTTTCACTGCCCTCATCTCTAACAGTCTCTCACATTTATCGCATGGCCTCTCTGGCCCTGTCACCTCCCGTGCCCCTCAGCACTTCTCATTCACCTCGTCTCTTCATTCAAATTTTTGTCTATTTGTATCTTACACCTCTCCAGTCCCCCCATTCCTCTTTCACATCTCCCCTTTGTTCTAACAGAAGCCCTCACCTTTGGATCACACTCACTTCTTGCGTGTCCACACTTCTCTTCGGCAATTCACATTTCTCCTCATCCCTGACCTCTTCAATCAAATTCTCTCACTCCCTTGCTGTCCTCTCTCATTTTGGGTGCGGATGCAAGTTCAGAATGGGATGAATGAATGTATGATTACTGATGGGCTTGTTTGAGTGAGTTGCATATTGAGTAGTGAGGGGGACAGGTGAGTGAAGTGTCACATGAGTGCAGGATGAGTAGTGTACTTGTGTGACTGCAGGTTGAGGTATAGTGTGAGCAGGACAAGTGCATTGTGAGTGCAGAGTGATCACTGTGAGTGCAAGGTGAGCGGGTGAATGGTGCAAGTGCATGGTGATCAGTGTGAGTGCATTGTGATCGCTGTGAGTGCAAGGTGAGCGGGTGAATGGTGCAAGTGCATGGTGATCAGTGTGAGTGCATTGTGATCACTGTGAGTGCAAGGTGAGCGGGTGAATGGTGCAAGTGCATGGTGATCAGTGTGAGTGCATTGTGATCACTGTGAGTGCAAGGTGAGCGGGTGAATGGTGCAAGTGCATGGTGATCAGTGTGAGGGCATTGTGATCGCTGTGAGTGCAGGGTGAGCGGGTGAATGGTGCAAGTGCATGGTGATCAGTGTGAGTGCATTGTGATCACTGTGAGTGCAAGGTGAGCGGCTGAATGGTGCAAGTGCATGGTGATCAGTGTGAGTGCATTGTGATCGCTGTGAGTGCAGGGTGAGCGGGTGAATGGTGTGAGTGCATGGTGATCAGTGTGAGTGCATTGTGATCACTGTGAGTGCAGGGTGAGCGTGAAAATGAAGGGCGAGAATGAGGAATGAGTTGTCTGAATGCAGGGTGCATTCCCAGACCCATGAAGTAACTCAGCATGTTATTGACGGGGGCGTAGACTTTAATATCTAAGTTAAACTATTGCAGCATTAATCGGGGATCGAGGGTGAAGGAAATAAATAATGTGCTGATCCTGCAACAAACTTCCAGTCCTATGGTTAGGGTTGCCAGCAGATTATTTTGGTGGCCCAGTTGGTACAAAAAAAAGCAGTCACCTAAAGCGGTATTTTCAGCGCTTATCTGTGCATACTTCCCAGGGCCGGCTTTAGTGCTGGTGGTGCCCTGTGCGACAATGTTTGTTGGTGCCCCCCACAATGACCACCCCCACCACGGATTCTCTCACTAGCACCCTTTAACAGTGACCAAGTCTCCATAACCCCACACTCTCAGATGCATTGAATTAGTTATATAGTGCCACTCATACCAGTGTAGGGTGTCTGAGCACTTTGCATCACACACACATTACACAGAGACAATCAATCATAAGTGTGTAAATCAGTGTATAGGAAATGTTACATAAGCCAAAGGACTAAAAGTATAGGAGTCACATGTCATCCATACTGGTTGGCAGTATAGTTCAAGAGTGCTTGGTGTGGAGAAGCACAAACTCCGAGCCGAAAAAGAAACAGCAAAGTTGGGAGTTTCCTTTAATAATAAGAATTGATTTCTAGCCAAATTAACCCTTTTTGCAACATTAATCAATGGTCTAATAATGTATTCTTTGTAGTGTGCATGCTGTTCTAGGATGAAAGTTAATAGCTCACTATTCTATATCAGGACTTTAAGTTATACATTGCAAGTAACAAAAGGATGTCTCTTTGAAAGCAGTAACCTGCTGATCTCTTCACATCATACGCACTCTGTAATCTACTTGGTACACGTTCTTTGCAGCAGGCATATTAACCCTCTGCACTAACATCACCCAAGTCAAAACCTCAACTATACAACATTCTGATCTCTCTCCAGGAAGATAATTAATCACACGTTATCTTGACATTTATGTGAGGCCTGGTGATTGCCGGGGAAAGAAACGCTGCAGCAGGTGCTTCAAAAGCACAATAAACTTTCACACACGGCGCCCCCAGGAAGCCAACTTTGTATTCCTTTCCATGAAATGCATTCTCACACTACAGCAGTGAATGGAAAATCCAAATGTAAGGAATAGGTACAGTGGGGACCCAGGGGGTACTGGAACCAGGGATAAAACCTAAGCCTCTGTAACCAGTTTACAAAGGCATGTTAAATGGTCTTTAAAGACCTGTGAAAAAACACGGGGGTGCCGGAGATAGGACTCCAGACACTGCCCAGCTGAGCCCCCAGCAGCTCAAGTTTCACTGCAGCAGCCCGGGCTGAGACAAAGGGGGGGGGGGGGGCTGAAGCCCTTGGGCCTGGGCAGAAGTGTGACTGGGAAGGCGCGACCCCCTTTGCATCACTCCACGGCCCCCCTGGGGGTCGCGCCCCACAGTTTGAAGACCCCTGCTTTATGGTTACAGAGTTGTGTAGGCCCGGTGTCGCGCGCCCGAGAGCGAGCATTCTGTGGGGCTCGCGATAGACGAGGAGGCGCGAAACCAATGCATTAAGACGGTCTCGTGAAGGCTCATGGGAAGAGTCTTCAAGCTGCGTGCATTTCTTTGTCCGTTAGGCGTTGGCGTCAAACCCGTGCACCCTACAGAGGTTACATTCTTGTACTCCGCGCTGTTGGAATTGGGCGTGTCCGCAGGTACAGTAACCTTGAAATTTTATGTTGATTACGGTGACACACACACCTTACTCTTTTCTGGGCCTGTCAGAGGCATTTCTACAAATGGTGACGTGCACACCAGTTTACAAAAAAATCTTACATTTTATGGTCAGTAGTAGTGTTATTCATGGTGACACGCACACCTTATATCTTTACACGGCGTGTCACAAACCATAATAGATGTAAGTGGTAACACATTTTTTTTTATAACATATTTTTATTGATTTTGCTCAACAGATATACATATAATGTAAGGCAAGATACAGACTTTCTATCCGTACAGTTTATGTCATTTGTGTTTACAGTAGTTATACAGCAGGTCTCAACAGCATTCTTAGGGAGGCTATACAAGCCGTGAAAAACATTATGACATTTTTAGTTACAAATAATTAGGTCCATGGTTTCGAAACAGTATGTATTTCCATCACACGAGTGACTCTGAACTAAACACAGCCACAATATGATATTAGAATTTGCAGTCATATCTTTACATTTTACATCCAACGTACAATAACAAACTCCCCCATGCCTCTCACTCGTGGTGCTCGGCCCGCTTGCCGAGTAATAGCATATTCACATGTTTTAATCCGTCTCCTGTGCACCCATTTCCTCTGTAATACACTCCACTCGTTCCCCACCCCTTCCATGATGAGAGAACAGTGCCGTCACATCCAGTTGCAGTCCCCCCTTATTCCCTGGGGAATTCAGTTAAGGAGCACCTGTCCGTTCTCAGTATGATAATATATCTATCGCGGTATATTCTTCCATCATCATATTCCAAGCCATAGATATCGGTGTTCTACGTAGGCCCCTGTATTCCTCCCTTTGTAGTTCAGCCCCCTCTGCCTTACCCCATCTGATCATTTCCGCATGCCATTCTTGTAAGGATGGAGCCCTAGTGGCTTTCCACCGTATTGTGATGTTTCTTTTTGCTAGGAGTAGTGCAAGGTTAGCAAATTTATGAGTTGGATTACCCTTCGTCCCACAGGGTCCCAGGCCTAGTATGCATTGTTGCGCATGGGGGCAATGGTCGTCAGTATCCGGCACACTGACGTCCAATAGTGTTGTAATCTCAGGCAGTCCCACACCATGTGTACCAGTCCGGCATTAGGTGCATGACAACGGGGGCAGGTGTCTTCTGCTCCCGGAAACATGGTGCTCAGCCTGCGTGGGGTCACATACGCTCTGTGTAACAGCATCAATTGAATGAATTTGAATTCGGGATTGCAAGACACCTTCTTGGGGTAGCCTATTATGGTGTCCCATTCTTTATCTGTAAAATCATGACCCACATCTCTTGCCCATTTGTCTCGGAGTGGTTGCAACGAGATTGCCGCAGCGGTGCGGATCCCCTGTGACAACCATTTGGTGAAGTGCGCCCCATGTCCCATTAAGTACTGCATAGTGATGAGTGTGTTTGTAGCTGGTTCAGTACCCCCTTGGGTCCATGTGTCCCTAATAAATCTCAATATGCTGACATGTAAAAGGAACAGTCTATCCGATGTTCCATGCTCATGCACAAAAGCCTCATGTGACATTAGAACCCCTTCTGAGAAGAAGGCCCCCACTGTGATAATTCCCGTTTCGGACCACGCCCGCAGAGCCCGATTAGTCACTACCCCTGTCTGTAGGGGAATACCCAGCAGCATGATGGTGGGAGCGTATGTTGATGTTCGCTTTGTGTATCGCAGTGCGTGTCTCCAGTATGTCAGCGCTATTTGTAACAGGTGGGACGCTGTTGTCGGGATCTGGGTTTTGGTAGTAGGAGTCTGTGCATATCGCCTCGGTCCCAGTCCCGATGCGATACACCTATTTCCTGCAAGTTGCGTCCCGCTAGCCAAATTGCTAGCCACTGCAGTTGGCCAGCGTAGCAGTACACCTTCAAATCTGGCACTCTTAGTCCACCC
Source organism: Triturus cristatus (assembly GCF_964204655.1). Classification (NCBI taxonomy): domain Eukaryota; kingdom Metazoa; phylum Chordata; class Amphibia; order Caudata; family Salamandridae; genus Triturus; species Triturus cristatus. The sequence goes on from NC_140581.1 coordinate 320,684,872, forward strand.
TGACCTGTACTCAGTTGTAATTTCGTTAGGCCAATTCGTCTGCGACCTGTGCCCCAAATCAGTTCTGTCATTAGAGAGTTCAATAATTTAAAAGTCCCCCCCCGGCACCAGCTCCAGGCAGGTTGGTGAAGTAATAAAGCAGCCTTTGTAAGAGCACCATTTTAGTTATGACAACCCTTCCAGCCACCGACAGGGGGAGTGAGGTCCAAAACTTGACCTGAGCTCTAAGAGCAGTAACCGCGCGAGTCAGATATCCTTTTAGTAGGTCTGTTGTATCCCGATAAATCTGTATACCCAGATACCTGAAGGTGTCGGGTGCTATACTGAATTCCTGGTGGCCGAAACGCAACTGCCCAATACGTGTGGGGCCGTCAAAGAAATAAACATAAGATTTGGCGGCATTGATCGTGAGCCCAGACAACTCCTGAAAAAAATCAAAAGTTGAGGGCAGGGGTTTGAGATTCATATCCATATCTTTTATGTATAAAATGATATCGTCGGCATAAGCAGAGACAATATGCGTCACAGGGCCTCTCGCTATTCCCTTACACCTGGCTAGGGAGCGGATCCTATGCATTAGGGGCTCCAATCCCAAGATGAACAATAAAGACGTGAGTGGGCATCCTTGCCTAGTGCCCCTAGCCACTGTGTATTGTTGTGATACATGTTGTCCTGTGAGTGCGCGTGCTGTGGGGTTTGTGTATAATAGCCGCACCCATTCAATATATTTGGCTGGTATGTCAAACCTGGAGAGGGCGTAGAACATGTAGTCCCAGTGTAACGAGTTGAATGCCTGCCGTAGGTCAAGCGATATGCATCCCTCTGATGTCCCCGAACCAAGTGTACCTGTCATAATTTGGTGCAGTCGTCTGATATTGAGCGCCGTACTCCTCCCGGGCACGAACCCGCATTGATCAGTGTGTATCAACTTCGGAATAAATTGACAAAGCCGATTGGCCAACAGTTTGCTCAGAATTTAAGCGGTAACACACATACCATTTTACAAACTAACTGCTGTCAGCGTGACATTATTTAATTTTAAAGTGACATATATTGTGTTGTGTTTCTTGAGAATACGCAGCGTCTCACGATTACAAATGGTGGCATGCACATCATGTTGAAGCTTTAACGTACATCACATGTCCCCGAGCCAAGTGTACCTGTCATAATTTGGTGCAGTCGTCTGATATTGAGCTCCGTACTCCTCCCGGGCACGAACCCGCATTGATCAGTGTGTATCAACTTCGGAATAAATTGACAAAGCCTATTGGCCAACAGTTTGCTCAGAATTTAAGCGGTAACACACATACCATTTTACAAACTAACTGCTGTCAGCGTGACATTATTTATTTTTAAAGTGACATATATTGTGTTGTGTTTCTTAAAAATACGCAGCGTTTCACGATTACAAATGGTGGCATGCACATCATGTTGAAGCTTTAACGTACATCAGATGTTTCATTTTTTTTTAGGCATATTTTATTGTAGCTCACAAATTTCATGTGATGAACCACTATATGCACTGCAGTACACCTAATTATTATTATTTTTGTAACAGCATGTTACTCCTCATTAAGATTTAGGGGCTGATTACGAGTCTAGCGGTCATAACACCGCCAGACTCGCGGTGGCCCGTCTGCCGCATTACGACTTAAAAAGACGTTGTGGTGGAGGACCACCAACTGCACCAGGGAAGAGTCTTTCCCTGGCAGTGGTGAAGCTTCACCACAATGTAAGATGCTCAGCGGGACTGAGCAAATTATAAGTTCCACTACCGCCAGTCATATCATGGCCGGAGCTGTGCCACGAAAAGGCAGGCGGTGGAGGAACAAAGGGGGCCCTACAGGCCCCCCATGCCGCCCCCGTCATGGGGATACATTCAGGGGGGCGCCACATGTGCCTCTTGTCTGTATTCTCCCAAAGTTCTAGCATGGCATGGATGTCACCGTTCATGCCGTGCTGGAACTTTTTTGCCATTCCCATTGCGGAGCCTGTTTTCCAGGCTCTGCCATGGGAAAGGCAAATGACCGTCCGCCGTACACAAGTTGAACTCAGCGGGCGACGCAGAGCTGGCGCAACTACACCAAAGTCAAAATCAGGCCCTTAGTTGATAGTAATACGCAGGCTGTATCTAAAATTGATATTTTTTTTTAGTCTACCTTCCTAGGTTTATTGTTCAAAAAGCAGTCAGGTATCCACCCCTTTCATTTTTTGGAAGTGACTGGTGAGCCACCTATTAGGTGGAAAATATGGGTTTAATGCTTTTGAAACTTTTCTGGGTGCTATTGCGACATCCAGGTTCAGACCAGAGAGAAAGAAATGTTTATTGCTGCACTATCTAGGGTTTGAATTCATTGAGGGAGATTGTTAGATGAATATATGGGGCTGTAAGAAAACTAGAAAAGAGTTTTGATGTACAGCCTAGTTTGGTTGTGATACCTCACAAATTGTTCATGAAAAACCAGTTCTAGGGGAAAACATTGATACTTTTGTGTCTGCATTAAGGACATTGGTGGGTGAATGTCAGTTTTAAAAGTTTACAGATCAGAGGGTGCATGACCATTTCACTGTATATTATTCAGATAGATCTACCCAGCAGAAGCTGTTGTCTCTAGGTAATCTATCACAGGAAGAAACTGCGGATTTACAAGAGCATTGAAATTACTTATCAGTAAAAGAATTAGATAATTGTATGAAACATAAGGTCAAAATTGTAAAGGAAAATAAGAGCTTTAGAGAGCGGTCCAAAAAAACAGTATTTTTTCTTTTTTTTTTAATCAAGCCCAGATTTGTGTCAGGTACGGCAATCTTTCTAATTCGAAAGGGGGTAAAGCATGCTCTGCAAACAATGTGCCTTGTAGGAATTGTGGGAAAATGGGCCATTTCCCCAAAGTGGGTCAAGGCCAGAAAAGACAGAACAAAAAGTTTGCTAATATGGTCATTGACAGGTCTGAGGATCAAATTGAGAAGTATTCCAACAGATTAGGGTACGATCTCAGGGATATGGTTCTGGTTGTCAGTTACAATGATGTGACCATGGGGGACCCCGCAAACTGGGTTGATCCCTATACAGACATTACGGTTGGTGATAAGGTTGTGAAACCTTTTGTGGCTTCAGGTGCCCAAATCACTATGATTACTCAGGAGTTATTCCAGGAGTTGTGGCCAGATAGAAAATTAGAGCCTCCAGACCATGCCCCGGTGTCCTATGAGGGAAGGAGAGCTGACCTGTCAGGATTGTTTGAGGACATAATGTTGTTTAGTGGTAGATCTTGGGTAAAAGTTATGTGACAATCAAGGGACTTCATATTTTAGGGTGGTTTTACTAGGATCTTTTCAAAATGGTGTTGAGACCAGGGACTAGTGAACAAGTGTCAGTTGTGAGTGAAGATATTGCTGGAGGTCTCAAATGCATGTTCCCGTCTGTATTCACGAGCAGTCTGGGTACCCTCAAGGGGTTCCAGCACAGGATTAAAGTTAAAGAGGGAGTGATCCCTGTGAAGCACAAATTGAGGAGTGTGCCATTTTCGGTCAGGGATGGGCTTGAACAAGAGCTAAGGTTGTTAGAGTATGGCTTAATGGCTAGAGTGGCAGACTTTAAAGCAGGTGAACCAAGATCAAGTCTCGGCAGGGACGCTCAACATCCTGTGATTCTGGGTAAATCACTTAATCTCCCTCTGCCTAGAAATTAATATGCCCGCCTGTAATGCAACTGATGCTCATGTAAAGTGCTCTGATACCTTTGGGTCAAGTTTGCACTATATAAAACTGCAACAAAGAAAAGGGGTATTATTGAGCTGTTATTTGTTATGTTATGTTAAAGATATTTATATAGCGCATGTTCAGTGACTGATTTCCTGGCGCTGAGTATAAGAACAGAAACTGCAGCACAGTATCTCATTTGTATGCTTCTGGAAAAAGCCATATTTCCAAAAGTTGTCTGAATCTGAGATAATCAACAGTCATTCGGATGTGGGGTGGAACAGAATTCCAGAACCGAGGGGCCAACGCAGAACATCTAGAACCTCCTAGTCTCTTCTTAAAAAGAGGGATGGCCAGAAGGTTAAGATGAGATGACCTCAAGTTACAGGAGGGAGTGTACTTTTGAATTCGGGAAGAAATAAACTCAGGACTATTGTCATGGTTGGATTTAAAAATGATACATCCAGCCTAAAAGGCCACGTTATGTGTCACCGGCAACCAGTGTAGTTTCCACATCAGGGGGGTAATGTGGCTTCTCCTAGATTGTCGGTAAATCAGCCTAGCTTCCTGGTTTTGTACCAATTGTGATCTCTTAGTCAGGTAGTCAGGGAGACCAAGATAGAGTGAATTTCTGTAGTCTATTCGTGAGATAAGTAAAGTAAGGACAACCTGAATGAGTGCTTCAAGGGTGAGAAATCTACTATTTTTCTTAATCATCCTGAGCTGGAGAAAACAGGATGACACTACAGACCCTACTTGAGGCTTCATAGAAAGTTTTTTGTCAGCAAGGACTCCAAAACTTTTAACTGAGTTTTTTTTGGCTGAGGAGGGGTACCCATTTCAGTTGGGCAGAAATTGGAGTTCAATATGTCTTGTGTGCCTGGAGCCAGGACAATAGCCATCTTATCTGAGTTTATTGCTAATCATCCAGTCATGGATGAATAGCGTATTTTGGAAGAACATTTTGGAGTCTATTAAATTGTTGAAAAGAAGTTGTATATCATATACATATTTGAAGATTCTCACCTTCAGTTTCCTCAGAGTAAGTACTAGTAGATGTATAAACAAATTGAAAAGGTGAGGGGACAAGGATGACCCCTGAGGTACCCCGTAGGTGAGTTAGACCTTAGGAAAACCAAAGGGAGACAGATGGACCAACTGGGAACAGTCTTTTAAGAAGGAGACAAAACATTCCAGCGCCGTGCCCTGTATACCCGCGGCTTTGACACAATCAACCAGAAGCTTATGGTCGTGAAGTACTGGGTATTTTAAGCCCAGCGGTGCAGGGGAACACACCCTATGACTTTGGGGTTCTTCCTGTTTCAGACCTACAGAAACACAGAGTCTTCTGGGTGAAGTCAAAGATCAGTTTATTGGCTGCAGACCAATTACAGGCGTCCTAGAAGTACAACAGCGTGTATGTTCTCAGGAGACTGCTGAAAATCACAGAAACGGGCTTCTCCTTAAATACAGAATTTCCTGCCTCAGGCATACATTCTTTAGTTTACGATATGGCTATTACACGTATACATTACAAAACGAAAAGGCAGAGTCATGATGACCATCCCACATTCCAGTTAAGCCAGCCCGCAATTATTTACACAGCAAAGCTCAGATCCCACATCAGATATCGATAGGCCCCAATAAACATGAGCATCTCCTGTTTTGGGAAACAAGCCATAAAGCAGGAACAGTCAGGTGTGAAAGAGATTAGCTGGAGGCTCGTGTAGGATGAAAAGACTTTATGGTGTGTCAAGCCCTGATGCTAATCACAGGTGGCCAGAGGACGGGGAACTCGTGAGACCAGTTTGACCTGGGGCAGCGGAGCAAAGCTGCCCAGGTCACAGAAAAGTCAAGGAAAGGCACATGTGCTCTAAAAGGCCCGTTTTAGCTTCATGCTATATAGCCTATGTGAGGGCAACCATAAGATGGCCACCGATACAAAATGGAACCCACGTAGTGATGTGAAATAGCGTATACACAGTGCATTCATAGCTAAAACGTTACAGAAAGCACTCGTACATACCGCATTAACCATTCGCGGTTCACTACTACCAGGATAGACAGGGGTAGGGCCCTGCCTCCTACGCGGTCCCAAATTCAAAAGTACGACAGACCCTCCTTTTGCCCTTACATAGGCAATAACTACACTCATTTCAATCCAAGTCTAGGTCAATATTCATGAAGTCATGGAGATGTTGCTGTAGCATCATCCTATTACTTAGCTCATCCCTCGATACAGGTTTCCTTACACATATTGTAGCACAGAGGCCACATATCGCAGGAGCACACTGTATGCACAGGCAGAACAGGAAAAGGATGGCTAAGATCATTCCAATGACCATCAGAACTTTCCAACCCCAGGCAGATATCAGTTCCCAGAACCATCCCACCAGTGACCAATCTCCTTTATCCACGTGTATGGACTCAGATATTTTATGAAGTTTGGAGATGGCCTGATAAACTGTTGGAGCGTTGTCTGGTATGAAAATGCAACAACTGGATTGGATAACCTTACATACCCCACCGCGGTCTGCAAGTATGATGTCTAGAACCATGCGGTTCTGCAAAGTCATGAGGCGATCCGCTTGGAGCTCAGCTGTCAAATTACCAAGGGCACCGGCCGTAACATTAACAGTGGATTCAACCACACGAGTCAGCTGTCTCAGGTTCCTACTATTGACCATAGGTCCCCAAAACGGCAGGAAACCCAAAAAGAAATCTCCCGCTTCCTGACCGGCAGTATCCTCCTTACTAATCACGCCTCTCACAACTCTGGTCTTGTGATAGTCGGAGGCGGCAGTAAATGTTGGCGGTAGCAGATTTGCAATATAACATGTGCCCGAGAAATCAGGGGGCAACCATGTATATGCTCGGTCATTGCAGATAAAATATGTACCCTTGGCAGCCAAAAACGCAGGGGAAAACTGTGACGGAAAAGTGTACGTTTCAGTACAGTCACTTCTTCCCAGTTGAGCTCTAGGATTCTGACCATTACCTTGCAAACAGAACCGACCTATGTGGGGTACGACCCAGATTGGGGATTAGATTTTCCGCTGTCTTTCACCTAGATTAATACTATACCCCGTTGCGTTCCACCCTACATAAGCTCTCAACTCTTCTTTTGGAATGGATGAGTATGCATCGATATCTCTACTCATATCGGCAACTCCTTTCACTAAAGCTTTGTTATTGGTGCTAGGTCTGATGGAACGCGGTTGTCGCGGGGAGTACGCATCTAGTGCATAGAGAAACATGGTCTGGAATGCCCATGACGATCCATTGTAACTATACGGCAGCACTAGATAGGGAATACCCTTATTAATGGTATGTGGCATTAAACCGCACACCCAACAATTTGTTGTATTCATGACTAGTTGGTGCTGGTGCAGGAGCTGAATAAACGAGTTATTCACAAACTCTGATCGTCTAGCTTGTTCATGTTCAGGCAGAGGGTGAAAAGAGTGTGAGGAGGTAGTAGGAGGAGGTATAGGCTGTACAGTGGGGACAATGGGCTCTTGAGAGGAGAAGAATACAAATCCTACAGTAAACACTACCATACTACATAATACAAACAAGCATAAAAATACAAAACGTTTGGTTTTCATTATTTTACATATTCTTGCTTTAAAGTTCATTTCCTCAGTGAGTCTCTCCATCTTACAAAACTCCATCCTCTAATCGTGCCGCTCGCGGCGGGTGAGTATCTTCTGCTAAGGAGTACGCCTGTCAGTCCAGGGAACGCCCTAGACCAACCAGAACCGTCGACCTAACGTCTTCGGCCTGTACCCCAGAGTCTTGGCACCGCGACCCTGCGGCTGAACCCGGATGGTGGTTCGAAAAACAAAAATCAAGAAAGTCCTTCAGATGGGAGAGCTCTGGTTATCAAAAAAATAACAAGGTAAAAGGAAAAGAATATTTATTTGTCCATGGGCCTTGGCCTTAGATTGTAACGAAAACGGCCAGGCACTCTTTGATCTTGAAACAAAAGTTCAGGCTCTGTAGTGTCCAATCGAATTGACGGTGGCACAGCTTCTTGCAAAATATCGTCACTTTCCTGCGCTGAAGCTGTGCCTTTTATGCGTGCATCACTGAACGGCACAAAACGAGGTACAGTGTCTGTTTCAGAATCTGCGATACCCTCCTGGACCCACTGGTCATACGGCAGAGGCAAAGGGATCCTTTTGATGTGGGCGCCGTGGATCCAGTTTTTCTTCCCCTTCACTCGAACAGCTGATCTTGTAGACAGTAGTACGAGGTGAGGGCCAATCCAGCGGGACTCATCGTTGGTTTTCCGCTGAAAATTTTTCACCAAGACCCACGTGCCAGGGTCGATAGGGTGTCCTGGAGCCTCAGAGGCCTGGGGGAGAGTATCATGCACCTGTTGGTGTAAAACACGCAGTTTAACCGTCAAATCATACAAGTAATCAAGCAGTACTGGATGTTCGATTTCACTGAATTTCGTCGGTCTTGGCACACCCCATACATTAGCCGGGCGGCCAAAAACGACCTCGTAGGGACTAAGTCCCACTCGTGAGTGCACGGTCATTCTTGTGGATAGGAGTGCTAGAGGCAAAGCGTCAGGCCATTTAAGACCGGTGCTTGCCTGGATTTTGGCCAATTTTAGTTTTAGAGCGCCGTTGTAGCGCTCCACTAGTCCAGCTGATTGGGGGTGGTTTGCAGCGTGAAACTTCTGCCTTATACCTAGTCCCTCACACACATTCTTCATCACTTTACCCACAAACTCACTTCCATTATCACTCCACACCATTCTTGGCATTCCAAACCTAGGGAAAAATTCCTTCACAAGGGCTTTGGCTGTGGACAGAGAAGTGTTATCTTTTAGAGGATAGGCCTCTATCCATTTTGAGAAAGCGCAAACAACCACCAATACATATTTCAGGTTGTTGCACCTTTCCATGTGGATAAAATCCAACTGCAAAACTTCAAATGGATATGATGGAGGCGCAAAATGACCAGCTGGAGTTGGGGTTCCCCTACCAGGGTTGTACTTCAAGCATACCATACAATTCTTGACCACATTCTCTGCACACTTAGGAATTCCAGCATTCTGCCATACTGGAGCCAACAACTTACAGATTCCTTTCGTACTGATGTGTGCCATTCCATGTGCCATAGTAACCACTGGAAGCACATATGCATCAGGTAACAACCATCGCCTATGTTCTGACAAATCAATCCAACAACCATTCTCATCTAACTTACCCATACTTTCTCTCCACTTGCTTAACTCTTTCTCTGTGGCTTCAGCTTGAAGGGACTTTACACTTTCTATTGTGTTTTCACACATTCCAAAATCATCAACCCATCTGGCAGGGCCTGCAACATACATTCGAGTCTTCACATCTTTTGCTGTTTCTTTCGCGACTTCATCAGCAAACGCATTACCACGACCAACATCATCAGTGATTTTCTTGTGCGCACTGCATTTCATAATCGCAACTTGCAACGGTAGGGTCAGCGACTCAAGGAGATCATTCACCAACTTGCCATTCTGAATCTTAGCTCCATGCGAAGTCAGGAACCCACGTTCCTTCCACAATCGCCCAAAACTATGAGCCACGCCAAAGGCGTACTGGCTATCTGTGTATATATTCACTTTCATTCCTTCAGACAACACGCATGCTCTCGTAAGGGAAATCAATTCTGCTGCTTGAGCCGAATTCTGTGGCACACGCGCAGTTTCAACAATCGTGTGCAAAGTCATGATAGCATATGCAGCAGTCGTATCACCATTTGGAAGCTTGAAACACGAACCATCCACCCATAAGGTACCATCACACTCAGTCAGGGGAGTATCTTTGAGATCTACTCTCCCTTTCGTTTCTTCCTCTGTTCTGAACAGACAATCATGTTGCTCAATCTCATCTAGGTCTGCTGGAATTGGTAATAGTGTAGCTGGATTCAATGTGTTACATCTCTTTATGTGTATATGGTTTGCTAACAGTGTCAGCTCATAACCAGATAATCGCGCACTAGTTAAGTGCTGTGTCTTGGTCCTGTTTAACAATGTGTCCACAGCATGTGGAACCATGACAATCAATGTATTATCCATTACTAGTCCAGCAGACTGTCGAATAAACATAGCTGCGGCGGCTGTGGCTCTCAGTCAACTTGGCAATGCCCTCGCTACAGGGTCCAAGGTTGATGAAAAGTATGCGCATGGACGCGGTCTGTCGCCAAAAGGCTATGTTAACACTGATAATGCGCAACCATCTTTCTCATGAACATACAATGTAAAAGGCTTGCTGTAGTCAGGGGTACCCAACACAGGAGCTGAACACAATGCATTACGCAATTCCAAAAAACTCTTCTGACACTCTTCAGACCATGGAATAGGATTCGGTGTGTCTTTGCATGTCAATGCTAACAAAGGTTTTGCCAACAAGGAAAAATTAGGAATCCAATGCCTACAGTATGAAGTAATGCCCAAGAAAGCACGCACTTCTCTCTGTGTTCTTGGCACACTCAACTGTGCAATGGCTTGAATTCTTTCTGGGGTCAGTTTCCTTCCCTCCTTCGATAAGAGATGACCTAAGTAGGTCACCTCTTGTCGTCAATATTGCAGCTTTGAGAGAGACACTTTGTGATGGAAGGCAGACAAATGACGCAACAATGACAAGGTAGCGTTTTTGCAAATCTTTTCAGTATCCGCGGCGATCAGTAAATCGTCGACGTACTGAATGAGGATAGCGCCACTAGGTAAAACAAGTGCATCAAGCTGCGCTTTTAGAGCCTGACTATATATTGATGGACTTTCACAGTAGCCTTGTGGAGCGCGTTTAAAGCGGAAGCTGCGACCTCCTAAACTGAAGCCAAAAATGTCTCTGCTCTCCTCTGCAATTGGGATGCTAAAGAAAGCATTCTTTAGATCGATCACTGAGAACCATGCAGCGGAGGCTGGAATCATGGTTAACAAGGCAGTTATATCAGGGACAACTGGAAACTGTGGCACAACAATCTTATTAACCTCTCTAAGATCAATCACGAATCTGTAAACAGGTGGCTGTGAAGGGTCCGTTCGTTTTAAGACAGGTAAAACAGGACTATTGCAAACGTTGCCTCTTGTCTCTTCAATTACACCCTTTTTAATCAAATCACTGACAATTGCTAACAATGCTTTCTGACCTTCATTGGAGATCTTGTACTGGGGAATACGTGGCAATTTGACATTGGCTTTTAAAGTGACCACATATGGCGGTATTTCCAAGAGACCCACATCATTGGGACCAGTGGCCCAAAGGGCATCCGGAAGGGATGACAATTCAGGTGGCATTGCGTTTTTAGACAAATACATTGGGGAAATCACTTTCTTACCTAATGTAAGTTGTACTCCCGAGGGAGAACAATATAGTGTTGCATGCAATCTTTTTAGTAAATCTAAGCCTAGTAAATTTTCACCACAACCTGTTGTTAGAATGAGGGGTGCTTTTAGCTCACAAGGTCCAACAGAAAGAGACATAGGACTAGAAATCGGGTTCCTAACTGGGGCGCCAGAAAAACCTACTGAGACATTCATTTCGCCAGACAAAGGCGCGCCAGGGAGTTTTGAATGCATGATTGAACTCTTTGCAGCACCAGTGTCTAGCAGAAAGGGCTCCGTTACATTTGCTGTAGTTACTTTAACATAAGGTCCGCTCTGATCCACTGGCACTGAAACAACTCCCTCTCTCTGTCTACGGCTGTCCTAGTAATCATAATCTTCTACATTGTCATCTTCTGCATAATAATCATTATTGTAATACTGAGCTGTATTACCAGTCGCGTTGGCTTGCTGATCAAAGCTATTTATGGTATTTTGAGGCGGAAGAGGACGCGCGTTCTGGAGAACGTTTCCACGCCCTCTGCCTCTAGGAGCTTGTTGACCACCTCTACCTCTTGCACCATACGCATTACTGTTACGCTGCATTAATTTAGGGCAACTATATTTAAAATGACCTTCCTCTTTGCAATATGAACATTGGTTGGGACCTACAGGAATTCGTGGTTGATAATACCCATTCATTTGCTGACTATTCTGAAACTGTTGGGGCTGGTGATAGACACCTTGTGTTTGCCTATAATTATTCTGTCCTCCACGTGGCGGATAGGCCTGTTGCAAAAGGACCTTTGTCTTTGGTTCTTTCGTTTTCTTATCTGTTCTATCCTTCTCATCTTTGTCCCTATTCTCATAATACTGTGCAGTAGCCAGTATTTGCGCTGAAGAGGAAACAGCCCAAGAACTTTCTGAGTCTTTTAATTTCTTACACAACTCGGGGAGTAGATTCTGCACAAACTTATCAACGAATAACCGTTGGCCACCTTCAGTACTCATGTCTTGACTACTGTGGTCGATAAACGTTTCTTCAAACCTGGTGAAGAAATCGGACACTGTCTCATCTTTCTTCTGCTTACATGCGGATAGTTTGTCCCAATTTACGCGCATCGCGGGCATTATGGTCTTCATGTATGTAATAATTCTACCAGGGAGCGCTGCTATGAGGGGCTCAGGTTTTGCACCACCAACTTGTCTAGTGTCTGCGGCAATGATATTAGCCCATGTGTCCCCTAGTTCTGCAGCGTGATCTACATTACGAATGGATCCCCATAAAGGCTGTGGAACCACATTCCCAAACAGCATATCTATGTCGGCTAGATTCATTACACATGATTCTGCAGTTTGTGACAACTCCTTATAATATCCTGCAGGGTTTTTACGGGGATCAGGCAATGTCTGTTTAAGTGCTAACACCTCAGATCGCTTCCATGGGACATGTACCCAAACACGCTGAAAATGTGCTGGAGCAGCAACAATACCTCGAGCGGCATCAGCCGCAACAGCTTCCTTCCATACCGGAGGTACTTCTCTCATGGGGTATTGTCGCGCTTTTCCCTCCTTCCCCACAGGGAAATCCTGGTCAAACAATGATTGCTGACAATCGCCATTTCTGAGGGACAGTAAAGTCGCAACTGCTTTATCTACATTGGGGCCCACAATTACACCTGTTTGGAAATCAAATCGCACTCGACACAATTCCTGTGGGTTTGGGTTTGCATCCTTATCCTCCAATTCCTCACAGAGGAATTCACACATTTTATCAAAGACATACCTCTGTTTTGGGGCATCCCATTGGTGAAAAACGTTAACAACCTGTTCCACATCATAGAGTGAAGGGAAACCAATCCACCTACGCGCCAAATGATCTAACACCTCTTTCTCTTCGGGACCAGGTAGCTGACTGCGCAATTGCTTACGCTGTAAACCAGGTGTCGCACTAGATGACCCAAAGAGAGGCGACATTAAACTAGTAACTACATTAGCCAGTCGTTGTCGTGCTGAAGGAGAAGTTGAGGCGAAAACGGGGGGATAGACAGAGGGAAGAAAAACAGATTCAGATACAGGTACCGGGGTAGTGTGAGAAGGAGCGCCAGGGTAAACCGCTGGTGCGCTAGGCAAAGTCGCAGGAAGCGCGGGGGTAACAGGTAGCAAAACTGGCGGCCCTTGAGAGGGCTGCCCTGCAGGGATAGGAGCCAGCTAAAGAGGAGCTGGCAACTGCGGGAAGGCTTGCAGCATATTTACTAGAGGCTGCGCATTTACAAGCTGTGGAGGTGCGGTGGCATTTTGCGCATATGGGGGTGGTGAACTTAACAAATGGGACATTAGGGAATCTTTCTCATTCTCTTTTGTCTCATCTTGCACAAGGGGTGACAAAACAGGGTAACATTTATCAATCCCTAGTTTGCGCTGTCTATGTAACTGTTCCTTCATTTGTTCCTCCTCATTATCTTTAAATTGCACAGCTGCTTGCATCACTGACATACCTCTCTCTCTCTTATCCCTTTTCGCTAGCTTTATTTCCTTCTGTTTGGCTTCCTTTCGCCATAGGCGGAAAGAATCAAACATCGCCGGCCGGGCTTTCTTTTTAAACAATTTAACTTCCAAATTATCTAAGATATCTGTATCGAAACTACCATTTTGGGGCCATTTTAAAACACCGTCCTTTCTGGTGTATCGGATCCATATTTCATTATATGCAATGGGGCCCACGCCATGTTTTACATAAAGCTCATAAGTAGGAGTTCCAATTGGAGGAACCGGACATGAATCCTCTAACTGGAAATCCCTTCCACAACCCAAACAAAACAATCTACAAAATACACTAGAACCAGGCATCTTCGCTCACTAGTCTAGTTTCAAACGTCAAAGGATTATCGAATACGATAGTCTCGTGAATACACGAGTCCTCTGGCTTTGGGACTTGCAAGCACCAAATCAAAATGATCCCGAAGGATACCAAATTCAAACTGGGAGACGCTCCACTTATACTTAACTGAATATTGATGATCGATGGCGTCACCAGAAGACTCTCTCGATTGTTTCGCTCTACCAAAAATCGTCAAGGGTCCAAAACAGGGCAATTAATCAGGGCAGCAGTCCTTCATAGCCGTCGGGACGCGGAGAACCTCGCAGAAAAGACTTTCGGACCACGTCGACATGCAGGGGTCGATGAAGTGGCGGCCTTCCTCCAGAATTTCCACACGAAGCTCCTCACGAACCTTTGGCTTGGACCGGTACCGCTGAAATCGCCCCATGTTGGGCGCCAACTGAAGTACTGGGTATTTTAAGCCCAGCGGTGCAGGGGAACACACCCTATGACTTTGCGGTTCTTCCTGTTTCAGACCTACAGAAACACAGAGTCTTCTGGGTGAAGTCAAAGATCAGTTTATTGGCTGCAGACCAATTACAGGCGTCCTAGAAGTACAACAGCGTGTATGTTCTCAGGAGACTGCTGAAAATCACAGAAACGGGCTTCTCCTTAAATACAGAATTTCCTGCCTCAGGCATACATTCTTTAGTTTACGATATGGCTATTACACGTATACATTACAAAACGAAAAGGCAGAGTCATGATGACCATCCCACATTCCAGTTAAGCCAGCCCGCAATTATTTACACAGCAAAGCTCAGATCCCACATCAGATATCGATAGGCCCCAATAAACATGAGCATCTCCTGTTTTGGGAAACAAGCCATAAAGCAGGAACAGTCAGGTGTGAAAGAGATTAGCTGAAAGCTCGTGTAGGATGAAAAGACTTTATGGTGTGTCAAGCCCTGATGCTAATCACAGGTGGCCAGAGGACGGGGAACTCGTGAGACCAGTTTGACCTGGGGCAGCGGAGCAAAGCTGCCCAGGTCACAGAAAAGTCAAGGAAAGGCACATGTGCTCTAAAAGGCCCGTTTTAGCTTCATGCTATATAGCCTATGTGAGGGCAACCATAAGATGGCCACCGATACAAAATGGAACCCACGTAGTGATGTGAAATAGCGTATACACAGTGCATTCATAGCTAAAACGTTACAGAAAGCACTCGTACATACCGCATTAACCATTCGCGGTTCACTACTACCAGGATAGACAGGGGTAGGGCCCTGCCTCCTACGCGGTCCCAAATTCAAAAGTACGACAGTCGACCCCGTCAAATGCAGATATTTTGAGAAGCACTAGCGCCTGTGTGGTGCCTTTATCAACCCCTACCCTTATATCATCCAACACGGATAAGATCGCTGCTTCAGTTGAATGGGTCGGGTGGAAGTCTGCTTGATGGAAATCAAGAAAATGGCTTTCCACAAGGAAGGTGCCAAGACATTTGGTGACATGTGCTCCCAGAACTTTGACCAAGTAAGGAGGCAATAAGACGGGGTTGTAATTATTCAGTATGTTATTGCTTCCTTAAAGGAACTAGGAACTATACCTTGAATTAGGGAGGCATTTAGTAAGAATAAAGCAAGATCAGGGAACAGAGAAAACACTTGTTTTAGCACTTGTGCAGGACAGATATCAGAAGGAGAGCCAGATTTTACTTTAACCAAGAGGTCAATGAAATGTGCTTTGTTGATTATAGGCAGTTCGACTAATGATTTAGGATTCTTAGTGACAGTAGGTAAATTTCCAGAAGGGGAGCTTAAAGCAATGCTGTCTTTGTTTCATAAAAGGATTGAGTAGAAGGTATGTTTACAGTCACTCTTTTGGGGTTTGATAGTTCGGACACAGTAGCAAATATATCCTTAGATTTGTTAGTTGAGTTCAGAATTTTTCCAAAAAAGAAGACAGCTTTTGCTTGTAGAATAGGACTCTTATATTGTTTAAGCTGGGCCTGATAGGTTTCCCTTTTGTTTGGCAATTTCTTCACCAGTTACGTACAGACCAGCGAAGAGCTAATTTGGCAAGTTTGAGATCATTGGAGAACCATTTCTGGACATCATGGCACCTGACAAGCCTGAGTTTCCGTAGGGGAGCATGTATATTGCTATAGAGTTTTCTTTGTGGCTGTCACAATTAGTTATCGCACAAAAGCGTGGTGGTGGGTTAAGGGTCTGTGTGGACTTGAGAAACCTAAACAAAGCCATTTGAGTGGCCTCTCATCCCTTACCCAAGATACAGGAGCTATTAGCTCAGATTTATGGTACATGGTTCTTTAGTAAATTGGACTTAGCTTCTGTGTACCATCAAGTTACATTAGAGCCTAGTTACTGCCACTTTACAGCATTTGTGTGACCCATGGGCACATTTCAATATTGTAGGATGCCATTTGGGTTGGTATCTGCAGCGTTGGTGTTTCAAAGGATCATGCACCAGATGTTTCATGGGACGAAGGACATCAATGCTTGTCAGGATCATGTTCCTATTTTCGTATCCATGGAAGAAGAATACAATACAGTTCTAGAACAAGTTTTCATGATACTACAAGAAAGGGGAGTGACACTTAAGATTGACAAATGTACATTTTTAAATCCATAAGTTGAATATTTAGGTTAGTTAGTTTCGGGCAATGGTGTTGAACCCAGGCCAGGGTTGGTAGAAGGCATAATTGATGCTCCCGCGCCCAAAGACAAAAGTTGGCTTGAAATCATTTATGGGAATGTGTGAGTTTTGTTCACGTTTTATACCAGACTTTGCTTCACATATAAAGCCATTTACTGTGATACTAAAGAAAGATGTAATTTTGA
The DNA here is from genome assembly GCF_964204655.1 of Triturus cristatus. Taxonomy (NCBI): domain Eukaryota; kingdom Metazoa; phylum Chordata; class Amphibia; order Caudata; family Salamandridae; genus Triturus; species Triturus cristatus. The sequence continues at coordinate 320,701,583 of NC_140581.1, forward strand.
TTTGGGATGATCACTGTCCAGAATCCTTTGAGTGGGTAAAAAACAGCTGGTGAGTCCAAGGATATTGAAGCCATTCAACACTAATTTGATGTGTTGCATAACTGTTAATGCTAATAATTGTGGTCAGGGTGCAGTGCTCACTCAACAGGAAGGCACTGTTGAGCAAACAATTAGTAATGCTTCGAGGGTGCTTAGAGGTTCTGAAGTAACATTTTAAACTATTGAAAGAGAAATTGTTGGCATGCTGGTGGGCTATCCAGAAATTCAAACCATATGTGTGGTGAACTAATTTAGTGATTCAAACCGATCACAATCCATTGTTATAAACCTTGAGAGGGGGGAAAGAATTATGGGAAATTACCCAGCACATCGCCAGACTTTCTACCAAATTGCTTTATTTTTATTTTGAAGTCATTTTGAAGTGGTGCACATACAGGATGTACAGAATGTCAGGGCTGACTGTTTATCCAGATTCACAGTTAGTTCGACATCAGATGAAGATAGTGATGAGTTATGTGAGGAAAGCTGCTTGAATGCTTCAGTTATTTTGCAAACAACGAGAGAACCCAAGTAATCTGAGAGAGACCTGGAGTACAAGTAATTATACGGTAAAAATTGTCTCTTACAACATAGGTGAAAGACAATGGTAGTCACAGTGATACAATAAAGACTGTGTTATAGGAATCCCAATAGGAATTTAAATACTTTTATTTACATCATGAATAAATATAACATGGAAAGTGTGATAGTATACAAGAAGAAAGATTCGAAGAACTCACGCATAGTAGTGCGTGGCCTAAATGCAGCAGTTAGGCTACATCCTTTGGAAAGCACCATTGCTAAATACAAAGAAATGGGGGGCATTGCGGAACACCGGGACCACCACGTCCCTATGGCTTAGTTGACAGTAATGGAGGGGCGTCACAGACCTCCCCATGCCCTGGGGACCACCACCTGCCTCAGGCAAATAGCTTTCCAAACTGGGAGTGGGGCCGTGTGGTCCCCCTCTCCAGCCATATACGGCCCCAGGGACCACCAACTCACTGGGCCGGCCCATGCACAACAAAGGAAGGGGGGCCATGTGGCTCCACTCCTGGAGCCTTTAATAGACCTAGGGACTGCCAGTTACTGATATGTTCCGGGGTGCCCACCACCGGGACATAGCTGTTTGCTGTTGCTTTCTGGGAGCTTTGACAGCTCCTGCCAGGCAAAAGCAAACACTCAGGTTTCAACAGGTGGGAGCTGTCAAAGTGTCCCACCCGCTATAAACAGATGTTTCATCTGTTTCGCTGCCTGCAGACATGATGGCAGGGAGAGAGATGAAACGATTGCTTCTGCATGGAAGAAGCTGCCTGGAGGCTCCCCGCGGTCCTGATCCTGAACACTGGGTGCCAATGGGCACCCAGGAGACATGGCCTAGCCCAAGGGGATGGGGTCCCTGTGCCGAAATTGTCCCGGGGATGGGTGCCGCATAGCCCCTCCTCCCCTGTTCCATGAAGGCCGGACCCTCCCCCATTAAGTGTGTTTTCTAGGCAATTCCATGGATGCCACTCACAGACCCAATGAGACACTCATGCAACCACTCACAGATCCACTCAGACACTCATGTACCCACTCAGAAGCTAACGTACCCACTCACAGACTCACTCAAAGACTCACGCATCCACTCACATACCCTCTCAGAGAATCACTCACCCTCTCACAGACCCACTCAGAAACTCGTGCACCCACTCACAAACTGATTCACACACTCATGGAGTCACTCACAAACCCACTTAGACACTCTCACATATACTCACAGACCCATCCAGACACTCATGAACCCACTCAGACATTGACACACCCACTCAGACACCCACACGCCCAGTGAGACACTTATGCAGGCACTCAGAGCCCCACTCAGAAACTCGCACACCCATTGAGACCCTCACACACTCACTCACACACTCATGGGTGGAGAGGAGTTGGCCTAACGGCTAGGGCGGCCGACCACGAATCTGGGGAACTGGGTTCGAGTCTCGGCAATGACGCTGAACATCCTGTGATTCTGGGCAAATCACTTAATCTCCCCGTGCCTAACAAAAATGAATTTGACCTCATGTAATGCAACTGGTGCTATGTAAAGCGCTCTGATACCCGATTCGGGTCAAGTTCGCGCCATATAAATCTCTGTAAAAAAAAAAAGTGCAAATGTTACAGGTTACAGTTAGCAAATAACATTTAAAAACATAAAAAATTTACTTTAAAAAACCAAAGGTTACAGGGATGTTATAACCTTAAAAATTCACTGAAAAAAACAAAGGTTACAGGGATGCTATATTTAGGCTCAGATTTCACTTGTAAAAAACCAGTGAAATTCAGCAGTTATAGTTACCTGAGATAACTATAACGGTCAGTGACATCATGGTGACATCACTGATGACATTTCATATGACATCACTGATGACATCTCAAATGACATCACTGATGACATCATCCACTTGCACCCCATACAACCTCTCATACACCCACTCCTACTCCCACACAACTACTCACATACCCATTCACAGACACATGCAAGTACTCACACAACCACTCACCTATCCATAGAGCTACTAACACACCCACCTTCTGATCTATAGAGCCACTCACAGATCCACTCACTGTTACAGACACACAACCACTAACTCACCCATCATTTAGACACAGACACTGACACACCCACTCATAGACCCATACAGTCACTCACACACTGAGTCAGTCACCCATACAGCTACTCACACCCTTACTCAATCACCCATACAGTCACTCACACATTCACTCACTTACTAATACAGATACTAACACATGTACACCCTCAACTATACAGTCACTGACACAAGCACACACTCACCCATACAGTCACTCACACACCCACTCACTCACCCATACACCACTTATGCACCCACTTACTCACCTATACAGCCACACACACACCCCAACACTCACTTTTACATGCCTCTTACATACCCACTCACTCACCCATACACCACTGACACATCCATACAGCCACTCACAGAGCCACTCAGACACCGATACAGCCATCCACACATCCACTCATCCACCCTTACAGCCAGTCACACGCCCACTCACTTACCTATGCAGCGTCTCACATATCGACTCACTCACCTATACAGCTACTCACAAACCCACTCTCTCACCCTTAAAGCTCATCACACAGACACTCACTCACCCATGCAGCTGTTGCAGGGATTCTGCTCATGCAAAGAAATATGCACACGAAACCAGGACCTCAGTGAATTGCGGTGTACCAAAAACTCACCTCAGTACCCAGAACCCCTATCCGACTAGCATCAGTGTCTCTCTCATTCGTTCTCCATATCATCTCAAAGCTATCAATGATTAGACTTTTCATTATTATTCTCATATCAGTCCACAACAAGAGTAATCAGAGACACAGTAAAGTTTAGAATGTTTATTTTTAACTACGTGCCCTAAGGAGCAGTACTTTGGCTAACATAAGCAGACAAATGATTAAAAACAAAACCATCAGCATTGTTACAATACCATAGAAAATGAATGGAGAAATCATATTACAAATGATAGTGGAATACAACCACCCTCCCTTCAGAAGTAAGCTAGTTTTATGAAACTAATAGAAGGTCTCTAGGCTTGAATGGGGAACCCCATACCATAAATATCAGCTTAGGTGAATCACATCACAGGATCAGCTCTGCTCTGTGTCTGGAAAAGGTTTTCTCCAAGTGTCTGAATCATGCATGCAAGTGCAATAGTAAAGGCATCGGAGTTTCAGATATTTGCAGCTGTGTGTGTGTTATGGCTAGAGCGTGGGCCGATCAACCTGAATTCAAAAGCATACATTGTTATTTGACCTTGACGGCTTCTGCACACAGTGTTCAGACTAAGGTCGCGGTGCACGTCTAGGGATGTGAACAACAGACCGTTCTCATGTGAAGAAAAAGCAAGCAAGCAGTTTTTCTTGTAATAACAGCTACCTGCAGTGTCATGTGCAAAAGCAGCAAAGTGGCAAGATGTCGTTTTACATCTAAGGCGCATATGCTAACATAGCAATGTGTGTACATCTCCACTACACCTTCCCTTGATTGGACCACAAACAAAATAGGGAAGCAAAGTAGGAACGCAGACTTCAAGTTCGATTGAGATAGAACCAAGTTCATGTATTGCCAATCCATATAATTGGTAGTGACAGTTCGAAACGTGTTCTAAAAAGCAAAAAATTAAAACATCTCGCAGAGGAGTGACAGACCCTAATGTGGAGTAAAAAGAAAAATTTTAAAAATCTGGGTTTGACCTGCGGAAGAAGGACAACTTCCAAGTTAATCCATCAACGTGTAGGCACAATAATTAGCAACTGCCTCCAAGAGGAAGTCATTATAATGTTCTGTAAAAGATTCCGCCATCCAGTCAAGTAAAGTAAATGAACATACATGTTCATCGATAACTGGAGCCTCTAGCACAATCAAAGGACAACTTGCGTCTTCAAGATAACTTCTCGCCAAGAAGTCATATGCTGCCGCATATATATCCCCATTCCCTAGGACTCCATGTACCACTCCACAGGCCATAATCCTGATGCCACAACAGTCCAACTCATGAGCCACTAAGGGACTCATTAGTCGATCATAATCCGGGGCAGGAGACGCCGTGTTTAACAGCCACAAATTGAGAGCCCATTCAGATGGGCACTCTAGGCAATGGAAAACAGGTTGAACGCAAGTAAAGTATGAGAACCGGAAGGATAATCCATAGGCTACGCTTAAAGTGGCCAGTGGTAATGTTCCATAGTATTCAAGCATCCGGTTACGCAGTTGAAGCAGCCGGGGCAGGCTGTCGTCTGATACAGACCGTGCAGCCATTGCGGAACAAACAAACAGGCTGCCGAATAAGCATGCTTAGATTCGGTCGCCAGTTGCGCCGAATGGTCAGTGTAAATGACACAATGATAATTCTCGAGCAGGCGCAAGGACAGAGGAGCTGGATGACAAATTCATACTGCAAATACTCCTTAGTCTGCAATGAGGCATCAAAGATGTAAGGAAGTGGCCCATTGTATCCAACGTGGATGCAAAGCTTTAGAATTAGGTACGCTGGCTTTCGTTACTGCCTCTAGGGCAGGCTACGTTGTGACAACCAACATGCGTTTCCCCTGCGACAGCGCTCTCTCTTTCAGAATCGCCATCTGCACGGCAGTCAAAACGTTCTCGACAGTGGAAATGCGCATTTCAGCCGAAGTGTACAAGTTTGATTTGTAAGCAATGGGGACTGTGTCGCCCTCATTGAACGTTAAGTACGTGAAACCCACTGCGCCAGGCACAATTCTTATTACCAGGTTAGTGTGGTTATCACGCGTCAGTAAGTATTTCGAAGCAAGAAGATCAGCCTGCAAAGATTGCAAGATAGCTGAATGTTCTGGCAGCCAGCTCGATTTGAAAAAAGTAGGTTCTACTAAGGCATATAGAGGCTTGACGCGCTGGGCGTAATCGGGACTGTAAGTACGTCTGAAATTCAAAAAACCCAGCAAAAATTGTCGTTTTTTCAGAGTTTTGGGAGCGCGCAAACATGCGCATTTCTCCAGGAAGTGAGGTGCTAAACCTCGAACTTCGTTGTTGACTTCATAGCCCAAAAACAACACTGTATACTCTGCAATGTGTGATTTTGCAAAGTTAAAACCGAAGTCCGCAAACATAACAATTATGCGGTCAACGCGACACAGATGCGGCCATAATTCATTGCCTGTGAGATAGATATCATCAACATACGAGTACGTATCAGGGTCAATGCTCTCCAACAGAGAGACTACACGCGCGGCAAAGACACCAGGGCTGTTTTTGTAGCCCATGGCTAATCTTTTAAACTGTTTCTGTTTGCCACCAGAAGTAAAGGCTGTCCACTAACTGCTAATAGAGGACAGGTTATGGCTATAAAAGCCATTGATGATGTCAAGTGTGGTCTTAAACGTTTTTCTCACGAGACTATCGAGGGCAGAACTGTGGGTGTTCAGTACCGCGCAGGTCTGACAATGAAAGTTCAAATGCCGATAATCCAAAACTAGGCGGTACGACCCATCAGGTTTGGTTACATTGAAAAGAGGATTATTCTTGGGTGACACACATGTCTCAATTACACCTTGACATTCCAATTGTTCAAAGATTTCTGCGACGTGAGATCTAGCTTTGCGGCGCATGGAATATTGGGGTTGTGGCTGGGGCATAGACCGTAATGGCATCTCATGGCTTGGTGACAATTTATCCCACCCAACCCGAGTACGGTACAATGCCGGAGCAAGCACCTGTGCCCTCTCGTCTGCAAAGTTCTGAGCTTGCTCCTTCGGCACAGTGGGCGCGAAACATGGGAGGATTACCTCCTTCCCTCTAGGAGCGGCCATAACGAAAGCTGGGGGCCAGTCCGCCTCTGCTAACAAAATGTCATATGTAGAGGTCAGATTTCCCCCCAAAATCCCTTTTATGGTACGTTGTATGTCACCTTCTATTAAAAGGACTATGTCATATAGTCTGTCAGGGGGAGCCACTCTAGTGTCAGCAGTTTCTACAGTAATAAATGTGTCAGTTGCTGTCGCCTTCAGATATGGACGCAGTGCTTGCCACACTATTGTAACCTCCACTGCGCTATCTAGCAGCGTTAGTGCCCATGTCAGGTTCCGAAGCTGCGTTCTCACTATCTGTGGCATACCTCGCTGTTAGTGCAGCAACCTTCTCTTTCTGAAACGGGGGTCGTTGACGTGCAAACTCTTCCTGCTTGCCGTTACCATCAGCCGGGCGGGGCTGTTCACGTCCTTGTGAGGCACCCCGACCTTTGCCACGTTCTCCTCCACCGGACTGTGAGACCGATGTTTCCTGTGAAGAACGAGGAGAACGTTGTTCATGAACCTGAAATCTATCAGAAGACCTAATTCTAGTGCGATCACGCAATTCATAAGTGCGTTCAGTAGTCACTTGAACCGGTGACGCGAGACGAGACCTCTGTTGCTGCTTTCCCTCTTTCTTAGTTTTCCAGTTTTGTTTAGGAAAAGCTGGACGGTCGTCTTTAGTAGACTTAACCATCTGAGTTTGCGGTTGCGCTGTTGTTTTAGCAAAAGGTTTAACACCCAAACTATTGCGGCCAATGATCTTATAAGCCTCCGCAATAATTTTCGGTAACGGCAGGGTTTATCGACGTCGGCGACGAGGCGCAGCTCATTCGACACTTGAAAGTTGACTGCATCCCCCTTGACGTTAGCAAGGATGAGATCAGCAACTACGTCGAACACACCAACAAGCCTCATTCCTAATTCGACCGCCGCCTTCCGACCGTGCTGGTCCTAAACACGCTTGATCATGGAGGGCAGTACAGTCATACACGGTGTGCCAAAGTAATTCGAGTAGACCGCTGCAAACACTTTATCCCAGTTCTCACAATCAGTTACCTCCGGGACTAAGTCTTTCTGCAAACTAATGGTAAGTATCCTGTGTTTTTTCACAGGAGTACAATTGGGAAATACCGCTTCCAGCTGGTCAAATTTCTCAGCAAGCCAATAAGGCATATCGTCCTTATCCTGGGAGCGCTTGCCCATTACCAAATTAACCATGACAGGACTAATAGTAATCCCGGCCGGGCCAGCTGGTTGCGTCGCAACTCCAGATGCCCCCACCTGGACATTGCGAGAGATGTATTGCACTAAAGCACTATGCACCGCAATCAAGCAGGTGTGGAGTTGACGCAAGTCATCCAGCGGGGCTATATCGTTGATGTGGTGTGAACCCGGCCAAGACTGGCCAAGTGGCCCCTGGAATATACAAGGGACCCAAACGAACCGGTGTAACGGTGTGGGGTAGGGTGCCATTGAACTAAATACGGTGCTGGCAAGCAGAAATGGGAATTTCCTGCGTCCTATACGGCGTGTAATTTGCTGGGACCGCCGTAGGAGTGTATTTGTGAAACGTCTTATCATCTGCATTCACTGCCGGAAAAGTAACCCAAGATTAAAACAGCTCATAGGGAAACGATGCATCGGCACTCACTACAAAGATAATAGACATCCCATCGTCCGACACCCCGAACTGCGTCAAATGACGCCGGAGAGGTTCGCAAATATGCGCTGCAATAGCGACTTCAGCCATAAGGACACAGAGAAGAAAAACAATCTATTTTAAACCGTAGCACAAAAAGGTTATAAAATAAAATGAAACCTTTTTAATTGTCAAGCTTGAGAGAACCTATTTATTAACTATTTAGGTAGGTTTAAACCGTCACTCCCGTCAACCGGAAACAAGAGTGAGGGTGTTGTGGACAAATATAAACACTATTAAGGCGTCTCAATCATAAGACCAAAACGTTAGGTGCACCATGTTGCGGGGATTCTGCTCATGCACAGAACTAGGCACAGGAAACCAGGACCTCAGTGAATTGTGGTGTACCAAAAAACTCACCTCAGTACCCAGTACCCCTATCTGACTAGCATCAGTGTCTCATTCGTACTCCGTATCATCTCGAAGCTACCAATGATTAGACAACCCAGAACAAGCGACTTAGAGTACTCTCAGGAATGGTGGGAATCAGAAACACCTTTTCGTTATTATTCTCATATCAGTCCACAACAAGAGTAATTTATATATTCTCATATCAGTCCACAACAAGAGTAATCAGAGACACGGAAAAGTTTAAAATGTTTATTTTTAACTACGTGCTCTAAGGTGCAGTACTTTGGCTAACATAAGCAGACAAATGATTAAAAATAAAACTATCAGCAATGTTACAATACCATAGAAAATGAAGGGAGAAATCATATTAAAAATGATAGTGGAAAACAAGTCCTATAATACTTTGTGAACCACCCTCCCTTGGCTAGTAAACTAGTTTCTATAAACTAATAGAAGGTCTCTAGGTTTGAATCGGGAACCCCATACCTCAAAGATCAGCTTAGGTGAATCACATCACAGGATCAGCTCTGCTCTCTGTGTCTGGAAAGGTTTTCTCCAAGTGTCTGAATCATGCATGCAAATGCAATATTAAAGGCACCCGAGTTTCAGATATTTGCAGCTATGTGCTTGTGTCTAGAGCGTGGGCCGACCAACCTGAATTCAACAGCATACATTGTTATTAGACCTTGACGGCTTCTGCACACAGTGTTCAGACTAAGGTCGCGGTGCACATCTAGGGATGTGAACAACAGACCGTTCTCATGTGAAGAAAAAGCAAGCAAGCAGTTTTTCTTGTAATAACAGCTACCTGCAGTGTCGTGTGCAAAAGCAGCAAAGTGGCAAGATGGCGTTTTACATCTAAGGCGCTTATCCTAACATAGCAATGTGTGTACATGGAACTCCGTCACCACTACATAGCCACTCACACACCCACTCACAAACCTATACAGCTATTCAGACACTCAATCGCATAGGGATACACACAGTCACACACATAATATATGTTAGAAATAAATATACTAATTTAAGTTATGTAGTAGCTTACTATATATATTTAACACTCAAGCTTTTAGAAAACACTCACATTCACTAGATGATGTCATCAGTGATGTTACTGGCCATGTCATGAGTGATGTAATATGTGAGTTAATATGCATTTTATTGCGGGGACGTAAGTTATAGTTAGCTCATGTAACTATAACTGCTGAATTTCACTGGTTTTGTACGAGTGAAATCTGAGCCTAACTATAACGTCCCTTAAACCTTTCGTTTTTTCAGTGAATATACATATATATATATCTGTCAATATCTATAACTATGTGTGTGTGTGTGTGTGTGTGTGTGTGTGTATACACACACACATTTACAGACAACCTGCTACCAGGCTATCTCTTTGATTGGCTCAGGTGTTAAGATTTTAGGCCAAATGTTATTGTCACGCCATAAAAGACTGTGCCCTTGTACATAAAATTTTATGAGGCGTCCAGTTTTGTTTTAGACACGGTGTCAGGACTATCGAGCAATGCTTAAACCTTTATTTAATCTGCGGGAAGTGGATGTAGGCTAAGAAAGGCTCTTTGCACCTTGCTTTTATCAATTTATCCAGCGCCTACGACCTTGTGAATTGAATGAAGCTGTGGGACATAATGGGTAAGATGGGATTCTGTTTGAAACACAGTTACTTTGAATGGAACAAGAATTTCTACCTACAGCTCAATGGAACATCAATGGGGTTTCCCGGGGCCCCTGTATACGCCAATACCTTTATGGCAAGATTTGAGCATGAACATATTTTAACAAATCCGACATGGATGGAAGGTTTAGTTTTCTTTTGTTGTTTCATGGACGACATTTTTCTGATTTGGAAGAACACAGAAGATGCCTTGACAGAGAACATAAGTACACTGAATGCATATGATTCAAGGATTCAGTGTACCCACACTATCAAAAAAAGTGGATTGGCTTTTCTAGACGTCTGGGTAGAAATCAATGAGAACAAGATCTGTACAATATTATACAAAAAAACTACAGACCGGAACAATTCATTACTTTTTCAAAGCTTTCACCCGCCTACATTAATTAAAAACCTCCCATATTCACAATTTCTCAGAACAAGACTCATCACTTCAGAAACACTTACTTGTGAAGAAAAGATTAGCACACAAGAAAAAAATTACATGGAAAGAGGATATCCGACAAACTTACTTCTGGAACATAAAAAAAGAACAATGTCACAGAAAAAACAACCTAAACAAAAGGAGAAAAAGATCGTATTCATATTTAAATATTCAACGACATCGAGTCAGATCAAAAGAATCATCTGCAAAAGATGGGAACTGCTAGAGGTAGAAGAAGAGTTTCATGGATTATTCCGCAGAAAACCATTATTTGCTTTTACAGGAGGGAAGAACTTAAAATACATTTTATCTATAGACAAACCCACAAAACAATTGAAGACCGGAGGAACTGTAAAATGTCATAATTGAATTCATTGCAATAATGTAATACTAGGTACTAGGAGACACGCTAACTCACCCTATGACGGGAGAACGGATTAAATTGACTCAATCCACAGATTTCAACTCCTCAAACGTAGTATACATAATTAAATGCCCCTGTGGCCTACTATATGTAGGAAAAACAGAAAGACAGATGAAAATTCGACTATCTGAACATAAAAACACGATCAGGAATAAGAATTCAGAATTCCAGCGTAGTCACGCATTGGGAAGAACATCAACATACAATCACTCAATTGAAATTTCAGATCATAGAACAAACACCTTTTTATAAACCCCATAATGATGGGCAATAAATATAATAATGTATACACAGGCAATTGCATACAGAGAAAGTCACTCAATGTAGATAATTCATTGAGCCCTCAGTTAAAATGGATGGGTACCTATCTATCAGATACAGTATATGATGTGTATGTTTTGTTTCAATGTGACTGGCACTATATTCATACACGTTGTTGACTGATTGACTGAGGCTGATCTGGTGTTAACTCACGATTTTTTTAGTAGTCGTTTTCAAAGTTGATGGTTTGTGTGCGATATCATAGGGGATTATTGTAATATGAATGTGTAACACGAATTACACATGATTTGGATAAGGTGCCTCGCGTTATCGACCTATCTATACATAACTTTATTGACATCACAGTAATGAGATTGGGAATTGCACATTCTAAGATGGCGCCCAAAAAAAGTATCCTCAAGTTTAGTCTCGTGGGATCTCGGCCCGAACTACATATTTTTAACACCGGCTTAGGAGAAGGTTGAAACTACCCTGACTCCAAATTGATACATCGAGATTCAAGAAAACTTAGGTAAGGAAAAGCGTGAGAGTACGTCACGTAGTATGTCATTGTGCATGAGTTTCATCTCGGTCACCGGGGTCTCTGTATTTTTACGGATACGGCCGGTGACTCCTAAGCGGTAAGCCTTTTTGTGAGGACTGATACACATCAGTAAGAGGAATGGTTCCGCCACATGATGAGGAATTGAAAGCAAATAACAAGCTTCATATATACTGAGTATTTGTAACTCATACATTTTATACACAGATAGAACGTGATAGACGTGACGGTTTCAGTGACTTTACACCATTGCTGTTTTAGGAGTACGCTAACATGAGTGAACATTTGTTTGAGGTTTTAGCGACACAAGTGGTTGATGACGGTTTGTTAAAGATTTTCAGCTCTGATGTTAGCACTAAACAGATGATCTGGATTTGAATTCGTCATAATGATTTTGTGAGACTTCTTTTGCATGAGATATTAAGCTGGACACACTGATATGGTGACAGAATAACGCACCTTGAATGACAGTACTGCTGTGCACTTGACCACAAATTAGCATATGTAGCTGATATTGTGTTTTATTGACAGGTATTGCCCCTGACGAAGGGACATTTCGTCCCAAAATGCATTGGGCGAAGATTCACAAACATTTATATATCGGCTGTTTAATTATGAAATTCTTTATAACAAGTTGTCAAATTTAAATGTAAACTGAAATGATTATGCTTTGATGATTATTTAGCGTAAATAGCATGAGATTAAATACTGTTGAACAGTTCATTGAAACATAGTTTAATTTTTCAAATAAATGAAGTATACCATTCATGCTGTTCATGCTTGTGTCCAGGTGACTGAAAACCTGGCCACAATAACCATAAGGTGGGAGTGGAACACGACTTGTTGACACTCATTATGCGTCTACACCAGAATCTCTTTGTTATGTTATGTTATGTTAGTTACATTTTTAATGCGCACAGCTGCTCCAGCGAAGGAGCGTCCTGGCGCAGGGAAAGGAAAACACAACACAACACTGGATCCGGTGACAAGAAGCAAACAATAAAAGCTGGAAATAATTAAAACAAGAGGGTTTTCAGAGCTCTGCGGAAAGACATAAGGTCGTTCAAAAGGCGGATTTCCAAGGGGAGAGCATTCCAGAGGGTTGCGGCTTTCACACGGAAGGAGCGACCCCCCATCCGACTAAGTCTGAAACGGGGGACGACCACCAAGGACTGTCCAAGGGATCGTAGTGAGCGGGTAGGAACATAGGGAGAGATCAATGAATTGAGTATTCCGGGTGCCAACTCTCTCAGAATTTTAAAAACCAGGCACAGAGCCTTGAATTGGATACGCTTGCATATCGGGAGCCAGTGCAAGGACCGCAGGGTGTTAGAAGTAGGGCAGGATCGAGGCAGACCAACCACCGCCCTAGCCGCCGCATTCTGGACTCGTTGTAAACGAAGAATCTCGGCTTGGTTCGCTCCTAATAGGAGAGAACTGGCGTAATCCAACCGCGAGATGATCATTGCTTGAATGACCAGCTGTCTTGTAGGGGCATCGAAGAAACGCAGCAGGGGTCTTAGCCCGCGTAGTACTCCAAAACAGCTGGCCGCCACTCTCTTTGTATGAGTCACAAAGCTTAGCGTATGGTCAAGCCAGACTCCGAGATTCCTGAGTTCCAGAACAGGGACCGGCGCTGATCCCAGCTCTGGAGGCCACCATTCGTCCCCCCAGTGGTCCGCTTCCCTTCCAACGATCATCACCTCTGTTTTTGACGCGTTCAGTTGGAGACAGTTGTTATTCATCCAGCTGGCCACCTCTCTCAGTCCACTTCGGAACCTGAGGGCATCCTGCCTGGCATCCCCGCTGATCGTAACCGCCAACTGAGTGTCGTCAGCATAGGAGACCATGGTAAGGCCCCATTGCCTGACGACCTCAGCCAGCGGCTGCACGTACAGATTAAAAAGCGTGGGACTCAGCGAGGAGCCCTGAGGGACCCCCAGGTCCAAAGGATGGTACTTGGACTGAAAAGGAGGGGTGGCAACGCAGAAGGAGCGATCACTGAGGAAGGAGCGGCACCACTGCAGAGCTGACCCACAAATGCCAATGTCCTGCAGGCGGTGTAGCAAGATGCGATGGGAGACAGTGTCAAAGGCAGCGCTCAGGTCTAGTAAAATAAGCGCTGCCGTTTGACCTGCATCGAGCACACTTCGCAAATGCTCAACCATTGCCAGAAGGGCCGTCTCAGTGCTGTGACCAGCACGAAACCCATTCTGTGTTGGGTCCAGGACATTCACAAGGATCATATGCTCCGTGAGGGCCCGATTTACATGGGCCTCCATAACCTTGGCCGGCCAAGGGAGCAAAGATATAGGGCGGTAGTTTTCAGGTCTCGATGGATCCAAAGATGTTTTTTTTAGGATCGGGGAAACCACCGCTTGCTTCCATTTGGCAGGGACCAGGCCAGAGGTTAGGGAAAGGTTAATCAGGGAGCACACTGCTGTGCGTCCCTGAAAAGCAACGTCCCTAAAAAGAGCAGATCTTACCGGGTCTGCAGGCGATCCAGACTTGACTCGCAAGGCCCACATTGCGAACTCCTCATTGGAGATGGTAGGAAAGGAGTGCAGCGATGGACAGCTGCTAGAGCCGCTCCAGGGAATCACAGGAGACAGTGTGCTTGGAAACGCCAGATAGATTTTCCTGACTTTATCCAGAAAGAAGGTGGCTAAGGCTTCACAGTGGGCGATGGAACTGTCCAACTGTGGGGGAACTCTCTTTGCCATTAAATCTTTTATGGTTTTGAAGATGGTTTTAGTCGGGTTAAGGCTATTTCTAAATTCGGCTGCGTAAAACGCCGCCCGGGCCCTGCATATAGCTCGATGGTAAAGCTTAACTAGGGCCAGGTAGATGGATTTCTTATCGGCATCGTACGACTTACGCCACACCCTTTCCGCCCGTCTGCAAGAGGACTTCAGTGCACGCAGCGCGCTGTCATACCAGGGGCTGGCCTGCCGGGGACTGGACTTGCTGGAGATGATAGGTACCAGGACGTCCAGCGCCCTGGTAATCCAGTTACAAAACCGGTCATAGCCCGAGGTGGCATTCAGCAAGGGACCTAATGGCTCAGCACCCATAATGCGGTGAAGGTCCTCTAACCTAAGTTTGTTCCAGTGGCGCCGGGGTATCCGCAAGGAAGGCGGTATAGTAGGATTGGCAGGGAGAGGAAGCCAAGCAGACACCAGATAGTGGTCAGACCATAACACAGGATCAACCGCCACGATCCGAACATCCGAGAGAGTGGTAAAAAACGGATCAAGGATGTGGCCGGCCACGTGTGTAGGCTGAGAAATAAACTGGGTCAACTGCAAAGCCTCTAAGTCGGCCAAAAAACCACTGATGGCCGGAGACTCTAGCCTATCAAAGTGGAGATTTAGATCGCCCAGGATGGAAAAATTTGCACAGCCACTAGCCAATAAGCTCACAGCCTCCGGAAAGGCACCTCTAAAAGCAACATCGCTGCCTGGAGGGCGATAGACAACCATCCCTGACAGCGAGAACTGAGGGCTGATGGAAACCTTAAACAGCGCACTCTCACATCCGGCAATCTGCAAGATCGTCCAGGTACATGTAAAGGCGGATCTAATAAATAAGGCGATCCCTCCACCTCTGGAATGGCGGTTAGATCTAAAGCATGAATAGCCCGGAGGACAGGCAAGATTGACTATGGCGTCATCAGTGTCTTGTAGCCAGGTTTCAGTTACAGCCAACAGATCTGGTGTCTTATCCAAAATGAGATCAGCCACCGACAGATGGTGTTTCACTAGAGATCTGGTATTCAGATTTAAAAATCGTAGACCAGATCCCAGACTACCAGGCAACGGAGAGAGACCAGGAGGAGCTCGTGGGGCGGGTGAAGTGGCGAGCTCGCGAATACCTACAGGCTGGTCCAATGACCATCTATTGCAAGCACACTGAAACGGGCCACACAGCGGATGGAGGGGTGTGGCAGAGCAGCGTGGGAGTGTATCTCTGATGGCAAGAAGCGAGGCGTCGGAATACTTAATCATCCTGACAGAGCGAAAGCTACGAGCACACAGATATATGCAAAGTTACAATAAAAGATGAAATCCCCAGCGTACCGCGCGTACTTAGCGCGGACGGGCGCAGACGGGCAGACTCAGGCTCGACTCCGGCGCGAGTCAGGCGCTACCGCTGCGCGTCACCGCTGCGCTAGCAGAGTGAGCTTTAAATACCAGCTCACCTGGGCTACATGAAGCGCTAGAGCGCTGCAGCAAGTGGCCCAGGAGGCAGAGACCACCCCAAGATGGCGGCCAAGCGCCACGAAGAAACTACAAACAGGTGGAAATTCCGCGAAAAAACGCGGTGGGGGCACAATTTAAAATGTAAGTATGAGGCCAGGGACAATTCTACAAATAAAACGAGGCTCCAAACAAAAAATAGTGCAAATATCAAAAACGAACTTTTAAAATCAATAGTAAGCGCAGCGCGCTTAAATGCAACTAATATAGCGACTAATATAGCGCATGCAGGCACCTTTCCCAAGGGAGGACAGTGGGAGAGCTCGCCTTAAATACCAGCTCACCTGGGCTACATGAAGCGCTAGAGCGCTGCAGCAAGTGGCCCAGGAGGCAGAGACCACCCCAAGATGGCGGCCAAGCGCCACGAAGAAACTACAAACAGGTGGAAATTCCGCGAAAAAACGCGGTGGGGGCACAATTTAAAATGTAAGTATGAGGCCAGGGACAATTCTACAAATAAAACGAGGCTCCAAACAAAAAATAGTGCAAATATCAAAAACGAACTTTTAAAATCAATAGTAAGCGCAGCGCGCTTAAATGCAACTAATATAGCGACTAATATAGCGCATGCAGGCACCTTTCCCAAGGGAGGACAGTGGGAGAGCTCGCCTTAAATACCAGCTCACCTGGGCTACATGAAGCGCTAGAGCGCTGCAGCAAGTGGCCCAGGAGGCAGAGACCACCCCAAGATGGCGGCCAAGCGCCACGAAGAAACTACAAACAGGTGGAAATTCCGCGAAAAAACGCGGTGGGGGCACAATTTAAAATGTAAGTATGAGGCCAGGGACAATTCTACAAATAAAACGAGGCTCCAAACAAAAAATAGTGCAAATATCAAAAACGAACTTTTAAAATCAATAGTAAGCGCAGCGCGCCCAATATGGCCCTTGAGGTGAATGCTCTCTCCACATAAGATCGACTAGGGAGGTTAGGCAGGGGTGCATCTTGGCCCCTTTTCTTTTTCTGCTATATATCAACGGTATTAGTATTAACTCCTATGGGCCAAAAATCCATTCCCATTTTATTATACGCAGATGACGCAGTTCTTTTTTCTATGTTATTTTTTTTTTTTTTTAGTTTTATTGCTTCATTAAGAAGAAAATAACAAGCATAGATAAGAAAAGCTAATTTTTTTCTTATCAGAGAAGGTGAATGTCATGCTGTTTCGACGGCATATCTGTCAACAGTTACATAGTAATACGTTGCATCCCTGAAACAGTACTTTACAGCAAATCTGCAGATTGTTAAATTAGAGATGACAGATATCGTATAATATCATTGTACATAGAAAGAAAGAAAAAAAGACATACAAACTATCAAGTTGAGATTGTTTAGACCATGGTGCAGTTATGCATTTCAGAGGGGTGGTGTCCGGGTAGATCTAATACTGTGTGAGGGAGCGCTTATGTGAGAGCAGTGGGAGGCGTCGAGTGGTTAACACCTAGGGCATGTAGGGAAGGGTTGGGGGCAGGAAGGGTAGTGCTGCGTTCTGGAGTCGGGAGGGAGGGGGGTGTAGAGGAGTCGGGGTGCAGAGTAAGAAGGTATGTACGGCATAGATACCAAATGTCATCAGGGTGGGAAGTCGGGGATTGTAGTGTAGAGTAAGTCTCAGTTTGCCTGTCAAAGTAGGACATGCTTTACAGAGCTATGCCTTCTTTGTAGGGCGGAGCTGGTCCCCACAATGTACTGCAATTTCCCTCTTGGCCAATAATAGGGCAAAAGATGTGAATTTGCGGTAGGAGATCGGGATGCCGGAAACAATGCATTGCAGGGCCAGCCTGGGGGAAGGTGCGAGCTTTGAGGATATCATGATTGATAGTACCTGAAATACCGATGCCCAATAAGAGGATATAACAGAGTAGGTCCAAGTCATGTGGGCAAAGTCTACTCCCAGGGAGTGGCATTTGGGGCACTGCGAAGATTTGGAAGAGTCATAATTGGCCAGTTCCGTGGGGGTGATATAAAATCTGTGGACAAACTTAAAGTGTAGAAGTTTGTGCCTGTGGTTAGGCAATACAAGCTTTATTTGCACGGAGTTGCAGACCCAGTCCTTGTCTGTGAGTGAGTGTCCCAGGTCTTCTTACCAGCGGCGGCGGGCCTCCCTATCACGCACCTGTTTCAGAGTCATACATGAGTGGTAGAGCTTGATTATCAGGTGTGAGCCGTCAGTGTCTGTTATAAGAAACATAAGGGGTGGAAATTCCACTGAGGAAATAGGGAAGGACAGCATGACAGCACATAGGGCACCGTGCAGTCTGGTAGTGATGAATCTGTCCATGTAGGATGATTCTGTGTCGTGGTATGGGTCAGATAGTGTTCTAATATGTTTGTCTGGCAAAGATCCCCGAATGTGTGAAGACGCAGTTTTTGTAAGGTACGTAGCACTAATTTCTCAGACATTAAGGCCCAGCACCTAGTGGAAAACGTTTGAACGTTGGTGGGATGGAGCTGGATGCACTGTGGAAATATTGCATTGAGAGGGGTAGGGTCTGCTAGGTCCTGCTCAGGCTTATTATAGTGTATATGTGCATTGGGGTGGAACCAGTTGTAAGCAAACAGGGCCTGTGCCACCAGATGGTATAAGTGGAAGTCGGGAACGGCAAACCTGCCGCGTTCATAGGGGAGTGTGAGTGTGTCCCATTCTATTTGCAGCCTCCGGCCGGCCCATATCATGCGGAGCAGATGGCCGTGGAGCTGCGAGAAGAACGCCTTCATCAGTGGGATGGATATGTTTACAAATAGGTATTAAGAAGCGGGGAAGGACATTCATCTTGATGAGGGCTATCCAGGCGGCCATAGACAGCGCAGACAGACCCAGCGGTCCACCTGGATGGTCGGCCTATCCATGGTGGGGCCGTGATTCAGACGGATAATCTGATCTTTGTTTCTATGAAGTGTGATCCCTAGATTTCTGGTGGTATCAGCTGCCCAACGTAGGGGGCGGTCTCTACACGCGGGGGTGTCAACTCCGTCAGCTTGGATTTATCCCAATTTATACACAGGCCCGACATATCTCCGAAATAAACGATCTCTTCCACAAGAGGATTTAGATTTTCAGCAGGGTGTCTTATAAACGGCAGGATGTCATCCGCGTACATGGATATTATAAAGGGCTAGGATGGAACCGTAGGCCAAGATGCATGTGCTTCTCCTGTAGGTGCCTGATCTGGGGATCAATGGCTATAATAAAGAGTAGCGGTGATAATGGGCAGTCCCTTCCGCGTGTCCCTTGACACAAGGAAGGGGTCCGAAAGGGAGCCGTTTACCCGTAGCCTAGCTGTTGGAGAAGAATAAAGAATTGAGACTAGCACAATATAGTTTTTGGGTATGCCTAATTTGCAAAATTTTGCATTGAGGAAGGGCCATTCAAGCAAATCTAATGCCTTCTCTGCATCCAAGAGTGCCACTGCTGCAGGAGTCGTAGGCGATACCCTGTTTAAAACCAAGAAGGCAGTTCTGAGATTAAGTGCAGTTGACCTGTGTGGTAAGAAAGCAGTCTGCACCGGTGAGAGGATCTGATCTAAGAGTAGTTGCCATCACCTTGACCAGTATCTTATTGGCCAAGTTTCGTACGGATAAAGGTCTATATAAGGCACATGTGGAGGGGTCCTTTCTGGGTTTCAGCAGTAGTGTGCTGCCTCCCGCATTGTCGGAGGACGTATACCATTGTCAAGGGCTTCAGAGTAAACTTCAAGCATATGAGGCACCAGCGCTTGTTTAAATGCTTTGCAGAAGGCGCTTGACAGGCCGTCCAGGCCTGGTGCCTCTGAGCCATCAAGTGAATCTATTGCCTGACTGTGCTCCTCCACAGTGAAGGATTCGCTGAGGAATTGGGCCTGTCCGGTGGTCAGCCAGGCAATTACCACTTCCTTGAGATAGGCCAAATAGGATGTTGAATTGGCGGGGAGCTTAGAGGTGTAAAGGGTCTTGTAGTACGAGACTAATTCTCGTATTATGTCTGCGTTGTCTGAGATGCCGGTGCCCTCCTCCCAGTGCAGGGATGTGAGGTGCCCCCACCCCCGAGGAGGACGCAGAAGGCAGGACAACGTCCTCCCAGGTCGCTCTCCCTCACTATATCTGCGCGTCACCTGATATTTGCCTAGCAGTGTGGCCTCCCTGTCCGCAAGTTTGTTGAATTCTAATTTAAGGGATTCCCATTTAAGGGAAGCGCTTGCAGCGCGGGTGGAGATCAGTAGAGCCATCCATGGTTGCCAACACGTTCTCCAGTCGCGCCAGACTGCCACGTAGTGCCCGCAGTACCCCTGATTATTTGGAAATGCAAATGCCACAGATATACGCCTTGAAGGCGTCCCATAGCACAGAATGTTGTGTCACCGAGACCGTATTAAGAGTGAAGTACTTAAGGATAGCATTGTGTAGTTCCGGCCGGAACACTTCATCCAGCAATGCTGTCGCTGGAAATGTCCATCTATGCTCCCAGCCTGTGAAGTAGGGGATCGTGACGTGGACGAACACAGTCATATGTGTCTGAGAAGGTGCGGGCAGTGTTTGTACATTCCGTGTCCACTGACAAGAGGAGGCATTGCCAAACCAGTAGTCGATGGGTGTCCACACCGAGTGAGGGGCAGAGGCAAATGTATAGCCAGGCTTCCTGGATGTTGTGTGCGCCATACGTCACGGAGCGATAGTGAATCTAGGAGGCCTCGAAAAACCCGAAAGGCCTGAGGTTTGTTACCATGGCCCGAGCCGGATGTGTCTCAGCTGGGATCTAGCCATAGATTTAGGTTGTCACCTATAAATAAGGTATCGAGCTCGTATCGATCAAGCAGTGTGAGGATTCTGGTAAAGAAGGAGGGATCGTCTGTGTTTGGGGTGTAAATGTTTAGAAGCAGGGTTTTTCTGCCCAGGAGTGTTCCGGCTACTAGTACGTACCGTCCCTGAACGTCAACAGTGGTGATATGGTGCGTGAAAGGGAGGCTATGATATATGGGTATACACACTCCCCTCGAGTATGTGCTGTACCCTGCGAAAAATCTGTGTGGTCCCCAGGTAGAGGCGAATGGGGGTTGGTCTGCAGGGGAAGGTGGGTTTCCTGTAAGAAAGCTATCTTACTGTGATGTCTGTGCAAGTAGGACAACACTAGCTTACATTTCTGAGTATTATTGAGGCCGTGGACATTCCAGGTCAAACTGTGTCTCAACAGTTTGAGTGGTGGCTCCCATCACTTAGGTGTCTGAATGAAGTTGGTCCGGGAATTATTGCTGAGTGAGTTGTATGTCAGGGGAAATAGGTATACGCAAGAGGGAAGACAGAAGGGAAATAGAAAACTGAAGGAAAGAAAAAAAATCTTAGCACATCTCAAGTAGCCCACCCACAGCGGCAGGGGAAAGCCTGGAGAGTTCCCATTACCAAAACCACAACATTATAACAAACTGAAATATCCGTGGAGGGTGAGCAACACCTCGGGGGCCCTACGCCCAATCTGTACAAGTCTTCCTGAGCGATTGTGTTAAAAGAGAGTAGTATTTACGTAGTAGTTCTGAACATGGTATCAATCTTGAGTTATGTAAGTGTCCACAGCGATTCTGGTCTCGGTTCACATGTCCTTAGTATGTTAGACTGAGTGAAGTGGGGAGGAAACATCACTAGTCAGAGGGGAAGAGTTCTGCGCTGGCCATTAACTGTCTATCAGGTGATGAGCGCCTAGATGAGGGATGGGGGCTCTGGCGGTTGTTATCCTTCAGTATTTTGCAGAAGGCCATGGCGTTTGCTGGTGAGTCAAAAAAATCAAGGTTTATCGTCCACCATCACTCGTAGTCTTGCCCGATATAGCATGCCAAATTTAAAGCCTAGTTTATTGAGCTGTGCCTTTACTTTGGAAAATTTTCATCTTGCTTCTTGGACTGAGACAGTGTGATCAGGATATATGGAAAGCTTGGAGCCTTGGTATTGCAGCGGAGAGTTCTCACGGGCTAGTCGGAGGACAGAGTCCCAGGCCCTATAATTCAGGAGCGGGGCTATGATGGGACGTGGAGGGGCTCCAGGAGGGGGGCCAGGGCCCAAGGATCTGTATATCCTCTCAGAATGCCTTGGAAAAATGTTGTGTCCCAAACAGGTAGACGAGGAGAGTCTCCACTAATAGCTCTGACCATGTCCATCCAGCAGTTCCCCCTTTCTGTCCAGCCGGAAGGCCAAGGTATCAAATTTGGCGTTGTTGACTCGTAATCCTGTTCTTAGTTCAGCCTTGATGGCTGCCGCAGCCTCGAGCGGGGGGGTGGGCTTCCAACCCCATCTCGCCATCTGTGTCCAAAGCCTGTCCCGGCTGGTCAGGTGCGCCGGGCCTGTCGAAGGTTAGTCTTCTCTGCGTGGGGTCACTGCGGCCCATACACGCTTTGAGGGGTCGGCAATAAGTGACACCTAGGCACCCAGAAGTAAGATTCCGTTTAAGGAAAGGTTGGAAAAAGGGACAACAATCAGGCAAGAGTCGAAGGCAGGTACAGCAGCGTGTGGTTCAAGGTCTCAGGGAGGGGGGTAATAGCACCCTGAGAGCGGCAGTATTGTCTGGCCGCATGCAAGTGAATGCAGAGGGTATCCACTGAGGGCTAAGAGGGTGTCGGTGACGTAGCAAATCAGCTGTAAAGGTGCCTGAAGTGTGGAGTAATCTGGCCATGCACTTCGCAAATGACCAAGGCTGCGGATCCTCCACTCGGTGATAGTGAAACGACCCACCAGAGCAGGCACAGATTATAGTGCTGCCCCGTAGCGCACAGGATCTGTCTGGGTTTTTGCTTGTCACAGCGACCAGTCTGCGCCAATGGATGGAGTCTAGTTGCTGGAGAGAGCCAGCCAAGCAGTGCAAGCCTGGTCCCAGGCCCAGGTGTGATCTTCGCCGTTGCGCGACCCCAACAGCATCACTGCTTCAGCAATGCAAAGTGAGATGGGGCCGGTCTCAACCAGTATGCCAGGTGCAGGGTGCAAGATGGCAGTGCAGGCTGCAGGTTCACCACCTCATGAGGGTGCATTGGAGCACTCTGGCCATGTTCTCCTCCGTCCAGCAGCCTGCAATGATGCGGGGGAGGGGGACCCAGCGGGGCTCCGCTGCCCCGACCTCAGGCTCACCCGCAGACCCTGTCGCCGTGGGGCCTCTGAGGCGGGCTAGGCTGCCTCCCACCTTTGCAGTAGGTGGCCTGAGCAAAGCGGTGCCCGACCAGGGCCTCAGGCGCGTCCTGTCTACACCGGTGCCAGGTGGGTAAGGGGCAGATCCAGGGTGGCCCGCAGGGTGCGCACGCTGAAGGGGGGAGGGAAGCCTTGGATCAGGCCCAGCCACCGCAACCCCTCTCACCTCCCCTGTTCGATGAAGATGGCAGTCAAACGGTCACAGGCCTCTCACCTCAAACGGGTGCTTCGGAGCACTCCAGCAGTGTCCCTGATCGCCCTGCCATCCGTAGCAGTAGATGTAGGGTGCCGGAGGAGAGGTTGGGCCTGGCGGGGCACCACAGGCTTCAGGCTCGCCTGCCGCCCCTGTCGCTGCGGCGCCTCCGAGGCGAGCTGAGCCACCTCCCACTCGGACAGCAGCCGGCAGCGGCCGGATGGTACAAGAGTATCTCACTCAATGCCAACTCAGGATTATCATTCCGGGTGTGCAGATGGATGCGGGTGTATAAATCCAGGATACGGGTGACGGGCTCCGGAGCGTCAGTGCTGCGACGGCCATGCCCTCCGGATGACACAGTTCTGATTGCGCGTACCGCAAATAGCTTTCAGTCCCTTTTAGAACTGTTTGTAGCATTTATGGAGGACCTGGATTTCAAAGTAAATTCCTCAAAGTCATATGTAATGACATGCGAACGGCCCAGCACAAACGTAGTCATTTAACATGGGGGTCTTTGTCTTATCAAAGGTAAAAGATGTTAATAACCTACGGATCTTGTTTAACCAGTCAATGAGATGGACCCCACTTTTAACACTTAGAACCCAGACTTTTAACCAGCATATTGAAGCTATTTTTAGATATTCTCGCAAGCTCCAAAATAACCAATTCCAGAAATGCTGAATCTATATAGGAGCAAGTGCATCTCAGCGGGGGTATATGGTGCTGGGCGTACAATAAGGTGGATATTTTTTAAAGCTCAGAAAATACATTTTTGCGTAGACCACTTTCAGTCCCAGGGGGCACAGCTACCTTAATATGCCATGAGGAGCTCGGAATGCCTATCTGGAGGATCTTATTGGATTAGTTCCCTATTGTGGGTCAAAATACAGTCATCCGCAGAGAGTGGCCTGATCAGATCTTGCATTTTAGAATGCATGTCAATAGATGGGGTTGATTAGATACTATTGCTAAGGTATCGGAAGGCTACCTTTGTTAGATTGGGCCTCCTTGATCTTTAGAAATTCCCCCCAATCCCAAACTACGCGTTAAAGAACTGTTTTTAGAGCAATGTATGCAAAAACATTTGGCTGCTGCTCAGGCCAAACAATCAATTATTAACTATGTCACAGACTCAACAACTTGTAGCTTAGAGCCTTACTTGAGTTGGTGCGTTTCTCCTACATATGATCATTGGCTGACTTTGCATTTTAAAATAGCTTTTTCATTCCCGAGGGCACAGCTGCAGGATATATCTGTTTCTATGTGCGACAACTTCTCGACCCAAAGCACCATCCATTTAGTATTGTTTTGCCCTTTGTATCAAGATCCAAAACATTGTATTTGTGGTGCCTTTGATGCGCAATGCCAATGTGAGGCGGCATAAGGATGGTTTAATATTTATGCACTCTTTAGGCTCACCTGAAAATTGTTCTACAGCTTTATATTTCATAAAATCAGTCTTTTATATCAGGAAGCGATATGAACCTAAAGCGCTGTTTTTTAATAATTGAGTTATGATCAAGTCCATTTGACTTGGCTCTTTTAAATAATTTATCTCTGAAATGTTATTTGAAAATTGGGTATTGGCCATGATTCTGTACTAGACGAATTTTTAACATACGTCTTTCTATATTATACATGATTTTATGGCCTGTGGCTGAATAAAGTTTATTTTGACTTGACTATATAAATTAACGTGCAATATAAATGTAAATTCACTTAGAATATTATTAAACTGAAAGTATTAAAATAAAATAATATTTAAGAAATAATTTAGAAAATATTCGCCTTCACTAATATTTATAATTGTGTGTAATATTTGTGAGGCTTATTAAAAGTTAAATATTTCATTAATGTAAACAAGTTTTTTAAGTTTAAAAGTGTAATGTCTTTTTTTCAAATTAAGTTTATTATTACATTTGAAAAAAGTATTCATTATTAAAAATTATTAATCATTTACAAAATGGCAGATATAATTTGGCTTTGTGGTCTAATGTAATTTATTGTTACATTAGATCCTAAGGGGTGTTATTTTAATTCCTGGTCTCTATTGTTTTCTTTGGGTGTGTGTTGCACTACTACTGGTTGGCCATGTGCCACTACACTTGAATTACTCCGATGCTGGGCTGGAGTGCATTTACACCTGGAGATCTGTAGTGACTTTAGAAATGAATTCTGTGAATTGCAGTTGTCTTCTCTTTTTGTGGGTTTGTGTTTTGTATCAATATGTCCTTCCCAACCCCTTCCTTGCATTTACCTACACCATTTCTATTTAGTATTGTGTATTTCCCATGTTCCTGACACTCTGCCTTGTCTCTCCCACATTTCCTACAGAAACTTATCCCTATGTGAGCGAAGATCTCTGCATTAGTGCTACTTTATGTACTACAAAATACAGTTAGAGAATCTG
This sequence comes from Triturus cristatus, assembly GCF_964204655.1. NCBI lineage: Eukaryota > Metazoa > Chordata > Amphibia > Caudata > Salamandridae > Triturus > Triturus cristatus. The sequence continues at coordinate 320,727,387 of NC_140581.1, forward strand.
GCCCACGGTCTTTAAATTTCAACCATAGTCAACTTCCATTATAATGTATCATTCTATCAGATGATCCACAGACAGCCTTAACACTAATACTCAGACAAAAAGTTGAGAAGAATCAAAAGCAGACCAAGGAGTGGTTAGCAGGGTAATGTTCGCCTCAGTGTCACATTAGTAGGGGACATCGGACATTCTTCTTTCAAGACCAAAGTTTCAATTATGACAAGATTAAAGCCTGTTAATCGTATTGCTTGACAGATTAGTCAATGGTTTATAATATTACATTTTAAAGTAGATTCCTAATCCTAGCCTTTCACACATTATGTTGTCCAGACGCCCAGAGGAATAAAATGTTTGGACAATATAGCCCCTCTTCCTGAATGGGCCCCAACCTGGAGAAATCAATTCCAACATCCTACATATTCCATCCAAACTATCTTGCTAAAGTAAAAACAGAAACTGGTTGGAAAGGCATCTTTAAAAATAAAACTTTAGAGCTGAAGGTGCATGGAAAATGACTGTCGGTGCTTCATAACATCTGATGCAGTTAACAACATATAACTTTGCACAATGTGGAAATCTTGGATAAAATATAGAAGTAGATAATGTTGTCAAATGTCTAGTAACATAAAATCTAATTGGTGGTGGAGAATAAGATCTATCTTTCACATCAAGACTTTTAACGTCAGATACCCTGCTGAAGGAAATCAAACATAACAACAGTGTTGATTTGGCAGACATCTGGTTTAGGTAAATTAAACCATTGCATGCTTAACCCTAAAGGAAATCAAGGACCAACTTAGCATCCCAAAGCACTGACTATTTTAGTCTTGGTGGAATTTGTAGGCAAATAGACTGTAAAGTTCTACACACCAGAGAAACTTTGCTAACAGTTACAAAAGGAAATATTTGACAAACCGCTGACCCTTAAATAGGATATGACCAGTTGAAATGGGCAACTTCTGCACATTCATCATCCTGGGAGGCTTTCCACTTAGGAAAAAGAGACACAGAACATAAAAACGTCTACTGGAGAGGCAGAAATGTAATTTACCTGTTGGTTTACTCACCAACTAACCCCCCAAACATGGCACGGAAACAGCTCTTCTAGCCGTGACGGAGGAATCTAGGAGGATCTTGGACCGAGAGGGATCAGTGGCAGTGGTCCTCCTCGATCTGAGCGCCGCGTTTGACACGGTGTGCCACAAAACTCTGCTGTGTCGACTATTCGATCTGGGAGTCTCCGGAGACGCCCTTGACTGGTTAGGATCCTTTTTGAGCGGAAGGACCTTCCAGGTCTTCGACGGTGACTCCTGTTCCACCAGCAGACCTCTGAACTGCGGGGTACCCCAGGGCTCCTCCCTAAGCCCCACGCTGTTCAATGTGTACATGAGACCACTGGCTGAGGTCGTCCGCCAATACGGTATCAAGATCATCTTGTATGCGGACGACACTCAGCTTGTGGTCTCCCTGGCACAGAAGAACAGTGGGCACCCGCAAGCCAACCTGGCAGCCTGCATGGAGGATGTTAGGAGATGGATGACAGCATCCTCACTAAAACTTAACGGTGACAAAACCGAGATCATGCTTCTCGGCCCCCCACTCTCACCACCATCGACCAGATATGGCCCTCCAGCTTAGGCCCACCACCAACCCCGAAGCAGGACATCAAAAGTTTAGGAGTCTGGCTCGACAAAGCACTCACCCTCAACACTCAGGCAACTAAAACCTCAGCAACCTGCTTTGGGATCATGCGGATGTTGAGAAAAATCCTTCCAATCCTGCCCTTTGAAGCTAAGCAAGTTGTCTTTCAGGGCCTTATCCAGTCCCGGCTTGACTTCAACAACGCCCTTTACCTGGGAGCCCCTGAATACGTGCTGCAAAAACTCCAGCGGACCCAGAACTGCGCAGCTCGCATGCTGCTCCAGATTCCTCTTAGAGAATCGGCTAAAACTGGGATCCGGTCACTCCACTGGCTACCTGTCAGGGAAAGAATAAAATTCAAAACCCTGTGCATATCCCATCAAGCCTTCCATAGAGCTAGCCCTGAGATCAATCACTCACTTCTCACCCCCTACTGCCCCGGTAAACTACTCCGATCAATGAACGCATTTCTTGCCGCAGTCCCCAGAATCAAAAGGTCTAGAGCAGGAGGCAGGTCCTTCACATTCAATGCCGCTAAATTATGGAACTCCCTTCCCCTGCCCCTAAGATCCAACCCCACCCTCTCGTCCTTCCGTAAAAAGCTAAAAACATTCCTTTTCAGAACCTAATTCCTCCCCTTGCTCCCTCCCCCCGCCCCTCAGAGTACTACTTCCTCTATTCAGCGCTTGGACGCCCTAGGGCAGCAGTCGCGCTCTACAAAACCCCTTTTCATTTAATTTCATTTCAACTAACCCAGACTAACCATGCATACATGTAACTTGATGGATTGAGTGTTAACGACCAACAGTGACCCCTGTGCAGGTCCTAGAACATTTCTGGGGCCCCTGAAATCTTTTAGGGCATCAACAGAAGATGGACCTGCAACTCAAGTTACATTATGTTAAAAGTATTTGTAAAGTGCATGTATACCTGGAGGTGTCTTAGCAGTGCTTCCAATACAGTGGGCTTAACAGTTTAGGAGTGAATAAACATGGCAATCTTAGTCGTTAAAAGCCAGGTTTTCTTTGCTTTCCTGAATAGCAGGAGGTCAGATGTAGATTTGATATATAAAGGAAGGGTATTCCATGTTATCGAAGCATTGACCACAAAAGTTCTTCCGCCCCAAGAAGAGCGTCTGAAATTAGGAACAACAACATTGTTTGCATTAAGAGAGCACAGCTGTCCAATGGGACGATACCATTTTGAGCTTTTTTGCAGATATTCTGGATCTCTTATAAAGTCCCTTATGGGTAATACACATGGCTTTAAAGATGATTCTGTATTTGACACGCAGACAATGTAGTGTTGCTTGAACATGAAATACCCTGAAAAACACAAGAGACAAGAGGTGTTTGGAAAACAAATATGTTTGTTTAATTAAACAATGTGGACAAGAGAACAGTTACAGGCATAGGGTCTGAGGACTCTCTCAACTTACAATCGATCTGAGATGTGTTTATATGCAATTCATTGAATGGCATAAACGGTTCCGGTCAACCTTGTGTGGCAAGGAAAGTAGGTTGCTGCCTTTGGAGTTGTAAATTAATGTATTTGCTGGGCAATTCAAGTGGGCCTCGACCTTGCATAGACACAATGCAGCCAGTGGACAATGTGTCCAGATTTTCAGCATGGGGAGTGCATGATCATTGCATGTACTGTGCGTGCTGGGTCCTGATTGGCTATATGTTGCTAACTTATGTGGCATATGACTTTATGGTGTTTTGGGAGTAACCCTTCGGCCATGTGTGCTTGATTGGGGCCAATCTCCCTGTGCCTATTCGTGGTATTGAGCTGGGGTTTCCTATGCATGTGTTTGTCTGCCGGCTAATTGCCGCCCCACCTGTGACCTGTCAATCAGTGACCTCAGGCCTAGGTCTCAGAGCCTGCTTGACTACGTATTTCTGAGTTGAGGTTGAAGTGGAGTTCACAATGGGCAAATTTGTTAATAGAGATTCGATTTCGTTTCTATACATTAATGTATTGTTCTTCATATTGACATTGACTTTCTCAATATTAACATTCCCCCCTCTAGTTGAATTTTCAACTACACTATGTAACCCATACTTCGTGACAGTTACTTTATTGGGGGCCAGCTGATCTTTTGACAATTACTACTTTCCAAGGTACTTGCTTTCTACCCAGTTTGAAGACTGCGTTTTTACAGCAGGAAGTTCCCAAATGTGATGATTTACACAAAAACAAGAACACAATTGAAACTGTCAACAACGATGTGCATAGACCACAGATCCAGCAGGTGAGCCAGGAGAACCAATTTGAGAATCACTTTGCTCAGGGGCACCTCCCTCCTTACACTTCTCTGTAAATGGTGCGGTGCTTAGATGGCAAGAGTCAGTGTTCCATTGTCCATGTCCTTCCCTGGGATGAACATGCAGCAGGACGTACAGATCTTGGCACACACAGCTCCCTCCATCGCAACCATTAAGTCTAACACATATCAATGCTGCATCACCATGAGTGAGGCGGATTGCTCTCAGTTCTTCCTTGATTGAATTTAGGCTGAGCTCATCGCTGATCATCATTTTAAGCATCTCCCACCTGGTTACTTGTAACCGGCTGGCCTTTACTTTTGTCTGTACTGTGAAGAAGGGTATAGTCCCTCCTGCCTATACTTGTGTGTCTGTGAACATTCTGAATTCTTCTGGAATGTCCTTGTACTGGGACCAGCCAAAATAATCTGCAGTATAGGCTGGACTGTTCCCATGGGGAACAGGGTCAAGACTGATTTGCATATGGCTGGGTTCACACTGGAATGGCATGTGGAGCAAAAGAAACAATGGATTTAGGTCCAGATCTCTGTACTGCAGTGAATGTTTGACATTGTTCAACATTTTGTCCATCAGTTGTTATTTTTGTACTTTTTCCATGAGCCTGGTGCAGCAAGGTTGTCTTCTTCCTTAGCGGGTGCTGTCTCAAATCTGACAGTTCTCCTTCGGAAATTAGCAGGTTTGGAGTGCGTATGGTTACTAGGGAAAGAAGTCCGCGCCACCCGGGGAGGATCTGAGTGTAGGCAAGCTCGTTTCACTGGCAATAAAAATCCATCAGCGTGGAGGTGCCCCATTGCATATACGGAATGTGCAGAATTGTGCCACAGTTCTCAGTCGTGCCCAGGGAAAGCATTCCTTTACCTCTGAAACACAAGGAATACAGTCATGCTCTCCTTCAACTCTTCCTCATGTGACTCATTCCCCTTTTTATCTTCAAGCTGGACGGCCCTACACAGGAACTCCATGTCGGTGGTCCGCTTGTTGTTAGGGAAGACCACTACAGATAGGCTAAGGGCCACCCTTGGACCACAAATGGAGGCAGGAGCAGGCGTGCTTATGCATTGAGTTGGGGGTTTCTCTACCTCCACGAATCTCTTCTCTGGGAAGTCTGGGGGCCAAACAGTATATTTGTCTATGGTGCCCTTTCTGTGAATCCTGTCCATTTCAGTTTGGCTATCACAAGGGTCAATAAAAAGGTATAGAGCCGTTGGATTGATTTCGTTTCGGGTTAGATTCACTACTACCCGATGGGGTTCTATGTTGGTGGGTTTGATTTTCATCGGTATATGTGAAGAAAGCATTTTGCCTTTTTGGGGGCTACCTCTTGGGATAAGAAAAGTTCATCTGCACCTACTGCACACGGTATCAGTGAGCAGACGTAACATGACCTGGCTGATGTCTGGGAGCACACTGCGGTCACGTTCTGATACCACTTGTTGTGCAAGAGGGCGCTCTGTAGTGCATGTAGAATGCTAGTGTTTGGTTTGGGGTGATTGTAAGTGAAATGGAGAGATCCCTTTGCAAGCACTGTGGCGGTTTTTGAACGCATTCCATTTGGCCATGCAGTTCTTTAGCAGTGAATAGGTGCGGCATCACCCAAAACAGATAGAGGATAGATAGGAGCGCAATAATACATAATTTGTTATTGAACTTTGCAGGTCTTGGTATGGATCCAGGGGAGGTGTCTGTGGTCCTCTGGGGACTGGGGTTTCATTTTAAACAGTTCAAACAAAAAGGTTCTTTGTGAAAGTTCGTAATCTTGATTCGTACACTTTAGATCTGTGATGGGATATTGATGTGACAGCTGACAGGTGGTGCCCTTGGAGAATCTATTGTAGGCCCGTTGGATAAGAACTCGATTCATTTTGTTAATTCAGAAACATTACATGTGTGCCATAGTAAATGATTTTTCCGGGGTTCCTCTTGTTTCCTTAGGGGTGTGTTCTCCACACTCACCTAGTCACAATTTTTAGCCAGGCACCGGAAGGTGGCACGGGTCAGGATATCTTTTTGATAGTTTGAAATTAGAGGTGGCATCATGGTAATGGGACTGATTGATCTCTTTTATGAGCTGTTGAGCTCCTTCCCCCACCGTCGTACGTAACTGGGTGCTTGTACTAGTGCAAAATATTTATGGAGTGGTCTTTTGATCATAGGGATGGATCGCATCAGTTTTTAGTTACGGTTCTATGGGCACCACCAGCTTTGTAATAAAATGTCTGTCCTGGTGTGTTCATGGAGGCGCTGTCGGTGTGGGCTGCATTTTTCCACCTACTCATATGCGGGACTGTGCAACAAGGGGGTGCGCCACTTTTAAGTATTGGTCGTTGCTACGTGCCCCGAGAGATAATGTTTATATCTCTCAGTTCCCAGCATGCAATGTGCAACTTGACACTCCCTGGTGGCACCAGATATCTCATCTCCGCCCTTTCTCTAGAGAGTTCTTTTGTTTGTTTTGGGGTTTTTTCTTAGGTCGTGCACGATCTGCTACCTCATTTATCACGAGGTAGAGAGGGCCAGAAATTTGTTTCGTGGCAACAATGTACCCCTGATAATGCTGTCTTGTGGTGTAAGAGGTTGGTGCCTACTGCTTTTTCCAGAAGGTGCATATGAGGCTTGGTGCGAGGATTCTGCGCCCGTCAGCGTCCCGGATGCGGCCAGCACCAGCCAAGCTGCCTGATCCTGTGCTCAGCGTGAGTTTTCTCGAACATATAGTCGTAACAATTTGCTGATGCTTCGCCCACGTCCTTGCTCTCCTTCACATGGGTGGGAGGTTTTATCCCATTACTCCACAGTCTGCCAGAATTGCGATTACTGCCTGGGGTCAGGTTCGGATAGTTGCCCCCGGTCCTGTATTGCCCTCAATGAGAGTAAGAAGGGGTCCATCATTCGGGCAGCACTGATTAACACCCGCTCATTGGGGAAACACCATCAGGACATCTTTGACCTTCTCTCGAATAACCCGATTGATCTTCTTTTCATTACCGAGACCTGGTTGAATGAATTTTCCAACCTGATAGGGGAGATGTCCATCCCAGAGGGATATAAGATCTCTCGTGCTGACCGTCAAAGTGGTAGAGGGGGCGGGGTAGCAGTCATTTACAGGGATAATTGGGCTTTTGATCGTGGTGAGGCCTTACTGCTGGGTGAGGGAGAAATCTTGGGCTTTAGTATCTGCATTTCTCCTCAATCCTCACTGGGGGAACTCTGGTCTATAAGCCCCCTGGTAGGGTAGGGGCCTTCCTTAAAACGTTGGAGGATGCTATCGCTTACTCAGTGGGTTAGATTACCGACCCATTGTGGTGGTCATATCCTTGACCCCATTTGTTCCAACTTCCCCATTATGATCGAAGACCCTCTCCCGGTGCCCTGGTCCAACCATTTCCTGTTTTATTTTTCCTGGGCCTCTAAGGGCAATAATTCTCCGGCACAGGACAGACATGGCCCTGCCTCTGCCAAAATTGATCCTCTGACTTTTAGCCATGCCTTGGCAGAGTCAAGACCAGTTTTTCCTACTGACTTAGAGGGAGCTCTGGCTAGCTTCTCTAGTTGGATCACGCAAGTGGTGGATCTTCTTTCTCCTCCTTTGTTGCATAGGCGAGCCAGGGATTCTCCCTCTAAACCCTGGTTCTCAACTGAACTGAAAGCATTGAAGCAGCAATGCAAAAAACTGGAACTCTGCTGGCGGAAGGACTACTGTCCGCTAGCAAAGACGACACTTAGGGAAGCCCAGAAAATGTATTACACTACCGTAGTACAGGCTTAAGGCCTTTACTATGCGGATCGCATTGATTCAGCCAGAAATAACTCTAAGAATTTTTTTTCTATCGTTCAGAGCTTTCTGGCTCCTAGAGCTGAGTCTATTAGGCTCCCTGCTTTGAACACCTGGTGTGAAAAACTCTCCAACTTTTTTATTAATAAGGTTCGCTCTATACAGACAACATTTACTGGTCGGAGCCAGGTTACGGCTGTATCTGCGCCCTTAGAGGCTCTACCTGTTTCATCTCCCTCGTTAGAGGCTTTCACATCTATTGATTTGCCAGACTCACTCAAGATTCTCATGGCCCTGAAATCAGGCTCTCCATCTGACCCCTGCGCTGCTAGTCTTCTGGCCTCAGTAGCAGAGACAGTCAACCCTGAAGTCAACAAGCTCGTTAATTTGTCCTTTCATGAGGCTCTTGTCCAGGCGGCATGGAAACAGGCATAGATTCTGCCACTCTTAAAAAAACTGTCACTAGACCCATGGGACCCTGGGAGCTATCATCCAATTTCCCTCCTACCTAGTGTGGCCAAAATTTGTGAGAAGGCTGTCAATAACAACTTACCAAATATATTGAAAGCTCAGGCTTACTCCATCCAGCCCACTCTGGGTTTAGAGCCTCACATAGCACTGAGTCTGCTTTATTTGAAGTCTCTGAGCTATCCAGGATTGCCTGGACGCTGGCGGAAGGCCTGCCGTTATATTGCTAGACCTTTCGGAAGCATTCAATACTGTTCCCCATTCGCTGCTCTTGGCCCGCTTGGCAGACATCAGTATTTCAGGTACTGCCTGGGGTTGGCTGAAATCTTTTTTGGAGGGTCGTACGCAACAGGTTTGGCTCCCTCCATTTGCATCCCGCCTCAGTTGGTAACCACTGAAGTGCCACAAGGGTCTTCCTTGAGCCCTCTTCTCTTCAACATTTACATCACTCTTCTGGTTCGGCTGGCGGAGGATGTTGGAGCCAAGATTGTGGTGTACGCCGATGATACCCAGCTTTTGTTCACTTGGGGCAAATCTGAGTATTCCACTTTGGAGGCGAAAAACTGTTTGACACCTGTCTTTCATTGGCTTTCTGCGGCACAGTTAAAGTGCAATGAAGATAAATCGTACATCCTCCTCTATGGGAATTTCCCTCCCCAGTTTAGAGAAACATTCTGGCCACCCGATTATCCCCTGCCTTCTTCCTCAGGTCAACCCATTAAGAACCTGGGAGTCTGGTTTGAAGAGAACTTATCTTGTTCGACCCAGATTAAGAAGCTTGCCGGGAGCTGCTTTAGGATACTTAAATCCCTTAGGAAATTTCTCCCGCTTCTTCCCATGGCGGCCAAGGAAACGGTTACTCGGGTGCTGATTCTTCGCGTATCGACTACGCCAATGCTTTGTACATTGGCTTACCAGGCTACATTCTTAACAAATTCCAGGTAGTCCAGAATGCTGTGGCTAGGCTTCTTTTGAATATCCCAATCACAAGCAGCGTTAGACAACATCTGCGCACACTTGACTGGCTGCATGTCGCCGAACGCGTTAAGTTTAAAGCCCTGGTCTTGGCGCACCACGCCCTGTACGCTTCCGGCCCAGCCTATCTAAGGAAGCATTTTATGTTCAATACCCCAATGAGACAACTGAGGTCAGTGTCCCAACTTCTTGCCTAGATACCTCGTGTTCGCCTCCAAAAAATGGGGGGGGGGGCAGCTCTCTTGCTTTTAGGACTGCACGGCCTGGAACTCTCTTCCATATACTCTGCGCAGCATCCAGGATCATGTTCGTTTCAGAAAACAGCTCAAAACATTTCTGTTTAACTAATTGGCATTACCTCACTCCCCTCAGGGCTCGTGCCAGGACACTCTTTGGAGTATCTGTGCGTGTTATAAACTGCAATAAAAAAAATGAATGGTTTTTCCAGGGTTCCTCTTGTTCCCTTAGGGGTGTGTTCTCCACATTCCACTAGTCACAATTCTTAGCCAGGCACTGGAAGCTGGCGCAAGCCAGGATATCTTTTTGTTAGTTTAAAATTAGAGGTGGTATCTTGGTAATGGGACTGATTAATCTCTTTTATGAGCTGTTGAGCTCCTTCCCCCTCTGTCGTACCCAACTGGGTGCTTGTACTAGTGCAAAACCTCATTTATCACGAGGAAGAGGGGGGCAGAAATTTGTTTCATAGCACCCATGTACCCCTGATTATGCTGTCTTGTGCTGTCTAAGGTTGGTGACTACTGCTTTTTCCAGAAGGTGCATTTGAGGCTTGGTGCTTTGGTTAGTTTCTATGCCTGTATGAGAATGAGTGCAATTGGCGTTCTACTCTTCCCAGGAGCTGTGGTGGACACTGAGGATCCCCCCTCTCCCAGGCTCCCCCACTCCCTCGGATCAAGGCCTGCTTTCTTTCAGCACATTTGGACCTGCTGTTCCTGGCATGTGGCTAGGGTCTTCTGACGAGCGGGCAAGCTTCCATTGCTATTTTGGAGGGGTATGGCATGGTCAGACTTTGGAAATTGCAGCCCGGGACTAAGGCCAAAGAACTTTCGGCGAAGTCTACAGAGTGATGATGATGAACCGGGACGGCCCCACTGCGATCTATGAGGCAGGGATTCTGATAGGTGGTGCGGGAATTTTGTTTGACTCCCTGAGTATTTTAGCGACCGGCGGCATGCTTGGGTGGGTGGGGTAGGGGATCTCTGTTGGGTTGTTTCAGAAGTGCAAGGGGAGAGGGGGTTGGGAGTTCTTTATGTTGATTCACAATATTGGACTGGACCATGTATAAAGACGAATTGAACTGTATACCGGGTTCCCTGTGGGGGTATGGCTGAGAATCAGTAATGTGCTCCTGAGATCCCTGGTAGAGCTCTTTTGCTTGCAGTCACCCTTGGTAGGTCGTTAAGATTGCTAATGTATACAATTGTACTGCATACTGATTTTCCATCTCGTTCATCATGATGCCCATGGGGTTGTATGTATGTTTTTTTGAAAATCAATAAAATGCTGTAAAAAAATATATATATATGAACCGGGCACTGCCCCAGCAATTCTGGGATACCTGGCTACTCCGGTGAACCTCCCTTATCCCCCCACCTAAGTGCTTGGGCTCATCATCATGTGGATGCCTCACCGTTTCTCTGTTCTTGTGCATTGACTGTGGAGAATGTGGGGTCGTCACTATCCCAGGCGTATGGGAATCCTGACTCCTACCACCGGAGGAGTGCTTCGTTTTAGAACTGAAAGGGGGCCTCCATTGGGTGGAGACCTCTAACTTTTGGAGGCACTTTTGGGGCTACACTCCATGAAGGAAACTTTGGTCCCAGGCCGAATGCCCGAGAATGAGGACCTATTAACTTGGTGAGTGGAACCCATCCTTATTGACTTTTTGGACATGGAGACCTGGGTGCCTGGGTTTTACATACTTTATCTGGGAGCTGCCCTTCCCCCTCATCAGACTGTCCTCCCCCTGGGGTGGGGCCAGCCAACCTCGCCCTGGGAATAGCAGCAGAGTGGGGCCATGTCACCTGCATGCACCCTTGATGGTGAACTTTAGTGAGGATACCCAGTCAACAGAGAACATACAGCTGCTCGGAATCCCTAAACGCAAGCAAAAGCTTGGATTCCTAACATTGTCTCAATGGTCCTTCTTTTGGTTTGGTACAATTTTGGGGGATGTGGGTAAAGAGGTGGTATTTATTCTGGGGGTTTATCTTACTGCACATTTGAACTCTGTGATTGTGTGAAGGCATTACTTCCACAGACAGTTATCCCTCCCTGCCGAGGATGTGGCCTGGTCCTTGTTGGGCTGAGTTCCCTGTCTGTGGTTGCTTCTACCACGTGTTTGTCCAGGTACCTGATCCCTGCTGTGGGGGTGCCGTGGCTGATGGACCTCCCTGTGGCTGAATGTAAGGTGCATTCGGATTCCCCTGTGCTTCGCTTTGTGGATGAATAGTCGTAGGGTTTTGTGGTAGTTGACCCTGGCCCATCGCTTGCTGCTCATAGTATGCCTTTAACCAGCATCCGTCTGCCAGGTGGCCCATCCTGTGGCAGTAGTAGCATTCCCTAGGGTCTGGTTGCTGCCAACCTCTCTGGTGTCTTCTGTCATAGCTAGGTTGAAACCCTCTGGGGTTTTATTGTGAATTTCCCTTTAAGACTGGTGCCATTTGCAAACTTGCTACCAACGCTGCTTCTCGATGGGTCTTTTTCAATTTGTGTTGAACCGATTTAGCAATGTCTGTCTGGGCTTACTCTTGTTTTTCTCTATCCTATTCGTGCTTCTTTTTGTGGTAATGCAATATATGGACTTGTATCTTTATATATGGGCTTGTATCTCCTGCCAGGGTTTGGCGTCTAACCCAACCACACTGTCCAGTCCACTTTGTATCTCGGTGGGCAGTCCCTTTTGATTATATTTTTTAAAGAATGCAACTTGTGGGCCTGTATCACTCCACGGCTATCCTGTCTCTTGTCCCCGTCATTCTCTCATTCTTTGCAGAAAATCAGATATACTCTTACCTGCCCTCATGGTCACTGCCATTAATCCTCCCACATCTGGGCAGTCAGGAAACATATCCCTCAGGGCTGTCCATATCTGGTGCCTGTATGAATTTAATGGTGCCCCATCATGCACGGTGTCTGTCAGCGTAATTGCTGGGATGCGAACTTGGGCGAACACTGCGTTAGTTTGTTCTCTGATAAGACTACGTAGCAGACTTTTAATATCTCCTATCGCTAGGTTTATTCCTGCAGTGTTCTTCTCAAAGCATGAGATTGATCCAGCAATGGGGGTAAATTTGTCCTTAACCCTTCTTTATTCATATGAGCCCATGTGATATAGATGGACCCTCATGTGCCCTTCTGCAGTAACGGGTACATTCTTACTTCAGGTAGCTTTACGTGTTTCTCTCTGACATGGCGTTCCCATCTTTTTAGGCATCCCTGCATCTAGAGAAAGTTCCACTTGGGATCTCCTTCCCCATGTCGAATGCAATCTTCCAATATAGCCATGTCCACTGGCTCGAATGATCCTTCCTTCGGCCAAGCTCTAGTGCACTGGTCTCTTTCCTTGGTCCAGTAGGATAGCAGATGGCAGAATAAGTGTGCAAAGATCTTGCCTTCCTCTTGCTACTAACTCCCTTGGGGTCACTTTGTCTTACCCGTGCATTCGGGTGGAGCAGCATACGTCCTCATCGCTGCGCTTCTCGTATGCATGCAAAGGTGCCACCTATTTTTTCCTGCGTTTTGGTTGGGTCAGTATCAGGCTTGCTTGGTCTTTTATTTTCCGGTCAGCCCCTCTCCCTAGGTTAAATCATTGGTGAGGCTTGGATCCCTGCTAGAAACCTATCATCTAATCCTTCCTCCAATTCTTCCCCGATCGGTGCCCTGCACCTACCCCTGCTTTCCTTTTGTGGGGTACGTTGCTGTGTTTCTCACTGTGCTTTCTGGGTGCGAGCTCGCTCTCTCTTTCTCCTTAGCTTATGCTTTCTTCTTCATCCCGTCTAGTTTGCCTCCTTCGCTTTCAGCTATGCGCTGTTCGTTTTGGTCGTGCTTCACCCTCAAATTTGCTCTCTGTTTCCTCAGCAATCAGGGCAAATCCTATAGCCTCCTCATCGTCATCGGTTCCCAGGGGACTGGGGCTCCCTTCCTCACCTTCACTTGCTGTATCACTGTCTAGGACCGCCACAAATCTCCAAGTCACTTGTGTATGTTCTCCTGATCCAGTGGGAGTTCATGTTCTCCATGCTGCTAGGATTCTATGTGTCAGATGCAACAGACTAGGAGGTTGAGCTTCTGGGGGCCTTTTCATCGGACTTGGGCTGCGCTAGAATTGTCTGGGCATGTTGACCTGTTAGTTTCTCATGCTTGGGCCTAACCGTTCGTCGCTCGGTGGGGGGCCCACTGGCTCCTGCTATTGGCGGATTGGAATATCCTAATGTGGGGGGAACTGGCATGAGCACCTTCATAACTGCACAGGGTGGGGAGGTGCTGACTCTTTGCTTGCTATCTGTGGTGTAGGATTATCGATCTGGGCCTCCTTGAAATAGGCCTATAGTTGCAATAATGCCTCTCTGCTAGCTTTCTTTTGAGCTGTATATTTAGTTTTTTATGTGTGTTCCCATATGTTTAGTTGCATTAGTGCCAAAAGTTCCCTCCTTTGGCCAGGCAAATGTGTGTGCCTTTGTGTGTGCGTGCCATTCTTGGCACAACTTATTACCTTTTTTAGCCTGTGTGGGAAACATGGTTTGCATGTTTTTTAATGGGGAAATGGGGAAACCATGTTCAAACAATTCAATATGAACATTTCAACAGGGGTGTGGAATTTAATAAAATATCTACTTGTCCATGGGGCAGGTTGCTTCATAGATCTACTTGTCCTGTAACAAAATCCACTTGTCCCTTTTGTGCCATGTAATACGGCGACAAATTACGGCAGCAATCTCATTATTTAAGAGTTCTGATATAGCCTCACTAATTATGCCAGGGCTCGTACCATAGTAGGGTTGAATACTAGCAATTCCCTTATGTTGCTACGTTTCTGCAGATCTACATGCTGGGGCTGAAGGTATTGGTAAGCAATAGTTCAAGGGTTGGAATGCCCTTTTGAGTCTGTGCTAACCTACTAACTTGCGTGTTTTAAGGGTTTGCACCAACTCTTTTCTAACTTTTCCCATACTGAAAGAGGTTGGAAATTTACTCCTGACAGTGGCAGACGTAAAACTTCTTCCAGGGTTGGGAAAAAAAAGTGGTTGGAGGAAAAGTGAACTTGAAACATTCAGATTTTCACATGAGCAAATATACACATGCACATTTGCTCATGCTAAAATGCAGTTCACAAATATTTTCTAGGAGTACTATTTCTTGGCCTACTTCTGTAAATTCTTGTGAATTAACGGAAACTATATATATGCACTTAATGCAAGGATATATACAATGGATGCACTTTTGAGACTTTCTTCAATAATTGGGCCTCTAATTAGGCCTGGCGTTAACCATGACCCTTTGTGTTTAATAAAATTCTGTCTCTCTCTTTTTCTCTCGTTCTATCAGGTGGCTTCACTGTAAGTGACAGTATTCTGCTCTTTTACAAGGAGCATATTGGCACACAAAGTAGTTTTGTTCAGGTCCTGGAACTGCTGTGGCAATGTGTGCTTTTTGAGAGCAAAAACAATTTTTGATTTTGCCAGTGCTTATTAGAATGGTGAGGGCTCAGCAGCTCGCACACCAATAGGGTTTTACAAAAACCATACCTAAACAAGTCACGCATTGACAAAACCATAAGGCTGACCACCAATTTCAGACCTACTGGCTTTGCAAATGCTTGTTTATTTTTGTTTCCCATAATCTTATTTAAACTGGTTACACTGATTTTCCATTACGAATATTGTTGGGAAATGCAAGCATACATCAACATGGAGCTAAATGATGCTGCAAAGATATGGTACCTAAAACCTTACAGTAGTTTAGCAAAATGTTTTTTTTCCTACTTGCACTTTTTTGTGAACATTTTATTTTGAAAGCAAAGAATCATCACTCTTGCTTTCAAGCTTCGGCAAATATTTGCATATAATCAGAGAGCATTCTGGGAGCATTATACATACCCTCATATTACTAAACTTTGAAAACGTGTGTACACATTTATACTGGAACCACCGTCAGTAGTGCAGGTCGAGCTTACTGCATTTACTTTTAGTACTCACCCTAATAATAAAGGTTTTGCATTAATGAACCATAAATACAAGCTTGAACAACATTTAACACATGGACACAAATATTACCTTAACTGCAGACATTGCCCTTTCCTGATCCATAATGTGGTACTGTAAACTGCCAGCCAAAGGGTTTGTGCAGTATGGGGTTGGCCCTACTTGTCCCAGGGACAAACTACACATGAAAACTTGTTGCCCTTGACCCCAAACAATATGTCCTGGGCGTCGGGCTATAGGAATTCCACCTCCCTGATTTCAACAACACAAATAACAATGCTAGTGACGGGTTGCTACATAGGAAAAAATAGGAAATTGTCAACAAAAACAGTATCAGAACGCTATCAACCTTTGGCGTCAAATACAGTTTGCGAGAAATGACAGCACCCTCATATGAAACATTGAGTCTCTGATGAAAAAATACAATGTTTAGGACAATCTTTGATCAACTTTTGTACAAAACACAGTTTACAATATATAACTGCACCATAACATCACATCTCAACATTAACTGACATTTAAAAAAAACTCTCTTAGCCCACTCCTAGCTAATGCTATCCTGTGGCCAGAGGAAGCTTTGTGCTGTACACAGCGCTAAGTGAACCTGATAGTATGCCAGTATGAGCTTCGGAAAAAAGGTAACAACAATAGTTTGCGGAAAAAGGGAATAAGAGAAGCACAGGCCCCTCTTGGCCACACACAAGTTACACCTAATTTCCCAGGTCCAAATCTTTTTCTCTAAATGCACTAATCGCACCCTGTATCACACCAAGAGTCCAGGTATGCCATCTGTGTCATGCCCAGCGGTCCAAGCGACCAACACCTCTCACATCCCTGTTAGATACCAACAGTGTTAAGAAACCGGTGTCTCTGAGAATCATTTTAAACTAACAAATAAGAATGAGGTACCAACTCCCTCCAGTCAGGATAGCTCTATCACATAAATGGTGTAGTGGGAGCCATTAAGGGCTATTCAATAAATATTCACCTTTCCTAGCGTGCTGACTATCGAAAAAAGGTGACTTCCGCTGGATTGCCTCCGAGGCCGCCTTACGACTACTTAGCTAGAACATATAAAATAGGTAATATACCAGATTCTGTAATAACAGGGCGCTCAGGGTATCTTTTTACACCTCTCCCTAGTTTGCCATATGCCAGATGCTTTACTAAGGTTCTCATGTAGTCTCTTACCCTCTGTGATGGCTGCTTCAGGACAGACTTCCAACCCACGGATTCAGCAGAACTTCCAATCAATTGTGGTTTCTGCTCACCTTCCTTGCTGCGAAATGTTTTTTTTTTTTGATAAACAAATGTATTCATTTTACAAAAGGGATGCACCAGCCATATCACACTATAATTCAACGATCGAGATTGACAGTCACAGAATCACCCCCCCCAGCATACAGATAATAATGAGACAAAGAAACGATGGAACCAATCAAGCACCTCTTGGTTAGACCCCCCCCACCATTTCCCCCAAATTCTACGGTATCTCTTGGGGCTGCCACGTGCTGCGTACATAACTTTCTCTTGTGTGGCACACCAGTCCTCCTCACTCCACCAACGTTCCTCGGTGGGGGGGGTCAGGACGCTTCCACAAGGCCGCAAAGTCTCTCCTAGCAACCACCATGGCCGTATTAAAGAACAGTTTGTCATTTCGTGACCCATCCAATCCGTCTGTAATACTCAGGATCGTGTGCTTAGGGTCATGCGGGACCCCCCACCCCAGAACCTCCGAAAGCTCAACCTCGATGCCCTCCCAAAATCCTGCTAGGAGGGGGCAGGCCCACACCATGTGCAGGAAGTCAGCGGGATCATGGCCACACCTGGTACAGGCTGAGGATGGACTAAGCCCCGCGCAGTGAAGACGTACAGGGGTGAGATATGCGGCGTGTAGATAGTAGAGTTGCACCAAGCGCAGCCGAGCGGAGGCGGTGACCATTCTAGGGGCCATAAGGGTCTCCCGCCAGTCCTCTTCCTCTAAGGTGCCTACCCAGACCACCCATTGCGCCCGCAGTCTGTCCTAGGAAATTGGGGTGTTATTAATCAGTGTGCGATAAATACAGGAAATGCCTCCCCTCCCCAGGTCCCCGAACACAATCTGTGCTTCAGGTGGGCTATGGTCAGTCAATCGTGTGCCCGTCGCTAGGTGTGAGTGGAGGGCATGCCGCCGCTGGAGGTAACAAAAGAATTGTGAGGGATACAGCGAGTACCGGGCCTGGAGATCTTCAAAGGAATGCATGTAATCTCCCCCCAAACATCCCCTAGCTGTGAAATGCCTATGCGGTCCCAGGACTCGAAGCCCCGAAGCCCGGACACCTCCCTGAGCCAGGTCCTGCACCACAAGGGCGTACAGCGGGTCAGTGTGCGTGTCCAGCCGGTGTGCCGCAGTGCGGCTCGCCAGGCCAACAGCACCAAACGTGTCACCTCCAGAAGACAGGATGGAATCGAGGTCCCGTAGAGGAAGGATTGTAGTCTGTCAAGGCCCAGTTCCCCCAGCTCAAGCGTGTAGGCCGGGTCGGACCACCCCCCATTAAACCAGTCATGTATGGAAAGGAGTCGGGTGGCCAAATAGTAGAGGTAGAGGTGAGTCATCCCCAAACACCCGTCAAGAAGGGATCTTGCAGGTACTGAGCGCCAATCTGGACCTACTTTTCCCCCATAGGAACTTGGTGATGAAGCCATCCAGCGTACGTAACCAGGCCCTGTGAAAACACATAGGGATATTCTGAAGCATGTAAAGGAAGCGGGGGAGCACCATAATTTTAAAGAGAGCCACCCTCCCAATGGGGTTGAGGGGCAATGACTGCCACCGCTGGAGATCCGCCTTGGCTTGCTTTACCAGAGGAGTGACATTGAGGGCCCAGCTGAGTTTGGGCTGTAGGATCACCCAAATCCCCAGGTATTTAAATGATTGACGGTGCAGAGATATGTTGGACTGCCAGTCAAAGCATTCTCGAGAGAGGTGCAAGGGGACCAGGACCGACTTATTGGGATTCAAACGAAGGCCGGAGACCTGTTCGAAGGATCGCAGGATACGAAGACAATGGGGACCCGACTGGGCAGGATCTGCCAGGTAGATGAGAACGTCATCGGCGTAAAGGGCGATTTTGTCTGGCTCGACGCTGGGCCATTCCCATCCCCGCATCCGGTCACAGGACCGCATCAAGGATGCCAGAGGCTCTATCACTAAAGCAAAAAGCAGGGGGGAGAGGGGGCAACTCTGCCTCGTTCCCCTGTGGACCGGGAAGGGCTCCGACAGGACCCCGTTGATTAGGACACGAGCCCGCAGGAGGGCGTACAGAACCTTGACCATGGCCCGAAAGCGG
This sequence comes from Triturus cristatus, assembly GCF_964204655.1. Classification (NCBI taxonomy): domain Eukaryota; kingdom Metazoa; phylum Chordata; class Amphibia; order Caudata; family Salamandridae; genus Triturus; species Triturus cristatus. The sequence continues at coordinate 320,746,075 of NC_140581.1, forward strand.
GGACTAAGTCCCATTGCCTCGAGAACATCTTGAAGGAAGCCCCAATTCACAGAGTCGAAGGCCTTCTCGAAGTCCACCAAGAGTAGCACGAGGTAAGGAGTGAGGAGGTGGCGGTGAGCCAAGGCGGAATGCAGTCTACGGAGACAATGACGGGTGCCACGGGAAGGCATAAACCCACATTGGTCGGGGTGGACCTACGTGGACAGATGGGGCCTGAGTCGTTGGGCAAGGAGGGTGGCGAACAGTTTGACCTCAGTATTGATGAGGGAGATGGGGCGGTAGTCCGCGCACTGCGGCGAAGGGGGCTGGGACTTTGGGATGACCACAACGGTGGCGATATCCGTTTCTTGGGGAAAGGAACCCTTCTCCACGGCCTCATGGAACAATGCTTCTAAATGAGGGATGAGAACATCCCGGTAGTGGGCATAATATTCCTGGGGGAGGCAGTCAGGACCCGGAGTTTTGCCAGAAGAGACTAGAGCGATAGCGTCTCCAATTTCCTCACGGGAAATGGGACGGTCCAGGGCGGTTTGGACAGTGCCGTCAAGCCGCGGGAGGCGGCCGCCCTCACCGTCCATCGGGTCCAGAAGGGAGAGGGTCGGGGCCCGGGCCTCGTAGAGCCTGCGGTAGTAGGCAGCAAAGGCCTGCGCCATCTCCAATGGGGCACGGCACGGCGACTCCTCCGGCGTCACTATCTCGGGGATTATACGATTCGCTCTGGGATACATTGCCAGACGGTGAAGGAGTACGCCGTTCTTGTCGCCCCATCCATATACTCTGGCCACGGAAGAGCGCCAAAAGAGTCTAGCCGCATCCAGCGACAGCTGTTTAATCTCCATCCGAAGCCGGGCCAGAAGTCTCATGTCGGAGCCGTCCGGGGATCGGGTTGCAGCTTGTTCGAGGCGCAGGGCCTGTGCCTCCCGTGAGGTAATCTGCTCCAGCTGGGCTTGGCGCTGGAGCTTGAGGCGGCCCTTAGCGACCCCCCTAATTGTGGCCTTACCCGCCTCCCACAGGGTGCCCGGAGAGGACACTGGGCCCTCGTTGGAGAGAAAGTACTGCCTGAGCTCCACCCCCACCGCCTTCCTAAAGTCTTTGTCATGAAGAAACCAGAGATTCAGCCTCCATGTTTGTCGGGCAGAGGTGGGAGAGGGCTCCGCACGAATCAGCACCGGCGCGTGGTCGGAGATACCTCGCGGAAGAAGCGAGACATCCTGAATCAGAAGGTAGTCCGTCGACGGAACGAAGATGCCGTCAATGTGTGCCTGTGTATGGTGGGCCACTGAGGTGTGTGTAAATTGTCTCACGTGGGGATGCCACAGTCGCCAGGTGTCGCACAGACCTAGAGAGGCGGACCTTGACTGCAGCTACTTGGCCTGCGCAACTCTACTTGGGGATGGGGGGCCTGTCGTGTCGAGGTCCGGTGACGAGACCGCATTGAAGTCGCCCCCAAGGAATGTAGGGCCGGAGTGCAATGATGCCAAGAGCTCAACAGCTTTAGCCAGAGTCATTGTCAGCATCGGGGGGGGGAATAAAGGGACACCAGGTTAAGCGGGTTGCCATTGATTGTGCCACTAACTGCCACTAGAGTGCCCTGAGCGTCAAGGGTCGTGTGAACGGTCACCAGTGGAAGTGACCGTCTTACTATGATTGCCACCCCCCGGGAACCCCTAGTAAACCCCAAGTGCCACACTCTGTCATATCCATAACGCGCCAGAAAGGGACAGCGATTACCCAACAAGTGGGTTTCCTGCAGGAATAAGATGTCCACCCCTATGCGCTGCGCGTACTTAAGGACGGCCATGCGTTTAAGGCGGTCCAGGAGCCCATTAACGTTCCAAGACATTATACGCAGGGGGGCATTTACTAATGGCGTGTCGAACATGGTACGTGAAGTGCCAATGGAGCTACAGGCCAGAAGGGGGAGATCCAGTCTATCTGTTGCGTCAGGTGGAAGGCAAGGTGCTGCATGAGTGCTAATGAATACAAACTAAGAAACGTACTGAAACACAAAACTAAGAAAAAAACTTGGGACAACAATCCCGCCCCCCGCCCCCCACCCCCCTCCCTACACTTCAGGAACAGAAGCATATGTCGCTCAACAACAAACCAAAGAGTGAACACCCAAACTAAAACGCTTGGTAAGCGGGAAGCAAATCAGATTAAACTAAGTATGCCCTCCGGCTGCGGAGCGAGGCCCGGCAGGCAGAGACAAATTCAAACAGGGTCTTTCAGAAGCATTGGGCTGCAGGAGAGGTCTGTATCCGGGGGGACCTGCAAGGATGGACAGGGCGAAGTGGCCCCAGGAGCCAAGTGGTCAGATGACCCAGAGCGCATCCCAGATGGTGGAGCATCGGAGAGCAACGTCGGTGGAAGGGGGCGGCCGGGTGAGGAGTTTGAACGCGTCCATCTCCGCCCACGGCGCCTGCAGGAGCGGCTTCGCTGCGGCTGAGAAGTGGGAGGCAGGGGACAGACCGAATCACCCCCGGCCCCCTCCTGTCATGGGGCTCGATTATCAGTGCGCCGCGGGCATTCCTCCGTCGCCCAGGTCCAGGCTTCCGCTGGATTGTCGAAGAAAAAGGTCTTATTGTCGAACACCACCCGCAGGCGCGCCGGGAAGAGAAGATGATATTGGATATTGAGTGCCCTCAGCTTGTGTTTCACATCCTCAAAAGAGCGACGCTGACCCTGAACCTCGCAGGTATAGTCTGGGAAGATCATGATGATGCGGTTTTCGTACAGGAGTTTTCCCTGTTTGCGGGCTTCCGACAGGATGGCGTCCCGGTCTTTGAAGTTCAGGACTTGCATTATGATAGGCCGGGGGGCCCCACCCGGGGGAGGCCTCGGGGCCAGGGACCGATGGGCCCGTTCAATCACGAACCAGGGGGAGAGCGAACCTTTGGGAACCCACGATCTGAACCATTCTCGAGGAAGTCCACCGTACAGCCCTGCTCCGCCCCCTCCGGGAATCTCACCAGGCGAAGGTTGTTACGCCGGGACCTGTTCTCCGCATCTTCTGCCCGGCGGTGCAGCTCCTGAGCTTGGGATTGAAGACGAGTAACCTGCCCCTTGAGTTGCTGGACGTCATCTTCAACGGTGGAGATACGAGATTCGGTTTCCTTGATCCGGGCGTTGGCGTTACGGAGGTCCTGCCGGATAAGGGTCACGTCCACACACACCTCAGCGATCTTCCCCTCCACCGAAGTTTGCGACCCCAAGCACCCCGCCGCTCGATTCTGCGGCCGAATTGGGGTCGCAGGACCGCCCGGGCCCACAGGCTTGAGATCGGGGTCTTGTCCACTCGAAGATCAGCCGTGCACCCTCTGAGCGGGAGAGATCAAGCCAGGCAACGCGGGGAACCACACAGGGCCAGCCCCCCTCCAGCAGTGGCGGCCTGTGCATGTGGGGGGCCCCAATTCCACTGTCCCGGACCCCACCGCCACCAGGACCCAGCCACCGCAGCACGGGACTCACCCCAGTTCACCAGGCACCAACAGAGCCTCACTAAGCTCCAACGCTGATCGCTGTTGCTCCCGTCGCCCGATACGGCAGCCGCTCCACCTGGCAGGTCCCAAATAGAAGCAGTCGCGGGTAGGCCCGAGGACTCCAGATGTCACCCCCGCCCGTCACCAAGAGCAGCACCCACCACCTCCTTCCGGCATGCCAGGCACTGGAGATTGCAAACACTCCAGCAGGGGAGGAGAGATAGGAGGGAGACAGGGGGCCGCCCACACCGCGGGCCCGCACAGCTCCTGCCGCTCGATATGGCGGCCGCCTCCATGAACACCCCGCAGATGGTGTAAAGGGCAGGAATGCTTCAGGCGCCTCCCCGGCGCCGCACACCGCGGCAGAGCTCTGGGCCCACAAGAATCTCAGCAATGCGCCCGGGAGGCGGCGCAGGTCAGCCTCCCCTCCCGGGACCGCCCAGCAACACATGTAGAGCAGCCGCACCATCAACAGTAGGGGGGTTGGACTGCCTGGACACTTAGGGAGACAGGGGGCCGCCCACACCGCGGGCCTGCACAGCTCCTGCCGCCCGATATGGCAGCCGCCTCCACGAACGCCCCACAAATGGTGCAGAGAGCAGGAGAGCCTTAGGCACCTTGGAGCCGTCGGACTCCGAGGCCTCAAGCAGTCACGCCACTCCCCGGCAGTCAGGAGCCGGTCGCCGTCAGTCCCCAGCCCCCACCGCCCGAATTGGCGGCCAATATCGCGGTCACACTGCCGGGGCACCAGGGAACGGCGACGGGTATTGCCGGGAATGCAGTCAGAAGGCAGCTCCACGTCAGATTCGTCTTTCCCATCACCAGCGGACAAAATACAGCCTCCGCTGCCGCCCGTGCCGGAGCGCAGCAGGCGATGCGGAGAGAAGGTCACGGGCGGCGCCTCAGGTCCGGCAGCACAGCTCTGGACACTCCGATCCCTCGGGGGGCCTCTACGCTCCTCCAAGCACCCAGCCAGGAGACAAGGCAGCGAAGTTCGTAGCCCGCAGGCAAGGCAGCTCAGGACGCAGAGGCCGCCATGTTGGGAGCAAGCGCCGGCCGGCCACTCAGACGCGAGCGTGGCGGTGGCCTACGGGGGGATTTGCCAGCCAGGGACTCAGCTAGCGGTGCGGCGCTGGAACGGCGGCAGGTAACGGGGCCGGATGGCCAACTAGATGGGCGGATTGCGTGCGGATAGTGGAGGGGTCCGGGAACACTCTCAGGGTGCGTCCACCATCTTGGCTCGCCAAGCAACGCCTCTGCTGCGCAAATGTTAATCCGTCTGGGCAAGGTTTCCTTCCTTTGGCTGCAGTCGGGTTTGAGGTACCCATCAGCTAAGATGGTGGCTCTCCAAAAGGTTGCTAGAACATGAAATACTTTGAAAAACAAGAGACAATAGGCGTTGTCTAAACAGGAAAGTTAAAAAAGGTTTCCCTTTGGTCAAGATCTATCTCATGCCATTCATGCCTCCAAGACACTCAATTCACCAGCACACTTCATTTCTCACTCTGAATGTATCAAAGCTCTTATACAACACCAAATTTTACAAAATATATATGTGTTTTAATCCATAAAAACCTGTCTATTGGTACAATTTATATCACCACAGTATATTAAAAACACTTTAAAACGACATACCACAACAGACACAAATCTCAATAATTACAATATCCCTAAAGGAGAATGAACACAGACAATGAACTTTGTCATGTAGATGTTGTTGGACTTGGCCCTTTTTGCAGGGTCATCCCTGAACTTTTTGCCTTCCTCCTATATTTTTCTGACCTGTTGTTGGCTGTTTTATGACTCTGGGCACTTTACCACTGCTGATCAGTGCTAAAGTGCATATGCTCTCCCTATTGTAAATTGATGATGGATTAGTGATTCCATGATTGGCTGGTTTGGTTTACCTGTCAGACCCTAGTACAGTGTACCAGGAGTAACTAGGGCTGGTAATCCAAATGCTGCTGGTGGGCTTGCAGCACTGGTTGTGCAACCCACAGAAGCAGCCTGTTAAAGTGTGTTTATTTCTTGCCATTGCAGAGCCTGTGTGCAGTCTGGTTCTGTCATGCTGACTGGGCAAGTGCACCCACTTGCCAGTCCCTAAACCTTCCCTTTTCTTCATATCAGACACCCCTATGGTAGGCCCAAGGGCAGGGTGCATTGTAAGTATAAGGTAGGACATGCCCTGGTGTGTGTGGCATGTTCTAATAGTGAATTACAGCCATTTTCGTTTTTCACTATTGCAAGGCTACCTGTTCTCCATAGGCCAGAATGGGCAGCTTGATTATTACGTCTTATGATCCTAACTGACTCAGGGAACATAGTGGGAATTCGAATTTAGTATGCTTGAACTCAGAATGATAAAATACATCTTTTAGTGAAGTTGGTTTTACCATTCTGTGTTTGAAAATACCACTTTTAGAAAGTATGTATTTTCGTGTCTAATCATCCAAACCTGACTCTGCTAGGCTGTGTATTCCTTGTCTGGAGTTTGAGTGACAAGGGCTGGGGAAATTCCAGGAGACAGGGTGCAGGGCTGAATAAAGATATCCGCATCTAGATGGGTGGGAGGAGTTGCACCTAGGACCTGAATAGGGCTGTGCCTTCCCTCTGCAATGCTGGCTCCACCTCCTGTGGTGTGTCTGATGTCTCTGCCCTGCACTCTGAAAGGAAAGAAGGAGTCTTGTCAACAAAGTGCTCCAGGACTGACCAGAACTGGTTTGGACTCGTCAAAGGCCTCTCTGCCTTCAGAGAACAAAGAGAAACTTAGTATAAATATTGAGACCCAAACCCAAGAACTTTAGATCACTTTTGGACAACAAGAAGAAACCTTTGCTGAGGAGAGGAACCAGAAGAAACTGAGGAGAGACTATCCCTAAGCTGAAGTGTTGTTTGGGGGATTGGCCTGCAGTGGTTGCCTGACTGCCAAAGAAAGGAGAAAGGAACTTTGGGTGCTTTATTTCAACTTGTAAAAGATCTCCAAGGGCTTGAGAGAAGAGCTTGCCTCCTGCTGAAGTCTCAGGGACAACAGACTTCAACTCCCAGCTCCCCAAGAGTTCTTTGGAAGTGCCTGCAGTTGTTTGGGCCTTCTGAGTGACTGCGTGTCGCAAGGAGCCGGTAGCGTCTCGCAACGAAGAAGTGTGTCGCCGTCGCAGCCGCCGCATCAAGGATGTCGCCGCTGTAGCTGTCGCATTGCACCGCATCACGAGAAGAGTCTCGCAACGAAGAAGAAGCGTGTCGCCGTCGCAGCCGCATCACGGAACAAGGGTGTCGCCGCTGTAGCTGTCGCATTGCACCGCAGAAGCGCCTCGCATCCACGGATAAGCATGCCACCGTCGGAGCCGTTGTCGTCGCATCACTGAACAAGGGTGTCGCCGCTGCAGCTGTCGCATCGAGCAGAAGCGTCTCGCGTCGTCGGAGAAGAGTGTCGCTGCCAAAGCCGCTGTTGTCGCATCACGGAACAAGGGTGTCGCCGCTGCAGCATCGAGTTGAGACTTCTCGCAACATCGGAGAAGCGTGCCGCATCAAGAAGAAGACGACATCTTTATTTCTTTGCACCAAAATCTCATCGCATTACGGCGTTGCTCGCCGAATCGCCCCGGAAGCACAGTAAGGAATCAACGCATCACCATTGTTGCAACACTTTCGTTGCCCTGCGTGTCGCATCCAAAGTTACATTAACTCAAAGTGTTGCATTTTAAGATCTAAAAAGAACTAAGCCAATTCTACCATTTTAAAGTAACAGTATTGGAGATTTTTATTGTTTATGGTCTTGTGATAAATCTATATAAAGAGTACTTATTTTTTATATAAAACTTGTATGGTGTCCATCTGTAGTGTTGCCACTTGATTACTCTATGTATTCACAAATGCTTTACACACTGCCTCTGAGATAAGCCTGTCTGCTCGTGCCAAGCTACCAAGGGGGTGAGCAAGGGTTATTTTAGGAGTGTACCCCCTTACCCTGACTAGAGGCAAGGGTCTCTATTTGTCACAAGTGCCTACCTGTGCCAACTAGAGACCCCCAAATCTAATATTGGTGGTCAGTGGTGAGGGTTCTGGACTTGCATTTGTGACTCATGTACAGTGATTGGTGAACACTACTAGTGAGTGCAGACCAAAAAGCAACCACATACTGTTTTTCTGTTTTCTGCTGTCCTCCTGAAAGTATTTTTGATACTAGGACTCTGGTTAGTTGTTGCAAAATGGAACTCGACTTCTGGCACATGTTTGTCTACACAATGAAGGAGCTACGTGTGTTTTGCAAGGAAAGAGGGCTGCCTGTGAAGAGAAGGTCCAGGGAGGATCTAGAGGCATCCCTATTTCGGTATGAGTTACCCAGCTGGAAGGCAACACTACCAGTGGAGTCTGAAAAGGAGGAATTCCCTGAAAATTCGTGAGAAACCAAAAAAGATAGCTGGCTTCTGGATTATGAGCAGAGGCTGAGAGAAATTGACGAAGAGCTGAGAGAGATTGAGGAGGCTTAGAGGGCATTAGCCCAAGAAGAAGAAATTTAGGCAGTTCAGAAAGTGAGCTTTGCTGAGTTGGCGGTGGAGTCCAGCTCAGATGGTGGCAGCAACATTGAGTTATCCAGTGCTGAGGGAGTAGTACACACACCCAGAGATGTGGCACCTGACTTGAAGGAGGGGGTTAACATACACCAGGAGGTTCAAGGACATGAGGTAGCTTCAGTAGTGCGCAGTGTCCCTGAGGAGAATGGGGAAACTGACGCAGGGGTTCATGGTCCTAGTGGTGGGCAGGACACTCGACTGACTCTAGATGAGAGGTGCAGGGAGAGGGGTTCCCCCATGGTTGAGGTCATGGTGTGTGAGTGTGAAGACCGCCCAGAAGAGTGTGGGTTGAGTGACAGAGACAGTCAGATACTGTCTTGCCAATCTCAGGAGAGGGGCGTGGAGTACGTGTGCAAGGTACTGGATGGTGAGGTGAAGGATAGTTTGGTTAACCCTTGTAGGGGGCTGTGTGATCCAATTGTGGGAGAGCATATTCTAAGTCCCTGTTTTCTAGAGCTATGCTAACACCTGTTGGAGAGTGAGTTCTCTGACCGCAGGGAGCTCACATTGGAGGCAGACCTTTTGGTGCATTCCAGAGGGTCTGGAGAGGCATCAGGGAGTGATCCCAAGAAAAGCGGTTCAGGTATCTTCCAACCCAGAGTGGGGGAAGAGGTTCAGTGTAGCCCAGCTAGGGCCCAGTGTAGTGGGAGGGGTGTAGGGACTCACGTCCTATCTAAGTGGAGAAGGAGTGAATATGGGGCTGCATGTCCCAAGGTGCCCGAAACCCAGTCTCAGAGCCTGGATGGTTCTTTAAGGGAACACCAGGTGGGGAGCCTAGTCTGTTCTGAGGGGATGCCCGTTGTGTAGGATCCCCTAGTGTATAGTGAACTGGGAGTGTCTGTAAGCAGGTCTCCATCAGTTCTGGTGTCTGGCAGTGCCACTCCTAATTGGAGGGTGCAGAAGTCCAGACTGAGGGGTGAGAGGGGGAAAGAGTCCCCAGTGGAGGAACCAGTGGGTCAGGGGCCAGCCAGAAGGGCTGAGTCACCAGTGAATGACCATGGTGACACCACTTCTGTCCTGGGGGATCTTCGCGCACTGTCAGATGGACAGGAGTCGGTAGATCTGCGCCAGGCAGACTATCACACAACACATGAGTTATGTGTTACCCTCGGGGGGCATGCGTGCTCCCCAGGAAATCCTGGTGCACCGGGCGAGTGTTCAACCACATGGGATGGTCCCTGGGTTGGGAAGCCAGGTTCAGGTGTTGACTGACCTGGAGGAAGGGGCAAGTGTAATCAGTGTCCTGACCGATATAGCTTATAGGTGTACCACTCCAGGTGGGAGGGTACAGCACTCTGGAAGGGGGTGCAGAGGGAGGGAGTCCTCGCCTCTGACCCCGGTGCAGCCTGAGGGTTTAGACCCAAAGTTGGAGAGCCAGGTTCAGGTGTTGTCTCACCTGGAAGGAGGGACTACTGCAAACAGTTTCCTGACCGGTTGGTCTTATAGGTATACCACCCCAGGAGGGAGGGTGTCCTCGCCTATGACCCCAGTTCAACTGGAGGGTTTATACCCTAGATTGGAGGACAAGGTTCAGGGTGCCCCCCTGACCTGGATGCCCAGTTGCAGGATAGAACCCCTGAACTGGTGGGCGAATTGAGCAGGACATCTGCCACAGGTGCCCTGGCAATTCTGGAAGGGGGTACCACTCCAGGTGGGAGGGTATAGAGCCCCAACAAGGAGGAGGAGGACCGGGTGTGGGAAAGCCCACCCCAGTCTCCTGTCCAGACGCTGGGTACAGGCCTGTGGCTGGTGGGTCAGTGCCATGATGTCATACCTGACCTGACAGGAGGGAGAGTGGACAAAGGGTGCCAAGCACCTGGGGCTACCGCCCCCGCTCTCTGACTCCACAGAGGTTTGAGAGCCCTGAGAGGCATAAGGCCTGGGTCTCATCACTGACTGCTGTCAGTGGCCACAGTGGCTTGCTGTCTGTTTGTTGGGACACACCTGTGAGCAAGCTAAGGTTAGGTGCTGCACAGGTGATGTCCACAGGTGAGGAGAAGCGTTCCCCTTGGATAAGCTTGGTGAGCCCTGAGAGTATAGACTGAGAGATCCAAAAAGGTTCATATTGGTGTAGAACTGGAATATGCCCCTGCAGTTGCGGGCCAGGTCCAGGTTCTATCGCCCAAAGCAGGGAAGCCCATCAAGGTAGTGATTGGTCTACCCTGCGTTTTGGCTGGAAGGGGGTTGTGTTGGACTTGGCCCTTTTTGCAGGGTCATCCCTGAACTTTTCGCCTTCATCCTATATTTTTTCTGACCTGTTGTTGGCTGTTTTATGACTCTGGGCACTTTACCACTGCTGATCAGTGCTAAAGTGCATATGCTCTCTCTATTGTAAATTGATGATGGATTAGTGATTCAATGATTGTTTGGTTTGGTTTATCTGTCAGACCCTAGTACAGTACACCAGGAGTGCCCAGGGCTGGTAATCCAAATGCTGCTGGTGGGCTTGCAGCACTGTTTGTGCCACCCACAGAAGCAGCCTGTTAAAGTGTGTCTATGGCTTGCCATTGCAGAGCCTGCGTGCAGTCTGGTACTGTCATGCTGACTGGGCAAGTGCACCCACTTGCCAGTCCCTAAACCTTCCCTTTTCTTCATATCAGACACCCCTATGGTAGGCCCAAGGGCAGGGTGCATGGTAAGTATAAGGTAGGACATGCCCTGGTGTGTGTGGCATGTTCTAATAGTGAATTACAGCCATTTTCGTTTTTCACTATTGCAAGGCTACCTGTTCTCCATAGGCCAGAATGGGCAGTTTGATTATTACATCTTATGATCCTAACTGACGCAGGGAACATGGTGGGAATTCAAATTTAGTATGTCTGCTCTCAGAATGATAAAATACATCTTTTAGTGAAGTTTGTTTTACCATTCTGTGTTTGAAAATACCACTTTTAGAAAGTAGGTATTTTCTTGTCTAACCATCCAAACCTGCCTCTGCTAGGCTGTGTATTCCTTGTCTGGAGTTTGAGTGACAGGGGCTGGGTAAATTCCAGGAGACAGGGTGAGTCAGCACAGGGCTCAATAGAGAGATCTGCATCTAGATGGGTGGGAGGAGTTGCACCTGGAACCTGAATAGGGCTGTGCCTTCCCTCCACAATGCTGACTCCACCTCCTGTGGTGCGTCTGATGCCTCTGCCCTGCACTCTGAAAGGAAAGAAGGAGTCTTGTCAACAAAGTGCTCCAGTACTGACCAGAACTGGTTTGGACTAGGCAAAGGCCTCTCTGCCTTCAGAGAACAAAGAGAAACTCAGTATAAATATTGGGACCCAAACCCAAGAACTTTAGATCACTTGTGGACAACAAGAAAAAACCTTTGCTGAGGAGGGGAACCAGAAGAATCTGAGGAGAGACTATCCCTAAGCTGAAGTGCTGCTTGGGGGATTGGCCTGCAGTGGTTGCCTGACTACCAAAGAAAAGAGAAAGGAACTTTGGGTGCTTTATTTCAACTTGTAAAAGATCTCCAAGGGCTTGAGAGAAGAGCTTGCCTCCTGCTGAAGTCTCAGGGACAACAGACTTCAACCCCCAGCTCTTCAAGAGTTCTTTGGAAGTGCCTGCAGTTGTTTGTGCCTTTGATGAACTGTGTGTCGCAAGTAGCTGGAAGCGTCTCGCAATGAAGAAGAAGCGTGTTGCAGCCTCTGCCGTCGCATCGAGGATGTTGCCGCTGCAGCTGTCGCATTGCACTGCATCACGAGAAGCATCTCGCAACGAAGAAGAAGCGTGTCACAGCCGCTGCCGTTGCATCATGGAACAAGGGTGTCACTGCTGTAGCTGTCGCATTGCACCGCAGAAGCGCCTCGCATCCACGGAGAAGCGTTCCACCGTCGGAGCCGCTGTCGTCGCATCACTGAACAAGGGTGTCGCCGCTGCAGATGTCGCATCGAGCGGAAGCGTCTCGCATCGTCGGAGAAGAGTGTTGGGCCAAAGCCGCTGTCGTCGCATCACGGAACAAGGGTGTCGCGCTGAGCTGACGCATCGAGTCCAGACTTCTCGAAACATCGGAGAAGTGTGCCGCAGCAAGAAGAAGGCGACAACTTTATTTCTTTGCACCAAAATGTCATCGCATCACGGCGTAGCTCGCCGTATCTCCCCGGAAGCGCAGTAAGGAATCAATGCATCACCATCGTTGCTACACTTTCATTGCCCTGTGTGTCGCATCCAAAGGTACATTGACTCAAAGTGTCTCATTTTAAGATCCAAAAAGAACTAAGCCAATTCTACCATTTTAGAGTAACAGTATTGTGGATTTTTGTCATTTATGGTCTTGTGATAAATCTGTATAAAGAATACTTATTTTTTATATAAAACTTGTGTGGTGTTCCTCTGTAGTGTTGTCATTTGATTACTGTATGCGTTCACAATTGCTTTACACACTGCCTCTGAGATAAGTCTGTCTGCTTGTGCCAAGCTACCAAGGGGGTGAGCAGGGGTTATTTTAGAAGTGTACCCCCTTACCCTGACTAGAGGCAAGGGTCCCTATGTGTCACAAGTGCCTACCTGTGCCAACCAGAGACTCCCAAATCTAACAGATGTTAATTTGGATCCCTTATAAACAGCAGAGGGCATGGGTCTAGATTCCCTGTCGCTATTTGGCTGCTGAATTGTCCAAATTTAACAAGACATGGCTATGCGTCGACGCGTTTCAGTGGTGCATTCTCAATAGGACCACCTTCATCAGGACACGTAAAGATATTTTCACCTTAAAATGGCTTTAATCTCACCTAATATGAGATAAAAAACAAGAATGACGATCTTTTAAATACATTTCCTCATTGCAAATAGTCCTAAACATAACATGTAGTCTCATCTGGTACGCGTGAGAGATAAAAACAATAATCTTATTATAACATTTCATCCTAACCAATAGTTCACATATATATCCATTTACAACGTTATAATGTACATGCATTTTAATTTGTATGTATTATGTTTTTTTTTTTAAACTGCACCAAATCCTACTTCTATGTATAAGTGCTCCAATCATTCCACACTTAGGTTATCAGTGCTTTACACGTCTATCAGACTGCTCACATATATCACACATAGCTACAATCTTTTACTCACCGGTGCATTTGCACTTTAGTGAGGCTCCCAACGTATTGTGGAAAACGTGATCCGGCTACTAGGATATTCTAAAATTATTAAGAATGACTTATTAGAGAGATAGTTTCTTATATTGTCATTGGTCAGAAATGTCAAGATGCTTATACATACTTTGATTCAAAGAAGACCATCCGCGATATCAAAGCGACCTCCTCTTCGCTTCAAAGGCGATGTAGTTTTGATCCCTATAGGGTAAATATCAAAATTAATATGTCATGTCTCTGTAACTTATTAAATGCCTCACCTAAAAATTTATAGTAGAGTGTAAAAGTCGGAGTCTGTCTCGTTTTGACTTCCCCGTAGGCTTTCTTTGAGGTTAAAACCTTCCTAGTTTCAGAGGCTTTGAAAAACATTTTAATTGTTTCAAACTAATACTTTAGATTGTCTATTTAAGATGGAATTCACAAATCTAAATGTATATTTCTCACCGTTTACTTATCAGAGGAGAGTTCCAACAATCACGTCCTTCTGATATCGGGGTGGCGTTATTCGTGGCTAAATAAACACAAAAGGAAACAATATGTAGGTAATATCTGTCATAGATATACCTCTCCTCGTAATTCTATCTCTCCTGTCTAGGGCTATATTTGTCTCCCTTATGCATTAATCATCTATATTTCATCACAATTCTCGGCCCCCCGAGGCCACCTTACGACTACTTAGCTAGAACATATAAAATAGGTAATATACCAGATTCTGTCATAGCAGGGCGCTCAGGGTATCTTTTTACACCTCTCCCTAGTTTGCCATATGACAGATGCTTTACTAAGGTTCTCATGTAGTCTCTTACCCTCTGTGATGGCTGCTTCAGGACAGACTTCCACCCCGCGGATTCAGCAGAACTTCCAATCAATTGTGGTTTCTGCTCACCTTCCTTGCTGCGCAAATGTTAATCCGTCTGGGCAAGGTTTCCTTCCTTTGGCTGCAGTCAGGTTTGAGGTACCCATAAGCTCCGATGGAGGCTCGCCAAAATGTTGCTAGAACATGAAATACTTTGAAAAACAAGAGACAATAGGCGTTGTCTAAACCAGAACAGTTTTTTTAAACAATGCAGCCGGGAGAACAGATACAGGCATAGGGTCTGAGGACTGTCTCAACTTATAATCGATCTGAGAAGTGTTTCTATACATTCATTCAATTCCATAAATGGCTCAGGCGAGTTGCTGCCTTTGGAGTTGTAAATTAATTTATTCAAGGGTGAATCCAGGTGGTCTTTAACCCTGCATGGACACAATATAGGCTGTAGATAACGTGTCCAGATGTCATGCATAGAGAGAGAATGATCACTGCATGTGCTGTTTATGCTGTGTGCTGATTGGCTATATGCTCCTACCTTATGTGAGATATGACTTTATGGTGTTTTGAGAGCCAGCATACTCCTCTGCCATGTGTGCTTTCCTGGGGACAATCTCCCTGGACCATTGTGGTGTAGCTGCACCTATGTGTGAGATTGAGCTGGGATTTCCTCCTCGTGTGTTTATCTGCCGATTACGTGTCGCCCCACCTGTGACCTGTCAATCAGTGACCTCAGGCCTAGGTCTCAGAGCCTGCCTGACTACGTATTTCTGAGTCAGGGTTGATGTGGAGTTCTCAACGGGCGAATTTGTTACAAGAGTTGCGATTTCATTACTATACATAAATGTATCGTTCTTCATATTGACATCGACTTTCTCAATATTAACAGTAGCTTACGTAGTGCCCGTCTATCAGACTGATATTTAAGAATGCGTAGCACCATGCTTGCTGCTGCATTTTGGAAATCCTGGAGTTTGATTAGATGTTACTGCTGTATGTTCAGGTAGAGACTGTTACAATAGTCAGGTTTAGACATGACAAAAGCCGTCACAACAGTTTTCTGTAGTGTCTCGGATAGATAAGGGAGAATTTTCTTTACTGTTCTGATAGTGTAGAACAAAGAGGAAATTATAGTATTAACTTGCTTAACTTGGTGACTGTATGTCAGTATACGGCCTACAAAAATTCCTAGCTGTTTTACTTTCTTGGTCGGTATCAGAAGATTACTGAACTCTTGAGGCTACCAGGACAGGGACCAGAAGGTGGTTTCTCTGTTTTTCCATCCAGATAAAAATGCCAAACCTCTTTGGCCAAATCTGCAAAATCTTTGTTGTGAGCACCTGCCATATGTTTAGGTATCTGACTGCTGAAATGTTGTCCATGCACAGTGGAACTTTGTCCTGAAACAAACTTCTTATTGTAAAGGAAGCTGCAAGCAGCTCTTCGTAAATGTTTTGACATTGAGCTTCGTTTAGAGCCGCATTGCCCCCTTTTATGACCTCTCTGCATCTTGCACCACACTCCAACTTGCTGGAATCAGACTGTGACATGATATCTGGTATTGGGCCAAAAATGGATCTGACATTCCAGGATTCTATCTGGTAGGTGCACATGAATATCGGTGAGTAAAGGAGATCTATATTCAAATATAGGGCCTCAAACTTTGAGGTTCCTTGTAATGAGCAAGGCAAGAGAAAATGACTTGAATAAGTGCAGGCAACACTCTAAAATCTGGACCAACCAGGTTAGGGAAAACCTGTCCACCCTCAATGCAGAATGAAGCACTAATGAGCAGGAAACAATCTGAAAATGAGAGACTTGAGCTGAAACTTCTGGCACTCCTATCAAAACACAAGGAATTGCCTGTCTGACTGATAGGCAGCACCTGAGAAATAAGGATCTTTCAAATTCCTTTTCACTAGTCAATCCCCTAATTGAAAGGAGTCACTCAAGCAATGGATACTTTCCATCTTGAAACGTCTGCACAGAACAATGGTGTTCAAAAATCTGTGGTTTAACATATGGTGCTAACTCTCATCTCTTTTCCTCACCAAGTAGAGTTTGCTGACAAAACCCTGTGTCTGATCCTGCACAATCTCTATTGCTTCTTTGCACAATAATTCCTTAGCTACTTCTTGCACTAAGCTTTTCTCCAGACCATTAAAAATCTATGAACAAAGAGGTCCTTGTTAGACGGGGTGAGAGAAACTTCTATTGTGTACTCCTTAACTGTTGGCAAAACTCAAGGTTATGATGCGAGCAGTACCCACTGGCTGAATGGGTATGACTGCCACAGAAAAAAACAAATGAAGATAACCGACAATTACTGGAACATGAAAGACCCATGCCTCTGTTTTCTCTACCTTGCAACGGACTCCTGCGTTGGGGGTATAAAGGGCATATAGCCTTCTTTGTCACTGCAGGGGAATGACCCCCTGTGGGAGTGTAGAAGATAGGTTTGAAAGAGCCTTGTTGGTGGAGGGGGGAACGAGCTCTGCTTCAGTACTCTCTGTAATATAAAACTTACAGATTCAACGCAGGAAAAAGGTGAGTAGCCTTTAAACAGTTTCTAGAATTCAAAATAGAAAAATCTGTGCTGAAATAGGAAGGTGAGAAGCCTCTAACCCTAAGTATTATAAAAGCCCTGAGTCTGAACTAATAACCACACAGCAAACTAAAACAAAATCCTATTCATTTCCCTATTTATTTTACAAGAAGAACACTGCCACTCCTGAACTCCTTCCAATGCCTTCAGCAATGCAATTGAAGTTGCCAAAATCAAAGGAAAGTTTAGGTTTTATGGAAAGATGTGAGCTATGGCACTGATTTGCACTCTTTTTTAGGTGGCTGTGCGCATGTGATCAGGAAAATGCTGTCACTCACAGTGCAAGACAGCAAATCCATGAAGTGGTCTTTGTATATGCCTGGGTTAGGCCCATGTAGCAATGCTGCACATTTTTCTCACATTGTCCTCTTTTTTGCACAATTACATTTTACTGTCACCTTTTGCACATATTTGCATGTATGACAATTTTGGATTAATTTCTCTGAAACTACTTTGGCTTACATATCTGGCTTTGTGCAACATTATCACGATATGCCTCGGACACTGAGTACAAGGCCTTTAAGCATGGTGTACAAATGTCGTTAAATCTTCATCCATGGGGCAACAGGGATAGCTGCATACCCATAACAACACTAATCTGCATATACCTCTCAAGGATACTTTTTATTATAAATAAAGAAGCATTTCTGGGGTTTAGGAGTGGAGACACTTCTTTGTTTTGTTTATTATTTTTTTTTTGTTTCAAAATATTTTTATTGATTTTAAAGGAGAAAATATAGAGGGTACAAGAGAAAAACATAATTGAAACAAATAGTAAATCCATAAATGAATAGATAAATGAATAAGTAAATATGAACGTAAGAGGGGGTAAAAGTTACAGAATCATTTGGGTCATAGAGTCACAAGAGGTGCAGAGGCCAATATGGGAGGTGATACGATATAGATGCTACATCATCAATCCTATAGATGCATGGATAGGTTATGCACCGAGCAGACCATTATTTAAAGCAATGCCTAGTATATGATGCATAGTTTCTGAAGCATAGACATGGGTAGGATCCATATTGTTCCGTTTACAATACAGTTTATAGTATACAAGTTCAAGTAGATGACAGGTCTCATTTAGTCGTACTTTCATAATACAATTCACTATACAAAGCTTCAGCCCCATGAGTTAATTTAGGAATGATATATGATTTGGGAGTGCTGGGTCATTATACATTTATAGATAGCACTATCTATAAAGGTGCACCAAGCAATGAGGTTTATTAGGTGAGTTACAAGATGTTACTTAGAGTGGTTAACAGCCATAAAGTTAGGTGAAATGAGCATGTCCGGGAAGCCTGATGAAAAGAGAAAGTGTGGTGAGATGGGCAAGTGTGTAGAGATCGTGTTTAAGGTGATTTATTGGTGGCGAAGTAGTTGTCTAAGGTATCCCATATGGGCCTAGAGGGTGATTTCCACAGCAATGATGGAGTGCAATATTATCTGATGTGCGAATCCCAATCGATCCAGGTATGAAAGGAAACCTTGCACATAGTTTTCCAATTATAGAGAACTATTTTGGTCGCTGAAGTTAGTCGGAAATCTAGTGAGGCGCGATCAGCCGACAATTGAGGTTGAAGTTAAGGAATCCTTTGATGAGAAAAGAGTGCTCTTTTTTATGGTGGCAATTAAATAGTTTTGATACAAGTGAGAAGATTTAATCCCAGAAGGGGGACTGTGACTTACAATGAAGGATGAGGTGAGCAAGGTCTCCCTTCTTTTCATTACAATTCCAGCAAATATAGTTTTCCAAGGTTTTAAAGAGTCAGGACGGGGTCCAGTAGGCTTTGTGCAGTAGCCAGGATTTAGTCTGTAACAGTACTGCAGAGATTTTTTGAGAGGTGACTTATTTCCATATGTTGATCCCATCTGAGTCTGTTATAGGATTCGAGGAGTTGTTTTTCCAATAATTTGTTATGCTTTTGTTCAATTTTATTGTCTTGGGGTGTAGCAGACGATAGAGGTTGGACACCTGAAGGCCGGATTTGTTGAGTTTTGAGACAAATTCAGGTAGGGATGGTACATTCTAGTGGCACTTAGATTTGGACCTGGCCATTTTGATTTTGAGAAAGTTGTAAAAGTCTAGCTGTTCTAAGTGAAATATCGATTGGAAGTCAGACAAGGATAACAGTAGTGTTCTAGAACCAAGTTGGTAAGGAAAAAAGATGCCTTCATTTATCCATGATGGCCAGTGTAGTGTTTTGCCGTCATATTGGATATTCGGGTAGTTCCAGAGGGATGCTAAATTGGAAAGTTTTATTTGTGAGGATAGTTTGTTATCAATTCTTAAAAGGGCATTTTTAGTGTTCTGGAATATGTATTTAGAAGTGGAGAGATGTTTAATGTTGGCTATAAGTAGAGTTAATGGGTGTAAGTTATCTAATATCACCTTTTCTGTCTCCAGCCAGATGGGTGTGTAGTTACCTGGGGTTTGGATCCAATATGATCCCTGTTTGACAAGAAATGCAGTTTTGTAATCTCTAAAGTTGGCCAGGTTAGCACCACCTAATGTATTGTGTAGTCTCAGTTTCTTCAGTGCTATTCTTGCTTTTGCGTCCTGCCAGTTACATCTTGAGATCAGTTTGTCTAATTTTTGGTGGAAGTCATGTGATAAGAGCAGTTCGAGCATGCTGATAATGTAATTCATTATTGGTGTGATCATCATATTTATAGTCTCTATTCTTCCCCACCAAGTAATACATTTGGGTAACCAATTATCAAAGAGGTGGTTTTTTTTAGGGTGATTTGTTTCATTGTGCTTGATGGTATCTATCAGATCCGACCCCAACTCTATTCCAAGATATTTTATATAGTCATTCTGCCAGGTAAAGCCTGAGTTACATAAAAGGTCTCTTGGGGTGTGGAGATTTAGCAGTTTCACTTCAGATTTATCTCTATTTAGCTTGTAACCTGAGAGTTCAGAGTAAAGTTCTATTGTGCACATAAGTGCTTGGATAGAGAGGCCCTTGATTTTTTGTGACTATTAAGATGCCATCCGCATAGGCTGCCAGTTTGACACACTTAGCCTTAAAATCAATACCAGTGATGTTGGGGTTCTTTTTTATGTATTATAGCATGGGTTCTAGAGGTAGGAGGAATATGGATGGGGAGAGTGGGCAACCTTGTCTCGTGCCTTTTTGAAGGCTAAGTGATTGCGGAAGGGATTCGTTGACTGAGATACGAGCAAGTTTATATCTCCTCCTAGAATAATAAGGTTGCTCTGGGGTAAACTGCCTATCTTATTAGATACTCCCTCCAAAAGTTTGTGTCATCATTATTAGGTCCGCAAATGTTTAGGACATGAAATAAGTCGTCTCCTCTGCGAAGGATTGAAATCAGTAGTCTACCGTCTTCATCTGGGCTGTAAGACTCAAGCGTAACATTGAAGTGTTTGGCGATCAGGGTAACAACTCAGTTTTTCTTATATTTTGCTAGGGGATAGGCCCCCTCTGTAAACCAGTTGTTCCTAAGAAAAGCTGTATCTTTCTCAGAGATTTTAGTTTCTTGTAGGAGAATGAGATCTCCTATTGATTTAGCCAGATAATCCAAACTTTTACGGTGTTTCATTAGGTGAGTTAAACCCTTCACGTTTAGGGAGACTATGTTAAGGTTGTCTCAGATTCTTTGCGTAGCCATATTGAAGGAGAGACGGGTATAGATATTGGATGATGACATTATTTCTGGCTTCTAATCTGTATTATCAGTGAGGATAGCAGGAGTAGACATGTATCTGGCGGGGACTCTTCTCTTAGACATCAGGATTGACATAGGCTGTTCTTCTATATTGACTCTGTGGCGTGTGTAGCAGAAGGTTTCATAAGGAAATGAGTAAGAAGAAAGTGGAGTGTATAAATTAATATAAAGAAGAACATAAGGCATAAGCAGTAACGAAACCCCAACCCTACCTGCCTGTCCCACCCCCCTCCCCTGCAGAAACATCGAACACAGGAGGAGTGACGACAAGAGTGTCCATCCTCCAGCACAGAACATCGCTTAACTAAGTAATAACATGACCCTTTAAAACTTTTCATGTGTGAGATGCAAGGGTAATACTGTTCATCCCAGATTAATTCAGCACAGTTAAACTCAGAAGCGCATATGAAGGCCATAACCTCATAATATAAAAGAAGCAATTACATATCTAACAGAGGATTGCTTATCAAAAATTAGCATTTAATGTGCTAAGATGGAAATCATATTAACTCAAATGTTTTTTATGTATATGTATGAGCAACAAATATGGATATTGTACTGTATAAAAAGAAACACATACAACTTAAGATGTGTTGTAAAGATAAAACAAGTGGACTATGTTCGATTTTGGTTTAAAAATGCAATAAAAAATAATTTAAAAAAAAACAAATTAGCATGAGCCTTGCAGGTAGAACATGTGTAAAACCTTTCTGACATAATGTATGTAAGCAGCCAGGGCAATACTGTTAAACCTAAGAGCTTACCGCTCCGTTAACTCTATTAACGTATGGTAACACATGATATTTAAAGGTCACTTCTTCATGGGGCAAGCAAGGTATAGTATGAATAACAAACGTAACTTGGATATCATAGCATTGTTCACCACACAGCGGTAGGGCATTATTTCTTGAGAATGAGTATTTAAGAGAGTACCTGTATCTCCTGGGCCAAAAAAGAACACATGAGACTTAGAGTCCAAAAACATTTTAGAAGTCTCGCTTTGGTTGACAAATGTTATGAATTGAGAGGGTCTTGAGTTGTTCATACTTTTGAAGAAATTCCTGAAGATTTTTGGTTATGTAGTTCCTTTTATTAGAAGAGGGATTGAGGTGACACTACCTGTTCTTGAAGAAAACTTGTGGTGAATTTGTTCCTTTAACAAAGAGCAATATGATTTCCGTTTATTAGAGGAAGAGTTGAAATGTTCCATTTCCTGTTCAGTGAGGTCTTTCATGGATCTTGACAGGTCAGCAGGGTCATCGAAGATGTGGTATTTTCCTTTCACCATTTCTCTAAATTTGGCGGGCCTGCAAAAGAGAATTGAAGATTAATTTCATGTGGTCTGTCCCAGAGTGACAGGAAGCCCTTCCTGACTTCATCCATTGGTTTGGAGTAATCTTTTGTGAAGTTTATTTTATGGCCATTTCTCATAACATGGTGGTTTTTACGGGCGTATGTGAGGATGGCTTTGGTATGTTGATACCCAACGGTTTGCAGGCTATCAGCCTCATGGTGTTCTTGGAGGGGGGGTCTGAAGGTTGGAACACTGTGGGCCCTTTCCAGATAGAAATCTTTACTGAATTTTAGGCTGGTGATTTGCGGGATCCAATTTTCCAGGAATGATATGCAAGAGTTGGCAGATTCTTCAGAACATTCAGGAACACCAAAAATCCTAATGTTACTTGTCTGTTACGATCTTCGAGTTCGGAGATGTCTATCTTTATGTGTTTTGTAGCGATTTAAATCTTTGATGGTATGATTTGTTGAGTCTTCTACATCACTTGTTCTTTGTTCAGCCTCCAAAATGTTAGCATTGATTGTGTTAATATCGGCACGTATTGCAGTCATCTCAAGTTGCATGGATTCTATGTTGTGTTTAGTTTATTTCACTAGTTTAGGGCATCTCCGCCAGCTGTTTCAGTACCATGTGCATTGTGCTGTTCATATCTGACTTGCTCTTAATAGGTGAGTCTGGAGATGGGGGTTCAGCTTTCAATCGTTTGTAGTTCGGCTTGGTTTAATTTTCTGCCATTGTGGTTACCTTTAGGAGTCTATTCTAAGGAGCGCTTTCGAATTGCGTTGTCGAAAATCCTTTTCAAGGGCTTCTAAATGTATGCAGAGATTGGTGAAGTGTATGTAGATTTGTTTGTTAAGATAGATTACTATGCGTCGTGCAGTGAAAACACTTTTGCTAACATCGAGAGGCCCCAGCATGCAGATCCTTTGCCAAGCAGCTGCCTAACATCTCTGTGAGTGGTGTCTAGTTTGTGACCAAAACGGGGTCCTACATTCTGTCCGCCAGGTAATGGGGCTGGATCATTTCGTGGGCGGATTTGTGGCTCTATATACACATACCTACACCTACACTAGATGCACGTAGAGTAGGGATTGCATAGTACATTTGTTTTATATGCCTGCATATATACACTGCTTTAGCACCATGGTGGATTAATACCTACTATTTACTATTTTGGGGCGTGTAATCACTTTCATATGCTTCTGTCTACTGATTATCGCAGCCCATGTATTCTTTACAAGAATAACATTGGTTCAATAAATATATTGAAACCGTCCAATCGTGTATTCTCTGTTGTTAGAAATGGTGTTGTTAGAAATTGGGTCCCTAGTTGGTAAGGTGGTAACCTGTCCAAGTAGAGAGCCTTCTTCCTAGTCAGGATAAGGGAGTTACACTTCTAAAATAACCCCTGCTCACCCCCTTTGCAGCTTGGTTCCAGCAGTCAGGCAATGTGTAAAGCAGTTTCACATTAGACCCAGTAATACAGGGACAAAACTACAAAAGAACACCACTCAGTTCTAGAACAATAGCCAACATTTATCTGTGTAAAACAAGACCAAAACAAGAAAAATCCAACATACAGTTCTCAAGATACAAATAATGCAAAAATAGACTTTAAATACTGTTTGTTGAAGTTGATGGCTCCATCTGTCGGCAAAAACCTGCAAAACAGTACCTTTAGAAATGGAGGGCTTCGGGTACTTCGCGATGATCTTCAAAGAGCTGGCCTCGGTTCTTGAGGTCGGTGCAAGAGTCGTTAAGCCCTTGAAGTCACGCACATGCGGCTCGAACTCAGTGCAGTTGAAGTCAGGAGTACCGGCATCAGCAGGCGTCGAGGCTGCGGTGTGAAGTGGAGGGGTGCAGGTTGTGGTGCCAGCAGGTCGCAGTGCAGGCAGCGGCTCGGTGACGGTCGTCCAGCAGCGTCGGTGAGACCAGGGCTGTGGTAGTGTATGTTGCTCGTTGCTATATTGGCAGGTCATGGTGCAAGCAGCGGCGGCGGTGTTGCTGAAGTGCTGTCGTCAGTAGATCCAAGGCTGCAGTGCGAGATGGGGCAATGCAGTGTGTGAGCCCACAGCTTGCGGTGCAAGCAGCGGGATCGGTTGACGATCTGGAGTCGATGGTGCTGCTGTCGGTAGGCCAAGTCTGCAGTGTGGGACGGGGCGGAGCCTCGCATAACTTGCGAGCAGTGCCCCCAAACCACAGTGCAGACAGTGGCGTCAATGTCAGCTTGCTGCATCGTCGGTGAGACCAGGGCAGCGGTGTGAAGCGAGGCAGTGCGGTGCCAACAGGTCGCTGTGCAAGCAGCGGCCCGGTGGCGGTGGCAGGCGGCGTTATCGGTGAGACCAGGGTTGCGGTGTGAAGTGCGGCAGTGACTTCTTCAGTGTCTTCAGGTCGCTGGAACCAGCAGCAGCGTTGTTGACGACGTCGGGTTGCTTTTTCCTTCTGTGGCAGTTGAAACACACAGTTCCAGATAAAGGTACCCAGAGCAAGGCGAAGTCTTTTGTATTCCTGAGACTTCTTGAACAGTGTGCAAGATCTACTTCAAGCCCTTGGAGATACTCAGAAAAAGAAGTTGTAGAAAGTTCAGTCCAGCCAGTCCTTTCACTGCCCAAGACAGAAGCAGCCATTGCAGGCCAACACAGCAAAGCACACAAGAATGTGGTAGTCTCTCCACTCGGCTTTTCCAACTCTTCTTCTTGGCAAGTGCCTTAATCCCGAAGAGTTTTTAAGTCCTGGGGTCAGGGCCCCAATATTTATACCACATTTCCCTTTGAAGTTGGCACAAACAAAGTTCCTCTGGCATACATAAACCAGTTCTTCGTGGCTCAGGCCAGGTTTACTCCAGGAGAAGGAGACAGCTTTGTGAGAGGCAGCCACAGTCCATTTAGGTGCAAGCAACAACTCCTCCCACTACTCTAAATGCAGCCAGATCTATTCAGACTTGCTATGAGTCACCCAGGAAAGGCAAGACAAACTTCAATCTCCCCCACTTGTGTCTTTCTAGTGTGAATACACATCCCCAGCTCTTGTTGCTCTCAACACAGACTGTGAATACACAAACAGGCAGAGGCACTCAGGATGGTTAAGCAAGAAAGTGCCCACTTTCTAAAAGTGACATTTTCAAACACACAATATAAAAATCATCTTCACTAACATGTATTTTTAAATTCGGAGTTCGGGAAGCCTAAACTCCATTTCTCTATTTTGTCCAAATGGAAAGTTACACTTGTAAAATGTTACATAGCAACTCCCATGATAACCTATGGGACAGACTGCCTTTCAATTGTGAACAAGCATTTACAATGCAATGGTCTCGGCAATATTATAGGTAGAGCTATTGGTATTGCTCATTATTTTTTTATTATTTTTGTATCCCTAAATAAATGGCATTGTCATTTCTATTGGCATTAGCTTTTTTTTTGCATATGTGATACCAGTCCTGGGGCTCCTTTCCAAATCATTATGTTCAGGTGTGTACATTAGACTGCATCGACTGAAGTGAACCAGGACTACAACTCCCAGCAGACATCGGGTTGGTAAAAGAAAGTCATGGCATGCAGCACTGCGCCCGTAGTGGTATTCTCAAGGTGGGCGCTACTGAAAGTGTAGCTTGCCCCTGCAGGCATTTTTAAGAGTGTCCACGACAGCTTGTATTTTTAAAATACAAGTGGGATTATTTACAAGCCCCTTGCGCGTCACTTTTAAAGTGGGAAACAGTGACGTACCGGCGGCAGAAGGGGCTTGTGCATAAGCCCCAAGAATTGGAAGTGCACGGGCCATTGTGCATGTTTTGGACGGCTCACGCTGATGCGCACGTGTGGAGGCTTTGTGACTCATCCCACGTGCTGGGTTAACCTTACACACATACAATTGGAAGGCAAGTACTAAAAAGAACCTTGCAGCTGCTACAAAGACGCCCATTCACGTGCTTGTACTAAAACGCGTTTATTCTGTGCTGGGGGTGCACTATTGCTTTTGAACACCCCTGCTAGGAGCCTGCCATGACAGCGAGTGCAAATATGGAAAAACGCAACTTACATTCAGCTCGAACGTCTTGAGGGCCACCCTGAACGCCCCTGGGACAGGGGGTCTGAGCTGCAGGG
This sequence comes from Triturus cristatus, assembly GCF_964204655.1. Classification (NCBI taxonomy): domain Eukaryota; kingdom Metazoa; phylum Chordata; class Amphibia; order Caudata; family Salamandridae; genus Triturus; species Triturus cristatus. The sequence continues at coordinate 320,771,727 of NC_140581.1, forward strand.
TTTCCTTGATGACGCAGCCCTTGTACTTGAGTTGCTCCAGGGCCTCCAATGTGAGGGGTCTGCTCTCCTGGCCTCCACTGCACAGTAAATCCTGCGAAAAAACAGCGAGGGGTGACTATGTCGGCCCGTCAAACAGGCTATACGTGCTGCGAGGGGTGGCTTGGCGAAAACAAGGCCTATGGTATACAAAGCTAGTAAGGGTCTGCTTGAGACATATTTATTTCGCAGGCGCCGATGCATTATTCTGTACGGTTTCTGTAAAAGTGTGCTTAACACCGACTGCAGTGAGGCATAAATGTGTGCCCCTACCGCACCCGCACCATAAGAGTGAACAAACACAATATTTTGACGTAGCCTCGTAACACAAAATGTCCCTGCATACCTTGATCTGCAGTTCCTTGCAAACTTTGTGTAGAACCTCCGAATGAAGCGCCAGGAAGGTCATGAGGGAGGTGGCGGCGCTAGCCGTGGTCTTGTGGCCTCCAAATAGGAGCTCAGTGGCGGATTCCTTCAGTTCCTATTTGTGGAAACCAGAAGGGAATTGGTAAGCGCCCAAGGGCCACTGAACCGAAGCACACTCAGAAGGTGTCTGACTTTAGCGACATGTTCCCACTACAGAGGGTCGTGCTGTGTACCGGGGGACTAGAGAAGCAATGACAGCAGGAAAACCATGCAGGCGCCCAGGGACAACTACGCGCACTTAGCAATAAAGTGAACATATGTAAATAACGGCAAATGCTGCTTCCCAGTAGCTATGCCTGGATGCGGCTACATGGACTTTGCTCCCGAATAATGCATGCACTGGTCACGCCGGAGCGTCCTGCTGCAGAGCGCCCTGTGCGCGCGCCCTCGCCTCTCGGCACCATACCTGCATGTTCAGCTGCTCGCCGTTCCTCTGCGTGTGCTTGATCAGCAGCTGCAGGGCGTCCTTGTACTGGCAGTTCGAGTTTTTGGCCATCTTCTCCTTTATGTTCTCTTCGATTTTGGCATGAATCACATTCCGAGCCTTTAGACCCTGAAGAGAAGACAAGTTTTACTTAAATATATACGGGATTTTAATAACACAGCGAGTTCTCAACCATCCCCACGCACCACCCATGGCCGGGTTAAGGAGAGTACTGTGAGGGAAGCCCGAGGCGACCCGCACTTCACTCTTGAGGCGCAGGTCGCATTCCACCACTTCCAGCAGTGGGATAGCTCAGTCGATAAAGAGCCTGCTGCGGCGCCATGGCAGCCGGGACCGCCCCCTACGTACACGAGCTACAAGCAGGTCACAGTGAGCGCCTTATATATACACTAGGGCCCTGACTTTGAATGACACACAAGTGCCTCTCCAATTTAGGTAGTGCCCATTAGAAAAGACGGGCTGTCTAGGAAAATATTTTACGATAAGGTGTAAACTCAAAGTACAGTTAGGGCTGGGGAAAGGTCACTCACGAGTTGGGCAAGAGCCGTCCGAAATGAACTTTTAACATGTGATTGACTTCGACCCAACACCACCGGCCAGCCCACTCTGGTGCACCCGTTTCACACCGCCAGTCCGCACTGCCAGGAGTCCTCCTTACCCGGTAGATGCCGCTGAAGGGCACGTCGATGGGCAACGAGAAGAGGTTGCGGATCATCTCCTCGAAGGCGTGCACCAGCTGCTGCTCGGTCTCGGTCTGGTGCGGCTCAAAGCCCAGCAGGATCGTCATGGCGATGCGGAACATGAGGCGCTTCACCTCGGGGTAGACAAGCACGCAGGCCCCGCCGGACAGCCACTGCGCCAGGGAGCCGCGCACCTCCTCCTCGATCACCGGGATGTAGTGCTGGAGCGCCTCCCGAGAGAGGACGCCATGAACACCGCCGCCTTTCTCCGAGGCGAAGCAGAAATGCCTCGGAGAAACGCAGCGGCGGTTTCAGATTCGGGGGCGTGTTTCTTTTTCTCTCCTCTTGCCATTGGCTGGAGGAGAGAAAAACACGCCTAAAAAAGGGCGTGGCAAAAAAGTGGAAAGAAGAGCACGGAACACGCCCCCGAATCTGAAAAAGACGGAGCCTATTTGGAGGGACGGCTCTCTCCTCCAATGGCTGGCCTCCGTTTAGGAAGCCAGCCAATGGAGGAGAGGCAAAAAGAGAGGCGGGCTAAATAGCCACTTTAAGAAACATAAGATCTCCGGACTTCCGGTTCTGCCTTCGGCAGACAGGATGGTCCCTCGACCTAAAAACGAAATACACTATCAGAACATGTAAAACACACCAGTACATGTCCTACCTTTCACATACACTGCACCCTGCCCATGAGGTACCTTGGGCCTACCTGAGGGATGCCTTACATAAAAGAAAAGGGAAGGTTAGGGTCTGGGAAGGGGGTGCACTTGCCAGGTCGACATGGCAGTAAAAACTGCACAGACACTGCAGTGGCAGATCTGAGACACCTTTGAAAGGCTACTTGTGTGGGTGACACAACCAGTCCTGCAAGCTCACTTGTAACGAGACCAGACCACAGGAGGTTACCCGTAGACCCAGTAGAGACCTGGGTAATAAGTGTATATAACAGATACTTACAGACAGTTTTTAGGAAACATACACAGCAGTTGCAAGAAAAAGGAGACAGGGAGGCATTAATGGTTGTTGCAACAAATGTGAAGAGCAGTCTATATTCAAACAAAGTGGGATGATGGCACAATATTACTTTGAATGTACTTGTAACCTGTACAAACTTGCGCACATGTGTGCTCGTGAAAAAGGTGAACGTCGCAAAGTGACAAGTGAGACAGCGAGAAATGGCGCAAAGGAAACAGTAATGTCAATATATGCAGAAACAAACTTTTTAGTGGTTCGTATTCATTTACAAGGATTTGGGAGGTAGGTTATTTCATGAGCCACAGAGGTTGCGCCAAACAATTACGCTAGATAGTCGACAATGTGTCGACCTGTTGCCAGTTAAGGTCATCTCTGGGACCAGGTTACAGATTTGTAAGTGCTGAGTATTGGCTGGAGGGCAATTCCAAAGGGGGCATGGAGAATAGCTCCTAGAAGTGGTGTGCTAGGGGAGGAGGCAAACAAGACGTAGACGAGGGTGCCCACGAGGAGACCAGTATGGTCCAGACACGTAAATTTGTGCAGGCAAATTGGTTCAGAAGAAGCCTAGGATAGTCATTGGATAGTCCAGAACAAGTGGGGGTTGACTGATGAAAGTGGGAGTACAGTAATCTTGGGACGAGCGTCGGGGGGGGGGGGGTGAGGATATCCGGTGATGGAGACTTACGAAGCGGTCTGTGGGGGTCTAGATTTTTGGGAACAGAGGTCAGCCGTGGTGGCAGGATCCTCTAGGTCTGACCTCCGTTCTGAAAAATCTAGACCCCCACAGGCTGCTTCGTAAATCTCCATCACCGGACATCCTCTCCCCGCCAACATTGGTGCCAATATTACTGTGCTCCACTTTCATCGGTCGACCCCCACTTGTTCCAGCCTATCCAATGACTATCCTAGCACTTGCATTTTAGCATTGAATAGCAGTGAAAACTACTCAGAGACACTAAGGCAGCAAAAACGAAGTCCAGCATACTGTCAAAAATAGGAGGTCAGAAGGCAAAAAGACACAAAAAGATGCCAGGTCTAACATCTATATACTTCTCTGAGAACAAGAACATGAGTGACTGAGCGAAAGGGTTGTAGATCAGTAACCCCCAACCCTGAGGGGTCAGGGTTGCCATGATCAGTGATTGCCAGAAGCCATTTGCGGCCTCTGTGGTTTAGGGGGGCTTATGGTGGCACTGTGAACAAGCTGGTCTCTAAGCCAACATATACTACGAGGGTGCATGGAATCAGTCTAGGCACCTCGCCCAGTTTTACTGTTGTTCCCAAACGTGCTGGTCCTATGAATTAGTGGGAACTACACGACAGTCTGATCCATTGCTCTATTCTGTATCTTAGTGGGAGCAGCACAAGCTGTGAATGACATTTGAGGAGGCCAATGGATGAAGAGGGCTGCATGCAAGATGATGCATATATGTATGCATTTTTAATTGTGATTATTTTGTAAAAACACAAGGCTAACCCCAAGTTTAAGCCATCCCTAAAAGTGACTCTCACCACATCAACAATATGTAGTAGTAAGAGTTTCATCACATCTTTTTGTACTGTCTTCATCAGTATGTCAGGGTTTCAGGCCACCATGATAACGTAATTCTAACAGAGTGACGTAAGCAAAAAGAGCAAATGGCCACAATTTCACTGGAAATTATACTCGTATATGATCAATTGAATATATCACTATCAATATCACTTGCTAAAGTACGCTGCCATTAATGATTAGTTATAAGGATGATTTAGTCAGCTGACCCCTTGCTGATAACTGAATGTGGGGTTCTTGAGTTCGAATCCAAGCAAGGCATACTCAGTCTTCCATCTTTCCATTTATATAGAGTAAGTTAATTGTATTTATTGCTAGAGTTTTGCCTATCAATGCTGATTTTTCTAGTTGCTTCTACTTGTAAACCAAAAAACAAAATGTCCTTGTCACACTTATATAAAAAATGTAGTTGCCCAATGAACCCCTATACATTTTGCAATACGACCAATGTAAATATAACCATCATTAATCTGAAGCAAAAAAACACAGAAAGAAACCATGGGAATGTGCCCAGAATTTGGAATGCTCTAACCCAAGAACTACATGACAATCAGACATTCCTATCCTTCAGGAAAACCTTAAGCCAGTCCTACTGAACATACACCTGAATTCATCCACCTAAGATAATGGGCTTTCTTCTGTGCACTATCCCTCCGTTACCGAAAAGTCTAAGCATCTCTACCTCTGGAAAAATGTAACAATTAATCTACCTTTTATTTTATACTACAACCCTGTATACCTGGTACTATTCCTTTGTATACTTTGTTAAAGTACTTGATGTCTAATCAACCTTTGTAAAATGCTCTGATACTTTCGGGTCGAGAGAGCTATAGAAAACTCTAAAAATAAATAAATAAATAAAAAGTTACCAGTGCTGTTTAAAACCACTATGGACTATCGTGGTCTTCATGGACCAAACTTAATTTATTAGAAAGATATCCCCACACTGCAGCCGAACAGCTATTAGTTAAACGCTGTGGTTAGTATTAACACGGATGTTGGCCCCCGCTACTGGGTCTAAATTCCCAAAGGCAAGAAAGAAATTAATTAAAGAACCTGTGAAGTTGACTCAAGGAGGGAAGGAAGAGAACTAACCCACCATGCACAGTTGCTGAAGCTCATAAATGACAGTGAGTGATTTCTTGTGCCACCCAATTCTCTAAAACAAGAAAGTAAGATCTAAGCAACCAATAAAATGTATTAAATATGAAAGTAAAGCAATATCTGTCACAGCTTATATTTACAGAAGAAAAAAGCACATTTATCTTCAGCTAGAGCAGTAAAGAAGAAGAGGTGTGGACAATGGCTGAGCTCGCTAAAGATTTGAATGTGTTGCCTTTGGTGGACTTCTCATTGGTGGACTCGTGAGGTTATAAAGACTAAGGGCCTGATTTAATTCATAGCGGTAAGGATACTCTGTTCACGACGGAGTATCCTCATCGCCAAGAATGCAGTCCAACCACCGTTTTAGACAGTGGGCAGACCTTCGGGTTAATCTTGGTGGAGACTACTCTGCCTCTGCCGTAATTTGTTCCTCCGATGGCCCTGAGGAGCAAGGACCGTTTGAGAAATAACTACATGTCTTCCCACCCAATTTGGATCGGGACATGTAGTCATTTTTTACTGCTTCTTACCGTCAGGTAAAGCCTGGAGGTAGGCAACAGTAAAAACATTTTAATGCTCCCCCGCCATACGAGAAGCCTCCCATGGCGAGGGGATACAAGCTGAAATGTGTTCTGTCAGGTACCGCAATTGCTTTTTGTGATTAAAAATGATTAGATATATTATTAAGTTCAAACAGATCAATATTTGATCTGAAACGTTCAGTAGACAATACATAAAACACAGAACATGTGTGGTGCCGTATTTGACCACTGTTTAACACACTTTCAACAATTAATGTAAAACACCACACCACACAATTATTCCTCAGTTTGTATTTCCAAAATCATATTTTCAACTGGTAAACGCGTTTTTCTTCATATATGGCATCACGGATACAAACAATATACATAAAATGTGACTTAGGGCCGGATTTTGAGTTTGGCGGTCCATAGGACTGCCATCCCTGTGGTGGCGGTCTGACCACTGCCACACTGCAGGACTGCCCGCAGCATTATGAGTGCGGTAGTCGGACTGCCATGAGACTGCAGGCACCACTGAGATCAAGGATCACACTGGTCCTGCGTTCTTTCACCGGCAGTAATATGCAGCCTCAGCCGGCACCGCCAAGCATATTCCAGGTTGCCATTTCACCGCCCTTTTCATGGAAGTGAACCCGCCATGAAAACAATGGTGGAATGGCAAGGGCCCTAATAGGGCCCCCTGCCGGACTTGAGCCTGGGGGTGCATGTAGGGGGCACATGTAGCACCCCTCTGAATTTGCACCCCCCCTTTCTGCACGGTGTGGCATATATGCCACACCGTGCTGGAAGGTGCATTCAGCGCTCTGACTGCAGCGGTCTACATGATAGGCTGTTCTATGAGCCGCCATCAGAGCACCACAGGACCGCCTGCCAGACCAGGATTTAACTCCTAATCTGGCGGGCGGTCACACTACAGCTTCGGCGGTCCTACAGCAGATGACGGTTTGCACCATCTGCTGTAGGGCCACCAAAACCGTAATCAGGCCCTTAGTGAGAAAGTGACATGAAGTGCAACAGTGTTTTATACAACACAGTACAAAGAATAGACAAGAAATATATATCAATAATATTACTGAGACATTTACGGACAATCGAATATTAATGATGAATCTTGTATTTTTTATTCTTCAATATTTCTTTTATTCTTTTCGTTCAGTTAGTACTACAGCACTTCAGTCAACACGTGTTTTGCACTTACTGTCGCTTCTTCAGGGCTGTTCAAACATAGAGATTACAATTCAGTGTTTATACAAACCGTCTATCCAAAATAATTTACATAAAGAACAACATTCCCTCAGAGTTGTAGACATCATATCCTGTTACTATAACCTCTTATTGACACAAGTTTTTATATATGCATAAACAACAAGCTCTATGCAGAATACACAAAACATGTAGAGGACTAGTGTAGTAATCTATCCTCATAGGCAGTGGTATTTCCTTCTTACAATTGCACAATATTGCACTATAAACACAATATAAAGTCCTAAGTCATTATAAAACATTCCTCGTAACCTAGGGACTCTATTGCCTACCCTCTTCTCCGTCAGTCCACTTTAAATTTCGCTTTCTACATTACCAGTACATCTCCCTAATGGACAAGAAGTCATATTTATTAAAAGTAATTTACCTCTTGGATAACTTATTGTCGTCCACAGATTAAATTTCTGATAGAATGCCAATTCACACTTTCCTATGTGTTATACCCGGGTCATTTATATGTTTCCGTCTCCAAAAATCCATATGTTGAATATTGTATTTCAATCTAAAGAAGAAAACAAAATATTCGCCCTTAGATACCCATCCTTATAATTAATTTCTACCCTACATTTCTTATTTTTAGTTTTATTGAATTCTTACCTTTGTTTATATTTCTAGTGTCATATTCAGAGTTTGTCAAGTCTTGTTATAGATAACTGTTTAATCCCCTTGATATGGGACACTGAAAATGAAATCGGAATAGAATTTGCTCCATCAGACCCATATGCCCTATGTTTAAAAGATGGTTCTTTTTATTACATTAGTGGACCATATAAATGGAACTGCTACGGGAGGAGTTTATCTTAATCTGGTTATATCTTTAAAGACTTATTGCCACATGTCAGTGCTTAATTCCAGACTTTTCAAAAGATTTTATATTAATTATAAATGTTGTCAAGAGAGAGACAGACAGATGTCCATCCTTCTTATATCAGATGGTTCAACATACACCCTTTATCATAATTAATTCCATTTTCAGGATGATTGACTAAGGACATGGACTAATCAAAATGTCTTTGACGTTTCGACCCTAAGTTTATGTGCTAGTGTGTACACATCATGGCAGGTTTTCTTCAAGACTTGTGAATGTTTAGGGGCAGTCAACCTGTAATGCAATCATTTGGAACTAGACTTTTTCAACCGGGGATAAAGCCCACAGCTAGGGAACAATCAGTATTCACGAAATCGTATTTTCATACCCCATAATAATACTATGTTTGGTGTGGGGAGAGATCATTTAATTCTCCATAGCCAGCAGTGAGGATCACTCAATATCTGGGCATTCAAATTCCAATGATAATGATATCTGGACAATATCCTAGGTCCCTGAGTTAATTCAATCAGGAGTTTGTGAAGTGCTGCTACTCACCCATGAGGGTCTCAAGGCGCTGGCGGAGTGGTCTCGGCCTGGCGGACATAACGTCCTCCGCCAAGCCAATGGTGACTACTCCATCCGCCAACATTTAAATCGGTGTTAAGTATAAATGGGGTTACCCGAAATGCTACCTGACCCGGGTCAAAACTGCAGTACAATAAACAATTGGTCACAGTAGCAACAATTTAACAATACGAAAGAAATAGTGGCATTTACAACACCAAATTTGCAAAATTCGCAGTGAATGCGATTTATTTTCAAAGTATTAATCACTTCTTATAGACAACACAGTTGCCCATACATATAGAATCATAATTATATTTGCAACAACGGTGCTCTAATGTGGGGAAGGAAGGGTAGGGGTTTTTTGGTTCAAAGTGAGTGAGTGAGGGTAATTGATAAGAGAGACGTAATGTGACATATATACATTAAATTTACGTAATGAAACCTGCCCGGCCTATCACAGGCCAAATATTCCAGTAAGTACACATAGCATTTAAAGACACTGATAATGAATTTCAGTCGGCAGAGCTTGTATAATGGTATGTAGTAGTCAACGTTTCAACTCCTTAGAAATTCAAGGTGATTCAATCCTTAGTGTGGGATCTTCATCAGGACAGTGCGAAAAGAGCACCTGAAAGCAATTGGATACTCCATATTAAAAGAGTGTCATCTTGACAGGATGTGAATGCTCATACTGAAAGATATTAATTACCCAATCTGGCAAACAGCACGTGGACTCAGGCTGTGAAGTCAAGGTGAGTGGGCTCCAAAAAGCTCCTATGTCAGAGAAGACGAACATTAGATTGCGAACTTCTTAATCATACTGAGACATCAAATGCCCATCCGGGAGCAAAACCTTCACTTACTAAGTAACGGGAAAAAATACGGTCCAGAGGACATGTACGTACAATTGTCGTTTAGTCTTGGAGATAGTTTAGTTCTCTTTATTGGTTAAGAACCCGTTGGGAGTCACTTGAATGGTTACCATTACGGCTCTCCTGGGCCACACCCTTGAGGGATTTACTGCTGTGAAGAGTTTCATTGTTAAGTCACACCTGCACATTTTGTAGATCGTTACCATTGTTATGCAGTACGGGCGGTATTTAGTGACTGAATATGACCGTACAGGTTCTGAGATTATTCTTCCTACTAACGCGCTAAATACACAGTTACTTATGTACTTGGTGGATTATCACACAATAGACCTTTTGGATTATGTCTACCTTCATACATTGTGGGGCCACATCCAGGGGCTCAGCACGATCTTACAGCTTTATCTTCTTGCTAATGCGCTACAACACGGCTATCGATTTGGCGTCAATTACCCACTAGACTAGTTTGTGTCTTTTGATTATTTCTACTGTCACATATTTTGGGGCCATATTTAGGGGCTCAGCACGATCGTATATGATCAATGCTTTATCTTCCTGCTAATGCGCTACTACATGGCTATTGAAGCGGTAAATTACATTCTAGAACAGTCTGTGTTTGTTGGACCACCCACACCGTAGCACCATCCTCTCCTTTGTTTGATAGGTTTACCATTCGACTGCGAGGGATCTGTTGACCCACAGTCTCCCCACGGATGTTCATACGTGTACTCTGGGCCGTATTTTTTCCTGTTACTTAGTAAGTGAACGTTTTGCTCCTGGATAGGCATTTGATGTCTCAGTATGATTAAATAGCTCGCAATCTAATTTTTGTCTTCTCTGACATAGGAGTTTTTGAGGCCCACTCACCTTGACTTCACAGCCTGAGTCCACGTGCTGTTTGCCAGATTGGGTAATTACTATCTTTCAGTATGAGCATTCACATCCTGTCATGATGACACTCTTTTAATATGGAGTATCCAATTGTTTTCAGGTGCTCTTTTTGCAATGTCCTGATGAAGACCCCACACTAAGGATTGAATCACCTTGAATTTCTAAGGGGTCAAAACGTTGACTACTACCTACCATTATACAAGCTCTGACGACTGAAATTCATTATCAGTGTCTTTAAATGCTATGTGTACTTACTGGAATATTTGGCCTCTGATAGGCCGGACAGTTTTCACTATGTAAATTTAATGTATATATGTCACATTACCTCTCCCTTATCCATTACCCTCACTCATTCCCTTCGATTCAGATTCCCCACACTAGAGCACCATTGTTGCAAATCTAATAATGATTCTATATGTATGAACAACTGCATTGTCTCTAAGAAGCGATTAATACTTTGAAAGTAAATCGCATTCACTGCGAATTTTGCAAATTTAGTGTTGTCAAAGTCAAGTCAAATGGTCTTTATTCGGATAAAAGATATCCATAAAAGTACAAATCATCACCACCAATAAGATATAAAATACAGTCATAAAAACATAAAAACAATCATAAAAACAATCGATTTCATGACAATATTATTAATAACCTAGACAAAAGTGCAAAAGTGACATTAGGTACAAATGGGATCAATGTGCATAACAATAAACATCATCAACTATCACATTTTGTGCAAACGAGCAATCCAAGAATGAGTTATAATGTCTTTTTGATACAAATTATCATCACTAGATAAAGGCAGATGAAACTTGACCAGGTGATCTTGTCGGTGTCAAAAAGGTTGTGCAAACTAACAATAAAGTTCTAACAATTTCCATATAAACACTATTCATATAACAGCCAAACTATATCGATGCACAGATGAGTAAACTATAGGCGATAAGTTGGATAATCAAAGACATCAAATAGAATACAATCTATAAGATATCCATCGATCTCCGTGAACGTACCGCAGATTGCAAAAATGAGCTTACTCTGAGAATCATCGCGTCGCTTCCTAACCGCAATATTTCATTATATGCCATTTTGTGATCAGTGGTGGCATATGACTTAAAATCGGGAATCAAATACAGTTTAGTATATCTAATATAAAAAATACAAAAAAGCAGAAAATGTAAAGTTGTTTGTTTGTGTCCATTTCCACATGGGCAGAGCAAGTGCTCTAGATTTTTATTAAAACCAAGTGGGAAGCAGAGTGAATATTTTATGCTCCCGTCCCTAAGGCGAAAGAGCAGGCTCCTATTCCATCTTCCAATGTTTTTCTTAAGGTATTCCTGTAACATGTCTTTTTTGTACCCAGAACAGGACGAGATAGAAATATATCTGGTTATTGATGGTTTATGGAGCTCTGAGTGTTCTCTTTCCCTTCGGGAAGAGTCATATAATGCCTCTCTCATTGTCTTGATATTTATGCCCTCTATGTTTAGACGGTGGAAAAAGATATGTTCCATTTCTATGCTAGCTAAACTGTTCTTAACCGCATTAAGCCAAGGTATCAAAATGCCCCTATCACATTTAAGGCAGTCATTAATTATTTCCTGTGTTAAAATTGCAGCCGGGTTTTGCCATATCTTCAGCCAGAACAAAGCTGGCCGAGATTTAATAAAGTCCTCGACATAATACAGATTTAGCTCTTTATGGCATATGTAGGTGGGCGATGAGATTTGTGCCCCCAAAACCTTTCTACAGAATCTATTTTCTTCTGTTTGAATGCCACTACAATTTGTATACCCCCACACCTCGGCGCCATATGTTGCGGTAGGTAGGCATTGTGATTTATAGCTCTGTATTAGGGGCATCATAACCTCGGCCCTCTTTGGTTATCGTAAGCTAATAATGGAATTGACTGCCTTGGCAAGTTTGTTTCTACCATAGGCTGCATGTGCTGACCATGTGCCGGAGTCTGAAAAAGTCAAACCCAGGTACGGAAAAGTGCTAGTGCTTTTTAGGGTGTTGTTTCCCGTTGCTATGTGATTAATGCGATATTTGTTGGGTCCACAGGACATAATGTATGATTTTTTAAAATTAGTGCACAGATCCAGACCAGCCGTAAAGGAAACAAAGCCCCTAATTAAAGTGCGAAGTGCTTTAGGTGTGCGGCCCATCAGGACCGCATCGTCTGCGTATAGGAGTACTGGAAGTAATTTCCCATTAATTTTCGGCACATCGCATGTGAATTTAGACAGGGATTTATTTAATTCATTTATATAAAGGATAAAAAGTAGGGGGGCCAGGACACAACCTTGTCTCACCCCCCTGCCAATTAAAATATCCCCGGAGACCTCACCTTCGTTATTTATCCTAACACGAGCTTTTAGGTCTCTGAGCAGATGTGCCAGAAAATAGGCGAGAGTCTCGTCTAATCCATAGTTTAAAAGAATCTCCCATAGTTTTGATCGATTTACAAAGTCAAACGCTGACGATAAATCCATAAAGCCCAAGTACAGAGGCATTTTTTTGGCTACAGTGTATTTGCCTAATATGAGGTTTAGATTCAAACATTGTTCAACAGTTCCCACATTGCTCCTAAATCCCAACTGACAAGGATGTAAAATTTGATTTTCCTCTGCCCAAAGCCTGATTCTATTGAAAAGTACTCTACCCAAAATCTTCAGTGTATTATCTATTAAAGATATGGGACGGTAACAAATAGGGTTTAATCTATCGTCCTTCTTAAAGATAGGTACGATAATACTAGTTGACCAGGTTTCTGGGATTATAGTATTGGACAGATTATTAAAAACGTTGCAGAGCAAAGGGGACCAGAAATCAGGTTCAGATTTAATGAGATCAATCGATAAACCATCAGGGCCTGGGGCTTTATTCCCTGCACTTTGATTAATTGCATCTTCTACTTCTGAAATGGATATGGCGACCTTAGTGGCTGGGCGGGAAAAATCAATAGATGTTACTGGGGCTGAATATATTTTTGCAAAATGCTCCTCCCATATCTTGCTAGGTATATTACAGTTAATGGGAGTTAGGTTGGATCCCATGGACCGTAGGGCTTTTACCTCGCCCCAAAACCCAGTTACATCTTTTTAAGTGCGGCAGTGCGTGCAAGTGAATCCCACCTCTCCTTCAGGATTTCATCGGTACGTAGTTTAATTGCTACTTTATAACGTCCTCTCAAGGCCGTAACCAAAGTCGTGTCCCTGGGTTTTTGGGCCAATGCCCTACGAAGGTCCCGGTTAGCCCGTGAGCAAGTCCCATTAAACCATCTGTTATTCTTGCTTTGTTGCCTAATGGGTTTAGAAATTTCCTGTTTAATGCCAATGCATAATCCAGTAAAGGCCTCGATAATCTCTATGTCGTGGCTTTCGCTAGACAGACACGTTTCCACAATTAGAGGATAAGATTTTATGATCCGCGCGAGTAAAGCCTTATTGTCTATGCCCTTCCATATTACTTTGAGTTTGTCAGTGGATGCGACCAAATCCCTTGCCCCTATTTCTTTTCGTTTAGTAAAATTATTAGCAAATTTAATGATTGTCATGATTGGGTTATGGTCGCTATGGCTGGTTGATTAAACTTCAGCCTTAACTAGACAATTCTCGAGGGCCGATGATATAAAGACGTAATCGATGGTTGATGAACAACCACGCCCTCTAAAGGTGGGCAGTTGGTCTCTATCGGGTGTTCCACCGGCTTTATCCATGACATTAGTTAAATCCCTAGAGGATAAATAATTGGACAATTCTTCCCCTCTTTTACAGGGAATTACAGGGGGAGATATGGCTGTGGTGTTGTGTGTTCTTTTGTGCAAATGTGCATTAAAATCACCCCCTAGACAGATTCCATCTAATTTGCCAAACCCATTTCCTTCTAGCATATTGTCAATAAATTCAAATAAGGTGATAAAATTCCGATTTGGCAGCGATCTAAAATCATTATTATAAAAATGTATAAAACATATCGTGATCCCATTCGAGTACATTGTAGCCTGAAAGTGACTGTCATTTGTTTCCAAAGGTTTAATGCTACTTCCTGCGGTAATCTTTATCCATGTGGATAGGCCCCCGCTAGGTCGACCGGCTTCAGGGCTAGAAGCAGTACTATTAAAACAAGCAAAACCTTCAAGTAACAAACTACTAGTACTCCATGTCTCCTGAAACATTAAAACATCGAAGGTACTGACCATTGTGGTCCACTCTACAATGTTCATTTTAGATTTTAGGCCGGCAACATTCCAGCTTAATATTTTTAGATGTTGATCAGAGGGTAATTTAGTGTTGTAAATGCCACTATTTCTTTTGTATTGTTAGATTGTTGCTACTGTGACCAATTGTTTATTGTACAACATTTAAATCGGGCCCTAAGTGCCAAGACTGCTGCATGTGGTTGTATGCGGCATCCATGTTGGATTTACTTTATGCTTACTCGGTCTACCTTATGAGACAGTGCAAGCTGTCTGGCTGTAAAGATCTATTGTGAACTTACCAAGAACGTACAGGAGCTTACTGCCCACCCATTGCATCTCATTGATTGGTTTTATTGTCACTCTCATTTGCTTACTTCTTATTTGAAAGGTTTCCTTGTCCCAGGTTGTTCATCTTGTGTTTGTCCCTTCCTTGAGCATAACCTCTTTACCATCTCTCTGATTGGCTGGCTTGTATTCTTCCACTACTCACTTTTCAGGACCTACATTTGCATTTTTCTTAAGCATTCCAGGAGAGTGCATGTGTTTTCAAGCTTGCTTGCTCGCTCATGTACTCCTTCACCACATCTCCAAATACCCACTACTGGTGCTCTGTGTTGTTTCTCCTGTGTGTTGCAAGCTCTCTTTTGCGAGCTTCAGTCCCCTTCAAACTCCCCTTCCTTTTCGCTCTGTGTTGCTTTCTTGCTCATGGGGTCTCCCTTGTTTGCTGCTTGTCCTCTTCCTCTCCATACCCACTCCTCGCTGCCCCACACCGCACTCCCCCTATTTGATTTTGTTTATTTTTATGGGGAGGACAATGCAGAAAATTGCTACTGGCCCCGCCGCCTTAAAAAAAGCGCTTTTGCCAAATTATTTTTTTATGTTTTCTTTTAATTTCCCATTACTCTTGGATCAGTAGATAAAAGAAGGTGGCCGTGTTATTTGTAGGCATGCATGAATAATAAAGCATTGCCGCACGTCATCGTGTATACGCATGCCTACAAAATGACGCAACTGCGTCATTGTCCCCTGTTTTTTTTTCTTTCTTTTTTGGCCCTACTGCACTTCAATTTAAAGATGCTCGAAGCATCGCCAAAAGACATTGGCAAAGCAGATAGGTCCCACAGAGAAGACTTGTTGGCTTCAGCAATGTTTTTTTTCTTTGTTGCTAAAGTTAAACAGTAAATACCTAAAGTCATAATTGACACTCGGTTTTGAATAGACCTATGATGACTTAGTTTGTGGAGGTGCTCACTGATTACTGAAAAATAAGATATGAAATGCTGACCCCCATATGGCTAGACCATCCGATCCTTCTTTTTGTTCATGTCTTCATAACGCAAACTTTATTTTATATAAGAACATCTTGTTGAAACCGTGATGCATTATGGCACAAAGAAGTTATGTTTTTTTAGCCAACAATGCAAGCAAGTTTCCTCTTTGTCCTAAACAATGTAATATAACAGTGTTTTGCTGCTATTACAAAAACGTAGTGGAGATTTATTTGGTACAAAGTTTAGTTTAAACGGGTAAACTGCGCATTACCAGTCATTGTAGGGAAACTTTCCTCAGCGGGAAACACGTATCCTTTTTCCAGAAACCAAGATATGTGTGCGGTAGTCTAATAAAGTTATCTATCATCCAATGTGTGTGAGCTAGGCGCGTGGGAATCCGTGCTGTATTCTAGTTATCTTGCGAGACACAATGCAGTAAACGGCAGCATCAGAAACGTCAGTCACAGTTGACAGTCAGTCACTCTGAGCGTGATATCTGCCTGAAATTCAATCCTCTGCTCAGTGGGCTATCCCACGGCGGGGGGACACAAAACCAGGCGCCCTCACCACAGTCCCGTCGAGTAAAACAACATCCCATGAACGGGCTGTACACTAAAGGCTGTTAAATAAGAGGAAATGTTGAGGTAAAAAAAATGCTTTCTTTATGGCAAAGCTGCTGAGGAAATTGCGTGAAAAGGCAAAGCCCAGGCGCAAGGGCTGGTTTATGGTGAACTCTGGTAATAAGGCCCTTTAGCTTTGAAGTGAAAGCGTGATTCGGAAAATGAGTCATGTTGGCAATTAGATAGTGGTTGTCGAAGGCGCTGCTTTCATTTTGGGGCGGTGGGAAGTGGCCTCCGGAGGGGGGTCGCTAGTGTGGGTGTCGATAAACTGCGCACGCTGAGGGGGAAGTGCGAGAGGTAAAGTGTGAAGTTTTTATTCCCCTGGCGGAAGCGCGGAGCCAGAGGTTCATTAAGGGGGTGGGGACCTCCGTGCGAGCTGCCAGTAGCAGGGGTGAGGAACAGGGAGCTAATGATGTCTGCCTCGCACTTCGCTCCGGCCCAGTCTGTTCGGCCTGTCCCCTCCACTGAACTCAGTTGATATCCTCCCCCAGCAGAAGCACACTAAAATTAGTCAGAAAGCAACAAGCTCCAGGTGGCTCCCAAGTGCTCTACTGCCAAAAGAGAGACCGAACTAGAAAACATTATTTTTGGGGAAAATAACAGTGCACCCTACGGGGGAGGAGGGGGTCGAGATTTGGGGCAGTTATGAGCTGGCTGTCCGTGTGGGTGGGTACGGGTAAGGACAGGGAGAAGCGAGCGCCTAGAAGCAAATATCAGAGAGAGGCTGGGGTGTTCAGCTCATGACCTAGGGAGCTGTAGGCCAGCTCTCGCGCTCACACTGCCCCTCCTTGTCTTCACAACAGAGACTCTCCGCCCTAAACTTGGGGTCTGCTAGTCTGCAGGGGGAAAACAGCTCAGCCCTCTGAGACTGTGGGATGCTGGGCTGCCTGACTCTAGAAGAGAGACCTCCACCTGATGAGGCTGGACTCTTGCTCTGCCCAGAACGTGCCCGCCCTCTTCTGTTGGCCTGGAAAAGAGAGACCTCTCCGCACCTCTGAAAATGGAAACTGTTGGACTGCAAATGAGAGATCTCTGAGCCCTGTGAGACTGGGGTCCGTCTGTTGATCTGCACGACAGAGATCTCAGCAGTCCTTTGAGACTAGGGGCTGCTGCACTGCAGAGGAGAGACTACCCCGTCTCTGAGACAGGGGCTGTTGCACTTCCGAATAGAGCTCTCTCAGCCTTCAAAGATTGGAAGCTGCCAGACTGCAGGAAAAAGCTCTGTCATTCTTTTCAGTCAGGAGGATGTTGGGCTGCGGGTGAGGATCTTTCACCCCTATCAGGCTGTGAGTTGTTGTCTGCAGAGAAGAGACCTTTCACCCCCTGAGACCCTGGGCTGCTGCCGAACACCTACTCAGCCTTGTGAGACTGAATGAAGGCTGCTGGGTTTGTGGACTGTTAGTCTGAAGGAAAGAGACCTCTCCGCTGCCTGAGACTGGGGCTCTGGTCTCCAGAGCAGGCAGAGATATCTCAGCCCTGTGAGGCTGGAAGCAGCTGGTCTGGCGGAGCCTGGGTGGATGGTGCAGAGATCTCTCAGCCCCTGAGACTGGATTATCAGTGGGTGGATCGGAGATCTCTCAGGTTCCCCGAGACGGGGTCTGGGCTTGTACTGGGTAGAGATCTCTCAGACCTTGGGACCGGGACTGCTCGTGTTTGGGACATAGATCTCTCATCGTTATGAGACTGTGACTATTCGTGTTTGGGACAGGTATGTCTCGCCCCCAGAGACTGGAACAGTTGTTGTTTGGGACAGAGATCTCGCACCCTCCGAGACCGACTGTTCGTGTTTGAGGCAGAGATCTCTCTTCCCCTCTGATTGGGTCTGTTCGTGTTTGGGACATAGATCTCTCGCCCCGTACGAATGGGGTTGTGGGTATTTGGAAAGAGATCTCTCGCCTCCTGAGACGGGGACCGTTCGTGTGTGGGTCAGAGATCTCTCGCCCCTCCGATTGGTGCTCCTGATCTGCGATCAGCTTCTCCGCTCCTGTGATGCCGCCCAGAAGGAATTCTTCTCTCATGCCAGGGTTTCAGATGTCCACCGCTGCTTGACCCCACTGACCACCAGAGGCACACCCCACCTCTGGCTCCTAATCACCGAGCATTACAAGCCAAGGCTCCCAACCTGTTTACAGGCAGGCGGAAAAAACAGCACTTTGGGGTCTTCAAAGCGAGCCTGCCTTCCCAAGGCTGACAATTAGATGAAGAGTTTACAGCTGGCCTGGGCTCTGTACAGCGCAAGGGGGTGGAAGCAGAGCCCGCTGGAAACTCCTCGATGAACATGTTTCCCTCGCAGCTTCTGCCGAGCGGACACTAGCATCTGACATGGCAAGGGAGCTCGTCTGGAGGGAAGCGGAGCCACTACTTTAAAACGTGTCGTGTAGGAATTGTAAGAAAAAAAACGGAGACGAATCGGTGAACAGGATTTTATTTTTTGGTTACAGAAAAAGAGCCACTTAGCTGGACCGGAGGGAGAGGCGCTCTCTGGAAGCGATTCGTCCCCTGAGTTATGGATGGTGGCGCACTCACTTCAGCCGATGTCCGAGCCCCGCGGGAGATAGGTGTCCGGCGGCCCCCCGCGTGCCCCTCACCAGTGCGCATCTTTCCAGTATGTTTCTTCTTGTGAGGCGTTCCCTGCTGCCGCGAGCTCCACAACGATGTGGGGATGGGTACTGAGGAAGGGTGCCGCCGCCTTGTCCCAGCTGCCCTGCCTGGCGCTGCTGCTCTGGGTGTCGTGCCTGTCGGTCACCTGCCATGACCTGGGCAGGGGCTTGCTGCCGCCGGGAGTCGCCAACGCCTCGGTGCCCGTGGTGGGCAGACACGCCAGGAGCTACCCACACCTCGAGGGAGATGTGCGCTTGAGGAGACTGCTGTGCGTCACCAACTACTTCCTGAAGATCGACGCGGACGGCAAGGTCGGAGGGACCACCAAGGAGGACTGCCCGTACAGTAAGTGCCCCTCGCCCCTCTCAGACGCGTCACGGGAGGGTTTACCCCCGAAGGGGCTTGCAAAGGGGGGATTTGGGAATCTGGTGGCCACTGGCACTGGCCTGCGCACTGCTGCTCCAGGGTGATGCTGAAAGCGCGCTGTGTCAAGGGAAGCACGTGTGTACCTCAGTGTCATTGCATTTGAACTCGCAGTTGTCCCTACGCAGCGTTTATTTACTTTAACCCACAAGAGAACCCTGGTCTCCAATTGAAGAGGAAGGCCAGGCATGAATATGGTTATGAAGTAGAACAACATGGCAAACCTTATAATAGACACCATGTTTTTGGGCACATTGTTGTCTTGAGCGCACTCGGACTGCACTAGTCCCATTCTGTGTTCAGTCACTGCGTTGGGCAAGCACAGCACAGAACGCGGGAGGGGCGCCGTGTCGGGGTATGCACCTGGATGACAGGCGTGATCGTTGTCAGCGCGGATCCAACCGCTTGGCTAGCCAAGGTAATTGGCCGTGGATGACTAACGAAAGTCTGTTTGACCATTACTACGCAGTAATTCGCATTACATTATTTTATGTTTGTGAGCAAACTATGTAATAATCTAGACAGTTTAATAGTAGAATACCTTTTAGTTATATGATAAGTCGGTTGTCAGATGAACTACTTTATTGCATGATGTAGGAATACATTGATATTGAAAATATGTGTGAGTAGGAATTCACACATGGACACTCAAAATGAATGTCAATTTGCTGTCAGTGATCAGGCATGCGCACTCATGTCCCCATCAACCTTACGGTACCCAGGTTACCTGTAAATCTAAAGTTACTAAATGACATGCGGGATACAGTGCTTCAGTCATGTTTTATTTATTTTTCTAATTCCTGTTGCATTCTGGGACTTGTATCTTTGGTTCACATAAACTAAGTATTTTGTACGAATACACCTGAAAATAGTGAATTGAAAAAAAAATCAGGCTCTGGAATTTGAGGTCCTTATGACAGAGAGTCATCTGGTGAACGGGACGAGGTGTGGTCATCTGGTGGACGGGACAAGGTGTGTGGTGGTGGCTGACAGACAGCTCACGGGCCGTTGACGAGAGGGGGGGGGGGGGCTCCTCCAGCGCCCGCCTCCTGGACTGTGCGGGCACCGACCCGTTTGTCCCTCGCAATGCTACCCTTCCTTCTCTGGTAATCGGATCCTCGTGTCTGCCTGTTCGACAGCATGTGTGCCGCCTTGTGCTTGTTCACGGTGCTTCTGGAAGCTCCCACGCCACTGGGCTCCCCCCTCCCCCCCACTACCACCAAGCACCACAGACATCTGGGACGCATCACGCAGGCTCATTCGTATGTCTCTGTTGAGTTATTCGGTGCCTCAGTCTGATGGCGCACCGGCTGCGCACTCCCAGGTAGCCCGCGGGGCACCTTCCATCCTCGCAATGTATCTAGACGTGGGCCCATGACCTTGTGGCCACCTGACGCTCTTTAGTTTCCGATACTTATTTACAAGGAGTGAAACACCACGAAGGGCTACAGCTGCGTGCTTGTCTTGTGTCCCACGAATGCGCTTTCAGGCACCATTGAGGGCCGCGTCACCCAGGTCCTTTTTGTCCTCTCTCGAGGCGCTAAAGTGACCGGTGTTTATATGTATTTAAATATGCCAGGTAAGGAGCGCAGTGTCTCAAACAGTGTCTCACAAGATGTTTTTCACCTGTGCATTTGCACTCTCAATTTTTCTCGATAACAGTTCATCATATGCCCCAAAAGCAACTTTGCCGCAACAGTATCAACTGAAACCATTTATAACTGACCAAAGCGAATTTTACACAGGGATCTCCGAATTCAAAGGCGTTCCTTGAACCTGGTGGACGTTTGCACTGATGTGAGCACTGGCCGAGGGTGTTCTCTAATAAGGTGCACAGTGTTACATAAACTCTTTAAAACAAGCAGTGCAGCTGGAGCGCTGACGCTAATCCTATAATACATTTTATGATTGAAAAAGAAACACAAACCCTCTTCGGAGTGTATGAGATAGTGTTTTTTCTTACGTTGCTCCACAAGTCACTAAAATCGTTTGTCCCTTTCTAGTGTCACGCCGGCCTTCTAGATGTGGCTTCTTAAGTTTCGTCTTCAGCGCCGCAGAAAAACCGATAGACTCACTGTGCCGCGTTTCGGCCGGTGAATCATTTCTGATAGTGTTACCGTTTTAAGGGCCTTGTGATTCCCATCAGCGCCTGGCTCGGTCTGAGTACCACCCCCACCGCCGAGCTTGGTCTGGGCATCAGAGCTCCCAGTAAAGGCACTTAGTGACGGGTTGAAGATGCGCACTGCCCAGTGTTAGATGGATTGGTAGCCACTACTGGGAAGCAGACCAGCGTCATCATCCGAGAGACAGCTAAGTGGGTAAATGCACCTATTGTAGAACACCTGTCCATAACCCGAAGGGCTTGTATTGGAACCCCAATGGGACCACCCAGCATCTCATCCTCCCATGGTCAATAACATGAGTAGTATTAAATTGCCTAGTAGAGACAGCTGTGATCACGCTGCAAAATGTAGGTGGAAAAAACACTCTGGGCTTCATGACAGTACCTTCTGCATAGCAGTGATGGGATTTATGATCCCAGTTGTATCCTTGCACTAATAGCTGGGGATCACACGTTATTTTCATATTTTGCAGGGGTCTTTTTTTCTCTTGTAAAGGGGAATGGGTGTTATAGAAGGGGTGCAGAGCACATCAGGTGGGGCAAGCCTTCTCCACTCATCCCTTTCTGCATAATTGGAGTTTGGGGGGGGGTGCCCTGGAAGGGAGGGGGGCTCTGGACACCGAAGCTGATAACTTCCCGAGCACCTCTGCTAGTACGTTTTTGCTGGGACTCTGGGCCTAGAATTATCAGGTCTGGGATTAGGGACCCAATAACTCTAGATTGGACAGCATCAGGTAAAGTGGTGCATGTGTGACGTAGGGCTCTATTAAAATTAAAGATTTATGAAGCCACGCAAAGCCACACTGCATGGTTTTGAGTGGCCTCATAAATCATGAGTAAAGAAACACAGCACAAAATGAGAATCTACGACTGTCCAAGATTCTTAAGGGAACTTTACTTGAATCCACTGCTCACACGTCAACATGTGGGTGTATATTTCTGCACATGGAAAATAAATACTAAAATGCATTAGCACCCTCAAAGCTTCTTTATTTTTCCATGGGGACAAATGTGTCCCCATGGTGGAAACCCCTTCTGCTCCACTGCATCATTTTGGGGATATTTCCACCCCAAAAATGGATTTACTCTTGCAGCTGGGGCTCAGGGTCACTCCCTGAAAACTTGCACATTTGCAGGTGAACCAACTGTGGAACGCCCACAAACACACATCAGTACTCAAAAATGCTAAAACAGAAAAGAAACAACGCTGGTGGAATAAACATATGAGAAAATATGGCTTTAGGATGAATAACTGATCCAAGTTCATAGGTCAAATGCCCTAATTGGTCACAATTTTCTGGGCTGGCTTTCTACCCTCTAGGCATCACCAGGATCAGTTCCCATGTAATTAGACAGCATTTAGACAATCGCCTAATGACATGTGCTGGCTCAAAATCAGTCCAGCTGGAAATGATGTCCTGGTTCTCACCACAAGCAGATATGTAATAGCAGCCATGCATCATTCATATAGGTGTGTGTGTGTGTGTGTGTGTGTATATATATATATTTATATATATATATATAAAATCTATCTTTGTATATATACCTTTGCCTTTACATAAGAGGCGAAAAAAATATATACATATATGTATATATATTTTTCTGCCTCTTATGTTCTCTTATAGATCTTCCTGCAGATCAAGACAGAAGAGCTTCCGAACGACGGCACATTTAAGTCAATAATCTCTGATGCTATTAATTAAAGCATTGGGCTGCTCGGGTTCTTTCATGTAGTGCCCCAAAATCAAACTAATGCCCCAGCGTTAATTAGCCACCAGTGGCTCAGCTCATTAAGTTAATAGCTACTGCTCGGCTTTCGACTCTGCACAAATGGGCATGTTTAAGTACCAGGAAGTTTAGTTTTCTGGTGCCCTGTGTAAACATTACTATACACGCTGACATGCCTTTAATGGCCATCACTTCTTCACTCCTGCCGCCGCTTTCCTCAAGAACAACTGGAGTACTTGTGGTTTTCAGCTGTTAGCGGCGTTTTGTGTGTTTGGGGTGTGGTGCCGTGTGTGCATTCCCTTTGGCACAGGCAGCAATGGGTGTAATTTGTCAGACAAATATGTGGTTGCCATCTATTATTTCGGACCTTTTTTGACATTGCTTCTGTGCCAGAAAGAATATTCCGTTGCTTTCGAATAGGATTTTCCCAACTATTGTTGACTGACTGACAGACTTATCAGTGCTTAGTATAACAAAAACCGGCTGCCTACACGAGCCGGATATAGAAAAGGATTGCACGTATAGATAAAACTTGGGTGTAAAAATGGCAACATTAGCAAGGGTAACATTCCTTGGTGCGATTTTGAAGTCTTAATACGGATGGTGTCGGTTTTATTTGCGTGAGCATGTCATCAATTGATATTAATGAATATACAAGGCTGTCTTATTTCAGAGCCCTTTCACCAGGATTGGTTTTGGCCTCTGCTGTGGAGAGACCACATCAACACATGCCAAGGCCTAGAATGCGCATGATGTATGAGAGCCTTAGAGGTGATGTTAGTAATTCTAAAAAATAGTGCGTTATTGGCTGGCTGCCATTACAAAGTTAAAAAATAGTGAGGGGCAGCGCAAAAACAGGACAAATCTTGTTCAACTGTTCCAGTTCTGTCGTTGCCCAGTCAACACTCACGGTTTGGGCTGCTCCAGGCTGCATGCGCTAAGCACTTATTGTCAGTAGTTCTTTTCCTTCATGACAGTATAGAATGCCTGCATGAGTAATGTTTGAATATGTGTGTATATACAGTACCTGATGGAGAACAGCAGTGCTGTTACATACTTTTCTGGCTGGGATTAGAATGAACTTGTGTACCATAGCCTGCATGGAATAATATGGGCTGCATGTGGTTGCATAGGATGCACTCAAACTTTCTGGTTTATTCCTTTGTGCTTGGAGGTAGAGCTCTTTGAAGCACCACCCACACGTCCCAAACATGCAGACATCTAGCTACAGCTGCAAACTGTCACCACGGCAGCCATTAATATTAAACCCGCCCACCACTTTAATTTAAACCAGCAGCTCTGTGTTGTTGCTCAACGTATTGGTCACAATGTCAAGCACGCCATAACAGTGAAGGTCTATTTTTCATCAGTGCCTGGATTGGATTCCGTCATTGTCATGCGGGGTTTGAGAATTATGGATCGATGGGACATAGGCATGTTCAAATCTAGACAAAGTGCTTCTTATAAAGTCAATCCCATCGGTGACGTAACATAAAGTGATGGCCCCCCTGCAGATGGGATGAGGGACCTCTAAGACTGCCACACGTCATCAGTATCCATAGGTTTTGGATAGAGTGGGACAGTGGCCTTCCTTACACTCCTGAAGCAGATGTGTGCATATAGAACAGAACCGTGCTATGCAGCTTAGTTCCTAGGAGAGCCTTCTGTTCATATCAACGTTGATGATATGAAACCCGCCAAACCTGATCATACATATGAAAAATATGACAGTATTTAGAAGTCCACAGGAAGGTGCAGCCCCGTTAATCATGCATGCATGCATGCATTAAAAACAAGCATTTGCAATGCAATAGGTCTCGCATTGACACCAGTTTGAGCTATTGACATTGTAAATGACCTTTTATTTTTGTTTTAATTTTTAAAACATAAAAAAATGGCATTGTCATTCATAATGCCAATAGCTTAAACTCTTGTAAATACGAGACATATTGCATTGCATTTATGATAAAAGGCATTGTCATTTACAATGCCAATAGCTTAAACTCGCGTAAATGCAAGACCTACTGCATTGCAAATTGGCTTGGCAGAGGCTTTGTATAATAAACTACATCTCCTTTACTAAGCATATTGAACATGTGAATGGCAGTTTAGCGTGGCTCTGGGTTCAGTTGGTGCTCAGTTATACTTGCTTGTAAGCCTCCTGTTTTATATTGAGAAAACGGTCAATGGCAACAGCATACACAGAAAATGTACAAATACTTTTATATTATTAATTTTTTAATAAAAAATGCAGAGTACGCAGATTTCATGCACAATGCAGCAGAGTGCTGTGTGGGGCTGACAAATGTGCCTTCTCACCCGCAACTTTTTGAAGCGGCTTGGAGCCAGAGTTACTTCATTTATAGTTGCTTCATTTATAGTCCGTCCCTGGTGCCCGGTGCATAATAAAAGAGTCTGAGCCTTCTTTCCTCAGCATGGCGCCTGCTGAGCTTTATGAAACTGGAAGCATGGTGGCTGTGAAACTGGCGCTGTTAATAAAAGGTGTGCACCCACAGAAGTGCCCCTTGTAAATATTAACAAAGCCGGTGGTCACAACTGCACGAGAGACAACACTGCTCACCACCGAAGCAGAATTGTTTTCCTTTAATTATTCTGTGAAGGGTGACAGGCTAACTCCGCAGCAGGCGCTTTACCCTCCGAGGTAGCCTACCGAATTATCCTAGGTAACCAGAGCTCTGGGCTGTAATACCAGTAGAGAGACCAATAATGGAGCAGACCGGGCCTTACGTGAACTCCCCTCGCCCCCGCTAGCACCCCCCCCTGTCTTCCCAGCCTGAGGGTGTAGCTAATGCCCCCCGGCTGGCTGAGCCTATATCAGCATTTTATTGATGGTGGGTTGCTTTATTTATAGCCCACCCCTGGTGCCCGGTGCTTAATAAAAGAGCCTGAGCCTTCTTTCTTTAGCATGGCGCCTGCTGAGCTTTATGAAAGTGGAAGAATGGCGGCCGTGAAACTGACGCTGTGCTATGTGGTTGCCTCGTTTATGGAACAGCAGATCGGAAGGGCTGATGGACGCGCCCCCAGCCATCTCCCACCCTCCCAGACACTCTCCACCGTACGCAGCGGTTCATCCTCAACAGGAAGAGGTTTGATGATGGGGGCTGTGGCCAAACGCCTATTGCTAAGTTAATGCCACGTATGTGGCTTTTAAAAAAAACTCCAAGTGTAAACGGCTGCATGCCAGCACCCCAGGATGGGGGGGTTGGTTGCGTGTTATGGGTTGTATTGTTGAATAATGTTAGAGTGAGTGTGACGTGCGCTTTACCCCAGTGAGCTACTATTATCTGGAGGTCTGTGACAGGGTAGCAATTTTTGTCTTATTAAATTTTCTTTGTCACGAGTCTTCTGCGGAACAGAATATCCCAAAAACCTGTTTTTGGCAGAAATAAACTAGCATGTTTCCGGATCGTGACACTGGCCAGCAATGTCAACATATTGCATAAAAATACGTTTTCAGAATCAAGTTACATACAGCCACCCGACCCGGCCCACTTTAATCATTAACGGAGTGGCGTAAACACCCCTGAAAAAAAAAGGAAAAGGGGTCATGGGAGCCTGCTGCCCCTACACACACCATAGCCCCCTCATCTCCACCACCCCCCCCACCCCCCTCCAGCCAAGCCGAACTCAGTCCCAACAAACTCCCCTCTCGGACTTGTGCTAGGAGACGTGCCGCAAAGGGCACCTTGCCATCCGCATGCTTACAACCGAACTGAGCACACCGCGCTTACCATATCCTCTTGAGCCACCGCCGCTTAGATGCACTTTTCATAGTCATGATTTGTGACCAACACTAAGGACAAGCTATCGCTATTGAGCCATCGCGCTTTCACTTTAATGAAACAAGCTTTTTAACTGAAAGCGCGAGGCAAAAATTAACACGCGCCGGTGATTGCCAAAGCCGAGTGACAAAGGCAGCTGCTTGTTTATATTTGCATCGTGCTTTCACTTTAAGTGGAAGCGCGATGCAAAAATGAACATGCGGCTGCCATTGCCAAACACAAGTGAAAGAAAATAGTGCTGAGCCACAACATAAAGGCACCGTGTAATTTCCGCGAGTAAACGATCCAATCCGGATGGGCGGAGCTAAAAGGAGACAGGGCGGTAACAAAAAAGCCTGAGTCTCAATTGGAAGCCAGCGTTTAACATAAATGATGACACTACCCAATAAGAAACATGAGCAGGGCTTCAAGTCCATTTCAAAAATCCACTCTAACACAATATGTCTTGCAGAGCGAGGAGCGCATGCACGCTCCAGAGCTAGGACTGCGAGACCTAAAAATATTGGCAGATACACAAAACATTTTACAGACATAAGTCTTACTGCTTCCCAAGAAAAGGTTACATTTTGTGCACACGCACTTTGCACAGGATGTGATTTTTATACATTGGATATTCCCTGGGGGCTGCCAGAGGTGTGGTTAGAATAATACTGTGAAAATTAAATGAACACCCAAGCCGTCGTAACTTTGTGAGTACTCAAACATTTTGCAGAGTGCATAAACGCCTTTTGTGATTTGGCATCTGCATATGTGCCTTAGTTACTCTGAAAAAAATATCACTATACATTTCTCTTCCAGACTGGTATAGAGTTGGTAGAAAAAGTGTAGTGAGCACTCTCTACCGAGAAAGAACCGACAGTGAGCGATGCTTAATGAAAGACCAAAGAGTGACTACCGGACTCCAATAAGCAAAGGGCGCTAGGCTATTGCAACATATGTTCACATTTAATTGGAAGGGTGAAACTATTGGGATGTGTTAATGACAATCCAATTCAATCATTCAAGAAAAAGGTAAAAAACATTAAACAGCATTCTGGTATTTGTAGTCCTATCCGTCCACTGCATCTGAGTGCTTGACAGTAGCTGCAGCCGCATTTAAAACCCCACTGGGTTAATTCACAAAGTTTTTTTTCTGGAACAGGATGCACACATGACAAGGAACGTGGTAAAGCACACAGCATGACACTCACATGGTTGCCAATAAAGAGGTGCTAATTACAGGGACCCAGGGCACACTCAGTCAAATTGAATCAGATAGCTGGCAAAAAGTTAGGGGCCAACCATGCAGAAAGGACACAACCCTACACATGGTGATTAATTATCCAGGGACCGTGGTGTACCAGATAGTCATTACCTGCCATTAGTTCTCTTTTAGCCATAAAAAATAACATTCTAAAGATGCCTGGTTTTAAAACAGTGATTGTCCTTGGTTACTCAAATTTGGTAGTAAGCCTGTCTCAAACTTCACATTAAAAGATAAAGGAGCAAAGGCATTATGTTATGTTATGTTAGTAGTTTAACGGCCAGGTGTACTATTACATCACATAAAGCAGTCTCAATTTGTGACCAGTATTTTTCCTACCTGTGTGGACCCAAATTATGTACAATTTCTAAATCTGAATGAATCATGATTAATTTTTATGAAGTAAGTCGCAAATGGCAACTCGATTGGAAACAATCACAGGGATAATGATCTGCAAGAGTCAGCAGACCACCATGTCTCTGATAGCTTTTTAATTGAAAATTATTATTATTATTTTTAAATCGGACCATTTTCTTTAAAGTAAACTGGTCTGAAATCATATCAATTGAGCTTTTGAAAAGGACACTTCCAATATGTCCTTTCAAGTACTGAATCAATATGGAGTCCAAACCCATTTTAGAAGTCGTTAAACTATTATTGATTCCTAAAATGGATTTAGTAAATAGCAAAAAACATTTCTGCGGGCTTACACAGCTGTTTGGACTGTTTGCAACCATAAAAACGTTCATACAGCTTGCTTCATATCTGCACAAGATCAGACAGTTTGGTGAAGCTAAAGAACCAAAACTACAATTTTTACTTGTTCCCCGGATCTTGGCTTTCCCACTACATTTTGATGAGTGAACCAAAAGACTTGGTTCATTCTTCAAAGACATAATATCCAATGAGCATGTGTCGATTTCCAATATAAGTTTTATTATAACACACTTCTATAAACTTTAAGCCGAATTCTAAATTTGTCCAATCTTGTAAAGATAACCAAAGACAGATAATGAATGTCTAAGATTACACAACTTAGTCCCATTCGGAGACCAGGATTAAAAACCATTCCGCCTGGCTCCACAGTTTCCAAAATGCTCACTAGATTACTGATATGGGTGTGGTTCTGATTGCGAGATGCAAAGAAGGCTATCCCCAGGGGTATGACACTGTTGGCGGCCAAGCCCAGATTTTAAAGCAGAATTTATTATCAGCATATTTTGTTAAAGTGGTAAAGGTGTGGTTAGACTTAAAAAAAATCTTTCTAGACCCTTCCCTCTTCTATCCCTCTGCTATATTTTTCAATCCAAATACAAGACTAACATTTCCACCATTCAAATTAATTTCATATTTCCCCAGACTAATTCACCACTTATTCTTTTTTGGTTCCGGAGTAGTATGCTACTTGACTAAAAGCGCTTCAACACCTCATCAGGAGCAGCAAGTGCTATATAAATGAAAACCTTTTCCCTCTTCTGTCCCTCCACTTTCCTTTTCAATCCAAATAATAGACTAACATATCCACCGCTCAAATTAATTTCCTATTTCGCTATACTACCTCACCACTAACCCTTTATGGGTTCCGGAGTAGCATGTTACTCGCCTAGTAGCATGTGCTTTGACGTCTCAGCAGGGGTAGTAAGCGCTATGTAAATGCAATTACCATACAACTTAATAAAGGAACTACCTACATGAACACCGAAGTGTGCCCTTCCTTATGCTGGAAACGAGGATTAGAGCACAACATTGCAGAGAAAACTGTATACTAGACTTAGCAGAACCACACAGACAAGACATGAACCCCCTGTTCCCCACCCCACACACAGATACATGCCACAAGGGTTAATGGATGCACTTTTACAACCAAGTGAAAATTATGTAAAAAGTTCAGAAAGTGCAGAGAAGTTCATTCTGAATCCACAAACCTGACTAACCTATCCACCACTCAAATGTCTTTCATATTTCACTTTACTAATTCAACACTAATCCTTTATGTGTTCCGGAGTAGCGTGCTACTCGCCGAAAAAGCGTTTCGACGCCTCGTCAGGGGGAGTTTAGCGCTATATAAATGCAATTACATTAGGTTGAATACATGCAGACCGAACATGCACTAAGTATACACGAGGCAGCACACAATTTGAGCATGTAGTGAAGCACATAATACAATACGATCTTTTAGTCCACTGTTAAGCAAATGTGTTTTGGGAAAGTGAAAAAGGACAAAAGTTGCAATTTGCTCCTTTTACCAAATCGTTTGTCAATCTGCCCCAATGTATCTACAGTCCATTAAAGATACAAAAATAGACCGCACCATATCAAAAGCAGTGGTAGTGTGTGACATGTGGGCCTCACCACTGCAGTTGCCTAAAGCGGAGAAAAATGTTTTATGATTAAAAATGGAAACTATTCTCCAGCGTTAGTTTATTTTGCTTAAGTCTATAGAGGCTCTGGTGTGTGATATCGACTGATCAAGATTCTTTTCCTGTGTAGCAGCTAAGTGCATGAACGAGTGCACGCACCGGCACTCACATGCACACGCGCACACACACTGTAAAACATGCTCAAATTGCAGTGAACACATTTACCAGGTAAGAAGAGCTACCCTCAAATACTTTAACTGAAGGAGCACACTTTAGACGTTTTTCTGGAGCAGGTCTTTTTATCTTCCCAAAAAATTACAATGATTTATCATAGGCATTGCTACTCAAATCAGTGAATGTTTATAAACGAATGCTTCATGCTAGATAATAAGAAACGTTAGTCCTGAACTAACAGAAACGTATAAATTCATAGTTTGTGACAGATCACAGAAGTCAGAAGGAAAAGAAATTGGACTTTCTCAAAGAGGTCTCATCAATCTGTTTATAAAAGTCTTTGAAATTAAGTGGGGCTTCATACACTTTAAAGAGCACTACAAAGGGCTCCCCAATGAAATGATTTGGCTACACAATGTATGTAGTTCGCCATCCCTTATTCTGTAGCACTCCTGTAAAGCGTTCTTCAAGCATCGCTTTTACTGTACACGTTGAACGATAAATTACGTTATGCCTTTGGCAGTGCTGCAGTCACAAAATTGATACTGAATTTATGTCATAAGAGCAGGCAGCCCCATGGTTCACCAAAAGTACAGGCAGTGAATCTTTGACTCTGTCGGAAGTTCCCATACTGCTACAAGACTAGTTAAGAACAATTTATTGCTTTAGCGTGTGTCATAAATTATTTAAAGTCGGGGATCTGGTCTAGCCTGGTGGTTGTGGTGTCAGTGTCGTTTAGTGAACTCTGATTCATCGGAGACGTTCATTTCTACTGCATAAATCAGTCACTGAAATGTACTTAATGTGTTTTAAATAGGCCATCTCATCGTGTGCACTGAAATCAGAACAGTTCGTTGTATTCATTTCAGCGGGTAATTTAGTTATTGTCTCGATAAGAGCTATTTTAGATGGCAAGTAGACACGAGCTGGAAGATGTGTGACTCACCCATGTAGTTAGCTAGCTCCGCAAAATGCATTCATGCATGTTTTTGTGAGGTATCGTGCCTCTGGTTCCAGACAATGTATTCATTAAACATAAGCATACAGCTAGAATCCACTTTATGCAGTCAAGCCCTTGAATTAACGATCTACTTGTTTCTGAAGGTCAATACACAAACTATGTGGTAACTTAATTGTAAGTGCCTGGGGAGTTTCTACAAGCAGGGGGCATAAAATTACATTTAGATATGCAGATTATGTTTAGCCAACACATTTGGTATCGTTCACGGTAATGCACCAATTTTTAGGGTGTTAATTGACATTTATTTCATGTTTTATTTTCATCCACGTGCAAAGTTTCACAATTTATTAAAAAATTATGGATTTGGCACCTTATGCAGCTGACACTTATTTTGCTCAATTCAGAGATTGCAAGGTTTATCAACTACTAAATAATTGTAATCAGTCAGTGTATTTCATAAACATCTTTTATGAATATTTTTATGCAAAAACACAGTGTCATATTCTATTCTTCGTTTTTCATGGCTTTTATTTGTGGGTGTTTGTCCCATATGGTTAGATCTGTGAATATGGCTGTTTGCGCCTTGTTGTTGTTATCCGTGCATATAACTTTGCATCTCGAAGTCTCCAATTGTGTTATCTTTATCTCATTTTTAACAAGGAGTGGAAATGTGGCAAGTTTCAGTGAGAATGAGTGTTTTTGTTCATTTAAAGATATCTCTGCAGACATCAGTGATCTAGCACTATATACAATTTCCAACAAATGCATACATAGATTTGTGAGCAATAATCTAGTTCTTGTTTCTCAGTTGTGTTTCTAAATCCATTTTAATAAGGTTCCCCTAAGCCCTAGGTTCTTATCCACCCCAAGCTTGTTATAATGCATGTGAAGTATTTAAAATAATAGATAATGTGTCCATGTCACTTTGACTGCACATATATTTTTCAGTTTTCCATGCCTCATCCCTACGCTGAACACTGTCATGAGGGATTAAGATACAACTGCAATTGTGGACGATCTCACAACTAAAGGCCAGCAGGCACGAAGGTGGTTATTACTAAAAAGAAACGAGATTACATAGGATCTCTGTTCATGCCTCGGATCTCAGCAACTCCTTTTGACCAAGCTGCTAGTCTGTTTCCATCTACTATTACCCAATGGATCATATTGATTAGATCCAAATAGTAGCAAGTGACTATAAAAGAAGTGACCATCCGCCTGAACATATGATTAGCTGAGTGGGATGACTTTCTCATCTTTATAGTGCCATGTTTCTTTTTGATTATTGGCTCTATGTAAGGAATTTTCAGATACAATGTTAAAAAGTAAACTCAGATTTTACAATGAAAATATACAATATATATATTTACCTGTAATCTTCCTTACAGAAAGTCCTGTCTATGCCCATCATTGTTCGGGATTCCTCCCCCCTTGCTCTATCTAGCTATCGAGTACTACTTGACTTAAACAGGTTGACTTTCGAGGGTCCTCAGCATTTACTTATCAAGGAAATGAGGTTTTGTCAGTTTTGGTTGATAGAGGAGTCAGTTATGTAAGAATTTGTTTGTCATACATGAGCAAAAGTGACCTATAAACTAAGACTATCACTTTGTTGCTTTGTGGTGAACTTTTTTGCAAATTAATCCAATGCGATGGAAGTAATTCCAAAAAACAAAGTGCAAGAGAAAATCAAATCTTTGTGTGCAGTTTTGACTAAAGTGTTTTTGAATGACAGCTTTCTCAATGAACAAATGGAAGCGCATTAATGACACAAATTTTTGTAAATTAGGTTGAATACATGCAGACAGGACATGCGCAAAATATACACGAGGCAGCACGGCCAGCAGTAATGCACACAATTTGAGCATGTAGTGAAGCACACAAAGAGCAGCACACACACACAAAAGGATTTGACTGCTTTGTTATCTTGGGCTATTAGTTCTCCTATATATGTCATGGCGTAGCCCACAACTGCTGCCACAGAAGTAACAATGTAGGCAGGGCACAAATAAATGCCCCAATTGGTATTTGCACCACAGTACACCAATAGGAAACGACAGCATGACCATTAGTGTACATGGTTGTTTCCTAAACATCATTTGTAGTGGTCGAAATAAAAGCAGACCCACTTCTCTGGCTCGTACCTCGATGCTATTCTCCAGGGTAAGGGCAAACACAAGTACACAGGAAGCCATTGAATAAAAAGCAAGCAAATGAGAGTGACAATAACGCCAACCAATGACAAGCAAAGGGTGGGGTCTAAGCCCACTGCAAGTTTTCGGTGTGATTCACAAAAGTTGTCTGGTAGGTGAGAGCTAAAAAGAAGTGACAGAGCACGAATACTTCCTTTTGAAGTTCAATATTCTAACATAGTTCCCACTGAACATTGTGTTCCAAATTAATTACACAGACTAAAGCTTCAAATGAACCATGTCCTTATAGAATTTGCAACCATTAATTAAAGTTAACATCCAGCAGTGGGCTAAAGTCCTTTCTCCTTTTCATGAAAGATAATTTATTTCAGATGGTCCCTGAAACATAGATGGTGAGCTATAGTATCCTAATTACTGATGCAAGTAGAGAGAGGAAGATACCTGACCACTTCCAGGGCCAGCCTGGGAACAGCTCCCGCTTTTGTTACAGGGGGCCGATATTGCAACCAATTGGTCTTTTGGTCTGGTGAATGTGGACTCTGCTGGATTCAGCCAGTGGTTGTCTCTTTTCTGTGATCTTGTAGGTTGAAAACAAGAAGGGGTTGTTCTTAGAGACAGGTTCTCAACCTGTGTGTGTTTCTTTCATCCATTCAGTGTTTGAAAGGGTTTGCTGTTCCCCGGAGTCACTTGGATGAATTTGGGGCAGCACTGTTGGAAGTGAGAATGTTAATTTCCTTTGCAGTAAACAGTGCGTGAATAGACATGTGCACTAAAATCAGTGAGTTAATTTATTGTGTACTGGGCAAAGGATCATATGTTGGTAAATCCTCATATGATTAGGGTTGTGATGAGGAAGATGAATGGCACTCTCAATTCAGGGCTACATACTTGTAACCTTCTCTACACCCCTACTTTTTCCCATCACTGTCTGGGATTCCACCCTCCTGGCATTTGATGGCTCCATCTTTGGAGTACCTATTGACATAATCAGGGTGAGCAGTGAGGGCCTTCCTCTTTTACCAATCGTGGTGAGACTTGGTCAGATTTTGTTGCATTTCAATCAAGTTTGGTTTCTAGTTTGGGGTCAGTGACTTAGATCACATAGTTAAGGTATACCAAACAGGCCTTGGTAGCATGAATATTGACCCTTGTTGTACAATTTCTTCTTCTATCTTGGTTATGAGGAGAAAACACAAAGAGCTTTTGTAGTCTACCTATGGACACTGAGGATGCCTGACTTTGTAGTGGAGCACTCCTAACAGTAAAATTACAATTTGAAAGATATGCCAGAAGCCAATATTTGTTTATGTATTTGACACATACTTTACAGGACCGATTTCCCTACAAGAATCTTCACTATGGCACTGCTACCAGAACTAGTAATTACATTACACATTAATGCCTTTACCACCTGGAATGTACAGCCTGTCACAGTACCGATAATTAACTTTTATTTGGATTTTCTGATTATGATGTTAACAGTTAAACATAAGAATAATATGAAATGCATACACTGCCTTAACAGATAATTTATTTCAACTGAAGTAATTCCCGTATGGTTTCAACAGTCTTTTCTGCTCAAGCATGTCCTGTACATAACATTAAGTTGAATAATTTATTAGCAAGAGTGTGGAATGGTGGTCATTAAGCATTTATGCATACAGAAAGAACTGTATGTTTTAATGTCTACATGACAAAATAGCATTACATTTACCGCATTCCCATGACCCAGGCTTCGAACATCGAGAACTGTATTGTAGATCCATACAAAACGTGCAGTTTCAAATCTGATTTATGGCCACCTGCTAACTAGAGGCTAAGAAAACATTTGGTGCTGTATACATTAACAGCATAAATACTTAACACGAAGACATTCACTGCTTAGGGGCATGCTTCTCCCGCTGTGGGTTAGTTGAAGATGAGTTTGATGTAGTGCAGGCCTGCTAAGTTAACACTTTATTCCCCCTCACATATGGCAGAACTTTTTATATAGTTTGAGTTCTCATACTCCCCCTCCCCCCAACTGGCTTTTGCTACCGGCCTTAGTAGCAAATATTTGTTGTCTTAAAACGAGGAGTCTGATTACAAACGTGCAAGAACAATAAATAAATAAATAAACACTTTCCATAAGTTTCTTGGAGTGTAAATTACTGACATTAAACCTACTCAATAGACCCATCATAATAGGTACTGTCTGCTTTGAAATCTGGCTAATGCAATAGGATTCCTTTACATTTACATAGACTGGCTGTTCGATTTTGTAATCATCTGAGATTCGGAATCTCTTCTTTTGGTGTCCAGACAAAGCACATATGTTAGCAGTCCCACTGAGTTGGACCAATATTCTTGTGAGTTCGACACACTAGATTTGTTTGTGGATCTTACATCAGATTTTCTGAATTTTGAAAAGTTTCTCTCCCCACCATTCTAGGTCTTATCCCTGTTCTAGGTCTTATCCCTGTCTTTTCAGTTTAGTCGGCGATTGGCTTCTTTATCAAATGCCTCGTGCTTTCTGGCGAGCTGGAGCTTGCCAAACTAGGATTCTACTCAAGAGATATATCTTTGTCTGCCTCTGTAGGCCATGGAGAATTAACGGCAGTTTAGAGCTGATTGACTAGACCATAAATCTTCAACTGCAAACCGCTACTTCACAGGGTCCAATTTGCGCAAGTGAGATGATTTGCTTCAATCTCAGGGTAGGGGGTTATTAGTAAATGGTTTGACCAGCAAAATGGTTTGATATATTTTGTACATGGGCACCTGTAAAACCCTGTATCCATAACCATTCTGTTTGAATTCTCATCAAAATATACAAATACTCTTCTGAGTTTAGTACCCCAATGCGGCATATACTACAATATCACTGTTTAACAGTTTTTTATTTTTATAAATCT
This sequence comes from Triturus cristatus, assembly GCF_964204655.1. Taxonomy (NCBI): domain Eukaryota; kingdom Metazoa; phylum Chordata; class Amphibia; order Caudata; family Salamandridae; genus Triturus; species Triturus cristatus. The sequence continues at coordinate 320,808,442 of NC_140581.1, forward strand.
TTTATTAACATACATCGTTATATGGTATACAATGCAGAGGAATAGGACACAAATTACAGTACAATTCGGGAGGTCAGCAATGAATGATCATCTATCCCAGAACGCCATGGGGAATCACTATGGGGTGAGGGAGTCATCCTGGTCAATGTTAAGTGGAGGGTTGCAAATACATCCTCTGTAGAAGTTCCAAAGATCCCAGATCCTAGAACACTTTTAGGGACAACCGCAAGTTGTGTTAACTGTTTGCTCTCTATCATGCACCAGTCTAGGTCTTCTTTCCAAGCGTTTACTTTGGGTGCCTCTGTTGCTCCCCAAAGTTGTGCTATGTTTCGTTTAGCCAGCAAGTACCCCAGTGTGGCCCATTGTGTGTGGTGCCTATTTAAGTCAGTGGGCTCCCATATGTTTAGAAGGCATCTTCTTGCTTCCGGGAGTATTGTGATTTTGCATACTTTGCTTAGTACTTCATGGATCCGACACCAATATAAATGTATGTATTCGCACTCCCACACTATATGTAAGAATGTACCTACCTGCCCGCAGCCTCTTCTACAATACCCATTGTCAGCTCTTCCCATGTGGACCAGTGTGGGCCCTGTGATGGAAATCCTATGCAGAATTTTCAGCTGGATCAGCCTCAGTCTGGCCGAAATTGCCACTACTCTTGGTGAGGACATCGCCTCATCTAATGCATTTCTCACGTAGCGCCCCTAGTGGGTCCATCATATGATTAATGAGTTTTTTTGTAGGTCAGTGAGATGGCTTTTTCGGGTAGATGTCCGTCTAGCAGTCTGGCTTCTAGAGGAGTGGATTCGGGGTGGGGGGGAGCCCGTCGGGAATTGGGATTTTAGTGCGTGATGTATTTGTAAGTACCTAAAATGTTCTGAGGCAGCCAATTCATATTGTTGCTGTAAAGTAGTAAAATACTTCACTTCACCTTTTTCCCACATGTGTTTGATTTGTGATATTCCGATAAGTTCCCATTTAGCAAATCCCTTTGATTTCCACAGGCTACCTAGTTGTTTGGAATCACTGTGTAACAGTTTTGATACAGCACCTACAAAACGTTTATTGCCCTTTTCTTGTTTCAAAAGCAATTTCCAAATACTTATAATGAATAAGAGAGGTCTACTGTCCTTGATGTGCCTCCATCATTATTACAGACTTGCAGAAATCTCTCATGCATATGGAAGATCTTGAAGAATTCTGAATGAATATGATTGGACTCATTGCGACAAATTGGTTTTATCTCGTCAAACTGTGTGAATGGTTATAAACCTAGCTCCATAATCTTGTGCAAGTGATCAGCCTTTCCACTCAAGTGGTGATGCCATCACCTAAATTTGCCAGGTGAAGTACCCCTGTAACAGCATGCATTTTACCCAGCCTACAATACAATGTTTTTTGCATATGTTTTGTACAGCTTTGCACTGGTTGAATCAGAACAAATAGTTGACTTATTTAGATGCTGCCTATGGAAGAGGCCTTGCCCTGTTATAAGCTTCTTCTTTGTAGATCTTGCATTAGCCAAGACCTTTTGATTTTACTAAAATGTAATGTATAATATGGTTACTTGTGGCTCTTTCATCCAGCCCTCTTCTTCTATTGGTCTGTGTTGTATTATTTACATTTTAATTCTGTCCACTACAGCATACAGCATAGGGCAATGGGTTAGCACACACTTCAGTCACTGGCTAACTTCACCGTGAGTGACAGCATTTAGCTCTCACATTTAACACATCCACACACAATGAAATGCAAAGGACTAATATGGCAACGTGTACTTGTTGAAACAAAAATATTTTGCTTTTCCGAATATTTCTTGGTATAGTTGTGAGTTCAACACCTTCCACAACAATAAAGATTTACAAAAAAACACGACCAATCAAAATGAGCATTGACAAAGCCAAAAGGTTGGCAGACTACTCCAGACCTAATGATTTTGTCAATGGTTTTTTATGATAGATGTAAAATAACCTGGATAATTATGTTGAAGCCTACCAGAGCACACGACCTGGCAAAATTAAAAAAATTAAAAGAAGTGTTTCATTTTTCCACTAGCACAGATGAAAACATTGGTTTCCCTGCAATTCTTAGTTTGAGATGACAGATGAATGCACAATGGTTTAGCAGTGGTTTAAAAAATCTAGACCCTCATCCCCTTTTACTTTAGGTAATGGTTAACCCTTGTCAGTTATATGCATTTCAGCACCAGGATATTGTACCTGCTGACAGTGCGCTCTACAAATCTGCGTAACATACCATAGCATGTACACACTCATCATTCCAATACACCAAAACACTTTCAAGGCAGAGGACCAAATCTGTCCCAAATCCTTTGTTAAAAATGTTCAGAGAAATATTTACATATCATAAACATTTACCTCCGGAATCATTATCCTTAGAGGCGTGCTAATGACTGGAAAATGGTATATTTCCTGAAGAGGCATTTGAACAAGCTTGTGGAACCAAATGGAAAGGAACACCTAGAAACCGACGCGTTTTTTTCAAATTGCACGTTTCTCTTATTTGTTGCACTTAAGGAAAGATGTGCATTGCTGTAGTGAAATTGAATTCAGGTTCAAATGAGCTGCCTAGATACATATCTTAAAATGGGTGGAATCAAATCAACACTATTTTTATTTTCAAGTACTAATTTTCTTTTGGCATATATTATGAACAGGTAACCCAATAAAGCATTCGGCTTCTTGCACAGACCTTCTACCTTCTGAAAAAACCCGACTTAATATAATTTTGTCCTAGTGATGAGGGGTATTGCTGTTTGTTGGCATCGTTGCCTTTTTGTGGTTAGCAATGCTGGCTTGACAGAGGCGCTCAGAGCATTATTCCCTTTTTCTGGCAATAAAGCCCTACCAGGTGCAATTTTCAAACTGCATCTCCCCTCAATGTCATTATGACTTTCTTACAGACTGTAAGCTTCAGCATACCCACCATTTTGCCTGGTCTTTTATCTTCGGGCAAATCCACAAAAAATGTTGGAAATTAACTTCCTGTTTTTTAAACAGATTTTCAGATTTTGGGGAATTTACAATGAATTTTAGTAATCTTCCTGGGCGGCTATGGCTGTCACTACTTTATAGAGTATTTATCTCGGTAATTATTTACATAAAGGAAAAAATAACAAGAGTACATTTATATTGCTGTGTAAATATAAAGGAAAACTCAATTTAAACTTGTTAACTCTTTTAGATTTTTTTCCACAAGGACAATATTTTAACTCATGGAGAAACTCCTTCGTAAAATCTCTAAATTTTAAGGGGAATTCTCCTCCTTTCGCACCCTGATAGGGGACTCACTTGTACCCTTGGCAAGAATAACTCAGTAACTGTACCCAGGATGGGTACGTGCCTGCAAAATACTGTTTTTTTTTTTACTTGGCAAGAAACCCATAAACCTATTCTGTGGGCTTTTTTACGCATATGTAATATTACATCATACAGGTATGTAAGTGTATTTTCAAATCTAGTGGCTAACAGTTGCTTATACTCGTACACTAAGGTGTCCCTACTTTTAACGTAGTTGTAAAGATGCATTTGTGGTTGAGGCCTTTTGCTGCTTGGTCAGTAGTTGAAAGTTGGTAAACCTAATCTTAAAATTACACCATTGCAACTAATAAATCACATCTTTTCTCAGGACAACTCTTTTACTTAGTTAATCTTTATGCAGGTAAAGATGGGACGACTGTAATGAACCTACCTCCCATTATTCCCAAGGTGAAGGCTAAACCTATTTTCGGCTTCTGAGTTCTAAGCAATTTGTGATTTCCGTTACAGCTTAATTTCGGCTTGTTAATTGTTTTAATAAAATTGCATTTCTTTAGTTAGCACAGTAGAGTTTACTACTGTGAAACACGCTTCTGTTTGTTAAATTCTACTGTAATAATGGACTCAATGCATAAAGATTGTTTTTAAGCAGGCAATCTGGGATATTCTGGAGTTAGTTATTTCTAGAGATAGAGCAAGACACACACTCAACAAAATGTTTTGTAAATATGGCATGACATGACTTAGTGTAATAGATTTATGTAGGCATGTAATCCACAAACAAAAATATAGGCTGCCTGAGGTATAACATTTGCTAAATTGAATTTTCCTTGACATTCATTAGTTCATATAAATATTTGCTGCTTTTGTTCTTAGGGAAAATAGCCTTTCCATATCTATGTATACAAATATACCTTCAAACGTTGAACATTTTATACCTCCTTTGAGGATGATTCTACCACATTTCTTGCCCCAAGACCATCTGTTTCACCTACTGCGAAGACCAAGACAGTGTCATACATATCTGGTCATACCTCTGGCACGTACACCCTTATTCACCTAGGCAGACCTATAAAGATTTGAATTAGCGAAATTCTAATATTCAAATTTGAAACGATGAAGCACTATTTTCTGGTCCTATTTGCCTAACCTGCAGAAGACCACAGAGCCTAGTTTATCTTGGGGTTCCTGTTTGTCTTTTAAGCACTTTGTTAATAATTCCCTTAAACTAACACTCTTAACTCAAGTTCTGGAAAACCTATTTAATATGACAATCTGCACCCAACTCTCACCTCTCTTCCATGGTCCTAACATTCAACTAACCTTACTCTAATCTCCAGCCAGAGTTCTATGGACTGTATGCAGACACATCAGAAATATTTGTTAACTACTTCAGATGCTGATCACTCCCCAGTACAACTCAATATGACGATACCCACCTACATGCCCCCTCAATTTCAGTGGCGACTGCATCCCTCTGAGCTGTTAGATCAAGTGTTCAGGGAGTGAGTGCGTAAGGCTATATATAGACAATTACTTCACGGAAAATGTAGGATCAGTGCAGAGTCTCGGCACTATATGGGAAGCCTTCAAGGCCACTATACGGGGCGTGTGCATAGGCCTACAAGCTGGGGTGCTCAAATATATCCGTGCCTCCATGGCGCGGCTGGAAAGGGAACTGGGGCAACTAGAACGGCAGTATGAAGAGACAACTGATGCGGCCTTGCTTGCCTCTATACGTTCCAAAGTTACAGAATACAATGAGTTAGCAGACCAAGAGGTGAAACATATGTCCAGACGTTGGCAAGCCCGATATTATGGGGAATGGGGTCGTCCAGGTCGTGCTCTGGCGAGCAGGATTGCAGAGTCCTGAGCCAAACGCTACTTGATTCAATCAATTACAGAGGGTGAGCACACTTATTGTGAAACATCGGGAATACTTCGCACATTTACACAACATTACAGAGATATGTATGAGGCTAGGCCTACTGCGAATGAGGAAGGTATTGCTCAGTACCTGGATGACATTGCCCTGGTGTGGTCGTCGAGGAGACAGCAGGATTTCCTGATGCATCCATTGACAGTGGGTGAGGTAAGGGATGCTATCGCAGCATTGCCGGATGGTTAGGCCACGGGCACGGATGGGCTCCCGGCAGAGTTCTATAAGGAGTATGTGGATGTCTTGGTGCCACATCTGCAGGCCATGTTTGATGAGGCATATGAACAGCAGCGACTCCCGGATACATTGCGTGAGGCTCTTATTATCACACTGTTGAAGCCGGGGAAAGCCCCAGATAAATGTGACTCATATAGACCTTTGTCATTGATGAACATGGATGTCAAAATCCTTGCGAAAGTGCTGGCGACCCGATTACACCTGCTAATACCGGTTATGGTCTTACCAGACCAGTCGGGGTTTATCCCGGCCCGCTCCACTGCTTATAACCTTAGGACTCTGTTCGCGGTGTTGCATCTCCTGAAACCTGATATGTCGGCGGCTGCGGTTTTGCTGGATGCCGCAAAGGCATTTGATTCCATCGCGTGGACATATATGTTTGCGGTGCTACATCGTATGGGGGTTCCCTACGTTTATACTAACTGGATTAAGTTGCTGTACACTAGCCCAATGGCCCACATACGGGTTAATGGCCAGACCTCGGGTGCGATTCCGATTAGGCGTGGTACAAGGCAGGGGTGCCCACTATCGCCTTTACTTTTTGCGCTAATTATGGAGCCCCTGGCCTGTATTCTATGACAACGCCATGCTGATGCAGCTTTGCGTTTTTTACAGCGGCCGTTGGCAGTGTCCATGTATGTAGATGACATGGTCCTCTACGTGCGTGAACCCGCAGTGTATCTAGACAGGTTGATCCGCAAATATGTAAGGTTTGAATGGTATTCAGGCCTTGCCATAAATTGGAATAAGTCGACTGTATTCCCCTTGATGGACAGTACTACCCCGTTTGAGTTGGAATGTCCTCTAGAATGGACGACTGAGCCAGTCAAGTACTTGGGTGTCTGGGCTCATAGGGACTCTCAAGTCTTTGTTAGCGCCAATTATGGTACTACCATCACGCGACTAGAAGACCAAGTAGCGAGATGGATTAAGCTGCCTCTTACTTTTACGGACAGAGTGGCGCTAATCAAAATGGTGGTGCTGCCAAGGTTTTTATACCTTTTTGTGAACATAACTATACGCCTCACGCAGCATTTTTTCTTCATGCTAAGGTCACTGTTAATTACTTTGGCATGGAGGGGCAAAAAATCAAGAGTAAAGTGGGAGACACTCACAAGACAGTATGACATGGGAGGTTTTGCTGTTCCTGATATTCATCTATGTGCTCAGGCGCATTATGCATATTATTGGCTAAAGGCTCCGCCGTATACACCGCACGTTGCAGTGGAGGCGGGCGCTACCCACCCAATCCCCCTAAAAGCAATGGTTGTGAATAACGTTACAGTTCTTGAAAGGGACAAAATTGACACAGTGAAATGTACATTTCAAGCATGGCAGGACCTGGGACGTCGGGCCAAGAAGCTACCACTATATGCGCCGACAATGCCTCTAGTACATCATATGGATATATCGGTGACTGGCGAGGTGGGGTCCCTTAGAATGATGCAGCTGCTGGGGCGCCCACTATGGGGGACATATATCCAGGTGGGCCACCGGCACTAGAAGCTCTGCAATCTCTGTATACTGCGCAGAACACTACAAAGCTAGTTTCACGATTATACGCAGCCTCCCAACGTGATGAGGCGCTAATAGCAGCAGCCTCACTAGCAAAATGGAATGCGATCCTACCACAACCACTGACGGCAGAGGAGTGGGAATTGAGTTGCCGCTTAACAGGCCAATTTGCTGCAAATGGTAATCTTAAATATATTCACTATAAATATATCCATCAGGTATATTTTACCCCTGCACAACTGTATAAATTTGGGTTGCGAGACTCCCATTGCTGTAGGAGATGTGGAGCTGATAACGCAGATTTTCAGCATCTAGCCTGGGCTTGTGCAAAAGTAGCAGATTTTTGGGGTGAGTTCACGACCGCATTGTCAACTATGGTGGGTGAGGTAGTCGAATGTACTATGAAGATTTGTTTGTTGGGACATGTCCTGCATATTAAGTCTGTGAATCGCAAGCTTGTGGCGCTGGCGCTGCAATTGGCGAAGCGCAAGGTCTCACTGCACTGGGATGGCCGCCCATCACCTAAATTAGTACCTTGGCTGCAAGACATTACATACTGTCGTGATCAACTCACGTGTTATGTGGAGGGCCTCCCCTGTGCGTTTCGTCCACGGGACATCTGGGCCCCCTTTACTGCCTATCTGTTGGCTAACACTGCTAATTAATGACACTCCTGCTTTGTACTCATGTGACTGTCTTGAACATCGATGCACTTGTATTTTATTACCATCTTGATTTTGTGTACACTTGTGATGACTGGCTCCTCTGTATTCTGTAAGATATATAATGATGTAATGATATCTCTACTGGTTTTGTTCTATGAAAACTTTAATAAACAAATTAAAAAACAAACTACTTCAGATGGACACCACAGCTAGCTATGCCCTTCAGTATCTGGAAGATAGAATCCTGAACATGGCAGTGAGGCTTCTAGGCATGTGGGGCATAACAAGTTTGTATCAGTGTAGTGAAACTAAATGAGAAATAATTCAACTTTCCAACACAGATAATAGAATACTTTTTAAACATTGGCTTAACTAAAGGAAGTAAAACGTCAGGCAAGGACATTTTGGAATATTGGCTTTAGTATAAAATCGTCCTTTAAATGAACTGAATTAATTGTGTTATAAGTTCGAACATTTTACTGAAATTGGAACTGTAAATAGCATATGCCACTCTTAATTCCCATATAAGGTGAGGCATTTTCTAAAGTGGCTTGTATATGCAACCATTTATTTACTGGCCTATAATGTTATCATTCAGTAGTTTTATAATGGCTTCAATTGTGTCAATTGCTATAGCTTTGCATCATGTGGAAATACTAAAGTAGGAAAAAACAGGAACAGGGGGGTCCTCGTTTGTGCCAGATTTTGTTGGCAGTAAACCTAAAATGACATTCCAGCTGGCTTTTTAGGTTCTCTGTTTTATTATATTTAATCAATAATAAGAGGATATAGAAAAATACTCATACTTACAGTGGCAATGTGTTTCTTCAGTAATGGAAGAGGGAGAAAGACTGTTGTGTTGAAGTTATTGCTAAAGTCCTTAAATGTTATAAATGAATGTCCCCTGAGATACACCCAGATCACTTCTGGTAGGAAATCACATTTATTTCAACATTTCTTCACCATGAAAGTACGTGGCATCACTACATATCGGTGTCAAAATATTTCTGATGTTCAGTACTGTACAGTCTAGAATTTTTACTTCATTGCTCTTGGATTCTTGATGGAGAGAATGGGTATATTATTGTAGGAAAATGAAGAAATCACCCAGATATATAGCAAGGGAAAAGTTCATGTTTTACAAGCAACACATTATCAGCTATCTGCAAAACCACCTGACATTTCCATCCCCACCCGCTTCCTCTTCAAAGTTCTCCCCATGCATTGTAAGTGTCTGCGGGGATTGCATATTCCCATTAAACCATTGTATGTTTTCATTAAAGCAATCATGCTCAATGTGCAAGGAGAAGTTCTAAGAGAGGTTGCTCATACTGTTCAGAGCAGACCTACACAATTACTAACCAACATACTCCTACAAATGTGACAGTTCAGACTATTCCAGGACCCTAAAGCTATAAGAAATGTTTGGGCGGCAGGTATCAGTAATTTATTTGACATATATTGAATTAATAAACACCTATAGTTGTGCTCATCTCTGAATTAATAAAACACCGCCAGCATGTGGCAGACTGTTATAATTCACTAAGAATTGATACGCGCACAACAGGTGTTCAAAGAAGTTGCAGTTAGGTCATCAATATTGTGTGTGCTCCTGGAGTAACGCCTTCCATTCACAATATTAACTAAACACCCATGGGTCGAGTATTGCAAGTTGTTCCTTCGCTACATTGATGACATGTTCATAGTATGGAACGGTCCAGAAAACATCCTAGTGGAAGCATTAAACAAACTCAATGACATTAATGAAAGACTCCAATTTACCTATGATATTCAAAAAAAAAAATAACATTCCTGGATGTACAAATAACAATTACAGAGAATACATTTGAAACTGATATCTACAGAAAACACTGATCGCAATAACACCTTGCACTATGGGAGTTTCCATCAAGAAACCTTAAAACAACACTTACCCTATTCCCAAATGCTGAGGGTAAAACGGATAGTATCTAACCCGCAAATCGCCACCTTGAGGCTAGATGAAATGACTGAACGTTTTTCACAGAGAGGCTATCCCAAGTCAGTACTTGATCAAGCTAAACAGCTATGCCATTCCAAAAGCAGAATAGAACTTTTACAGAAGTCACCCAGCAAAACTACCAATTGTATAGTGATGGTGGCTGAACACTCCACCGCAAGCAAAAGTTTAAAGGGATTATAAAACACCACTGACCGATATTGACTCTAGAACCAGATTTCAATCAAGTGTTCACAGAATTTCCCATTTTTGCATATACCAGAAATAAGAACATGGGAGAAATGTTAAACGCAATCAAAGTTGATAAGGACACTCACCATGAAAATTATAGAGGAACAATGGCATGTCACAACTGTAACAACTGTCATAACATAATACCAGGTGCAACCATCACACATCCCAGAAAAGGTAACAATATCAAACTAAAAGTCACAGCAACATGTGACACCATGAATTCGGTTTACTTATTAAAATGTCCTTGCGGACAAGTGTACGTGGGCAAAACCGAAAGCAAAATCAAAGTTAGAATCAATGAATTCAAATCAAACATCCGCACGAAAAATATGAAATCAGTTGTGGCCAACCATTTCCAAGAGAATCACTACAATATCAGTCAACTAAAATTCTTAATCCTCGAAGTGGTAGCCAAAATTGAGGGCCGAGACAATAGAAAATACCTTCTACAGCGCGGTAACCATTGGATAAAAACATTGGACTCTATGAAACCATACGGGATGAATGACCCTATAGAATTTTCATGCTATTTATCAACTTTTATTTAACAACATGTGAGACTGTTAGAAATGTCATTTTTATGTCGCCTCTAACATTTTATGCGTTTTTTCGCGTGCACTAAACATGTACCAATAGTACACTACGTATTTATCAGGGTTCCATTTGATCTTGTTATGTACACTTATTATTCACCTATCTAGTTTGATTCAATTTCTTCCCCGCACCCATGGTATATATCCTGATTTATGCACCACCCCAACAGTCTCATTGATTTCTATCACTTAACGATGGCCGCCAACATTACAGACTAGGATAGTCCCTCTTCGATTGCTAACATCGTCAAAAACATAGACAAGGTTAGTCCCTTGTCTATTATTAATACAGCAGTTAGAATCACTAGCACCTAGACGCGAATGATACACTCGTCGTACTAAAACAGATTACGCGACTGGACCGTAAGTCTCTTAACAATATATTTTGTTTTACAGGCACGTTTTCAATTCACCGCAAAATGTTAATTTACCGCATTTATTTCCACACCTACACCTAATCAGCACAACGCTGTATTCTTTTTTCTTGAGCACACCGGATTAAATCACTGAATGAACACGTTTTTAACATCTCAATATAGAGAAGCATTATTAAACATTTGCGATACCACACTTCACCTAATTTGTGTGTTCAATACTACAGAGCACAGCACAATATATAGCTATACGCCACCAATACCATCGACGGCAAATTAGGTCCACCTCATCCCATACTAATACTTGACCACTCTAAATAGAAGCGAACAGCTCAACACCTTTAATAACCAGCACGATTTCAACAAGCATACGGTTACCAGTTTTCTTGATATAATGTTAGCATTAATTAATTGCTGAGAAACTCTTTGTTTTTTAATTTTCGCATTCAACAAGGTATTTGATTGTAACAAACGTGATTGCATGCATTTAAATGCATCACAGCTATGTGAATAGAAACACAGGTTTGTGTTCCTCATGACATTATTGTTTGTTATAGGATTGGTCCCTGACGAAGGGTGAGATACCCGAAATGCAGTGGATATCCCAGTCCAGTCATTATGATTTAATGTCTGCCATCTGAATGGAATGAAGTTAAACCATATGAATAACCATAAGGAATAAAAATACAAGGATTGAACTTTCGTTTCTACTGATTATCCCCTATTTACAACCTGAGAATCCTAGTTACTAGGATGTGAGTCGTGCCCAGGGACACACACCCTACCTAGGAGGTGCAACAATCATATTTCTTATAGACTGTTATAATTGCTAGTCGTGACAATTGGGTACTGGTGCTGAGCACCGGAAACCACCGGTTCTCGTTAAGCACTGAGATTAACAAGTACAAATCAACTAGTTCTCTTGTCGCTTAGCTCACTTTATGACTAGCAGCCTTGCCTATCTTAAAGACCAACTAAAAGCTCGCTATCTCTGGTGATTCTGGGCACACCCCCAGATAGGACATCATCAGACTGCAGACTCGGAAGTGTAAGAAAAAAAGGCCTTTCCTATTTTATCTATGCACCCAGGACCTGGAACGTCCAGGCTCGTCCGGATCACCACTGTCCTCTTACATGGAGATATCCAACATGTGCAAAGGTTGAAGTCGGGGTGGCATGGAGACGAGAGGGAAATGTACACAAATAGTCTCTCCTTGGTCCCCCTTCGGAACCTAAGAGTGAACACCTAAGTCAAATGCTGGGTGCACAAAACCGTGTCAGATGTCTAAGCTCCTATTAATACTGGTGAAACATAACTGGGGCAGGAAGTCCTTAAAACTGAATGCAGTTTTTATTTTTTATTTTTTTTATTATAGGCAGATTATTTGCAACAAATGTCCTCTACAGTTCGAAATTTACCCCCACCACCTTCCTCCGTCCTACACATCCACCAGCTAGAACAGTTAATGTATTGGAAAAACATTAAATAACTCATAATTACAATGTGCATTCCTTATTCCTCTTGGGACCATTCCACCCCCATCCAGTGTACTGACGGCATTGACAAGTTCTATTCACAAATCTCCTCCAGTTTAATCAAGTTAAATAACAGCCAACAAGAACAGCAACACTGAATAAAACAGGTTCTTTTTTGTTAATCAGTAAGTTAGGACAGCATCAACATTTTTTTATACTTTTCACTGGTTTTCTTTTATGATTATAAATGGTGAAGGAGATAGAAATGGCACTGGTTGCAGAACCCGACACAATCCTCTGTACTATTGACAACAAAAGAGTTACGAAGAGTATAGGGTTTGCCGGCTGAGAGGCCAGTTAGAGGGTCACGAGACAAGCAGCCAGATAGGGTGACAAAATGTAAGATGACACTCACACATCAAAGGAAGCCCAGATTTCAGCTGCCTTGTCAGGTTTAAGTTTGTGACAAAAGGATCTGCGTTCCGTGCTGCATACATTCAGAGTGAACCGTTACGGCCAGTTTTATGGTGGCTCTTTGAGTTGTCAATTTAAAGATAAATATAAGTTTATACATATACAAAATGAGTGTGATACTTTTTTTAAATATAACTTTGCATCACATGTACAAAAGGTTATGTAGGTTCTGATGGCAATTCAACCATACAGTGGCACTGTGAAAATCTTTCTTGTGCCTGTTTAGGTCTTTGTGCTTCAAATGTCTCCAGATTGCACACAATGCAGGCTTCTCCCTGTGAAAGCAGACACCACATTAAAGTGACCACAGTATGGCAGTCCTTTATGTACAGCCCTCGTGATTTGTTTAAGCAGGTCTCAGTTTACAGTTCCAGCAGCCTGGCTCAGAAATTCACAGAGAGCGTAAAACAAGTGACCGCGATAGGTACCCTGCACCACTGCTTTCCGCTGGCAGTGATCCACTGCTGCAGCTCACTAGGTCAGTATTCATTATTTCGTAGGATATGCGATTACAACCAAACAGCATCGTCCATGTGGGCAGCAGGTTTTTCGGGCAGCACTAAGTGTCGAGGGCCCATCCTTAACCGACCCAGAGGCATAATGCAAAATGATGGGCCACCCTCCAGAATGTGACAAGGGACCCTTGAGTCTTCCACCTCTCACAGATATTCATTGGCTTTGGTCAGGATGGTGGCCCCTTGAAAGGTATGGTGCCCCCTGGAGGTTTGCCCCCCCCCGCCTTCCCCTGCCACAGGAGTTGCAGGGGTCTGTGTTACTCCACCCCCCCCCCCCCACAGAGAGCGCCACTAGACTGGTAAGATGGCATAGTAATATAACTTTCTCTGTTAACACCTGCAGAGATCTGAAGGTCATACCTTTGAGTCCCAAAGAGGCAGGTTCAGACTTCTAATTTTGGTGAACCAGTGTCATTGCTTCGGGTAATAGTAGGAACTGTTATTTATAGTCCTGGGAAATGGCAGAAGTGGGGAATGTAGCGAAAGATAAAGGAAGTAGTTATTTTTTGAATCACTAAATAGATTGCGAGGTCTATAAGTTGACAGCAGATCACAAAGTATATCACTAATTGTATTGACATTAAGATAATTAGAGATTCAAAATCCTTTTGTATCAAAGTAATAATTTTGCACACTAGAGAAAGTCTGATAATGATGTATTAGTTCAAAATCCCCCATAACAACTTCAGTAAAGTCAGTTCCCAAATAGTTTTTGTTTGTTTTTAGTGAATATATAAAAGTTGTATTTTGGAGTAGGACTGCATTGCAGAATCACAACGGTATCACATCCAACACTGGATGTGAGATGAAAGAAAGAGCTTGTGTTGTTGCTTTAGACTTGATCTACTCTGATCAGATTTCCTTTGGCTGGTAGGAATGCTGCTGCATGTAGTAGAAACTTTAGTAGAGGTAGTGTGGTTTTTAGAATGCGTCTTCGTAAGCTGTGGTCTCAGTAATGTTAATGTGAACTAGAATGAAAAACTGTGGAGTTTTTGTTTTATGATGAAGAAAACACTTGATTATTTGTGGTAGGTTGGTGTGAGACCAGGCTGTTTCAAATGTTATTTAACCACGCACATAGGAAACAAGAGACCAGGAGCTCACTCAAGTTCTACAAAAGGGGATACCTCCTACTGGATTGATCAAATATTACAAGAAGGAGGAGACTAGTCCGCAATCGATTTTATTTTGTTTGTTAGATTCTCCACACCCTGTGGAAATGTGCCTTTTAATAAGCACACTGGTGCAGGGGTCACCCTTCTCTATCCACGGGTCCGTAGACCAACTGGAATTCAAATAACAAGTTTATTAATCACTCATGAGTGGGACTACGTCCACACAGCACTCTCAAGTGCTGCCTGAGGTAGTACATTGAATACACAGACCATGGTGCTTATATACAGAGTTTGTTGCAGAGTAAGCAAGCATGTAGTTACAAATAGAAGGTACAAGCCTACACAGGAATAGTTACAGCCAGACATGGGAAGATGGGTAATCACTTAGTCAGCAAAGTGGGAGGGAGAACAGAACTGTTTACAACAGCACAAATGATTGACAGTTACATCTTTCACCAGGAGCATTTTAACAGCTACAGGCCTTTTCTCAGCACGTACATGGCTTTGACTCAGTAGAGAAGAAGTTAACTAAAGCTGATGACACAAGCAGAATAGAAGCGCAAGCAACAGTGAAGACGGAAAAATTACATAGCTAACAAAATGGATGCCACAACCAAGATGGCTTCAGCTTATGCTAACGGAAATTATTTCAGATTTCCACTGACGACCCTTTTAGCATATGCTGAAGACATCTCCCTATGCTTTCGAAGGCGTACTAAAAACATCGTGGACATCAATGTTCATCATTTCACTAATTTCTTGAACGATTGCTCGGCAGGCATTTACATTCTTAACATTCTGTTTAGTTGGTATACATGAGGCGCAAGTAGAAACACATAGGTAACTAAGCATTGGGCCACTTTGAATACATAGGCAACAAGTGAAAAGAATAGCAAAAATATACATAGGGCTGATAAATGTTTCCAGCCACATACAGTAAACATGTTCCAAAGCCATCCAGTCAAAGTCCATGTCCCTGAATCCTGGTGGATTTCAGTTGCTATTCCATGCATCTTGGAAATTGCATCAAAAACAGAAGGGGCATGGTCATGGTATACTGCGGTAGTGCAGTATCCATTTGATCCACCTCATTATTTTTTACTGTCCTCTTAAATCTATTTTTGGAAATGTCATTAAACAGTTTATAGTCTTTATGATAGGATGCTGGTGCTAAGAACACAGGTGGAAGCAAAAAGGTCACGTAGCAACTTTCTGACCACCCAATAGGTAGATGGTAATAACCTTTATTTCCACAAATGAAATAGGTGTTGTGTGAAGACAAAAAACTGCTATTGTTCATTCCAGTAATATTCAACACTGAAGTACAGTCACTTTTTCCCACAGGAATATTGGCAATACTGCTCACGCAAAGATCCGCTCTAGCTCTAGTAACAGCAATAACAGGAGGTCCATTACCCTTGATGGTTCGAGTGTTGGGGAAAACATAGTGTGTGGAGGAATTTCCTCGACGATACTCCTCCTTTGCCCATACAGTTCCTTTAGCTAGTGGATCTCCTTCCTCATCAGGGTAATAGACTTTATTCAACTGAGCGTTAGGTCTACGTACATCAAAGTTAGTAATATTAGCGATATGAGAAGCCCACAATAGTGCAAACCAGGCTTTGCAGAAGCCATTATGTGAAAACGGCAAAGGAATAAAAGGAGTTTCTCCCTTTTCCTGATGAGCTGGCATCATTCCACATACCGAGCAGTTGGTAATGTTCGTAGCAATGTGTGTATGGTGCAACATCTGAATGAAAGTGTTATTGAGGTAGGACATTCTGTGCTTTTGCTCATGATAAGTTAGAGTGAAATAGTGATGTTCAATGGGGACAGGAGTAGTAGCAGTTAATAGATTTCGAACAGGAGCTACTTCTTCTCCAACCCAAGTTATTGTAGCGATTACAACAACAGTCAAAGTGAGTCCAGTAGCAATCATAGTTTGTTTATTACAGATTCTCGCAGCAGCCGGTTTCTTCTCCTCAAGCATATTCATTCCGTCGTCAAACACCAAAGCAGATGGTGCCCTAAGGTCCTGGGCAGGCGTTGATTTCTTCACTAACATTGAGACGAGTACTCACTCATATACTACCCCCCTTTGAAGTCAGTCTTTAACCACCCAGGACAGTGGCTCAAACAGTCTTTTTCGAGGAAGTGTCTTTCCTCCTGGGTCGAAGCTGATATCGGGATGTACCAGGGATCGTGTGGTCTGGGAAAACTTCCTCGGGTCCTTCAGGTGACGCAGCTCCTTTCTCGGTGATCAAAATATCGCGGTGATCTGTCAGCGAAGCTGGGCTCACTAGGTCCTGCAACACCTTTTGACAGTGTGTCGCATGGACCCAGTTCCTCCGATTCACTCAAACTGCAGTCCTGGTAGCCAGTAGCACCTGCTCAGGGCCTCGCCATCTCGGTGCTAGGGAGTTGGTCCTCTGGAATGACTTTATGACCACAAAATCACCAGGACGCAAACAGTGGCCTTCACCTTGCGACCTTTCTGGGAGGGTTTCCCGAACCTGTTGATAAATAAAAGACAAACTACCAGTCAACTTTGACAAATAATCATTAATCAACACATGTGGTACATCATGAATAGGGCGTGGCTTAGGAATCCTCAAAATATTCATAGGCCTTCCAAAAACCACTTCGTACGGTGTGAGGCCAGATTGTGAATGTGGTATCGATCTGATAGATAACAACGCGAGAGGCAGCGCATCAGGCCATTTCAATGACGTGGAGGCTTGTATCTTAGCCAATTTAAATTTCAGAGTGGAGTTATATCGCTCCACTAGCCCCGCTGATTGTGGGTGAAAAGCAGCATGAAAATTCTGCTTAATCCCCAATCCTTTCATGACATATTCGACAACTTGCCCAGTGAAATGGGGTCCATTGTCACTCCATAAAACTCGACAAATGCCGAAACGTGGGGCAAACTCCTTTAGGAGCACCTTTACTGTCGCAAAGAGCTGTATTATCCTTCATAGCATATGCCTCTACCCATTTACTGAAGGCGCAAACCACTACCAGGACATACTTTAGGTTTTTACAACGCTCAAACTGGATGTAGTCCATTTGCAGGACCTCAAAAGGTGCAGTTGGTCTCACAAAGCCTCCTGTTGGAGTTCGTGTTCTCTTTCCAGGATTATACTGGAGACAAATCAGACAGGACTGTACTTTTTTTTTTTTAGCCATGCCGGCAATCTCTAGGTGATCCCAACCTTGCATAAGTTGCTTTGTTATTAAGGATGCTCCAACATGTGCCGGCCCATGTGCCATGTGAATCATGGGATGTAAATAAGTTGTGGGTAACTTCCATTTTGTCATTTCTTTATTCCTCCAACAGCCCTCATCATTCAATATTCCCTCCTTGGACCATTGGTCTAATTCATCAACAGAAGCAGATTGTTGCGTGTCCAGCACCTCTTGCCTGGCATCATGCCAACGCTCAGCCTGTGACTTAGCTACATACATAGATGTGGTACTCCGCTGCATTGCAGTCTCACAAGCTGTGTAATCCGCAAAGGCATTGTCGGCTCCTATTTTATCGGTCACTTTCTTGTGTGCTCTACACTTAACAATTGCTACTTTCTTAGGATAGGTCAAAGCAGTAAGGAGATTATGGACTAATTCCCCATGCATTATCTGTGTCCCATGTGAAGTAAGAAAGCCTCTTTCTTTCCATAGTTTCCCGAAGTTATGCGCCACGCTGAAGGAGTATTGGCTATCAGCGTAAATGTTAACAAGCAAATCTGTACTAATCTCACATGCTCTTGTCAGTGCTATCAATTCGGCTGCTTGAGCTGACTTCTGTGGAATGCGAGCTGTCTCAACTGCTGTCTGAAGTGTTGTAATCGCATAAGCAGCAGATGTAGTGCCATCAGGCAACTTCAGGCAAGAACAATCAACCCATAGTTCTCCATCAACATTAGAGAGAGGCGTATCTTGCAGGTCAACACAACCCTTTGATTGTTCTTCAGTAAGGGATATACAGTCATGTAACTCTTGTGACTGAGACTGAGTTGCTGGAAGTGGCAATAATGTAGCAGGATTCAAAGTCAAACATCATTTCAACTTGTTATGAGGGGCCAAAAGTGTAAATTCATATCCTGTCAAGCGGGCACTAGTCAGATGCTGTGTTTTTTTGTTTGATTTAACAAGGCATCAACTGAATGAGGTACTAACACAAACAATCTATGTGACAAGACTATTTCCTCACTCTGACGTATGGACACAGCCGCTGCCACCACCGCTCGGAAACAACCAGGCAGCGCGCGGGCAACTGGATCAAGGACAGCCGAAAAATATGCACAAGGACGTTGTTTATCACCGTGTGTCTGTGTTAAAACCAAGAGGGCACAAACTTTCCTCTCGTGTACATAGTGGGAAAGCCTTAGTGTAGTGTGGAGTTCCTAATACTTGTGCAGAACAAAGAGCTTGACGTAGCTGTTGGAAGGCATTCTGGCATTCAGTAGTCCATGGGAGAGGCATCAGAGTGTCTTTAGTCAAAAGGGCCAGCAAGGGTTTAATAATGTACGAAAAGCTAGGGATTCACTGCCTACAGAAGTAAGTAAGGCCAATCAATGCATGGACGTCCTTCTGAGTACGGGGCACAGGAGTATCTAAAATGGTCTGAATGCAATCTGGTGAGAGTGCACGTCCCTCCTTAGACAGGAGATGACCTAAATAGGTAACCTGCTGTCTACAAAATTGCAGTTTCTTCTGAGAGACTTTATGATGATGAGAGGCAAGGAATGATAACAACAACAGTGTTCATTCTTCACACTGTTCCCACGGTGACCACTGTGCCCTCGGCCTGGTCGCTCACACACCTCCCGCCTGCTCCTTACCTGCTGGACCTCCTGCTGCCGCCTGCCGCCTGAGCCACCACAGGGCCGCCGAGCGCCGCCCAGCCGCCACAGGGCCGCCAAGCGCCGCCACCGAGCCCCCTGGTTTCCCGCCGCTGCCCACGAGACCCCGCCCCCCCGCCCGCCGATTGGTTCCCGCGCTCCCCGCCTCCCCGCAGACCCTCCCTCCCGGCTCCCCTCTTAAGGGGACCCTCTCCCCCGTCCCAGGTGTGACCACTGTGCCCTCGGCCTGGTCGCTCACACACCTCCCGCCTGCTCCTTACCTGCTGGACCTCCTGCTGCCGCCTGCCGCCTGAGCCAACACAGGGCCGCCGAGCGCCGCCCCAGCCGCCACAGGGCCGCCAAGCGCCGCCACCGAGCCCCCTGGTTTCCCGCCGCTGCCCACGAGACCCCGCCCCCCCCGCCCGCCGATTGGTTCCCGCGCTCCCCGCCTCCCCGCAGACCCTCCCTCCCGGCTCCCCTCTTAAGGGGACCCTCTCCCCCGTCCCAGGTGTGACCACTGTGCCCTCGGCCTGGTCGCTCACACACCTCCCGCCTGCTCCTTACCTGCTGGACCTCCTGCTGCCGCCTGCCGCCTGAGCCACCACAGGGCCGCCGAGCGCCGCCCCAGCCGCCACAGGGCCGCCAAGCGCCGCCACCGAGCCCCCTGGTTTCCCGCCGCTGCCCACGAGACCCCGCCCCCCCGCCCGCCGATTGGTTCCCGCGCTCCCCGCCTCCCCGCAGACCCTCCCTCCCGGCTCCCCTCTTAAGGGGACCCTCTCCCCCGTCCCAGGTGTGACCACTGTGCCCTCGGCCTGGTCGCTCACACACCTCCCGCCTGCTCCTTACCTGCTGGACCTCCTGCTGCCGCCTGCCGCCTGAGCCACCACAGGGCCGCCGAGCGCCGCCCCAGCTGCCACAGGGCCGCCAAGCGCCGCCACCGAGCCCCCTGGTTTCCCGCCGCTGCCCACGAGACCCCGCCCCCCCGCCCGCCGTTTGGTTCCCGCGCTCCCCGCCTCCCCGCAGACCCTCCCTCCCGGCTCCCCTCTTATGACGCCCCCAGAGCGACCGCGCAGCGGACGCGCGCAGCGGGAGCACCGAATGAGCGCCGAAGGTGCGCCAAAGGTAAGCCCGTCTGCGCCCGTCCGCGCCTGGACCGCGCCCAGCGCCAGACCCCCTGGCCCCCGCGCCTGCCAGCCCCCCCGCAGGACCTACGATGCCGCCACCCTCAACGCACTCAACACCGGCCGAACCCCCGGGTGCTACCGAGCCACTCCGAGACGCACCCACGGACCCTTCAGCTGCCTCACCTGCAAGTTCACCTGCATCCGGACCTGCCCCGCACCAGCACCCGCCAAGCCGAACACCAGCAGCAACCACCTCAAGTGCATCCTGCTCAACACCCGCTCCGTCCACAGACACGCCGTTCAACTCTGGAACCTCCTCGACACCACAGCTCCTGACGTTGCCTTCCTCACGGAAACCTGGATGAACGACTCCTCAGCGCCCGACATCGCCATCGCCGTCCCAGAGGGCTACAAGATCATCCGGAGAGACCGCGACAACCAGACTGGAGGAGGCATCGCCATCATCCACAGAGACACCATCCGTATCTCGACCAACGCCGACAACACCCTGACATCCGCCGAACACCTGCACTTCCAGATCCACACCGACCCCAAGACCACCCTCAGAGGCACCCTGATCTACCGACCCCCGGGACCACGCACTCAATTCAGCGAAGACATCGCCGACTTCATCAGCCCGCACGCCCTCCCCTCGGCCGACTACATCCTCCTCGGGGACATCAACTTCCACCTGGAGAACAACAACGACCGCAACACCACCACCCTGCTTGACAACCTCGCCACCCTCGGACTCAAGCAGCTGGTGACCACCCCCACCCACCTCGCCGGACACACACTCGACGCCATCTTCTCGTCCAGCAAAGACATCTCCTTCAGCCACGCCACTGGACTCCACTGGACGGACCACAGCTGCATCCACTTCACCTTCAAAAGAACCACGGTCCACCACCACCAGCAACAGGCCGCACGAAGAAGCTGGAACAAGATCACAGCCGAACAACTCACCACATCCCTGAGCCAGCACCCTCCCGCCAGCTCACCGAACCCCAGCCAAGCCGCCGACAACCTCACGAAATGGATCTCCACCTGCGCGGACGAGCTCGCCCCTCTGAGGACCCCACCCAGCAGACCCGGAAGCAAGAAGGCCCCTTGGTTCACCGACGAACTCAAGAGCTCCAAGAAGAACTGCCGAGCCCTCGAGAAAGCATGGAGAAGAGACCCAACGCCGGACAACATGACTACCCTCAAGCTCGCCACCCGAAGGCACCATCAACTGATCCACGCCACCAAGAAAACAGCATTCAAGGACCGGTTGGACAACAACGCACACAACAGCAAGGAACTCTTCAACATCGTCAGAGAGCTCTCCAACCCCAACGCCGGAACCAACGACATCACCCCATCGCAAGACCTCTGCAACTCCCTCGCCTCCTACTTCCACAACAAGATCGCTGACATACACAACAGCTTCAGAACACAACCAACGCTCCCCACGACCAAACCAACGCCCCCCACCACCACCCTCAACGCCTGGACACCGATCAACCTCGAAGACACCATCAGCACGATGAACTCCATCCACTCCGGTTCCCCAACCGACCCCTGCCCTCACCACATCTTCAACAAGGCCGACGCTGTCATCGCACCCCACCTGCGGGACATCATCAACACCTCCCTCAACACCGCCACCTTCCCTGAGAGCTGGAAGCACGCCGAACTCAGCGCTCTACTAAAGAAACCAACGGCGGACCCCACCGAACTCAAGAACTACCGCCCCATCTCGCTCCTCCCGTTTCCAGCCAAAGTCGTCGAGAAGACCATCAACAAGCAACTGGCAGCCTTCCTCGAGACGACTGGTTCCCTCGACCCTTCCCAGTCAGGCTTCCGGGCCAACCACAGCACCGAGACCGCCCTCATCGCTGCCACAGACGACATCCGAACCCTGTTGGACAACGGAGAAACAGCGGCCCTCATCCTCCTGGACCTCTCCGCGGCATTCGACACTGTCTGCCACCGCACCCTAGTGCAGCGCCTCAGCAACGTCGGGATCAAGGAGAAGGCACTGGAATGGATCATCTCCTTCCTCACCGGAAGGACACAGAGAGTCCGCCTGCCCCCGTTCAGATCAGAAGCCACGGAAGTTACCTGCGGCGTCCCTCAGGGCTCCTCGCTCAGCCCCACCCTCTTCAATGTCTACATGAGCCCCCTTGCGGCCATCGCACGCCAACACAACCTGAACATCATCTCCTACGCCGATGACACCCAGCTGATCCTCTCCCTGACCAACGACCCCGCCACCGCCAGAGCCAACCTACACGAAGGGATGAAAAACGTGGCCGAGTGGATGACGACCAGCCGCCTGAAACTGAACACAGACAAGACGGAAGTCCTCATCCTGGGCTCCTCACCCTCCGCCTGGGACGACTCCTGGTGGCCCCCTGCCCTGGGCAACGCACCCAAACCGACAGACCACGCACGCAACCTGGGCTTCATCCTGGACTCCTCCCTCTCCATGACCAGACAAGTCAACGCCGTCTCCTCGTCCTGTTTCAACATCCTGCGCATGCTACGTAAGATCTTCCGGTGGATCCCCACCGAGACCAGGAAAACAGTCACCCAGGCCCTCGTCACCAGTCGACTGGACTACGGCAACGCCCTCTACGCCGGTACCACCGCCAAGCTCCAGAAGAGACTCCAGCGGATCCAGAACGCCTCGGCGAGACTCATCCTCGACGTCCCCAGACGAACTCACATCTCCAGACACCTGAGAGACCTGCACTGGCTCCCGATCAACAAAAGAATCACCTTCCGGCTCCTCACCCACGCACACAAAGCCCTACACAACCAAGGCCCGACCTACCTCAACAGCCGCCTCAACTTCTACGCTCCCAAACGCCACCTCCGCTCGACCAGTCTCGCCCTCGCAGCCGTCCCCCGCATCCACAGAGCGACTACAGGAGGTAGATCCTTCTCCCACCTGGCCGCCAAGACTTGGAACGCCCTCCCCACCGAACTACGCCTGACCCAAGACCACCTCTCCTTCAGGAAGAAGCTCAAGACCTGGCTGTTCGAGCAGTAGCGGACCCCCCCCCCCCCCCAGCGCCTTGAGACCCTCCGGGTGAGTAGTGCGCTTTATAAATGCCTTTGATTGATTGATTGACTGTTCAGGGGTATCGGCCGCCAACAAGATGTCGTCAACATATTGAACAGGGAAGGAATCTAGCTGCCTTTTCAATGCCTGGCTATAAATGCTAGGACTTTCTGTATACCCTTGTGGAGCTCTACAGAACCTGAATGATCTATTGTTCAAGGTAAAGCCAAACAAATAACGGCTGTCAGGGTGAATAGGTATTGAAAAGAATGCATTCTTCAAATCTATTACACTAAATGTAGTGGCAGTAGGAGGAACCATAGTAAGAAGTGTCGTAATGTCAGAGACTCCCGGGTATTGGGGCATCACAATTTCGTTAACCTCTCGTAAATCAATAATGATTCTGTAAATTTTAGTATCAGTGTCTCTTTTAAAAATAGGAAGGATAGGGCTATTACAAATGTTATAAGAATCTTTTTCCACAATCCCCACCTTGATCAAATCCTGAACAATGTGTGTTAATGCTTCTTCGCCTTCCCGAGATATTTTGTATTGGGGCAATCGAGGCAACGAAGCACCTTCCTTTACTTGAATATGCACTGGTGGAATAACCATTTGACCCACATCGGTATCTGATTTAGCCCACAAAGTACTAGGTAAGGATGCCAGAGCGGTATCTTCTTTAATGAGACAAGACCTCTCAATCATTGGATAGTTATCATTTAAGAACCAACGTATCGTAGCACAATTTTTTTTTAACATATCGATACCCACAATGTTATCCGGCGTGTTAGAGAAAAGCAAAAATGGACATGCTGCAGTGAATTTATCAAGACTAAATGCAAGTGGCTGTGACAGTGGGCTAAATGTAGGTGTCCCATCGAATCCTATCGATGTTATCATTGCGCCAGACAGGGAAGCCTTAGGAACCAATTTTTTAGACAGAGCACTACGAGTAGCTCCTGTATCAACTAGAAACTGATCAGTAGAACCCAAGACATTTGCATCAACATAAGGACCTTTCTGATCTACTGGGACCTCAACCGGTTCCTTACCTCATTCTAGGCAAAAGGGGGCATTCAGAACACCAATGTCCAATTTCCTTACAATAAGCACACTGATCAGAAGACAAAGTTGATCAAGAGAAAGGGGGTACGCATGGGGTATATACTGCATGTCCGCCTCTACCACCACCTCTGAATGGTGGACCATATACTTGAGCCAACATAACTTTCGTCTTTAAATCCTTAACTTTCTTATCCTTCCTGCCTTTTGCTTCCAATCCCTGGTGCTCGTAATACTGGGCCATAGTCAAAAGGGAAACTGGGGAAGACGTAGTCCAAGAACTCTCGCTGGCTTCTAGGCGACTAGCTATTTCTGGAAACATGTTAGCGACAAATTTGTTAACGAACAAATGCTTATCCGTATCATCTGTCAATGACTGCCCACTAAAATCATGGAATGTCTCTTCAAATTGTGTAAAGAAATCTGAAACTGACTCATCCGCTTTCTGTTTACAAGACGCTAATGTAGTCCAATCTATTTTCTTAGGGGGAATTAGAGTTTTCAACTTAGTCACAATAGCTTTGGGAAGATCTAATATCTCCTGCTGTGGTTTCTGCGCAGGCTTCCTGGCCGCATCTATTTCTTCTAAATGCACCCAAGTATCACCATATGCTACATTGTCATCTATTTTCCGAATCGTTCTCCACATATCAGGGAGCGAAATAAGTCTAAAAAACATATCGATATCTGGTAAAGTCATAGTACAGGAGCTAATGGCTCCCTCTACTTCTTCATAGAAAGCGTCAGGATTTTTCCGCGGATCGGACAAAGCGACTTTAAGAGCCATAACATCCGCTCTACTCCAAAGACTATAAACCCAATTATAACTAAAATATCATTTTAGATCATCTGAAGCTTTATCTTCATCTGTTCCCATACCCTTCGGAGGAACATACAAAGGCGCAGCTTCGCGCATTGGTCGTATATTAACTACAGTATTACTGAAGCCATTATCTGTTTCTGGAGCTTCTACTATCTGTTCTGAGGGTTGGGCTTCTTGTACAGTTTTAGTTTTACCAGCTGCTTTTTTATCCTCTTTTAAGCGAAATGTGTCATCTCGTAATTTAACCACTCGCCTAATTAGATCAGGTATTTTTGAGCAAGGAAAAGTTCCATCACTTAATTGTTTATAATCAGAATTTATATCAGTGGGCTCTAAGTTTGTAGAAAGGTTTCTAAAATTAAATATTACTTCCCAAGTAAACTTTTCTGCAAAATATAACTGCTCTAAATCTTTCCACTGCTGAACCATCGCTACAAGATCTGGAGCAGAGGTAATCCCGCGGGCTTCTTTACGAACAGTGGATCCGATAGTAGCTTTTTCGTCAATAGTTAGAGTAGAGCGAGTCTGTCACCCATCTGACTTATCTTTGTCTTTATCGTCTGAAGAAAGATGTTCTTCATCGGAAAGATCATTCTCAGGGGCAGAGGGAAACTTATACGAGGGCGGGGGTCGATCTAATAAGATGGAATCATCCTGAAGTTTATTAAGTATGCGATAGATGGAGCGCCTAATAGGGTACTGACCAGTTACCTCTAAATGACGCTCCCTGTCTTCTGTTTCTTTTATTACCTTTAGCTCCTTATTTTTTAATCCTAGCGCTTTTTGATATATCGTTTTCCGCTGTTCTTTTTCTGCTATAGCTGCTTCTCTCTTCACTCTCTCATGCACTTCTTTCTCCCCCATTTGTACACAATCAAACATATCTTGTCTACTTTTCCTTTTAAACAAACACTGCTCTACATACTGAATCTTTTTAAAATCAAATGACCCATTCACAGTCCATTGTAGATCAGGATCCTTTTTCGTATATTTGTTCCACAGTGTACTATACATTATGGAACAAATACCATATTTAATAAACATATGTCTATTAGGTTTCCTCTCTGGGGGAGCCGGCTGAATTCTTTCTAAATCCATATTGGTACCACCAAGACAGCAACACAACCTACTGAGTGTGCTGGAAACAGGAATGCTACCGAGTTTTTGTAAAATATTACTTTTCCAAAATATTAAAAAGTGGAGAAAAAGCTCCACATTACCTGCCTTTATCTTTTGCAAAAAATAAATCAAACAAACTAAACCAGAATCTTGGCCAAGCAAATCAAGAGTGCCGTTTCAGCGACCTTACCAAACAAGAGTCTCCAACCTTCAACTGCCAATCTCTTGGTGGACCTAATGGTCACTGCAAAAATAACGCCAAAGTATACCTCAATCGGGACCTGCCAACACCTGGAGGGTCAAATCCAGAAAATCTGACAAGGGTCTCCTCATGCAGGAAGTCTCCTCAGCAATATTCCACTATTCCGTCAAGACCACTCCTTCGGACGGCCGCGTCCTCGATGAGGCCCTTTGTTGGGCGCCAACTGTGGAAATGTGCCTTTTAATAAGCACACCGGCCGCAGGGGGTCACCCTTCTCTGTCCACGGGTCCGTAGACCAACAAAATAGAGGTTGGCACTGAAGCTGGAATTCAAATATCAAGTTTATTAATCACTCAAGAGTGGGACTACGTCCACACAGCACTCTCAAGTGCTGCCGGAGGTAGTACATTGAATACACAGACCATAGTTCTTATATACAGAGTTTGTTGCAGAGTAATCATGTAGTTACAAATAGAAGGTACAAGCCTACACAGGAATAGTTACAGCCAGACATGAGCAGATGGGTAATCACTTAGTCAGCAAATTGGGAGGGAGAAGAGAACTGTTTACAACAGCACAAATGATTGACCAGGTGCATTTTAGTAGCTACATGCCTTTTCTCAGCACGTACATTGCTTTGACTCAGTACAGAAAGAGTTAACTAAAGCTGATGACACAAGCAGGATAGAAGAGCAAGCAACAGTGAAGACGGAAGAATTACATAGCTAACAAAATGGATGCCACAACCAGGATGGCTTCAGCTTATGCTAACGGAAATTATTTCAGATTTCCTCAACCCTATTGGTGTCATGCTTCTTTCCTATGACATACTCATCTTGGGCCCTGAATTTTCAGGATGTTATTCTACATGAGAGGAGTGACGGACATGTCCCTGCAGTCACACAGTCATCAAGGGTATCATGCCACCACGCAGTGGAGGCTTGATAACACGCCAACAGTTAGTAGCAACATCAGGTACTCGCCCATATTCCACTTAGCGCCCAAGGTGGGCATAGCCACAGCCAATAGAGGGGAAATTTCTGTCAGGCTGGTGTCGGGAGATGGAACGAAGAGGGTGCTGGGGGGACATGGGAAGGGACGATTGCACTGATGCCGGTTAATGCTGCCATGGTTTGTTTAGTTTTGATAGTTCTGATCACAACAACTGTTCAATTGTATCTGTTGCAAGATCGGAAGAGACTCTGTAACACAAACTGATGAGACCACGCAATTACTGTACTGTAACCCTCATTCTCCGTGCCATGGGCATCTTGAGAGGACTAGCCCTGATCCAACACCTGTGGGGGTATAGCCATGTATATCCTGCTTAACACTCAAATTGAATGATATGCTTACACCATGAATAGCGGAGTAATGTACAGATGGTTCTTGATGTGATACGTTGCCTTTCAAGGATATGTAATGCAAAATAAAATAAAAACAAATTTAGACAAAAAAAAAATCAAGGGTATCATGCCACCAATTTATTCAGTCCTGAAAAAAGCCCCGAACCATTTGGTTCTATTGCTTATTGCTGAAGCATGTTGACTTCATAAAGGGTGTAGGACCATAATTGCTACAGGCCTTTCTTACTTTTTCATCATACTAGGATCATCAAGAATAAAGAGATACCTTTGTGTTCAGAGGTATTTTTATTGTAGAAACCCCGGCAGGAAATTATCATGTGTTCTCTGGAAATGGTTGAGCCCACTCTGGTTTTTAGGGAACAGGATGAGATCCGATGATGAAGCACGACACCAATAGGGTTTATGAGGTTCTAACAAACAAAATAAAACAGATTGTGAACTAGTGATAACTAATCTCCTCCTTCCACATAGGATACCTGTTGTGATACTAGATTTTGCTACATCATCCTTGAAGTAGAGGAGCGGAGCCAATAAAAAAGCTCTTGGATTTGTGCTGCTCATGTGACAGGCTGAGCAAATGCCCAGGTTCTTTCATTTGATACAGATCTAGCACTTTGAAAGAGTGTGCCACATTAATGAGGATAAAATGTATCTTCATGGAGTTAAGTCTGAGGTCTTTTCCAGGGAATTGGGTCCTCACTGTTTGTTCCCCAAGTATGATAGCCTCAATCTAGTTTTCTGTGCTTCGGTGAAAGTTCTGACTTGATATAATTAAGGTTTAATCTGTTTTCCTGGCTGTTCATGGTATTCTTAGGGGTCTCCTCTTACACCATGGTTTGAAGGTATCTTTCAGTCATTACATGTTTCGACAGTTGTATCCAAACTGTGTCCTAGTACACACCATCACATGTACAAGACTGACCTTTGTAGGTACTTCAGGGCATCTGAAAATATTTTTATTGTCTTTCATCAAAGCTCCCCCTAAATGCTAATCTTTGGATTATGTCTTCACTGCTTGAGCCTTCTATTTTTGATGGTTGAGCCCAGAAGACGCAAGCTGTCCACCACTACCAGATTGTCACCATCAACTTTAAAGTTGGTTGCTGCATCTCTTGATAACACGTCTTTTTTACATTTAATCTTAGTCTATTCATTCATTATTAAATTTTAACATGCAGGTTCTCTGATTGTAATGAAAAGGCAACAACACATCATTGCTACAATTTTGGTAAATTCACGAATCCATCATCATTGTATGAACCACAACAAGCAACCTATGAATGCACGGCCACAAGTGAAATAATATTACCTCCTTTTATGTAGTGCTGAGTATCATTTTTCTACGCTTTTTATGCGCTGTAAATAACGGATGTTACTATTTCACAGCTTGTGGCTTTCAGTTTAATCACAAATGGCACAAACTGAAGCGAGTTGAGTTTCCTTCTACAAAACCTGCACCGACCCTCTGCGTTTTGGTGTCAACAGTTGCAAAATGTGTCAAGCTCCAAAGCAGAGCATTGGCTGCTTGTTAACCATCTTTGTTTAAAGGGAACAGGCAACGTCACTTAAAGCTAATGAAAGCCATTCCTACTACAGCGTGCAGTCCCTCGGGTGGGTGGGGGGGAGGAGGGGGGGGGGAGCAAGCCCTGCTGGACCCTGCTAGACCCTATCTGCTTGTTTCACCTCCTTCTCATCTGACTCTCGACAATTAAGCATAGTAATAAGGACTTAATGCTTTCTTAGGTCTGTTCCGGATGTCACACACAAGGGACACCGTGTATATCTTTGAGAGGGGGAAATAAACAAGCATTTTTTCGTAATGATCGTCAACCAGGTTTGAAAGATAAACTGAGATGTTTAACTTATAAGCAAGCAGTATGTTTAACCTTTTGCCCTCGTTATTCCAAGAGATTTCTTTTTAAAAAAAAGTTACACTGGTTTACGTGAACTGTCCTACACTGGTGTCCGGGAAAAGGAAAATGGAGACTTTCAGTCGGAGTAAAATCGTATAAGGCAATGTAAGATTAGTTTATTGAATTTGCAATAGACCTGCTCTAGCGAATGACATCTTACATCTGTTTCCAGATGTTTATGTGTTCACTTTATGTCTGCATCGACATCCCAAACCTATGAACAAAAAGCTTCAGCAGTATTGTTTTTCGACTGCCAGCTTTGATTCGTAGTGCCTGATTCACAAGGGGCTTTGCACAACTAAATAGAAAATGCGTGTATAAAAACATTCTCAAGGGTAAAGCAATATTTCCAGAATTTGAAATGACAAACAAAATAATTGCAAATAGGATTTGGTAATAAGAGTACTGTACAATTTCTCCATTTGCAAATTCCTAAGGAATAGGAGGGGTTGATTGTTCTTGGATGAGTCCAAATGAAAAAATACCTAGTCAAATCTTTCAGTGTGAGTATTAACCAGGGATTTGCACGTTTATCCGCCCTGGAAATACACATGGCTATCTTTCTGGCAAGGGAGGGAATACTTCCACAATCAATGGACTTTAAGGGAATTAATGTCTCAGTAGAGGCATTTATTTTCCGTATGAAGAAACAATGAATAAAATGGATGTGCATATTAATAGTTCATTTTATGCTTGCAGAGTTTTACATCTATTATTATGCAGCTTTCAGACTTAATGAAATTTGAGGCAATAGAAGATTTTCATGGACTACTCCTGCCATTATTTGGGGATTCCAAAATAAGTTAGGATTAGGACTATGTTCTGAATATAGGAATAACCCAAATTGGGGCAAATTTGTCACTTTTGAAGCTTTTGTGAGTCAGACCGTTAGTGTGAATATGAATAAGGTTTAGTGATCACATTTCCACCCTCTTGAAACAAACGTTTGTGATTTAATTATATCTTTGATACTTAATTTTACATTTTATTTCAACACATGACTTGATCTGACACTTTAACGCTTGTGCGTGGATTTTAAAAATGAGTAAATGAACAATGTACAGTTCACCTTACAGGTCCCTATCTTCCACACTGCATTTGGATTTCTGAAATCTGCTTCCAGCTTTCCCCACAAACATGTCACTGTTTGATTAGCCCCTGGCTACTCTTTCACTCTAGGTTCGCATAAGTAAAATAATAAGTTACTACCTCACTAGGAGGAGTTTCCATGAGAAAGAATACCTGACTTCCAACCTGACAGTGTTCACCTTGTCTTGCTGCTTTCTTATTCACTGTAGGGTAACAGTAAGTGTTATGTCTTTGTACAGATTGCTCCTATAACTGTACTTGACAGGAAATAATTCAGAGGACAATCTATTACTTACAAAGACGGCAATGACACAGAGCCCTACAAACTAAAGGCATTGGAATATTATTTTTCCATAGGTGGTTCAGGTAATATGATCAAATAGTAAATGGCCAAGGTCAGAGGGGTATTGAATGTTATTATAAAACAGAGATGCCATTTTATGAGTTATATTGCTTGATACTTGTTTGTTCATTTTCTAAATCAAATTTAGACATTCCATTGATCAAATCTGTAATTATCGCCACATATGTTAGCTACATGAATTATAGAAAATAAGGTTATGCGCCCAATCCTCCCCCTTTGCATTGCCCCCACCAAGCACCCAGGTTTAGGATCCACCCTACAAATTCACAGCATCAATCGTGAATGCATCAAAACATTTCCTCAGAGTAAGCTTCATCAAATGTTTCTCAGAACAATAGAGCTGAGGAAACATTTGATAAAAACAAAATATTCCGATTGTTAAAGATGCCAATACTTTTGGGCTGCCAATACAGCATTATGTCTGTACCCTAGATAGTCTTTAATAACGTATTCTATATATTTTCTGCAGATGTTTGCTGGAAATTGATTTGAATGATTTTGTTTACCTATAAAGCCCTCAATCTATGAAGTCATCCTGGTGCTGTCTAAGAATCTAATTCAACTCGTATGTGCACCTACTACATACGAGAAGGCATCACTAGTCAATGAAGAGTGTGACTTTTTATTGTATTTATTTAAATATGCGCCCATGGTCCATGCCAGGAGTCTTCATCTCTATTGGTACTTCTTTTCATCTCTGGTATCTTGCTTTTCCTTGTTGTCATTTTGGTATATGGGCATTGATTGGATATTTTTAGCTCATATTTTAAATTTATATAAAACAAGGCTTTTGTATGGCAAGTTCTTACCACCTAGGGATGCATTAAGTACGCTCATTTAACAGCGGTATATTGACTTGCTTATGAAGGCAGTGTCATTGGGTGGGAACTGGGTATTCATTCTTAAGAGAAACTGCTGGCTGGTTGAATGGCAGCAAAACACGAAAGACAGAGACAATCCTCTTAGCTTTCAATCATTTTGATGGTATCATGATGACCAGGGTCGGGGTGATCCTCAAATATCTGGCAGGAACTAGGCATGTAACCTCAAATAAAAGATCTGGGTTTTCTCCTAGATGATGCAATATGCAATGAGTCAAAACTAAACAAAGTTCTCTTATTAAGTTCATATAATTAAGGTCTCTCAGCCAATGAAATGCCATTTTACCCTTTCACACAGCAGGAATATGTATTTAACGTCAGCTTCTTTGTACAAACTCTATTGCTCAATTCAGAAAGTGTTCTGCAGAAACACGAAATTCTGATTCTGGCTGTCCAACTGCAGTTTATTTGCACAGTAGGACAAGCATTTACAATGCAATAGGTCTCGCACTGACATTGTTTTGAGCTATTGACATTGTAAATGACATTGTTTTTTTGTTGTTCTTCTTTTGTAAAACATAAATAAAAGTCATTGTAATTTAAAATGGTACTAGTTAAAAGTTTTGTAAATGCGAAATGTATTGCATCGCATTTACACGAGTGTGAGCTATTGGCATTGTAAATGGTAATGGCTTTTATCAATGTTTTTTTGTAACAACATAAATATTAATGGTATCACTATGGGGACTGTATATGCCAAGGGCAAAGTGTATTATAATGCGGGCTGTGGGTGTTGGGCCTTCTCCCAGGGACACTGCAGAGCACTGCCCCTATGATGACGCGGGAAGGGAGTGGG
This sequence comes from Triturus cristatus, assembly GCF_964204655.1. Lineage (NCBI taxonomy): Eukaryota > Metazoa > Chordata > Amphibia > Caudata > Salamandridae > Triturus > Triturus cristatus. The sequence goes on from NC_140581.1 coordinate 320,841,498, forward strand.
AAGGGGGAGTCGCACTGCACCATAGTGTTAGTGTCAGGGTGTAGTGCCTTCTCTTAGGGACACTGCGCAGTACTGCCCGCCCTAATGACGCAGGAGGTAGTCACACTGCACCTCAGTGTCAGGGTGTAGTGCCTTCTCTGAGGGACACTGCACAGCACTGCCCGCCCTGATGACGTGGGAGGGGAGAGTCGCACTGCACCACAGTGTCAGGGTGTAGGGGCTTCTCCTAGGGACACTGCGCAGCACTGCCCCCTTGATGACATGACGTAGGAGTCGCACTGCACCTCAGTGTCAGGGTGTAGTGCCTTTTCTCACTGCCCCCATGATGACACAGTAGGTGGGTGACCCACAGCCGTGCTCGGGTTTAGGAACGGGCTCTTGAGGTGTGTGACTGGGGGCGACGCCGATGGAAACATCCAGAGGTTTCTCCACGGGGCTGGGCACGGACAGGCAACGGTGGGCACAACCTTGGCAGGTGTGAGGATGTTTCCTTTCAACAGAACGGCTGCTCAGAATTTCCCCGGATGTCTACACACATGCAAATCTCCCCCATCTTGTGTGCGCTCACAAGGCTCTATCTATCCTGAAGACAACCTGGAATATGTACTTTAGTTGCTTGTTCTCTTCCCTGGAAAGGCTGGCTCCCCTTTGACCCTGGTGACCTATCGCCTCCTTAGTGTCTGTAAGGGCTTATCCGATCCCCTACCCCCTTGCTGACGCTAGCGGGCTAGAATGCTTCCCCTGAATTTCTTTTGGCTCGGGGCACATAATAATATTCCACAGTTTTGCACTAACAACTCCAGGGTATGCAAAAAAAAAATCATGTACAGATGGAGGGAGAGGGGGCCGGTAGGGGATGGGGTGCAGGGAGAGCCGAAACACACAATGGAGAAGAGGGGGCTAAATAAGACGGAGAGAGAGAGGTGGACAGCGAGACAGAGACAGCACATAGAAGAAAGAACAATATACACAGAAGAAGAAAAATGTGCAGACAGAGAGACAGCTGGGGAGGAAATGGAAAGAATGAGTAAAAGAAAAAAGAAGTAGAAATTAATAGACAATGGTTGGGAGAAAAAGAGAGATGGAGACAGAAAAGATTGAGAGAGAAAGAAATGGAGGGAAATATGAAAATAAAAGCTGCGAGAGATAGAGATGCCAGAGAACGAGGCAGGGGAGAGTGAATGGTACAAACAAACAGAAAGTGGAACGAGAGGAAGAAGAGGGCAATGCATGTAATGGAAGATATGGCAGGAGGGAGAGAAGGCAAGAGTGAGAGAAAATAACAGGGTGGGAAAGCAGGCGACAGGAGGACACGGCGTCGCCTGGGATCCGTTCTGTGCACTCACAAGGCGTGATGAGAACTTCCGCATACAAAAGCACACATATCGGGCTACTTTTAAGCGACGAAACATCCAGGCAGGAGGGCCCTTTAATTTTTTTTGTTGTATATGTGAATCGTTTCTTAGAGTGTCTACTTGCCCTTGGCATACAAAAAGGCAAAATACGAAGGCGTTTTTGCCTCCCAGGGGTCGGTGATGCGGACTGGCGGCCACAAGCATTTTACACTCAATAGCAAATAGTTCATAATTATTATAAAATAAAGGCAACTTCTCGCCGTTCTGACGGCAAGACACAACAAAACCTCCCGGCACAGAGGCAGGACATGCTTTGGTGTATTTCCCCATGGCTGCATCCATGAACGTTACAGACAAAAATGCAAATTAATATCTCGATATTAACAGCTAGGCTGTGTGTACCATATTTGAAAAAACAAGGGAACCCAAAAAGGTAATCAAGGACCTTGGGTAATAGTATTTTAAAGAAACATTGGTCCTTAGAACAGTAAGAATAATGAAAGGATAAATATAGTCCGAAATCGATACTATATTGGGGGGATGTCCAGCCGGACAAACCCTTTTTAATTCTTCAATGCAATATTCACAGATACAAGAACATACTTTTTGTGGGACACAGTCCTGTATCCACAAGGGAGAACTGACAACACATACAGATCAATTACATACAAATAAACAAAAAGGCATTTCAGGCAAGAAGGGCAGAGCTTATGTACATTATCCAATGTTAGAAGCTTTTGTAAAACAACAGATGCACTTTTTTAACACAATGGAATAATGTGCACGTTGTTTGCTTAGGTCGACGACGTTTCGATCCTGTTGTGAAATACTAGGATCATCATCAGGACAAAATAAATTTCTGGCCTGAGCATAAGAAATTGCCTGTGGAAGTAAAGAAAGAAAATTGACATAGAGGCGGGGAAGGTTAAAGAATAAAAGTGCGCATGCTGGAAGGGAAGCATGCAGCTAGTCATCGAGACTCAAACGTAATCCAGGTGGGTGTTTCCTTGCTAAAGGTAAAACAGCCGTCAGGGGGTGAGAAATTGCTCATTAAAGGATTGAAGACACAATTGTGATTAAACTATCGATTACATGCGGGTGCACGGCGTCCGATGGTGGTTTAGTCTAATAGCGGAGCAATTACTTCCATGCGACAGTGTGGTGGAAACGTGACGTGTAGCGATCTATTTCATGCTTGTACACGGTACGGGTAGCGATAGTTTTTAGAAAAGTAAAGCTGATAAGAGCGTGTCCAGAGTGATGGAGCGTGGCGGAGCAACGTGCAATGACGTAAATTGCTTGGCTCATGGCGTGAAAATAATTACGGCGAAGGACTAGAGTGACCGTAAATGATGCTTCAACCTATACAAGGAAATCGTTAATAAATTGACGGAAGTGCAGAGTCAAGGCAAAGTGATTACGGTGTCGAGTCTAAGTGAGACATCCATCCGTGTTCAATAACCGGCGAGGGGGGGAAAAAAAAACTTGCGGCGTGCCTGTGAGGGCTGGTGACCAAGGAGCTCTGAATAATTACGCGCTCACCAATTGAATCCGGTGTGGACTTGTGGTCTTGAAGGGAAAAAGTACGGGGAGACCGAAATGAAAAAAGTATAAGCTCGAGGGATGCTTATTACAACCTAGAGGATAAGAGTGAAGAGTTAACCCTAGGTAGGGAATTCTGCGGGGGAGGAAAAATGGATGCGGGGAGGGAGCGGTGAAGTGATAGTTACCTGTACAGTGACAGGATGATGATTGAGGTCCGAGGAGAGAGTATCCACCGGATGGAGGCAGGGTGGCAATGCACTGGTAGGGAGAGAAGGGAAGGGGAAAGTTAGACAATGCGGGGAGTTGGGGCAGAGGGGGTAGCGAGCACTGTCAGGTGGGGGTAGCGCTTACCTCAATACTGCCTGGGTCCTTCCGGGTAGGAATTCCGAGTGACAGGGAGGCGGGGGTGTGCCTGGGTTTTGACACAGGGAAGCGCGCGCTGGGGAGGTGCGTGGAACTACAGCGCCATCTTGGATTGGGCATGAAAGGAAACAGAGAACAGACTCGATAGTCTGAGGGAAAGATCGTCATAGACACGAAAGAATAGAAAGGTTGGAAAAGAAGCAATAATCAGTGTGACATAACAATTATTGTAGACTGAACAACGATAACAAGTGCGGTGAGAAGAGGAAGTACACACAAATTACTAATTATTTAAAAATTATTTAAAACCAGTAGGTGGACGAGCTGCTTAATTACTCAAATGAAATGAAATCAACAGCTTTATTTTCATTGGTACTACCTGCTCGCGACATTGGTTGGTGCTAGGCATCGACACTGCTACAGAAGCCCTCAAAAAACTTGCAGAAGAAATTCTAGAGATAGAAAAACAGATTAAGGAATCTTGTCCACTTGCTGACAGTCAAAAGCTACTGGAACAAATACAAAAAACTGTTGACGATTTCCAAAGAATAGAGCAAAATAAAAAATCTGTAAAGGTCCGCAAAGACATTCGAACATATAATATCGAACGTACCTACCCATACCTACAAAAAGATTTTTACTCCCAAAGGGCTTACTCTAACCCCCAATACAACAGACCTTGGGGTCGCTTCAACAGACGCAACAATATAGTGGGTTTTTCAGATACCTCTGCCGAGTCTTCGGATAATTCAGACACAGGTGAAGGAACCAGCACTTCCACCGGCCCCCCTGGTCCCACCTACCCAGGCCAAAACAGTAATTTTTTAGGCAGAGGCCACAACGAGCCACCAAAACGTGGTCGTGTCAAACAACACCAAAGATGGTACAACCCTCCGGGCGAACGTCAAACTCGCCAAAAGTTTTACCAATGGTAACTATCGACAAACAGCAAACCATACCTATTTTCAATCTATCACAACATGTACTTACAGACCCTGAACTATCCCTACTAAGTAAGGGTTTATCTTTTGTCCCCACTACACACCCCAACTTCCTCGAACTCCATACAGAACTACTGAGATTTTTTAGACGCTTACGTCTACATGCATTCTTCCTTCTGAATCCATCTCCCCCCCAGATCACCCACACTCCCTTCAGACCCCCTTCCAATTTTTCACCATCATCCAGTATGGTCCCCAGTGAGTTGACTACTTTTGAAAAACTAGTTCTTGGTGATTTATCGTCCTTAGAAACCAGAAAACGCTTCATCCCTTACAACATTACCCTACAAGAGAAGAAAGCCATTACATCCCTAAAAGAGAACAACTCGTTAGTCATTAAATCAGCAGATAAAGGCGGCGGGATTGTCCTCCAAGAAAAGGACATGTATAAGGAAGAAATTCAACGCCAACTATCAAATACAGACCATTACTGTAGATTACCGACTAATCCCACAAAAGAACTACAGACACTCCTTTCACAAATTACCACTGAAGCCAAACTCGAAGGATTTCTTAGTCAGAAAGAATTCCTCTTCCTTAATGTTAAATCTCCCCGTACCCCGGTCATATACACCCTCCCCAAAGTCCACAAGAACCAGACTAACCCACCCGGACGCCCCATAGTCTCTGGTTGTGGCTCGATTCTGGAGACCCTGGGCCAATACATTGACCATTTTATCAAGGAATTCGTCCCTGTAACACAATGTTACATCAGAGATATCATGGCCATGATCAATCTCATTGAACATCACCCCTTCACTCCTGATCTCAATCTCCTGTGCACCATGGATGTAGAATCACTCTACACCAATATTCCACAAATCCCGACACTTCTCGTTATTCGTGACATTCTAGATTCCAGACCCCGTCCCCATTTTGTCCCTACCCTCTTTATCGTTCAATTGTTAGAACTCTGTCTGACCCGCAACTTCTTCAGCTTCGAAAATGAATTTTTTCAGCAAGTAAAAGGTACATCGATGGGGGCAGTTTTCGCCCCAAATCTGGCCATTCTGTATATGGATTACCTCGAAGTCAAGACAATCCTTTCCAACTCCAACCCATTTTTTCCAGCTATCGGCCTGTGGCGTCGCTACATAGACGACATTTTCTTGATCTGGAATCAAGATGAATCCACACTATCCCAATTTGCCCATTGGCTGAACAACAATTGCTCTGGTCTCACTTTCACCAACACGCATCACAGGTCTCATATCCCTTTTCTAGACCTTACCATATACCATTCTAATGGGGAACTACTGACGAGATTGTACAAGAAAAGCACCGAAAGGAACACGCTACTTCGATATGAAAGTCATCACCCTAGAGCCCTTAGAGACTCTCTCCCATACTCTCAATTTTTGCGGATTAGACGCAACTGCTTTTCAAAGGAAGACTACTTCCTAGAAGCGTCCACCCTTACCAACAAACTGAGAGCCCGTGGCTACCCCAAACGCCTCGTGCGTAATGCCCAGAAACGAGCGTGGTACTGCCCAAGGGAAGTCCTCCTTTCACCAAAAATGAAAACTAATACCAACCGAATAGTGTGCGTTACCACCTTCTGTCCTGTTTCAAATCCCATTCGAAAATCGATTCTACAACACTGGCCAGTGCTCAATGCTGGTATCCTATCACTGGAACGCCCTCTTTTTGCCTTCCGAAAAAACCGTAATCTCAAGGATCACCTTGTAAGAGCTGCACTCCCCCCTCCCAGACCAATGTCAACCTTGGATGAACTTTGGGGCCGTGAGCCCCTTATTGGTCATGCCAAATGTGGAAATTGTAATGTATGTAGTACAACCATCGAAGGAAAGAATTTTGTATTTAACAATGTTCCTATCAAGCTGAATTCTTTTTCCAATTGCAATACTAGCAATGTGATTTACCTAATATCTTGTCCCTGCAACAAAATCTATATTGGCCAGACTACTCAGAAGGTAAAATTGCGCATTGGCCAGCACAAGAGCAGAGTCCGGTGCCAGACTCCAAATGCGCCCCTAGTCGGACATTTCAGGGAAATGGGACATAAAGAACATGAATTCAAATGGACAGTGATCAAAACAATCAAGCAGCCACCAAGAGGTGGAGACATTACGAAAATCCTGAACAAAGAGGAGTTAAAAATGATCATCCGTACCAACAGTATTAAGGATGGTCTCAATCGGATTGAAGACTGGACCAATCTCATTTAACCACCTCTAACTCCAGTAACACTGACTTCTCAGATTATGCCTACAGTTGTTGTACTATTTTCAAGTTAACTCTGTTTTTATCCATCCACAAATGTTTCCTCGCGTTGTAACTTCTAGCCTTATCATGAATCATAGCCAATTATGACTGTACTACTCCATTACACAGGAATTACTACAATCCTAGATGATACGTATATTGTTTAATATTGTATTGCCCTCTAACATCTGCTTCTTTGTCCAACCTTGGAAATGTTATTGCTCTTTTCATTTCATTTGAGTAATTAAGCAGCTCGTCCACCTACTGGTTTTAATAATTTTTAAATAATTAGTAATTTGTGTGTACTTCCTCTTCTCACCGCACTTGTTATCGTTGTTCAGTCTACAATAATTGTTATGTCACACTGATTATTGCTTCTTTTCCAACCTTTCTATTCTTTCGTGTCTATGACGATCTTTCCCTCAGACTATCGAGTCTGTTCTCTGTTTCCTTTCATGCCCAATCCAAGATGGCGCTGTAGTTCCACGCACCTCCCCAGCGCGCGCTTCCCTGTGTCAAAACCCAGGCACACCCCCGCCTCCCTGTCACTCGGAATTCCTACCCGGAAGGACCCAGGCAGTATTGAGGTAAGCGCTACCCCCACCTGACAGTGCTCGCTACCCCCTCTGCCCCAACTCCCCGCATTGTCTAACTTTCCCCTTCCCTTCTCTCCCTACCAGTGCATTGCCACCCTGCCTCCATCCGGTGGATACTCTCTCCTCGGACCTCAATCATCATCCTGTCACTGTACAGGTAACTATCACTTCACCGCTCCCTCCCCGCATCCATTTTTCCTCCCCCGCAGAATTCCCTACCTAGGGTTAACTCTTCACAATAATAGTTCTACTCTTAAATCCCTTCGCATTTCTTGAAATATTTACATTAGAAGTGCGCGCCTATTTCACGCGGAGATATAATATATATAATAAATACGCTGTTAATGTCATTTAATTATGATCTGGTCAAAAAACTAATCTTTGTAGGAGAGGCTACACGGAGCTCAACGACAGCTAAGCCCAAATTTATTCGGTAAAATATCGCATCAAATTATACACGAATAAAACATAAGCTCAATACTATTGCGTTAGTGTCGAATAAAATCTATGCATTGTTCAGGAGCTCGCCACTGCACGCACCAGTGTGTGTGTGCACCATCTGCCAGGGCCCCGAGTCTGGACAGAAGGCAGTGAACACCTCCGAATGCACTGCACTAAATTAAATTGTCGCGGGGTCGCACAACTGCTTCCCTGGCCCAGATATATACTTCGTCTTTCTAGGTTTACACCCGACCCGAGCGGCAGCCCCTCGGCTGACTCACACACATAAAGCCGTGTACAAGTGACACAATGAATCTTGGAAGCCTTTGCAGACGCACAACTGCCCACACACTTGGCGTAAGTCTATACCACCACGAAGGGCTGCAGATGCAGATTGGTAGGTAGAACAGATGGTGTGCTTGGTGCTGGGGCAAACAACCAGTATCCAGGCAAAAGACTGCCATGGCAAGAAGTAGTGGCAAACCGCTCTTTTGTTCTAGAGCCTCTTTCAATGTGCTGAATACATCTTGGAGATGGTTTGAGATGCAGGGCCTTTTTAATAAAGATCGTATTCGCCCTGATTCTAAGTTGCAGAGATTGCTGCCATCAGCCAGTTTGTAAACTCCGTGCTTCTTTCAGAAATGTATTAAGGTAGGCACTTAGGGTGCACTTAGGGTGCTGTTTTGAGCAGCACATGCCCACTTTCTGTTCCGCTTTTGTTGTGCATGCTGACTGTGCCAAAGAGAGTTAGGCCCAGCACTGCTCTAGTCAATACTGAAAAAGAGCTCCCCTGGAACTTAAAACATTCAAATATTTCACTTCGGATGGATGCTCAAACCTAGATGTTCATTGGAAGGCAACTGGGAGTATACACAAAAAAAAGTTAAAAAAATATAGATTTAAGAGAGTGAGAGGACCTTACGGTTTTGATATACTGCACATGTACCGCGACAATATCACATTTAGATTCATTCATAACCTGCCTTTAGGATGTAACTAGTAATATAGTAGATTATTGAGAGATTTTATTTTAAGAAAGTCTTTCTACATTTTGCAAAGGGCACCGCCATCTCAGAACTGTGCTTTGCCACTCAAGCGCAGAGAGACGGAATTAAATTACTTATCACTGCCTAAAAGGAATGTTTTGGCCAATTTTCTCTAAAGTTGTGATTCACCGCACCTCAGTCAGTGACCTCGATACATGCTCGCTATGTATGTTCATAGAAGAAACGACTTTGAAGAGTTTTCGAGATCCAAGAGTTAATCAACAAATATTGAACTACTTTTCCTCCTCCTCTGTACCTGGACTACCATCCAGGTGACTCGTAAATCATCGGGGCAGCTCCCCAAAGGGGTCCTTTTTGCACAATAACTCAGAAGGTCAAAGGTTATACTGGAAGTCATAGCGATCTGAGACACCATAAGCAAAATATTGGTATGAGCAATGTTCTTGATGAAATGGGATGACATAACAAAATGGGATGACATAACAGGAAACGCTGGAAAGAGCAATACACAGATGGCAATATTGCAACTTTTTTTATTCGAACACCTCAAGTGTTCCTTTAGAACAATTAACACTATACAACTGCTTTTATTTTACAGCTACTTTATCTGTAAGCATGCTATGCTACCGCCCAGAAAGCGTCGAAGCGGTCTTCTATTAAGATTATAAAATATAACAATCTATTAAAATAAACAATTTGCGAGGACATTACCTTTTTGGCAGATGTGGAGTTGTATCAGCAACACATATTCCATGCCTTTCATCCACACGAATAGCAGGGGCGGGTACCTTTAGATCCGATGTGCAGGGATAATGTTTACCATATGGTGTCTTCCTGTCTCCTGGAAGCGCTTTTCCTGAAATCTTGCAATCTTTACTTAGCACGAGATAACGTGAGACATTTTAGTGGTATGGGCCGAGGAGGGCAAGGGAATCCATGCTGACATGCTACAGAGGTTAATTCCCCTGAAGGTTTCCAGCACTATCGGTTGTCACTCTCAGTGTGCTGTACAAACAATCTGGAGAGACCTGTCATTAACACAGCAAGGAAGCAGCCACTTGTCTAGGCCTTGTATTGCCCCTCGTTTGGGAAATTCTGCCTTAGAAGACCTGCTGCTTCTCATTAGTTCAGCTCCTCTTGCAGGGTGTTCGGCCATGTTGGATAGTATTTTTTTGTACAGTCGATCCATTCCTTTCGAAAACGTAGTACTATATTGGTCTTCATAAAGTTATTTCTATTACACTTTGCGAGTCCTATAGCACTTTTCTGCAATATTTCAATAGTGCTACATACTCCTGACAAGGTGCTGTTCATAGTTTGGCCTGTATAAGACATGAGTAGCATTCATGAGGGTAGACAGCGTGGTGGAAGCATAGTGCACCTAATATAGCTGTGTATAGGCATGGGTCTAGCAGGAATAGATGGCGTCGTCCATGCAGTTACTTACCAACTTTTTGCATGACAGTATGGAAAGTGATGGTGTACATTTTCTAGGAGTCCGTTGAGCAGTATAAAAAAACAATCCTTTGGCAGTCATGTTTGGTCATGAGGGCAGTACTAGATGGAATCAACACAAGAGTGACAGAGGACCAACCCACTGGAAGGGGCCTAGAAGCAGGTGGGGTGATGGGGTGAAGAGAGAAAGGCAGAGGAGGTTCAGGACCAATGCCCTTTACAGGCACTCACATGTCCAAATAGGGACGATGACGCAGGAACATGCTATTAAATTCTCTGCCCCATACTATGACACTCTGGAAGGAGAGGGTAAGATGGCAGCACAGTGAGGGGAGCAGATATTGTGAGGAAGGACTGGAAAGAGGAAGGAAACTTCTGATGTACACTGGAGTGAGAACACTCTTTAGGTTGGGCAGGGCTCACTACAATGAGACATGAAAAAAGAGGGAGACCCGGAGAGACAAGAAGAGGAAAAACATCAGAGAGAAAGGAGATAAACAAGATGGGGAAGAGAGAAAAGGAGAGAGGCGAAAAGGGAAAGCGAGGGAACGGGAAAAAAGAATAGAAAAAATTGTTAAATGTTGAAAAAGAGTTGCGTCAGTGGATAGTAGACAGATGTGCGATTTCTTCTTGCCTGTGTTTAATAACATCTGCACTGTGTTATTTTATATTGTGCCAGGTCAAGAGTATTTGCCAACTGTGAAAGTGTGCCCAGGTCAGTTATGCCGAAAGTCAAAAGATATTCACGAACACGCCTAAATTTCAAATTATGATAAGAAGGCTGATGTTTCCAAAGTCTTATCATTTTATGGCCCACTTGTCCATTACATTCAACTAAGGAACTGTACAGTGGCTAATGTTATGGGCAATCATATTACTCCATGGTTCTAATGTTTTCTTGCACCAAATAGGTCCCCCTTCTCTCAGTCAAAATGTATTTATCTGGCATAAGATGTATTTTGGGCCCGATACTGCCACCAAATGACAGGACTCTACAATTAATGGGAGTTCTACTTTCTAAAGCTTGCAGAAGAGTCCTTACTTTGGTGCAGATAAAATATTTGGTGAGACTGCAATTTATGGGGTTGTAAGCTCTGCATGCAAATAAACCGTGAGGTTGAGAGATGAGGTGCAACTTTTTAACTGTCTAAAAGTGCTTAGTTATGTACAACAAAAGCAATCCTGATTATGTGAATTGTAAAAGGGAAGAGCAGACTTCCATCACGTGCAGCCGAGTTTGTCAGTAAACTTCTGGATGTGTTCCTGTACTAATGTTGTGCAGGAATGGCAAAGTGATGCTGCCATAATCCAAATGCTGGCATTGTTGGACAATTTATGTTCAGCACGCAACAGAATTGCTTCCAAAATTATATATTTCACATAAAACACGTGACGTAACGGCATATAATTTCTGAGCAACTGAAATGTTTTCCTTACTGAAAAAAACCAAGTTGCTAATTTATACAGAAGATACAAAAACATATCCTGACATTCCAAAACGAAAAACAAGTACGCCTCGCTATCACTTTGTCAGAAGTAATATTAGCCAGTACATTAGAAGTCAGGCAAGAGTTGACTTGTGACCACTCTATAAACTACAATGAAATGAAAGTTGAAAATATATTTAATCCCAGTGGGCGCAGGGTCAAGACTGATTTGCATATGGCTGAGTTCAAACTGGAATGGCATGGGTAGCAAAAAACTATGGATTTAGGCCCAGATCTCTGTACTTGGGTGAGTGTGTGACATTGTTCTGCATTCTGTTATCCCGAGTGGGATGGGTATGCCCAGACGTGAGTCCCGTGCTCTCCATGCCACTGGAGTCAAGCTATCCTGGCTGATGAGGGGTGAAACCTCGAAACCGGTCCTAGGATGCTTGTTTCCAGTCCGGGGAGAACCGGGCCTGGCAGTTCGGGCTGGACTGTTCCCATTGCGTGCAGGATCAAGACTGATTTGCATATGGCTGGGTTCAAATTGGAATGGTATGGTGAGCAAAAAAACAATGGATTTAGGCCCTGATCTCTGTACTGGGGCGAGTGTGTAACAATGTTCTGCATTCTGTCCATCAATTTTTCTTTTTGTAACCTAAAATATATCCCATAAAATAATCCCCTCTCATTTCTTGCAAAATCAATTGACAGGTTCCTCTTGCTGCAAGCTTTGGCCATAGTCTGGACGCTCCCTCAACAGGGGTGAGATTTAGTAACCTTCATGAAAAATGCCTGCCTTGTCAAACACACCAATACGGCCCCTAACTAGAGAAGCAGAATCTTCAACATATTTTAGAAAATAACCAACTCGGAAGTACTGAGAGCAATCTCTGCACACCCCAAGAACCCTGTTCTGGAAATATGAATTAAAAAAACAAGCAAAATCCATCTGATCAACCCACAACACCTTCATAGTGTAGCTTCCCACCATTCCAGCGTTGGTCACCCTTCACAAACTGCAAACAATAGTATAGGAGGAGCTTACAAGGCATGTATTAAAGCAGTGTCTAGCTTTGACACTTTGTCCTGTACAAGAATCAATAACGTGTCCTAACATTTGCAGGCAATATGACTAATCTCATAAACATGTCCTTCTTAATTGGGTTGGCTCCAATTCAGGTGAAGTAGACAGTCCTCACCTCAATCCTGAAAAGGAGACAATGGTAGACCCCAGTTTTCTAGTGTTATAAACTCTTGGACCATCTCCGGCCTTCCTTAAACTACAAATTTCTGGAAAATGGTCAAAGAACCAGTTGCTTGAAGGCGTAAAGCAAAACCTCTTGTCACTGGGAGGAACTGATTGTTCATAGAAGATCTCCTTTTGGGTGGCCAAGCTGCTGTGATATTCATCAGTCTCTCTGAAGATTTCGACGGTAGGAGAGGGAAATCCTGCTGTCCAGAATGAAAGAGTAAATAGTGATAAACGGCTGTGCTTTTGACTGGGTTTACATTTTCCTTTATGAGCACCGTCTGCAAGTCTGTACTGGGTATATGTAATCTTTTGCCTGTAGAATGTCCTATGACGGTCTTTACTTTACAAGATAGATCATTGATTTAAGCCCTTGCTTTCAGATAAAACTGATTACTGGTGTGACATGTAGGTCACAAAACAGAATTATCTTCTGATAACGATAACGGCTATCTCATTACTATGGGTAATATTACCACAAGGTATTTACAGTAATCGGAACCAGAAAATCGGGAAAAAACAAGTGCAATACAAAATCAAGTAATTATTATTGATGGACTAGATTCCTGCGCTCAGTTGCAAAGGTAATGGAACAACATCGTTTTTTTTCTGAATTTAAGCCAATTTGACCTACGTCCACATCTGACTAGAAAATTATCCAGTCAGTGAATCTAAGTTCATTAAATGCACAGAGCAAGGTCGTCACGAGAATGGTTCTTTCGCCTAAACAAGCCAAATCTAACATCCTAGTAGAGCGAAGGGCAAGCATCCCCATACTCCTGTTCTTGTGCTTCAAGAGTCTGTGCACTGCACCTGTTACCACAATAAAAGTCAAGAGACTGTAAACAATCTTTTAGGCAGACCTTCAAATATCCAATCAACACTGTGATTTCAGGCATTAAGATGCAAGCATACATGCCTGAAGGAATCATCTGATCCCTGCAGATTACACACCTGGGAGAGCAGAGGAAAGGTTTGATGAAGGCACATGATTATAGTAATGTAATGCGCATAGACCTACACAAACATCTCATATGCTAGTCGCAGAGTCTTCATACTCAAAACTGGACAAAAACCATCTCTGTGACATGCTTGCTGTGATGAATGGTCCACGTAGTGTGTTTTGGTACTTTTGAGTGATTGTATCAAAAAAACTAAAGGCACAGTTATATTTGCTTTGGTCAGCTTCAAAATCTAACTAAGTATCAAATCATGATTGGAGTGAGAATAGTAAATACAAACTCCGTTACAGTCAATAGCCAGTCCTCATAAATATAGATATGACATTTTGTGTGTGGGTGGGTGTGTGTGTGTACGACCATATGCGCAAACCTAAATTCAGAAGTTATGGTTAGTTATTCGATCCTAGCTCTTTCCTGTCACCTCATAATGAGATGTCATTATAAACTCAGCAACACAATGGTGCTATATCACAAACTGTTTACCAGATGCATTTGTTATGTCAACAACATATGGGTGTAGTACCGCTGGTAGTTGCTATGGTTCTCAGTGGAGTCAGGACAGAATGATGGCGCAGCACCACAGACAGATAATATGTTCTAAATAACTAATCCTATTGCCTCATAATTGAAATATAATTGAAGAGAAGGTGGCCAACAGGAGGAAAGAGACCTGGTCGGGAGTGGTGATTTAGGAATTCGGACACATGGCCGGGATCAGTGGCGGCTCCTCCGCCAAGGCGGAGGAGTGTCGCCCCACTGCTCGCTGAGCAGTGGAAAATAAAAATAAAATGATAATAACAAGAAGTTATTATCATTTTATTTTCCTTTGCTTCTCCGGGCAGGGCGGGGCTGGCTGGCCTAAATGGAGCAGGAGTGGGTTGCACTCCATCTCTACATGTGCATGACGCTTTGACTGCCCCTCTAAGGCCGGCAACACAGTCATGCGTAGTTGGCATGTTCTCCATTGGGCTGTGTTGCACAGCCCCATGAAGAACATGCTCAGCCTCTCCAGGCACTGCTTGAGCGGCCAGCAGCGTCGTAATTGGCTGGCAGAGTCAGAAGCCTGGATGCTTCCAGTGCAGGCTGCAGGCAGCAGCTGGGAAGAAGAAAAGAAGACGAGGAGAAACGTGCGGCGGATGCAACGACAAAGCAGGTAAGTTTATTTTTATTTATTTTCATCCTGACCCGACTGTTTAATGTATTCAATATTCACTTTCACTTCTCAGACACATTGCTTAATTTATTTATCATATGCCACGGTAAAAATAACACAGAAATGTGCAGTACACTCTGTGTTATATCACTTTACTTTCACTATCATGTTTCTGCTCTTCAGGGGGCGTGGCTTGGACTTCACAAATGGCGGTCTCGTGAGCCCGTAGCTCCATGCCGGCCCATACAGTCATCCTGCTACAACACCGCCCTAGCCCGTGCCACCCAGGACTGACACAGAGGCACGAGTGGGGGAACGCTTGATGCCCTGACTGAGACGCATTGTGGGGCAGAGAGAAGCTAAGCGACTTAGCCACAAGGCTGCTACTATCCCGGAGCCCCGGGTCGCAAAATGGCGGCCGTGACTGGGGTATGAAGAACTGCGGCCCTCCCTCTCATCTGGTGCAGAGAAGCCATGTCTTGCTGTGGCCCACTGGCTGCCTGATGCCCGTGGCCTTCACCCCTTGCCGAGGGGAGAGTCTGATCGGAACACTCACCAGGAATTAGGTGAGGAGTGGAGGGCTGTGGTTTGCTGCTGGGAGGTGCCCCCAGGCCCGCGCCGGGGGGGAAGAGTGTGCTTGACGATCCCGCTTTGCTCCTGAGGCTACACCAACGATGGTGCACTAGGGAGACGGAGCTGCACCTGGGGGAGCTGCATGGCGGAAAAGCAACCTCAGCCCGATCCGCCGGCACCAGCTGGGGGAGAGGCCTGAGCCGTGCCGGGGCTCTCGGCTGTGGGAGGCATCAAGATAAACTGGCTGATATTGGGGAAGGTGCGTCTTGCAGCTGACGACCTGGCCCAGGCGTAAGGAGGCTGACCCTGAAAGCCTAAAGCGCACCCAGGGAACCATGAGATACTGGGGCCTGCACATTTGAAGATTCATCAGGCGCGATTGGTGGAGGGCTGCAGGAAAATGCACTGTTTAATGCAGGCACCCGAATGCGAGCGTGCCTATCTGTTCATGTACGGGCTGGGAAGAAAAGGCCTACGCTGCCTGCACTGCTTGATCTAGATCCCCATTGTGATCCCCACACTACACAGAACTAGAGTGGCTCAAGGCTAGGGAACTAGTAGGTGCTAGAGACCCTTTGCCCTGCAGCTGATAACCTTGCCCAGGGGAATAGGAGGCAGGCCCTGGAGGCCCAAAGTGATCTCAGGGCAGTGTGAGATATTGGAGCCTATACACTGGACGCACTACCAGGCACCATTGGTGGGCTACTGTGGGGATATATATTGTCCCACACAAGTGCCGGATTGGGAGTGAGTTCATCTGCCCATGTGCGGGCCGGGAGGAGAGGGCTCACACTGTCTACACTGCTCGACTGGGGACCCGACTGGGGTACCAGCTACGCTGATAGTGGGAAGTGGGGTCTGAGGCCTGCAGCAAGGCTACGTCATTGAACTCTAGGTGAGGAGAAGTGAAGGGCCCAGCCGGTCAGACTGGCCTCCGTAGCATCACCCGGGGCTGGGCACCAAGGTGAACGAAGTGTCCTGAACTGCTTACTTAGCAGGGGCCTGATCTACGAGAGGCCCAAATTGGTTTGGGGTCACCTACCAGGCGAGTGGCCGAGGTCTGCACAACACCTAGTGTGTTATTATCATTGGGGGGATGGTGCTGGCCCAGAGACGGAAAGGTGGCTCCTAAACTTGGCTGGGACTGCGCTCCAAGGAGTGACTGTATACCACAGACGAGATACCTTGGAATCATCTGAGCGGTCTGCTACTGGTAGCTGTTGGAGTTGCGACTGGGTTCTCCCTCTGTATCTCTGCCTGGAACGATGGGGAAGCCGCGGGGGAAACATGGCCGGAACTACCCCTGAGCATGGGGACCAGTCGGAGCGGGCTCGGGATAGCCCTGTGCCTCAGACAAGGCCAGATCCCATTCAACTACAGCTCACCAAGATACTGGAAGCCATCTCGGACCCGAAAAACACTCTCTACCAGGACATAAGCACGGTGTTGGTGGGCCTTGGCCTCCTTCAAGCTGAACGCCAGAAGCTCAAGGAGAGGGTGGAAGCGGTGGAAACTGGTTATGAGGAGCTAGTACCTGGCCACAAAGCCTTATCCCAACAGGTGGCAGAATTAAAGGACAGGGTCCGGATCTTGGAGCGAAGAGCAGAAGACGGAGAAGGTCGTAACCGCCGAACTAACCTGCGTATTCTTGGCCTGCCGGAAGGGGTAAAAAAGGGCGACATGGTGGCGTACCTGGAGTCGTGGCTCTTGGAGGTGGTAACTCCGGGGAAAGCTGGCGCAATTCTTCACGCTGGAAAGAGCGCACCGGGTGCCTGCCCGACCGCTGACACCTGGCCGCCCCCGAGACCGGTAGTGGCCAGGTTACTGCATTACAGGGACAGGGACAGGGACATCATCCTACAGAGAGCCCGTATGAGCGGCCCCTTTGTGGTCAATAACGCAAAGGTCTCCATGTTCCCGGATTACACACTGGAGGTGCAGTGGAGACGGGCCTCTTACTATGAAGTCAAAAAGGCACTTCGTGAATAAGGAATTCAGAATTCGCTTATGTTTCCGGCCAAGCTTCGTATTGTGGTAGACAGAGAGACTCACTTTTGTGACACCCCCCAGATGGTCTGGGACTGGCTTGAAGTTGATCGTACTGGAAGGTCAGGCCCAGCACCAAAACCGCAGCGGACGACGAAGGACCGCAGATCAGGGAAAAGATCCCGGAGACAGTCAGAACGTATCGGGGCTAAGAAGCCCACCTCCTCCCAGACGGAGTTGGGACAAGCGGCGGTGCTGCAGGCTGTGGCGGAGATAACTTGCAAAGGAAACTCCCCGTCGGACCAAGGTTCAAGGTCTACCAGGGGAACGGGAGGTTCAGAGTCTGACTCTTCGGGTAAGGATAGCCTGGAGCTCCTGGTGGTGACCGCACACACAGCAGACAACGTCATCTAACATGGCATTGAGATTAGGCCGGTGCTGGGGAACTAGCAACACTGTTCACGGTGTCTTGTTTGCTGCAACTTGCGATGGACCTGTCTGGGTGGCGGAGCCGCGACCCCCTTGGAGGTCTTCACCACGTTTGTTTTGGACCTTCAATGTTTGATTTTCGTACAGGTGGAGTTTGGGCAAATGGCCATTGTCAGAATGCCCTGGGGCCAGGGAGTTGTTTCATATTTGGGGTTGTTACAGTCCAGCAGTCATGTCTCTCATGTGAGTGGGGATGCACTAGTAGTGGTTCTGGGGCCTGGGGGCGGTGGGGGGGTGTTACGAGGGGGAATGTTGGAACATACTGAACAGCCAGGGCGCACAGTGAGGTGAAGATACTTACTTGGAACATTAGGGATATGGGTTTCATGACTAAGCGATATAATATTTATAATATTTATAACTACTTAAAGCGCCGGGGAGTGCAGATTGCTCTGTTGCAGGAAACACACTTCACGCTGGAAGAGGTGGGCCGGTTAAAGAGACGATGGTGGGGGCAGGTTTATGCTACTGGATACTCTGCATTTGCCCAGGGGTGTTGGTGTGGGTACACCCAGGGGCTCCCTACGAAATGACCCATACTTTGACGGACACTGGAGGAAGGTATGTGCTAGTGGTGAGACGACTACTGAGCCGGGAAATGACCATATGTTGCTGCTATGCCCCCAATCATGATCAAGTGGCTTACCTGACCTCCCTCTCTGAACACGTAGTGGATATAGTGGTGGGGCAGTTGGTGGTGGGAGGCAATTTTAACTGTGTAGCACATGTACATTTGGACCGATCTCCCCACCTCTGGCGGGAGCACAGGCTCACAGAACTGCAGTGGGGCTGCGTGAGTGGATGTCACATTGGGACTTGCATGATATATGGCACTTACAACATGGTGGGAACAGGGAGTACTCCAACTATTTACACTTACACCACCTCCGTACGCGGATTGACGCATTTTGGTGCTCGCAAACACTCTGAGCCCTCACCCACTCCACCGAGTACATGGGCTGCGCATATTCGGATCATAGTCCCTTGTTATTGACACTCCGCCATCGGCGGTGTAGGCCCCCAATACCTGCGTGGCGACTTAATCCTGTGGGCCTGGACGATGTGCCATTTGCAGAAACACTGCGCATGACAATAGACACATACTTCATCGAGAATGCAGGCACAGCGTCTACGGCCCTGGTTGAATGGGAGGCTTTTAAGGTGGTGGTGCGGGGCCACTGTATGGGGCAGACTGTGGGGATAGAAAGGGAACTTCATAGAGAACTTACAGAGATTGAAGGGGACTACTGGCCAAGCGCAAGCACTATAACGAGGCTCTGGACAGGCTCCGAACCCAGAATTACAGAGCATATATGGATAGGGTGCAGAGCGAGGAGGGGAAAGCAGGGCGGCTCCTGGCGTGGCTTATTATACCAGAGTCACAGGGATCCCCTATTACCAGGATCAATGTGACAGGGGATAGGACTGAGTATGATCCGGATAAGATTAACGGTGCCTTTCAGGCGTATTATGAGACACTGTACTTGGCGCCGCCAGGCCATCGCGCGAAAAGATTGCCACATTCCTGGCCCCCTTGGCCCTGACGGAGGTTGAGGGCGACGTTGAGGACGAATTGTGGGGCCCAATTACCCTTCGGGAGGTCAGGGGAGCTATGGCTCTGCTGGCAGGGGGTAAAACACCTGACCCAGACTGCCTGCCTGCCGAGTTTTATACAAAGTACAGTACGGAGCTGGCCCCTCGTTTGGTAATTATGTATAACAAAGCCCTTCAGTTGGGCTGTCTGCCGCCATCTATGTGCTCCGCTACTGTAATGCACTCCCCAAGGTAGAACGCTTGGAGGCCGGAGTGCGGGACTTTAGACCGTTTTTCATGATTAATACTGACTTTAAGTCGCTCAGTAAAGCACTGGCGCTCCGACTGCTTCCTCACATGACCCACTTGATTCATCCGGACCAGAACGGGTTTGTCCCCTCTCGCAATACGTCATTTAATTTGCGACGGTTATACTCGGTCCTGTACCACGCTGAAGCGAAAGACTTGCCTCAATCTGCGTTTCTCTCAGTTGATCTAGAGAAAGCGTTCAACATGGTCAACTGGGATGTTTTGTTGGAGGTATTGCGGAAGATGGGTCTAGGTACGAGCTGGTTGAAGTGGGTTCAGCTGTTGTACATGTCTCCAATGGCGCGGGTCAAGATGGGTGGTATCATCTGTTCCCGCTGCTATTCGCGCTGGCAGTGGAACCATTAGCGGCACTTTTTTGTGCGGGAGGTGAGGGTTAAAGTCACAGGTATGGTTGTTTGCTGGGGTCAGCAGACCACCATGTCTGTTATTGCTTTTAAATAAAACAATCTTTTTTTATCATTCTTGTTCGCGAATGGTTACCAGCAATTTGAAATTGGTGGTAAAATAGTAATGTTTTGTAACTGGATTTTAGTCACAAATCAATGTAATACATAAGTTAAGAAATCAGTATTTGAAAGATACGCCCTTCCAAATAACGATTCTGTATTTTGTCTGAACTCAAAATTGTGATTTAGTAACATATTTGGGTTTAGTACATTTAAAAGCATCGTTTTGAGATCACAAAGGCTCAAATTTGACCTTCGTGATCATAAAATTGTTTTGTACATCAGAGCCCTATATATCAAGTTCTAGAAAGCAAGGGAAAAAGAAACTAGAGTGGATGAGCTTCACACACATGTGCCTTGGAAATATAAAGCTTCTTATCATTGAATGTTATGTTAAGAAATCAGAATTTCAACACTCAAAATAACAAAATATCATATATATGCTTTTTTTTGGTTTGGAAAGGACACTTCCAACTTGATGGTATTTGACAATTGCATGATTAGATAGATAATCAACACGCTTTTAGAATAAAAGTGTTAAAGTCTGAAATACCTAAAATATATATGCCAATATTTTTCATAGAACTTAATGTTTTCGAAGAAGATTAAATATAGAAAATTGCAATAAAAAGTAAAATGAGAGAAGCCTGTGTGTGTCACTGACTGAAAGCTTAGCTGAGGCTGTTTTAGTTTATTGCAATAACAATTGATGTTGTGTAATGTCAAAGGTCTTGGAACGTTTGCCAAGACTGTCCCATTATTAAAACCATGCTCCTTGACTGATGCAGTTTCTTACTTTAATTAGACCAAAAGAAGGGAAATTACCTTTTACTAAACCAAAAGATCAATATGTGCCGAGTACTGAGGTGTACTGACACAATTTTATATCTATGAAGGTAGCACAGAAAAAGCAAGCATGGTCCACCACTGACAGAATTCCACATACAGAAACAATCTGTGTAACCTGTCCATAATGTATAATGTACTCTCTCTACCTTTCTGTGATCACCCAGGGTTGGTGCTATCAATAGTGCGACAAAGGCAAAAACTATAAATAATGGACGGAATGCTGAACAATGCAAACATTCACACCCAGTCACATGGATCTGGGTTTAATCGATTGTTTTGATGCTCACCACACCACCTTAGTTGGGACCCAGCCATATGCAAATCGGTCTTGACCCTGCCCCTCATGGGAACAGTCCAGACCAAACTGTTAAGCCAGGTCCTCCCTATACTGGAAACAAGCATTCTGGGACCAATTTCAGGGTATTTGTCACTCTGAGCGGGACGGGTATGCCCAGACATGGGTCCCGTACAATACCACTGGAGTTAAGCTATCCTGGCTGATGAGGGGTGATACGTGAAATCGGTCCCAGGATGCTTGTTTCCTGTCCAGGGAGGACCTGGCCTGGCGGTTCGGTCTGGACTGTTCCAATTGGGATCATGGTCAAGATTGATTTCCAATCATATAGGTCCAAACTGAAATGGCACTGGGAGCAAAGAAACTATGGATTTAGGCACAGATCTCTGTACTGGGGTGAATGTTTGACATTGTTCAGCATTTTGCCCATCAATTGTTCTTTATGCATCAATAGTGTAGCAGGTACAGTGATACCAATACAACGGTAAATGAATGTGAGAAGCCCAGTGTACACCAATTATGGCTATCTTATAATGCAGAGCCACAGTCCAGTGGCTTATTGGGGTAATATTAGCCCCTGCAGTGCGGGGGGCCCACCAGGTCCAGGGGCCCCCTCTGGCACTGTGCCCTGAGAGCCCCTGACTGAGTCTGTAGCGTGGGGGGCACTCCATTTACTTTGCAGGGGGGGGGCTCAAGTTTCATTATCTCACTGCAGTTGCCTCATTTTCTTCGCATGCCTTGTGGGCCATGACACCTTAGCTATACCACGGTGACTCTGGATCTACGAGTGGGACAGTTTTAAAATACATACACAGAGGGAATTAGTATCAAAGAGAGAGAGTATATTATGAAGGCACACTAATGCACACAATGTGCAATAATGACTTCAGCCATGTTGTAAAAATGCCCCCATCCTGCTATACATTTGATTCTGATGGATACATCTGTCTGTGGATTCCTGACCTTTTGAATACCCCCTGCGCCAGCATTCTGTGGAAATTCTTTCCTAGCTCTCCCATGTCGACAAGGATGTCATAATAGCACGGCTCCGCTCGCGACTCTATATGATGTCATCGGAGCCATAAGAAGACCTCTTCGGAGTGCTGACGTCAGTTCCCTTTTTTCCGCGCCGTCGAGGCATAATTTTTATTAGGGACTCTCCATTTTCTTGAGTGATTATTTTGTTTCCTCGAAGAATTCAGATATGGCTACTTATAAAATGTCCGGATTCAAGCCTTGCAGATAGTGTAGCGGTCACATGTCGATCACTGATCCCCACGATGATTGCCTTTGGTGTTTTGTCTTTTGATCACGACGTTGAAGTGTGTCAAAGCTGCAGGAGATGAATCCGAAAGCTCTAAAAGAACGTGAGGCTAAACTCTTCATAGCCAAGGCAAAAAATGAGAAGAGGGGTCGAGAGCGTGCAAAGTCGTTATCTCGCACTTCAAAATCAAAAAGACACAAGAAGTCAAAGAAGAGGCATGGTTCCGTTCATCGAAGAACAAGGCATCGAGGTCACTTCGGAGGAAAGACTTTGTGTCTCCATCTCCTTCTCCACGGGCGACGCCGATTCATTCTCTGGCTCCGGGGTCGCCGGCGTCGAGGGGCGCTTCGGCGCCTAAAGGTTCTCCGGTGCCCAGTAAGTCTCCGACGCCCAGGGAGTCTTCACCTATTTGTGTGGCTACGCCTGTGCGGGCGCCGTCTCCAATGACTCCGCTAGTTCCAGTTCAGCCTTAGGTGATACCTGTTCAGGAAGGTATGGATCCATATCCTCCTTTTCCTGGTCCTGGAACGGATCCAACGTATTTTTTAAATGTGATGTTTGGCATGTTTGCCAGGGCCTCCAATCCAACTGGTGCGCCTTCGGGCCCCATGAGACCTTTGGCCTTTAATTTTGGTGTACCTCATCAGTATACCCAGGCGCCCTTCGTGCCATTCATGCTGACGACTCCAGCTTGGCATTTTTCGGCACCGAAGTCTTCCACTTCGGTTTCTCGGACTCCTTCGGTTGTCAAGTCGGCGCCCCCTTGGATTCAATCAACGCCGAAGATTGATCCTAAAGGTCCTCCATCGATGCCAATGCCGTCGTCACCGGTGCCGCGTCTGGCACCGCCGCCGCCGATTCTGAAGCAGCGCTCTAGGAGGGATGCGCAGAGACTGCTTGAAGAGGAGGAATATAGACAGGAACAGGAGGAGGGAGAGATTGTGGAATCTGTGGATGAGTTTGAAGGTCTACAGGAGGCCAGTGGGTTGGATACTTCTCTTGAGTATGAACCCTCATCTCCAAAGGCTGGGGTATCACAGGATGTTGCTCCTTATTATGTTGTTGTAAGGAAAGCAGCTGAGTTACTTGATATGCAGTTACCTTCAGCTGAGATAAAATCTAACATTCTAACTGATGTTCTAAATACATCTTCATCAGTTTCTGAGCCTCTTATGCCCTTTAATGAGGCCTTGACTAAACCTATTTTAGAAGTCCTTTGACTGCTCCAGCCGTTTCCAGGTCTATTGCGAGAAGATATAGGCCAGCTCCTGGGGATCCTGTGTTTCTTTCATCATATCCGTCACCTGAAAGCTTGGTGATCCAAGCTTCTTGTTCAAAACAATCTTATGGTTCCTTCTGGTTCCTTCCCTACCATCCCAGGGGATAGGGATTCTAAAAAAATGGAGCAGGCGGCAAAGAAAGTATTTTCATCTGCAAGTATGGCATTAAAATCCACTAATGCTACCTGTTTATTTGGGAGATATATCCATGCTCTTATGGATTCTGTCAAACAGCTAGCCCCAAAGCTACCTGAGGATGATCGAGTTAACTTCTTGAAGGCTCTTTCTGACTCTCAGGCCGCGGCCCGTCAAGTTATACAATCAGGATTGGACACAGCTGACTCGGTGGCTCATGTAATGGGGTCGTTAGTGACAACAAGAAGACAAGCTTGGTTAAGGTCATCTGGGTTTTTTCCTGATGTTCAGGCAACCCTGTTGGATTTGCCCTTTGATGGTGCGAGACTGTTTGGCACTAAAGCTGACTGCCTTACAACGCTTTAAGGATAGCAGAGCGACAGAAAGATCTCTGACCCTTCAAACGCCGTCAAGAGGATACGGCTACAAGCGGTATCGTGGAATTGGAAGGGCAGCTTCTTTTCGTGGCCGCCAACAACCTCAACAGAGCCAACAGCAGAATCCCTTGTACAAATCGTACAGAGGTAAAAATAGGGGCAGTCTTAGAGGTGCCGCTCGGCAGCAGTCCTCCTCCTCTTAGAGCATGTTGGTCCTGTAGGGGGTCGGGTGTCCCTCTTTCTACAAGATTGGAAATCAATTACTTCAGACCGTTGGGTTTTAAATCTTGTAGAGAATGGGTACACCCTCCCTTTTTTAGAGTTTCCTCCTCCTTACCCTCCTTGCCAGGGTTTGTGTTCAGAGGACCACTTGCTGCTTTTGCATCAGGAGGTTCTTACCTTGTTACAGAAAGGTGCGATAGAGGTGATTCCAGAGCAGGAAAGGGGTCAGGGGTGCTACTCCCGGTATTTCCTGATTCCCAAAAAAGACGGTCGATTGAGGCCTATCCTGGACCTCAGGATTTTGAATCTTTACCTCAGGCAGGAAAAGTTCAAAATGTTTACCTTGGCTCAGGTTCTTAGGGCGCTGCAACAGGAAGACTGGATGATGTCCATCGATCGTATTTTCATCTTCCCATCCTGAAGTCGCATCGGAAGTACCTCCAGTTCACGGTAGGATCGCAGCACTACCAGTTTGTGGTCCTTCTGTTCGGTCTGACTACCGCACCTCGAGTCTTTACGAAGGTAATGGCGGTGGTAGCAGCTCCTCTCAGAAGGTCATGGATTGCTGTTTTCCCCTATCTGCATGACTAGCTGTGGAAAGCAGAGTCTCCGAAGTTGGTGTTTTGCCACTTGCATGCAACAACACAACTGCTGTTCAACTTGGGTTTCTCGATAAATGTACCCAAATCTCACCTGGTGCCTTCTCAGTGCAGCCTGTTCATAGAGGCAATACTGAACACTACTGTGTGTTGGGCATTCCCGTCTCTGCAGATGATTCTAAACATTTAGGAGCTGATTTCTTTGTATCACGATGGAGCGGTTGTTCCAGTCCTGAAGGTTCTACATCTGCTCGGTCTGTTCGCTTCTTGCATACTGTTGGTCAGTCATGCACGCTGGCACATGAGGGCACTTCAGTGGTGCCTCCGCAGTCAGTGGTATCAACACAATGGAGATCTCGGGGAGAAGGTCAGAATCTCCAGAGAAGCTGCAGCGGAGTTCACTTGGTGGGGTGTGCAGGGCAGCCTGACTCAAGGAAAGCCCTTTCAGCCTCCTCCACCTGTGGCCACACTGATCACGGATGCCTCCACTCTAGGGTTGGGTACGTATCTGGAGGTCAAAGGTCTTTGGTCTCCAGAGGAAAGGTTGCTTCACATCAACCTTCTGGAATTGCTGGTGATACATTTGGCACTAAAAGCTTTCCTTTCTTCCCTTCGCGGTCAGTCAGTTCAGGTCCTGACGGACAACACTACCGGGATGTGGTACATCAACAAGCAGGGAACTGTAGGGTCGTATTGTCTAGCAGATCTCCAAATACAATTAAATGTTTTCCCCCAAAGAGAACATCGTAATCTGTTTTTAATACTTGTTGCATTCTTAAGTGTACAAAAGCAAGCATTGAGTTTGAGACCATGCTCACCTCATAAATAATTAAAAGTTTCATTTTCTTCAGCACTCTTGACAATTCATAAAGAGCTTCTCCAGACAACTTCTGATATTGTAATTTATTATCATGCTCCACTGGTAACATCAATAATTTACTCAAAGTAACTCCTTTGACATTGTGTGCAGCTAATCCAGTTGGAGCTGTTACCACACAACATAAATGTGAACCAGTAGTTTTTTTAAGATAACTGGTCAAAACTTTAATTAAAAAACATTTACCTATCCCAGGTTGACCACTGATGTACATCAGAAGAGGTTTAAAAGATGAACACAGACATTCTTTTTTTTCATGCAACAAACCATTTTCTATCAGTTCTCTCACTTGCACATATATTTCTTTCTGTTCAACATTTACTTCTAACTTTTCCAATGTTATATTCTCCTCGTGTGCTTGTTGCATTGCAATTTCGACTTTATGCATAGCAATTGCTGCTTCATTTTCCAGCATTGGTTGTCCAAGAGGATCTTGACTACATGGACCACTACTTTGACTATCTTGAGAACTTTCATGAGCTTTTCAGCTATAATAGTCTTTTCCTGTTCAACTTCATCATTCAACATTTTTCTGGTTCTGCGACTCTGGTCCTGGGACCAGGGCCATCAGATTTGTGTGTTTGCAAATCATCCTGCCGGTGTGCTGAATGTTCGTGAGGACAGTCTCAGCCGACATTACTCGGCCGATCACGAGTTGCGGCTTCATCCAGAGGCGGTCCATCACGTCTTCGAGATGGGGGGTCTCCTCGGTTGGTCCTGTTTGCTACTCACGAGAACACACACTGCCCGTTGTTCTACAGTCTCCAGTATCCGATGTAGGGAGCGCAGGGGGACGTGTTTCAATTGGATTGGCGTTCGCAACTCCTTTACGCGTTTCCTCCCATACCCTTAATTCCTCGGGTTCTGAGGAAAATTTGCCAAGACCGGCCCAAGTTATATTGATCACTCCGGATTGGCGAAGAGGGTGTGGTACACAGATCTACTTCACCTCTCATCGCACCCTCCGCTCCCCGTTCCGTCTCCCTTTCAGGGCAGACCTCCTCTCACAATCACGAGGGCAGGTTCTACACCCCCACCTCCAGAGCCTGCACCTTAATGCCTGGAGATTGAACAGGGCAACCTGAGTTCCTTCTCTCTCCCACCGGATGTGGTGGATGTCATTTTATTATCCAGGAGGCACTCCACCAAATCTGTGTATTCCACCAGGTGGTCCAAATTTGTAAAGTGGTGTGGAGAGAGGTCCATTGATCCCTTAAAGGCTCGTTTGTCTGACGTATTGAGTTTCTCTCTTTCCTTGGCCCAGCAGGGTTGTGCTGTCGCTACAGTTAAAGGTTATTTGTCGGCTTTATCGGCTTTTATTTGTTTGCCGTATCAGCTGTCTTTATTCAAATCTCCTGTAGTTATGAGGTTTAATAAGGGCCTTACAAATAAGTTTCCTCCCACTCCTTTCATTATGCCTCAGTGGGATTTAAATCTCGTTCTTACCTTTTTAATGGGTTCTCCATTTGAGCCTCTTCATAATTGCCCTTTGAGGAGTCTCTCTTTTAAAACAGTTTTCTTGATTGCCATTACCTCAGCCAGGAGGGTAAGTGAACTTCAGACTCTTAGTTCTAATTCTCCATTCTTGGCCATTCATGCAGATAAGTTGGTTTTTAGGACCAGGGCTGCTTTCCTTCCTAAGGTGGTTACCCCTTTTCATTTGGGACAGTCCATTACCTTACCTACCTTCTATCCTCCCCCTCACCCTCCCAAGGAGGAGAAGAGACTTAATCGTTTGGATCCTAAAAGAGCTGTCAGCTTTTATTTGGACAGAACAAAGGATCTGGGACAGGACGATCAGCTCTTTGTGGGCTACTTTGGGCGAATGAAAGGCAAAGCTGTGCACAAGAGGTGGATCATCTTGTGCATCAAGATCTGCTACGCCTTGGCCAAGAAGGATCCGCCTGAAGGTATCAGAGCTCATTCTACCAGAGCTAAGTCATCTTCTTCTGCTTTGGCTAGAGGTGTTGATATTTGTAAAGCAGCAACATGGGCCTCCCTCCACACCTTTGCACAGCATTACTGCTTGGATTCGGAGGTTAGGAGGGACGGCCATTTTGCTCGTTCTCTGCTGCAAGATTTTTTTGCTCTAGTCAGGTGGACACCCTCCTCCGGATGAGGTACGGCTTTGGGATTCTATTCAAAAGGTGAGGAATCCACAGACAGATGTATCCATCAGAAGAACAAGTTACTTACCTTCGGTAACGTTTTTTCTGGTGGATACAGTATCTGTCTGTGGATAACTCACTGTCCCACCCGACTCCCCGTTGTCCACCTGTTTCTACCAAAAAATGCTTTAACTGTTTGACATGTATGTTTTTAATATGTCTTTTTCATGCTTATGCTTTAAAAGTGGAAAATGCTTGGTCTGTTGCCCTTTTTCCATGCTTTAATTGGTTATGCATTTGTATATATAATTGGTATACTGTGTATATGTGTGAAAATGTGTTGGTCCGCCCGTTTGCCTCGGAGGCACGGAAAAAATGGGTGGAACTGATTTCAGCACGCCAACAAGGTCTTCTTATGGCTTCGATGATGTCATACGGAGTCGCGAGCGGAGCCGTGCTATTATGACGTCCTCGTCGACGTGGGAGAGCTAGGAAAGAATTTCCGCGGAATGCTGGCGCAGGGGGTATTCAAAAGGTGAGGAATCCACAAGCAGATACTGTATCCACCAGAAAATGCGTTACCGACGGTAAGTAACTTATTCCTCGAGAGGGAACTTGTACAGTTATCCTTCTGCTAAATGTAACATACTGGGCCCTTATCACATAAAGCAAGAACTGCAAGTGCTAATTTAAAACATGCCTGCTGCCATGGTTTTGGCCTGACTGGTGTCTTAAACAGTTGAAGACCTTGATCAGAGCTATTTTTTTATCACATAAGACAGTGGTAAAGGGTTTCTTGTTATAGGAACTTATAAGATGTGCTGCTGCTTTTGTTTGGAAACGTAACAACACATGTTGCAAATGTAAACAACAGAACATAACACAATAATACATGAAGCAACATAACATCACAATTAAACCATAATAACATGGCATAATCTAATAAAAATGACAAACCAAAATGCAATACAGCCAACACAGTACAAAACAGCATCTCATCACAATCGTGCATTGCAAAAACACAAAATCACAAAAAATAAAAGAATACCTCAGAATTGAAACAAAATGCCACACAGCAAATATGCACGAACATTCTCATCATACATTGCCACCACCACAAACCTGCTTTTATAGTAAGGTGGGCAAAGGTGTTTGCACCAAGCACTGTCTAAAGTTACCACAAAGGACAGAAATTAGTGCCATTCAAAAATATTTTGTGAGTAAATCTCCACATTAACTCATTTTGTTGGTGGATTATGGCCCTGAATTTTTTAATGAACGTGTTAGGTATATATAAACCTCCACTCGCGCCCTTTTTTTCTAGTCAGGTGACACCTTTCACAATTGTATTTAACTCGTTTTACTTAATCATGTTAAGAATACAAATTCTAATATGGGCTACCAATCATGCTATGAGCAGGATGGGTTTTAAAGGGATTCAGGTTCTGAAATGCAGTGCATGACAACTCTTGTGTGACCTTGTGCACGTTTAAGCGGTGCTCCAAACCTTTTCGTTTTTACGTTTTTGCCCGAATTCCAAAAAGATAAACACTGTCAAATAGAGAATATACACATCATGAGGCCTGTTCCACACTCACCTTAACGATTACAATGCACTGTTATGAAGAAAATGATGAGAACTGCTTTTTAGCAGATAATGATCAAAGAATGAAAGATAAAGGGAACCTTTGAGCTTGTGGGTGTTATTGGAGACAGCATGGAGATGTGATGTACTGAGATTCCCCGACACTCTTGTCTCTTGTTCTAAAACACCTCATGTATTTGTTCATCTTGATAGCAAGAAGCATTAACAAAGTCAATAGCCCTGGCTTTGGCTATTTTGTCATTTTATATATTTTTTGTGCAAACATGTGCCATATGCAAAAAAACTGACAACATGCCCTGACACCATAGCTATGGCACTGATTCGCACTCCTTTTTTAGGTGGTTGTGTGCATGTGATCAGGAATAATGCTGTCGCTCACAGTGCAAGTTGTCTGACCCATTGCTCCATGCTGTATGTTAGTGTGAGCAGCACAAGCTGTGAATGATATTTGAAGAGACCAATGGAGGAAGAGGGCTGCATGCAAGCCGATGCGTATATGTATGCATTTTTACTAGTGATTATTTTGTAAAGTACCAGGCTAAATCCATGTCTAAGCCAGGCCTAAAAGTGACTCTCACCACATCAGCAATATGTAGTGGTAATAGTTTCATCACATCCTTTCGTACTGCCTTCATCAGTATGTCAGGGTTTCAGACCGCCATGATAATGTAATCCTAACAGAGTGACGTAAGCAAAAAGAGCAAATGGCAACATATTTACTGAGAAGTATACTAGTATATGATCAATTGAATAAATCACTATCAATGTCACTTGTTAATTGTCATTAATGATTAGTGATTAGAATGGTTGAGTCAGCTGAGCCCTTGCTGTTAACTAAATGCGGGGTTCTAAAGTTCTTGAATTTGAATTAAAGCAAGGCAGACTCAGTCTTCCATCTTTCCATCTACATAAAATAAGTTAATATTACTTATTACTATTAATGTTATGACTTTCAAGACCGATTTTCCTAGTTGCTTCTACTTGAAAACCAAAAATGTAAATCTTTTCCATTTACACTTATAAAAAATGTAGGTACCCCTTCCCCAATGAGCACCTATGCATCTTGCAGTTATGCTACGTAACTGTACCCATCATTAATATGCAGCATAAAACCACAGAAAGAAACCACGTCTACTTCTAACATTAGCGAACACATGATTACAAGTTTCAAGACGAAAAATCAGCTTACCATTTTGAATAAGTACTGACTTATACTAAGAAACCACAAGGTTAGATTCCCATTCACTTACCCATGTATCTCCATTGCATGGCAGAAAGTATCACCATCAGTCAGATAGAACCTCCAGATATCAGGAGCCAGATTGCAACATATTTTTGGCTGGCATAAGTTTTATTTACTTGGTAGTAAGTTAGGGCAGCTCTTGGTGAAAACACCTTTAATCACCATATTATGAAACCAAATTCCTGGAGGTGGTAATGTGTGAAAAGATTGTTTGTGCATATTTGTTATGTGCCACTTTATTGTGGTAGTGACGCGTTCTGTTTTTCTTTCTACTGCAGTGTTTTGTATTACAGTATTTCAACATGATGTTGTTTTGTGGTGGCTATATTTTGTTCCAACTGTTTTGTTGTGCTGTGCCTGGTTATGTTTTAACTGTGTTGCTTTATTAATGGTATTATATTATGGTCTGTTGTTTACTTTAGATATGTAAACAAGTGTTGCCACATTTCCAGCCAAAAGCAGAACATGCCTTTAAAGTTCCCGTGTCAAGCACCAATTCACATCTGCCTTAGGTAGTAATGTAGGGCAGCTCAGCTTTAAAACTATTGAAGTTACTAGTCAGCTCAAAGTTGTGATGAGATTGTGTTTTAAATTAGCACTTCAAACGAGTGCCCTATTTATACTATATGACCCAGATGTGCTCACCCAACGACAGGGATACCTTTCTGAAGCCAATTTGCCCATCATATGTCATTGATGGCAACCACAATGCCAGATTGATCATTACACCAAGGATAGCCACCACTCTACGTACAATGGCCACTACTGTGCCAGGTAAGTCAACAACATAGCAAGGAAGGGCCCTTTATGCCAAGACCATAATGCTCTGGTTAGAAATCACTAATCATGAGTTGGCCAAGAAAAAGCTAAGGATGCTTACAATGTGCCCCGCAACAGATAAAAGGGGCAGCCCAATGACCCTAGTACCTGGGCAGGACAATCAATAGAGTAAAACAACGGTCTCGTTGGGGGAAGTGTAAGCCTGAACTTCATTGCCAATAATGCACAACCATCATTGTAAAGGTTTAAACAGGAACCCAATTACATTTATTTAATTAATTCGTCCCTTAAATACGTTTTCTTTTGATGTCCTCTAATGAATTCACATGCACACAATAATGTAAAGTGCACAACATATCTTGTCCCCTGAGGTCCTTTAATGTCCTGCGAAATTGTGAAAGCCACTGTGGCCTTGCAGTGCGTGTTCCAGATATCAGAACATCAGAAAAAGTGGTGGGTAAATCTTTTGAATTCATATTATCACTGGTAATTATTTCAGATACGGGAGCACGTCTGCTCGTTCCTTTTCAGCAGGGGTTGAGGAAGCTGAGGAGCATGTTATACCTATAAATGTAACCTGGTGATTAATGAGACCATGCAAACCGTGATCACCAGTGGCCAGGCAGACTGAGATAAACAGTTCGGAGGATGCTGGGCCTGACAGAAGAATGGGGCTGAATTAGGTGCAGGCAGCAAGAGCTGCCATATACAGACTTTTAAGTCTTTGAGAGACGGGGGTCTAATGGCTGGACTGAGCTATTGTCAAAGAATGGTTCTACCTCATGAATACATAACCATCCTTACACACAAACAGACACATATACATATTGTAGGCTGGTTGTGGACAATAGTAGAGAAGTTCCACTCTTTAATGTGGACTGTATGAAGGTGTGTGCTTGTGTTTATGTGCACTCATCCTGACTTCAGGCTCAGCAGCAGGAGTGCAGGTGAATTGCTAGATAGTCTCATGCACTTCTCCAGGAATCTTCAGCCGGTGTTAGTGGGGTGGCACCCCAAGTAACCGTCTATGCCAGGCTGGATATGTGTTTTTCTGGGCATACTAATGATATAAAGAGCAAACTTCTTCTAGTTTATTTGAATACTTTTTGTAAAAGTAAGATGACCTATTTTAGGGTAAGTGTTTGCATATTAACTAACATGTTAATTATTAAAACATTTCATTGGGCTGGTAAACAAACATGTTTTAAAGTAGAGTTTTGAAGCATACACTTCTCTCCAAGAGTTAGAGTAATTTCATTGTAAACAGATTTAGTTTTACCCAAGAAGTGGCTGGCTTTCGTTATGAAACTACACGGTTTGCTTCAATAGCAGCAGGGCTTTGCACTGTGCTAATAGAACCACACATGTTGTGGTGGTTTTGGAACAAAGGCTCATAATAATTTATAGAGGCAGGCCACAAGAAATAAGAGCGGCACAGCATTAATGCTGGAGTCCTAGCTTCACGGGAGTGGCGGCCTAACCACTGTTGAGTCTAATGAGTGGCAATGGAGACTGGTCTTGCAAAGGGCAGTGAATCATCAAAGGTAATAAAAACAAGATCAGACCAGAGCAGCATCTGGGAGTGAAGTTTTAAGTAGCAGGCTGGAATGTGTACTAATTATTGTACTGTTAATATGTTGCATGTGTTGTTGAGAGGAGATGGTGTGACTGAGGGCAGACCATAGCTGAGCCAGTAGCCCTGGGTTCTATCCCACACATATTGAGCATTAGCTCTCCAGCTGCTTTACAATGTTCCCACACTGATTCCTTGCGTGCAGTACCCTCCCTGTGTGACCAAACTCAATACTGCTTTCAGATGTTTTCAGATGGAGCAGAGAAAGTATTAGATTTCTGCAGTTCGGGACAGAATTCTCGCTTAGGGTTTTAGGAAATTCTGAATAAACAATATATTGATATTTCCAAAATATTATTAGGCCCTCATTATGGATGGCAGTATTCAACCTGAGCTGTACACCTTCGGGCCCGCAATAATCACATCCAAAAAAGGTTGGGTCACATTTACCACACACGTACAATATATACAGAAAATGAAAAATAATTTGAGGTTCAGATAGGGATGGGTATCACAAAATGTATTTGAAAGATAAAATAGGTCAGAAAAACTGTATAGAACATCTGCAACAAGAAAGTTAAGTGTAAGCAAGAGTGTTTACACTGCCCCTAAGAACACATTTTGGGTTGAACCCTGGGTAGTTGTAAATCTTTGACACACTAAGCCAAACCTGTCCCTCAGCCCAGTGGGTTGTGCCAGTGATTTTCGGGCAGGATCACATCCATCACCCTTCCAGCAAACCTTTGTCATTGGTCTACACCTATTGACAATTATGCAAATAATTCACTACTCATAACAAACATTTCCATAAATTGCAATGCTCAAAAGGATTGAAATCAGTTATGCCACTTTTTTTTCACAAATCTATCCCAACTCAACTTAAGGATGGCAACTTAAATGGCACATTATGAACAAAAAAGGAAATACTTAACAGTACATTTAAAAAAAACTTACGTTTCTTCTCTTCCAGGGTATCCATCAATACTCATAAGCACAGAATATTCCCGCCCATTCGCGGTGACCCCGGAAAACTATAAAAAATGATATATGAAAACATATATATGAAGCTCTATATATATATACATGTATCATTTTCCCACACATCAATGCAGCCTTCAATGAGACAAAAAGGCTAATTAGCGCACTGACAAAAAACAGTTTTTGCCACCATATAATATAGAACATAGACAACAGGAGGAAAAGTATTACTTGAACTCTCTTTAACCCGTTCCGTGCTCATGACGGAACCACGCCGTCATGAGCCACGGGCGCCGTGTGCTCATGACGGAGTGGTTCCGTCATGCTGCGGCCGTTGGCGGCCACTCCGCCCACGCGGCGCTAATTCCCCGCCTGTGCGGGCGATTAGCGCAGTGGGTGGAGTCATGACGGAACCACTCCGTCATGAGCACAGCTCAACCGTGACTCATGACGGAGTGGCTCCGTCATGAGCACAGCGCCGCCGCACTGCCCCCAAACCCCCCCCAGCGCTGCGGCGGAATTCCTGCCGCAGCCAAGGGGTTAATGAGTAGAATCCCAAAAACTCCATCTGCAAAACAGCAGTCATTATTAGCCTATAGGCTGCATTGAAAAAACACTATCATAGAAAATGAAAGCAACTGTAAACATAAAAACTGTCACTGTGCCTTTAAGGCAGCCATGACCCCCAACTTTCCATCATGTCTCAGGGGTGACAGTTCAGTTGTTCTTTCCAGTTCCTTCAGACAGGACTCTGGAGTTTTCAGCTCTGACTAATTTTGACTTTTTGTCAATAATTTTCACTTTTATTAGTGACTTTTTTTCCTTTCACTCAATGTTTTTCACCTTGTAGAGTACGGTACTATAACTTTTCTGACAGAAGCTTGTTATTTTTCTGTCACAACATGCCTTCTCTTTTTGATCCTTGTCCCTCCTGTGGCAAGAAGAAGGCCAAGACTGACACACGCTCAGTGTGTATACTCTGCCTACCTGAACCCCACTCCTCTGAAGCTTGCCAACACTGCAAAAAGCTGTCTAGGCGTACTCTCAAGGAGAGGGAGAGAATTTGTCTCTATGGCGTCTCAGAGAAGCAAAAATCGACTTCCAGAGGAAGTCTCCAGTGAGGCAGAAGAAGAAGAGGTCCAGATCGACGTAGAGAAGTAAGGTCCCAATCTGTTCCCCATCGGCATCGGGCTCGGCATTGAATAGAGCACCAGCGGCAAAGAAATGGGTATCTCCGTCGTCGAGACCTCCTCCATCGACGGAATTAGTGCACCACACGATGACGAAGAGCAGGCCAAAGACGATGACTTCAACGTCGAGTCATCAACGTCACTCACAGGTATCGAATCAGCCTCCTCCGTTGACGTCAACTCGGCAGCGTTCAACGTCGAGGAATAGGTCTCTGTCGATGTTGGTTCAACGTTGAGGAACAGGACTCCGTCGGCGTCATCACATAGACGTTCACCGTCGAGGCACAGGACTCCGTCGGCATCATCACATAGATGTTTGACATCGAGGCGTTCCCCTCCATTGATGTCAACCCAGCGACGATCGATGTCGAGGCCCAGATCCACACAGAATCGATGTCGGTCAACTTCCAGTAGACGTTCGCCTTCGGCAACACATCGCTCGGGATCGAGGCATCTGTCTTCGTCGGTATCTTTACGATCGACGTCAAGTCATTCGCCGTCGAGACTGACGTCGAAGGCTGAAACACACCCGGTGCACCACTCTCCGTCGGTTACTTCTCTCCTGATGTCGAGAGTTCAATCGCCATTGGTAATCCAAGAGACACTGACTCCACATTCGACGTCAAGACACTTGCACCAGTCGATGTCGACTCATCATACACACTCTGGCCGATCAAGGTCAAGACTCATGGCGTCGTCAACCTCGAGGTCACCAAAGGTTATCCTTTTGACGTCGAGCAGCTCAGCGTCATCTCCTGAACAACCCCATCCACAGGAGACAGAGGCCCCTACACAAGAGGAGACAAGGAGGCAAACATAACCCTCTATGCATCTCTCTCCTAGATGGATGTTACCACTGCATCACTGGCAGAAATCCACAACGGGGCAGGTACGAGAACCACAGGTCTACTCCATTCCCCTACACAGGTGACCACTGGCTCGTCTGGTTCAGGCAGTAGATCTCTTGCCTACCACTCCTTTGAGGGGTCGATATCATGCTTGTACAGTGACAACTCCCAATCTTAGGCAAACAGAAGAATTCCTACACTTTAGGAAGAAGCTTAAAACCTGGCTTTTCCCAAGGGTGTAATTGTGAAAAGTCATCCTCATGGTAAATACGTGTATATAGGGGAGCTAATGTAACCTCAGCGCCAGGATACCCGTGCGCTTTATAAGTTTATATTACATTACATTACAACTTCTTCATGAAGGAGGTCTACATCTCGTGGGCATCGGAGAAGACGCAGATCACCTCAGTCTTTGAAAAGGGACTATTCTCTGACCCTAACAGACAGTCCACCTTCGAGGGTCTCTCCAGTGGATAATGTCAGTACCTTCCAAGATGTATTGGCCAGGGGGATAAAAAAATTGAGCATTGATATGCCTACCCCCAAACTTCATACTCTGTGATTTTTGAAACATTACATCAAAGATCAGTGGCCAAGCATTTGTTGCCTCTGGTACTGGGGCTTCTGCCCCCTGTTATGGACGTGTTCCTGATAACAGCAATTATCAAGACTGCACCAGCTAGGATCTTGAAAAAATACAGGCTAAGTACAAACTTCCCAAGGAGGATCGCAGAGATTTCGAGAAGGTGTTGCAAGAAGGCGGTTTGGTGGCTATTAAATTATTAGTGCTGCAGCTGATGGAGCAACCCTATCTGCTCATTCTTATGCACATGGGATCTGTGCCAGACATTCATCCTGGCTTTGGCGTACTGCAGCCTGCGGCTCAGCAACGGATCCTAAATCTCTCTTTCTCAGGATCTTCCTTATTCGTAACGCACACAATGAGGAGATGTCAAGGATGAAGTCGGAGCTAGACACCTTGAAAGCGGTAGGACTTGAGAAGGTCAGGCGCAGATACAGCCTTTCCTTCAGAGGGTTCAAACCCCTCAGTGGCAGAGGCACCAACAGCTCCAAGCCATAACCCACTATCAGGGGTGTCACACCCCCAGAGGGAGAGGGGCATCACGTCAATCTGCCACCGCTTCAAAAGCCCCATCAAAACAATGAACAATCTCTTCCTACATCGCCGTTTCCCACTCCAGTGGGGAGAAGTATAGCCAACCACCTGGAAGAGTGGTGCAGAATCACAAACAATCAATAGGTATTAAGTACGTTGCAGAATGGGTACTCTCTACATTTCCGTCACCAACCTCCGGAGATCGCTCCAGTGAAGACCGCGTTCTACCAGCTGCAAGTACTGCAGCAGGAAGTATCCACTGTCCTATGAAGATCAGCCATTGAGGAAGTTCCTGTATCTCAACGAGGTCGAGGAGTATACTCAAGGTATTTTCAAGTGAGAAAGAAAGGTCAAAAGTAAGAATTCAGACCTATCCTGGATCTGCCCTCTCTCAACAAAATCAATCCGGAAGGAAAAGTTTCACATGTTGGCTCTCCATCAAATATATCCTCATCTCCAGCAAGGGGACTGGATGTGTTTGATAGATCTGTAAGATGCATACTTTCATGCCCCAGTCAACCGACATCATCGGACCGTCCTGCGATTTCTGGTGGGAGCCAAGCGTTATCAGTTCAAAGTTCTACCCTTCAGGTTGAAGTCAGCTCCCAGAGTGTTTGCCAAATGCATGGCAGCAGTAGCAGCTGCTCTAAGGCACCAGGGAATGTTTGTTTACCCTTACCTCGACAACTTGCATCTGATGGGCCCATCTCGCCAGTGTGTGAGGGCTCACCTCCAACGATGTCTAGCCCTTTGCCAATAGCTGGGCCTTCATGTCAATTTCGAAAAAATCAGTTCAACATTCTACTCAAAGGATACACTATCTGGGTGCAACATTAGACTCCGCAATAGGAAAAGTGTTTCCTTCTGAGGAGAGACGATCATCTATCACTCTGAAGAGCAAGCAAATCCATCGCTCTACCTTTCCTTCAGTCTGACAGGCTGCCTCTCTCCTCGGGTCAATGGCATCTGCATTTTTATCGTCCCCAACGCCAGGCTGAGGATGCGACCTTTACAGCAGGATCTGGAGGACAAGTGGGATCAACAGACTGCTCGATGGGACGACAAGATCCATCTGTCAAGAGCAGCCAGATCATCTATCCTATGGCTGGCGACAGGAAAACCTCTTGATGGGAGTTCCCTTCCATCAGCCTCCTCCAACACAATTGTTAATCACAGATGCCTCCCTCCAGGTATGGGTAGCGCACATGGGGTCCCTCCAGACTCAAGGTCTGTGGTCGTCCAAAGAACAGTCGTACCACATCAATATGCTGGAGCTAAGAGCTGTGCATCTAGCCCTCAAGTCTATTTTACCCTCTATTCAGACTAGCTCCATACTAGCCTAGATGGACAATACGACCACCATGTACTATCTAAACAAACAGGAAAGGACTTGATCGCGTTCTCTGTCCCTGTAGGCTCAAGTTCTCTGGCATTGGCTCCTAGGAGGGATCTGTTGATCACAGCGATACATCCACCAGGAGAGCAAAACTCTGAAGCAGATTTCCTCAGTCTGCACTTCGACAATCAGCAAGACAGGGTTCTACACGACGAAGTGGGGGAATTAATTTTTGAGAATGGGGTCGTCCAAGCATACATCTTTTCGCGAACGAGATGAATGAAAAACGCAGTGACTTCACTTCAAGGTTCTACCGGCCAGGGTCGAGAGGGAATGCCCTTTTGATCAGCTGGTCAGGGGGCTTTGTTTACGCTTTTCCCCCTCTACCTCTCATCCCGAAGGTTGTAACCAAGCTCTCCCACTCCAAGGCTAGAATGATTCTGATCGCTCCAGACTGGCCACGACAATGGTGGTACCCGGACCTCCTACACCTATCGGAATGTCCACACAAGAGGCTGCCATGCAGGTCGGACCTGCTGTCCAAGATGAACGGGAGTATTCATCACCCCAACCTTCTCTCACTGAACTTGCAGCATGGCTCCTGAGGTACAGTATGGGCACTTAGGACTTCCTCAGGACTGCATGGGCATTTTGAAAGAAGCGAGAAGGCCTTCTACAAGACACTCTAATGCATTTAAATGGAAATGTTTCTATTTGTGGTGTGTAAAGAATGGCGTCCAACCTACCAAGGGGCAAGAGGAAGTAATTTTGCCTCATCTCCTCCACTTAGCCAGGTCATGCCTAAAATTCTCTTCCATAAAGGTACACCTGGCGGCCATTACGGCATACAGGCGGTCACCTTCTCAGCCTTCTTTCTTTCAATTGCACGTGGTGAAGGATTTCTTGCAAGGGTTAAAGAAGGTTTACCCTCCTATCCGAACTCCTTCACCTCCCTGGGAGCTAAAGCTGGTTCTGTCCAAACTCATGGTTCCCCTTTTAAGCCTATTCACAAAGCATCTCTCCACCAACTTACATGGAATGCCGCTTTTTTGGTAGCAATCACTTCTGCCCAAAGGGTGAGCGAGATACCAGCTCTCTGTTCTAAGGAACCGTACATGGTTTTTCACCACAGCAGTCGTTCTGAGGACCCACCCCTCCTTCCTTCCGAAGGTGGTGTCGGACTTCCACGTTAACCAATCCATCTCACTGCCTACCTTTTTTTCTAATACCTCTACACCAGCTGAGAGGTCACTTCATTCGCCAGACCTGAAAACGGTTTAGAAATTCTACTTGGACAAGTCTAAAGCTATTAGGAAATCTGATCAACTGCTTGTAAATTGTATTTCCATCAGAACAGATTTCCCAGCTTCTAAGCGTTCCATTTCCAGATGGATAGTGTCATGTATTAAGCTGCCTTATCAGTTGGCACAGAAACCACTTGGTTCTATTCACAAGGCTCATTCCGCTAGAGGGAAGGAAGCTACAGTAGCTTTTCTGAACAATGTACCTATTGCTGAGATATGCAAAGCAGCCACTTGGAAATCGATTCATACATTTACGAGGCACTATTGTCTCGACTCGGATACCAGAGCAGACACTCAAGTAGGCCAAACCTCCATAAGAAGTTTGTTTCAATGCTAAATCAGTTATGAAAGTTTGGTTGGTTCACCTCTCATTTCTCTGCAGGCGGAGAATGGGCTTGCTATTCGATTCAGTGTTTATTACTATTGATGAGGATCCTCTGGAAGAGAAGGATAAGTTACTTACCTGTAATACTAGTTCTCTTCCAGGGGTATCCTGATCAAAGTCATAAGCAACCCACCTGCCTCCCCAGGCAAATGAGATTTCTGTAAACCATATCTTTGTATCCTGACCCTCGGGGCTCCGCAAAGAACTGACCTAACAGTCAAGCCTGAGGCATGATGGTAAGTCGGGGGTCATGGCTGTCTTAAAGGCACGGTGCCAGTTTTTATGTTTACAGTTGCTTTCATGTTCTATGCTAGTGTTTTTTCAATGCAGCCTACAGGCTAATAATGCCTGCTGTTTTGCAGATGGAGTTGTTTGGATTCTACTCATTAAAGAGAGTTCATGTGATACTTTTCCTCCTGTTGTCTATGTTCTATATTATATGGTGGCAAAAACAGTTTTGTCAGTGCATTGATTAGCCTTTTTGTCTTATTGGAGGCTGCATTGATGTGTGGAAAAATTATATATGTATACATATATATAGAGAGAGCTTTATATATATGTTTTCGTATATTAATTTTTTATAGTTTTCCGGGGTCCCCGCACATGGGCGGGAATATTCAGTGCTTATGACTTTGATGATGATACCCCTTGAAGATAACTAGGATTACAGGTAAGTAACTTATCCTTACTTTCCATTGCTTAGCAGGCTTCTTAATTAAAGGATGGGTTGCTGAAACACAAATTGGCGGTGGACAAATACCCACATCGGATATATTTATGAGAGCCGGAAGTGGATAGAAGC
This sequence comes from Triturus cristatus, assembly GCF_964204655.1. Classification (NCBI taxonomy): domain Eukaryota; kingdom Metazoa; phylum Chordata; class Amphibia; order Caudata; family Salamandridae; genus Triturus; species Triturus cristatus. The sequence goes on from NC_140581.1 coordinate 320,882,806, forward strand.
AAGGAAGCTGCATCACATTAGGCATGTGGATTTTTCCTTGTAGAGCTATGCTCTCCATTCTCTTGAGAGTAACTGTGAGTACTCTAGGCTTTCTGACTTCAGGAAATGTGACCATGACATATTTTGGTTCAGACACTGGTGGCTGAAAATGTTCTCAGTGTTGGAACAATGTTGGTCTTACCCTAGGGTACTGCTGTCATGCGGAACATGCATGCAATTCTCCCCATTCAAGTTGTTGACCTTTATTACACTGAGTCCCCGCACTTAACCAAACAAGTCAGGTGATTCTTGGGAAGTCATTCTATCTTCATGGGCTCTAAACTTTGTATTGCACTGCTTTTATTATGCATCTCACCTCTGTCCCTCATGACCTAGTTTCTATAATCCAATCTTAGTCATATCCACACACCATACACTAAGTTATTTAAATGATCCTGCTGCAATTAAATATTCTCTGTAAAGTACTATATTGCAGGTTGGAGTTAAGTCTGCACTGTATGTTGTACCTAAAATAAAGAAACTGTTATTCCTAATGAGCTGTCTTAAGAACAAGTGTTAATCTGTGTGCAGTAATTGTATTTAGTTTATTTTGCATTGCCAGGGACTATATTTTTCTAATCTCAAGACGACCATGTTTGCAAATAAAGATAATTACGGCAAAACAACAGGTTTCTCAAAAAAAGAGATATTTGCCAAAGTAATATGTTTAATCAGTGCCAAAGAAAAAAAATAGGATAGTTAAATCTACGTTGATCTACGTATCATTGTTACAGATATCCATTTGCAATGTATATCTCTATGTGCTGGATTTTGGTCAATAGCTTGCATGCTGGGTTCTCACAGACCACATAAAGTTAATTTATTAGTCAGGTATCATGATAGGTGATATCCTGTTTCATGAACATACATCCTCTAATTTAGTTAACGGCAATCAAATGCTAGTCACATAACATGGAAATACCAGTCCATAGAGTATATTTAGGCCTTCATTAGTTCGTGTGAATTAGCAGCACCTTTTTAGGTCTCGGCTAGCGAAGGCTGCGCTTGCGCAGTCTCGCTCGCGAGATATAATGACTTGGAGAAGAGGGGCTTGAACCCGCCCTTCTTCTCCCCTCTTCTCCATTGGCTGGCCTCTTGAATGCTGGCCAGCCATTGGAGAAGAGGTCCGTCACTCCGAACAGGCCCCGTCCTTTTCGGATTCGGGGGCGTGTTTTTTTCAACTTTTCTAATTATCTCCTCCAGCCAATGGCAAGAGGAGAACACACCCCCGAATCCGAAACCGCCGCTGCCTTTCTCCAAGGCATTTCTGCTTCGCCTCGGAGAAAGGCAGTGGTGTCCCGGCGTCCGGAGAAAGCTCGTGGTAACAGTGCACAGCTCAGAGTCACACACCACACTGAGGGGTGTGTTGGTTTCGGTAGGGGCCAGCTGCGTTTCTTTTTGAAACCTGAATTGTACATATACTGAAATGGCCGCTCTACCCGGCTTTGTTTTCCGCCCTCCCAGCCCACTTTGGTTCCCCGATGAATGCTGGTAAAAGTATAGAGCGTAATGTGATGGCTGAACGATAAGTCGTTTCACTGACAAGATATAAATGCGACGAGATTTAGGAAATCTATTACTTTTTTTTTTACAGATTAAGGGAATAAATAATTGCCTTACTGCAGCGCGACACATCGCTGGCGCTCCGCCCGCCCTTCCTGCGAGTGCCCCGCCGCGCGCTGCGGAGTGCATGGCCAGAGTTTACCTGGTGTCAGTCGGGTGGCGTCCAGTGCAAGGCCCGGGCTCCGCAGCTGCTCGGGGTCCGCACTCCCCCGCACACACCGGTGGCGTCGCACCAGAGGGCGATTCCGTCTACTTTTTTTTTCTTCCTTCTGTATTATTTTTAATTTTATTGGTGAAGGTGGAGGTGAACGCGAGGAAAGTGGCCGGGCGGGCTCTGCAAGGGAAGCGTGCTCGGCCGCCGTACGATCGTTAAGGACTGAAGGGTGAAACAAGCAGCTGGGGACCCGAAATCTCACGCGGAGAGGGCTACAGCCACTTGTCTCCGGGGACCAGATAAACACAGCGCCCGCAGCTCTTTGACCCCCACCGCCCAGGAGGAACTGCGACCCCCCCAGCATCAGGAGCCAGCGGAGAGCGGAGGCCAATACACCCCGGCGTCTTTAACAAACTGCGAATTTCTTATTTTCTCCTCATGGATCCCCACATATTCTCCCTTCTCCTTGTACACAGAACCATTTAAGTGAAGGTAGCCCAACTTTGCTTGATTTAGTAAACACATTTTTGGGCCCTCCGGAGGTAAAGTGACGACAGCTTAGCCGAGGGGCAAGGATGCACACATTCCCATCGTTAGTCTCCCTTACCATAGCTCACAATCCACAAAATGTCTGTCTGTGATGGATCCTGAAACAAGGTTAATGAATCGCTGTGTCTGAGGACCGGGGTGCAATCTATCCGCGGTACAAGGCACCCCTCGCCCTTTTCTTAGCCCGGCTACTCGTACTCAGGCACCTGCCATTGGTGGAAATGGTAGATATTGAGGCAGCTGAAAGGCGTGACAGTCTCCGCCCAGGCTACGGAGGGGTAAATGCTCTGTGGGCCCGCGCTTCATTTCAGAGAATAATTAAAAGAAAGGCTACAGCTGGGTGCTTTTCCACATCTGTTTGCTGTCAGTGGAAATGATGCCTTCTTCCATGTATGTACTGAACAAGTGTCGGTATGGTGCACGTCATAATTCAGGCTACATGTTTAATGGTGATGAGGATACCTAGGCTGCTAGAACGTGTAAATGCAACTATTGTTACCTATAAACAGATGATATAATATATTACACCAAAATTGATATCATAAAGGACATCACTGAAGCGCAAACAATTACCCATTCTAACACCTGTCAGCGAGCAGTGGAAATACAACACTTCTTTATATATATATATATAATACTATATATACAATACTATATTACTACTAGGTGGAGTTGCAGCCACCTTCGTTCTCTATATAAACAGATTATAGCCGAAATTATATGAGAAATTACATTATATATTACATCACTGTTGAAATCAGCTTTGCTAAAGCCATGATCAACTAAATGGACATGTGTAGGTTTAAAATGTTACTGCAGTACAATTTCTGCATAAAACTGCATCTATGGATCGTGAGCAGAATTGCAGCAGACCTAATTTTCTATATATGCTGAGTAACTTAATTGAGGACATATCACATCACCATTGACGACCCACTGAGGCTGTGAACAAAATGCTCGTTTCCACATCTGTTTGCTGACAGCGGAAATGCATGTGGAGCGGGTAGAGGAGACAGCCTTTAAGTATCATTGGTGCAAAAAGTAAAGTGTCTCCGGGCCCCTTGGAGTTTGGGGACAACTAAAGGCCAATTATGGCAGTTTTAATCATACATGCCAACCCTCCCGATTCAGACAGGAGACTACCGATTTCAAGGCTAGTCTCCCGCCTCCCAATTCCTGCAAGCAACAAGCATTTACAATGCAATGGTCTCGGCATTTGTAAAGTTAGAGCTATTGGCATTGCTCATGACATTATTTTTGCTTATGTTTTTGTTTTTAAAACATGTAGAGAAACTGCATTGTTGTTTACAATGTCAATAGCTTAATCAGTGTGTGTGTAGGTGGCTCTGTGTGTGGGTGCAAATGCAATAGGTCTCGCATTTGAGAGTGATTAAGCTATTGACATTGTATATAACAATGCCGTTTCTTTAAATGTTTTAAAAACAAAAACATAAACAAAAATAATGTCATGAGCAATGCCAATAGCTCTAACTTTACCAATGCCGAGACCATTGCATTGTAAATGCTTGTTATGTAGCTTGCTGTGAAATTTGTGATTTTCTTTCAAATTGTCATTTTCTTTCAAATTGTCATTTTCTTTCAAATTGTCATTTTCTTTTTAGGTCTCTCATACCAATTTATTTATCATTACACTCACTCATCACTCAGTCACACATTCATTCACATTTAAAATTATTCACAAGCCTTCTACCCTCACATTCACCCAGCCATACAATCACACATTCATACATCCATTCATACTGATTCATTCATCACTCATGCACTCACTGAGACACCAACCATCCATATACCGTACATATGCATCCACCCACTCATCACTCACTGACCCATACATCCATCCCCGCCCCCTGTGTATTGGCTTTGTCAATGCTTCCACACTGCACACTACATGAAGCATGTTTTTCACATCTGCTTGCATTATGGATTTTAATCGTCTGCAAATTCACAGTACTTTTAAAGAACTTTTGTTGTTTTAGTCACACAAAAAATACGAGAGAGATGCATTATGTAATGTATTCACTGCTCAGAATAGGCATATATGTATGGGGTTCTCATAGAATGTAGACATAGATCATTATTTCTAACAAAACATAAAAATTGTTATGCATGTGTAGTGTTAGAAAATTAACATTACATTGAATAATCTTGGTAAACTGTCACAGACTGAAACATTTTTCTTAAGTTTACCGGTCCAATTCTGTTAAAGGATAAAAGCCCTCACTGGCATGCTTCATCATAGGGCCCCTCCTCACATCGACACCATGTTGGGGTGCCAGTGAGGGCAACAACCCACATAGTTAGAGAGCACTTGACATGTAAGCGAGTCGGGAAAGGATCCTCTATGTGGGTCAGTGTGTCTAATGAAGTGAAGCCTGAAGAAGGGAATACAGAAATGCTAAAACTATTTCTTGATGGACGCTTCGTTTTATTCCTGTCTCCAGTGGGTAAAAAATAAAAAGGAAATAGGAGTTAATTAGATTCAATAGGGGAGGTCAACATGTTTCTTCCTAGATGGCACCCTCAAACATGAGTCAGAGACATTCTTCAGGACCAGCCCCCTCTCTTCTAATGAAACTTGCTAAGTAAGCGTAGAAAAGTAAACAAAAAAGAAATACATATATACAACCAGTGGCAAGCAGAGTTGGAAAGTCCATGGGTGGTGTGTCATAAATAAGGGTGGACCACAAAGCGTAGGTGGCTAGGCATTACAGCACACAATTTGCCAAATCCTGACATTCTATGCAAAGGTCAGTAACTAGACTCCCATATTTATTAATACTACTCTTGACATATAAAAATATCATTTTCATTTGACGTGGGTGCACTGATAACCCTAATCTGCCCAAGTCACAACATAGAGTGGATGGGATATGTGGGCTAGCCTCCCCTGTAGCTGGGGATACTTTGCAAGAATCTCGCCCTCTAGCTGAAGGTGAAAGAGAGACAACTGAGCACTCTATAGGGAAAACATTGCACGGTGCATATGCAACTCTGGTGATACTACTGGGTAGTAGAAGAAGTTGTTAAGAGTGAGATCATGTACTCTTTGCACCTAAATGCAAGTGGCTGCAGTGACAGTTGTTTTATTGCACCTGTAGGTTAGCAGGCTTTGTCAGCTCACCCCTTGATTGGGGAAGTGTTTTAAAAACCTTCATTTATATAATAATTAGACAAATTGCTTCACATCAGTATTATTTATGTAGAATCAAAAAGCAAATCAGTCAGCAGATAAATAGAGGGGGAATAAAGGCCTTTTGGGGAACATACATATTTATTTGTTCACATCCTAGTGTCCCATATACCCTAACCTCTACCCGGCCCCCGCAGGGCGCATTTACTCCGCGGCGGTGCGCCGCGACCGGCTCCGGGTCGGCTGGGAAGGCTTCGGGGTGCTGCTGTCACGCCTATTTTTGCTTCCTCAAGGTGTTTGATATCCACACCTTTGTGCCCGTTCCTCTGTCAGTACAGACTGTGATCAACTTTAAGCCTGCCTGAAATGTAGGGTAATGGAGGACTGGCCCAGTACCCCAGTGTGCTCTGCACAATAGGATGGAAGTAGGGTGATTAAGTTGACAGTCTTGGCTGCTAACATGGGTTCCCTCTGGTGCTCTGTGAATTTTTTGAGAGCATAGGGCAGGAAGCTCCTATGGGATGTGTGCAATATGGAGGGGATGTGGGGAAGCTACACCTTGGTGTTGAGTACATTATTGATAGGTACCATTATAGCAGCCTAATGAGCATATGCCATAATAGGGCTGGGACTTTTGGTTGGATCCATACCTAATTTTCTTGATAACTGCTCATTATGTAAACGAGTTTCATTTAAACCCAGTATATGTATATTTATTTTATATGGATATTCAAAAACCCGGATATAATTACAGTCCTCCGAGACCTATGCTGGAAACTCTGTGGGTAGACGAATATCAGCTGACTGGCGAGTAAAAACCTTTCGGGATAAAGATTTATGAGGTCATGGTTTGAGGTGGCACATTGAAAAGGTGAAATGAAACTAAACTTAGGATCTATGACCTGTAGAAGGGGCATCTTCCTTACCCTGAGACATAATACATTATCAAACATATGATACAAAAAATGTTTAGAGATGCAAAATAGAATTTTCTTGGGTAAAAATGGCAAGAAACAACAAGGATACCTTTCCTTAAATGCGTTTGCAATGCCCCTCCTTAAATGTCAGTGAGATTAGTATAAATGGGAAAAGCTTTGATAGAGAAAAGTTGCAAGATTATCAGAAAGGATGTATTTTATAGTCATAATGTTTGTGAATGAATACCTTAATCAGGCATGGCATTAATTTTATCACCTATGCTTTTCTAGTTCCCCAATCTATGTATGCCCAAGTAATATCAAGTATGCAAAGTATAAAGAGTATGAAGCAGCTATCCCAAAAGTATAACAAGTTCCCAAATGTATATAACTACAGAACCCTGCTAGAATTCCCTTTCACAAGACTGGGAATAGAAGGCCAAGTTCTAGAATGCTTTTAATTCTTCATCACATTAAGTTCTCGTGTTGCCTTCTGCAGATCGTATGCCTCAACCCTTAAATATGACGCACCACAAGGCTCCTTCCTGCCCCCTTTCCTATTTAACCTTTACAACCAGCCATTTGGTCAAATGATACTTATCAAGCGCTTCAGCACCCCACATAGGGGTAGTGTCGCTATATAAATACTGCAATACAATACAACACAATACATACCAGAATGAAAGCGCTGCACACATATGCCAAGGACACATAAATTACCTTCAACTATCAAACCCTTCTGACATCACTAGCCTAATAGCCTTCCTGCAAAATCTGTCCTAGTGGATGAGCTCATTCTCTCTAGAGTGTAATCCTGCACAAATTACATTTCTCCTCCTCTGCTCATGAACCACCACCTGCAGTTTAGAAATTCTTCATCAATGTCACTGATCTAGGCATCTCACCCACTGTGGTCCTAGCCACCAAATCCAGAGGATTCACTGTTCACCAAAATATCTCCATGACACCTGACACCCATGGACGTCAATTCACCAAAATTCATAGGGTAGCAGAAATGTCATAATAATCACTCTGACCTTAATTATGTAACAGGAAGGGACATCATATGACCTTTGACCCTGCATTATCCCAGGAAGGGATATCAGATAACCTTTATCCGGATGACATCACAATAATTAACATTGCTGAAGTTATATATTTACATATTTAATATTATTTATTCTTCTAGGGGGAACAAAGGGTATGGGTTTCTCTTCCCTGAGAACATTTTAAATGGGCTTTACTAGTGGATTTTAATGCACAATTTTCACGTAAATTTGCTAAAAAGCCATCGGCTCTAAAAAAACACTCTCTAAATATTCAAGTCCTTTCAAAGTGTGCAAATCTACTGAAATTTGACAGTCCCCATGAGTCCATCCAATTATGTTTTAAAAATGTCCTATGGGTGTTTCCTTATGTCAAACATTACCTTCATTGCTTGGAACGGCATTTTGCTATGGTGGCCGCTTTTGCCCACAAATTATATAAACTATGCCGGTGCCAGAATGTTCCTAATACTGCTCCTCTTGCACTATGGAGGTCTCTTACGTCAAAGGTTATGTCTAATATGTCAAGAACCATTTGTCACAGATGTCCCCATGACCTTGCCACAGTTGTCTTCCCATTTGCCAAATTGTTCTCCAATGTGCCATTACAAGCGATTTGCCACAGGTGCCAACTACGCCTAGAATTTCCTCCAGGAGGCCAGTGCTGGCATTTGTTCTTGGGGGCTCCATGTCAAAATGTATTTACAGAGTGCCAGCAGTAGCATTTTGGCCGAAGGATATCCCATATGCAAGTATTGTCTCCAGTATTCCAGTGCAATGTGTTTTTTCAAGGGTGCTTCTATAAGCAAAGAAGCATGTCAGGTCCAACAGTGGATCTGCAAGCATAACAACACATGCTCACTTAAATTCGCTTATTCACACTCATTCTGTCATTAGCACTGTCTGGCACTCATTAATTTTAACCTACTCTCATGCACTCACTCTCACCCTGAATCACTCATTTGCACTCCCTCACTCGATCTTACTCACTTATACTTACTCACTAATTTTGACACCCACACACACACATCCACAATCCCATATACAAGCATACATGCTCACCCATATACATGCTCTCTCACCCAAATTCACTCTCATCCACATGCATGTTCACAACATACATTAAAACCATTTTATTTTTCTTATCTAAGATGCCAGTAAAGGTCCAAATCTTGCTGCTGTACTTTTTATTACACAAATAATCAATAATAGACTATTATTCACTATGAATGTAATACAAATGAGCAGAAAACGAGGTTAGAGCAGGACTCTGATTATGTGAGACACCCCTGTGTTCTTGGCATTGATTTTGCCACCTGAGGCCAGGCGACCCCTAAATGATGTCCATGCTGTACCACTAGTTCCATCCCTCCAACTGACTTCAGAGCAACTTTTCAAGCTTCAGTTTGCTCACACCTAGATGGTAGAAATATAAAACTTGCTGACCTTCCTAAATCGGTGTTACCCCCCGAGAGTCATTCTACATGCAGATGCTGGACTTGTTGAGTGTGAAATCAGACAATATCACCCTAGCATGTAAGTACTTAACAGGCTCCCCTTAGACACTTAGAAAGAACTTCAAAATAGCATGCCTCACTCTCAATCATTTCCAAATGTACCCCCTCTGCTATCTCAAAGTCAAAGTTTTCATCATTGGAGGGAAAAGAACTGCCATAAAAAAATCTTGACCTTGGAAATCAGGAAAGTAAAAATGAATTCAAAGCATCAAACCAAGCCTTTTATGCCTAGTGCCAAGACTCTGGAACCATGTGCCCAATAAACAGACTTAGGGGTCGATTACGATGTCGTCCGGAAAGGCTCCAAACGTGATTCGGAATCGGCAAATCCGATTCAGAACCTATGTTTCTGACTGAGTAAGACACCTTTCTGGACAACTGATTACAATGCAAGGAAACCGTTTGGGCTGTCGGTTCTGAACGGCATTTGGACAGCCCGAGTCATGCGGAGCTGAATCGTACAGCTCTATGGGCACGGTTTACGAATGAATGATTACGATGACCGATTCGGAAAGCAGTTCTGATTCGGTCTGCCCAACACAAAACGGCTGTCGGAATCTGACTTTGGGGGCACGTAGCAGGCCCCCCTTCACCTGTAGGCCTCCAGTTGGGGCCCGTGGGGGTACCCAAGGGACCCCTCTTACCAACCATGCACAGTGTAGCAGGCACCATGGGTTGCCTGTCACAGGGTGCATGGTTTCCCCAAAGCACGCCTTTTTTCAATGGGAGGCTGTGTTCTTGTTCGGAACACAGGCTCCCATTGAAGTCAACGCGAGTCTGAACAAATGATGTACAGAAGCATCGTAATTGGTCGGTCGGACTCGCAGAACCCGAGTCAGTCGGAAACGATTCCGAAACCAATTTGGTTGAAAGAGTTTCCAGACGGCATCGTAATCGACCCCCAAATCTTGAGATGCTCTCCTTCAGGTCAAATTAAAAAAAATATTTTATATTGCTAATTTACCCGTACCACCCTTTCAGCTGTTACTGTTTATTTGAATACACCAGCATTTATATATTTCTTGTTCCATGTAAAATAATTCCTTGACCATGTTAATGTATGTCTGTGAGACTGTGGGGCAGATTTATGAAATTATCATGCAGCACAGCACAGCAAGTAACCTTGCTGTGCTGCGTGATAGGAGTGATAGGAAAAGGGCAGAAATGCGCCATACATCACAATGTCATTTCTCAGCGCTGACGCACAATGTGCTGCCTAGAGTCAACGCAGGCACTCTTGCACCACTGTGCAAGAGTGCCTGCATTGTACTCAGGATTGTTTCTGTGCAGGAAGGGACACCTTCCTGCACTGAAACAATCCTGAGAGGCATGTCCCACTTTCTATGTGTGTTGCAGAATTCAGCACACATTGAAAGAGGAAGTAGCAAGGAAAAATAAAAATATTTCTCCTCATCACACCTCACCTGGGGAGGTGTAGCATTTTGACAGATTCCCAGGTTTACCAGTGTTGGTAAATCTGGGAATACACCAAAATCCATAGTTGGATGCGTGGGAACACCCATACTCCACCAATGGAATGCATTCCCAGGGTAGAGTAACGCAATGCAACGATTTGCGTTGGTCCTTTATCGTGCCATGAAGGGCCACGCAAAGTGGCCTTGCGTAGCTTGATAAATCCAACGTAGGTTTTGTGTCTCCATTGCTCCCCTTCTGTGGCGCGAGGGCAAAACATAGTCTACATAAATATGCCCCTATGTCACTAACTGAAGCAGATTGGTTTCTAATATTTACTATGCTCATCAATTTTTAAGAGAAACAATGACATGTTTCATTTGCCATTGTTCAGTGGAAATATTTGTGTGGATATGTTACTGACCGAAGCAGATTGGTTTCTGATATTTTCTCTGCTAATAATTTCTTAAGAGAAGCAAGGGCCTGACTCATTTGCTATAGTTCAGTGCAAAGACATTACCTTCCTTTGTCAGTGAACAACAGATTCTATTAGAAGTAGTAAAAGCAACAGATTAATGTAATATTATCTCTCGCTGATATGTTATGAGGATACATTATCAATCCAAAAGTAGGCAATGCCCAATAAACTTAAGAATTCTTTATGACTCTCAAATGGCAAATAAGTAGGAGACAGAGCAACAAGGCGCTAGGAGATTGAGTAGTAGGAACTACATGAAATCGCTAAAAACTGCATTCCATGCTCAGGTGATAATAGATTTTTTGCCAGTTGCACCTCTTTAAGAAATATCACAATGCCAAGTAATACTTGAGGTTACTGGTGAGTTGCTAATTAAATAGTATATCATACATCTCCTCCGACTAAAATAATTTTGATTAAATATGTAATCAGATCATAACTCTCAAGGGATCAATCACGTAGTTTATTCTACATTTTAGTGCCGCTGAGGTGCATAAAAAGCTTAGCGTGTTTTGAATTCACACATACTAATTAACAGAATGTGACTTGTGGAATTAATCAATCATACAGTCTACGATTATATGCAATGGATACCTTATTCTTAAATGTAACATTTTATTGCAAAAGTTTGCTGCCAAGTTAGGGGACAGCATGTTTTTTAATATAAATTGCCCCAGCTTTCCTAGGCCAGACTAATTGGTTTTATCAATGCTTGTTTTCTCCTGTTCCACAAATGTGTATGCTTATAAGTAAGCAGGGTGAAAGGCATTCATCCAGTAACAAATTAGGTGAATGTTGGTGTATAGTTACATGAAAAACAAATTTGCCCCGCGAAAATGCAAGCAAATACGTTCTCAAAAACACATTGCTACGGAAATTTAGCTCTAAGTGCAGAGCAGACACAGTCCTTGTTTAAGGTGATGGTTTCTACAGCAGGTCACATAATGTATCTCATACTGAAGCACCAAAAACATGAGCACAATTACGCATGAAGACCTTGTACCTGGCAGCCTTCAGCTTTTGGGGAAGACAAAGGATCAGGCGCTCCCTTGGTGACTCCCTCTGCACAACATTAAATCCCACTGTCTCCACTTCCTGTACCCTCCATCAAGCCAAATGATGGTGCTCAGGAAGAGAAAATCAACAGACCTCTGCTAAAGCAGTCACAATTGCATACCCAAAGAAGCCCTGCCTTCATCCTCCTACACCTCCCTGTCTGGTGCTAAAGCCAAAGCTCAGAAATGCCAATAATGCACTTTGTGAAGTCTCACAATTGCCTGTCATACTCTTCATCAGTCTATCGTGGCTGTTCCCCAGCCTCCATCTTGTGCCATGTTTTACTCGGGGCAATCCAAAAGGAGCCCACTTGTATCATAGTGCTACATTTGCATTCAACATAGAGGCTTACTACAAGTCACTATATACACTCCCTGTGCACACACTACTCACTTAGTGATGTGAATGCCATGTCTAAGTACATGATGGTAGAAGACATTAACCGAAGTGAATGCAGTAGTCATCTAATTCTTCAAATACAGGAAAAATACCTGTTCTGTAAACCAGAATAGGAAAACAGTATGCTGCTAACACCTCTCCTTGATTACTCGGTATGTTGACAGTAGTTCCGTGTCCTAAGAAGGCATGCATGTTGTACCCCTCCAGTTTTCAGAATGTGTTGTTGTACGCAATGAGGATACCAGTGAAAACATCAATTCTAGATACCAGTGAAAACAATAGTCAATGTGCCAACTCCTAAGAGTAGTTTGTAATATCCCAAAGGTAAGTATAAATATATTTATGTTGTAGTACGGTGATTTTAATTCATGTCAGGATTCACAATATTTGTGAAGGTAGTTTGCGTCAGGGGTTTTGTGAATTGAAAGTGACTATAACCAGGGTTATTGTTGCCTAAAACCAGAGTGAATGGAATTATGCAGCAATGATAGACCACATGTTGTGGCACTGGGGATAAGGTTTTGCATCAAGAAATATGTTTTTTTCATTGTGCAAGTTCAGTTGTAGGTAGCACAGAGACCTTATTGCCAGTGTGGTAAATCTATGTTTCCAGTGGTCCTGCTCATAAAATCAACTGGAAACCACGCTGTATCAGTAGACAGGGATAGAGTACATTAAATTTACAGCCCTGATTTGCTTTTGGCATCTTAGTATCTATGAAAGGAACCCACAGAAGTAGCAATCACTGGCAATATCCTACTAAATCCCACCACAGAATCCATAAAGGTACAGAAAATATGTGTGGTTCATGTATCCCTGCAGTTTAAAACGCAGTAGTAATTTGTCTGCTAGTTTATGGCGTATTGTACAAAATATACCTTCTGTACCTTCCTGGCATTTGAAACCATGGTTGTTTCTTAAGGTACACATTTGTTTTACCTCAGTACAATGTGCATGCATGCAATATTTCAGTGCTGCTAATGGCTGTATGTGGGATGCGAAGGGAGACCTACTGCAATAGCTTTGCACAATGCAAACATGATACCCTTAAGTTATACTGTTTGCAAAGTTTATGTTTGGTCTAGAATCCATCTAATTATCACATAATAGTGAACATGTTATTATAACATGAGAGTAAAGCAAGTCTGTTTCCTTACGCAAGAATGACTCGGGTACAGTACCCAGGGCAGACCGGAATGAATAAAGTTACAATCCGGGCATTTAATGTACACCGAGGGTGTAATTAAGCCTATTATCCAGCAGCAGGAAGGGGTGGCCTTCTTGTAAGGGGAGAAAGCCTTTCAGTATTACACAGAAGGCCTCCTTTTTGTTGACCACAAAAGCCCTGGAGTCCATACCCAGCAAATACCAGATCAAAGGCAGTTTAACCCATAATCGCAAAGAGCAAATAAACAAAAAAAACAACATTATCTTGAAAGGAAATGTGCTATTACATGGAAAACAGACCGTGAAGTCACTTTAAAGACTTATCAATCAGTCACACCATCTTGAATATCGTCACAGAAGACAAAAACTTGCACCTATTTTATCCAATACCCTTTTCAAACAAACTTTTCCAAATAGTGCATTCTAACAAAAAGCATTAGAAACACTAGGCCACTTTACTAACTGCACGATTTCATCCGTAAACATTAATAAACAACATTTTCATAGGCAACTCTCATTAGCAGAACTCCTTTATATGTATTAGTATTGCTTAGTATGTAATTTTTTTTCATCTTGCATTTTAAAGCATGCTTTTATGGTGCTTCAACTACACATGACTCATTTTCCTGTCACTGTGTCTAACGTGTGTAAAGTGAACATTCAACTTTTCCTGTCTTTAATCAGTAAATATGTTGTGCACTGTGATTTTTAAAATCATGCTACATCAACTCTATACAATCTCCTCTCGTGCTGCTCCAGCGATTTTCTCTGGATTTTGTGCCTTGTGATAGCTGCAGTTCTATGATGCTTTTCTCCCCTCTCATATCAGTTCCCTGTTAAAATCCTTCACTTCGTGTCCGTTTTGTAGACGAAATTGTTAGGAGTTGGCTGTGAGTATTAGCTCTTAAGTGTTTGTTAGACTTTAGACTTATCTCCGCTTCTACTACGCCTGCGTGTGATACTCCCACCTCAGTAGCGAGTGCGGTTGTGCCTGTGAGTTAAAAATATTCTGTCTTTTTTCACCCTTCCCTTGGTGCATTTCACTATACTAGTTTCCAGCTCGACTATTCTCCAACGCCTTGTCTTATGTCCTTTCACCACATACCTCCACCCTCTCCTCATCTGTCATCCACTATCTGCTTGGGGAGGGGGCAATTCCATAAAGTCATTCACACACTTACTGCAAATACCTTACTACAAAACTTAAAACAATTAGGGTTCAAAGAATTCTCTGTAGTGCTAACTCACTACTTGTAGTGCCTCAGTGCACGACCAAATTGTACGCTGGTTGTGCTAGCAAAATCTGAAATTCACTTCCATGCAGTCTCCAGCTGCTCCCTCTTTTCTGACCTTCAAGAAATATTTCAAATAGCTTTTAGTGAACAGCTGTTCTAACTAGGCCTGGGCGAATTTGTAATAACACCGGTAAAATTCATGAAATTTCTCAATTGTGTGTTATGCGAAATTGACTAAATTTCTCAACCTTTTTTAGTGTTCAAATTCGCAATGACATTTTGAATGTTTTGTTAAGCTTTAATAGTCACTCGGCCATCAGGAATTAGTGAAGCGCTGCTATCATCACTTTTCCCATGAGAATATTTTTATTAACAGGACAATGTTGAGTTAGGGCAGCAGTTAATAAAGTTTTTTGTTCACAGTGAAACCTTCTTCAGTAGGGGAGGGTGGATGACTTTTCAATACCAGGCAAATGGTTTTTGATGGTTGGGATTTGTAGCTGATGATGTAATGGTGATGCTGAGTTGTTAAATTACAACAAAAGACAACGTGATAAAGGGAATGCTTGAATCAATATAAGCTATGGTTAATCGCTTGGGCTGCATTCCAGGCCATAGTTTTTCACCTGATATATAGAGACCAGCCACATGCAATATTCCTTCTCCAACGGAAACAATTAATTTTTAACTGCCAGGCCAGCTCCTCTTGGCTCGACCACATGACTGGTACCGGTTTGAGCGGGCATGGTGGGCATCCTTGTCTGCTTCCTCTAAGGTCTAATTTTTATTTTATTTTTTAAAGTTTTTTATTGAAGTCCAAAAACTGCAATATATTAAATACATTAAAACCAATACATCCATAAAAAGAGAATACCTTTGGGCATAATATTGAATTTCCAAAAGTTAATAGATAATATGTAGCGCATTAGGAAATCAGGGACAGATACAAAACAAAACAATAGACAAAATAGATTTTTTAACCACATACATAAGACAGTGGCCCCTCCTAATCTTAATCAAAATCAAAATAGGTAGCCCAGATTTTTTTGAACTTCCTAAGACCCCCCACACGTAGTGCATAAGTGCGTTTACTTCTTTTAACCGCTTTCATCTTATGGGCCCACTCTAGGACAGAAGGAATCAAATCGGTACGCCACCTTTGCAATAAAAGTGATCTAGCTACTGCCATTGCAATGTATAAAAATTTAACCAATTGGTCAGGAAGGAGAAGATCTGGATCAAAACCAATAATAATTAACAAATCATTCACTGCTAATTGAATACAACATTCAGTTTCCAAATAACAGAAAATGTCTTCCCAGAACTTCTGATTCCTAGGGCAATGCAACATAATATGCGACCAATTCGCTGAAGGATGGTTAATACAGCGAAAGCATTGTGCTGAATGATTGGCATACATTTTTGAAAGGGAAAGAGGGGTTCGGTAAAGTTGCCATTTACTAAAAAACAGCATCCTTTGCCAATTCGCACCTCTTAGCGTACTGAAATTAAGTTTATTAATAACTGACCACAAATTGGCAGAAATTTCTAAGTCTTCATGATCCATCCACTTTTTAAGTGCCTTCTGTCCAAGATCCAGGCCCCTAACCAGAGCTAAACGCTTTTTCCATGACCCCAAAAGAATAAAATCATTAACAATCAATTGCAACATTTTGGTCATAGTCAACCATCTTCCATTCCTCAGAAAATCTGACTTTACAGAATCCTACAGAGGCCCACTTTAAAATGAGTTCTGAGGATTGTGTAATACCTGCTAATGGTAGAATGCCAAATAGTAACGTGGCCGAATTAATTACAGGGATGGAATATCTTTTATAGAGCGGCTGCCGTTTTTTGAAAAGCCAATGAAGACACTTATAACGAACCAGTTTAGGGGATTTGAAAATTAACAAAGGGGAATGGATCTGGCTTTCCTTACACATTAGATCCATAAAACTATTAATAAAAAGATTTGACTGTAGTTGAGGTTTAAATCTAGATAGATACTGTGCAAAATAAGCATAGTAATAATCCCTGAGATTAGTAAGAGCGAAGCCTCCCTTGTCCAATTCTTCATATAAAGTGCTAAGTGCTATTTGTGATGATTTTTTTGCCCAAAGAAAATCTGTAAACATTGACTCTACTTGGGTAAAAAAGGAGCCCGATAAAATACACGGAATGGTTGAAAATAGAAAATTTAACAGAGGAAGAATAGACATTTTAATCAAAGCCACCCAACCCAGGATGGATAAAGGGAGAGAGTTCCAACGTAAAAACAAGGCCTGAGTTTTTCGAAGAAGCGGTATAAAATTCAGGTGATATAGGTCGCTACCACTTTCGGAAAAATATACCCCAAGATATCTCTTAGGTTTAGTGTTTACGCAGGAAAGAATATCGGGGTGCAGATCCAGGCTTGCTCCTCCATATTGTAAAATTTCGGTTTTCCTTTTATTGATGCGATACCCACCTAAAACCTCAAAATCCTCAAAGACCTGAAAAACTTTAGCCTGAACCTTTATGTCAGGTTTGATAATAAGCATGATATTGTCAGCGTATAATTTCAATTTCGACATAGATGGAATTGGGGGACGAATATCAGCACAGTTCCTTATTGCTATTGCCAACGGTTCGATAAAGAAAGCAAATAAGACTGGCGATAAAGGGCACCCTTGCCTTGTGCCCCATTTTACTTTGACCAGCCCGGCCACCGAAGAGTTGATAATTACATTGGCTTCAGCGTTGATATATAAATTATGGATCAGGGCCGTAATCTTGATGTTGATTAAACTGAAGTGATAACAATTTGGTGACATTTTTATAGTCTGAGTTTAACAACGTTATCGGACGATAGGAATTCGGATCCTCGCTGTTCTTACCTTTTTTCAGGAAACTAACTATGTTGCCTTTTCTAAAAGACTCTGGTATTTCCCCCCCCCCCCTCCAACATAGAGTTTACTAAATGAAGAAAGAAATCCGCAACGGAACTAAAAAAGACTTTAAAAAATTCAGGCGGAAACCCATCCGGGACGCGGGCCTTTCCATTTGGCAAATTCTTAATGACCCCCTCCAGCTCTTCCATAGTGAAGGGGCTGGCCATAGATAGTTTTTCCAATTCCGAGAGTATCGGTAATCCATTATTCTGCAGAAATCTTTCTAACAAGGTCATATCCACAGTCTGTTGTTGGCCATAAATGGACTCATAATGCTGAAGCATTATTTCCCCAATTTTAACTGGGTCATCGGTACGCAAGGCAGTTAAAGGGCATTTTAGCGCGTTGATCTGATTTAAGGCCACCTGTTCCCTAGCCTGCCAAGTTAAAAACCTGCCCGTAAAATTACATTCCTCATATGCTTTTTGGCGGTATTGTTGAAAAGAGACTTCACTCTGAGTGTAATAATTGGCACTGAGTTCATGCTTAGCCTGATCCAGCTGGAGCCGGTTAAACACAGAGGGGTTATTAAGAAAGGCAGAGTAGGACACTTGGACCTTCTTCTCCAAGATTCTCTTATCTTCCCTAACTTTTTTTACAATTTCTGCATCTTTTCCAATAATTAACCCCCGGACAAAGGTCTTAAGTGTGTCCCAGACCACACTTAGGGGTGCAGACTCACTATTTTGTGATAAAAAATCCTTAATCTCTGTCCCAATAAAACCCACCCAGTCCTCTTCATTAAAATATTGTCTATTCATCGACCATCTTTTAGAGGCCCTAACGCAATTTCCTAATTGTACCTCTAGCACCAACATGGCATGATCACAGAATCCATTGTATAGGAATCTCTGCTGGCTAAAGCACAATTTCCGAGAAACCAAGAAAAAATCAATGCGTGACGAGGTACGGAATCTACCTGACCAACAAGTATACGCTATTTTGGTTGGAAAGGCCGTTCGCCCTGGATCCTGTAGGTCCAAAGTTACACCATACTGTTGAAGGGTTCTTAAGACTTTAGATTTCAACTGCTTTTTAGCCCGCACTGAGGAGTCTATTTTAGAATTCATTAGAACATTAAAATCGCCGTCCAGAATCAGCTCACCGGGTACCTGAATTAGGGACTGAAACAGATCCTCATAGACCTTAGGGTTATCCTCAACTGGGGCATACATGCTGACAAAAGTTATCGGTCTCTGTCTCTGTCTGAGAATGCAGGTAACCCAACACCAACAACCATATTGATCTTTATCAAAATTAACAACCTCCGCCTGAAGTCTTTTACTTAAAAATACTGCTGTCCCTCTGTAGGAAGCAGAAGACAAAAACAATCCCCTATAAGCTGCCCAGGACCTAAACATAGAGAAATCAGATAGCTTTACAGCTGGTATATGGGTCTCTTGTAAAAAAATCACAGACGGGTTTTCTGTTTAATCCATGATTCAATTGCCCGCATTTTTGTTTTATTATTGAGACCATTAACACTAAAAGAAACCACTTTCAGCAATTCCTTACTGGCCATAGTTAAGACCAAACCAAAGCTTAAACCCCCTAAGCATCTTACCCAGAGTCAAGCTAACAAATGGATGTATAAAACCTGAATGAATTTTGCAAAAAAAGGGCTTCATTTTTTCCCCTTATGCTTCCATCCCACCCATTGTGACTCCACCCCCCGAAATGTGGTAACCCCACCACCAAACATACTAACCACATTTCACCCCCCCATCTAACCTGGATGTCATGTAATTACACCCAAGTGATCTTACCCCCCCCCAGCAATGCAGAAAAACCCATCTATTAATTATGCAAGCAAGCGTGCTCTGTAAAAGGTAGAGCCCCACTATGATCAGGTGGCAGCTTGACAAACAACTTAATCTTGATCAGACCTTCCAGTGAGAGAAGCAAGAGGCAAGTAAGGTTACCCCCTCTAACCCCCAATCTGATGACCATGGCAGTTATGATAAAACAAGCATTTCCATCTAAGCCCTGGAACCCTGCGAGATCTCTTTTAATAATTCCTGGGCTTCATCCAGGTCGGAAAACATGAAAAATTTGCCCTTAACCAAGACCCTCAATTTAGACTGTTGGGCGATAGATGCTTGCGCCCCATTTGCTTTAAATAGATGGCGAATCTTCACAAATTGTTTTCTCCTATGTGCCGCCGCAGCAGTCATATTGGAGAAAATGCGACATTTTACAGTTTTGTTCACTACAAACTGTCTCTGTTGAATTGCTTTAGACAGTATTCTCTCTTTCACACGATAGTCTGCAAAGTTTAATAATATTGTCCGTGGAATCGTAGAATTAGGAAATAGACAGGCAGGAACACTATGAGCCCTGGTAATGGTCAGATCGCCTTCGAACTCCGGGATGACCCTTTGTTTAATAAATGAGTTGACCCACTGCAGGGTTTTGGAGCCCTCAATTCCTTCTGGAATTCCGACTATCCAGAGATTGGACCTCCGAGAATGATTTTCTAACTCCTCCAATTTGTTCTCGAGAACATGCTTGGTTTTGGCAGCTGCTTTGGCTTCTCCCATTACAATGGACATCTGGTCCTCTAGTACTGAAATCCTGGCTTCTGCCTCCCGAAGTTTAATTGGGAAACTTGACATTGTCTCTTCAATTTTCATTAATCGTTGGTGAAGAGAAGCAAGTTCAGCTTTCTGGGATCTCTTCAGCTCACGGACTTCTTCCAAGATTAAGTTAAGCATATCTTTGACACCAATCTGAAGTTCGCCCGCTGGCTCCATATTAGGACTAGAAATAACATGAGGAGGATTAACAATGGAAGAAGAAGAGCTCCCTACCTTTATCCCCTCAGGAGACATCGAGCCATTCAAAGGTGTCAGTTCTTGCAGAGAGACCCGGGGGTGTATCGGTGTCAAAGCTTGAGTTATCGGTGAACCGGGGGCACTAGAGGCAACAACAACCTGACCGGATGTTTCTGATGTTTATAGTGGCCCCGCTTGTTTAATTGTATGAAGATCAGAATTCAGATTACCTTGCAAGCTTTCCTGACTAATAGGGGCAAGGTCCAAGTTTGCTACAGGTGCAAGGGCCGAAGGCACTATAACTCCTGAAGGTTCCTTAAAATATTTCATGGCTGGGCTGAGGCTGAGGCTGGAGCCTAGAGAGGGAGATTGCAGCGTTGCTTTTTTCGAAATAATGCAAATTGTTTTGCTTCTTTTATCTCTTTCGCCTTTTTGGGCCCTTTGGCCCCCGCATTAACCTGTAAAGATGTTGCTGGCGAGGTTGCAGCTGCATTCTTATCTGCCATGCCCACCGTTCCTGCCTGTTCTAAGGGAGAGACAAAGGATAGCTCCTCCTCTTCTGAGCTCTCAAGTGTAGTATCCAATCCAAATAAATTGGGGGCGTTCTCCTTACTAGCCAATCGGGCTAGCTCTTTAGCCTCTTTTGCCTGAGCTCAGCGGGTTTTAACCTTTAGGCGGGCATTGAGCAGCTTTCCCATTCTGACCGTTGCACCTCTGGCCCCCCTTACAGATTCCCGGTATGAACTGATAGTACTTATAAATTGTGCTTCAATTATAGTTCTTTTATAAAATCTCTCCCTAGAAAATATAGCTGAGCCACAGAAGCTATGAAGCGGTAAAGCGTGAAGTTAATAACACACACAAAGGAAGCATGGCGGAGACACCTTGTGTAGATGGGGGACAGAATAAAAAATCTATTCAGCTCTCCTGATGACAACCTCCTAATGACAGCAGGCTATGCAAGCTGCGCCGATACTGTGAGTTGCTGACAGCGCTATAACAAAGTGTTTCAGGTGAGCTAATCCGTATATCGCTTACCGCTTTTGTTGCTTTCTACATCTTAAGCAGAAGCTGAATTCCATGAGAAGGTGGTGATGGCGTCTGTGGTGCTTCAAGGCTTTGAATAAGTGAGAGGAACAGGAGCAAAAGTGCTAAAAAACACTAATCAAACCTTACAAATAGATAGAAGTACTTTCCACCGCTTTGCCGTGTAGAACAGCTTTTACTATTATTATTACTGCTGTTCTCGCAGCCCTCAGTGCGTCTGCAGTGCTTGAAAAAGCTGCTTGCCAAAGCTGCAGAACTTCAGAGCTCTTCTTCTTGCCGCCACACAATTAAACAAGTGGAGATGCCTTTCGCGTTTTGCGCTTTCTCTCCTTGATTAAAACTGCCGTGCTGCTGCCTCTCAGTGGCGGCAATGACCCGTCATCTTGCTCCTCCTCGTAGATCAAATTGGCCGCAACCTCCCTCTCCTACTCCTCACCTGCTGTGTGCTCCGTCCCGCCAGGGGGGCATAACCGCTTCCATCAAAAAATACTCGGGCGGTTAAGCAGGGGGAAAGAGCACCAGGGCAGAAAAAGAGCGCTCCGCTCCGCTGCTAAATCCAAGGAACAGCCGCAAGCCGCAATCACTCAACGGGGCTCACAGGAACGATAACGCCAGCCCGCCGGACGCCAGCACGCCAAGAACGATCCACCATTGCTGGGGGCGGGGCAAAGATCACCTGTGGCTACGCGGAGGCGTGATACTCTGCAGCCATCCCTCTAAGGTCTAATTGAAACAAAATATTTTATAAAGTTCTATTTCTTTTCTGTTTTCTGCTTTATGTATACTATACTTTAAAAATAACAAAAAATGTACTTTGTGTAAAATTTTGAAAAAATATGGTATCAGAATAATGTAATTAAATATTACCTCATAAAAATACCATGTCCTAAGTATACTTTACAAAAATATTATGCCTTCGTATTTAATAATGGAAAAGTTATACAATATTTTTTAAAACAATATTTAGAACACCATATTTCTGACCAACGTGATTTTTGCTAATGATTCTCACATGCAACCTTTGAAACTACCTTGCGTGGATGGACTGTTTTGAAACTATTTTCTTGAGAAATTTCCAATAAGAGTACTTGTGTATTTCCAGATGTCAGTTTCTCTCAATGTCAGTTATAGATCAAGTTTCCCAGGTACCTACTAATTCGTTGACTCCAGTGCTGCATTGTAGAGAACTGTTTTTTAAAAGATTATAAGAATGGTTATGCAGTAGGGTGACAGCAATGCACATGCAAATGTAGGCGGCAAGGGGAACAATATCATTTTGCGAAAGTACGCAAAATAGCCAGAAAATTACATGAAATTATATATAATTACACAAAATGCAAAACCAGCATTCTATGCCCCAAAAATTTACAAGAAATGCAGGTTCCTCAAACAGCAGCCACTAGTGTTCATTTCGCGTTGTTCCTGTGTGCTCATTCCTAATTTGTACTGCAAACAACATGTAATTATGTGACATGGCATAATAGCCTAATTTTGGATATTTCACATAACAAGCATAACATGAAATCTTCGAAATTACATAAGATTAATACAGTGTAACAACATTTTTTGCCCGGTCTACTGTTCTCCTGAAGCTTCACGAAAGTAAGTGAAGCTTGAACGGAAACTGATTTCAAATATCACATCATAGTTTGAACTACAATTATGTGTCACGTGTATGACAATTTAGTGACTTTTTGGAATAAATGGTACAATTATGTTAGAGAAAGTAAGCTTATTTTGGTTGAAATTTGTTGGGGCTGTGATCCCAAAGGGTTTTGTGAAAATACAAGAGATAATAATGAGAACGAGTATATAAGAGGGACTGCAAATCAAATAAGGTAGTTAATACCAACTTTAAAACAGAAGAAAAGCCAATAGATCTGGTTTTTGCTTAGTGAAAAGCTTTCTGAGTCATGGCTATGGCAGTAAGCAAGGAGTGCTTGGTCATCATGTTGTGAATAAGGGAGATTATGGGCTCTACTGGGTTAGGTAACATGTTTTGTGAGCTGGAAAGAAGAAAGTCACTCTGCAGGGAGAAACATGCGTTGTGTCTATGATGGTGTATCAGCAGGGATGTGACCTAGCTCATAAATTTAAGACAGCACTGATAGCCCGACATTTTCACATATCCCTGAGGTTCAGACCTCACAGCAGAGCTACTGCTCCTTTACACAGATGTCATGAACTGAGACCTGCACTCAGTTTCCACAAATTCTTGTGGCACAGGTCTCAGACAGTAAAGGCTTCCCATGTTTACACAATTGTATGTAAAATTATCTAGGTCAAAAATATTCTGGATCGAAAATATGGAGGCCTATTTATCGATGACCAAAAAATCTAGAAGGGAAGTGCATATAGATATGAATTGTTCCTAGCTCCACATGTACAATATATATATATATATAGTCAAGCTACTTATATGTGAAGTTAAGTATAATAAGCCTATATTTACTTATAAATGCTTACCTTCTTAATTCTCAATATTTAGGCTTTGATTGTTTGGCCACACAATATCATTCAGCCGATATTCTTGAGGAATACAGCTTCCACAGGTCTCCAAGACTTAGAGCCTGATTTAGATCTTCCCAGACGGGCATACCATACCACACCACAGGATATAATGGGATTTGTACTTTGGCGGATGGATATCCATCACCGTTGTGACGGAGTAACTCATCCACCAAGATCTAAATTAGGCCCTTACATCTCAGGTAGCTAAATAATTCCCCAATTCACATTGATATCATATCTTCAGGCTTTAGCTTCAAGAAATTTCTCATTTCTGAAAAGGTCACATTTCTGTTACCAAATGTAACAAGTCATCTAAAGATTGTTTGAAAGGACTGAGGTTGTAAAGTGTGAATTTATACGAACATGAGCTTAGAAAGCTTGTGTCTGACCTAATCTTTCTTACACTGGTGGTTTAAAAGTAGCTCAGCTGAACACCATCCAATTGCATGAAGTGATCACAGCCATTCATATCAGCATTTGAAATAAATAAATAAAGCATGGTAAGGGCTGTCATCCAAGCAACAATATCATGCTTTATAAAAACACTAGCCGCATAATTTCAGATTTTTTTTATAGACATGCTCATCTGTTGTGTACAGATTAAGTACTTAAATATACAGATATTCACAGTGTAGCCAAGCATATTCATACTTTTAGTCAATGGCAATCTGATAAGATACTGCCATATATATATTTTTTGTTTTTTTACCGTCACTTATACAATACTTTAACTCTAGTGGTGCTAATGTACCATTTCATTCAAAGATAAAAAGCAATCATGAGGCGATCTAAAGGAAGAATGTGACATAATGATATTGATATATTCCGTAGACAGCCTTTTGAATTATAAATGGGGAGGACATGTAAATGAAGCGGGATGATAGTAGAAGATTTGGGTGATATAAATTCTGAGATGTCAATATATAAGGGAAATGTGCAATGCTGAATATAGATATAACGCTTTTATAGCCAAAGAGAGAACTGTTAAATGAAGGGTTAAGAGTGTTTAAAAAGTAAGAAAAAGGGCAAAAGAATAATAATGAAGATAAGAGTGTGACATATCACGGAGGAACCTTCAGCATGTAGAAAAGAAGGAAACCCAAAATGGAACAATCGTAGCAATAGAAAGAAATGAGAGAGGTGAAGAGAGGTAATAGACGTGTTCACTAAAGACGGACAAAAGGGAGGTATGAGGCGGGTGGGGGGCTTCGGGAAATCGGATCGGAAAGATCTAGTGGCCCTTAGAGAGAGAACTCGACTAAGATGTGCCTGTGACAGACCAGCCCTGGGGCTCAGGATGGGGCTTACCTGCAGCTATCTTTTATGCTTTGGTTTGTGTTTTTGACATATAGTGCTAAGCCAGGCTCAGCACTGGCTAGCATTTCTATGTTTTCTGGCGTAGTCATGTCTACTCAGCTGTTTCGTAAGAAAAGTATCTGGAGGAGTGAGTGTACTTTCACATGCTGTACTATCATGAAATGTCAGAAACGTCCCCTGTACTCAAAATCAAATCATTAACAAAAAATAAATATGCCAAAGAGCCAAAAAAAACGATATTGAAGCCAGGTGACCGACAACGCAGAACTAAAGCCAGTCCCAGGGGCCTGGACGTTTACAAAACGGAGCTGAGCTTATCTGATGCGTTTATTGAAGCAATCTGTCTGTGCGTTGTGTGGGCCTTTGCTTAATTCAACACTTGTTTCCAATATGTAGCAATAATGTCACACCAATATAATTGTTTGTCGGTCTTCAAATTCTCTAGTTTCCTTAGAGACCCAGCAGGGCTTACATTGACTAGCACCATGAATGCAAAATATTAATTTGATGCACTATTTGCCCGTTACACTGATCAAAGATCACATTTATTAAAAAAAAAAAAGTGTGTAGCACTGAAAGCAAACCTATATTTTTCTTTTATAATTTCACCTTCTTGTAGCTCTCAAGTAACTTCTGTTTCACTGAGTGCATTTAACTATTGGGGGCATTTTTAAGTAAGTATTCCGATTTCTACTTTTATGATAAGTTGTGAATAATTTAGGCAATCTTTAAACTTTGAGTAACAATCCAACGTTTTAATGACCTGTTGCAGTGAGCAAATCTAGAAAATAAATCAATGTGGCGCATTAAGCCCCACCTTTGTGGAAAAGGTAGAAGAAACGGCACAAGGCATAAGCGATAAGCAAACCATTGACATTAGTGTACTCAGTTATTTATGTTATAGTTTGTGATCATCTACTATGTTAACGCATTGCTATGTTAACGTTTTGCCATCTATTACTTAATTTGCAGGGCCATCATCTGGACTGTTGGGCCAAAACCCATTTAAGAATATCTTGCATTGTGGTCAGAATCTTGCTTCTAATTCTATTATCTGCTGGATTTGCTTGTGTCAGCCCACCCGTTTAATAATAGTTTGGATAATTCGTCTGCACCCTCTCTAGGGCTGTTGCCAGTAGTTCATGAGAAAACACCTTGTTCTTATTATTTTGCCTTGTAGGGTTATGTTCACAGGCTCTGTCTTTTTTGGCAGGTGTTCTGCTCATGAAAAATTAGACGTAATTAGTACAGATGAATTTGTGTTGTTGCTTCAGCCACAAAAATGGCTTGCACAGCTACAACAAATAGCTTTGCTGGTACAGTTCTCCCTAGTTTTTCATCTAACTAGAAATGAGTTTGTCGAAATATTTTCAGCCTGCAATTTGTTTATTAAAACGGCCCTACTTAGAGAATCATTCTTGAAATGAGGCAGTGAATGAATACTTCCTGGTACATAGGGATTGCAACAAAACTGGAGATAGTTGTAGCAGCACACGCAATTTTTTACACCACCATTCATTTGCATGCAGCATAAATTTAAAGGGTGCTAACTTTTCACAAAAAATGGAAAGCCTGTTCTCTAATGGTGGAAGGTAAGCAGGCTAGACTAGCCATCAATAAAGGAAGGTAGTGTCACTTCAGAGTGAGTACCAACAGGAATGCCTACTGAGGCAGTCCGTCTGCGCATAATGCCTGCATTCTAAGGTTGCTTTGCTTGTCAGGCAGATACGGCTTCGGCTTTCATTCCTGAACGAGACTGCATGCAAACGGTATTGGTTGTTCTTCAGGGTAGTTAAGGGCAGACATGCGTCTGAGGCATGCCTGAACAGTCCCCGGGAAGTTACAACTGTTTAGAGAAGAGAAACAAAAGGAAAAGTAATAAAAGGGGTCTTTTATCTGCTCTTTGTAGTAAACTCCACTGTTTTGAATTTCCCAGAATTGTTCCAGACCTGTTCTGTGTCTGTGACATCACCGTGTTCTGTAAAAAAAAATGCCTGATTATAAAGAGCGAGCTATTCGGTTAAACTGTGCATTTAATTAAAAAGAACAAACTCCCTCTTGTTATCTTGTAAAGTGCCCAGCGCACTGCAGATTGTCTGACCCCCACACTTAAACAACTGGCTTCCCATCAGTTTCAAAGATAAAAGCCCGCCATATTCACGGGAAGTCTGTAAATGTCAACAGGCGGGCCTCACAGGCCTAATTCCACTGGCTTCTTTGCTACCCTTTCTAAGTGGGTCTAGGGCTTAACTACTGGAAATCACGTCCTTGAGAGTTTCGACGTTTCACGTACTTTCCATAAGTTTATTATTTCTGCTCACATTAAGTTCAAATATACTAGTTTTGTAGTTCTAAATCATTATGCATGGCATTAACATTAGTGCTCATGAAAAGTGCTCTAATATTTTCAAGTCGAGTTTGCGCTATATCAAATTGCAAAAAACTGGTATTACTGTTAGCTAAAACATACTCATCGACGGACTGAATAAATAATACAATGAAATCAAAAGTAATAGGAAAAAATATATAAATAGAGCATAGTGCCCCAGTAGTCCCTGGCGCTGCAGGGGCAACTTTTTGTGCGGATTTGCATGTGGTACACTAGCCGAATGCCATCACTCACAGTTAGGTAAGCCAATGGCTGAAATGGACTGACCCTATGTCCTATGCAGTATGCTGTGGTCGGCAGAAGCAAAATGAGAATGACAGTTTAGTGACAAATGGATGAAGAGGTATGGCCGAAAGCTCCTCTATATATGTTTTCCTATATGCATGTATTTTTATTTAGGACTTTATGAGACTGGTGACACACTAAAGTTGTTTGGAGGTCAGACCTAAAAAACATCCAAAAAAAGGTTTGTTTTTAAGAGACAATCTACATGTCTCTGTCGTACATATGAACAGCCATGTAAGCTGTTATGTTTATTGCTATATCATTTGTTTTAGAGATGTCATATTGCTCGCCCACATAAGCAACTCTATGAATATTGTGTGACTTCCTGGCTCTGGGATGAATTTATGATTTGGTAGTGCTATGTTACCTTTGCATGTATGTGCAGCAGTGTGGTTTTCTGCACAGTTTGCTCTGTATGGTGTTTCAATGCTTCAGCTGTGCAAGCCTCCTGGGATGCATGACTGGCCTCAGCCTCTTTCTCCAGCATTGAATCTTTCATAGATTCACATGCTTGAATCTTCCCTGTCGTCATTGTGGAAGTCTCACGGTATTAGAAATATAGTAGTATAAAAGAAAAATTCAATGTAAGCCAATACAAAGGTAATTATACTTTGGTAACCCATCACCATCTTTATATGGTCCAAATGTCAGCCAATGAGATGCCAGCCCTGAGATCACAATACCCTGCAGAGCCACCAGTGGTGAGCTTTTGACATTTCTATTCATCTCAGTATTTCTCTGGAAAGAGGTATTGTTATTTTCTTCATTTGGAAAGATGTCTGAGGGCTCTAAGAAGAGGTTATTCAGACCCTGCAGATCTTGTGGGAAGGCTAGACTGTTCTCTGAGGACCCCCACATAGAGTGTTTATATTGCATATATCCTAAACATGTTCCCATGGAGTGTAAGCATTGCAGGACTTTCTCTGCCAAAACTCTAAAAGACAGAGACACGTTTACTTCAGTCTGGTTCAGAGGCTGAAGATGCTGATTCTACTCCAAAAAGAAAGCTAGAGCCTACTGTTACTAAAGCTGACTCTAAAAAACCGAAAGTCAGTAAAACCAAGGACAAGGTGCCAGAATTACTGCCTCCTGAAGGCTTTTCTAAGAAGTCTTCTTCCTCAGTGCCACACACTCCTCATAGAAAATCTGTGGAGAAAAAGGCCCCGTCGACTGACCCGTCGGTGGCAGCCTCGTCGAGAGCAGCGCATTCATCTTCACTGACAGTGTCGACGACAGTTACTCCGACCACGACGATAGCGTAGTCAATGGCAGGAACTTCAACTCTGACGACGGCCTCGTCAGTGGCCATCACGGTGACGGAATCCGCGGCGGCAGCTCCATCGACAACAGCGTCAACGACTGCCTCGTCGACGATGGTATTCAAGTGTTCAAATATACAAAGCTCGTTGATGACCATTAAACTAAAGAGGTTTCCACCGTCGACAGGCTCGTCGACGGAGAGAAAAAGGTTCTCAGTACTACCTGATTCAGGAAGATTTACTTCAGATTTGGCATCCTGGAGCAAAGTCTCGCCACTACCACCTTCTCCTCTGTTAGAAATGCAGGAATCAGAGGAGGATGGTTCTTTTGGACGTGCGTATAGTCCCTCTCAGCTCAAGGTGAAATGCCAAGACACGGATGAGGAAGACTATCAAGACAAAACTGAATATTTGCAAGAGGATTTCTCTTATAAAGATCGTCCTCCATCAAGATCACGGAGGTACGAATCTTTTTAAGACACTTATGAGTATGAGGATGAGGAGGATATTCCTCCACTGTCCAAAGAATATACTATTTCAGTGCCAATCTCGTTGGTTACGGATCTGAGGCACATGATTAAGGACTATTAGAAACGCTTTTCGGAAGCAAATGCTTCTTTACCTAACACCCCAAGTAAGACACAGAGCGCACCCTCTGTTGAGAAGGCAGAGCCACCCCACCACAAGCCTCACAGAAGACATGTCCTTCGACAGTAATAGCTATCAGGGATGACTATATAGAAAGCGATGTTGAAGAAACCAGAAGAGGGAGAGCTGACGCAGGATGAAGAGCCTGTGGGTGACAAATGGGATCAGTACATTGCTCTGTCATCTCCTTCACCTTCACCTTCCCCAGCAAAATCTCCCCGGAAGATATCGGAGGGTTCCACAAGTTAATGGAGCGAGCCTCAAAAAGGTTTGATCTACCTCTTCCGGTGAAACAGGCAGACTGTTTCTTATATGATTTCAAAGATTCGGCTAGAAAGTCAATTTGGACCATCCCATTGGTAAGCTATATATGGGAGGAAGGTCTAAAAATTATGAGAAATCCAGCTTCTACTTCGGCATCAGTTCCGAGAATGGAGAAGAAATATAAAGCTGCAGAATCGTCTCCGGCATGTCAGATAGGTCATCCTAGACCGGAATCAGTGGTCATGCAAGCAGCGCAGAGGCACTCTAGAAACCTGGCCGCTACATGTTCCCCTCCATCAGACAAGGAAGGTAGAAAACTAGATGGCACAGTAAATAATTTGCGGTTATGGCAGCCGCGTCCATCAAGGCATCAAATGCTTTAGCCATAGTAAGCCGATATGACAGATAAATGTGGACTGACTTAGCGCCTTTTCTATTTCACCTTCCTGATGATAAGACGACAGTTACTCCGACCACGACGATAGCGTAGTCAATGGCAGGAACTTCAACTCTGACGACGGCCTCGTCAGTGGCCATCACGGTGACGGAATCCGCGGCGGCAGCTCCATCGACAACAGCGTCAACGACTGCCTCGTCGACGATGGTATTCAAGTGTTCAAATATACAAAGCTCGTTGATGACCATTAAACTAAAGAGGTTTCCACCGTCGACAGGCTCGTCGACGGAGAGAAAAAGGTTCTCAGTACTACCTGATTCAGGAAGATTTACTTCAGATTTGGCATCCTGGAGCAAAGTCTCGCCACTACCACCTTCTCCTCTGTTAGAAATGCAGGAATCAGAGGAGGATGGTTCTTTTGGACGTGCGTATAGTCCCTCTCAGCTCAAGGTGAAATGCCAAGACACGGATGAGGAAGACTATCAAGACAAAACTGAATATTTGCAAGAGGATTTC
Organism: Triturus cristatus; assembly: GCF_964204655.1. NCBI lineage: Eukaryota > Metazoa > Chordata > Amphibia > Caudata > Salamandridae > Triturus > Triturus cristatus. The sequence continues at coordinate 320,913,827 of NC_140581.1, forward strand.
TCTTATAAAGATCGTCCTCCATCAAGATCACGGAGGTACGAATCTTTTTAAGACACTTATGAGTATGAGGATGAGGAGGATATTCCTCCACTGTCCAAAGAATATACTATTTCAGTGCCAATCTCGTTGGTTACGGATCTGAGGCACATGATTAAGGACTATTAGAAACGCTTTTCGGAAGCAAATGCTTCTTTACCTAACACCCCAAGTAAGACACAGAGCGCACCCTCTGTTGAGAAGGCAGAGCCACCCCACCACAAGCCTCACAGAAGACATGTCCTTCGACAGTAATAGCTATCAGGGATGACTATATAGAAAGCGATGTTGAAGAAACCAGAAGAGGGAGAGCTGACGCAGGATGAAGAGCCTGTGGGTGACAAATGGGATCAGTACATTGCTCTGTCATCTCCTTCACCTTCACCTTCCCCAGCAAAATCTCCCCGGAAGATATCGGAGGGTTCCACAAGTTAATGGAGCGAGCCTCAAAAAGGTTTGATCTACCTCTTCCGGTGAAACAGGCAGACTGTTTCTTATATGATTTCAAAGATTCGGCTAGAAAGTCAATTTGGACCATCCCATTGGTAAGCTATATATGGGAGGAAGGTCTAAAAATTATGAGAAATCCAGCTTCTACTTCGGCATCAGTTCCGAGAATGGAGAAGAAATATAAAGCTGCAGAATCGTCTCCGGCATGTCAGATAGGTCATCCTAGACCGGAATCAGTGGTCATGCAAGCAGCGCAGAGGCACTCTAGAAACCTGGCCGCTACATGTTCCCCTCCATCAGACAAGGAAGGTAGAAAACTAGATGGCACAGTAAATAATTTGCGGTTATGGCAGCCGCGTCCATCAAGGCATCAAATGCTTTAGCCATAGTAAGCCGATATGACAGATAAATGTGGACTGACTTAGCGCCTTTTCTATTTCACCTTCCTGATGATAAGACGACAGTTACTCCGACCACGACGATAGCGTAGTCAATGGCAGGAACTTCAACTCTGACGACGGCCTCGTCAGTGGCCATCACGGTGACGGAATCCGCGGCGGCAGCTCCATCGACAACAGCGTCAACGACTGCCTCGTCGACGATGGTATTCAAGTGTTCAAATATACAAAGCTCGTTGATGACCATTAAACTAAAGAGGTTTCCACCGTCGATAGGCTCGTCGACGGAGAGAAAAAGGTTCTCAGTACTACCTGATTCAGGAAGATTTACTTCAGATTTGGCATCCTGGAGCAAAGTCTCGCCACTACCACCTTCTCCTCTGTTAGAAATGCAGGAATCAGAGGAGGATGGTTCTTTTGGACGTGCGTATAGTCCCTCTCAGCTCAAGGTGAAATGCCAAGACACGGATGAGGAAGACTATCAAGACAAAACTGAATATTTGCAAGAGGATTTCTCTTATAAAGATCGTCCTCCATCAAGATCACGGAGGTACGAATCTTTTTAAGACACTTATGAGTATGAGGATGAGGAGGATATTCCTCCACTGTCCAAAGAATATACTATTTCAGTGCCAATCTCGTTGGTTACGGATCTGAGGCACATGATTAAGGACTATTAGAAACGCTTTTCGGAAGCAAATGCTTCTTTACCTAACACCCCAAGTAAGACACAGAGCGCACCCTCTGTTGAGAAGGCAGAGCCACCCCACCACAAGCCTCACAGAAGACATGTCCTTCGACAGTAAAAGCTATCAGGGATGACTATATAGAAAGCGATGTTGAAGAAACCAGAAGAGGGAGAGCTGACGCAGGATGAAGAGCCTGTGGGTGACAAATGGGATCAGTACATTGCTCTGTCATCTCCTTCACCTTCACCTTCCCCAGCAAAATCTCCCCGGAAGATATCGGAGGGTTCCACAAGTTAATGGAGCGAGCCTCAAAAAGGTTTGATCTACCTCTTCCGGTGAAACAGGCAGACTGTTTCTTATATGATTTCAAAGATTCGGCTAGAAAGTCAATTTGGACCATCCCATTGGTAAGCTATATATGGGAGGAAGGTCTAAAAATTATGAGAAATCCAGCTTCTACTTCGGCATCAGTTCCGAGAATGGAGAAGAAATATAAAGCTGCAGAATCGTCTCCGGCATGTCAGATAGGTCATCCTAGACCGGAATCAGTGGTCATGCAAGCAGCGCAGAGGCACTCTAGAAACCTGGCCGCTACATGTTCCCCTCCATCAGACAAGGAAGGTAGAAAACTAGATGGCACAGTAAATAATTTGCGGTTATGGCAGCCGCGTCCATCAAGGCATCAAATGCTTTAGCCATAGTAAGCCGATATGACAGATAAATGTGGACTGACTTAGCGCCTTTTCTATTTCACCTTCCTGATGATAAGAAGGAAGAGGCAACGCAAATTCTTCAAGATGGGGATAGGGCAGGCTCTGAAATGATTGATATAGCCATGGATATTTCATCAGTGGTGTTTTGGCAGATGGCAGGGGCTATCGCTCTTCGCAGACAGGGCCGGCTCAAAGCTACCTCTTTCTATCTGGATATTCAAGCAAAAATTGTCAATATGCCATTCGATGGTGAAAATCTATTTGGTAAGCATGTGGATGATGCTCTTCAGGGAATTAAGACCGATACAGACACAGCAGGTGCTTGAGGGTTTCTATAACAACAAAGGTTTCAGTCCTTTCGTGGTAGAGGAGCAAGAGGCCATTACCAACAAAGGCCGTCTTTTCAATCATATAGGTACGAGCCCTACCAGCAACAGGGGTATCGCCAGTACCGTAATCAACAACAGTTTCGAACAACCAATGTGCCTTACCATCAACAGGTGAACAGCAGAAAGACATCAGCTAGGGGATAGTCGCAGGACAGTGGTAGGCAACAGTGACATTCTCAAAGCGCCACCCACCTCGTCAGAAAGCAAACTTCATCAGAATCACTACCTCTGTCAGTATTACCAACAATGGCTGTCAATAACATCTTGCAAATGGGTTTTGGACATTATACATCAGGGTCACACCCTAGAGTTTGTTCAAAAACCACCGACCCGTCCTCCCATTCCCAAGAAACATCAACACCTATCCTTACTAAAGAAAGAGATTTTGAATTTCCTTATGAAAGGGGCAATATAGGAGGTTCCTCAAAATCATAGAGGGAAAGGATTATACTTGCTTTTTTACCTAGTAAAGAAAAAACAAAGTACCAAATGGAGGCAGGTGATGGATCTAAGAGGTTTGAACAAGTATATAAGAAAACAACTCTTCAGAATGTTATCGCTGCAAGAGATTCTTCTAATGCTGAACAGAGGAGACTATATGACACCTTTAGATCTATTAGATGCACACTCTCATGTTCCAATACACGTCAAACACCGACGGTATCTGAGATTCGAGGTAGCGGGGTACCACTACTAATTCAAGGTGTTGCCTTTTGGTCTCCGCTCAGCACTAAAAGTGTTCATGAAGTGCATGGTGCCAGTGGCAGCATATTTGATACAACAAGGACACCAAGTATATCCTTAGCTAGACGACTGGCTCATAAAAGATCCGATGTATCACTGCACTCAAAACTCATTAGGAGCTTGCCGCATGCTATTCGTAACACTAGGTCTAAAAATAAATGTGGAGAAATCCTCTCTGATATCGTCACAAACTCTACAGTTTTTAGGGGCAGTGTTGAACAAAAGAGAGGCAAAGGCGTATCCTTCAGAAGAACGCATTCAGAAAATTTTAAAGTTGGGATTTCTGATTCAAAACAGAGTCAGTTTCAGTGAGGATGTACAAGTCCATGCTGGGAATGCTCTCATCCTGCATTCCGTTAGTTCCAAACAGTCGACTCCACATGAGGCCACTTCAGGAACTACTCGACCTATAATGGAGTCAGGCTCAAGGATCTTTCGAAGATCTAGTCCTTGTCACTCCACAAATAAAGATAGCTAAGTCATGTTGGGGGGTAAGGATGAATCTTTCTGCAGGTCTACTTTTCAAACCTCAACCTCCCAGTTACATAATGACAACGGGTGCATCCTTGCAGGGATGGGGAGCACCTGGAAATACAAGGACACTGGAACTCGCAAGAAGTGAGGATGCACATCAATTGGTTGGAACTAAAAGCGGTGTTTTTAGATCTTCAGGCTTTTCTCCCCAGAATTCACGATTCCCCAGTCCTTGTCAGAACGGACAACACGACCACTATGTTTTATCTTCTAAAGCAAGGGGGAATAAAGTCGAAAACCTTATCAACCCAAGCTCAAAAAATCTGTCAGTGGCTTCTAAAGCACAATATCACACTAATGGCTCAGCATATCCCAGGAATCCACAACACGTGGGCAGATTCCTTAAGCAGGTCTGCAAGCCTATGCCACGAATGGGAGCTAGATCAACATTGGATTCTCCAGATATTCTACCTATAGGGAACTCCAGCGCTGGACCTATTTGCCACTCGAGACAACAAGAAATGCAAAAGGTTTGCGAGCAGATTCCCTCAAAAAGGCTCATGGGGAAATGATGTTCAGCTACGATGGACGGGAATGTTTGCATATGCATTTCCTCCATCCCCTCTAATTCTGAAGGTGCTGAGGAAAATTAAATCGGAACCGTGTCACCTGATCCTCATTGCTCCAGCTTGGAACCTCATGACCATGAATTCCAATCCTTGAATATTCCTCAGGGATGTTGTGATATTCTGACTCACTCAAGAGCATTTTCCATCAATAAAACATATGCGGTGAAGTGGAAAAGGTTTTGCCGGCGGTGTTTGGATCACTCTTTTCATCCTTTGCTTTCAACGCCAGATCAAATCCTACCGTATTTACTTTATTTAGCCAAAGCAGGTTTAGCCCATTCATCTCTGAAGGTGCATCTTGCGGCGATCTCAAGATAACGCAGAAGGCCGGGGTAACCTTCTCTTTGGTCTGACAGGGTAATAAAGGAGTTTATGAAGGGTCTATTCAGGGTTTTCCCTCCAATAAAACGTCCAGCGGTACCTTGGCATCTTAACACAGTCCTTGCACAGATGATGAAGCCACCTTTCGAACCATTCATAAGGCTGACTTGAAGTTTGTGTCATGGAAAATACCTCTACTTCTGGCTCTGACATCGGCCAGAAGAGTCAGTGAGATCCAAGCCTTTTCAATTTCTGAACCCTTTATGCAGTTCAAGAAAGACAAAGTAGTGCTGAGAACGAATCCAAAATTCATTCTGAAAGTTCCAACGTCATTCCACCTAAACAAATCTATTGTCCTACCTACATACTTCAAAGATCCAACATCTATAGTGGAAAGATCCCTTCACACGTTGAATGTCAGAAGATGCTTAAGAGTTTAAATTGAGAGGACAAAGTCTTTTAGAAAATCAAACCAACTGCTAATCGCTTTCGCCACTACTACCAGGAAGGGGTTTGCGTTATCCAGAAATAGTATTCCCAGATGGACATCTTCAGTAATTGCATTCTGTCACGAGAAGGCAGGAAGGCCTCTGACTTCAAAGGTTAAAGCCCATTCGACAAGGAAGATGGCTAGTTCTGCTGCATTTTTCGCTGGAGTATTGCTCCTGGACATTTGTAGAGCGGCAACATGGTCAAATGTCTATACATTTACCGGGCACTACTGTCTGGACACAGCATGGAAAGGAGATTCGGCGGTGGGACAGGCTGTGCTCCGTCGACTTTTCCTTTAAGGTACTTTTTCCTTCAAAAGAATACGCTTGTATATGAAGTCATGCATGATATGATTGTTTTTTCATAATACTTTATATTTATATATATTTGTATGTAGTCTTTGTTATTTTAACATTCTGAGACACACAATCCGCTATGCATGCTATTAGTCTAGTAGCTTATGAAATTAGACTATTTTGGCCATAAGGACAAAGGGGTCTTACCCTTAAAACGCTTTTAATGTGTGAGATACTGCTTTCTATTCTGATTCAAGCATGTGAATCTATGAAAGATTCAATGGTGGAGAAAAAAAGTTACTTACCTGTACACTGTGGTTCTCCAGTATTGATATCTTTCATAGATTCATATGCTGCCCCTCACCTCCCCGTTATAAGGTGGACCATTTTTACCTCACGATAAGTATCCTTGGCTCACACTTGTGCTGGAAATCTGAGGTATGGTGGCTCTGCAGGGGATTGTGATCTCAGGGCTGGTGTCTCATTGGCTGACATTTGGACCATATAAAGATGGTGATGGGTTACCAAAGTATAATTACCTTTGTATTGGTTTACATGGATTTTTACTTTTATACTGCTATATTTCTAATACCGTGAGACTCCCACTATGACGACGGGAAGATTCAAGCATGTGAATCTATGAAAGATATCAATAGTGGAGATCCACAGTGTACAGGTAAGTAACTTGTTTTATTCTCCATCTACCAGCACTGGCACAGTTTGATGGAGTTTGCCTGTACTGGCACCTCTGTCACCCAGTCATGGCATACTGACTATAGCAATGGGTTGGTATGAGTGGCTGCATCTGCCCACCCCCTTGCTTGCATTTGTTTTCACCCAGTCAATAGGCCCACATACACCTGTTCATTCTGCTCTGGAAGAAGTTGTGGAGAGACTGAGGAGAGAAGGTGAGAGCAGGAAGGAAGCCACACACTCAAAATTGGGAAAGTGGCACAAACATGCCACACTGTTAACACTGGTGCCAAAGTGTGGACACTATAATACCAAAGGGCTACAACAGGCCCCTCAATGAGTCTTACCTTGTCATAAAGTTGGTTGATGGGTCTCAAGTGGGCCAGATGGACAGCTGGACCAACAATGTTACTTTAGTACACTGCCTGCTCTAGTAATATCCTGCGGTCTGTAAGGGATATAACAAAGCTTATTTTTTTTTATTTTTTTTTATTACGTTTTTAACAGGTCATAACAGTCAGAGCACAGTTTGCAACAGACCCAATCAACACAAACACCGAGTTCCAAGTCCCTTGTAAACAATGCAGAGACATTCCCCAAATACAGCAAACAATGATCCAGTACTTTTGGTGTGACTATAAGATAAACATGAGTAGCGTCACTCAGAAGTGGGGGAGGCACCACGGCTATAAGGACATCAAATGCAGCGAGCAGGGGAGGAGGGAGGGATATGGGAAGCCATTACTGACCTGCACCAGCGACCGCCGCAGGCGGAGTGCCGGCGGGGAGCGCGGGGGAGGCAGCACGACCTGAGGGACTTTGGGTACGGAGATATGTCACCAAAGGGCCCCATATGTCTACTGGGCGCGACCTCGCAGGCATTAGGTCCCAGAATTCCGAAAGCAAGGTCTGACATCGCGAGGCATCCTCAAGCCAATGAGCAAACTTGGGCGCTGGACGACGACCCCAGCACATGGCCACCCTACGCCTAGCCAACACAAGCAACATTGCGATCAAACGACGGGAAGCATCAGGGCAGAACTTTACAAAGCCTAATAGACAGAGCGGAGGGTCGGGCTGCACCATCGCGGAGGTAATCTCGGTAATAGCGGCACATAACTCCCACCAAAAGTCCGACACCTTGGGGCATAGCCATGCGAAGTGAGCAAATTCTGCAGCAGGGGCAGCGCATCTCATGCATCTCATGGGTATGAGTCCAAGTTTATGAAGCTGGGCAGGAGTGCGGTATAGCCTATGTAAAAACTTAAAAAGAATAAGGCGGAGTTGATAGTTAGGGGACAGTTTCTGCGTCTGGCTGCAGCAGTACAACCAGTCGGCCTGAGCTATTTCCATTCCCAGGTCCGCCCCCCACGCCACACGCGCCCTATCAGTGGAGACGGAAGTGGATGCCAGCATTAGGGCATATAGTTTAGTCAAAATTTTGTGTGGTTTCAGGGATGTGTATATGAAGTCAAGGGCTGGCATCGCTGGTAGAGGCTGAGGGAACGTAGGATGAATCTCCCGGCATATAGCACGTAGCTGATAAAACAATAGAGTATCCTGAGGAGGTAGGGAGAGCATAGAATGTATTGTTGGGATATAAGTCAGCCAGTGTCGACAGGCCCAACCGTGATGCATGTTTGGACATGCCGGAAGGCTGAAGAGGGGGAAAGGCAGGATGCCACACGATCGCCATGGCATTTGCCGACAGCAACGGAAGATTAGAAACACGGCGCAGACCGGACCAGGCCCACCGCAGTGTCTCAACCGTGTCCACCTCCGTCCGCGGACGACACGCCTGGGCAAAAAGGGCCGTGGACAACGGCCAGGGGGATGCAATGCCAGTTTCCACAGCTACATGTGGCTGATAAGGGGAAGGGTGAATCCAAAAGTGCAAGAAGCTGACCTGCGCGCATAAGGCGTAAAGCTTGAAATTTGGAGCTATAACGAAGCTTATTTAACAGGCAAAGGCAAGTTGCACAACATCTCAATCCCCATTGAAAGAAAGAAAATGGCCACATAACTTGCACTTTAAGAGGAAAAGTCACAGAATTTTGCAAGCACTGCGAATACTTCACTTTCTATGGTGTAAAGGCTTGCCCTTAAGCTAACTCCAAAATCCGCATGGCTTTACAGAGGTTCTCTAACTCAGGCACATCTCAGAAATATTCCATTAAACTCTTGGAAACCATAACAGTAATGATTCACCAGTACCGGAAGGTGCAGGGATAGTCCTGAACATTAAAGCAGCCAAAATGAACAAGCATTTGCAAAGCCAATAGGTCTCATTTGTAGGGCCTTTTGGTGATGCCATACAGCATCAACAAAAACATTTTTGACACTGCTGTACAGCTTGGCCAAAAGAAAAAAAAACATGGTGACATGGCCACTTTTGTTTGCCACTACAATTTGTAAGCATGTGCGTGTGTGATGATGTACGTCCACAGATACATCACCACGCAAGCACATGGGGGCAATATTTTTCGTTATTTTATTATCTCAGAACAGTAAATGGGTGAGAAGTACATGAGGGAGAGAGCTGGAATACATATACACTGTCATGGAGTGCTAGACCAAAACAAAACACGTTAGTTCCCTAAATGTAAGCAGCGGGAGAATTCAAGTCAGCCAGTCAGAAGCATGGTAAAGAGGCTATGCTCCAAGGGGGGACAAACTCAAGAAGAGGAAGGCAAACCAAAGAATAAAAAGCAAATAAACGAGAATGAGAGTAAAGCCAACAAATGGTAAATAATAGGCTGCCTCAAAGTCCACTGCAATCTCTTGGTAAGCCCACAGTAGGCTTTCCTCATCTACACAGCTTGTGCTGTTTGGTAGGCGAAACCTAATTGTAACGGAGGAGGAGGAGGGATCGAAGGGGGAAGAACCTTAAGCAGAGAAAGAGCAGAAGTAATTGATTCACAGATCAGTACTTTACTTTAAATCAATGTTTGAAAACAGCATAATGCAGTTGAAAGAATTTTTTGAGATCAACAAGGCAGAGATTAGTGCTAGAAACCTTTTGGTGGAGAACGGGGCGTCTCTATCAATGCAGCACATAGACTAGTAGGGCCAAAATTATCATGGGATCACACATCCAGTAGATTGAAGTCATTCCAGACAACCCCCTTCCGTTCCCCGTCACTGTTTGAGCATGTTGTACATCTATACTCATCAGGAAATCAGACATCTGACAACCAAACTGAATGCCAGTGAAGTTGGCAGCATAATCAGTTAGCCTGTCTGAATGAGTGAATTTTTAGGTCTCTCCTAGGCAGCGCTTACGCTATCTCTTCGAGACATGCTGTATTCAGGATATGGGCATGAAGCTCCGCTTACTTTCCGCCCATCTTTTTAATTGTCTCCTGTCACTGTCCTTTGTAAATGGTGGCTTTTCATTGGTCAATAGGCTTAGTATTCCCTCCTTAGTTCCGCCTTTTCGCTTCTTGTAACCTCCCATGAGCATACCCCCTGTTACATGTGTTATTACTAAGTCGTTTTAATTACAGCCTTGGAGCACTGTTTTCCTTTTTTTGTTTTTTGTTTGAGTGTATTGAAAACCAGAGGAAAAAGAACAAAAATATGATAAGCAAAATAGGTCATAGTTAACATTAAAATTATATAAAGGGATAGGAAATGCAATGTTCACAATAAACATTTTATGTGAAAGAGGGGAAGGAGCACTGTTTTCCTAAATGCCTTTCTCCGGCCTGCTACCGTAGGCAGGACACGCTCTCCCGCAATATATTTTTTTTTTAATTTAACCAGCGTGGCACGCCTCTGCTTGAATACTGGCGGACGCACCTTCCTTTTGTTAGTTGCGGTTGTTACAATGGCAGCACCCACACTTTAGCTTTAAACAACTTAAGCTAAAGCGCGGTAGCTGCGATTGCTTCATAAAGTAAAGAAATAGTATAACATGCGTCCCCATGCCTTTTTTTCTATTTCTTTACTTTTGAAGCAATGGCAGCACCCACGCTTTAGCTTAAGATGTTTAAAGCTAAAGCGTGGGTGCCACCATTGTAACAAGAGTAAATAAATAGAAAAAAAGCGTGCGCCCGCCATTTGTTTTCTAAAATGTTTTTGTCTATTTCTTTACTTTTGCAGCACCCACACATTAGCTTAAGATATCTACAGCTAAAAGGCGAGTGCCGCTATTGATTTGCAGTGTAATAGCTCTCACATTGCTGAAAGCTTGAGCTATTGGGGTTGCATTATTATTAGCAACGCCAATAGCTCAAACTTTCAGTAATGCAAGACCTATTGCAAATGCTTATTTTTACCATGTGCATTCCAACACATGATTTACAACCTCAGCCTTACCTGGATTATAAACTGAGTATAATTGTACAAACCCAGCACATATTTGGACTTCGGACCCCTTTATGTGCCACAGATCAGTGACTATGCAAAGAATGATGGGCATACTTAATGCATAAACAACTTGTTTGGAGTTGTGTTTTGTAGCTCATGTCCAGCAGTCCTAATGTGGAATTTGGGAAGTAGTCGACGTTCAACATTGAAATTGTCATTTTTATTTAAGATTGACACTTAAAAACGTGACTGCACAAGTTTTTCCTCATTGAATCTTTAAAGAGAATTACACTAAAGAACATAATCTAACATTTAAAGTCAGATTATAACAATGTTGCTCATTGCATAGGTGAACACCAGCTAAAATAGCAAATGCAGTAATGTTTTTGTTTAAAAAAATATGCTAGTGTTTCTTTCTGCATCTTTTGAATGGGTGCATTGGCACAGGCCGGGACAGTGTGCTGTGCTGTACGACTCTGAGGGCCATATTTAAAAGCGTAGTTGCGTCGCTCTTGCACCACGCAACGTGGTGCAAGTGCGCCGGTAGTCCAAAATGTGATTTATGAAGCCACGCAAGGCCACATTGCATGGCGCTCAGTGGCTTCATAAATCTGGAGTATCGCACCGCAGGGCAAATCCCTGCATTGCATAACTCTGTCCATGGGCATTGTTTGGGGGTTCACACGCAACTCCCATGGTTTTTGACACATTCCCAGATTTGCCAAAAGTGCTGGACCTGGGAATGTGTAAAAAAATACGCTTTCCCTGAGGAGAATAGCTTTATTTGTCCTAGTTACATAGAATATGCCTCTCAGGATTGTTTCTCTGCATGAAATAACCCCTTCCTGCACAAAAACAATCCTGCATGCAACAAAGGCACCCTTGCACTCCTTCATTGGCATTAGGCCGCCACAATGGCACCAGCGCAGGCACAAAAGCAGGAATGTGCTGTGTGTTTTTAAATACGGTGCATTCCCGCCCTTCCCTGTAACGCAGCACGGACAGCAAGGTGATTTGCTGCACTATGTTGTATTACTTTGCCATAAATATGGCACTGAATGTACAGTTCGCAGTGCAGCTGTGAAACCATGTTTCTGCTGGCAACATCCCAATAGTGAAAGGCAGACTGAACATGCTGTTTGAGGTCCCTTGTCAGTCTTCCACTGTGGAAGTGTAAAAGCAGCCTGTTTTACAAATGATAAGAGATATCCCCTTTCAGGTGGCTGCAGTGAGTGACTTAACTGGACTGCATGGGATACCTGGTGGGTGGAGCCCCTGGTACCTCCTTCAGTGCTTAATTTGTAAAATAAGTCCCAGGGCCCTGACCAGGAGGCCCCTGCAGCATGCACCACCCATCACCCCTGTCATCGCTGCCAAAACAACTACTAACCATTTCTCTCTCCTGCAAATGCGACAGTTCAGATTATTTGAAATCTCCAAAGCTAAAGGAATGGCTAGTGAGGCAGGTATAAGTCATTTTGAATGTATATTGTATTCATAAACAATGTTGTTCTGCTCATCTCTGAACTTGATGGGCAGTGCCACCATGTGGCCGATTGTCCTAGGTGCGGTGTTGACATTTAAGTGCCGCTGAGCACCGTAAACCACAGTCTCAAATTAAGCACTGGACCCCTCTTCCCTCTATGTGGCCGAGATGGATTTTTACTGTCTGTTTTCCATTTTTTGTCAGCAGTCCATTAGCTTTAGTTTTGCATTTGCATTTGTACTTTTTGCTGCTCCTGGGGTTCCTGCATTTTCTTAGATCATTAATACTTTAGTAGAACTTACATATAGATAAGAAGATACATAGTCTGGTTATTTTTAAACTTGCTGGTTCTGTATGCTATATATATGCCTGAAATGGACAAAGCAAGCCTTCTTCCAAGTCAAATTTCAAGACAGGTTTTGCAGTGCATGAGGTTGTTGAGTGAGCGGGTTGTGTCGGTTTAATCTGTGATAAGTTGGCTAAATATGAGTGAGCACATGACAAGGGCTGACATCATGGAGGACTAAGTATTCTATACATTCTCTAAATAAAGGAATAGGCCAAAATTTGTGAAGAACGAGAGGGTTAGCAGTGGTTTTATTAAGACAAACAAAGCTGTAGCAGTCATGAAACTGACAGGTGTGAGAGGATAAGCAGTTAGTGAACAGTACTAGGAAATGGAGCAAGATGGCAGGAGGGCTCTGTGTGATAACTTGAGAGGTTAAGGATCCGGTAGAACAGAAGGGATACGCAGGCATAAATAGAGAAGATGGGGTTCAACAAAAAGAAACGCTGGATAACAGTGCCTTATATTTATTATTATGGGAAAAAAGTGCTTACTTAATTAATGAACATCGCATATGGTACTCGATATACATTAGAAATATAATCATGAAACACATTTCATTCAATTTCCTCCATGATCTCTAAATGAGTTATAACTACAAAGAGACAGGAACACCTCAAATGAAAAGTAAAAGGTGTATAAGTGAAAAAGGCAGTCACAATTCCAAAGAATACGAGAAGACAGGGGTTTGAAAGTGCTCTTTAAGGTCGTAGTGTATGCGAGATTCAATATGAAAGACTGAAAGGGAATAAAAGTAAAAAGAGAGCAAGAATTGTACAATGCAGCGAGAATTGTCTGCACACCATACTTGTAAAATAGATGCTGCAAAAAAAGTCTTCTCAAAGGCCTGTGTTGCTTGCTCCCAAAAACATAGAACAGATCCCATGGGTGCCCCAAAAAAATGTCTTTCTATCATTCATCATTTGAGAGGCACACCAATGACTTTTTAGGTCTCGCCTGGCGATGGCAGCACATGCGCTGCCCTCGCCATGCGAGTGCCTTTTGCAATCAATTCTCTAAAAGCCTCACATGCACGCGTAGGGATGGACAAAGATGGCTGCTCTCGCCATTTGTCCAAACTTAACAGCATGTGCGTGTACGTACGGACAGTGGACACTCTGATGCCATCTTGTGCTAAGCTTTTCATTGTCAATTGCAACTAAGCTGCCTCTTCGCATATGCAGCTTGCCGGAGTTCGCTGTACCACCTAGAGGCAATTCAACATGTGCACGCGTACGGAAAAAGCACGCGCATGTGGACAGCCTGACTCCATCTTTGTTTACTTAGTAGGGATGTCCACACGCACGCTCATGGTGGCGTGCTTTCGCTTTCCCTCCCCCCCCCCATAAGTTTACTTTAATTAGTGTAGGGATATCCACACGCGTGCTCATGGTGGAGTGCTTTCGCTTTCCCTCCCTCCCCCCATAAGTTTACTTTAATTAGCGTAGGGATGTCCACACGCACGCTCATGGTGGCGTGCTTTCGCTTTCCCTCCCCCCCACCCCCGTAAGCCTCCAGACAAGTAAGGGACAGAAGCACGGTGCGCCCATGCCCATCAGCAAGCACCGCCACTGGTTCCGACTCCCTCTCAACTGTAGGCCGATACGGGGTCCCTGCGCTCCCGGTCTCACCTGCTTTGGTTACTTCCTACTCCGCTCTGCTGTCACTCCGGGTGTGCTACTCCTCTCCGGAGGTCACGGAGCCCACTGCATGGGTGAGAGTCTCCGGGGCTACTGTTTTTCGAGGCGTGGCTGCAGGGGCAGCGGCACGGCGTCTTCTCGGTTAGTGCAGAGCAGCTTCATGGCATTTTAGCCCAAAGACTAGTAAACAAAAAGTGAGAATGATGTGAGGGAGGGATTATGGTTTGGCTTAAGTTGGACCTGCTGCAATTCTATTTCTTGTTGCCTCTTTGACAGCATAAGAATTTCTGTAAAACAGACATACTAGTTTTGGCATTGCATTTATTTGCTCTCTTAACTATTCTAAACTGTTATCAGTAGGCAGCACTACCTCCTGCTTGGTCACGCCTTACCACCTCGCCAAACTACATCAAGGGTGATGGCGCTCTTGGAGAAATGTGCTCACATTTGTCAATAGCTGGATTTAAGTGTTGCAGAAGGTCAGGTTCTCTGCAGAGAAGCCCCGCTTGTTATTCCACCTACTTCTGGCCAGTGACTTCCTCTGACAGATTGCCTTTTAAACAGCCTTCCTATGAGAATGCGGTTCATTATGTACCATTCGGAGCCATTAAAAAGTACATCTTGGGGTTTAACTTATTGGATACCAATTGCTTCTGGCACTATGTATAATACATGTTTACAGACGACCCTCAACTCTTATTAGAGATGAGGAAGAAACATTTCCCTCTAGGACCGCCGGGATACTGCACGCAAATCCTTCACCATCGGCCCTATTTCAGCTCGTTTCTCTCCGGAATTAGGTTTACTTTTCTGTGCGCATTTCCACTGAATCAAATGTTCTTTTTAGAGTCCTTAATCTCCGTGTGAATTGTTTGTATTGGGTGAAAGCTGTATTGACCCAGCTTCAGCGCATTTCCCTCGGCAAAAATCCCCATGGTGAAGTGAGGCGGGAGCAGGCAATGTACTCATTTCAAACACTTGTATGTGCCGATCCTCTGTGCTGCTCTAGAAGAAACCCGCAGGCATTTAAAGGTGAAGACAGTCTGTGCAAGATACACAAACACACATGCTCACTGCATACAGGAACACAGGTTAGAAGCATTACTGGTGACGATGGATTGAATTAATCCCTTCTTCCCATCTATGACACTGACATTCACCCACTTGCCTGAGTTCCTAGTCTGGCTACTTCCTCATCCGCTTCACCCTCCCTACAACTCCCAAACTCTACTGCCACAGGCGCTACCGTTGAAAATACAGCCTAGCACCTGTAGGCTGCTGAAACCTCGATGTTGGTGAGATTCCAAAATGAGAAAACCCTTACCCCCTAAAGAATGGATTAAACAAAAAACTGGACAATGCAACTCGTGGCGACAGCAAAAGAAAAGAAGCAAGGAGAAAAGAGGGAGGAAGTAATGGCAAGAGGAAGGGAAATAGGAACAGTACCGTAGGTGCTATGGCATATGGAAAGGGTACTGTGGTATAGGTAGGTTTAGAGGTTCTATGGAATAGTTAGGGTGAGGGCACTGGGTAGAGAGAGGGTAGTAGTAGAGGAACTAGGGCACAGGTACGCAGGGTTACGATACTTGGTTCTGGGGAAGGGGAAGTGTTATGAAGGTATAGGAACCGAGATCTAGCTACAGGCAGAGATACTAGTGTCTAGGTATAACACGGTTTTGGTGGAGGTATTAGTATAAAGGCAATATGCTAAAAGTAGAGGTAAAAGGGTAGTGGTAGGAGTAGAAAACAAGCATTAAAAATGCAATTAGTCTCGCCCTTCATTACGTTAAAGCCATTTGCTTTGCTATACAATACCATTAGCAAAGCAAATGGCTTTAACTTAATCAAAGGCGAGACCTGTTGCATTTTCAATGCTTGTTATTTCCCCGTCTTGATTTCCTTCCTTTTCAATGGATCATAGGGGCTTCCGGTGGAGTATGTCACAATGGACCTCAAAACCCCAGTTGGCCGGGGGGGGTGGGGGACCCCTGCTTAAAGCCTGCAGACGCAAATGACAAAAATAAAATGATATTAAAACATTTGTATTATCACTTTATTTTTCGTACTGCAGGCTGCGAGCCGAGGTAGAGGCTAACCATCCATACTAACGCTGCAGCACCAGGAAGGAGTAGGGAGTGGTGGGCATTGATAGGTCTGTATGACGGTTTGGAGAGCCCTCTAGGGCCGGCCACACCATCATGCGCACTTAGCCTTTCTCCACCTGGCTCTGTTGTACAGCCAGGTGGAGAACCAACACAGGCTGCCAATCCATGCCTGAGCGCTGAACCACGGTGCTCAGACCAATCCCAGTTTGAGAGCAGCACTGGGATTGGCGTCTGGGAGCCTGCGCAGTCTGGCAAGTGAGGATCAGGGAGCAAGGTGGCAGCTGTCAGAGCAGTTAAGTTAAATTTTATATAATTATAATTCTTTTTTAGTTTGTGTTCCCCTCCCCCTGCCCCACCACATAGCAATATTCAAAAAGGCCTATTGTTGCTGATGTTAGAGATGCAGGAGTAGGGGACGAGAACTTTTTCTTTCTCATCACTGGATAGACTTTTTAATGGTTGTGTGACAGATTTTATGTTTGGATAGTAAGGCTCTACTAAAAGTTCGATGGTGGAGTTGTAAGTTGTGTTTTGTTTCACCTCTTGGCCTGTGTTGCATTGCCACCGCTAAAAGAGTATCACAGGTGCAGCACTTGTTATGTTATGTTAAGAAGTCTTGTAGAGTGTACAGCTTCCCCAGCAAAGGGGTGTCCCGGCGCTAAGAGCAATGATAGTAGCTGACAGCATAAGCCAAACATAACAAGAGAAAGAAAGAAGGCCCGTGGGCCATTAAGCACCATAGTGGCAGACAGAAGGGCATGGAGTACAGAAAACCTAATGTGAGGGGAAAAGATGCGTCTTTAATGCTTTTCGAAATGCCAAATGGTTATCCATACTCCGGATATGTACAGGAAGGCCATTCCAAAGCTTAGCTGCCAGCATGCGGAAAGAGCGCCCCCCCGGCGTGAGGCCTCCTCACTCGTGAGATAAATACCACGTGTTGGCCTGCTGAGCGAAGATGACGAGTGGGAGTGTAGGCAGAGAGCAGGCCCGCTAAAATACCGGAGGTGGGGGAATTCAAGATCTTGAACGCAAAGCAGAGAGACTTGAACTCCACCCGTCTCTCTACTGGTAACCAGTGTAACTGACGAATAGCACTGGAGGTGGAGCAGTGTCTGGGCATAGCAAGAAGAGTTCTGGCGGCCACATTTTGGACTCTCTGCAGTCTCGAAATCTCCGTCTTGTTGGCTCACAGGTAGAGCTAGCTGGCATAGTCCAGTCTCGACAGCACAGATGCCTGGACAATCATCTGTTGGATGGAGGGGTCAAAAATAAACCCAGCAGAGGTTTGAGACTGCGCAGAATACCAAAGCATGTTGCCGCCACCTTCTTAGTTTGGGTTTGAAAACTAAGCGCCGAGTCGACCCAGACACCAAGGTTTTTCGCCACCTGTTTGGGTGTGGGTGCAGGGCCCAGGGTGGTGGGCCACCACTGTTCACTCCATAGCTCAGGATCTTTCCCTACCAGAAAGACCTCAGACTTACTGGCAGACAGTTGGCAGTCATCCAAACCCCACAACATCCGCAAGACTGCTCCGAAACTTAGCAGCATCATTCAGGCAGTCATTGGAGAAGGCGACTACTAATTGTGTGCCATCAGCATATGATACAATAGTCATACCTCTCCTCTTGGCTATCGCGGCTAGGGGCTGAACATACAGATTGAAAAGCGTTGGACTTAACGCAGAGCCCTGCTGTACTCCCTGTTTGATGGGATGCACCCTGGATGTGAAAGGGGGGGCCAACGCCTGAAAGGACCTATCCGAAAGGAAGGAGGTAAACCAATCCAGGGCGAGGCCCACAATGCCAGCCTCCTTCAGTCTCCGTATCAGAATCTGGTGAGAGACCGTATCAAATGCGGCACTGAGATCCAGTAGGATCAGTGCCGAGGTACGTCCCTCATCCAGATGTTCGGTTGCAGCTAGGAGGGTGGACTCTGTGTTGAAACCCGGGCGTAAGCCGCACTGGGAGGAGACCAGTATATTATTCTCCTCCAGATAGCCTGACAAGATGGAGTTAACATAGGCTTCGGAGATCTTAGAGGTCCAAGGCAGCAGGGAGATAGGGTGAAAGTTCTCCGATTTCACTGGATCAAGGGTGGGCTTCTTTAATAGAGGCATTACTTCAATGGGACTTTTCCTTCTCTAGTTGTATATTTCTTCTCTCTAGTTGGGGTTGGTGATGTAATAAATGGGAGGGACACAGGTGAGTACCTACACTCATGAAAGTAGGTGTAAACCCGTTGAGGAAAAGGAAGGGTGGCGTTTGAAGTCCTTCACGCTCTCCTTTTATCACAGATCAGCAGTGCATCCGACTGTGCTGAGATCCTCCCTGCTTCTCATCAGGGATTAAACAGAGGAGCCAGTCAGAACGAAAAGCAGCACTGCCGGGAATGAAATGTAAGAGGATGCAGTAGCAGTGAGATAAGCTGATAGCAACAGACAGACATTACCTCTGCACCGTGCGGAGCGCCTGTCAATTCTTAGGAATGGCATGGTGGGGAGAGGCCTCCATCTGTCAGCGCAGGGGACAAGTCATAAGACGTTATTGAGACACACATAAGCACACACACACACACACACACACTCATTAGATCTTTCTACCATCGATCTCTCCCTGTCTCACTTCTCTCTTTCCCTTTCTCTCTCTCTCTCACACACACACACAAACACACATTTTGATTGTTTTTACTTCTCTACAGAAACAATTACAACATACGAAAAGTTGTATGTAAATACATTGTTTTTCTATTAATTTTCTTTTGACCATCTTCTTGTTCAGCATGTGACAGGTAGTAGTGTCGCCTACAGCTTATTAAACGGCGTTGAAACATTTTCTTTTAAAAGCACAGACTGTGCATAGGGTGTAACAGGCGAAAATACGTCTTACCCAGCCACACTCCTGACTGCTTTATTTCGTATCAGACAACCGTTACAGTAAATGCGTTTTTTGTGTTCAGAGAAGTGGTGCTGGCCTAACCTCTATTCTCGTTTCTTGCTTTTCTTCTTCATTGGCATTATTTTTTCTGTTACTTATCATGGTAATCTCTCTTACTAACTAAAATGTCTGTACATTTGTATTTTTATTTTGTACCTTTGTAAATAAAATATATTAAAGCTGTCTCAAAATGTTAGGCTGTAAAAAGCAGAATATATTAAAAATAGGTGCCTTTTTTTATTTCGGGGCAATATGATGTTTTACTAAAATAATTGCAGCATTATTTGTCTGCTTGTTTATGCCTGCTGTTCTAAAAAGGTGCTGCTTAAAAAAATTACTGAAATAAGTTCTGATATTTTGTGTTGTTTTTTTACATTTCATATTCCCAGAAGATGCCAAATATATTGCTGTTTCATCTCAATTACATACATTGGCTTTTCACACAAAGTATCTGAATTTCATTTACTTTATCCTGCCAGAGCGTAGTAGCCTATCCCAAGAAATGGCCACTAATATACACTTGACAGATGCATCAAACCTTCTTTGAAGCAGATATTACTTTCTTGTTGATCTTTAATCCAATTCTAGACCATTCAAGACCTGTACCTTTAAGTGTGAGGGCAAGGCTTAAAATAGATTCCAGGCAACCAACCCACCACAAGGTACCTAAAGTGATCACCTAAGCTATCAAATGTCTCTATCCTTTATCTCTAGTTAACCACCAAGCTTAGCATCTTTTGATTCTCCGGAACCTCTAGAATTCTAAAAGAGAAATGAAGTGCTATAATTAGAACCCCCTTCATTTCATTCTCATGTCATCAAAAACACCTTTGATAGAGAGCTCTTAAGTTTCCCAGGTACATGAGTGAGTACTTCATCCTATTTTTTTCTCTTTTTGTTCTGGTACTTGGCTATACCACAATAAAATAAGGACTGCAAGTCCCAGAATCGAAATTTAAACACAGGATTGGATGAGCTCCTTACCCATGGATCTTGAAAGCTTGAGAGATCTGTTTAACATGAATTTCTTTTACTTGGAGTGAAATTGTAAAAAGTGTGAAAAGTCGCACTTTTATGGGAGTTTCACTCACTTTGTGTCTGCTCATACTGAGCATATGTCTTTACATCATTGGGTTGACAGTCCTCTTTTTAAGTTAGGCCCACACATTTCTGTCTTATAAATCTGAGAGCTACTGAGAGGAGGTTTGAAGTTGGATACAGTGATCTGAGGAGAGGAAGGACAAATGGTCCAGAGGGGCTATTTTGTGATATGGTTTTCACCCACTCAATATGCTCAGAGCTATTAACACAACTCTTCAAATTTGAACAGCAAAATGTATTCTTGAATCTTGGTCCTACTGGATTGTTCTCCTGCTTTATAAGATTTGTATCAGGCATGAAGCCATGTGTGCCCAGCCTATTGCTCTTTAGGATAGCTCAATGAAAACTTTCTACAAATGAATTCTTGTAAGGGTCTATGGGTGGATGATAGAAAATAACATAAGACAAGGTGTAAAAACCTTCACAATGGGCATAGTTCACTTGAACACTATATGTTCCTGAATAGGCTGAATGCAAATTCGGTTAGGGCCAGGGTTGATCATGTTAGAGAGATAGCCTTTGACCTGGCTTAAGTATTTGAATCAGTAGCTCTAGTTGGTTCAGGCCTGACCTGGTACTGAGCCGTTTGATGATAAGGCTGGTTAGGGTAGCCTAATCTAGTTTCTGTTTTAGCAGCTGGGATAGAGCACTTATAAGTGCATCTTCCTCAAACACATTTGTAACTTTTTGCCCTGAGATACCTGCACCATTTCTATTATTGTTAGCTATTTTTTATAAGAAAGTACACGGTTCTTGGGACTTTTCCCCTCAATCTAGATTTGTGAACATTTCTATCATTAGTTTGCGTTGAGTATGCATGCGTTATAAGAGCGAAATGACGGCTTCTCGGCCTGTTAATAACAAAAGTTCTGCATTTTAAGGAGGGAAATCTGAAAGATCATAGAGTTGGTGAGTGTTTGAATTGGTGAGTATTTATAAACATCTGTGCTTAATCTTTTCCAAATCGGGTTGAAGGCACCACACATTTAAAGGGTAAAAGGGAATGCCCTCTGGCAGCACTGTGCTAGAGGAAAGTCTCAAACTCTTAGAATTGAAGGGTGCTACAACAGTACATTACGTTTGTTTATGAATTGTGTGTTATTATAAGAATTGTTGTTTAAAATATGACAATGTTTTATTTTTTGTTGTTTCTAACCAAGTCATCTGACTAAAGTAAATAATATGTCTTTCAAAATAGCATTAAACCCTTCGATGCTCATGACGGAATGGTTCCGTCATGAGCATCGGTGCCCCTGTGCTCATGACGGAACCATTCCGTCATGAGGCCAGGGGCACGAAATCCCTCTGCTGCAGACAGCAGAGGGATTTCTATTTAATGCCTTTGACCTTGGGAGCTGGGGAAGAGCTTCCCCAGCTCCCGTGGCCCCCTCCGTGGTTTCTGTGCAATGAAGATCAGCGCGCACGTCGCGCTGTCTTCATTGCATAGAAACCGAAACTGAAATGAGCCTTGAGGAGGGCGATCCCCAAGCAGGGATCCACCCACTAGACACCAGGGAGGGGGGAGCGGCCCCTTAGGCAAGGGCTTTTGCTCCCCCAAAATATTTTTAGTGCCATTTAGTTTTTTTGCCCCCCCTGGGGGGCAGATGGGGGCAATAGCCCCCAATCTGCCCCCCCGGGGGGGCAAAAAGCCCACTAGACACCAGGGATTTATTTTTTCTTGTAAATTGGGGTGGGGGCTGCCCAATATGGGCATGCCCATGCCCCCACCCACCCTCCGCAAAAATGACAGCCTTTCTTCCCCCCCGGGGGGGCAGATGGGGGCATTAGCCCCAAATCTGCCCCCCCCCCCGGGGGATAGAAAGCCCACTATCTGCCAGGAATTTATTCTTTCTTGTAAATTGGGGTGGGGGCTGCCCACCCACCCTCCGCAAAAATGACAGCCTTTCTGTGGTGATGCCACAACTTTCCCACACCAAAATGTGTGAAAAAAGTGATTTTTTTCAGCTAAAATTGAGGTTTGTAGGGGATTCTGGGTAAGGAAACGTTGGGGGATCCACGCAAGCCATACCTCCCTGGAAGCCGCCGGGTGTCTAGTTTTCAGAAATGCATGGGTTTGGTAGGTTTCCCTAGATGGCCGTCGAGCACCGGGCCAAAAACCCAAGTGACCCCTCTTGCAAAACCAGGTGGTTTTGCGATAGGCCATTTTGATGTCGCCTCACTACGTTTTGGGCCCTTGCCTGCCGCGAGTACTTGGGCCTCCCACACAAGTGAGGCACCATTTTTACCGGGAGAGCTGGGGGAACGCTGGGTGGTGGTAAATTTGTGTGAGCCCGGTGATGCCACAACTTTCCCACACCAAAATGTGTGAAAAAAGTGATTTTTTTCAGCTAAAATTGAGGTTTGCAGGGGATTCTGGGTAAGGAAACGTTGGGGGATCCATGCAAGCCATACCTCCCTGGAAGCCGCCGGGTGTCTAGTTTTCAGAAATGCATGGGTTTGGTAGGTTTCCCTTGATGGCCGCCGAGCACCGGGCCAAAAACCCAAGTGACCCCCTTTGCAAAACCAGGTGGTTTTGCGATAGGCCATTTTGATGTCGCCTCACAACGTTTTGGGCCCTTGCCTGCCGCGGGTACTTGGGCCTCCCACACAAGTGAGGCACCATTTTTACCGGGAGACCTGGGGGAACGCTGGGTGGTGGTAAATTTGTGTGAGCCCGGTGATGCCACAACTTTCCCACACCAAAATGTGTGAGGAAGCCGCCGGGTATCTAGTTTTCAGAAATGCATGGGTTTGGTAGGTTTCCCTAGATGGCTGCCGAGCACCGGGCCAAAAACCCAAGTGACCCCCCTTGCAAAACCAGGTGGTTTTGCGATTGGCCATTTTGATGTCGCCTCACAACGTTTTGGGCCCTTGTCTGCCACGGGTACTTGGGCCTCCCACACAAGTGAGGCACCATTTTTACCGGGAGACCTGGGGGAACGCTGGGTGGTGGTAAATTTGTGTGAGCCCAGTGATGCCACAACTTTCCCACACCAAAATGTGTGAAAAAAGCGATTTTTTCAGCTAAAATTGAGGTTTGCAGGGGATTCTGGGTAAGGAAACGTTGGGGGATCCATGCAAGCCATATCTCCCTGGAAGCCGCCGGGTGTCTAGTTTTCAGAAATGTGTGGGTTTGGTAGGTTTCCCTATGTGCCGGCAGAACTAGGGTTCAAAAACTACAGCTAGTCACTTTGCCAAAAAAGGGTCATTTTTCACTGCAAAATTGAGGTGTGGCCACGTTGCGTTTTGCGCCGTTTCCTGTCGCGGGCACTGGGCCGACCCGCACAAGTGAGGTACCATTTTTCTCGTAGGACTTTGGGGAACGCAGGGTGGGTGGAAATTTGTGGATCCACGCAGATTCCGGAACTTTCCATCACATAAATGTGGGGAAAATGTGTTTTTTTTGTCAATTTTTAACGTTTGCTAGGGATTCTGGGTAACAGACCATGGTGGGAGGCACTCAAGTCACCCCATCCTGGATTCCCCTGGGTGTCTAGTTTTCAAAAATGTATAGGTTTGCTAGGTTTCCCTTGGTGCTAGCAGGGCTAGGGTTAAAAAAACTACAGCTAGTCACTTTGCCAAAAAAGGGTCATTTTTCACTGCAAAATTGAGGTGTCACCACATTGCGTTTTGTGCCGTTTCCTGTCGCGGGCACTGGGCCGACCCGCACAAGTGAGGTACCATTTTTCTCGTAGGACTTTGGGGAACGCGGGGTGGGTGGAAATTTGTGGATCCACGCAGATTCCGGAACTTTCCATCACATAAATGTGGGGAAAATGTGTTTTTTTGTCAATTTTTAACGTTTGCTAGGGATTCTGGGTAACAGACCATGGTGGGAGGCACTCAAGTCACCCCATCCTGGATTCCCCTGGGTGTCTAGTTTTCAAAAATGTATAGGTTTGCTAGGTTTCCCTAGGTGCCGGCAGGGCTAGGGTTCAAAAACTACAGCTAGTCACTTAGCCAAAAAAGGGTCATTTTTCACTGCAAAATTGAGGTGTGACCACGTTGCGTTTTGCGCCATTTCCTGCCGCGGGCACTAGTCCGACCGCCCAAGTGAGGTACCATTTTTCTCGTAGGACTTTGGGGAACGCGTGGTGGGTGGAAATTTGTGGATCCCTGCAGATTCCGGAACTTTCCATCACAGAAATGTGGGGAAAATGTGTTTTTTTTGTCCATTTTTTACGTTTGAAAGGGAGTCTGGGTAACAGACCATGGTGGGAGGCACTCAAGTCACCCCAACCTGGGTTCCCCTGGGTGTCTAGTTTTTAAAAATGTATAGGTTTGCTAGGTTTGCCTAGGTGCCGGCAGGGCTAGGGTTCAAAAACTACAGCTAGTCACTTTGCCAAAAAAGGGTAATTTTTCATTGCAAAATTGAGGTGTTTCCACTTTGCGTTTTGCGCCGTTTCCTGTCGCGGGCACTAGGCCGACCCGCACAAGTGAAGTACCATTTTTCTCGTAGGACTTTGGGGAACGCGGGGTGGGTGGAAATTTGTGGATCCACGCAGATTCCGGAACTTTCCATCACATAAATGTGGGGAAAATGTGTTTTTTTTGTCAATTTTTTACGTTTGCAAGGGATTCTGGGTAACAGACCTTGGTGGGAGGCACTCAAGTCCCCCCATCCTGGATTCCCCTGGGTGTCTAGTTTTCAAAAATGTATAGGTTTGCTAGGTTTCCCTAGGTGCCGGCAGGGCTAGGGTTAAAAAGCTACAGCTAGTCACTTTGCCAAAAAAGGGTCATTTTTCACTGCAAAATTGAGGTGTGACCACGTTGCATTTTGCGCCGTTTCCTGTCGCGGGCACTTGGCCGACCCGCACAAGTGAGGTACCATTTTTCTCGTAGGACTTTGGGGAACGCGGGGTGGGTGGAAATTTGTGGATCCACGCAGATTCCAGAACTTTCCATCACAGAAATGTGGGGAAAATGTGTTTTTTTTGTCAATTTTTTATGTTTGCAAGGGATTCTGGGTAACAGACCATGGTGGGAGGCACTCAAGTCACCCCATCCCGGATTCCCCTGGGTGTCTAGTTTTCAAAAATGTGTAGGTTTGCTAGGTTTCCCTTGGTGCTGGCAGGGCTAGGGTTAAAAATCTACAGCTAGTCACTTTGTCAAAAAGGGTCATTTTTCACTGCAAAATTGAGGTGTGACCACGTTGCGTTTTGCGCCGTTTCCTGTCGCGGGCACTAGGCCGACCCGCACAAGTGAGGTACCATTTTTCTCGTAGGACTTTGGGGAACGCGGGGTGGGTGGAAATTTGTGGATCCACGCAGATTCCAGAACTTTCCATCACAGAAATGTGGGGAAAATGTGGTTTTTTTTTGTCAATTTTTTACGTTTGCAAGGGATTCTGGGTAACAGATCACGGTGGGAGGCACTCAAGACACCCCATCCTGGATTCCCCTGGGTGTCTAGTTTTCAAAAATGTATAGGTTTGCTAGGTTTCCCTAGGTGCCGGCAGGGCTAGGGTTCAGAAACTACAGCTAGTCACTTTGCCAAAAAAGGGTCATTTTTCACTGCAAAATTGAGGTGTGACCACGTTGCGTTTTGCGCCGTTTCCTGTCGCGGGCACTAGGCCGACCCGCACAAGTGAAGTACCATTTTTCTCGTAGGACTTTGGGGAACGCGGGGTGGGTGGAAATGTGTGGATCCACGCAGATTCCAGAACTTTCCATCACAGAAATGTGGGGAAAATGTGTTTTTTTGTCAATTTTTAACGTTTGCAAGGGATTCTGGGTAACAGACCATGGTGGGAGGCACTCAAGTCACCCCATCCCGGATTCCCCTGGGTGTCTAGTTTTCAAAAATGTATAGGTTTGCTAGGTTTCCCTTGGTGCTGGCAGGGCTAGGGTTAAAAATCTACAGCTAGACACTTTGTCAAAAAGGGTCATTTTTCACTGCAAAATTGAGGTGTGACCACGTTGCGTTTTGCGCCGTTTCCTGTCGCGGGCACTAGGCCGACCCGCACAAGTGAGGTACCATTTTTCTCGTAGGACTTTGGGGAACGCGGGGTGGGTGGAAATTTGTGGATCCACGCAGATTCCAGAACTTTCCATCACAGAAATGTGGGGAAAATGTGTTTTTTTTTTGTCAATTTTTTACGTTTGCAAGGGATTCTGGGTAACAGACCACGGTGGGAGGCACTCAAGACACCCCATCCTGGATTCCCCTGGGTGTCTAGTTTTCAAAAATGTATAGGTTTGCTAGGTTTCCCTAGGTGCCGGCAGGGCTAGGGTTCAGAAACTACAGCTAGTCACTTTGCCAAAAAAGGGTCATTTTTCACTGCAAAATTGAGGTGTGACCACGTTGCGTTTTGCGCCGTTTCCTGTCGCGGGCACTAGGCCGACCCGCACAAGTGAAGTACCATTTTTCTCGTAGGACTTTGGGGAACGCGGGGTGGGTGGAAATGTGTGGATCCACGCAGATTCCAGAACTTTCCATCACAGAAATGTGGGGGAAATGTGTTTTTTTTTGTCAATTTTTTACGTTTGCAAGGGATTCTGGGTAACAGACCATGGTGGGAGGCACTCAAGTCACCCCATCCTGGATTCCCCTGGGTGTCTAGTTTTCAAAAATGTATAGGTTTGCTAGGTTTCACTAGGTGCCGGCAGAGCTAGGGTTAAAAAACTACAGCTAGACTCTTCGCAAAAAATGTGTAAATTTTCAGTGTGAAAATGTGGTGTGTTCACCTTAGGTTTTGAGCCACTTCCTGTCGTGGGCACTATGCCTACCCACATAAGTGAGGTACCATTTTTATCGGGAGACTTAGGGTAGTTCAGATTTGTAAAGCAACTGTTATTACCTATTGATTTTTGATGCATTTCTCCCTTCCAAATGAAAGACATTGTGTAAAAAAAAAGTCATTTTGAAAGATTACCAATAATTGTCATGCAAGTATGAGTATTCCCAATTTCGAAAATGTGCAAAGATGCACAGTTTCTAAACTCTGTAATTTGTTCCCATTTCAGAAATACATAGGTGTCTTTCATACCAATTTTTCCATGTATACATTTTCACACTATAATTGCTATATACCCGGAACTAAAAAAAAAAAAACATTACAAAATGCTGCTCAGTTTTTTACTCTGGGTTCGTTGGGCTCTTGGTGAACCTACAATTCCTATATATCCCCACAACCAGGAAGGTCCAGCGGATGTAACAGTACATTGCTTTCTAAGAGATGTCATAATTAGAAGAAGTTACAGGTGAAAACGTTGACACAAAAGGCTGCTTTTATCAACTAATTTTTAATTTTTCCTATATTTAACTGTTAGTTTCTATAAAGAAACCTTGATGGATCTACATAAATGACACCTTGCTGAATTCAGAATTTTGTCTACTTTTCATAAATGTATAGCTTTCCAAGATCCATTATTGCTTTTCTACCCATTTATACCATTATCTGGAAGGAGGTTGAAAGCACAAAAAATTGCAAAAATAGGGTATGTCCCAGAAAAATGTCAAAACTGTGTAAAACAAGTTGGATTTCTGACAAAAATCTGTCATTCCCTAAAAGCTGGTGAAATGGTGATTTCAGCCCCACAAACCCTTTTTTGATATCATTTGCAGAGAAAAACCCAGACGCTTTCATTTGCAGCCACTTTTCCCCATTTTTCACAAAAAAAACAAAATGTTGCTGTATTTTGACTAAATTCTGGGAACCCTCTAGGAGAATCCATAAACCCTGGGTACCTTTAGAATCCGCATGATGTTGGAAGAAAAGGACGCAAATTTGGCATGGATACCTAATGTGGTCAAAAAGTTACAGGGGCCTAAGCGCACACTACCCAAAATAGCCCAAAAAAGGCTTAGCACAGGAGGGGAAAAGGCCTAGCAGCGAAGGGGTTAATAATTCAGAGTTGGAATATTTTCAAAATAATGCACCATCTTACTGTTAAATGCATGTTCTAAAATCTATGATGGTTCGACTAGTTGTTATTCCTTGCTGCATCAGAATTGGCACTCTCAGTGTGGCAGCTGAAACAGGGAAAAAAAATTGGGCCTCATTCACAAGGTCCTTTGCGGCACTTTAGCGCCGCTGTAACGTCACTTTTTTGACACTCAGATGTCACAATGTGCCACAGCATATTTACTAGGCCACACAAAGCCATTTTACTTGTCTTTTCGTGCTCCTTTCACACAGAACACTGCTTGAAAGGGGCGTTCCATGGATGTTGCTTTGGGTGTTTCCACACAGCACCCATCTGAAGCATTCCCCGATTTTATGAGGAATCGTAAACTTGGGAATGTGTCAGATTCTAACGCCATCTCAAGGGTGGTGTTAGGGAGGCGCAACAAGGAGAAATGTTTTAATTTCTCCTAGTTTTTCCCTCTTTTTATGTGAAGCAGAGAGAATGCTAGTTAGTGTCATGGACGTGAAACAGCATTCACCGTAAGACCTGCCCCTTCTCGCTAACTAGCATTCTCTCTGCTTTCACTTGTGGCGGTGGAACCATGGCCCTAAATGGGACGGTTTTTGTCGAACTTAAGGTACAATATTCATCACAAATATGTTGAGTGACTGGTTATGTCACATTGAGAATTCACACGCAGAAAAACCGGGCACTGTGTAGATTAGGCTAGTTTTTGGGTCCTAAAATTCGCCACATGATCATTTTTGACTAATACAAGGCGAGAAACATGCTGACCAATTAAACCAATAATCCACCAAGCTATCTAGGACCATTATATCCTGTGGTAGCGATTATCAGTTTTAACTAGGCTAAGTGCCACCCATACTCCTAAATGCCTCTCATATCCCTAATCATGTGCCACCCTGCATCATCCATGTCACATACCTCCCATGTTTTTAGTGCATGTTCTTGCTACAGTCACCTTTGCATCCTTTCTACCTCCTTGTCTGGGCTCTCCTCTGCTTCTAAACGGTCTTGCCCCCAGTTCCTAGTGGCACCCTCCCTTTGCCCCTCGGCCATCTTCTATATATCCAATGTTACCACGATATATTCCCCATGACTATGTCCTGTCCATGACCTCTTTGTCTCCCAGCTCATGATTTTCCTCTGTCTCTCTTCTCATGTTTTTCCTATGCCTCCCAGGCCATACTTCTCTATGGGTTCACACCCGTGCCTCCCCAAGCCTCCATATGCCTATCCCTCCAATGCCATCTTGCTTGACCCTTTCTTTGCTTCCCAGGACATAATACCATACCACCTTGAGCAGTGCCTACCCGTTGGTGCATCCCTCCCTGCTCCTGTCTATCCATGCTTCCCTGGGCCTTGTTGCATGCATCACATCTCGTCTGCTTCTTTGCATGTGCTCCTTGTGCCCTCACCACCACCACCCCTGACGTTCATTCTGGCCCTCTTTTCTAGGGCCTCCCTGCCACCCTCACCCCTTGCGCTACCCTGCTACTCACTTCACAGCCCGCTCTTATCTCCCAAATCCCTCTTCTGTCATTTGGCATAGGATAGTTGTCTTAGCCTGTTGAGTTACTGCTGCATTGATCAACTATTCCCAGTCAGCCTTTCTATTTGCTTTTCTTCCAAAAACATTTTCTTCTTTTGCTACTCAGACGAAGCTGAGCAAAATCAACACCAATCAGCAAATGTCGACAGAGTATTAATAGGCCACTTTACTTTGATTCAGTTGTTTGGGCAATTCCAGGGAAAGAAAGTTGCGCTGAAACTTTGTGTTACAGTTCAAAGCTCTTGTGGGCTTTTGTTACAATTTAGCTTGTTTGTAATAAACGCTTCTTTGAACTTGAACAGCAATCAGGAAAGTCATGGAATAAAAACATCGCTGATATTTTAAACACCACATCAAAGCTGCAAAGATAAAAGCCCAAACAAGCAGGACATAGGCTTTCTGCAACCTGAATTGAGTATCATTTCGCCCCCTTAAACAGAAGGGATGGCGTTATCATAAAAAAAATACCGGTAAATATGAAAAAGTGGCAGGAGCTTCTGCGACTCAACAGCTCACAGAAAACTCTCACGAGATCCTTTGGTGTTCTACCATCTATCTTCCTTTGATCATGAAGGATCTAATTTTCCTTCTGGATCTCCCGGTATCTCCGCAGTAATCTTGTTTCAGCCGCCCTTTTCCTCTCAGCGCCTGAGCTTGAACCTGAGGCTGAGGGGGTAGGAGGGCTATTGTTTTACCTCTCCAGTGACACCGGAACCTGATCCGGTAGGAAACACTGGTGTGCTGGAAAGAGGTCTCTCATCTTTACACAGGGACTCGAATCGGAGACTAGGCCTTTGAAGGAATGAATAAATAAGCACACGGTGAATAAATAATACTTTTCAATGTTGCAGAGTATTCACACAGCACAATAAGTTCCATTTCCTTATGTGACGTCTGTAGAATAGTCGTGGCAAATGCACACATTAGAGCACGTGCACTAGCACAAGTGCGTGCACAGTTTAGTCGCGTTAGCTATTTAAATTCGGTATGAACAATGCACTTTAATTCCTGGCAACATTATACTTTACTGCTAGGAAAAAGAGTTTGCTTAGCTTATTATCAAGGCTTTACTTTAAGTATCCTAAAACCATACAGAGCTCCTGGCAAACCAGTCACTATTGTTATTTTTTCCTAAAGGCGGTATTAATCCTTTCAGTAACATATTGTTTTTATTTCTTCAGTTTGGTTCAATTAACTGTTCCCAATTATCCAAAGTTAAAGAAAATGTTATGTTTCCTTTCAGTGCATAGTTACTCATGATAAAAATATGATTTGAGTTTGACGGCCATCCAGTAAATTCTTTAATTTAGCATGACATTGCAAATGTTGGAACACACTATACAAGCACCCGACTGCAGTTGAAACTAGAAAATATATTTATAATTTTTTTAACTTTATTATGTTAAATACTTGTTTAATAATTCAGGTTTACTCAAATGCTGGCGTTTAATTGTAGCTTTGAATCGACTTTCATATAGGGTTTCATAGGACTAATTAATACCTGTAGTTTTCTACTGTTCACCCTATACATTTTTCAGTTTGACAATTCGAAATCCTCTGATATTTTCCATATTTTAAGCAATTATTCCCCCGATGAAACTTGCAAAGTGTTAATGGGAGACTCTAGAAATGAACGTTGTAAGAGTAAATATGGTCTGCACTTCACCTATCGCAGCACTGACATTTTTCTCTGACCTTTCCACTACTTTACAAGATGAAATCAGCAATGACTGACCAGTGCAAGAAGCATTTTACATTAGTCGACCCAAAGGTGTAACCAAAGTTTGGTGTAAAATCGCACCAGTGCTAACAAAGTCAGAAACGTTGATGTCAAATTGCACTAGCACCAGTAAGTCTTTATTACCTGCCTTCTGTTCTTGAGCAACCTTTGCTTGGTCCAGGTAAACCTAGAGTCAATCTTCCTCTGAGAATGCATGTACTATTTTAGGTAGCACGTGGGATTCAGCAAATCTGAATGTATTCCTGTGAAGCCACATGTAAGTGGTGCACTCACCACACAGCTTCTGCACACAGATGTTATACATACACAGAAGACATCAATGCCCTACAGGGATGTCGCAAATAATCCAGTTACAATGAACTGGAAGACCAAATTAAAAATAGAAGACAGGCTAGTAGGTGACGCTCCCTGCAGGTGACAGATAAAAAGGCATGTCCTGCCACTATGTTCTGACACTGTGAAAATGAAGGTTGGAAAAACCTCAGACAACAACCCGAATCGCATAGATCCTCCAGGACATTTCTGCGGTCTTTTGTAGCGGAACAGACTTTAGGGTGTAAAGGAGCATAAATAGAAGTTTGAAGCATAAGGAAATTGCCCTGTCTTTTCCTGCTCAATTGCGGAAGGGCTGTCCCCACCAGGTTACTAGGTAGTTAAGTGAGATAGCCTCTCCCTTTCTTATGTCTTTGTTTTGGGACGTCCATAACAGAACACTCCCAACTCTGCCCCACATTCCTACTTATACCTGAAGACAAAGTCTGTGGCTGGCACAGTCTGAAAGGAAAACGCAAAAGGTAGAAACTGCCCTAACCTGTGTCAGAGCTGGACTCTTGTAATAACATACTCTTTCAACATTGATATAGAAATGGACAGAAAATTCAAGCTAGTATTCCAAGATTTCTTTATTAGCGTCAGGGGTGGAATCCTAACTTTGTTTGAGTCCAGGGCTTGTGTCTCTGCCCAAAGAAGATCCAAAAAAGGAAAGATCAACTGTACTGGGAGAAATGCTTTAATTTCTCCCTCTCTCGTGACCTATACTGGCATTTCCAAAGCTCACCTGACTTGGGAAGCTCATGCACACTTGACACAGACCATGGCATAGTTGGCAGAGGGAAAGGCCAGGTGATTCCATCTTGGAGTTCCATTTGAGGTTGCACATCACACAGACTGGCACTTCCACCATCGACCGCCGGAACTGCAGGCATAGCTGCTCCAGACCAACAGCCAAGAAGAAATTCAGGGCAGTGCTTAAATTGAACTAATGGTGAGAGGCATTCATTTTTGGGCACTGGTAGTTATTTTTCATCATCAAACTTTGTCCCAAAGCAAGAGAAAGTAAGGTAGAACACGGAGAAAGAAGTTGGAAGAGAAAGACAGCAAAACAGTAAGAAAGAGAGGAATCAGGTATGAAAAATAACCTGCAAGAGTGAGATAAAGGCATAGTGAGTGTATGGTGGTAAATGAAAGAGGGACGAGGTGGAAGCAAGAATAGACAACCTTGGTATTTGGTATCCCAAAATTCAGCAGTGCTGGCGGTGGGCATCTCAGAAAAATTCTGGGCCCGGCACTTAATCTTCTACAAATTAAGTATTGCATAAGGGTGCTGTGCAAGTGTGACGCAGAGGAGGAGGAAACAATCACTTTGGGGACTAAGAATTTAACAACTTCCAAGAATGGGTGAACTAAGCTTTTAGGAACTCCCTTTTCCCATGAATGCTACCCACAAACTTCACTAGCAGGGCTAATGTTTGTTTTGGTCTTAACTACCTACAGGCAGGGCTTAATTTGAGACAGTGGTTTCCAGTGCTCGCCACCAGCACTTATTTGGCAACACCAGCACTTGTAATATTATGGTTGCACTGTTTGTCTAGTTTGGAGATTAGCACATCAACAGTCATATATTAAATGACTAAAACCTACCACCAAAGCCATTCTTATAGATTTGAGGGACTGGAATGGTCAGAATTGTCACATTTATATGAGTAGCTGCCTTGATACTGTAATTGGCAGTGCTGACAGTGGAAATGGGTGGTACAAGTGGAAGTGGAGTCCTGACAAGGGCTCTGGCACTTCTTTTTTTTTTTTTTACAAATTAAGCACTGCAGAGGAGTAGCCTAGGCCCTCCCTGTCTCTCTATGACCTTTCATGACAACCTAATACCGACAGTATGATTTTAAAAACAATATTACATAGTAGGTGTACTCTTGATTGCAATAAATATGTGCAAACATATTATTCATTTTTCTACGTATATAGGAATATATTCCTAACATATATTCACAGAAAGTCATATTTTCAAATGCACACCGATTTGTGAGCCCCCAAGCCTCTTTTTATTGACAGTTAATTTTAGGCACAGTAGGCAGGTATGACCTACTGATGTGAGCAGTTGCAAAAACATTTACATGGCAAATTGCTGAAGTTTTTTTTCTAAACCATTTAATTGTCCATGAACTTTTCAGAATTTTGAATCTTTAAAATAAAAAGAAATTGCTCAAGAGACTGTACTAAGAAAAGTTTTGACTGGGAAAATCTACAAAAAGACTTTAAGCTTGTGGATTTGGTTACAAAATATGTTTTTACACATATTGGAAAACAATTTCAAAAACAGTGTGTAATACGCAAAGATTTCCATCTTTACATTAGTTTGAGGGGGGGAGTTCAAGCTTCCCCAACCCAAGAATGACCTTAACACTAGTGGTCAAGTTTCTCTGTCATACACATTCTATGTAAATATCTTTCAATGTTATCTTGCACTGCAGTAAAAACTAGCTACTTGGGGCTGGTTCACGAAACATGTTTGACTGGTGCTATTTATTATACTTGGTGGCAAGTTAAGGCAGTGCTTGCTCCAAATATCTTTTACCACTGTAATATGAAAACAGGCTGCTATAGTTGGTAATGTGTGAAAAGTATGTTTATGTATTGTTGCGGTTGTGATGTGTTCTGGTGTGTTTTTTGTTCTCCTGTGTTTCTCTGCTGCATTATTGCATTATGATGATTTTGTTGTGTAGTACTGTGTTTTTGTTTTGGGTTCTGTGGCGACTGATTTGTTTTGATTAGCCGTGGTCTGTTTTTGTGATGTTATGTTACTTTATGTATTCTATTGTGTTAGGTTCTATTGTTAAGAGATGTGAAGAAATACTGCTACATTTCCAGCCAAAAGCAGGACATGCCTTTGAGAGTCCTTGCGATAAACAACCATTTACTGACTTCTAATGTGGTAAAATAGAACCTCTCCAACTATTCAGCTACTTAAGAAACAAGAGAGCCCAAAACTGTGCCAAAGAACATGCCTTAACTTAGCACCCCCTCTGCTCACTTTATGTGATACGGCCCCAGGGCTCTTAAGAGGTTACATGTTACTGTTCATCTCTCAGCAGCTCCCCACAGTACATACAGTGCATCCTGCTGTCATGAGAGAGGAGCATCAGGCAGCTGGTGCAATAAATATGTCTGAAAGAGAGCACACTCCTCAACAACACCCGTCGCGTGCAGGGGTAAGAAGAGGAAGTACAAAAACGTGCCTGCATTTGATCACATGCTGATGGATGGACATACTTGGTACACTGATGAGCCGGGCCTAGTTTGCCAAAGAGAGTAGTAGCATCATGTTAATTATTCCCAGGTGCAACTTGCAAACACAACATGTATCTCAATAAAATGTTTATGGCAAAGGAAAAAGCTATGTTCCTTATCCTGCCAACTATTCGAGAAGGAAATGGTATACATGATGCATTAAAGTACCTCGTCGTTCCAGAGAGGAAATTACAGGAAGTGTCTACTTTGTGAAAGTGTTTTTCATCAACATCATTGTAAAATCGCTGAGCGATTTACACAGTACAATACATCACTCTTTAGCAACGTTCTTGAATACCAGTGCTGCAGTAAATTGTTCAGACAACTAATTGCAATCTGAGACATTGGGATTTCTAAAACTTTATTTGTTCGAAAAATAAATTAGATGCAATAACAAAAGACAACTGAGAATCTTTCCATATATCTTTAGGCCTTGAGGGGGGCACAATCGGGTTAGAGTATGTCTTCTAATTAAGACGGAGCATGACTGTTTACAGAAAGAAAGGATGTTTGAATCAACATATAGGAATTCCCCCCCTGGCTGTGAGAAAATTGAACTAAAAAAATCTCCTGAAGAATATATTTATTAACTTATATGGCTACAACCTAAATGCTAGATATGAAAGAAAAATAAATGCTTTCTTAGTCTTCATCATACTAATCAGTAGGATTTCACATACACATTAGGATACCTTGTATTAACTTCATAATTCAATATGTTTCTTAACCTTTTACTGCAGATGATAAAACAGTATAGCCTAGTATTATTACCTTTACTTTTTTCAATAAATCTTTCCCTGTTTGAAAACAAAACATAGTTTCATGTTAATTGCACAAAATAAACATTTGTTTTGAAACATACTTAGTCGGAACTAGTGTAATGCTTTCCTAGATAGCCATATTGGGATCTTGTGAAATTTTCAAACCACGAGGATTAATGATGTTTGCATCACTCCTCAATGGGGATAAAGAACCATAGTTCTTCGATAGCCATTATTGAGGGTGTGCACACTGACTGTATTACGTACCTATGGGGCAATTGGTAGAACACCTGAGTGAGATATCAGTGGGGTTAAAAAAGGTATTTTCTGTGCGATTCCGCATGACTCATCTCAATGCACTTTGCAGTAGGTGCTCATGCATGATATAAAATTATAGATAGTTAACTATTAACAACAAGGATTCCCAACAAGGGTATATAATGAGAAAAAAATGTTACACAAATGCACCTCGTTAAATAAGACTTGTGTACATAGGCATGCTAGCCTTCTTCTGTAAGTGATGGCACGATGGAATCTGTGAGGCAGATAACAGTGTGATTTCAATTTACGTTCTGCTATAAAACTAGTATGGAATTTGACTATGGTGAAAATGTGGAAAACAATGTACATTTTGTTATGTGAGCTTATCAGTATTTGTATAGTGCGCTTGTACCATTTGTTTGGTACTGTACTGCTTTAAGATACCTGGTGCCCTTTCCTTGTGCTTCTGGTAGTTTTTGTCTACCCCTGGTGAGAATCATGTATTATAATATGGAAAAATATGAAGTATGTACATTGCGTGCATGATTTACTCAGGTAAAGCTTCTTAGGCAATGGTGAGTTCTGTACCAATTTTGGAGTCATTCTCTTTTACTGTCTTCATTCTTTTTTGCATTATGAAATCAAATATAAGCATTGGATTTTTTTCAGAGTGTGGGAAAGGATATTGTCATTCTATGAATTGGATACTTAATACCATGGAGTTATTAAATTATTTCTTAAAATAAACAGCATTGAGGTGTTCATTTGTTTCAAGTTTGAGCAATGTTCCCAGTTCTTTCAGTATGCTTGCCGTGCTCTAAATCATAGTTTTAGAAATACATTGGCGTATGGGGGGGAGGGTCTTCACAGATTTAGAGTAGATTAAGTCGTTTTGATGTATTACTCTTTT
Source organism: Triturus cristatus (assembly GCF_964204655.1). Classification (NCBI taxonomy): domain Eukaryota; kingdom Metazoa; phylum Chordata; class Amphibia; order Caudata; family Salamandridae; genus Triturus; species Triturus cristatus. Next base: position 320,950,751 of record NC_140581.1, read on the forward strand.
ACGTATTTTTATACACCTTTGGAAATGGGATCCAAAACATTTAAAAGGGGGATAAAATGGGAATAGTCATGGAAAAGTCACATTGAATTTTTCAAAGAAAGAAACACTCTGGTCCCTATGTACTTTTACTTATAGAGTAGGACATTTTGAGGCTGATTCACACAGCAATCTGAGAATATGTAAAAGAGTTCTCCTGCAGTACTGCTCCGTATATGCACTGATGTTATTTGGGAAATTTGGCTCAATAGATATTGCAGGTTGCATGGAGGCCTGTTTGTATAGGATTTAATGACATAGGGATTTGGGGTTGCATATCATGGACACATCCTCTCAATGCCGTTGCGGAAGGTATGGCAAACTGTTACAGCATCTACTCAGAATGTGAAGGAGTGGTTGTTACGCATTATGTGCTAAGGTTGTCCCATTTATACCAGTCTATTGAGGGCTCAGAGAAGTAAGACATTTAAAGCCACACTCATGCTTTTCAGCAAGAAATATTACCTGTATTAGCTTGAAGGCCATTGAATGAACATGACTGAGGTGAGAATAGTCCTGCATTCTTTAAGTAGAAGCTTTAGGTAATGTAAACTCCTTGCACATTGTTGTATTTTAAATTATTGTCTGCATTCACAAAGTCTGCGTTTGTGTGCTCCTTTCACTGAAGTTGGACAAAGGTGCCCCCTTACACAACAGGATACTGACGTTAATTACCTCGTGAAGAAGTGATCGCTGCATTGTTCAGGGTGTCCCTTTGATTTTTGTTAGTCAGTCTGAATGGGTACGAGTGGGTGTTGCTTTCTTACCGGGGTACTACAGCATCATCAGTAGATCTCGTTCATTTAGAAAGCATGGGCAAGACAGCCACTGACAACATCAAAACGGTACATATTTTAATTTCAAAGTAAGGTTCTCTGGGCGACAGCTTTACTATGTCTTTTAAATCTCGTGTTGTATTGGAGGTGTACCTGGCTTGTCAATACATCACACCAGTGACTTTCTACTACCATACTTGGGGTCACTGTCATGAGGTTTTGCAACTGCAGTATTCTGTATGATTATGGTCTACCACACTTGTAGCATAATCAACCTCTACTGCATAGGAAGGAATCACCTTCTGCTGCACAACTTAGGGATTTCATCCAAAAATGTTTCTAACCTAAACGGATCGAATGTTTGATGAAAGGTACCTTACATGGTGCCATACGGTGCCAAACCACTGAAAATGTTAACTGGTTCAGTTGCTTTTTGCAGCATTTAGGTGTTACAGTTGTTATAAAAAGCTGAAACATTTAGTCAGACAATGTTAATGTTAAAATTGCAAAACAGTAAAATAAGGCTGCCACAGAATGGTTGATATATTGATATATAACCAACTCAGGAAAGTTTCCCCGCTGCTCTCTTTTTCCACCCTAAGGAGCGCGGTTTCTGCAATGATTTTGGCTAGGCTGGACTATGGCAATTCATTGTATATAGGACTCCCACAGGGCCTCTTAAACAGAATGCAGACGGTCATGAATGATGCTGCCAGGCTCATTTTCAAGAAACCAAGGAGTACCCAGGCATCCCCCCTCCTGTGGGAACTCCATTGGTTGCCAGTTAGGCAAAGGCTAATGTTCAAGGGGCTCTGCATTGTACACAAAGCGCTTCATGGCAGAGCACCCACCTATCTGAAATCTCGCCTGTCCCTTTACAAACCAGGGAGGGTGCTTAGATCTGCTGATTCCATATGTCTGGTTCAGCCACGCTGTAGACTGACCACTGTGGGTGGGCGTGCTTTCTCACATACTTTGCCAGCTATGTGGAATAAACTACCGCTGAAACTCCGCAATGAAAAGAAACTAATGCCCTTCCGCAAGCAATTAAAAACTGTGCTTTTCCAGCAAGCGTGGGGTGGCCGCTAAATTTTAATCTGATGCATCTTTTTATTGTATAGCTGATCCTAACAAAGCGCTTAGAGACCCCTGGGTTATAGTGCGCTATACAAGTCACAATAAATAAATAAATAAATAAATAAATAAATATATTCTGCTTAGTTGTCTTTTCTTGCACAAAATGTAGTCAACCCTGAAATATACTTGTGTCCACCATTGCCACATAATTCCAGTGGCTCTTACTGTACTGTCTTCACAGCCTCACTGAAAACATTTTTAGTTCTGTTTTCAGTTACTACTATTGAAGGCGGGACTATGGTTCCACCATTTGCATAACCAGTGAGAGAAGGTATTTATCAGAGCTGCAATTTAAATATTAATAAACATCTGCTTTATTAGGGTTTTTTGAGGGGTGAGCTGAACTCACGGAGTTTCAGTTAACGGAATTCTGTGGCTTTCATACAACTATATGAGATTCCATGGAGTTCGCCAACGGGCAGAATATATGTACATTGCACTGCTTCCACTGCAATTTAGCACTAGTAACGCGAGCAGCTCCAAATAAATCAGCGCTATGCGGTGCGCAAGAGAGCACGGACATTTGAGTTGATTTTGCTGCTGCACGAGTCGAAAATCTACTTGAGCTGCAGCAAATCTACTCGAGAAGTTCCTCTCTGACCACAACCGCTTTCTGCTTGCCACTGCCCACGGCCGCGTACGTTAGAAAATCACACTGGGGGACGCCAAATCTCATTCATGCTCGCCAGTTCACATTTCCAATCCTCGTGGGAAAACAATTCTGCCATGCAGCGGTTTTGGAATTTGGCCGTAACTCCGCATTAAAAGAGTAACATGGAGTTGCTAAATTATGCCCTGTGTTTTTTGTTGAAGTCTGCCTATGCACTATTTGTTCTGCCATTGGCCTACAGTTTTTGGCACTTATTCTCTATACTTTACTCCGTTAGTGATAGGCAGCATACCCACAGCTTCAGGTTAATTTAAACATACAATAAACATAGCAAAAAAACTCAGTTTTTTTGTAAAAGTGAGGGTGTTATGGAGACATGTCCAAGTCTATAACGATGCAGATGATTCTTACACTGACGCAGTCTTGTCAGACCTGACATATAAAGTTTAAAACAACTTCAGATCTTGCTAACAAATCCCAAATAAGGCTCCACTGATGATAGTGATTCCCGCATAGAAAATTAGCATGAAAAGAAAGTATTCAAGATAAATTTGAACTAAATGAACTCAAATGACAACATTTATTGTATTAAGCTTTGTAATAACAAAAAGGTTGTCATAGATAATAAAGTAAGACAAGAAAGATCAATTGGTTAATGCATCTGCTGTAGATATTCATGTACACTGTAGTTATCGGTTTCAAACTTGAGCAGGGTTGACTCAACATTTCATCCTTATCAGAATTAGGAACATGTTCTTGATATTATTATACACCTCTTATTAACAGTGCTAAAAATAGGAGAACTCTGATAGTAAGAGCTATCAGCTGGTATTTATATTTAGTTTAGGAAGTAATTTGTGGTTTCTTCGCTGAAATCTAGAACTGCAGTCGTGTGTTCTAAAAGCATGTACTTCTGCAATAGAACAGAATTATGCAGTACTACAAAAATGTAACTGCAATGCAATACAGGCTATTTCTATAAACAAAGGCAAACTATTGAGTTGATTTGCAAGGCTGTGAGTGATCTACTCCAGAAATTACCTGAGTGAGTACCTAAAGAACAGGACTCTGGATTGGTCATTATGTAGACACTACATTGGAAGGTTCATACTGCACCAAGAAATAATGCATGGCAAGTATTAGTGCTTCTGGGACTGTGGTATAAACACTATGATTTTTTTTTCTATTACCATTTAGACTGTTTTTTCTCTTTATATATATTTTCTGCTTTGATTGATAAATTAGTGGTTTAACAAATAAATCCAGAAGCATGAAAACTACATTATTGATGTCTGCTTTTCTCATTGGGAATAGAATTAACGCTTACTTTTAATAGATAACAAAACAAGTGTAAAATTGTTTACTACACTAGAACCTGGGACTCATCATTTTTTTCAATCAATGCCTTCCCCATTTCTTAACCGTTATTCATGGTTCATGCAATGGATGCTCTGTTTTAAGTAAAAAAAATCCCCAATCCAAGACGACAAAGTTCTTGTCTCCCTTTTGTTGTGTGTGTTTCCGGTTCTACCCCGTTAGGTCTGTGTTCTATTGGTATTATTTCTCCGTTGCTGTTTCTGTTCGTCAGCCCCTTTCCATTAGCTTGTTGTGTTTTGTGGCTATATGTCTGAGCTTGAAAATCACTCCCACTCCTGGGCACTCAGCTTAGACAGAATAACTGCTATGAAACAAGCTTCAAGAGAAAACAAAGAGAACTGTTTTACAGGTTAAAAGAAGACGCAAAATTTGGAAAATTAGGAGTGTAAAAAAGTCCAACGTTTCTCATTATAAGCACACTTGGCAACACTACAAGAAAGCCTGGAAGCCTGGCAGATTGCATTTAAAATGAAAAAACTAGGTATATACATTTTCTTAAATATATACCTGTAGTCGGGCTGCTCTGCACTTTTCAATCTCATACTTCGGGTCCTTTTTGTAAGTGCGCATTCAGGCCAAGATTTGTTCGTGCAAAGATGCTTTGCTCCACTGCGCTGCTTGAAAGGTAGGCATCAGGAATCCACCATACGAATCAAGATATGGTGCGTTCATTTCATCTCCTTGCACTGCCACTCTCAGTGCAGCCTTATTGCAAGGATGCCTGCGTTAGAAGCAGGATTGTTTTCATGCAAGAAGGTAAAACAATCCTTCGAGGTATTTTCCTCTTTCTAAGTGTGCTGCATTCTATAGAAAGCGGAAACAAGGAGGAGAGATAAAGATATTTCTCCTTGTTTCGCCACTATTGGGAAGGAGTACAATTCTGACACATTCCTAGGTCTACCAGTGTTGGTCAATCTGGAAATACAGAGTACACAGGTGGATGTGTGGGGACACCGATGCTCCAACCATGTAATGCCTTATCGGCCAGTGTAACGCAGGGCAGCCTTGTATCACATGAGGACTTACCAAGCCACTCAGGGCACCTCTAAGTGGCATTGTAAATGTGGTTCTAGGTTTTGCATCACCCTGCGTCACCTTGCATGGAACAAGGGCGACGCAAACCTTGCTAAATCTGTGGCTCAGTACATTTTGCAGCAAAATCTTCACATCACACGATGCAATTTGTATAGTTCAACACAGACTCGTAAATGGACTGTTTTTCTCAGCCTACTGAGTGTTCCAATTTATGGAGCATGAGTGTATCTGGCCTGGTCACCCCTTATGCTTTTAAGACAATGGTGCACCCAGTATTCAAAAGGCTTCCTAAATAGTAATATGTTCATCCAAATGACTCATTATGTAAATCTGTCAATTTTCTAATGTTCATCATTGAACTTCATTGACTCTTTTCAGTAGGTGCATTCTCATGAAAACGATAATCTCATTTATTCATATTTTTCCAGTCCCAATTTGCCCATATGGATGTTAATCATATTGTTTTTCACTAAAGTGACTTGATAATTTGTATAACACTAATATGACCACGTATACAAGTCCAAGTGTTGTACTAAATTACACCACTCGTTTGTTACCTTGCATTATTGGAGTACCATTTCATACCTCGTTTTATTGAATTATAAGTTTAATGCATAAACATAGAGAATGGAAACATTAGTAATGCAGATTTAGGCTTCATTATGTCCCATGAATGTGAATGGTGTCAGTATGTTATTTTATGTGATGTTGTATTGTTGTTGACATTTGTATAACGTAAATGTTGTGACTAGAATGCCAGAATAGCAGTTTCGACAGTTTTCTGGCGTTCCTGTGTTTCTGAGATTAATATAACAGATGGACGATCAGCATGTGATGATTTAGGGACATGTATATCTACTGAGATGTACACGCTATCTCTTACTGAAACAACATTGTACCTGATCTGCACTTGTACTTGCAACAAAGAGACAGATTGATGGATAAATGGTAAGTTATTGATTCATTTGAAAATAGAAATGTCTATTTTTAGAAAGCAACATTTTGATTACATTTTAGAAACATGTTGAGCCACTTTATCAATACGTTCACAGCAACATGGCAGGCAATGTAATGATTAGAATAGTTTCATAACTATTTACGAATTACGATTTCCAAATTGGCCGAAACACATAGATAGCCAAATATGTAAACACGCAAAAGGGTGAGGTTTAAGAAAGCACAATATATGAAGAATCAATTTACAAATTTCCTATATTTCTCATTAAAAAGATTCCTGAATATGTAGTAAAACCATTATGATATGGATTTAACAGTCGCGTTCCATACATTTATCATCTCCCTAGAAAATATTTATTAGCACTCATTAGCCAGTTCGACCAGGCACTAAATTTAATCTATCATGTTTTTCAGACCCAAGAGACAAAACGTTTGAGCAACTTCAAAACATCTGACCCATTGTACTATGAACCAATGTACAACCCCAGCAGCTATTGGAGTCAAACTAATGAAGGAAATTTGTATGTACTTGAGACCTAAATTGTCAATGTTTGAATGTAGCTGAATTTCAGGTACAGTTTCATACGTATAAGTAGTGTAAAGCTTAATGGCCACAAAGACCCAGATGACATTTGTGGCATGCCACATAATAATGCATCTCTAATCTTATTCTTAAAAATGTTGTTGCCAGTTTGGGAAGCTTCTAGGAAAAAAACAAGACATGAATGAATGGCAATCAATTAATTCTTGTTAAACGATATTAATTGGGAGAACCAAGAGGTCTTTAGACATTTTGTCCTCCAGCAATGATTTTAAATGTAGATAATAAGATCATTCCTTAGTCATACTTTTATATTTAAACCCATGAAAGCTCAAATAAAGAATTACATTTTGTGAAACATATCCCTAATTTGCAAAATCCAAGCACAAATCTAGCATCTGCACTAGATCTTTTGCTCCCAATCTGTAAAGCTGTATTGCCCACATGCATGCATTATTATAAACAGAAAATAAATTCTTCTCTGTTCATTAATGTTTTTTTAATTAACAGTGCTGTAGGAGTCCCAGTGGAGGTCACTGTCTTTCTCTCCCTGCACTTTCAAATGAGAGAGAGTAGACGAAAAAGGTGTATAGAAGCCTTATTCAGGACTTTACACTTTAGTGTCTTGGTACCAGTAATATGGCACTCTTAACATATAGAGAATTACAGATGGATAACAGTGAATTACAGGGCTGTTTTTCACCAAGGGATTTTTAATGACATCAAATAGACAGTGAGAGTGAAGTTCGAGTTGTCTATGATGTCACTGAGAACTCTACTATGAAAAACATACCCATAATTCACTTTTTACCCATCCATAATTTTACATTACGTATGGCCCCAAAGCCTTCTGCCCCTTTTTTCAGCTGCTACAAAGGGCAGAGGAATAATGGGGGAGTCATACTTAACATTGCCTCTCCTGCCTGACATACATGTGAAAAATAAATATCTGACGTGCCACCCTCAATCATCCCCCACCACCTTGTCTGCCTTCTTTCTCTCCCTTTCATCTGGGCATTCTCCTTTTAGTCAAAACAGGTGCTCCAGCGGGTTACCAACCTCAGCTACACACTTACTATACATTCACTTGGGCCCATAAACACACACTTATTCATGTAGGCTAGTAAATACCGCTGGGATCAAATTATTGTGCTAATACTTGTAAGATGAATTTTATCTGATTATATCTTACCATACCTCTTGATACAATGTATTTTCCTCTAGCCAATGGGCCATTTAGTTAACTAAATAGGTGAAAGATTACATATAATAAACCTTTATTGAATAACCACAGGCTCGGGAGAGTTTAAAATGTTTATCTAGTAAATTCATGTGAGCCAAGAATTATAATAGTTAGAACATCGTCTTTGACAAAGAGAGGAAGAGAAAATAATTCAATCAGAATAATCGTTAAACAAACTTATTACGATGACAGAACCTGTGTAGGGAGGAAAGAGAGAACAGTACATTGACAATACTACACAGAATTATATTTACCTAGTATGGTGTGGAGACCATCTCCTTGGCCAAGGAATTGGGTAGAGCCCCCTGGGACAGATCAGGCGACCAAAGCTCAGGACAGGATTCGGGACAGGATACATGACCTCTTCTATATACGGCGCCTGCACTGCACCCCTCTCTGACGCTATCTTCCTCCTCGATTCTTCCGCGATGTTTTCTAATATGTGCCTCCTCGATTCTTCCGCGATGTTCTCTAATTAGGAGCCTCCTTGATTCTTCCGCGATGTTCTCTAATTAATTGGGTCAAAAGTTTTAAGTCTGGATTTGGATCTTCATCAGTATTTTCTCAAATTTCGGACAGCATCTCAGTCTCAGCATTGTCTCTCTGTGGAAACGAATCTAACTAAACTACCTCCTAACTCTGATTGGACAAGGAAAGGGGAGATGATCATCACACCATGCTAAGTTTAATACTTTTCTTCAAGCTCAGTATTCTATGTTCCCTCCCCTTAATTTACTTTCCCATGCTTTATTTCCCACCCATATTCACAATTAATCAATATAAAGTATACAGTTTTATTAAAATTTCTTCCGTTCTCAGGACATCATGCTTGTTCTCAGGGCATGTTACTTTTCTACTTTTGGATGACATTCAAGGCTTTGCACCACGGTTGCTGGGTCGTTTCAACCGCGCATGTGGATGCGCAAGTTTCTGTCCTGCACGAGGCCCAAATACGAACTAATAGAGAGATCAAAGAAAGAAAGAATTAAAATCAAAAATAATGATTTCACTGTATACCACTTATCTCTACTCTATTCCTGTTTACTTATATAAATCTTTCTCATTAGCATTTTAGTAAACTTACATGGTTTAGTTTCAGCAAAGCATGCGCATTCATGTGAATTTCAAGCGGCCATATTAAGAGCAACTGCGCAGATGCAAAGATTTCCCTCCAAGCGATAGTACGTCATACGGCGTAGATGCATGCGCACTGCAGAATCCCGCATTTAGCGGCCATTTTAGAGACACACGGGTTACTTGTTAGTAATACACATAAGCAGGCTTCCCCTAGATTCTGTGTGCAGATTTTCTGGTGCGTTATTAGTATTTAAGAACACAATTATTACGGTATTACAAATTATTGAGAGGATTGCTTCCGAGCAAATTTCTTTTATACAAGTCCTTGCTCCATCAATCCCCTCTCTGATGGCTTTTAATGCCATCACTAAATTACCATCACTAAATCAGATGCCAACTTTAGCATCTCAATTTCTTCTTCAACTTTCTCATTGTCTTTCCTTGCATTTCTGTACTGTAGACCCTTCATTCTTTTATATATATTTCCTTTCAATTCATCAAGTTGTATTTCTTCACACTTTCTTTTCTTACTCCTTTCATTTACTTCATACCCTTTTCTTTTCTTGCAACATTTGAACCACATCATTATTGTTAAGACTAATAATGTTATCCCTAAAATGGGCAGTTTCATTTGCCCTATTATGCTCGTACCTATGTTAGAAAACCAGCACCCTACTGTAGTAATACTATTTGTTAATTTCTTCCATACACTATCAACTTCCAGTGGTTTTAATTCCTTTTCCAATTTCGTAATGTTTTTAATATATCTTCCAATCTCAACACTTTTATCCGGTATGTAGGTGCAACAATGTTGCGCCTTCAGCATTTTATCAGACTCCGCTCTCTTTTGACAATAATATATCAAGAGGAAGTCGATTTTGCAAAACCATAGATCTGATCGTAACCATTTCTGTATTGATCATCAAGAATCCTCCAGCAGTGTCAGTAGATAACCGATCTTCTACTGTAGACAGTTGACACATTTTTCGGGAATTCAGAATTACTCCCACTGAAGGTATCAATGCACTGAAAATGTCACCTACTATTTCAAAACAAGCATTGGCATAGCCAATAGGTCTCCCTTTTGGGACCTTATAAGTATTTAGTTATGCAGCACAATATCCTTGTTGCAACAACATCAACTGTTGCATGGCTAAACACTTATAAGGATGGATACTTAGTTCTTTATTCAAACTACGCAAAATAATAATGGTAACTTTCAATGATGATGCAATATATAAAAACGTACTTTTAATTTTTAAACGGCGTGGGACATAATGAAACACAATTGAAAATTGACACAAAGTCAAAATGTATCAAATTCAAACTAGCCCAGAACTGCCTGTGTTTTGTCCAGTTTCAAAAGTTTTGATAATTTTCAAGCGTCAAACCCCTTCTTCAAATTTTGACACCTTTAAAACTGCATATTCTACTATATTTGGGATTCATTGCTGAGTTATTATATCAATTTAATAAGAACGCTTCAATATTTCACCTACATGAATATTTGATGACTATTTAGGCGTACCAATTACATTGTTTTTTCCATAGTAGCATTCATCAGAAGATTCACTTTCTACTTTCCTCTACTGAGGCAGCCATGTAAAGACAGGTGTGCGCTCAAGACGTGTTTGCTGCAGCAAGTAACCATGGCTCGGGGGCGAGCATGCTTATGACGTTCAGGAAGCCTTGTACGCCCTCCCGCCAGCAGTACGTGTTCGCGCTTTACAAATGTGGATTATACGTGCGCTCTAAAGAGGCGTGGCTGCAGATCAGACTCTTCCACGACATAGCTTCCGAGCTCTAGACTCCAATGCCAACCAATAAGATTACTTAACTTCAGGGCGAACGTTCGTAAAATATTTTACTCCCTTCATCCGGATACCAGGTATCGTTGTGAACATGCACTGTTGATACCGTATTGTTGCATAAAATTCAGCATAATTAGGAAGTCATGAAAGCGATATTGTAAATAAGAAAATGGCCCCGATAACATGTAAAGAATCTTACCAAGTTCCCTTATACTCTTGAATTGACATCTGTAAGGGCAATTCAATTACAATATGATAAAAAAAAGCATAATAAATAATCCCCTTGTGCGAGATAGCCGACAGCGCGTGCGCCCCGCACAGGCCATACGCAGTTACAAAGGCTGGGCTCTAGCCTGGTGCACATGCCTGCACCGCCGTTTTTTCCCCTCCTTTCTCGCAGGCGTCTCTCGCCCCCTCCTTTAAATCGCCAGCACCCTCGCACCGCTTCGCCTCGCGCCATTATCGTTCTTCCCTTCAGAAGGCTGGCCCGGCGCTCCTGCCAGCTCGTGTGTGTACTAAAATAATATTTCCCCAAGTGGTTTAACAGTAATGAAAAATGCAAAACAAATAAGCAACAATGTTTATGGTAAGTATTCTGAGAAAAATGTCACTGCTGTAGTTACCAGTGATATGCCTGTTTGCTTCTTTCGTGAATGCAGTTTGGTTCTTTCCCTACACTGAAGAGAAACGAGTGGGCTCACGCATAAGTGGACCGTATGCTCAGAGCGGCATTTGAGTGCTGATAGGTCCATGCCATCTGATCGAATCTTAAACTTAACTTTGTTTCAGCTTTACCGTTGTTGTAAACCCTAAATTACCATTAAAAACAATGCATATCATACCACGCTACACAAAATGCATGCAGCAAATTTAAACAAGCCCTCACCCAAAGGAAAAAGATTCTCAAAGCTCCGCAAGCAGGTCTGTACTTTTAAGGCGGAAGAGGGGCCGATGCATACGAGCGGGATGATAGGAACTGAACTGGGGCGATGTGGACCAGACACACACAGCGTTGCCCTTGCCGGAGCGAGCAGGAGCACCATCTGTTTTAAGATAATTACAAACAGATGGCGCCAATGCTCACTCCCGCAAGGGACACGCCAAACATGCACGCGTTGCAATAGAAAGCAATGCAAAACGTGCATGTTTTTAGCCAAAATGCTGATCGATTCCAAAAGGTCCCATCCTCAGCAGCGCATGCGAGCTGCGTAGGCAAGACCTAACAACGAGCTCTTTTTATGTGTTAGTTCCTTTGCGTCTTCATTGCTTCCAGTGATTCTTTTCACATGGTACACCTTTGGGAATACGATTCCAAAATGGCAACTCCCATACCAATGATCAGGCAACCTGAAATAAGCTTTATTGCCATACACATAATAAATTCCAGGAAATACTGGATCTGTTGCACCTTTTAGTCCCCATCCCCCAATAACTAAGAGATTATGTTTGCATTCACTGGAACCAATAAATACATTGTTATATTCAGTCTTTAATCTATGGAGGCAGATCTTCCCTTCCTTTTCAGAGTCCAAAGACATAGCAGCATGAGTCTTGTCAGTTTTATAAATTTCATCTTTCTCAACCCACTGAGGTATCTGTGGTTTCGGTTAAAAAGCCCTTCTCTGGAAGTCCTGTCTCCTTTGCTCAACAAAATTCATAAATATCTTTTCTTCTTCGTGTAATTTACATGTTAAATTGTGCTTGTGTGCTTCGGCTATAACTATTGTCTTCATCGTTAGAAAATATTCTCCCATAAACTGCGTCTTTAGTACTAAGAACTGGGTTCATGCTCTTTTGCATAGGAACCTCGGAAAAGTTCACATCTACATTAGAATAATAATATTTTAATTTTCCTGTTCTATAAAACAAACTTGCTAAAGCACTACAAGATATACCATATGTTAATGGAATATGATGATACGTCACACCTTCTGCTACTGATGCTGGTAATTTCATACACACATAACAATCATTAACTTCCATAGTGTCCACGTACTGCACTAGTAACTTTGTAAATACATTTAAAGCAGTGTCACAGTGTGCGATATGTCTAACTCATCTGGTGCTTCTAAATCTACTCTATCTCATTTTGTCTTATTCTCATCTGGTGCTTCTAATGCTACCCTATTTCCTTTACTGTCAGCTACCTTCTCATTCATCTCTGTGTTATTCTTTTCTTTTGCAACCATCAAATAAGGGATGGCCACTGTCAGTACTAACCAAACTATGAGTACTAAAAATATACTACATATATGAATATTCTACATCATTTTTGTAAACAATTTTGTTTCGGTTTTCCAGCAGCCCTATCATCAGCCATTCTGAGTCAAGAAGATTTCTCTTCTATGCTTTCGATTTACTTGTAGAATTCAAAATTGTTTGAGAAATGTTCAGGTTGGTCTCACTTCGATATTTTGTTCTGCAATTATTTCTTTATCAATTTCTTCATTCAAATCTAGATTCTCAAATTCTTCAAGAATTACATAGGTCCATTCCAGATCCTTGAATTTATTGTTCAAGATTCTCAGTCTTTGACTTTGTCGTCTGGGCTGTTCAGCAAAAGTTCCCGACTGACTAGAAATTTTGTTTACTTGATCGGGTTCTTGATTAACTGTTTTGAAATGATACTTTAGCCTCTTCACAACACTTGTCACCTCTTCTGACTCTTTTTGCTTGCACTGCACTGTCACTGTCTTCAAGTGTTCTTTTATTTTCGTTAAGTTGTGGCACAACTTGGTTATCTTCGTCTTCAGATTTCCTCTCTGTCTGACCTTGTCCAGGGCTTACTCTTGTACCATCCTATTCTGCCTGGATGCGTTCTTCTTCCCTAGTCTGACCCTGTTCAGGTTTTATCTTGATTTTCTCTTCTTCCTTTACCTGAACTTGTTTTTCTTTTCCTAACTGGTCCTGCTCAGGTCTTATTGCATTTTGGGTTTCTGCAGCCCGAACGTGTTCTTCTAGACCTATCTGTCCCTCTTCAGACTCATGTATTGTTGCATCCTCTTCAGTCTGAGTAGATTGTTCTCTCCTTATCTGTTCCTGCTCAGGTTCTCCAATAGCTGTATCACCTCTTTCCTGAGCTGGTTCTTCTATACCTGTCTGATCCTTACCACTTTCCTGTCTTTCTAGACGGATTTGGCTTCTTGTTTTAACATTTACTTCAGGTATGTCAACCACTGGTATCCAGTCATCCTGACTTGTGCTTGGTTGTTCTCGATCAGCTATTTCAGGGCTTGTTATTCCAGATCCTTCAGCTGTACAACCTTCCGCAGTCTCAACTGCTTGTGTATGTTGAGAACCTTCTGTGCCAGGTGCTGGTACTCTCTTGGTATGGCTTGCATGAATCCAATTAGGTGAGCCTGTACATTTCACTGCTGTGGTGGTAACCAATATAACTTGCTGTGGTTTTCCCCACCAGGGTGCCAGACACGAATCTCAAGTGTGTTCTTTCACCACCACCCAATCACCAGGATTCAGATCATGTGCTTGATTCGGCTGCCTGGCAACTGCGTCTTCTCCAACCTGGTGAGAGATAGAACACACTAGGTCAGCCAGTATTTTGCAATATTTCAATGCCAAATCATCCGATATATTAAACAGTTTGTGTCCGGGTATACATGCCTGCCTCATTGCTCTTCCCATGAGTATTTTATGGGAACTCAACCCTGTATTCCTATCAGGAATGCTTCTGAGCCCCATCAGAACAAGAGGTAAAGTATCAAGCCAATCCAGTGGGGTAGATGCGCATATTTTCCCCAGTCTTGAATTTATAGTGCCATTCAGTTGTTCTACCACTCCAGAAGCCTCTGGGCGGTATGCACAGTGCAGTTTTTGTTCAATTTTAAATCCTTCACAGATTAGTCGAATCACTTCATTATTAAAATGAGACCCTCTATCTGATGATTCAAAGTTACTGGAAAACCAAATCGAGGAATCAGTTCCCTCAGCAAAAGTTTGGCAATTGTTATGATGTAATTTCTTTGTGTAGGGTATGCTTCCACCCACCGTGAAAACAAACAGACTATTACAAGTATGTACTTCAATCCTCTGCCAGGGGGCAATTGAATAAAGTCAATCTGGGCCTTCCGCTTATCTAATTGTTCCCATACAGACCACTGTCTTTTGTCCTGGATTCATTTGTTGGCAAAATAAGCATCTTTGGCATAGACTCTCTGCTACACTCCTGAACCTTGTATTGAACCAATCCTGTCTAAAGAGTCTGATCATGGCATCCCTGCCTATGTGAGTGTCTCCGTGATACATTCTAGCCATTTGTGAAAGCATGCAGTCTAGCATTACTGGCCTGCCATCTGGACAAATCCATACATCATCTTCTGACCTCTTTTGGCACCCAGCTTTTACCCATTCTTCCTTTTCCTTCATCTCTGCCTCATCCTGCAGTTGTCTTACTTCTTCCCATGTCTCTAATCCTGAAAGTAGCATAAGTTGGCAGCTGATTCCATTAGTTTTGATTTTCTTGTTTACTGCCAATTTATATTTGGCACAATGTTGGGCAACTTGGTCAGCATACCTGTTACCAACTGTCACATAGTCATTTCCTGACTGATGTGCGGCACACTTGACCACTGCCACTTCTTTTGGCAATTGTATTGCTTCAAGCAATTCCTTTACGAAATTTCCATTTTTGATTGGGGATCCTGAAGAAGTCAAGAAATCCCTCTGCATCCAGAGTTGGCCAAAATCATGCACAACCCCGTAACCATACTGACTATCAGTAAAAATGGTTACTTTCCAATTTTTCCCAATTTTGCATGCTTCAATCAAAGCCACCAATTCAGCTACTTGTGCAGATTTGACTCCTGGCAAATAGGATGCTTTGACTATTCTAGTCAATGTACATGCAGCGGGGGCAGCACTCAGCCCTCCCTCCTCATGGCGCATACAAGAGCCGTCTACAAATAACTCATGTTCTGCATTTTTCAGGGGTTCTTCCTGTATGTCTGGACGGGACTTAGTACAAAGTTTCATCCCTCACTTCTTCTCCATAGGCGTCTGGTAACAAAGTGGCAGGGTTCAACACTGTACACCTGACTATTGTCACGTTTTCAGCACCTAAGATGATTCTTTCGTATTTTGACATCCGACTAGGAGTGAGATATTGAGTTCGAGTTCTTGTTAATAGAATTTCCACTGAATGTGGGACGTGTACTTTTACTGGATGTCCCATCACAATTGATTCACTTTGTTCTAAACTTGTACATGTGGCAGCTACTGCTTTTATACAACCAGGTAAAGCTGAGGCTGCAGGGTCTAAAGTAGCAGAGAAATATGCCACCGGTCGTCGCATCAAGCCATGTCTTTGAGTTAAAACCGAGAGCGCACAACTATTCCTCTCACAACAAAACAGTGCGAATTATTTTGAATAATCTGGCATTCCTAATGCTAGGGCTTCACACAGACATTTTTGTAATTTTACAAAAGCTTCCATACTTTCATCATCCCATTCTATTGGATCCTTTGCTCGTTTCTTGGTCATTTGTATTAGGAGTTTGGCCAATAAGGAAAATCCTACAATCCACTGCCTACAGTATCCCACAACTCAAGGAACATTCTGATTTCTCTCTCGGTTTGCGGCAATTTAATCTGTTTTATTATTTCTATTCTTTCAGACGTTACTCTCCTCACCCCACGTTCTATTTGGTGTCCAAGACTCTGGTTTGGCAAAACTGTAATTTTTCTGGGGACACTTTATGCCCACCTTCAGCCAAATGGTTCAACAAGGCAATTGAATCAGCAACACAGTCATCTCTTGTTTTGGATGCGACTAGTAAGTCGTCAATATACTGCACTAATACTGACTCCTTGTCCAGGTTTCTAGGCACTTTTTCAGTATCTGATTGAAAATTGAAGGACTTTCCGTGTACCATTGAGGAACATGATTCCAAACTCAAATACGATCCTCAAACTTAAAGGAGAAAAGATATTTGCTGACTGGGTGTAATGGGATAGAGAAAAAGGCATGACATAAATCAATTACGGTAAACCATTCTGCCGTCCTGGGTATCTGGTACAGAATCACAGCTGGATTGGGCACTACAGGGCAACAAGGTACAACAATTTTATTAATCTTTCTCAGGTCCTGAACTATCCTGTTTTTCCGCTAGGTTTCTTTATACCAATTATAGGTGAATTACAGGGACTACTCATTATTTCTTTTAGAATGCCTTGTTCGATCACTCGATCAATTTCTTCTGCAACACCAGCTTTAACTTCAGGACTCATCTTGTATTGTCGAGTGTTTGGGTAATCTGCACCTTCCTTTACGGTTACTTTTACTGGGTCTACATTTGCCATTAACCCTACATCTTTTCCTGTAATATCCCACTCATCTGGATTTACTGTCGTTTTGACCTCATCTGGTAAGTCATCTCATCTATCTCTGTGCCTTGTTTAGCTCACATAAATGTATAGACTCCATCTTCATCAGGGGTTTGAATTGCAGCACCGTCCGCGGTGAAAAATATTGTGCAGTTCATTTTGCACAGTAGATCTCTTCCTAATAAATTTACAGGACTGGAGTCACACACCTCAAATTTGTGCATTTCCCTAAAATTGCCAATGCGTACCTCTATGGGTTCTGTAATAGGGGTCCTAATCTGTTTATTGGAAACGTCCACTACTTGGATCGCTTCTCCCGAGAGGGGTAGGTTTGGAATGTCTGCTGTTCTCACAGTAGAACGAGTAGCAGCAGTGTCCAATAAGAAGGTAATATCTTTTCCTTCTACTTTACCACCAACATATGGACCTGACTGATCTACCGGTAAGGATGTGCCAAGTACACACTCCTTTTCCTCCCCTCTCAGGTACCTTCATTGGTCGCTGTCATCGAACTAAGGGTCCTGTAAAAGAAATTGTGAGGTTACAGAATTTTTCTTACCACTTCCCCCTTGAAATCCGGTGTCCGCACTGTACTTGATCTGGTTCACAAAATTTGGCATAGGGTCAGGTGGCAACTGACTCTGTAGATTTACAACCTGCTGCGGTTGATTCATTATCCCCTCATTCTGGGTCTGCGGATTTAAATTTTGATTTGGGCCATTATTGTTCTGTATAATTTTACACTCGATTTTCCAATCCCCCAATTTTCTGCACCTATGACAAGGAAACTTTTTTTTTGCCTCCTCTCTGCTCATTCGTCCCTTCTGTTTTCCCCCATTACTTTCATTTTGGCCTTGCCCTTATCCTTGATTTCCTGTCTGGTTATTTAGTTGGAGTTCCTGCTGTTCTGCTAATTGTGCCCACATTACTTTTTCTTCCAATTTCTTATGTTTTTTGTCAATCTCATCTCCGCAATAGTTTGCATATTTGAGAATGTCATCTATGGGCCTCGCTTGCCAACACTACATGTGTTGCCGAATCATGTCACAAATCGGTACACAAAATGTCCCATGTCTTTATCTCCAATGTTCTCAAACCTGCTATACTATTTAAATACCTGCAGTAAGCGTTCATGTAAGCGTTCATAATAGGTATGTACGGACTCATTTCTGTCCTGGGTTGTTCTGTCTATTTTTTACCCAATCTGTTTCTTTCGGAGGAATTGTCCCTTTCAAGAACGTGATCACCTGGTGATATTTCTTCATTACATCTTCTGAAGGAGCTCCGGTTTTCTCATCTCTCGGATATTCAACACTAGGCCAATTAACAGTAATTTTACATTCTGTCCATAAATCAGTAGGCACCACAATGTCAAACAAACTATCCAAATATTTTAACAGCACTTTAGAAACTTTCACAAATCTTTCAATTTGCCGATACCACTCAACTGGCTTTTCTCTTAACTTTGGGAAATCATTTGTAAAGGATAAAAGATTCTGTCTAGTCCATGGTACATGTACATATCCTCCTCCTGGCACCTCCCTCATGGGACATAATCTTTCTACCTTTCCTGTTTCTTTCATCACAAATTCAGAAGTGGTTCAATTGGCACCTACTTCTTCCCTTTTCCCCATCCATCTAGATTTCCATTTATCTAAGTCACCCCATTTTTGTAAAATGGTCATCAACTTTTTAACCTGTAACTTTCTTCCAGACACACTCATATTTTATAGGTCTTTATCACTGAATTCTGCTCTGTATGGTTTCTGTAATACTTTGGATTTGCCTATTTCAACTCCCTTTTCAGAAGCTAAGTCTGTCAATTTCTCATGCAATGCTTTTGTATTTCGGGCAGATAAACAATAACTCTTCTTCATTGTGAGTGTTCAACCAGTCTAACCCTACATTCCCAGCTATCATTTCTTCCAGTTCCACTTTCAATTTGTAGATTTCTAAGATTTTCATTGGTTGTTTTTGGCTTGTCTATTCCCTGTGCCCATCTCTCTATTTCTTCTGGGGGTACTATTGTGGCATTCTTAACTCCTGTGGCTGAATCTATTTGTACTTCCTTTGAACAACTTGGGGTTTCACTTATCTGACCTCTTATCGGTAAATCCATTAATGATATTACCGACTCACATTCGCTACCTTGCTCATCAATGATTAAGTTCTCTTTTCTGGGTTTAATTGTAGGTGTGGACATGACTGGGGGTTTGTGAGCAATTGTCTTATCCCCATACAATGGAACCACTGGACCTATAGTCACAGGTATGGTTAGGGTGTCAGGGTGAGTACTCAATTGGGTTATTTTCTGTATCAATTCCTCCCTATTCTTGTTTATTGCCTCTTTCCTTTTCCTGCAGTATCCTTCCATTCGTTGTGTCATGCATAATTTGGGGAACTAATGGTGTTCCCAATACCGGAGCCCTAGGAGTAGTTCTGCTCTGTTCCTCTTGGTAAGGCGGAGGGTTTTTGATTAAAATGTCCTCAAAAAAATCATCTTCCGACTCTCCACTACCTGTCATCGTTAAATGTTTGGTCTTCTCTGTGCATTTGCCTCCTGAATGTTCCTCAGACATTAGTACAGGATATAATCCTTCAACTACCATTGCTTGTCTCCATTGTTTCATCTGACTATCTCGAGTTTCACGCTTCAGCCTGGGATAATATCCACTAAGGTTCCTGCTACTTCTGGATCTATCGCGCTCAAATGCTTCAGTTTCCCATTCCTCTAAAGCTTCATATTGGGTTAATCTTGGTCGGGGCTCTAATTCATTCATTTTTAATCTCAGGTTATGCAGAATTCTCTCATTAAATGAAACCATGTTCTGGGAAAGCTAGCACTCCACCTTCTCGTTTGTATATTCTATCCAATTCTTCAACGATACACAAGTATGATAGCCTCTTTCCATCATCATGTATGATGCGGGTGTTTTCGGGGGAGGAATAAGAATTCCCTCTCTAGTCTTAACAGGCTTATCCTTTTTAAAATATTTTTTAATTTTCTACATAAACGTCATCTTTCTCTTTTCTCCTTACATTTTTGGTATCGATCTTTTTATATATTGTTCTCTGGCAAAACCTAAATACCTTCTGTCAGGTCGATTCCCTATTAATATTGGATCGTGTCTCCACTTACAAATCCCACTGTCAATTATTATTGTAGCGTCTATCTTGCTAGCCAAATCAAATCTTCGTTTTTACTCTAGTGTCTAACCAATACCAGTGCGGCTTTTATTATTTCGACCAATCAGACTCTATTTTACACTATTCGCTTAGCCAATACTAGCGCGGCTTTCCTGTAATTGTCAGTATCACTCCTTATTAGTGACCCCTCCTTTACAATTTTGCATCAGTCACACGCCCGCTGTTCCAACCAATCCCAGCGCGGCCCTTTGTGACGTCAGTGCAGCACCCTCAACTGACCCCTCCTTTGCAAGGTAACACAAACCTTATTTTTCTTTCAATTTTTCTTACAAATTCATTAATTGACTACATAGAAACATTTGCTACTCTGTTTTCTTTACTTAAACCAGAAAGTTAATTCACATTTACTGCGATTGAACTATTCCGCTTACTCTTCACACACTATGAGTAAAACCCTTCCGCTTACTCTTCACTCAAGCATCGATGAACCTGCTACTCCTTCAGTACTACCCTTTCTAGCTTTCTAGGTGATATAGGACCAAAGTTTTACCAGTGAACTCCTTTGCCATCAATCACTCTCACTTTTATACAAAATAGTCCCTAATTCAACACTGTCAGCCTTGCATAGCCCTTCAGTGCTATATTTTGCAAACGAGCAACCTCACTGCAGTGTGGTTTCCATTCACCACCCGCTATTCAATATTCCCGGGAATTTCCAGACAACATAAAACGAGTACAAACTGGTAAGTTAATACAAAACCAATAATTCGGATTCAACTTTTTCACCTAACTAGCTAATAAATTAAACCATAGCTCTGCTACCAGAAAAACTGATCCGGCGGGTTACCAACCTCAGGTACTCACTTACTATACATTCACTTGGGCCCATAAACACACTCATTCATGTAGGCTAGTAAATACCGCTGGGGTCAATTTATAGTGCTCATACCTGTAAGATGAATTTTATCTGATTATATCTTACCAAACCTCTTGATCCAATGTATTTTCCTCTGGTCAATGGACCATTTAGTTAACTAAGTAGGTGAAAGATTACATATGATAAACCTTTATTGAATAACCACAGACTCGGGAGAGTTTAAAATGTCTATCTAGTAAATTCATGTGAGCCAAGAACCATAATACAGTTAGAACACCGTCTTTGACAAGGAGAGGAAGAGAAAAATAATTCAATCCGAATAATCGCTAAACAAAATTATTACGATGACAGAACCTGTGTAGGGAGGAAAAGAGAGAACAGTACATTGACATACTACACAGAATTATATTTACCTAGTAAGGTGTGGAAACCAACCCCTTGGCCAAGGAATTGGAAGAGTCCCCTGGGACAGATTAGGCGACCAAAGCTCAGGACAGGATTCAGGACAGGATAGATGACCTCTTCTAGATACGGCGCCTGCGCCGCAACCCTCTCTGACGCTATCTTCCTCCTCGATTCTTCCGCGATGTTCTCTAATTATGTGCCTCCTCGATTCTTCCGCGATGTTCTCTAATTAGGAGCCTCCTCGATTCTTCTGCGATGTTCTCTAATTAATTGGCTCAAAAGTTCTAGGTCTGGATTTGGATCTCCTTCAGTATTTTCTCAAATTTCGGACAGCATCTCAGTCTCTCAGCATTCTCTGTCTCTTTGTGGTAACTAATCTAACTAAACTACCTCTATTATGCCTTTCTAATGGAATGTACCACCCATGAATGTTTCAAATTTACGAAACACCTAACTCTGATTGGACAAGGAAAGGGGAGATGATCATCACACCATGCTAAGTTTAATACTTTTCTTTAAGCTCATTGTTCTATGTTCCCTCCCCTTAATTTACTTTCCCATGCTTTATTTCTCACCCGTATTCACAAGTTAATCAATACAATGTATACAGTTTTATTAAAATATCTTCCGTTCTCAGGGCATCATGCTTGTTCTCGGGACATGTTACTATTCTTCTTTTGGATGACATTCAAGGCTTTGCATCGCGGCTCTTGGGTTGTTTCAACTGCGCATGTAAATTGGTCACATGATGCGCCAGTTTCAGTCCTGCACGAAGGCCCAAATACGAACTAATAGAGAGGTCAAAGAAAGAGAGTATTAAAATCAAAAATAAATGATTTCACTGTATACCACTTATCTCTACTCTATTCCCATTTACTTATATAAATCTTACGCATTAGCATTTTAGTAAACTTACATGGTTTAGTTTCAGTAATGCATGCGCATTATCATGTGAGTTTCAAGCGGCCATTTTAAAGGCAACTGCGCAGCTGCAAAGATTTCCCTCCAAGCGATAGTACGTCATACTGCGTAGATGCAGTAGACGCATGCACAATGCAGAATCCTGCGTTTAGTGGCCATTTTAGAGACACTCGGGTTACTTGTTAGTAATACACATAGGCAAGCTTCCCCTAGATTCTGTGTGCAGATTTTATGGTGCGTTATTAGTATTTACAAACACAATCATTACGGTATTACAAGTTATGAGAGGATTGCTTCCGAGCAAGTCTCTTTTATATGATTCCTTGCCCCATCACAGGCAAGCTGCGCAGCGCTAACAGGCTCTCAGAGAACCCTGTCAGTCCAGCCTGGAAGGCCTTGATGATGTAGCAACAGTGGAGTTTTGTTATAGCAGTGAGTTCCCAAATTTAGAATCCCGTGTAAATGATAGAGACTCTCTATGAAAGCCATACATAACCAAAGCTTACAATATGTGAAAACTTTGAAAGCATGGAAATCCTATGACTCCTTTGGAAATAGGTCTGTACAACAGCACTTTAAGGAATTTAGGGCCATATGTAGGAAGCCAAATTGCGGTCGCAAATGCTGAAATTTGCAGACTTTCAGCGTTTGCGATCGCAATTCGGGCAGTGTGCTATGTAGTACACAAAAACCCACACTCAAAATAAAGAATTGCAAAATTTGCAATTCCTTATTTTGCGAATGCATTTAAGGAATCCCAAATTGTGATTCCTTAAATGCAATGTAGGAAGCACCCAAGTTGTGCGATTTTGGCTTAAGGAATCGCAAATTGCCACCAATCTCAGGTTGGTGGTAATTTGCGATTTCTTTGAAAAATTCACTTTTTTGCATTTTTCAAAGTGCCATGTGGCGCACATACATGCCCTTAGCGCATGTATGTGCGCCACATGTGCACACATGTTTATTTCAGGGGTACAAAAGGGTGTCCTGTTGACACCCTTGCAACCTTGAAATTGCATTCTCAATTTGTGATTCTCTAATTGAGAATCACAAATTGAGAATGTCTTCCTATCCATTCCTATGGGCCTTCTAGCCCATAGGAATGAATGGCAAGGTATTCCTTATTTGCTAATCTCAATTTGCGATTCGCAAATAAGGAATATGTGGGATTCGCAAAATATTTTGCTAATCCTACCTACATTGCGTTTTGCGATTCTCTAATTGCGATTCCCTAAAAATCGCAATTTGGGAATCGCAAAACACGTTTTACCTACATATGGCCCATTGGGTTTTAGTCGTTATCCCACAAAGATGTTCTGAGTATAGCATTCAAAGCATCAATAAATCTGTAATTTTAATATTTTGAATAACATAAGGTATGTAGGTAACATAAACGATTGCTCTTTCAATTTAGGTAATTGTAATATAAAACCTATTGAAACCCAACAACCATGATCTATAAGAATGTGGGAAGTTCAGATTTGTTGTCCATGATGCACAGTACAAGGTTCATAAACAGAGTGCTCACCGATGAGGCCTACTAGACTGTAGAACTTTTGTTAACAGAACATTCTTAGGGACACGACATTTATTTTTGGGTGGTCCTTCAGAACTTGCTCTAGTGCTAAAGTAAAATGGGCAAGATGCACACTATAAGCTCTCTCAAAGCAATCTTCCCCTAATTTGAATTTGACGTTTTTAATTCAGATAACACGAGTCCAGGGAGGAATGTCTCTAAGCTTGTAAACTATCATCTCCTAATCTGACTCTCATGCCATGTTAAACAAATAGAGGCCCTTAAGGAAAAATGCATGGTGCTCTAACTTCAGGCTGTGATACGCCAACTTCCCTAGCGTTGTTCCCACTTACTGCTGCTTCCTGCATCGCAGCAGGCACAGGGTAGGGTATTTTTTCATAGAAAGCACTGCATTCATATTTCACTGAAAAATGTGATGCCACTTTCATAGGGACATTTACACATACACATGTCCCATTTTGGACAGAGCTCATGTCCCATAAGAAAAACGTGCATGATTCTTGTCTTTTTAAAGAAATTTTATTTATCATGCAGACATAGTTTTAGATATAATTGCATGATTAGTTTAGTTTCTAACGTGTCATTTTACAAGGTAAAGAAATTGGGTATATTCAAAAGAAGGAAACTTTTCCATGCCACTCCACAATCTTACATATTCTCACCCCCGTCCTGCATGTTATGCAGAATTCACCTTACAAAATCCTATTTTACCCTACTGTTCAGAAATGTTCTCGAAACCAAAGGTTTCACCTGTTCAATTGAGGTTCATATTTACGTCAGCAGAGAATTTTCTATGCACATAAGATAAGTATCCACATATACTGAATAATATTCTTTGCAAAGAGTTCACTTTGAGAACATTACAGGTGTGTTTCAAAATAGGTTTTGCAGGGTGTGTACCCAAAATAGGTGATGGAGAGCTCCTTGATGACAGATGTCTTGGGTACCTACTCAGTATGTAAATATTTTTTGTAACATCTTTCTTTATTAAGGTTTTGGTAAAAAAATGAAAAGAAGGGAAAGGCAGGTAAGACTTCGTACATAAATCAATGCAAATTGATATAACCTGCAGTAAAAGGCATGCAGCAGCCCACCGGGGCCAGTGTACACATGGGCACATTAGGGACACAGCCAGGGCACATCTATGCAGCTACATCGCCACCAGGGGTGGCTGGCAACAAGTAGGCTAGCTGGGGTAGGGCAGAATGAAAAGGAAAAAGAGAGGTAAGTGGTAGGGATGTGAAAACCCATTGCCCTAGGGGGGAGGTGGAGGGGAAGAAGACAAAAAAGAGAAAAGGAGGCAGATGGGGAGTAAAAAGGAAGAGGAAAGGAGAAAGAAAGAAAAAGGAGGAGGAGGTAAGCAGAAGTGGGAGGGGATAGCAGCTCGTGGAGGCCAGGATGAGTCTACAGAGGAAAGGGGATCCGACAAAGCCCAGTCCCATCTCGGTGAGCCAGCAGTGCTCAGCGTCCATCGTCCCAGAGGAAGAGCGCCCAGGTGAGGAGGAAGGTCTCTTTTTTGTCCTGTAGGTTATAGATCTTTCATACGAAACTGCCTGATACATGGCTGAGAGTCACTTTTCGTGGGAAGGGGAGAGGGTAGGGTGCTAATGATGAAGAATGCAATTCTTCACCTCTGCAAGCGCAGTGTGGAATAGGCTTCCCTCAAGCCAGGAGAGGGCTGGGGAATTGGAGAGGTCATGCAGCAGGATCAAGAATCAAGTCAAAGGCACGGAAACTCACAGAGTCTCGCTTAACATGGCACCAACCACTGCCCAGAAGGGCCAGACTGTGGGGCATTCATGGAAGATATGGACCAAGACCAAGCTCGGCGGTTTCGTTGGGGTTCAGTGCCAGTCGTGCAAGGACCTAAAAAGGCAAAGGCTTCAACCACGCCTGCCTGGCGCCATGATCTAGCGTCTCTTGGAGTTCTGCCCAGTCCTCTGGTTCATATTCTTGCTGTAGTCGGGATTGCCATTTGGTGCGAAGACTATTCAGCAGGGCAAGGAGAATACATGGTGAGTCAGGAGACTGTAAACGCCCAACATCACCCCGGAAAACATCCCCACTTTCTTAGATAGGAATCCACAGGGGGGAATTGGAGGTCCAGGGGTGCAGGACCAGGTGGTGAGCAAGGGAGTGTCACAGCTTGGAGGTACCACCTGGTCTGGTGGGTTGGGAGGCCAAACTCCTCAAGGAGCGCTGCAGGGGGTTTGAGGGCTCCTTCGTCGAGCACATGATGAAGGGTGTGGATACCCACAGGGTACCACATTCCCCAGTTCAGCATCTCGCCGCCAATGCAGAGGCCAGAATTGCCCCATAAGGGTGTGTGGTCGTGAAGATGAGCATCCACCCTGAAAGAACGGTGGGCTCTCCACAAGGGTTTAACCATTGTTTAGAGAATCAGGTTCCTAGGACCCAGGACAGTGGCATCATTCCTACAGAAGAGTATAGCCCCTGTGGACACCCAAGGATGGTGCACTCGACCGTGACCCATAGTGGTGGCTCTGGTATCTCAGGGAACATGTAGGTGAGCCGTGTCAGGTGAAGGGTCAGGGCATAATGTTCGACCGAGGGGAGACCCAGGCCTCCACATGAAGGATGGGCTGGGGAACAACCTTTACAACGCAACTATTACAACGCACTACACTTACTACGCAATTTTTACAACGCAACATCCACTACAACGCATTCCATTACATCGCATGACACTACAACGCATTTTTAAGAACTACCTTTACAACGCATTCCATTACATCGCATACTACCTTTACAACGCATACCATTACAACGCATAATATTACATTAAAACCCCTACACTATCCAACACTTACCCTACTGTTGCACCCCCTGGAGTTAGAATAGTAATTTTTACCCCCATACTATCCAACACTTACCTTAAATGCAATGTAATATTATGCGTTGTAATGGTATGCGTTGTAAAGGTAGTATGCGATGTAATGGAATGCGTTGTAAAGGTAGTTTTTAAAAATGCGTTGTAGTGTCATGCGATGTAATGGAATGCGTTGTAGTGGATGTTGCGTTGTAAAAAATGCGTTGTAAGTGCATGCGTTGTAAAAGTGTGCGTTGTAACGACATACATCCGATGGGCTATGAGTTTCCTACTGTCCACCCAGGGCCAAGACAACCCCCAGATGAAAGACCTTATATCGCTATCCACTGACCATAGCTGTGAGAGGGACATTAGCAAGGGGAGCACGTCTAGGACGTAGGTAAATCATGGTAGGATTATCATCCTGACTGCCTGTGTCCTGCCCCACAGTGAGAGGCCAAGGTAGGCCCACTTTTCAGAAACTAGTTTCATGTGTACCTCTAGCAGGTCTAGGTTGTCTGCCACTATGCGATCCAGTCCCTGGTTGATGTTGATCCTGAAATATTTAAGACACAAGATCTTCCACCGGAAGGCATTGGCAGACACAGCCACCCGGTTGGTCACCCGAGACATCTACAGGGCCTTGTTTTTGTCCAAGTTGGTCTGGTACCGAGAGCGCCGCAAAGTCAGAGAAGATGTCCAGGAGGGCCGGAAGGGAGCTGGGTAGGTCTAAGTGTATAAGAAGGATGTTGTATTGTATTGTATTGTATGGCATATTTGTATAGCGCATACTGTCACCCGAAGGGTATCCTGGCGCTTTAGACAATTATACCAACACCACACATAGCAATCAGGTGGAATTAAGTAGACCTAGGAAAGAGAAACGTTTTTAGTTCTTTCTTGAAAGAGGGAAACTCCCCAGAGCTTCTCAACAGCAAAGGGAGAGAATTCCAATGTTTGGCCGCCACGAAACCAAAGGCTCGGCCGCCCATCCGAGCCCTCAATACCTTTGGGACTACCACAAGATGTGCTGACAGTGACCTAAGGGAGCGAGTGGGCACATACCACTGGAACAGCTCCTGCAATGGAGCAGGTCCTTGCCCATGAAGTCCCTTAAACACCAAACAAAGCGCCTTAAAGATGACTCGCTGTGAAACTGGTAGCCAGTGAAGATCGGCTAGCGCCATAGATGAAGAATCAGATCGACGACGGGACAGGGCTAACTTGGCTGCCATATTCTGCACGCGTTGTAGCTTGGCCAGCAATTTATTTGGAGCTCCCAGAAGTAGTGCGTTGCAGTAGTCTAACCTACTCAAAATGGTACCGCGAACCACTTCTGAGCGAACATGGGCCGGCAGCAGCGGAAGAATCTTCCACAGCATGCGTAACAACATCATGCAGGTGGACACGGTTTTATTTACAAAAAGATCCAGTTGGAGATCAGGCCCAAACACAACGCCCAGGTTCCTGGCAGATACTGCAGCAGAAGGAACTTCCTGAAAAGAGGCAGGCCAAAAATCAGGAGGCAGTGGCCGAGGGATGTGGTCCAGCGAGCAGTGTAGAACCTCTGTTTTAGAGCTGTTAAACTGCAGAGAATTCTGCCTCAACCAGTCCGCAGTTGACGCCATACATTGATGGAAAGTCTCCAGCGACACCGCATCTTTGCCCTCAATAGAAAAGATGAGCTGCGTATCATCGGCATAGTTAATAACCGAGATGCCAAATGATTTAACCAAGCTCACCAGAGGGCAAAGATAAAGATTAAACAGTATAGGGCTGATGGCAGACCCTTGCGGTACGCCCTGCTCAACTGTTTTAATCTCTGACTGGAATGGTGGCAAGGCCACTACCTGGCGCCTGTCTCCCAAATAGGAAAACAGCCAATCGCGAGCCGAACCCTTCACCCCTGCATCCTCAAGTCTTCTGACCAAGATGTCATGGTTGACCGTGTCAAAAGCGGCCGACATGTCGAGCAGCACTAAAAAGGCCGCTCGCCCAATGTCGGCCCGCGAACGAAGATCGTCCAACACGGTCACCAGGGCCGATTCCGTGCCATGTGCTGGTCTGAAGCCAAATTGAGACGCGTCCAAGCAGCAGTTGGTCTCCAGGAAACTGGACAGATGTTTAGTAACCAGTTTCTCTAGGATCTTGATAGGAAAAGGAAGCAGCGATATAGGTCTATAATTCGCTGGACAGGTGGGATCCAAAGTTTCCTTCTTCAACAAAGGTGAGGCCACTGCTAATTTCCAACACTTTGGAACACGTGCCAAAGAGAGAGACTGGCAACAGATAGCATACAGCGGAGGAAAAAGCTCCGTCTGGAATACTTTCCAATATTTGTGAGGCAATGGATCTAAAGGAGAACCAGAGGATATACTGTTAGCCAGCAGGCAAAACTCCTCAAAAGACGGAAGGGGAAAACTATCCAGCTGTGCCTGACTACCAACTACCCTTACTGCCTCCCTTTCGGCCGCTAAAGTGGAGCCAAGTACGGGCTGAGTAACAATTGTAGTTGTAGGAGCAAGCTTACTTAGGATCCCAAGCTTTATGCTCCTCCTGCGCTAAGGAGGAGCATAAAGCTTGGGAGGCAGGAATGTCGTTAGCCACAGAAGCAGGGCGAGAAAGATCCCCAACAATTTTGAACAAGGCCTGCGTTTTGTTCGGTGCATTCAAGAGCGATTCCTCCAAGAAACGTGCTTTGGCGCCTTTAATCTGCATTTTATAGGTCAGCAAGGCCTGCTTAAAAAGGGCTTTATCGGGATCTAAGTAGTGTTTCCTCCAAGCTCGCTCCGCGCGTTTACAGCAGAGCTTCAAATGCGATAACTCCGCAGTGAACCACGGCATGGCAATCTTGGATCTATCCCTAATTTTGCGCAGAGGAGCCAGCACCTCTAAGGAGTTAACAATTTTCTGACTAAGGCTCTCGTAGCTTGCGTCCACAGAAACTCCTAAAGGGGGGGTTTCCCCGGCAAGCAGGGACGGCAGGCTGGATTGTCTAAGTAACCTTGACCATTGCCTGCCCATCCTGGTCTTAGTGCCAGTACTTCCATTCCCGGTTGGAGCCATGGGACATGTCACGGAGAGAAGGACCAAGGCATGGTCCGTCCAACACTGCGGAAGAATATCCCGAACCTCAACCTGGCTAGTGTTGGCAAAGACCAGGTCAAGAATGTGACCCTTAATATGGGTCTGTGAATGCACCAGCTGCTGCAGATGAATATCGCTGCAAGCCTGAGTCAAATCCGAAAGAGCCGACCTTGTAGGACCATCCGAACACAGGTTAAAGTCTCCCAGAAGTAAAGTCCTAGCATGGATATTGGAGAGCTCATAGATTAAATCAATTAGTTCTGGTACTGCTGATAAAGAGCTGGCAGGGGGCCGGTAGCTCAGCAGCCCGGAGTAGAGAGTTCCTCCATGCCCTTTCAAAGAGAAGGCCAAAGTTTTGCAGCCCAGAATGTGCCTTGTGTCGAGCACTGAGACATCAAGCGACTCCCTAAATATAAGGCCGACCCCACCTCCTCTAGCTCCCTCCCGTGGGTTATGTCTGATCTTGAAACCAGGAGGGCAGGCTAGCCCTAGTTCCACTGCACAATCCGCTCTAGTCCATGTTTCTGTCATGAACAGAACATCTAACCTATAGGAGTCTATAAGTAAGGCAATTTCCATATGATGTTTACTCAGAGACCTCACATTGAGCAGACCACATATCAGAGGCTGTTCCCCCCGCTCTACGGCATGCGGCTGATGACACGTGTTCGTGCCTGTATTTAGTTTTAGCAACATGTCTCTGGAATAAGGTAACCGACCATCGGGCAGTGGAGCAGAGTTCCCGGCCTTCGGCACGACCTGTGCGCGAACGGGCGCAAACGGGCTTACCTCCGTCGCGCCGCCGTCGCGCTCGCTGCGCGCCAACGCTGCGCGCTGGAACACACATCCCTTAAATGCTGTGTCAGTAATCCGCGCGGGGAGTCCTGCGAGGACACACCTCTATCCCCACCAAAGATGGCCCCCGAGGTGGACCCAATCCAATGAGCCTCACCAAAGATGGCGGCCGGAACGCCGCGATCGCGTCCTGAGTAGCCCCCCAACAGCTGACTAAATCCCGCAAAGTACAGGTGAGTTTGTCAAGTTTTATCGTGCGGGTATGGTCTAGCTAATCCCCCAGTAATTATGCCACCGAGAGCACAAAGCGCCAGAAATAGCTGCGCAAAATACAAAATGCTGAATTGAAATTAAAACTGGTTAAAAACAAAGGCAGCAGCACCAAACTATGCATTAGCGCTAGGTATAAAGGTCTACCTGAGGCCACCGCAAGGCGCCTTAAATATACTGTCCGGTGCGCGGGAGTCCTGCGAGGACACACCTCTATCCCCACCAAAGATGGCCCCCGAGGTGGACCCAATCCAATGAGCCTCACCAAAGATGGCGGCCGGAACGCCGCGATCGCGTCCTGAGTAGCCCCCCAACAGCTGACTAAATCCCGCAAAGTGCAGGTGAGTTTGTCAAGTTTTATCGTGCGGGTATGGTCTAGCTAATCCCCCAGTAATTATGCCACCGAGAGCACAAAGCGCCAGAAATAGCTGCGCAAAATACAAAATGCTGAATTGAAATTAAAACTGGTTAAAAACAAAGGCAGCAGCACCAAACTATGCGTTAGCGCTAGGCATAAAGATATATAGTTGACATCCCCCTGGGAGTTGGGATGCCAGTCATCCACAGTGATTGGCAGAGGGAAACTGTGAGGGGTTCCATGGCGAGGAAGAACAGGAGGGATGACATTAGGCAATCCTGGCGAGTCCCTTGGCAGACAGGGAAGAGGGCCAAGAGGAAACCTCCACAGTTAACCTGGGCGCTGGGCGGGGCATAGAGCCACTATACCTTAGCTATGAAATCCTCCCCAAGGCCATATCTCGGTAGCTTCGCAAATAGGTATCCCCACTCAATCCTTTGGCTATATCTTTGGTGGACCACAGGATGTGTACGTGGGTGCAGTGGTGATTTCTAGGTGATCGCCCAGGGATGAACCTGCGTGTGGTGGACGGGATCAATTCACCGCCCTGAGGTGAGTCTCCAGGATCTCAGCTAGGAACTTGATGTCCCCTTTGAGCAGGCATATGAGCCTGTAGCTCACACAGAAAAGGGGGTCTTTCCGGGTTTGGGGAGGACTCGATCAGAGCTCTATTTGAGTTGAAGCCAAGGGAGCCCAGACGCTACACCTCACGGAAAGTCTCATGGAGAGAATCCACCACCTCCTTACCGGCCCATTGTAAAATTCCACCAGGAAGCAGTCCTCCCTGATGCTTTGTGGTATGGGAGTTTACAGATAGCCTGCGCGATATCCGTCCTAGTGATGTTCCCGAGCCGCAGGTTTCTGCTTGGCTCGTTGAGACAGGGGAGGCTCACCTTGTCAAATAAGGCCTCCAGGCATGCAGGGTCGGCCGCCACCTCTGGTGTGTTCAGCGCCTAGTAGAAAGACGCAAATTTGTTCACAATTGCCTTAGCTCGGTTATGATTAGTGCGACCTGTGGTCCTGATAGCCAGTACTGACTCCTATTTACACAGCTGGGCCTCCAATAGCCTCCCCGCCTTCTCGCCTTGTTCGTAGTGACTCCCCTTTAACCATTGTGGTGCATGCTCTGCCTTGGAGGTGTAGATTGAATTAAGGTCCATAGAGGCCTTCTCCAAGCATTGCTGGAGGAAGGTCGAGGGGTTGGTAGTGTAGAGATGAGGGAGGGATGCAATATCTTCCTCAAGGGCATTCTGCTGCATCGCCCTCTGGGTGTTGGCAAGGGCAGCGTCTATCATCAACTTGCCTCAATGATCACTTAGCATCCACTCAATAGGGTACACAGTGTGATGTGATGTGATGTGATGTGATGTGAAAAGCATTTGTAAAGCGCGGCGTACACTATACAGTTTCTTGGCGCTGAGGTAAAGAACGGAAAGCAACAGTGAGGGGGCAGACCCCTTGTTGTGCTCTAGGTATGAGAAGACATGTGACTGTAGTTGAGATTTGCCCTGAGTGAATTGATAACATGAGATATTGAGACGCCAAGGTTTGCGTCTGGGAAGGATAGCCTCAAGTCCAGGGAGAGGAGTGTCGTAGAATGGTTCAAAATAGTGCCCTCTAGGATCTGCTTCTCCTGTGAGAGGACTACCACTGGTTGGGAGACCAGAAAGTAGTTCAGATGGTATTGGGTCCATGCACCGGTGATAGCTGTACTCTTGGTCCCCGGGGAATGAGAGGCACCAAAGGTCCACGAGGCCGTGATGATGTCCCCCAGAAAAACCCGGTCCGCATTATTGCTCACAACAAGTGGGCCTGTGCAGTGGAGGACCGCATCCTGGGCCAGTTTCCAGTCCCCCATGATGAGCCAGTGAGTGGCCCCGGATTTCTGCAAGGAAATGGTTGAGCAAAAGGAAAAAAAGGCATTTGAGACCCATCGCACTATGAACAGCAGTTATCAAGTTTTGCTTCTGCATGTTATTGTTTTTCACTCACTCAAAATGTTTGTGGCGATCTGTGCATAGTTATGCAAATTTGCATTATAGTGAGATTTACACATGAAGAGCATAACTGAATTTTCCAAAATACACAAGGTTCTGCCCTTGTCATGGAAATTTCACCTAGGTCTAATAATTAGATGTGTTTCTGATGGTGACTCTAAGCACCCTCCGCTGCACATAGAAGAGTGACAAACACAGTCCTGAATCGATAATGTGATTAAATGAACTTGCATTTGATGCCAGATGGGCAGGTGTTGAAAACTGATTCTGTCAGCGTTGCATTTCTTTTCATATCGTGGCTGAATTATTTTTATATCTGAAATTGAATTATGTGGTTCAGCCACTTGTAAACATGACTAACAGAAGACTTTGAAATGAAGTTGATCAAATTGTCCAATTATTGGGTTCGGAATAGAGATGGGTCATGCTTAATCGATTGCTCTTAGTTAAGTTTTGAAATCGTTGCTATGCTAAGACAGATTCAAATGTGTTGAGAATTACACAAAAAAAGTGTACAAACAAATTCACAAAAAGTGTACAAAAAAGTAAATGTGTAGAGAATAACATCATGATACTTTTATACTTGTTTTGAATGCCCATCATGCCTCCGTCTGAAATGCTCCTCGCTACTCTTTAGAAAAGATCTCAGATGCCATCTATATTCACAAATAAATATTGAGCCCACACTCAAGTAAATAAAAGCAGTGCCTCCCCATGTGAAAAAACTGGTATAAAGAAAGATAGTAGCAGACTTTACACTCCACATTTATCAGCAGATGATTGGCTATCAGAGACATTAGTATCACCATGATGAATAATTGTGATATCCCATCCCTAAATCAAGCCCATAATCAGGATCATATTTCCCAAGTTGTCTAATGGCATCACTGCATATTAATAATTAAGAATATGTTTAGAGGATCACGAAAATCAAAGGACGATTTATGTGGTGTGCAAAAAAATCTGTAATAGAATTTCCTACTGCACGCAGGGCACAAAGGTGAAACCAGTCATAGGATGCTGGTTTCCAGTTCATGGAGGACCTGGGTTGGCAGTTCGGGCTGGACTGTTTCCATTGGGCGTAGGGTCAAGACTGATTTGCATATGGCTGAGTTCAAACTGGAATGGCATGAGGAGCAAAAAAACGATGGATTTAGGCCTAGATCTCTGTACTGGGGTGAACTGGGTTCGAGTCACTGCAATGACGCTGAACATCCTGTGATTCTGGGCAAATCATTTAATTTCCCCGTGCCTAACAAAAAAACGCAACTGGTGCTATGTAAAGTACTCTGATACCCGATACCTTCGGTTTAAGTTTGCGCTATATAAAACTCCGTAACATAAAAGAAATGTATGACATTGTTCTGCATTTTGTCCATCAATTGTTCTCTTTGGGCATAGAGGTGGTGAGCCAGTGACGAATGTCACTTTACTCCGCACAGGTTTACAACGTGTGCCATTACACCGCATTCTTTACACCGCAAAATCTTTTACAACGCAGGGCTTTACAACGCATTCCATTACAACACTTTATCCATTACAACGCAATTTACTATTCTAATTTCACCGGGGCATTGTAATGGGGAATGCGTTGTAATGGTTTGCGGTGTAAAGCCCTGCATTGTAAAAGATTTTGCGGAGTAAAAAATGAGGGGTAGTGGACTGCGTTGTAACGCAGTCGTTGTAGAGGATATTTACCGCCAGTGACAGGCTCTTTACCAACAGAGTACATAACCATGGTGCCTTCTGCAGGGGTATACATTTTTTGCATGAGGACATAGTTAATGTAAACCGGGGCAGAGTCAGGTTTGCCATATCGTAGATAAGACATGCGTTTTGTTGACCTTATTTTCAGTCATGACACGACGAGGCTTGGGTGGTTAACCAGATATTTTGTGAGATGGGGGGGGAGAAGGAGTGTAGTGAAATCCTACAGAACTAGTGGCCTTTGTTCAATCAGCCTGTCACAGCTCTTACCTGTATCCTTGTCCTTGCCTACAGAAGAGCGCACAGTCAAACTCCAGAAGGAGTTGGCATACATCATTTTTTGCTTGGATTGGTGACCGCTTTGTGAACCTATTCATCAGCAATTTATTTGGCCACGGTAGAGAATGGCGAGAAGAAGCTGCAAGTATTATGATATTTTTTTTAACAATTGTATTTATATATGGCTTACTACCCCTGACGAGGCTTCGACAACATGTTTATGTGTGTGTTTTGGTTATGGAGTGGGGAATGGGAACATTTGGGAATGGTTCAGAATAAAGCCTTTTTTGCCACATGCATTATCATATGTTCAGGTTGGTATCATGGGATCCTCAAAATTGCACTTAGTGGTATAACAAGCAATGCCTACAACACAACCCCATAGGTATCGCTCGTTACAGGCTGCCTACATTAGGCACTACTGTTATAGTGTTTATGGGAAGGTTTGGGTCCATATATGCTTTTGCTCTAACATGATCAACACCATTCAAAATATGATCAGAAACTATAACGCCCTGCATGTACCGGACGGCACTGCAGATACTGCTTCCAGATCCAATGGCTGTTACTGTCAAACACCCACTGATCACACATGTACTATCATATTGGCATGCAAGACAAAAGTGAGACCCCCCCCCCCCACACGCCCCCTGCAAAACGTTGTAATGTTTTAGCTTAAGACA
Source organism: Triturus cristatus (assembly GCF_964204655.1). Taxonomy (NCBI): domain Eukaryota; kingdom Metazoa; phylum Chordata; class Amphibia; order Caudata; family Salamandridae; genus Triturus; species Triturus cristatus. Next base: position 320,986,583 of record NC_140581.1, read on the forward strand.
AAGTGTGGGTAACACATGGTTGGACTGTCCCACAATGGGTCAGTCTGCTGTGGGTATTTTGACTCATAAAATGTGTCATTGATTCTTGCAGGCTTGTCGCAATAACAACATATTCCAGTGCACATGTGTGCCAACATATGAACCAGGGCCGCTTCAAGGAAAGAAATTCTGAACCATACATATAGCAACTGCTGGGGGAACAAGCCGGAAATCTGCAGAAAGGCGGGGAGAAAACCTACCGGAGAGTGCCTCAGCGCTCGGCGAAACCAGGTCCTTTGTGCCCGCGGCGTCTCCCTCCCGCCGTCGCTTGCTGTGGTGGCCGCTGTGTGGGGGGAGCGCACGCCAGAACTACATAGCCCAGGATCCCCTGGGGCCGGAAACAAGCTGCCAGCGCGCCCGGAGGCGCTACTTAAACGACCCTGACCCCTGCGTCGCGGGTAGCGTGCGGGTGGCGCCGGGAGAAGCCCGGGACAAGGGCGGGACCGTCTGTGGCCGTCAGGGGCAGACAGAGGCAGGGCTGGGCCACCCTCCTTACCTTCGCTGGCCCGGGGGCATCTGGCTGAGAAACAACTACCGGCTACCCGCATCGACATCCATTATGGGGAAAAAGACTTCAGCAGCACCCAGAAGACCGGGTAAGCCCAAACAACATGCAGCACCTACTACTCCATTGCCAAGCCTAACGGCCATAGATAAAATGTTGCAGAAAACAATAGGGGTTGTTGCCACGGCTATTCAGAACACTGAAAGACGCCTCTCGCTCCCACCAAGCCTGCCCTCGTTTATGCACCATGATAACTCCTTTGAAAAATCCCTCGATTCTTTACTTGCTACATCCTATGCAGGGCTTCCGGGCACAGCTACCAAAGAAAACCACACAAATGGAAATATAGTATCTTACGACCACCTGCCCACGGACACTAGGCTATCATCAACTCCCACTATGTTAGAGCCAAGCCCAAATAGGGATCTGGATCTTCTGCCATCTCCAGTTGACAATCTGATTCACACAGAAGGGATTGACTTACGCCATGACTCTGATGTTTTGGACTCAGGTGGGGATAAAAGCATTAGCGGACTAATGCAAACAAGGGGCCAGAAAGCAAAGAGGCAAAAAGCTAAGAATAAACGGAAAAATATCGAGCCTGTACAAAATAAACAGAAGGGTGGGAATAGCCAACCACGGAGGTTTGTTGCCCCCGTAGTACTAGATAAGGCTAAAGAGGTCGGCCTACCTAGCAGGATGGATTCCTCTATTATAGAAATCAACACAGTGTCAGGGGCTCAGGGATTTTGGGGGAGACTGGAGACACTGATATCTACTCTCTTGGGTCCTCTGAATTTACATGTATCAAACATAGAAAAAAGGATGAGAGTGCTGACTGATCATGTTTCTAAACTATGTTCAGGGCGCCATCAAGAAATCTTGCCCTCTTTAGGGGCAACTATCACCACTGATGATGTCCGAAAAAATCAGCCCAAAATGTTTAATAAAACTAATAATAGTGTCCCCTTGTTGCCCCCAATACCAGGCACAAGTAAAAGCCTACCATCTGTGGAGCATCGTGCCAAACGGGCACCCAAACCAACACTCCCCAAGGTTGCCACCCCCATAGTGACGGCTCAAACTGTCTCTAAAAGTAATACGGCATATTTTGGTCAAACCAATACTGACGTCCTACCTGATTCATCCCCTCCCTCACCTAAGCCGGATCAATCTATTTTAACAATTGCTAAGCAAATTCCGGCCCGTATCAGTTTACCCCCAGAGTGCGGACCTAACGTCCTGGTTTTAGCTAACGTCCCTAGGCTAAGGAAAGATCAAGAGGAAAATTTTGCTAGCCTAAAAAATAGAACTCTCCATTGGCTATCCAGACATTGTCAATTTCCGATGGATGGCGCTGGAGAGATTATTCATACGCAAAGAGTGGGGTGGGTGGGCCTCTTAAGGAAAAAGTTTGAAGGGGACTGTATAATTATAAACTTTAAGTCCCCTCTATGGGCTCAATGCACGTTAGCAAAAGCCCCACAGCCCTCACATTGGGAATATAACACCACACTTCTCCCTCTTGGGTATTTTTATAGGCACTTAATAGATCCTAATCCTACTCTTGGGACTCATTTTTTGGGACACCGCCAGGACATTAACACTGATTTTAGAATTAATAATCGACGTTACCACCAGGGCCAACATCCCGATACTAGAAATGGCCTTTCATTGGGTAACGTGACTGCACTACCTGCACACCAAATGTCATATCCCCCTTTCTTAGTCGTACCCCACACATTCCTAGGGAGAGGCCCTATGCAGTGACTAATCAAAATATTTACCCGGATGAGCATGAGAGGAGGTACCTGTATAATGTTCCAACATATAATCGATTCGAACATGCCTTTTCAAACTTAGAGGAATTGGACTGACTGGGGGATAGTGACAGGAATTTTGAACGTGTAGAGGCAGCCGATGTAACTGAGGAACTTTTAGATTCTACTAAAACTATTATACCTCAATCCATGGCTGTACAGCCTGTCACGGTTGAATTCCCAGTTGCACGTGAGGACGTAACAACAATCCTGCAAATTAACCCCAGGCAGATTACCAGGGACAAGCATTTAAGTAGCCCAAGTGGCTGTGACTTGTCAATCCTTAGCTGGAATGTTGCAGGCATAGAATCTAGACTGTCCGACCCTCAGTGGGTCCAGCTATTGGATGGCAAAGATATCATCATGTTCCAAGAGACCTGGGCCGTAGGGAACGTGCATCTAGAGGGTTATCATTGTTTTAGTGTGTTTGCCTCTAAGCCTGCCTTTGGTCGTGCAATGGGAGGACTTTTTATTGGGATCAGGATATTGGCGGGTGGTACTTTTAAGGATTTATCATTCGGGAACCCAAACATTCAGGTACTTGAATACAAGCGAAAGACCAAGATTTATTTAATTAATTTTTACAATAATGATTTTAATTCAATACCAAATAGGAACTATATAGCACTTTCTAACTTATTAGTACACCTTGCTGGTAATGAGTTTGACTCCGCATTTGACGACAAAGTAAGACGCCGAGATCCTCACAAGTACCTGGGGATATTTAAAGAGTAAAGACTGTTTTTCCTTTTTTCTTTTTGCGTAAACGCGTGATGAGATTTAACGCGTTCACACGTTTCTTTGCATCTGAACTGTGCACCCCATGCGTAGCACTGAGAGCGACGTATCGCTTACTGGGATTCAACGATATAATTTTGCTTGCTGTCGGCGCTGTATAAACGTGTGTGGGACTTACACGCTGATTGTGGATGTTAAGGGGGAACACCAATCTGACTCGACTTGAGTTGTGCTGAACTTTCACTTGAAAAGCTGCAGTTCATACAATACACTGCCCTGTTCCTTTGGCACCTCCTCATTTTTGTTCATTGATTTTTTTTTCACGGAGAGATCTAGAGGCCTTAGAACTCGCTGCACACTGGCCTCTTCTGAAAGGACTATCATCCTAATATTGTGTGACAGTAGTTCGTAATACAGACTTTTCGCTAACTCCACGGTTTATGGTGGGGAACAGTATTGAGTGATCTTTCCTGAATAATTCTGCTGTGAAGGTCCTTAAATAAGCGTCATTGACTGTGAGATCGAAGCATCCCGTCCTTTGACCTACTGCTCTGCCTGCCTTCCTGGTGGTTCCTTTCTGATCTCACCTCTTCTGAGGGGTATTAGGCGACCTTCTGAGTGTGCCGCTCGCAGGCGCAGGACCTTGCTTTCACTCAGGCTCATCCAGAACTGTTTCCCGCAGCGGACCTTGGCGCGGACAGCACGGATTTCCACTAAACTACACGGGGCTTTTAATTGTGACTTTATTTAATTTGCGGGACTGCGAGGACCAGAGTGCTTTCTTTCCTGCTGATCACTCGCACCTGGCTCCTCTTCCCGCCCCTCACTCCGGCCAGTATTTCACGCCTCGCGGCCCCCGCTTCACGGGTGCCGCTCGCAGGCGCAGGACCTTGCTTTCACTCAGGCTCATCCAGAACTGTTTCCCGCAGCGGACCTTGGCGCGGACAGCACGGATTTCCACTAAACTACACGGGGCTTTTAATTGTGACTTTATTTAATTTGCGGGACTGCGAGGACCAGAGTGCTTTCTTTCCTGCTGATCACTCGCACCTGGCTCCTCTTCCCGCCCCTCACTCCGGCCAGTATTTCACGCCTCGCGGCCCCCGCTTCGCGGGGGCCGCTCGCAGGCGCAGGACCTTGCTTTCACTCAGGCTCATCCAGAACTGTTTCCCGCAGCGGACCTTGGCGCGGACAGCACGAATTTCCACTAAACTACACGGGGCTTTTAATTGTGACTTTATGTAATTTGCGGGACTGCGAGGACCAGAGTGCTTTCTTTCCTGCTGATCACTCGCACCTGGCTCCTCTTCCCGCCCCTCACTCCGGCCAGTATTTCACGCCTCGCGGCCCCCGCTTCGCGGGGGCCGCTCGCAGGCGCAGGACCTTGCTTTCACTCAGGCTCATCCAGAACTGTTTCCCGCAGCGGACCTTGGCGCGGACAGCACGGATTTCCACTAAACTACACGGGGCTTTTAATTGTGACTTTATTTAATTTGCGGGACTGCGAGGACCAGAGTGCTTTCTTTCCTGCTGATCACTCGCACCTGGCTCCTCTTCCCGCCCCTTACTCCGGCCCATTTAACCCTCGCCTGTTCTCGCGTTAGCGGGACGCGTGCGGGGCGTAGTCCGGGGCGAAGCCCGGGCCAAGGGAGGGCCCGTTCTAGCCCGTTACAGACCGGGCAAGACCGGACCGGGCCATATCTCTTTCATTTGCCTGAGCGTTCCGGCTACCCATTGGTTGTCTCGTACTGCTGTAACTGCTATCTCCAGTGACCATAGCTTAAAATGGCAGCAAGGGAAACTCGTAGTAAATGTCTTGTAAGCAGTGGATCTGTATCAGGGACTTTAGATGTTTTTTTAATACGAGCCAATTCTCTATTAAATAATGAGATAACGGTTCTTGAAAAGCGCCTCTCTATAGGCATTGAAAATGCCAAAAGATCCTCATTGGGTCATATTGCCCAGGCAAGGACGCCTGACAATGTTCCTCTGCCCGGTAAACAGACACTATCTATTGTTATTCCTGCTACTCCTGTTTTTAATTCCCCTATTGATAATGAGTGTCCTCACAGAACGATTAATGCTAGGATATCGCCCGTGAAAAGCCCCAATCCCAATCCCACTACTAAAAACAGTTTGGTTGGTAGGAAGCGTTCTAGAGCTGCTAGGGAGGGAGCCATTCCTAAGAAGAACAAAGGCCCCCCAATAAAGAGAAATAAGTTGCACAAGTCATCAGTTCTTCCCCCTCGCACTGATACAGTTCCTGAGAGCACTACAAACTTTAGCGCGTCTCCCGTCGCTATAAGCAGATCTGTATCTACTATGACTACTTGTCCAGATCAGGTGGCCTCCCTTCATTCCTTAGCTACCCCTACTTCTAATACTAATATGGGCATAAATATTGAACCCTCTTACAAAGATGTAAAGGCTTTATTAAAATCTTTGCTTGATCCTCTTTGTTCTAAACTGGACCAATTGGAGGATAGAATAGCTAATTTGACAAGGGTAATTGAGTCTTACTCCAACCCCTCCATTGTTCCATCTTCTTCTGAAAGGGGGCGGGTAATGTCGCTGCATTACAGAGTACAAGCGCTTCAATTTCACAATTACCTATACATACTCCCGCACCCCCGACACTGCCAGCCCAGGTTTCCACACTCCCCATTAGTAGCTTTATCCCTCCCTCCTCTACGGTGACAAACATAAACTCTCTAGGAAGGGTAGAGCCAGATTTGCACCAGACCATTATCACTAATGCTCCCATTGCTGGAGTATATCTTCCTCCAAATCTCCCCCCAGAGGCTGCCCCGCTTGTTGTAGTTCTAACGGGAGTCCCTAAACTTACCGAAGGAACCACCGAATCCTTCTCATCGCTCAAGAACAAAGTGGTGAGTTGGCTTACAAACCATAGACCCCTCCCCCCAAATTTTTCGGGTGAGATTTTGATGGTTCGTAGGGTCCACTGGGTGGGCAATACTAAGAAAGGTCTTACTGGGGATTGTGTGATTATAACCCTGAGGGATAAGGGTGCTGTTTCTTTCATCCTTAACTCTCCCCACGTGGGGTCTGAATCTTTAATAAAGCCCCTCCCACTAGCTTTTTTCTATCCCCCTCCCAGAAGACACCAGGAGCATGATTATGATCAAGGGTGGACACGTGTGGGTCGCAATGGATTTTGTAGTGGGCATAGTACTAGATATGAACCACAGGGCTCTTCCTTATATCTGGGGGATTACAATCGATTTAGATGTCTTAGCGAGGTTGATTGACTGGTCCTAAATACATGTTCGATCAGTGGGTCGATCCACGCTGAACCATCTACCCAAGGAGAACCAGACAGGGGAGTTACTAAAATTACATCTATGGTGCCACCAAGCCCGACTTTATACTCAAATCCGGATGAGGACTTTAAAATTTTACCAGAGACTGTGTCTCTCGTGAACTCCCCTACTGTCCCCTACACCGGGGATAATGTCTTTGCTTTATGTACTAATCCTCCTTCTATAGCTGATTCCCCAAACCTAAGTATAGATGCCCCACCATAGGAGAGCCTAAAACTGATGTTAACCTTATCTCTTGGAATGTAGCGGGCCTAAAGAACAAACAGATATGCAATGAGTGGGGTAATTTTATGGACACCTTTGATATCTGTTTGTTACAAGAGACATGGGCCACGGAAAACTACCAACGAGAGGGGTTTGCCTCTTTTGGCATTCTGGCTTTATCTAGTGGCAGGGGGAGACCTTCTGGAGGTCTTAGCACCTGGGTTGCAATTCACCTGGGTGCTAAAGCCAGGCAACTTCAAACAGGATCTGATGACATTTTATGTGTTCTACTGGACCTGCCTGAGAACAGGCATTTGGTTCTCCTAAATGTCTATTCTAGACCCTCCCCAGGAGGAGGCGAATCTAAGGTCATTACAGCTTTGAATGATTTTATTCTGACTTTAGATCCAGATTATTCTGTTATAGTAGGCGGCGACTTTAACTGTCAGTTTGAGCCACTTAGTCTCTCAGCTCAAAATGACCCTGTGGCGGAAGACACACATTTAAATATCCCTGATCCTATGATCCCTACGGTCAGAGCTTGGACCCCATTAGTACTCCAAATTCTTTCTCTTACCCTCTCTTTATCATTGAGGGCCTGTAATGGCCGATTTAAATCCGACCAGCCTGGACATACTACTTTTAACAGAGCTGTGCATTTGTCGATCTTGGATTATATCCTGATTGACACAAAATCATGGAATAAGGTCCTAGATTTTAGAGTGGTCGTTCGTGATGATAGTGACCACAATGCCCTTACCCTGAAATTAAAATCAGACCATTGGGGATTTTCAACGTATGCCAGTGGGGTGTTCCCTCCTTTGCAATCTTTAACTCTTCATAATAATAAACGAAGAGTCAAATGGTCTAGCATCCTCATGCGTCCTGAGAAACTGGCAGAAACTTATAGATTGGCACTTCCCTGCCTTAATGAAATGGCCGGCGTTGTGCTAGACTGCTCTTCCGCGGAAAGTTTATCCAGCCCCGTTATTATCCACACTCAGTTATCAATGAAAATTCTGGACGTTTTTTCTCGTTCAGAGGTTCCTAAGGCACCTGTGCCCAACAAGCAATCTTGGTTTACAGGTGAATGTAGGAAACTAAAAACTGAGTTGATTGTGGCAATAAAAGCAAAGGATAAACTTAGAACTAAATCACTCCGTGCCCTTTATAAACAACAGACCAACAGGGCAAGGAAGTCTTGGGAAGACGATATGTGGGAGGAGCTAAGAGTATCTTTACAGAATAAGGATTTTAAGACTTTCTGGGCCATTGTTAGCAATGGAAAGAAAGATTCTGACGCCATCACTGGTTCTAATATTGCCCCTGCAGTGTGGGAAGGGCACTTCAGTGGCCTATACTCTATAGCGGATCTTAATTTACTTTCCCCAGTTGACTCTTCCCCTAATACAGCTTGTCGTGCTGCAGTTATCCCACGAATTAAAATTAAGGAGGTTGAAAATGCCATCTCTATGCTCATACCTAACAAAGCGCCGGGCCTGGACAAAATCCCAGGCGATCTCTTTAGGTCTGAACCTACGGTGTGGGCTCCTTACTTATGTGTCCTTTTTAACTCCATCTTGTATGGTGCAGAGCCACCAGTAACCTGGCGTGGCGCGGAGATAGTGCCTATTCACAAAAAAGGCTGTCCTCTACAGCCCTCAAATTATCGCCCGATAAGTCTAATTGATACGACCCAAAAACTATTCGGGCGCATAATTTTGAATAGATTGCAGGCCTGGGAAGAAGAAAATAACGTTTTAAGCACTTTGCAGGCCGGCTTTAGGAAGGGTACTTCAACCCTCGACCAGATATTTCGTCTTCAGGTTATATTCTGGAAGACTGTGAGAGTAGAGGGTGGCAGCCTCTACCTCATTTTTGTTGATCTAAGGTCAGCATTTGATCTGGTTCCGAGAGAAAAGCTCTGGGCCGTTCTGCAAATGCTCAACATTCCCCCCTATCTCTTGGATGTTTTGAAGAACTTACACAAGGCCAATTTCGCCCAGGTTAGATGTGGGAAGTATGGCGAACTCTCCGACCGCTTCCCTGTTAGCCGAGGAGTTCGACAAGGATGCGTGTTAGCTCCTACGTTGTTTTGCCTATACATCAATGGACTCATAAAACATCTTTTAGCCCTCAAAGATATTGATGTTCCTAGGCTTGCCTCGGGCAAGGTTCCTGCCCTAATGTTCGCTGACGACACCCTGCTGTTGTCACGCACTCCCATGGGAATCCAGCGAATTTTAGATGGCTTTGTTGACTTCTGTGGTGACAGGGGCCTTGAGATCAACCTAGCCAAAACGAAATTTATGATTCTCAACCCTCCTAAAAGTACTCGCCCCAGCCCAGTTCTGAATGGTATCCCCCTTGAAAGGGTGAAAACGTTCACTTACTTGGGGATTACACTCCAAGAAGATCTTGGCTGGGGAGGCCAGGTGGTCAATTCTACACTCAAGTTGACCCAAACCACAGGAGGTATGGCTAGATTGTTTAGTGGCACGGTTTTTAAACCGGCGGCTCCAGTGGTAGAAATCTTTAAAACTCAAGCCCGACCTGCCTCTACCTATGGAGCAGAACTATGGGGCCATTCCAAAATAGATAGTCTAACGAGGGTCAAAAACTCCTTTATCAGGAAACTACTAAGTTTACCCCCTAGCACCCCGCTGGTCCCAATTAGACTAGATCTGGGACTGCTTCCTATTGAAGAAGTGGTGGCGGCCCGGCCTGTCCACTATTGGAAGAGACTATGGTCTAATCCAGACCTGGAAATTTTTAGAGATGAATTTCTGGATCTCTGGCCTACACTTAAACACATGAAGATTCCTTGGTTAACCCACGTTAGGGAAACTTGTTTCAAGATTGGTCGCCAGGAACTCTGGGATACCCCAGAAGGTTCCTGCCTATCTGTTTCTAAAACCAATCTTGCTGAAGAACTAAGATACTTTCATCTAACACGCCTGCACATGGATCCTAATATAGGCAGGCTGACTGAACAGTTTCTTCAGATTAAACCGAACTATGGGAGGGAGTTATTTTTGGATCTGATTTTCCCTCCTGTAGCCAGGAAATTATATGTTCAATTTAGAATGGGTACCCTACCTCTCAGGTCCTTTACTTCTAGATGGGACATTAACAATAGTATTTCATGCCCTGCATGTGGCTACAAACTGGAGGATGAAATTCATATGTTCTTTGTTTGTCCAGCGTACCTTACCCATAGGAAACGTTGGGTAAAATCGATTTGTAGGAACCTTGGTTTTAGAGACTGTGTTAATGCCCTGCGAGTCTTAAAATACGACACCCATCCCCCAATTGTGTTCGCAGTTTCACGTTTTCTTAATGCTGTATGGTTTCAGCGCAGGAAATTTTCCACCAACTCTTAATAATGTGAAAATTTTAATCTGACTATTTTTCTCTGTCCTGGTGGTTAAAATGTGATCTGCTTTTGCTTTTGACATATAAATTGTTGTATTGTATTCTTGCTTTTATGGCCCTTGTGGCCGAAATAAAGTTTTTGACTGACTGAAACAAACATGAATATAGGCATAGACGAGAAGTCAGGGATTCTCATTGGGGGTGACTTCAATGCGAAGATTCCAGGAAAGCACCGATTAGAGGATAAAAGCTGCCCAGATTCAGCAGACCGTAGAGGTATTGAGCTTGTTAAGATATTGAATGAACACATCCTTAGTAATGTAATGGAAGCAAGCCAATCTTCAAGGATGATTTGTGCCCCCACGCATAGAGGGAGAGATTCACATTCGACGATTGATTTTATTTTCACATCCCCCTTCCTAACAGATCGTGTTACTGACTCAAATGTGGTTGAGACATTATATGGAGACCATAACCCCCTTATAGTCACTTTGTACTTGGGCCCTAGCCCAGTATATGCTAAATTGAATGGCGCAAGAGATATTACGCCATCAGGTGATGGTCTCCGTCTAAAATGGAGGGGAATTGACTGTGAAGCCCTACTTGATCGTGTAAAAAACGATCACCTAGTATTAATAAATTCTTGCTCATCACCCAACGGGGATTGCCACAGAATAGTCACCGATTTTGGTAAACTATGTGTGGCAATCAAAAATTATTTGTTAGTCCCATTACCCACTAAGGCGAAAGAGCCAAGATGGTTCGACTCTGCCTGTTCTATGGCAAATAGGGAACTACGCAGGGTATTAACCATTAAGCCAAGGAATATAGTGGAGGTACAATCAGCTAGGAAATTTTATAAACAAAAAATAGCTGATAGAAAGGCGGCACTGCTGACGGAACAGTGGGAGTCCCTGGTCGTCAGCGCCAATATGAAGAGCAGTGGGCCATTTTGGACCGCAGTTAAGAAAATGCGCGACATGGGTAAACATTTATCCCCAATTGGCTGCAATATAATCAGTAGCACTTGGGAAGCCCACTTTTCCAATATATACGCTGCTCCCTCTGAAGAAATAATCACCCCAGATCTGGGACAGTTGCGAGACCTGCGGATTGATCATTCCGAGGTGGTGACAGCCATCAGAGAGAGCCTTGGCAACAAGGCCCCTGGACCAGACGGTCTTCCCATAGACATCATAAAGCACAGTCCAGACCTATGGGCACCAATTTTACATAATGTTTTTAATAGTTTGTCAAGAGTGCCCATCCCTAAGACGTGGTCTTCTAGCATTATTGTTCCAATTTATAAAAAGGGCGATAGGTCAGATCCAGCTAACTACCGCCCAATCTCGCTTTTGGACAACACTTTAAAAATACTTGGGCGAGTTATTTACAACAGGGTGGTAGAGTGGGCGGAAGACTCTGACCTACTGGATCCATGTCAGATGGGATTCAGGAGTGGGGTGGGCACGGTCGAGCAATGTTTGAATTTAAAATTAATAATTGATAAGTATACCGTCGCTCGATCGTCCCCTATATACCTCGCTTTCATGGATCTTTCATCTGCGTTTGACTTGGTAAACAGATCAAAACTGGGGTCCATGCTTCTCAATTATGGATTGGATGAGCCTTTAGTGCACTTCTTGGCGTATCTCCATACTGACCTCAAGGCTCAAGTTAGAATTGGGTCGGAGGGCGAAGTTTCCGGAGCCATAAAAATTGGCAGGGGGGTTAGACAGGGGTGCGTTTTAGCACCCCTGTTGTTTAATATTTACATCAATGGCATAGCAAAGGTTTTAAAACAAGTAACTAGAGATGTCCCAATTGTCCAGGGGCATCCTTTGCCAGTTCTACTATACGCAGATGATGCGGTCCTTATGGCCCGCACCCCTAACGCCCTCCGTTTGCTTCTGGAAAATTTTGTACATCATATGGAGGGATTAGACCTGCGTGTGAATTTTAAAAAATCTTTTGTTATGTCATGCGGACCTGGTAAACGGAAACTTAGCACCATCCATATCGGGTCTGACAAACTTGATTCTGTAAATTCTTTTATATACCTTGGGGTGGCTTTCGCTGCGAACAACTCATGGAGTGGGCATTTTGCCCACGCCACGAGTAAGTTCTCGAAGGCCATCAACTCAATATTGAGTCTTCCACGCCCTAAAAAACTAGGTGCAACCAGTGCTATTTTAAATTTTTTTAGATTGCAGTGTATTCCAGTTGCCACTTACAGGGCTGAAGTCTGGGCCCCTGCTAAAAACCCCGGCATCCAACGAGAAGAGACACGTTTCTGTAGGAAAGTATTGGGTGCCCCAATTTCGTCCCCTGAACTTATTTGTCACAAAGAGCTGAACCTCCCTTATATCAGCGACTTTATTAGAAGTAGACCAGCCCTATTCTGGTTGAGAATCTGGAGGAATAACGCAGCCTCCTTAACACAAGATATAATTAAAGATTGTCTTAAATGTGACCACGGTCTTTCAATCCCATGGCTTGCTGGAGTCTTAAAATGACTAAGTGCCGTGAACAAAGGAGATCTCTTCTCAGATCCCTCCAGAATCGGATGTCAAGATAAGCTAGAGGTTAAACAAGCACTATATGCACTCTTTGAAACTGAAAGGATGGAAAGAGAAATATCCAAATCAACTGTTGTCAAATACATGGAAAATGACCTGCCCAGGCATCCCCTCCCCCTTTATCTTACTCTTCCTATGTCCAGTTGGGAGAGGTCTCTGTTATTTCGATTAAGGGCAGGCTCCATAAAATTTCTGTTGGGCTTCCCCTTTGGTTATAATTACACCAAAGAACGTAACCCCTGCCCCTGTGATGGTAGCAGCAAACAGAATGATCTGCATTTTTTATTTTTTTGTAAATTCTATTTAAAATACATTAACTGGTTTTTTAATACCCTATTTTAGAAAACAAAGACCCCTCTCCCTGGAGGAGTCCCGCTTGATGTTACTCTCTCTGGATACAGAGGAACTGACCTTTCGTACTAGTACCTTTCTAAGACTAATAATCCGTGTACGTAATATGATGGAAAACCCCTGAAAGATCGCTGTTTTAGTTCCCTTTTTAATTTTTAAAGCTATTGTATTTTATACATTGTAATAATGAACTGTTTTTATGTCTGTACTTTTATGAATTCAAGTAATTCGAATAAAGGTCTTTTGATTGATTGATTGATATAGCAACTGCCCTATGATTACGTGGTAATATGTATATTAAAGTTCAAAGACATGCCCACTAGCAAGCTCAGATGAATAGCAATTTGTCGGTGCTGTCAAGCTGGATCACATTGTTCCAGCTCTCATCTTACTCTGTGTGTGGGTGTTACCCAACCGCACATGCTCTCATGCTCTGAAATCGGAGACTTAATTAGCTGCCATTCGCAGGTACCTGGTTACCTATGACCTCAGGCCACTCACAAAGTGCTAACAACAGCAACCAACATGCCTATCCTTCCTCCTGCAATCTACAACCAAACAGACAAAAACATCTATTCTTGCTTTTTCAAGCAGAGAAGTGTGTTTTTATGCTACTTAAGTACAGCAATTTGTTGCAGCGTTATGGCAAGATGTGTGTAGACATACTGAGAAACCAATAACAGGAAGGATTTGCAAGTTTTAATCCAAAGGCAATTACAGAGCCTGTAAGTGAAAAACCGATTCAGAAACTTTGATATGATAACCATGATGAGGGGAGAACAGTTGTATTCGATGTAAGTTATCTAATCTCAAATGAAGACAGGTATGGATATGGCATGGACACTAGAGATAGAATTTACAGGCAATCAACTAAAACTTTAAATTATTAATTTCGTTCCAGGAAATAAAAGGGTGTATTTTTTTATACTGTGTATGAGTAAGTTAAAATCCTTCTAACCTTTACAGATGTGTTTGTTATGTTGGAATTTGAAGCACAAGTTGGGTTTGTGGGTATCTCTTACCTATCTGATATTATCTAGGACAGTGAATAGTATCAGGTGAAATGGTTGTCGCACAAAAGGATAACTGTGCAATATTCTGCAGTAGTTTTATTGGCTTACCTAAAGAGTAACCCTGCGGCCTCGAACACTGACCTGCCCTTATAGACTGACCTTTGCACAAAGATTCTATTATCCTCTCCAAGACTGTCCTACGGCAACACACAACAAGAAACACTGTGCGACCCCTACACCTGAAGGCAAAGAGAGCATCAAACGTCCCTACTGGAGAGGGGTCAGAGATTCATGAGTACACCATGGGGAGAAGATTAGGACTCTCACTGCGAGCAGCTTGGTTAATATTGATATGTGCAGTAACTACTTTTATTGCACCTATCGCAATTATGAGTTTTGTGATGGGGCGAGGTTCATGAACAACTGGACATTCGTCAAGGGGAGTACCGACTGAATGACATATGCCATAGACCCTAACGGCCTTTTTCCTAACAAGCATTGAAAATGCAATAGGTCTCGCCTTTGATTAAGTTAAAGCTATTTGCTTTGCTAATGGTATTGTATAGCAAAGCAAATGGCTTTAACTTAATGAAAGGCGAGACCTATTGCAGGGAAGGGTGGCTGCGCAGGTGGGTTTGTTGCGCGGTGACGAGGAAGGCACATGTTAAATCCAGAGACGTTAAGTACCAGTTGCTTGGGTCTTTTCGCTTCGATTGCACACTTTCGATTAATGCTTCAATTCTACAGCGCAACAGCGACATTATTCACAAAGTGCGCGATCAGACAGTGTTGCAGATTTCCTCTGCTAGCATATTGTTCTACATGTGCATTTTTGAGCAGGGAGTTTCAGGATATCACAAAACAAACAATGGGGTAAATTCTGCAACTTATTGAAGGGAATGTTGGTTTTAGCTCACGTTTAATTAGCTTTTCTGGGAAAAGGCTCTTGCTTTCTGGTTGACATTTTTTTTTTAATTTACAGTAAACTTACAACCTGAGCTGTACAAAGCAAATGTGCATAAGAATTCAATGAGCAATATTACAAACTGTTTGCCTCTTGTGAGAATCACAGGGAAGGAGAAAAACTTGCGGATCGATAGGATGGGCCCAGTTCAAGACGATTTCACCCTTTGCATTACTTCTTGTACCAGGAAGTTCATGGGTGGGTACCAAATATGTCAACATGAGCTAATGTGACTGCCCACGCCCATCTCCTTCAATCATCCAATCAGATTGACACAGAGTCTTACTGTCTCTGGTCTCAGCGCTGAGAGGGCTGCTAGACATACTGGCATTGACTGCACCCTGCACTGCTCAGACCAGAAGCATTTATGGTAAAGGCCTGGCCCTCCACCACCGTGAAAAAGCCGGGATATTCTGTCTTTCACTCTGCTGCTGTCGGTTTGTGGCTGCACTTTAGCTGTCTCTTTCCCTGCCCCTGCCCTGTCAGTTTCTGGTCGGCCATTTTCAACTTGAAGCTTGACTGGGCTGATTTGATGCAAATACCTCCAGGGAAAACCCTGAAACTGATGAACAGTTATGTCAAGTCGATTTTGCACCATTGGGAAAAGGTAACCTTTGCGAGGAAAAAAACAACAAGGTTAAAGAGACAAGGGCTTTTCACGTGTAACGCCACCGCGACACATCCTGCTCTCTGTTTACCACCCCTCATAAATGGTAACTGTCAGAAGTAGCCCTAATTGCAGATGCGAAGCACAGCCATTAGAATAAAAAGAGGTGATGCAGGCATTAAATGCATCAGCCTAATTTTTGAGACTACTGGAAAGGTTGAGTAAATGATTATTTAATTACTTGAATTACGAGGGGCTACCCTTTTTTTGCCATCTTGAGATAAGTGTTACAGTACCTTGCACGCGAAGACGGCCACTAAAACACAAAGTGCAAAAGCAACATTGCAGCCGGTGTCCCTTTTTCAGCACACTAGGGCAGGGGGAAAAGCAATAACATTATTTATCAATATTCGGAAACGTAAACACGCGCTCGATTCTCGTCAGGGTGCAGCAAGGTTAATCAGAAGAGATTTCCGCGAGTGTGAACGCTGAAATGAGTGCGAAGCCCGGGAGTGGGAGCGCGAGAAGGAGCGAGCATGTTTTATGTCTCATTGCGAGACAAATTGAAACCGTGGCTGCTCCCGTACCTTCAGAGCCAGACTCCATAAAAAGCGCTCGCCTGTGAATCCCAAATGAGCGGCAGCTTGGTTGCCATGACAATAGAATTCCGGCAAGCTGCTTACGCGAAGCGGCAGCTTGGTTGCCATAACAATAGAAAGCTTGGCACAAGATGGCATTGGACTGTCCACTGTCCATACATACGCGCGCAGGTTGTTAGGTTTGAATGAATGGCGAGAGCAGCCATCTTTGTCCATCCCTACGCGTGCATGTAAAGCTTTCAGAGAATCGATCGCAAAAGGCACTCGCATGGTGAGGGTAGCGCATGCGCTGCTATCGCCAGGTGAGACCTAAAAATGCATGCATTCCTTTTTAGGTCTTGCGCCTAGCGTCGCAGTGCACATCACTGCTCGCGCAGCGAGAGTCCTTTTGTGGAGGGTTCCAAAACGGAGCCTGGAATCGCACACGCTCGTGCGTGTGCGATTCCTTTTGGTCCACGGTATTGGCATTTGCGGTCGTCTTTTTTAGAAAGACAGCACGCAATAGGCCAAAGGCGGTCGCGTTGCTCCGCTCATGGCCTATTGGTGTCTGTTACCCGCACGCCGACATCTGTTTTCAATTATCGTGCCCAGACACGGGCGTGATAATTGAAAACAGATCGCTCGCTGTGGCGCGCGTGCGCACCACTCATTTCCCTTGGTCATGTGCACGGCATATGACTAAACATAATGCAATTTGATTTGTGCTGCAGCAGTTCTCAAAAGAACAAATCTGTGAAAATACAGCATGTGAAAGCTTAGCACAATGAAGCAAAGCGGCTGTGGCACGGTTCATATCTTAAACTGACAGACTGCGGGTGATTATTGCAAGGACAATGCCCTGCATATGTCAAAGGATTTGCAAATAATTTGTCACCTTATTCTCCATTATTGTTTTTGCAGAGGACATAAACTGTGTCACCGATATTAAACTGTGTCTGTGGAGAGAGAGCGAGAGAGGGGAGAAAAGGCTAGCTAAGCTTTTCCCCAGCCGAGGAGGCCGAGCCATCTGCAGTGAGACAAACATGCATATGGTCATCATTTGTCCAACATCTTACACAATGTGAAGGTTATTTACTTGAAATGCCAACCTATGTGGCAGATGATGTATGTGTGCAGTGCTGCTCACCTCATCTGTTTCACAAGCTGCACTCTGATGGCTTCTGACGGGCAGCCGGGCGGAAGCGTTTTGCTGCGAATATCTGGCCATTCCCGACCTGGCGGGATTGGTGCGTGGGGAGATTTCATACCACCAAAGAGCAATTTGATCCAGAGAAATGAATGCATTTGGAAGAGGGGTGGAAAGGGCACTGGTGCTGCCTCTTGTTCGACCCCCACCCCGCCTGCACCCCTTCGCCGCCTCGTAGAAACGGATCATAATTGCTGGCATCAGACTTCCGGATCCGCAAATCTATGTATTTTTTCTATTCGTACAAAAATAACGCCACCAGTATGTGGCAACGCTAGTCAAGCTGCTTTTGGTACGCCAGGTAACAAATGGGCATCTAATCAGAATGAAAAAGTGTCAAGAACACACACAACCCATTCAAAAATTGACCATCGAAACCGGGCAATGGTAGCCAGCAATGGATAACGTAGGTTGCCCTTTGTATAGGTAAGACAGGATAATGATAGCACTTTCCCTTTATAACAATTCATTAATCAGAAAAATTATCCTTGCTTCTGTTGAGATGTTTTACTTAATTTGGTACCTCTGGCCCGCTGCCCCACTAGTGCCAAAATTACTATTTTGCACTCGGCAGGTGATAAATAACAACCTCAGTCATGATTAATACCATGAATTTCTCAACCTGACTAATGAAAAAAGCTCGTAAGCAGCAGAACAAGTGGGTGATAATTGTTGCGAGAGCCCTGGGAGCTCGGCTCTGCTTGTAAGGAGGGAGATCCGCAGCAAATGATCCGTTTGCTATCAGCCCAGCTGATCCTAGGAGGCTTCATTAGCCACATCTTGGAATCTTTCTGCATTTTAACACTGAGAGCGCTTCCCTTTCAAGACATCGAGTTCTTAGCAGCAAAATAAACAAAACAGCAAACCATCAATCTACACAATACATACAAATAGCAGTCGTGGCAAATAAATACATATAAATATTACATCTCATTAATAAGTATATGTTGTAGGCACGCTAGTTTAAAATGCACTCCCCTACACTTAATGTCAGAGGTGTGTTCCAAGGTATGGCCCCCTCACCTGTTCTCCAGCTTACCCTTCAGAGAAATAAAGAAAGGACTAGAATCACAAAGCCTCAGTATATTGAAACATGAGAAGAGATAGGACCTCCCCTCCATATTTCTAAAACAACACGGTAATTTAGTTTTTCTTTCTTTCTTACATCGTCCCAGACAAACATTGAGAAGATTTGCCTTCAGAAAGTTCCTTTCCAGTGATACCAGGAAGTGCATTGAAAGCCTGATAAATAATGCATTTTGCATCACAGCTCTTCAGTCCATTTTTCGAAAGTTTGTCACCTCTTTTCTCTAAATTTTTACAACTTTTTTCTTACTCTCACCCTGGTTCAAGGATTGTATTCCTGAACTTATTATGCCTTGACTTGTTCTTCCAGACCACGTTAGACACTGTTGGCATTTGACTGTGCTCAACCTGCAGTTTCTTTCACTATACTAATTCACCACTAATCCATTTGGGTTTGGGAATAGAATGCTACTTGACAAAAAAGCGCTTTAACACCTCAAAAGGGGTAGTAAGCGCTACATAAAATCAATTACAATTACAATACAATACAGTACACAAGCTCCGGTTTCATTACACATAGTAACATTCTGTTTTTGTCAGCTTACCCATACAAATGGCAGTAGCAATGTGCAAATATCACTCAGCTGCATAAAAAAAAACATTTGCAAAGCAATAGGTCTCGCACTTGCGAGAGTTTGAGCTATTGGCATTGTAAATGACAATACCTTTCATTTATGTGTTGGTTTTCATTACATAGTCACAAAAATATAAATTTCTCTTTGGAACCAGAAAATGGGAATTTGCACAAATTGTGCATTTTGACGAAAATGGTCTTTGCTGCATCATTCTTTAACCTACTGCCACTTTGTTGCAGTAAAAGAAACTCGAAACCGTATTATTTCAGTGAGTGTGCTGATTGTTGCAGCCAACAAACTCATTGCACAGCAAGGAACTAATTTCTGTAGTAAACACGTTCAAAACGATCTGCAAAGAACTCTTTGTATCCGATTCGAAAGTTTAACACTGAACAAGATGGAGCGCCAGAGATGTAATCAGTTGTGAAATGTTATTGCATGAAAATGAATAGGAGTAGCTGATATGCTATGTTACGTTATTTGATCGGCATTTATATAGGGTAGTTCTGTCAGCTATATGACCTCTTAGACCTTGAAGACGCCTTTCCACCTGGTTCCGAGTTTATGGATGTGTGCCATCATCTCTGACATGATGGGTCTGTTAGTCGAGTGTACAGAGATTTCCCATTCGTTTAAAGAGGAGCATTGTGTACCACCATTGTGCAGCATTACCCTATATCCTAAAAGGGTGAGACTAGGCTAAGGAGAACTTCCGAAATGACTGAACATTCGGTGGTAAGGTAAGAAAAGAAAACTTGCTGGAATGAATTGTATCAAAACTAATCTTCTCTAAAATAGTTTTTAGCAGGCCTTTATTCAGGCGCGTGTGTGTTTGGATAGCTCATTTTCAGGTCATTGCTCATTATTAAAGTCCCACCTGGGCGTGTGAGACACACCTGTAGTGACATAATGCTTGAATGCGGTCATGTGTTGGAAAGTTCAAAGCCAGGAGGCCTTCATGATGCTGTCTTATGTTCCCACAGCCCGGTGCATCTTCTGTGTGTTTGTTGATTAATGTGACAAAACATCTACTTCAACTAAGAAGGGTTGGGAGCTGCACAAGCACAGGGGTTTAGGAGAAAAGTAAGGGAAATACGATGATGTTTTAATAACAATTATGCCTGCGTTTGATGGAGCCTGACACGCAAGTACTTCAAAGATAAGAAATAACACGTCTTGGATAATAGAAAATGCACATTTGCACAATTGAGGCCACATGTCCACCGTGGTTCCTAATTATTTGATTTCTCTTAGGGATTGTTCGGAGTAGGATTAACGCTGCACATTTGTACTGTCCATCAATATAATGCTCGCAGTCTGTCTCCGATCGAAGCCATAAATTCCCCATTATGCTTGGGAAGCTATTTGCAAATAGGTGCATAACTGTATGGTCTGCAGGCACTTCAGCAGTTATGATTCGCATGCAACATATGATATGGAAGATTCAAAATCTCGCCTGCCCACTGGGAACAAAATAGACGCTGTGAGATATGCGATTGACTCCTCCCCGTAGCCCATTCACCTCTGCAAATGTCGACACAACAGGGATATTCAAGTATTTGCAGCCTTTCTTCTGGCTCATATCTAAAACGACCTCACACAGAATCAGATGTTAAGCACTGTGCCGGAATAAGACATTCTGTTTGGCTAATGATGTGAGCGTGATGCTATGTTTGTACTGTAAGGTTCTGCTTTTAAATTGCGCTACTATTACCTGTGGTGAATGCTGAAATAAAATCTTGTTAATGTATGGAAGTACAGTTCCCTGGTTTTTGTGCACTGCTTACAGGTTAAAGAAGTTAACGCTGAGGTAATGAGGAAGGCAAAGCTCCCCGTAGAATGATATATTGGGTGCACATATTTTGCAATTAAAGGCATTTTGCAATTGGCCTTATTCAAAAAGTCATTCTTTGCACAATCTGTGTTGCGTGTCTAACTAACTTTGAACTGACAAAGGCGTACATGTGCAAAACTGGCTCAAGAAGGCATGCCAATGACTGTGATGGGTGTGAAGACATGCACAGTGCTCATTCACTACGAGTGTGCCTGCTTCTTTTCTCGTCTTCCACTGACAGCTGTCTACCTCAGAGCCTTTCAAAGGGGCATGGAGATTGAGTTCTAGGCCTCAGTGGCATTGCTATTATCACATAAAGTGACATCACAGAAAATGACAACACTCACACTTTAACACAGTGACTTTACACAAAGTAAAATCCTATGACCCCGTGACTGTGACAGGAAGTGGGCAGCCTTTAAAAGATTGATGCTAATTCTCAACCTGATTAGACATTACCCTAAAATATCATGGCACAACGTGAAGTGAGACAGTTAAATCTCTTATAAATTATAGATAACTCTTTTTCTATTTTCAGCGCTAACACTACTTACATAAATGACCCAAAGGCTCATGACATTTATTTACTGGGAAAAGGGCATTTCTTTTTAATTGACAATGTTTTAATCAAACTTAGCCCTAGGTTGCTTCTAAATTTTGTTAATGAATCATTCCAAACCCTACTTAGTTATCACTGAGAGAGGGAACACAGTGTCTTCAGAGGAATACGTTCCAACAGTTCTTTCCAATTGTTCATCCGGTATCATAACCAATCACTACACACCCAAACTGCACCTCCTCTTTCTCCTTACCCAGCTCCACAGCCTTTTCTGTTCGCAGGAGCAGGACTTTCTGAGACTCAAGCAGGTCAGAGCGTCTCTAGCCTTGTGCTTGCTCAGGCTGGCCAGCCCACCTCATGGTCTATCACACACCCTAGGCCAAAACTCTTTCCACTGATAGGAATGCTTGCCTTAGACTAACTGGGGCTGTGGCTGCACTTATGTCATCATGCTGTGGTGGCACAAACCGTTTCACACTGAACATACCCTGTCAAATAAGTTGGTGCTTTGCGGCCGCACTGGGCATACTCCTAATTTCAATTGACCACAGACACCACTGGCACAAATCAGAAGACTGTTGCGGTGTAGTGCAAACCCTTAACTAAAGGCAATTTGTGTGCTGGTGGCATCTCACAATTTCATGACATCATGGTCAAACGGCCTCCAGTCTGATTCACGTTCTTGCTCAATGGTGGTTAGATGGGAAATGTGAGTGCAGTCCCAGCAGCCGCCATCTTGGAACTCAAAGCTGCAGTGAGTAAACTGGACTTAAGAGTGGGTGGGTGGGTGAGGAAAAGGGAATGGTGGGCCACACTTACTAATTGCACTTTAGTTGAGAGTTATACATTTGTGGAGGTTTACTAACAATTATGAGCCTTCACGAAAATTATTACTAATGAAATCACTTCCATTTCTCCGTATGGGCAGTTAGTCTTGGTGGCTGTCTAGGGCCCCACTAGTATCAGAAGGAGTTAATCTTTCCACCGATAAGGCTCACAGGAGGCAATGTATGACAAAGAATTGTGTAAATACCTTGTTAAGGAGGCAGGGATATCAGTACAACACTTATGCTGTGCACATTGTCCACCTGCAACAGACTAGTCCCACTTGTGAATATGAAATCTGTTTGTAGCTGGTGCCCATTCGTACAAATTCAATACACTTTGCAAACATGCAACTGGGCCATTGTGAATCTGGCAAACAAGTTCAATTCCATTTACTCAAACAGATGGTAAAATCATGGAAACAACTCTTTGTTGACCCCGACATAAAAAGAATTGCGTTCTTATCTATGCTCTAATAAATGCGTCTTGCTAAGCATGCCAGCATTTTAAAAAGAAGTGTAATTGCAGGAGTATGAGCTAAAGTCAAAGTGCCAGATTCACAAAGGTAAATCTATGTACAGAAATGTCCATGTGCGTAGATTTATACCTAAAAATAAATCTCTACCTAAATGTAATTCAGCAGCTACAGTCTTGGATCTCATGGCTACCGTCAGTAAAATGGATTTTAGCAACGATTTACACTTAGTAGTACGCAGATGTGTTCCCAACCTTTGCACGAGGCAGTGGTGATAATCTCAAAATGCTCCTGTTTAGTTACTACTACTAACATTACAAGATGATTTTAGGGGTGCGCCTGGCAAATGTAGTTCTCCAGAGCATAGACTGAGGCCTCTTTCTATGTATGCTATGTAACACTAGGAATTTAAAATAATAGGGAAACAGATATTGCTTGAAGAAAATCATGCACATTCGACACACATAACCATTGGGTACCGATAAATAGAGCCCACATCCATGACTCTGCCCTCTTTCCCTTGTGTTGTTTATCTGTTACCTTTAAATTTTTTATAATGCGATGTGAATAGGTGTGTGGGGTGTCTAGGGTTATATGATGATTTTTATCATTTTTTTAACTAGTTTACTTTTTAATAAGTTTAAATGTTTTTACAATGTGATGTGTGTGTGTGCAATTAGAAGAGATAAATGACGATCTGCTCTGTTTTATTCACTGACTTCAGTGATTTGTACGTGATATCCTCACAGTTTCTGTGAGCGTGCATTTGTAGTGTGTATTTTACCCCAGGGCTTTTATGGAGTAGATATGAGTCAGTTTGGGCTGTGGCACTACTGAAGTAGATATTGATGTAACTTTGGTGAATAGCAACTGACTTCCACTTTTGTAGGTGTGTTTTTGTATTCGCTTTTCCCTTCAGTGCGCCTCCTTAATGTTTCTTTTCTTCCACTTGCTTTACAGTAGGTATTCCCAATTTTACAGTCACTCCCCATTGCCACTCCTGCATATATTCCAAAATCCAATACCTGCGGATGCATAGTACTCCTCACTTGTGATGGAGAACTCTTCACATGAGAGATAGAACGTGGGTAGGTGAAGATTTCCATCCGCACTGACCTGAATTGCATTTATGGGATATAACGCACTCACAAACGCCTTTTATGGAGGGGCCTTACAAAATATAACGCACGATACTCAGCTGATATTTCCCTCGCCTATGGGCGGGAAGTAGAACATCACTTATGCCCTCAATTACAATGAACTAATGATCATGCTGTAGCTTTTAGTCCTGATAAATGGGCTCTTTTGCTGATACTGATATTTTATCGAGCAAACAACTACCGATATTTAGTTTCTTGGAGTGTTGTTCTATTAATTATTAGTGCACAACTTTATTAAACACAACACCTTTTGGCTATGTACCTTTGAAAGAAACTAAAGCACGCCCTGACTTTGAAGACATTCCGAGAATAACCTTTCAGATCTTGTTTACAGTGAATATAAATACTGCAGAGAGTAAATGTAGCTGGGCCTTACCGACGCGCCACAGAGCAGTGTTAAAAGTACGCAAGCGCTAAGAACGTCAGTGCGAGGCAATGTGTGACTTTTCAATTCTGTGCAGTTGTAGTTGTATTGGGATACTTATGATCTAAGTGTTCCTACAGGTGCAAGACTTCTGAACACATACCCTTTTTGCAATTTACTTGATGTAGTTGGCATGCAGGGCAGACATTTGCTTTGTCGACTCAGCTAATGAGTTGCTAAAAAGCCCTGCCAAGAACAGCCAATGCTATCCTGCTGTTTCCTAAACATGACCCCAATGCATGTCTGCTGAATTATTATTTGCCCCGTGTGAGAGTCTACTCCTAAAAATAGGGCGCAGGGTAGAAGTGCTGTACAGGCATATCTCTGAGGTGGGACCTCGGACGTATAACCAACATTTTCATTTGTTTCAAATGAATGCCTTGCCAAAATCCAAAGCCGCAATGGCTGCAAAGGCTTAAACCAACTCGTGTTTCGCAAGGAATGGGGCCTGCCTGATAAATGTCAGAGGACATGCTCAGACTACTGGCAGAAATGTAACTGTTCTCTTGTTAGTCTTCCTGAGATTTGTTGTGCACTCATATGTAGGCCTGGATGAAATTTCAATTACGCTGTCATAATTCCGGTAATTCCGGTAATTTCAGGTTGTTTGTGACGTGAAATTCCTGAAATTTACAATGAACACGCTATTCTTGGTAACATTTTACTTGAATGCTCAGGGACAACAAAACATGAGCAGCTGTTGTTCGTGGTGCTTCTGTTTTTTGCCCTTTTTTAGCGTGAAAATTGGCTCGAGGACGCATTTCGGGCTAAAATCAAATACTAAACGACAGGCTCGCATTTACATAATTATGCACCCGTTTACATAATTTTGCTGAAATTATGCAAAAGCAATTGATGCAAATTTCACATACCCCTTTTCATAGTGGGCTGAATGGCTGCTTAATTTTGGGAGCTTGATTTGTTTACACTGTAGATCTGCTCTGTTAATCCTTTTGAAATTTGCCTAACGTTTCAACTGCTGGGGTTGAGATCTATTAAGCCCCTTTCCCAATAAAAAAAAATCACATTGATGAGCTTCATTGTCAGAGAGAGAACAATATTCAAAATCTTCTATGGCGTTTGATTAGTTCTGATAAGGCAAATTGTCTGTCCTTTTCCAGGTTGTTGGAGTTGGAAGGACGACAAGCAGTATAAAAGATGAGGTAGCATGTGTTCGGCAATGCCCTGGCTGCTGAATACTTGGGCCTGAGACATAAAGGTGGGCTTCAAAATCCTCCCTAGCTCACCTAGGTGGCTTGGTCAAGCAGTCAAGGGCAAAGCTCATAGGAGCTGGTGTCACAGCTGAGCTCATGCTTTGTAACAATTGTTGCAGGAACAAAAATATGACTGGGGAAACCTTGCTGCTTGCTGTTGCTGCCCGGACGATCTGGAGTCTTTGCCTGCCGTCGTTGGATTGTGCCCCGTGCTGAGGGGAGGAACTTGCATCTTGCCGGACCCGCTGCGCGGGTCCCGCTGCGCTAGGAGTCACTGTGGGGAGGCGAGCTGAAAAAGAACTGAGCCCTCGTGAACTGGCAGGGCTGCGAGCAGCCCAGCAGGGACTCCATTGCCCAGGAGTCCCTGCGTGTCACACCTGTGGCCGCTCTCCCTGCCGGCCACGCCCCCCGACACCGTAAAAGCAGCCTGTGTTAGAAACACTGCGGGAAACCTTGCTGCTTGCTGTTGCTGCCCGGACGATCTGGAGTCTTTGCCTGCCGTTGTTGGATTGTGCCCCGTGCTGAGGGGAGGAACTTGCATCTTGCCGGACCCGCTGCGCTGGTCCCGCTGCGCTAGGAGTCACTGTGGGGAGGCGAGATGAAAAAGAACTGAGCCCTCGTGAACCGGCAGGGCTGCGAGCAGCCCAGCAGGGACTCCATTGCCCAGGAGTCCCTGCGTGTCACACCTGTGGCCGCTCTCCCTGCCGGCCACGCCCCCCGACACCGTAAAAGCAGCCTGTGTTAGAAACACTGCGGGAAACCTTGCTGCTTGCTGTTGCTGCCCGGACGATCTGGAGTCTTTGCCTGCCGTCGTTGGATTGTGCCCCGTGCTGAGGGGAGGAACTTGCATCTTGCCGGACCCGTTGCGCGGGTCCCGCTGCGCTAGGAGTCACTGTGGGGAGGCGAGCTGAAAAAGAACTGAGCCCTCGTGAACCGGCAGGGCTGCGAGCAGCCCAGCAGGGACTCCATTGCCCAGGAGTCCCTGCGTGTCACACCTGTGGCCGCTCTCCCTGCCGGCCACGCCCCCGACACCGTAAAAGCAGCCTGTGTTAGAAACACTGCGGGAAACCTTGCTGCTTGCTGTTGCTGCCCGGACGATCTGGAGTCTTTGCCTGCCGTCGTTGGATTGTGCCCCGTGCTGAGGGGAGGAACTTGCATCTTGCCGGACCCGCTGCGCGGGTCCCGCTGCGCTAGGAGTCACTGTGGGGAGGCGAGCTGAAAAAGAATTGAGCCCTCGTGAACCGGCAGGGCTGCGAGCAGCCCAGCAGGGACTCCATTGCCCAGGAGTCCCTGCGTGTCACACCTGTGGCCGCTCTCCCTGCCGGCCACGCCCCCAGCCCTGCCCCACCCCTAGATAACCAGCTGGAGTCACCGCTGCGCGGGAGCGAGCGGGAGCGACCGGGGCAAAGACCGGGCTAAGAGCGGGCCGTTTGAGGCCGTTCGAGGTCTGCGAGGACTGGACTGGGCCACCCTCTTTCGTTCTTTTCCCAACATTTCCTCGTCTGAGCCTAAATTGACAAACCATTCTATCATTTCATCCCCACTGTTAAGCCAGGGGGTTGCCCTTGTTGTTGTTGTTAAGTTATGTGCACCAGGTTAATACGGAGCAAGGCCGCCAAGGGTGGCCCTCCAATCAATGGCCCCATGGATGATTTCATCACCCGTACCAATATAGCCATAGACCATGAAATTTCTAAACTTCAGACTCGTGTCTCCCTGGAATTGGCAGCCGCCAGAAGACTGTCCCAGGTAATCGAACTCTCAAAAAAATCCTCCCTGGGCCACATAGCCACCGCGGTTACCCCGGAGCGTCCAGCCATTCCCCATTGTGTAGTCACGCAGGTTGATGTTCACCACACCCCGACTCTTCCCCCATTTTCCCCTACTTTAGAGCCACTGACTCAGGAAAGTGTAGTGAACCTACCTACCATTTCTCTCAAGCAGGATGTTAGTTTTAATTCCCCCACCCCTGTAATGTTTTCACCTAGGTGTATCACTAGTAAAGATAAACAACCTAAAAGAAAATGCAATTCTTGGTCTGCTTACTGTCGTAAGAAGGCTAAAATTGTGGTTGCACAACAGCTGAAATTGATTAGTGTACCGGTATCCAATGCTATAGGAGGGTGTGTTTCCAGGGAACAACCACAATGTGAGGGAGCCAAAGAGGGGACAGCCACTGCTTCTTCCACCATCATGGCAGAGGATGAGGGCTTACACGTAGAGGGTCTGGAAAGGAATGAAGGGGAATTTATAGGTTTAGTTTGGGAAACTCTCAAGAAACTTCTCTCCCCCCTTGATCTTAGACTCTCACGCATTGAGAATAACTTGCTTGAGATGGAAAAGAGCATTATTGCCCTGGCCACTCTCGGCCTGAGAAGTCTAGAAAATCAGGGCTTTCCTGTAGTTGACCCACCACCTCAAGTCCTAATTTCACAAGCCCCGCAACCCCCCTCCCTCCAGTACCAGCTTTTGTACGGCCGGTTCCCAAACCGTGGACCGTGGGTGTGGATCATATTACCACCGCCCCCAAACTTAAGGCTCCCAAGCGCCCCACCCCTCAACCATCAGTCAAACCTAATGTAGGCATCCCACATAGACCCCCTCCCAGTGAAGTGGCGTACCAACCAACCCAGGGCCCTCCTGTTAAGAACAATTTTAGAGGGGGCTATATCGATCTCCCTCCAGAGGCCAATGATTATGTGGTCATGTTGACGGGTGTCCCCCAGATTGGAAACGGACAATACGAGAACCACTGGTCTCTGAAGAATAAGATAATGCATTGGCTTAATGTGAATAGACCAATTCCCAATGGCCGGAGAAGTAGAGTCCTGATGGTACGTAGAATCCCCTGGGTGGGTCCCACAAGGAAAACCAGTTCCGGGGACTGTATAGTGGTGACCTTTGAGGACCCTCACATGGCACACCACATCTGTTCTTGGCCCATTGGTGAAGGTTCTCTTGTTATACCTAGGCCACTGTCCTTCTTTTATCCACCACGCCCTAGACATACACGGGAAGAGGACTGGTCATTAGTACACCATCACACTTGGAGGAGTCATCCTAATATCCACCAAGATTTCCCCTTAAACTGGAATGGCCTCCCAACCTCGAATAGGTTTGGTGGACTTGAGGAGGTAGATTGACTCCCAAGGCAATCTGCTCTCCAAGCACCTTCACCACAGGTCCTAGGGCTCACAGAATTTTTTCCTGTGTTGATTGAACCTTCTGCTGTTAGCTCCCTAGGCCCAGAGGGAATGTCATTTGCTTTACCTACAGAGGGGGGATTGAACACGTCATGCACTTTAGGCTCCCAAGTCGTAGTGGAACGACTGGACTCTCCTCGTATGATTCCCTTGCCACCTACTCAGAATGTCCCAACAGATAGGAAGTTGACCGATGCAGCAATGGCTCCCTACCATCACCAGATTGAGCCACTGCATAGGTTAAATAGAACAGCTGCGGGGGTAGCAGGACCTGTGCTCAATCTGGTTATACCTGTTAACCCTTCAAGGCAGATTACCCCAGCCGAACCCTTGTTAAAGATCATAAGTTGGAATGTGGCAGGGCTTGCCCGCAACTTTGAAATTCCCGAATGGAACGCCTTTTTGGACCCTTATAACATCTGTCTCTTGCAGGAAACCTGGTGCCTAGAACCCAGGCACAGAGTAGGCTTCACGACCTACTTCGTCCCAGCTTCCCAACAACATGGATGCAAAGGTCGCCCGTCTGGTGGCCTTCTTATATGGGTCAATATCGCACTAGGTTTAAGTGTAAGCCAAAAGTCCACTCATTCTCCTGACCTTCAGAGGATAACTATACTATGCCCAGGGGGAAGGAAGTTAGAAGTTTTTAACCTCTATCTAAGGGGGGCCAGGGGTGGGGCATCATCTCTATCCTCTACAGGTTTAAACAGTGATCTAGCCGCCTGCAGCATTGATTCTTACGTTCTTCTTGCAGGCGACTTCAACTGCTGCTTTGAACCATTGGCTAGGGAGGACATTCTGGACACTTGGGATGAGGACACAAGGAGAGGTATCCCCACCCTGACCCTAGACCCGATTCTTAAATGGACGCAGAGTGCGATAGACTTCAATGCACTCTGCTTGGAACACGACCTAAGACCAACTAATGGACGATCCAAATCGGATCCTATGGGTGCGCATACCTACAACAGGATGGGACATACCTCCAGAATAGACTATATCATGCTGAATTACAATCTGTGGTCATTCCACTATGACATGGAGGTTATAGCGTCTTGTGATAGTGACCACAATCCTCTCTCTCTAACCCTGACTCCGCCTTGGCAGGTCGGGATCCTAGCCAAGTTTCCCCACAAGTGGAAAACCTCCCATGAACTTGTACCTTCAAACTGTGGCAGGCGCCTAAAGTGGGCTAAAGCAGCGGCGGATGAGGAAAGGATGGCTCAGGCAGGGACCATCATGTTAGCGGTGGGGTCGCGCCTCGATGCCTTAGATGTCACCAGCCAAATTGTTTTACCGATATTCACAGAAACCATTGTGGCATTAAGCGATCTGTTTATTATATCCCAAACCAGCGCGAGGGTTGCTGTGAAAGGTGCTTCTAGGGTAAGAGATAAGTGGTATTCCTCCAAATGTCGGGTTGCTAAGGGGGAACTCATTTCCGCAGTGAAAAGCAAGGATCCAGGCAATATCAGACTTGCGAGGAAACTTTACAAAAAAGTTGTAGCTGAGGCTAAGGAGGCTCATGAATACAGTTTTTGGCGGGATCTAGTGGAGGCAAGTACCAGGAAAGATTCCAAGGGGTTTTGGGATCTGTTGAGAGCCAGGGACAAACCTCTTGATCTTCAGTTTACCTGTAATATCCCTGGTGATGTCTGGTTTGCCCACTTTTTCAAACTGTATTCTGTTCCACGGGGGGCTCCCCAACTTAGCATGGGTCTTCTTGCCAGTTTTCCAGCCGAGATTTCATTTAACGACTGCCCCTTCAGCACTGAGGAAGTTGAAAGGGCAATCAGCTGTATTGTATCTAATAAGGCTGCAGGTCCTGATGGAATTCCGGGTGACCTGTTGAAGAAATACCCATTACTGTGGAGTAGACTAATTGCCTCACTCTTGAATGAGGCTCTGCTAGGAGGTTCTCTCCCTGACTCATGGAGGGGCGCTGAGGTCGTCCCTATTTTTAAGAAAGGCTGCCGGGACGACCCAGCTAACTATCGCCCTATTAGTCTGCTTGACTCAACACAAAAGGTTGCGGGCAAAGTGGTACTAGGTAGGATCTTGCAGTGGGCCGAAGAAAACCAGGTTCTGTCAGATTTCCAGGCAGGTTTTAGAACAGGGATAGGCACCATCGAGCAGACATTTCGCCTTCTAATGATATATTGGAAAGTGGTTGTGCTGGGTGGGGGCAGCTTGTATCTAGTCTTTATAGACTTGCGAACTGCCTTCGACCTGGTCCCACGAGCCCAATTGTGGAATGTCCTCGATAGGTTGGGCATACCCCCTTACTTGTTGGCTTTGCTCATAAAGTTTCATGAAAGCAACTTTGCTCAGATTAGATGGGGTACCCAGGGGGAAAAAACATCTTGTATTCCCGTAGATAGGGGCGTCCGCCAGGGGTGTGTGCTTGCCCCCACTCTGTTTTCTCTCTATGTTAACGGAGTGGTGGAGCATCTGCTTCAACATCCGTCAGATGCACCATCCCTGGCTGGCAGGAAAGTTCCTACGCTCCTATTTGCGGATGATACCCTCCTAATTTCAAAATCACCAGCAGGTATCCAAAAGTTGCTTTCTAGTTTCAAGGCCTTCTGTGACATCAAGGGCCTGTCCATAAATATAAGCAAGACCAAATTCCTTGTTCTTAACCCCCCCAGGAAATCTGTTGTCCCTCCTGTTTTAGACTCTGTTCCACTCGAAAAAGTCAAAGAATTTGACTACCTAGGCATTCGACTCTGTGACAATATGAGTTGGAAGGGGCACCACCAAAAGGTGTTTCTGACCCATAAGAGGGTTGCAGGGGCCCTGCTTAAAGAACATCGTGCCTCATCCTTAAAACCTATTGGGGCACTACTAGACATTTACAGGGCAAGGGTGGTGAGTGCAGCATTGTATGGCGCGGAATTGTGGGGCATACAGAGAGTCGACATCATAACCCACCTCGAAAACAACTTCCATAAAGATCTTATGAAGCTACCCCACAGTACCCCTACAATCCCCCTCTTGCTAGATGCAGGTACACGCCCAATTTGCGAGCAAGCTAGGCTACGCCCCCTTTTATTATGGGCCAGGATATGGAACGTCCCTGAACTGAGTAGCTATGCAGATGCCCTAAGCGAACTTTTATCCCTATCAGGCTGGCATAAGGTAACCTGGCTCAGGGAGGTTAAGCGACTTCTTTATGAGTTGGGTTTAGGAGACGCTTGGGTCAACAGAACAACACCTTCAAAACAAATGCTAAAGAAGGCTTATTGGTTTTGGGTGGATAACGAGAGATTGTGCAACCCTAAACATTGTAAATCTGTTGCCCAGTTCCTGCTAGTTAAGGAGCTCCCCCTTAGAGAACCTTATCTGGTTTTAATCCATAACGCGGGCGACAGAGCATTGTACTTTAAATTTAGGGTGGGTGTACTTCCCTTAGGATTGTTAACTTCCACCTGGAAACCTCCATTTCAAACTATACCTTATTGCCCCTTCTGTGACTCAAGGGTTGAGTCCATAGCTCATCTGCTGTTTGAGTGCCATGCTTATGCTGTGCCTAGGTTGAGATGGTTGAAGCCCCTATGTAGGAGTCTGGGCACAAGATCACATTTGGAAGCCTTACGCATATTGCGTTCAGATGCCCGTCCCTTTTTTGCCTGCTGTATGGCTAAATTTCTGGGCTGGGCTTGGAGGATAAGAACTGCAAAGAAACAGTTGATACAGTAATGTGCTTCGGCCTGTACTGGCTCTTAAAATTTGGCTACCATTTTACTTTTTTTTTAAATGCCACTGTTGATTCTGTAGGCTTTTATACTGTGCTTTGTTAAACTGTTTTTTTTTTCTATTGATGTAATGTATTGCTTTTATGATATGTTTTTATATCGAAATAAAGCTTCAATCAATCAATCAATCAATCAATCAAAAATATGACTTTGTAGTCATGGCTATTGCTTGAATAGAAATAACACTTTTCTAAATGCTTTTATATTACAGTCTAGTAAAAAATAAGGAGGAATAGGAAAGTCTCAAGCCTAAAGCTTAACTTGTTTAAAAGCTACGGGTATTTAGAACTTTTATTCTGGTTCTGCAGTTCTTGGACCATTGAGGCTATTTGGTGACTTGGCTTGGTGGGCTCTGATTCCGAATACAACAGTGACCAATGCTATTTTATGAGAGTTTGTATCTATGAGACTGAGAAACTCTCTATTGTTTGGCAACCGAGGTAGTTACAAGATATATAGGGGATTGTGGGTCCTCATGGTTCCAACATAATAAGTAATACAACAGCTTGCAAATTTAGAGGTTAGCAACACTATTGATTTTTTTACTGGTGCGTTTAACATAGACACCGTTGCTGTGCTAATCTCCTATTGTGTAAATATATCCAATCTGAGTTTAGCACCATAGACAGCTACAGAGAATATTGCATGTCGTTAACATTGAAGTGTATGTTGGTCTCCCATGCGTAAACATGAGAGAAAACACACATGGAATTAGTAAGGTACCACTGAGGGACTGTTAGACCTTACATCCTTGGCGTGAGTTTTGCTCAAACATTTTGCCTTCACCCTCTAATTTGTGCTGAGCTTGTTTTTGTTGGCATTAGAAGTGTGTACACTTTTGCCCCGTGCTTGTTCTCTCTCCTTAAAACATGGTAAAATTGGCCTAAACTTGATTGGTGCATTGATTTACTTCTGAGTCCCTAGTAAATTGTACTTCATGTACCCAGGGCCTGTAAATTAAATGGAACTTGTGGGCTGCAGCACTCATTGTGCCACACACTTAAGTAGCCCTTTTAAACAGGTCTTAGGCTGGTCACTGCAGCCTGTGTTGGCAGTTTTGTCCTACTATTTCGACCTGGCAAAATAAACCTTTCACTAGCCCTAAACTTTCCATTTAATACTTATAAGTCACCCCTAAATCAGGAATTTAAGGTTCCTAGGGAAGGGTGCATTGTATTAAAAAAGTAAGACATGTCAATCAATCAATCAGTCAATCAGCATTTGTATAGCGCAACGCTGTCATCCCTCACTGTATCTGGGCTCTGAGGGTACTGTTCCTCCATCGAAAAACCAGGTCATGAGTTACTTTCGGAAGTCCGCTAGAGAGGGTGCTGTTCGGAGGTGGAGAGGCAGGTCTTCCATGTTTTGGCAGCGATGTAGGAGAAGGAGCGGCCCGGGGGGTGCAAGGGTGAGTGAAGCAGAGCGCAGGTGTCGTGCCGGCAGGTGGAAGTTCAGTCGATGGTTGATGTAGGATGGTCCCTGGTTGTGTAGAGCTTTGTATGCATGCGTGAGGATCTTGAACTACCATTACTTTTGTATGGGGAGCAAGTGGATGTTTCTGAGGTCAGGGGTAATGCATGCCCATTGGGGAAGTCCAGGATGAGTTTGGCTAGAGTGTTCTGTATGGTCTGGATTCTTTGGAGGAGCTGGGTGGAAATTCCGGCGAAGAGAGCTTTGCCACAGTCGAGGCGGCTGGTGATGAGGGCCTGCTTGACGGTCTTTCTGGTGCTGATTGGGATCCATCTAAAGATTCTGTGGAGCATGCAAAGGGTATGGAAGCAAGAGGAGGCCACTGCGTTGATTTGTCATTTCATGATCACTTGGCTGTCAAGGATGATGCCGAGGTTGCGTGCGTGGTTTGTCTGTGTGAGTGTTGGTCCGGGTTCTGCTGGCCACCAGCCATGGTCCTATGTGTATTTGGTTTTACATGTCCTGGCAGTGAAAAGCTCCTAAAGCCACTTTTCCCAGTCGTAAGGCCTATCTCTCCCATTGACTAACACTGGGTTACCTAATACATTTAATTAATGTTAACTTCGGATAGGGAGCAGATAGAGACACGCTGTTTACACTCAAATGAAGTCTAATTTAAAATCCTCTTCAATGGTAAAGTTGGATTTTAAGTCACAATTCTGAAAAGTCACTTTTAGAACATTGGCATTTTCTTGTCCAAACCAACTGTGCATTTCTGCCAGTGTCCTGGGTCAAATGCCTGTGAATTGTTCTGCTGTTGGGGTTTGTGTATTTCTTCCAGACAGTGGGACAAAGAAGGCTTAGGTGTGGACAGGATGGGCCATCCTGACAGAATGGCGAGGGAGAGGCTATACCCAGACCCACTTACATTTCAAAGGGCTTTGACTACAGCACACACAAAGGAACCTCACACCAGGCCTGGCCTGCCTTTGGTCACCCCAAACAGTTTAGAGCCTTCACCAGGGCCAGTGAAGGAACTTTCCAGAACCAGTTTTAAGGGTAGGACAAGGAGTCCCTCCACACAAAGGTTGGCACCAGTTATAAATACTGGAACTCTGGAGCCACTCATCAGAACACCCTGGACCTGTGAATGATCCAGAAGAAGGACTGCCCTGCTGCCAGAAGGGCTACCCTGCTGCTCAAAGGACTGCCTAGCTGTCCAAGAAAGAGGTTTGGACCTGCTTGCCTTGATCCCAGGCTACCCAAAGTGACTCCAAGGGTCAGTTGGTGGACCTCCTGTGTGAGCTACAGGGAAACAACAAGCTTCCAGAGACCTCCCTACAACTTCCCAGCTGCAACTGGATCTTCCTGGACCTGCCAGAGCTTTGCTGCTGGGATCTCATGAAGTTAGCCCTGATCCCCAAATGTTCCCCCTACAGGCCCTAGACGCTTGGCTGGCATCAGTCGAAGCTTTTCTAAGAAGTTAAAGGTTAAAATCTTAAAGTTTGTCTCTTTGCAATCGTGAACGAGCCCGTTCACGGTAAAGCTCCAGAATGCGGTTGGTGAATTTATTAAGTCCCTAGATGCCCACCTGCAGAGCAGGCCACACTATCGACCTGAATCAACCTAGCACGCAGATTGTTATAGAGACACCATTGAAAGTAACCTGGTCTGAGCACTAGGTAATGAAGCTTGGCTGGTCCCCCCTTAAGATAAGTGATGACAACTAGAGTACTAGTGTTTTAACATCAATACCATGGAATAAGCTATTGAGGAGACCCTTGTCCTCTCCTTACCCAGGTTAACAGGCAATGCTGATAATGATGCCACCACAGTCAGTCAATGGCTCCTTGAGGCGGCATATAATGTAGCCCCTAACAGAGTTTATGCTAAAGCAAAATAGAGACTCACCCCTACAGCACCTTGGTTCTCCTCAGAACTCAGTCCAGAAAAGAAAAATTGAAAAATTCTCGAAAGAATTTGGAGACGCCAGTAACAGGATGAAGACAAAGTAATATATAAGCAGGCCCTAGGAATTGCTCACAGCAATATTAAACTCAATCAGTGCAAATTCTACACTCAGAAAATTAGTGAAACCTTCAAGAGCTCTAAGGAAATTTCAAAATTGTGTCCCACTTTATGGACTCAAAAGCGCAAGCTCCCTCATTAGAAACTAACCCTATCTTAGGTTAGAAGTTAAGTGACTTCTTTTAGGATAACATTGTTAAGATTCAGACGAATATATTGGCATCTCATCCTTCTCTTTCATGGAAATGTGCCTCTAAGCCTCCTGCTCCCACTCCAGATAACATGCTTCTTATTTTTTATGCCGCCGAGCAGGAAGAATTGAAACCACTTTTTCTGTCTTGTAAATCCGATTCTCCCTTAGATTCATTCCCCCTCTCCCCCACATTTTGAGGCACATCGTAGCCGTTATTGGTCCAGTCTAGGCTAAGGTGTTACACTCTTCCCTACAGAGAGTAATTGTGCCTGACATATGGAAAAAGTTAGTGTTGTCCCCTTGCTGAAAATGCAGCTGCCCATTGTAAGATTCTACCTAATTTTAGACCAATCTCTCTTCTCCCTGCTGCCTCCAAGATTCTGGAATTTCTTGTCAATATACATGTCTCTAGGTTTGTAGAATCTAACCAACTTCTACATCCATCCCTATCCTGTTTTTCTGCCTGAACCAGCACTGAAACCGCCTTGTTGGAAATCACAGAGTCCTTGAAATTGTCACTGGATCAGGGCCATAATGATGCCCTCATCCTATTAGACTTGTTGGCAACATTTGTTACTGTCTCTCACAACATTTTGTTGCTCCGCCTGACAAGTACTGGACAAGGGAGTATGTCCTAGAAATGGCTTATCTCCTTCCTAACAGCCAGAGAACAGTGAGTGTGAACAAAGCCACATTTTTCCAAGGCTAACACCCTCAAATGCTCAGTACACCAGGGATCCGCACTGAGTACTACATTGTTCAATATTGATATGTCCCTGCTAGCAGGCCTGGTAGAATCATTTGGTATTAATATTGTCTCTTATGCTGAAGATAGGCAGCTAATGTTCTCCTATGGGGGTGTTACAGATATTGTAAAATAATCTTCTCCAGCTTGTATGAGGGCAGTTCTGGGCTGGATCAGAGATAACCACCTGCAATAGAACCCGGACAAGACTGACATCCTCCTCTTCAGGTCTAATCCTAGTCCAGGTTGAAATGCATCGTGGCCTACTGATAGTCCAAATCCCCCTCCCGCCTAAGCAAGCTGCCAGAAATGTAGGAGAAATCCTTGCTGATAATCTCTCCGTGAAGGCCCAGATTCTTTCAGTAGTTAAAACTCTTTTTGTATCTTATGGGCACTTAAAATATTGTTACCCCGTTCTTCCATGGGATGCATGAAAAATGGTAGTCCAAGCTTCTATTTTATCTAGATTAGACTACTCAAATGCCTTAAATCTGGGTTTACCTACTTTTCTAATCTGATGACTACAGGTAATTCAGAATACAGCAGCTCGTTTGCTGTTCAATCTTCCTAAGAAGACTCTAACATCACCTTAAATCAATCAATTTTATTGGCTTCCAGTCATCAAGAGGATCATGTTTAAAGCATTAATGCTTGCTCTCCTTGCCTTCCATAACTCCGGCTCTCATTATTTGAGCAAGAGACAATGAAGGTGACACCCCCCCATCTAGTCATGACCCACGCAGTAAACTTGAACTCAGGTGGTAGAATGGATACAAGGAACTGGTTGGGTGCTAATTATTTCCCTCGCTATTATCTTTTTTTCACTTGGTGTGTTAATAGACCACATTTGAGTTTTTCACCCTGAAGAAGACCTAAGACCAACTCTAGGCTATTTGAACAGGTTGAAACATGTTGGTACTTATGTTCCCTAAGGTCAAGTGTTTCATTGATTAAACATAAAGACAAATATTTGAATATTTTAACCATACCAGTGCTACTCTATAATAAACTAATGGTTGAGTATACCCCTAGGTATTTTTAACTATGATTTCCCTTGTATCTAAATATCATGACAAAGACATTGTCCTGACAGCAGATTTCTAAGAACTCCCAGTGTTCAGACTAGCTTCCCTCGGTTGAGTCCGCTGGAGTGGAATTGTTCCGAACCCTGTGTGAGAGGTCGTCAAATTATGAAGCATGTCTTGATAAGTTAAGGGTGAGATGACCTCTCAAAAATAATTTTATGATCGCCTCATTTAGAAAGTTAGGACTGTGATATAACAGTTCATACCTTTCAGCCCTGAAGTAGTTTTGTGTTATGCAACAAATTGCAATTGACATGAACAACTGAACTAGAAGCTTATCAACCAGGTTTAGCCCAGAAACCTTAAGTCTGCTGGTCATGTTAAAAGATATCCAAGAATTTTCCACATGAAAAACTTAAGAAATATGCCCTTAAAAATTCGGAACTTTTGAGAATAAAATCCATTCTATTTAAGAACTCCTTAAGCCAAATTGATAAACGTTCACTTAGGGGACGATTACGATGTAGGGCGGATCCCCACCGACAGGCTGTTGGTGGTGGTCCTTCCGACATCGGAAGCAGCGGGCTGACCTCCGCCTTACGATGCGGTCGGGCAAATCGCTGCAGGGTGGGGGAAAGACCGATGCCTCCGACAGGATCGGCGATCCTGTTGGGGCGTTGGTCAGACTGAAAATCCCCAAATGGTGGCGGTGCCTGCTCAGGCACTGCAGTCTGGATTATGATGTCAGTTTCCGACAACCTTTTCATGTCTGCCTTTCCGACATGGAAAGGCTGTTGGAAAGTGACTTTGGGGGCCCCTAGCAGGGCCCTGTCCCCCTGTGGCCTACGCTTTGAGAACCCAAACATCATGCCATGCCAACACCGCATCCATGCCATGCCAACACCACATGGTGCCTGCCACACGGCACATGGATGTTTTAAAAGTGTATTTTTTCAATTGAGGCTTGTGCTGCAGCCTGACAAAGCAAACAAACATTGACAACGCTTATGACCTGCAGCAAATGCAAGCCCTATTAACTTTGCCAGTGCTTGTTTCTATTTGGGAATCTTGACGGGCAATTTTCCTTTGCATTCACGGATTTAGCAATGGATGTGGTAGTTTTAAAGAAATGATGAAGATATTATAAACCTGCATTATGTTTGCTGTTATATCTAAATAAATAGTTATTTTAGGCTTTTAATTAAACAGTCTATGGGACTCATTCTCTGCGTTCAACAGAGCCCTGCTTTTTGTGTCATATTTGTAGTGACAATGGGACATGACATTGTGCTGTGGAGGAAACATGCGCTCTTATTAGGTGCATTGTCGGGGTTCCGATGACACTTTGGAAGCAGAATACACCACTGAGAGAATCTGTACGGATTAATGTTTGTTGTACATATCTAAGATAATAAAACTCAATTTATTTGGTGTTTTGTGCATTATCGAATCCTATGCACTCTCATTCACTTCAGTTGTGGTGGCATGACATTTCTTTTAAACACATTTTTAAAAACCCTATTAGAAAGTTATACTCCAGAAGGTACATGGATTCTGTAATTAAGACAGTTGCATTATTCTGTTAAAGCTACGGGAATCTGGCGGCTTAGGGAACTAATGCATCCACTGGAGTGATGATCTAAGTTTGACCTCATGTTTATGGGTACAAATCTCTGCGGATCTTCTCAAACTCTCATCCTTCCTACGTCATATAAATAAAAAACTTTAAGCTATAACCAACAGTTATCTGTCAATGGCTCCAGTGGGGTGTATGTATCTACTGCAAAGATGTCTCTTATGTTAAGACTTTAAAGGTGTGAATTGGAAGCCCCCAATGATAGATTTCATGTGTACTCAGGCAGCAGCGAAGGGGCAAAACCTTAAAACAATGCCATCTATGGAATGTTCTGAAAGTAAAAATGACTTCATTTTGGGCTCCAGATGACATAGTACAAATTGTGACTACATTTGATATGACCCATGAAAGCACTAGCTTTACAGTTACCTTAACACTTTTTCTAATTATATTTTCTTATTTGGATGATGTGAAAAATTAGTTTTTTGAGAAATGGAAACCCGTTTTACTCTGCTTTTCCGTATCCCTGTACTCACAGTGGCTACTGACAACACCATACTCTAGGTGCTACAACGAACACATTCATCATTTTGTTTCACTCATCTCTGGCTGTGTTGCAATGATGGTCACCTATGCTCACATTTTTAGGGCTAGATGGACACTATCAGAGCAGGATACTGTTTATCCTGAATTTCTCTAGTGGTAGGATCATTTGGTATCCTTAACAAAGCCTTCCTAGGAGGTGCATGTGCCAGTAGGTGGTAGGTTAACTAGTTCAGGCTAGTTTTGACCTGTGCAGTGGCAGCCGGCATGGCTCGCAAGTGGGAGGTGGTGTTGCGTCCATAGGCTGCAAATTAAAAAAAACGAATAAACAAAACTTACCTTGCGCCGCCACCGGGTCCCGCATCTTCTTTCCTGCTCTCCTGCCTCCAACTCCAGGTCAGAACAGGAAGCAGGCAGACAGGCTCCCACCCCTAATTGAATCACAACGCTCCAATGGAGCGTTGTGATTGGTCTGAACGCCATGACGGCGCTCAGCCAGGGGCTGGAGGGGTGGGCATGTTCTCTATGCAAGCTGGAGAACAGGGGAGTGTGCATGACTGGTTTGGGCGGCCCGAGAGGGCCGAACTAACACTCATTGCGCTTGCAGGAGTGGGCAAACCACTCCTCCCCTGCTCCGTAAGCAGAGCAGCCCACCCACCCGACCGTCGGCAAAAAAAAATGGTAATAACTAAAAGTTATTATCATTTTATGTTTTTGCTTCTCGCAGTGCGAGAAAGCAGGGGGATGACGCTCCTCTGCCATAGCGGAGTAGCCACCACTGGCACTGTGCACATCGATACACCATTTTTTATGGCTCGATTGATTAAAAGCATAGTAAATTTAGGGCGCGGACTAAACAAAAACACTGACTTGGACACCACTCTAAGAATGAGTGATTCCACACCCTGCAGTTATGTACACCATTACAGTCACCTTTTTAAAGCCTCTGTTACTGGAAAAACGATTGTGACTTCTACAGTTCCTCATCTCTTTCCTCCTGATGGGAGGGTGGAAACTTCTTTAGCTTCTGCCACTTTTCTTTCTTCTTTCTTACATTCTTCCCTTGCAGGGTGGTGCAGAGGTCTTCAGTTAATCGGGCAATATCACTCCTGTCTTCTTGTTCTTTTGCAAGTGGGTATTTCCGTGGATGCTGGCCCTTCTTATCCTCACCCCTCCTTGTGCACTCTACCTAAATGTATTCACATAGATGTTGGTCTATTTTGTCTAATTCCTGAGTGTTATCTTTTCGAATTGCCTCCTGTGAGTTAGTCCCCTCTACTAAGATCAATCAGCATTTTTGGCAATATGAGTTCAGCACCAGGTCCAGCTGGTGCATTATAATACTGCTAATGTTAATTGGGACATTGACTGTGACCTCACTTGCAAAAGAAGGCTAACACTGCTAATGGCCACATCTTACTCAGTGCCTCAGAAGCAGCATCAGCATCAGCAAAAATCCACATAAGGCTTCTGATGGATACATCTGCCAGTGGATTCCTCACCTTGTGAATATCCCCTGCGCCAGCATTCTACGGAATTTTTTCCACCAGCTCTCCACGCCGACGTGGACGTCATAATACCACGGCTCCGCTCTCGCGACTCCGTATGACGTCACCGGAGCCATAAGAGAGCCACGTTGGCGTGATGACGTCAGTTCCCTTTTTTCTGCGCCATCGACGCATAACGGTTTTCCAGCACTCTCCTGTTACTTTGTAGTCTCCTTGTGAGTCACATGTCCATCACTGACCCCCATGAAGACTGCTTATGGTGTCTTTCGTTGGACCACGACGTGGAGGACTGTTCCTGCTGCTGGAAAATGAATCCTAAAGCACTGAAAAAGAGAGAAGCAAAGCTTTTCATGGCTAAGGCGAAGAAGGAGGGCAGAGGTATGAAAAGAGACAAGTCGATGCCGGTGTCGTCGACTTCGCACTCGTCGAAGTCGAGAAGACACAAGAAGAAGAGGAAGCGTAGCTCTCGGCTCCGATCGTCTGAGAGTAAGGCTTCGAGGTCGCCGTCACCTCGACGTCGAAGTAAGGACTTTGTCTCTCCTTCGCCTTCCCC
This sequence comes from Triturus cristatus, assembly GCF_964204655.1. NCBI lineage: Eukaryota > Metazoa > Chordata > Amphibia > Caudata > Salamandridae > Triturus > Triturus cristatus. The sequence continues at coordinate 321,028,598 of NC_140581.1, forward strand.
TTCTCCTCGTGTTTCTCCGGAGAAGTCACCTTCGCCCAAGTTAACTTCGGCGCAGTCTCCGGCGCCGATGGATTCTCCAGCTTCCGACTCCGAGCCGGAGCAGGTTGTTGATCTTTCACCTGTGCCCGAAGGTGAACCTGTGGCTCCAGTAGTGGATCCGACGCATTTCCTTAATGCTATGTATGGTGTTTTCCAGAGAGCAGCCTTCCCATCCGGTGCACCTTCAGGTCCCTGGCATTCAGTTTGGGCGTGCCGCAACACTACGCTCAGGCACCTTTTATGCCCTTCTTGCGATGGCTCCATCATGGCAGTTCCTGGCGCCGTCTGGAGAGCCTTCCTCCCGGCCTCGACAGGATCGCATGCCTTCGTCGGAGCCTCCCTCGACGCCGGCGCCGACTCCAGCTGAACCGCATCTGACGCCGCAGACTCCTCCGGCGCCACCGACTCCACGTTCGGTGCCGCCGACTCCGCGTACGGCACCGCGGACGCCGTGTCCTCGGATCCGCTCTCGAAGAGAGGCTCAGAGGATTATAGAGGAAGAGCAATATCAGGCAGAGGAAGTGGAGGAAGGTGAAGTGGGTGACTCTACTGATGAATTTGAAGGTATTCAGGAGGCAAGTGGATTGGACACTACTCCTGAATGGGAGCAGTCCTCTTCCAGGTCTTCTCCCCCTCAAGAGTTGACTCCTTACCATTTGGTTATCAGGAAGGCTGCGGAGCTGTTGGACTTACAGTTGCCTTCTGTGCAATATAAGCCAAACCTTTTGACTGAAGTTCTTCATTCTCCTTCTTCCATTGTCGAGCCTCTGTTGCCTTTTAATGAGGCTATCTTAGAGCCTGTCATGGACGTTTGGCGCAAGCCACTTTCTTCACCTGCGGTTTCCAGAACTGTGGCGAGGAGATATAGAGGGGCTCTGGGGGATCTGAGCTTCCTTTCCTCGCACCCTTCTTCAGAGAGTCTTGTAGTGCAGGCATCCAGTTCAAAACAATCTTCAGGTGCTTTTCCACAGGCTCCAGCTGACAGGGACTCAAAGAAGATCGAGCAGTCGGCTAAAAAGGTCTTCTCTTCTGGAAGTATGGCACTTAAATCAACAAATGCCACTTGCTTATTGGGCCGCTACGTTCATGCTTTGATTAACTCTGTGAAGCAGTTAGCTCCTAAACTGCCTGACGAGGAGAAGGGCACTTTTATGGAGGTTGTTGCAGACACTCAAGCTGCTGCTAGGCAAGTTATTCAATCGGGCCTAGATACGGCTGATTCCATGGCCAGAATTATGGGATCTTCTATAGCCACTAGAAGGCAGGCTTGGCTTCGCTCTTCCGGTTTCTCTGCGGATGGTCAGGCCACTTTGGTTGACTTACCTTTTGATGGAAAAAGCTTTTTGGGGAAAAAGCAGATTCCGCCCTGCAAAGATTCAAGGATAGCAGAGCTACTGCGAAATCTTTAGGTTTGCAGACGCAGTCAAAAGGGTTTGGCTTCAGGAAGTATAGGGGATTTGGGAGGTCATCCTTTTGTTCCTTCCGTCAACCTCAGCAGCAGCAGCAGCAACAAAATCCTCTCTACAGATCCTATAGAGGAAGACAAAGGGGTCGGCGTGGTTCTGCCCGCAATCCCTCCTCCTCCTCAGCCTCCTCTGCTCCCAATGAAGCTACAGGGAAGCAGCCCTAGATCCCCCACCCTGGATCATGTGAGGCCTGTTGGGGGTCGTGTGTTCCACTTTCTGCGAGGTTGGAAATCGGTCACGATGGACCTTTGGGTTTTAAACCTTGTGGAGAATGGGTACGTCCTTCCCTTTCGGGAATTTCCTCCCCCTTACCCTCCTTGCCAAGGTTTTTGCTCAGAGGACCATCTGCTTCTTCTGCAGAAGGAGGTTCTTGCATTGCTACAAAAAGGTGCGATAGAGGTGGTTCCAGAGCAGGAAAGGGGTCAGGGATGCTACTCCCGGTATTGCCTGATTCCCAAAAAGGATGGCAGATTGCGTCCGATCCTGGACCTCAGAGGCTTGAATTTTTACCTGAAGCAGGAGAAATTCAAGATGCTAACCCATGCACAGGTTCTTCAAGCGCTGCAGCAAGAAGACTGGATGGTGTCGATCGACTTGCAGGATGCGTATTTCCACATCCCAATTCTGAAGTTGCACAGGAAGTATCTCCGTTTTACGGTTGGGTCGCAACACCACCAGTTTGCGGTTCTCCCGTATGATCTTACTACTGCACCTCGAGTCTTCACCAAGGTGATGGGGGTGGTGGCTGCCCATCTCAGGAGGTCGGGGATTCCGGTTTTCCCCTACTTGGACGACTGGCTTCTGAAAGCAGAGTCGCCAGGGATGGTGCAACATCATCTGCAGGTAACATCTCAGCTGTTATTCAACTTGGGTTTTTCAATCAATGTGCCCAAATCTCACCTGGTGACCTCTCAGCGCAACCTGTTTATAGGGGTGGTACTGGACACTACTGTGTGTCGAGCATTTCCTCCTCCGCAAAGAATTCTCGACATTCAGGAGATGATCCCTTTATTCCACAATGGAGCGGCTGTTCCAGTTCTGAAGGTCCTTCGCCTGCTCGGTCTGTTCGCCTCCTGCATGCTGTTGGTCAACCATGCACGCTGGCACATGAGGGCGCTCCAGTGGTGTCTTCGCAGGCAGTGGTATCAGCACAACGGAGATCTCAGGGAATCGTTCAGGATCTCCAGAGAAGCTGCAGCGGATCTGTCTTGGTGGAGCGTGGAGGGCAACCTGTCTCAAGGAAAGCCCTTTCATCTTCCTCCAACGGTGGCCACAGTGATAACGGATGTCTCCACCCTGGGGTGGGGTGCTCATCTGGGGGATCTGGAGATCAAGGGTCTTTGGTCTCCAGAGGAAGGATTGCCTCATATCAATCTTCTAGAATTGCGGGCGATACATTTGGCGCTCAAGGCCTTCCTCCCTTCCCTTCGCGGTCAGTCGGTACAAGTCCTGATGCACAACACTACCGCGATGTGGTATGTCAACAAGCAGGGAGGAGTAGGGTCGTACAGTCTCTGCAGAGAGGCTTTGTGACTCTGGTCCTGGGCTCAGGACCATCGGATTTGCTTGATGGTGAATCATCTGGCCGGGGTGCTGAATGTACGTGCGGACAGTCTCAGTCGACAATTTTCTGCCGACCAAGAGTGGAGGCTTCATCCAGAGGTAGTTCAGCACGTCTTCCAGACGTGGGGGACTCCTCGGGTGGACCTTTTTGCCACTCTCGAGAACGCGCATTGCCCGTCATTCTGCAGTCTCCAGTTTCCGATGCAGGGGGCGTTGGGGGACGCGTTTCAGTTGAGTTGGGGCTCACAACTCCTTTATGCATTTCCTCCCATACCCTTGATTCCTCAGGTTCTGAGGAAGATTCGCCAAGACCGGGCCCAAGTTATATTGATCGCCCCGGACTGACCAAGAAGGGTGTAGTACACAGATCTACTTCACCTTTCGTCGCACCCTCCGCTCCGTCTCCCTCTCAGGGCAGACCTCCTCTCGCAGTCGGAGGGTCAGGTTCTACACCCCCACCTCCAGAGCCTGCACCTTCATGCCTGGAGATTGAACGGGGCAACCTGAGTTCCTTCTCTCTCCCGCTGGACGTGGTGGATGTTATCTTATCATCCAGGCGACACTCCACTAAGTCGATTTATTTCTACAGGTGGTCAAAATTTGTTAAATGGTGTGGAGAGAGATCCATTGACCCTTTAAAAGCCCATCTTTCTAATGTGCTTCAGTTTGCTCTTTCCTTGGCTCAGCAAGGTTGTGCTGTGGCCACAGTTAAGGGCTATTTGTCAGCCTTATCGGCTTTTCTGTGTCTTCCGGATCAGCCGTCGTTGTTTAAATCTCCTATTGTTTTAAGATTTATCAAAGGTCTTACGAACAGGTTTCCACCTACACCCTTTGTAATGCCACAGTGGGACCATAATCTTGTCTTAACTTTTTTGATGGGGTCCCCTGTGAGCCCCTTCATAGCTATCCTTTGAGACTGTTGTCTTTTAAAACGGTCTTTCTTGTAGCCATAACCTCGGCAAGGAGGGTGAGTGATCTTCAAGCTCTTAGTTCGAAACCCCCGTTTTTATCCTTACATGCTGAAAGGATGGTCCTCAGGACCAGGGCTGCTTTCCTACCTGAGGTAGTTACTCCCTTTCATCTGGGGCAGTCCATTACTCTTCCTGTGTTTTATCCTCCCCCTCACCCTTCCAGAGAGGAGGAGAGACTTCACCGATTGGACCCTAAAAGAGCTGTGAGCTTTTATTTGGACAGAACAAAGGATTTTCGTTTGGATGATCAACTCTTCGTGGGCTATATTGGACACTCTAAAGGCAAAGCTGTGCACAAGCGCACTCTGTCCAGGTGGATCATCCTAACCATCAAGATCTGCTACGCCTTTGCTGGTAAGGTTCCTCCTGAGAGTATTAGAGCTCATTGAACTAGAGCTAAGTCTTCTACCTCTGCTTTGGCCAGGGGTGTTCCAGTTGCAGACATTTGTAAGGCCACGACTTGGGCCTCCCTCCATACTTTCGCAAAGCATTATTGCTTAGACTCTGAGATGAGGAGGAAGGGCCATTTTGCTCGCCCTGTCTTGCAGGACTTTTTGGTATAGGAAGGTGGACACCCTCCTCCAGGAGTGGGACTGCTGTGGGAGTCTGTTCACAAGGTGAGGAATCCACTGGCAGATGTATCCATCAGAAGAACAAGTTACTTACCTTCGGTAATGCTTTTTCTGGTGGTTACAGTATCTGCCTGTGGATTCCTCACTGGCCGACCCGCCTCCCCGTTGTCCACCTTTGTATACCTTAAAAGATGCTTTGTTTGACATGTTGTTTTACATTGTATCTTCTTTCTATCTGGTACACTTATAGGAAATGCTTATGTTCTTTAGCTTTCCTTTTTGTATATGTACTATGTATATTTGTTCGAATGTTGTATACTATGTATACTTTGATTCTGTTGTCGGTCCGCCTGTTCGCCTCGGAGGCACGGAAAAAATGGGTGGAACTGACGTCATCACGCCGACAAGGTCTTCTTATGGCTCCGGTGACGTCATACGGAGTCGCGAGCGGAGCCGTGGTATTATGACATCCACGTCGGCGTGGAGAGCTGGGGGAAAAAATTCTGTAGAATGCTGGCGCAGGGGATATTCACAAGGTGAGGAATCCACAGGCAGATACTGTATCCACCAGAAAAAACGTTACCGAAGGTAAGTAACTTGTTCATTAGGTGCCTATTTTTCATGTTTCATTTCTGGTGAAACTGAAGCTACTGCTTGTAGTGATGCCCATTATGCTGACATGGTGCAACCAGTTAAGTGCATCCTACACACACGTCACATCTCATCCAGAGCAGATCAAATGTGATCACATCACTGCCGCCATGATGGAGCTCTTTCACTTCACTGGCCAGTCAACACCATCTTCAAAACCAGCTGCATCATTTACAAATCCATCATGACCAGGACTCCCACTCATCTTGCAGACATGCTGAGAATCTCTGATGGCTCTCTGCAGCCAAGACATCATCATACTGGAAACTAAGAAGTGTAAGAAAGAAAGAAACAAGGCAGGGTGCTTTTTCTACCTATGCATCCAGAATTTGGAAAAACATCCCCGTAACCATAAGGCCCACACTAATGCTGCTCCAATTCAGTAAAGAGTTGAAGACACATCTGTTCAAGAATACAACATCACAATGCCGTAAGGCATACTTCTGCTCCCAGAATCCGGCTACCTCTCATCACTTTTTGACTATTTGCATGCTTAGACCATGTACAGAGCTCCACTGCTTATTGTCTAGGTTTGCGCTATATAAACACCACCTCAATATATGTAGACATACTAATGATGCTAGATTCAGTAGTGCTGGTACTGATCCTACCATTAAGCGAAAGAGTAGCAGTTAGAAGGCTTGAAGCTTATCTAGATGCTTTAGTGGTTCTGAATATATCTGTCAGTTCCTTGATTGTTTTGGGAAAGTCAACATTCTTCTGTATGTGACTGGTGTCTCGTTCTTCAAGGTGTTATTTATGTTGTTCAGCTTTTGAAGCTCTCTCTCTTGGTGCCATTAGATGGACTTGCCATTCCTCTTCCTCTAGTGTCACACAATTGCTGTGCAATTACTGAAGGCATTTTGAGTTCAGACCAGCAGAATCAATGTTAGACATGGCATCATAACAGACTGGCAATGAAAACTGGTGGGTAATATACAAAATCAAGTGTAAATTGCATTGTGTTTTAATGCAGTGATCAATTTTTCTTTGGCTGCCGGAATGCCCTTTTGGAGTGGATAGTTAAAAAGAGTGTTGATTGTAATTTAGCCTTTATTTAAGGTGTTGGCTGAATTGTGTGATGTTCAGAGATGTGCTATGAACATGTTGTTGCAAGCATCACTGCTCGTCAGCATGAGGAGTTTCAGAGAGTGCAGGAATGGATATAGTCATGCAAGTGGGCACCTACAATCTTTTTTGGACTGGTCTATATAATAAAGCTGAACCATCATTGAGTGTGGGTCTCTGGAATCTGTGGGGTCTACGCTGTTTCTAGTTCATCTAGAAAGTAACAGAAACCCAACCTCACTTAAGGCACTGTTATACTATCTAAGCAAATGCTATGTGGCTCAACGAAGGTGTGACTATTGCTCAACCATACTGAAGAAATTGTTACGGAGGAGTGACTATTTCCACTCTCCAATGGAATAAGTAACTACAAATGTAGTGTCCACCCATGTGTGCCTCTGGCCCTACACAACTGAAGTCACTGTTAAAGAACCAGGGTAAATGATATCTAAAATCCATGTGGGGCAATAGAGATCTGCCCCACTTCAGGCACTACTAAGCAACTATGGTATGTGCTATGTGGAGTCCTCCTAGGAGTACCTATTATCCAAAACCTATGAAGGCACCAATTAGGAAACCCTGTGTATGCTAATTGGCGTCAACCCAGGAGTGACTATTGCCAAACCCCACTCTAGGCACAATTAAGCAGGCAAGGTAATGTCTTATGTGAAGCCCATCTATAGTAACTATTGCCCAGCTCCAATAGAGACAATGTTATGGCTCTAGCTAACATGTAACCCACTTATATAAAATAGTTGAGTACAGGCATCAGCGAATCTACCTGGGAGGACTAATATAGCCTAAGGAAATCAGTAATCGCCAAAGTGTATGTGTTTCTCGGTTCTACCCAGGAGTAGTTGACAGGAGTTGGTTTACTTGGTGACTGTAGGAAGCTAGCATTAATCAGTGATCATGGTATGGAACAATTCTGACTATTACAGCCAGATCAAGAGAGTACACAGCAAGTCACCTACAATCCAGATTGCCAGCTGCAGCCAAAAAGCAAATATGTGACTGAACACAGCTTTCCGCCTACAACCCTAGGCCTGGCAGCGTGATTTAGGCAAGTTTTGTAAAAACAAAAGTAAAGCGATCAATCAGTCAAACACAAACCCCCAAAATCTCCTTCAGGACAATAGGTTTGTGGCCAAAAACGTTGGCTGTGTGAAAGGTCCTGGTGTGGGTAATGAAGATGTGAGAGCATCAGATGGTGTCTAAGACTCAGTGGGGATCATATTGGGAAGCTAACAGAATAGCGCAAATAAGCCGGGCATGTCAATTCTTGGAGCTCAGAGGAGAGAATTTGGATAAAGGGTGCCCACATTTCACGGTAGGTTTACAGGAAAGCCAGACTTCTTTCCAGATGTTGGAACCTGCTACTCCTTGATCTATAAAGGGCCAGTGCTTCTCAGAAAGCAGGTGATTTCATTCTACCAGAAATATGAGTTGGGCTACATGGTAGTAGCAGAGCAGTAGAGGTACCGCCAGACCACCCTCTTGTTTCCTGCAGTAAAGCAGATGCTTGCGAAGGTAGGTCTTTTCTTGTCCGACAGGAATTTATTGATCTCCAATTGAAGAGAGTTGATCGTATGTGGGGGTGGAGACAGAGGCAAAGTCTGAAACAAATAGTGAAGGCACAGGTGGATGCTCATCTTGACTGCTATTCTGCCCATAAAGGAGAATCGAAGGCGGTTCCAGGTCGCCATGTCTTTGCACTTTTGAGAGGCTAGGGGGGCATAATTGGTAGCCACTGTTTTAGGGATAGACTGCACAAGCAAGAGGTCCAGGCATGGTATGGTGTCCACTAACCACTTGAAGGGATATAGGAACCACAAGGCACTTTCGCGAGGGAGAGTGACTGAAAGGTTTAGGATCTGAGACATTTGCATGTTCATCTTCAATCCCAAATCCTCCCAAAATTTTTGAAGTTCTGGTACCAATGCAGGGAGCTAGGATATCGGCTCTGTGGTGGACAAGATAACATCATCAGCATACAAGCTGATCAGATGATGGTGTCCACAGAAGGGAATCCCGAAGGCCTTTGGGCTGTTCTCAGTCTCTGCACCAGAGGCTCCATATACAGAGCAAAATGAAGAGGGGATAACGGGCAGCCTTGACAAGTGCCCCGTCGTAGAGAGAGTGGAGGGGATGATGTACCTTTGACACTAACGGAGGCCTGGGGTGCACTATAAATGCTTCAGACTCATATGCAGTCCCTCTCGCCGATACCAAATTTCAGTAGTGTGTCAAATTATGTGAAGCCAATGGACATGGTCAGACGCCTTCTCAGCGTCAATGGAGAGAAGCCAGGCCTCATTACCTATGAGTCTTATACAGAAGATGTAGAAGGCGCTTGGTGTCGTCACCACACTGGCGCATGGAAATAAATCCTGCTTGGTCTGGCTCGATCAGGCCTGGCATGAGTGGGTTGAGGTGGTGTGCTAGTATAGTGGTGAACAACATTGCATCTACGTTCAGAAGAGAGATAGATCTATATGACACACAGAGGCCCGGGTCCTACCCGGTTTCAGAATTACCGAAATGGCCACCTCCAGCATGGAGTCAGCAAGGGAACAGGATTCTGCAAAAGAGTAAGCAAAGGGGATAAGACCTGTCAGGAGGTTTTGTAAAATTGTGGGCTAAAACCATCAGGCCCCATGGACTTAATTGGTTTTAGGCGTGCAATGGCCAAGATCACCTCCTCTATGCAGATTGACTGTTCCAAGGCTGCAGCGTCAGTGTCAGGCAGGGATGTAAGAGCAACATTCTGGAGATATCCTAGGGAATCTCCATGGCCCATCGGAGTCTGCATAGAGAGAACCATAGAAGGCATGAAAAGCCATAGCTATTTCCTCATCTGAGCAGGCTTCAGTTGAGGAACCTGTATGGATCGGCTTCACCGATCCCTAGTGTATTTTGCTGCGGAGGTGGTGCAACATCATGCGCCCTCATTGATTACTCCCCAAGTAAAATGTATGCTTAAGATGCACAAAGCGCATTGCACCCTATCCAAGTCCAGGCATTTGACAAGGAGTCAAGCTTCCTCAAGCTCCCTCCACATCCTGGGGGCTCCTGTCCTGTTGTGGATAGTCTCAAGTTCCAAAAGAATCAGTTTCAGACTTTGCTACTTGTCCGGGTGGCAATGATGTTTGGTGGAGAAGTTGCCTATGAGCTTCTCCCTCACTACTAGTTTCCAGGCTTCCCAGATAGAGACCAGAGAGATCTGCCCAGTGTTGCTGGTTAGTAGACAGTCCGTGATTAGTTTCCGTAGAGAGTCAACCGTAACTTAGGACTGTAACAGGGTATCCTGAAGATGCCAAGCAGAACTCCTGGGTTGGGTAACAGGAAGTCTGAGACATAGAGACAAGGGGGAATGATCAGAGAACGAATGAGACGCAATAGATGATTCGAACGCAAGAGCTAGCAGTGCAGGTGTTGCCAAAAAGTGATCAATGCGTGCGCATGTCTTAGGCGTAGCCGAGTAATATGTGTAGTCCCTCGTAGAATGGTGCAGCTGACTCCAGATGACCTGCAGCCCACAGTCTTTGAGCCAACGTAGCCCCTCGGCTGAGAAAGCCCCAGTATGGTCGGAGCATTGTCCAGAACAGTCCATGTCAGTGTCCATATCCCGGTTCATGTCCCCACCGACCAAGACAGCTGCATCAGGAGTCTGAAGCACCGGGGCCTGGGAGCCCATTAGGAAGGATACCTGGTGGTCGTTGGGGGCATAGACGTTCGCTAAGGTGAAGCAGAAAGTGTCCACACTAAGTCGCAAGGCTGTGAGGCGTCCCTTGACCTCCGCTATCATGGACAGGATTTCTCCCGTAAAACCCTGTGAGAAACGAATGGCCACCCTGCCTTTCTTCGTAGGGCATGAGGACCAGAATTTGCACAGGAACCAGCGAGACTGTATTCTATGGACATCTTTAGAGAGAAAGTGAGTTTCCTGCAAGAGACAAACGTCATTGCCAGATTGTTCTAGAAGGGAAAGGACCACTGACCTCTTTATGGGGTTTTTAACACCTCGCACATTTATTTTTTATTTTTTGGGGGGAGTTTTATATAGCGCAAACTTGACCTGAATCGGGAATCAGAGCGCTTTACATAGCACCAGTTGCGTTACATGAGGACACATTCATTTTTTTTGTTAGGCACGGGGAGACTAAGTGATTTGCCCAGAATTGCAGGATGTTCAGCGTCACTGCCGAGACTCGAACCCAGTTCCCCAGATCCAAGGTCGATCGCCCTAGCCGTTAGGACAACTTCTCCATTGAGGCTAGTAACCTTAAGGTCCCGGAAAACGAGACATGAGGGAAAGTGATGAAGAAACTCCCAGCGTGAGCTGTCAGGACCTAAAGCAATGAGGCATCTTCCTCCACAGCTGCCCACACCTGTGCGATCTGAGTGGCCATGGGTAGACCAATCTAGGAGAAGGAGAACAAACATCCACAAAACAACCCTGACAAACTAAATAAGGAAACAAACAACCAAGGATTGCATCAGTCCATTGTCCATGGAATTATAGAGTGAAGCGTGACCCTAGCGGTCAAGGCCAGAACCAGGAGTAACAGCCGGGGAGAAGAAAAGTCCCATCCAAGCAGAGTCCATTGTACCAGTATGAGGCTCCAGGACCTACAGGCCCTGTCCCCGCCTCACATAGCTTCACCTGCCAGAAGACAATGTGCTGCATCAGGAGGCCCCAGGCTTCAAGAGGTGTTGACCCTTTCAGTGTGTCTCAAGTCTCTGGGTCCGGATGCAATGTCTTGGGGCCCCTGCCCCGCAGACCAGTCTGTTGTCCCTCCAGAGGGGATCCTCGATGCGCAGCACTTGCAGGCCTCCGTGAGGTACCTGAGCTGGTGGAGTTTGCCCTCAAACCAAACGATGACCCAAAAGGGATGGCCCCAGGAATAGGAGATGCTAGCGTTTCTCAGATAAGCTGGCACCAAGCAGAATTCACAGCGCTTCTGAAGGGCAATGGTCGCCAGGTTCTGATATCATGACGATGTGACAGTGTATGGCCTTTGAATTGAAGCAGGTGCATATCATGGGCCTAGCGCAGAATACTCTCAGCTGAAAATTATGTATGCATATTAAAATGTCTGCAGGAGGTCCTTTCACCAGTTTTAGCAGTCCTACCCGTTGCAACTGGTCGGTCTTTATTGCCAGATCATCTGAGGCCCCCAGGATGTGGCGAAAGAGAGCCCCTTTGTATTCTCCCAGGCCGGCCGCCTCTGCATTGGTCGGGACTCCCTTGATGCGAGCATTATTACGCCTTAAAAGATTTTCCAAATCCTTGGTGTGGGCCTGGAGGCTGATTTGTTGTTCTTGAAGCCAAAGCACCTCGACTTCTTCAACATAACTGGAGTCCTTCTCTTCAACAGCATAGACCCTGTCTCTCACCTCCTCTAGATCTCGGCATACCTCTTGCAGATCTGAGGAGAGGTCCTTTTGACCATCTGCAGGTCATCGCACAGGGATGCAAACAAGGCCTCCAGGAAAGAACGGGTCACTGGGCCCTCAGTATCATCATTCTCTGGGGGATGCTCTGAGCTTTCCGCTGAAACCATGTCCCCTAGTGGCCCTCCCTCCATTGGTTTTAAGCAGCATATCACAGAGAGTGGTCCTTCTTTGCCATGGCTGAAGACTTGGTAGCGTGCTCTGTGTGTTGAGAGATCCGGGGGGAAGGGTGCCCACTCAACACGATCTTTCACCAGGAGCACTTCAGGAGTATTAGGTAATGGCCCTGGCCCCCTGCAATGTGTCCCCCATCCCCAGAAGCTGTTGCAAAAGGGTACGGTGCAGGCTATAGATAAAGATGGAGGTGCAGCAGGCTTCCTGGCTGGCCCGCTGCTGAGCATACATTCCACTGTGCATCAACAGGTAGGCCTCAGTTCTGTCTGTCAGGGTTCGCCCTCCACCATCTTGCCTGCCATGAGATCTGACTGCTCTCCAGGCCTCCTTCGCGTTTGGGCAGCCCACGCCTCAAAGGGGGCACATGGCGCCGCCAGCAATGCCCTGATAGTACTGCTGCCCTGCCTGGTCCGCAGGGACCGATTATCGTGACAGGCTTGGTGCTAAACGTTGCTTTTGTTGGCGGCGAGGGCAGAGAGCCAGAGAAACACGTCCTAGCCGTCCGCCATGCCCCTGTGATCATGTTAGAGGAGTCTTCTTAGCTAAAAATGAGTGGCACGGGTTGAGAAAAGAATAGGCTATAACAGGTCCATCCAGGAAATACTCGACAGAAATACATCCTTAACCTCTTCATCCTTCACCTGGATGAGTAGCCAGCTGTCCAAGCCAGGTACAGCAATGAAAAGACTGAATAATCAGGATGAGCTTTGAGCATAAGCAGTGACATAAACTGAAGCAGCGGGCATAAAGAGGGAAAGCACCATTCATTACAGGGACTCAAGATGGGTGTTTCTTGAGCTGAGGTCACGTGCAGCAAGGGCTGAGCTCCACAGAAAAAGAAGCTAGCTGAGCATGTGAAACAAAATGAATTAACAGTACAAACAGACAAACAGCAAATGGCATTCAATACTGTTTTCTTATTAGTGGCAAAATATTGTCTATTAGAGGAACATGCCCATCTGAACAACCTTTGCCCAATGCGCTGTTCCACATTTTGTGTTGCTCTCGAGGCTCATGCAACCGTCTCCACACGTCTCGCTCCATCCCGCAGATACCAGTGAAAGACGGCTGGTTAGTCTGGACCAAGAAGGTAAGTACCTCAGGGAATGCTAGGAGGGCCACGCAACCAGCCGCCCAAGACAATTGCAGTAAATCAGTTAGCAGGAAGTCATTCGGCCAGAAGCAGAAACCTAATCTGAAGCAGCTGGAAGGAGGACGGAAAACTGAAGTAATAACACACCTGACCCAGATGGAAACGTAATCTACATATGATGACTCTGTCACACTTTAAATCCCTTTTACCTAGCACGTGTTAGTCACTCCTACGTGTAGAAATGTCACAAATAATACTTGAAAATAGTTGTAGAAGTGACAGGAATATGTGATCTGTATTTTACACATAATCAAAGCATCATTCCTAACACCTGACATAAAAGTTTCATTGTGCAGAATGTGTGCTCAGAATATGAAACTGGGGGGTCGGCCCTGCATCGCCATCCATGGGAAGAAACTGGGATCTGGCAAAAGAAGCTGCATGTTAAATGTTCTTCACACACTGAATGCTCCTTGTTGCATCGCTCTTTAACTGCCAGGGCGACCAGCTTCGCTCCCTAAGCATTGTGTGATTCTGCCACTTGTTGGGTAACCAATAACAACACAACCGACACCAGCTAGAGGAACAAACAGTCTTCCTCCAAACGCCAGCACAATAAATGGACTAGTTATGCACGCAGGCTGCCTTTGAGAAGAACATTTTTAAGTTTCATAATAATGGCTATCAAGGAATCTAGCAGAAAGCCATGTAAGAGGCAAAATTCCTAAACAGAGTGCTAGTGCAACCCCAAAAATGATTTCGCATCGTTTCATCCTCGTTGTTATCTAAAGATAAATTGCTCTTTTTGAGATCCCTGATAGAATCATCTCTCCTTACCTCTGTCTCACTCTGTAACATATACACACACACCACAGTAGTTGAACATAAGTGACCCCGATAAAACCTGCTATGTTCAACACTGTTTGTATAACGTGCCTGCCTGTGTCTGGTATAAATATTTATACCCCTCGTTCTGACATTGGGAGTCCAAGAGTGTAGCCAGACATATATAAATGTGGACTCATCTTAGGTGAGGTGCTAAGTAAAAGGTTGCAGCAAATGCTTTCTTAAACAGAAAAGGCAACCTGCCATATAAAAAGTACATGTTTATGCTAAATGTGTGGTCCCGGGGCAGAGGGCAATTGCAGAATAAAAGCATGCCTGCATTGCGGTGTGTAATTGGCTGTGAATATTATCTCATCATTTTTCTCAACTCGTGTTTATTGAATTAAAAGCACAATGGGCCTGGTTATCAAAGCCTGTTTCTAGGGAGCCGGGAGTGAAGGGTGACCCCACTTTGATGCGGATTCTGATCTCTGTTAAACAGTGCATGAGAAAATCCGGATCTCTGTCACGGCACACTGAGACAGGCCCTGAAAAATTGGGTCAGGCTAACCCAGAATGGGAAACCTGGCCATAATCAGCGTTTGTCATTCGCTGCAGTGCTGTATGATTTACCCCCAGCGTTCCTCTGCCTGTAGTCTGCTTTCCTACGGGCCGCCAGTACTCCCTTATGCCACAGACTTCAAGGTACATTAACCAGGACACTCATGCAATGCAAGAGGGGGCTGTGGCGTTGGCAGCAAGCCGTAAGGGAAGCAGCCTAGGTCAAAGCCTGAAAGTAATGGATTTGATGCAAGAGTAGAAGAAGAGATAGTAGTAAGGCAGATGAAGAAAAATATGTTAAGCACCTACAGCCATTACTAAATGGAAGAAAAAAGAATACAGAAGAGCAAGACAGATGGCAAAGTTCTAATAAAAGTGTGTTAAGTCAATGAGAAAAACACAATTTAAATTAGAGATGTCCATCTTGGATTTTCATCTTCAACCTCATAATTCTTTGTGAACTTCAGTTTTCAAAATTAAAAACAAACATACTGTCTGATTCTAAGTAGGAAGGGAATGGGGTTGATTCCTGATCCCTATGCAAACCCCTGTTTGTGCTGGGATCAGAATTTAAAGTTTTGCAATAAACACCATATCCCTACATTTTCTTCTAATAGACTTCGGCGGGTCATAGTTTCAAGGCAAAAAGACATGCAGTATATTCCAACACTGAAGGTATTTTGTGTGGAAAGTAACAATTCTTCATTTAATTCCTAATTTTATAGAGGAAAACTCCAAATTGTGGGTATTTACATCACACAGTAAATATTGCACACTAGGGTATCTTAATTTTTGAGGTACGGTAAACACTTCACCCTTTCCTGGCCCACCTGAATATCTGTGCAGAAGAAAAAGTCTATAAAAAACATGCTTAGCTGGAAAATTGTCTTGCAAAATTATTAGTTTTTGAGAAACTTCTCCCACTGAAATCTTTTGGGGGGCAGTAAATGTCACCTGAAAGTGAAATTTAGCAAATGCTGCAGAGTGCACAAAGTGCATGGTTTTTACGCTTTGTTCAAATTTATGCAGAAAGGAAGGCAAAAGAACTGCATGGTTATCTATTCTAATATCAAACGTTTTGGCCACATTTGGATCACTGATTATTGTAAGTCTTAAACAGCATTCCATGACATGAACTAAAATGGTTCTAGTACTGCAAAACTTTATAACAAAAGAAATCAGTGAATATAATAAAAGCATCTTTAATTGTGGCCTGCATTGTCATATGCTGTTCTTACCAAGATCATTTCTCATCATTAAAGTGAGATATCAAAAGAAAGGGAATTCAGCATTTCCCCTAAATTAATGGATATCCTTTTTGGTAGCCCTGACCATCTTGATTAAAATAAGGATAAAGTGATCCTACCATGGGCCACTGAGGCTTCAATTTGCAATTTTGATGACTGTGTCCATTAGACAGAGATCGTGGAATTCAGCATGAAATTATAGCTACATTCAATAAGGCAGTCCTAAAAGTCTATATGCCAAAACCTGGCGGAACGTCCACCACTTTGGGGCTACCCATCACATTTCCATGGTTTTCCCCATTTCTCTGCACTGCCATATGTCTGAGGGGTTCGGAAATGGTGGCATATCCCATGCCTAGCTGACAGAAATTCCCGAAAGTGCTTGTCAACATGGGAGGTCATGGGTAATTCTAGGAATTACACCCCCGTGCATCCATTTCACATAGGACAATCTGTAGAAATCTCATGAGCTGATTCTTGTAGGCCTGGAAAATCACGGGGATTACCCAGTCTTGGTCAGGTACTCACTATATAATCCATTGGTTTACACAAACTCTATGAATGGGCACCCTAGAAGTTTCCACTGCCACTTCTCCGCTTCTTTAATCTCGTTGGCTTCATTGGTCAGCAACACTCACCGTATCCCAACTCCTGATTCTAATAAGATGAGTTGCTGGCTGACGGCAGAGTGTGGATTGGATGAAAGTCTGTCAGTATGACTCTTTGTCTCCATCCACTTGTAACTTGGATGGGTGGTATGTAAGTGTGGTTGTTTAGTCAGGAAGAAGAATGACTTCATGCTAAACTCGAAATAGGGGTCTACGTATGTTAATCTAAATAACTGATTCAATTTTTCAAATAACATTCAGAACTTGTTTGAGGTTGAATGGGGACTCAAGCCATGGTATGTCTATCATCCTCGTACCTACAGGCTGTGCATAGAACAACATTGAACCATTACAGAGGTTATGATTTTCTGTGTGATTCCTCATTAGTGACACAATGTGGATCTACAAGAAGGTCTGTTGGCCTCATGCCACTGCCCTTCGAAATGCACTGGTTGCAGCAATACTGACAATGTGTACAGCTCACGAGAAAATATATTGTTTGCCATCACTATTAATAGCTGGATCAATGGCATTAAATTAATGTACTGGTAATGGATGTGAGTCATTCCTGCTATGATTCAAAGGTTTGCCATTCCAGTAAAAGGCAAGATGTTCGCAGGAGGCCATCTAACTGAATGAACACTCATATCAACTCAAGTATGGAGGCTCAAGTGTGCTTCTCAAAACCAGTTTTAGAAAGGGCACTTTGTGTGAATTTATTTATTTATTATTATTATTATTAGAGCCACTGGATTGGAGAACGAAATTTAGCAGCACAACTGACTACCTTTTGTGGAAAGAAAGTACAAATCTGCTATGTTGTCGTTTTAATACACATTTATACTATGTCACCTCATTAGTACCCGAGTACAACAATAAGCAACTGGTAGGTGACCTGTTAATCCACGGCTAGAATGTATTGTACTTTTTTCTGGCTTTTTCGTGACGGGTTACATTGGTCAGTAAAGTGAGTGTCGTGTTATTGTCCAGACTGTAGCCAATGAGTTTATCTGAGGGTTGACGTTGGTACCACTTTCGCTTTTGCACCATGAGCCGAGGGCCACTGCAGTTTGACATGAACACAGCCTTCTCTCAATGTACTTCACCAGTTACACAGCAGTCATATATGTCTATTGTAAGGCCTTACTTTTAATCTACAACCCATTTCCGGTAACAGTTCTATGCCCCAAAATGGCTTGTTGTGACTAGACACACCAATGACAGGCTTTTGGTGGAAATTTCTGGATATCCTGGAGCCCTGGGCACTCCTGCGCTAGCCAGCTCCTTGTCTTTCCGTCAGTGCAAATGTCATTGTGCACTGGTCAGACAGTGCAACTGCAGGTGCAAAATTGACTGCTGGGCAGCACACACTTGCTCAGTACCCGGTGAAATGCATGTAATCCGGCCTTTGATTTGTGGTGGGAAAACAAACTGTGGCTTATAGAAAGTTACTAGGCAGCATGGATAACCCCTGGAACACTTCCATCACTCGGAAGCGCGCCAACAACGCCAGCGATTCCCTCACAGGTGCTAATGGGCATCTGCAGAACGTCTGGAAATATTAAAGTGACACGGGATTCTGTAACAGGCCTTGCAGTCCACGTAGGGAACACAGCTGTATAACAGTAATTTGCAGAAATTAACGTACACCTCCGATATCCTGTGCATGGTATTTAACAAAAGCTTTGGGGTCTGTGGAAACAGGCCGGCTTCAGAAGCCCTTTGTCTGCTGCTGACGAGGCAGGATGTCACACCCCGCTGTAAATGACCTTGCCTACGTTATTAGAAAAACCCTTCCCGCCAAAGTGTTCGCGGAAGTTTTATAGCTTGTCACGAGGCGTCGAGCCCTGGTACTGCATGGATCAGTAGTTAAATTAACCAGGAATACTCGTGGAAACGGTTTAGGGGCGGATTGCACTTGACAAACGTCAGCCATTTTCCTCATGAAAAGAAACCTCAGAGCCTATCTGGACCCGGGAGTTTGTGGGCTTTGTTGCCTATTTCTACGACAAAATTGTATTTCTGATCGGAGACATCCCCCTCTCAACTCCAACGGTGCACACACTTTGCTTCAATCAATGTGGCTCTCGCGATGGCAGCATTTTTTGAATTGTGGTTTATTTGGTTTCTCTTTGAGGCAGTGAGAAATATTTTCGAATACTTTTGTACCCCATTTGGTAAGCACCATGTTTCCTTATTGAAATGGTAGTAACAAGATTTAATCCTTAAACGATGGGCTTGCCTCAGAATGTAAACTAAAGCGGGTCTGCACGCGCACCACCATCAAGAAGAGTAGTGACATAGGGGTAGATTTTCAAACATTTTGCGCTGGGTTAGTGTCACAAAAGTGATGCTAACCAGCACAAAGGGGCTTATTTACAAGCCCCTTGCGCTACCCCTACGTCACTTTCCCCATGTTATAAATGACATCAAAGTGGCACTTGTAAATAAGTTCCAAAATGTTTTTGGGGGGAATTTACATTCCAACGCAAAACTTGTTTTGTGCTGGAAAGTACCCTAAAAGTAGCGAAAATCACTGCTTTGTGTTACTTAGAGCCAAGGGGGGCGCTATTCATGGGTTCATGGGTGTTCCCATACAACCACCCATGCCTTTTGACGCGAAACCCTATTTACAAAGAATTGAAGACAGGGTTTAGCTCTAAATGTTAGCTGCACTTCAAGGAGGTGCTAATAGGAGAAATGTTTTTATTTCTCCATTCTTTTTCAGACTTTGCATACGTGGTGTACTGTGCAGCACACATGCAAAGTGGGAAAAGCTTTTAAAATTGTCTAGGCATAGTATTTTGAACAGGAAGGATAACCTTCCTGTTCAAAACCTATGCTAGACTCACGCACACACTGTAGCACTATGGCGCTAAGGTGTGTGCGTGACGCTCAGCAGCTGAAATCAGGACAGGCACAAGGGAGAGGGGAGGAGAGAGACATATCTCTGTAGATGTGGCGCTCTCCTGCTCCCTCCTTGTCACACAGCGCAGCCTCTTTGGGTGCGGCGCTGCGTGTTTTTTTTTTTTTGTCTTACCCCTAGTGTAAAACCTAACAGGGTGCAACATTTTTCTCAACATGCAATGCCCTACGACAACCCAACAGCAGTGATATGTGTCCTATTAGGCGGCTGGCCAGATTTGTACATTTCACTGGCACTCTGCAGCCCAAAAATGTGAATTGGCAGACTTACTTTCAGTTGTCAACATCAGGACGCCGCAGGAACACCCTGGCACAAGGCACAGATTAAGCACGGAATATGTGCAAAAAGTCATTCCGATTACTGTGTATATTTTAAATGTACATGTACATTCTTCTGGTTCTTTAAACCCGTGATTCCTACTTAAGCTTATGGTTCGGATGACAAAACAGACCAAGGGTGGGGGGACATTTTCACACAGAGATTGGGTAACCCTGTCTTCAATGTATAAAGCAAACATAGGAATTCTTTGAGACTCCCCTATACTTGAGCCACTGAACATTGTTTTAAGTACACAGATTCTCTTGCGGTTAAATAACTTTCTTTGTTACCGCTATCCCAGTAGAACTGAAAATACTGTTTCTTATCAGACATTTCCCCGACCGTACCTCCATCTTTGGAAGTTGCAAAATATTTCAGCTTCCTTGTTGGAGTCAACTGGCTTGCTGCAGAAAATTAGGTTCTTGGAAGCCACAGATTGCATCACCTTTAAGTGGTGACCTCTTCCATTTTAGCAGGAAGACAAAGAAACAATTATATGTCAAACCAAGGGGTTTCCCAGGGAAAGTAGTAACAGAGATCCATGAACTTGAAATACAGTAGGTGCTAAAGGTTGCCTACCATCAACATAGGTCTTAGGAACAGTTCCTATCACTATTTTGGTGAAACGGCCAGAAAAGATTTAACCTCTATAGAAAGTGAATTGTGAAGGAACTTTCCTTAAAGGGCTACATCTTTCCTGCCGCCCCTACTCTGCACCCTCATACTAGGTCGGTTTTAGGACCTTGAGCTACAGAGGTCTCCAAAGAAAATATAATCAGTCGCGGCCGGTATGACTCGTGGGTGGGGCGTGCGTGGGGTCGCACGGGGAGGTAGTAACTTACCTTCGCGGCCCGGTTTAGTCCCGTGTTGTCCCATGTCCTCTCCTCCACACAGGAATCAAGCAGCCTCCCACCCCTAAGCCAATCACAACTTTGCAATGGCAGTGTTGTATTTCGCTGCGACGCCGACTGCACAGGCATCTATGGGGAGGCCATTTTCTCACATGGAGAAAAGGGCAGAGTGCGTATGACTAGTTTGGTCGGCCGACCAAATAGTCCGCTCCCACAACAGTGGGCAAATCACTCCTCCCCTGCTCTGGAGCAGTACTGCCCACCTGTCCGCCCCCAACCAAACCCTTCTGCTTTCTCACAGTGCGAGAAGCAGGAACATAAAATGGTATTTATAATACCATTTTATGTTCCTGCATCTCGCACTGCAAGAAAGCAGTGGGGCAACGCTCCTCCGCCCACATGGAGGAGCCGCCCATGAATTTAATCATTGGCATATTAAGATTCTGCTTCTGGTTGATTTGAACACAGCCCTCTGGCCTGTCTAAGGATATTAATCTGCTGAGGCCCTCTAGAGAACAAGGAGCATTTCAAAGTAAGTTTTCCGTTTTACGCTTTTACCTCTTTTTCCCCAAATGTAACTGTACAGTAAAATGGCTAAGGGGTTGTGTGCAAATTACAATACATGTGATAGATATTATTTTTTTTATTCATATTTTATTGAACGGTTTGTTTCATATATAATTCAATTCCTCCTGTTTTCACATTCTGCTTTGTAGTTACGTAGTATTTTGTTTGTGACTTATACATCTGCATTGATATGGACCTTAAGTTTCTTTCATACTTGCTTTTAATTGTGCTGGTGTATCAGCCAGAGCAGGGTAAATCATTTCTGCTTTGCTAACCAGAGTACACAGCGAACCTTTTATTCATCACTATCAGTGAATATATTAATTTCGATGTGACAGAAGCTCAGTGTAAGGAATTCACATGGCAAGCTGAGGGAGAGAGCAGCCACAGACTGATGTGAAACGTTCCTTGACTAAGTTCCAACAGTAACTTGATCAGGAGATTTCCACAAAGGCGAACTAAAGTCTCCTTAGTCATCTCTAGGCTTGCCTATTGCAATGCTCTTTATGGGGGTATCCAACGATGTCTGTTGAGGAAACTCCAGACTCTCCAGAATGCAGCAGCTCGTCTGCTTTTGAAGATTCCAAAATTTAGTGTGGTCTCTCAAGCCATCATTAACCTTAATTGGCTTCCCATTCGTGAGCGGGTCAAATTTAAAGCTCTTTGCATGATATATATATGATATATATAACCCTTTCCAATGCCAACCCTGAACACTTCAGAAATTTTTTCCAATGGTGCACTCCCAAGCGCATGCTTTGATATTCTGCAGACAAAATGGTGACCATCCTCAGATTCAATAAGGTCCTTTGGGGTGGTAAAAGTTTCTCCTTTTCCGCGTGCAAACTGTGGAATTCTTTACCATTTAAACTTTAAGGTCGATCAGATCTACTACTATTTAGGAAACAACTAAATACCTGGCTCTGGGCATGCTCTTGCTCACTTTAGGCTCATCTACAGGGCCTGTTGTCTGACTCTAGCGCCAAGACGCCTTCGGGAATACGCTCTATAAACCTTTTACTTACTTACTGACTTATTAAAGGGTTGCTCTTAGATCACCTTTTGGTAGAGCAAATCGGCCTAAAGGCTTTTAGGGGCACAAGGCTATGACAGATCAGATCAACACAGAATATAGTGATTAAGAAACTAAAATTAGAAAACCAAGGTTATATATAGATAGTAAAAATGTATCAACCAGGAACCATAAAAGTAATATTACTATATTTAATAGTGATAAATAGTCATCTATGGAAAATGACTTTGTGAAATTTTCAAGTTGGCTTAAGCAAAGAGGGGGGTGAGCAAACAAAGAACAGGGAGAGCCGAGCCCAAGACGAGCCAAGGGTCTGGCTTGGATCTAAGAACCCATGCACAAGCCCAGCCCTCAATATTTATTTTATGTAAATTATACAGCTAACATCACGGATAATATTATAAAGTCTCTTAAAAAAATTTAAAAAGTGTATTTCTTTAACATGTGGAAGCTTTGACATTAATTTGTCACATAATAACACTGAGAAGAACTTATTGAAAGTGATAGATCTGAAACCTGAACCATTTGTGAATTAAGAGGCAAGGTAGTTGTCATGTAAACCCTGTACGTAGCCTGGATTGTTAGAGGGCATCATAATAGTCTATTAAATCAAACAGAATAGGTTTCTGTACAACTGGTATTCTGAACTCACATATTTGAAAGTGCTTTCATACGTGATAATAAAAAAATAGTTTTGCTGAAATATATATATATAAGATAACACAATTTAAGCCGGGAAGAAGTGATTTATCTAGATTTTCTAGTTTCACTTTGTACAAATCAGTCACTAAAGTACCTATTTGCCTTTAGTTATGTTAAAGCATTGTTCCGACTTGTTTGTCAATTTTTCTGCAGTTTTTATATAGCCGATCTCGAGTTCTCGACCAGAAGTAATTGGAGCACTTTACTTGACCCCAAGTTACATTCGAAAAGGTCACAATCATTTTTACAGGCATGTGGAGATTTAAGTGATTTTCCCAGAATCACTGGTTGCTGAGTCGACGCTGAGACTGGACCCTGGATTCCAGTTCCAAAGTCGTCAGCTCTGGCCGTAACGCCCAGATAGAGGGAAGCAGGCAGGCAGAAGCCAAATGAAGGCTCGGATCGTTATGAGCCCGAGGTTCCAACAAGACCTCAAGCTGGGCCAGGCTTCATACTTACGGCTGGCTCGAGTTTTTAGTGGCTAGCCTACCTTTACCCAGGCGCGAGTTAAGCAAAGTGTCCATGTTCACACCTATAACAGGTGTTGGTAGGAGCCTTCTATGGAGAAGAGAATTCAGAAGACAAATGCTTTAGATAAGAGTTGGCTCCCCATGGCTGATGCCTAATGACACCATACCAAATTAGGTTGGGGCCTTCTGCCGGGTGCATCCTATTTTGTGAGATCTCTGTTGTGTGTAAATATTCTTCCGGCACTGTCAATGGGTTGAGCCCATAAAAGTCTGCACATGGTCTGATGTCTGTTGCGGGAACTAAATGCAAAAGGTATTTGCAGATTGGGATGTACTTGCAGAGGAACAGGGCTCTTCTTGAGTCTAGCCACTTCACATGTTTCTTGAATTATGTTGTTGGATCGTTCTTGACCTCCAATAATCCTCCAATATCTATAACTATACCATTTGGCTGTGCTGTGGCAGAAAGAACAGTACTACCCAAGCCAAGTGTCAGAAATATTCAGGACCAATTTCATAGGTTCAAGTATCCAGGATCCTGCTTCTGGGCAATGAATATTGTTTGCACCATCAGGTCCAGAGCACCTCGAAGCAAAGAGCACACAGATTCAGGGAGCTTTTGCTTCTGAATCTGCTACACCACACACAATATGGACACCTCTACACAGTAAAACACAAACATGGAATTGAGTATTTGGGATGATTGACTTGTTTTAGCCATGACTGAACCCACTTCAAAACTTCCTGCTACCTTTTGTAGACAAGGCAGCAGGAGAAGCAGCATTTCCCTCATTGTGTGTTTATAGGAAGCATACAGACTGCAGAGGTTGTTTCTCAGTCGCGACCGGCAGTTCTTGTGGGGGGTTGCAGGGGAGGGTGGGGAGAGGGTGTTTAATTTAAATTAGAAATAAAATAAAATTAAGATTTACCTTCCCCTCCGGTCCCGCGTTATCTTGCGTCTCCTTCTCTCTGGTCTGCTCCTCGCAGGAAGCAGGCAGCCTCCCTTTCCTCCCCTAAGCCAATCACAGTGCTGCAAAGGCAGCATTGTGATTGGCTGGGACGTCGACCCCACAGGCGTCTATGGGGAAGCAAAATGCAGAGTGTGCATGACTGGTTTGGTGGGCCCTGGGGCGAACCAGTCAGCACCAACAACAGTAGGCATGCCACTCCTCCCCTGCCTGGAGCAGGATCGCCCACCAGCCCGTCCCCAACCAAACCCTGCCTTCTGCTTTCTCGCCGTGCGAGAAGCAGAAACATAAAATGGTATTCATAATACCATTTTATGTTTCTGCCTCTCGCACTGCAAAAAAAGCAGTGGGGCGACACTCCTCCACCCACGTGGAGGACCCCCCCTTGTTGTTTCTGCTTACTGAAGGAGGCGAGCCCAAGCAAAAATACAGGCCACCGTTCCCAATGAAACAAAGACCATATCAAGCATGACTTTCTTTTCTTCTCCTGTTCTTCCAATTCACAACCTCACAAGCATCACGAGGAAGGGCAGAGTATTATCTGCGTGAGGTCGACCCTGTGAAAATAAAGGAATTCCTACTTAAGAATGAATCAGCGGATAAAACATCTATTTCAGCTCATGAGTCGAAGCCTACCAGAGAGCCTACCAGAGAGCACCGCTGTCTTATGAAAGACGTCTTGGGAGCATGCTGAAAGCTGACCTTGAAATACACCGTACCCATTGCTTAACATTGGCGTTTTGGTTTGTCATTCACTTTCACTTACTTCTATTGCTGGCTTTGTTTGTTTTGGCCCATCCAGCTTGTGTTTGTTCCTCCCGTGCAGAAAAGTCCCTTTACCATCTCCCTGACTGGGTGCTTCAGTGCCTCCGCTAGTGTCTGTTTTTCGGGAACTATATTTTTCTCGTTTTTATAAAGCACTCCATGAGAGTGCATGTGTTTTTCAGCCATCATCTCTGCTGTGTGTTTTTCCCTCCGAAGGTTTCCTTTTTCATCTGTGTCCTTTTGATTGCTAATAGCGCTTTGCCCCACCCGCTGTCCCTGTTTTCGCCAAAATGTTATAGGTTTGTGCTTCCGTGTCTAACTGGCAGAGATATATTTGGACAAGAGGGGATGAAGTATTTTTTGACTAAGTAATGGGTCGTTGAACTTTAGAATCTTGTGGTGATTCCTCCAGAGTTTGTTGCAGTGTTTGTGAGACGCCTGTAAAATGCAGTCCGCACACAATTTATGTTAACTTCAGCACAGTCTTTTAATGGAAAAAGCACTAGTCTCGAAAGCTATGAATTGTGGGTTTGAGTCCCACCTGGAGTGGAAGAAAGCTATATTTTTGCAATAATATATTTGTTATGCTTGGCTTGGCTTTATTTGTGTTTTATACATGACGAGGGTAATATATGAGTGAGAATCGATCACAGAGTAGCGTGCTACTCGCCGATAAAGTGATTTGATGCCTCGTCAGGGGTAGTAAGCGCTATATAAACGGAATTTACAATACAATACAATATTTCATGTGTCTAAGCAGGAATTCTTACCAGAGGCTTCTAAATACTCCATGCAGCTCCAGTGGCCAAATGGTAAGGCACTGTCCTCCTAAGCCAGGGATTGTGGGCTCATATGAGGTGGAATGAAAATATGTTTTTGCTGTTCCGTATCCAGTTTTGCCATACCATACCATATCGTACCATACCATGCCATGCTATACTATACAATGACAGACCAGACCATACCCTACCGTATAATACCAGATGATAAAATACAACATAATTAAAAATCAATAGCTCTCTTACAGGTGAGACCCATTAGCTTTGCCAGTGCTTGTTAGTGATGTTGTCCTGACCAAAAACAATGTTGCTACCCTAAAGTTATCAACAGCAAATTACCTTATCCTACCAAGGCAGAATTTGTAAGATTCCAATATTTTAAACCCTGTTAAGAATGATTAAGTATCTTCTGTTATTCTCTCCATGTCATCTTTCCACACGACTAGTAAAATGTCCATTAACTAGCCTCATATTAGCATGACCGAACAAAGCTCGACAGCCAAATTACAGTAGACCATTTCTAAAAAGTCTAATATGGCATTCTTATAGAGACTCAAAGTCATTTCGGGAATACTGTCGCCCATAGCCTAAACTACCAGCACTTGAAAACGTGCAATGGAAGTGGGATTTGTGCACAATACCTCCGTAAAATCAAGTTGGGAAACAGTCTCCAGTGAAAATCAGCATTCCTGAATGACAGCTGGATTACATTTTATGCATGGATTTCTTCACAGTAAATGAGCACAATAAAGTTGATTCGTGAATCCATGTTTTTGACTTTGGTGTACTGAAGCTAATCTCCTGTTTGTTGCTTTAGGACTGTAAACACCATCGGCAATTTCTCTGGTCAGCGGTCTAAACAATCTTTTTTTGCCCACTGTGCCACTCTAGACAGAGGCCCACCTTAGGCTATGTGTAAGAATTCCTCCCATCATCTTCATTTTATTTTTCTGAACATTTCTTTATTGGATTTCAAAATGACATATATCAATGAATCACTAGGATGCCAGATAAGTATATAAGACATAGCAATGAGGACCTTTGAAGAAGGTCTAATAAAAAGGGCTATGAATCACCAAAGTGAAAAGAAAAGAAGAATAAAAGGACAGTAGAATACTCCGTTTTCGGTCACCACTAATTATTTACAATTCCCACATGTCCACACCATACAGTTTCTTCTTTTCCTAAAAGGATTCAGAACTTACTCCCACCTCAAGGACAGCATCGTTAAGGATGAAGAAAAGAACAACTCAAATGGGATGCAGCAATCACTCAACTGGCATGTCTATCAGAGTTGTCCAGTTTAATCCCCTTCCAGCCACAGACAAAGACACAGGATGCTGTATGCCATCCTCCCAGTGTAATCGTGAGACGGAGGGAGGTTGCTATTCTCTCTCATTCCATCTCACTGCGATTCTCGCAGATGTATAAAGGGACCCCAAACATTTTCGAATAGGGACATCTGCTATTGGATTTTGTATACAAGCCTTACATAGGTGGCCCAGCGGTATAGTTTAGTAATCCATTCCTGCTGTGGGGGCACCTGTGGTGAGCACCAGTGCCATAGTGCACATATCTTGGTGCTCATGAGAAGTGTCATCATCCACATCCACCATTAAGAGGTTGTGTCATCTATGTGTAAAAAGTTGTGTAATAGAGCAAGTTTGGTAGAGTTTGAGAAAGGGATAATGCTAGTAATGTGAAGTGTTTGCCAGAAATCCTGCCAGTAGTTAGGTTTGGGCAGGACCACAGGATATGGTAGAGATTGCAGTACATCTCCAGCAAGCTTTGTTTGGCAGCAGTTTGACAATTTATAGGGTGACCAGTAACAGTCAATTAAGATTTTAAAGTGGGAACATTTTACCCGATCCTCTTGTAGGGAGTGGTTAAGATTGGTTATAAGTTTGGTCCCGTCTTCGTCAGACTAAGCAACCTGAAGCTGCGCCTGCCTCAACATTTTTAGCACCAGGCACGTGCAATGGGAATACTCGTTTTCTATAAGGATCTGTAATAAATTAGAAACCGTATCCCTTCAGAGGTCCTGTCGTCATATATAACCCAGAAGAGGAGATTTTGTGAGGTGGACATGGTTTCTTTCCCATTATTCCTTGGAGATTGGAGACAATGCCATAATTGCCAGTATCTCCATGATTGTGATTGAGGTAGTCTAAAGTCTTATTGTAATGATACAAAACATCTGAAGGTATCTCTGTCAAATAAGTCATCAATCGTCTAAATCCCTGTCTCTTCTCACTGTGGCCTTCTGATCATTGAATAACCTTTAGTAACTCTTCCATTTGACCAGAGCGGTGCGTCTTTATGAATGGAGTGATTGAAGAGTCTATGGGAGTCTTTTCAGATTGACCATATCACCTTCAGGGTAGGGGGGCATTGGTCAGTCTTAGAGGCACTAGAGTTGTAAAGTAACCCCAGTCCAATTAAGGAACATAAAGTATTATGTTCCAGGGGCCCATAGCAGTTGGTCATCTTCAGATACCTATAGATAAACCAGTTGTGAGAGATGGTAAAAGCACATGTCAGGTAAGGGTAATACACCGTCCCACATTTCATATACCATGCAAACATTTCTAACCTAGGTAACCCTACATGCTGCATTCTTTGCCACTCTTTGCTTCAGAAGTCCATTAATCCACAATGTTTTTCTAAGCCCCCGCATCTAGTGCAGACTTCATTTCAGTGTCTAGTTTAAGAAACCATTGGCAAAGCCAAAAGGCCTCAGTTTAATATGCTAATGCATGCATCAGCCGCATATGAGATCTAGATACATGGGAAAGCGCACGCAGAAGCTGATATAGAGAGTGCTTTTGTTGAAACGTAGTCCCTCATGCAGTTCCATGCAATTTCTCAAGTGGAGACTGAATGACATACCCAAATAGCCAATAGCATTAGATAAGAGAAAGATATTCCAATGGACAAGGTGAAGACATGATTGATAATGTCTCAGGTCAATGGCTGAAAGAGGATGGATGAAAAAACAACCAATAATTATAAGGACCAGATCAAAAGCCCATTCTGAGTATATTTTTAGCAACACTACTGTTTTCCAGCTGCATCATCACAATCCAGATAAAAAAGCATGGTCAGAGCCTAGCCTTTCAAGCGTTCAAGTTATTTTTACATTTTATGTGCAAGCTTATGAAATCGTAATTAAAGATGATTCAAAGTAAAAAAAGAAGAGTAAACAAATGCCACTGTTTAATGTTGTGGGCAAAGGCTTTTAATCAAAACAAAATGGCCCATCTCAGTGTTTGGCCCACTAGCTTGGTGCACCAGCCATGGCACCCAAGCACGCTATTTTAGATGGATGTGCTATCACTCAAAGTGCAGTACAGCAAATGGCTGAACTGGACTGACCTTGAGGCCCACTGTATAGGCCGTCACGGGTAGAAGTAAAATCGGAATAACACTTGATTAGACCAATAAATGAAGAGAGCTGAACCCAAAAGGCATCTCTATATATGTATGTAATATTTATAAATTGTTTTTGATAACATGAGGCTGGGTGACAGCTAAAACCGCCTCTTGTCCAGACCTCAAAACCTCACTTGGATGAGAAGGGGTTCTGCTCAACCACTGTGTCCTTGGTTAAGTAATCTAGATCTGAGTTGGCGTGTCCATAGCAGGCTTTGGGAAAGTGACCAAGAACCTCTTTTGGGCACCCGAGGGTTGTAGTTTGTAACTGCACTCATGCAGGAAGCTGCTAGAGGGTCCTCCGGATTCACCTTTCCCCACAGTGCATTTTTAATGCTACTATATATATTCGGAGAACAGTGATTGGTTTTATAATGTTTCCAAGCTAATGAGTGGATTACCTTATAGCAACAATTCAGTGGTGAAGCTCTTGCACTAGTGCATTGTGTGCGTGACAGGAAGAAAGAACTGGCGTTGTACAGCTTTTGTCACTCCTCAAATATATGTACTGTGGTCCAAACCAAAATTAGTTCAGTGTGAAATTGGAGAACCTGTTTGAAGTAATAAACTTCACAAATTCGTCTGCACCACAATATTTTCAGGCAAAAGTTCCTTAAAAGAAAGCATTTTGGCGGTGTGGCCAAGATGGTGTGCGAGTAAGACGTGACTCTCTCGTCTCCCTGTTCCCATCGGCCGCCCGCTATCTTCCCGGCACTGTAGCGAGGTGCTGGGCCCCTGGCAGTGATCGGTGGAGGAACGAGAGTCCCTGGGGCTCTTTGTTAGCGAGTTGTACCTGAGGGGTGAGCCCACGGAGGCGAGGGACTGCGACCGGGCTCCGACGCAGCAAGATGGCGGCTGGGGCTGAGTGACGGAGCTGGGCCGCTGATTGAGTTGCTGGAGGCCCGGGAGACGGGTGATATGGTGCCTCGGTGATCTCCGTGCTGCGGGACATCCCGTTCCAGCGAGCGACAGGCGCACCTCTCGGGGAGAGTGTGAACGACGAAGTGCGCTGAGATAACGGAGCGCCGGAAGTTGGGGGCCTTTGAACATCCCACATGACTGGAACGTCCGACTCCGCTCCATAGCACCTGGCGGTCCCGTCGGCGGCAGACGCCGGGTCTACGGCCCCAACAGGTGAGCGCATCTGGGGGATCTTCCTTAAGGGCCTATGCGAAGCTGCACGCCACAACCCAAGATTGGGGTCCACGAGCGGGCCGGCGGAGGTCGCAGTCGGTGTCGCCGACTTCGGGAGCAGGGTGTGCGGGACACACAAACGGCACCATTTCATCCTTGAGACTGGGCCTGCAAGAAGACGGGGCGTACCAGTGAGCCTTCCCTCACGCCAGATAGGCCTGCGCTGGCAAGGATCCACTGCGGCGCTGAACGCACTTGGCGGGCTCCTTGTGGCGGTCTGTGGACCCGGGGCCCCTTGCGGTGGGCATCCCTGGGAGCTTGCACGAGTGTTCCCTGGGGCGTTTGACAGACTGTGAGAAGCCTTCAGCCCTGCACTGCCACGTCCCCGTTTCGACGCCCGTGTCGGTGGTCTCAGAGGTGGAGAGATCAATTGGAACGGCCCTAATTCGCGAGGGGCACTGCAGTCATGCGCGGGCTCCCGGCCGCTAGCTCCGACCAGGGACACACTCACACGCCCTTGCCCCCATGCCAGGTCGGAAATCAGGCATGTCCCAGACACACGCAAAAACAGACAGGAACGTAAAGGACATGTTCAGCAAGCTCGTGGAGGCGAGTGGCGGAGATGGGGACACCCCCGCATCGACATCTGGGAGGCGCACACCATAATCTAGAGAGGAACCAGTTACACGGGCATTCCTGGCCCAGTTATTCGCAACTCTCAGGGATGACTTCCAAGATCTCAGAAAGGACTTCTCCAATGAGATCAAGGAGGTGAGACGGGATATGGACGCAATCGGAGAGAGGGTGGCCACTATGGAAGGCCGGTGGAGCATTTGAAACAGGAAGTGATCTGCCTCCAAACCCAACAGCCCACGTGGAGGATTTGGAAAATCACTCCCACAGAAATAACATCCGTGTGAAGGGCGTTCCCTCCAAGGCAGAGGGACCGGACATTACCGCCTACCTACAGGGCCTCTTTCGCCATATCTTGCAGGAATCACAGGAGTTTTCCAATAGAAATAGACCGGGCCCACAGGGTGGGTCTGCAAAGAAAAGACCCGGCACAACCTCTTGACATACTGGCATACCTTCCTGACTTTCCACTCAAAGAACTCATCCTGAGGAAAGACAGATATGCGCAACCACTAACTTATGAGGGGCATAACATTGCGCTATTCCAGGACCTTGCCGCAATTACATTGCAGAAGCGTAGGGCATTCCGTCCTATCACAACACAACTTCGCAGTCAAGGCGTCCCCTATTCGTGGGGACACCCTTTTTGCATCATCTTCAGATGGGACGGCAGGCTGCAACAAATTAGTTCACTCCGAGAAGCCTGTAAGGTCCTGGGCATCGAAGATCAACAAGCGGGAGAGCCCGACGATGGAGCAAAAAGAGACCAACGGGACAGATGGCAACAAGTTGAAAGACGGCGGAGTCCGAAGATCTTGCCCAAACCGGACCCAGAGATTATCGCCCAGTGCCGCCAGGCAGCGTTGGCTGCAGTGACCGCCGGAGCCCCTCCTTGAGCCACGGTTCGATCCCTTGGAGGGGTCAGATAAGTAGTCTAACCCTTGCCGGGGGCGGCGGGTGGCTGGGGACGGAGGGACTGTTGTTGGCCACGTGCTGCACCCTACAAACTGTTTCACGCGGAAGTACACAGCGGCTCATGGACAATTTCTTGGGGTAATTGTTGTTTCACTGGTTGTTGGGGTTAGGGCGGGTGGGAGGGGGGTCCGGTCTACATACACCTTCACTTAAGGGGTCCCTGTTGCAATGGGTCCAGGTTCAAACACACCTACACTTTGATTCCTACCGCTTGTCTTCTTGGACGGAGCTTCAAGCTCGAAGGGAAAAAGGACCCACTCCCGTGGCCACACTAGAAAACCCTCCACCTACGAAACATGGCACTGGAGATGGTGAAAATACTCACGGTCAATGTCAAAGGGCTTAATAACCCGGTAAAACGACAGATGATCCTTTCGTACTTAGACAATGCAGAGGCGGATATCTGTCTCTTGCAAGAGATACATCTCCTTGCAGGGGATTGCCACCGCATGAGATCGAAAGTTTTCCCACAGCAGTATTGCTCCTCCTTAGGGGAAAAAAAGGCGGGAGTGGCGCTGTTGATGTCCAAACGCTGTAAGGGGGTAGTGGGGGAGAAGGTGGCTGAACTGAAGGGGAGTCTGCTGCTCTACAATGTACAGTTCGGCTCCAGGTCCACAGTACTAGCCTCCATATATGCTCCCAACTCTGGACAGGAATGCTTTCTTAGAACAGCCCTGGCAGATGTCATGGTTACACAAAATTGCATGACTTTACTGGGGGGGGGGACTTGAACATGGTGATGGTTGTCACCAAGGACAGATCACAGGCTGCCACTTGGCATAAAGGAGAA
This sequence comes from Triturus cristatus, assembly GCF_964204655.1. Lineage (NCBI taxonomy): Eukaryota > Metazoa > Chordata > Amphibia > Caudata > Salamandridae > Triturus > Triturus cristatus. The sequence continues at coordinate 321,061,236 of NC_140581.1, forward strand.
CTGTCCGGTGACGGGAAGAGATGGTTACAGGAATTGGGTATTGTGGACATATGGAGGGAGGCACACCCGAACTCGAACCAATACACCTTCTTCTCACATGCACACAGGTCCTACGCCCGCCTCGATTATTTTCTGGGAACGAGGGAGCTTACTAAGGCAGTCACGGCAGTCCATATAGACTCTATGGCCCTTTCTGACCACGATGCCTAGACCGTTTATTATTCAAAGGTGCGCCAGGCAGGGATGTCTGCTGTCCTCCCTGCTGTTCGCTCTCTACATAGAGCCCCTGGCGCAGAGGGTTTGAGACAACCCAAGTATCAAAGGGATCCCATTTGGAGTGAAACATATCCTATTTGTCTTTACGCCGATGACGTTATTGCAGCACTGACGGCGCCCAAAGACTCCCTCCCGGCCTTTTGAGAAGAAATAGAGGCATTTGGTCAGGTGTCGGGGTATCGGGTCAATGTCGAGAAATCCTTGATATTGAACTTGAATCCATCACCCTCACCCATCGGTCCCGAGGAGAGTTGGCTCACTGGCAGACTCCATTCCCTACCTGGGCCTGGAATTGGCAGCTAGTGGACGCAAAATGGCTAAACTGAACTATGCCAAGCTGACTCGACAAGTTAAAAAGGATTTGGGCGCCTGGAGCAAACACCATCTGTCCTTGCTGGGGAGAATAGCAGCGGTAAAAATGTCTCTTTTGCCCAAAGCACTTTACATCTTCAAGACCCTGTCGGCACTCCCACCTCCATCCCACCCAGCGGTGATTACCCCACTTCAAAGGGATATTAATCAGTTAGTCTGGGCTGGGGCTAGACCCAGGATGAGCAAAGCCTGAGGATATATGCAGGCCGAGGAGGGAGGGTTGGGAATCCCAGACCTCCTTCTCTATTATAAAGCCACACAACTGCGGTATTTAGTGGAGTGGGCCATGCCAGAAACGGCAAAACAATGGCTCTTTCAGGACAGGGCACTTGCCGAGATTCCCCTATGGAAGGTTCCTTTTTTTAAAAGAGCCCAACGTCCTGGGGGCTTGATGAGGTCACCCATTGCCAACCCGGTGATGTCAGTTTGGGAGGGAGTAGCGACAACTACAAAAATTAATGACGTTCTCGTCTCCTCTGACCCCTCTCTTTGGGAAAACTGAGTTCTCACCTGGGCTCCCCGATAAAGCCTTTTCAGCCTGGCGAGAAACTCCGTGTCGCTCCATGGCCCACCTATTCGACCTTGAAGGCATAATCCCCTTTACCCAACTGAAGACTGTTTATGGGCTCCCCGAAACCGAAAGACTGCGGTATCTTAAACTCCGACATTGGGTGCTTCAACGGGGAGTCAAAGAACGGGGGTCCCGCCGACTGACTAAATTTGAAAAGTGGCTAATAACCAAAACTTCTGATAAAGGACTGATTACAGACATATACAATATGCTTAGACATAGTCCGCATTTGCCGCCCACTCAGAGTCTAAGGAGGTGGGAGAGGGAGTTGGGTGGGGAACTTACGCACAAGGATTGGGAAGGGATATATTATTGGGCGAAACATACGGTACGTAACGTGGCCAGCATAGAAACCGCTACAAAAATAGTTACCTATTGGTATCTCACGCCAGCGCGCTTACACAAAGGTAATCAGCAGAGAAGTCCTACTTGTCTGCGAGGGTGCAATAATGAGGGTACACTAATGCACATATTGTGGTACTGCCCGTTGCTGTCCGAATACTGGCCTAAAATTCTGGACGTAATAGACGAACAATTCGATACACAGATCCCACGGCTCCCGGTTTATGTCGTCATGGGCCTCCCAAACCCAATCACATTCCCACTTAAAAGTGTGCAAGGCCGTCAGATGGGATTAGCATTGGGAGCTACGTTGCAGAATATGCTCCCACATTGGGGCACTTCCACTCTCCCCACATACACAGGGTGGCTACACAAGCTCCGGTATATTTTAGGGATGGAGCGCATCTCGGCTACGTTACACAACTCCTCTGACTCCTTCAAGAAAGTCTGGAGCTCGTTTTTGAAACTGCTTTTGTCTGAGTTTCATGAAATAACACAACCCAAGAACCTCTGGGGCAGATTTACAATAACTGGCGCATCCCTGCATATCAGCAGGGATGCGCCAGTTATTGTGCGTCACGGCTCTTCCACCATGGATGCGCCGCATTTATAATGCGGCGCACCATGAGGCAAAAAACAGACAGATGCGTGACGCATCTGTGCCGTAAAGGCAGCGCATTGCTGGAGTTGTGTCGCAAGCGCGACGCAGCTCCAGCAAGGCTCTGGGGTGCCCTATCTTTACAATGCTGCGTCAATCCTTACGCCTGCTTCAAGCAGGCGTGGGTTTTGACGCAGCATGGGCTCAAAAGTGACTGAGTGAAATCTTGTAGATTTCACTCAGCCACTTTTAGGAGGCGTTCCTGCGACGGAACACCCCCCTCTGCGCAGGAACGCCTACTTCTGATGCAGGGCTTTACAACGAGACGCATCTCCCAGATGCGTCACGTTGCAAATACCCCGCAGCATGGTGCTGGTTTTGCGCTGCCGCTGCGTCACGAAAGTGACGCAACGGCGGCGTAAAAGAGGCGCAAGGGGCTTGTAAATCTGCCCCTCAGAGTGTTTCACCTCTCTGATTTATGGAACACACAGACAGAACCTCCTGCGGTTTAATGCAGGGTAACAAGGCGAGAGACGGGCCTGTTTCAGGGGTTACAGTATATACCGGACCTGGGGTGGGGGGGGAGCCTTTTTAGGTCTCGCCTGACCCAGCGCATGCGCTGGTCTGGCGAGACTTATTGAGAGGGCTCCAAAAAGTGTTACCAGGCCAGCCTAGAGCTACAGTGCATGTGCGCGGGCCGCTTTGATGTTTGATCGCGATCACTTTCATTTTCACGGCCCCTTGGCATAGCCAATAGGTCTCGCTTTTGGGACCTTATAAGTATTTAGTTATGCAACTGTTGCATGGCTAAACACTTATAAGGTCCCAAAGGCGAGACCTATTGGCTATGCCAATGCTTGTTTAAGTTGGTTTTGTTTACTACAGAGGCAGAAAGCCTATCGCGGACTTTCACACCAGGATGGACAATGGCTTCACCTATACCGCATGCAGTGAGTTTAATAGGCCCACCATGGGCGATGGTCTATCCTCGGTTTGCATACTCTGCTGTGCTACATTATTTATGCCTCTGTATTGTTTGTATTTTCTTTATCTTGAACATGCTAATAAACACATTTAAACCTAAAAGAAAGCATTTTGAGGAAGATATTTCCCCCTTCAAAATCTGTACAAGTTTTCTCCTCTCTCGATCTAATTTTGTGACATTTTCAGTACATTTTGAAAAAAAATAAAAACAACCAGTTGTCTTGTAATTCTGTATTTGGCGACGTTTTAAAAACACATTACGAAGCTGCTCCAACATTGCAAGCCATATCAAAGGAGGAACAAGGGCACCCAAAGGAGTTAGACAGGGACCTTGGGTAGATACGTATTGCAGGAAACAGTGGTCCCTGAAAACAAACGATAGAGCAAGAAATGAATATAGTCAAAATTGGAACTATATTATAGCCAATGTCCAGCCGGGCATGGCAACTTTAATAAGTAGAAATTATTGACAGTAAACAAGGAAATGTAAGTAGAAATTCGGTGGGACACAAGCCTGTATCCTCTGACTTACATACCAAGTAGACAGAAAATGACAAAACACATTCAGGCAATTACAGTGATGTTTCTTTGAGAAATAATGAATAGCGAAACATCTGATATTCAGATTGCCACCTTCACACTATATTACATACAGCAATATTTAAGGTGTAGGGTGGGCAACAGAGTCGACGGCGTTTCGATCCTTATGAGAAAGATACAGGATCATCATCAGGACTAATTTAGTTAAATTGCCCTTATTTTGAATGCCTCATGTTGCCATGGAGGCAACGGAAAAGATGCCGATTCACGAAAAGGTAACGTTGAGTTAAGGTTTACGGTAGGACAATGCCTACGCACAATTCTTCCGGGAGGAAGGACACGGATAGGTCTCAATCAACTTGCAGAAATGGGTTCCGTGGCCATGCAGTGTGTACGGACGATGCCGGTCAGTTGATCCGGCATCGTCCGTACACACTGCATGGCCACGGAACCCATTTCTGCAAGTTGATTGAGACCTATCCGTGTCCTTCCTCCCGGAAGAATTGTGCGTAGGCATTGTCCTACCGTAAACCTTAACTCAACGTTACCTTTTCGTGAATCGGCATCTTTTCCGTTGCCTCCATGGCAACATGAGGCATTCAAAATAAGGGCAATTTAACTAAATTAGTCCTGATGATGATCCTGTATCTTTCTCATAAGGATCGAAACGCCGTCGACTCTGTTGCCCACCCTACACCTTAAATATTGCTGTATGTAATATAGTGTGAAGGTGGCAATCTGAATATCAGATGTTTCGCTATTCATTATTTCTCAAAGAAACATCACTGTAATTGCCTGAATGTGTTTTGTCATTTTCTGTCTACTTGGTATGTAAGTCAGAGGATACAGGCTTGTGTCCCACCGAATTTCTACTTACATTTCCTTGTTTACTGTCAATAATTTCTACTTATTAAAGTTGCCATGCCCGGCTGGACATTGGCTATAATATAGTTCCAATTTTGACTATATTCATTTCTTGCTCTATCGTTTGTTTTCAGGGACCACTGTTTCCTGCAATACCAACATTGCAAGCGTCACACACACACACCACGAGTTAAAAATATGCGCTACTCCACTTTTTTTTTTTTTAAATGTGATAGGTTTTCATTCTTAGTACAAAAAACCCAAGAATGCATGCGTTTCTGCTTTTTTTTCATACTACCGTTGTTTCTTTTTTGGACCTACATACATAGAGTTTTTGCTAAAGCACTTGCAGGGATTTTGTGAACTGTCCATCAGTGCAATTTAAGCAGTGGTGTTTAGCTTAGGGTGCTGTTAATGCTTCGTATGATGGTGTGTAATTTAGGCTTATTTGGGCTAATGAAGAGCGAAATTCCGTTCAAGCTTAGTGAGTTGATTCACACCATTTTTACCATGCAGACATTAATTACATTCTGTAAAAGTGTAACGTTATAAACAAACCCAGCTTCAGTTATCTTCACAATACCTCTGTGGTGTGAGAGCTTTCTACATTCAGTAGAAAGTGTATTTATGGCATTTAAAGGCTGTGCCAGTGCCATACCGTTTATTAAAGGACTTCCATTCATTTTGTTCTCTTTGACTGCACTTCATTGTTTGAGAATAAGCAAAATCAATGCGCATTCCTCCTCTGAGCACACACATTTATATCCAAAGTATGTATTTTCTTTTAAAACTGTATACAATTTATCAAATGTAGGTAGGATTGTTCTTTAAAACAGGATGTAGACATCACATAATCTGATAATACTTCCACACACTATTTAGGATTCTGCAGAAATATCATTCAGGATATCTACACTGGAAGTGTGCACATTTGTGATTTGTTTGGAATCCATCCGAAGTATGCCTTCTTCTGGTACCTCCACACCCTCGCTCATGGTTTCCAGCCATCGGCCTGCAAAAAAAGAGCCCATCCTGTTGCAACCTGGCCAATGAGATGTTTGCCTGTACTTGGTTGACCACCTGCCTGCCTATATATACCAAATGCAATTAATGCTTTAGACCACAGCATTCCCTTCCCAGACTGACCATCTGGACCTTGCCTTTCATGGCTGCTCTTACCAGTGCGACGTAGGACGGTACAGCCTGATCACCATCATGTTTGTTGTCCATCATGGAGCAGGAAAAGGAAATGGTAGATGGAGAGACAGGACATGTTTGTCACTCGTCTTCTTCAATTTTTACCTGCTCCAAACACAACACCAATCACCAGGAATTGGCAACTCAGCCTGTATTCTCCCATGCATGAACAGGAAGGTGTTTTGGAAGCCTGCCTGCAATGGTTAGAACTACGCACCACAACGTTGTAGGGAAACTGCTTACTATCTGCAGGTCTGGATTTCTTGATTCTATGTACTGAATCTTCGCACAATCAATGCAGAAGTTGAGTGTATACATCTTATTGGAAACTCCTAATTTTCAGTTCCCATGTACAAAAAATATTTACATTATGCAAATTGAAAAAGCTGTTTTGCTTGAAACATGACGTTATCAGCTAAGAGGGTCGTCTCAATTATGTAGTTACATAACTGTAGTTGACCTGTAGTGCTGGTACCCATGGCCTTTTCGCCCCTGTCCTTTTATCATTCACATTTCCTGATCAGACAACTATTTTTATGTGGGAAGCAGCATATGTGGAAGAGGTAGATGCAGCTTACAACAATGCTGAAATCCGAACAGTATGGCGGAAGTGTTCACAGTGCTGCAGAATGATCCTATCAAGGCTGCAAGTAATGTTTCACTTCTTAAATATATTTGGAATAATGGGTATTTACTGCACTTGGTAAATACCTCTTTCCATTGTATTGGCTTTTACAGGCACAGAACAATGCTATTCCCCTTTATGACTCACTCATAATCAAAGCCTATATATTCAACAGTGCTTAATTTGAGCAGGTTGTTGTAGGTAGGGCCTAACAGCAATTATTTTTGTGGATCGGCACTTATTTTTACTCAGCAAAAATTGACAGAACGAAAGAGAGGGAAAAATAAATACAGGGAGGATGAAAAATAAATACAGGAAGGATGAAAAAGAAAAAGACAGAAAGCTATCGCAAAGGGACAAATCAAAAGCGAGATAAAGGGGCAGTAAATGTCTGATGGCGGATTAAAGAGGCATGAGGTAGGTTCAAGTTCAAGCAGCCTCTGCATTCAGCATGCCCACATATTAAAGGACCGGTCACAGGTTCTGAGCAGTGCCTTGGGCACTGGCACTTATTCTTTCACACATTAAGGACTGATATTCAACACTTGTGCATGAATACATATGCAATTAATGAATTCATACATGCATGAATGGTTGAAAAAGCGAGTATATCAGTAGTTTGATGGATAAATTAGTGAGTTCATGAATTAATTATTGAGTGAGATGGACACCAACATTTTATACCAATCGCACAGGCTGAGGTCACGACAGAAGTATAAATTGTGTTATAAAAATGCTATAAATAACCAATTATCATTTTCAGGCATTAGACCAGGGTGGGAACAATTGGTCCAAGAGTGCCTGCAGTATGTCAAGAATTCTGACCTTTACACAAGTTCAAGTTTATGTTGAGGGTGCAACCATCATGCCACTAATGCCCACAATATGTCACAAATTATCACAGTTATGAATGTTTATATTTGATGCATCACTCAGTAACCCTTAATGTAAGTTCACGTTTCCACCATCATCCATTCATCTTGAATACTTGTTTAAATTTGTTCTCTGAAATCTTCAGTGTTGGATAATTTTGTACCATCACTTATAAGACTTGGTTGCTTGAGCACATTTGTAACATCACTAATTGATTCTAGTGAGTGGTGAGATTATCACCATCACTCACTAGTCTTTACTGCACATCCATATTTACACAATTACTCAGTGATAATGCTACATTCAATGTGTAAACATATCATCAAAAATGGCCCATAGGCTAATGTGACAATGAGCCCTTTTCATATGTAAATTACCCACAGACACATTCATAAAGGTAAATCTGCTTGCAAACATACATATGTGACTGTATTTACCTTTTTTAGGCATGCCAGGGTTCCGTAGAAGGCGAACATCATCCATTACCTATTGCTGATATCTCTGATATGAGTGGTGAGAAGACCTAGTAAATCTCATTCAGTAGAGCAAGAAGTTGGCATTCCAGGGTGTAGTTTGCCTTAGGAGTTTAGAAACATCCACAAAGGTATGTTTGTTGGTATTCACAAACTCTGATCCCACCCCTTTCCATCCTGGAAATGGTCAGAGATTTACACTTGCATTCCAGGGTAGAAATTGGAACAGATTTTCCACAGACTTGCTTAAGGTATCAGAAGGACTTTCTTCTCAGGGAAAATGTTTTCTTGGCGGAGAAATAGAAAAGGTAAAGTGCATTTGCAGAGGAAGTTCATATTCATTCTATGGGTAGTCTTCAACTATTAACAACTATGCACAAGAGGAATAGAGGCATTTGGGAATAGTCACATGACATTCCCATAAATATGTCTGAAAACCTGAATCTGGCACATATTTCCATGCATACTTCTTGGAATGTATATGACTCCCAAAAACACAAGCATGCAGTATTAAAGATTATTACTGGATGCCCCCCCCTACGTCTGGGATAAGGTTCAAAGACCACAGAAATGCTGCAGTGGCTGACTATGAAGCCAAAGCACAGTGTAAGATGGCTTGGATCGCTCACAATGTCTTGCGCTCTAATACTTTCATCTACTTGACCAAAAAGTTGAAATCCCTTGTGGGCCAAAGCTCCTGTCATTGCCAAATCTCTCCTCCTTGAACACACAGCATTAAAAATAGAGAAGTCTATGACCCAATCATTTTCAGGGAGTGCAACTAGACTTTGAAACTGGAGCCCAATGGTTCTTCACTACACTTTCTATCTAGTGAAGTTTAAACAGCAGTTGAAACTTGTTTAAAAGACCCTTGGAGTTAAGGTGAATAATCTCCCATTTCGAGTTCAACTCCCATATGTGCCCTGATCTTCTGCACCATACCTTTGGATTTTCTTCTTGTCATTAATGCTTTGCCATACCCTACCCGCTCCTCTCCTATCTGCCTTTCTATCCTCTTTCCCTATATTTCTTACAACTCTTTTGGTTTTCCTTTATTCTCATTGCTTCTCATGTCATCGTTACCTCCATGGTCTTTCTTTACTCCAAGTACACTTCCTGAAAGTTAGACTGGCTTTAGCTTTGCCTCTGGGTTCCCTACCTCATAAAGGATCACATCAGCGATATATTCTGGTGAATGATTCCTATCTGGGTGCATTGTTCAGTTTTCGCTTTAGACTTATGAACCTGGATATTCTATACACATCCTAGTTCCTTTTGTGCTTGACAAGCCACGACCTTTTGAGCTTACCAAACTATGTAAAATATACTTAAATATATGGGTTTTCAGCCACCTCTCTTCATCCTTTCGTCTGTTATGCTATTCACATTTTGGTTCCATCCACTACAGAGTACAGCATCGGGCAGTGGGTCAGACTACTTAAGCCGCTGGTTAACTTCACTTTGAGTGACTACATTTTGCTGTCTCACAAGGAGCACATTGGCACCCAAGCTAGGTCCCTTCAGCACCATTGTTTTTGTTTTTATTTCATGATTACTTTAGTGTCGCCTTTGTGTTTAGAGCCCGATGTGATAGCAGGATGCTTCTGATGTACATTCCATCTTTATCAGATCACATCTGCCAATTTTGTTGTAAAAACCTTTTGGAGTGCTTTGCTTTTCTGACAGCTGCTATTTCACAGTTTACCAGATTATGTCCATTTGTAACTGTTCTGTACAAAGTTATCCTCTTTTTACTTTTTTCTTGCCTTCTTGCCTCTTTTTTCACTCCTTTCTTTCTTTTCTTCTTGCTTTCTTTCTTTCTTTTAGATTTTTAGATTTTTTAGATCTATGTTAGCCAAGACCTTTTGATTTTACACAAATTATGTGTATAACATGGCTACTTATAGGAGTTTCAGCCAGACTTCATCCATTAGTCTGTGGTTGGTGTCATTCACATTTTTCTTAAAGCTACTCCGCATGCATTAAGGGGCAATGATTAAACCCGCTTCAGCCATTGGCTGAGTTCACTACATGTTACAGCACACTGCCCTTTCACAAATAACTCAGCCACACACAAAGTAGCCTCCTTCGGTGCTGCGGAGTAATGGTAATGTGGGGATTTTTGGAGACCCTGTAGCAAATGAATTGATTAACGAGGGCATGAGATATTCCCCGAACAATAAATTTTTGCGAAATCCATGACAAAACATAACAAGAATTGCCAGAAGGCTGGCGGCCAACACCAGACCTTTTGGCTATGCCCATGTTTGTTTGTTATTACTGCCCATGTTTGTTTGTTTTTACGCTTACTTGCAAAGTTCTGCATATGTAACTTACATCTCTCAATGCATTCAAAGCATTCTAATGGAACATTTATGCAGTATGAAACGGCAACAATAAATACAATAATAACTGACCAGTCAGGCTCTTGCTCTGTATTTACAAATAACTATAAATAAATGTAATAAAAAAAACATGTATGAAGACATAAATCTTCACGTATCCAACTTTGAGTGAAATCTCCCTCTCAAAAGGATAGAACAAAGAGTTGACTATGAACCTGCATGTATCTTAAATATGTCGCTTCAGTAGCTTTGAAGAGTAGAAATTTCACAGGGAAAAAATTAGTAATGGACTAAAAATGTTCATTGTTTTACATTGATTGCTAAAGTTTAGGACGTTCAAGGATTTTCATGTCTTTCATTTTGAAAACATATTGCTCATCTTAATGAAGTCAATGACTATGTTTTTGCTCAACTGTTGTGTTGAAGAAACTGAATATTTAAAAAAGCCCACATTATGAGAATCTCTGAAATCCCACTTTGGATTGCAAGAATTGGAGTACTACTGCACCGCCAGGGGTTTTATGCTGACACATTTTGCCAGGTAAAACCTGGTTGAATATGTCCTTCAAAGAGCTCAGTATGTGGAATTACAATTGGAAATCTGTGAGCAAACACCGCTTTAATAAGTAATTCCCTATTTCTCACAGGACAACTTGAAACAGAGCGATTATGTCAAACCCCAGAATTACTGGACCCTGTATTATCTGTACTTCTCGTTGCATAATTATAGCCGCTGCTTTCCTGAATTATTGATAATTGGGCCCTTCCTGAGATAACATAGTTTCTGCTCATCCTGGTTCTGTTAGTGTGCACATACTACTTGGCTGCCTGGGCCCCACCAGGTCCTGGTGTGCTTTCTTGTGCTTTGAATAAAAGTGGTGGCTCTTAGAAACAGTGCAGTCCTCTTTGAAATATATTGCCAAAGAATGATCCTGTTGTGCTTGCATATGACAGAAATAAACAATTATTTAGGCATTTTTCTTTACTTTTCAGGTATATTGGAGATAACATCCGTGGATGTTGGAATAGTTGCAGTGAGGGGCGTAGAAAGCAAATATTTTTTAGCTATGAATGAGAAGGGAAAAGTCTACGGCTCGGTAAGTATTCACATTGTTGTTCAGAAAGTTTTGTAATCCATTTTGTACTTTCCATACTTTCCTTCTGACTCATGATTGGCTTTTGAGCTGCATGTAAGAACCGATTGGCTCAATAGCTAATCCACAGATTAAGAGAATTGCCCAGTATACTTACCATCAAGAAGTGTTGGACGCAGTCAATCACCCTTGTGAGAAACAGACCAAACTAGCTCTGGACAGGCAAAAAATTTAACTTTCTACATCAATTGGGATTTTTCAACTGTAGCAAAGCATAGTTAATTGCCGTTCGGTTAATCTGATTGCATAGTGTGCCTGATGCTAAATCTGCTTGACGAGCCCAGTCAATTGTAAGAGCTAAAGTTAAAAAGGGCATTTTATGTGGTTTCTAAGTGCAACTCCACAGAGGGATTAGACTGCGAAGTTCAAAATATTTGGCAACTCCTGATAAATGGATGCAGTAATTAATGCTCAAATTAGCTTTTCAAAACATTAATAAAGCCAAACTGCTATGCAGTGGGAGCCCTGAGCAATGGAAGGTTTGAGAACTGAAAAATAATAATGGCCACATATACCATTTGAAGTTAGGGTAACATTTATACGAAATACAAAACTCCAATGTTTAAATAGAAAAAACGCACTTCACATTTTGGTACCTTTTATTCACTAATTAAAAATAAAATCCAGAGTGGGGCAATGCAGTTGATTTCAGAATGGCATCTGTGTATTCCGGTGACGATCCTTCACTATTGTTAGTTGAAGGAGGGCTATTTGTGATTCTGACAAATTATGAATGCACTATTTATACATTTTATTTTTAATTAGTCCAATAAAAAGTGCCACAATCATGAACATTCGAATTTACTCATTATATTTAAGGAGGAATTCACTGTTTTGAACAGAGTACAATTTTATGAGTAATGGCAGGTCCATGCCTGGAATGGTCAAACTTCACATTGCAGCACTGTGTTTGCAGAGTGTCTGTGATGCGACTGTGCCAGTACTTTGTGCTATGCTGGATGCACCAATCCAGTTTAGTGACAATTCATGAACATTATTGTGAAGTACTTAACCAGAGATATGGAGTTACCATGCCTTTGTAATTTCTTGTAGGTTGCATTACAATGGCTCCAGAAACAGTGGCAGGTTTTCGAGCATGCTGAAATGAATGCATCTCATAACTAGGTGAAAGATGCTTTGTCTATTTTTCCATCACTGAACTTGAGAGTGGTACTTACCGAACCAAAACATTTATTTTTGTCAGCCTGTCAATTGTTTTGAAGGAGGTAATTCAAGCCCTGAAACTTTCTACAAGGAGGATGTGTATCTGGAAGTTGAAGATATGTTTTGTGGCCAGAGTTTGAACAATCTTTTCATATTTTTTGGGACATATGCTGGATAGACTTAGTGTGTCCGCCGAATCAAGTCCTTTAAGATCACATTCATCAGTGAATGTCTGTCTAATGTCTCTAACGCCTTTGCTGTGGGAGTAGTTGATTTCACACCACATTGATAGGCTGATGACCACTACAAGCAGTAAATCATGTCAAAGTAATGTTTAATGTTGATATGCCGTCTACAGATTATTGTTTAACGTAAATATTGTGCCGTAAAAATCATTTACAAAAAAGTCATCCTGCTGGATCTAGATGTTCTGTAATTAATTTCCTTAGGCAATATTTCTGCAAACAATATTTCAGATACATTATTTATGTCAGACCATTTTTCACTTTATTTCAAAACAACAGAAGAGTGTACCTTTTTATTAAATAGATGAATGGAGCACAAGTGTAGAATCCAAATAGATTTTTAATAAAGCCCTCACTCACCAGCCTGGTTGGTGACATGCTTCATCATCGGGCCCCACCAGGAGAGGCCGAATGCCACCCTGGTATGCTTCGACGCCAGAATTACTGCGGAGCTGGTTTTCTGTGTGTTCAGTGGAAGTGAAAGTGAATTTAAAAATGTCTTGATTGTGTCAAAAAAACAAATTTTATTAATAGCCAATCAGACATGTATAAAAACAGAGTGTGGGATATAAGAGCTGAATAAATTGTTCAGCAATATCCACTAGTGTTTGGTCAACATGTTTCTGCCTATGTGTAATCATTAATGAGGCATTCGTCAGGACCGGAAATAAGTGAACCTCAGCAGTGTGGGCGCGCTAAGGCCCACCCTAACGACAGGTTATAAATGTGAAAGATATTAAAACAAACATGTAGAGAGGAACCGAGTTTACTCTAAGTTGGGTTGTAGGTTAACAAACATAGACAAACAAAAGAAAAAGAAGACAAACAGTAATTAGGCATTGTATTCTTCAGTTTGTCATGGAAGGACATACACACACTGGTGCTCTTTGTGGTGCACTTGAACCGTAACACTAGCCAGACGTGCTACTGTGAGGAAACAGGTGCACTCGACTGAAACAGGATGGAACAGACTTAGAAAAGGGGATGTAACGCCCCGAATGCCCATTGCGGCGTTTACCAATAGCAATTAGCCTGTGGAGTATAAATGCTATATCAATTATAGCCAAGAAACTGTGTGGCTGGGCACGCCTAGTATGCAACACAAAAATATCTTACATGGGGTGTAATCATTAAGTACACTATGGGTCTCGGGAGGGGGGTGGTAGCACAATGGCACACCCTAAAATTACGAGAGAAAAAAACTGAAGAGGAGGGGTGGAGGAGGGGAAAAGGAGGGGGAAGAGTTAATCAAAGGTCGGGATATGTGGCGCGGTTTACTTATCTCCTTCCGTGATGGTGGAACTCACGCCTTCGCTGCTAGGCACCCGCTCGGTACCTGCGCAATCCCTCGTGTGACCGGACCCGGATGGTGAGGTTACAGGGCAGGCCGGCATGTTTTATAAGTGCGGGTAAACAATGCCACCGGAATAGGATCGAGCTGGGCGGCATTATCTACGTCATTGTTTACGTCGTCATGTGGTCGTCAGAGGCACAACGTCCCTGCGGCCAATCATAACGGTCGCAGCTGAGGCTCGCAGGAGTCAGCCAATCTGAGGGGTTGATGTGTGTCGGTAAACACTGAATCCCTTTAGTACCGCCTGGAGAGAAATAAACAATGGTAAAATGAACCCAAAGAAAGGAGTACTACCAGCGGTGTCTTAAAGCACAGGCAGTGACAACAGTGTTGCGCTCAACTGAAAAATAAAAAATAAAGGGGTACCTTGAGAGACTGAAACTCCAAGACCATTTTTCACAGCAACATTGGTACATATCAAACATAAGGAAACCTATTAACCCCAAAACGTTGAAATTTTTGAATAAAAGTAACCAAATGTTGTATCGAACTACAGTTCAGTTACAATGTACCTCTGGGCTTTCTACTAGCCCCTTTCTCTCTTTATATCATCCCACTTGACACCATCATCTACTCTATTTGTTTTCAGGCTAATTTCTATGTAGATTGTTTGTCATTTCAACATTTTTGCAGGTCTTTTTATGCACAATTGTATGCATGCTTCACTTGTGTGTAAAAACAAATAGGTCACTAGATACCGCCAATATTGAGGTCCTTTTCTTCATTGCTTTACCTAATATTTCGTACCCTCCTCTATTTCTTAATGCCTATATGTTCTTCCTTTGACTTCCTCTTTCCACTATCTGCTCTTTATCGCTTCACTAAATTCCGCACGAAAACCTGCCGTTGTCAAATCAACACATTTATAGATTGTTCCTGTGATCCACTTCAAGTTATTGAACTTCTTATTTAAACTTTCTTTCTTCTTGAAATTTTCATTCACTTCATGTAAGTCTGTAAGAAATGCTATTGCTCCTTGCTGTCTAATTCACAGATAAACTAGTGAAGCTGTGAATAACCAGAGGCCTGAAAGTTGATGAGGAAGAGCTTATTCTGAAGAAAGCAATTACATACTCTGAATAAATTAGCTCCTATCGCCCCATTACTGATCAATCATCCTTGCCAAAGTTATTGAATTATGAAAGTTCATCTTTAAACTTAAATTCTTTCTTTTGCAGTCCAATCTACAATTAAATGGGTAGAGTTGAGAAAGATCTGAAAGTAGGAGAGGTAAAGTAAAAAAGGCAAACATAGACTCCCCTAAGACTTCATTACACTATAATCCCTTTCATCCTTATTTCATGCCATCACATTTGATGGCTGTCAACTAAAAAAACATATTGGTTTTAATAATCATATTGAGAGATCAAAAAAGGGTTGTGTGTGTGGCTGCTAGACAAACCATCGTACTTCACATCATTCATAATGGTCTTCTCATTCTTGGCAAAAAGATCCTTCCTTTGTAATTTCTTTGAATTTGAGGGTGTTGACAATGAGACTCTCACATAGTCACTAACGGAGTAGTACTGAAATGATTCTTGTTTAGCTTGTAAAATTACTCTTTACAAATGAAGCTTGGGAACACTCTCTATTTCTATACCCCCATCCTTTGGGGTTTCGCACAGTTCATTCCTTACTACTTCTCTATATAAACTCTACATGGAAACACTTACTGAATACTTCATAATTCTCACATTTTCTACCACTGGTACGCTGATGATCACAGGTATGCCCGAAGTTGCCGTCAGCGTCAGCTTCAGATATGGAATTTTCATTGCTATTCACTGACTAAATACTTTTCTGGACATCACAATAGTAGCGGCTGGTGACATTTGAAAGTGGTGGACATAAAAGTTCCATATGAGTGCTCAGTGGCGAGCATAGCATGCAAGCCCTATCACCATAAGGGGAGATTGGGAGGCTTCTACCATTTCATTTGATAATGACGTAGGTAGCTGCATACGTAATGAGCAGGGATGGTTATTTATGTTTAATGCCCTAAATTTACAAAGCTTCTAGTGTTCATCAAGAAATGAATGTGCCTCTGAAAGATGCACAGATTAATTATAGAGGGAGGTATTGGGTGGGTGACTAAATGTAAAGGAGGTGTAGACCCTGGAGATACTTTGGAGTAAAACCAGAAAAAAGAAGGATAAACAAAGGCACCCTTCAAACGAATGAGCTAATATATTTTCTGCCTGTCAAGCTCTTGTAAGTCTTAGAATGTGAAAAACAGATTTTGACCTATATTTTCCATGGACAACGGGAACTAAATGTGGGACAAATTGGTGGAATCTTATTTATGAGTGCTTTGGTTTTACTCTGGCATGAAGGGAGCTTGATAAAAAAAAAGGTGTGTTTAATATACCCCTTCCTAAATGAATGTGGAAGGGGATGGTCAGAGCAAACGGGTTTCTCAATGACGCATAATACAGGTTGAAATAAAAACAAACAAAAAGATACCCTTACAAATGACCTCTTCTTTACTGTAAATAAAGTCACATTTTGCATCCAAGATGCTCTCATTTGCTGCAGCGCTCCGGATCTTCTGCCTGTCAACAATTTAAGACTTTATAGACTAGCGTCCTTCATAAATTATTGCTTGCTTGACTGCTCTCTCGACTGAAGTAAGTGTACTTCGGTATGAACAGATCTCACAAACATTGGCTGGTAGAAACTAGCAATGTACATGAAACAAACTGAGAAAGGTGACTTACTGGGGCAGTGGCACAAACATTGTAATTACATCAGTGGACAAAATCAATAGCTCTAAGTCACCTTTACGCGATCTCTCCAATGAACAGTGTATGCAAAATTAGATATGCAATGACCGATACTCCTTTCATCCTGTGTAGTCGAGCGCTATTGTAATGGTAATGTAAATCAGCAGCCTTCGTTCAGTGCCTCAAGGCGCTAAGGACAAGTCCTGGCCTGGGCCTGCTGCTCATTATTACATGGCAAATAGCGGCACCAAGCGTTTAATAAAGTAGAACAAAAATGACACCTGTTATCATATCAGATGACGAGTTACTCCGAACCAGAGCATGCGATCAGTGGGTCATGTGGTAGTGTTTGCAATGCCATCACCTGTCTTGTGTTAGTGTGTGATAGAAATCAAGGGAAAGGCAAAGCCAGGGATCCAAAATAAGAGCAGAGCAAAACAAATCATCATGGAAATCCTGCATTTTATGCAGGTATCTAGTCAGCCCGACTCCTTACCTTGTAGCATGGCCAAATCAGGTTTCTTATGGTCCAGTGGAAGTGCTGTGCAGGACACTGAAGTCGTGCTCTCGTCGGTTTTAAGGAACGACTGTCTCCATCCCCAATCTCGTGTAAATGGGGAAGAGACTAGAGAGACAGCTTCCTCCCACCTCCTCATTCTCACTCTCTATGCCAAGCCTGGAGCTGCTCCTGCTGTTGCAGCAGGGCCAGGTTTGGCTGGGGCAGAGAACCTCGCAGCTCATTTTTGAGACAGTGAGATGCAGCATGAGTCAACCCCCCTCCCCGGCTCACTAATAGATAGGTAGAGACCCCTCTAGTGCGCATGTCGGGCTGGCTGGAGAAAGGGAGCCATCCAACCTGGCATGTGCACTTGGGCCCAGGTGTGTGTTGCGCTGGGTAATTTCCTAATACCAGAGGCTGTCTGTCACATACACGCCGCATCCCTCGGCCGCTTTTACTTACTGCAGTGCAGCGGCTGAAGTTTTCACAATTGAATAATTTTTTCACTGTTAGTGAAATACACATACTTGCATGCAAGTGGGAGGGCAGGGGGCAAAATATGAGTTGGGCAATGCCCCCACACCCTGAGTTCTCACAACGCTATATCACATCAGCAGTGGAATATATTATCTTCCTGTCTCTCTCTTAGAGCATTCCTTATCAGTCCTGGGTGTTAGCCTTCTATATTCTTAGCATCTCTCCCCCCATTTTAAAGAATACTAACTCCCTCTGCATTGTGGAAAAACTACATTTTGCCATATATATCAAAATCTGGCTAACAAAGCATCATTTCCACTTACTAAAGAGCGAGAAGCATCATTCATGAAACATACTTCAAGGCAACAGTCCCGTCCTGTGTCCTATCGATGTTTGACATTAGGAACAGCCTCATCACTGCCATACCTAAAATCCTTTAACCTCCTTATATGACTCTCCCAGCACTTGGTCTCCAGAACAAGTGCATGGAATCACATCAGCCCAGTCATGATATTCCTGAATTAACTACCCAAGGAAGCTAGATGCTTGTTCAAAATTGTCTGTTTGGTTGAAAACGTTCTTGGCTGTAATCTGTCCCTGGCATTCAGCTGAGAAATTAACCATTTTGGGGAGGCGTCATTCTCTTTCGGCTATACATTCCTGTGGCTAGACTCCAGCCTTCAAAAGTCTTCATTCCCTGTTTGTAAAATAAATCTGAAGAAACGTTTTATTACTATGCATCTTCTCGGTGAAGAATATTTCTTTATTGGCATTTTCAAGGTGTTATCTAGGTGAAGACTTGAACTGACTCCTCCTAAACCTTTACTCTTCAAATACTGTTCTGTCATGCGGCCATTGGTCAATGCATTAAAGTGTGCAAACCTTGATCGTATTTTGCTAGCATTCGGCCGCTGTCCGTGCGGGTAACAGCGGTGGGGGTGGGTAAGGGGGGATTTCGAGGGGCGATGCTGAGGGAAAATTAAATAAATAATTAATTTTCCCTCGGCATCGTCCCTTGAAATCCCCCCTTACACGCCCCCACCTCCCCACCGCTGTTAGCTGCACGGACCACGGCTGCTAGCATTCCTCGATTTAACTATTTCTTCTAGTTCCTGACTATTTACACCCTTCCCTATGCCTCCCATTCTTTAAATATTATGTTAGTATTTCTTTCATAAAGTTATTGTGAATCTATTATGCTATATTGTTTTCTTTCTGACACTCATTTGCTCATAAGTCACGCTGTAGAGTAATTCCCAATAAATACATTATATAAATAAACTAAAATAGATAGTTAATTACAACCAACCCAATGAACTATTAGTAGAAAGAGTCTAAAATTGCCACATCCCAACCCCTGCAGCCAGGTGATATTTTTTTAGATTTCGAAAGAATGAGTAACTTGCCATTTACAGAGCGTAAAAATACCACAGCTGCGAATGTGGGCTTCATGTTCAAGTCATCATGTTTTCAAATGCTGGTTTTATGAGCACTGCTTGAGATGTAAACGCTTGTGGGCTCATAAGAACCATATGCTTAATAATGCAACATTGTACTGTACAATATAAATACATCTATTGTGTTTTCTATGCTATATTTACAAATGCTTAGTGCAAGTAACTAATAGAGAAATGCATTTGCCATAAGACTTTATTAAAATTAGCTGTTGCTGTGCCCGCACAATCACACAATGAATAGATATTGCTCTTCATTGTATTTTAATTTTTTTTTTTTTTTTGTTTAAGAAATTTTTATTAAATTTTGCAAGAGAAACAAGATATAAAATACATAAGGAGTACAGACAATTAAGCAATCAGGAACATACTTACAAATTATATAAACTTAGTTAATAAAAATGCAAAGAAAGAAGAAAAATCCCACACACATGAGCAAACCGGAGCAGAAAAGGAGAGAAGGAAGGGAGCCAAAGTAAAAGATAAAAGAAAGATAAAAGGAGGGTAAAGGACAGAAAAATAAGAAAACCATAAACAAGAAAGAAAAAGAGGACAGAAAGAAAAAAAACATAAAAATAAAAAAACAAAAAAAACAAAGAGAAGATAGAATATAAATTATAAAATTGCAAAAGTCCTAGGATCAGATAAAATACAAAAAGATAAATCAATTTAGGGGATAGGAGCATGAGAAGTAAGATAAGATGTAAAAGGTAGCCAAAGGAGATCAGATTTAATTTTTTGCGAAAGGGCAGAGGAAGAAACACTAGCAATCCGATGCTCGTCGCAAATGAGATTCCACCACATTAATGAAGATAGTTTCGAATTATCCTTCCAGCAAGATAAAATTACTTTGAACGCCAATGCAATAAAAAGATCAAACAACAAGGAAACAGAAATAGAGTCATCCAAATCAGATGAAGAGGAACCTAAAAAACATTCTGGAATGACAAATTTTGATTACAATGAAAAATGTTCATGCACGTTGACCACACCGATTTCCAGAAAATCAATACATTTAAAGTAGATGTCGCAAAGATCCTGTATGCTCAGAACAAGACCAGCAAAGTGGGGACGTGGAAGGGGAGAACTTGGATATGCAAATAGGAGTAATAACAGCTCTATTGTAGATAAAATATAAGGATTGAGTTATACAAGCCGCAGCAGAAATTTTAAATAACTTAGACTATAATTTATCCCATATATCAACAGGAAATGAAAGGGATAAGTCTATTTCCCAAGCAAGTTCAGTAGGGGATTTAGATCTCTCAGTTAAATGCAACAACAACAGTTTATAAATAAGAGCGGCCTTAGGTTTATGCACCGGAAATAGACTATATAAAGGTGTTAGGGGAGTAAGGGATGGTGTGGTTGTAGGAGAAACAAAAGAGGCTAGTTGTACTTGTAAAGCAGCTGAAATTAGAAGATACTCGGCAAGCGAGGTATCAGGTAGTTGAAATCTCAGTTGCAAATCAGGAAAGGAAATAACAGAGTGTTGGAATATTAATTGATAAACAAAAATAATACCCTTCTCTTTCCAGTGTTTGTAGTAAAATGACTTACCCTTGTATCTAAGATATTTATTATACCATATAGTAGAGGATAGAAAGCATTGAAAAGGAGTTAAACCCTTAGCAAAAACATTATACAATACATTTTGAGAATATTTTATAATAGGGTTATTGAATATGAAGGTACAATTAGACATATATAGTACATTCTGAAAAGGAAAGTCTCTTAAAAAGGAACGTTCAAAAACAATCCATCTTGGAATAGGCATTTCAGCAAAATCAAAGGATAAAGCAAAGGACTGTTTAATTATAAAGGCTGAGTGATAAGCCTGAAAATCGGGAAAACGCACTCCACCTTCAGACTTAGGGCGTTTAAGTCTCATAAGGGAAATGCGGGGGTGTTTCTTATTCCACAAAAATTTTACACAAATGGAATTGATGTGTGACAAATATGAAATGGGGATGCGAATTGGCAACATAGATAATATGTAAAGGACATGAGGTACGATCATCATTTTTATAGTATCTAGCCTGCCCCACCAGGAAAGGAAGAGAGGGGACTATGTGAGAAGCAAAGATTGAATTTTAGTAACTAATGCTGCAAATGTATATTTAATTGTGGCAGGTAAGGAGGTGGAAAACCAAATACCGAGATATTTAATTTTCGTTGGACACCATGCAAAACTAGTATCGTTAAACATAAATTGATAGCATGACGAGTTCAGGGGAAGAACTTCTGTCTTTGAGAGATTTAACTTATAACCCGAGATGCTGGAGTACAAGCGAACCTCATCCAGGAAGGGAGGGAGGGAGGTAAGAGGATCCGCCATATAAACTAATATATCGTCAGCATAAGCTGATAGTTTAATTTCTAAGGAATTATACGCAAAGCCAGCTATAAGGTCGTTAGTTCGAATACGCTCAAGAAAGGGTTTAAGGCAAAGAACAAACAACAAAGGGGAGAGAGGACAGCCCTGACTTGTACCCCGGGATAATGGAAACGATTTTGAGAAGTGATTATTTACAAAAATACTGGCCCGTGGACATGAGTAAAGTAATTTAATATAGGAAATGAAAATTGGACCGAAACCAAACCAATGAAGGGTTCTAAACATAAATTGCCAGTTGATGCGGTCAAAAGCCTTTTCGGCATCAAGGGACAATGCCTCAAGAGGCGATTTAAGTTTTTTTGCGAGAGAGATAACATTTGCAAACATTCGAGCATTATCAGCTGCTAATCTTCCCTTAATGAATCCAACTTGATCCGTCTTAACCAATAGTGGGAGAAGACTCTCAAGACGAATAGCAAGAATCTTTGCAAATATTTTACAGTCATGTTGATTAATGAAATCGGACGGTAATTTTTACACAGAGAATGATCTTTGTCGGGTTTGGGAATAATAATTATTAAGGCATCCATAAAAGAGCCAGAGGCCTTAGCATCGGTAATAAAAGAGTTATATAATGTCAGTAGTTTAGGCACAAAAGTCGATGCAAAGGTAGAATAAAATTCAACCGACAATCCATCCGGTCCAGAAGCCTTTGATGTTTTTAAAGATTTAATAGAGTTAGTTATTTCTTGGGCAGTCACTTCCTTCTCCAGTGAGTCAAATTTACTGGGTAGGGAAGGAGGAGAGGGAAGGCCAGAAAAAAAAAGATCTACATTTTCATGAGAGGGATGTGTGTCATCAGAATAAAGGGCTTCATAGTAATCATGAGAGATATTAGCAATATCTTCATCTGCGGACACCAAATGATTAGTGGATTCATTTAAAATGGGACCAATAGTTTTACGTTCAGATTTGATCTTTAAATAGTTGGCTAACATCTTACCGGCTTTGTTCTGCCCACCATGATATTTGGATTTAATTTTGAGTAGGACATTACAGGCTTCCACAGTTGCAAGTTTGTTCAGTTCAGATTTGGCCTTAATGAGCTCATGAAGAGCCGAGGGAGATTTAGAAGAGAAGTAGTTATGCTCCAGTATTTTAAGGTGTTGAAGTAAACTCAAATATTTATTCCGAGCAATTTTCTTCTTCCTAGAAACAAAGGAAATAGCAAAAGCCCGGAAGGAGGCCTTAAAGGCATCCCAGTTATTAGAAATAGAGGTTGCTAATGGCTTATTAAACAAAAAAAACTCATTGATAAAGGAGGTAGCTTCTGTGATGAAAGTGGAGTCAGATAATAAAACATTATTAAGCTTCCAACGACTAAATTTTTGGGAGCTTATTGAGAGATCCAGAACAGCATGAACTGGTGCATGGTCAGAGATAAAAATTGATCCAATCTCCGAGGTTTGAATGGACGGGAGTAGGGATTTACTGACTAGAATATAGTCAATCCTGGAACGTGTATGGTGAACATTGGAAAAATATGTGAACTCAAGAGAATCCGGATTACACGTTTTCCAAACATCAAATAAAGGACGAGAGGTAATGGCCGATTGAAAAGCCTTGTGGGATTTGTCTGGTTGGAACTTGGACCTAGATTGTCTATCGGAAAAGGGATCCATCCATTGGTTAAAATCACCAGCAACAATGACATTAGGACAGTCAAGGGATGAAAGTAGGACCTTAACATTATGCCAAAATTTGAAGTCTGGTTTAACTGGACCATATATATTTAGTAAGACCAAATCCTTGCCCTGCACAACAACCTTGGCCATTACCCATCGTCCGTCAGCATCATTTTGCGTAGAAACAATTTGCACAGATAAAGATTTATGAAACAATATAGCAACACCCCCCTTCTTACTAGTGGCAGGGGAGTAAACAACTTGGCCTACCCACTGTCTTTTCAACTTAAGTGATTCCTCTTCAGTACAGTGCGTTTCTTGAAGGAAAGAAATTTGAGAATTTAACTTGGATAAATGAGAAAGTACCTTCTGTCTTTTGACGGGGTTGCCAAGACCACGAACATTCCATGAGACAAACTTACACATAATGGAGGAACGGAGGATTACAATACGTAAGGAGCTGATACACTTCAGGGAAACAACTAGAAAAAAAGAAACACCAAAAGTGAGCAAAATAGGAAAAATATATATTCAAACAATACACAATTCCAAAGGACATATGCAACAAACAGCACATTATCAAATGAGTAGAGGAACAAAAAGAAGGGGAGAATAATAGAACGAAGGAAGGAAGAGAGAATAGAAAAAGAAAAGAGAAAAGATAGATCAAGGAAAGATATCCAGATCTAAGAGACAATAACAAAGACAGACGCATGGGGCGTAACAGCGCCGACGAGAGATGAAACAGCAGAGAGAGCAATGAAAATAGAAAATGAGGAACAGCCTAACTAAGAGGTAGTAGTAACAGAATAGAGGACATTAAGGAATAGAAGGTGAGCTAGTTGCAGGAAGTGAGGAAAGGCTTTGAAGAAACGATTTCAGTTTGAGAGGGTCATCAAAAGACCGAGTGGAGCCTTCATGCGTCATTTTACACAAACAAGGATGGAGGATGCCATAACGAATGTTTAACAGTCGCATTTGTGGACGAAGCGCCAGAAATTCCTTCCTCCTTGCGTTGGTAGCATTAGATAAGTCTTGTGAGATGAAGATGTTGTGACCAGACCAAGTCAGATGGCGTTTTATTTTGGCAGCAGAAAGGACCCGCATCAAGTCAGTAAATTCCAAAAACAGCATGATAATACCCCTAGGCTTAGAAGCAGTAGGTTGAAAGCGACCACGTCTATGGGCCCGTTGAATATTTAGTGCAGGGTCAGGGGAAATACCAAGAAGCTCAGTCAAAAATTTCTTCAGGAAGAGAAGCAGGTCTGGACCCTCAATATTTTCTGGTAAACCATAAAGGCGCAGATTATTGCGCCGATTACGATTTTCAAGGTCCTCGGTGTGAAGCTTAAGACGATGGATTTCCTGCTCCAAAAATGGAATTTTAGTAGACATGTCCTGAACATCACTTATACGTTGCTCCATGTCAAACACCTTAGCCTCCATATTGATCCATCTATCCTCAATTAGTTGAAGCTTCTCATTAGTAGTGGCCATGAAAGATTTAAGGCCCCGAACTTCATCCAGAATAGTGTCAAGAACAGGATTCTGAGAGGATAGAATCGGTGAGGGAGGATCATTCTTGGCTCTTTTGGGTTTTGTACCAGAAGAAACAGCTCTGGCCACGTGTGAGGCTTCCCCAGCCATCTTGGAATGGTACGACGAATGAGAGGTGATCTTCAATAAAGACTTCCGTCTGGTCATCCGGCAGGGAAAGAAAAAAAACACCACACTACACAACAAGTCGTCGAAGACCAGGAAAAATAAGGCAGAGAGGGGAAAAAAAAAAAACGCCAAAGAAGAATGAAGTAAGTGCAGTGAAAAAAAAAAAAAACGTCACCCTCCGTCGGCACTCTAGTGATGATATTATATCATGAACCAATGAATGCCACAGCTGAAAATAATACCGAGAGGCTAGGAATTAAAAAGGAGACCAAGGAGCAACTGGTAACACTGTTGTATGAGCTCGTGAAAATAGCATGACGTAACTTGATCACGAAGAAATGAAGGAGAGGGCATATTCAAACCCCACAGTAAGGCATGGTAGCAGGCAATAGGTATTCCAAAATGATAAAGCAGCAAAAGTTATGAGGTACAGAAGAAAAAATAAAAGAAAGGATGCCGCGCGTTCATGATTTGAAACGCCGGTTTACCTCACAACATGCTGCATTCCACTAGCAGACCACACAAAATGGCGGCCGCCGCTCGCCAGAGCTGAAGGAAAAACACCGCCGCAGCAACAGGTCCGAAAACGGCAAGTAGAACGGGCGGAGCGAGCACACCCGCTGCTCCGCCACTTCAGCAAACCGGAACCATCCTCACGGAGTCCTCAGGGGTCCAAGTAGAGGCTGCAAGTCGAAAAAGACCTCCGCGTACGAGCGGAGCAAATACTCAAGCCGCCATCATCACGCGGCGCGAGACCACGCCCCATTTTAAATGTAACTAGTCCTCTGGTAAAGTTGTGGCTAACAGCAGATTGAACATGTTGGATCCAATTATAGCTCCAGAAATATTTACTTTCTTATGAAACCGAAGCATATAATTAATTATATATAAATATAACGTCAACCATGTACAAGTGCTTCAAGGAAGTTATGCTTCATTATAAGGCATTCAGCTGGGTGGCGTAGAAGCTACACCTGTGAAACACATTACCAGTAACCTTTAATGGCAGTGCAACTGTAAAACATTTTGACAAAATGACTAGAGCCTCTTTTGATTGCTATGTATTTATATATTTTAAATTTTTACAAACTTATGTAATCTTTGTCTATGTACCCTATTGCACTTCATATATGTCAATATATTCATTTATGTTGGGTGCATATTTTCCATTTATAAATGCACGTTTCATTTAGTAGTGTTTGCACATGTATACCATGTATCTTTTCCTTTATTAAATCCATTATAGTTATTATTGTTCATGGACTGATTTCAATAATAGAGTTAGGGAAATATGCAAGGCTGTTTTGCACCTCCATTCAATATCTTGGCCTGTAAGCTAGGACAGTGGTTCCCAAACTCTTGACTCCTGAGGACCCCCACTGAATCACTACTGGAGTCCGGGGACCCCCAAGCAATTTTTACAATTTAAATGTCAAAAAATTAAAACAGGCCGGCTTTAGTGCTGGTGGCGCCCTGTGCGACAATGTTTGTTGGCGCCCCCCCAATGACCACCTCCACCAGGGAGTCTCTCACTAGCACCCTTTAACAGTGACGAAGTCTCCATAACCACACTCTCTCCGATGCATTGAATTAGTTATATAGCGCCACTCATACCAGTGCAGGGTGTTCGAGCACTTTGCATCACACACACATTACACAGAGACAATCAATCATACGTGTGTAAATCAGTGTATAGGAAATGTTACATAAGCCAAAAGACTAAAAGTGTAGGAGTCACATGTCATCCATACTGGTAGGCAGTATAGTTTAAGAGTACTTGGTGTGGAGAAGCCCAAACTCAGAGTCGAAAAAGAAACTGCATAGTTGGGAGTTCTCTTTAATAATAAGAATCGATTTCTAGCCAAATTAATCCCTTTTGCAACATTAATCAATTTTCTAATAATGTAATTCTTTGCAGTGTGTATGCAGTTCTGGGATGAAAGTCAATAGCTCACTATTCTATATTAGGAATTTAAGTTATAAATTGCAGTAACCTGCTGATCTGTACATACGCACTCTGTAATCACTTGGTACACGTTCTTTGCAGAAGGCATATTAACCCTCTGCACTAACTTCACATAAGTCAAAACCTCAACTATGCAAAATGCTGATCTCTCTCGGACGATATCACAGGAGTTATTGTGACAGTTATGTGAGCCTGGTACTTGCCGGGGGAAAGAAACGCTGCAGCAGGTGCTTCAAAAGCGTAATAAACGTTCAAGCGCGGCGCCCCCAGAAAGGTGGCACCAGTGGCACCGCCCTAAAGCCGGCCCTGGCGCTCCATGCTTCTTAAAGTTATAAATTGCAAGTAATAAAAGGAGGTTTCTTTTGAAAGCAGTAACCTGCTGATCTGTACATACGCACTCTGTAATCACTTGGTACACGTTCTTTGCAGAAGGCATATTAACCCCCTGCACTAACTTCACATAAGTCAAAACTTCAACTATGCAAAATGCTGATTTCTCTCGGACGATAATTAATCACAGGAGTTATTGTGACATTTATGTGAGCCTGGTAATTGCCGGGGAAAGAAACGCTGCAGCAGGTGCTTCAAAAGCGTACTAAACATTCAAGCACGGCGCCCCAGGAAGGTGGCACCGGTCGCACCGCCCTAAAGCCGGCCCTGGCGCTCCATGCTTCTAACAGGTAAGAAAAACACGTGCATTTGCGTTTTAAATGTCCGATCCTGCAGCAACACACTTCCAAGGCCCATACATCAGTAACCCGATTCAAGGCCCCATTCTCCCGATTATTTTTACAGAATCGCCCACTTTGCTCTCCTGAAATGTTGGCATGTATGGGTAAGTACACCCGGCCTCAATAAACACGGCGTCCGAATTCCCCTGGCCTTACCCTTGCCCACTAGCTGTAAATTTAATTAAAAAATAAACACTCACATGCTCCTCGAGTGGTCCGAGATGCCGGAATGCGAAAGCAGACACAGGGCGTTGGGCGGCAAAATGCTCCTGGCCTGGCCGCAAACGAGAGGGAAGACGCACTGCCGTGCGAACGTGCGCGAGCGTGCGCGCCTATAAAATAATAAGCCAATCACCCTTCAGCTTCCACCCCAAAGCTGAAATGGTGATTGGCCCGATTTTTTTTTGGTCCTGCCGCCCCTGCGCTGTCATTCAGTGCTTGTAGCCGAAGTAGCGCATGGGCGCTTCAATATAATACGATCCAGCTCGCGGACCCCCTGGGAATGTGTCATGGACCCCTGGGGGTCCGCGGCCCACAGTTTGGGAAACGCTGAGCTAGGATATTATTCTTGCAGGTCTATGTGTCCATATTTGCAGTTATGTTGACCCCACTATATACAGTTGTAATGCTGTGGCCTGATTGTGCATTTAATACATTACCATTACATGTCTTTCAAATAGAAGAGCACATACAGCTTGACTTTCTAATTGGTAGAAAAGGCTGATTTGCTTTTTATATACAGATATCATAGGAACTTAAAAAACCTTTCTAAAACTTCCCATTAGTTGCTTCGAATATAAATAATGACATTGGCGAGGATCGAAAGAAGGCTTACATTGCGTCTATCTCCCAATATTAGGGGGTTTCCCTTCCCCTAACATCAAAAGGCAGCCATTATCCTACATCTCTAACTCATAGGAGGGTATGTCTACAGGTCCACTACCTCCTTACCAAGAGCCAGAAGAGGTAAAGGATAATGATGAGTCTGCTAGGGTAGGGTTAATCCCTGCAATGAAGACCCATTGTAACCGTATCCTACAAAGACTCCTCCACGAGATGAAACTTATCATCTAGTTTGCTTGATTGTAGCACTTCAACATAATATTCCACTGCAAATTGAAGGGGAAGAGAAGGATTTACTAATGGAGACTTTCAGAAGGACCAAACAATACTTGCCGGCATTAAAATCAGCACACAGAGAATTTTAAATGCCCTGTTGGGATATGAGTGGTCGCAATATGATTAGAGAGGAAGTTTAAGCCTGCCCAAAATGACCCCATATTGATCAGAAACCATGTTCCTTAGATTAATTGGTGGTGCACACAGCAATGAAACAAGCTTGCATGCAGGGGCTAGTTGATAACCTTCCCTCAAATAAACACAGTAAAAAACTGGTTGGTTCTGGCAAGGGGGCGGGGGGGGGGGGGGTGGAGCAGTCACAACGCCAAGTCATATTGACAGTTCTTTAGCACTGTTGGCAAGATATGATCGACACCAATAGGAGAAGATAAATAAACTATTGCAACATCCATCAGATGCCCACCATAAATGAGTTCATACGTTTGTCCAAGGGGGCAAGATAAACTCTAATGCTAGCATTCAATTTGATTTGGATTCTGCCAATTCAGCCTCATGACAAATCAATGACAGTGTTTTCATTGGACTCCACATGTGGCTCAACATTTTAAGTTTTTCTTAGAGTTCAGCAACTTCTTAGTGGTCTCTCATTCAATGGTGAGCACCTGTTCGGGCTACAGATGGACCAATGTTATAGAAAATGTAAAAAGGGCACATCAACTCTAAAGGCTATGAGATCTCAAACCAGACTATAGCTGTCCCTAGAGGTTGTCAGCCAGCCCATGACAGGCTTTTGGTACACAGCAGTTCTTTCCTGCATAGACCAAGAATTATCATAAACAAGGCCAGTTCATGTATAGCTCATTTCACAGCAATGGTTGATCCGGGTCCATAGGTGCCCAATATAGGGGTACCTTTGCAACAAAGCAGTAACTCTCATTGGGTGTCCCCCGCCCTAACAGGGGTAAGAGTGGCATTTTAATTTTCTCAATTAGATGCTATAGAGGTTATTTTCTACCACAGTCTAAGGTGATTGTCTGGAATCTGGCATGACAAAATCAACCAACTGCATCTGCAGCTGCTGTTGGAAGAGTTTGAATCCTTACTTGCCAAAAGGGCTTTAGAAATAGAACTCATGCAGCTGCAAGGACAAGTAGTATACTGATTCGGTTTCTTCGTCCTAAGAAAGTTGGAACTGTCCAGCCCATCCTGATTAACGACTACTAAGAGGCAAGAATGACATCTTCCTTGTCATTTTTAAAATCCTGCCCTCTGGTTCACTCCAACCCCACAAGTGTCTAGTTGTAGTGGTGAATATGACACACAGCACAGGTACACCACATCAGTGTGTTAGAGGTGCTTGAAGTCCACCTAGCAATGAAAGCTTTTTGGGCTAAGCTGCACAACAAGGTGGTCTTTGTATGAACAGACAACATGACCACAGTGTTCACATTCAAAGGCATTGAGGCACGCACTCCCCACAGCTGTCCAGCATGGTCAATGCGCTTTGACAGTAGTTGATACAGACTTGCTTTCAGATCATCAGCCTGGAGTAGAAAGCTGCTTTGCCGATCTCCTTAGCAGACTCCAGCAAGGGTCACACAAATGGGAGATCAACTCTCACATTCTATATCAATATTGTAACCACAGGGGGACTCCACCAAGAGAACTGTTTGCAATTTAAGTGGTTAAGTGACGATCAAATGTTAAACTTTACCCTGCAGCAGCCACGGTCCGTACGGGTAACAGTTGTGGGGCGGTGGGGTTGTGTAAGGGGGGATTTCGAGGGACAATGCAGAGGGGAAATTAAATAAATAATACATTTTACCTCGGCATCGGCCCTCGAAATCCCCCTTACACTGCCCCACAGCTGTTACCTGCACGAACCGCGGCTGCCCTGCAGGTTTTAACACCCCGCCTCTGGAGAAGGATCTTTAGAGAAATTGTCCAAATTCTCCCCTGCCTCCTTTGATCCTGAATGTTGTGTGGAAAAATGCAACAATTGTCAATTACATTCCTTCTCTTTGCACCAAAGTGTGCCTGTCAACAACAGTACTGACTGCTCTTGAAAATGTCTGTACATCCACAACAAATACTTCCCATAGATTCATATTAGCCCCATCAACATGGAGAACTGCTCAATCCTAATCCAAAAATACGCAATCTGTTTATTTAGCACTTGAGATTTTAAAATGTGTCTGTGCAACTCCTGAAGTAGTGTATGCAAATTCTGAAAGAAGATGGAACGCCTACCACTAGTGCATGTTATGTGGCTAAGTAGAAATTTTTTGCAAGTTATAGCCAAGCTCAGCATTTATTATGATACCTTCTGCACTTGCAAAAAGCCTGATTCGAATGTACATCGATAAATTTTCATCTAGCTGTGACTGCTGCATATCCTTTCATCAAAACATAGGACACCGTTCTTTGATTCCTATTCCTGTCACAGAACCCTTTATGGAATTGTTAAAGGTGGTCATTCTTCCTTGGACAGCTCCAGCCCAGCAAGGGATTTCAGTATAGTAATTACCAGATTAATGGAGTGCTATTGGAGCTGCTCCAATTTTGCCTTTATTTCCTGAATTGGAAAATCGTATTCTTGGTTGAGCTCACGTCTCTATGTTGAGTTGGTGAACTTCAGGCTCTGTTAGTTGAGGAGCCAGGAGTGCATATTCAGGAGGACAGGGCAGTGTAGCACATAACCTCGTTTTCTACCAAAAGTGGTTTCTTCTTTCCTTGTCAATCAGTCTATTGACTTGACATCCTATTTTCCTATGCCTCAATCTTTCGCTGGAAGGTCACGACACAATGTAAATGGCAGGAGGGATATTCCATTTTATATAGACCACACTTGTGCAGTCAAGAAAACAAACAACTAATTTTTACAGCAGGTATTGCAATAAGGCAACCACCCGGACGTTTTGCGAGCCGGACACTCCGGCTCGCACTGGCTGTCCTATGGGTGCATCGTACTAGCTGAGTCGTGAATCACATTCATTGCACGCGCTGCGGTTAGCTTATGACCGAGACGTACAGAGCGGTTTGGACCTGGAAATGACTTGGTCGGTGAATTTGACGGGTGTCAGTGAGTTACAAACATCTTAGAAGAAAGAGTCAAAAGAGTAGTAAGATGCATAATGAAGATTGATTTTAGCTAGGCCGTTTTCCACAACACTGGTCAGAGTTTAACTTAGAGACTGAGCCAGAGTATCAAACTGAAATCTGCTTTACACCTTGCACATTTTCTCTGAAAACCACATTTTAATTTTTTACATGTTCTCCATGAAGGCTTAACATGTTTGTAAATTGCTATCTCAATAGAAGTTAATGAGTTCATTCTATATATTTGAGTTTTACATCTCTGAGCCTGAAGGAGTACAAAATGAATATCAGAAATTACTAGGGCATATTGTCTTTTAAACGGTAACAAAATTGAAGTGGGCCATAGTTTCACCATATTTTTAATGTAAGGGGCATATTATTATTAGTTCTGGTGAACTGCGTATACTACTGCAGGTGTATGCAACCAAGGATCGGATCTAACACATATAATTACCATGGAATTATTTTTAACTAAGTGGAACAGTCAGGTCCAGTTATGGTTGTCTTCAGGTTAGTAGTTTAACCTCTTGATAATTAATACGTAGGGCAGTCTTTTGGCTTTCACAGAGAGGGAGACAAGCTGCAAACTGGCAGGGCACCCGTTCATCCAAACCAGCTGACTCTCATCCCTTACTTGGGGGGAATGCTGATTCTGCGCTGTGGAACCTCTGAATCTCTCACTCAGCACCGGAAAACACAGGGCTTTAGGGCCCCTATTTAGGGTGGTGTTGCTGCTGCAGATTTTTATTACCTGGGTCCACCAAGCAAGGCGTGGTGATCCCAGGCAGTCAAACTCAACAGTGGCCCCTAGCGCCATGAACATCCCTGCACATCAGGGCATCTGATTTTCATGAAAAACAAAAATAAGCAGTGGCATAGCCAATAGGTCTCGCCTTTGGGACCTTATAAGTGTTTAACCATGCAACAGTTAATGTTGTTGCACCAAGGACGTTGTGCTGCATAACTAAATACTTATAAGATCCCAAAAGCGAGACCTATTGGCTATGCCAATGCTTGTTCTCTTTTGTGTTAAGCACTCCATGGGAGTGCATGTTTTTTCCAGCTGTCTCCCTCATGCACATTTTTCCCCCTGCATTCAGTGGTGCTCTCTGCACCTCTGTGCTTCTCCCCCCAAATAAATACTGTACCCACAAGAACCGTAAAATGTATTTCCACCTTCAGATCCTTGGCTGATCACTGTTCGGATAAATAAATCCTTAGATGTCCACCATCGACTAAAAACCTTGCACAAACTATACAGTAAGATGTAAAACATATATATATTTATGCTACAACTCCTCTAACACCGCTGTTTAGAACACGAGATATTCTGAGACTGTTCCAGAACATAACTTAAAATGAATGAGTAAAATTCAGTTGTTCTGCTCTTGAACTCTATGGAATGAGGGATTGAGCAATATTTGAAAGAGATTGTAGGTGCACAGCGATTGTTGTCAAATACCTTTGAAAAAAGTGAACATCATAGTCCAAAATAATTCGGCGAAAAGGTTGGGCACTTTTGCACAATGCTATTTCCCGGCTCTGGCATTCTTCATCAAGGAAAGTGTTTAAAAAAATGTACCTCACGTGCGCTTGTCGCACTTACGCTGCTGTTTGTGGGAACAATATTCGGATCCATGAGCCACGGATGAATAATCTTAAAAGTAGTTTTTTCTTCGCGGGCACTGCCTCGATGGAGTGTAAAATCCAAGGT
The DNA here is from genome assembly GCF_964204655.1 of Triturus cristatus. Taxonomy (NCBI): domain Eukaryota; kingdom Metazoa; phylum Chordata; class Amphibia; order Caudata; family Salamandridae; genus Triturus; species Triturus cristatus. Next base: position 321,094,644 of record NC_140581.1, read on the forward strand.
TCCTGGAGAAATTTGCCATCTCCGTCCAATGTTGGCACTGTTGTCACTGAAAAGCCGGCTCCTTGACAGATCACGAGGCCGGAGAGGTTCCCAGGCCCCGTCTGTTTGCCGAGGGACGGGGAGCTGAGTGACTCCTCGCCGCAGAAGCTCGACAGCGCCTAAAAGGAGAGAAGTCTAGGGAAGAAACGTTAGATTTGTGCCCAAATACTTGTCTCTTTCCTCGTCCGTCTCCAGCCTGCATCGGGCCTTTCAGAACAGCTTGGATCAAATAAAAACCTTCTGTGCGCGCTGGACCAGCGCCCCTTTACCCAAGATGGTCGGAGGGCGTTTGAGACCAAGACAAGACCTTAGCGACAACGGTGGGGTGCAGAGAGGGTGCGTGCAAGACAAAACCGGAAAGTGCTTTCATGAGCCATTACTAAAAGATTTGAACAGTACTTCAGCATAGACAATAGGTCTCGCTTTTGGGCCCTTATAAGTATTTAGTTATGCAACTGTTGCATGGCTAAACACTTATAAGGTCCCAAAACCGAGACCTATTGGCTATGCCAATGCCTGTTTAGATTGATTACACGACAGTTGCGCTGTCAAGCCAGACCTAAAGAAGGACTCAAATTTGGTGTGGATACCTTCTGTGGGGGAAAAGGTTATGAAGGTATAAACGTGAGCTACTCCTAACTTCCAAACATCCAAAAAAGGGCTTAGCCCCCGTGGGAAAGCCCTGGCAGTAAAGAGTTTAACCAAACCCAATGAATCTCACGTTGTCGGAGCACTAGCTGGTACGATAAGTCACTGGGGCACATTCTCACTAATTGGGTGAGAGTGTTGTGTCCTCGCACTATCTGGTATGATAAGTCATTGGAGCACATTTTCACTAATTGGGTGAGAGTGGTGTGTCCTGGAGCTCAGCATAGTTTATGCGTATCATATTATTGACTCGCACTTGAGAATCTCCCCAGCTACGTCTTTTTGTCAGTGAAACGTCGACTATTATCATGCCATCTAAAAGACCGTTTCCGTCAGCTGGGCATGTGGTGCAGCCGCGCATGCCCAGTGTCCATCCATTTGGACTGTGAAAAAACAAATATTGTAACGGCAAAGTCACTGAATTCGACGAAATCAAGACTCTTGGGGGCGAACTGGCGAATCCCTTGTGAGTAGAATGAAGACATTTCAAACTTCCTAATCCAATCATTAAAGCAGAGTTTGCATAATTTGAAATTTAAACATACCGCCGGTGACAAATGCAGGAACCTCAAAGTCACAAGTTCGAATTCAGCTGCGGCAAGTTAACGTTTCGATATTTCCGATGGGAGCAAATGTGGTGCTATAAATTAAGCAAGGGCGACATCGGTTATGTAGAGTGCCTAGAGCAACGGTACGCAGCGCTACATAAAAAGATCTGCATTGATATTACATGCATGTCGGGTGTCGCTCTTTCTAACACGTGAAACCAGGGGGAGGGCTGGGTGAGCCACGGTAAACTCTAAAACAACATTTGCTAATCAACAGGGGCCAGCAGCGGAGCGCAACAGGAGCTTAGAAATGCGACTCAAAAAATACACCCCTCAGCAGCGCAAGCAACCGAAATAAATGCAGACATGATGAGGGATTCAAACAGGTAGAAGGGATGGCGCACAAGCAACGCCAACAACGCCTCCCACTTTTTTTCTCTTTTAGAGCCGTTCCAGTTGGACTGGCTCGCCTGACTGGTTTCTTATCTTTATGGGGCCATGTGTTTGGCCCCATAAAGATAAAAAAAACTTTTACGCCATCAGTAAGTCGGGGCAGCCAGTCCAACTGGGACGGCTCTAAAAGAGAAAAGTGTACGTCACTAGAATCTCTTTTCCAATTGGTAGCCACCGTTTAGCATAAACGGTGACGCCAGCCAATGGAAAAGAGGGGCGGGGCTTAAAGCACACTAGAGAAATCTCCTCAAATCATTAAATCTCGCCAGCGAGACTGCGCATGTCTGCACAGTCTTACGCCAGGCGAGACCTAATAAAGTTGACCGAGGTTCTATGACACCACAACCAGCCCGATATTCATTAATTCATTTCTGAATAAAGTGCTCCCTCAATGGCCGGAGCCTTTTTGTCAGAAATAATATAACGGACCGGCCATTAACTCTAAACAATAGATGATGTCTGCTGTGAGGTAGGCATATGCTAGGTTTCCCCCACCCCAGGGGGCTTGGCAGACCACCCACCTACGCCAAAATGTTCCCCCTTAGTTTTTTATTAAAAGCTGCCACTATGGTGGGATGCATGACAAGTTCAACAGGCTTTTATGAGCACATATAAGAAGCTGTACTTGTTACAGATTTGTTCAATGTGGCCCTAGACAGATGTCGCCAAGAATCTTTTTTTGGGGGGCCAACTTAAAGCCGTATTTCCTATCCCATTCTGGAGATCACATCAATTCAGGCGTCTCTATATAAGAATGTATGGGTATTAAATTAGCATGAGCATAGTCATAAAACAACGGAGTGATGTGCTACAGAGTGGGAGCAGGGGTAACAAGTGAGGGCAAGATAAAACTTTTTTTTTAATGTTACGATTCTCTTTGTTAGTTCCTACGTGAGGCAAGAAATACAAAATGGTTACTTTTCGATGAGGTGTTCCCTGAAAGGATTGTGTTCAGCTTCCACCTAAACTGGAGGAGGGAATGCATTTCCCCAATCTCTGTTGAGGTGCAGTTACAACTGATTGGAGCAAACCAAGGAAAGGGCTGTGTTATGCTACCCGTTTTCTTGAGTGGCTGCTACCCATACAGGTGTCCTACAGGGCTTTCATGCCTTGCCAAACTACAACGGATACTGCAGACTGAGTAAAGATTGATGTGAGGGCATTAAATAATGTGGCAGCCACAAGCGAAAAGGCTTTCAATCCCAACCTTGATTAGTAAAATCTAGGTACCCGAAGAAAAATGACATCTGTTGATGGTAGGGGATGAACCCAGACATAACGTGTGAACGTATCCTTTCACATTTTTCCTTGTTTCATTTTTTCCAAAACAGGCAGTGTCCTAGCGGGGCATATCAAATCCAGCACTGGAAACCACTGATAGGCAGGGGCCTGTGTTGGAGGTGACAGCTTGATTATGGCACAGCACATCTTGAAGGTGGTTGGAGCTTTAATGGCTAGTCAATGTAGCTCCTGGAGAGTGCTCGTTTTTAATAAAGAAACGTTTTTTTAAATATACTCATGCCCTCATTTTTGCAAACTATTAAGTTTTAGAGAAATCTTAAATTCAGTGTGATTAACCCAATAAAACAATATATCTAGCAAAGTAGTATTGTTGAATTCACTTTAATACGTAGACTTGAAAAGGCCTGCTCTGTATTACTGGGCCCTGAAGTACTGTAAAAGACTGCACAATAACATGATGCAGGTTTTATGTAAAAAGAGTGAGTCTAATACATTTTGCATGCCAAAGCACAGATAATTGGAATTTAAGACATTTTTAAATTTACCAATAAAATTATAACACACTTTTGTTGGCAAACAACATTCTTTCCAAATAGATGTTGAGCTTCTCTCAGTTCTTAAATACCATGGTAACAACATTTTTATGTCTACCTCTGGGATTGAAAATCTGATAAACAATGTTTGATACCCAGTTTGCACTACTTCCCAATAGTGGGTGGTAATAGGAAGGATTGAAGGACTTTACATATTTATTGCTTAATATTTATGTTCACAAGATGTTCCCATAGGCACGCAGTGGGAGAAACCATTTGGAAAATACGTCCTACAGCCATTAAAACATATTATATTCCTAATCATGTACATATGATGAACTCTTCAACGAGGAGAAATGAAGAAGAAAACAATCAGCATTTGTGCATTGACTGCCTGAAACAGAGGCTCAGGGGACTAAAGCACACACAACCCAGTTGAACTTACCCCAGGAAAACTCATGTTGCCTTCCCAAAATCTAGGCGGGCCCTCCTCCTAACTGTAAGAGTTCTGGAGCAACATATTACATAGTTTTTCCTGGTTTTGAGAATTTCCCTCCTGCCCCATTAAACACATGATTTTCTTAGACATTTTATGTGTTGCTTTGTTGACCTTACACATTCTTTAAGAAATCAAGAATATTAAAGTGGACACAGACTAATAACAAGCACGACCAAGGGAATGTGATATAACATTGTTAGTGTGTGTAAGGAGGAAAGAGGGATACCCCTAATTGTTAGTCCTAAATCAGGGTAATTGAACTTGGGTGAAAAGAGCAAAGATTTAGGAAACAGTAATTATGTCCTAATTACAGCAAACATAGCCAGCATAACTCTTGAAAGTATGACTAATCATAAAAGCTATTTTTATAACAATTCTTTAATAGTTTTGAATGAAGAAAAAAGTTCATTTTTTAGTCTTACATATATACATGAAAATAATCACGGTTGTTTCATTGCTATATACAAAATGGTATTAAACCATAGATGACATGAATAATTTCCGAAAAATAAACAATGCAGAAAAGACACAGTGTAAATAACAATGTTTGCAATATTTTACACAATTTGGCAAATGTGTCAATGATATGGCCTTAGGATATTTCCACAATCCTACGCACGTTTCGGCATGTGCCTTCGTCAGGGGGCCATACAGTATGTTCACCAGTGCCTAAATGAGATACAAAAAGCTATCAAGAGCATGCTAAATCGATCAACGGACAAAATCAAGAACACAACTGTTTGAGACACATACAGAACATAAGGTATGTGGCATTTTAAATAAAAACTTTTAAAATCACTAGTCAGCTTTTCAAATCTTACAATTTCTTAACGTGAACTAAATGGTTTAGCACCTTAAAAACCATCACCAAAAGTGGATTTGTATCAAATACCATTGTTATTCTAACTAAAAAAGAAGAAAGGACATACAAGTGTAGCTTATGGCCTTTCCAAAGGGGAACAGATGAAATAAAAGGTAAGTGGATGGATATGAAAAAAAGAGTAAGTGGATGGATGTGAAAAAAGGGGGGGATGGCGTCGCATGCCAAATGGAATCAAGCAGGTAGAAGAGGGCTAGAGAAAATAGAGTGCAGGAATACACTGAACTGGCCAGATTATAGTCGTACCTGTTGAATAGTGGTATAACACAAGTCTAGTTGATGAAGCGACGGAATCACTGGCGGGTGTAGATAGCTTTAAATGGGCTCTGTAACCATATATATATATATATATATATACAGATGATTATTTCACAGATAGAAAAAATTCAGAACGAGGGAATATACAATGAATAAACTGTGAGGTCTCTATTTGCAAGCAAGGCCTGATTGGAAAAGGTTTTAGACCGACCTGTTTTCACGTGTGCTGGTCGTCACTTGTCAGTAAGACGTTTGGGCCACGTAGTATAAGTGCTCATACGAACGCCCAGTTTAAGAGCAGTCAAATTGAGGTTGAATATTATAGTTATCTAGAAATGGAAACAGATTTACTTTGAACGATGGGTATTATAAAAACTGTGACCAGCGTGCATTACGGTTGATTTACAAAAGGTGTTGTAGTGGATCCATGTCGGTTTACCTCGATTGTAATCCAGGGTAGCCTCGATTGGAAAGGAGTGATAGTTTAACCATGTTCCGTTAAGGGAATATATCTAAAATGCGGGATGGAAAGCGGTAAATTAGATGCACGTACCTTATTGAAACCGTACGTAAGGGTTGGTGCTACGGGTGTTGTATAATCTGCTTACTTGAATACAGGAGAAACCCAAACGGAAATCTTGTCGTCCATATGTTTCCTCAAATCGTTTCGACAGATAGTCACCTCGCGTACTCCTAGGAGCCCGGGCGGGAGGGGTAGAAGCATGAACCTAAGCTATGTTTAAATAGAGGATGTGTAGAGGTACGGGGCCAACGGTAATGGAGCTTTCGGTAGGCTAAAGATAGAAACATGGACTATCGTAAGCAGTGGTCGCGGAGCCAAAGGAAAAAGGGGCGGCCATCTTGTAAGGGATAACTAACGAAGATAGCTAATGGTGGGATGCCTCAGGGTTGTGAAATTGCTACATTTGTGCAGATCCGTGAAATACTATAATAAGTCATGGTTAAAAATTATATACAAGACAAAAGCGGCTGACTCAATTTAGAGTGGATACGATGCAGAATTTGAGCAGGCTCTCAAGTCAGCCACAGTTATGTTTAATAGCTTGTTCCCAGGGAATTTCGTTATTTATACCATTAAGGTATGTGTTGAGATAAAAAAAACAATAGACTTCTCTGCTTTTGCGTATATTGGTACTCATTGTGCTTGAATTAATTCATATTTTTTCCAGAATAAGCCAACGTATTTGATCGGCAGTATGGTTGGCTTCCATATAGTGTCGAACCAAAGGGGCTTGAATTTTTTGGGTGCGTATAGCTGACCTGTGTTCTGTCAATCTAGTGGACAGCATGCGACGGAATCACTGGCGGGTGTAGATAGCTTTAAATGGGGTCTGTAACCATATATATATATATACAGATGATTATTTCACAGATAGAAAAAATTCAGAACGAGGGAATATACAATGAATAAACTGTGAGGTCTCTATTTGCAAGCAAGGCCTGATTGGAAAAGGTATGAGACCGACCTGTTTTCACGTGTGCTGGTCGTCACTTGTCAGTAAGACGTTTGGGCCACGTAGTATAAGTGCTCATACGAACGCCCAGTTTAAGAGCAGTCAAATTGAGGTTGAATAATATAGTTATCTAGAATATTAAATGCCACTAAACCTAAAAACCAAGCATTACCAAAACCCCTATATGCATATAGGAAAAACAAAAATCTAAAGGATCTCATAGTTAGATCACGTATGCCAACTAAGCCTGGTTCAACCCAAACCCAGTCGTCCATCACTGGGTTACCTAAAGTAATGGGCAATTTTAAGTGCCTTTCCTGCACAGCGTGTGAATTTGCGATTGAAACAAAACAACTTTCGTTCAATAACCTTAACATACCTCTCACGAGCTTCACAAACTGTAAAACTACCAACGTTGTCTATCTACTATTGTGCCCTTGCAATCAAGGCTACGTAGGTGAGACAGCACGCATGCTGTCCACTAGATTGACAGAACACAGGTCAGCTATACGCACCCAAAATATTCAAGCCCCTTTGGTTCGACACTATATGGAAGCCAACCATACTGCCGATCAAATACGTTGGCTTATTCTGGAAAAAATCAGAATTAATTCAAGCACAATGAGTACCAATATACGCAAAAGCAGAGAAGTCTATTGGATTTTTTATCTCAACACATACCTTAATGGTATGAATAACGAAATTCCCTGGGAACAAGCTATTAAACATAACTGTGGCTGACTTGAGAGCCTACTCAAATTCTGCATCTTATCCACTCTAAATTGAGTCAGCCGCTTTTGTCTTGTATATAATTTTTAACCATGACTTATTATAATATTTCACGGATCTGCACAAATGTAGTCATTTATATAGCAATTTCACAACCCTGAGGCATCCCACCATTAGCTATCTTCGTTAGTTATCCCTTACAAGATGGCCGCCCCTTTTTCCTTTGGCTCCGCGACCACTGCTTACGATAGTCCATGTTTCTATCTTTAGCCTACCGAAAGCTCCATTACCGTTGGCCCCGTACCTCTACACATCCTCTATTTAAACATAGCTTTGGTTCATGCTTCTACCCCTCCCGCTCGGGTTCCTAGGAGTACGCGAGGTGACTATCCGTTGAAACGATTTGAGGAAACATATGGACGACAAGATTTCTGTTTGGGTTTCTCCTGTATTCAAGTAAGCAGATTATACAACACCCGTAGCACCATATCACCCTTACGTACAGTTTCAATAAAGTATGTGCATCTAATTTACCGCTTTCCATCCCGCATTTTAGATATATTCCCTTAACTGAACACGGTTAAGCTATTACTCCTTTCCAATCGAGGCTACCCTGGATTACAATCGAGGTAAGCCGACATGGATCCACTACAACACCTTTTGTAAATCAACCGTAATGCACGCTGGTCACAGTTTTTATAATACCCATCGTTCAAAGTAAATCTGTTTTTATTTCTAGATAACTATATTATTCAACCTCAATTTGACTGCTCTTAAACTGGGTGTTCGTATGAGCACTTATACTACGTGGCCCAAACGTCTTACTGACAAGTGACGACCAGCACACGTGAAAACAGGTCGGTCTCATACCTTTTCCAATCAGGCCTTGCTTGCAAATAGAGACCTCACAGTTTATTCATTGTATATTCCCTCGTTCTGAATTTTTTCTATCTGTGAAATAATCATCTGTATATATATATATGGTTACAGAGCCCATTTAAAGCTATCTACACCCGCCAGTGATTCCGTCGCTTCATCAACTAGACTTGTGATATACCACTATTCAACAGGTACAACTATAATCTGGCCAGTTCAGTGTATTCCTGCACTCTATTTTCTCTAGCCCTCCTTCTACCTGCTTGATTCCATTTGGCATGCGACGCCATCCCCCCCTTTTTTCACATCCATCCACTTACTCTTTTTTCATATCCATCCACTTACCTTTTATTTCATCTGTTCCCCTTTGGAAAGGCCATAAGCTACACTTGTATGTCCTTTCTTCTTTTTTAGTTAGAATAACAATGGTATTTGATACGAATCCACTTTTGGTGATGGTTTTTAAGGTGCTAAAACATTTAGTTCATGTTAAGAAATTGTAAGATTTGAAAAGCTGATTAGTGATTTTAAACGTTTTTATTTAAAATGCCACATACGTTATGTTCTGTATGGGCCTCAAACAGTCGTGTTCTTGATTTTGTCCGTTGATCGATTTAGCATGCTCTTGATAGCTTTTTGTATCTCATTTAGGCACTGGTGAACATACTGTATGGCCCCCTGACGAAGGCACATGCCGAAACGCGCGTAGGATTGTGGAAATATCCTAAGGCCATATCATTGACACATTTGACAAATTGTGTAAAATATTGCAAACATTGTTATTTACACTGTGTCTTTTCTGCATTGTTTATTTTTCAGAGATTATTCATGTCATCTATGGTTTAATACCATTTTGTATATAGCAATGAAACAACCGTGATTATTTTCATATATATATGTAAGACTAAAAAATGAACTTTTTTCTTCATTCAAAACTATTAAAGAATTGTTATAAAAATAGCTTTTATGATTAGTCATGCTTTCAAGAGTTATGCTGGCTATGTTTGCTGTAATTAGGACATAATTACTGTTTCCTAAATCTTTGCTCTTTCCATATAACATTGTTAGATCTGGGGTTGGACGGAACAGCTTTCAAACAGACATATCGCTAACAGTATTGATAGAGGGGGCTTTTATTCCACCCCTCTCAAAAATTGACTTTCTTCCACCAGCCTCTTCCAGCCTCTGGCTTGAGATTTTGTCAAGCACACCTTGGGTCAGCCCAGTGGATTATTCATCACTAGGCTACTGCTATTGGTTGTTTGAGTGTATCCTTCCGTCTTTAGTTGAATTCTTGCATCGAACTGCATAAGCAGTTACTTTACAAATATAGTCCTGGCTCTCCTCCCTCCCCTGGTGGATGGCTCCCTCCTGTGTATCTCACTCTAATGCGCTAACTTTTCATCTCGCTCTAATGTGCTAACTTTTCATGTATTTCCACATTAAACCCACACCTGTTGGTTTTGTCAATGCTTGTTAGTGTAAAACATTTGGTTCTTGGGCATTAGGATGTTTACGTTATGAAGGTAGTATGCATGATCTCACACTGACTTTATATGTTGCATTGAGAGCTGCATTTGCTTCATTGTGTCTGGACATTTGGAGAAGGAAGTACTGATGCCATCATATTAGCTCTCATTGCAGTAAATGTAGCCACAGGGTACTAAAACCTGGGCGGTGAGGGATATATAAAGTAACCCCTGTATGGGGTGTAAAGGCAGGGATCATTTACATTCAAGGACCAATGGTACACTTAGCTGAATGCCTCTATTCGGCAAAAGGGAGCCAATACCTCCCCGGCAAACTCTTACTAATTACGCAAACATAATGCAGAGTTATTACTGAACAGTATAACCCTTGTAACTATTGGTTATATACTGAAAATTCAGTATTAGAAGTCAGCTGTGACAGAGAGTAAGACATTATTTATATGAAGATGCAGCAATTTGAAAAAACAGCCCATTCGCCACATGTTGGCAATGTTGAACAGGTGTTCTTTTCCCTCACCATTTCCACATGCTAATGAAGCAGCAGCTCTTTCAGGAGTAGCCCCACCTACCACCTGGTGTAACCCCACCTACCATCAGGCATGAGCTACAGACAATTACACAATATGAGTTACCACGTTTATATGTTTAGTAGCACATGGCTGACATTTCTTTTAACAGCTACTATACATACCTTTAGTTGGACTGTATTAGAATATGTGTATAGAACTGCTGTGCTTTAAACGTTACACACAGTGGAACAGAGGCAAAGAGAGATAACTCAAAAGTAGAATATGGCCACATAGGGAAACAACATTAGTACCCAAGCCGGGTGGTTGACTGGTTGATCATATTTAATATGCACACTCTTATGCTAAAGGTCTCTTTGGGGGGGGTCTATATATTACCTTGGTACAGATGAGTCTTTCAACTCTTTTTAGGTCTCGCCTACAGACAGCTTATGCTGTCTGTTGTTGAAGGCGTTTTGTCTCCGTTACATTAAAAAATGTTTAAATAGTGGATTTTGAGAAAGATTTTTGCTTATCATTAGTTAGATTTCTTGTCAATCTCATACACTTGCTTCTTATTTGATTTTGGATATCTTGTATCCTTCCACTGCTTACATTCGAGGAACTACTTTTTTCTTCCCCCGTTGGCACTCCAGGGGAGTTCATGTATTTTCTTGCTCCTTCATGTAACGCTTCCTTCCTTAAACCGTCTCAGCTCTCTGTGTGGTTCACCTCTTTTCCTCCCAGCCATTATGTCACTACTCTTGCCCCTCTCCATCTGTTTTTAATTTTTTTTAACCCTGCTGCATCTCCATTAATCCCCTGCCCCCTCCCCACTGCTCCTGCTGCTTACAAACATTGAATTGCAGCCTACACCCGCACCTTCCCATTGTTTTATTTCTCAATAGGATTGGCAAAAACCAATGGCTAAGCTAATTGTTTTGCATTGGCAAAGACAAATGGCAAAAACCATTGGCTTTGCTAATAATAATAATAATAATAATAATTACATTTTATAAAGCGCCTGGTTATACTAGGCCAGTGTGTCCCCGCGCTGCGGTGCAAACTGCCCTCTGCCGCTAAGACCTATCCTAAAACGAGCGACTATGCAACAGGAAAGAGATAAGTCTTCACTTTTTTCCGGAAAGTAGCCTCCGAACCCTCCAGCCGGAGGCTCAGGGGGAGTTTGTTCCATTGCTGTGTGGCCACAAAGCGGAATGAACGGCCCCCCATCCGTGCTCGCTTAATGGGAGGCACACACACCAGACCCGTCCCGCTTGATCTAAGTTGCCGGATCGGTTAATATAGGGTAAGTAGATCAAACAAATAAGAGGGGCCCGTCCTTTGGATAATCCGGTGGCAGATGCACATCACCTTGAACCGAACTCTCTCCCTAATCGGCAGCCAGTGGAGGGAGACCTGCGCCCTCTTAGCAGAGGCTCTCCTTGGGATCATAAGAACCAGGCGCGCAGCTGCGTTCTGGATGCCTTGGAGTCTTTGCACGCATTTAGCGGTAGCACCTAGGTACAGTAAATTCCCGTAATCAAGGCGCGATGTCACCAGGGCCTGTACCATGGTCTTCCTGGCTGCTGTTGGCAGCACATCCAAGGTATTCGGAAGGCCCCGCGGGACTCCAAAACAAACGCCTGGCACCCGCCTGGTATGATGCTCAAAAGAGAGCTTGGTATCCATCCATACCCCAAGGTTCTTAGCCTGAGTGCAGGGCGTGGGGGTAGGCCCCAGACTCTGGGACCACCACGCCGATGACCACACTGATGGAGCTTTCCCAAACACAAGCACCTCGGTCTTATTGCCATTCAACTTCAGGCAGTTGTTGGCCATCCACAGTGCAAGTTCTTGCATGCACACCACGAAGTTGGAGGCTGCCGTGTCCTGTGTCTGTGTAAGGGAAACCACTAGTTGAGTGTCATCGGCGTAGGACACAACCATGACTCCAAATTTTTCTGCAATCTCAGCTACAGGAGTAACATAGAGATTGAACAGGGTAGGGCTCAGGGCAGATCCCTGAGGCACCCCCTGTTTGAGTTTGACAACTTTGGAATAAAGAGAGCCCTGCGACACCTGAAAACTACGCTCCGACAGGAAAGATTCCAGCCAGCGCATCGCGCTGCCAGACACCCCACCTGTCCTCAAACAACGCAGCAGAGTATGGTGGGCAACAGTGTCAAAGACGGCACTTAAATCCAGCAGAATTAAGGCCGCAGTCTGTCCTGCATCGACATATTTTCTGATGGTTTCCGTGGAGAGTAGCAGAGCTGATTCCGTAGAGTGGAGGGACCGAAAACCCGACTGAGTAGGAGATTGTGTTTCCCAATGTGCGCTGTGAGTTGCGTGTTTACCACCTTCTCCGCCACTTTAGCAAAGTAGGGAAACAAGAAGATAGGACGCAAATTATCCAGTTGATCTGGGCTAATGTGCGGTTTCTTAGGTAGTGGAAGGACCACCGCTTCCTTCCATCTTGCTGGCACCGTGCCTGACATAAAGGATAGCTCCAGGAGGTGTCTAATACAAGGCTCCAGAGTTACAATACTCCCTCTAAGAAATTTAGGGGAGGCAGGGTCCCTGGGGGAGCCTGACTTAACACTAATACAAATTTTTATTAAGGTCTCAGGGGGGAGGGAACCATGAATTCATCCATGCAGCCTATTCCTGGAGCGGGTCCAACTTCTCCGGAATTCTAATGGCATGCTCGAGCAGCAGCTGGGAAAGTGGAGTAGATCTTCTCCACTTTATCTGCAAAAGAGATCCGCCACACGATTGCATGCCTTCTCCGAACTAACCACTGGTGCAGCCGTATTTGCTAGGGTGGATATTTCTTTGTGGTTCTTAAACAATTCCTTCACTGAATTCTCAGCCACCTCTATTCTATCCTGATAGTAGGATGCCTTAGCCCTTCTGATCAGCCCATGCTAGAGCCAGAATGTGAGACAAGCACAACTCTTGTGGTAGCGTGTTGCAAAACTGTGGGTCCCGTGAGGTAAAAGCCCCTTCTGCTCTAGAAATGACTGTGAAACAAGTGAAGCATGGAAGGGCAAGATCTTTGCCTGCAATCCAAGTAGGGGAATATGCATGAATTTCCCTTGAAAGGTAGCCAAGTGCTAGATTACTGAGACATCTGATGTGACCCAGATTGAAAAGAATTCTCTCCTGCCTGGGATCTCATTACTAGGATCCGCTAGCTGTTATAATGCTATGGTGACAGGTTTCATGCCTGACGATGTAGTCATTGTTCTCCATCTCCTCTCAGTAGGTGGTCTATATTTAAACGTGGCTGAGGCGCGGACGCACCACTGGTACGTCTATGCCAATATGGGACTAGAGGCCAGGAAGGCTGCATCTGTTATCTCAGGTAGGCTCTCCTATTCTGCTGCACAATTGCGTACTTTGCAACCCCTCTCCTCTGAAGCTTATCCCCGCTTCTAAGGCCTGTAACTACTAGAATGTACCCTTACTGTAATGTTATGACCATCCTTCCACACTGTGAAGCTGTTTCTATTTGTGCAGCCCTATCTGTGCATGTGAAGGCCAGTTCCACTCAGGACTCTAGCGGCTTCAAGTTTTAACCTTAACTGCCAGTCACTAGTGAAGCATCACTGGGACTTTTTCTATTTTCTCACAGATTATGGGCCAGATGCGGTTTTACCCACTGAGACTTGGCTAAACTCTGCCTCAGGGCCTGATGTGATTATAGCCTTGCCCCCTTCTTACCGGATCCTGAGAATGGATCGTGAAAACAAAAAATGCAGTGGGATTGCTATTATTTTCAAAGAACAACATGGGTGCAAAATTGATAAACTGGTAATCCCTTAGTGTAAAGCTCTGGTTTTCTCACTATTACTAGCCTATAATTGCACCTTATCTGGAGCCCTTATATATCGTCCACTTGACAAAGCGGTTAACTGGAGCTCGTGTGAAGCTCTTGCATCACACATTTTTAAATGTGCCAATTTCACTATTTTGGGCGACCTCAATATCGATTTAGATGATGTGGCTTGTAATACGGTTGCATCTGTGATGGAGGATTTTGCTGCGTTGGACAGTCAACTTATCACAAAGTTTCCCACCCACATAACTGGTCATTTGTTAGATCCTATCTTCTTGAATCTTAATAATATTTAGACTAACCAGCCCCTTCTCCTGCCGTGGTCTGACCACTTCGCATTCACTTTCCTTCTTCCTGCTTGTTCAGGGGTCCATACTGGAGACAGCCAGATGAGTTCCACTGGCAGGGATTGGTCAAAGCTGGATTTTTCATTACATGAATCTCATCGTCTTATACTGAACCACCCTGTGGAGGTTGACTTCTATAGTGTTGACACATGAATCAGATCTTACTTGGTGCAGGAAACATCATAAAATCCTCCTCCAGGTCCCATGGTACAATGATGCGCTGCATCAATTGAAAAAAAACTGTGCAAAGACAGGGAAAGAACATGGTGTAAAACCTACAATATTGAGGATAAACAAAAATGTAGGATGGCCATAAAGGACTATCAAAAAAAGTGTAGCACTGGTAGAGCTAACTACTTTTTGAATGAAATTGCTGTGGCAAATAACTGCCCTAAAACTCTTTTCAGGGTAGTAGTAAGGAATATGTCTGATCAGGATTACACGGCCCCCACTACTCCACTTTTACAATTCAAATGTGATGAAATTGCTGATTTCTTCTTTAACCTCTTGAGTGCCCATGACGAGCTGGTCTCGTCATGGGCCGCGGTTGCGCTGTGCACATGACGAGACCAGCTCGTCATAAACCCCGCCCGCTAATGCAACGGCCGGCACAGGGCGGGGAAAGGGGCGGGCACTCAAGGGGTTAAGAAAATAGAAGATATTCAGAACACATTCTCTGATACATCCACAGCTTGTTCTTATGAACAGCTTTCGTGCTTGTCTGGTGCCTTGAACACTTTTACTCTATTAGAGGTGTGTTAAGTCATCTCTTTGCTCCCTGCAACTAGGTGTGGCTGTCCCCTTGACTCTTGCCCCCCTTTGGCACTGGGTAAGTTGGCCATGCCAATTTTGGAACAACTCACCCAGCTTCTGAATGTCTCTTTGACGGGCAGCAGAGTGGAAAAGGGCACTAGTCGCAACTTTACGCAAAAAGTCCAATCTTGACCCTCTTTTATGATCAAACTATAGGCCTATTTCACTCTTGCCTACCCTAGCAAAGGTGTTGGAAAAACATGTCAATCGGCTACTTACTTCTGATACTGAGCTAGATGGGATATTGCACCCATCGCACTCAAACTTCAGGGCTGGCTACAGCACTGAATATGCCCTCTTTGGTGTCATGGAATATCTCTGAGGCCAATTTGATTCAGGCAGTTCGCCGGCACAGATTCTTCTGTCTCAGTGCCGCATTTGGCACAGTGAATCATTCCACTCTGCGTTGCAGACTGGAAAGCATGGGGCACTACCTTGTCGTGGCTAAGATCTTTCCTGTTTAATAGTACATTTCAGGTACATTCACATCAATACAGGTCCGAATCACATCTAGCCTCGGAGGTACCTCAGGGTTCCACCCTTACCACACGTTTGTTCAATCTATATGTAAGGCCTCTTGCTGACATTGTGGAGTCCCATGGTCTTACAATTTTTTCGTACGCTGATGACACGCAAATTGTGGTATCCATATCCACCAAGGATAACCGAAATGCTGAAGCCCCTAATACCTGCCTTGCCTAAGTTTCAGCCTGTATGAACATCAATTCGCTGAAACTTAATTGGTACAAGACAGAGGTTTTGCTAGTGAGAAACCACCCCCATTTTTGGGGTCCTCATCTTTGGCCATCTACCATGGGAATTATCCCCTCCCCAGTTCAGGTGGTAAAAAGTTTGGGAATATGGCTAGATGTCAAGCTGTCCATGAGTCACCAGCTAAATAAAGTGGCTGGTTCGTGTTTCGGTATCCTCAAAAGGCTAAAGAAGATCTTGGCATGTCTTCTGATCCCTGCCCAATGAACAGTAGTACATGGCCCTGGTGATTTCCAGGCAGGACTACAGCAGTGTCTCATAGCTGTGTTTTGCAAAACTTAGCTCTAATGGCTCCAAATTGTTCAAATCGTGGCAGGCCGTTTACTTCTTCATCTACCCAGACTCACCTCCACAGCCAGTTTGCTTCACACTGTGCACTGGTTGCCTACTGAGCAGCGCGTCCAATTTAAGACATTCACAAGTGCCTTGCTAATACAGGGCCATTGTATCTGAGACCATTGGTGTCTGGATACTTTCCAAACTGTGCTCTTCGATCAAGCCATCAGAACCTGGCAATGATTCATAGGATTAGGAAGTTTAGACAGGGTTTCTGGGCATTTGCGTAACTCGGCCTTAAACTTTGGAATGACTTGCCACATTCACTGAGAGTCTGCAAATCGCTCACAGTTTTCAGAAGCAGTTTAAGACTTTGCTGTTTCCATCTTTATAATGTAATGTAACTGGTTGATTGCCCTTGTTTTAGTGAGGAGGCTAGCTCTAGGAAACCTTGTCTAGGTATCCATGCGCTTTACAAGTCGCTAATAATAACAATAATACCACATCACGTATTTTGCCAGCACTTCTCTGCTATGAGAGATAGTAAGCAGTGTATTCACAATTTTCTCGGAGCACACGTCACCAAAATACTCAAGAACATTCTTTACAGAATAATACAAATGGATACATTTATTTTCTTCTTCTTGTTTAATTTCATAAATCTTCCAATTCCTTGTGCCACCGCGTTTCGTCGTCAACGGCATTACGCCTACGACTTTCTCAAGGCTGGAAGTAACATAGAATGCAATTTTGTAATGATAAATAAAATACACTTTTCATAAGATCGAGAAAACCCAAAATATTTACACCAGTGCAAAGGGCTAGTTAAATGAACTGATTTGTGACAGTATAATGTATACAAAGTAACATTTAAGAAATAATTAGAGAATAAGTAGAGAAATGACTGGTTAAATACATTCGCATCCAATTCAAATTATGAAAATGAATATCAGCCTCCTTAATATATGGCATTTCTTATTATAGTGATATCGTGATACTCAAAGTACAACCCTGAGATTCCATAATGTGCATATTATGAGTATATAACCCTTGTGTCATTAGATCACAATATCAAAAGTCAGAAAGTACCTTTAAGATCCTATTCAAAGCTGAATCTGTAAAGATCAAAGATAAAATTGCTTAATGGATAAGGCAATGATCTTTCATGGTGTCTGTTTTGATCACGAATGACCATACTTTCCAAGATAAATCTTACCTTGATTAAGGTAATTTGTAGTAGTATAGATTATCTACAAAATGAATTTTAAATATCCAAAATACGAATCCTTGTCTTAGGTCACAGTTTGTGGACATATTTTTACAACCGATAGATACTAATTAAGCAATTTTATCTTTGATCTTTGCAGATGCTAATGTATTTAACCAGTCATTTCTCTACTTATTCTCTAATTATTTCTTAAATGTTACTTTGTATACTTTATACTGTCACAAATCAGTTCATTTGACTAGCCCTTTGCACTGGGTGTAAATATTTTGGGTCGATCTTATGAAAAGTGTATTTTATTTATCATTACAAAATTGCATTCTATGTTACTTCCAGCCTTGAGAAAGTCGTAGGCTTAATGCCGTTGACGACGAAACGCGCTGGCACAAGGAATTGGAAGATTTATGAAATTAAACAAGAAGAAGAATAAGAAAATAAATGTATCCATTTGTATTATTCTGTAAAGAATGTTCTTGATTATTTTGGTGACGTGTGCTCCGAAAAAATTGTGAATGTTGTAATCAATCTTATGATTGAGCCTTGGAGAGATTAGGGTGTTTTCTCTCCCTTTTCTGGATGCACCATATTATTTTGTCTCTTAACTAATTTCTAGTGTGAATACTATATGTGCGCTTTTTATACCTCTTACACCCCAGCTACTTTGATTCTAATAAGCAGTGTATGACAGAGATGCAAGTTATAGTTAGTTCACTAAACTGTAATAGGCAAATTCCAGTTTTTGTTTTCTTATGCTAGCACATGTCCTATATATAGGATAGGAACAGAGGGAGGCCAACAGCCTATTGATATATATACTAAAATTTGCCTATTATAGTTTAATGACCTAATTATAACTATATAGCAAACGTAGCCGAGAAGCAGTGGACATAATAGTGGGGAAAGAGGACAAATCAGGATTATTTAGAATAGGGAGAGGTGTTTTCTGAGATGGGCCATGGCTTATTTAGAAATTCAAGACTCATTAACAATGGTGGATGAGGTGATTCTTGAAGATAGGAGCACTGAGGTAATTTATGTAGCGGAGAAAGGGAAGATCAGCCTGATCTGTGGCAAGGTTTTGATCCATAGTCCCAGTGCAGGCATAGCCTTTCGGGCAGTCTGGCATGGTCAGATGTGCCACCTTGAAAGAGACAGTTTGTGGGTATTTTTCATTTTGTTTTGGTTCTGTGGTTCATGAAGGCGCCTTTTAATCTGGCCCAACTGGCAGTGCCATACTGGCGAAAAGACTAATCTAAAACTTCATAGCCCTGGCACACAACTTGAAAATGTGGTAATGTCCCCTCACAAGATGGTGTGTGTTACAGCGAATTAGTGTGGAGCATTAGCAGCCATTGCCTTGAATGTGAGGCAAATGTTTTGAAGGTGGTGCAGACTTCTATGGGTGGCAAGTAGAGTTTCTTCATAGACAAAGTTGTATATCTTCATTATTTGGTGCCTTGTATGAATAATGAAGGGGTATGGAGGACAAAATTGACTGGAGATAGTCAAGTGGATGTTGTGATTGATAGTGAAAATCAAAGCTTGGACAGTGCCTCCAAGTCAGCATCTTTGAAATAGGGTATACTTTTCTGCCGCAGTGAGAATTGACACAAGTCATTTTTCAATATCTCGCAATAAGGTTATTAGAGGAGAATTCGATGTAGCACAAGGCTAACTCTAAAAGTAGCAAATGTGACCATAGATCAGGCAAGTGGGGCGAGAATTCAAACTTTGCATAGTATGCTAAAAGTCCCTGTGCTGGCTCAGAACCAAGACTTGTTTTCTTAGCAAAATTTGCAAACAGTGATCATTAATTCTTAATACGTCATTCCATAGAAATAAGCAATACGTCTCATCTGAATGTTTAGATTTTGGTTTTAAACATTACCTATTTATTTAGATGGTGAATTTGGATATATTTGTAGTTCATTTTGTGTACACTATATAGGCAATTTCCTGCTTTTTTATCAATATAAAGACGGTGAAACATTAAAAACTAAATCAGAATGTCTCCTTATAACATAAACATTCTTGTCCTCATTAAAAAAAAAAAAAAAAAATGTAAGCCACATGTTAATTAACTTCTAGCAGGGCAGTATGTTACACTTCTCCTTTTCATTCAAAAAATATTCTGACTCTTGCATCTGCAACTTTCTGCAGGTCTGAAGAAACGTGTGTAAGCTAATGTATTTGCAAACAAATAACCAGTTGCCTATTTCTGATTCTGCATACATCTGCATAGTAGAGTTTGCATTACAAGGGATAGTACATTCAAAGCAAGTTTTATATTTCATTATGTTTTTCTTTTCACTTTAAAGTGTTACCTATAATAGATGTATTGTTCGTACACATCCACTAGAAAAGTGAAGGGATTTAGAAAAGAATTGAAAAAAACTATATCTCAGGGAATCAATGTAATACCAGATCTGATGAAAGAGGGAAATTAACTTACACTTGGTTCTAAGTGTCTACTTAATTATGAACGTGTGGATGATCTCACAGCATTGTTAGCTCAAGGAATTAATGCATCTACTCTAGCAATACGTGCTTGATGTCATAGTCACAGGTTCCAATCCTGGAAAGCTCGCTCAGCCTTTAATCCTTACTACGGGGCTGATTACAATGGCAGGGAGACTGTCACCGACAGGCTGTCGGTGGCGGTCTCCCCGCCATCGTAACTAACTTTACTGCTCGCCACATTATGATGGCGGGCTGATGTGTGGCGGTCTTAAAGACCAACTGCCACACATCCGACGGGCTCCTTGAGCCCACCGGTGCGGCGGAGGGGCCCGTAGTCCCTACAATGCTGCCGGTGCCTACCAGGCACCGCCGTAGGGATTATGATGTCCCTTTCCGCCAGCCGTTTCATTGAAGGTTACCAGCCATGAAAAGGCTGGCAGAAAGGGACATGGTGCCTGCCACATAGTGCTGGGAATATGTAACATGTCCCGTTTTTTCATTGCGGTGGGTGCTGCAGCACCTGCCACAATGTAAAATGTATACATTGCGACCACCGTGGTGGCAGTCACATTGTAATGCCTACTCTGGGACTGCCAACAGCACGTCGGGCGGTCCCAGTCCCCGATACACCGTAATCAGCCCCTACATCGATAAAGTACAATTGAGTTGGATTGCAATGAACCAGTTACTCAGTCTAATGTGGTTAACATTTGCTTTACAGATATGCATATTACATTTGCATAGGATTTCCTTGGTGGCCTCTCTAACACCTCTTTGGGAACGGTCATTATCAGAGGTACCGCACATTAAGGCAACATAGTTGCTCACATAGAGTACAGAAGCAACATACCAGATGACACCTGGATCTTGTACATATAGCCCTATTGCATTGGGATATAGGCAGGAAACTTTAGCTGTGACCCCTAAACCTCTTGTGCCAATCATCCCTGTTGGCATGAACTAAGCTCAAAAGTACATCTGCGCTATGCATAATGTGGCCAGTAGTATAATGCACGTTTACCCTTTCACACTTGGTGAGTCAGGTATAAATTGTGCATGGTTATGATAAATGCTTTTATAATATACTTGAAAAGATGTTTGACAACACAGGAGCAGTGATGCGATCACTGCAGATCTTGTATGTGTGAGAGTCACAGAAGCGAATTCATATTGGCGTAGTGGGGAATAGTGGCTTTTGTATTTATGGTGCTGCAAGATGCCACCATGTAACAAAATTCACTGTCAATATGTAAGTCAGAATTTTAAAACTATTTTACACACAGTATAAAATAGGTTGCCACAAAATCATATAGGCCTATATGTACTAACACATTTTTCCATGGACACAGAATGGGAAAAACCCTTCAATACATCAAACCCTTAATGTTTAAGATAAAAGTGCTTTCAAGGTATGTATTTTATTAATAAATAGGCTGTACCTAGTGCAAATATTTGTATGTGTCCATTAAAAGTACGCTTTCCAGAACTCAGTGTAAAACGCCCTTACATTACCTTTCAAAGTCACCATAAAAATCCAAGTGACTTATTCCACTATGCCTATACTGGCTCCCTAGCAGCCTTTGCATTTGGTGATTAATCAAATGCACACATTTCCGTTTCTTTCAGGAAGCCAGTGCCCTGGTGAGCTGGCCTGTGTCTTCCTTAGCTCTCTATCCCAGCACAGAAAACACCCAAACCCTCTCCAACCCGCCTTCCCTTCTTTTTCACCCGGAGGTAACTCAATGTCTGCATTAACTGCTAAGGGATTGTTGTTTTTTAATAAAAAGTATACAAACTGGGCATGTTGGTCCCCTCACTTCGACCTCTGTTCAAATGTCCGTTCAGGTGAGTTGAAGGGGATAGTAGCAGGGAGAGGACCAGCAGGATCTCATTCAGACCCAGCGCCTTGTTCTGGGAGAAAGAGGAAGAGTGAGATCTATGCCTAGCATCAAAGAGATTGCCCAGGGGAGAGGGTGCTATGTGGGAGTTAATTTATTTGTTTAAACATGGACAGAGACAGGTTCCTCAAAGTGGTGCCATGATGAAGGCGGGGGGACATTGGATATCATTTTTAAAAGGACCATCACTGCCAATAATACAGCAAGAGCAGTGGCACTATGGTCAGAGTATGAGGGGCAATGCCACTCAAATGATGTCTGTTTTATTAGCAAAAATGAAACCGGGCCCATTTTTCTTGCTTGAATTGTAGTCCAGGTCACCCTTGCGGCACAGGCGAGGCCCAAGTAACTGGTGAAATGTGGGGCTGTTTCCCTCTTTTTATAGCACAAAGTAGTTGATAGCCTGCTTTGGGTTTCAGGCTTAAAAGTGATAGTCCATCTTTTTGTTAACATAAAAGAGTAGATAACCTGCTTTGTGCCTCAGGTATTTGCAGGGGCGGTGGGTGAGATTTTAAAGTGGTGGGGCGCAAACGAATTAGCATACAGCACCGTAGCGAGCGAGCGCAGCGAGCGAGCCCGAACCCCAAAAGGGGGGTTTGGGGGGATAACCCCCCCCAAGAAAATTTTGAAAAAAAAGAAGAAAAATCGTGCATTTTCAAGCAAATTTGAGAAAGCAGGAAGGTTAATAAAGCAATTGTGAAAGTGCAGTTATTACATTAATAGATGGCATAACATAGGTAGCTGCTTATTCAGTATTACCACAGAGCTTCATACATTCTGTCCTATTATGCTCAGGTGCTGAATTCAGACTATAAGACTCATGGAAATCTCAGCTCTAAGAGTAGAAGAAGTTGCACAGCAGTGTAATGGTTGCCAGGCTCGTTCCGCAGGAGCGTCAGGAACTTGAAGAAAAGTCCACAGTCTTCCCCTACGGCCTTCCGACTCTATTAGACTCTAGAGTAACGAATGGCACGCAAGGGGAAAACAGGGAAACAAAACAAGGAAAGGCGGGGGAAGAAAAACAGTCTTACAACATACTGAATAAGACTCTAGAGTAACGAATGGCAAGCAAGGGGAAAACAGGGAAACAAAACAAGGAAAGGCGGGGGAAGAAAAACAGTCTTACAATATACTGAATATAAAAGAGGCAGCGCAATGCGCTGTTACCGTGATTCTGGTTGAGCTGAACTTTGTACACACACTTCACATAGGTCCACGCAAGTACCCCAAATATAAATGGTATAAAGCAGTGTTTCCCAAACTGTGGTCACATTCCCAGGGGGGTCCTCAGGCAGTAATTTTAAAAGCACAAAAATGTTCCTTGTAGAATCAGCAGTTTTCCAGCAACAATAAAAGTGTCAAGATTACGTCGGTGATTAATGTACCTGCTGGAGAGAGATGAGAGTTGTGTCAAGTGGCAGCTTTGACTTATCTAATGTAGCACAGAGGGTTAATATGCCTACTGCAAAGAACGTGTACCATGCATTTTGAAAAACATTTTTTATGTGCCTAGGTTAGTGGGTTACTGCTTTAGTCACAGATTCTTTTGTTACTGTGCAGTTCATAAGTGACAACCGTAATCTAGCACAGTGACCTATAAACTGTCATCAAAGAGCTGCTTGCAAGCTGCATGATACAAGTTAGAAACATATGTTTGTTTCAAGTCTTTCATTATCCTAATCCTGCTAAAAAGGTTTATTTGGGTGGAAATACATTTTTATTGTTAAAGTCAATGCTAACCACTGTTATGTTCTGAATCCTGAGTTTGTGCTTCTCCAGACCAAGCACTCTTTAAAAATGCCTACCAGTATGAATAACATGTGAATCCTACACCCTGTAGTCGCATTTGCCTTATGTAACATTTTCTATACACTGATTTACACGTATGAATCATTGTCTCCATGGGGCAGATTTGCAAGAAAATTGACTGTGTGTCGCAAGCCATTTGGCTGCGCCGCACTGAGTCACTTTCGAAGCACAGGGATGCGACATATTTACAACAATATGTTGCATCTCTGTGCTTCCCCCTGTGCTGGCGCACAAACTGCTGCCATACGCCTGCACAGGCACATTTGCACCATGGTGCAAGGATGCCTGTGTCGTGGGGAGATTGTTTATGTGCAGGAAGTAACCCTTCCTGCATGTAAACAATCAGAAATGGTGTTTTTCAACTTCTAAGTGTGCTGCATTAGCACACATAGAACTTGCAAAACGTCATTGTTTTACTGATTGTTTATGTGCAGGAAGGGCACAGGGGAAGGGTCTGCACGGGGGAGGGGCAGGGCAGAGAGCAGCCTGCATGCAGGAGCACAGTGCAGAGAGCATCCTGCAGCAGCAGCAGCACAAGGCACAGATCAGCTTGCAGCAGCACTGGGGCAGGGAGCCGCCTCCTGCATGCAGGGAAGGGGCAGACAGCACGGAGACAGCCCCAGGTGAGTGTCACAGCGGGGCGCACAAGGGCAGAGCCTACAACAGCACTGGGGTAGAGGACTGGGTGCAGCATGCATCTGCACAAGCCCACCCCCAGGTCGGTGCCACAGGGGAGATGAGCCAGATCACAGCACGGCAGAGAGCATCACACAGCAGTAGGGGATATGTGAGAGGGGTAGTAACGCGCTTCAACGCCTCCTCAGGGGTAAGAGCTATATAAATGCAATTACAATGCAGTAGCCATCCGACAGCCTGCATGAGTGGAGGGTAGATATCAGGGTTCAGCAGTTCAAAACAGAACGGGCTGCACAGGGGAGAGGCTGCATGCAACAGCACCGTGCAGACAGCGGGTTTCAACAAAAATACTAAGCAGAGGTGCATCAGTGCTGTGTCAGACAGCAACCTGCTGCAGCCCAGGGGGCAGAGAGAAGCGGGCACTGCAGCAGTACAGTGGCACCCACAGCAGGGCATTAAGAGTGATCTGCGTGAGGAGCTTATCCATTCTGGGACTTGTGGTCCTCATATAATGGGATCCACTCCACAAACTGCAAAAGATATAGAACTACTGGACTTGATGCGCTACTGATGCAAGCAACTGGTGAACTCAAGAATCCTTATGACATGGGTGGAGCATTTCAAGGACAGGGACTTGCAGTAAGAGGCGACGAGCAACCTCCTGTACCAGAGGTGCAGCTCCGAGTGAGTGTCTCAGAACAAGGGCAGATGACACAAGGCGGCAGCACACGAGCAGATAAGGGATTCAGCAGCACAAGTGAAGCCTCGGGTGAGTGTTGGGAGCAGCAGGTGCAGGACAGGTACTACAAGCAGAAGCTTGCAGGATAGCACTCTTGTAGCAGCACAGAGGCAGATAACAGTGTGCTGTAGTAGAAAAGGGCAGAGAGCAGCACACAGGAGCAGCATTGAGCTCAGTGCGTGTGTGGCATGCATCATGTGAGAGAGGTCAAACAGCCAGAGAAGGGCCCACAGGGGTTTAATAGCATTCAGCAGAGATATTGAGACAGAGGGAAGCAACTAGGGTGGCCACATCTCTCCAGCTCATTCAGTCCTGGACTTTTCACATTCAAATCGTTGCTATAATTTGTTTTACATGAATAAGTACAGTGGAACTTGAAGCAATGAAAGACTACAACACCCAGAATGCATTAGGGTTGTCACATTAACGCCTAGGAATGGAGTTAGGGTATGTGATAAACAGGTGGCCCCTGGTACTGGGAGAGCAACATGGGGGGATGAATATCCCGCACAAAGGAAGGCAGAAAGCAGCCTGCAGAGGGAGAGAGTAGAAAGGCAGAGAGCAATCTGTAACAGCAGAGGGAGAGATTCTGAGGCCACATAGTGTAGCCTGCAGCAGAACCTGGGTTAGACAGCAGCCTGCTCCAGGTATCCTGCAGAAACAGGGGCGGCAGTGGTGGAACAAGGCACTTTGGATCACCACAGAGGACAGAGAGCAGTTTATAGAAGCACCAGGGACAGAGGGCAGTTTATAGAAGCACTGGGGACAGAGAGCAGTTAATGGAAGCACCCTGGATAGAGAGCAGTTTGTTGAAGCACTGGGGACAGAGAGCAGTTTATAGAAGCACCGGCGACAGAGAGCACTTTGTAGAACCACTGGTGACAGAGAGCAGTTTATGGAAGCACCAGGGATAGAGAGCAATTTATAGAAGCACCGGGGATAGAGCGCAGTTTGTGGAAGCACCGGGGGCAGAGGGCAGTTTATGGAAGGACCGGGGACAGAGAGCAGTTTATAGAAACACTGGGGACAGACAGCAGTTTATGGCAGCACCGGAGACAGCAGTTTATGGCAGCACCGGGGTCATCAGAGGAGTTTATATAAGCATCGGGGACAGAGGGCAGTTTATGGAAGCTCCGGGGATAGAGAGCAGTTTGTAGAAGCACCGTCCGGGGGCAGAGGGCAGTTTATCGAAGGACCGGGGACAGAGAGCAGTTTATAGAAACACCGCGGACAGAGAGCAGTTTATGGCAGCACCGGAGACAGAGAGCAGTTTACAGAAGCACTGGGGACAACTTGTGCGTGACTTGCACACTCACACATGAAGTTCCTTGTTTGAACAGAGAGGTCATTGGGTTCCTGCCAGTCGCTGATGCAAGAAACACGGCTGTTGGTGCAGCACTCGAACCCTGCTGCAGCTCCACTTCGACGGCTGCCCATGTTCTAAAGAAAACTTACCCTGTGTCCTTGCTGGCACATAGGGTGAAACGCTGAAAAGCAGTCGGAAACATCAGACTGGCACGTCCCCATACCTGCCGTACCTGAATCCACACGCCAGCCAGCACCAGTGCACCACTCCACACACCACGACGAGCGAGGTCCACGAGGCGAGTCCGCGACGCGAGTGAACGACCGTTACCGAACCGGATACGACACTGCAGCGCCGCGCGCCGCAAATGGCCAATCGCTGTGCTGCGCGGTGACCGGCCAATCCTGGCGCTACATGCAGCGCCAGGATTGGCTTGGAGGGCACACTAACTGCTCGCCCTGTCGCCGCCAGCATAAACCTTAACCTGCACCCTCCCCCCCCCCCCCTACTAGCTAATGGGGCCCTGGCTGGCTTTAATGTGCGCATGCTCGGGCAAGTTGCTGCCCGAAGCATACATGCGGGAAGAGGAAGACTCACACAGTGTCATGTGTCAATCACGTCACCAGCCCGGCAGCCCGCCCCCCCGCGCACTCCCGATTCAGTCGGGTGCTGCCCGGCGGCGCCGGATAAATATCGACCGTGCTAAGTAGGTAAATACTGTAAATGTAAAAACATTTATTTTACTTATTTTTCCATACGGCAGTCGCGGGTCTGGGGCTGGTGGGGCTACGCCCCTACGCCCCAATGGACGCACCGCGGCTGGGTATTTGAGTGATGGCCGCAGAGGAGACAGCCTGCTTCGCAAAGTTTTAGGTATCATTTGTTCTGCATGTGCAGTGGCATCTGGGCCCCGAGGTGAGAAGGGCAACTAAACCCAAATTATGACAGTTTTACTGTCCTTCCTTGCTTGCATTAGGGCCTGGTTCACCTTTGCTGTCCCGTGTTGCATTAGGGTCTGGTTCACCTTTGCTTTCCCGTGTTGCATTATGGCCTGGTTCACCTTTGCTGTCCAGTATTGCATTAGGGCCTGGTTCACCTTTGCTGTCCCATGTTGCATTATGGCCTGGTTCACCTTTGCTGTCCCGTGTTGCATTATGGCTTGGTTCACCTTCGCTGCCCCGTGTTGCATTATGGCCTGGTTCACCTTTGCTGTCACATGTTGCATTATGGCCTGGTTCACCTTTGCTGTCCCGTGTTGCATTATGGCTTGGTTCACCTTCGCTGCCCCGTGTTGCATTATGGCCTGGTTCACCTTTGCTGCCCCGTGTTGCATTATGGCCTGGTTCACCTTTGCTGTCCCGTGTTGCATTATGGCCTGGTTCACCTTTGCTGCCCCGTGTTGCATTATGGCCTGGTTCACCTTTGCTGTCCCGTGTTGCATTCGGGCCTGGTTCACCTTTGCTGTCCCGTGTTGCATTATGGCTTGGTTCACCTTTGCTGTCCCGTGTTGCATTAGGGCCTGGTTCACCTTTGCTTTCCCGTGTTGCATTATGGCCTGGTTCACCTTTGCTGTCCCGTGTTGCATTAGGGCTTGGTTTACCTTTGCTGTCCCTTGTTGCATGATGGCCTGGTTCACCTTTGCTGTCCCGTGTTGCATTATGGCTTGGTTCACCTTTGCTGCCCCGTGTTGCATTATGGCCTGGTTCACCTTTGCTGTCCCGTGTTGCATTATGGCTTGGTTCACCTTTGCTGTCCCGTGTTGCATTATGGCCTGGTTCACCTTTGCTGTCCCGTGTTGCATTCGGGCCTGGTTCACTTTTGCTGCCCCGTGTTGCATTATGGCCTGGTTCACCTTTGCTGTCCCGTGTTGCATTATGGCTTGGTTCACCTTTGCTGTCCCGTGTTGCATTATGGCCTGGCTCACCTTTGCTGCCCCGTGTTGCATTATGGCCTGGTTCACCTTTGCTGTCCCGTGTTGCATTCTGGTCTTGTTCACCTTTGCTGTCCCGTGTTGCATTATGGCTTGGTTCACCTTTGCTGTCCCCTGTTGCATTAGGGCCTGGTTCACCTTTGCTGCCCCTTGTTGCATGATGGCCTGGTTCACCTTTGCTGTCCCGTGTTGCATTATGCTTGGTTCACCTTTGCTGTCCCCTGTTGCATTAGGGCCTGGTTCACCTTTGCTGCCCCGTGTTGATTTAGGCCATGAAAAAATGTTCAGAGGGAGGGAAAGGACACACCTTGCTTGGGCCTCAGAGAGAAGGAAGAGAGGGGAATGCAGTAAGGGGATTTTGTTTTTAACTTCAGAATAGATTCCCCTGAAATAACCTCCTATGCTGAGATCTGCCACTCCTGGCGATAGGCTTGATTTCAAAATATCATGGGGCTCAGAGCAAAACCATTTTAAAACCTCTGTTCTATTGCATTGGTTCCAGGAACAGAACAATGAGTTCACACTCTTGACAAAATACAGTTTTGTTTACTGGAGCTCTCCTCATACACTGAAATGCACATTTACACTTCAGTAATTTGAAAGATATGAAAGATAGGGATGTAACCCTACTGTCGCAGCTGTCCCTTACCTTATGAATCGACGCCATGATAGTTTCTGTTTGCAATGGTTGGATTACCTGCGTGTTTCTAAATTGTGGTTTGCGTGCAGATGGCATATTTACTCGATGTATATATTTTTTTTCCTCAGAGAGAATTTACCACAGACTGTGAGCTGAAGGAACGGATGGAGGAAAACAAATACAACACATACGCCTCCTACAAATGGAGGCACAAGCAAAGGCAAATGTTTGTAGCCTTAAATGGGAAGGGAAAACCCAAGCGAGGACAGAAAACAAAACGGAAAAACACCTCCGCTCATTTTCTTCCGATGCAGATCGACAGACGTTTATACTAGATGAAGGAACTGTGTGTGGGGCCGCAGGGGAACTGCAGGGTCTTTTGCCAAGAGAAGCTGTTGATCTGCTCCCGGAGCCGCCATACAGTGAACTGCAAAGGAACAGTGCATACAACTGACTGACTGTCTGTTTGAACTCACGGTCGGCACAGGAGCAAATCTGACTTCGCTCTGTGTCCTCCAATAATGCAGACCGGGGGTGCGGCGACTGAGATGGAAGGTGTTCGCAACGTGAACGACTATTATTTTTGTATCCTGTGCAGGAATGTAGGGGGCGCGAGAGACAAACTTCAGAAGAATCTTTGGGGAAGTTATTTATGGAATACTAACTCATATCAAAGCCCTCAACTGCTCTTTCAGGCCCCAGTGATCCAGGGAACAGACAGACACGCAAGCATGTACTGGAAGCGCTTGGATCGTGTGGCGCAATAAGGGAGTTTCTGGCATGGCATTGTGGGAGAATGGATGGGATTATGCAACATAAACACATTTAAAGCTGTTCTAACAAAACAAATTGTATGGTATGCCTGTGTATTCTCTTTTCGTGCCTTTCTTTTTTAAATTATTTATTTAATAGGATGTTAAATATCTTTCTTCTTGTTTTAAGCTGTGCCTTCGCTGCCTATATTTCATGTTCCTAGCCCTCTGAATATCAATTAGACATTTTATTACCAGCTGCATAAATTGTTTGGAATACAACTTCTAAAATTAGCTCCTTATCTTGAAATGCGAAACTAACAGAGTGAATGGTGTAGTAACATGCTCTATGCAAACTCAGACAGTTTGCCTCGTCTGTTGTTCTTCCATGTTGGTTTACACTTGTGCAAAGCAAGCAGGGCAGCGTGTCCATGGTGACAATTGCACGCGACAAGGCCCTAATAGAAGCTGCCGGAGGGTTACGCTTTATCATCGCAACACCGGTTTCGACTTCCCCAAGAGAGACACTGTAGGAACCTAGATGTGATTGTTCGTCTTGGTATGGTATTATGAAATAGAAAATATTCATTCATATATTTATATAATGTGCATGTCTTCATTGAGAATATATCAGCCTGTATATCCTCGGTTATTTTCCAGTGTGACACATGCAATCTTAAAGCTCCTCCTTTTTTAAGGGATAGGCTAAAATAATCTTGTCTGATGCAACTTATAGGTCTATCATGTAAGATTTTGACTCTTCATCAAATGGTGGACATGTAGGTGATGTCAAGCCACGTGTTCAGAGAGTACCAAAGCAGTGTAATGGCCTTAATTGTAATGGTGGAGAATGCATTCTGTTATTTCCACAATAAGTTATGTGGCTTGACCAAAGATGTATAAATACTATATTACATGGCTATACCAAAGACATTCATTCTGTCTGTTCCATCATCAAAAGGGTCTATCATTACTCCTATGGTGAAAGATATTGTGATATCCTGTGCTTTCTTTCACGCCATGTGAGCCAGCATTCAGTACGTTCATTGACATATGTCAGGGGTTTAGCTATTATTAATGCAGCAGCCTCAGTGGTACCAGAGCAATTGGGGTGATGGGCCCATTGCACAACAATAAAGCCTGTATCTTACTATTCAACTCGAAGAGCAGAGGCAGCATTTTCTCCACTTTAAGGCCCATGGCACACTTCTTGCTATTCCACTGACATATTTATTGCTACATACACATAGGGAAGGAACGGAAAGCCATTCAAATACTCCTATTTTGTTAGCTACATGATCAAAAGTTACCTTCTACTTTAAACAAAAAGTATCAACTACCAAAACATGGTGCAGTATTACTAAGAAATACATACACCTTGCAAAGTATGTGTTATGCTGAATGTTTAAAGACCTTGTAATAAATTGTACTTTATTTTTTTAACCCTTTCAGAGGCTCGGCCTACCTGTACTTTACATTGTTTTGTTAGAGCAGATAATCAGAAACAGCTATTACGTCGAACACTTCTACCACAACCTTCAAATTATAGTCCGCTGAAAAACACACATTCCTTCTTTGCAGTGTTTTAACAAGAAAAAAAATAGTGTAATAATATGTTGGTTCTAAATACTTTCACTGATAACTGAGATTATATTGATGCTGCAGTTTTATCTTCATGATATTGCCTGTTATAAGAAAAGAATAAAAGTATTTTTATTTTTATTGTTTGGAAACTGTATTTTGGTACAAAGAAGAGAGACTTACTAATGTGTTGTTTTACAAAAAAATGTAACTTCTAAAATGCTGGTGTTTTGTGGTCTTATAAGTTATTTGAGTCAAATGCTTTGCCGGCACTTCCAATGTTAATCTGTTATTTAAATATTAGCTGTATAAAATAAGCTTTCCCAAAAAGTATAACATGGTCAGATTGTTTCTTTTGTGTTCTCAAATAAAGTTGACTGTTAAAAAAAAGAAAGCTAGACCAGAGAATCTGGTTTGCAGCCAATTTACATTTTGTATTAGGCTGCCTTGTATACAGTTATAAAAAGGAAAAAATAATTTCTGTTCTTGAATATTGAATATGGCTATAACAAAAACATTTTACACATATCCGTTTAAAACATCCTAATATATTGTACCTCTTCTAGACACAAATTGAAGACTGAAAAACGTAGCCGGGACCACCCACAATAAAAATAACTCTGTTTAGTTACTCTGTTCCAGTAAAGAAGGGCCACTCTCATCTATGGTACAAATTAGATTCTCATTGCGCATAATCCCTTTGGCAATGTAAATGACTACATATAAACAGTCCTAATTAAAGTATTGCAAACATTAAAGCAGGTTGGAGTGCAGCATGTTGATTCGATCAAAACAAAAGGCCCAAACAGTTCGAATGTTTGAATTTTTGCAATGATGAAACTGGGGCTGTTTCTGTCATTTCGAATTATGTTTGAGGTGAAATCAACATGGTGAAAAGTGTGTAAGCAGGTGCCGCTTGTGTCAGAACATAATTATATAAATGTTAAATGAAACATCCTGAGACTCCTGTACATCACCATTGTTCTAAATTAGTTTATAAGTAACGCAAATATACTCGTGTTGGAAGATGTAGGTAACGTACCTGTTATTTGCTTAAAGCCGCCCGTGTGTTGACTCTGTGTTGTTTTATTTTTTTTTTTTTAAAAAAAAACATAAATCACTGTTTAGCCTCTGTAATTATTTGTGCTCTCGGAATAATCTTCTCAACCTTTTAAACTTTTTAAACCATTCTGCTTACTTGCACATTAAAACGGAAATACATCGGAACGCTTTGTTCCTGACTTTGGCTGCTATCTTCTAATTATTGCTATTTGCACATCACCTCTTCATTATGGCGCTCCCATAACTTCACTTTACTCCTCCAGAGCCACGTGCTCCGCCCTCTTGCACCTCCCAGCCTTCCCCGGCCTCTATTTTAACAGCCGGAGGCAAGCGCGCAGCATGCGCGCGCAGCGGGCGCACCAGAGGCAAGCCCGTCCGCGCCCAGCACCCAGCAGGGTCTGCTCATTAGCTGCTCCTACTCCCAATTTCTTAAAATATTCAGCTGACGATCTGTGGTCCCTGCGAGGCTTGATCTCGCCTCTCTGTGTTGTAGCCAAATTTCAATCAGGTAGGTTTGTTTGCCCTAATTGTCATCTTGCTTGGGGTCGGGGCTCTAGAGCACATTGAAAGCCCTTTGACCTCCCCTGCCCAAAGGAGAAGTCACTACCAGGAGCAGGCAATTCCCTCAATTTCTGGAGCCTTAATTGTCGTTCGCTCCCGAAAAATAGGGCTCACATTCATGACTTTTTACAGTCAAAAAAACCCGATGCCTTATTTATTACTGAAACTTGGCTTCATGCCAGCTCTGGTCCAGATATTGCTTGCGCTCTTCCCCCCGGTTATGTCATTGTTAGGCATGACAGAAGCACGGAAAGGGGCGGCGGGATAGGTATCATTTTTAAATCAAAGTATTCCTGTAAGTTTGAACCCCAATCCCTCTTAGGCTGTGAGTCCGCCTTGTTCAAACTCACCATTTCATCCGAAATGACTATATCTGGAATGCTCATTTATCGCCCCCCTGGCTACGCGAAACATTGGTCCTCCTCTTTACCAGATCTAATCGCTCCTTTTATTCTACAAGCAGCTAATTTTATGATTCTGGGCGATCTAAACCTTCATCTGGAGGACCCTGTGAGCTTGGATAGCTCTATCTTTTTAGCTGACTTAGAAGCCATGGGCTTGACTCTTCATAACAAGGGATAAACACATCTGGCAGGGCATCTACTGAACCCTATCTTTTCGAACCTCTCTTTAACCTGCAATCAGCCTGCTCTTCCCTTAGTTTGGTCAGATCATTTTGCGGTCCACTTCCAACTCACTGTTCCCAGTTTCCCTTTATCTCTGCCCACTTATAGCACTGGCACTAAGAGACCTTGGCACAAGTTAAATTTAAATCAATTAAATAGCCTTCTTGAAGTAAACCCTCCGAATCTGGAACTCTCACTTAATTCTCTAAATTCAGCTGTGTTTGAGTGGTTGTTTTCATCAATCAATCTTTGCTTGCCTTTTACACCGAAAACCTCCTCCTCCCACCGCATTCCAGTTCTGTGGTTTAACGACGATTTAAAGAGTCTGAAAACTAAATGTAAATCCTTGGAAAGAAAATGGCGCAAATCTTACGCTTACAGGTGCAAAATTGACTATAAGGCAGCTCTTCACATTTATCACTCTGCTTGTAAAGCAGCAAGGGTGACATACGTCTCTACTATTATTAATAACTCATTGAATCATTCTCAAGTTCTGTTTTCAATGGTGAAAAGATTGGCTGGTGCTAATACTCTTCCCTTACCTCCTGCTCTTGATTCCACCAAATGTAACAACGTGGCCAATTTCTTCATCAATAAGGTGAAGACGATCCACAATAACCTAACTTCCACTGCCCCCAATGTTTCAAATAAGTCCTGCTCAGATACTATATCTGTGGATCCTCTCCCTGATGTAGAAAACATTTCACAATGGCCCCTCCTCGGTGAGATATCTTTTGAGAACTGCTTAACTAGGGTAAAATCAGGTTCCCCTTCGGATCCCCTACATCTAACATTCTACAACAACTCTCCCCCATTGCGCTAGAAACTTGTAGAGGGCTCCTGAATTCTTCTCTACGTGAGTCCTCCGTTCCATCCAACTGGAAACATGCGATGGTGGTTCCTTTGTTGAAAAAGCCCCAGGCCGACCCTTCAATCTTAGCTAACCACCGCCAAATTTCGCTTCTGCCAGTGTTTTCCAAAATTTTGGAAAAACACGTTAATTTCCATCTAACCACTCACATTGAAAATTCTGGATTTTTACACCCTTCTCAGTCAGGTTTCTGAACATATTTTTCAACTGAAACTACACTTTTAGGAGTTACTGAACCACTACGCTCTCGCCTTGATCAAGGTGAGACTATGGCACTCATCTTATTGGATTTGAGTGCAGCATTTGACACTGTGTCTCACCCTATCTTGTTGAAATCTCTTCAATTAGCAGGTGTAGAAGGTCCAGCCTTGCTGTGGCTGTCCTCTTTCCTTAGTGATCGTACATTTCAGGTTTTTTCCTCTGGCTCTTCATCCACTTCCCGTTCATCGACATTTGGAGTCCCCCAGGGCTCTATCTTGAGCCCTATGCTTTTTAACATCTACGTTCGACCCCTTGCTACCATCGTTGAGGACGCTGGCCTTACGTTATACTCCTATGCCGATGATACCCAAATCATCTTCTCTCTATCTTCTTCCAAAGACACTCCTGTATCCTCTTTACAGAGCGGCCTACGCCGAGTCTCGGAATGGGTGAATGCCAACTGCCTGAAATTAAATGGGGATAAAACAGAGGTCATTATCTTGGGCAAAGATAAACATCTCTGGAATCCCTCGCACTGGCCTCTAGAAATGGGTCCGTTCCCTCAGCCAGTTGCTCAAGCTCGAAATTTGGGGTTCATCATTGACAACCAACTCTCCATGCGGCAACAAGCAGTTAATACCGCTGGTTCCTGTTTTTCCATACTGAGATGGCTGCGGAAGATACTTTGGATGCTCCCTCTTTCTACACAGAGAACCGTAGTCCAGTCCCTCATCATCTCTCGTCTGGACTACGGGAATGTACTTTACTTGGGAAGCAACAAGGAACTTCTGAACAAGCTCCAGGTTGTACAAAATTCTGCGGCGCGCCTTCTTTGTCATGTTCCTAGAAGAACTTCCATCACTCCTTTTCTCTACAACCTCCATTG
Organism: Triturus cristatus; assembly: GCF_964204655.1. Classification (NCBI taxonomy): domain Eukaryota; kingdom Metazoa; phylum Chordata; class Amphibia; order Caudata; family Salamandridae; genus Triturus; species Triturus cristatus. The sequence goes on from NC_140581.1 coordinate 321,130,054, forward strand.
GCTCCGTATTGGCAATCGAATTAAATTTAAGACCCTCTGCTTCATTTTTAAAATAAAGCAAAGTGAAGCACCAACGTATTTACAGAAACGTATTTGTCCCTACACGCCGTTTCGCGCCTTACGTTCTGCCACACTAGGAAATATGGCACTTCCTAGATTTGAACTGACCAGAATGGGTGGACGCACCTTCTCATTCCTTGGACCCAGACTCTGGAATTCACTTCCTAATTGCTTGAAACAGGAATCCTACTACCTTAAATTTCGACGTGACCTCAAGACCTGGCTCTTTACTCAGTAATAGGCTCAGTTACCTAGTCTAGTTTTGTCTTTTAGACTCATTGCGCCGGGAAACCCTGAATAGGGTAGCTGTGCGTCCAATAAATTTAATAATAATAATAATAATAATAATGTACTAGAATTAGTGATGCACTTGACAGCAGTGTTTAATGCAATATATTGCTGTCTTTTTAAAGCAGGTTTTGTATATTCTTTAGTTTTGAGTTTATCAAGCTGGATGTGCATGTTTATTCAAGTATTTATTGAATAGTTTTGTTTTACAGCATAAACACCTTGAGCAGTTTCCACATGGGGATACCACTATAACCGTTTTTGAGTTGCCTAGTATTCTCGCAGCCATTCACACATGTAATTTCTATATGAACACTGGTAAGTTGAGAAGTCAATTGAACACAATAGAGTGGCAGAGGGCTAATAATGACTGGTATAACACTTTTGTTCCAATATTCCAATGCTTGTCTTTCTGATTCTCCCTGTTCAATTTAGAATGGTGGCAGAATGATCTAATAGCATTATGACCCTTCTGCCTTGGGCTGTGCGAGTTATTAAAGGCCATCTTAATCTTCATGGCATACGTATTACAGTGCTGCTGTCAAGTATTATTTGGCAATTGCTTGATTGAAAGCCTTCGAGGATCTCAAGACTAGCATCATGTGCTTGGAAATTATTTTTGCAAACAAGACACAGGTTTTTCAGAATTAGATCTAACATCATTCACACAGAGCTTAAAAGTTGAAAGTTATATGCATGGAGCCACAATCACATCATACCTTATGAACAATCACTTTTTGCACTTGCTGCTAGCTTAAAGTTACCAAATTAGCACTGGTAGAGTACATTCCAGTGTTCCAAATGTATAGCAAAAAGCCATTGGCCATTGACCACAGCTGCAGAGTAAACACAATTGGACACAAACTTGAGAACATTTGATAAACTAAATGCATCTTGATCAGATAGCAACATGCTAGATGATAATGGGATGCCCTTCACACCCTGTGCTTAAGTTGTAAAAAAATAAGTGCCAGGGCTCTCGTCAGAAGACCACTGCAGCTTGCACCACAGATTGCCCCTCCCATGCTACCAACGATAGTAACAACACAACTACTAACCATCACATTCCTACAAGTGTTACAATTCAGACGATTTCAAGCCCCCAAAGGAGCTACAATAATGGCTTGGGCGGCAGATCATTGCAATTTGTATGTATAGTGAATTAATAATTAACTGTTGTTGTGGTCACTTTTGAATTAGCCAGATAGCACCACCTTGTGGCAGACTGTCAAAAGCGAGGTGTACACAATTAAGCGCCGGTGCCGAGCACCTGAAACCAGTGGCTCAATTAAAGTGCTGTTCACACTTCAAATCTCTATCTTTAAGTGCTTCCCCTAACAAAGAGGATATTTAAAAGTACCAAAAATATACTCATTTACAGTTGCATGAAACAAACAACAAAATACTATAAATTGCTGCATTTATAGTGGGCCAGCAACAGAGAATATGATCAGTCTCTATTCTGTCATTTACCCTGGAGTTGAGCCCTAGATCAGCCTCTGCACCCAAATCCAACTTGCCATAATTCACTGTCAGCACTCCAAGCCTCTGTAGAATGCTGTCCTTTGTACTAACTCTGATATTCTTATATCACTACTGTGTTACTCCAGTAGCTCTTGTGGATCTTCTACTTAGTAGCCCATTTATCTTCCAGAGGATACTCATCAATAGTCATAAGCACTGAATTATCTCCGCCCATGTGCGAGAACCCGGAGCATATACAAAAAAATACATATATATGTGTATGTTTTAGAAAAGAAGTACATAGTACTAAATAAACACACACATATACATTTATAACATAAAATATATGCAGCCCCATACATATCCAATAGGCTAAGAAGCCAAAGTTACATGTATTTCTCTAGTATGAAAATAATACATATAATGTAAGAGAAGGACATGCACAATGATAGTATTCCGCAGTAACCTTTTATTTTCATAAAAGAAAACAGGTAATAGCAGGCAATTACCCGAAAAAAGGCTGCATAGATAAATAACATCCTTGTACAGAAAAGAAAACTGGCACCTCGCCTTTAAGGCCTCAGAGACCCTGAGCACCTTGCCTTTAGGGCCCCCAGAAGCCCTCTGCTCCCATCATGCACCACAGGTGACAGTTAGGTCAGTTCTTTTTTCCGGCTCCTTCTGTGAGGAGCCTGGAGCTTGAGCTTAACTGATTTTGATCTTTGTCAGTCAGAATTGATATTCATACTTCTTTATTCGATATTTCTTGCTACTGGTGGTATTTACTAGTCTTTTTCTGACAAATTGGTCATTCTTTTTAGTCAGAAATGCCACCTTTATTTTATAAATGTCCCTCCTGTGGGAAGAAGATGGCCAAATCTGATCCTCATTCGGTCTGCGTCGTGTGCCTACCTTCTTCTCACGACACAGAGACCTGCTACCATTGTCTTCAACTTTCAAGAAGAACATTGAAAGATAGAGAGAAGATCAGACTTCTAGGCTTGATGGAGAGAGGTAAACATCATAAAAGCGTCCCAGAGAGTCAGCATACTTCTAGAGGGCCCTCCTCTCCGAGAAAACGGCGAAGATCTACATCACCAGAATATAGAAGTAAGAAAAAACATCACAGCGCGTCGTCGAGACCAACTGCACAAGTGAAATCGACGTCAATGACAAGATCGCCGTCGAGAAGTAAGTCGACGTCTAGACCAACAACGCAAATAAAAGATCGATGACGAAGACACGATCTCCGTCAAGAAGCAAGTCGACGTCCAGACCAATGACGCAAGTGAGATCGACGTCGAAGACAAGATTACCGTCGACGTCGAGACATGCTTCGGACTCGAAGCATGATAGACCTCAGTCGACGCCGAAGCATCCGTCAACATCAATTCAGAGGTCAACGTCGAGATCTCCGCCTCCTTCTCTAAGATCGATGTCGAGACACTCCAGATCACCCTCATGGACCCATCAGCGGTCTACGTCGAGGGCACGGTCGACGTCGAAGAAGCCGCATGAACACCAGCTGTCAACGCCGAAGAGAACGACATCGAGGGCTTCGTCTCATAGATCTCCACCGCCAAGAGTGTCACTGCCACGGTCGTCGTCGATGGTGGCTCACTCCGGTTCGACGTTGAGGCGATCGACGTCGAGAGACAGGCTAGGTATTCCTGCTGAAGACGTAGAAAGACCGGCGTCGAGATCACGGCGCTCGACGTTGAGGGAATCTTCTTCCTCGTCTGGTATAACTATTATACAGGTTACACCGGAGGACTCTCCGATTAGTGGGAACAAGTCTCCTCCTATAAACATGTCACCAAGATGGTTGTAGGACATCAGGCACTGGAAGATCCAACCCAGACCTTCTAAGAGACCTCCTACCATGGAATGCCTACGGCCTCCCGCTGGTAGGTCTCCGAGGCGATCCAGATCTCCCTTAAGACGGCGCTTGCGCTCAACAGAGCGTGCAAGGTCCCGCAGATCGCATACACCGAGGAGAAGACGGAGGTCTCCTACAACGACCCTATCAACAAGGTCTTCGCCTATCTCGTCAACGCCACCATCCAGGGTTTCCCCAGTTGATGATCTTGGGACATTCAACGAGGTGCTCTGTAGAGGTGCCAGCAAGTTGAATATAACCATGGCGGTTCCTCAGGTGACTACTTCCATCATATTTGAAACTCTGCACCATCATGCTTCGGCGAAGCCCCTTCTTCCTTTGGTGCCAGGATTGTTGGAGCCTGCAATGACGTTTTTGACACCTGCCACAGTGGGCTCTGGTCCCGCACGAATTAAAAAAAAGTACAAGGCCCCACACCAATATCCTTTGTTTCTGCGGTCTGATCCGCCACCGGATTCCCTTATAGTTGCCGCTGCCAGAAAAGCTAATTTCAATACTTCTATGTCGTCTGCTTCTCCAGAGAAGGACAATAAAAACATGGATTCTTTGGGACGGAGAATGTGCAGTACTTCAGGACCTGTCATGACTGAAGTATGAGAATGAGTCTGTATGCCTGTTCTGTCTGAGTGTGAGCCATGATTGAGTGAGCTTGGGGGTTGTTGGTATTCGGAGTGCTTAGAGATTTCACCACATATTAATGTATACATTATTGAGTCCTCTCTTCTTTCTACATTGTATTAAAATGGATACATCTGTTTATGTGTTTAAAAAAATGAATAAATACGAAATATTGAATTTTATGAGAACAATTGAGAAATGAGATTTGTTGGGGATATTTATCCTGTGGGTCGAACTGCGACTCTTTGCGTTTTCGGATTGTTCTATTTTACACCCTCTTCATCATCTAGTTACCATGCAGATTTTGTTTTGTGAGTATACAGATTTCACAATAAGCCTTAAATGTTGTTACCATACTCTGACAACTTTGGAAATGCATTAATTATTTCACTCTCTGCATGACATATTTACATACATTCCTTAAACGTCTGCACATGTAACAATATAGGAATAGTCTCACACACACTCACACATTTATTTTCCCATTTTATTTACACTGCTAGTTTATTTTAATTTATTAGATAGGGGCTGCATCATTTATAACACTGTACAAACTAAAATAAAAGGAAATGATACAGGTTAAGCACTTGGAGCTAACAGCTCTTATGAAAATGCATACCTCTTAGGAGAATGAGGGAGGTAAACAGCTGTGCTCTCCTTCACTAAAATAACTAAAGTATGAGATTTTGGGAAACATACAAAAACTCAGGATCACCAGTTCAGTGAGGCCCTTTGGCCAGCTATTTGGGAAAGGCAGAGAACTGTTTCCTAGGGTGTGTGATTAGTCACAAAATAGCTGTGCTATGTTTGGATGTATTTCCATCTACCACAACATAAGATACGCCCCACACCAGTGGCAGTTCTTTATAAAATCATTCACTTGTTCTCTATTAACAAGTCTTGTGATATCCATTTTATCAAAACTTACCTGTCTGGTACACCTACACCATGAAGACAGAGTTAAATGCATATTTTTGTCCAAAACCCCAATGTTCAGGACTGAATAAAGTAAACTTTAAACCTAGCACATGCAATGTGAAATGAAAAAAAAACATCTTCAGGTTAATCTTCCTAAGGACGTGTTGGTTTATGAAAAGGTGCTGTCTAAAATTCACATTTTAAGAAGTTTCATGCAAAAACAAAATAACAAAAAGAGTTTTTGATGATTCTCTAAAAGACTTTTAGCAAGTTAAGATGGTTTTCCAAAACCCGAGACTGGATTGTGCAATAATACATAGGGTGTGAATTTAGAATAGCTTCAAGCCTCAAAAATAGTGTTACAGGTAAGTAGACTTAAAAGAAAAAGTTTTATGCAGAAAAAGAAAAACATCCTGGCAGCCTTCTGTCCTACATTTCAGGAGAAGTAAGGTCTGTGATCCACCACTGAATTATATAGAACAGGAACAAAAAGTCTTGAGATTGTTATTGTTCATAATGTTCACCCATCGCCAAAAATTAATCTGTGATAGGCCCAGGAAAACGCTTTCATGGCAATCCATTTTTCGAGATGTTCGTGTTCTGTAGACTTATTTCTCTTTAACCTATGTTAATTAAAAATATATTGAAAACAGCACCAGACACAATCTGCGACGACTGTATGGTGTACTGTACATGACTGAGGACGTCGGTGATGGCCAGACGGCATTGATGGTGACAGCATCGAGTTGCCCTACCTGTTTATGGTGCTCCGGAGGCTGGGCTTTGGACCTGGCTTCTGTAGCTGGGTGCGCCTCCTAAACGAACAACCAACAGCCCGAGTGCGGGTTAATGGGGCAGTGTCGAGGGCCTTCTCACTGCGGAGGGGTACCAGGCAGAGTTGCCCCCTGTCTCCCCACCTCTTTGATCTCGCGCTTGAGCCGCTGGCTCATTGGATCAGGAGAGACCCCACGATGTGGGGACTAGCGGCAGTAGAAGGGTGGGGAGACCGTATCTCCCTTTACTCCGATGATATCGTCCTGTACATGGCACGACCCTATCATTCGATAGCCCAAGTACTGCACATTTTTGAGCTGTTTGGCAGCTATTCGGGATATACCATATGTTGGACGAAGTCCGTGATTTTTCCACTGTCGTGGCCCCCCCCCACGGGTCCTGTCGTGGTCACCGAGGGGTTTAAATACTTAGGCGTATATGTCACGCATGACAAGAAAGAGTTCTTCGTTCGGAATCTTGAACCCCAACTGAACCGTCTGAGCGCCGATGTGAGCCACTGGCGCACCCTCCACTCTCTCTCATGGGTAGGGCGGCGCTGTTCAAAATGCTTACGTTGCCAAGACTCCTATATATCCTGCAGAACACAACCAACCCGGTTCCCCCAAGTGTTTTTAAATGTATATCGCAGTCGGTGCGGACCTTGCTGTGGGATGGGGGGTCTCCTAGGATTGCAATGCATAAGCTACATCGGGGAGTGTACGATGGTGGACTGGCGCTCCCGGATGTCACACTCTATTACTGGGCCTCGCAGCTCCAGGTAATCAACTATTGGGTGTACACCGATGGCAGCGAGCCTGCATACAGGGTTGATAGGATGGTCATGCCTGAGGGCAACTGTGAATCTCTTTTATATGCCCGGAAGCGTCAGGCAATGTGGCCTGAGCACACTAGGGTGGTCCTGTAGTGCTGGAGAGAGGCCAACAAACTCTTGGGCTGGGGGTGATAACAGGGAGATCGCCATTGTGGCTAGGTGAGCACCTGTGAGAGGTAACCACTTTGGCGGGCTTTAAAGGGTGGAGGCTGATCGGTATCGAGTACTTAAGAGATGTATGGAAAGGGGATTCCCCCCGCTCCTTCGAATATCTCCAAAAGGAATATGATTTACACCACTCACAAAGATACCAATACCTGCGACTTGTACATGCCTTACGATCCCACATGCAAAATGGCACCACTGTTCAGGAATACTCCCCACTGGAAGATAGGCTGCTGCTCGATCCTATAGCGGAAAAGCCCACGTCAACAATTTACCGCAAACTAATAAACAACATGCCTGACCCCCTGATCACTCTTAGGGCGACTTGGTCCAGGGATTTGTGAAGCCTCGACGACGAAGATTGGCAGGATGCACTGCAGAGTCCTAGAGAGATTGCCATCCGCTCTCGGTTCAGACTGGTGCAGTTAAAAATGCTCCATCGCACCTACTACCCCCGCACACATCTTTATGCATGGGTTAGGAGTCCTTTGGCGCTCTGCATCAGGGGTTGTGGGCAAGAGGGCAGCTTCAGTCATATCCTATGGGAGTGCCCGAAGATCACCACATATTGGTCGCGAGTCACTGACATTATGTCTAGGGTGGTCGGGGAGATGGTTCCAATGGAGCCAAAGTGGCTATTGTTGATGATCAAAGGGGACAATGACTGGTCCAGATACGTTGAGCTCTGGTTGGCCCTCACAGCGGGGGGGCGAAACGGAATATTGCTAGGGGGTGGGGGGGCGCAGGCACCCCCGAGATGGAAGGATTGGCAGCGCGAACTTGATTGGTGCCAAAGGGCCGAGGAAACACTATACAGAAGTAGGGAGTGCACGAAAAAGTGGAAGAAAGTATGGGCACCCTAGCGCAAGTACAGAGAGACTGGAGTATTCATGGAGGGGTAGGGAAATGATGTCATTGTTGTTCCCTATTGAAGATCACGATGTAAATTGTTTGCAAATGTGCCCCGATGTACGATACTGTAACTGTGTGATGGTGTATGGTCTCATGAGCATTGTTAATAAACAGAATTAAAAAAAAAAATATATATATTGAAAACAACAACTCTTTATATTGATAAGTGATTTGTATTTTTACACAATATTAAGTACAGAATACAACATATATTCTCTTATAAGTAACACAATAACTCCACATTTCAAAAAGCTAAAAATGTTGAAAGCATGAATTACAGTTTTGCAGCATAAATCCTTTTTTTGATTAATATGCTGTTTACTATTACACCAGCTAGTTGTTTGGTCTGGGATACTGTCTTCTTACCGTACCTTTCCTTTCTATTTTCCTTTTCTTTTTTGGGTGTCTTCGACTACCATTTGGTAAAAGGCCCATTCTCTATGACATCAGCCTCACTCACCACATTAGAACCCTGCCTTCAAATTATAAGGCAGTGTTGAAAACAAATCTAACATTTCTATCCATGGTAGTGTCACAGTTTCACATCACCAAAGCATCCATCTACCAGCCTACTTTCAAGAGTCAAAAATACAGGTTGAGAGGGCCCTATGCATTTCGGGTGTGTGGTAGGCACTCACATACTATCTACAGGAGGCAAAGACATTTGGAAAGGGACCCCACCTGTTTTTCTTCTTTGCAAGAACAAGTAAGGGCATAACAGCGATTAAAGGAACATCCCACGATGGATAATACAAACAATTCAGATATGCTACACAAAGGCTAGAAAAACACTACCAGCAGGACTAGAGCACACTCCATGGGGAAAAAGACGGCAGCTCTAGCTTTCCCGGCAAACATGCCAATTATTGAATCTGGTGGCAACATGGTCGTCCATGCATACCTTCACAAGACACTGCTGTGTAGACATTCAGATAAATAAGGAAGCACAGGTGGGACAGAAATTATTACAACACCTGTTTTCGAACTCAAGCAGTTTTCATACCATCCTCCTCAAGGAGGCAGACACTGCTACAGAATAAATATGCCTGTGGTGGAAGCGATTGACAACATATTTTCATATAGAAATACAATGAAATCTGTATATTGCTGTCCATCTGGACAAAATCATTTAATATGAACAAATTCAGAAGACATACAAGTGGGAACAAGTACAGTTTGTTTAAAAACAGAGAAAAGAAAACTCAGGCAGTTTTTTGAGGCGTGGCTAGAAAATACGACAATAAGGCCAACTTAAATTACATTAAAGTACTTAGGACAACATAGTTATAGATGTGTGTTCTCAAAGTACATGAGGTCGATGACGTTTCGATTCACATGTGACCCACCAAGTCCCCACACTAGGAAATGTAAAGGCACAATCGGGTAGAGGAAGAGTGACAAATGATTATACAGGGAGGTTACAAGACCACAAGTCAACAAAAAGGGAAAAAAGAATCTGAAGTTGGTGATGACGCACAGGAACTTTGGGAGCGCACATCTGACATTAGAGAGAGGATGGAAATACCACCATAAGGTGGTGGACAACTCTAAAAACAAGCATTTGCAATGCAATAGGTCTCGCATTTACGCTAGTTAAGTTATTGGCATTGTAAATAACAATGCTTTTTTTATGTTTTAAAAACCAAAACATAAACAAAAGGCATTGTCATTTACAATGCCAGTAGCTGAAACTAGCGTAAATGCGAGACCTATTGCATTGCAAATGCTTGTTTATGTTTATTGTGATTTTGTAAATGCCTATACATGTGGGTGAAGTGTTACATGTTATTTGTTGAAAAATGTCTGTACATGTATATGAGGTATGATTTGTTTAAGAACTAAAATTGGGGTCATCTATATGATGATACAGTTGTAAAATAGAATGTTCAAGAAAAACATCAAATCAAAATGAATAAAGTCTGCATGTTGTTTAGCTAGATGAGAAGTGAATTTATGGTGACTGTCTCTTATTTGGTGACTTAGGGTCACCAATACGGTGGAGTACCCTTTCCACCAGAAACTATAACAGGCTCAGAGTAACTCAAGAGCTCATCACCTGGACCACTGGATCAGCTCCACCATCGTTTTCCTTTACTCAGACAGCATCTGCAGTCTCCAGGGTGTAAGCTGCAGTGGGCAGGTGTAGGAGAGTAGGGTCTGCTATCCTATGGTCACCCCAAATTTTTGCTTGTTGCTTCACTGGTTTTTGACATATTGAGGCTGTGGGCCTGCCAATCAGACCCCCAGCCTGCTGTTCTCTCTACTAAATTTACACTATGCACCCTAGGTGCATAACCAATTGGAAGTGGATCACCCTGTGAGCCCCTGTACCAGTGTACACTAGGTACCCAGGGCATTGGTGTATCTAAGGCCTGCCAGGGGCTGAAGCATGTATTGTGCCACCCCTGGCCTGGCCTAACAAATTTGACACAACTGGCTGATCACTCAGCTGGGGTAAGTTGGTGTAACCACCTCTTACTTAGGTGTAGTATACCTATACCTAACCTTAAATGGGGCACATGTTAACCTATAAGTCACTCCTATGGCAGGCCTTAACAATCCTGAAGGCAGAGTGCTTGGTTCCATGTGAGATGGTGCTCTGGCATGAGCTGAGCCTGTCTGCAGTGGTCGGAACAACTTCCTTCTACTGTTTCCAGATATCGTCATACCATATACTCTTAAGTGCATTATGAACCTCGCGGTTAAATGCTATCTTTGGTTTGGCTTTATCAAAACATGTCGAGTAAGGTGTCATACGAATTGGAATACTAACCCCTCGCCAATTCCGGCGACGGGGTTAGCATTCCACCCTTCTAGAGGGACACGACATGTACAGTACCTGAAACCCGGGTAAAATCAGACATAGCCTCAGCTCCACAAAATGGATGCTGCCACCACAGACACAAGTCTGCCCTCCTGCTGCTGGGAGTCCTTCCAGCTTGGGAGGTGTGGACAAAGGGTTTCCTGCCAGGGGAGGTGCGTGCACCACCCCAGACAGGATTTTGTGTATTGGTCAGGTAGGGCTTGAAAGAAACCAGACATGCCTGTGGCTCACAAGGAGCCTCGGTGCATATGCCAGTTCAATCCGGTCCTGGGGCACACCAGTCCCGGGCCTGGGGCGAGCTGGACAAAGGATTGGGGGTGTAACCACCCCCCTTCCTGGTCCCACCCATAGGGAGGGACCTAGCAGGTAGTCCGGCCCCTAGAATCCGCTTAAAGGTAGGAGCTGTGTCCTAAGACTTCAGACATCCTGGAATCAACTTGAAACTAAGAAGAAGACGGGAACTTCGACATTCTGCTGCACAGAAGACTGAAGGAAATCTCCCCTGTGGTCAGGGAGTGACCACCTTGCTAACGCAAGCACCATCCAGCGAGTCAACGTCTGCTTTGCCGCCGCCTCCCGCCGGAGCCCGAGCCCAGAGACTGACAAGACCTGGACCTCCAGACCTCTCACCGCCCGATCCACAGTCCCTGAAAAGAGGAGACCCGTGGAGGCAACGAGACACGTGGAGCCAGCCATCTTGAAACGACCACGACAAGCTGCAAGTGCAACAACCGAGGCTCCCTCCAAGTTGTGCTTTGGGATCTGAGAAGCCCAACATGCACCAAAGGTGAGCCCTCCAGCATCTCCACGATCTGCGTGGGGCCCTTCTGCATTTTGCCACTCGACGCGCCTAACCGGTTGCTGGCCGCTGGCTAGTGGCCATCTTGGCGACGAACTTCAAGAACTACACCGCTGGTCTGGTTGCTCCAGACTGGCCCTTGCTCCCCTTCAAAGGAGCAGTCCCTCTGACCTTGCTGGTCAGAACCATCTGCTTATTTCGTTTTCCACAACAATTGCTTTTGCCAAGGCTTGTTTGCTTCGATCAAGTCGCCGACACCGCCGACAGCGAGAGCCTGTGTGGGACAGCTCGTGAACCGACTCCTGGACGTCGTCGACCTTCAGGGACCACGTGGCTGCAGAGACAAGCTACACCTTTCTTCCTGTTTGCACCCGACATCGCCTGGTACCCACCTGGTGCCGCGCTGGTCACTGGCTAGTGACTGTGAACACTGTCCCCTCTGCTTACAGGTCTTCTACAACTCTGATCCACTCGTGGATCCACCGCATCCCTTCCGGACCGACCGCCTGCAGCATCTTTGTCCACAGGCTCCATTGAACAGATAGAAGAAACCCGACGCACTTCGAGGCCTATGCACCCGCTTCCCGTGGGTGAGGTAAAGCTGGCACTCCGGTGCCCAAGTGTAGAGTATCATCTCTAGTGTCTGTGTTTCCAATCTTGAGTTCATAGTCCATCCGGAAGATCCTTTTTGCAGTAACTTTGTAACTTTTACGCACCCATTGAAAACCTATGGGAGCACGCGTGTGACTATTTGCTCTGCACACGCCACCCGTGGACCTCCTGGTCACTAACTGAAGTTAGCTCCTTGTAGGCCCAGCGATTCTAGAGGCCCTAGGCCTTTTCCCTTTTCTGTTCGTGGTACTTATACCACTATTTTAGTATATGGTTTGAGCGGCCACCAGGGCCTATCCATATAAAGTGCAACTTCTGTGTATTCTACTGTAATCTTGTTTGACGATTTGTGCTCCTGTGCTCATAAAGAGACTAGGGGTTACTTTGAGAAATAAATACATATATATTTTGAATATATATCTGTGTGGTGTCCTTTCATTGGTATAAAAGGGGGTTGCATTTGGTAAAACAGCTGGCTTAACACGCTTCACGAGTTTAGCCTCAAAGACTGCTTAGCCTACGCTACCACTAGGGCAGCTAGTCCGAAAAGGTTGACTTACAACCACACCATAAGGGTTGCTTGGCATGGTACAAAGTGGTCACTTTAACTAGTGAACATCATATACCAGGCCAACTTCTCACAGCAGGCCTCTTTGGAATCTTCACTTGCCGGCTCAATTTGTGGATGCTTCTGTCACTGCAGTCAGACAAGCAGTTCTCTTGGGAAGGACTCCATTCCATGCCTCATTGACTCCCAAGGAACTTTGCCAAAAGTATTTTGATGTGCACCGCCCTATACTATTTAAGTCCTGATTGACGTACACAGACCTACAGATGCCATCGCACCTAGCTGCCTACTTGGAGAAGCCATTCACTTATCCATTTGTGACTTTTGGCCAGACAAGTCCCTAGTGACAAGAACATTTGTAAAACAACGTTCAGCTGTATTAGCAATGAAAGTCATATGCTTCCTCCACTTAAACTTCCCCTGGAGGCCGCCTTGCCCAACGCATGAGCAGCGTGGGTAACTGCAGATTGCCTATCCAACCCAACTATCAATATCTTTTGTTGGCAGGTACTACAGATTCCCTGCTCATGTGCCAAAGCCATTACTATGTAGTGTCAGAACGGATATCCCTTCCTAGAGTTCTTTGCTTCTCGGCAAGCTGGCCTGTCCATTCTAAATGCTCACAGCAATGCAAACTGCTACGCCATGTCCCGGGTGCCCTTGTTGCATTGTACAGTGGAACTGACCCACCGGTCCCTATGCTGTACAACACTGAAATGAATCATTCCATGACGCACAGCTTCCATTCGTTTATCACGCAGTTACTGCACCCGGGGTAAGAGGAGGGTATCGCTTTAGAAGATAAAGAGTCTCCCATCAGAGGAGCATTAACAGCATCAAATCCAATAGGGGTATATATTCCAAGGCTGTCTAAACAATAGTGACAAGTTATAGTGAGGTAAAGTGCTCAGTGACTGTGGTAAAGTGAACGTATTATATACAGGTGAGAGGGTAAAATATTTACCAATGATCAGGACGGATATACAGATGAGAAAAAAAGGTCAGAACAAGATTAATTAGTGTCTCCGTTAGAAGGCGAATGTGTTCATTATTCAACACCATGAGACTTATTGTGGCTGAGCCAACGTGTTACGCCGACGTTTCGACCCTTAGAACAGCCTAATTGATAGATGTCTGAGCGGGTCTTCCCCAAGGCTAAAGGGCTGTAGACAGCCTGAAAATAGGGGAGATGATTTATCAGGGTTTGTGTTCCAAATTATATAATCACAAGCGTTGGTCTGCGTGATTGGCAAAAAGTGTCCGGGTTGAAATAATCACCCAAGCGGGGGGGGGGGGGGGGGGGGGGGGGAAATCCCTTTGGAGGAACCTCTTCAAATCAAGGCTGGTTGTGGCCTAAAGAAATGGGGAGGGGAGATGAGTGATCTACTTAAGAGACGAGACATCTGTCTAGCGCGTAGCAAATAACATTGCCAGCGGTCTTACCTGAAATGATTCAGGGAGCCGCAAGAAAAATCCAAGTGGGCATGTTAGTCATCAAATTACTATCCAAAATTCCCAGGATGCGGGCTGTCTTCATGAGTAAAGCAGACGCGGTTGTAGTGTCCTGCGAGACACGTTCTAGTGTCCAGCAGGAAGTTGCACTTCCAGCCACTCCCTTGAGGGCTGGTCACACTGCACCCAACACCCATCCATCACGGGCGTCACGAGTGACGTGGCCCCGTCAATAAAAGAGCCCGAGTGCACGTGCTCGTGGCCAGTTACTGCTATGTAGCTCCTGTTGTCTGTGTCTCTCATTTCCGTGATGTGGGCCTGAGGCCCGACACCACATTGGCGACGAGGCGGGTAGCTAACTCCGCATGCCCGCTGTTTCCTCGCCCCATGAGGAGGTGATGAGCCGCCGCCGTGACGGTGGTGTATGTCGAGCTCGGCATCGCGACGCGGTCCTGCCTTGAAGGAAGGTGGCGCTGGGACTGGCCGTCTCCCTCCCACATCGCCCGTCAACTGGAGGAGTGGATGAGCACCCCTGCAGCGGCAGCATGAACGCCAAGGAAAGCGTGAGTCTCCCCATCATGCCCGTGGTATGGCCGCCGCCACACTCAAGTAATCCCCGCCACAAGTTAGGAACTTTGCGATCCCCACTGCACAGCGCCCGGGAGCGGACCTGCCACCCCGTGCCGTTTGCGCTTCCTGCTTCCGCAGCTCAACAAAACAATAAGGAAAGGGAGGCGCCGCAGCGCCAATTGTGTGCACACCCCAGTTACTGCCCGCAGCCGCAGACAGCACGACAGCACCAGCGCAGGGCGCGATGAGGCTCGGCCTGCGAGTGTAACGTACGCGGCCTGCACCGGCCCCACAGCACACGAAGGCGCAACCATTTACGACGGCTGGCACCGAAAGGAGGGTGGCGAGTGCCCCCGAGCCCCTCCGGTTACGACACTCCAGCAAGCCCTCCAGCCTAGATGCACCGCTTCCAAGCAAGCATTCGAACCCTGGGAGTGCACCAACACCCCTCAATGCTCACAATGTGCCTGCCGCTGTATCCAGGAGCCGTCCCCACAAGCGCAAGGTCCTGAAACCTCAACGGGCAGCACTAAGATATAATTCGGATGCCCACAAGCTCCTTCTTACTGCACAGCCGAGGCACCAAGAAATCCCTGCACATGGACAGCTGCCCAGCATAGACGCGCCACAGAAAGAAGAAGCGTTAGCGTGGCGAGAGGCCCGGGGCTGGGTGTTGACGGCGCGCTCCACCGCCTGCACATAAGGAGGAGGCCTCGGCAGCCACTAACAGAACAAACCTGTACACAGCGCCACCTAGCGGCCGGCTGCCGCGGAGTGGAATCACTCGCTCCAAGGTAAAGGCACGGCTACAACGACGCTCCAGGGCACCAAGAAGCGAAACGGAGAGACACTACCCCCGGTAGAGACACGCCCAGCGCCTGAGTCACCCACGGTGGGCTGAGCTGGAACGCAGGCGGCAATTGCGGATACATCACTGCTGCAGAGACGGCAGGTCAGTGCAGGAAGGCATTATACAGGACTGCGTCTCAGGTGAAGGTAGTCATGATATTAAAGGAGTGACAGCGATCCCGCAACCTGCCCCACGGCAAGGCTCGGGTGACACGGTCCCCACATCTCCAGAACTGCTGATGCCGAGACTGTCCCCGCATCGCCCAGCCAATTGCCCGCAGACGAAAGGAGGTGCGGAGCACTGCACAGAGAGCGGTGCGTGCGGCGGATGCACCCTAGCACAGCACGGCATTGGGGATCAGCGTTAGGCCACGCCTCACATAACGGGACACCCATAATGCACTGCTACCACCCACCAGCGGATCGCACCGCACCCTCCCCCCACAGGACATGCTGGGCACCGCCTGTGCATGAGGCAACCCTGCAGCCAAAGCACTTGGCCTCGTAGCAGAGTGACAAGACCACCGTGAGCAAGAATCTCCTGTCTGGGGTCACACCCTGCCAAGCGAAGGAGGAGTCACCGCCACCCGGTGGCCAACAGTACACGCAGACCCACCTCTGCACACAGGCAAGCAGCGCCACGCGTCGACAACACACAGAACGTTGCGCGCGCTGCTCCAGCGCTCAAAACCTGCGACAACCAGGGCAAGCCATCAAAACGACCGCAGCGCCAACTGGTGGCTCTCCAGGCACAACACGCTGAAGGACGGACTTACTGCCGGTTTGGAGCAGATAGCTAGCCAGGCCCCATGACTGTCAGCCCAGGCAGCACCATAGACCGGGGGAGAGGCCCTAACACCCCGCTACCCTGCTGGAAGGGACTGGATCAGCAAAAGGAGACTGCAACAGGATCCTAGCAGGAGGATCTGCACCAGCGCATCCAAAGAGCGATCAGCACACTACCTGCCCACCGCGGCCGACAGCTGCAGACCTTTGACGAGCGGAGCTGCACTGCACCCAACAGACCAGCCACACCAGGGCACTGCCCAGCACCCAGCTAACCACCCGTCAACAGCAACCAGCAGATCCCAGAGTACACACCGCTGTCACCAGGAAAACTGCCAGCTCACGCCCAGTAGCAGGGACGGATTGCGCCAGACACGGCAAGACGTACCCTCAGAGAAGAATACTCAGAGAGCGACCCTCTGCACCCTGCACGTGAGAACAGCCAGGATGTTTGCAAAGAAAGCGAAATTTCCAGGTGGATGCCACACTCAAGCCCCAAAGTGGCCCCAGCCACACCAGCGAAAACCAGCATCATAGAAGCCAGAGCACAGCCTGCGACCTCTGCAAAGTACGGGGAGAGGCTGACAAACCCCGCAAAGAGCGGCAAGTAACTTGGAGCTACACACAGACAACCACCACCACTAGCAAGAAGTGGAGGGCCAGTCAAGACAGCAACGTCTCCAGGGAACTGCTCCAGCAACAGCGCAAGAAAAACTGGTGCAGAGCACGCACCACACGTGGCTGCCCAACGCCACCGCCAGGGAAGAGGTCGCATCACCTGCCCCTTTCTGGGGAACAGGCACAACCGCCAACCACACCACAGGCACCCCAGTGCCGGAAGAGAGCGCCCAAGGCAAAGACGGAGCAAACGTGGTCCGAAGCACGTAGAAGACCACGCCAGTGAATCCGACTGCACGGGCAGGTGCCCGGGAGATGGAGACATCTCTACAAAGAAACACAGCTGAATGCAGCACAGAGAGCGACCACGTTCCCACTGCACCAGCGAAGCCCCGCAGTGGGCCGAAAGCAACATAGGGTCCTCCTCAACACTGCCTCAAGATGGAGTCCGCGGTGACCCACGACAGGCAAGAAAGGAGTCGCACCCACAGCGGCCCGAAAGCGACACAGTGTCCGCGACACAGTGTCCTCCTCAACACAGCCTCAAGATGGAGTCGCGATGACCCACAACAGGCAAGAGAGGAGTCGCACCCGCAGCGGCCCGAAAGCGTCACAGTGTCCGTGACACAGTGTCCTCCTCAACACAGCCTCAAGATGGAGTCGGCGGTGACCCACGACAGGCAAGGAAGGAGTCGCACACTCCACGTGGCCGGCCGCCACAGCAACAGGCGCTCCAACGCCAGCGACACGCGACTGGACGTCACGTCGCCCAGCAAGCAAGGAGCGCACCGGAGCGAAGGCAGAAGCCGGCGCCATGACAGCGCCGCCTCGAGGTCCAAGCGCAACGCCCTCGAAGAAAGAAGAGTGACAGCCTGTCACCCTGAAAAACCGGAAGACACAGGTGGGCTGAACAGACCAGAAAAGGGAGAAGACCAAGGACTCACAGCAAGCCGAGAGCTCACCCTGACACATCCGACAGCCACCAAGGCGGACCACCGCCCCTGGACACAGCCTCACAGGAGAACCGAGTGTAAGCCGCAGCAGTCACGAACCGCGTCTCTCCACAACGCTTCCCCAGGTGAACGGCCACTCCCCAAGTGTCGGCAGTCCAAGTCAAGTGGCATCCCTGCTCCTGTCCGCAGATGCCATGGGTGAAGATCTGCTCTGAGTGTCTGTCCTCACACCGCCTCAAGATGGAGTCAGCAGTGGCCCCAAGCCAGGCAAGAGAGGATCAACACACTCTATGTGTTCAACCGCCACGGACACTCAACATCAGCAAGGCGGAGGCACGTGGCTGCCCAGGTCCATCCTGACATCAGAACTCTCTCAGCAAGCCACCACCACCTGTCATTCCGACTCACCACATGGCTGGCAGCCATCACCACGCCAGCCATCAATACATGCGTCAAACACCACTCCCCGAGTACAGATGGACTGGAGTCCGAAACCTTTGCCACACAAGCAGACTAAACGAAATCAGAAGCCACCTGTGAACCTGGCCTACACCGGAACCGTGGCAGCGAGTGCAAGTCTTGACCACGACTCATCCACCCGTGAGGGTTGTGCGTGCGACCAAGCAACGGCTCCTCGGCGGTCCTGCAGCTGCCCCCAGACGGCACATAAGCAGCGGCTCCAACACAGCCTTCCTACAGTCCCGCAGCAACCCCGACGACGGGCCTCCCCAGGCGGGAGAGCGAGGAGAGACATTGCCCCACCGACAGGGTACCGGTCACAGCCAATTAGTTCAAAAGGGACAGTCGGTCCAGCAACTCCTCCGTGAACTCTCACGTGTGACTCCATCCATGGGCGCGACGCAAGCCCCGAAAAGAACTGTTAGATCCCATCACAGACCGTCACCGACGTCAGCCAAGAGGAAGCCATGCCAGACATGTCACTGTCAGCGAACGGACGGTAGGCAGCGGACGTCTCCAAGTCAGCAGTCGTGTCCTGAGTCCTTCAGGTTAAAGTACGGGTGTCTGCTAAAGAAGGTCCTGCTGCTAGCCAAGTTCACCAGCCCATGTCTGAGGTCGTCCTGCCACCTGACTCGAGAAGCTGATGGACCCTGTGGTATTTAGGTAACCGTTTGTTTTCTTCCCCAAAGGTTGGACTGACACTTTGCTTGTCCTTCAATAAAGTTGGGGAGGAATGTAGTGTCCTGCGAGACACGGTCTAGTGTCCCGCAGGAAGTTGCACTTCCAGCCACTCCCTTGAAGGCTGGTCACACTGCACCCCACACCCATCCATCACGGGCGTCACGAGTGACGTGGCCCAGTCAATAAAAGAGCCCGAGTGCACGTGCTCGTGGCCAGTTACTGCTATGTAGCTCCTGGTGTCTGTGTCTCTCATTTCCGTGATGTGGGCCTGAGGCCCGACACCACAGCGGTGAAGCAGACATAAGTTATGCTTCCTGTAGGGAGATCTGCAATTTGAAAGAACACGAGTCAAGGGAAGGCTTGTGTGCCGGGTGATCAGCATTTCGCAATTCACGGAAAGGGGGACAGACTCACCTATTGAGGCGTCCTCTTCAAGCAGCAGTTTTGAATGAGGCCGCCGTTTTCCTTGCTTATTAATGCGCTGAGCGCCTCTGATCCGGAAAGACGTACGCAGCGCGCGTGTACATTACAGTGCCGCCGCTCAGTGCAGCTGAAGGTATGACGTGTCACAGATGGAGTTGACACCGTAGGAATCCCGAGTGATGTGGCGGGTGTGTTTACAAGAGTTACATAACAGATATGGATCTGATGAGTTCCTTGATCTCTGAAAGGTTTTGGAGAGTAAGGTGTTGTGTTCTTATTCCTTTAAATGCACGTGCATAGAATGTGGAGTGTTGTAATGATAAGTTCCATGTGGAACATTGATGTTACGGAGCTGTTGGAGAAGGACGTCGCTTCCCTGGCTCTCACCTGTTATTACTGGTCTTAAATAAATATATCATATTCCACATCATTATGCCTCTACCATCACTTCAATTGGCGACGAGGGAAACTGGCGTTTATCCTTACTGACTACCTCTTGGATGTGAATAAGAAGAACCTCCATCTTTTAAAAAAAAAAAAGAAGAAAAGAAGGGAAGCGCATGAAAACAAAAACTTTGTGAGTTATAATTTTTTTTTTTGTCTTCTCTTCTTCTTCCTTCGCATGGGAATCGCTGCCTACGACTGCGCTTTACTTAGTTAACTTTTGGCAACATGCTCTATGCTTAGCGACATTAACGGAGCAACCGTTAATCGTTATCGCCTACCTGCATTCTTTCAAGTGCGCTCGCCATTCCACTGCGTGCGCTGACGGCCAAGGGGACTGCGCGCGTCACTGTCAGCGCGTCTTCCACAATCCCCTCATCTATTGATGTCAGACGCAGGTCACGCAGCGTGACCCTAACGTGGCGGCCATCTTGTATTCGGTGTTTACATCGATCGGAAGGAGTTACATCGATTGGAAAAAAAAAAGCTTTCTCTGGAATAAACGTCAAAGGCTGTGTGGCGCAAGGCGATATCTACATTTCTAAGGTACACATTCCGTACAGCACAGTAGGTGTAATGGAAATTTAAAAAGGAAAAATAATTTGTTGTTTTTTGTGGTGTGTGGAACATTATAACAGGTGAGGAAGTCGGGAGAAGGTTGTTACTAATTGAATTGTACTTCACAGTGCATGGAAGAAGGAGATTCCAGTGTAAGTACTGTAGTTAGAGACAGAGACATGGCACAACAGAATTTTTCTATTAGTCCTCCTGAACCATTTTGGGTTAAAGGTATCCAACCCAATATAAAGTGGATAGAATGGAAGGACTACTTCATTAATTATTTGGAAGCTGTTGATGAAACCAAAAAAATGAAAGCCGAGCAAAAGAAGAGACTTTTGTTACATTCTCTTGGTCCCATAGGATTAAAGACATTTTCAAGGATGAGTAAGTCCGATAGCTCCAATCTAGATGAATTCGAAAATGCGATAAAAAATATGGATAAATACTTTGCACCTAAGGTGTGCATTGGGGTCATAAGACACAAGTTCTTTCAGAGAAAACAAACCAAAGAGGAAACTGTAGATGAATGGATGGATGACCTCAAAAAACTAGCCATAGATTGTAAATTTGACAATTTACATGACGATCTCATACGCGATCAATTGGTAATGCACAATAACAACTCTGCCTTGCAAGATCGTCTTTGGGTCAACGGTGACGCACCTCTTGATGACGTTGTTGCCATCATGAGAAAGTCAGAAATGTCTGGGAGGTGTGCAACGGTGGTGAAAGAGACAGAGAAAGATGTTTCCAAAACCTCGGGAACTGTGTGTAAGATTCAAGCTTCAAATAGAAACTTTCGTCAACAGCAACAACAAGGGAGATGGACTGGTCAACCTGCAAGGGTCCAGAACAAGAATATGGAGGATAGGAGGTGTTACAGATGTGACAGTAAAGAACATCTGGCATTTAGTAGACTATGTCCTGCGTTAAAAAAGAAATGTGGTATTTGTGGACTGTTAGGTCACTTTAGCAAGATGTGTCGTAGACGCACAAACGTAAAAAGTGTGTATGAAGATGAAAGTGAGAGTGTGGATGAGTTAGAAACTGAAGAAGAATGTTGCATAAAAAGTGTTAGAGGGAACTATGTGATCAACATTTCAGATGACTCACTTAAAGGGAAACCAATTTGTGATATATCCCTAGGTGGGGTAACCATAAGTGTGTATGCGGACTCTGGTTCCCCATACACGATCATAAATGAGGAGGTTTGGCAAAGGAAGTTTGTAAATAAGATTGGTGAGCAATTATACCCATCAGATGTGTGCCCAATCAGTTTTACAGGTAACAGGATAGGTATGATTGGTTTTAGATGGCTTACCTTTGTATTTAAAGGCAGGTCCACAAGAGCAAAGTTGTATGTGGCAAAGGTTGGGCCATCTGTTTTAGGATGGTTCGATCAGAAGAAATTACACATCATCCTGGATCCTAATTCTAAGGACAAAGTTTTGATTTTGGATGACTGTAGTAGAATGGAGGAAACACTATCTGAAAGTTTTCCCAA
Organism: Triturus cristatus; assembly: GCF_964204655.1. Taxonomy (NCBI): domain Eukaryota; kingdom Metazoa; phylum Chordata; class Amphibia; order Caudata; family Salamandridae; genus Triturus; species Triturus cristatus. The sequence goes on from NC_140581.1 coordinate 321,152,088, forward strand.
GGTATTTAATAAAGAGTTGGGTGTTCTGAAGGGGTTTGAACATAAGATAATTTTAAAGGCTGATGCACAACCCAAGGTTCATAAGGTGAGGCCGATACCTATTCTTATAAGGGAGGAAGTGAAAAAGGAAGTCCAGGGTCTGCTTGCCAAAGGCATTATTGAAGAAGTGGAAACATCTGAGTGGATTTCTCCGATTGTGGTGGCCCGGAAACCCAACGGAAAAATCCGTCTATGCATCGATTTGCGCCACTTGAACAATAACATCGTGGTTGAAAAGTTTCCCCTTCCGAGAATAAATGAAATGGTATCTTCCTTGAAAGGTGCTACATGGTTTTCCACGGTGGATCTTTCTGCCGCCTACCACCAGGTGATGTTGGATCCAAACTCTAAGAACCTCACAGCGTTTATAACACCGTTTGGTTGTTATCAATTCAGGCGTATGCCCTTTGGGTTGGCCTCAGCCGCTGCTGTTTTTCAGCGGTTGATGCATAGATTGTTTGGAGATATGGAGTATGTTTCATTTTTTCAGGATGATATTCTTGTTGCAGCAAAAGATAAAGAAAGTCATGATTCCAAATTGAAACAAGTTTTGGGAACCTTGCAGTCAGCTGGTCTGACTGTAGAGTTATCCAAATGCAAATTCAGCCAAAGAAGTGTTTCATATTTGGGGCATGTCATAAGCGAAAAAGGTGTTGAACCCAAGCCTACCTTAGTGGAGAATATTGTTAAGTTCTCTGCACCGGTTTCAAAAGATGAGGTGAGAGCATTCCTCGGCATGGCTGAGTACTGTGCCAAGTTCATAAAAAATTTCGCAGCAAAAGTTTACAATATGCGTGCACTATTGAAGAAGAACTCTAAGTTCATTTGGAGTGAATTGTGCGAGGAAGAGTTTAATTTAATCAAGAAGGAGTTACAAAAAGTAAATGCTCTTGCCAGTTTTGACCCCAATGTGGATTGTTTGCTCACAACTGACGCAAGTGACAAGGGTTTGGGCGCTGTGTTGTCACAGTACGATGGGCACGGTAAGGAAAAGGTAATTTTATTTGCATCTAGGGCTCTTTCCCCTGCTGAAAGTAGGTACCCTATCATCGAGAGGGAAGCTTTAGCGTGTGCATGGGCGCTAGAGCATTTCCGAGCATTCGTTTGGGGCAAACCTGTGACCATTCGTACAGACCATAAACCATTGATCCGCATTTTATCATGTGAGGGTATCTCAAGTGCATCCGCAAGGTTAGCTAGATTATCTATGCGGATGAAGGAATATATCTATAAAATGGTTTATCTGCCAGGTAGGGACAACCGCATTGCTGATTGTCTGTCGAGACTTCCACCTCCTTTGGAGGAGTGTGAAGATGATCCTTGGAGCGAATACTGTGTGGCTTTGGTACATGATTGTGGTGAGCCTGCGATAAGTAAAACGGAGTGGTTGACTGAACAGGGGAAGGATCCTGTTTTGAAAAATGTTTTAGAGCATATTTGTAAGGGTTGGCCCAAAGTGAAGAATATCCCTGGTTTGGATGCCTTTTGGCAAATCCGTATGGAGTTGTCCTCTGAAAACGATTTGTTGTTTAGAGGGGATAGAATCGTTCCACCTATGTCTTTAAGAAAGAAAATTCTGCAATTGTGCCATGAGGGGCATTTCGGGATTATGAGAACCAAGTCTATTGTCAAAGGTATATTCTGGTGGCCTGGAGTTGACGGGGAGGTGGAGGAGTTTGTCAAAAAGTGTACAGTTTGCATGTCTGCTGACAAAACTTTTAGGACTTTAAAGCCCAAGATGAGTGATGGTTTAATTCCCAACTTTCCTTGGAACACCATCGCGGTGGATATTTTCGGACCTGTTGGAGACGCTAGAGAATATGGTTTGGTGGCAATTGACCTTTTTTCCAAATGGCCTATTGTCAAGATTGTGGAAAGGGTTGACACTCAGACAGTACTTAAATTTTTAGATAAAATATTCATGTTGGAGGGTTTGCCGGCTTGTGTGCTATCGGACAATGGTGTCCAATTTACTTCTAGACTAGCTAAAGAGTATTTCGACAGATGTGGTGTCAAACACAAGACTACGGCGTTATATAACCCTAGTGGCAACGGCACTGTTGAAAGATTTAACAGGGTGATCAAGGGTATCATTCAGGCTTCTGTGCACAGTGGACTTGATTGGAAGGTACAAGTACAGAAGGCGGTTTGGTCATATAGAGTTACTGTGCAGAACAGCACTGGCATGTCCCCGTTCACCATGATGAGGGGCAGAACAGCTAGATGTAAGTTTAACCCTGGATGGCTGTTTGATGGAAAAATTGCATGTTGGTCTCCTGAAGATGTCAAGAATAGATTAACGTCCAGTCACGAGAAGAGCAGAGAATTCTATGACTCTTACCATAATACTAAAGATGTTTCGATCAAGGTTGGAGACTGGGTGAGGGTGAAGAAACCTTTCAAGGTTCCTAAGGGTATGAGCCGTTTTGAACCACCTTGTAAAGTGGCTGAAGTTTTAAGGAATTCTGTAAGACTGGAGGATGGTAGAGTATGGAATCTTAAGAATATTGCCTTTAACCCTGATCAAAATTGTGTAGAAGTTTTTCCTGATTCATGTATCAACAATTTTGATTGGGTAGAAGATCATTTTGAGAATAGCCAGTTTCAGTCTCAACTGGGTAAGGAGTTGACGACCAATTCTGGTGAACCCAGGCAATCCTACCCTCCTTTGTGTATTGAGGGGGGAGTGGGTGAAGGTTGTAGTCATGAGTGTGAAGTTCAAACTAATCTCAATGCTTCTACAAGTTTGGACGCAAGTGTTACACAGAATAAGACTAATGTGTTACTTGATAAGAGAACAAGAGTTGTGCCCAGATGGCTGAAAGACTATGCTTTGTAATATTGTATTTCTTGTTTATATTCATTTTGTTTTTTTCCTTACCACCCTTCCTCTTTTATTTTACCTTTCCCTGTTTCTCCTTTTATGTATGGGGGGGGGATGTGTTGTGTTCTTATTCCTTTAAATGCACGTGCATAGAATGTGGAGTGTTGTAATGATAAGTTCCATGTGGAACATTGATGTTACGGAGCTGTTGGAGAAGGACGTCGCTTCCCTGGCTCTCACCTGTTATTACTGGTCTTAAATAAATATATCATATTCCACATCATTATGCCTCTACCATCACTTCATAAGGCAATTGTGCCGGTTTGACCAAATGCATCGTGAACATGAAGGTTCAAGTGTGTCGACATGATGACGGGTGCCGAGCATTTAGAATCCGCTAAATTACAAGAGGGTAGTAAGGCTGAGGCACACATGATCATATGGATGCCAAAGGATGTTAATTTAACATTACATCTCGAGTGATGCAGCAAGTGAGCAGACCTCTCATTTCCCAAACTACTCAGTGTTCAGACGGCTAGTATGTATTCAGACGTGATGAATAAAGGATAATGGTGCTATTCTCTCACAGCCACTTTTTTGGGTAAGAAGGGGATGGGTATACGTGTTGATCAATATACATGTCGATAAATTGTACATAATGCATCGGGTGCCAAGCATTTAGAATTGGCTAAGTTACAAAAAGGTATACTGGTGAGGGTCATATGCTGATATTCAATGGCAAAGGATGTTGATTTAGCAATAAATCTCGAGTGCTGCAGCACGAAAGCAGACCTCTCATATAATATACATAAAGCAACGTGATTGGACTGGTGACTTATTGTGAGAACCCAGGAAAACCAGTGGAATAGCTTTATGGTTTATAAGGTGTTATATTTTACAACCATCTTGTTAACATAGATGTACATGTCAATCACATCATAAAAAAACATATTGATCAACATGTATACCCATCCCCTTCTGATCCAAAAAAGTGGCTGTTAGGGTATAGCACCATTATCCTTTATTCATCACGTCTGAATACATACTAGCCGTCTGAACACTGAGTAGTTTGGGAAATGAGAGGTCTGCTCACTTGCTGCATCACTCGAGATGTAATGTTAAATTAACACCCTTTGGCATCTATATGATCATGTGTGCCTCAGCCTTAATACCCTCTTGTAATTTAGCCGATTCTAAATGCTCGGCACCCATCATCATGCTGACACGCTTGAACCTTCATATCCACGATGCATTTGGTCTAATCAGCACAATTGCCTTACTCTCCAAAACCTTTCAGATATCAAGGAACTCATCAGATCCATATCTGTTATGTAACTCTTGTAAACACACACCCCCCACATCACTGGGGATTCCTACGGTGTCAATTCCATCTGTGACATGTCATACCTTCAGCTGCACTGAGCGGCGGCACTGTAACGTACACGCGCTGCGTACGTCTTTCCGCGTCAGAGGCACTGAGCACGTTAATAAGCAAGGGAAACTGCGGCCTCATTCAAGACTGCTGCTTGAAGAGGATGCGTCAATAGGTGAGTCATAGGTGAGTCTGTCCCCCTTTTCCGTGAATTGCGCAATGCTGATCACCCACACACGAGCCGTCACTTGACTCATGTTCTTTTAAATTGCAGATCTCCCTCCATAACTTATGTCTGCTTCACCGCGTCTGCTTTACTCATGACGACGGCCCGCATCCTGGGAATTTTGGATAGTAATTTGATGACTAACAGGCCCACTTGGATTTATTTTGCGGCTCCCTGAATCATTTCAGGTAAGACCGTTGGCAATGTTGTTATTTGCTACGCGCTAGACAGATGTCTCACCTCCCAACTATATCACTCATCCCCCCTCCCCATTTCTTTAGGCCACAACCAGCCTCGATTTGAAGATGTTCCTCCAAAGGGATTTTACTCCTCAGCTTTGGTGAGTATTTTACCCCGGACACTTTTTGTCAATCACACAGACCAACGCTCGTGATTATATAATTTGGAACACAAACCCTGATAAATCATCTCCCGTCTTTTCATGCTGTCTACAACACTTTAGCCTTGAGGAAGACCTGCTCAGACATCTATCAGTTAGGCTGTTCTAAGGGTCGAAAGGTCGGAGTAACACGTTGGCTCAGCCACAATAAGTCTCATGGTGTTGAATAATGAGCATTTTCGCCTTCTACCGGAGACATTAATTAATTTTGTACTGACCATTTTTTCTCATCTGTCCTGATCATTTTAAATATTTTACCCTCTCACCTGTTTATAATACGTTCAATTCACCGCAGGCACTGAGCACTTTACCTCACTATAACTTGTCACTATTGTTTTGACAGCCTTGGAATACATACCCCTATTGCATTAATCAGTAAAAAGTATAACTGAAATTCTGTGAAGTGAATTCTTGTTTGTTTTGTGTTCCACCAGTATCAAAGTTGAATAATGCTGTGTAAATTTTATTTGTCTTTGTAAAGAAATTATCCGCTTACCCAACAGAACCATTGTAGCTTCTCTCACAATCTTAATGAAACATACCGTGCAACACTCAAAGTAAAGCGGCCAGTAACCGTGGAAGGATATGAATGACGACATGGCCATAATGAGGAGGGTCTAACAAGCCTCATAATCAATCAGACGGCAGCATTTAAGAAAGACAATGACAGGAGCCAATTAAAAACATGGGCGGAGCATCCACCGAGCTTCCACTCCATACTAGATAACCGTATGCCTCACAAAGCGAGCAGCGCATATGCGCTGCCGCTATAGGCTCGACCTAAAAAAAAGAGAGAAAGGGTAGTCTCCGGTTCAGGACCCAGCCACTAGATGGTGGAATAATGCAGAGCATGTGAATCCAGAAAATCCTCCAGGTGCAAAATTACTCGTACTGGTGAGTATCCATCTTGTTTAAATCCAAAAATGTATGTTCCTCTATGTTACAGTGCAAAATACTGTTAAGCACATGAAGATATCTGACTGACAAACATTGTGAGTAATTCATTTAGTTTCAGTTATGTGATAGTGAAGAGGGTTTTCAGAAAGTTCTGTTCTGTAGTAGTTTGGATTGTATGCACTAATGACTATGCTTGGTATTTTTGCTTAAAGTAGTTTATCTGAAATAGAAACACTCCTATGAACTGAAGGCCTTATTAAGTGTTTGGCAAATGCTGATAAACTGTCATAAGGTCTGGAGTTTATACCATCTTCCAACTACCATCTCTGCCAAATCCCTACAAATCCATCGATGGTTATAGCAATAAGCATAGAAAAACAAAATTTCATCCACTTTACTTAGAGTCTATCTACTGCTGGAAGATTCTTGCAGATTAATACTCTACATCTGCTGTGGAGGAAAAAAAGTACAAATAGCCAAATCCTGCCCACACTCACAATCAACACAGATAAGATTTTCCTGCTGCTACAAGCCACAGGAATGCATCAAGGACAGGTTGCATCCCAATTGGCTGCTGCTGTGCAAAACCTAAGGTAAGTCCTCAGCAGGTTAATTTCAAAACATTGCTTATCAGGACAACGAAACAATGATGAACGTAATAAATTATGAATTTATACTCCCACGCAACAAAGATAGGATAACACAAACCAAAGCACACATGTAAATGAATATTACTCTGCAAACATGTCTACCCAGTTAGCCCTCAAAAGTGCATACTCCAAAAAATGTTCATGTAAAGCCAGAAATGAACATCTTGACAACACAATAAACCCTGATATTAAAGTTTTGGTTCACAGGCAAAACGTTCACACCAATAATCTAACCCATTGTTCCCCTGTATCCTGTCATAAATTATCCTCATCAAGAAGTGCGAACCATCATATCTTGTTACCTGGAAGAGCAAATGCAGGCACTTAACTTTCATCTCTGACCAATCAAAATCAGTAGTTCTCTCAGTATCTTTCACAGATTTATTTTCACTCTACTCTAGATATTTCTCTCTAGAGTACCTGATACACCAGAAATAATATGGCAAAGTGCTGGGAGTCCCCTCTTCTTATGACTTAGTCCCTGCAGAGGAATTATACACTAAGGGGCCGATTCCGATCTGGGTCGGAAGGGCACCGAACGCGATCCGGCAGGAAAAACTATGAGCCGTACACGTGTTTTCCGGCCGACTCGTACAGCTGTATGAGCGAGCAAGTACGATGCGAGCTATGTGAAATTCACCGACTGAGTCGTTTCCGGGTCCGTGCAATGGATGCTATTCACGACCGAGCCAGTACGATGCACGCGCCGGACAGCCTGTGCGAGCCAGAGTGTCTGGCTCGTAAAAGTTCCCGGAGTCGAACTTCGGGGATCCGCATCGGACCCCCTGACACCTGCAGCCCTATGACTCGGACACAGGGGAGACCTCTCCCCAACACAGGCATGTACAGTGCGGATGGCACTGACGTGTACCCACTGTAGGGGGCGCATTTGTTCGAGATGTAGCCATTAAGTCAATGGGAGCGCATGTACGCGTCGTACAACTGGCTCCCATTGACTTCTATGGGAGTCCGACCGAACTGAGTCCGACAGCATACGTGCGCATCGTACTCGTGTGGTTGGACTGTAGGGGTCCGGCTCGGTCGGAAAACACTCCGGATCCGACTCGGTCGGAGTGCTTTCCGACCCGGATCGGAATCGGCCCCCAAATGGTTCTTTAATTAAAAAGGATGAATGCCCTCACTGACCACGGTTACATGCTTTATGAGTGGGCACCTTCTTCGCAGTTAGGACATAAAAGTTACACTCAGTGTGCTCCCCTTGGAGGTCATTGATTGGAGAAGTGAGTTAGTGTGCCTGCCTGTTCAGCAATATCCTGGGGGACGGAAATATATAAGATAATACATCTGCAGAGGGGTGCTTGTTATGAAATCTATTGCTCACTCCCTATGAGTAAAAACAAAAAGCGCCTAGGGGGTTATCCATTGCAAGAACCCCAGTGTTAGGCCAATATGTTTCTGTCCACTAATAAGCCTTAGAGAGGTCCAGGTCTTTCAACAGAGCAAATAGGCCCCCTAAATCCCTATCATCAACCCTTTCTAAATTATATATAGTCACACTTCTGTTAGTCAGTCATGAAGAAAAAATACTAGTCCTTGGGCCACATGTATCATTATTTCAAATAGCGATTATCTATTTGCAATTCTCTGCGAATCGCAAATCAGTAATACATAATGGAAAATATGAAACTCAATCAGTTTCAATTAGCATTTCCTAATGGAGAGCAAATCAACCTGCGACCTATCAGGAATAGCTAAAATCCCAGGAATGGTGACCTGCTGGGGTCACCAGACCACCATGTCTGTCATTGCTTCTAAATAAAGCAATCATTTTTTTTGTAAATGCAGCTCGGTTTCCTTTAAGGAAAATGGGATGTGTTCCAAAAAAAAATGAAAAGTTTTATTTTCGATGTTCAAGAGCAGGCAGTGATCCGTGAAATTACTGCTTGCTCTTAAAAGCATTTTTACCAACATTCTCAAAGGGGAATAGGTCCCTTGGAGACCCCTTGACATTTGCGAACGGGTTACCACCTACATGAAGTAGGTGATAAAATGCGAATGTTTTGCAACCGCATTTTGGTAGCAAAACATTCCTACATACTGCTGCGATTTGGTATTAGGAAGGGACGCCCTAAACGCGCCCCTTCCTAATACCGAATCAGTATGCATTCGCAATTCCAAATCGCTATTTGGTAACATGTTACCGAATCGCAAATTAAAATTCAGCATACCAAAATGCATTTTGCCGGTTGAAGACGGCGCGATTCTTTTAATCAGGCCGTTTGCGACCAGCAAAGTGAATGTTAGATGTGGCCCCTTGTGCTTGAATTTTTGCTGTCACGGTCGGTCCTTGTGGCCTCTAAAGAATATCACATTTAGAAGGATGTTTGTTGCTTTCTCATACCAGTATCATTTTGGCATTGTTCTTTGTGAAACGCACGAGAGACCTGCATACAAAAGCACACATGTAACACCTCACACAAATCAAGCAACATTCACATGTTTATTAAATAGACATATTGTGCTGCGCATTCATGTAGTTAAACTGCTTGTAATCGTCATGCTCACCAGTTATGACCTCAGTTGGGCCTCCCAGCTGAGAACCATAGCATTGCAGCTGTGGTGGTACAAAATGAAATGCCTATCAGCTAATGTAAACACAATGCAAAAGAGGCGTTTCGAATCCACCCATCAAGTGGTAAGCATATTAGGGTGGCTCCTTTCAGAGCTCTTTCTTGTAAAGTCACATTTCTGCCAATCATCACTCGGGCCACGAGGCAGCTGCCGTGTGGTGCCTCTACCGTCCTGACCACTGGAGTAAGCTGTACCCTGCACGCCGCTGAGTGATGCCAGCACACAACATGCATAGCATATCATCACATTAGTAGACTCAGACATCATGGCTCTGAAAATTGGCTTGCATATTGGAAGAGGAGCGTTCATTGTTTTACCAGACACCTGTTTTTTTGGGACATTTACTATATTGTTATTGGGTCTCCTTCATGTAGTCACGGACAACCAATTAAAATATAATATATGTAAAGTTACTAATTATTCCTAAATAATTATGATTTCACTATAAAAGAATGCGTTATCTATATGTACGTTATTAAAAAAGACAAGTCATGACTCTTTGGAGTGCATCAGTTTACGGGAGAATTATTACTACAGTAGCAGCATTTTCCTAGATTATAAAGTTCCTGAGCCAGACCACTCCTTCATGGTGATATAAGTGCAAGTTCCCGCAAAATAAATTCTGTTAAAAAAAGCCTTCCATAAATGTATTCATGGTTGATTAGTTTACTGATTAGTTGGAAATCAATGGGAAAAACCCATCTCTGAGAGCAGAGGTCATGTTCTTTCTTAAGGCATATGCAAAAGTCTTATTTTTGAGGCAAAGGAATTGTGTCAGACAAACACCTGGGCACACACATCACTGTAACACAATTATGTGATTCATAATTGATGCCATTCAAGCTCATCAGGAAGACCTTCTAGGAGATGTTGGTCCGACAAGGTAGAGAAGGAAAAGATAGGGGCACTAGCTGCACTGTTCCCTTGATGAATGTGTGACTACAGAGAAATGCAACCCTCCCCCTCTTGCAGATGAAGTAGAACCAAGGCCCAGAATACAATAATATTAAAACATGGGAAATAAACAGGTATGAGAGGCTTATTACTCTACTAAATTGCATATAACTGTACAAGGCAGGGATTACTCGAGCCCTAAAGAAAGCCGGAGACCCAGTAGGACTATTACATCAGCTGAAACATTTAGACAAATTTCCAATGGATGCATGAAACATTATTTTCATTAAACATCCAAAATACATCTATCTAGCCATGACAAGGTTACACATTGAATAAGAGAGATTTCTTGGGTATACCATTAGTCACTTTTAAATAAAAAATTGGATCCCTGCTCTTATCCAGACTAAAAATGTATTGCAAACTCCTCATAAGTGGTCGAGCCCATCTGAGTAGTACATACCTACTCAGGTGAGGAGAAGACAGCTATAATGAAGCATGCCACTATAAAGTGTGGGTGTGGTGTCTGGTCCTAATTTATTAAGTATCTGTGATGTGGTCAGTGATTAAAGAATAAGGTAAACCCTGATTTGAGCCCACATACCTGTTGCTTACGAAATGACTCTAACTCTAAAATTATATCCATTGGAGACTATTCACCCTCACCCTGTATGTCTCTGGGTCCCTCTGTGCCACTTGCGCAACCCTCAGACTCCAGAGAATACTCCAGCCTTACCTCAGATGATGGGCGACATCTTCTTCAGGTAGTCCAGCTTAATCTAAGATTCAGTCACAAACCACAATGACATCATTACTTTTTAAATAGTTGATACATTTAACCAAGATGTCCTCATAGCAATAATGTTAAAAACACTTGCTAGATGTCACATCACTCCCAAGGACTACTGTTATCACTCCAGATCCTTGACAAAAACAAACAGTAATAACCATAATACATACAATTAGTAGAATGTAAAACTCCTAAAAGCTGACCTTCGATTAAAATATTCACTTCAGAATATCAGATGGAGATTAAAAAACCACATCTGAAAGTCTAGCATAGGATTTCACTGTGCTTTGTTGTTAACTGTCAGAACACAAAAATGAATTTCTGGGAATCTGGGGGCATATCAGCAACACCGGCGATAATTATCGCTAAGCGCACTTTAGCGCTAGGATAATTATCACCGGCTAGCGTGGATTTTTATCGCTGAGATAGCGTGCTATTAGCAACACTTATCTCAAAAGCGATAAAAATCCTAGCACTAACTGCCTAACGTGAGATTATCGCTGGAAACCCAGCGATAATCTCACGAAATGTGGCTTTAGCTTGTTGATAGGGACTCACAAATGTAGCCATGATATCCACCTTCCTTTCTTTTTTTTCTTTAAATTTTTATTCAAGAGTATCATGACACCAAAATCGTCCTTCAAAATAAAACATCGCAAGAAAAAGAAATGCAAGAAACTAACCACAGAATACATCATCTGTATCATGACTCTTAATTTTTTTTGCAATTTTCAACCCCGAACCCCCCCCATTACCCACCCAGCCCACCCGGGGTTGCTGAGAACAGGAGATAGACATGAAAAATCCATTAAACAATAAACCATTTATCTCCGAAAATTAATAGCCACATAGCGCAATATATACAATATATATACTATATATACATTATTATCATGCTTCACTATTTCAGATATCATTGATTTGCCCGATCCAACCAATTAATTACTGGTGCCCAAATTAATTTCCCATTTCTGCGGGCCCTTGGACCTCTCTTTCTAAAAACCAAAAGCTCCCACTTCCCAACATTTATAAATTTGCTAAACCACTCATGTTCTGACGGAGGGGTGGGATCTAGCCAAACTGTTGCTAAACATAATCTAAGTGTAGCCATGGCAACAAAAAATTGCTTCTGCTCTGGAAACGTCATATTCGAATCCACTACCCCCAATATAATTGCCTGAGATGAAAGTTGAAACGTACGATGGAGCAGTACCTCTAACCATTGTTTAACTTTGTTTCACAAAGGAATTAAGTTCGGACAAGAAGAGAACATATGAATAATATCGGCCGCGAACTCCCCACACCTAGGACAGTTAACTCCCTTAATCCCACCCCATTGTTGTAGGCGCTGTGGGGTTATATACAAATTATGCAAGGTTTTAAAACATTGGACCTGAAGATTTGCAGGTAAGGTGGCAATATAACTGAGCCGTAATGACTCTTCGCAGACCTCCTGCCCAGCATGCAATCCAATATGCCATCGGCTGAAATGTTTATATAAATCATCTTTCCTTCTTTCGTTTATCATTTTATAGATTGAGGATATAGTGGAATACCCACCTTTAATAGACTCAACTATGGGAAAAAAAATCCAACAGTTTTCCGAGAAAGAAAATCATGAATCTGTCAAATGTCCTTACCCCATTATCCGAGACTAAATCCCCTAACTTAATAACTCCTTGGGCACTCCACTCTCTAAAATACCCGTCTGCAAAAATTTGAGGTAAAAGTGTATTTCTATTAACTGGCGTATAGATATGTATTCTTCCTATATTAAATAGTTTCCGAATAGATGTCCAGATTTTGAAAGCAGCTAATAGACCCTTGAACCTCACACGTTTGAAATATGCAAAATCTATATGCCTAAGTAATACCCCTGAAACTTCTTCTCCATAAACAAGTTTATATATTGGTTTCTCCAGATCCTCACAATCTAGACAATCCAGCAACACGGAAATATGCCTCAGAGTAATTGCCCAATAATAGATCTGGAAATTAGGCACAGACCAGCCCCCCCTTTCTCTTGGTAGCGTCATATATTTAAAGGCTCGTCTGGGTCTTTTCCCTGCCCAGACAAACCATGAGACAATACGTTCTATTTTTTTAAACCATAATGGATCAAACAATACAGGAATAGCTCTGAAGAGGTACAATATCTTCGGTAAAAAAAGCATTTTTACAACATTACATCTCCCCATGAGTGTTAGCTGAAGATTATTCATCCTATGGACATCTTTTTCAATCTTACATAACATCGGTTTAAGATTAATCTCCACGATTTCTTCAGGATTTGAGCTTGTTAGTATTCCTAGGTATTTTGCTTTATCAGTAACCCTAGGGTCCATCAATGAAATCTTATCATTACAGATAATTTGGGTTTTTGACTCATTCAGATGATAGCCTGACAATCTGCCAAATTGAGATGTCAAATTTTGAATTTCAAGCAATGCACATTCAGGTAAATCTGTTAAAATGGCAAGATCATCTGCATAGCCCAATATTTTAGTTTCACCACACCTAGATCTCACTGGACTAATCAAATTATTCAAAATAATTTTTTTTATTAAAGGATCTATATAAATGGCAAATAATAAAGGGGAACAGGGACAGCCCTGTCGAGTGCCTCTTAAAATATTAATAGTTCCCGACTGGATCCCCATGATTGAGATTTGCGCTGTTAGTTGTCTATACATAATCTGTATTGCTGTAATGAATCCTTCTCCAAAACCATAATGCCTCAAAACCGCCCATAAAAAAGGCCAGGAGACCCTATCAAAGGCCTTTTCCGCATCAAGCAGAATTAAGGCCATAGGGTCCCCTGAAACCCTAGTGAAATCAAACAATGCATTGTACGGCGAATATGATTAATTGTTTCCCGTCCTGGGACAAAGCCATGTTGATAAACAGAAACCAGCTTCTTAATCACCCCAGAAAACCTCCTCGCAAGCACCTTGGCATAGATTTTGATATCGCTATTAATAAGCGTAATTGGGCGATATGATCCCATGTCCATTGGATTTTTATCTTTCTTTAAAAATGTAATAATTCGGGCCTTCTGCCAGGACTCGGGGGAGGATTCCCCCTTCTGCACTATCCTAAATAGTGCCAACATAACAGGGGTAAGTTGAAGCCAAAATATCTTATAAAATTCTCCTGGCCGATAATCTGGACCAACGGCTTTGCCCCCGGGAGAGAATCTATAGCTTGCAAAAGCTCTTCCATACTAATTTCAGCATCCAATAAATCACGTTCTTCCGGAGGTAGTGTATCCACACCTATCCCCCTCAACTACTCTCGTATTTCCGCCTGATGCACATCGTTATCACTGATGTCTTCGCTGTACAGACGTTGATAAAACTTCTGGAAGGCAAACACAATGGCCCTATCCCCGGATACCATACCAATATCTGGATCTTGAATATTTTTAATACGCGTAGCTGTCTCCCTCTCCTTAATTCTTAAGGCTAGCATATGCCCTGCTCGTTCACTATTCTCAAACATTTTAGATTTCCAAATTAAAAATTTGCTGGCTGCCTTAGCCTGAGAGAGTTCAGTTATAGCTGATTTAGCTAAAATGATCTGGGTTTGAGCAGAATCATTATCCCCACCCATCTGTATCTGAACAACCAGGTTCTGCTCTGCTTCTGCCAATTCTGTATATAACCGCTGCAATTTAACCTTTTCCTTCCTTTGAGATTCCCAGCCAAACCATGTTGTTTCACCCCTTACCCCTGCCTTTAGTGTATCCCACACATTCTGAATACCTGTACTGTCAATATTGTCTTCCAAAAACCTAGTAATCCATAAAGACATATAGTCAATATATTCCATGTCCTTAAACAGGCCACGATTAAACGTCCAAATGTTGGTTTTAGTCCTACAAACTAGTGTATTTATTGCAAGCAGAAGCGGATTATGATCCGACATTACTCGCGGAAATCTGATAATTCCAGAACCTTGAAGCAGAACGGGTGAAGCAAAAAAATACTCCAACCTTGAAAAAATTCTATACGTTGCAGAGAAATATGTAAAGCCAGGATCATCCGGATTAAAAAAGGCCCATACATCAATTAAACCATGCAAATCTATTAGATGCTGTAAAGCACGGTATACCCTTGGCTTTCTCCCAGTGTATACACTCCCTGTTTTATTTAAAGTGCCACACTCTATATTAATATTCAGGTATACGCAGATAATGAGCAGGGATGGCCATCCTACCAGCTCTAAACTAAGCCAATTAACCACTTCGGGATCATCCAGTACTGGACCATAAATAGAACAAAGTGTGACATTTTTGCCCTGAAAATTACCATATACCATTACCCAGTGGCCCAAACTGTCCGCAGAAGAGCGAATAATATTAACCTTTCCCCGTCTTACTAAAACTGCAACACCCCTAGTCTTAGCCTCAAATTTAGTCCAAGAAACAAGGTGGAATCCCTCAATCTCCCAAAATTTATGCCGGCTGGCTTCAATATGCGTTTCCTGCAGGCAGAGAACATCTGCCCGCAGGAATCGCAAATCTTCCCTAATCCAGCATCGTTTAGACGGGTTATTAAGCCCACATATATTTATAGATGCAATTCTTATATTAGCCATACAGAAGAAAAGATAGTTCCAGTAGGCCATTTTCAACCCCTTGCATATATTCAAATTTAATTAGGTTATCATAGGTTATCATAAAATAGACTTCCAGCTCCTCCCATAACAGATCTTCCACCACAGCTCCCCCCCCCTCTATACCCCAACCCTCCCTCCCCCCCCCAAATACAGGCAATATAGGTCAATAGACCCATATGATGACTTCCACTACCCGAGTGTCCCAAGGTCACTCCCAGTCTCTAAATTCTCTAATCCAGCATGCAAAAAAGAAACACGCCCAGTACAATGGTTAAATCTTTAACCTTCCCCAAGTCCTTTTAAATATTCTTCAGCCTGAACCTCTGATTAAAACACCCGTATTTTGCCACAACAAATAACCTTTAGGCGTGCGGGATTCATTAAGAACACCTCGCACCCCTTCTTCTGGAAGGGGGTAATCAATGAACGAAGTCACCACCTTCTTTCCACTGTCGTGTGGCAAAAATCTGGGCGTACAAAAAAAGTATGCCCTTCTACAGTTCTTTTAGCATCAGGACGAGCTTTCTCAAAAATGGCTTGTCTCAATAGAAAGTTACCAAAAAAAATCAAGATTGCTCTTGGTTTAGCTCCCAAATCTGAGCTCTTTTTCAACGTAAGAGGAAACCGGTGGACTCTTTGTATCTCCGTATCCCAAGACCAATGAGAAAGTTCTGGAAAGGCTGCTTTAAACAGTTTTAAGACAAAACCTCTAATATCCTGCCCCTCCACATTCTCTTCTATTCCTAATAGTCTAAGATTGTTTCTTCGAAGTCTATTTTCAGAATCTTCTAGTTTCCACATTATGTCGGCCAGTCTATCATCATTAGCTGTAGTTTTCAAATCGGTCTTCCGCAGACCCGTCTCAAGGTCAACAATTCTTTCCTCCAACGCAGCTGTCCTGGCAATAACCTCGGAACATGCTTTTGTATTTCTTCGAATTGCGCCCTGAATCTTCATCGTAGCGAGTATGCTCTTGTTGCGCCTCCCCTTGTATTGACTTTAGCAAAGCATAAATCACAGAATTGGATGGAGGAGAGTTAGATTCCTCATGATCTTCTTTTTTTTCTTTTTCGTGAGCACAGGGGCCCCCTAAACCTGCTAGACTAATAGCAGCCTGAGTGTAATCCCATTGAAGTTTATTACTGGCTTCAGAACCATCACTGTCCTCATCCTCTAAGCCATGATTGGAAACAGACTTAGGGTTATTACGGCGAAGAGAGGCCTTCTTAGATGTACCCGCTGTTCTTGGGGGGCTACCTCGCTCATCACTTGAGGTTGAGTTATCATTAATAGACCCTCCCACGGACTCCATATCTGACTCCTCCGCTACGGAGAAAAAACTATCCCCATCTATAAGTTCAAGCAAAGGGCCTTTATTCTTTTCTAACTTTCCTCCAATGGGGGTTTGAAATATGAAGGAGGTTGCTACAGAATCATTAGAGCCCGCTGGCTTCTCTCCATCGATAGCTTCATCATTTACTTGAGGGAATATAGCATTCGAAGATTCCGACAAAGTTACAGAGTCAACCAGATCTCCAGCATTTTTAGCCACCCCATCAAAAATTTCAGCCACCATAGCCAAGAGACCCTCGTTACACGCCGTTGATAAATCCACAGGGGTAATTACAGTTACTAAAGGAGCCTGCATCTGATTTTTAGCTACCATACTTCTTCCACCAAACATTCCCGGGACTGTTAATGTTTTCTCCTGATCAACAGTGTCCGTAGCAGAGGGTATCGTTCCTGGATGGTTAGAAACCTTAGCCTTAGAAGGGTTGCTGAGCGGCGGCTTCTCAGCGGCTTTATCCGCTTTATCTCCTTGCTTTCCTCTAGCCAGGCCAGCTTTACCGACACTCACCGCCAACATTTTCCCAGCCAATTTCCCCTGCTTCTCCACCTTGTCCGCACTATCCAGCTTCTCTGCTGCAAGATTTCTCATTCCCATGGCACCAACGCTGATCGCAGGCGACTCTGCCGTCGATTTCGCACCCGTCACAGCGGAACTCCCCCTGCGAATAGGCATCCTGATGATCGCGGTAGCCTCGTTGATTGAATTCCTCTCTTCCACTGCCAGCCACACCCGCCAAGCCCTCAGGTGTGCACGGCTCAGGAAGGCGTGACCACCCGCAGCCAGGATTTTCGAACGCCGAAGACGGTGAGCATAGATTTCTTTTTCCTTTCTTCGTTTAGGAGCTAATTTCCTTCTGGCACCATAGTCAGGCTGTCGAAATTATCAACAATATAAATCCGAACCATCTGGTATTTTTGCTCACATACAAATATCCGCTTTTGGACCAAAAAGAAAAAAAAAAGCCGGGAGCGACCTTCACTCGGTTATCAAGCGGCTGCCCTCTTGCCTCGTGCAATATCCACCTTCCATAGGATGGCTAAGTCAGTCCTGAAGCAGGCCTAAGGAAAGTAGCGATAACAGGGGTTATCGCTACTTTTCCTGCCGCTATGCTTCATAGTGTGGGGCTTGATGATAGGAGAAATGTCGCTTAGCGACATTTCTCCTGTCATGTTAGGTTAGGTTATGTTAGGTCAGGAACGCCCACTTTGCCTCTCATTAGAGATGCAAAGCTGGGCATTAAGATTTTGTGCGCTAAAGCAAGGTTTTACGCGTTAGCGTGACCTTGCAAATTAGGCGATAAAATTATCACCGCTTTTCGGCCTAAAAACGGCCGCAAAAGCGGCGATAATTTTCTATCGCCGCCTTGTAAATATGTCCCTTAGTTAGGATGCAGTGTCCATTGAACTTTGACACTTTGCACAGATATCAGTAAAAAGGACTTCTGTCTACATAAGTCGAACCGTATGAGAGCAACCCAGATGTGTGAAAGTCCTTACCTAATAATATGTTGTCTAATACAATTATAATACTTTTTTTGTAGAATCCTGTGGAACATCACACTCTTCAAGAGGAGAAATCCACATTATGTGCAACAACTTAACATAATTCCCTACATCTAAAACGTTCTGAAAGTAAAAAGATCATCTCAACCAAAAACACATTGTCATTTTTTTCAGAACATCTGTGTTGTAGTTGCATGCAGAAAACTATATCACATGTAAACTCACAAAAGAGGAAAACTAAAAATACATCAATAGAACACACCAAAAGATGGATATCAGGCACACAGCAAATAACACAAGGAGGCACAACGCCCAAGAACTAACTGAAATCCAATCAGTAACCAATATTCAATATCCATGACAGCAAACAACCATGCATACTCCACATGATGTCTTCAAGTGAAATGTGTAAAACACTCTTCTTGCTGCTGCTTCCTGGGTTGCAGCTGGTCCGACAACTCAGGATTGGCCACCTAAAGTGCAAACAATTTCTTGGACTCGGAGTGTGTTGCACCTTTTTTTTTCCTGGGTGGACCTCGCAATGACTCACCAGATTGTTTCCTTGGAGTGAGCACTTACTTGCAACGTGTACGACATAAAACAGAAATTAACATGTAACATCCAACTTGAGTAGACAATTTTCTCATTAACAAATGAAGCAAAAGTATCACCATTCCTTCTATGTTACATAAACAGGTCCTACTTAAGAAGATGCTACATGGCATATCTATCAATCATGGGCCTCAGGTTATACTTTCCTCACCATCCCGTAATTATCCTTACTTTGTGCACAGTGGCCAGCGACATTGATGAGAATTTAAAAAAAATGAGGATCTGTCTTCTTAATTTAGTACATTATGGGCCATATGTAGGAAGCCCAATACCGGTCGGTAACGGCCGATTTTCGGTAAAAATCACGTTACCGACCGGTATTCAGGCTTTTGGTATGTAGGGGGGACATTTCAGGATTCGGTAATTTACCGAATCGGTAATTTTACCGATTCGGTAAATACCGAATCCTGAAATGAGATATAGGGGGAGTGTGTGGGTGTAATGTGGATTCGTTATTTACCACCAACTAAAAGTTGGTGGTAAATGACGAATGTCTTAGAAAAAACATTATTTGGCCCTTAGAAGTGTGCAATGTGGCAGACATACATGCCCTTAGGGCATGTATGTGTGCCACATGTGCACACATGCAGGAATCAGGGGTGCAACAGGGTGTCACTGTGACACCCTGCCACCCTTGATTGTGCTCCCCCCATTACCGAATCGGTATTTACCGATTCGGTAATGGTAACTGGCTTCCCATTGATTCCTATGGGCCTCCTGGCCCATAGGAATCAATGGCAAGCCAGTTACCATTACCGAATCGGTAAATACCGATTCTTAATTACCAACCAATACCGAATCGGTAATTTTTACCGACTAATTACCTACATAGCATTTACCACTTCATAAATACCGAATCGGTAAAATTCGGTATTTATGAAGTGGGAAATGTTAGGCTACCTACATAAGGCCCTATATGACTAAAGTGTGATAAATAATTTGTATGCGGCAATCTTCCAATTTCCCAAATGTTGCATTTCGGCAAAAAATCTATACAGCCTCAAACGCTGTTGTTGTATAACTAACTGTGCTTGTGTTTTATCTTAATACATTATTTCTTTCATTTACATTGTCTTGCATGTTTGACCAGGGCAGTGCAAAGAGTATTGAGTTGGTCATCCATGGAATGGACAGACATGCTATCACTTCGTCTTGATAAGCTTTACATTGATTAACTATCACATCTGTGCCATCATCAGAGCCAGCGTCTCCTTCTCAAACACATGTATAATGTCACTATCGGCTCAGAATATAGATGATTACAAGTTGCTTTTCCATGTGTACACGAATAAAATTTTCAAATGGACACCATTCATAATCTAAGTCATAAAATGATTCTCAGTCATGTTAATGAGATTACTTCCATATCAATACCATGACATTTAAACCTCAACATGAAGTGTAAGACAATGGAAATTCAATTCTTCAAAAATAAACATCAGCAAAACAAAAAAAACAACACCTAAATCAACTTTCAATATCACGCTTTCATGTATACCTACTCCCATTGTCATGAATTTAGAAGTGCTAGGTAAGTAAGATTTTTGCCGATTCGATACATGCACAAACAATTATGAGAAGTCTCATCCACCATATTTAGGGGCATATTATCAAGACAAGCGATAAAATTATCGTCGCTTTAGCGTCAGGAAACTGCCGCTAAAACGGCGATAATGGGCTTGATAATATGCTCTATGGAATTCCAATTGAAGACCATGTTAGATGTGAAGGACATCTGACATGGGTAATATGCCCCTTGGAGTTTCAGTAACATCAACGCAAAAGTATATGTGAGACGCAGCATTGAGATTATTTTGAGGGATGGCTCGCATCTCTTAAATTCTATGGGCCAGATTTACAAACGTTTTGCGTCATGGTTGCACCAGTTTTGTGGCTCATCCATGGCACAAAAAGCTAGTGAATATTGTGGCTTTGTTAAATAAATGTAACGAAATGCAGGAGCTTGTGCTGCATTGTGTTACATTTCATTCTGGAAGGCGGTCCATGGGTGGAACATGTGCGTTCCCAATGCAAAAACAACAGTTGATGGACAGAATGCAGAACAATGTCATACATTCACCCCAGTACAGAGATCTGGGCCTAAATCCATCGTTTTTTTGCTCAACATGCCGTTCCAGTTTGAACCCAGCCATATGCAAATCAGTCTTGACCCTGTGCCTCATGGGTACAGTCCAGCATGAACTGCCAAGTCAGGTTCTCCCCGGACTGGAAACAAGCATCCTAGGACCGGTTTCAGGGTTTCACCCCTCTTCAGCCAGGATAGCTTGATTCCAGTGGCATGGAGAGCACGGGACCCACGTCTGGGCATACCCTTCCCACTCGGGGTGACAAATGCAAAAACAACAGTTGATGAGCAGAATGCAGAACAATGTCATACATTCACCCCAGTACAGAGATCTAGGCCTAAATCCATCGTTTTTTTGCTCACCATGCCGTTCCAGTTTGAACCCAGCCATATGCAAATTAGTCTTGACCCTGTGCCTCATAGCAAATTAATCTTGACTGGGGGTGAACGTTTTGATTTGGTCTGCATTCCGTCCATCAATTGTGTGTCTTTTGCTTTCTCGCCCTAAGTGCGCCAGTTATGCCCAGACGTGGGTCCTGGGCTCACTGTGCCACTGGAATCAAGCTATCCTGGCTGAAGAGGGGTGAAACCCCGAAACCTGTCCTAGGATGCTTGTTTCCGGACAAGGGAGGACCTGGCTTGGCGGTTTGGGCTGGACTGTTCCCATGAGGCACAGGGTCAAGACTGATTTGCATATGGCCAGGTCCAAACTGGGGTGGCATGGTGAGCAAAAGAATGATGGATTTAACCCAGATCTCTTGACTGGGGGTGAATGTTTTGATTTGTTCTGCATTCCGTCCATCAATTGTGTGTCTTTTACATGTGCGTTCCCATTCATTACACACGATTCCAGATTTACAAAGGCTTGTAAACCTGGGATTGCGTGAAATCGCTGCACCTCTCAGAGGATGGCGTAATGAGGAGAATTTATTTTTCCTGCATGTTATTTCCTCTTTGTATGTGTGCTGCAATCTGCCGCACACATAGGAGGAAAATGCTTTGAGGGATTGTTTTTGAGCAGGAATGTATCCCTTCCTGCACAAAAACTATTCTCCTTCTCATGCAAGCACCCTTGCACCGTGGTGTTGCCTGAAGTGCGCAGGCGCTATGAGAAATACACCGCATTCTTGGTAGATATGGTGCATTTCTGCTCTCTCCCTTTCACGCAATGCATCACAGCAAGTTGCCTTGCTACAAAGCGTTGCGTGAAAGGTTAGTAAATCTGGCCCTGAATATCCCTTATGGCATCGAAAGTACACATAGGCCTAGACAATAAGTAAATGCTGTGACATTGCATCATTTCCCTTGAATTGCAAACCCACAAACAGGAAATGAGTAAGTTTGAAACATTTTGTAAATACTTCATGAAAAATAAATGGTAGGCTCTCTGAAACGCCAAACAGAATATTTCAAGACAGATTCTATAAAAACAGCATAAAAAGCTCCATGACATTATAGGCCCACAATACCAGAACTGTTTACTCATTTGCTTGTTTACTGGGCCATGTAACTTAGGATACCTGGCCGGGACCCCTCAGCAAAAATGTCCAAATCTTTAATTAGTTCCCTCAGTTACTTTATATTCTCAGCAGATGAAGCGAGCAGCAGCAACTGAAGAGGTCTGGTCTGGATGGTGGAGACAAGGCAAACGTTTTAGGAAGTGGGTTCCAGTGCAGCAACATGGTGGAAGTACTACAAATAGACAATTCACGGCAGGGAACATACTCCCATGAATCAGTTACCAATTTTACTAATGATGTAGCTCACATGCTGGATGGGAATTGTAACAGTGGCATTTACCATCCATGTTGGTCGAATACTTCATCCTTCATAGAGCCTCCGCAATAGTCAACAATCAATGTTTCAAAGGTGAATGCCTGTCATTATTGCAGGCAGGAAATGTGTCTATAATGGTTGCATCCATCATTTTATATGATATATCCATCATGGACAACATCTCTGTCTGCCATGATGCCATGCATTTACAACACTTATAGTGACTGCTGGCAATGACAGATGTGCCAGGGCAGATGACAGTGAGAACCTATGTACAGTGGATGTAAACATCAATAAAGGACATTGATAATTTGGCATACAATCCCATCTCTCAGTAGATAGCATCCTGGTACATCGTCTGCCACAAAAATGACAAATCATAGTGTGGACCTGTCAATGATGCCCTATGGTTGGGGAGAGGAGTCTGGCCATTGACTAAGATGGCTGCTCGATAGAGAAGCTCTGGCAGCCTGACAGGGAACACCCAGTGAAGTAATCTTTGGCCCAGCATAACGTTATTTATATCAGGCGGTGGATATTGTGGAGACACCGTGCTGATGAACTGGACAAGTGGAGCTTAATATTGGCTTTCACGTCTGATTGCGGGAGCCACCTTTCCCCGTATGGCCTCTCAGCAACAAAACGATGAATGCTGTGCCAAGGGATGTGCCACACTCAGACGCCATACTGCACCAACCAAAGGACCCACACTGGGAATCCACGGAGACACACCCTGCAAATGTGTTGGAGAATTTCTGAATCTTAGAGAAGCAACATACAACGCTGCACACCGGATCAAATACGCTACTCCATCTTCTCCTGGTAACAATGCAATGAACACTATGAACACCACGCTAGGGCTGTGTGACACCAAGATACTGTTCTGCAACAACTGAAGGCCCCACGATGGAAGGTGACCCATGAAGGCTCCAGCCTCCGACCCTTGGCAGTACACTCTCCCCATCAGCTATCCTGGGCTCCCCACTATCCTCTGGAATGGGCGAAGATGCAGGCCCTTTTAACAAAGGTACTGCAAGGCACACTGCTGCTGCAGATAGGAATGAACCATCAGAGACTGAGGCCTACCAAGGAACCCTCACAAAGTCCCCTTGCCGCTCTCATCTGATATTACAGAGCTGTGATTGGGGGAACAGTGAGGGCTGCAGACCCATATGGTTGATGTTGGTGAGCCTCTGCAAGGCGGTCTCCTACACTCACTCATGAGGCCCTGACCTCCTCTCTGGCATTGTATGTCACCACTGGCAATACAGGCGGACAGGACAAGGACAGTTCATTGGAGGCCATTCTGCAGCACACATAGAATGAGGAAAACACCTCAATTGATTGTTTTTGTTCAGGAAGCTGTGCTTTCCTGCACAAAAACAATCATTCCCACAACTTGGACACCCTTGCACCATGGTGCATCCAACAACGTGGACACCCTTGCACCATGGGGCAACGGTGCTTGCGTTGGCTTAAGTCAGCCATTTATGCACCAGTGCAGTGAAAGAGGAAGGGAATGCACCACATCTCGTAGATATGGTGCATTCCAGCCCTTTTCTTTTGACACAGGGCAGCACAGCAAGAAGCCTTGTGGTGCGGCCCTGCACCAAAATGTTGTAAATGAGGCCCTAGATGTTTTAGGCTGCCTCTGCTTTGCACAACCACACATAACACATTTGTTTTCATGACATTATTTTAGAAATATGCTGTACATGTTTGTTATTCATTGATTCTTCTCGGGATTCAGTCTGCACATTTTATCCAAGGTTGCCTAGAATACATAACAACATGTTTTCTTTGCCCAGTCAGCAATAGCGCCTAACGTTTAAGACATAACATGGTAGCACAGCTTTCCAACACAGTAGTTTTTATCATATAAATTGTGTCTTGTCCACTTGGATGCATAGAGCAGAATTCTGGCAGAGAGACTGGTCCTGGAACGAACGTTCGCAGAACCTGACATGGAGCTGCGCATAAACTGAGTTTACACTCATGATGCATACCCCCTAATGACATACATCTGGTATGGGGTCTGTTGCCAATCCCAGGGATCACTGATATATCTCTGTGTTCATGCCGGAAGGATAGGCCTAGACAGAAAGATAATTTGCCATGGATGGGATGTTTATTTTATACAGCCTGATGGTAATGCTAACTACTTTGCTTAGTCCCCCTTTTTACCTATGTTGTGGGTCTGCTGCCATTGCTGACTACTACCACCTTACAGAGGTCCACAGACAAAGCTATTGAAGATTTTTTAGGGGGCAAACCCGAGACCCGGTTTAAAAGTCTCCAAGCTGACACCAGAGACACAGTAGTTATGGATGTCCTAGTATTGGACATTATTGCACAGCCCTACACCTGTCCTAATTTGTATACATGTGGCCGAAATAAGATGACCTTGTACTCTCGGTCCTTATTGAGCATAACCTCGCACACAGCACTGTGGGATTACAATTTCTGAATATATAACTTTTATTCGCATGCGTTTACTTCGCATGCCGTTGCTACGCGGTCGTTAGTACGACCGCGTTGTTAGTTAGCATGCCGTTTGTACGCAATTCGGAACTACGAATTGCAGTAAGGGGGTGCTGGATGTTGGAATAGTATAATTTACTATTCCAACTCCAGTCTATGCGGACACTAGGGAAGGTGTTGGATTTTAAATCCAACACCTTCTCCCCCTTACTGCAATTCGTATTTCCGAATTGCGTACAAACGGTATGCTAACTAACAACGCGGTCGTACTAACGACCGCGTACTAACGGCATGTGAAGAAACGCATGCGAAGTAAACGCCGCTTCCCACAATTTCTATATGAACATAGAGCTCCTTTTTCAGTGGCACCCAGTCCTATAGTATAAGCCCTGGTACCGAATTGACACACATACACAAGTTGCTTAAGGCTAATGCCAGGCTGCACAATGAGCGCCAGCATATGCATAGCAGATAGAGCAACACTGTGGAAAGAATGGCAGAAAGGCAGCCTCCTTACCAGCTATCAGATGGTGCAGCTAGAGGAACTGAAGTCCTTTGGTGTACCACAGGATGAGTTTCGCATCCCTTCGACCCAGCTATGGTGATTTATCCAATGGATACAATCCCTCACAAAGATGTTGGGAGCCCAACCACGGGATATCCTGGAATTCCCCGTCATTCAGTCCCTAACACACTGGGGGCTTTATAAAGGGGTGACTGCAGGGTTCTACAGCCTTCTAGTTCGAACCCCTACACGGTAAACCCCTCATACTACACGGAAACATGGCAAGAGATTGTACACAGGGGTAAGAGAATCCCATATCAAATTCTGACTGTGTAAGACAATGCATGATTAGTATTATACACTTCATAAACTCCACCAATAAAACTGCTGAAGGTGCAACCTGCCAGGCTGTGACATAGTCCACATACTATTTGAATGTTACACATATCGCTATCTTCTGTTCTAAACATTAGCACTACCCTAAATGGAATTCTAGACCTGATACTGCTCATTACGAAGAAATTGATCCTGCCCACTCTAACGAACCCCCAATGATGGCTCCTAATGACTGGTATAACCACACTGATGATCACCTCCCCTACCAAAGTATGAAGAAACAGAAAACCTCAAGACAGCGCCTTATAAAAAATCTATTTACAAATTACAAGACTCTATAGAAATCTTCCTTGCCAGAGACGTAACACAATTCCCTTCTGGGTCCTCCCCCCTCCCTCGTCAGGGGCCCTCCGATCCTTCATGGGGCCCCTGTTTAGTCCAAGACCATTGAATAGGTGCGAGATATGGTAGACTAACAGGCCACTCTTCACATTCCGCAGGGGCGCCCCATCATTTTCGGTTACGCCACTGTTCCAGGCTGTCTGGTCGCAGTTTCTCCAACTGTCATAGGAGGAACATAAAGGACCCACACACTCTATCTGAAATGTGTAGCCCCACCCATATACCACCACCTCCCTTCCTCCCTTCTACTCTGCCACAGTAGTTGGCTAGGCTTGTTTTAGTTTGTTCTAGTGGAACACAGTACGGTTGCATCTTTTATCCCACTCATATGTCTATATAACAGGTGTCATTTGTTTTTGTCCCATTTGTTAC
This sequence comes from Triturus cristatus, assembly GCF_964204655.1. NCBI lineage: Eukaryota > Metazoa > Chordata > Amphibia > Caudata > Salamandridae > Triturus > Triturus cristatus. The sequence continues at coordinate 321,178,815 of NC_140581.1, forward strand.
CCGACCTATTGTTGAAATCCATAAATAAAAATAGCCCAAAAATAATGCATTATGGGATTTGTAGTGTGCTGCGCATAAATACTTTTAAATGAACTTTAACACAACAACAGATTCTTTGCGCTGACACTGGTGCTACCTGCTATAATCTTGGACCCCTCCTGAGGCTTGAGCCGGGAGGTAGAATTTTAACTGTTGTGCCTATTGTATGACTTTCGCTGTGTGTGCAATTGTCGCTGACTACAAACGCTTTGCATTACAACACGAGCTGCATATTTTAGACGCCGATATTTTTATAAAATCACAAATTGCGTAAATCACTTTGGAATTACTCTAGCACTTACCCCACCCCTGCTAATTACTCCCCGCGCACTTGCCGCCAGTAATAGCCGATTTTTGGGCTGTTTTACCGAGCAGAAGGGCAGTAGCGCTCCCTCACGGCAGACATCTTTGTGGGAGGCGGAGCTGGTTGAGCGCTCTAGCCTTTACTACAAAAGGATACGGATATACTCCGCGTTAGCGGACGCGTGTAGTGGACGCGCCTCGCCAGCGCCGGAGTCACGCCAGAGTCAGCCCGTCTGCGCCCGTCCGCGCCTCGGACGCGCCACGCACCATGGCACCTCTCCATTCAGGTATCAAGGATTTAGTTACATGCCCCCCTATAACTGAGGCACAAAGTGACACGATCAGCCACTTACGCCTAAATTACTCTTCGGAATGCTTACTAGCCCTTCGACCCTCTCGACATCCTGCTTGCAGGACAATAGATCCTTATTTACAGAAAACTACATGCCAATGCTGTCATTTATTCACCAACCATGTACAAATTAAAGCCTTACAGGTTAGAAACCCTATAAACAATAACAAGATGCCTTCAGAACAGTTTCTATTTCTTAGCATTAACTGTCGCTCACTACCTAAGCATAGAACTGAAGTCTTCAATTTACTCTTGGACGAGGTTCCAGATGCTGTTTTTTTAACTGAAACATGGCTTCAAGACAGCTCTGGACCAGACTTAGCTATGGCACTCCCTGAAACTTATGCAATTGTTAGACTTGACCGAGAAAAACCACCAGGAGGAGGAATAGCAATCATTTTTAAAAAACGCTATAATTGCGAATTTACTAAACTCCCATGTGAGGGCTGTGAAGGCGCAATTTATAAACTTTCACTCACACCGAACTTTACTTTCTCGGGAGCACTCATTTATAGGCCACCGGGATCTGCCTCGAAATGGATATCTCATCTTGTAGAACTTCTTGGACCCCTAATTATGAACATGGCTAACTTCACTATTCTAGGAGACATGAATTTACACTTGGAGAAAGATGATTGCCCAATAGTGAATGATTTCAAAACGGATCTTGCATCCCTCAACCTGACCTTAAAGAACTCTGGCCCTACACATAGAGCCGGTCATTTGTTGGATCCTATCCTCTCCGATCTAAACGACATATCGAAACCCACGGCCATTCCTGTGCCTTGGTCTGACCACTTCCTGATTAAATTTTCCCTTCTTGTAAAAAACTATAATGGGATGAGAACACCAATTCCTATACAATTAATCAGGAAATGGAAAAAACTCGATCTAGAAAAACTTAACTTCTTTCTCGAGGGCCTTCTCCCTTGTACAAAATCAACAGCACAAGAGTTTTCTACATCAGTCCAAACTTGGCTCCTAGAAGCCATCGACTCCACTTTGCCTAAAACTATATTAAAACAAAATTCCCACCGTCCCCCTGCTCCATGGTTCACTGAGACCTTGAAACAAGAAAAAAGTATATGCAAAACTGCAGAACGTCATTGGAGGAAATCCTATTGCCCTGAGTCCAAATTGGCCTATAAACATAAACTCTCAAATTATCAGAGGCTCTGTGCCAAAACCAAAGCTGAACATGCCTGCACGAAAATCACTGAAGCCCTATGTCAGTCCAAAACACTTTTTAAAACTGTAAGAGAACTAGCTGGTTCCCTTACATTACAATCTCCTCCAGATTTAAACAAATTACAATGTGATGCCCTTGCAACTTTTTTTGTAGAAAAAGTCGACAAAATCTATCAGGGTATAGAACAAACTACAAAGGAAATTGCTGAGTCCAGAGCAACCCCTCCTTCTATTAATATTGGCCCTGAAATCAACACTTCAGTCCCCATCACTCCCATGAAAACAGAGATGTCCTCCTATATATCCCCACTTGATGTAACACCACCAGCCATTTTAGATAAATGGCCGTTGCTTGATTTAGACTTGGTTCGAAAACTTTTGAATTCCATCAAATGTGGCTCACCAAACGATCCATTACCGTGTTCTATCCTGAAAAAATTAAATGATAAAACCCTAGGGACTATTACCAACCTTCTTAATAAATCGCTACAGGAAGAAATCGTTCCAAAGGAATGGAAACATGCAATGATCCACCCTCTACTGAAAAAAGCTGGAACTGACCCCAACTTGCCATCCAACTTTAGGCCTATCTCTTTGCTACCTACCTTTGCAAAGATATTGGAAAAACATGTTCACAGAGTCCTCACTGATTTCATTACCACCCATGATCTTCTACCTCTTCATCAGTCAGGATTCCGCACAGGATTCTCTACGGAAACGACTCTGTTGGGCGTAACTGAGAATATCCGTCTACTGTTGGACCGCGGAGAAACGGTTGCCTTGCTGTTACTGGATCTCAGTGCAGCATTTGATACTGTGTCACATGCTGTACTTGAGCAAACCCTCCACGCCACCGGTATCAGGGGCGCCGCCTGCAACTGGATTAAATCACTGCTAGAACAACGCACCTTCCAGGTTTTCTCCCAATCAGCATGCTCTGACACTATGACCCTTAAACATGGAGTGCCGCAGGGCTCTATATTGAGCCCACTGCTTTTCAATGTTTACATGAGTCCATTGGCCAAAATGATAGAAGAGTCTGGCCTACTCATGTTCTCGTATGCTGATGATTCCCAGCTTATTTTCTCTCTATCATCTTCGGATCCAAATAACATCTCGTCATTAAAAATCGGCCTCACTAACATCGCAGACTGGATGAGAAAAAATTTTCTCAAACTTAATGGCGAGAAAACAGAGTTACTTGTTTTGGGCAAAAACAAAGAACTCTGGGGACCCCAGCACTGGCCTGATGTGATGGGCACACCCCCGGTCCCAGTCAAATCAGCACGCAATCTCGGAGTCATCATTGATGAATCATTAAGTCTTAATCAGCAAGCTACTAAGACATCATCCACTTGCTTTGCGATTCTAAAGTGGCTGAAGAAAATCTGTTGGATGTTACCCAAAAACACCCAAAAATCGGTCATCAATGCTTTGATAACCTCCAGGCTCGATTACGCCTACGTGCTTTATCTAGGGGCCAACAAGGCCATAACCCGACGACTACAGACAGTGCAAAATGCCGCTGCAAGATTGCTGTGGAAAATTCCCATCTCCACACCTACCACCGAGTATATCCGCGAATTGCACTGGCTGAAAATCGAGAATCGGGTAAAATTTAAATCCTTATGTCTTATGCATAGGATCTCAATCAACAAGGCACCCAAATATCTTCAAAACCTTATTCAGCCCTACCGTCCACCCCGCACCCTTCGTTCAGCTACAGCCAACCAATTTGTGATCCCTAAAATCAGGCTGGCGAGAATGGGCGGCAAATCTTTTTCATACCTGGGACCCTCCCTCTGGAATACTCTTCCATTGATTCTTAGGCAGGAAACGAATCACCTGAAATTCAGGAAAGCCTTAAAAACCTGGCTGTTTAACATCTAAAAATCCTGATTTTCTTCAATGCACGGAATCATCAGCGCCGGGAAACCCTTTGTTGGGTAGCTGTAGCGCTTTAGAAATGAAATAAATAAATAAAATAAATAACACAATAAACATGTCAAGCATTACACTTTAAACAAAGTATCGCTTGTTTTACGTAATTATGAAAGTAATGTCTTTAAAATTCTACATATAGGATGACGTATTAAGTCAACAAAGATTAGGAACCATTCACTCATATATTTATTCTGAGATATGCTTGTGTCAGTACTATTGCACCGTGTCGCATCTATACATTTTCAAAAAAGAACTTCGCCCCATTGTTTCTAGCATCTATACATTTGCCTGAAATCGTAAGTGTGCCTCTTTAACTCTCCTACATGACTTAGATTTTATGCTGCCATGCTTGCATGAGTTTTGCTAATGTTTTTATGTTTCTCACATCTGTATTATCATGATTTGACCTTTTTTAAAATAAGAAATACCCTGTATTCTTCTCGAAGCATGAGAATAGGCATGATACCTACCTAGTGTGTCCCGATCATCATACGTTGCACGAAAGACACAACATTCAGAAATACAGATGAAACCACAACACATTATTGGCATCGGAACATTCATATAACAACTGTACCCCACGACGCGTTTAGATAATGGCATTGTTATACTTAAATGAAATGCAACAACCAACATTTTATGCTGTCCTCACCCAGTTCCTAGGAAGTGATGCTTTAGTATTTGAAAGACTACATCTGCTTCTGAACCTCATTCTCGGCCTCATTTATGAGATTTTTGACATAGGCTAGCGCTGCAAGGAATCTTGCTGTGCAGCCCTACGGGTAGCGCTGGAAGGAATCTTGCTGTGCAGCCCCACGTCAAAACAAAAGGGCAGGAATGCGCTGTATCTTATAGATATGGCACATTCCTGTCCTTTTCCCCAGCACTGGCACACAATGGCCTGCCGTGCACCAACGCTAGCACCCTTGCACCACTGTGTGGCAGTGACACCTCAGGGGCTGGGGGTAGAATGTCTGCCGCACTGTGTGGCACTGATACTTCAGGGGGCGGAGATGTGGATGGAGTGGTAGCAGCAACATTTATCTGCGCCAGGCCTTGTGGCAGCAATGCCATGAGGTGGGTCCGCAGGGCATTGAGGAACCCAGCAACCTCTCGCTGGTGTGCAGCCATGCAGCAGCTCTTTCCGCCTGTGTCCGCTCCATGTTCTCCATGATCCTCCCCATGTGTCCCAACTCCCGGCTGACATCGCTGGAGCCACTCTGACTAGACAGTTGTTCTTGTCTCAGAGTCAGGACTCCAGCGAAGTCAGCCATGGATCATTGGAGAGCATGGAGCGGACTGTGGGTGTTTGTTAGGGACTGTGAGTGGTCCCTGATGGGACTTAGACACCCACGTATGGCATCTAGTTTGGCTGCCATGCGGTCGAAGCCCACCCGCACCTGTTCAGCTATCTTCTCCTGGCACCCCAACACACGGAAGGCCATGTGTTGTTCGTGGGGGTTCCTGGGGGGCAGCCGTGGCGGTGGGTGCTGCCTGCTGTGTGGTCGGTGCAGGGGGTGGGGTCTCATCGATGCGGCTGGGCTGCCCTGCTCCTGGAAGTGAGTTGACGCAGCTGTTAATGAACTCTTGGAGGGCGTCTGTGTCGAAGGTGTGGAAGTCCTCTTCGTCATCAGAGAAGAGAGGTTCGGGCTGCTCAGCAGGAGGTGTTGGTCTTCCCTCTGCAATGTGAAGGGGAGATGCAGTTTAACATTGTGTTCGCATGTATGTTGATGTATTGTACATGTTTACATACAGACTGCATGACATTGTACATTGCCCATGTGTGTTTGTACTTGTACATTATCGACTCACATTTCCCTGCTATGCCAAATGTTATTGGCCAGTTTCTACAAACAAGCAGCACCAGTTGTGTCCCCTGTTCTATTGTGGACGTGTTGCGGTTTGTACCACATTGTTGTCAATGTTGATGTGCTCTGCATGTTATGTATGTGTACTGCATTTTGGGAGAGTCGCCCCTGCAGTTCTGATTTTGCTGCCCCTTATCCCTTTCATGCGGTGTGCCTTGGACTTCTGTGCTTATACAATGCTGAGATGTTGCATACTTGGGTACATTGGTCTCTTGGTGGGAGTTGGGGGTCTGGGGCATGGTTTGTCCGGAGATGTGTTGTTGACGTCAGGGGTTGTTTGTGCACGTGGATGTGTCAGAGTGTGACCTGCTCCTTTACGGATGTGGTCCACACTCAGCCACCTCAGTGTTGTTGCGTGCAACATTTCATGGTATGTTGACTGCAGCAATGCTATTCATCATGAATTGCCACTTGCATTGTCAGTGTTGCTCACAGATACGCCGCATTGCTGGGTTTGACACATGTGCATGGGTTGGTTGTGAGAATGGTGGTGTGTGGCAAGGGCCCCCTTTGTGCCCATTGTGGATGGGGGCCTACTTGCTGTTTCTAGGTGTGCTGCGGTGTGCCAAGGGGATCAGGGACATGCTCCATGGTCATTGTGGGTGTGCACTGTGCTCTACTTAATTGTGCATGTGTGCCATTGTGCCCATCTCCCCCCGTCCCCCCAGTCCATGGTCCTTACTCACCCTGTTGCTGTTGTGTCATGTCATGTTGAGCAGTGTCCGGTCCCCCAACTCCTGCCACCGTCTCCCAACAGATGGATACCATTTCCTCCATCTCATACAGCTCCTCCTGTGGACTCCCACCTCCAGTCTGCAAGGCTGTCTTCTGGTTGTTTGCAAGTTTCTGCTTGGTTTTGCGCTTCACATCATTCCAGCACTTCTGGACCTCTTCCATTGTCCTCCTCAGCACTCTGACTGCATTCACCTTGTCCACGATGGACTGCCATATCCCATATTTTTGTTGCCAATGACACAGTGGAGGTGATGAACAGTAGTTGATAGTGTTCTATCACCTCCGTTATCAGGAAACTGTTTTCCCGTGGACTGAACCGCGTCTTCCTCTTCTTCTTGTCCATGCCTTTCCCTGACCCCGAGTTCCCGGCCTGGGCCTCAGGGGGGCTTGTGGGGTTCTGGTTGTCCTCTGTACTTGCTCCAGCTCCCTCCATTCTACTTCGAAGTTGTTTGTATTTTTTATTTCTACTTCTATAGTGGTTTTTTCCCGCCTGACGTGTGTGAATTGCAGATCTGGTGCAGCTTAACACTGATTTTTTAATCGCGTTTGGGCCCGCCACAACTTTTTTCATGTTGGGGTTTAGATTTTTATCGCCGTCTCGGTGACTTTATCGCGGACATTTGACACGTAATCGGGAGACTATCGCATGTTATCGTCGTGTTGTGAATAGGACGTTAACACAGAGTTATTTTCCCGCAATAGATGCCAATATGTGACATTGCGTTAACCGATTTGGGCGATGATTATCGCACGTTCTTGAGAATATCCCCCACAGTGTATCACAGTCTTCTTGAAATCACGTGCTAAAAATTGCTGAAGTTCAGGACAAATGTGCTGAATTTTATAGTTATGTTGGAGTGTGCATTTGGGTATCATTCAAAATATGATTACTGTCATGCGGATTCCATTATCTCGTATGCCATCATATCTTGCTATGCTGTTACATGCACTACTATGCTATTGTGATTTTATCAGAAACAGATACCTGACACCTTCAATTTCACAAGTGAGAGTCATTCTGCTGAAGTCTCCCATTTTACAACGAAGTATACACTAGTAAGTTTTTATTTGATTCAGACCTCTGCTGAGGTCAACAAATACAAAATACATAAATATAAAACAGTTATATTTGTACACTTTAAAACAGCTTTGAAAAACTCTTTAAGAACTTAAACAGATTATAACAGACAACTTCACTTGCGGGAGACTTACACAGCTTGATTAAAACTTGAGTGGGAACGGCATTGTATCTAAAACTGATGGGCTTGATGAACCGGCGCCGAGCCTCTACCAAGGTCGGATTTGGACAAATTGACAATAAAGTAGGTGTAGGCATGTGTGCATCATTGTGAGACAATGAATCACGTTAACTACACATTAGATAATTTTGCATTTCTTTTCTTTCTTCCTAACATGTACCTTGTCCTGTGGGTTTTAGTTGTTATAGCATTTCATGGGAATGAGGGAATAGTAATGGTGGATGTAAATGTGAAGATGGGTCTAGATTGAGTTAGGGTGAAGACAATAAACTTTAGAACAGCAGGGGAAACATTTGCCAATTATATGGCTAGGGTGAAGTCAAGGTCTAAAGTACAAAGCACACACAGGATGACATAACATCTTTCTCACTGCTGGTGTGAGTGTTTTGATTTGATTTTAACATTTCTAAAGCGTCTTGGCACTAGCATAATTGTATGTCCGACCTCAATACCGAAAACAATGCGACCCTGAGAGCTACAGAATTATTTAAAAAGTTAAAAACGCCATGTTTTTAAATGCTTACGAAAGCAAAGAAAATGTGCCTGACTTTTAAGCTGCTGGGGCAGTCTATTCCAAAGAATGCATGTGGAATAAACAAAACCGAGACCACCCTATGCACTTTCTTAGTTCTGGGAATGATCACTGAACATGACATGGCTGATTGTAATAGTCTTTTGAGGGAATACCATCTAAATTTACTTTTGAGATACTCTGGGCCTGATCCATAACTTTGAAGCCAAAATCCAGAAACCCAAACTGCTTAGTTCTGATGTTAAAGCTTCATTCTAGGAGACCATTCTTGATCTCAAGCAGGATGATTATTTTACCCAGCTGCTCCTTCTGCTTGAAGCCACATCAATCAGGCTGTGTAGCATGTCAGTGACATTAGTGACCATACACTGCATTTCCTTCTCAAAAGCAGGTCCTTTGATAGGGGACTGGACAGGCCCCTGTTACTCTGGTGATGTTGAATCATGTCTTATTTGTCTTGCCTGACCAGATGGTGTAATTTACCCAGATGAGACATGACATTGGTGACTAGAGCGAATGGAGTCAGGACAGTCGGTGGGCCAATGCTTGTGCCGGGAGTAGGAAATAGGACACTGCTAGATGCAGGATTAGTTTTGGCACCTGGGAGAGGGAGTAGGAACAAGCCTGACAAACCTGATGGATCTTGTATGTCATCTTGGCTACATTATGTGTCAGTAGGGTTATTGTTCACAGTGAAAGCAACTGATGATCCATCTTGAGACTATGTAGACAGCAGTGAGGAATCAGCCCCCCTTTTGCCTTGCTATGATACCTACAAAGAATGAATGGCGAGAGAAAGAAGGTGAGTTGTTTCATTTCATTGTCACAGTGCATATATTAACAAATTATAACAGATTACAAACATCTGTAAACCTGCATAGGGACTGCGACATATCACTGTGCAAAATTACACCATCAATGTATTGTTTTCATTTGGGATGTGGATGAGAATGGATTCACACACATCCATGATTAGAAGGTATTGAGCTGCTGTTGCTGTGCCAATGGCAGCATGTAGGGAAAGGGTGTATTTCTCTTTTGAATTTCACATGCCTGTGTGCCATGGTGTATATTTGATGCTGAATGTTTGGAAACCTTTGAACATGTTCGTATTTGAAAAATTTTAACTGTTTTGACTTTCAATGCAAACTGCCTGAGTACATTAATTGCTGGCCTAATTAGTCATATAGCACGGCTAATCACCCTGGGGGTATTCAGGCACTGTGCTGCATGTATCATTTGAAGATTAATGTAATCAAAAGCAACTTCTCTTGAACGACTTTATATCCTTGATCTCATCATACACTCATTCATTTATACAATGTTCAAATATCCACAACAGATTATTAAAACAGGACCCAAAAAGACAATTAAAAATAAATGTAAGTATATATCAATACATTTTATAAAAATTATAATTATAATCACAGAAAATACAATTCATAACCAGAATAATATTCAAGATTAAAAATGATCCAATAGTCAGTGTATCGTTGTCTAGAACAGTCCAACAACTATAAAAATGAGAGACAAAAGTGCGACAAACATCTATCATCATAATTATGTTAATTCGGTTGAATCAATATTGTCCGAGCCTATCAATTTCTTTGTGTTTAGACTCTACAGTTCCTCGAATTTAACAAAAGTGGAGTAGCGTCGACGCGTTTCGGTGGACAAAATATTGATAAGCCATCTTCTTCAGGACTAACAATTTTTTGGTCCCTCTTGGAAATAGAATACACACACCTTATAGATAAAAGTATTCTTGCCGATTAAAAGGATATCAGATATGTCTCAATCTAATGTGTAATACATTTTCTCCCATTATCACCCTTTAAAAATTGTGTTCCAATTTTTCAAACTGTGTAGGGCTGAGGAATATGCTTTGATGTACTCTGCAGATGGTGTGCTTCTGTTGCGAGGTGAAGGGAGGAATGCAGGCTCTTTGGGTGCATACCTTGAGGAAAGATGCATCGTCTGTGATTCCAATCTGGCACTGTCGATCAATGAGTGTATGGTGGGAGACGGAGTTTAAAGCTGCAGAGAGATCAAAGAGGATGAGGGCGGCTGATTCTCCTCTGTGAAGTAGTGCTTGGATGTCGTCGGTTTCTGTGATCAGCCCTGTCTTGGTGCTATGGTTGACTCTCAAACCCTTTTATGAAGGGTCCATCCATTAGTTTGTTCCCTAATGTTTGGTGAGCTGGAGGTTGACGACCTTCTCCAGGACTTTGGCGGGGAACGGGAGGAGTGTGATGGGACGGTAGTTCTGGAGATCTTTGGGGTCTGCTGAAGGTTTCTTGAGTGGGGGGTCTGACCTCCATGTGTTTCCATGCTGTCGATATGGAGGCATTGAGAATGGTGATGAGCTTGTGGCTGATCTTGTTGCTTCTGGGGTTGAAGAGTTGGTGGGGAATGGGTCGGTGGGTGCTCCTGAGTGGATGGAGTTCATCAGGGAGGTAGTTGTCATTGTGCTAAGTTTATCCCAGGTGGTGAATGGGTGGTTGGTGGTCATGGTTGTTGTGTTGCAGAAGAGGTTGGAGGGTTGGGTATCACATTTTCTGTAGATGGTTGCTATCTTGTTGTGGAAGGGGTCAGGGAGAAAGTTGCAGAGTTGTTGTGAGGGAGGGATCGAGTTTTCAGTGACTGAAGGGCAGGTGAACTCTCTGATGATGGTGAAGAGTTCCTTAGTTTGGTTGGCACTGGTTTCGATCCAGCATGTCAGGGCCTCCTTGTTTGTGGCTTTGAGTTGGCAGTGGTAATGGTTGAAGGATGATGTGTCGGCATCTCGGTCAGTGTCATTCTGGCATGTACCAGCTGGCTTGCTTGGTTGTCTGTATGTTTTGGCTGGTTTGGAGGGGGTGACTAGGTTAGCAGCACTGGTGATTCAGTCATTGAAAGTCTCTGCTGTCTGGTCCAGGTTGGTGGTGATGTTGGGCGGAGCGGTGCTGTGGGTGTCAGTATATTGCTGCTGGGTGACCTTGGTCCAGCTGCGGTAGGATGTTTTGTGTCAGTTGGGGGCGGTGCATGGTGGACCGGTGAGGGTCGAGTGCATGATGGAGTGTTCCGTCCAGGTGAGTACTGAGGTCTGGCTGTATCTGATTCTGCCTCTGGACGTGAAGGTGGAGTCTAGTATGTGTCCTGCTCTGTGTGTAGTGTCGTGACAATCTGCTTAAGCACAATGTTGTCTTGTCTTTCAAGGAGGTTGGTGGTGTTGGTGTCGGTGTGGTTGTCCAGGTGTAAGTTGAGGTATCCTAGGAAGACGTAATGTTCGGAAGTGATACTAGTTGGTGAAGGACTGGGTTATTCTAAGACCCAGCGGTGCCAGGGAACAACACCTGAAACCTTCTTGGGTTACCTGTTCCGGCGTACAAAACACAGAGACACGGGACACTTCCAGCGACGTCAGAGATCAGCGTTTATTTACTGCAGGGATACAGAAGTCACAAGAAGTACACAACGTGTAGGTTCTCGGAGACTGCTTCGATTTGCAAAAGTGGATCGCTCCTTTTATACACATTTTTGCCATTGCACAGTATGGCGAACAAAGGTTACAACTCAGTTCCCACAATAAACTTCACCAAAATAGTGTTCATGTTTCAGGAGGCCGGAACATAATTACAACAGCATTGCCGGTTCCCAACTGTAAAAACATATCTTTTCCGCAATAAAACACATTCCATCCTGACCGTAAACACATTAGAAAAAGGGAACGACAACAGATGCAAAGAAAGAACAAGGATGCACAACAGATTAGGAAAGAGTGTTGGGAGTAATAAAGGAAACTTGATAACGGGATCAAAGACCTCGTGTCCAATGTATACATGACTGAAACAATAGAACGGCACGGCAAGATGAGCCTCGAGCGGGGCCATCTGCCTTCGCCGTGTCATTTCCCTCCTCGTAAAGTCACCCTCAAAGAAACACGTGTCCCTCGTGTAAGCTTGGGAATCCCAGGGTCACGAAGCGGACAAAGTCCGTTCGCTGGCTACTTGAGGGCAAGAAACAAAATGGATGCTGTATCTAAAATGGAACCCGAGGGTTCGGATGAACAAACCCAAAAATAAGACGAACCATACGTGGTTGCATAGCGAAACTGAGTACACCCACTATACTCGTCATTTGCGGTTCGTAGACACCAAACTTATCCATATTCGTCACCACTCAAAAGTGTCGTTCCGTCCCACACGGAACCTCAGACGCTCCTTTTGCCCTCATGTAGGCAAGCACTAGTCAAGATCGGAATCTATTTCAATATTCATCAAATCGTTCAGCTGCTGCTGAAACATCATTCTATTCATCAACGTCTCCTTGGTAACAGATGGCCGTCTTATACACGTTGTAGCACAGAGGCCACATAAGGCAGGACCACACTGTACACAAAGACAACACGTGAACAGAAACGTTACAACAACCCCTACGATCATCAGAATCTTCCAACCCCAAGTTGACATCAGGCCCCAAAACCATCCTAGAAGCGTCCAATTACCTTCGTCCACGTGTATGGACTCGGAAATCTTGTGCAACTTCGAGATGGCTTGGTAAACAGTTGGAGCATTGTCAGGAATAAAAATGCAACAACTCGAATGGATAACTTTACACACACCACCTCTATCTGCAAGAACAACATCTAGAACCATACGGTTCTGCAATGTCATGAGTCTATCCGCCTGAAGTTCAGCTGTTAAATTACCAAGGGCACTTGCAGTAATATTAGCAGTCGACTCAACTACACGGGTCAACTGTCTTAGGTTCCTACTATTAACCATAGGTCCCCAAAACGGCAAGAAACCCTTAAAGAAGTCTCCTGCTTCTTGACCGGCAGTATCCTCTTTGCTAATAACGCCTCTCACAACTCTAGTTTTGTGATAGTCTGAGGCAACTGTGAAAGTCGGTGGTAAAAGATTCGCAATATAACAGGTACCCGAAAAATCACGGGGTAACCATGTATATGCGCGTTCATAACATACGAAATAAGTGCCCTTAGCGGTCAGAAAAACAGGGGAAGAGAGCATCGGTAGAACATACGTGTCAGTGCAAGCGCTGTTCCCAAGTTGTGCTCTCGGATTTTGACCCAACCCTTTCAAGCAGAAATTACGGAGGTGTGGTACAATCCATATTGGGGACGAGCTCTTAAGCTGTCTATCACCCACTGACGTACTATACTCAGCCTCGCTCAGATCCTTATAGGCCTGCACTTCTTCATCTGGGATTAGCGATGCATCAAAAACATCTCTATCTAAATCCGCTATCGCTATCGCCAAAGGCTTGTGATACGGCCCAGAACCAAAATTGACAGAACGTGGCTCTCGACTGGGGTAGGAATCTAGTGCACTACGGAACATAGTTTGGAATGCTCGAGCTGAGCCCTGGGAGCTGTAAGGAAGAACCAAATACGGAATACCCCTATCCATGGTATGTGGCATTAACCCACACACCCAACAATTGGTAGTATTCATCACCAGCTGATGCTGATGTAGAAGTTGAACGAAGGAGTTATTCATAAATTCCGCACGCCTAACCTGTTCATGTTGAGGCAACGGGTGAAAAGAATGTGGGGAAACAGTGGTGAGGGAGCTTAGTTTGGGAGAAAGAGTAGGTGGAACAGAAGGTAATAACAACGATACTCCAAAATACACTCCACCCACCACTAGCATAGATACGGTCAGAAACAGTAGGAACACCTGAAACAGAAAACATTTTGTTCGTACAACCCTATATAACTCTGATCTCTGCGCCGACATCCTTTCTACTTCCAACAGCTTAGAGAACGCCATCCTCTACAAACCGTCCGTGACATACTTGACGCACTTCGTTCTGAGTAGCGATTATCAATCCCCAGGAGTTCCCAGGAATCGACAAAAGTAACCGACCTAGCGTCAGAAACCTGCTAAACAGAAAGGAGTACCCGCACGGCCCTACGGTAACCCGGATGGTAGGTATTTCTCAAAACGTTCAATTTTAATACAAATCTCTTTAGCAGTGGAAAACATAAAAAAACTCAAAAAGAAAGGATGTAATTGTCCAGAATGCTCATCGCACCGGAAAAGGAAAAAAAAACCAATATACAACTTAATTTTTATTAGTCCTTGAACTAAGAAAGTATCGACTTCTTCCAGGTCGAGTTTGTTCTGTAAACAATTGTTCAGCTGGCGCAACAGTATTTGATAAAATGGACAACGAGTCGGACCTTGGGTTCTCTGCTACTGATGACTCCACATGTGGATTTGGCAGTGACAAATCATCTCTTACAGGTTGAGCGTCACTAAACGGCACAAAGTGTAAAGGAGTCTCAGTTTCCGTTGCCGAAATCCCAGCTCTCACCCAACCGTCTGTTGGTAAGGGGATCGGTACCTTTTTCGTGTGGCTAGCGTGGACCCAGTTTTTCCGGCCCTCCAGTCGAACCGCAGTCCTCGTTGTCAACAAGACTTGAAAGGGTCCTACGAATCTGGGCTCCAAGTTACGTTTCCGACCAAAATTTCGGGTAACGACCCAGTCGCCTGGCTGGAGCTGATGTCCAGGACCCTCTGTCTGCGCCGGTAGAGCTTCAAAGACCTGTTGATGGATTAACCGTAATTTAGTGGTCAAATCATGAAGGTAATCAATTAGCATTGGATACTCAAGACTATCAAATCCTTAGGTCTCGGGACTCCCCAAATGTTCGCAGGGCGGCCGAACACAATCTCATATGGGCTAAGCCCTACTCGAGAGTGTACAGTCGCTCTGGTTGATAGGAGAGCCAGAGGCAAGGCATCTGGCCATGATAGACCAGTCGTAGCCTGTATCTTGGCGAGTTTGAGTTTCAGGGTACCATTGTACCCTTCAACCAAACCCGCTGCCTGAGGATGATTAGCGCTATGGAATTTCTGACGAATTCCAAGGCCCTCACACACACTCTGCATTACACTTCCCACAAACTCGCTTCCATTATCCGACCACACGATCCGTGGCATTCCATACCGAGGAAAGTATTCCTTCAGCAGGATTTTCGCTGTGGACAGGGCAGTATTATCCTTAAGAGGATAGGCCTCAATCCATCTGGAGAACGCACAAACCACAACCAAAACATACTTCAAGTTATTGCATCTCTCCATATGGATAAAGTCCAGTTGAATAACCTCAAAGGGACAGACAGGAGGAGCAAAATGACCAGGTGGGGCGGGGGTGCCCTTGCCAGGATTATGCATCAAACACACCATACAATTCTTAACCACTCTCTCGGCACACTTAGCAATACCCTCATTCTTCCATACAGGGGACAAAAACCTACATATTCCTTTTGCACTAATATGTGACAACCCATGAGCCATCGTCACAACAGCTAATACGTACGCATCTGGTAACATCCACCTCTGACATTCCGTCAGGTCAACCCAACATCCATGCATATCCAACTTCCCCGTACTTACTTTCCACTTGGTCTTTTCAGCTTTAGTAGCTTCGTTCTGAATTGCTTTCACACTCTCGACAGTATTTTCACACATACCAGTCTCCGTCGGCCACCTCACAGAACTCGTAACATACATTCGGGTCGTACAATCCTTAGCCGTTTCCTTAGCAATCTCATCCGCAAACGCATTACCACGACCAACGTCATCCGTCACTTTTCGATGTGCACTACATTTAACGATCGCCACTTGTTTAGGCAATGTAAGTGCATCCAAAAGGTCATTCACGAGCTGCCCATGTTGGATCTTCGTACCATGCGATGTCATAAATCCTCTTTCTCTCCACAGTCTTCCAAAGTTATGCGCAACGCCGAATGCGTACTGACTGTCGGTAAACACATTCACTCGCTTTCCTTTAGACAAAACACACGCTCTTGTCAATGCAATCAATTCTGCCGCTTGTGCTGAATTCTGATTCAATCTCGCAGTTTCCACAACCGTGCTCAACGTCACTACAGCATACGCAGTCGTCACATCGCCATTCGGCAATTTGAAGCAGGAACCATCCACATACAAAGTACCATCAGGATCTGTCAAGGGAGTGTTTTTCAGGTCCACACGACCCTTTGTTTCTTCCTCAGTTCGTAAATAACAATCATGTGGTGGTATATCATCTGATTCCATATTAATCGGCAACAATGTCGCCGGATTCAGTACATTACAACGTTTAATCTGTATATGACTTGCCAAAAGGGTCAGCTCGTACCCAGACGACCTTGCACTCATCAGATGTTGAGTCTTTGTCCGATTCAAGAGAGTGTCAACCGCATGCGGAACCATCACCATGAGCATATTATCCATGACAAGACCTGCGGACTGCCGAATAGACGCCGCTGCTGCCGCTGCCGCCCTCAAGCAACTTGGCAACGCTCTGGCTACCGGGTCTAAGGTCGAGGAAAAATATGCACACGAGCGCTGCTTGCCACCAAATTGTTGCGTTAAAACACTTAACGCACAACCTTCCCTCTCGTGGACGTATAGTGTGAATGGCTTACTGTAATCAGGAGTACCTAACACAGGAGCCGAACACAACGCATCACGTAGTTCAGAAAAACTTTTCTGACATTCCTCCGTCCATGGCAAGGGAGTCGAAACATCCTTGCACGTGAGAGCTATCAATGGCTTCGCTAACAGTGAAAAATTTGGAATCCACTGTCTACAGTATGACGTGATACCTAAAAAGGCACGCACATCTCTCTGAGTTGTCGGCACAGCCATTCGAGCAATTGCTGCGATTCTTTCAGGGGTCAACCTTCTTCCCGCCTTTGACAATAAGTGACCTAAGTAGGTAACTTCTTGACAACAATATTGTAGTTTAGAAGGTGACACTTTGTGGTGTAAACCACAGAGATGCTGTAACAGTGACACAGTAGCAGTCTTGCAAACTTGTTCAGTGTCTGCAGCTACCAACAAATCGTCAACGTACTGAATCAAAGCCGCACCAGTCGGCAGCACAAATGCATCCAGTTGACTCTTAAGAGCTTGGCTGTAGATCGATGGGCTCTCACAGTAGCCTTGAGGTGCACGTTTGAACCGGAAGCTACGACCTCCTAATGAAAAGCCGAACAAATCACGACTTTCCTTAGCAATCGGAATGCTAAAGAACGCATTCTTCAAATCGATTACCGAAAACCATGATGCAGAGGCTGGAATCAGAGTCAGTAAAGCTGTAATGTCGGGCACCACAGGAAACTGCGGGACAACAATTTTATTTACTTCCCGTAAGTCAATGACTAGACGGTACACGGGAGGCTTGGAGGGATCAGTTCGCTTCAAAATAGGCAACACGGGACTATTACACACGTTACCTCGTGTCTCCTCGATAACATCTTTATCGATCAGATCATAAATGATCGCTAATAGTGCCCGTTCACCATCAAGGGAGATACGATACTGTGGTATGCGTGGTAAGCGCGCATCAACTTTCAATTGAACAACATAAGGTGGTATATCCAGCAGGCCCACATCATTGGGACCTGTCGCCCACAAAGAAGCCGGAAGAGAACTCAATTCCGGTGGGAGCTGATCGATCGATAGATACATAGGAGAAATCACCCTCTCACCCAATGTAAGCTCCACACCTGTAGGAGAGCAGTACAAAGTCGCATGTAACCTCTTCAACAAATCCAAGCCCAGAAGATTCTCACCACAACCAGTAGTCAAAATCAAAGGAGCTTCTAACTCATGAGACCCAATCGTAAGGGGCAAGGGGCTAGAAACTGGATTGCTAACGGGGGCGCCAGAGAATCCAACGGAAACATTCGTTAAGCCAGACAAAGGTGCGCCAGGGAGTTTCGAATGCATAATGGAACTTTTCGCTGCACCAGTGTCCAACAGAAAAGGCTCAACGACGCCCAATGCAGCAACTGCAACATAGGGCCCTCTCTGATCAACCGGAACTGATACTTCTCCCTTCCTTTGTCTATGGCTGTCCTAGTAGATACCATCCGTATCAACATCACGCTCGACATAATAGTCATCCACATGATACTGTGCAGATCTACCAGACGAGAGGTCGCGTCGATCGAAACAATTCTGCGAGTCTGAGGAAGTGGCAAGACGCTCGGCCTGATTCTGAGTAACTCCACGACCTCTACCACGTGAAGCTTGTTGAGGACCACTACGACCTCCTCGAGCTGACACACCATTGTTCCTATCACGGAGAACTGGACAATTAAACTTCAAATGGCCCTCCCCTCGACAATACGCGCACTGATTATATCCCAACACAAAACGAGGTGCGGGAGAGTCATTTCGCGTCTGCGACCTGGAAAACTGTGATTGTGATCGATTTGGCTGTTGCGAGTCACTGAAATTTGAGCGCGGAGGATACGCTTGCTGCAATAAGACCTTAGTTTTAAGATCCGTCGTTTTCTTATCTGCACGTTCACTTTCTTCCTTTTCTCTATTTTCGTAATATTGGGCCGTAGCCAATATTTGAGCAGTGGTAGAAACAGCCCACGAACTCTCAGAATTTTTCAACTTGTTGCTAAGTTCGGGCAACAAGTTCGATACAAACTTATCAACGAACAACCGCTGACCACCCTCCGAACTCATGTCTTGACCACTATGATCAACAAATGCTTCCTCGAATCTCGTAAAGAAATCGGAGACGCTTTCATCCCTCTTTTGCTTGCACGCGGACAACTTGTCCCAATTGACACGCATCGCTGGCATAAGCGTCTTCATGAGGGTAATTATCCTCTGGGGCAGCTCCACAATAAGCTGTTCAGGTTTAGCCCCACCAACTTGCTGAGCGTCTGCCGCCGTAAGGGCAGCCCAGTCACCGCCTAACTCGGCCGCGTGATTCTCGTGACGGATTTTCGCCCATATCGGCTGAGGCACCACATTACCAAACAACATGTCAATATCAGCAAGGTTCATAACAGTAGCATCCACTAATTGGGACAGCTCCTTATAATAACCTGCAGGATTTTTACGAGGATCAGGCAAAGTTTGCTTCACCTGTAAAACTTCCGATCGTTTCCAAGGGAGGTGTATCCACACTCTCTGAAAACGGCCTGGGACAGCAGGGTTAGCATTAGGATCACCTGGCATCCACACTGGAGGAACTTCCCGCATAGGATATTGACCAGGTTGCGCCATCCACTCTGCGGTCTCTTCTTTAAACAATGCTCGAGGTTGCACTGTACACCGAAAGGATAACAGGCGTTCTAGAGCATCTCGAACCTTATCACCTACAATCACGCCAGTCGTGAATTGATGCTGGAGCTCAGAAACCTCAGACGGTACATTATCGACCACATCATGATCCCACTCCTCCCTCAACGATTTACACATTCCCTCAAACACGAGTCGTTGCGTGGGCGCATTAAACTTGGAAAATGTTTCAAACACTACACGCGAGGAGTATTTAACAGGATTACGAATCCATTTACGTGCCATTTTTACCAACGATTCACGTTCCCTACCACCAGGAAGCTGGCTGCGCCTCTGGGCAACATCTGAAAGAGTCGAGCCGAGTATTGGCCCAAAAAGCGGAGAATAAAGAGTAGCAACAGCAGTCAGGAGACGGCTACGAACAGAAGGAGAAGAGGAAGAAGGTGTAGGCGCAGCGACAGTAGGAGTAGAGGCAGTAGAAATAGACGCGGCTCCAGGAGTAGCGGGAACGACAGGCTGAGGAGGGACTTGGAGAGGCGCAGTAGGAAGAAAAGCCGGCAAAGGAGGATGAACGATCTGCGGTACAAGAGGATTCGGGAGAGCGGGAGGAACGGCGGGCTGACCAGCAGCCGCCAAAACAGCAGGTTGAGGAAGAGGTAGAATCACAGGACCCACAGTATCAGGAGCATAGGGGGGTGGCGATTTCAACAAATAAGATAGTAGCGAATCCTCTATTGCTTCTTCTCCCGTCTTATCGGCATTAGACGGTAACACCGGATAACATTTATCCACTGCCATATGATGAAGTCGAGCACTAACTTCTTGCTCTTTCTCATCTTTGTCTCGCTGATACTGTTCTGCATTTCGCATCACCGTAATGACACCTTCTTTTTTATTTTTCTTACTCTGTTTGATTTCTTTCTGCTTAGCCTCTTTCCGCCATAACCGCAAGGAATCAAACATGGCCGGCCTAGCCTTCTTTTTAAACAGTTTAGCTTCCAAATTATCTAAGACGGCAGTTTCGAAACTACCATGTGATGGCCAACTAAGAACGCCATCATTTTTAGTGTAGCGGACCCAATATTCATTATATACGATAGGACCCACGCCATGGCGACTATAGAGCTCGTAAATTGGAGTTCCAACCGGAGGTATCGGAAACGAATCCTCCAGCCGGGAATCCATTCTGCAACATTTGAAAAACCCAAACAAAGTACTACGGCCAGGCATCGTGCACACTAACCGAGTATACAAACTTCGAGGGCTATCGAATTATGATGTCCTCGCACAAAAATGCAAGACCCTCGGTTTTTGGCAATTGCAATCGTCAAATAAAATCCAACAACTAAGAACCACAAATGCTATGGAACCATGCAAACAACGAAGGAACACTGGGAGCGACCCACAAATACTTAACTGAGACAACAATGGCGTCACCAGGAAGGCCCGTCTATCGTCTCGCCATACAAAGGACTACGCCAGGCGCCAAAACAGGTCGACAGTCAGGGCATCAGTCCGTCGCAGCCGTCAGGAGGCGGGGATCTTCGCGGGAAAAATCTTCGGGCCACTTATTTCGACAACTGGATCGATGAAGCGGGGTGCACCTTCCCTCGGAGATTTCACACGAAGTTCCTCACGATCGTCGGGCTTTGGACCGGTACCGTTGATGTCGCCCCACGTTGGGCGCCAACTGAAGGACTGGGTTATTCTAAGACCCAGCGGTGCCAGGGAACAACACCTGAAACCTTCGTGGGTTACCTGTTCCGGCGTACAAAACACAGAGACACGGGACACTTCCAGTGACATCAGAGATCAGCGTTTATTTACTGCAGGGATACAGAAGTCACAAGAAGTACACAACGTGTAGGTTCTCGGAGACTGCTTCGATTTGCAAAAGTGGATCGCTCCTTTTATACACATTTTTGCCATTGCACAGTATGGCGAACAAAGGTTACAACTCAGTTCCCACAATAAACTTCACCAAAATAGTGTTCATGTTTCAGGAGGCCGGAACATAATTACAACAGCATTGCCGGTTCCCAACTGTAAAAACATATCTTTTCCGCAATAAAACACATTCCATCCTGACCGTAAACACATTAGAAAAAGGGAACGACAACAGATGCAAAGAAAGAACAAGGATGCACAACAGATTAGGAAAGAGTGTTGGGAGTAATAAAGGAAACTTGATAACGGGATCAAAGACCTCGTGTCCAATGTATACATGACTGAAACAATAGACCGGCACGGCAAGATGAGCCTCGAGCGGGGCCATCTGCCTTCGCCGTGTCATTTCCCTCATCGTAAAGTCACCCTCAAAGAAACACGTGTCCCTCGTGTAAGCTTGGGAATCCCAGGGTCACGAAGCGGACAAAGTCCGTTCGCTGGCTACTTGAGGGCAAGAAACAAAATGGATGCTGTATCTAAAATGGAACCCGAGGGTTCGGATGAACAAACCCAAAAATAAGACGAACCATACGTGGTTGCATAGCGAAACTGAGTACACCCACTATACTCGTCATTTGCGGTTCGTAGACACCAAACTTATCCATATTCGTCACCACTCAAAAGTGTCGTTCCGTCCCACACGGAACCTCATTGGTGGTCCTGGCAGTCTGTATGTGCTGGTGCCTTTGATGGTGCCTTCGGCGGCGGTGTGGAGCTGACAATTCATGTTTTCCATTGTCGATGTGGTCTTGTCGTTGGTGATTTTCCAGGTGATTGAGTCCTTGTGTACGATGGCGATACTTCTACTGTGTCTGTTGGTGCTTTCTTGGTGTTTCATCTTGTAGCCGCTAGGGGTTGCCATGGATTAAGTCTGGGGCAGATGTGGGGTGAGCCAGGTCTCTGTGATGAAGGTCACATTGGGGCGATGGTGGTGACAATGACCCAGAATTCAGTGGCGTGTTTGCAGAGGGATCTGGCGTTGATCTGGAGGCAATTGAGTTGGTCCGCTAGGGTGTCGACGTCTGGGGTTGGTGTGCTGTTGTTCGATGGGGTGATGAGCAGTGATGAGTTGGCGGTGACATGGCAGTGGAAACAAGAGAAAGGTCACGCTGTGGAGCGTGGTGATGGGAGGCATCAGTTACTTGTTGCATGTGGTGTGCAGGGCAAGGAGCTCTGTGAAGTAGTACCTGTGGGAGTGTGGTGGGCCAGGGTTCCTGGTGCTGGGACTGGTCCAGGCACTATGGGCTTTCTTTGGGGCACCTTCGGCGTGCCAGCGGTGCAACCGTGCTGGGGCCTCCATTAAGTAGCCTAGAAAGTGGAAGGGCTGTCCAGGAGAGCTGGGGGTTTGTGCGGCGGGAAGAAGACGGTGAAACTGGAGTGAATTGGTTGGCGGTAAAAGTAGAAACAAATCCAGCAAAGCAGAAAAACAAAGTCTATACCTAAACAGAGACATTATTAACTATCAAAAGTTACACAGTATTAAACAATGTCACAAGTGCAGAAAAACTGTGAAATGTAGAGTAGTGTTTAAATCAGAGGAGGACTGGGGCTCAAACTGAGGTGCTGAATAGCTGGAGGGCCAGGAACGGTGCCTCTGTGCAACTGCAGCAGGGAGTGGTGACCAAGACTAAGCCAAGTGGTTGGGGCTGCTCACTGGAGCCACTAGGCGGCCTTCATTGTGTAGTCCTAGGAGAAGTGAGGGCAGCCCAGGAGGCGAGAGGGCCGAAGGCTTGGGCAGCAGGAAGAAGATGGTGAAAACAGAGAAGACTGGGGGAAAAAGCAGAAACAAATGCTGCTGAAAAACAAGGTCTATACATAAATAGAGACAATACTAACCAATAGTAATTACACAGCATTAAACAGTTAAACATAACAGAAAAACAGTGAAATGCAGCGTAGTTGTTAAATTTAGGGGGGGGACAGGATTCAAACTGATCTATCGAGTAGCTGGAAGGCTGCCTTTGTGCTTCTGCAGCAGTGAGCAGCGACCAAGCCTAGTGTTCGGAGGCTACTCACTCCCTGTGGTTTTTGGCTGGTGCTGCTGGGTTTTCGACTCTGAGTGCACTGAGGCCTGCTAACTAGATCTCCGTGCCAGTGCCCTGAGCCCAACACCCCAAAACGAGTATGTTACATATTCTATACCCCATTGACATAGGTTAACTTACCTGTAAGTTCCCCAGGGTACCCAGAGCCTGTAAGTTAGAGAGTCCCCCAGGGATTGCAGCACTGGTTGTGTCACCCTAGGTGTGACAAGAGTAAATAAGTCTACCAGTCTGCCCCTGAAGACTGGAAGGGCAGTTTTGAACTGCTAGCCCGATTTAAAAGCCATGGCAAAGTCCAATATCCCCCTGAAGCATGTGTGAGTCACCCCTATGGTAGGCCTAAAGAGTCCTAAGGCAGGCTGCAGCATATTTCATGGGCAGAACATATGGTTTACATGCTATGATAGTAAAAACACATAAATGTTATTTTTACTGCGGAAAGACTTGGTTACCCCCATTGGCGAGTGCAGGGTTACATGCTGACTCCTCACCTGTGCTAACTCATGAACGTGCAAGCAAAGGTGCTGTTCCAAGGTATCAAACAACTTGTTACATTAAGCCAGACTTAAATTAATGTAACAAGTTAAGCTGTGTGCAATATTTACAAAGTTGCCACTTTGTTGCCTTCAATGTCCTGTGCTCTTAGTGGAGCTTGAACCTGAGAGAGCTTTCTGCCCCCTGGGGAGACATGCTAACTACTCCCAGTAAAGGAGACAATAGAGGCCTGTATTGGAGAGAAGTGTTACCTCCCGCCTGCAGAAAGCCACATAGGTGTTGGCCCAAAAGGTGAGCTTCAAAGTCGAAGCCACCTTTGAAGGGAAAATGGGGAACACTTGGAAGAGGGGCCTCCCCATTGTTTAGGCAGACTAGTTGGGACCTGTGAAGGGGAGAGTGGAAACCTGTTGTCAAACCAGTTTTCTAGGAGTGTGTTGCCCCCTTGGTAGCCACACTTCGGGGTGGGCTAGGGAGCTATGAACGCCAGAAGAGGTGCTCTGCTATCTTGGAAGTGGGCAGAATAGTGCATCCTGGGAAAGCCAAATGCCACACTTCTCAGGAAGTGTTCATCAGGAGGAAGGGAACCTGTTAGCCCAATGGCTACCAACTGAATCCTACCCTGAGGGTATTTTCTGTACATAAATAGGGCACTCTTGGCACCCAAAACTCAGTCTCGACTGGACTGGAAGAAGGTCCAAAGAAGGACTACCCTGCTGCACCAAGTTCCCGTCAAAGAGAGGCTGCACCAACGTGAACTGTAACCTCTGCACCTGGAGGGTAGCAAAGAAGAAGAATTGTGCCTGCTGTGTTCTGCTCAAGGAGAAGTCATCTGCAGAACCTATCCAAAGCAAAGAGACTCCAAGGGCCAGCCCACTGACCTCCTGTTCGTAGCACAGGGACACACCCACTGACCTCCTGTTCGTAGCACAGGGACACAACAGCTGAAGAAGCCTGCAAAGGGCAAGTGGTAGCCCAGATCCCTTAATCGCTGCTCCTCACTGTTGTACAGCGCCAGGGACCATGATTCGATGAGCAGAAATAGTACCCAAGTCTGCTGGTGCCTTTGGAGTGCATATTGGTCAACCAGAAGGCCAGCTACAGCCCAGAGAAGGATTTGGATGTGATTGCGACACCAGGCGAGTTGTAGTCCATTAGAAACTGGATTTCAGCCAGACCGTATAGGATCTTGCTGGCGTCAAAACCTGTGTCTAGGACCCCTTCATCACCTTCATAGACTGAGAAGCCCCTGCAGGAAGACCCCCATCAACCGCGTTGCAGCCACAGCATCCTTGAGCATCTTCAAGCATCCTGTATTCTCAGCTTCAAGACCACTTCCACAGAAATCCATTGAACGAGGATAAAGCGCCTGGAACTGCTGGAAGACTGTCTCTTCTGTGGAGGTAACTGTTTCTGGGGGCCTTGCTGGTCCTCCTGACTGGCTCCATGATGGAAATGTTTCTGTGCCAAATTTGTTGAATGCTTGTTAGCAGTTGAGGGAAATGTTTTTATTTATTATACCTTTTAAATGTTAGATCTCTGGAATCCTCCGATAGATATTCTTTGTTGTAGTGTCTTCAAATACATAAAAATACAGTCTAATTTTATGAATTGTTGTCAGATTTGCATGGTGTCCTGTCTTTTCCTTCTTCAATTGTTTTGATGCTGTTTAAATGCTTTACACTAGCTCCTTTGTATAAGCCTTGCAGAGTCACAGCCTCTCAGGGCTGAGCAGGAAGTTTGACAAATTAAACCCAAAAGTCCTAAAGGAATTGGTGAATGTAATACACTGTGAGGTCGAACAACCACAATATATAATACACCCCATTCCCTCACATTGGGTGTGATTAGATTGAGACAAGCGTGTTCTGATTAGATATGATTGGGGAATAGGTGCAACTTTGTTGCAGATGTGAGTTATGTTGTTTTGTGGGAATCTGATGACTTGTGTGTGTATTTTACTTCTTTTCATTCATTAGCTGCTGTCAAGGTGGTGATTATTTGTGTTACTTATATCATTCATCAGCTGGTGTTAAAGTGGTGATTATTTGTTGGTGACGGATGGTATTATTTGGCAAGACATTATTTTGTGCCACAGATATATGACTCATGTGACATACTCATTGTTTTGTAGCTTTGTTTGAAGTTCAGTATGATAGTAACCTTGCACGTACACCATGGAAAGAACTATTTGGTGTTATGTGGGCAACCTGTTCAACTATTTAGGCACATTGTGTCAATCAGGGTAAAGGGTTTTTCATAAGTATTATATAGACATACCTTTTTAGTTATTTATATCGTTTTGTATAATGTGAAAATGATCCAAGCAGGTATCAGGGTGCTTTACAAGTGATAAAGGACAAAAGAGAGGGAGACAAGTGAGTCAGTAACAGTAACAATAGTATGCAAGATACAGGTGTACACAAGAGGAACAATACATCGTGACACCGCAAACAGAATAATCATGAGCATATAAGAGCAAAAAGAAATAGGAATGTTGAAAATAATCATACGATCAGGTGCGAAACAAGATGTATCAGCGCCAATCTGGATGAGAAAGTCTGTAAAAGGAGGAAAAACAAGCTTGTTGAGGAACCATCCTCACATGGTACCGAGTAGGAATAGGTACATTTCAGATCAGAGAGTTTTTAATCTGTAGTGCTTTCACTTCTTTTTGAAAGATGCTGTTGAGAGATTCAGTCTGGTTTCCGGAGGCAAGGAGTTGCAGATTCTCAGAGCAATACCAGAGAAGGCTCGGTTTTAGGTTTTCTTTCTTTGGAATTTTTGTGGTTTCAGCAGTAAGGTGCTGGAACTCCTTGAAGATCTGCCACCACCAGAGAGTTCCAGTTTTTGGGCTAGGTACGAAGGAGTGTTAAGTTGAAGGGCTTTGTGCGTCATGCAAGCAATTTTAAGATGTATACTAGCCTCAAATGGAAGCCAATTTAGGTATTTCAGATCCGGTGTAATCTGGTTATTTCTTCTGGATCCAGTGATTAGCCTTGCAGCCAAATTCAGAGAGGCCCAGAGCTGTGCCAACTGTAGCTAGGTAGACCACAGAGCATTGCGCTATCACACACCGGCCTGGAAATGACTAGCACTTGAACAGCAGACATGAAGTCGCCCGGGAGGAGGAAGGGTCTTATTTTCTTAGGATGCTCATCTGGAATTTTGCTCCTTTGGGAGCTGAGCTTTTGCTAAATAAACTTTTGTATATGTGTTTATGCATGTCATGAGACTATGTTTGTTCTAGTAGTTCTAATACCACATTAGCACAAAAGATAAAATATCATTAGACAAACACATTTGTGACTGAACACATGTAGAAACAGAGATTGTTTCTTCACTTTGTGACATTAAGAAATGCTTGCTTTAGCAGAATAGCAGAATTGTGTGGATAAACAGATGTGAAATGTTTCACTGTGGAACTTTTGTCACTACACCTATTTATGAAATAAAAATTACTGGAATGTATTATTTTCCTTATCCTGATAACAGACATACATTGAATTGCAGCACTGGTACACATATGAGTAGTACAGTTGTAGTCCTGCTGTGCTACCAAGCCTGTGCAGTGCATAAGACATCATCTATACCAAACAGGTCAATGCTATATATGTTTTTAGTTTGTGGGGAGTGCGCAATTGGGATGTGATAGGACATTATAATTAGAGCTCTGTGAACTGTCACCCAAAAGAGACTGCATATGTAGGACAGGTCGTTGCTTAATTGAGAATTGTGGGGATACTAAAAAATGTGCCCCTAATCTAAGGAATTACCAAGCATATTAAAGGACATGTTTATGCAGTACTTACCACTGTTCATTCTGCGTTCAATGTGGAGGATCACAAACATCTCCTTCTCTTAGGGAATGAGGTTGAGATGCTTGGGAGATCCACTACAGTAATTGTAGTTGTATTTATATAGTGGCTACTGCCCCAGACAAGGCATTGAAGTGCTTTACGGTGAGGAGTACGCTACTTCGGAACCCAAGGTTAAAGGTAATCAAGCGGCTATTGTTGCCTAAAGGGATTAGTCAGGTGCTCTGAAGAAACAAATGCATGCATTTCTCCTCTTACTTTGTGATAGATTATATTTATATGACTTTGGTTTGATCATTAGTGGTGGCAATGTGGTTTAAGGTGAATGGTTGGTGAAATAGATAGGCTGGCGGCGATTAGGTAATGTTAGGTTATAGGGTAGGGTTTTAAAAAGGAGGAGTTGTGATCTATGAAATGATGTGTCAGACATTTGCATAATTCCAATAAGAGAGATTAAAGCGTACAGACATGAGACTGAGAGCAGGCTATACTAATAAATAGAAGGCATTCAGAGGATGGAAGGCAAGAAGGTAATTCTGAAGAAAGAAAGGAAGGGAATCAGGTGGTAGGTTTCAAGTCAAAGTACTTTTTTCATGCAGAGTTTTCGGAATATAGTGGGAGAAGTCTTACTGAGCTAGCACACAATCTAAGAATGTAAACTGTAGAAAGAAACAGCATTATGCATAGTGCTCCATATCCTGGGCCACCATCTTACAATGCAAGTCTTGGTGTACATTAAGAGCCATAGTCTGCTGTGTGTTAAGCATATGGCAGTCCTTTTAAACGTAGTCTGGAGTATCCCACATTCTTACAGGGTCTGTTTGCTGCAGAATGGGTGTTGCATAGAAAATAAAAGGTCTCATATAAAGATCTTCCTTCACTGTTTTGTATCAAAGGTTTTTCAGTCACTAGAAATCAGTTATTTGGCACTGACAAAGAGTGTCACAGTTAGAACTGTACATTGCTTTGTCACCTAACCTCATTCTAGATTGGTTTAATTGTACAGCAGAGCAACTACTGATATGAAGATACCTACAGCTAACAGCTTAAGTTTGTTGTGTATGTTTGTGTATGTGGTCAGTGTAGTATATGTATTATACGTACAAGTGAAGCAGAGTAAGGGAGGCCTGTGGGTAACCTATTGGAGTTTCCAGGTATGTTCCTATGCACAAAATGGGAGTGATGTTTTCCCACACAGTGGAAGTGTCTTAGGAAAGAAGCAGGAGGGAGAATACCTAGACACTTAAGTGGGGCAGAAGGGACAAGTCTCCTATAAGGACTCCATTAGGCTCAGAGGAGCTGCTGATTAGTCTATCTGTAGCACTGGTATTTGGTGAAGAGGGGACTGGAGTCTCTTTTGTTCAAAGAGAGAAGGGTCCCTTAGGTGAAACCAGTTTTTTGCATCTTTGCTGATCACTGTCTCTGTCCCTGTTTGTAGCCAAGAGCATATAATTCACACCTCTTTGGGCTACTGTTTTGGGTAATCCAGGCTTGAGACTACTTACTGTCCACATTGCATGTGGTGGGCATGGGCCGTGGGGAACAAACTCTCCCCGACAAATTGTTCTACTTCTTGCAGATGCCATCCTGTGAGTAATACACAATGGACACTTCCGCGCAACACCATTCAGCTTTTTAGGTATATATTAATTCAGTTTCCACCTGGACAACCTGGCTGCAGTGTACTTTAGAGTAGTAAATTATTTTTTCCCATTTTGCCTCAGTCGATCCATCATCCATCATTCCACCAGAGGCGCAAAGCTGCGCAACATCATTCAGTTTCAATTTCCCCCTGGAAACCCTGGCTGCGGTGTAATTCAGAGTAGACATTAGCATAATTCATTTGTGTAATGATAATGATTATTCCTTGTTCCCCGGACTACATTGCCTTCCATAGGCGCACACTGACCTCCATTCATTCTGTCAGGTATTCTTGTCTGTATTTCTGTAAGCAGACTCATAATAGTGCTCTGCACCTATGCTCCAAACAATTGTGGCACAATCCTAAGAATTCTTTCCTCCAATACACCTAGCTAAATCTCTGAAGAGCATGCAACTGTCTTTTGTGTACCATAGTTGTAGCTTCCGCCGTGTGAGGCAATGGGCTGTGGTGTGAGTGGTAAATGTTTTGGCTCTCGGATTGTCTGCTTTGAGGAAAGCCAGAAGATGTTGGTAATTGGTTGATGTGCATTGGGTAGGTATTGATGGATCATCCACTACATTTTGTCCACCATCATTTTTCCTACTTCCATTATCATTCTCTGTCACAATCCTTCGTCCAACTCCCCATGGCAGCAGATAACTCTAAATATGGCTGCAACCATAATGGACACATGGCCACCAATGGAGGGAGGAGGAACAACTGAAGGAGAAAGTTAAGACCTCTGACTCTGGACTCTGAACTACCAGTTGTAAGACATAAGCAATGAAGCCCTAAACATTGTGGATGGTCAACTACAAGCCTGATGGACATCTCTGCCCTACCATTGAGCAGCATCAGCGCCATATTTACCAAATTCCAGTCGATGCCCTTAGCTCTGTAGTTTTGTTTCTGTGTGCCCACAGCCTCCAAACTTTTATTAAAAAAAGTTCCTGAGGATGCAGTGCATGACTTTAGTTTGCAAGAAGACTTCACGAACTCCAGTTCAGGTCCAAAGCAAAATATCCAGTTACAACTTGTTCCTATTGTTCCCATGCAGCAGTTCCACAGTGCCTTCTTCACTCCTCAGAGACAGGTGAGATGTATCATCTGTGCAGACAGGCAAATTTGGTGTACTTTTTTTGTCCCACACAGTCCTATCTTCCATGTCTTCCAGGACCTTCTGTACTATCTTGCTTTAGGAGCGATTCTCCAGAGGGAAAAGGGCCCACTTGTATGATCTGAAGCAATAAGTTCATAATATTTTCAGGGAAAGCATTTCAGTTCCAGAAAAATAAGCTAGACATCAGACACAATATTTCTCCAATACTGTCTCAAGCAGATAAGTATTTTCCAGCCCCCCTGAGTAAGTCTTTTTTTTTACAGTCAAGACAGCTCTCTCCTGAGAGTAGGTAAAGCATGGACATTCAAAGGGCAAAACCAGTCTGTTATTGGCTAAGATCCCTAAATGAATCAAACTAGTTTTACACTTTATTCACACAATATTATGAGCACAGTGATCTTGATATATATTTTAGGCCTGGGCAGTAAACTCTGCTCCACTTGCAGAGTTTGCGGAATTTGGGCACTCCGCACTCCACGGTGGAGCGTGGAGTTCCTGAATTCTGCCTTCCTGGGCGGAAAGCAGAGTTTTTTTCCGTTTGCAGGCTCGAGGTTTGTTTTGGCACTCACACTCTTTGGTGTAGTAAGGAATCCCTTAATACGTACATACATTGTTAAGTTAGCATAACCACGTTAGATGTTAGAAAGCAATCTTGCTGCTTTTGCGCACGACACTGCATCTACATGTTATTGTTTAAACAAACTGCTGGCTCGCGCTTTGCCTCACAGGAGAGCAATCTGCTGTTACCATCCCGAGCTCTGCGCAGCGACCTTGGTCTGTACATGGTGTAACAAGAACAGTCTGGGTCGTTAGACAATGCATGTTTTCCACTCTAGGTTGATCGACTCACTATTTAGCCATAACATACACGCAGCTGCGAATACCTGAAAGATGGTGCTTTTAATATTGCAGACATCATGTTTAATATTCAGACCGAAGACGAGCCTTCCTGCGAGAAGACTTCTGATGCTCCTGTGATGTGATTTCACTAAGCTGATCTGTGAGGTATGGGGTCCCCTATTCAAGCCTAAGAGACCTTTTATTAGCATAATAATAATATTAGCTTCTTATTAAAGGGAAGGTGGTGATATCCACTGTCATTTATAACATGATCACTCCCTTTATATTCTATGGTATTGTAACGATGCTGATGGTTTTAATTATAATAATTTGTCTGCTTGTATTAGCCAAAGTACTGCATCTTAGGACACGTGGTCTATAAAAATAAACTCTTTTTATTTTCACTGTGTCTCTGTTTATTCTTGTTGTGGACTGATGTGAGAATAATATACGAACAGGTATTTCCAATTCCCACCATTCCTGAGAGTACACTAAGTCGCTTGTTCTGGGTTGTCTTTTCATTGGGACCGCCGAGCTAAATCTCGGATAACGAATGGGACACTTATGCTAGCCGGATACTGGGTTCTGGGTTCTGAGGTGAGTTTCTGGTACACCACAATTCACTGAGGTCCTGGGGTTCTACGCATAGTTCTGTGTATAAGCAGAATCCCTGCAACATGGCGCACCTAACGTTTGGTCTATGAGTTGAAACGCCTTAGTAGTGCTTATATTAGTCCACAACACCCTCATTCTTGTTTCCGGATAACAAGTCTGACGGATTTAAACCTACCTATTTCTGTTGATATAGGTTTCTTCAAGCTTGATCATTAAAAAGGTTATTGAACCCTTGTGCTACTGATTACTTCGAGTGTAGCTTGTCTTTATGGCGGTCGATATAGCGGCGCACAGTCGGGCACCTCTGAAACGTCATTTGATGCAGTATGGGGTGCCGGACACTGGTATGAACGTAATCTTTGTGGTAGGAGCCGATGCGGCTCATCCTTATGAGTTGTTTTACTCTTGGGTGACGCTTCCGGTGGTGAGTGAGGACGATAACTCTTTTCATACTTACACTGCCACTGCCGTGCCTGCGAACTATACACCGTATAGGACACAAGAAATACCACTATCTGCTTGGCAGCATCTTATTTGGTTTAATGGCGCCCTCCCCCATGCGGTTATACCGCCGAGAATGGGCCCTTTGTCAATTGCAGGGGCCACTTGGCCGGTACTAGCCGGATATACGCCTCATCCCCGTTACCTAACGGTGCCGGTGGCTGATTTGCGTGTACTGCACACTGCCCTTATTACAGTACATAGGGCTTTGGTGCAGTACGTGTCACGCAATGTGCAGGTGGGGGCACCTGCTGTTGCGGGGCAGCATACTGACCACCACGCAGTGGTCATTAGTCCTGTTATGGTTAATTCTCTTATGGGCAAGCACCCCCCAAATAGGGATGATTTCCCTTTTTGGCTTGCTGAAAAATTTGACCAAATAGAAGCGGTTTACCCGAATACATCTCCTGTGGAGAAACACAGGATCCTTACCATTAGTTTGCCTAAAGACTTGGTCCCCGACATTGATGATTGTGTAAACTGGGGCAAGGTCTTTGCAGCGACGTACTCGCAGTGCTTTGGCACTCCGTCTATGTCGGTACTGCCCTCCGTTATTAAACGTGTTCAAGATAACCACGGTGCGGAGTCTGCGATAGAATTAGGCATGCGGCTCCTCGGACAGTTTGACCTGGTGGCTACCATGATAATGTGTAACCTTAAGGGTGATGCTATGCAATTCCAAGTTCGTAATGAACTGAAGAAAGTTGCTGAAGAGGATAAGCCGCGGGAGTTCGCGAAAATAATCTCGACGGCTTACAAAGATTTGGGTCGTAGCTCTTTAGGAGTTAAACCTGTTGTAAAAACTCCCGAAATTAAGCAGCAGGGTAAGGCAGAAGCCTCTGGTAAGGATGACCGTCCAAACTTTCCTGAAACAGAGTTGGCGGTCAAAACAACAGGGAAAGCAGCAGCAGAAACAGGGGTCTCGGCCTGCCTCTCCCATTCAGTCAGGTAGTGAGCGCACTTATGATCTGCGTGATCGTGCTACTATTAAGTCTCCTGATAGATTTCAGGTTTCTGACCAACGTTCTCCTCGTTCTTCACAGGAAACATCGGCTTCACAGTCCGGTGGCGGAGGCGGTGGCAAAGGTCGGGGTGCTCCACAAACACGTGACCAACCCCGACAGACTGAAGGTAAAGGCAAGCAGGACGAATTCGCACGACAAAGACCCCCGTTTCAGAAGAAGAAAGTGACTGCTCTGACGGCACGGTATGCCTCAGATAGTGCGGACACAGCTTCGGAACCGGACATGGGCGCTGACGCTACTGGACAGCGCAGCGGAAATTACCATAGTCCGTCAAGCTCTGCGTCCATTTCTGGCGGCGATAGCAACTGATACATTGGTTACTGTTGAAACAGCTGACACCAGAGTGGCTCCCCCTGACAGACTTTACGAAATAGTCTTACTAATTGAGGGTGACATACAACGTACAATAAAGGGGATTTTTTGGGATAATCTGACTACCACCTATGATATCCTCCTAGCGGAGGCAGATTGGCCCCCAGCTTTCATTTTAGAAGCTCATAGAGGGGAGGAGGTAATCCTCCCGTACTTTGCGCACACGGTGCCTAAGGACCAGGCTGAAGTGTACACTGAGGAGTGGGCACTGGCGCTAGCGCCAGCATTGTATCATACTCAGGTAGGATGGGACCGGTTGTCCCCCTGCCATGAGATTCCATTGCGGTCTATGCCCCAGCCACAGCCCCAATATCCTATGCGTCGTGAAGCTAGACCGCACGTCGCTGCAATCCTTGACCAATTGGAATATCAGAGTGTTATTGAAACTTGTGTGTCCCCTATGAATAACCCTTTATTCACTGTGACGAAGCCTGACGGGTCGTACCGTTTAGTTTTGGATTACCGGCACTTAAATTCGCATTGCCGGACCTGCGCGGTACAAAATACTCACAGCTCGGCTCTTGTCGACAGTCTCGTGCGTAAGAGATTTAAAACGACACTTGACATCTCCAATGGCTTTTTTAGCCATAACCTGTCCACACTGAGTAGCCAGTGGACGGCGTTTACTTCAGGCGGCAAACAAAAACAGTTCACAAGATTAGCCATGGGCTATAAAAACAGCCCTGGCGTCTTTGCCGCTCGCGTGGTCTCTCTTTTAGAAAGTTCATTTATCGAAATTACATGACAAAATAGATTTGAATGATTTTGTTAAAGGTCCTGTGGGTGGCAGATCCAAGAGGTGGGCGTATGTTATTTACAACGAAGTGTGGAAATTGTCGCAAATTGAGGCGGCTTCAAGATTGAGGGCCATTGATCAAGCAAATATGGAAAAGGTCTTGGCCGTTATAGATAACAGCATTAACACACTTTCTTCCAGAATTTATACATTAGACAATATTGTTTCTTCAATTGTCGATATTGTACATGATGATATGTCTGTATTGTATCATGGTCAAAACCAGTTGCGTTCTGTTATGCAGTTTGCATGGACATTACAAACGTTAAAGGCAGGAAAGGTCCCCAGGGACTATCTGAATACGACATCGTTATTCCTTCCCTTTAACCTTACTGTAAAGCAGCAGTTCATGTCCATGAAAGATGCTACATATTCATTGTTACACATTGAAAAATTGGAGCCGTTACCTTTCTCTGTGGCGGAATTGAATTCAGCCGTGTGGTTAGTGCATGGGTTGATCACGCTCCCTTTCGCGCTTTTTAAGTTTACGTCATGCATGAAACACTATGCTCTGGGTAGATATGAACAGTTGGGTACTGCATTCCTACATGAGGTTTGGTCTCTCCCTTTTACGTATAGATGTACAAGAGACGGTACAGAGGTTTACCTGAAAGGTGAGGAGTGTACCTCGACACCTGATCATTCGGTGGTATGTAGGCACATTCAGTTACACGGTGCATGCAATGTACACGCCCCAAATTTGGCCTGCGTCCTCAAAGGTATCCCAGTGCCAGTGATTACACCATCTTTCACGCTGCTTGCAAACGGTAGTTATTTAATTTTGAATAATGAAGCTTGCTGCGGGATGTTAGTGGGAATCCCATATATAGTAACTGTATCGCAGAGAGTAGTCTGCTGCAATAATGTTCTATTTCCACCCCCGCATGGGCGGCTGGATGTTTCCATCTGGCCTTCGATTCCGACCTTGAAAGCAGAGTTCAACAAGATGAGCAGAATAAGAGCTCTATTGTCCCAAAAGGAGGTGCCATTGACTTCCTCCCGAGAAACATTTGTCCTTCACGTGGCAAATACGCGCACTGAGGTACAGGCGCTTTTGAATACTGACCTCCCCCTGCATTTTGGAGCTTTGATCCAAACAATCTTCAATGCCTCGTCCACAACTGGCCTGGCTCATTTTTTTAAACTTGTAGGCTCAGGCCTCGTGACCTCCTTCCAAACTATTTTTGGTGTGATTCCGGCATTTTTTCATTCTATTTTTTCGAGCGTCTTTGGCGGTGTCCCGCTGATTCTGGCGCTGGTGGCAGGTGTGCTACTTTTACTTTTCATACTACGAAATGGCTGCACTTTCTGTGCCACACGACAACCTGCCCCGTCTGCATCTTCTTCGTGACAGGATGCTTGAATATTATGGTACCCTGCCATTGGCGACTTTGAGTCTGGCATATGGATTATCCTTCCGGTATTCCTACTTTACCTGCGTGCAACCTGTCTTTCACTGCCTAGATTGTCCCTTTGAATGGCCTATGGATTTGTGCTTATCCAACACGGTGTCTCCGGTGCCGTATTATGATCGACTGATGAGTCCCTTAGTGTCTCACGAGTTTGCCTGTTCTGGTGTTCGGATTATGGCCTGTGGTGCGGCGCATGGTATCCTGGGTAATTGGGACATCGCAAGGGCTGCCTATGACTTCTTGGATATGAGTTACCTGGAGGAACACGTCGGTTGCCCTCTGATGGTGCTAGAGGCTCCGCTTATTGAAGAACATGTATGTTCCTTTTCTTTGATTAACTGGATGGCTGAAACTTTTAGTGGCCGTGCCAATGATTTTCTGTTGGAAGCTGTTGCTACGTATGCGGCATACACGTTCATGGATTGAGTGAACTGTCATCCACTATGTTTTTTCTACCATGTCTTGAACATTACCTGTGACTTTGGATTGCTGGCTAAGGCAGCATTTTTCATTTTTTCCTTTCCCTTTTGAGTGGTGATATCCACTGTCATTTATAACATGATCACTCCCTTTATATTCTATGGTATTGTAACGATGCTGATGGTTTTAATTATAATCATTTGTCTGCTTGTATTAGCCAAAGTACTGCATCTTAGGACACGTGGTCTATAAAAATAAACTCTTTTTATTTTCACCGTGTCTCTGTTTATTCTTGTTGTGGACTGATGTGAGAATAATATACGAACAGGTATTTCCGATTCCCACTATTCCTGAGAGTACACTGAGTCGCTTGTTCTGGGTTGCCTTTTCATTGGGACCGCCGAGCTAAATCTCGGATAACGAATGGGACACTTATGCTAGCCGGATACTGGGTTCTGGGTTCTGAGGTGAGTTTCTGGTACACCACAATTCACTGAGGTCCTGGGGTTCTACGCATAGTTCTGTGTATAAGCAGAATCCCTGCAACATTGGCTGCTAGCAAGCTTGCACGATACTTTGCGCTCGCTTGCATGGCTTCTGACTGCGACAGCTGCAATGTAGTGTCGATTGCGAATGCACCGCTCATGCAGCTTTTGTGCTCAAGAAGCAACTGAAAGGCTTTTTAAGAGAATTTTCTTCTCCAACAGGAGGTTGGAGTTGTTTTTTTGTGTGAAAAAACTTTTTTCCTACAGGAAGGAAGTGCTCCAGAAACTCCAACATCCTGTTCCTGGCCAGCATGCTCCTCCTAGTGCTTTCCCCATCTCCTGGTCACTTTTCATCGGGCTTTGGAGGTGGAAAGCTCCCTCTCCTTGTCTGCCGCATATATACTATTGGATTTAAGGACTTTATAATTGACATTTCACAAGTAAGTTGAAAAACAGCTGTATAAAGGTGTTGTTTGTTTGATTGGGGGCATGCACCAGGATTTATTTGTACTTTTATCCGATTTTTTTAATTTATTGTGGGTGGATTGCAGTTTCAGTACGAGCTTAATTATTTTTGCAGTAGGGGCCTTGCCTCCTTGATGGTTGTTGTTGTTGTGACCATGTGGCTGGCGGCCATTTTGTGTAGCCAGCCAGTCGCTTTTGCCATAGGCCTGCATGCGTTTGTTGTTCCCCATGTCTTCTTGCTCAGTGTTGTTGTTGATCATGTGGCACTGGCTGTCAGCAATTTTGTGCGTCCAGCCAGTGTGCCCTTGCCATAGGCTTGCACCGAAGGATGAGATATCAGTTTAATAGTATGCTTGAGGATAATTTCACTTATTGTTAACTTTTGTATTTAAATTTTTCTTTTTTAATTTAAATTTTCTCTTTTTTCATTGTAACTTTTTAGTTGTAATATTTGTAATATTATTTGATTGTAATTTTTTTGAATGTAATTATTTAGATTTTTTATTGTAAATTTTTTCCCCGTTTTGCCTCAGTCGATCCATCATCCATCAATCCACCATAGGCGCACAGCTGCGCAACAGCATTCAGTTTCAATTTCCCCCTGGACACCCTGGCTGCGGTGTACTTTAGAGTAGACATTAACATAATTAATTTGTGTAAAGATAATGATTATTCCTCCCCGCCTGGACTATATTGCCTGCCATAGGAGCATGCTAACCTCCATATTTAAAAGATTACTATTCCACTTACCCATTCAGTTCCCTGAGCGCTACAGGTGTCTTCTTTAGAATATATGGACATTCTGTAAATTTTGTGTTATTATGATGGCGAATTATATGCTATGGTGGTGTGGTTTGACTTTAAAGTGGTTACCTAAGTAAACAAAACAACCACACTAATATTGCCTTTGTCTGTACTAATTCAAATGCCACGTTTCACACTAAATGTTTTTACTGTCTGTTTGCTTTTAGGTGCACAAGAGAAGAGACATCACCCGCTATACTGCAAAACAGAAGGCCTTTGCAGTCACATGTCAGTCCTGCAATCTCTTCCGCTTGTGCAGACTAGTGTCACCGCCAAATAAGAGCTTTATGATGCCTCCAAAGAAATATGCTTCCCAGAAAGCGGTCAGTGAGAAGAAGCAGCTTCCCACCAGTGGCATGTCATTTGAAACCTTTTTTGGACCACCACGTTGTGTACCTGCCACACCGGCCAACAGAGAGCAAGCTGAGATCAGTACTCCTGCATCAACAGCACCACCCCAACCTATGCCTAGGACCATGTCTGTCAGTGAGGCAGTCACTGCAATCATGGCAACACTGATGAGTAGTGATGTCTTTTTTTTAATACATTTATTTTATTTGCAGCTAGTAAAAGTGCTTTATCAACAAGAGGAGGGACGATAGGGCTTTTATTCCAGGTCCAGCATACATGCCCAAAGCAATGTACAAAGAAAGGGTATGCAGTTCCTAAGGGTGTGGAGATATATAGAGTCAGAAGTATTCTAGGTTCTGTGTGCAGGGTCAAGATGTATATCCTGCGATAGGAGGTGAGAGGGGGAAGCCCCTCTTCGGAACTAGAGCCCTCACACACCCAGCCAGCTAGGTGTCATGCTTCATCATATGGGCCTGCTCCTCATCGGGCCGGCGCTGCAATGCCTGGTGGGCATCCAATATGGGGCTCTTTGTCAGAGATCTTTTGTTCCTGCCGTTTGGTGCAGTGGGGGTTAGGGGCCTAGTAGTGTAGATGTCGTGTGAGTGAGTTAAAACAGGTCAGTTAGTCCTTGAACTGACTTTATTCTGGAAGGTAACACTGGGGGCACACTCCATATCATTGAGGAGGTACCGAATAGCAATGAAATAGATTACCTCGTGACCTTGTGACCCTTGATGTGGAGGCTCTGTACACGAATATCCCCCAACAGGCAACACTAGCAGTCATAGAAACTGCATTGGGCAAGACCGAATGGACGTCCCCTACCCCTGTTACCTTCATAATGGAGTGTGCAACCTTGGCACTGACAGAAAACTTTTTTGAATTCATGAATCAATTGTATCATCAATCCCAAGGTACTTTGATGGGGAGTACCTTCGCCCCCGTTTAGCCTGCCTCTATATGGCAGCTTTCAAGGAAGATGTCATTAGGAACTCCAACAATCCATACGTAAATAACCTGTTACTATGGAAACGTTTTTATTGATGACATCCTAATTTCTTGGAAAGGTGATCGGTCTGTCTGTGAGGATTTTGTGCTGTGGGTCAAACACCAAAATTAATACCTCAGATTCACCCATACTGTCTCAGTTACCGACATACCTTTTCTGGATTTGAATATCAGACTAAACAAAGGATTATTGAACACCACCCTGTATAGAAAACCTACAGATCGGAATAGCTTATTGCTATATAGCAGTTACCACCCTAAAGCACTCAAGGACAATCTACCCGTGGGCCAGTTCCTCCGCATTAGACAGAATTGTAGCTCTATTACAGATTACAAATCAGAAGCACGTACCTTGGCCTCTAATTTAAGGGAGCAGGGCTATCCAGAATGTCAGATCAATACCTCCATGAAAAGAGCTAGGAACAACTCACGAGAAGCTCTTCTAGAGGTTAACATTAAACCCTCTGCTGACACCCTTACTTGTGTGACATCATTTACTCCTGAGTCAAACAGGATAAAAAACATTGTTAAAAAACATTGGAGCATCCTAGGCACCGGCAAACTACAGATTCCCACACCAAGGTTTGCCTATAAACGCAATAGAATTCTGAAAGACATCTTGGTCCACACCAGACCCAAACAAACCCATTCAAGCGAACAAAGGCAACTTTGGGATCTACCTCCAGTCATTGGCCACTATCGTTGTGGCACCTGTACTGTATGCCGCTTCACATCTACTATCAAAGAGGTGACCCTATCAGAAACCTTCAGGTGGAAATTAACCAAGCACACTAACTGTAATACCACCCATTGTATATACATGATCACCTGTCCTTGCGGCCTACAGTACATAGGCATGACACTACACATGGCCAAAACCCGCATTACAGAACACAGGAGCAGCATCCGTCGTCAGAGGGTCACCACTAAGATGTACACCCACCTTAGAGACTGCAATCACTCCCCTGAGTCCCTACAGTGGTTGATCATAGAGGCACACCCACATATCACACAAATGACTCTGTTCAGGATTGAACAGAGATGGGTCCATAGATTGTCTACGTACAGTAAGGGACTCAATGACGATATTCCCTGGGCAACACTAGCTAATACCTGAAGCGCAGGAATCGCCCCTTTGTTTGGTACTTGAACAAACAGTAGAGTCTTTACCGTACCAATCATAATAATAAAAAAATCATCCATTGTATTTTAACTTTAATGCGAGATTTCATTTACAGATACAATAATGGGGCAGACACTGATATCTCAAGGGCCGTTCTATCATGCCCCTATAGGACTGCCAATTAACACTTAGCCTTTCACCACACTAGGTTAAGATGGCCACAATTCTGTTGCAGCCTGTCCCTTACATCGCCCAAGTTACCGAGACTAGGCTAAGATGGCTGCCACTCCCACACGAGTAGTCCTTTTACACTTGTTGACATCATTAGGACGAGTCAATGAGCCACGCCCCCTTAGCCGCGCCGATACCTGTGTGTATAACTGCAGCCGTGGAGGGCAGCAGTACATCACCCGGTTCCGGCAGCGAGGGTAGGTCGATCAACGCTCATTCATTGGAGTGCCGGTAAGTGAAACTAACACCTTTTCCCCTGCCCATAGTGCTCAGTGCTGCGCAATAACTTTTGAAGGAGCCTCGAGGCCCCGGACATCCAACAGGGTTTACCGCGCCCTCTAGCACGTTGTGGCATTTTCCCAAGCTCCTGCGCACAGGATTGTTTCCCGGCTGACCATTGTATGCCATGGCCCTCGGCAACGGACGTAGTCCTTGCCCCACGAGAGTTAGGATTAATGAGAGATATTTGAGGGGAGGGTGTGTGTAACCAGTTGTGTCACAGCTCCTCCCTCATGAATGTTACATGCCACTGTCCCCTGGAGAGCGGGAGACTTTTTGATAGTGGCTACTTGACTTACCGGTTTACTTTTACCTTTATATCCCCCACAGGACACTAACTGTTGATGTCCTCTTATCACGCTGGAAACTGATGAGGCAAAATTATTTAGGCCCTTAGGTGAGCACCATACTACACAATGCTCGACTACTGCTTTTTAATCCTTGTTTTTAAAGATACCTGTACCTGGTTCTTATCACTGTATACAGCCCCTAGACACAGTAACTGCGTGAAATTTCACTATGGAATGCACACCACTTTGAACACCTTTGTGTGCATCTTTACAAGGCACTGAGATATACGATGATGACGTATATAATGTATATAATCTCTGTTACTTCGTCTCAACCTAGGTTCCCTGATGACGGTGGGACATTACCCACTGTACTATGACGTGGGAGGTAGGTTTCCCTTCCCACTGTGTGTAGATAGCATTCTTTACTCTGGTCCTGAAGAATTACCAACAATCCTCCTGACAACAAAGGCAAGAAACATGTTGACCTATTGAGAGTAGGGCGTAGACATCTAGACACATAGCTCCTAGATATCCGCTGCTCCATATATTTTTTAATCAGGCAGTTTACCTTCCAGAATGAA
Source organism: Triturus cristatus (assembly GCF_964204655.1). Lineage (NCBI taxonomy): Eukaryota > Metazoa > Chordata > Amphibia > Caudata > Salamandridae > Triturus > Triturus cristatus. Next base: position 321,220,763 of record NC_140581.1, read on the forward strand.
GTCAGTTTAACTAACTGACCTGTTTTAACTCACTCACACAACATCTACACTACTAGGCCCCTCATCCCCACTGCACAAAATGGCAGGAACAAAAGATCTCCGACAAAGACCTCCATATTGGGTGCCCGTCAGACATTGCATCACCGGCCAGACGAGGAGCAGGCCCATATGATGAAGCATGACACCTAGCTGGCTGGGTGTGTGAGGGCTCAGGTTCCGAAGAGGGGCGATCCCCCTCTCGCCTCCTATCGCAGGATGTACATCTTGGACCTGCACACAGAACCTAGTATACTTCTGGTAGCTAGTAAAAGTGAACATATATAGACAATGCATCCAAATAGAATTACCATTAATACACATAAATAATGCTCATTGAACAACATACAGAGAAATCTATACTTATATATCTGAAAGGAGACTTTACGTGTATGAGAACGTATTTTGACCTAATTCTCACCCCATATTTCAGTACATTTCCTTAAGGCTCCTATTCTTTGCGAATGTAACTTCTCTTTTGACTTAATTCGAGACATCTTAGCCAACCAATGTGAAAATATTGGAGGATCGGCTTCCTTTCATCTTTGCAAGATCAATGACCTGGCAACAAGTGATGCAATAAATAGATACTGTTGCTGATGAATTGGTAAAGCAAATGAATTAGTCACACCTAAAAGAGCCATATTTGGTTGGCATACTAGATTTATCTCAAGCTTATTGCTGAGCCACTGATACATCTGATTCCAGAATTTTGCTAAAACCGGACATGCAAAACAGATATGGAGCCAATCACCAATAGAATGTGTACACCTAAAACATGCTCCTGAAATAGAAGAATAAATTTGAAGAAGTTTGAAAGGGGTGTAATAGAGGTTCCACCTCGAAAGGAAAGCTGTACGTTTGAAATTAGCACCCCTTATAGCTTTATGAGCCCAACTATTAGAGGCTTTCCATGTTTGCATATCCAGCCTACAACCAGTGGAGTTTTGGATCATGTGGAGAGTTTTCGGTGCTGTTTTTATCTGAAGATCGCTGCGTAGAATTTTATACCAATTGCCTATCCCTCGGCTTGCTTTTACGTAAAAATTGAGACTGATCAGATCTATTTGTGGATCTGAAAAAGGTTGAAGGTTTCTTACAAAATTCCTAAACTGAAAAAAAGAGAATATTACAGAGAGCAAGCTGAGATCAGCACTCCTGCATCAACAGCACCACCCCAACCTATGCCCAGGACCATGTCTGTCAGTGAGGCAGCCACTGCAATCATGGCGACGCTGACGAGTAGTGATGTTGAATTGGATATGTCCCTTTCACAAAGTAGTGCACAGTTCTTTCAGAAAACAGAGTAAAGTAGACAGAAGCCGCAGCCAGGGAACATCAGCTACAAGCCCAATCATGGTGGGAGGTGATGATGAGGAAGAATAGGGTGACATCTTCCCCCAAAGCAGTCCTGTCCACAGCAGTACACCAGCAGAATCACCCACCTATGCGACTTCACAATGGCACAAAACTCGGAATGAGATGGAGACACCACAGCATACAGTTACTGCCCCAATACGACTCACATTGAGTCTACCACCACCATCTACTTCTCGAACGATGCCTGTGTCAGTAGCACAAGGAAACAAGAAAATCCAGGCTACTATTATGGGCATATTTAGGCAGGAGGGGCCTTACGAGCGGACCCTCCCAACTCCACGTTTGTACAATGGGAAGCTGGAATTTTTTTTAGCGCTGGACCTCCTCCGCTTTCTTTTGTGGAAGGAGTGAGATTCTTAGAATTTGTGGCAGCCATCTGCCTGAAATGAAAGGTTCCCAGTCGGATCTATTTTGCCAGAGTTGCTGTTCCAGCGCTGCATCATGATGTGCTGCAGTTGGTTGGACAAACTTTGCAGCAAAGTGCTGTTCACAAAATCCACCTGACGAAAGACATTTGGACCAGTTGTCAGGCAACTGATTACATGTGCATCACTGCACACTGGATCTCTTTTGTGGGGGTAAAGCAAAATATATCTGCATGTCTTTGCCCGGAAAAAAGCTTTAAGAGCGTTCGGCTGCATGCATCAGTGGCCATGTTCACCATGGAGAAATCACATACAGCTGTAAACATCTTGGTCAAATTTAACAGAAAGGTGTATGAATGGCTTTGACTCTGAAGTGTCAGAATTGCATTTGTTGCCACGGACAATGGCAGTAACATAGTCAAGGCCATGTCAGACTGAGACTAATTTAGGGTCCTGTGTTTGGCCCATTGCATCAACCTGGTGGTGCAATACTTTCACAAAAAAGAAGACATAGTCAGCAACATACTGACCACCTGCAGAAGAATCTGCACTAATTTCAGCCATTCTTTTAAAGCCCAGAAGCAGTTGTGGATTATTCAGTGTAATAAAAGAGCACCAGTTAAAGCCCTGATACAGGAGGTGCAAACACATTGGAACCTATTACATGTTTCATCATCTCTTTCAGCAGTACAAACAGATCAATGACTATATCATCCTAAGAGTATGGCATCCAGTTGGGAAAGCCGTGACCATGTATCCCGACAAATGGGGCCTAGTCAAATGCCTGACACAGATGCTACTTCCTATTGAGGTTTTCACATGAGACGTTAGCAAGGAGGACAATATCTTCGACCAAGCTATCCCATTGGTACATCTGCCACAGGACCAGGTAAAGAAGGTATCTGAAAGGTTCTCTTCCACAAGTGCGAATGAAAACACAGAAGTGCATTCCTTGGTTGAGCTTATTCTTCGCTTGGCTTCTAATACAAGGCTGCAACATGACATCATCACATCAAGAGAACATCTGTGCCACACTACTTGTTCCATGGTACAAAAACATTCTGCCCACTTTCGTTCTTTTGTCTGAAGAGGATGTTACAAAATACAAGAGGTGGATTGTTGAGAAAGCCAGAGATCTTGAAGGATAAAAAGTCTGGAACTTAGAGTCCCATCAGCAGTTCTGGGGTGCTGCCCTCAACTTCCAGAGAGGGCAATTTGGTCTCACAGCAACTAACAACAACATCAACCAGAACACATGCAACAACAGCAACAGAAGGACCAGACCTAACATCTGCATTGTATTGGTTTCAATTGGCAGAGCTTAAGTCCAGTGCAGAGGCGATGGCAAAAGAGGTTGAGCAAGTGACAGAACCAATGACCATCCATAGGATGTTCCAGGAGTATCTGGATGATCTGAAAGAGGTGTATATGGATCAAAATACATTGCTCTATTGGTATGGGTAGATGCGCCAATGGCCATAACTCAGCAGGCTGGCAATAAAGTATCTTTCTTGTCTTGTAGCCAGTGTGTCTGCTAAGCATGTGCTCAATGCAGCTCATGCAGGTTGCTATAATGAGAAGGACCAGTCTCTCGCCTAAAAATGTGGAGAGATTGAACCAACATTTCATACCACACAGTTACACCGTTCCTGGAATAGCACATGAGGAGGGGGATGACTGGTCAGATTCAAGTGTGTTAGCTGACTAACTTCTGGGTGACAACATGAGCTTCAGGACAAACTCTACTTCCCGGGATAAGTTCCCCATAGATCTTTTTAATTATTTCTCGTTTAACTTCTATATTTGCACAAAAGAGTAGCTAGTGAAATATTATAATTTTTGGGCCAGATTTATGCTGCCCCACTATTTCCACCATTTTTAGTCCCATATATTGCTGGAACTAGTTAAATTAGTAAGTTAGTAACTAACTGCTACTAGAAGTAATCGTTTATCAAGGTTGTTGTAGACGATACAGGTCATGGCAGCGTCCCCCCAATAGTCAAGATAGTTAGAGAGGTATAACTCTAACTAAGCAGTAAACTTTTACATTAAACAGACTGCGTAAAAACTGAAGGTAGCAGTGCAAAGTCAAAGTAAAACAAACTACTTCAGGCATACATTTTGATAAAATATAGTTTCCCCTTATTTGTTTGCAAACAAACCTGCCCTCTCCACCCACACAACATGCCCACCCTCTCCCCAAACAAACTGACCCAAGCCCCAATGTCCCAAAATTGGAAATGTCCAAAGAATAAAACTCAGTCCCAACTCCCTTCCCACCCTCTCCACCCACAACAAGTCCCTCCCACCGAATTTTTAAAAAGGCTAAAAGAGAGCATTCTGTATTTGGGTCCAGAGCTGGTCCAGGCTATGCCCTATTGTAGTGAGCTGGCTATCTATGGTGTCCAGCTGCTGCAGGATGCCCCGCAGCAGTGGCCTGCTATTGTCAGTGTGGGAGGGGGTGGCAGCAGTTGATGTCAGCTGGTGGCAGTGCAAGCGATGGGATGGCCGGGAGGCTGAGGGGGGCCAGCTGAACTGTGCCCCGGCTGAGAGGCATCTACTTCATTCTTCTCCTCTTCCAGGGCCACCAGTCACAGATATTCCTGGAGTATGCGGTCCAGCCTCTGCCACTGCCGACAGGCCACTGTCTCCTGCCTGTTCATGTTATGTGCTACGGGTGGACCAGCAGGAGTCGCTATATTGAGAAAAAGAAAAAAGGCAAATTGTAAATAATGCTCTGTGCAAATAATTGTTTGAAATCAGTGAGTGGCACACTAGCAGTACATTTCTGGGCCCTAGGGCCATTGGAGTTTGATGTGATTATAATTAGGAGAGTCACAAGGCCATATTGTTTTGTTTCACCCACACATGCCTTGCACAAAAAGCACTGACTGTGTGGCAGAAAAGTATTAAGGCAGAATAACACCAGAATAAAAAAAACAGTGATTTGATTTTTTTTCTTCTAAAGGCTTTTCAGGTAACTGTAAACAGATACTTTGAGTGGAAAAATAAATTACCTCTCATTAATGAGTATGGTATTATGCACTATGGAGTAAAAGTTGTGTGCTGTGCTAAAATAATCAAGCCATGCTCATTTATAGCCAGCGCGTCAGGTATTTTGCTACTGTCTGCAGCTGGGGCAGCTGTAGTTGACAATTATCCAATTGTTTTATTCCTATGGCCCTGCTCTTCGCCAAATGCATTTCTCTTTCTACCCTGACTCCAAAGAGGCAGATAAATAATAAATAAGATCCTATGTAATGCTGCCTTAACTGAAGTAAACACACATTGCACAGCCAACACTGCAGTCACAAATTGAACGATACAGCACTTCGGACATAAGTGGCAAAATGCCATGGGCGGGGAGAGAGGGTGATGAATGATGAATGGGATACGTTTGGCTCACTTAACAAATACAGTGAGAGAAGGGAGTAGAACAAAAATTTTAAAAATACCCCCGTTTTGAACCATAGTTTTGATGACCCTACAGAAACAATGTAGGCAAAGTAGGTGAGGAGCATCCCCCTTTCCATGAGAAGAACTGCCTTGCTTATTCATCCAAGCAATCCAACTATTCATTCATCCTTTCATTCTAATTCACCCATAGCCACCATGATTAAGCTTTACTTTCTCTCATTCAGTCTTTCACCAAAATCCATCCATTATCCATCCAATTACTATCCACCCTTTCTTCAACCATCCCTTCACACATCCATCCTTTAACCCACCAACGCACCCTTTCACCCACCCACCCTTTCACTCATATACCATTTTCCTTTCTTTTAACCTTCTGTTCTTTCATGTTTCTCTCAAGCCATCAATGCTCATTATGTGAGCTTTTGGTGAGTTGCAGATTAAAGAGGCCATAATAACTCAACCACCACTGCAGAAGGTAAAGCTGATGGTTCACGGTCACGAGTTGACGGCGCCCTGGTACTAGCTAGTGAATATAATAGTAATTGTCAATCAGTGAGCAATTATGTGACTTACCAGTGCCCATCCCTGCCGCCGCTTCTCCCCCTCCAACTGGCGCTCCTCCTTCAGCTGCACTGTAGCCGACATCACTGGTGGTGTGGGAGGCTAGAATAAAACATTATACATATTTCAGATGCCAGATACGCCAGTCCTTAGTATTTTCAATAAAAAAATACAACCGCAATACATCACTACAGTTCGGTTAGCACAGCAGTATCTTGTAACATGAAGATCACTCTGGACATTTGGTTGGTTCACAATGTTAGACAAGCCAGGGATGGAATAGCGGTCAATGAAAGACATATGGTGTTGGTTGGTAAATGCAATGGGAGAGGGACCTCATACTTTTTTCCAGCCATGCTGCACTGTCATGGAAAACTACTGGTTTCATGTAAAAATGAATGAGACAGCACACAAAGTTTAAGGGGGGAGGGGGTCCATGACCATGGCCACTCTCACATGAAGTCAACAGTTAGAGCATGAGGAGGAAAGAGAAAGCCTTCTCAATAAACATACATGGTGAATATTATTTATAATACTAGCTTAATTGGGCCTGCAATCTTCTCTGTAGACAGTAAAGTCCCAAAAATCTGTTATTCTTAGTCTTACTATTACAGTACCACAAGTTATATAGGGGAGACGGAAAGATTAACAACAAAGCAGAAGATAAGTGAACTACAGTCTACAGAACGGAAAACGTCAGCTACCATAAAGAAAACCATGTCTTAAAAGAAAAAAAAGTTAATGCTGGGATAACAGGAATGAAACAAAAATGTAATCTATTGTGCTTTGTGTAAGTGGGTTTGTATGCCGTTCTTGTCACTCGTAGAAGGAAGATAGCAGGTAAAGGTGTCTGAGCAACTTTATTTCTCACCAGCAACGCCATTCTCCAGGCAGCAACTCCCATCCTGGATTCCAGCACCACCATTCAAATACCCCCAGATTCTACCCTAAGCCCACAACAATCATAACACCCAACATTAGGGGAAAAATAATAATAAATAAACTGCCTTACTGGGGTTAGCAGAGCTCTCAGCAGCGGCACTGGTAGTCGGTGCCTTCTGCTGGCCAGCTTATCCCAGATCCTCCACAACCTTCCTCTTCTTGCCATTGGGTGATGATGTAATAAAGAAGATAAAAAAATAGATTAGTGATTCAGCTAATCTCCACAAAATTAATATGACAGGCAAACACAGTCACATAATTGCATTTCTCTAAAATAGAAGAACTTTAGTACTAGTTATGAGTCTATCGACTATTGTTGAGTTGCCCATACTAATTCTTAAATCCCTATTCCAAATTTCCTTAACAAAAACTATATTTGAAACTAATGCATTACAGTAAATGATCTTTAATTCTGTCCTCATTTCTCAACCCCCTTGTTGGACCAACTCAGTCTCCCTTTTTTGCAATACATAGATGCATACTACACATCACTGTGAAATAGCTTGAAACTGTACGAGCTACATAAACAAAGTCACAGAGAGAACGCTAACTCACTGCTATCACTGATTCACTCTGGTGACAGGAGGACAGTCTGCAATGGCTTCTTAATTAATCAGCCAATGCGAGTGCCAACGATGAGTACAATTAGGTAGCGCTGAGCACCTGCCAGGAAGAAACTAGAAACTGGATAACATAATAATAATAGTCCAACGTAAACTAAATGTAACTTAGGTCTGAGTGTGAGCAACATGCTATTCGGAAAGAAAATGTGAGCATTGTAAAACACCAATGCAATAAATAATGAATACTCACTGAGCACAGGAATCTTGACGCGTAGCAGGTCCTGTTCTCGGTCTAAGATATCCACGCTGTGGTTTGTCAGCTGCTGGATAGTGCGCTGAACCTGGCTGGTGAGCTGCACACACTGGCATGCCTTCCCCCGGCACAGCCGGCACTCCCGTAGGAGGTATCCACTGCCGGGTTTGCCACCTGCTTCTAGCATGGAGGAGAGGTGACGCTGCACAAACAAAACAAGTGCTACCACCTCCTCCTCACTAAAGATCGCCTGAGCACCTCCTGCAAAGCAGACAACCCTCTGCCATGGCGTTGGGTGGGGTAAAGAAAGATAAGAAAACAAAGAAAATGAAGGAAAGGAAAGAAGGAAGTAAGGGGCATATTATCAAGCCAGGCGATAACATTATCGCCGCTTTAGAAGCAGAAAACTGCCGCTAAAACGGCGATAATGGGCTTGATAATATGCTCTATGGAATTCCAATTGAAGCCCATGTTAGATGTCCTCACATGTGACATGGGCTTCAATTGGAATTCCAAATGAAGAAAAATGATGAAAAATGAATAAAATACCAAAAAGTCATGAAAATCACACAAAAAATTACAAAAACATAAAATGCACAAATGCAAAGAAACACACTAATATAATAAATAAAAATGAGAGGTAGATAAGTTTGAAAGGGGGTGGACTAAAGAGATTAAAAAGGGATTGAATGTTAGATCCAGCACCACAGCAGAAAGTCGAAAAACAAGATAGCCATGCCCATGTGAACTGTGTGGTGCCGTTCGCATGTGATTTCCAATGTGAGGATGCACATGAGAACCATGTAGTGCCATTTGCGTTCAATTTGCAATGCGAGGATGCACTCCACATTGCATATTGTAATGCGAACAGGCGTCCGGCAATCTTCGCTCACTCACGTACTCCGCATAGCAGGTCGTAGTGTTTTAGCCACTTCGCAGAGTTCCACATAACTATGCCTGAGCCTAATATTTTCTGTGCATTACTTCAATTTTCAAAGACTTCACAATTTCTTGTTTTCAACATTTCTTCTTGTATATGCTCGAAGTCAATTAAGATGGCACTTGTGGCCTCATTTACAAACAACTGTAGTAGGGCAGTGCAGCAAGTCTTTTTGCTGTGCTGCCCTATGCAAATTTGAAAGGGCAGGAATACACCATATTTACCAGATCCAGTGCATTCCTGTCCTTTCCGCCAGCCCCAGCACACAATTTAGTGCCTGGTGCCAATCCTGCCAATAATGCAGACACCCTTGCACCAAGGTGCAAGGGTGTCTGCATTATTGGCAGGATTGTTTTTGTGCAGGAAGGTACAATTTCCTGCACAAAAACAAACCATGGAGGCATTATCCGCATTCTATGTGTGCTGCAGATTGCTCAGGGTGATCTCTCTAGTTTATTTGTCTGCACCCTTTTTTTTGTGGCAAGTGCTTACCTATGTTTGTCTTGCTAGTACCCCAAAACCCAACAAGGAAGGGGATGCAGGGGATTTATGGTCCAGCACACGTCCCTCACTTACTGGAATAATCAAACAAAAAAGTAGTGTGCTGTTCCGTTAAAGGTTTAATACTTCCTTGAGATTTTCAAATCTAGTGAGATTATTGTATACAAGAACCCTCACCCATCGAAGTGACATGCTTCATCATCGGGCTGTGCTCCTCCCTGGGCTGGCGCTGAAATGCCCAGCGGACCCCAACTAGGGGTCTTTTTTGTTAGAAATCTATTACCTCACCCAAAACTGCCTTGGAAAAGCACTTGAGTTATGCCCTGCACCTGGCTTGGAAGGAGGATGAGAAATAAACTGGTAAATTGGGAAGAGGTAAAGTTAAAACTGGGTATGAGTTAACAATAAATGTGCAACCGACAAGGATATAAATAAATCCCTCATTCAGGAAAGGTCAACATGTTTCTTGCCTCAATCTGCTCATGGGGAGTCAATGGCAATTCCTCAGGACCAATTATCAGTGCCCTAATTTACCTAGTTGGCAGTGACGTTCCTATAAGTTCTGATTGTTATATTAACAAAAAGGTAAATGCGGAAAATAATGAATAGTTGGAAGAGGATATCACATAAGAGATTTGCTCTGTATAATGTTAGAGATTTGCTCTGTATGAATAGGAATGTGATTCAGAATGCCAGTGAGCGGTTAGGTTCTCCATCACGCTTTCCGAAAAAGCTGATTGTTAGCTCCAGAAGCAACTTACTGGCATTCTTGGGGGTCCCTTCATCTGCGATAATGGGTCATACAGAGAAAAACTCTAATATTATACAGACCAAATCTCTAATGTTAGACCATCTTCCAACTATTCCATTATTTACCATATAACCTTTGTCTCTTCTGCCTGGTTTGAGAAGCTCTCGACCTCCATCTCAACCTGAAGCCAAATTCTAATTAAGTTTCAGCTACCTTTCAGCAAACAAAAAGCCTATTCCAGCTAACGAGGTACACAGTAAGACACCATCAGAGGAGAGAAAAACAAGGCTCTGGCAAAGCTTTTAATAAAGTGAAATTCATATTATTTAAGCCTAGTTACAAGTTAGGCCAATGTTAAGTTCAAAATGACTTTCAAGCACATACAGTTAGCATAAACAAATACAGTGATTACATTTAAATAATTATACATTGTTCTATTTAATGTAGATATAACAATTATAGTTCAACCAGCTATATGGATGGCTTATTGTTACAACAAACATAGCAATCAGCGGAACTTGGTTATAATAAGGCACACAGATCAATACTTTCAAACACACGTTGAGTAAGTATGTTTCATATAAAGGGGTAGAACATTACTTTATCCTGCTCCAAGCCCCCTCTCTTGTGGCAATGGTAGCCATCACACAAACAAATGAACCTTCTGAGACAACCTCACACTCATGCCATCTATATCATCTTATGCTTTGACTTCTCCAATTCTTTTATTTCATGAAACACCTTATACTGTTTCTTCTCTTATTCAACTACATTCCTCTTTCTTTTAAATCCCTTTCCTTTAACCACTACTTTATTTGATCTCATGTGCTTAAATCTAATCAAGCAAATGCCAATAATGAAAATAGACCTCAACATAGCGCCTATAAGTCCACAACCTACATTGCCAAGCATACTACTTATAGTAGCAAATTTAATTTTCCGAATGGCTTCCCAAGCACCTATTACTTTCCAATCCTCCAATTCAGGTTTCAATCCAGTGTTACTCTTCACAAACCCTCTTAGCTCCTTGCTTTTATTTGGAATAATGGTGCATCTTACAGACTCCATTTTTCAATAGCAAAATGTCTAATGCAAGTTGATTTTGTAAAACCACAGACCTAATAGCTACTAGCTCTGTATCTAGAGCCAGCTATGCATCAGCTATACCAGTGGCTAGTTTGTTCAGCACTGTGGAAAGCGTTCTCATCTTTAAATCATTTAAATAATTCAAAACAACCCCTACTGAAGGAAAAATAGCTAAAAAATGGCTCCTACTATTTGCGAACCACTACTACAACTACATCTTGGTCTACTAGATGAACCACTTTCATGCATATCTAAAATAACTACATGATATATTTTTGGGAACACTAAGGCAAGATAACAAGTGCCTGCCCATTTTGCTGGCAACTTAAAATAAGCATTCTGTCCACACACAAAATAAACTCCAGGAATCACATGATCTTCTCCTGTAAAAAGTTGAGGTGAACCACCTATAATTTCAAATCTATGTTCACATGCACTCAGTCCCATATGCTTATTCCTGTCTGCACTTTCCCTTTTATAAATGCACAACTTCCCTTTATGTTGCAGATCCAATTGCAACTTAGGATATACTGCCTTTTCCTTATACTCATCTCTCTCCTTTTTCCTCATGTTCTACAAAATATCCTCTCCTCCCATTGACTGGTGGTACATTTTGTCCCTCCTCGTCTCTAGATTGTAGATACATTGCTGTTCTATAGAAGTCAGACGACATGTCAAATTCAATCTTTGGGCACGATCACTGTAAATTTTATAAGGGGGTTGAAAGAAATACCAAGCAATATCCATCTCATCTGCCCTAGAATGGGGATTCACGCGTCTATTAAGGGGAACTTCAGTAAGCATTAAGTCAATTTGAAAAATAGTATTCAAAGCTTACCTGTCTATATAAAAGACTGAGTAGACCACTACAAGTGATGCCATAAGAAAGGGGAATGTTGTGAAAAGTAACTCAATTAGCCACTGAAGCTGGCAATTGAGCACAGATGTAGCAGGCTTGAATATGTTGTAACAATAACTACTCCAGCTATAATTAACCTATGCTAATATTTGGTAAGGATACCCAAAATATCTCTAAAGTCAGACCTTTAGAGTAAGACAGCAGCAAGCAGACATAAATTCTGCACCTTTTCTACTAGTGCAAATGGCAAAACTGATTTTGTGATTACATGAGGAGATTAGCTTTATCTACAGAAGTCTTCATGAGTCATCCCAGGTCTTTCTCCACTTTCTTCTAGAATGACAACCCTACTCTTTTACTGGGGCCTTGGCCCTAGGGAATCTTCAAAGTTCAAGCAGGGAAAGTTCAGTTCATAAACACAGTTCATTGGGGTTCAGAAAATCAAACCCTCCTTGTTGTGGTAACATAATCATGAAGGTTTTGGTCGCTCTACTCTTTGATCACTGAAGTCACAGGTGATTTGAGCAAGTCCACTCTCGGCATAGTATGTCCACTCAAGGGCATTGGACCTTTGCTCTTTTTGATATCTGTCTTTGCTGTCTCTCAGGCCACTTGACTCTGTCTCTTGGGTGACAGTTTGAACACTATGGGCCTGATTCACAGAACTAACTTAAGACAAATTCCTAAACGTACTACCATTTACTGATTTTGGTATTCACAGAAGGCACTTACTCATTGATGAGCAAGTGCATTCTGTGAATACCAAAATGAGTATGTGCCTTCTGTGAATACCAAAATGGTAGTAAGTTTAGGATTTTGTCTTAAGTTAGTACTGTGAATCAGGCCCTGGGTTCAACCCCTCGGTGTTGGTCTCTCCTTCTTGGCCACTCTTCTCTCACACAAACACTTCCAGTTCCATTACTTTGCCCTTCCACAGGATTAACGTCATTATTTACCTGTGTATTGGACTGGTTCACTGTGGTTACTCCTGACTCATTCACCCGTTGCTCAGGACCTGCCTCAATTCAACTTGGTGTTACTTCTGGAACTTAAATTACATGCTGACTTTGACACTATTGGGACCTTAGCTCACACCCCTCTGCTCCTTCGGGTTGAAAATAGAATGGTAGTTGTGGATCAATGACATGCATTACTCTTCATTTGGACCTCTTACTCTTTGAGTATAGGAGGCATGCACCCAATTAGGCAGTCCATCACACTTCACGTAAGTGTTGGTTATCAAGCACTTTGCAACATGCTTTTTCACCTGGACACAGTCTTCCGGACTGAGTTTATGGCACTGGGAGTATAGTGGCAGGTTCAACCTCGTAAGAGTCAGGACCTACCACATCAGCCAGTCCTTTTCAGCAGTCGAAAATCATATCACCTATGATTTTCACAATCACATTTGCAGACACAGCAGGCAGTCTCATTGCTCTTCCCAGGAGAATCTCATGGGGTGACAATCCTGTTTGCCGGTCAGGAGTGCTCCGGAGACTCATCAGCACCAACGGAAAAGCATCCGGCCACTTCATAGAGGTACACACACACACAGCTTTGACAGTCAGGACTTCAGTGTCCCTTTGATTTGGTCTACAATGCCAGAAGCATTTCATGTTGATCGAAGTGAACCCCTTAATCACCCCCAACTCAAGTTTTATCCCTTAGCTCACAAATCAAATCTGGCTCTCCTCTGGATTCGTGTCCTCCCAAAATAATAAGTCTAGCAGCTGACATCATTTCAAAGCATCTCACGAATATTTTTAATCAGATATTCAGCTCTGGCTATTTTCCCCTTGACTGGGAACTGGCATCAATCCTCCCCTTCTCAAAAAGCCAAAGCTAAATGACTCTAACTTAAATAACTACTGCCCATGTCCCGTCATCCGTTTCCAGCTAAAATTATTGGGAAGGAAATTAACTCCCAACTCACTACTTTCATTGAGGATCATCATCATCTTGACTCCTCTCAGTTTGGCTTCAGAAGACTCCATAGTACTTATCTTGCCCTGATCGCCACCACTGAGCTAATTCAACAAACCATTGATTCAGGAGGAAATGCTACCTTGATTTTTCTTTTGACAATGTTTGACACTGTCAACCATGAAATCTTGCTTGGTTGCCTTGCAGCCATTGTCATCAAGGATCAAGCTCTTACCCTTGTGAAATCTCTTCTTTGGGACAGAAAGCAGTTTGTGGCACTTAAGAACTTTAAATCTCTGTCTTTCTCTCTCCCCTGTGGTGTTCCTCAGGGCTCTGCCCTGAATCCTACCCTTTTTAATATCCTTGTTGCTCCCCTGGACAAACTTATAAGATCTTTTGGTTTTTCAGCTGTTTCATACGCAGATGATACATAAATCGTGGTCTCTGTAGTCAACAATCCAGATGAAACAGCCCTTTGCTTTCACAATTTCAGGCGCCAGGTCGGTGAATTGATAACCCACAATTGTCTATAGCTTAACTCCAGTAAAATGGAGGTACTGCTTTTTGGCAAAAATACCAACATGTGGTCCCTGGCCTGGTGGCCAGCGGAGCTAGGTACACCTCCGACGCCTACTCTTATAGCCTAGAAGTCATATTTGACAGGAAGCTCTCATTTGAGGGCCATATAAACTCGATCCCTTCTGCGTCATTTAACAATATTAAACTTCTTAGGAAAATATTTCCTCTTATTCCTAAAGATCTGCAGAAAGCAGTGACCTCCTCTCTCGTCCTTTCAAGCATAGATTATTGCAATGCCCTCTTAATCAATTTACAGAAAAAAATAATAAATAAAATACCGATACTATAAAATGCGGCAGCACGGCTACTTCTGGGCCTTCCCAAATGCCAATCTGTGTCCTCTGCACTTGTGCAACTGCACTGGCTTCCATTAAAAAAACTAATAGAGTTCAAATCTCTATGCATTGCCTTCGTTGGTCCTGAATTCTTCAGGCAAATGTTTTCGGTGGTATACTCTTTCCAGAACTCTTCGTTCTACCGCTGATTACAACTTGCTGGTTCCCAGATTCAAAAAGTCACAATGTGGCGGAAGGAGCTTCATTACCACCACCTCTCATCTTTGGATCTCTCTTCCTCTTGAACTGAAATAAGTCCACTGATCTGCTGCAATTCAGGAATGCCTTAAAGACCTGTCTCTTTCAGCACTAGTTTTGCCATTTCTTAATTTCCTCTCTTCCTCCTCTCTTCTTTCTTCAGAGGGTAGCGCCTAGACACATCGGGGTATTAGAGCGCTTTACAAGTGTCACTTCATTCATTATTATTTTTTTTTAATTCAAGCTTCAGTAAGCATGACTAATTCAGCCACTTGGATAGAAGTTACACCATGGAGCCAGGAGATGTCTGCTACACCTTGAAGGGTTCAGACTGCATAGTCATTTCTCAACTTTCGTCTATCATCCGTCAAACAAGAGTCATCTACAAACAGCACGTAATCAGGCTCTTGAAGGGGTTCATCTTTGATATTGGGTTTTGACTTGGTGCACAATTCCGTGACTTCAAGACAGTCATGCTCAACCTCCCCCCTCTCAGCTTCAGATTTAGGTTGGGGTAACATTGTGGCAGCATTAAGGCTACAACATTTCTTCAAAGTAATGTTTTCAGCAGCAAGTATAACCTGCTCTTGGCATGTAAGCCGGATATTGGTCAAATATTTCCGCAAAGTGAGGAACCATCCCTGTAAGAGGCTAGCCCATAACTATGTTCTCACTCTGTTCAATGCTGACACCAACTGCTGTGACCGCTTTAAGGCAGATGTGAATTCCTGTGGCTACAGGGTCAAGTCAGAAGAGAAGTAAGCAACTGGTCTTCAGGAATCACTATGCTTTTGAGTAAGCACTGAGAGAGCACACCCCTCTCTCTCACTGCAAATAACACAAACTTATACATTTAAAGTGACATTCCCAGAGCCAGGGTACAACAGAGAATATCTTGCAAAACGAGGAAGTCATTTGTTATGTTATTGTCACATTTTATTGTATCAGGCACATCACTGTATGTTTAAATTTGTGTAGAGGTTTAGCCACTAAGGCAAATTTGGGTATCCACTGATAACCCCCATTTCCAGACACATACTGACCTCTTTCTGCATGGTAGAAGTATTAATTTTCAAAATGGCAGAGATTCTCTCTTGTAACACCTTCATTGCTCCTTTCTCAATGTGATGTCCTAAATAAAGGACCTCTTTCTGACAGTACTGCGGTTTACTCCGTTGAAAGCATGTGTCCGTTCTCAATCAAGTGATTCAAAAGGGCAATGGTATCTTGTTTTTGGTTTTTTTGCAACATTGATGCTATCAACAGATCTCCAGTGTGTTGAACTAGAACTGACCTAGATGGTAGCCTCAAAGTCCACAGATTCTTCTTAAATATTTGATTAAAGCTTGAGGGGCTTTCCCTATACCCTTGTGGACATCAACATCTTGCCAAAATTCTATTTTAGAACTGAAACACATGGAGAAACTGACTCTCTTTGTGCATTGGAATGGAAAAGAACACTTCACATGGATGAATTACTGTGAATCACTCAGATTTACTGGGTATTTGAAATAATATCATGGCAAGATTTGGCACCACAGTACAATAGGAAACAACAATATTAGTAGCCTTTTGCAGGTTTTACACAATGCGATACTATAAACAAAAGTGATTGAGCATGATGCTCAACACTCTGGGCAGGAGAAATCAGCAGAGTTGAGAAGAGGGTCTAAACTATTCTAAAAACACATAATCAAAAGCAGGAAGTAACTTCTGGGAGATTATTCATTTCATTTCCCACCAAACAGACCAATCCGTACACAGTGTACTCTGGGAGAAATAAACGCCTTAGTTTCCCATCTCTTAACAATGGGGTACACAGCTGCACAGCCTTGGATGTAACATTGGTCAGATGTAGCTGGTCTGAGAAGCTCTCTTCCACCGTCTCAATCTCCATGTCTGAAGCCAACTTCTAATTAAGTTTCGGGTACCTGTCAGCCTAGTATAGTAAACAATAAGCCTATTCTGACTAATTAGTAACGAGGCCCATAATGAGACACATGCAGGGGAGAGAAAAGCAAATCTATTTAATAAAATTCACATTAATTGGGCCTGGCTACAAGTTAGGCCAATGTTAAATTCCAAGCATATACAGTTAGCATAAGCAAATACAGTGATTGCATTTAAAGAAGGTATACATTGTTCCATTTAATGTGGATACATTGATTATAGTCCAACTAGGTATGAGGATGGCTTCTCATTAAGGTATATATAACCACCTGCTATATTTGGTTAATATAAGGCACAAGGATAAATACTGTCAAAAACACGTTGATTATCTCCACAGTTGGGGACCTATGGAAAAAGGGGAACATACTCCGATTCTCGGGGCTACAAAAAGAGTACGACTTGGCATGCCAGGAAGTGTTCTGATACATGCAAATCTGCCACACACTTATTACTTCCATCCCCAAACAAAGTGAGGTACCAGAAACATTCCCACTAGAAGACAGGCTACTGTCCGAACCTATGCCCAAAAAAGCCATCACCATGACCTATTAAAAACTATGCAATAATCTACCTGACCCACTCCGAGAAAGTTTGCAAGACGAGATAGGGCATCTGGAAGATGACGTGTGGCAATCTGCGCTAATGTCCCCCCGAGAGGCAGCCATACCATTAAAACTCTGTCTCATCGAACTCAAAGTATTACAAAGAACATACCTCACAGGGGCTACACTGCTCAAAATAGTATGCAAGGAGGATGCAAGATGTCTTCGACAGTGTACAATGGAGGCTACATTTTACCATGTGATATGGGGTTGCCCAAATATTGCCCCACTCTGGGGAAACGCTGCATGAAAGATGCAAGAAGCGATTGACAAGGAAATCCACTTAACACCCAGGTTGAGTCTCCTCAATGTATAGGATGCCACAGATTTCACTAAGATAGAGCAGCAATGGGTCACGTTGGGATTCACACTAGTGAAAAGCAATATAGCCATGTGATGGGGTGCACGCAAACTACCAACAGTGAGGGGATGGGCCAATGACATGGATAAATCCATGATCGCAGAGAAGGAAGTCTTTAGGGCAGAGGCTTTCCCAAAAAATGGGATTAGAAGTGGGGGAAATAGAACTCATCCCAAAGAGAAATCTGTCTCTCCCCAATGACCGAGCTGGCAGGGGACACAAGGGGTATTAACTGACTGAGGCAACAAGATGTATTGTAATGATAACATTGATGACAATGCCTGTATAAAGAATGTGATCAAGTCTTTCAATTTCTCATTTTATAATACTGTGAACGCTACTGTTTTATAAATCCATGTTCGCAGAGAAGGAAGTGTTTAGGGCAGAGGCTGGCCCAAAAAATGTGATTAGAAGTCGGGGAAATAGAACTCATACCAAAGAGAGATCTGTCTCTCCCCAACGACCGAGCTGTCAGGGGACACAAGGGGCATTAACCGACTGAGGCAACAAGATGTACTGTAATGATAACATTGATGACAATGCCTGTATAAAGAATGTGATCAAGTCTTTCAATTTCTCATTTTATAATACTGTGAACGCTACTGTTTCATATTTTGAAAAGTTAATAAAAAGAATTTATTAAAAAAACACGTTGATTATATATATTGCATATAAAGGGGTGGAGCACTAAATTACTCTGCTCCACCACAAATGCAGAATCACGTATGCACTCTCAAGCACACAAAGACAACCAATTCAGTACACAGATATAGGTACATACAGAAACATGCGGACACGTACACTCAGACATAACAATAGAGAAAACATAGTCATACAGAAAATACCAGACACACAGAGACAGAAAAACACACACAAAAACACTCACAACTATGCACCTGCAGACCTATCCAGACAAATAGATGCAGTCATACACAAATTAGCATATACATACCTCTCAGCTCATACTGCAGACATGCACACACACACACACACACACACACAACCACACACACACACAAACACACACTCTCTCTCTCTACTTGACAAAATGAAGACATTCAGATCTCGGTATGAATGCTTTCAATGAGATTTAAGAATATCTAGATGTTGGGGTGTGGTCTAACTGCGCTGCAGTTCGGCCGCTTGCTGAGCGGACACTGCCGGCCGGGCAGCAATCCTTACACTATCCGTGGCTTGGAGGAGCCATCCACCCCTGCTAACTGCGCCAGCGATTTACCTGCGGTGCAGTGTGGAGAGCGAGCTGTGTCTGACCGCTGCAACCGACTGTTATCGAGGGGAAGGCTGGTGGAGGTCGGCCGGCCTTCCCGCCAAGATACAGGCTCTGTGTCCTGGAGGCTGAAAGGACATGTGCCGATTCCCGTGGCCGGGCGTGTTCCCCTCCTCCGATTCCTGACATCCTTGGCTTGCGAGAGAGGCCGAGGGCTGGGGACTCCGTGGCGCTGCTACTTTGCCACTCCTTGTGCTGCTGGCCATGCCCGCTGCCCGGACTGCTGCCCAGGCGCCATCTAGTGTGAGGATCCTGGTGGCTGGACGGCCTGCTGGCAGTGACTTTGGCTGGGCCCACCCACCACCCAGGAGCGAGCGGAGGTTGCCGTGGGGCCGCATTCTGGCAGCCGGGGAGCTAAAACAGTCGATCACAGTCACTGGTTCCTCACGGAGATAAGGTGCGGGTCGGCGTGTGCCGGTGGGGGGCCGGTGACTCCGACTGCGCTACGATCCGGGTGGCTGTGGACACTGCTGGCTCAGTTGGGTGTGAACGTCGATGCCTGTATCCTGCTGGTAATCTCCTGTCTGCTGGGCCCCCTTGTGTGATCATATCTCATGCTTTATCCTTGTGCAGCTAAGTGAGGTGTGGTGCCTCTGTCGTGCTGAGCTGTGAGCACATACCTGGAGCCTTGGGTGATTGGGCAGCACGCAACGTGGGTACTGGTCCAGTGCCACTTAGACAGCACCGCCTGGATCTCAGACTGTGTTTCGCTGCTGCACATGCAGGTGGTGGTGTAAAATCTCTAAAATGGAAACTTATGTTGACAAACTACTACGCGAGCTGTTTGGCCCCGGTTTATCTGCGGTCTTTGCCATTGAGAGAGCCCACCGTGCGCTGCGACCCAGTCCTTCGGTCGGGGCCACGCCCAGACCTATCCTTGCTCGGATACTTTGAGACACCATATTGAGGCCGGCCAGAGAGGGAGGAAACATAAACAATAAGGGCAACAATATCTGGTTCTATCCCGACTTCACTCCGGCAGTGCAGACAGCCCGCAGAGAGTTCTTACTTGCAAAACGTATCCTCCTTCAGGCAAAGGTTCCATACGCCCTACTGTACCCGGCTAAACTGAAGGTAACGTGTGATGATACGGCACAATTTTTCATGGATGCCAAATCTGCCCTGAAGTTTGCCAAGCACGTAGGAGGGAAGAAGGGCAGTGGGAAAACTACGACCAGACCCAACTGGGAAGCTGGGTTGATTGACAATGATTAACTTCAATGTGTATTGAGAACTGGTTGTTCATACCTCCTCAACGCCTACTGTTACTTTCTCTAATCTTGAGCGTGGTGGAGACACGGTTCCCTTGCTGGGTTTGTGTTCACAAGCGCACCTCTGTTTGGTTTGCAGACTGTGTATGACTTTGGTAATCCTGTTGTAATGGCTCTCTCATTATAGTCTCAGCCACCCCATCCTCGGACAGGGTAGTATGCCGGCCACCCCACGCCCCCCCAGGGAGAGCTCCCAGTCACACTTTAGCTGCATTGCTGAAGCAAGTGTTCAATTTGTTAGTTAGGGTGGGTATCTGTACACAACCTGATTGGGGGTTGGTGTGGGTGATGGGTGGGTAAGGGTAATGTTCTAGTTTCGGTCAAGTCAGTAAAACAGTCTCGCAAACAAGACAAGTGTGCTCACGATGTGCAAAACACTCACATATGGGACCAATGTGGGGGTGGTGTGGAGGCTGGCGCAGTTCTACATTGGAAGACGACGGTGGGGAGGGGTACTCCAGGCATTCGTTATCAGGAGTTCCATGGTTTGTCACCTAAACTAATATAATGTCCCTCAATGTCTTAACCTGGAACATACGTGGTCTCAATGACCACAGAAAGAGAAGACTGGTTCATGCCTAGCTACTAAGACATCATATGTGTTTCTTACAAGAGACGAACTTAAACAATTCACCCACCGACTAGGCTACGTCACACACGCTGGGGTCAAATTTACTCCTCCATTTATTCTAATTACACACGGGGGTGGCAATCTTCATAAGACGGGGTTTGGATTGGAAACTGTCAGAATTTCATATAGATCCAAGTGGCCACTACGTGATTTTGCTGGGAACACTGGCTGGCGTGGGTATAAATCTATATATATCACACTAGAGGGTTCATGACAATTGGAGTGAATAAGCGCATCCACATCACCACTCCGAACTATATTTCTCACAAGAAGTAATGAGATGCTAATACAAATTAATAGCCAAGGTAAACCAAGGACAAATAGACAGAAAAACGAGAAGGGAATCTTATCTTTTAAAGACGAGAACCCTCACTCACCCGAAGGTGAAAAGCTTCATCATTGGGTCCCCTCTTGCACACTGCAACCGCAAGGTATACAGTGTGGGCTACAACTCTCGAAAAAAGAAGAAAGGAGCGTGAGGTGTTTTATAAGGATACCAATTTAGGCAGTGGGAGTGAGGGGCGGGGTGCAAATAAAGAAGAAAAGTGTATTAAAACTAGCTACTGGGTGACAAAGATCAGTTTAATAAATGTCCCCATGGACTAGGGTTAAAAAGAAAGTGATAAAGGACTGACATAATGTCCTAATCGTCAATGGTCAACATGTTTCTGCCAGATGACTACGAGTTTGCGGCATTCATCGGGACCTCCAACGTTGTCACTCTGCTACAAAGTAAGTGAAAAATGGAATAAAAACCATACTCTAGTGTCTATAGAAAACAAACATGAATATCAAGTTCGTTATAAATTCCAACCATTGTTGACTCCCTTCAAAACACCACACACGTGATACCAAACTACACACGTGAGTTTTAAAACAACCAGAAAAAACGTCTGGCTAGACATCAAATAACTCACCTAAAGGGTAATTTTAATTTACCTCCACCTTTATGGGAGTGTTGCCTCAGATCACAGATTACTGAGGGTAGAACAAAAAACAAAAAAGAAACAGCTCCGACTAAATTCTCCAAAAGTGCACAGAACACACCAGGTACGATAAAAACTCTCTATACTTGTAGGTATTCAAAACTCAAATGATGTAAATTTAAAAAGGACAATGGTCTTGTCTAATCCATATTGTGTGTTAAAAAAAGAATATATCATGGATCTGTAACTATTTGCATAAACACGATTGTTAGAATCCGGGTTCTCTAGTTGGCACAGGTAGGTACTTGTGACAAGCAGGGAACCTTTCCTCTAGTCAGGGTAAGGGGTTACACTCCTAAAACAACCCCTGCTCACCCTCTAGGTAGCTAGGCACGAGCAGACAAGGCTTATCTCAGAGCGTTATAGGTTAAGCATTTGTGAACACATACAGTAACCAAGTGACAACACTACAAATGGACACCACACAGGTTATTATATTAAAAATAAGGATTCTTTATATAGAGTTACCACAAGACCATTAAACGACAAAAATACACAATACTGTTACTTTAGATGGTAGAACTTTGCTTAGTTCTCTTAAGTTCTTAAATGCGACACTTTAAGTCAATGTACCTTAGATGCGACGAAAGTGTTGCAACGATGCTGATGCGATGAAGTTTTTGGTGCAAAGAAATAAAGACGTGAAGATCTTCCAGATGCGTTACGCTTCTCTGATGTTGCGAGAAGACTCGACTCGATGCGTCAGCTACAGCGGCGTCACCCCTTTACGCGATGCGACAACAGCGGCCTTGGCAGCGGCACTTTTCTCCGACGTTTGCGAGACGCTTCCGCTCGATGCGAGTCTGCAGCGGCATCACCCCTTTGCGCGATGCGACGACAGCAGCTCCGATGGCGGCACGCTTCTCCGTGGATGCGAGGCGCTGTTCTTGATGCGGTGCAATGCGACAACTACGATGGCTGCGATGGCGACACGCTTCTTCGGCGTTGCGAGGCACTTCCGGAATGATGCGAGATGCTTCCGCTCGATGCGATGCTGCAGAGGCGACACCCTTTGCGAGATGCGACGACAACAGCTCCGACGGCGGCACGCTTCTCCTTCTTGAGTCGCGCTTCCAGCTCCTTGCGACTCGCAGTCCCTCAGAAGGCCCAACAACAGCAGCAGGCACTTCCAAAGGACTCTGGGGAGCTGGGGGGAGGGGGGGGGTGAAGTCCACTGGTCCTGGGACTTCGTTCAGGGGGCAAGCTCAGCACAAGCCCTTGGAGATCTTTTAAGCACAAGTTGAAATAAAGTCTTTGTAGTCTTTCTCCTCTCCTTCCAGCAGCAAGGCAACCACTGCAGGCCAATCCCCCAGGTCAGGGACAGTACTCCTCCTTACAGCTTTCCCAGTTCCTTCTCCTCAGGCAGAGGTTCTTCTTGTCAAGCAGGATCTAATTTCTTGGGAGCAGGGTCCCAATACTTATACCCCTAATTCCTTTGTTCCTCTGGGGTAGAGGGGCCTTTGCCCAGTCCAAACCAGTTCTTGAGCACTTTGTTGACATGACTCTGCCTTTCTATTCAGGGCGCAGGGCAGAGACATCAGCCGCTCCACAGGAGGTGGAGCCAGCATTGTGGTGGCAGAGCACAGCCCTATTCAGAGTCCAGGTGCACTCCTCCCACCCATCTGGATGTCAATCTCTCTATTCACCACCAGGCTACCTAGCCCTGCCCCTCTGGGTTTCCCCAGCCCTGTCACTCACACAAACCAGACAGGCAGATACACATCATAGCAGAGGCAGGCTGAAATGGTTAGGCAAGCAAATACCAACTTTCTAAAAGTGGTATTTGCAAACACAGAATATTAAAATAAACTTTACTAAAAGATGTATTTTATTATTATGAGTTCAGGCATACTAAACTCGATTTTCTACCATGTTCCCTGGGTCTGTTAGGATCATAGGATGTAACAATTCTCACAGCCCATTCTGGCCTATGGAGAACAGGTAGCCTTACAATAGTGAAAAACGAAAATGGCTGTAATTCACTTTTAGGACATGCCACACACATCAGGGCTTGTCCTACCTTATGCTTACAATGCACCCTGCCCTTGGGCCTACCATAGGGGTGACTAATATGAAGTTAAGGGAAGGTTTAGGGACTGGGAAGTGGGTGCACTTGCCCAGTCAGCATGACAGTACCAGACTGCACGCAGGTTCTGCAATGGCAGACCTTAGATACATTTTACTAGGCCGGTTCTGTGGGTGGCACAACCAGTGCTGCAAGCCCACCAGCAGCATTTGTATTTACAAGCCCTAGGCACTCCTGGTGCACTTTACTGGGGTCTGACAGTAAACCAAATAAGCCAATCATGGAATCCAACCAACATATACATTTTACATAGGGAGAGCATATGCACTTTAGCACTGAACAGCAGTGGTAAAGTGCCCAGTGTCATAGAATAGCCAACAACAGGTCAGAAAAAGTACAGGTGGAAGGCAAAAAGTTTAGGGACCATCCGGCCAAAAGGGCCAGGTCCAACACAACCCCCTTCCAGCCAAAATGCAGGGTAGACCAATCACTACCTTGATGGGCTTCCCTGCTGCGGGCGGTAGAACAAGGACCTGGCCCGCAACTGCAGGGGCAGACTCCAGTCCTATGCCAATCTGAACCTATTGGATCCCTCTGTCCATACTCTCAGGGCCCAACATGCCAATCCATGGGGAACCCTTCTCCTTACCTGTGGACACCACCTGTGCAGCCCCGAACCTTAACTGGCTCACAGGTGTGTCCCAACAGACAAACAGCAAAAGGCGACAGTGGCCACTGACAGTAGTCAGGGAGGAGACCCAGGCCGTAAGCCTCTCAGGGATCTCAAACCTCTGTGGCGCCAGGGAGCCAGGGAGCGGGGGGCAGTAGCCCCAGGTGCTTGGCACCCTTTGTCCATTCTCCCTCCTGTCAGGTCAGGTATGACATCCTGGCACTGACCCACCAGCCCCAGGCCTGTACCCGGCGGCTGGACCAAAGACTGGGGTGGCCTCTCCCACACCCGGTGCTCCTCCTTTGGGCTCTGTACCCTTCCACTTGGAGTGGTACCCCTTGCAGAATTGCCAGGGCACCTGTGTCAGGTGTCCTGCGCAATTCGCCCACCAGTTCAGGGGTTCTATCCTGCAACTGGGCGTCCAGGTCAGGGGGGACACCCTGAACCTGGCCCTCCAACCTAGGGTCTAACCCCTTCAGTTGAGCGGGGGTCAGAGGCATGGACTCCCTCCCTCTGCACCCCCTTCCAGATGGCAGTACCCTCCCACCTGGAGTGGTACACCAAGAAGACAGACTGGTAGGGACACTGATTACAGATGTCCCTCCCTCCAGGTCAGACAACACCTGAACCTGGCTCTCCAACCTAGGGTCTAAACCCTCAGGCTGCACCGGGGTCAGAGGTGAGGACTCCCTCCCTCCGCACCCCCTTCCAGAGTACTGCACACTCCCAACTGGCGTGGTACCCCTAGAAGCAACATGGGTCAGGACACTGATTACAGTTGTCCCACCCTCCAGGTCAGACAACACCTGAACCTGGCTTCCCAACTCTGGGACCAACCCATGCGGTTGAACGCTCGCCTGGCACACCAGGACTTCCCGGGGAGCACGCATGCCCCCCTGGGGGTGACACATAACTCCTGTGTCTGCCTGGCGCAGATCTCCCAACCCCTGTCCATCTGACAATGCGCGAAGATCCCCTAGGACAGAAGTGGTGTCACCATGGTCATTCACTGGGGACGCAGCCCTTCTGGCTGGCCCCTGACCCACTGGTTCTTCCACGGGGGACTCCTTTCCCCTCTCACCCCTCACTCTGGACTTCTGCACCCTCCCAACTGGAGCGGTACTGCCAGACACCAGAACTGATGGAGGCCTGCTTACCAACACTCCCCATTCACCAGACACTAGGGGGTCCCGCACAACAGGCAGCCCCTCAGGACAGACTAGGCTCCCCACCTGGTGTTCCCTTAAAGAACCATCCAGGCTCTGAGACTGAGGTTGGGCACTACCGGGACATAACCCATTCTCACTCCTTCCCCTTAAAGACAGGACGTGAGGCCCTACACCCCTCTCACTACTACAGGACCTAGTTGGGCTACTCTGAGCCACTTCCACCATGCTGGGTTTGAAGATACCTGAACCACTCCTCTGGGGATCACTCCCCAATGCCTTTCCAGACCCTCTGGACTCCACCAAAAGGTCTGCCTCCAATGTGAGCTCCCTGCGGTCAGAGAACTCACTCTCCCACAGGTGTTGGCATAGCTTTGGGAAACAGGGACTTACAATATGCTCTCCCACAATTGGATCACACAGCCCCCTAGCAGGGTTAACCAAACTATCCTTCACCTCACCATCCAGTGCCTCACACACGTACTGCACACCCCTCTCCTGAGACTGGCAAGACAGTATCTGACTGTCTCTGTCACACAACCCACACTCTTCTGGGCGGTCTTCACACTCACATACCAGGACTTCAATTTTGGGGGAACCCCTCTCCCTGCACCTCTCATCTAGTCAGTAGAGTGTCCCTCCCACTACTAGGACCATGAACCCCTGCGCCAGTTACCCTATCCCTCTCAGGGACACTGCGCACTACTGCAGCTACCTCATGTCCTTGAACCTCCTGGTGTATGTTAACCCCCTCCTTCAAGTCAGGTGCCATGTCTCTGGGTGTGTGTACTATTCTATCTGCACTAGAAAATTCAATATTGCTGCCACCATCTGAGCTGGATTCCTCCTCCCACTCAGCAAAGCTCAATCTCTGAGCTACACACATTTCTCGTTACTGGGCTGAGACACTCATGGTCCTAAGCCTCTCGAGCTCTAAGTCAAGATTCCTCATGATCAACTCATGCTCCCTTTCCATTTTTCTCTCTTCCATTTCTAACCTTTTTTGTTCCATTGCCAGTTGTCCATTTAGTCTCGCCATCTCTATCTCATGAGCTCTGGTTTCCTTCCTGTCTGCCAACTCCTCTGGAGATAGACTTTTACCAGAAACACTGCTACCGGCAGGGAAAGGGGTTCTCCTTCCTCTTGGACCCACTGGCCCATCCAGCTGCTCCTCTGCATTATCATCATCAGTGGCATTCTTGCTTCTACCCAAGCCCTCAGCGCCTTGTAGAACTGTGTCTTGTTTTTACATCCAGTAGTGCAAACATTACATTTCTTGCAAAAGAGTTTCAGCTGTGATAACTTGTAGCTTTCCAGTTTCTCTTCTTCCCATTCAAATTCAGTATTAACAGAGACTATGGATGCTGCTTTCTCCAACACGGTTAAGCTTGGCAGTGCTCAAAAATAGACAGTCCCAAAAGAAATCTACCAACAAGTATTGGTTGCGTTTAAGGTCTGCACTCACTAAGTAGTGTTCACCAATTACTGTACATGAGTCACAAATGCAAGTCCAGAATCCCACCGCTGACCACCAATGTTAGAATCCGGGTTCTCTGGTTGGCACAGGTAGGTACTTGTGACAAGCAGGGAACCTTTCCTCTAGTCAGGGTAAGGGGTTACACTCCTAAAACAATCCCTGCTCACCCTCTAGGTAGCTTGGCGCGAGCAGACAAGGCTTATCTCAGAGCGTTATAGGTTAAGCATTTGTGAACACATACAGTAACCAAGTGACAACACTACAAATGGACACCACACAGGTTATTATATTAAAAATAAGGATTCTTTATATAGAGTTACCACAAGACCATTAAACGACAAAAATACACAATACTGTTACTTTAGATGGTAGAGGTTTGCTTAGTTCTCTTAAGTTCTTAAATGCGACACTTTAAGTCAATGTACCTTAGATGCGACACGCAGGGCAACAAAAGTGTTGCAACGATGCTGATGCGATGATGTTTTTGGTGCAAAGAAATAAAGACGTGAAGATCTTCCAGATGCATTACGCTTCTCCGATGTTGCGAGAAGACTCAACTTGATGCGTCAGCTACAGCGGTGTCACCCCTTTACGCGATGCGACGACAGCGGCCTTGGCAGCAGCACTAGTCTCATACGTTTGCGAGACGCTTCCGCTCGATGCGATGCTGCAGCGGTGTCACCCCTTTACGCGATGCGACGACATCAGCTCCGACGGCGGCACGCTTCTCCGTGGATGCGAGGCGCTTTTCTTGATGCGGTGCAATGCGACAACTACGATGGCTGCGATGGCGACACGCTTCTTCCTCGATGCGAGACTCTTCTCTTGATGCGGTGCAATGCGTCAGCTACGATGGCTGCGATGGTGACACGCTTCTTCGGCATTGCGAGACACTTTCGCTCGATGCGATGCTGCAGCGGCGACACCCTTTGCGAGATGCGACGACAACAGCTCCGACGGCGGCACGCTTCTCCTTCTTGAGTCGCGCTTCCAGCTCCTTGCGACACGCAGTCCCTCAGAAGGCCCAACAACAGCAGCAGGCACAGGAGGTGGAGCCAGCATTGTGGTGGCAGAACACCGCCCTATTCAGAGTCCAGGTGCACTCCTCCCACCCATCTGGATGTCAATCTCTCTATTCACCACCAGGCTACCTAGCCCTGCCCCTCTGGGTTTCCCCAGCCCTGTCACTCACACAAACCAGACAGGCAGATACACATCATAGCAGAGGCGGACTGAAATGGTTAGGCAAGCAAATACCAACAAGTGGTATTTGCAAACACAGAATATTAAAATAAACTTTACTAAAAGATGTATTTTATTATTCTGAGTTCAGGCATACTAAACTCGATTTTCTACCATGTTCCCTGGGTCTGTTAGGATCATAGGATGTAACAATTCTAACAGCCCATTCTGGCCTATGGAGAACAGGTAGCCTTACAATAGTGAAAAACGAAAATGGCTGTAATTCACTATTAGGACATGCCACACACATCAGGGCTTGTCCTACCTTATGCTTACAATGCACCCTGCCCTTGGGCCTACCATAGGGGTGACTAATATGAAGTTAAGGGAAGGTTTAGGGACTGAGAAGTGGGTGCACTTGCCCAGTCAGCATGACAGTACCAGACTGCACGCAGGTTCTGCAATGGCAGACCTTAGATACATTTTACTAGGCCGCTTCTGTGGGTGGCACAAACAGTGCTGCAAGCCCACCAGCAGCATTTGTATTTACAAGCCCTGGGCACTCCTGGTGCACTGTACTGGGGTCTGACAGTAAACCAAATAAGCCAATCAGGGAATCCAACCAACATATACATTTTACATAGGGAGAGCATATGCACTTTGGCACTGAACAGCAGTGGTAAAGTGCCCAGAGTCATAGAATAGCCAACAACAGGTCAGAAAAAGTACAGGTGGAAGGCAAAAAGGTTAGGGACAATCCGGCCAAAAGGGCCAGGTCCAACAACGATCCACTTACAATATATCAGATCATATACATGTGTATGTACATCATAGTGAGGAAACATTGCCCTCATATGTGCCCAAATCGCTCAAATTGTATACATCCTGGCCCTAGGCACTGGAATCGCTAAGCGCGTGGTTTTATAAGATGTCAGCAGTGAGTCGTCAAAGTTCTTAAAGTAAAATGGGAGCTCGTTACGTACTATACTCGTCCATTGGTGGCAACAACCAAAGGGGAGAGATGACACGCTCCCGTATGATTTTATCTCCAGCTATCGTCTCCGTCAATGATTCAGACCCGGAAGTGTCGTCATTCACCTCCGGGTCGGGAGAGTCATGGGAAATGTAGTTCTGGAAACACAATAGAACTACCCAGCTACGGGAGAACCATTCATGGAACAAAGGAGCAGGCGCTTTCACAGTCATGCGTCTTTACAAAAATCAATTCTCATATATGTGTGTATATATTGGCATCATATTAATATAGCCCACAATATAAAGGTATTGAGTGAATTACATAGAGTTGTAATCGCCACACATCTCTTTGAAAAAGGGGCCTCGGACGATATAGAAATATAAAGATGCCACTTGGTGTGATATACCTTACATTCGTCTGTGTCTTCTATATGAATGAGTTAGTGAATACAATTAATATAATCAGGTCAACACCGCAACATATGTCTGGTCAGGACTATTCGACCTTTTCTCAGAGTAAATTTGTATCGCACAGGTATAGGGGATTATAGCATATATATGCGCGTACACCAGACGGAAACGAAAAAAGCAGAACAGGTAGGAGGGTAGGTCAGACTGATGTTACACCGAACCCCAAGGAATATCTTCATTTAGACCTGTCATGTGACTCTTTGTACGAAAAACCCACCCCTGTTCGCGGCGAAATAAAACACTGTCCAGAGGTCCCATAATGACATCATAATGGGGTTTATCAATGATGACCCATTGAAGGTCATTCTCTGTGTGTCCCTTCTCTAGATAGTGTTTAGTCATACGTGTATTAGATTTTCTGCACCGAAAAGTACTGCGGTGTTCAGTGATCCTGTGGCATACTTTGCGGCAGGTCATATCAATGTAGATTAAGGAGCAAGGGCACGTGATCATGTAGATCACCCCACTTGTATTACAATTGGTATGGCTATTCAGTTTCCAAGGTGTCCCTGATAAGATGTCAACTTCTGTCAAATGTCGTGTAAAAGGACATACTGAACAGGATCCACGTGGGTATAACTCTAGCAGCGGTCTATGGACCGAACACGGACAGCCCAGAGTTCTGTCAGACAGTGTGGGCCAAGATCCGAAGTATGAGCTGCGACACCATCATATGGGATGGAGACTTTAACAAGGTGCTAAATGACACTATTGATAGGCAGGGAGTATCACGCACACTTCATCCCAACTCCAGCACCACTGTAAAGGCTATCATTTCTGATGGGAGCCTGTCTGATATCTGGCGAAGGCGGAACCCACATAAGATCGAGGGCATCTGTATATCTGTACATCACAGCGTCTGTTTGAGGTTAGATTTAGAAGTGTGGTCTTTGGAAGTTACACATCTCCCCAGAACACTATCTGATCATGCACCCTGCCTATTACGAATACTAGTGCCAAATACACCTCATAGAATGTTCAACTGGAGGCTTCCACACAGGGCCTTGCTGGACGAGGCCTTTTGATAATAAATACGGGGGGATATCGAGGAATACTTTACTCTCAACACAGGCTCCATCATGTCACAGGCATCTCTTTGGTAGGCGTTCAAGGTGGTCATGAGCGGCAAGTGCATTGCTCGCCAAGCAGGGGTCCTTAAGGCTATACGGGGAACCCTCTCCACCCTT
The DNA here is from genome assembly GCF_964204655.1 of Triturus cristatus. Lineage (NCBI taxonomy): Eukaryota > Metazoa > Chordata > Amphibia > Caudata > Salamandridae > Triturus > Triturus cristatus. Next base: position 321,251,695 of record NC_140581.1, read on the forward strand.
GAGGCACTCTTCAAGGACCTAGAAACCCAGTATTACACCACTAACGATGTGACACTCGTAGCTTCAATCAGAGAGGCACTCACAGAATTCGAAGAGGAAGCACAGAGGAAGGTGAAATTCCTGGGCAAACATGTGCATGCTAGGCAATTCGGAGAAGAGGACAGACCGGGCAGAATGCTTGCGAACATGCACCAACACTTACGTGGCTGAGGTTCTTGGAAAGGATAATGCCCTGATCAGAGGCCCGCAAGGTGCCGTAGAACGTTTTAAACAATACTATGCTAAGCTCTACAAGGCCACCCATGATGCGATACCTTAGGACCTGCAGCCGTTCCTGGACTCCCTGGAGCTGCTATGGCTGGGGAAAAGGCATAGAGAATACCTAGATGTGCAGTTTTCAGTCAAAGATATAGCCCAGACAATACGTAGCCTACCATTAGACAAAGCCCCGGACCCCAATGGGCTAACCACTACCTTCTATAAGACGTATGCGTCTAAACTGGCCCCACATTTGCTAGCAGTCTATGAAGAAGATCTAACTTCAGGTATCCTACTGCCTTCCATGCGTGAAGCTATGATCATAACGCTACTCAAACAAGGTAAAAGAGACAACAAATTGGACTCGTACAGACCCCTCTCATTAATTAGTGTAGACGCTAAAATTCTTGCTAAACTAATTGCAGGTAGAGTTCAGCCCTTACTACCTGTGATAGCCTGCCCAGACCAGTCGGGTTTCATCCCGGTAGGTCCACCTCTCATAACCTCCGTACTTTCTTTGCAATGCTTCACTATCTGCACCCTCAATTCCCGGCAGTCGCTGTACTACTTGACGCTACTAAAGCGTTTGATATGCTGGAGTGGACGTATCTTTTTACAATATTAGAGAGATTGGGGTTCAGTCCCTTATACATTGGTCTTGTACGTCTCCTTTATATGGAGCCTCTGCCAGGATCTGCATGAATGGTATCACATCACAAGCCTTCCCCATTTCCCGCGGAACTCGGCAGGGCTGCCCTCTCTCCCCGCTCCTGTTCGCCAATGTGATGGAGCCATTGGCGGCCAGGCTGAGGCAGCATCATGCAAATAGGGGGCTGGGTGTTAGCACAGGAAATCTGGAACATGAACTTTGGGAGAGTGATTGCATGGCTGGAGGATAGGGTGAATATCTGGGCTCAGTTACCTCTCTCCCTGGCAGGACGGATCGCCATTACCAAGATGGTGGTTTTACCTACATTTTTGTACTTATTTGTAAATATCCCAGTGCCTATCACTCAGGCGTTTTTTAAAACCATCCGAACTCTGCTGATTTCCCTGGTGTGGGCAGGGAAACGGGTGCGGGTGTCCTGGGAGCTTCTGACGCTGCCACTGACGCAGGAAGGGATGGGCGCCCCAGACATACCACTATATGCATGCTGCGTTCAAGCTCAGTTCCTACATCATTGGGTGCACCCCACCCCGTTCCAACCCCACACAGCGATCGAGCTTGATGTGGCGGCCCCAGTCCCTCTCCCAGTTGCACTTTACCAACCATACAAGCGACCAGGTGATGGGATTGATATGGTAGAGACCCTGGGCTGGGTGTGGGACCAGCTGTGAAACAGAGCTAAGCTCCCAATACTGTATGCTCCTTCTTTCACCCTAACACACAACCCTGTGATCCCTGCTATGGCCGAGGGGGCAAGTCGGTTGGCAGCGAAGTCCTTAGGGTTTCATACATTTGCAGACCTCTATCCCGAGGAGACATTTAGATCCCCACCGACGACATAGGAAGTGGGGGGTTGAGTTTTTTCTGTACTATAACCTTCGGGCAACCTGTAGGCAGGTACATACTACCTTCCCAGCACCCACGCCCATGCTCCTAGCGCTTGAGAATGTCCTCCAGACTCCCTCCCCCCAAAGGCTCATAACCCGTCTCTATAATACCATGCAAAACACTGCACCCCTGATATAGCCGAATTCCCTACAAAGCTGGAACTTGGAGCTTACTACCCAGATCACGGAGAATCAATGGGCATTCTGTTGTGGTCAGCTTACTGCATTGTACCCCAACTACAAGGTACGACTAATTCATTTTAAATATCTCCACCGTTTTTATAGAACACCAGTTCAGTTATATCGCATTGGTCTTAGAGGAGATGACAAATGCTGGCGATGTGACCACGCATCAGCCACCTTTATTTACATGGCATGGAGATGCTCAACCTTGGCGGCATTCTGGTCTGGTATTTTTAGCAAGATACATGAAATAGTGGGCACCCCTCCTGAGCCAGTGCCTATTATTGGCATACTAGGTTATGTAAGAGATACTGCGCCAGCTACGCATAAGCTGCATGCATTACTATTGCTGTTGGCTAAACACAGGGTAGCCATGTCCTGGGGAAAGAAGAGGGCTCTTAGGCTGGAAGCTTGGATACAAGATGTTGTGTTTAGCCATACTCAGCTGTCAACCTTCTGGGAAATTATACCATCAGCGTCCAGGCCGAAGGACATTTGGGTCCTGTTTGTCGACTAGGCTCGTTCTCTACCAGGTTCGTGTGATGAGGCTCTGGACCAACAGTAATGGCGGAACAGTAGTACAGGTCTTGAGAATTTAATGTTTGACTCCATATGTATATGTTTTTTGAATTTTCGATGTATGAAATATGAACAGCGAGAGGACTGCTTTGGGGCCCCCTCGACCGCCATCAGGTTGACTTCTCTTGGTGTTGGTGTTGGTGTTGGGTCGCTCCTGATTCACTCCTTTCCTGTAATTGGTACACCAGTATTTAAAGTGAGTGTGTCACAATACTAATCTGTAACTGCTATTTACTTGAGCAATACGGATATAATCGTACTGCCTCTCTGACCGAGTTGTTGTTACTGTTCATGTTTTTTGAAATGCCAACAAGCAAATAATAAAAAAATAAAAAAATAATATCTAGGTGTTTATTACCAAGTCGTATTGAAAATAACAATCATGCAGTTCAGGTGTGGGTTCTTTGAACTCCTTCTTCTATCAGGTAGATACTCTCAGAAGTGCTCTTTTTGTATAAATGAAATAGATTGCAGAATATAAAGAAGATTGCAGACAGACTGTTGTTTCGCATGTGTAGATAATTAACCTGTTGCTGTCCTGAACTATATACCCTCAGCAGCTACTGTAAGCTCATGTATCTGCTCTGCAAATGTGTCAATGTCAGTGTTTAATGTGGACTTCCACAAGCCCTGCATGCCAGAATATACCACAAAGAGGAGAAAGGGAACTTCTGATTCTGCCTTCTGCAGAAGACTGTAAGTCCAAATTATTTCTTTGTGGAGAGGGAACTAGGGCAATGGTGACAGGAGTCCTTCCCTGCCAAAACTATGTTCTGCCTGCCATATTTAAATGCAGGCTGACCATAGTTTGACAACAACCTAGACTACTCACCCATGGTCAAACTCCTCAAACAGACCGATGGAGAAAGGTCAGTTGGAGGTATGGCCATATGTCCATCCTCCTAATTTGAATTCGTGGACAGATACATGTTTTTTAATGTCTGTCAGTGCCAGGAAAATCCTGCTGGTAAGGGGCACTGAAGAGTGCTCAATACGCCCCTCGCCTTGGAAACTCTCATGGCCAGAGAGGCATTGTTTTTTCCGACTTTGAGACCTTATTTTTTTGTTTTTTACCTTGTATGTTGGCTCCGTTGGATGTCGGAAGCAAGATGGTGACCATGTGAAGGGGTCGTAGGTGGCTCTCCAAGGAGTGACATGATTTACTCGACTTAACCCCCCCCCCGTTTCCTCAGAAATGCTAAACCCCCAAAACGGTAAAAGCAGCGCTAAGGTCAGTGCACGGACAAAAATAAGATATATGGTACCTGGGCTGAAGAGCTGCATCACGGCACTGACGGAGATCGCTGAGACGCAGATCGTTGGGTGCAGAGGTTTTGAACAGGAGCTCTCCCGTTCATCGAGGCGGAGCGGAGGGTGTAGTGTTGCTTCAGTTGCCACGATTATGCCACCAAAATCCAGTACGAGAGGCAGAGGGGCAACTCTCCAGACTGGCCCCCAGGAATCCCCACGGAAAGACCCGGTGGAAGCAGAGACGGCTCCCACTGCACTCCATGGATGCAGGCAGAAGGGCCGTGCAGAGAATCTCCAAGACGGGAAGGGGAGGGGCGCTGGTTCACAGCCCCAGCCACTTCGCACCGTAGTATCAGTCATCAACCTGCTCAGGGGCTCGGGCACTCAAGGAGCGGATTGGCTAAACGAGCAATCAGGGGATGTGGCAGGAGTGAGCAGACAAATCAGGAAAATAATCGGTAAGCCACCGGTGATCCCAGAGGAGGCGGGTGAGCTGGGGAATCCTCCGGGAAACGAGACATTACATGAGTCATCACACAAGACATTGTACAATTTGCACCAACAGCCAAGAGGGCGTGTGGAGGATTCCTATGAGATAGGGTCACAGGAAAACCAGGGAATTCTGCCAGAAGTATGCATTGGCAGCAACTCCTGTATGGGAGAAACTGGCGCAGGCATTATTGGGCAAAATACGGGGGGCCTTGAGCTCCTACTAGAGGGAGTTAATCATTCAGCGACTCAATCCATCCAAGAAGAACCGGTAAACAAGGAGGGGGCCCTGGGAGTTGCGGAAAAAAGTGCAGAAAGAACCCGAAACGACCCAGGGGGCGCCGAGCAACACCTTACTGTGCAAGATCTAAGGGTAAAGGAAAGAGACCCTCCAGGGGCCTGTAAGGGGCCTGTAAGGGCTCATAGATTACCAGGGGAGAGGGATAATGACCTGGAAGCAAATTACTTCTATTCCCTATCAGAAGCCACCTGGTCAGGATACTGGAGCTAATATAGAGTCAAGTGAGGAGGATAGTGCTTCTGGGATTGGTATTAGTGGCAGGCAAACTATCCCATCCACCCGAAAGATAAACTCTAGAGCACCTAGAGCTGATAACCCAAGACCGAATGATTTAAGGTGGGATTACTCTCTCTGAGATCAATTGGCGGGAAACAACAAGGACCCGACAAGGGAAGAGGAACCCACCAAAGCGCCTCCTACACTGGAATCAATTCTGCAGTGCGTTGTTGCACACCGTGAGGAAGCCCGAATGGAGAGCAGACGTGCACAAAATGTCGCGCGGAAACTTCAGGGGGCTGTCAGGAAAATTGCAAGAACCTGTAACAATATCTGTGATCGGATGACAGAGGTGGAGTCAAGAACCGCTTCATTGGAGGTGGATTTAGCAGGCTCGAAGGGGCAAGTAGAGGCACACGAGGCACAACTTATTGATGTCCAATGGAAGCTTGAAGAAAGTGAAAACCGCCAAAGAAGGAATAACTTACGATTTCTAGGGATTCCTGAAGGGAAGGAAGGATCAGACGCACGAATATTTATGGTTCAGCTGTTACAGAAATCTTTCCCAGATTTGGAATGCTGGAACTGGCCCCTGGAAATACAAAGGGCTAATCGAGTCCCATTTAATATACGCCAGCCAACACCTCCTGACGCCAGGCCGCGGGCACTCCTGGTCTACTTTGGGAACTATCTATTGAGGTAAAGTATGTTTGAAAAGGCTAGACCAGACGCACAACGGGCAGCAGATGGGTACTCTTTTTTCACCAGGCCAGACTTCTGCCATATTACAGTGGAACGGCGATGGCGCTTACGCCAAATAATTACTCAGTTCCAGGAGAAGGGGGCACAAGACTTCATACTGAACCCGACCCGGCTGAAAGTAGTCTGGAAGGATCGGATTAGAGTCTTTACTTCAGAGATCAAGGCCAAGGAGTTCCTAGATGCGGGGGGTCCTTGTTTCAGGCATTCTTGGTGTGCTTACTGGTGCAGAAATCCTTGGAGCCAGTGGGGAACAATTAAGATGGTTCCCTCTCGGTCTCCTGGTTGACTAAGACTCTTGCTCTGTACAAATATGATGTAGAATAGGGTGGGGGTATTCAGTAGTCGGTGAAAAAAGCTGAGGAACGGAAGTACAGAGGGGATCAAAATGCAATTATCTGTTTCACACGTCACCTAAGGGAGAGCACCAACAATCATCACCCACAGACCTAGCTAGGTCTGTTGCTTCACAACACAGGGAGGGGGGTGAGATGGGGAAGGGCAGAGGGGGAAAGAGGGGAAGAAAAGGGAAAAAACTCAGGAAAGTAGAGCATTGTTGTAAAATAAAAATATGGATTCTAGGCAATCTGAAGGACTGGCTTAAGAGGCTTCAGAGGCAAAGTAGTTACCAAGGGAATGGCAGGGATGAGTAGGTTGTCTATCTGTACAGTAAATATTGGGGGGGCTGAATGATCGTGGTGAGAGAGGTAGGACAGGAGAAGTACTGTGAACACTTGGCTTGGATATTATTTGTCAGCAAGAAACGCACATTTCATGGCAGAAGAGGGGGATTAATATTATTCAAGGTTATACCCAAGTAATTTGTTCATTACAAACTTCCAACACCAGAGGGGTTTCAATTCATGTGTCTAATCAGCTGCCATCTATTAAACGAACACAATTGGACAAATGGGGTAGGTGGGCAATTGCTTTAATCCCAAACCATTGTACATTATGTACTATTTATGGATCAAATCTAGACGATGCAGACTTATTGGTAGCATTGGAAATCGAGCTTGCTTCTTGGCCAGCCCCCCTTACTATTTGTGGTGATTTTAATATTCTTATTGACGCAAGGGTAGTGGGCAGGGGAGGGTATCAGGGGAGGAAGCCACAGGTTTTTCAAGCTCTGCAGGTATTAGTTGACAGCCATGGGCTGGTAGATATGTGGTCACAAAAAAAACATGGGATCCAGGATATACCTACTTTTCATGCCCGCATAGAAAATATGTCAGGCTAGATTGCTTTTATGTCTCTTTAATAGAAGGAACACAGATTAGGAAGCTACCTAAGGTTCTTTTGGACCATAACCCCTTGATATTAGATATAGAGGTCCCGGGGCATGCAAAAGTTTCCGCGAAATGGACCTTCGATAGGAAGCTATTAGCTACTAAAGGCTTTGTTGATCATATGAGGGGATGGGCTACTCAGTTCTATGACATCAATAGGTACAGCACTTCAAGGGAAAATGTATGGGATGCATTTAAGGCGGGGCTAAGGTGGGAGATAATTAGTTTTGTGGGGTTCCATAGGAAAAAACAACGAGAGGGAATACTTGTACTTATGAAGGAGCTGAGTAGCTATGAGGAAGAGCACATGACAGCTATTGAGTAAAAACAGACCCAGCTGCAATCGAATCTTGAACTAAAAGTAATTAGAACTAAGGCCGAAAAAAATGGGGTGTTTAATAGAATAGCCTCTGAAAGGTTTCAAACTGGCTTGCGGGATAATTATGAATATGGAGAAATGACAGGGAAACATTTGGCACTTCGTATAAGACAAAGGGTAACCGCAAATAGTATTACAAGGTTAAAAGGGAAGGACGGTAAAATCGCAACGGAACCTCAAGAAATTTTAAAAATGTTTGCGGGCTTTTATCAAGATCTTTTTCGCTCTAGGCTGGGTGCTCCAATATCAGGAAATACTAGATTAGAATGAACGCTCTCATTGATCCAGGAGTTAGAAACAGACATTACATTGGAGGAGGTTAATGAGGCACTGTTGTTGATGGCTTCAGGGACGGCGGCAGGCCCCGATGGAATACCAATGGAGATTTATAAAGCTCTGCATAAAGAATTAGCTCATTTTTTACTAGACCTGTTCTTAGCCGTACAACAGAAGGGGATGCCACCAAAATCCTCTCAGGAGACTAATATAGTTATATTCTTGAAGAAGGGAAAGGCAGCGGAAGACCCAGCCTCTTATAGGCCAATCTCTCTGATAAATACTGATGAAAAGCTTTATTCTAAGATCTTAGCGCTTAGACTATCAAAGATAATTGCCTCCCTAGTAAGTCCATGGCAACATGGCTTCATTTTGGGTAGATGAATGACAGACCACATTCAAAGGGTAATTTCATTATTTAATATTACGGAGGTCTCGGGGCAACAGATGTTGTTGATATTGTTGGACGCACACAAAGTGTTTGAACAGGTGGAGTGGACAAACCTGTGGCAGAATCTAAGGTCAAACGGCTTCGGTCCACGTATTTTAACCGCCCTTAGAGCCATGTATGTTCAATCATACGCGAAAATTCAGCTGATAGGGAGGGAGTCAGGGAAGGTTAAGATAGCCTATGGTACAAGGCAGGGCTGTCCCTGTTCCCCAATCCTTTTCGCCTTGTGCATAGGCCCGTTGATTAGATTATTACTGAACGACCAGGCAATCGAGCCGGTAGTGGTCAGGGGTTACAGCACTAAGATCTTAGCTTAAGCCGACGACATTGCAGTAGTTACCCCTGACCCACAGGTGGCAATAGGGAGGATTGAAACATTGGCACGGGAGTTTGGGAAGCAGTCGGGATATGGATTAAATGCCATCAAAGAAAAATCGTCTGTTCTAAGTCTATTGTATGGCAGGATCCTAGGAGGACGGAGGCAGCTAAATACTTAGGGATAACCATTGCAGCGGATGTCGGGACAATCTGGAATATCAACACAGACCCCCTCCTTAGAAGAATAGGGTCTGATTTAAAGAGAATGGATAATTTGCATCTATCCATTATTGGAAGGGCAAATGTCATAAAGATGACAATGTTTCCAAAAATTCTATATTTATTCCGATGCTTACCATTGGAACCCCGAAACTCTTCTTTCAAAAAAGCAGAAGGGATCTTTTCACAATTCATTTGGGGATATCAGAATGTCAGGAGAGCTCTGAAATTAATGACCTTGCCACAAGACCGAGGGGGCTGGCTGTTCCCAATCTCTTATATTATTACTGGGCTATAATGTTGCAGCAAATGAGCATCTTATTTAGGCCTAGATTGACTACTCCAGCAGATCAGGACAGGGAGATACCGCCCTCCAGTTTTTTAATTAGTTCTGGGCGACTTAGCACCAGGGACAGTACTGAGACAACTGGAGGGGAGTTACTATAAGAAAACTCATTTTAAACCCCTAAGAGCAGTCTGGAATGTATGGCAGAAATCTAGTAAACTTTTAAAAATCCAGAAAATCCAGTGCTATTTGTTATTATGGCGCTCATCAATTTTTTCAGCTCCACTGTATGATAAAACTGGTAGGAATTGGGAGCAGGCGGGAATTAATTATATTGGTGATATTGTTAATCTAAACAGACTTATGCCATTTGAAGAGATCCAGGAACGATTTGGAGTAGATCCCCGATGTCTATTTAAGTTTATACAAATTAGGGAGGCAATCAAACCAGTAATGTCACAACTTACTAACTCGCCCCAATTCCCGCTGCTAGATCGCTTAATTTATAAACAGCCTTGAGTAAAAGAAATATACTGAATGTTGTGGAGGCTATCATAGATGATATAGCTAGAACGGAAAGTGGGTGGGCGGCCAAACTGGGCAACCAGGATGCGGATCTATGTAGATCTTTAGAGCTGTCAAAAAAGGTTTTCTTATCGGCTAACCTTAAAGCCCAACACTTTAAAACAGTTTTTAGACTTTATTTAACACCAGCTAAGTTGTGGGCATGGGGGAAAAGGGAGACCAATAACTGTCCAAGGTGAGGACAAGGTGCAGCAGATATGGTCCACATGTTCGCTGAATGTTGTAAAATAAGCATAGGGAAGCAAGGGATTGAAACATTTTTGTATAAGATTGTGGGGCGAGTGGTCCCACTGACCTCAACTTTAGTATTATTTGGCTGTGACGAGACCTTACAGCTCGAATCGTCCCAAGTTTATTTTTGCTTTGTGGTAACAGCAATCCTGCGTATAATGATTGCTTCAAAATGGAAAGATGAAGATCCTCTGACATACCAAGCTTGGTATGCCAGACTCTTCTATGTATTCAATTTGGAGATGGCATTATATAAATGTAACAGGAGTAGAGCTAGGAAAAAGAATTTACAAATTTGGGGCCCTTTGGTGGAACAGCAGGGATAAAAGGAAACTGTATGCCTCTAAGGTTAAAAGAAAGAATATGTATTATATGTATCTTGTTACTATGATTTTGGATCAACTATGGCTGTGTTTTTGTTCTCTTTTGCTTGTTTATATTTGGAGTGATTTTAACTCTCCTGAGGAATAAATAAAATAAAATAAAAAAAATATGTTGGCTCCGTTACGTTGATGGAGCCTTATGGTAAAATTTGAATGCATTGACAAGAAGTGCCGTGATGGTGATTCCTGTCCAAGATTGAAATGTCAGCTGGGCCTGTGGTCATTCCATAAATTGGCTGGCGGGTACTCCTTCATCTCGCTGGATAAATTTACTCCGTCACCCTGACGGATTTTACTCTATCCACCAAATTATAAATTAGGCTCCCTGATGCTTACAAGAAATGTAAGTATGCTTTAGGACTGACTTACTTTTACAGTAAAGAGGCTAACACAATAAATATAAATTAAATGAAAGCAAAATTATCAATCTAAGACCGTAGAAGCATTTCTTCACGTGGTATTCTAAGTGTGTTCACATTAGACTTCCAAAACAAGTCAAGTCAAGTTAAGTCAAATCAGCTTTATTCGGAGTAAAATCTACAGCCATAAAAGCATACAAAGAATACACTAATCTGATTTAAAAACAGTGTTTTCAAATATATACAATTTTTAAACAAATACCAATAATTCATAGCTTTCTATTTGTCAATTACAAATATACATATTGCATGTGCTAAAATTCCCTATGTGCCAAAAAGAATGCATAATATGCAGAATGAGTATGATAAACTATTTTATAATCGTAAGAATATTGAAATTTAGTTTTGTTGTTACTTAGCATTTTAAATGGTTAAACTAAATTCAGTCACTGAAATCTTCATACATTAAGACATCCAGATAAGACAAATCTTTTCTAATCCTAATTGCCCTTTGTATAAAAGAGATAACAGAATGGATTGTTTTTATATTATCCATGTTACATAAAAAATGAAAGGCACGTTTGTATTGATAGAGCATATTTGTCAAAAATAATGGTTTTCATTTTTTTTCCCTATTGTCACTATCAAAGATACAGAACATTAAAAAAATGCTAGGTGGAATGGGGGAATTTTCCATCGCACGGACAGTTTGGAAATTTATAGGACCACTTTTCCATGCTTGGAAATGCTATTATATAATGTAATGTAGCAAGTCTAAGCCTTGTTGAATAAAATCTGTGTTGGATATTGCTTACCAAAAACAAGTATGTTTGTGTACCCAAAACAGAAGGGATTTCGCAATAAGCAATAACACTTTGTTTTCGACTTGCGTTTTCCATTCTGTCAAATTCCTTTGCGGAGGCATATCTCAACTTCAAGTCACTTTTACTAACATCCTGGATAAGTTCAGGTTCGCCTTATCAAATGTTATCTTACAATATGCTAGCAAATTGTAGATATGCTCTAGCCAAGGAATTTTTCTGGTGTGGTCAAGGGTTAGGCAATCCTTTATTAAATCTTTAGGTTAGTAAAGCGTGGATCTGGGATAAATATATAATAATATCATTAGATGCTCCTAGCTCTTTCAGGGTTTGCCACAATTTAGTGTGATTGACGAGATCAAACGCACTTGTGTGATCTACGAAACAGAGATGTAATACTCCATCCTTAGCTAGGGTATACTTTACTATTAATAACTCCAGATTTAAACACTGTTCCGATACCCCTTCTAAACCCATACTGTGCTTCTGAGAGGATATTATTCTCATCAGCCCATTGTTCGAACCTCCCCAGCAGAATTCTGCCCATCAATTTGGAGGTGGAGTCAAGAAGAGATATGGGGCGGTAACAACTCGCCTTCCCTCTGGCCCTTTTTATAAAATATGGGGACAATGATACTTTCTGCCCAGGTGGCTGGCAATACCTCCCCTAAAGCAGCATTAAAAACATTTAATAAGATAGGGATCCAGAATTCAGTGTTACATTTAAATACATCAATGGGTACCCCATCCGGTCCTGCTGCTTTTCCATCACCACTTTTTTGTAGGGCGGATTTAATTTCCTCCAACGCAATTGGTAGTGAATTTACGGGTTCGACTAATACAAAATTACTATTCTTTAAATTGGTGACTGTAACAGCATCAGGGTTAAAAATACGCTCAAAATGCATAATCCAATCTTCAGGGGGAACAGCATATTCAATTTTCACTGTTGTATTTTCTTTTAAAAAGTGGTGGTCAATTATCTTCCAGAATAATGCTGCATATTTTGTTTCTGCTGCCTGCACTAAATTCTCCCAGGCATCCTCACAAATTTCATTTTTTCTGTGAATCACAGTTTTTTTCTACTCTTTCTTCAGGGTACCAATTTCCACACTATCTCTTGGTTTTACCTTGAGGGCTGTTTTTAGTTCCCTGTTTAACCTGGAACATTCCCGGTTAAACCATCTTGGATTATTGTCGTGGACTAATTTCTTCTTTTTATATGATAAGTCCCCTGCAATTTCTGTAATGATATTACTAAAAGCAGTTAGAATTGCCTGGTCTATTGAAGAGCAATCTACACAAATCTCAATATCATTTCGTGTTTTTCCTTTCAGGTTATCCATGAAAGTTATTCGATTTACACCTGACCATTTACTGGTAACTCCATTAGTTCCTTGTAACTTTATGTGTGTGTCTGATACCTTACCCCTAAGTTGTTGAGTGAGACTAAACAGTAGTGTAAGGCTAAGTGTATAGTGGTCACTAAACAAACTTGGACATATTATACATTTTTCTGTCAAGCCCTTACATTTAACTGACACAATAAAATGGTCGATACATGATACTGATCTCACCCCTACATATGTATGTATAGCTGTTTCTCCAACTGCGTTTTCTGGTTCCATGACCGCTAAATTATACTTATAAATGAGTTTGTTAATTGCTTCCCCATAGGAATCATGTGGAAAATTGGGAATTTGGTCCACAAAACAGTCACAAAAACCACATTGTTCACCCGCTACAATATCGCAAGTTTTGCAATTAAAATCACCCGCCCATATAAGTATGTATTAACCTCCAAGTTCCTTTAAAAAATGATCCAAGTCATTCTCTAATGCCTTAATAATCCTGAATCTAGTACCATCAAAAATATTATTATAAAAATTATTCAAGACAACAGTCTGTTTCCATTCCGAAAGTGTATCAGCTGATAATACTGTGACTTATTATTAACTTTCTTTAATATCAAAGGTGATGTAAGAGCAATTAAAGTTGCCAATTCACCTTTGGCTCTCCCCATTCTAGATGGGCTTGCATTGGTGCAAATTACCTGATAACCATTGATAAAAAAGGGCTCAGTACTCCAAGTTTCCTGAATCATAACTACTGCACAACCCTCTATCATTTTTTGCCGGTCTTGTTCATTTATCTTATTTTTAATTCCTGCCACGTTCCAGGACATAATATTAGGAGACTCATGGGCTTGCATACTTACTACATCTTCCTCCAGATCACTAGAGGAGCTATTGGTGCTATTATCCCCAATGTTATCTGCTAGATCACATCGGAACTCCCTAAAAGTTTCTACGTAGGGGCCCCCATCCAGGTTATCAACAGTAGGGATATGTTCCATCGTTCTTTTAGAAACACTTCCCACATCCTCACTAAGTCAATCGATCTCTCTACAACTTCTGAGCAATTCGTACCTATTATGAATAGGAACAGTTGGAACTTCTTTATACATGTCAGAAAAGTTTAGATTTCTAGATCTTGGCCTATAAAAGAAACCTAATGGAATGACAGTTATGTGGTCATTCATATTGCGGTTTAACAATGTCAGGCTGTTCAATAAAACCTCCATCAAATCCCCTAGCAGCTACCTACTATGAAAATTCACCACTATACAATCTCCTGAACAGTCTTTTCTAGAGCTACCCACCCAATTTACCCTCCTCAGCATCATTATATTACGTTGTAATACATTGATATCAACATTAATTTTAGCAGCAATCCAATGTGTCACTTGATTTTTTAATGATTCTTATGATTCACGGCTTTTATCTTCCAGTCCGTGTACATTTTTAAGAATAATGACATATGGTGTTGCCTCGGGGGGAAGGAGTATTAACACGTTGCATAGTTCTACTCATGTTGTTCATTTTATTAATTTCTTCTGGACCTAGTCCTATCCAAAGGGCTTTGAGTTCTTTAGCGGGCCTTTGATCATGAGTAGGTCGAGGATTAGTACTGTCCCTTAAAAGCAATTTGGAGGAGGTCATGCTTTGTTTAATTTGATCAGCAGCTATTGTAATGTCACAACCTTCCTTTGGCTTTAGCGGCAAATTGCCACTCACAATTGGATTACTCATAGTTTTGGGAGATACTAGTTCCGAAACCAGATCCTTTAAAAAACTCATATCTTTTTTAACCGATTTTATCTCAGTCAATATACGTCGTTCAATATTGTCCATTTTGTAATGTAATTTTTTAAAATAATTTATCCAAATTTTGTATTCCTTCGGCACTATCTGTTGAGTAGTTCTCCCCCTTTTACACCCCAACAGATTTACCTTATTTTTTGCCTTTTGCTTTATTTTGGGCCTCACAGCCTTATTTTCATCGAGGCCATTCTTCAATTTCGATAATTACTTTGCCTTTTTTGCAGGCAGTGAAACCAAATCTGTATCATTGGATAGTACTGAGATCTTCAAAATAGATGTCAAGATACATGGATTATCTAAGTTCGGGGCTGTATCAGTGTTGGGATCTTTGTCACCTAGCAACTCTGCCTCTATCACTGATGTGATCTTGTTCCCTATACACGATTTAGACATAGAATCACGCTGGGACTCTATTATCACTTCCTTCAGAGCGGTGTCTAATGCAGTTTTAGTTGCAGCTAGTTTCTCTTCCACAAGGACAATCTCACTGTCAATCATGCCCACTGCTGATTTTAAATACTTCGTAATAGGCATGTTATTTATATGCTTCCTCTCCATAGAATGTGGTAGCTTCCTCTTGCCCATTTTCTCTCGCAGGGTGAAATTAAAGAGAAAACACAATAGCTATAAAACAAGATGTTAGATCACCTTACCAAGCTCCTTTATGGGCTCACTTCGTTAGATAACTATAGGGGTGGACCAGCCCAGCCTCATCCGGCCGCTGATGAGCGCAGATGGGCCTGCCCTTGGCCTGGGCTTCGCCCGGGCGCGTCCCGCGCTGCGGGAGTCCCGACCGCTATTTGAGCACCTCCAGGCGCAGGTGGTGATGTTCTGCGGCATGCGCGCCGCATTGCAGCATGGTAAATGGAGTCCCACAGAAGTTTATTACCGGCAGGTAAGGGCAGGCAAAGAAACAACAAACGTTGGCGGTAGAACCTGAGCGTCCCTTAACCCCTTCGCTGCCAGGCCTTTTCCCCCTCCTGTGCCAGGCCTTTTTTTGGCTATTTGGGGTAGTGCGCGCTTAGGCCCCTGTAACTTTTTGACCGCATTAGGTAGCCACGCCAAATTTGCGTCCTTTTCTTCCAACATCATGGGGATTCTAAAGGTACTCAGGGTTTGTGGATTCCCCTGGAGGGGTCACAGAAAAGAGCCAAAATACAGCAAAATTTTGGGTTTTTTTGGAAAAACGGGCTGCAAATGAAAGCATCTGGGTTTTTCCCTGCAAATGTTATCAAAAAAGGGTTTGTGTGGTTGAAATCACCATTTTCACAGCTTTTCGGGGATACTTGACTTTTGTCAGAAACCCAACATTTTTTACACAGTTTTGGCATTTTTCTGGGACATAGCCTATTTTTGCAATTTTTTGTGCTTTTGACCTCCTTCCAGTTAGTGGCAGAAATGGGTACAAAAGCAATAGTGGATCCTGGAAAGCTATACCTTTTCGAAAAGAAGACAACATTCTGAATTCAGCAAGGGGTCATTTGTGTAGATCCATCAAGGTTTTTTTATAGAAACAAACAGTTAAATGTAGGATAAATTGAAATTTAGTTGAAAAAAACAGCCTTTTGTGTCAACGTTTTCACCTGTAACTTCTTCTAATTATGACAGCTCTTTGACAGCAATATACCGTTGCATCCGCTGGACATTACTGGTTGTGGGGATATATAGGACTTGTAGGTTCACCAAGAACCCGACGAACCCAGAGCCAAAAACTGAGTAGTAACTTGCAATGGTTTTTTATTATGTACCGGGTATATAGTAATTATTCTGTAAAAAAGTGTACATGGAAAAATCGGTATGAAAGACACCTATGTATTTCTGAAATGGGAACAAAATATAGAGTTTAGAAACAGTAGATATTTGCACATTTCTGAAATTGGGAATACTCATACTAGCATGAGAATTATCAGTCATTTTTTAGAATGACTTCTTTTTTACACAATATCTTTCATTTGGAAAGCAGAAATGCATGGTAAGTCAATAGATAATAACAGTTCCTTTACAAATCTGAATTACCCTAAGTCTCCCGATAAAATTGGTACCTCACTTGTGTGGGTAGGCATAGTGCCCACGACAGGAAACGGCGCAAAACGCAACGTGGTCACACCACATTTTCACAATGCAAAATTACCCTTTTTTTGCAAAGTGCCTAGCTCTAGTTTTTGAACCCTAGCTCTGCGGGCACCTTGGGAAACCTAGCAAACCTATACATTTTTGAAAACTAGACACGCAGGGGAATCCAGGATGGGGTGACTTGACTGCCTCCCACCAGGGTCTGTTACCCAGAATCCCTTGCAAACCTAAACAATTGTCAAAAGAAACACATTTTCCACACATTTCTGTCGTGGAAAGTTCCGGAATCTGCGTGGATCCACAAATTTCCACCCACCCCGAGTTCCCCAAAGTCTTACGAGAAAAACGGTACCTCACTTGTGTGGGTCGGCCTAGTGCCCGCGACAGGAAACGGCGCAAAACGCAACCTGGTCACACCTCAATTTCGCAGTGAAAAATGACCCTTTTTGTGTAAAAATGACTAGCTGCAGTTTTTGAACCCTAGCTCTGCGGGCACCTTGGGAAACCTAGCAAACCTATACATTTTTGAAAACTAGACACCCAGGGGAATCCAGGATGGGGTGACTTGACTAGCTCTCACCAGGTTCTGTTACCCAGAATTCCTTGCAAACCTAAAAAATTGTCTAAAAATCATATTTTCCTCATATTTCTGTTGTGGAGAGTTCTGGAATCTATGTGGATCCACAAAATTCCACCCACTCCGCATTCCCCAAAGTCTTCCGAGAAAAATGGTACCTCTCTTGTGTGGGTAGGCCTGGTGCTTGCGACAGGAAACGGCCCAAAACGCAAGGTCGACACACCACATTTTCATTGTGGAAAATGACCCTTTTTTTGCCAAGTGCCTAGATGTAGTTTTTGAACCCTAGCTCTGCCGGCACCTAGGGAAACCTAGCAAACCTATACATTTTTGAAAACTAGACACTCAGGGGAATCCAGGATGGGGTGACTTGACTGGCTCCCACCAGGGTCTGTTACCCAGAATCCCTTGCAAACCTAAAAAATTGTCAAAACAAACACATTTTCCCCACATTTCTGTCGTGGAAAGTTCTGGAATCTGCGTGGATCCACAAATTTCCACCCACCCCGCGTTCCCCAAAGTCTTACGAGAAAAACGATACCTCACTTGTGTGGGTCGGCCTAGTGCCCGCGACAGGAAACGGCGCAAAACGCAACCTGGTCACACCTCAATTTCGCAGTGAAAAATTACCCTTTTTTGGAAAAATGACTAGCTGTAGTTTTTGAACCCTAGCTCTGCGGGCACCTTGGGAAACCTAGCAAACCTATACATTTTTGAAAACTAGACACCCAGGGAAATCCAGGATGGGGTGACTTGACTGCCTCCCACCAGGGTCTGTTACCCAGAATCCCTTGCAAACCTAAAAAATTGTCAACAAAACCACATTTTCCCCACATTTCTGTCGTGGAAAGTTCCGGAATCTGTGTGGATCCACAAATTTCCACCCACCCCGCGTTCCCCAAAGACTTACGAGAAAAACGCTACCTCACTTGTGTGGGTCGGCCTAGTGCTCGGGACAGGAAACGGCGCAAAACGCAACCTGGTCACACCTCAATTTCGCAGTGAAAAATTACCCTTTTTTGGAAAAATGACTAGCTGTAGTTTTTGAACCCTAGCTCTGCGGGCACCTTGGGAAACCTAGCAAACCTATACATTTTTGAAAACTAGACACCTAGGGGAATCCAGGATGGGGTGTCTTGACTGCCTCCCACCAGGGTCTGTTACCCAGAATCCCTTGCAAACCTAAAAAATTGTCAAAAAAAACACATTTTCCCCACATTTCTGTCGTGGAAAGTTCCTGAATCTGCGTGGATCCACAAATTTCCACCCACCCCGCGTTCCCCAAAGTTTTACGAGAAAAACGGTACCTCACTTGTGTTGGTCGGCCTAGTGCCTGCGACAGGAAACGGCGCAAAACGCAACCTGGTCACACCTCAATTTCGCAGTGAAAAATGACCCTTTTTTGGAAAAATGACTAGCTGTAGTTTTTGAACCCTAGCTCTGCGGGCACCTTGGGAAACCTAGCAAACCTATACATTTTTGAAAACTAGACACCCAGGGGAATCCAGGATGGGGTGACTTGACTGCCTCCCACCAGGGTCTGTTACCCAGAATCCCTTGCAAACCTAAAAAATTGTCAAAAAAAACACATTTTCCCCACATTTCTGTCGTGGAAAGTTCCGGAATCTGCGTGGATCCACAAATTTCCACCCACCCCGCGTTCCCCAAAGTCTTACGAGAAAAATGGTACCTCACTTGTGTGGATCGGCCTAGTGCCCGCGACAGGAAACGGCGCAAAACACAACCTGGTCACACCTCAATTTCGCAGTGAAAAATGACCCTTTTTTGGAAAAATGACTAGCTGTAGTTTTTGAACCCTAGCACTGCGGGCACCTTGGGAAACATAGCAAACCTATACATTTTTGAAAACTAGACACCCAGGGGAATCCAGGATGGGGTGACTTGACTGCCTCCCACCAGGGTCTGTTACCCAGAATCCCTTGCAAACCTAAAAATTGTCAAAAAAACCACATTTTCCCCACATTTCTGTCGTGGAAAGTTCCGGAATCTGTGTGGATCCACAAATTTCCACCCACCCCGCGTTCCCCAAAGTCTTACGAGAAAAACGGTACCTCACTTGTGTGGGTCGGCCTAGTGCCCGCAACAGGAAACGGCGCAAACGCAACCTGGTCACACCTCAATTTCGCAGTGAAAAATGACCCTTTTTTGGAAAAATTACTAGCTGTAGTTTTTGTACCCTAGCTCTGCGGGCACCTTGGGAAACCTAGCAAACCTATACATTTTTGAAAAGTAGACACCCAGGGGAATCCAGGATGGGGTGACTTGACTGCCTTCCACAAGGGTCTGTTACCCAGAATCCCTTGCAAACCTAAAAAATTGTCAAAAAAAACCACATTTTCCCCACATTTCTGTCGTGGAAAGTTCCGGAATCTGCGTGGATCCACAAATTTCCACCCACCCCGCGTTCCCCAAAGTCTTACGAGAAAAATGGTACCTCACTTGTGTGGGTCGGCCTAGTGCCCGCGACAGGAAACGGCGCAAAACGCAACCTGGTCACACCTCAATTTCGCAGTGAAAAATGACCCTTTTTTGGAAAAATGACTAGCTGTAGTTTTTGAACCCTAGCTCTGCGGGCACCTTGGGAAACCTAGCAAACCTATACATTTTTGAAAACTAGACACCCAGGGGAATCCAGGATGGGGTGACTTGACTGCCTCCCACCAGGGTCTGTTACCCAGAATCCCTTGCAAACCTAAAAAATTGTCAAAAAAAACACATTTTCCCCACATTTCTGTCGTAGAAAGTTCTGGAATCTGCGTGGATCCACAAATTTCCACCCACCCCGCGTTCCCCAAAGTCTTACGAGAAAAACGATACCTCACTTGTGTGGGTCGGCCTAGTGCCCGCGACAGGAAACGGCGCAAAACGCAACCTGGTCACACCTCAATTTCGCAGTGAAAAATGACCCTTTTTTGGGAAAATGACTAGCTGTAGTTTTTGAACCCTAGCTCTGCGGGCACCTTGGTAAACCTAGCAAACCTATACATTTTTGAAAACTAGACACCCAGGGAAATCAAGGATGGGGTGACTTGACTGCCTCCCACCAGGGTCTGTTACCCAGAATCCCCTGCAAACCTAAAAAATTGTCAAAAAAACCACATTTTCCCCACATTTCTGTCGTGGAAAGTTCCAGAATCTGCGTGGATCCACAAATTTCCACCCACCCCGCGTTCCCCAAAGTCTTACAAGAAAAACGGTACCTCACTTGTGTGGGTCGGCCTAGTGCCCGCGACATGAAACGGCGCAAAACGCAACCTGGTCACACCTCAATTTCGCAGTGAAAAATGACCCTTTTTTGGGAAAATGACTAGCTCTAGTTTTTGAACCCTAGCTCTGCGGGCACCTTGGGAAACCTAGCAAACCTATACATTTTTGAAAACTAGACACCCAGGGGAATCCAGGATGGGGTGACTTGACTGCCTCCCACCAGGGTCTGTTACCCAGAATCCCTTGCAAACCTAAAAAATTGTCAAAAAAAACACATTTTCCCCACATTTCTGTCGTGGAAAGTTCCGGAATCTGCGTGGATCCACAAATTTCCACCCACCCCGCGTTCCCCAAAGTCTTACGAGAAAAACGGTACCTCACTTGTGTGGGTCGGCCTAGTGCCCGCGACAGGAAACGGCGCAAAACGCAACCTGGTCACACCTCAATTTCGCAGTGAAAAATGACCCTTTTTTGGAAAAATGACTAGCTGTAGTTTTTGAACCGTAGCTCTGCGGGCACCTTGGGAAACCTAGCAAACCTATACATTTTTGAAAAGTAGACACCCAGGGGAATCCAGGATGGGGTGACTTGACTGCCTCCCACAAGGGTCTGTTACCCAGAATCCCTTGCAAACCTAAAAAATTGTCAAAAAAAACACATTTTCCCCACATTTCTGTCGTGGAAAGTTCCGGAATCTGCGTGGATCCACAAATTTCCACCCACCTCGCGTTCCCCAAAGTCTTACAAGAAAAATGGTACCTCACTTGTGTGGGTCGGCCTAGTGCCCGCGACAGGAAACGGCGCAAAACGCAACCTGGTCACACCTCAATTTCGCAGTGAAAAATGACCCTTTTTTGGAAAAATGACTAGCTGTAGTTTTTGAACCCTAGCTCTGCGGGCACCTTGGGAAACCTAGCAAACCTATACATTTTTGAAAACTAGACACCCAGGGAAATCCAGGATGGGGTGACTTGACTGCCTCCCACCAGGGTCTGTTACCCAGAATCCCTTGCAAACCTAAACAATTGTCAAAATAAACACATTTTCCCCACATTTCTGTCGTGGAAAGTTCCGGAATCTGCGTGGATCCACAAATTTCCACCCACCCCGCGTTTCCCAAAGTCTTACGAGAAAAACGGTACCTCACTTGTGTGGGTCGGCCTAGTGCCCGTGACAGGAAACGGCGCAAAACATAGTGAGGTGACATCAAAATTGCCTATCTCAAAACCACCTGGTTTTGCAAGGGGGGTCTCTTGGGTTTTTGGCCCGGTGCACGGCGGCCATCTAGGGAAACCTACCAAACCCATACATTTCTGAAAACTAGACACCCGGTGGCTTCCAGGGAGGTATGGCTTGTGTGGATCCCCCAACGTTTCCTTACCCAGAATCCCCCGCAAACCTCAAATTTACCTGAAAAAAGCACTTTTTTCACACTTTTTTGTGTGGGAAAGTTGTGGCATCACCGGGCTCACTCAAATTTCACACCTCCCAGCGTTCCCCTGGGTCTCCCGGTAAAAATGGTGCCTCACTTGTGTGGGAGGCCCAAGTACCCGCGACAGGCAAGGGCCCAAAACGTAGTGATGCGACATCAACATTGCCTATCTCAAAATCACCTGGTTTTGCAAGGGGGGTCTCTTGGGTTTTTGGCCCGGGGCACGGCGGCCATCTAGGGAAACCTACCAAACCCATACATTTCTGAAAACTAGACACCCGGGGGCTTCCAGGGAGGTATGGCTTGCGTGGATCCCCCAACGTTTCCTTACCCAGAATCCCCTGCAAACCTCAATTTTAGCTGAAAAAATCACACCTCCCAGCGTTCCCCTGGGTCTCCCGGTAAAAATGGTGCCTCACTTGTGTGGGAGGCCCAAGTACCCGCGACAGGCAAGGGCCCAAAACGTAGTGATGCGACATTTGGGATAGGCAATGCTGCCTTGACTTTCAAAGGAGAAAGATGGTGACACATCACCAAGGGCCCCCAGGAAGCCCGAAGCTCCTCCAGCCTAAGCAAGCACTGACCAAACTTCAGCAGCAACACCAAATACAACCCCCACTAGCAAGAGGGGAGGGCCAACCGGACAGCAACGTCTCAAGGCAACCACCTCACTACAAGCACAAGAAAGACTGGTGCAGAGCACGCACCACACATGGCTGCCCAATGCCACCACCAGGGAAGAGGTCGCATCACCCGCCCCCACTGGCGAACAGGCACAACCGCCAACCACACCACAGGCCCCTCAAGTGCCAGAAGAAAGCGTCCAAGAACAAGACATCTCCACAAAGAAGCACTGCTGAACGCAGGTAGTAGAACACCCATGTCTCCACCGCCCCAGCGAAGCCCCGCAGTGGGCTGAAGACCACGCACAGTGTCCTCCTCAACACTGCCTCAAGGTGGAGTCGGCGGTGACCCACGACAGGCAAGAGAGGAGTCCCACCCGCAGTGGCCCAAAAGCAGCTCAGTGTCCTCAACACTGCCTCAAGATGGAGTCGGCGGTGACCCACGACAGGCAAGAGAGGAATCACACACACCACGTGGCAGGCTGCCACAACAGCAGTCGCTCCAACGCCAGCGATACGCGACTGGACGTCACGTCGCCCAGCAAGCAAGGAGCGCTCCGGAGTGAAGGCAGTAGCCGGCGCCATGACAGCGCCGCCTCGAGGTCCAAGCGCAACGCCCTCGAAGAAAGAGTGACAGCCCTGTCACCCTGAAAACCAGATAAACACAGGTGGGCTGAATAGACCAACAAAAGAGAGAAGACCAAGGACTCGCCCAGCAGCCAAGAGCACACCCTGACACACCAGACAGCCACCGAGGCGGACCGACGTCCCTGGATACAGCTCCACGGGTGGACCGAACATAAGCAGCAGCAAGCGCAAGCTGCGTCTCATCCCTACGCTTCCCCAGGCGACCGTCCATCCCTAAGCGTCGGCAGTCTAAATCAAGTGGCATCCCTGCTCCTGTCCGCAGATGCCACGTGTGAAGATCAGCACTGATTGTCCATCCTCACACCGCCTCAAGATTGACTCCAGGGTATTAATGCTGGATCCCTCCCCAACAAGGGGAGAGAGAGTGCTTTGGTAAAGGGCAAACACCATGGTGGTAACTTTAGGGATAATGGTGTATTGCGGGGTAAAAAACAGTTTTTGAATCAGCCCATGGGGCATAGTCAGAGGTCAATCACAAGATTCCATCCTTGTGGGGGAAGGTTATTTGATTGTGTGCTCTTAAGTTCATTCCGCCTCCAACACCAGATCACATAGAGGGCTTTGTGTCCAGGTTAAAATACAAGGATGGTGGCCATCTTGAGGACAGGCAGGGAGTTCAAAGAAAAATCGTAACAGAGGAATAACAATATATTGTGGATTGCTCCACTAAAGGACTAGCCTCAACTTAACTTCAGGATTCTGAGAGGCGAGGGGATCTGTTGCCTCGTCATGTAACTCTACATGTTAAGCCGCCACAGACACTCAACATCAGCAAGGCGGAGGCACATGGCTGGCCAGGTCCATCCTGACATCCAAACTCTACCAGCAAGTCACCACCCCCTGTCATTCCGACTCACCACATGGCTGGCAACCATCATCACGCCAGCCATCAGCACCTGCGTCAAACACCACTCCCCGAGTACCGATGGACTGGAGTCCGAAAACGTTGCCACACAAGCCGACCAAACGAAATCAGAAGCCACCTGTGAACCTGGCCTACACCGGAACCGCGACAGCGAGTGCAAGTCTTGACCAAGACTCATCCACCCGTGAGGGTTGTGCGTGCGACTAAGCAACGGCTCCTCAGCGGTCCTGCAGCTGCCCCCAGACGGCACACAAGCAGCGGCTCCAGCACAGCCTTCCTACAGTCCCGCAGCGACCCCGACGACGGGCCTCCCCAGGCGGGAGAGCGAGGAAAGACCTTGCCCCACTGACAGGTTACCGTTCACAGCCAAGTAGTTCAACAGGGGCAGTCGGTCCAGCAACACCTCTGTGAAATCTCACTTGAGACTCCATCCATGGTCACGACGCAGCCCACTAAAAGGAACTGTTAGAACTCACCACAGACCATCACCGACGTCAGCCAAGAGGAAGCCATGCAAGACAGCAAGACATGGCATTGTCAGTGAACTGACGGTATGCAGCGGATGTCTCCAAGCCAGCAGTCGTGTCCTGAGTGCCTCAGGTTAAATTACGTGTGTCCGCCGAGAAGGTCCTGCTGCTAGCCAAGTTCACCAGCCCATGTCTGATGTCGTCCTGCCAGCTGACTCGAGAGACTGATGGACCCTGTGGTATTTAGTTAACTATTTGTTTCTTCCCCGCAGGTTAGACTGACTCTTTGTTTGTCCTTCAATAAAGTTGGGGAGGAATGTAGTGTCCTGCGAGACACGTTCTAGTGTCCCACAGGAAGCTGTCATACCAGCCACTCCCTCGAGGGCTGGACACACTGCACCCCCACACCCATCCATCACGGGTGCCATGAGTGACGTGGCCCCGTCAATAGAAGGGCTCGAGTGCACGTGCTCGTGGCCAGTTACTACCATACATCTCCTGGTGTCTGTGTCTGATGTTACTGCAATGAGGGCCTGAGGCCCGACACCACAGTGACCATCATGCTGGCTACTTGGGGTGTGCTGTGCAATGTTATTTTTTTTCTAGTACAAAACAAAATGAAAATGTCTGTAAATTAACTATGCAGATATTTCAGAATACGGAAAGCACAAATGAAGCACATTTTTGGTAATTCTGAAGTGTGGTGGAAGCAAATATTTTAATACGATCAAAACAAATCAATTCACTAGGTGATGACATTTCCACACATTATTGTTTGTGCGCTGTATACTTTTATCAGTAAAACTGTATGTCTGTGCAAATGTAATGGTCATTTCAATAGAAGATGTGTTGTCTGTAATGGCAGTACGCTCCCACACCATACGTACTCCACTTTTCCCACTCAACTCTACCCTACACCACTTCATGCCACTCCACCCTACTCTGCACCAATCTACTTTATGCCACTTCACTTGATGCCTCTCTTCCCTACACCACCCTACTTTATGCCATTAGACTCTAGCCCACACTAATCTACTAGGCACCACCACACGTTTCGCCACTGCAGTCTACACCAATTCACTCTAAGCTACTCTAATCTACTAAGCACCACACACTCTATGACACTGCACTCTACGACACTCTACTCTATAACACTGCACTCTATGCCACTTCACTATACTCTGAAACAATCTACTCTACACCACTCTATTCCACTGTGCGCCATTCCACTCTACATCACTCCACTCTACACCATTGCAATCTACCCTGCGCCACTTCACACCACTCTGCTATATGTCACTGCACTCTACATCACTTTACTCAAAACCAATACACTATGCCATTGCACTCTATGCTAATCTACTCTGCACCACTGTACTCCATGCTACTATACTCTACTCTGTAACACTCTCCTGTATGCCACTTCCATCAATGTCACTCTACTCTATTCTATTCCACTCTATGTCACTTTGTTTTGCACCACTCTACGCCACTGCACTCTTCACTAATGCACTCTATGCCACTCTGCTCTACACCACTGCACTCTCCACTGCTATACTCTGCAATACTCCGTTCTCTGCCACTGATTTCTACACCACTCTTTTCTGTGCCAATCTATTCTGTGACACTATACTCTATGTCACTACACTCTACTGTGCACCACTCAACTCTACACCACACTGCTGCACTCTACGCCAATGCAGTCTGTGGCACTATACTCTACGCCAATCCACTTTACGCCACTACTGTGCACCACTGAACTCTATGACATTGAACTCTAAGCCACTTCACTCTATGCCTCTCTACTCTACTCTGCACCACTCTACTCTATGCACCACTGCACTGTTCGCCACTTCAACCCTGTACTTTGCAGTACTGTACTCCACGCCTATGCACTCTACAACAATTCACTCAATGCTACGCACTCTATGAGACTGCACTCTACGACACTCTAATCTGCAAGACTATACTCTCTGCCATTCTGCTCTGTACCTCTGCACTCTATGCCAATACATTCTACCCAACTCTACTCTCCATCACTACACTCTATGCTACTCTAATAAATTCTGCACCACTGCACTCTATGCCACTACATTTTACACCACTGTACTCTATGCCACTGCACTCTGTGCCACTCTACTCTACAACTCTGAACTCTACCCTGCACCACTCCACTTCACTCTACTCTGAAACAAACTATGCACCACTCTGCTCTACGCTATTGATCTCTACGCCATTGAATTTTACTCTGCACCACTCTTCTTTACATCACTACACTCTACACCAATGGACTCAACACCACTTTACTCAATACATTTTACTCCAATCTACTCTGCACCACTGTACTTTATGCCACTTCACTCTAGTCACTGTACTCCACACTATGATACTCCACTCCACAAAACTCCAGTCTATAATGCTCTACACCATTAAACTCTACTCCATTCTATGCGATATCCTCTACACCACTCCACTTTGTTCTTCACCACTCTACGACACTCTATGCCTCTCCACAACACTCTACTCCACTCTGAAACCTCTACTCAACTCCACTTCATGCCCTTCCACCTTATAACACTCTACTCCCTTCATGACACTCTACACTATCCACTCTATGCCACTCCCTTTCACTCCACTCCATTCCACTTAACTCCACTCTATATCACTCTGCGCCACTACGCACCACTCTATGCCACTTTATGACTCTCTACACCACTCCACACCACTCCACTCTCCCCCAGTTTACGATACTCCACTCCACTCTCCTTTACCCCACTAACTATTAGCCATGAGGAACAGCGGCCATGCTGGTGTACAACATGGCTAAAACATATTGACAAAGCCAATAGCTCTTGCATTGGCGAGACCCATTCGCTTTGCCAATGCTTTTATGACAATCAGTGCCGAAGAGAGCCTTATATATTGCTTAAGCACTCAGCGTCATTTCCACTGTAGTCACTGTCTGTGTGTCTATGTGTCTCTGTGTGTGTGCGGCGGAGGGGGGTGGGGGGTGAAGGGTGCAGCTATTTCCTGCAGCATTTGCAAGGTTCCAGACTGATGTCATGTGTGAGGGCCTACACTGGCGTCTTCAGCTTAGGAATGTGCTACTTTGCCAATCCAGCCATCAGTTAAAAATCTTTAAACTTGCTCAAAATTGAGTGGGCTGATCCAAAGCCTGATGGACACGTCAAACTAGCAGTGGCTAAAGGGGGCTGACCGGAGACCATTTTGAGTATTTGTTAATATCATATGATATTTGGCTATTTCAAACTTAAAAAGCTTTGTGCTTTAATCCTGAATCCTCCTTTAGCTGAATATGAAGTGATAAAAAGGAGATTGTAATAAAAAAATATGAATGTTTGATGTGAAATTGAATTTGGAACGTCTAGAATAGACTGAGGCTGCTATACGTTTTCCAATGAATATAAGGCAAATTTGGTTGTAGAAATCCTCGTGAAAGAACAACATGAATCCTTTTTACGTCACTCCTTTCTCCAGCTTACCTGCGATATGCAATAATAATTTCATTGGCCGTTAAACGTTGTCTTACCTACATGGAATGTTAGTGGTAATTTTTTAGGGCTGAATGTCAAAATTCGTAGTTTGATTCCCTAGCAGGTTGCAGCAGTCCGTAGAAATTCAAGTTACCCCACACAACTGATACAGTTCACCAAGCAGTCCCAGTAGTTAACACTTAACTGGGAATTCTCTACAAACCAGTAGTCGCTCTGTATCCAGTTATAGAAGCAATACTCCTTCCAAGCCCACAGGCTTCCTAAAGGCATGTTTGCTAACTGGCAAAGCAAGCCATATATAAATATCGACCAAAAACTCCTCCAAGATCTTATTAGAGAACTGGCGGTCACAGGTACTGGAACAAATCTTTGGAGGAGAGACTTAAAATCAGAACAATTATCGCTGACTGATGGTAGATGAAGATGTGACATTTGTTGCACCAGAAAAACTGTCCTACACATGTGTGAAGAGGCCCATGGCATCATAGGCAGCTCATTACAGTAAGGGTGTGCACTCTACTGGTATGGAGTCAATCACCCAGGGTGCACGGTCCATTACATGAAACTGCTGTGATATCTGTTGACTGTAGTGCTCTGACGTCTGCATGGTGATGTTGTGATGCACATGATTGTTGATCCTAATTCAAGATACAAGCGCCTGGATTGACATGGTTACAGGTGAGAGCCATTAAGCTACTGATGCTTAGTAATGATCCATTAGTCAGTTGAGGCCAGTTTTATCAAGGTTTTGCATCGCCCTTGCGCCACACAAGGGGGCGCATGGTTGACGCAAAACCTAGGTGACATTTATCAAGCCATACAAGGGCCTGCATGGCTTGATAAATCTAGAGTTACGCAAGGCAGTGCAAATCGCTGTCTTGCGTTAGGGGAGACGGTTCATGGGTGGAGCGTGGTTGTTCCTATGCATCCAACCATTGATTTTGGTGCATTCCCAGAGTTAACATTAGTGATAGACCTCGGAATGCGTAAAAATGCTATACCTCCACAGGTGAGGCATAACAAGGAGAAATATCTTTATTTCTCTTCGTTGTTTCCTCTTTCTATGTATGCTACATTTTACAGCACACATTGAAAGAGCAAAAAGCCTCTCAGGATTGTTTTTGTGCATGAAGATTACCTTTCCTGCACAAAAACAATCCTGCCTACCACCCTGGCACACTTACACCATGACGCTTGGGCGCATGCATTGGTGCTAGGCAGCCATTAGTGTGCCAGTGTTAGGAAAGGACAGGAATGTGCCGTATAAAGGGTAAATACTGTGCATTCCTGTCCTTTCCCTTTTGCATTCACGCAGCGCAGGTGTGTTGCTGCGTTGTGCTGCATGAAAATATGATAAAAATGGGCCTTAGTGTAGTGCAGCCACTATCTAGTCAGCAATGGCTTTCATGTGGGCTGTTTGTAAGAGTAGGTCCTGTTACCATTCGGCAACGACTTCCAGGAACATTCATGGAAGGAACACGTTTTCCTCAGACTTTTAATGAGTGTGATCCATTGTCTGACCATCCTTCCTCTGCTTCGCATGCTCTTGTTCCAATTGTTTCTTAAGATAAGAGGCAGTACAACAAACACTGTCACAGCCATTGGGGAAAAGTTGTTTTTATTTTCTGTGTAGGCGTTTTACTTTTTTTATTATATGTACTGATTGGAAATTTCAGTTTTTTTGTATTTAACTAGGCAGCTAAATGTGTATTGTTTTTGATTCATAATAGATATCACATGTTTTCTGTTACTGGGTTGATAGAGCCGGAAAGTTTAGCTTATAATAAGTGACCTAATTTGTGCAATATATTAAAATGAGAGTGTTTAAAGAATGAAATAAAAGAAAACGTGCCTTTTCTTAAATGTGCAAATTAACGTGTAGCATGATTTGTTTTTTGTAGTAACTTCCCATTTCTATCGTAATTACATTGTCAAGTCAGACTAGGCTCATTTATTTCTCTACCCTTCCCTTCCTTTCCTTTAATGTTCTTCTTAAATAAATACATTTATGCTTTCAACAGATGCTGAACTGTGCTGTATTAAATAAATAATTCACATTTGACTTCATTAGATATGTCATCTTTGTAGAATATGCTGACTTGAAATTTTTTTTTATTTTCTTCCTATGCTACACATACTCATTGTATTTAGTTAGATTTTAGCTGCCACGTATTCACAATAAGGAACGCTAAGCAGTATATCAAAACATCCTGCTTACACGAAAACGTGGATTTCATGACTTAATTCAGTAAAGTTACAACTAGAATGTTTCTGCTTTAGAATAGTTCATTGTCACACAGTGGAGGACTGAATAGCTAATAGTTTAGACTGCAGGGTTTTTGTGGGAACTCAGAGTGAATCTAACACACATAAATGTTAGCAACTAAGTGGACGTTTTGTAGATAATTCCTACCTGACTTCGTATGTTTACCGAGCAAATGGAGAAAGAAGCAACAGTCCATCAGACGATCCTTTTCCATTGGTTTGAGATGACCTAACACCAACGTGGATGGATACATGTATTTTGTGTTTAATGTACGGGTTCCTAGTTATATTTACCGCCACTTCTTCGTTAGAGCATGCTCTGAGAGCATTATGCTGCTCAGACAAGTCAAGGCTACTTGTTCTGCAACCATGCTTTTCCTTAGCCTTTTGCCCTATTCGCAGTGAGGTACTGCTGAGGGTGATTTATGATACCTACTGCTCTGTGAGTGTCTAAATCCTTTAAAGATCATAGCTACGGCTGTAACTACTTTCCTAGCTTAACTATGAACAGTTGTTACTGCAACTGTTTGCTGATGCTGGTTGAGAGAGGAGACTCGGACGAGTTTCCAGAACTGCTCTTCATGAGGAGTTAATCTCCAATTGGATTAAATTTCAATGCTCATTTAAATTTCGCTCTTTTCCTAATTGACTCTTTATGGGTTCTGGTAGGTTAGGATCTGCTGCAGTAGAATTGAGACTTAGATAATATTTCATTTGTGGAACACACTGTAATTGTCGTGATTATCTCTAACTATGCTTTTTCTTAATATTTCTGTAAACGGATTTATCTAATTTCCAATCTGAATAAAGAGGCCCAAAACAACAGACTAAACTCTTAACGATGAATAAAGTTGTTCGAACTAAATTAAAAACTCTTACTATTGACTGAACAAAATAAATAATGTTTTTTAGATGATGTTGACTTATGCTCCATCCTAAAACAGTGGCAAAGATCCAGTTGACCTGAAGAAGAACAAGGAGAGGAGTAGGAGGGCACCTTTGTAAGTCATGGGTTGAACTGATTTAATTAAAAAGTATTTCCGCACGAGCAGGGTTATCCAATAAATTGTTTTAAATTCAGCTTTCATACCACTAGTATATTGACACTCTTGTGCAGATATGCGTCTATTGCAGTGACTCTGTAAACTGTTGCACTATGTATCTTTAATATGACTAGATCTTTATTTACTTTGCCATAGCCTTCATCAATTTTAAAAGATTTATTTGCAGCTTCAGTGCTTGCTCTGTGTATGTTGTGTGACATACTTCAAGGCATAGAGTATGTAACTTTGAGCCAGCTTGTTTTGTATATTGCCTGAGTAATAGTCAGGTGAGTGGGTTTTAGTGACGTGCTTTTCTTCTGCCTGGATCACATTTATGAAATTGTGGGGTTTAATTTGCTTGCCCGTCTCAGTGCCCCTTATATATTTTCCCACTGCACACTTGTTTTTGAGGAGGTGTTTCCTATTTTCATGCCGAAGTCCTTGTACAAGCCCATGTTTATATCTGCTTCATACGTTTTCAACTGTGTAATGTTACAGTGACTTGGTAGACACTTTCAATGGCAGTAGTAAGGCTACTGCAACAGGTACATTCTATACCAAGATTTTGTGAATTGAATTTCTACTTGTGAAAATAATTCCAATTGCCGGATGCAATTTTTGATTGTGAAAACAATTCTGTTTTCCAGTCGCTCCAGATGTATCCCCAGGGTGCTATACCATATTGTTGCATATTCATTTGTGAATACGGCCCAATTAGTCTAGAACAAGTACTAGAACCAGCTCCATCATAATCTTTCCACTCCCTAGCAGATGTGCTAATAATGTGAATTTTTTTTCTGTTGAGTAATGGACATGCTGTTGTTCAAATATCAGTCCCATTTTATTAGTCAGTAAACCTTTACGGCCTCTTAAAGTTGGGATGCAATAGCATACTGATGTGGTATTTGGTAGGGGTGTGTTATAGGGGTCCCTTCCAAACACCAAATTGGTATCACATCTATCAATGTTTTGTGCCCTAAATTTGCTCACAAATAAGCAAAAAATTAGTGACTCCTGAGCTGAGGTGGTAAGCCATTTGCAAAAGGGAAGGGACCCCCTTTGAACCTCTTCCATTCTGTGAATGGAAAAAGACGTTTTTTGGGAACTAGGTATGGTTTGAGGGGACCAGTGCCAAGCCAACCCCCAAACATTAAAAAAAATGTTAAAAAAGGTCATAATTAATCATCATATGCTTTAAGGGAAACTGGCTGAATTTCAAAAAAGTTTCCTTAATGGAAAGACAGTCACAGATATTCAAATCTAGTACGAGTCTGGCAGACCGCCAGACTCATGGGGGCACAGTGGGAGTGCCACAACAGCAACCAGGGAACCACTGTTTCCTGGCAGTATTGCAGCGGGCAGGAGGCTGCGGTCCCGTCGCGGTCCTACCTAGCATTTCGCGAGTTCCCCCTCCGCCGGCGATGTCATGAAGGCTCCTACTCCATGAACACCGTGTGGGAGAGGAAACAAAGGGGGCACTGCGGGGCCCCTTGTGCCTCCACTGCATGAAGATGCATGCAGAGGGCAGAACATGAACCCCCCTGTGTGCATGCACCCCAGTTCTTGCACGGCATCGTCTTTACAGTCAAATCTAAAAATGTGATTTTTTTAAAGCTAAATTTGAGGTTTGCAGGGGATTCTGGGTAGGAAAACATTGGGGGATCCATGCAAGCTACACATCCCTGGACACCCCTGGGTGTCTGGTTTTCAGAAATGTCTGGGTTTTGTAGATTTCCCTAGATGTCGGCTGAGCCCGAGACTAAAAACGTAGGTGACTCCGTCACAAAACCGGGTAGTTTTGCGATCGATAATTTTGAAGTCTCCACAGTACGATTTGGGACATTTCCTGCCGCGGGCACTAGACCTACAGACACAATATTGAGGTACCATTTTTATCAGGAGACCTGGTGAAATGCTGTGTGATAGGAAAATTGTGGCGGTCCGGTGATCCCACAATTTCCCCACACAGAAAATTGAGGAAAACGTAATTTATTTTAGCTAAATTTGAGGTTTGCAGGGGATTCTGGGTAGGAAAATGTTGGGGGATCCACGCAGGCCACAAATCCCTGGACTCTTATTTGTGTCTAGTTTTCAGAAATGTCTTGGTTTGGAAAATTCCCCAGATGGCCGCTGAGCCCGCGACTAAAAACGCAGGTGACTCCCTCTCAAAACCAGGTAGTTTTGTGATCAATACATTTTAAGTCTTCCCAGTACGTTTTGGGTTATTTCTTGTTGCGGGCACTAGGCCTACCCACACAAGTGAGGTACCATTTTAATCAGGAGACCTGGGGGAACACTGGGTGGTAGGAAATTTGTGGTGGCCCGGTGATCCCACTGGGCCACCACAAATTTGCAGGGGATTCTGTGTGGGAAAATGTTGGGAGGTCCACACAAGCTGCACCTCCCTGGACTCCCCTGGGTGTCTAGTTTTTAGAAATGTCCGGGTTGGGTAGGTTTCCCTAGATGACCGCTTAGCCCGGACCAAAAACTCAGTTGACTCCCTCGTATAACTAGGTAGTTTTGCAATAGATAGGTTGGCACCTGTGTTTTTGGTCCCAGGCTTGCAGACATTGAGGGGACATTAAAAAACCAGACATTTCGAAAAACTAGACACCTGTTGGAGTCCAGGGAGGTGTGGCTTGCATTGATTTCTCAAAATTTTTCTTCCCAGAATCCACTGCAAACCTCAAATTTAGGTAAAAAGTGGCATTTTCCTCTAATAGCTGTGTGGGAAAGTTGTGGGATCACTGCACTGCACCAATTTCCTACCACTCAGCGTTCCCCTCAGTCTCCTGATAAAAATAATACCTTACTTGTGTGGATGGGCCAAGTGCCTGTGACATGGAAGGGCCAAAACGTGTAGAGATTGAGGGGAGCCCAAAGCGGGTCAAAAAGGGCAGTTTGTTTATACGTTTTTAGGCTGACGCTACTTTGAGCACACACACAAGTGAGGTATAATTTTTCTCGGAGACCGAGGGGAACGCTAAGTGGTAGGAAAGTTGTGCCGTAACGGTGATCCTACAATTTACCCACACAGAAATGTGAGGAAAATATGACTTTGTAAGTAAATTTGAGGTTTACAGGGGATTCTGGGTAGGAAAAAGCTGGGGGGGTCCATGCAAGCCCCACCACCAGCCTGGAGCCAGTTCACACACACCACCATCCATGCACACAGCCATCCAAGCGCCAACCACGCACCCTGCCAGCCAAGTGCCGTTCACACACACACCGCCGGCCAAGTGCCATCCATGCACACCGCCAGCCAAGCACCATCCATGTACACCACCAGCCAAGGACCGTACATCCACATAGTCAGGCAAGCACTATCCATGCACACCGCCAGCCAAGCACCACCCACACACTCCGCCTGCGAAGCACCTTCCATGCACACCGTCAGCCAAGCACCAGTCCACGTACACCGCCAGCCAAGCGCCACTCCACGCACACCACCAGGCAAGAGCCTATCTACACACACTGTCATCAAGCGCGAGTCCACGCACACCATTAGCCAAGTGCAAGTCCACACCCACAGCAAGCAAGACGCCAGCCAAAGGTTAGTACATGCAGACCATCAGCCAAACCATCAGCCAAACTCCAGTTCACACACACACTAAGTTTCTCTGGTTTCTAGAGGGCAGATGAGATTAATAATATCACTAAAACAGCTAAATTAATTCCCTAAAAAAAAGGGGAGCGACACTTGCCTACAGGGCCTCTCCCTGACATACCCATAAACATATCCCTGGTAACTAGTTAGCTTTCTGCCCACCTGGGGGCGCAGATCATGGGCTATTACCCCATCTGCCTCCCAGGGGAGGCAGAAAGGCTGTGGCAATTTTTTTTGGTTGGGATGGGACATTGGCATGCCCATATTGGGCAGCCCCTATGTATAAAAAAAAACCCTGGTGCCTAGTGGGCTTTCTGCCCCCCCATGGTTGCAGATTGGGGGCTATTGCCCCCATCTGCATCCTGGGGAGGCAGAAAGACTGGAATTGTTTTTGGGGGTGGGGGCATTTTTGGGCAGCCCTTACCCCTACATTTACATAAAAAAAAACTCGTGCCTAGAGTGCTTTCTGTTCCCCGGGGGGGGGGGGGTGCAGGTTGGGGGCTATTGCCCCATCTGCTACCAGGGGGGGCAGAAAGACTGTGGGTTTTTTGGGGGGAAGTGGGGGCATTGACAAGCCCATTTTGGGAAGCTACCACTCCTATACACAAAGAATCCTGGTTTCTAGGGTGCTTTTTGCCCCCTGGGTAGAAGATTGGGGACTATTGCCCCCATTTGCCTCCTAGGCGGCAGAAAGATTGTGGAATAATTTCTTTGGTGGGTGAGGGCATAAGCAGGCCCATTTTGGGCCTCTCCCACCCCTAAATTTACATAAATGTCTAGTATGATTTCTGCCCCCTGGGGGAGCAGTTGGGGGCTATTGCCTTCATCTACCCCCAGGGGAGACAGAAAGACTGTCTTTGGCCACAACATTTTGTGGGCGCCAAGGCCCTTGACCATTGGGCCCTCCCTCCTCCCTGGTGCCTAGTGGGTGAAACCCAAGCAAGGATCCACTAGCTCTTCCCCAGCTCCAAAAAGCTGTTGGGGGAGGAGGAAATCCCTCTGGTGCAAGCACCAGAGGGATTACCAATGCCATGTGCTTGGACAGCCAGAAGCCCCCATATGCTCCTCCTGACTTTCTACATACTCAGGGGGCTAAGATAGCTCTTCCACAGGTCCAAAAGGCTATTGGGGAAGAGGAAGCACGCACGCACCAGAGGGATTTCCAGTGCCATGTGCGCGGATGACCGAGAGCCATCCGATGCACAGGAGCACTGTAGTGTCATACAGCTCCCGGTTATCCTATGCAAGCAAGAGATTAATATTCTTGAGGTTGGTCACATTATGACCCACTCCAAAATTGAATTTCACAAACAAACCTATTCTATACTGGTCAAATATATTCTTCTTGTAAGCTGTGAACAGATTTTGTGACCAGTATTTCGTACATATGGACCCAAATTATGAACATATCCAACAATTAAACACAAAAGAGAGAGGTAAAGTTGACACTTGCCTTGTGGCATTACATCTTACTTAGATTGATTTGTTTTAATCTGTGCCACAGCAATACAAGTAAATGTTTTTTAGCATGTGATAAACTTCCCAAGAAGGCCATACTGCTTACAAAATCATAATACAAATAAACCAATGACACTGTAAAAGTAACTTTCACCAAGAAGTATATTTCAGAACAGAAGGACTAAAGCTGAACAGATTTCTTGCAGAAACATTGTCTATGTCACAGTAGGATCAAGGTGTATATAAATTATACATAGGTTCATTGCTATTTTCGAATCCATTGCAGCATGTGGGTTTCCCAAGAGTGTTTACCTATCTCCATGCTGGATCATTTTGATGAAATGTGCTTGTTAGTTCTATATGTAGACCTAAGTCTTATGAAATCTGGCTCCTTGAGAGATCCATACCAGATTAAGTCAGTAATGTACATCCTGCAGGTTAGTCTGCATGTTAGAAGGCGACCTCAGGGGAGCCCGGAGGGGGCCCTGACTGTCCTGAGACCCACCCTCAAGGTATCGTAGCCGGGCACTGGCGGGAGATTCCGCAGGGGAGGAATCTCGTACCTAGGATCGTACACTTGGCACCACACGACAAAGAGACACCACACCGAGGGTTCTTAGGATTCAAGCTTTATCAAAACGAAGTGGTAGGATCTTTATGATCAGCAAGGCAGATATTTACAAGCAGAGCGTGGGCTCACAGAGTCTTGGCGGGGGTAGGAGGTAGCGGGACAGTCTTTGGGGGGATCGGATCAAATGCAGGAGCGTACCCGGCGCACAGCTCACAATCCTCGAGCTGGGGGATACGCTTGTCGTCGTGGGGTCCGGCGGGACCAAAGAGAGTCAGGGGGAGCCGCGAGTCACTCAGCAGGCTCAAGCACCAGTTCGGAGGTCTTACGATCTTCAGGGAGCCGCGAGTCACTCAGCAGGGCTCAAGCACAAGTTCGGAGGTCTTACGTTCTTCGGGGAGCCGCGAGTCACTCAGCAGGGCTCAAGCACAAGTTCGGAGGTCTTACGATCTTCAGGGAGCCGCGAGTCACTCAGCAGGGCTCAAGCACAGGTTCGGAGGTCTTACGTTCTTCGGGGAGCCGCGAGTCACTCAGCAGGGCTCAGATGTTCCAAGGCGAATCTGCCGGACAGTCCCAGAGCACCCCTTGTTATAGGTCGACCCCTCTTTGATGTCCGGAGTCTGTGCAGGCAGGGGTCTTGTCACCTGGGGGTCGCTTGTCGAGGTTTCCTGTTATTGTCTTTTGATCCTTTCAGGGCCGGGTCGGGAGGAGTCCCAGACACCCAGCAGGCGTGGAGCCAGCCCTCAGGGAGGCCGGAGGGCCGATCGAAACCCATCGTCCCAGGGGAGTTCAGAGGTGCGATAGAAACTGCTCCTCCCTCTCTCATCCCCTGGAAGCGTGATGTCCTCCAGCCGGAGTGGCGCCTCTAGGCCCGGGTTGTGCTGGGGCCGGGCGGCCATCTTGGTGCACGAAGTGGGCACGCGTGCCCGGGGTGGCCGAAAGGAGAGAGGCCATGGACGGGGAGGCCCGGGCTGCGTGTGTGTGTTCTGGTGGGAAGGATCGGCTGGGCCGTGTGCTTGGGGTCCCTGGTACCAGGTTAGGTAGTGCGAGGACAGGAAGAGCCATGCTACGAGGCCGGGTCTAACACGCGTCCCCCCCAGCTGAAAGCCGGAGAGAACTACCCATCATCTTGGGGGGTTCTCTTCGCTGAGGCGGAAGAACCGGGAGAGGCCGTCCGCGTTGGCGTGGTCCGTACCAGGGCGATGTTCTACGGTGAAATCCATCCCCTGGAGGGAGATTGACCACCACAGCAGCTTGGGGTTTTCTCCTCGCATCTGCATGAGCCATCGCAAGGGCGGATGGTCGGTTTGCACTTTGAAATGGGTGGCAAACAGGTAAGGGCGCAGCTTTTTGAGGGCCCAGACTACGGCAAATGCTTCGCGCTCAATGGTGCTCCACCTCTGTTCTCTGGGCAACAGCCGCCGGCTGAGGAAGGCGATGGGCTGGTCTAGGCCTTGGTCATTCACCTGGGACAGGACGGCCCCAATGCCATGCTCGGAGGCATCGGTCTGGACTACAAACTCCTTGGAGTAGTCGGGAGCCCGGAGGACGGGGGCCGTGCACATGGCCTTCTTTAGGGCATCGAACGCTTCCTGGCAGGCAGTCGTCCACTGCACCCTCTTGGGCTGTTTTTTTGATGTGAGTTCGGTGAGGGGGCCAACCAGGCTGCCATACCCCCGGATGAATCTTTGGTAGTAGCCAGTGAGGCCCAGGAAGGCTCGGACCTCCGTTTGGGTGGTGGGTGGTTCCCAGGCTAGGATGGCGTCGATCTTTGGCTGTAGAGGGGCGACCTGACCGCTCCCGACCTGGTGCCCCAGGTAGACTACTGATCCTTGCCCAATCTGGCACTTGCTGGCTTTTACTGTGAGGCCTGCCTGGCGCAGGGCGGTTAGCACTCTCCGGAGGTGCTGGAGGTGCTCACTCCATCCGGAACTAAAAACAGCGATGTCGTCTAGATAGGCCGCACTGAACTGTTCCATCCCGGCCAGGACCCTATTCACCAGTCGCTGGAAGGTGGCCGGGGCATTTTTCATTCCGAAGGGCATTACGCGGAAGCGATAATGCCCATCTGGGGTGGAGAAGGCGGACCGCTCCTTGGCTTCCTCTGTGAGCGCAATCTGCCAGTATCCGCAGGTGAGGTCGAATGTGCTGAGGAACCGGGCCGCCCCGAGTCGGTCAATGAGCTCGTCGGCTCGGGGTATGGGGTGGGCATCGGCCCGGGTGACGTCATTGAGCCCCCGGTAGTCCACGCAGAATCGGAGCTCGGGGGCGACACCGGGGGCCGCTGCCTTCGGAACTAGGACCACGGGACTGGCCCAGGGACTATCGGATGGCTCGATCACCCCCAGGGTCAACATCTTCGAGACTTCAGCTTGAATGCAGGACCGGACTCGGTCAGGGACTCGGTAGGCTCGGTGTCTTACTGGCGGGCTGTCCCCGGTGTCCACGTCAAGGACACACCAGTCGGTGACTCTGGGGGGGGATCAGGGAGAAGAGGTCGGAGAATTGTCCTAGGAGCTGGCGACAGTCCGCTTGTTGCTGGTCAGTGAGGGATGGGGAGAGGTTCACTCCCTCTACAGAGCCATCCTTCTCCTTGACACACAGGAGGTCCGGGAGGGGATCGGACTCATCTTTGGCCCCGTCATCGGTGGCCAGCAGGAGGCTCAGTTCTGTCCGTACGAAGTGAGGCTTGAGGCGGTTCACGTGTAGGACCCGCAGGGGCTCCCGGGGCGACTGGACGTCCACCAAGTACGTGACTGGACTCTTCCGCTCAATCACTTTGAAGGGCCCGGTCCACTTGTCCTGGAGGGCGCCAGGCTTCACGGGGGCCATGACCCATACCTGCTGGCCCGGCTGGAACTCGACCAGAGTGGCATTCTGGTCGTACCAGCGCTTCATTTCTTCTTGGCTGGCCTCCAGGTTTGCCTCGGCCAGCTTTCGGAACTTCCTGGTTTGGTTCCGGAGGGCCAGAACGTATTGGAACACATCTCGTGGGGGGGTCTGGGGTGCTGCCTCCCACCCTTCCTTAACCAAACTGAGGGGAACTCGGACGGGGTGCCCATATAGTAATTCAAACGGGCTGAACCCCAAGGACTTCTGTGGGACTTCCCGGTAAGCGAACAGGAGGCAGGGGAGCAGGACGTCCCACTTACGCCGGAGGGGTTCTTCTAGGCCGTTGATCATCCCCTTCAGAGTCCGGTTAAACCTTTCTACTAGGCCGTTCCCTTGGGGATGGTACGGGGTGGTGAACTTATAGGACACCCCACATTGTTACCACAGGGACGTCATGTATTTCGAGATAAAATTAGTGCCGCGATCGCTCACGACCTCGCGGGGAAAACCCACCCGGGAAAAGATCCCCATCAGGGCTCGGCCCACCACGGGAGCCGTGACGGTGCGTAGGGGGATCGCCTCAGGGTATCGGGTGGCGTGATCCACATAAGCAGGCCCATTTTGGGCCTCTCCCACCCCTAAATTTACATAAATGTCTAGTATGATTTATGCCCCCTGGGGGAGCAGTTGGGGGCTATTGCCTTCATCTACCCCCAGGGGAGACAGAAAGACTGTCTTTGGCCACAACATTTTGTGGGCGCCAAGGCCCTTGACCATTGGGCCCTCCCTCCTCCCTGGTGCCTAGTGGGTGAAACCCAAGCAAGGATCCACTAGCTCTTCCCCAGCTCCAAAAAGCTGTTGGGGGAGGAGGAAATCCCTCTGGTGCAAGCACCAGAGGGATTACCAATGCCATGTGCTTGGACAGCCAGAAGCCCCCATATGCTCCTCCTGACTTTCTACATACTCAGGGGGCTAAGATAGCTCTTCCACAGGTCCAAAAGGCTATTGGGGAAGAGGAAGCACGCACGCACCAGAGGGATTTCCAGTGCCATGTGCGCGGATGACCGAGAGCCATCCGATGCACAGGAGCACTGTAGTGTCATACAGCTCCCGGTTATCCTATGCAAGCAAGAGATTAATATTCTTGAGGTTGGTCACATTATGACCCACTCCAAAATTGAATTTCACAAACAAACCTATTCTATACTGGTCAAATATATTCTTCTTGTAAGCTGTGAACAGATTTTGTGACCAGTATTTCGTACATATGGACCCAAATTATGAACATATCCAACAATTAAACACAAAAGAGAGAGGTAAAGTTGACACTTGCCTTGTGGCATTACATCTTACTTAGATTGATTTGTTTTCATCTGTGCCACAGCAATAAAAGTAAATGTTTTTTAGCATGTGATAAACTTCCCAAGAAGGCCATACTGCTTACAAAATCATAATACAAATAAACCAATGACACTGTAAAAGTAACTTTCACCAAGAAGTATATTTCAGAACAGAAGGACTAAAGCTGAACAGATTTCTTGCAGAAACATTGTCTATGTCACAGTAGGATCAAGGTGTATATAAATTATACATAGGTTCATTGCTATTTTCGAATCCATTGCAGCATGTGGGTTTCCCAAGAGTGTTTACCTATCTCCATGCTGGATCATTTTGATGAAATGTGCTTGTTAGTTCTTTATGTAGACCTAAGTCTTATGAAATCTGGCTCCTTGAGAGATCCATACCAGATTAAGTCAGTAATGTACATCCTGCAGGTTAGTCTGGATGTTAGAAGGCGACCTCAGGGGAGCCCGGAGGGGGCCCTGACTGTCCTGAGACCCACCCTCAAGGTATCGTAGCCGGGCACTGGCGGGAGATTCTGCAGGGGAGGAATCTCGTACCTAGGATCGTACACTTGGCACCACACGACAAAGAGACACCACACCGAGGGTTCTTAGGATTCAAGCTTTATCAAAACGAAGTGGTAGGATCTTTATGATCAGCAAGGCAGATATTTACAAGCAGAGCGTGGGCTCACAGAGTCTTGGCGGGGGTAGGAGGTAGCGGGACAGTCTTTGGGGGGATCGGATCAAATGCAGGAGCGTACCCGGCGCACAGCTCACAATCCTCGAGCTGGGGGATACGCTTGTCGTCGTGGGGTCCGGCGGGACCAAAGAGAGTCAGGGGGAGCCGCGAGTCACTCAGCAGGCTCAAGCACCAGTTCGGAGGTCTTACGATCTTCAGGGAGCCGCGAGTCACTCAGCAGGGATCAAGCACAAGTTCGGAGGTCTTACGTTCTTCGGGGAGCCGCGAGTCACTCAGCAGGGCTCAAGCACAAGTTCGGAGGTCTTACGATCTTCAGGGAGCCGCGAGTCACTCAGCAGGGCTCAAGCACAGGTTCGGAGGTCTTACGTTCTTCGGGGAGCCGCGAGTCACTCAGCAGGGCTCAGATGTTCCAAGGCGAATCTGCCGGACAGTCCCAGAGCACCCCTTGATGTCCGGAGTCTGTGCAGGCAGGGGTCTTGTCACCTGGGGGTCGCTTGTCGAGGTTTCCTGTTATTGTCTTTTGATCCTTTCAGGGCCGGGTCGGGAGGAGTCCCAGACACCCAGCAGGCGTGGAGCCAGCCCTCAGGGAGGCCGGAGGGCCGATCGAAACCCATCGTCCCAGGGGAGTTCAGAGGTGCGATAGAAACTGCTCCTCCCTCTCTCATCCCCTGGAAGCGTGATGTCCTCCAGCCGGAGTGGCGCCTCTAGGCCCGGGTTGTGCTGGGGCCGGGCGGCCATCTTGGTGCACGAAGTGGGCACGCGTGCCCGGGGTGGCCGAAAGGAGAGAGGCCATGGACGGGGAGGCCCGGGCTGCGTGTGTGTGTTCTGGTGGGAAGGATCGGCTGGGCCGTGTGCTTGGGGTCCCTGGTACCAGGTTAGGTAGTGCGAGGACAGGAAGAGCCATGCTACGAGGCCGGGTCTAAAACGCGTCCCCCCCAGCTGAAAGCCGGAGAGAACTACCCATCATCTTGGGGGGTTCTCTTCGCTGAGGCGGAAGAACCGGGAGAGGCCGTCCGCGTTGGCGTGGTCCGTACCAGGGCGATGTTCTACGGTGAAATCCATCCCCTGGAGGGAGATTGACCACCACAGTAGCTTGGGGTTTTCTCCTCGCATCTGCATGAGCCATCGCAAGGGCCGATGGTCGGTTTGTACTTTGAAATGGGTGCCAAACAGGTAAGGGCGCAGCTTTTTGAGGGCCCAGACTACGGCAAATGCTTCGCGCTCAATGGTGCTCCACCTCTGTTCTCTGGGCAACAGCCGCCGGCTGAGGAAGGCGATGGGCTGGTCTAGGCCTTGGTCATTCACCTGGGACAGGACGGCCCCAATGCCAGGCTCGGAGGCATCGGTCTGGACTACAAACTCCTTGGAGTAGTCGGGAGCCTGGAGGACGGGGGCCGTGCACATGGCCTTCTTTAG
Source organism: Triturus cristatus (assembly GCF_964204655.1). NCBI lineage: Eukaryota > Metazoa > Chordata > Amphibia > Caudata > Salamandridae > Triturus > Triturus cristatus. Next base: position 321,294,709 of record NC_140581.1, read on the forward strand.
GGCATCGAACGCTTCCTGGCAGGCAGTCGTCCACTGCACCCTCTTGGGCTGTTTTTTTGATGTGAGTTCGGTGAGGGGGCCAACCAGGCTGCCATACCCCCGGATGAATCTTCGGTAGTAGCCAGTGAGGCCCAGGAAGGCTCGGACCTCTGTTTGGGTGGTGGGTGGTTCCCAGGCTAGGATGGCGTCGATCTTTGGCTGTAGAGGGGCGACCTGACCGCTCCCGACCTGGTTACCCAGGTAGACTACTGATCCTTGCCCAATCTGGCACTTGCTGGCTTTTACTGTGAGGCCTGCCTGGCGCAGGGCGGTTAGCACTCTCCGGAGGTGCTGGAGGTGCTCACTCCATCCGGAACTGAAAACAGCGATGTCGTCTAGATAGGCCGCACTGAACTGTTCCATCCCGGCCAGGACCCTATTCACCAGTCGCTGGAAGGTGGCCGGGGCATTTTTCATTCCGAAGGGCATTACGCGGAAGCGATAATGCCCATCTGGGGTGGAGAAGGCGGACCGCTCCTTGGCTTCCTCTGTGAGCGCAATCTGTCAGTATCCGCAGGTGAGGTCGAATGTGCTGAGGAACCGGGCCGCCCCGAGTCGGTCAATGAGCTCGTCGGCTCGGGGTATGGGGTGGGCATCGGCCCGGGTGACGTCATTGAGCCCCCGGTAGTCCACGCAGAATCGGAGCTCGGGGGCGACACCGGGGGCCGCTGCCTTCGGAACTAGGACCACGGGACTGGCCCAGGGACTATCGGATGGCTCGATCACCCCCAGGGTCAACATCTTCGAGACTTCAGCTTGAATGCAGGACCGGACTCGGTCAGGGACTCGGTAGGCTCGGTGTCTTACTGGCGGGCTGTCCCCGGTGTCCACGTCAAGGACACACCAGTCGGTGACTCTGGGGATCAGGGAGAAGAGGTCGGAGAATTGTCCTAGGAGCTGGCGACAGTCCGCTTGTTGCTGGTCAGTGAGGGATGGGGAGAGGTTCACTCCCTCTACAGAGCCATCGTTCTCCTTGACACACAGGAGGTCCGGGAGGGGATCGGACTCATCTTCGGCCCCGTCATCGGTGGCCAGCAGGAGGCTCAGTTCTGTCCGTACGAAGTGAGGCTTGAGGCGGTTCACGTGTAGGACCCGCAGGGGCTCCCGGGGCGACTGGACGTCCACCAAGTACGTGACTGGACTCTTCCGCTCAATCACTTTGAAGGGCCCGGTCCACTTGTCCTGGAGGGCGCCAGGCTTCACGGGGGCCATGACCCATACCTGCTGGCCCGGCTGGAACTCGACCAGAGTGGCATTCTGGTCGTACCAGCGCTTCATTTCTTCTTGGCTGGCCTCCAGGTTTGCCTCGGCCAGCTTTCGGAACTTCCTGGTCTGGTTCCGGAGGGCCAGAACGTATTGGAACACATCTCGTGGGGGGGTCTGGGGTGCTGCCTCCCACCCTTCCTCAACCAAACTGAGGGGACCTCGGACGGGGTGCCCATATAGCAATTCAAACGGGCTGAACCCCAAGGACTTCTGTGGGACTTCCCGGTAAGCGAACAGGAGGCAGGGGAGCAGGACGTCCCACTTACGCCGGAGGGGTTCTTCTAGGCCGTTGATCATCCCCTTCAGAGTCCGGTTAAACCTTTTTACTAGGCCGTTCCCTTCGGGATGGTACGGGGTGGTGAACTTATAGGACACCCCACATTGTTACCACAGGGACGTCATGTATTTCGAGATAAAATTAGTGCCGCGATCGCTCACGACCTCGCGGGGAAAACCCACCCGGGAAAAGATCCCCATCAGGGCTCGGCCCACCACGGGAGCCGTGACGGTGCGTAGGGGGATCGCCTCAGGGTATCGGGTGGCGTGATCCACTAGGACCAGAATGAAACGGTGACCTTGGGAGGTGGGGGGATCTAGGGGCCCCACGATGTCGATCCCGACTCGTTCGAATGGGGTACTGACGACCGGGAAGGGTTGGAGGGGAGCCTTGCGCTTCCCCCACTCTTCCCACTAGCCTGGCACGTGGGACAGGACTTGCAGTGGGCTTCTACAGCTACTCTCATCCTAGGCCAGTAAAAGTGAGTCACGAGACGGCTGTAGGTTTTGTCTTGACCCAGGTGGCCGGCGAGGGGGACGTCGTGGGCCAAGCCCAGGAGGAAGTCTCGGAAGCGTAGGGGTACAACCAGCACCCGGCCGGATCCTAGCTCCACCGACTTCTGCTCACTGTACAAGAGGTTATTCTCCCAATAAACTCGGTGTGTTCCGGTCTGGTCGCCTGCGGCTTGGCCCTCGGCCTGGTGCTGTAGTCCGACCAGGGAAGGACAGGTGGCTTGCTCCCGGCAGAACTCCTCCCGGGTGGGCCCGCCCTCGTGGCGCCACGGGGCCAATTCGGCCAGATCGCTTAACTCGAGGACCTGGTAGGTGTCGGACGGTGAGGGTTCGTCGCTGGCGACTGACCCTCCCGATGGGGGGACGGGAGGACCCTCGGCGGGGACTGCTCTGACTCCCTCGGTCGGGGGGTCCTCGACTTCCCCCAGGGGGGTGAGTCGGGCGGACATAGATCGGGTGGTGGCGCACACCCACTCGGGGAGTCCCATCATCTCTAGGTGGGCCTTGCGCTCGACGTACTTCCAGGGAGAACTCTCCAGGTCATACCCTAAGAGGCAGTCGACCGGCTGGGAGGTTCTTACGGCAACCCTCAGTTTACCTATCACCCCTCCCCACTCAAACGGCACCAGGGCTACCTGACACATACTCTCTCTATTATCTGCGGAAATTACGGGGCAAAAGACGTTAGGTAGGATCTGCTCCTCGGGGACTAAGTGCCTGAGGACACCGGTGATGCTGGCTCCGGTGTCTCGCAGGGCTTCTATCTGGTGGCCATTGATTTTGACGAGCTGCCCGTACTTCTTCGTGTTGGAAGGCAGGAGGCTACCAGGGACCATCTCTCTGTCTCCCAGGGACACTAGGGCCATAGCTGCGGGTTCCCACTCCCCGGTGTCCTCAACCTCCTCCCCCAGGGCTACGTTGGCTATCTGTCTAGCAGGGGTTGCAGCAGGGGGAACCTGGGGGGCCATGGGGCACTCCGGGTCATTGGCGTAGTGCCCGGGCCTTTGACAACGGAAACAAGTGATGGTTACCCGGTGCCCCCGTCTCCCGGGCGGTCCGGAGACTGGTGGGGGGGCGCCGGGAAAGGTGGAGGTTGGGCCTTCGGGGGACTCGACTGGGACTCTCTCTGCCCTCCCTGGTTCCCTCCCCCTCTCTGGCGGGGTGGTCCCTGACTGGCTCGGGGGTATTCTCCTACACTGCTCCGGGGGACCCGGGTGTTGGTCCAGCGGTCTGCTTCCACAGCCAGCTTCCGGGGATCGGTGAGTTTGCTGTCGAGCAGATGCTGGCGTAGTTCCACAAAGCAGTTCGCCGCCAGGTGTTCCCACAACATGAGGTCGGTGAGTTCCTCGAGGGTGGTGACCTTGCTGCCCTTGATCCACCCATCGAAGGCCCGACTGAAAAAGTTTACATACTCCACCCAGGTGGTGCCCGGGATCTTCCTGCAGTCCCGGAATCGCTGACGGTACATCTCTGGGGTGAGGCCGTACCTAGTGAGGAGAGCCTCTTTCATGTGGCTGTAGGAGGTCTGCAGGGAGAGGGGTAGGTCGAGCAGGGTGTCCCTTCCTTCGCTCAGAAACCGTCCCCACAGCCCTGCCCCCCAGTCCTTCTGCGGGATCCGATGAGAGGTCATGGCGACCTCGTAGGCCCTGAACCATTGTTGAATGTCATCATTTTTATAATATTCTTTGACCACGTCCTTGGGGATGTGGACCTTCTGTTCCGCCGGGGAGGTCGCCTCTCGGTTCCCCGGGGGCCTCCCTTCCTCGTTTCTGGCTTTGAGCTCGATCTCCTTCAAGCTGCGTTCGTGCTCTAGTTGAAGCTTCCTTCCTTCGTGCTCCCGTTGGAGCTTCTTCTCCTCCAATTCGCCTTGTACGCGCATTTGTTCTACTGCTAGCTTTTTTTCTGCTAATTTCAATTCGCCTTCGATTTTGAGTTTGGCTAATTCGAGTTCGTGATTGCGACTTCTCTCTCTGTCTGCGAGCTCTTCCGGGGAAAGGCCCCCGTCTGGCACGAAGCCTCGCACCTGATTGCTGCTGCTTTCGCCTTGGGTGGGTTCTGCTTCGTCGTGTCGCTCCCCCATGCCTTCTGGGCGGGAGGCCCCGGCATCCACCCAAGCTTTCAGTGCTTTCTGCAAATCTTCTTTGGTGTTGAGACCGGTGGTAGCGATTTTAAGTTCTTTGCAGAATTGCTTCAGTTCTTTGTGCGTGTATTCTTCTAGTTGTTCCACCTGGAACACCCTGTTGGTGTTGGTTTCTGCGGGGCTCATGGCGCTTCCTTCTGCCATCTTTGTCGGTAGTGTGTCAGTCGTTCACGGTACGATCTCTAGGTTATGGGCCCGAATCCCGTCGCTTGCCACCAATGTTAGAAGGCGACCTCAGGGGAGCCCGGAGGGGGCCCTGACTGTCCTGAGACCCACCCTCAAGGTATCGTAGCCGGGCACTGGCGGGAGATTCTGCAGGGGAGGAATCTCGTACCTAGGATCGTACACTTGGCACCACACGACAAAGAGACACCACACCGAGGGTTCTTAGGATTCAAGCTTTATCAAAACGAAGTGGTAGGATCTTTATGATCAGCAAGGCAGATATTTACAAGCAGAGCGTGGGCTCACAGAGTCTTGGCGGGGGCAGGAGGTAGCGGGACAGTCTTTGGGGGGATCGGATCAAATGCAGGAGCGTACCCGGCGCACAGCTCACAATCCTCGAGCTGGGGGATACGCTTGTCGTCGTGGGGTCCGGCGGGACCAAAGAGAGTCAGGGGGAGCCGCGAGTCACTCAGCAGGCTCAAGCACCAGTTCGGAGGTCTTACGATCTTCAGGGAGCCGCGAGTCACTCAGCAGGGCTCAAGCACAAGTTCGGAGGTCTTACGTTCTTCGGGGAGCCGCGAGTCACTCAGCAGGGCTCAAGCACAAGTTCGGAGGTCTTACGATCTTCAGGGAGCCGCGAGTCACTCAGCAGGGCTCAAGCAGAGGTTCGGAGGTCTTACGTTCTTCGGGGAGCCGCGAGTCACTCAGCAGGGCTCAGATGTTCCAAGGCGAATCTGCCGGACAGTCCCAGAGCACCCCTTGTTATAGGTCGACCCCTCTTTGATGTCCGGAGTCTGTGCAGGCAGGGGTCTTGTCACCTGGGGGTCGCTTGTCGAGGTTTCCTGTTATTGTCTTTTGATCCTTTCCGGGCCGGGTCGGGAGGAGTCCCAGACACCCAGCAGGCATGGAGCCAGCCCTCAGGGAGGCCGGAGGGCCGATCGAAACCCATCGTCCCAGGGGAGTTCAGAGGTGCGATAGAAACTGCTCCTCCCTCTCTCATCCCCTGGAAGCGTGATGTCCTCCAGCCGGAGTGGCGCCTCTAGGCCCGGGTTGTGCTGGGGCCGGGCGGCCATCTTGGTGCACGAAGTGGGCACGCGTGCCCGGGGTGGCCGAAAGGAGAGAGGCCATGGACGGGGAGGCCCGGGCTGCGTGTGTGTGTTCTGGTGGGAAGGATCGGCTGGGCCGTGTGCTTGGGGTCCCTGGTACCAGGTTAGGTAGTGCGAGGACAGGAAGAGCCATGCTACGAGGCCGGGTCTAACACGCGTCCCCCCCAGCTGAAAGCCGGAGAGAACAACCCATCATCTTGGGGGGTTCTCTTCGCTGAGGCGGAAGAACCGGGAGAGGCCGTCCGCGTTGGCGTGGTCCGTACCAGGGCGATGTTCTACGGTGAAATCCATCCCCTGGAGGGAGATTGACCACCACAGTAGCTTGGGGTTTTCTCCTCGCATCTGCATGAGCCATCGCAAGGGCCGATGGTCGGTTTGCACTTTGAAATGGGTGGCAAACAGGTAAGGGCGCAGCTTTTTGAGGGCCCAGACTACGGCAAATGCTTCGCGCTCAATGGTGCTCCACCTCTGTTCTCTGGGCAACAGCCGCCGGCTGAGGAAGGCGATGGGCTGGTCTAGGCCTTGGTCATTCACCTGGGACAGGACGGCCCCAATGCCATGCTCGGAGGCATCGGTCTGGACTACAAACTCCTTGGAGTAGTCAGGAGCCCGGAGGACGGGGGCCGTGCACATGGCCTTCTTTAGGGCATCGAACGCTTCCTGGCAGGCAGTCGTCCACTGCACCCTCTTGGGCTGTTTTTTTGATGTGAGTTCGGTGAGGGGGCCAACCAGGCTGCCATACCCCCGGATGAATCTTCGGTAGTAGCCAGTGAGGCCCAGGAAGGCTCGGACCTCCGTTTGGGTGGTGGGTGGTTCCCAGGCTAGGATGGCGTCGATCTTTGGCTGTAGAGGGGCGACCTGACCGCTCCCGACCTGGTGCCCCAGGTAGACTACTGATCCTTGCCCAATCTGGCACTTGCTGGCTTTTACTGTGAGGCCTGCCTGGCGCAGGGCGGTTAGCACTCTCCGGAGGTGCTGGAGGTGCTCACTCCATCCGGAACTAAAAACAGCGATGTCGTCTAGATAGGCCGCACTGAACTGTTCCATCCCGGCCAGGACCCTATTCACCAGTCGCTGGAAGGTGGCCGGGGCATTTTTCATTCCGAAGGGCATTACGCGGAAGCGATAATGCCCATCTGGGGTGGAGAAGGCGGACCGCTCCTTGGCTTCCTCTGTGAGCGCAATCTGCCAGTATCCGCAGGTGAGGTCGAATGTGCTGAGGAACCGGGCCGCCCCGAGTCGGTCAATGAGCTCGTCGGCTCGGGGTATGGGGTGGGCATCGGCCCGGGTGACGTCATTGAGCCCCCGGTAGTCCACGCAGAATCGGAGCTCGGGGGCGACACCGGGGGCCGCTGCCTTCGGAACTAGGACCACGGGACTGGCCCAGGGACTATCGGATGGCTCGATCACCCCCAGGGTCAACATCTTCGAGACTTCAGCTTGAATGCAGGACCGGACTCGGTCAGGGACTCGGTAGGCTCGGTGTCTTACTGGCGGGCTGTCCCCGGTGTCCACGTCAAGGACACACCAGTCGGTGACTCGGGGGATCAGGGAGAAGAGGTCGGAGAATTGTCCTAGGAGCTGGCGACAGTCCGCTTGTTGCTGGTCAGTGAGGGATGGGGAGAGGTTCACTCCCTCTACAGAGCCATCCTTCTCCTTGACACACAGGAGGTCCGGGAGGGGATCGGACTCATCTTCGGCCCCGTCATCGGTGGCCAGCAGGAGGCTCAGTTCTGTCTGTACGAAGTGAGGCTTGAGGCGGTTCACGTGTAGGACCCGCAGGGGCTCCCGGGGCGACTGGACGTCCACCAAGTACGTGACTGGACTCTTCCGCTCAATCACTTTGAAGGGCCCGGTCCACTTGTCCTGGAGGGCGCCAGGCTTCACGGGGGCCATGACCCATACCTGCTGGCCCGGCTGGAACTCGACCAGAGTGGCATTCTGGTCGTACCAGCGCTTCATTTCTTCTTGGCTGGCCTCCAGGTTTGCCTCGGCCAGCTTTCGGAACTTCCTGGTCTGGTTCCGGAGGGCCAGAACGTATTGGAACACATCTCGTGGGGGGGTCTGGGGTGCTGCCTCCCACCCTTCCTTAACCAAACTGAGGGGAACTCGGACGGGGTGCCCATATAGTAATTCAAACGGGCTGAACCCCAAGGACTTCTGTGGGACTTCCCGGTAAGCGAACAGGAGGCAGGGGAGCAGGACGTCCCACTTACGCCGGAGGGGTTCTTCTAGGCCGTTGATCATCCCCTTCAGAGTCCGGTTAAACCTTTCTACTAGGCCGTTCCCTTGGGGATGGTACGGGGTGGTGAACTTATAGGACACCCCACATTGTTACCACAGGGACGTCATGTATTTCGAGATAAAATTAGTGCCGCGATCGCTCACGACCTCGCGGGGAAAACCCACCCGGGAAAAGATCCCCATCAGGGCTCGGCCCACCACGGGAGCCGTGACGGTGCGTAGGGGGATCGCCTCAGGGTATCGGGTGGCGTGATCCACATAAGCAGGCCCATTTTGGGCCTCTCCCACCCCTAAATTTACATAAATGTCTAGTATGATTTATGCCCCCTGGGGGAGCAGTTGGGGGCTATTGCCTTCATCTACCCCCAGGGGAGACAGAAAGACTGTCTTTGGCCACAACATTTTGTGGGCGCCAAGGCCCTTGACCATTGGGCCCTCCCTCCTCCCTGGTGCCTAGTGGGTGAAACCCAAGCAAGGATCCACTAGCTCTTCCCCAGCTCCAAAAAGCTGTTGGGGGAGGAGGAAATCCCTCTGGTGCAAGCACCAGAGGGATTACCAATGCCATGTGCTTGGACAGCCAGAAGCCCCCATATGCTCCTCCTGACTTTCTACATACTCAGGGGGCTAAGATAGCTCTTCCACAGGTCCAAAAGGCTATTGGGGAAGAGGAAGCACGCACGCACCAGAGGGATTTCCAGTGCCATGTGCGCGGATGACCGAGAGCCATCCGATGCACAGGAGCACTGTAGTGTCATACAGCTCCCGGTTATCCTATGCAAGCAAGAGATTAATATTCTTGAGGTTGGTCACATTATGACCCACTCCAAAATTGAATTTCACAAACAAACCTATTCTATACTGGTCAAATATATTCTTCTTGTAAGCTGTGAACAGATTTTGTGACCAGTATTTCGTACATATGGACCCAAATTATGAACATATCCAACAATTAAACACAAAAGAGAGAGGTAAAGTTGACACTTGCCTTGTGGCATTACATCTTACTTAGATTGATTTGTTTTAATCTGTGCCACAGCAATAAAAGTAAATGTTTTTTAGCATGTGATAAACTTCCCAAGAAGGCCATACTGCTTACAAAATCATAATACAAATAAACCAATGACACTGTAAAAGTAACTTTCACCAAGAAGTATATTTCAGAACAGAAGGACTAAAGCTGAACAGATTTCTTGCAGAAACATTGTCTATGTCACAGTAGGATCAAGGTGTATATAAATTATACATAGGTTCATTGCTATTTTCGAATCCATTGCAGCATGTGGGTTTCCCAAGAGTGTTTACCTATCTCCATGCTGGATCATTTTGATGAAATGTGCTTGTTAGTTCTATATGTAGACCTAAGTCTTATGAAATCTGGCTCCTTGAGAGATCCATACCAGATTAAGTCAGTAATGTACATCCTGCAGGTTAGTCTGGATGTTAGAAGGCGACCTCAGGGGAGCCCGGAGGGGGCCCTGACTGTCCTGAGACCCACCCTCAAGGTATCGTAGCCGGGCACTGGCGGGAGATTCTGCAGGGGAGGAATCTCGTACCTAGGATCGTACACTTGGCACCACACGACAAAGAGACACCACACCGAGGGTTCTTAGGATTCAAGCTTTATCAAAACGAAGTGGTAGGATCTTTATGATCAGCAAGGCAGATATTTACAAGCAGAGCGTGGGCTCACAGAGTCTTGGCGGGGGTAGGAGGTAGCGGGACAGTCTTTGGGGGGATCGGATCAAATGCAGGAGCGTACCCGGCGCACAGCTCACAATCCTCGAGCTGGGGGATACGCTTGTCGTCGTGGGGTCCGGCGGGACCAAAGAGAGTCAGGGGGAGCCGCGAGTCACTCAGCAGGCTCAAGCACCAGTTCGGAGGTCTTACGATCTTCAGGGAGCCGCGAGTCACTCAGCAGGGATCAAGCACAAGTTCGGAGGTCTTACGTTCTTCGGGGAGCCGCGAGTCACTCAGCAGGGCTCAAGCACAAGTTCGGAGGTCTTACGATCTTCAGGGAGCCGCGAGTCACTCAGCAGGGCTCAAGCACAGGTTCGGAGGTCTTACGTTCTTCGGGGAGCCGCGAGTCACTCAGCAGGGCTCAGATGTTCCAAGGCGAATCTGCCGGACAGTCCCAGAGCACCCCTTGATGTCCGGAGTCTGTGCAGGCAGGGGTCTTGTCACCTGGGGGTCGCTTGTCGAGGTTTCCTGTTATTGTCTTTTGATCCTTTCAGGGCCGGGTCGGGAGGAGTCCCAGACACCCAGCAGGCGTGGAGCCAGCCCTCAGGGAGGCCGGAGGGCCGATCGAAACCCATCGTCCCAGGGGAGTTCAGAGGTGCGATAGAAACTGCTCCTCCCTCTCTCATCCCCTGGAAGCGTGATGTCCTCCAGCCGGAGTGGCGCCTCTAGGCCCGGGTTGTGCTGGGGCCGGGCGGCCATCTTGGTGCACGAAGTGGGCACGCGTGCCCGGGGTGGCCGAAAGGAGAGAGGCCATGGACGGGGAGGCCCGGGCTGCGTGTGTGTGTTCTGGTGGGAAGGATCGGCTGGGCCGTGTGCTTGGGGTCCCTGGTACCAGGTTAGGTAGTGCGAGGACAGGAAGAGCCATGCTACGAGGCCGGGTCTAACACGCGTCCCCCCCAGCTGAAAGCCGGAGAGAACTACCCATCATCTTGGGGGGTTCTCTTCGCTGAGGCGGAAGAACCGGGAGAGGCCGTCCGCGTTGGCGTGGTCCGTACCAGGGCGATGTTCTACGGTGAAATCCATCCCCTGGAGGGAGATTGACCACCACAGTAGCTTGGGGTTTTCTCCTCGCATCTGCATGAGCCATCGCAAGGGCCGATGGTCGGTTTGTACTTTGAAATGGGTGCCAAACAGGTAAGGGCGCAGCTTTTTGAGGGCCCAGACTACGGCAAATGCTTCGCGCTCAATGGTGCTCCACCTCTGTTCTCTGGGCAACAGCCGCCGGCTGAGGAAGGCGATGGGCTGGTCTAGGCCTTGGTCATTCACCTGGGACAGGACGGCCCCAATGCCATGCTCGGAGGCATCGGTCTGGACTACAAACTCCTTGGAGTAGTCGGGAGCCTGGAGGACGGGGGCCGTGCACATGGCCTTCTTTAGGGCATCGAACGCTTCCTGGCAGGCAGTCGTCCACTGCACCCTCTTGGGCTGTTTTTTTGATGTGAGTTCGGTGAGGGGGCCAACCAGGCTGCCATACCCCCGGATGAATCTTCGGTAGTAGCCAGTGAGGCCCAGGAAGGCTCGGACCTCCGTTTGGGTGGTGGGTGGTTCCCAGGCTAGGATGGCGTCGATCTTTGGCTGTAGAGGGGCGACCTGACCGCTCCCGACCTGGTGCCCCAGGTAGACTACTGATCCTTGCCCAATCTGGCACTTGCTGGCTTTTACTGTGAGGCCTGCCTGGCGCAGGGCGGTTAGCACTCTCCGGAGGTGCTGGAGGTGCTCACTCCATCCGGAACTGAAAACAGCGATGTCGTCTAGATAGGCCGCACTGAACTGTTCCATCCCGGCCAGGACCCTATTCACCAGTCGCTGGAAGGTGGCCGGGGCATTTTTCATTCCGAAGGGCATTACGCGGAAGCGATAATGCCCATCTGGGGTGGAGAAGGCGGACCGCTCCTTGGCTTCCTCTGTGAGCGCAATCTGTCAGTATCCGCAGGTGAGGTCGAATGTGCTGAGGAACCGGGCCGCCCGAGTCGGTCAATGAGCTCGTCGGCTCGGGGTATGGGGTGGGCATCGGCCCGGGTGACGTCATTGAGCCCCCGGTAGTCCACGCAGAATCGGAGCTCGGGGGCGACACCGGGGGCCGCTGCCTTCGGAACTAGGACCACGGGACTGGCCCAGGGACTATCGGATGGCTCGATCACCCCCAGGGTCAACATCTTCGAGACTTCAGCTTGAATGCAGGACCGGACTCGGTCAGGGACTCGGTAGGCTCGGTGTCTTACTGGCGGGCTGTCCCCGGTGTCCACGTCAAGGACACACCAGTCGGTGACTCTGGGGGGGGATCAGGGAGAAGAGGTCGGAGAATTGTCCTAGGAGCTGGCGACAGTCCGCTTGTTGCTGGTCAGTGAGGGATGGGGAGAGGTTCACTCCCTCTACAGAGCCATCGTTCTCCTTGACACACAGGAGGTCCGGGAGGGGATCGGACTCATCTTCGGCCCCGTCATCGGTGGCCAGCAGGAGGCTCAGTTCTGTCCGTACGAAGTGAGGCTTGAGGCGGTTCACGTGTAGGACCCGCAGGGGCTCCCGGGGCGACTGGACGTCCACCAAGTACGTGACTGGACTCTTCCGCTCAATCACTTTGAAGGGCCCGGTCCACTTGTCCTGGAGGGCGCCAGGCTTCACGGGGGCCATGACCCATACCTGCTGGCCCGGCTGGAACTCGACCAGAGTGGCATTCTGGTCGTACCAGCGCTTCATTTCTTCTTGGCTGGCCTCCAGGTTTGCCTCGGCCAGCTTTCGGAACTTCCTGGTCTGGTTCCGGAGGGCCAGAACGTATTGGAACACATCTCGTGGGGGGGTCTGGGGTGCTGCCTCCCACCCTTCCTCAACCAAACTGAGGGGACCTCGGACGGGGTGCCCATATAGCAATTCAAACGGGCTGAACCCCAAGGACTTCTGTGGGACTTCCCGGTAAGCGAACAGGAGGCAGGGGAGCAGGACGTCCCACTTACGCCGGAGGGGTTCTTCTAGGCCGTTGATCATCCCCTTCAGAGTCCGGTTAAACCTTTCTACTAGGCCGTTCCCTTGGGGATGGTACGGGGTGGTGAACTTATAGGACACCCCACATTGTTACCACAGGGACGTCATGTATTTCGAGATAAAATTAGTGCCGCGATCGCTCACGACCTCGCGGGGAAAACCCACTCGGGAAAAGATCCCCATCAGGGCTCGGCCCACCACGGGAGCCGTGACGGTGCGTAGGGGGATCGCCTCAGGGTATCGGGTGGCGTGATCCACTAGGACCAGAATGAAACGGTGACCTTGGGAGGTGGGGGGATCTAGGGGCCCCACGATGTCGATCCCGACTCGTTCGAATGGGGTACTGACGACCGGGAAGGGTTGGAGGGGAGCCTTGCGCTTCCCCCCACTCTTCCCACTAGCCTGGCACGTGGGACAGGACTTGCAGTGGTCTTCTACAGCTACTCTCATCCTAGGCCAGTAAAAGTGAGTCACGAGACGGCTGTAGGTTTTGTCTTGACCCAGGTGGCCGGCGAGGGGGACGTCGTGGGCCAAGCCCAGGAGGAAGTCTCGGAAGCGTAGGGGTACAACCAGCACCCGGCCGGATCCTAGCTCCACCGACTTCTGCTCACTGTACAAGAGGTTATTCTCCCAATAAACTCGGTGTGTTCCGGTCTGGTCGCCTGCGGCTTGGCCCTCGGCCTGGTGCTGTAGTCCGACCAGGGAAGGACAGGTGGCTTGCTCCCGGCAGAACTCCTCCCGGGTGGGCCCGCCCTCGTGGCGCCACGGGGCCAATTCGGCCAGATCGCTTAACTCGAGGACCTGGTAGGTGTCGGACGGTGAGGGTTCGTCGCTGGCGACTGACCCTCCCGATGGGGGGACGGGAGGACCCTCGGCGGGGACTGCTCTGACTCCCTCGGTCGGGGGGTCCTCGACTTCCCCCAGGGGGGTGAGTCGGGCGGACATAGATCGGGTGGTGGCGCACACCCACTCGGGGAGTCCCATCATCTCTAGGTGGGCCTTGCGCTCGACGTACTTCCAGGGAGAACTCTCCAGGTCATACCCTAAGAGGCAGTCGACCGGCTGGGAGGTTCTTACGGCAACCCTCAGTTTACCTATCACCCCTCCCCACTCAAACGGCACCAGGGCTACCTGACACATACTCTCTCTATTATCTGCGGAAATTACGGGGCAAAAGACGTTAGGTAGGATCTGCTCCTCGGGGACTAAGTGCCTGAGGACACCGGTGATGCTGGCTCCGGTGTCTCGCAGGGCTTCTATCTGGTGGCCATTGATTTTGACGAGCTGCCCGTACTTCTTCGTGTTGGAAGGCAGGAGGCTACCAGGGACCATCTCTCTGTCTCCCAGGGACACTAGGGCCATAGCTGCGGGTTCCCACTCCCCGGTGTCCTCAACCTCCTCCCCCAGGGCTACGTTGGCTATCTGTCTAGCAGGGGTTGCAGCAGGGGGAACCTGGGGGGCCATGGGGCACTCCGGGTCATTGGCGTAGTGCCCGGGCCTTTGACAACGGAAACAAGTGATGGTTACCCGGTGCCCCCGTCTCCCGGGCGGTCCGGAGACTGGTGGGGGGGCGCCGGGAAAGGTGGAGGTTGGGCCTTCGGGGGACTCGACTGGGACTCTCTCTGCCCTCCCTGGTTCCCTCCCCCTCTCTGGCGGGGTGGTCCCTGACTGGCTCGGGGGTATTCTCCTACACTGCTCCGGGGGACCCGGGTGTTGGTCCAGCGGTCTGCTTCCACAGCCAGCTTCCGGGGATCGGTGAGTTTGCTGTCGAGCAGATGCTGGCGTAGTTCCACAAAGCAGTTCGCCACCAGGTGTTCCCACAACATGAGGTCGGTGAGTTCCTCGAGGGTGGTGACCTTGCTGCCCTTGATCCACCCATCGAAGGCCCGACTGAAAAAGTTTACATACTCCACCCAGGTGGTGCCCGGGATCTTCCTGCAGTCCCGGAATCGCTGACGGTACATCTCTGGGGTGAGGCCGTACCTAGTGAGGAGAGCCTCTTTCATGTGGCTGTAGGAGGTCTGCAGGGAGAGGGGTAGGTCGAGCAGGGTGTCCCTTCCTTCGCTCAGAAACCGTCCCCACAGCCTTGCCCCCCAGTCCTTCTGCGGGATCCGATGAGAGGTCATGGCGACCTCGTAGGCCCTGAACCATTGTTGAATGTCATCATTTTTATAATATTCTTTGACCACGTCCTTGGGGATGTGGACCTTCTGTTCCGCCGGGGAGGTCGCCTCTCGGTTCACCGGGGGCCTCCCTTCCTCGTTTTTGGCTTTGAGCTCGATCTCCTTCAAGCTGCGTTCGTGCTCTAGTTGAAGCTTCCTTCCTTCGTGCTCCCGTTGGAGCTTCTTCTCCTCCAATTCGCCTTGTACGCGCATTTGTTCTACTGCTAGCTTTTTTTCTGCTAATTTCAATTCGCCTTCGATTTTGAGTTTGGCTAATTCGAGTTCGTGATTGCGACTTCTCTCTCTGTCTGCGAGCTCTTCCGGGGAAAGGCCCCCGTCTGGCACGAAGCCTCGCACCTGATTGCTGCTGCTTTCGCCTTGGGTGGGTTCTGCTTCGTCGTGTCGCTCCCCCATGCCTTCTGGGCGGGAGGCCCCGGCATCCACCCAAGCTTTCAGTGCTTTCTGCAAATCTTCTTTGGTGTTGAGACCGGTGGTAGCGATTTTAAGTTCTTTGCAGAATTGCTTCAGTTCTTTGTGCGTGTATTCTTCTAGTTGTTCCACCTGGAACACCCTGTTGGTGTTGGTTTCTGCGGGGCTCATGGCGCTTCCTTCTGCCATCTTTGTCGGTAGTGTGTCAGTCGTTCACGGTACGATCTCTAGGTTATGGGCCCGAATCCCGTCGCTTGCCACCAATGTTAGAAGGCGACCTCAGGGGAGCCCGGAGGGGGCCCTGACTGTCCTGAGACCCACCCTCAAGGTATCGTAGCCGGGCACTGGCGGGAGATTCCGCAGGGGAGGAATCTCGTACCTAGGATCGTACACTTGGCACCACACGACAAAGAGACACCACACCGAGGGTTCTTAGGATTCAAGCTTTATCAAAACGAAGTGGTAGGATCTTTATGATCAGCAAGGCAGATATTTACAAGCAGAGCGTGGGCTCACAGAGTCTTGGCGGGGGTAGGAGGTAGCGGGACAGTCTTTGGGGGGATCGGATCAAATGCAGGAGCGTACCCGGCGCACAGCTCACAATCCTCGAGCTGGGGGATACGCTTGTCGTCGTGGGGTCCGGCGGGACCAAAGAGAGTCAGGGGGAGCCGCGAGTCACTCAGCAGGCTCAAGCACCAGTTCGGAGGTCTTACGATCTTCAGGGAGCCGCGAGTCACTCAGCAGGGCTCAAGCACAAGTTCGGAGGTCTTACGTTCTTCGGGGAGCCGCGAGTCACTCAGCAGGGCTCAAGCACAAGTTCGGAGGTCTTACGATCTTCAGGGAGCCGCGAGTCACTCAGCAGGGCTCAAGCACAGGTTCGGAGGTCTTACGTTCTTCGGGGAGCCGCGAGTCACTCAGCAGGGCTCAGATGTTCCAAGGCGAATCTGCCGGACAGTCCCAGAGCACCCCTTGTTATAGGTCGACCCCTCTTTGATGTCCGGAGTCTGTGCAGGCAGGGGTCTTGTCACCTGGGGGTCGCTTGTCGAGGTTTCCTGTTATTGTCTTTTGATCCTTTCAGGGCCGGGTCGGGAGGAGTCCCAGACACCCAGCAGGCGTGGAGCCAGCCCTCAGGGAGGCCGGAGGGCCGATCGAAACCCATCGTCCCAGGGGAGTTCAGAGGTGCGATAGAAACTGCTCCTCCCTCTCTCATCCCCTGGAAGCGTGATGTCCTCCAGCCGGAGTGGCGCCTCTAGGCCCGGGTTGTGCTGGGGCCGGGCGGCCATCTTGGTGCACGAAGTGGGCACGCGTGCCCGGGGTGGCCGAAAGGAGAGAGGCCATGGACGGGGAGGCCCGGGCTGCGTGTGTGTGTTCTGGTGGGAAGGATCGGCTGGGCCGTGTGCTTGGGGTCCCTGGTACCAGGTTAGGTAGTGCGAGGACAGGAAGAGCCATGCTACGAGGCCGGGTCTAACACTGCATGTCTACCTAGGGCAGAAACAATGGCCTCAGCCATCCTGACAGAGGAGAGCCAATCCCGTTTAGAAGCACAAATGTGACAGTTATCATATCCACCAAATTTGCATGTTAGCACCCTTTTACTCTACGCTTCCCCTTGCATCTCTAATGAGATGCAAAGGGGGCGTTCCAGAGTAAAATAATAGGAGAAATGTCGCTAAGCGACATTTCTCCTATTATCAAGAATGTTGCTAACCGCGGTTAACGCTGCTTTTTTACGTCTGGTATTTTTCTGACTTAGCCATGATATCCTATGGAAGGAGAATATCATGGCTAAGTTTGCCTGTCCCTATCAACAAGGTAACGTGAGATTATTGCTGGGTTTCCAGTGATAATCTCACGTTAGCCTGTTAGCGTGAGGATTTTTATCGCTATTGAGATAAGCGTTGCTAATAGTACGCTATCTCAGCGATAAAAATTCACGCTAGCCAGCGATAATTATCCGAGCGCTAAGTGCGCTTAGAGATAATTATCGCCGGTTGTTGTTGATATGCCCCCAAATTTCTAAAACATTGACCTGGATTTGCTAAACTTTCATGCAGTGCAGTAGTGCACTTCTGCAATTTCATTGTGCTGGCGCACTTCAGGCAGCCTAGAGTCAATGCAGGCACCCTTGCACCATGGTGCAAGAGTACCTGCATTGCGAGCAGGAGGTATCTCTTCCTGTATAAAAATAATCCTTAACGGTGTTATTCTCTTCTTATGTGTGCTATGGAAATAGGAAGTAACAAGCAGAAATGTTCTCCTCGTTACGCCCCTGCCAGGTAGGCTTACCCAGGTTTACTGCCTGTATAAAAATTGGGCTTGCGTCAAAGTACATGGGTGGATGCATGAGAACGCCCATATTCCACCCATGAAACCCCGACACAGTGTAACGAAATGCAGTGCAAGGTACTGAGTTGCATTACTTTTTTTACAAAGCCACAATAGGTGACGAAAGTTGGCCCTTAAGTGGCTTTGTAAATCTCAACAACCAATTTGCATTGTGGCTGCACTCAAAATTTGGCACAACCATGATGCAAAATGTTCGCAAATCTTTTATGGAAGCTCCTACCTTTCACCATACTATCAGAATTTTCCTAGTATTTGGTTTCATTACTCATTAAGGGGCATATTATCAAGCCAGGCGATAAAATTATCGCCGCTTTAGCGGCAGAAAACTGCCGCTAAAACGGCGCTAATGGGCTTGATAATATGCTCTATGGAATTCCAATTGAAGCCCATGTTAGATGTCCTTCACATCTAACATGGGCTTCACTTGGAATTCAATTCAACTGTGGGGATGAGCTGGGTCCGAGGGCGGTGCGCCAAGTCCGCTGCATGCAATGACGAGGATGTGGGGGATACTTCAAAGAAAGCTTTGAAGTTCACTGAGGTTCTCCCTCTTGCCCTGGCCCAAGACATACTACAGGGGGTAACCAATCCTTTGTGTGGGGACAGGACACAGTCCTTTCAGGTGTAAGTATGAGCTCCTCCCTCTCATTCTCTTCAGGATGGCCCATCTGCATGCAGACAACCACTCAGGCACACCTACCATTCCTTTGGGTTTGACTGTCTAGAGGGAATGCAGGAGGTCAGCTGGCACCCACCCCAGATGGGTATTCCAGAGACAGGCAGAAGGCACCAAATGGTTAAAGTAAGTAAATACAACTTTTCTAAAACTGGCATTTGCTAAACTGTAATTTAAAATCCAACTGCACCATAAGTTGTGACTTTAATTTGTGAGTTCAGTTACACCAAACTTGTAAAGGCAATCTCTTCACAATTGTGAATTATACTTAACGGATGTAATATAGTAATCCCAATGTTATCCTATGAGAGGGATAGGCCTTGCAGTAGTGAAAAACCAAATTGGGAGTTTTTCACTATCAAGACATGTAAAACCTAAAAGTACATGTACACTGCACTCTGCCCTATAGGTTATACAGGGACAACATTAGGGGTGAAATATGTAGAAAAGGGAAGGGTTAGACTCGGCAAGAGAGTTACCTTACCAGGTTGAGGTAGCAGTTTCAAACTGCACATACAGGCTCTGCAATGGGAGGCCTAAATCATGGCTGTAGGGCTACTGAAGTGAGTGGCACAATGTGTGCTTCAAGCCCACTAGTAGCATTTAAATTACAGGTCCTGGGCACATTTAGTGCACTGTAACAGCGAAGTAAAATACATATACCAATTGAGAATAAGCTAATGCTACTGTGTTTAGGGGTGAGAGCACAAGCACTTTAGCCCTGGTAAAGTGTGCAGAGTCCTAAAACCAGCAACAATGAGATCAGAATGACTGTCAGGTCTAACAGTCAGTTATAATAACTCTGCTTCTAAAGAACACTTCAGTGGACCCCAACAGACCTAAGTAATAACAATCAATCAAAATTGTTTATTTTGGGTAAAACATACCCATAAAACACACCAACATAATATAAACTACAACCTCAATAGAGCATAAATATGAAAGAACAAATCAACAATTAGTTCAAAAAATCTATTTTCACCAGCCATTTGTTCTGAAATCTAAACCCAGATCATTAGTCCATATCATAAGAATGAATTATTAATATTAAATTAACGGTTCAGCAATCAGTTTTTTAAAACCCTGCAGCACAAATCTTACTTCTCATAAGCTAAATAGCGGATACAAATTTGGTCATGCTATGAAACATAACTCCTGTATTAATTCCAAAAAATTCTCAGAGCTTCTAAGAGCTGTCTGATCTAGTATATGAAAGATAGGTAGAATCCATTCTCAGTATGGACCGATATAATCTTTGCATAAAGAAAACAAATGCGGAACAGATTTGATCTCTGTTTTGCATGCTGAATATGTATTGTTGTTGCAAATGTTGCCCCATCTAATGCAATTGCTTTTGGTTGGAATCATTTTATATCTAAATGTAACCTACAATTACTTAGCCTTTGGGCAAGCTAAATTATCAAGGAAGGCTTGAATGATGGTATAGACTAATAATCCAAGAACCTATCTGAGATACTTCCAAGCTTACATTATATGTAGGTCTCCCTCCCATGACAAGGACCAAAATGTGTCTTTTAGGACTGCCGTGGTGACCCCATGATTTTACGTTTGCTAACCCAGGAGTATTTCTGATGGTTGTTTAGAGTAATTAGTTCTTCAAGAGCAGTTTTATATGGGCCAAGCTAATCTGCGTACCATAGTCTGTGCCACTAAAGCAATGATCTGAATTTCCATATATGAGCAATTGGATGATGGAAAAAATCAGTATACAATGGGAGAAGGGAGACACTCTGTGGAAAGTTTACTAATGATTTTACAAATTTAATTTCCACTTTCATTAGCTTACTGTGCATATATATATATATGTATATATATATATATATATATATATCTATATATCTATATATATAGATATATATGTATATATCGTCCTCCAAAATACTCCTGCAGCTTGAAGAAGCACTCAACAAGCAGATAAGTGAAAACCACTTTATTGCGAAAGATGGAAATATCTTTTCACCCGTTTATTTTCTTCTTTCAGCCTACGCGTTTCAGAGCTGTGCGCTCCTTCTTCCTGGGCTAATTGGTGAGAGGTGGAATTGGCAGTCCTCGATGGCTTCCCATGATTCGTTGTACTTAGTAGTGAGCAAATCCAAT
Source organism: Triturus cristatus (assembly GCF_964204655.1). Classification (NCBI taxonomy): domain Eukaryota; kingdom Metazoa; phylum Chordata; class Amphibia; order Caudata; family Salamandridae; genus Triturus; species Triturus cristatus. The sequence continues at coordinate 321,314,905 of NC_140581.1, forward strand.
TTAAGCTGCAGTAGCTGCAAAGTATGTTGGGGCTTGTAGTTTGCCATCTGCCATTATTTCTACCCCACGTGGGTCCCGCAGTTCACCAATTAATTAAAAAAGTTTCAGGGGTTCTGTGCGAGTCCTCAGAATTTCAGGCGCTCCAGTGTGCCCCGGATGAAAGGGCACATCCATTAGCAACGAATCATGGGAAGTCATCGAGGACTGCCAAAAGACATTTCCATCTTTTGCAATAAAGTGGTTTTCACTTACCTGCTTGTTGAGTGCTTCTTCAAGCTGCAGGAGTAATTTGGAGGACGATATATATATATATATCTTGAAACCTTGTCTCAAACTTCTAATAGCAGAAAAGACGAAGCGAACCCAAATTTCAGTGCTCTTTTTTACTTTATTCTTTGCCCAGCAGCGCCGCCATTATGCATTTCAGCCCTCGTGGGGCCTTGATCACATGACACGTTACATGGTTCGATTTCCACAATTTAAATTGACAGTGCTCAAAAACAAACTGCTTGTCCTCATAGACATGGAAGAAAGCTAAATTATTCTCAATGTAGTTTTCTCCATTGCAGAAATTCATGTCATAATTGTGCAAACTGACGCATAATAATGATATAAATATCATAAAGGTTCCCTGATTAACCTGTAAATAAATACGTTGTAAAAACCAGTCCTTTAAAAATCGTCATAAAAATGATACCAGTTAAAAGGGTTTTGCAACCACTATAACACATATAAATACATTTAAATATGTATACAGTTGTTTTGCAAAAAAGCCTAAAAAAGAGGGGTACAAATGTAAAATATTTTCATCGTAATAGATGTAGCAGCATTTGTTCTCGGTACTGGATATCATGTAGCACAATTTGAGACTATAACCGTTATTACCCTATTAAGAGTAAAGATAATGAAGCCCAAGTGGGCTAAAATCCAAACATTCCAAGTCTTGATTCAAAGTGTCAGTGCATATATAGTGTCACATATAAATCCCTTATTGCCTAATGTGCAAAATTAGCAAAATTAATATACATACAATGATTAAAATATTTGAAGAGGCAGCAGCTTGCGTGAACAGGTACATTCAAATAGACCAATGAGGAACTAACATATCAAAGATGGGTAGAAAAGTCCTAACTGGAATTTAACCCATTCGGTGTTTTGGCATCCATTTCTAATATATATTTTGTTTCCAGTTTTCTCAACAGGGCATCTCGGTTTCCACCTCTCCTTAATGGTAGAACCGAGTCTACCACAAAGTATCAAAACTCACATGATTTTTTTGCATGAAAGTCATCAAAGTGGCGAGCAACAGGATACGATGCATCCCCATTGTTAATTGCTCTTATGTGCTGGAGTATCCTCTTGTGAACCTGGAGCCTCGTGCTGCCCACGTAGCGCAGGCCACAGGGACACTCCAGCACATAAATCACAAATTCTGTTCTGCAGGTAAGTTTTTTGTCAATTTTGGTAGCCCTGCTGTTAAATGGTGTTGTATATTCTGTCTTGCTCACTCCATGTTTGCATGCTTTGTAACTTGCACATTTGATAAAGCCTTTGCTGGTCGTAAGCCACGTTGTAGTCTGAATCACTTCAGGACTACTCGTGACTAAAGAATTGCTCATTGAGCGGGCTTTCCTGAATGTTAAGTTGGGGGACCGAGTAAGGGTACCAACCAACAAAGGATCGTTTCTTACCAACGCCCAGTTCTTATTAATAATTCTTCTTATAGTTCTTATAGTTTGATGTTGATTACTGTAAGTCAGAATTAATCTTGAGGGCTGTGATGTCTCTAATGTGTTTTTATTCTCTTTAGGTGATTTAATGGCCAATGCCTGTGATCTGCCCCGCTCATTAGCTTTGATCATGGCTTTATCCACCACACTGGTGGTCTAACCTCGTGTGAGAAATCTAGCTCGGCATTCAGTCTGAGCTCTGATACACTCGGTATCAGTGGTGCAAATTCTATTGATCTGCAACATCTCCCCAAAGGGAATGCTGTGGATCAGATGCACTGGATGATGACTCGCTGCATGTAGCAGCGAGTTACCAGCGGTCGCCTTCCTGTGCAGTTTTGTGTGCAATTGTGTGTTGTTTATCAGGATTTCGACCTGTAGAAAACAGATTGCTTTTCGACTGATCTGACCTGTAAACTTCAAGTTTAAATTGTTCTCATTGATATTCTCAATAAATTGTAGGGCCCCAATCTCCGAGCCCTTCCAAATTATGAGCAGGTCATCTATGTATCTGTACCAACGTATTATGTGGTTGGTCATGATTTCCTCAAAAGCTGGCTTGAGGACCCGTTCCTCACAAAGCCCCATATGCAAACAGGCATAGCTTGGGGAGAAACAGGCCCCTATAGCCACACCCCTGACCTGCTGGTAGACTTGTTTTTGAAACAGGAAAGAGTTGTTTATTCAGAAAGTACTCAACTGCCTTGAGTCCATCTCTATGATGGATGCTCGTGTACAAAGACGAGACATCCAAAGATATGAGCAAATAATCATCATGCCAAGCAACATCATTTAATTTACATAGTAAATCCCCTGTGTCAAGTATAAAAGAGGGCAATGTCCTCACAAACTCTTGAAGGAAGAAATCAACATATTTGCTGGCGTTCTCCATGATGCTGTTACGAGCCGATATTATTGGCCGACCAGGTGGTACTTGAGCGTCCTTGTGTATTTTGGGTATGAAATACACTACCGGCATGACTGGGTGGTCATTCTTAAGAAAGCGAAATTCATCAGTTGACAAGAGAACCATACTTTTCCATGCCAGTAAATTTGAATAAAATGTATTCCAAGATGTTTAACAGTTACCATGTCACTCCTTCAGTAACAGTCCTTGTCGCTTAATTGACTCATGGCCTCAGTCATATACATTTCACGGGGCCAGAGTACGACGTTGCTGCCCTTGTCTGATTGTCTGACAATGACATCGTTGTTAAGCTGCAGTTTATAATACAAATTGTCATGGGCAGTATAGCATTTCTTGATCTCCCCCTGTTTTTTGTACAAAGTTTTCAGTTCTTGTGACACTTTATCGTGGAACACATCAATGTTGTCCCTCAGCATAATGGGGCAAAACGTAGACTTCGGGTTTGAATTGTGTTAATACACCAGTATCTTGCCTTCTTAACTCTTGGCTACATGTTGCCACAGTATTGTCGCCCTCCTGTTGTAATTCTTGAAGATCACGCATTAGCCCAATGTCACCCACTGTTAGTACTGGAGGGCTCTTAGTTGCATCAGTTGGAACCACGGATTGCTTTCTTTTTATGGGTCCTTGCATTAGATGAAATTTGAGCAACTTCAACTTTCGTACAAATTTATACATATCAATTCGGCTTTCTGCATAATCAAAATCACTTTTAGGGCTGAATGATAAACCGAGGGACAGTATAGAGGTTTCGCTATCAGTCAGGAAAATGTCAGTAAGATTGATGACAGCTTGTGCATTACTATTTTGCGTTGCTGTACCTATTTCCAAATCCATTGCTTCTTTGCTTTTCTGTTGTTCTGCTTTCTGCTTGCGCTGTTTGCAGCACTGTCGTCTTTCCCATCTTTTTCTATTGCGTTTGAGTTGCTTTTGGCACCATGGACACGCGGACGAAATTTTTGTCTTCTGTCCTGTCGCAGGCAATCGACTTCCTGCGCCAGGGAGAACTTGTGAAACCCCGACCTTTGGGCCCTTGTCAGTTCATTGTCTGATTCACTGTCAATGGCAGAACTTAGATCTGAAACTGATGTTGCTCGTGAAAATTCATTTGATGCTCCACTCGGGACTGATGTGGGAGGGGTCACCTTTTTGTATGCTTTAACAGTGTCATATTTTCTAGAAAAGGTGAACACTTGGCCATGCTCATAATCAAGTTTGTCCCGCTGAAACTTGAATGCCTTTCTTTTCTTTATTATCTCCTCCTCACGAAATAGGCGTGCGGTCATATCTTCTCTATATTTAGTAATTTGTGCTGTAACTTCCAATTTATTGATTTCCCCATTGAGAGTGTCGATTTCTTTTTGGAGCGCTTCACGGTTACTCTCCGCATACTTCACCAAAAGTATTACCAGCCTACGCGAAGAGTCCAAATTACACTCCACCCATTCTGAAAGCATCATTGGGTCAGGGTTTTCATAGCTTAGGGCAAGCATAATGCGAAGCCCCCTTGTATACGTCCTAATTTCAAGTACCGGCTGAGAGACTTGTGCTCCCACCATTTCGCTTGTTCAGATTTCATAAGCTTTTCAAGCCTTTTGAATTGCTCCCGTGCATTGGAATTCGTATCTGGTGCAGTGTATGTCACTGAATTGGATGCTAGATCCCCGCTTGGGGAGTTGTCAAACATATCACAAGCTGCTGCCTCCCTGCTTCGTAACGTGTCGGCGGACATGGTGCCTTTGAATCAGGGCAAATCTTAATGTTAATCACAGACGCCTGGTTGGATGCTAGTGCCTGGATTAAAGCACACTCCTTCACCGGAATACATATATATATATATATATATATATATATATATATATATATATATATATATATATATAGATAGCACCAGTAGTAACAAATACAACGGTACGCACTCAGGCTCTTTAATGTCTTTGAAAATGTATTCTTCCATGTCACTCGAAAGAAAAATACTGATAAACGCGTTTCAGCCGCCTGGCCATCGTCTGTGTCAGTTACGGCTCGTGGCATCGAGACTTTTAACAACAACTCAATTCCATTGGTTAATTAATTCATGAAAATAGTGAAAGGACCAGAAATTTACCATATATTTACAACTGAAAACTATGTCGGACATCTTAGGCTGTCTAGAATTCGGTTCATTTGCTATTTACAAGTGGAAGTATTTACAATATATACATTCTTTAAACACAATGCGGGCATGTATATTTACACATATTTCATCTTGTCCCTCAATTTCATTGCATTATAACTCAAATCATACTTAATTGTTGATTTACATTATCTCGAAAGCGAAGAATCATCGCATGATTATACACATTGTTGATCATAATACTGCCTTATTGGGCCTAGTGTCATATTTCAAGATAATGTATCAACTCATCAAGGAATCGTGGAGAAGATACCCGCAGCGAACATGCCCACTGCAGCAAACCGGCGGAAAGTCAGGCAGGGAGGCAAAAAGCGGAAATCCAAGCTCTCAACCTCGAGTAACACGGAGCAAGAGAGGCAGCAACAAGATCTAAATCAGCTCTCTGCTGAAAATCTTTTGAGAAGACAACTCACAGATATTGAAGTTCGAACCTTGCAAAGAGGACTCACTTTTTGTCCAACGACAGGTTGGGATTACACCCAAACGCGCATCGACATTTATCATTTCATCAGAAAATTGAAGCTAAAAAAACTTTTTGCTCAACATCCTAGACAGACGGACACTGGTGCTGTGACATCTACAGTCCCCACAGACATACTCACAGGCAGTGACTATGAAGCATTACGAACCCTACATGAGTTACAAGAATCTCCATTGGATGAAAACCTTAGTGCGACTTAGGAATTGAACAAACCAGCGGTAAAAGCCATTTCAAACCAAAACCCAAATTCATTCCAAGGACCCCCTTTGATACCATCGATTGTTTCAATGAAGCACTGATAAAGGATTTGGATGCATTACGAATTGCGCCCATCCAAGCAGCTACCAGGAGGTAATATAATCTTTCACATGCACAATGGACAGCAGTGAAAACTCTCAAAGAGGACAATTCAATTGTTATTAAACAATCAGATAAAGGGGGGAAATGTTGTTGTACTATCAAAAGACTACTATAGAGAGGAAAAGCTACGCCTTCTGGGTGATACATCAAGCTATAGGAAAATATCTAGAAGAGAATATAACACAAGTGTTTTAGCCTTTATAGATCTGTTAAACAACTGGAAGGAGAAAGGGATCCTAGAAAATGATGAATACCAGTTTATGAAGGTTTACCACCCAGTTCTCCCCACGTTCTATCATTTGACAACATTTAAAAACCATCTTTACTAAAAGATGTGTTATTATATCCTGAGTTCAGGGATACCAAACTCAATTTTTCTAGCTTATCCCTATAGGAATATATGCTTGTAAAATGTTACAAAGCATTCCCCATTCTGTCCTATGGGGCAGGATAGCCTTTCAATAGTGAAAAACTAAATTGGCAGTATTTCACTATCAGGCCATGTTACACACACCAGTACATGCCCTACCATTCACATACACTGTACTCTGCGAAGGGGGTTACCTTGGGCCTACCATAGGGGTGTCCAATGTGTAAGAGAAGGGAAGTTTAGGGCCTGGCAAGTGGGTGTACTTGCCAAGTCGACAAGGCAATGCGGGGGCAAGCTTGAGACCTCTTTTCAGGGCTACTCATGTGGGTGGCACAACCAGTGCTGCAGGCCCACTAGTAGCATTTGATTTGCCATCACTCAGTGCACTTTACTAGGGACTTACTGGTAAATCAAATACATCAATCATGGATAACCAATCACAATAACAATTTACACACAGACCATATGCACTTCAGCACTGATCAGCAGTGGTAAAGTGCCCAGAGTCCTATAGCCAACAAACACAGGTCAGGAAAAAAAGGAGGAAGAAGCAAAAGGTTTGTGGTAACCCTGCAAAAAGTGCCTTTTTCAACACCATCCATTCAGGGGCCCCCACTGACCTCTGCCCACAACACATCAACAACTTGGGAAAAACACTGATCAGCACCAACCTCACCCCCATCATCAACAGCTCCATCCTTCCCAAATAACTGTAAATGCACAGAGATCACAGCTCTCCTGAAGAAATCCCAGGAAAACTCATTAGACCTCAGCAATTACAGATCCATCTTGCTCATACCATTCCCATCCAAAAGTCATGGAGAAAAAGATCAACAGGCAACTCTCCTCACAGCTAGTACAGCGACACCTCCGGAACTTCGATCAATTAGGGTGCCACAGCAACTACAGCACGGAAACCCCCCTCTTGGCAGCAACAGACAAAATTTGGTGTCACCACCCAGGCCTCATGCACAACTTGTAGAGGAAGACATGCAGATCCCCTTGCTCTTTTGAGCTTCAGTTAATTTAATTGCCGACCATATTGTCCAATTCCCGTCTCGCCCTCATGGCTATCTATTAAATGCCCCACTAGGCCTGACCCTCGACTCCTCTGCATGACTAGTGCTTTTGGAAAAGAATCCTCCAAATCCCAATCCTTTTATCCTGTGGTTTGGCTTTCGTTTGGTCCACAATGCCCCAATTGTTCCTTGTTTCATTGAGATTCAAGATCTTGTGCGATCTCCAGCTTTCATGGGATTTGGCCGCCATTTTGTGGGTGCGGTGTATGAATACCATAACCATTTCACCAAGCCTCTGCTTAGCTTTGCTATTCCTGAAGAGAGGATCATGACCCAGAGTTCCAGGGCCAACTCATAAGCTTTCTCCTCACACAGAGCTCCTATTATTGGCTCCCACTTCTGGTGGCTGTAAAGACGATCAAAAGAAAGAGACAAAATGAACTAGAGCAAACAATGCAAGAAGTTCAGTGCACTGACCTCAACCTATTTTATAAAGACTCAGTTTGTTTATTTCCATAGAGGACTCTTCAGTAGTCGAAGAGAGACTCACTACCTACCTTCATAGACAGATATTCTCTATGTAGCAATAGAGCTCTATCACCACGGAACACATAGAAGTAACATGGGTGAATGGCTGAGATACACAAATTAAATGCAATTATGGGAATTGTGAATATTGCAAATTTGTAAAGCAAACTATGTAATAATTATGACTTGTTTATCTTTGAAGCTGGCAAGCAAGGTAGTGAGAATCCGGAACAGAAGATGAAGATCACAGAAATTATTGAAGTCCAGAAGTAAGTGCAGCGTCCAAGTCTAAGAATCCAGAAGTCAAGAGAATTCTAAAAAGGGGCTCAATACACACCTGAGCTAGAGGCACAGATCATCTTGTCTCTTTTCTCTCTCATCTCTGACCCACTTTCTCCAAGTGCATACATTCTCAGAATGCTCCGCAAGATTCTCAAATGGCTCCCCACGTACATGGGATGCATTGTCACTTAGGCCTCTAGCAGATTAGACTATGACAATGCGCCCTATCTTGGCATCCGCAACCAGCTAACTCAGAGACTCCAGACCATCCCAAACACCATCTCCAGACCCATCCTAGATGTCCCCAGAAGCGCTCACATCACTCCCTACCTCACAGAACTACAATGGCTACACATCCTGAAACAATGACGATTCAAGCTGCTCATCCACGCCTACAAAGTCCTCCACAATACCAGACATGCGTACCGCAACATCCTACTTCAACTTTACCATGCAACCAGACATTTTCCCCATTTTCCCCATTTTCGGGGTATCACCCCTCATCAGCCAGGCAAGCTTGAATTCAGTGGCACTGTGAGCCCGGGACTCATGTCTGGGCATACCTGGCACACTTAGGGCGAGAAAGGAAAAGACACACAAATGATGGATGGAATGCGGAACAAATCAAACTTTCATCCCCAGGGAGAACCTGGCCTGGCAGTTCCGGCTGGACTGTTTCCATGAGGAGCAGGGTCAAGACTAGTTTGCATATGGCTAGATCGAAACTGGGGTGGCTTAGTGAGCAGAAGAAGGATGATGGATTCAACACAGATCTGTGACGGGGGTGAGCGTCTGTAAAGTTTCAGCACCCGTCCATCATCTTTTTGTGTTTGCTATGTTTGCCCTAAGTGGCCACAGTATGCTCAGGCGTAGGTCCCTTGCTCATCTTGGCACTGGATTAAAGCTAGTCTGGCTGATGAGGGGTGATATCCCGAAACCAGTCCCAGGATGCTTGTTTCCGGTCCAGGGAGGACCTGGCCTGGCATATTGGGCTACACTGTTCCCATGCGGAGCTGGATCAAGACTGATTTGCATATGGCTGGGTTTAAACTGGGGTGGCTTAGTGAGCAGAAGAACGATGATAGACTCATCCCTAATCTGTGACTGGGGGTGAGCATGAGAAAAAGTTTAGCACTCTGTCCGTCACCTTTTTGTGTTTGCTACATCAGGTGAAACTCAGTTTCACCACAATCATTTCCCAGATCCCACATAATTTCACTATCCTTTTTCAATGCTTTTAGAACATGTGTAACATGTCAGAATAAAAGACAGTCTTCCTGTTAACATAGTTTCTTGATATTTTCATCTGCAGCGATTTCAACCTTGGTTAGCTCAACTGCAGCTGGTGATGGAACAAACAATTGCCTAGGATTGGACTGCTCGTGATGTGCACCAGTCATGATTGACATCCACATCTGCTGTGAATGTTGAAATATTGCTTACATGAAAGTCATTTAACTCAAGACAAATTCAGTTTTCCTTCGTGAAAGACATTCAGGCAATGGCAATAAACTGCACTATGGATAGGTGAAGTAAGAAAACAAAGAGCAAGTACTTAACTGACTACTCATGTTTTTGCAGAGAGTTTCCTGGTAGTCTACAAGCCATATAATACTGCTCTTACAAAGAATATGAAATATTATTTTATAGCCAAATGGTTCTTAAGCCTTACAATTAGTTGTGTTCTGCCCTGTAATAGCCAAAATTTCCATGAAGTCAATTAGCATTTACTGAAATGTACTAAAGTATTACTTTTCACCAGTGCTTGATTAGTTAAGGAATGAGTGCTGGTGCCAAAGCTCTGTTCAGAAGCCTGTGGCCTGTCCTGTTAAATGTGCGGGCGCCCAATACCAGGGCTGTGTAATCCTGAATCCACTGCAGGCCTCTTTAAACCACTGCCAGACACTCTCTGCCCCTTCATCTCACTCTTGCATGTTCCTGCTTTCTCTGTTTGTGGCGGCTTTTCCGTCTCTCTCTTCCTCCTTCTTTCCGCTTGGTTTGTTTTTCCCTTTCTTACTCTTGGTAAATGGCTCGTGCAGAAAAAAATGGCCACGCTCTTAAAATAAGTGCCGGTGCCCACCACCGGCAACCACGGGCTCAAATTAAGCACTGCTATCTGCACTTTTGAACTTACCTGTGGATCACGTTACAGAACGTTTGAACTTGTGTAGAAAAAGATCAGATTCGGATTTGTTAAAAATATGGACGCAATTAAGTACCAAAACAGAGCAGTGCAAAGTCCTACATGATGATACACCGAGTTTTGTTTGGTTCCCACGATGAACCAAAACTATTGTTAGTGGGAATAGTGCCATATAAATAAACATTACCCAGGCCAGTGGAAGGGGAGTAGGTATGTTATCACCTTTTTGGGAAAAATGGATTGCACTTTGCATAATTCACCGCGCATTTAAGAGTTTGCTAAAAACACTTCTCCTGGAAGCAAGCCCATCAAACTGGGGACCACAGTTAAGCATTCCTTCCATCATTTTCAATCCTTCTCAAAAGGGTTTCTGGATACAGGGCAGTTAAAAGGACACACAGAAGCCCCTTCACCTTAATCTAAACATCGCTGAATCCGAATGCTCACAATATTTTTCAAATGGTTCACTTCTTGGACGCCTCAGCTCTGGCAGTGACCATGTTTACAAATGGCTTTTCTTTGTTGTTGTTTTTCCACCTTCTTCCGCCTGCTTAAAATCAACGAGAAGATGAGCTGCTGGAAAGGCGTCTGGTAAACATGTGGGGGTCTCGCTCTACCCTCCTCTCCCTCTTGCATCATTCTGATCTCATTGGAAGGACGTAGAAGGCAAGATGAAACCGAGGTATGGATGCGACCTTCACCCGAAGTTCAAGATCTCACAAAATTGTAATGGCAACATATAAATGCTCCTGTATTTATTGTCTACACACATTTATGTCTTGAATATTGCTGCTTGAATGGCAGTGTCTGGACATAACAGTAATACTAATAATTTGTGAGCTCTTGTATGAGACAAGCCTAGCTATAGCAAAGACAACAAACAATTGAGAAAAAACTATAAAAAATGTGAAAAGAAAGGGACTGCTATGAAGCACATCCCACAAGGACCTCGGGAGACAGCAAACTCCAGCCAGTCACCTGCCTTTGATGGTGCCGGATTCAGACTTCAGTGTTTGTACCAACACCTTCATATCGCTCTCTCTGGAAGCCACTCAATGCTCTATGTACTTCCTTCTATCTCTCATGGTGATAAACACCACATCAGTGGTTTATTTACCTCTAAGTTAGTTTCCAACAATATCTCTAAATGTCCTTTTCCTTTTCTGTCCACTTGGGTAAAATGCTTATTTCTGAAGGCGGCTCCTACTTCAACTTTCCACGAAGAAACAGGAAGTGAAACGTTTGGTTCCTACCAAGTCATCATGGCCACCTCCACAGTCTGTAGTGTTGTTGCATCTCAACCTTTCATGGTGGAGCAACTTCCTATAAGTCACTTCCCCCTTCCTCTTTCCCTATTTCTGGTTTAATTCAGGAGCTGGAACTTTCAGATTTCCAAGCATTGTAAATGATACGGTAACTTTTTGTCGAAGGGGGCTTCGCCCCAGAATTACTGATGTCAGTACTTGATTTTTCATCAGATAATGTCATGAATTAACCACCCCAACGGCAAGTGAGAGCACTCTGGCATCAAGCAAATGTTTCTAAAATACATATATTTTGTCAATAGACAACAGCGTGTTTTTTCTTCAACTAATTCCGATATTTTAAGTAGCCACAATAATTTTCGCTAGACATCTATACATGGCCACTACAGGATGTTTGTGCCTGGTTTTTTGCATCTCCGGGATACTGCGGTACTAAAGAATGGGCCAAAAGACAATAATGCAGCTCTTTCTGGAATACGTTTTGCACTGGCCACGTTTTGTGCCTACAGGGTCTCAAGCAGACTTTCCCTAATTTGCATGGGGTGTGGCCTGAGAAAATGAAGAAACACCTTGTACCCATCTACCGGCGCCAGCCATGTTACAGACATATGTATTTATTTAATTTATTTATTTGAAAGGTTTTATATAGCGCTGGCTAGACCCAGGGGTATCAGAGCGCTTTACAGGAGTGTGAGGAAGTACGGTAATCGGAACATTTGGACAAAAACATTGCAATAAGAACCAATATAACAAGGAAAGCAGATAAATCCGAATGCTATTTACAAAAGTATTAAATTAAGCTCACATGGGTAGATAGTAATTAGGCTAGGGTGGCTGGGTGGAAGTGAAAAAGAGAGGATAAAAGAGGTAGATAGTAATTAGGCTAGGGTGGGTGGGTGGAAGTGAAAAAGAGAGGACAAAGGAGGGGAATAAGGAGAGTGGGAGTTAGGGAAATAGGAGATCAGTGGAAGACTGTGCGTGAGGCTAGATGTCATAATTAAAGATAGAGGCAGGAGGGTTAGGGGGAGGGGAAGGAGTAGCGTGAGGGAGGGGAGTTAGGAGGGAGAATGGGGAGGAGAGAGAATTGGAGGGCAATAGAGGGGAGCCTGACGGGGCGCAGAGTGGGAGACAGTGTCAGAGGTAGGTATTATTGACCCCAATGTTTGTTGAGGAGGTACAATTTGAGGTCTTTTTTGAAGTTGAAGTAGGAAGGGTTACAGCGTAGGTCTTTAGGCAGGGAGTTCCAGATGGAAGGAGCGTTTCCAGAGAATGAGCAGGTTTGTGTGCATTTCTTCTTTAACACAGGGGGGATAAGAATGAGGGCGTTGGTGCTCCTCGTCGGTCGGGTGCAGCCAGCTTTGTGGAGTTTGTCTGATAGGTAACGTGGGGTGTTTTGGTGAAGGGCTTTGTGCATGATACATGCAATCATATAGATGGATCTGCCTTCAATGGGTAGCCATTTGAGGGTTTTAAGGGCGGGGGAGATGTGGTCGAAGGGTTTGTAGTCAGAGATAAGTCTAGCAGTTAGGTTCAGCACAGATTTGAGTGGTGCAAGATGGACTTTAGGTGTTCCAGCAAGGATAGCGCTACCGTAGTCGATTCTCGACAGGATCAGCAGTTGGACAACAGTTTCGAAGTCATCAGCCAGGATGAACGGTTTAATTTTCTTGACATGACGGAGAGTGACGAGTGCTCCTTTGGCTGAGGTTTTTATGTGGGCTGTAAGGGCAAGGCTATTATCAATGGTGATGCCTAGAGATTTAACTGAATTGGAAGTGGTGAGAGAGCAGTTGAGAGCATTAAGGTCGGATATCCGGTCTTGTATGGGGAGTAGGTTGTTTTTAGGGGAGAAGAGAATGATTTCGTTATTTTTAGGGTTGAGTTTGAGATGATTATGGTTGAACCAGTATGCGGTTCGAGAGGGATTCTTGCTAACAGGTTTACAAGAGTGTGGGTGTCCACGTACAAGTGTACGAGATTTCCACACCCCCTCCGTGACCATGGGGCACATTGTTGCTTCTTAACGTTAACGCTACTTGACGTTTATTTACGTATGTATTTTCTAAATGCATGCTTATTAGTCGCAGCGTCTCACATTTGCACCTTAATCAGGTCGACTAGGAGTGGTTTTTACACAGGGCTGGTCCCTGTGTAGTCCTGAGGAAGAGCTGGGGGAAGCTCGAAACTAGTTGACTATATGCTAGGTACACCTATCTCATTATAGCTAGGGCCTTCAGCATATTACCCCGTTTTTAATCTTATTAGCTAGGAGCAAGAATAAAATTATTTGGCCCACTAGTTAATTATTTTAAATACTCACAAACACCCCACTCCACTCCACTTTTCCTGCACTACACATAATTGGTACTATAGTGCTCCTACGTAATCCGCAAGTCGCAGCACGCCTCAGTCCGTAGAGGACTGGGAGGACCCCAATGATGAAGCATGTCACCGTGGGGAAACCCTGGTGAGTGAGGGGACTCAAGAAAGAAAGAATCCTTTTCTTTCTTTTCTGGTGAATCTCAGAACTAAATTGATTTCTGACACCTCATTTTTTAAGCTAGGTTCTTTTACCTGGAAACTCAGGTTGTTTATGATTCATGTACTTTTGGAGGGTGAACCTAGTCTTTAACCTCTAATTCCCCCCATATTTTGATAACTATGGTTGAACCATGACTGGATCTTGGTCAGGGTGTCATTGAGGTGTAGGAGATCAGAGTGGGATTTAATCTTATAGTAAAGTTGAGTGTCGTTGGCATAGAGGTGGTAATTGATTCCTGCTCATTTGAGAATGAGGGTGAGGGGTTCCATGAAGAGTTTGAAGAAAGCAGGAGAGAGAATGGATCCCTGGGGGACACCGAGAGATATTGGAGTGGGGTTGGAATGGCAGTTCTCGATTTTGATTTTTTGGGTTCTGTGTTGGAGAAAGGAGGTGAACCAGTTGAGGACATGGCCATTGAGGCCAAAGTGGACTTTAAGAGTGTTAAGTAAGGCAGTGTGGTTAACTGTATCAAAAACAGCGGAAAGGTCGAGGAGAATGAGTAGGCAAGACTCGCCATTGTCGAGCGAGTGATGTATGTCGTCCACTATATTGAGCATGGCAGATTCTGTGCTGCATCCTTTTCTGAAGCCAGATTGCAGTGAGTCAAAGAGGTGGAAAGTACTGATGTGATTATCCAGTTGGAGCAGTGTGCATTTTTCAAGGGTTTTGGAGAGAAGAAGGAGGTTAGAGATAGGTCGGAGGTTATTTGGGTCGTTGGATTCTGCGTTGGGTTTTTTGGGATTGGTGTGATTTGACCCAGTTGGAGGGAAGCGGGAACACACCCCGTGGTCAGCGATGAGTTTACAATGGTGGTCCAGAGTGGGGCAATGATCTGTTTTAGGTCTTGGACAAGGTTAGATGACATAGGGTCTTTGGTGTGAGAGGATGGTTTAAGCTTAGAGATGATGTTATAGATTTCGTGTTCAGTGACAGGGTGAAAATTATGCCAGGAGGCATTGTTTTTTTGTTGCTGGGGGAGAAAAGGGTTGGATTCAGGTGGGAAGGTAATTGACAAGAGATGGGAAGGGACCTGGGGAGGATTTGATGGGGATGGAGATTCAGGAGAAATGTCGTTAAGAAAGTAGTGGGTTGGGAGAGAGGGGATTTAGGAGGAAGGATTAATCTATTTTGGTGATTTTATTAGAGAAGAAATTTGCAATTTCATCGCATTTCTAGTTTATGGCCATCAGC
The DNA here is from genome assembly GCF_964204655.1 of Triturus cristatus. Classification (NCBI taxonomy): domain Eukaryota; kingdom Metazoa; phylum Chordata; class Amphibia; order Caudata; family Salamandridae; genus Triturus; species Triturus cristatus. The sequence goes on from NC_140581.1 coordinate 321,329,920, forward strand.
TTTTGGGGGGCAGAGGATGTTAGGTTTTTGACGATGCTGAAAAGCTCTCTAGGTCTATTTTTGGCCCTATCAAGCTGTCTGCGGAAGGCCTTTTCAATGAGCATGTGTTTTTGTAGTTGGATCTAGCAGATTGGAGGAGGGCTAGATGGGAGGGGGACGGGTGTTGCCTCCAGGTTCTTTCAGACTGTTTAAGAGAGCGTCTTTTGTTGTTGAGATCAGAGTTGAACCTGGATTTGGAAGGTATGTTTCTTTGGGTTTTTAGTTTGGGAGGGGCAACTAGGTCTAAGACCTCGGTAACTGATTTATTATAGTGCTCGGTGAGGGCGTTGACATTTTGGGAGAGGGGAGAGAGCAGGAATTGGGCTTTGAGTTTTGTTCCTAGTTCGCCGGGGGGGATAAGATGAAGGTTTCTGGTCAATTTCTTGTGTTTGATGCTTTTGGTGTGGAGGGGGGGGGTCGTAGTGGTGATCGAGAAGAGGATGAGGTGGTGGTCGGACCAGTCGATGGGGATGATGTTGGAAAGGGAGGCCAAATAATTATTAGTGATGATGGCATCAAGAGTAGCCCCTTTGGTGTGAGTTGGAGAGTGACATATTTGTTTAAGGTCACTAATCTCCAGAAGATTCATGAAGAGATTAACTGCAGGGTCTTTGATATCATTCCAGTGGAGGTTGAAGTCTCCAAGGAAGAGATTTTTAGAGTTGGAAAGTGAGGATTGGGTGAGGAGGTCGGAAAGTTCCTCTGCGAAGGGAAGGGAGTCGCCAGGTGGATGGTAGATATTATGTAGGCGAATAGGCGGGGTGCCCTGAATTTGAAGTTCTACTCCGAGGTATTCAAAGGTGGTGGGGTCATAGTTCTTAACAAGCGAGAGTTGAAGTTTGTTTTTGAAGATGATGGCTAGACCACCTCCAATTCTATCTAGTCTATCTTTTCTGAGTATGGAGTAACCGGGGGGGGGAGATCAAGGATAGATGTAGAGTGGACATTGAGCCAAGTTTCCGTAAGGAAGGCAATGCCAATGTCTTTGCTGAGCATGGTTTCAGCTATTTCAGCCGCATGGGGGGAGGGCATGGTTGGATAGCGGTAAGTTGTGTTGGGGGTCTAGGGGAGACGGGGAGGAAGGGATTCTGCTTGTCCCAGGATCACGGGAATGGTAGAGTGGGGGGTGGGAGGGTCATTTGGATATTTAGGGAGGTAGGAGTTACAAAGGTCGAGGAGGTTTGAAGGGGAGAGATGGCTCGAGGCACGGAGGGGTCTGTGGGAACAGTTGCAGTGGGGAAAGGTTCTCCACTGTTGAAGGTTGGAGGTGTTTTGTGTGTCAGATCTTGGGGAGATCGCCCAGTTTAGGAGGATTTCAGAGGAGAGGGAGTTAAAGTCTTTCCTGAGTTGAGAGAGTTCAGTCGACATGGTAAGATCTTTCCTGAGCTGGGAGAGTTCATTCGACAAGGTACGGAGATAGCTTTCGATGTTAAATAGGGTCTGTGTTAACGGAGTGATAGGGACTGAGGGAGAGAGGGTTGTAGGGAGAAGAGTAGGATTCAAGTTTTCCGGGGAGGTAACTAGTCACAATATCAAAAAAAATATATTGAATGGACAGATATCGAGTTTTTAATATAGAATGGACAGAATATCGAATTGCAAAAATATAGTGGTGCAGAATATCGAAATTCAGGTAAGAAAGATCGATTTTCATAATATCGAAATTAGTAATATCGACAGTCATAATATTGTTGTTAAAATATGATTTTTTTTATAGTGTTTTAAGTGGTAGCATATGTGTTAAAAGTATGCATTATTTTTATAATGCATGTTTGAATTTTTTTAAAGTAATGAATTTTATGTTATTTATTTTTTGCGTAATTTAATTTTGTAGCGGGTTGTCGGTTTATAGGGGAATAGGGTGGGAAGTAATTTAATTATAGTAAATTAAATATTAATTTTTAGGAATTATTAAATATTTTAAATTTAATTTTGCGTTTTAGTTCTGTAGTGGGTTGTGGGTTTATAGGGGAAAAGGGTGGGAAGTAATTTAATCGCAATTGAGTAATTATTTAATTTTATTTATTAGTATTGATAATTAATTTATTCTTAATTAATTATTAATTGATAATTAATTTTTATTCATTCGTTATTAATTTTTATTCATTGATTAATTGATAATTATATTAATTGTATTACTTTATTATTCAGAGTGGGTTGTGGGTTCATAGGGGAATAGGGTGGGAAGTAATTTAATTGTAATTAAGTAATTATTGAAATTATTTATGTGTATTGATAATTCATTTACGGTTAATTCATTGTCAATTAGTAATATTTAGTATTACTTATTAATTTTTGGTACTGAAAATTAATGTGTTGTTAATTAATTATTAATAGGTAATTAATTTGTAATAATTAGCATTTATTGGTATTTATAATTAATTAATTATTAAATAATTTGTTATTGGTAATTCATTTTTAATAATTTTTTATTGGTATTGATAATTAATTTATATATATTTAATTATTAAATCAGTACTTTCCCTACTGTTGAACTCACTGGAGTGGGAATAGTAATTTTTACCTCTTCGCTATCCAACACTTTCCCTAATGTTGCACTCTTTGGAGTGGGAATAGTAATTTTTACCCCTTCGCTATCCAACACTTTCCCTACTGTTGCACTCACTGGAGTGGTAATAGTAATTGTTACCCCTACGCTATCCAACACTTTCCCTACTGTCGCACTCTCTGGAGTGGGAATAGTAATTTTTACCCCTACGCTATCCAACACTTTCCCTACTGTTGCACTCACTGGAGTTGGAATAGTAATTTTTACCTACCCGAGTGAGAATAGTAATTTTTACCCTTCCGCTATCCAACGCTTTCCTTACTGTTGCACTCACTGGGGTGGGAATAGTAATTTTTACCCTTCCGCTATCCAACGCTTTCCCTACTGTTGCACTCACTGGAGTGGGAATAGTAATTTTTACCCTCCCACTATCCAACGCTTTCCCGACTGTTACACTCACTGGAGTGGGAATAGTAAATTTTACCCTCCCGCTAGCCAACACTAAAAATATTGAATATATTTAATAATATTAAGTTAACATATATATGTATTAAAAAATAAAAATGCATGTTTATTATTTTTTATCTACATTAATTATTTATTAATGTTAAGGTTATTTAAGTATTTTTAAGTATGTTTTAATTAATTATATTCATCATTTCATTATTTTACATTACTTTTAAGACATTTAAAAAATGCGATATTTGAACAAACTATATTATTTACAACGATATTTTGGATTCGATATTTTTGTACTTACCTGTTTGTAGTTAGGAAGTCAATATTCTGTCATTCTATATTTTTTCATCGATATTTTGGCAGGTCGATATTTTGCTCCTCGATATTCTGTCAGTGATCCTTCCGGGGAGAGCGGTCTGTGGAGTGTGTGAACTGGGAGGCCGGGTGGGGGTTGGAGAGGCGTTCTCAGGTTGAAAGATGAAGGGAGGTCTGTGTAGTCAGAAAGGGAGTGCGTAGAGTCTTAGTCGGTGTTCTGAGATGGTAAGGGGTCTTGAGGGAAGAGAGGGGAAATAATATCTTGGCTAATAACATCCTGGCTAAGGAGAGGAAGGCAGTTAGGAGAGGGTGAATTTGGTACAGGCAGTCGAATAATAGGAATATCGGGAGGAGGGTGCTGGAAGGAGAAAGTGAGGGAGGGGGGTCCCTAGTAGTGGATGGAGAGAAGTCATTCGAGAGAGAAAGGGTTTGGGAGACTGGGAATACTGTTGAGGTGTCCGGATGAGTTAGGGTTGCTAGCGAGGGGGGGTACTTGGAGGATTGGGTTTCTGTGTGATCATATGCAGTATGAGTGCCTCTAGGGTGCGGGGTTGGCGACAAGGAAGGGGAGGGTGAGAGGGCGTCAATCTATTGGGAGGGTGAAGTATTAGGAGGTGGAATGGATAGTAGGTAGGAGAAGGTGCTGGAGTGTTGTTCAAAGATGGTGAGGTGATTTTCTGAAGCTTGGATTAGGATGTTGCCGGATTTGAAAATGGAGATGTCTATTTTGCCAAGGAAAGCAGGGGAAGGGGAGGTGGACAATTTAAAACCATACAGGATTTTACATGAGTTAGTGATGTGGAGGTAGTGGAGGAAAATGCTTTTCCATTTGGAGTGATATTTGGAGTAAAATATGTAGTTGGTTTTTATTATGGAGGAGAGGCTAAGGTAGTTATTGACAAATAGGGTTCCATGGTGACCAATAAGTAGTTTGTGTTTAAAGTTTTTGGAAAGATTAGGTGGGTAGAGGATGGACCATGAATTCGGGCCATGTCTAGTGATGGGTGAGTCCTGTAGTCTGTTGTAATGAGGGGGTGTGTGAGGTGGGCAACGGTTGTTGGATTAAGGAGGATAGGGGAGGGGGAAAGAGAATGGGGGAAGACTTGATGTGGGGCGTAGAGAGGTGTGGGGGTCAGAGTATGAGCAGGGTGAAAGTGAGCGATTACAGTAAGAATCAGAAGGGGGGAGGGCCGTGTTAGGGGAATGGAGTAAGAGGATAGTGTTAGAAGGAGAAGATGCGGTAATTCGGAGTCAGGTGGGCTAATCAGTGAATACACATATTGAAAAACCTGGAAAAGTGTACGAACAGGTAGGAATAAGGGGAAGGAAGAGGGATCAGAGCTAGGGGGAAGAGAAATGGTGTAATCAAAGAGGATCAGAAAGAGTAATAATCAGACTAACGCAGGGAGATAGAATTACAAAGCGGGAGAGCGAACGGAAATTTACAAGCTTCGTCTAGAAAAGAGCAAGTTGGGGCCAGGAGAACATATTAAGAGGGGGCCCATTGAGGATATAGTGAAAAACTAAGGGTGATAAAGGCAACAAATAGTGAGCAATATATAAAACAAGTAGTAACTTACAATCATAGCTAATAGAAGTAAACAACAATGCAAAACAATACAAAAGAGTACAGAGGGTTCAACCCATAATTAAGGAAGTCAGTAGCTCCACTACGGAAAAATAGTTAGGCAGTAGTCAAAATAAATGGCCGCATAGATTGCAAAATTAATAATACCAATTGTTTATATTGGTCATAAATCAGTTTTTCATAGAGAAGTGGGGCCTAATAACCTTCCTCTAATTCCTGAGTCCCTTGAATGTCCTATTTCTGTTTCAGTGGAATAAGTCCCGTTTCTGTGAGCCCATATCTAATGAAACTACCTTCTAAGTTTTCACTGAGCTTTATAGAACTGGGAGCTGCACTGTCCCCAGGAATGTATCCCATGGGCCATCTGTATATTACGAAAGAGAAAGGATAGTCGTCCCTACATAGCATCCAGATGCTGAACAAACCTTTTTTCCGTTGAAAGGTCATGTACATGCCCAAACAAGCCCTTGGGAGGCACACTGATGGTGGACCACAAATGACATCACACACTGTTTCTCTCTCAAGTTTGCCCTTAGAAAAGAGGCTTGGGGATTCCAGGAAGCCAAAGTTATACCCTTAAGGCATGTTGTGTATTTATATTCTTCTGAATGAGGAAATACCAGATTCCTGGAGATAATCGATCACACATTTGGTTTATAAGGGCGGAGACAGGTTACCACCCAAACATTATTGTTTAATAGCGCTACTTGATAACAAAGCAACATATTTTGTTGTACTAATACTGCAAGACTTAATTGGGCAATTGAAAAGAAACTAATCCCCATTAACCAAACCTGGTTCTGTCGAGGCGCTGGGATATCACTCAGTCTCGTGGCACGCTCACTAATTATTAAGAAGACCTTGGAGTCCCATGCATCGCTGCTCCTTAGTTTTGTGGATTTTGTATCTGAATTTAACCACGTTCCTAGGGAAAAACGGTGGGAAAAGTTGGCAAACTGAGGACTTGGATGAGAGTCCAGATTGGAGACGGTTTCCGCTTCTCCCAGAAAGTCTACAAAGTCATCTCTATAGGACGTAAGCTGAGCTGTGTGCTGGCACCTCCGTTGTTAAATCACTAGTTAGCAGAGCTATCAGCAGACTTAGAGGCACCAATGTCCATCTCCCAAATGTAGGCGAACGTTTAACACCAAACCTACTATAACCAGATGATGTGGTTGTCGCAAGTAAGACTAAGGGGCCTGCAGAGGTCACTTAACAGACTGGCTGAGTGCTCAGCCTGCAACAACTTAGAGATAATTTGAGCAAAACAGAAATTATATTTATAGACAAAAAAAAACAAGTTTAGTTCCTCAATGGTCGTCGAATTGGGACAGTCAATGAGTACACATGCCTGGGGGTCGTAATTGCCTCCAGAGGATCCTTCCTCCCACATAAACGATTCATCACAGCCTGTGCATTAATGGCAGACTTCACTACGCCATATAACTCACTTAGGGGTCCTACACTTAGGGGTCCTACCCTAGTTCAGCAGAGCCAAGCCATTACCCACCCTTACCTATGGCAGTGAGGCCTCACGTGGATGTTCCCTGTCCCCACCTAAAGGTGCTCCCCGCCCCTCTGCATTGAAAGGATTCTGCCAGTCCTCCTGTCAGTGCTCCACTTTTCCCAGTGCTGGAAAATAGTTTCCACCTACCATGCGGATAAAACATGTTTTATGCAATATGGTGCTGTGTCCCTGTCTGCACCAGGTGCACCCAATTGTGTTATTCCACAGAATATAGTTCCTATTTTCCATTTCCAGAAAGTACAAACAAATTGCCTCAAATACCAGTTATACATTTTTCACATTTATATGGTGTAACTGTCAGAAATGCAAATGCATGGCAAAAAGATGACTGAGGGTTGGTAAATGTATTCTCATAGGCTTCAGTTTGTACTGTTGTTGAACAATCCATCGTATGCACAAAGATTATGTACAGTAAACATTGTCTGTATTTCTGACACACTTATTCAGTTAACAGAGTGAGCATTTGCAACATGATAATGCTGTTAACCATGTGCTACGTTTAGAACTGGTCCAGCTTTGTGATCCTCTGCCAAAGTCAAGACATCTTGGAATTTCTAAGCCTAAGTAGGTGTATGGTGAGAGCTTCAGAATCACAGCTTTCACCACTAGAACATCAGTTATTTATTTTATTCTATCATCTGTGTTGTTTTATTTCTCAATATCGTCAACTACATTTGCAGCACAGGCCAGCTGGGTTGTTCTCCTGTTATATCACTGAGAGAGTTATTGTTGATGCTGCCGTATGGATTGTGTGATGGTGGAGCTGTGTCATTGTGTGGTACCTCAGGGATTGTGTAGTACTCAAAACAGTAGGGGAATCATGACACTGCAAATGTTTAAATACTGTATAACTGCAAGGTAGCCCATTGTACACTATAATTGCACAACCACGATAAACCTCTCACTATTGATCTTACTCTAGTAGAATTCCAGTGTAACAAATCCAGTGTATACGAATTAGCCCCAACCAAAAGAAAAGAAAACAGAAACCAAGGCAGAGTAAGAGGAAAAAGCCACAAATGAACACATTCTCAACTCTAACCACCTTCTTCAACTTACAGGATAGCCACTAGCTCACCTTCGGATATGGATGACTGAATGCCACAGCATTGTGGCTTACATGGTTGCTAGCCCCATCAAGGGTCATAGAACACAACAAACAGTGTTCATCATCTACAACTGAATATGTAAGAGAGAGGTGTGGTGCAGCGCCCAGAGCGGCTCACTCTAGAGTGTGGGGTTCACGGTTCAATCACTGGCGGCTTCTCAGCTCAGCACCATGTGAGAAATAGCTCACTTAATCTCTCCGACGGCCCCCAATGCCTTGAAACCCTTAGGGGTGATTAGATCGAGCTTTACAAATGCCGGATTTATTTATGTGTGAAACAAGCATTGGCAAAGCCAATAGGCCTTGCCTATGCAAGATCTATTGGCTTTGTCAATGTTTTTTTAATCATGTTGGCTGAAAGAAAACCAGTTCAACCATCCTGCTGTGCAACATGGCTAAAGAAATTGACAAAGCCAATAGAGCTTGCATAAGTTAGTCTTATTCGCTTTGCCAATGCCTGCTGAGATGAGCATCTTTACTGCAGCGTACTCACTGCGAAGAGTGCAACCTTGGTGAAATGAGCTTCTCCACTGCAGCATGCTCACTGTGAAGTGATCCATATCCAGGAAGACTGACGGAGCTCAGCTCATTTCCAGAATGTACAAAGCTAGCGCCCACATGAAGCCAGTATGTGACGCTAAACTTCGACAAGCCTGGGAGGCAAATATAGGCGGGCTCATAACAGACGAACAATGGTCCAAATGCTGTGCGGCTACTAAAAAAATATCCCTTAATAGCAGACACAAGCTTCTTCATTTTAAATTCCTTCAATGCGCCTATTTTACACCTGCCAAGGTGCACAGGATAGACGCCGCTAGGCCCCATACATGTTTAAAATGCACCGCCGAACACGCTGATTTCATACACTTGGCTTGGTCTTGCCCCCGATTACAGACTTACTGGGTGGACGTACACATGACCCTGGGGAAAATGGTCAGCTTGCCTCTCAATCCTATCCCGGAGATTGCTCTGCTGGGGTACACGGTGCAATTTCCAAAAGTGGTCAGACGCTTTGCCTCACTGGGCCTCCTCTTTGGCCAAAAGAGAGGTTGCCATACGCTGGGGTAGAAAGACTGCTCCCAAAGTGCAGGACTGGTTGCGCAGTTTAGCCTATTGCAACGTCAATGCGGAGACCTATGCCAGTTTCATGCCATCAACATCCTGCCCCAGAGATATATGGGGTCCATTTCGGGCATACATAGTAGTAGCTAAGCAGGGCTCCAGCTCTCAGGCAGAAAACGGTATTGTACCGGAGGAAGTGGGATGATCGGACCGGGCTTATACCGGGTGCCAGGGCTGACTAATATTTAGAGTGTTGTCCTTCTACATCTCTATGCTGAATGTCATGCCGGATGTGGGGAGATATGCATCTGGGAAGCGTGGTATGGGCGGGCTGAGGGCGAGTCCTACTGATCTGGATAAGCGGTAACATGAGACTGCATTTATTTACTGTCATAACTGCAACTGTTATTGAAATGTCAAGATCGACATGTAAAGCTTGCAAAGTGATTGTATACGATACTATGAGTGAGGTGCTTTGTTCCAAAATGTATTTCTTTCAAATCTGAAAATAAAGGGGTCGATTCCGAGCCTGGATTTTTTTTGTCCCGTACGACTCGTATCCGTATTTTTTTACGTACGAATCGTACAAGTCCCGTACAAACGGCGAAGTATGATTCGTACGTGAAAAATACATACGAATCGCCTCGGGAAAGTCTACGAGACGTCCCCGGACAGTTTTACATACAAATCGTAAAACTGAAGTCCGAACGCACAAGTACGATCCGTACCGCACGTCCGAAAACACAAGCGCATGGAAAGGCTCCGAACGGAGCGAACTTTGTACGAGCCCTACCCCGAGTACACTTATGCCCAGGGTACGAGTCGTACGGCCCCCCCAGCCTCCCACCCCTCCCGCGTACGTCTGCACCGTACCCCCACCCCCCTGTATGTATGGACCATACTTCCACCCCGCATATGTACGGACCGTACCCCCCACGCCCCATATGTACGGACCGTACCCCCACCCCCATGTATGTAGGGACCATACCCCCCACCCCCCGTATGTACAGACCGTACTCCCCACCCCTGCGTATGTACGGACCATACCCCCCACCCCCATGTATGTACGGACCATACCCCAGGCGTACCCCCCACCCTGTATGTACGCACTGTACCCCAGGCGTACCCCAATCCTCGCATATGTACAGACCATACATACGCGAGGATTGGGGTACACCTGGGGTATGGTGCGTACATACGCGGGTGGGGGGTACGCCTGGGGTACGGTACGTACATACACGGGTGGGGGGTACGCCTGGGGTATGGTCCATACATACGGGGGTGGGGGTACGGTCCGTACATATGCAATGTTGGGGTATGCACCGTACATGATGATACGTACGATGTGGGTGATGGCTTGTACGTCGCGTCGCGGGCCCCCTTTTCCTCGTGCATCGGGGCGTACTTAGCTTTTCCGGCACTTTTTGGCTCCCGTAAAAATATAGCCGTGCGGAGTGCTGTGGGTACGAATCGTACTTGCCGGTCCGTAAAACGTTGCCGGACTCCGTGCGGACGTCGCGTACGCGCTGTCCAAGATCGGAATTGTATGTATTTTTTAGCCGTACGGTGTTTTTTATGATTCGTACGGAAATGGTATTTCTGTACGAATCGTACTTGCTGGTTTGTACGGTGGAATTCCCGGGTACGAGTCGTACGGAGAAAACGCTCCGTGCGACCATTTGTACCCGGGTTTTACAGGATCGGAATCGGCACCAGTGTGTTAAAAAAAAAGTGATCCATATCCAGGGGTTCAAAACAGTCCACAGGGTTTTCAAGTGGCCACAAAAGGACAGAAGTTGCTGTCCCTGACAGGCCATACATATTTTGTTTCTGGTGTATGAGCTCAGCCATAGCCTGTCTCAATGTACCTGACTTCCGAGACTGACCAATCACAAAACGTGTTTATAAGAGGGTGAGGTCGAGGGAGGACTGGCCTGCAGTACTTTCTAGGCAGTCCCGAGTACTCAGAAGGGCAGTAGGGTGTGAACAGATGCAGTGACGTCAAGCCTACTGTGTCTGCCAAGATATCATTTTGCGGCTGCCTTACCGTATCTCAGTGTTCATAGCTATTTCATGTGGTAGCCCACTTCTGTTTGGCTCAGGCCCAGCAGTGGCAGCAGGGAAAGTAAAGTCACCCTCCTTGCTCTCTCTGAGGTCCTACGAGACAGCTGTCATTCAGCAGCAGCCCGTAAAAATCACTCTACAGGGAGATGTGCTGGAGCGGTTAAACGTCTTCCATGGACTCAAGAAGCTTGAGTTATAAACTCATCTTGCTCAGTTAACCACATTGTGTGATCCTGGGCAAATCCCTGTAAATCCTTGGGTCAGGGTTCCTTTATGTGGCACACACGCTGACAGATTCCAGAGCTTTATTATCACAGAATGAAGAGGCAAACATTTGTTAGAAGTCATTAACTACAACACCGTATTAAATATGTTGCAATACCTTTATAAAAGAACTTAGGATGTATTGTAAAAATCTTATTGTCTTGTCCTTTTAAACTTTTCATGTAAATGAAAGTGACGTACAGCTACATTGTAAGTATTTAAGAATGTGGAAATGTAACAAAGCTGCAATGTTGAATAATATTGGTCTTGCTTATTTCTCTCAGTCACTTGGCAAAAGATAGGGGGCATATTCACAAGGAACTATCGCAGAGTTAGCGGCACTTTATCGCAGCCAAAGTGGTGATAAATTCATTGCACCATTCACAAGCGGGTGCTAACAGCTGATATCACCAATTTACCTGCGATAGTAGCCGCAAAAAACAACGCCACGGATGACACCGGCAACTAACGCTAATGAGATGCAGAGTAGGCAAAAACACACGAAAAAACCACAACACCACTTTCACAACGAACTGCCAGATCCGCGATGCGAGTCAAAACCACGCAATAAGCCACGGTAGCCGCAGGTATTTAACACCTGCCTCAAACAGTTGTAAAGACGGACGACTCCCTGCAGTAGGCAATGGAGCCCTGCACACAGCCACACCCGAAGAACAAACGACGCCATGGAGCTACTCATCATGCAGCTCGGAGCCCCAACAGGGCCACAACACCCACCGCCATCCCCCCAAGACCTCCACTACCCCCTGGACCTGGACCCGCCCCCCCAGACCACCACAGAGGCAGCGCAGAGTAAGACAGCGTACCTACCGAAAACGCACCACTCTCACAGACCTAACGCCCGCGGAAGTCATTGCCCACTACAGGCTCAAAAGGGCAACCATACTGCGCATCCTGACCCACATTGCCCACAGGCTGACGTACCAACACAGCGGACAACCAACATACCTGCGCAGACAAAGCTGCTAGATGTGCTGCATCTTCTTGGCCTCTGGTACCTTCCAACCAACAACTGCCAGAGTCGGAGGGGTCTCACAGCCAGCCCTATCAAAGTTCATAACTTCTGTCCTGGATGCCATCCTCAGCTTCATACCCCAGTACCTTCACTTCACCTGCAGATACTGCACACCACTATCACAACAGAAAGCATCAGCATTCCATCAATGTGCAGGCAATAGTGGACCACCGGGGACTCTTCACCAATGTCGTCGCCAATTACCCAGGCAGTGTGCATGATTCCTTCATCTTCCGACAGTCCGTCATCAACCAGCACTTCCAGGATGGCACATATGGAACGGGAATGCTCGTTGGTAAGTGCCAAATCAACACATCATACACCCCAAAGCCACCAACACACAACGCACAACTGTGGGAATGCACACATGACCAAACCACATACAACATGTCAAACTACACAACCACCTACCAGACACGACAACACCACTCTATGGTCACCCTGGGCTATCCCTGCACCCAATACAGACATTACATGGCACCACAGCTACACAACAGCTGAACGTGTGGAGATGCGGAATGCAGCCATGTGTGAGGATGCATGTGACCTGTGAATGGGAATGTACACAACGAGAAGTGAGGCATGGATGTGCAGGACAGACATGGCTATGGAAACCAAAGACATTTCCATGCAGACCACAAGTGTTGGTGACTGGAAAGTAGTGAGCAGTGGAAGCAACAATGTCACCCCAGGCCGTGGAAGTGTCACACACTGCATCCCCCCTTGTGTGCGTTAGCGTAGTGGGTTGGCCCTGATTATGCTAGGGCTGCGCAGGGGTGTGGTGACAAACCCCGTTGTGCAGGGCGTGGCCCACTCCTGGGAAGGCCAACGTCACTGACAGAGCAGCGCCGCGCGGCCTGCAACGAAGCCAACGCCGTGAGCAGCGGGGCCTGCGACCCTGTGCGTCTGCTGCACCCCAGGACGCTGATGCACAGACCAGGCTAGCCCGCCACTGCACCCCAAGGCCGCACTGCTCACCTGCCAACACTGTCGTGTGTCGAAGAGGGCCCAACACGTGCCAGTGCAAGCTCCAGGCCCCAGTTACACGTGCTCAGCTGCCTCCGCAGACCCTCGCTGGCCCCCCGTCCCTGGCCCACATCACTCCTTAATTGTTGACATGCTCCACCGGCATCCTCTTCGGACCAGTAGTTCCCACATGTGGAACTGTGTCCTGAGTCCTGAATGGCAGTGACCCCAAGTCCGTGGCAGCAGCAACATCACAAGACTCCCTTCGATCACTGTGGCATACTTCCATTAAGCAGGCCTGCGACACGTGATGCCACTATGTTATGTTATGTTATATAAGTTTATAACGCGCACAACAACTCGTGAGTATCCCGATGCGGAGCCTAACGGGGTGGAAACGGAGTACTATCAGGAGAATAGGTGTGTTTTCAATTTCCTCCTGAACACAACTGGGTCTTGAATGGTACGTAGGGCAAGGGGGAGGGTGTTCCAGGCAGCCGCCGCCTTCACCGTAAAAGAGATACCGCCTATTCTCTGAAACTTAAAACGAGGGACCTGAGCATAACAAAGGGACGAAGTCCGCAGAGGACGAGCAGGAACATAAAAAGAAAAACGCTTCTGTAAGTAAAGAGGGCCATGGCCATGAAGGGCACGGTTGGCCAGAGTCAATGATTTAAATTTAACTCTATCCACCATGGGTAGCCAGTGGCGAGAACGCAGCTGCTGACGGACACAATTCCTAGCCGAAATGCCCAATAGAAGTCTGGCTGCTGTATTCTGAACCACCTGCAGCTTTTTCAGCAGGTACCCAGGGACACCAGCCTAAAGGGCATTGGCATAGTCCAGCCTTGACAGCGCACAGGTAACTGTTTTCCTCGCTGCCTGAGGAAGGAGGGGTAAAAATCTTCTGAGAGTTTTAAGCAGGCCAAACAGCATCCAGCCAGCTTTTTGATGTGCATCGAGAAGGAAAGACATTCAGCCAACCATACCCCCAAGTTTTTCGCTGTCTTCCCTGATGAGGTAGGTGATGGAAACTCAGGAGGCCAGAGCTGCTCTCTGAAGTTGAGGGGGAATTTGCCAAATAGCAGGACCTCTGACTTCTCTTCATTACACTTGAGCTGCGCCTCTGCCAGCCATTTAAAAATGGAGGACAGACAGTGTTGAACCGGTAATACCGAATCCAGATCTTTGTCCCAGGTAAAAAGCAACTGAGTGACGTCTGCATATGCCATCACCTTAGCCCTCAGCTCCTCCGCCAGGTAACTCAGCGGAGTAACATAGATATTAAAAAGAAGGGGGCTAAGGGAGGAGCCCTGGGGGACACCGTGCGACTCGAGTCATTCCCCCTTGTAGTTCTGACATTGCATTACTGTGTGCCTGATGACTTTTGGAGTTGTTGCCAGCACCAGCTACTCCCTGAGGGCTGGCTTACACTCACCCCACACACAGCCAGCACAGGCATCACTGTATTGGTGGTGCTGACATCACATCCTGCCAAACCAAGTATTGACTCTTTTCTCCCTGCACTGTCACAGGTGATCAAGGATATGCACTCTGCCATTGGATGATGACACCCCTCCGACACCCTCTGAGACCTGAACACACCCGCCCAGAGGTAGTACAATGCGGCCCACATATGCACCAGGGGCATTGTTGAACACACATTTGGCGTGTTGAAGTCACGTTTCTGGTGCCTGGATGTCACAAGTGGAAAGCTCCTGTACTGCCCGGACATCGTGTGCAATATGATCGTTGCATGTTGTGTGTTGCACAACATCTGTGTTCGCACCAATGCCCCATGGATCCCAGTTCCAGAGGTACCGGACGATGATGGTGACGATGGGGCAGGTGGCCCACATCCCACTGCTGCTGCGGCAGGGATGGCCCTTAGGAACTCCATCATTGACACTTACTTCTCATGAGCACGTCACATTGTGGCCGTCTATGGCACTCATGGGACAATAGAAGATGTCCAATTTCACTGCATGAGTGATTAAAACATATTTGCAGGTTACAGGTTGTACTTGTACATTGTCATGTTAAATTTTCATGCGGTTTCAGATATGATTTGCCATGTTGTGCACATTTACGGAATCAGTTGTGTCCTGTGTTCAGTTGTGGAGGGGTTGCTGTTTGTACCGGGATGTTGTCAATGTCGAGGTGCACTTCTGCATATGTGCGTATGCTGCACGGTGGGCGAGTCGCTCCTGTGGCTCTGATTTGTCTGCCACTGGTCTCTTTCATGTGGTGTGCCAGTCGGTTCTGTTCTTCCACGGTGCTTGGATGTTGTGGTGTACATGTTGTCCTCTGTAGTCAGTCAGGGTGCATCCGTGGTACTCCGCTGTTGATGCTTTTTTCTGTGGCATCTTCCGTATGCTGTTCTTGTGCTTTTTCCCGCATTACGCATGTGTATTGCTGCCCTCGCACTGGTTGTCACTGTTTTCTGTTCGCGCTTTGGCAGATCGCAGGTTTTTTGGTGTTGTGGTTTGTGTTTTTATCTCCGTCGAGGTAGTTGTATCGCGGTCATTGTCCGCGGTTTCGGCAAACTATCGCATGGTACCGCCTTGTTGTGAATTGCACGTTGACACAGGGTTATTTTCCCGCGATGGGCTGCGATGTTGGAAGTTGCGTTAGGCTACTCTTGCTGTAGTTATCACACGTTCTTGTGAATATACCCCAGGGTGTTATAGCTAGAGATGCCGACTTAGAGACTGGGTAGCAAAGGCTCAAGTCTCATGTCTGCTCAATATTCTGGTACCCTGGGCACACCAATTAGGTTCCCTGGGCCTAATAAATGAATGTGACCTTATGTAATATAACTGGTAACCAGGTAAAGGGTTCCAATTCCATTGGGCTGAGTTCACGCTATCTATAAACAGCAGGAGGGATAATGATATCAAATAACAGAGAGGGTGAAAGAAAAAACAGTCACTTGTCTCCCCATGCCTAAAAAGTTAATCTGTCATCCGCATGTTACATGATGTGCTATTTAAGGGTTATCATACAACATTGAAATGGAGCACAGGAGGGGCACCAATGGGCTCCATTAAGAGACTAATCTGCATTCTTCTTTCCTATAAAAGCTCTCTGGAAGACACAGTTTGACATTTGACCTCTGTCTTTGAAAGCAAAGCAAATGTAACGAGATAAGAACACAATTTGCAGGCCTGTTTACAGAAAGGTAGGTCTCAGAATACTACCAGTCAATACGCGTTCGTCATGGGAGGGAGGAAGTGAACCTTTAGAGCCTGAGCCAGCAAAAGGGAAGCAAGAAAACTTGAATTACCAACCACAAAGCCAATGGCAAGCAACAGGCAGAATGCATTCCCAGGTCCACTTTCTGACATTCCCCAAGATGTCTTTCGCTAGCCACACAACTGCGCTGTCTGGTAGGCTGCGACCTAAAAAGGCTTGATTCAGTGCTCAGGTGAGACTGTGGCTTTACTCACATGACAATAGGCTCATTAGCATATCTAATGGGAACATTTAGCGAGTCCAAACAGAGGTCTTGAGTTGGTGGAATAATAAATTATGATGCCTCTGCAATATTCACAACATGTTTTCCTCTCTGAGTGGCTGCTCTAGTAGGAGGACAGCTCTTTTCAACATTAGCCATCTTCTTGACAGGTTTTAAGTGGGTCACAAAATGTGCTACCACAACTGGAGAACATGCTCAAATAACAGTATAAACATTATCTTTCCAAACCTTCATAAAACAATGGGATTGGATTAAATATCTGCTTCAACAAATTCTGCTAGGAGTTATTGAAGAGACAGCTATCTTGATATCACCTTCTTCAGCTTTGCAATATGCCAAAAGCCTTGTGAGATTCATCATCAAAGCCCTGAATGTACAAAGTTGCTTGAAGAACAGCTGTGGTATCAGCTTGCTGCACCTCTGGCTGACTACAGCATGTTACAGCTTTCAATGTTATCTATTGCTGTTCCAGGTGCAAAAACCACACCCTATACCGGAGAAATAGGTGCAACCAGGGATTTCACAACCTGGTCTGATTCTGCAAATAAGTTGCTAACATCAAATTGCTCTACAAATGAGCTCCAGTAGCAGCAGATGTAGTATTTGGGCATTCAACAGGTGTGCTCAGCCAAAATTCTTCCACCACTTTTTGTCACTCTGAAATTCTTTAGTCACTCGGGCCTCTTGTGATATTTTGTCACTGCTTGTATTATATCTGTTGTTGCTGTTGACACTAAGCATGTAGATGGTAATGGATGGAGGGTGCGTAAAGTGGTTGTGGGGGATTTTCAAAATGTTTTAATGGGGAAGGCTAGATGTCAGAGCTTACAGGTTGCTTTTAATGACTGCTGCTTTTATTTTTGGAGGGTGTATACTTGAGGTCAAATACGTGGTTAATTCCTCCTCATATGCTTATGCATTCACGACTTTGACAGAGGCAGCATTTGTTTTGCACATTGGGCAATCTTCTGCAACGTGGCAGAATCCAGCTGCTATGTAAATTTACATTTATTTTTGGCATGTATTATACGCGTCTTCATCCAAGGGCAGTGGAACAAAAATTATGTTTGAGCAATAAAACTTCATCAGAGAAAATACAAATTTGTTTCCTTGTACAGGAGTCCCACATTTGTTTAAAGAAAATGCCTCCATAAATGCATATGGTGATTGTTAGGCCTAGCATCCTTGGCATGGTTTTCCCTAACGTTTTGCATTCAGACCTCCTGTTTCTGCTGACTTTGTTTTTGCTTGCCTTAGGATTCTGAACAATTTACCACTACTAACCAGTGCTAAAGTGCTTGTGCTCTTTCCCTAAAATATGGTAACATTGGCTTATCCACAGCTGCCATACAAGTCCCTAGTAATGGGCACTACCTGTGCCCAGTGCCTACTAGTGGAACTGTGGCACTGACTGCACCATCCATTTAAGTAGCCCTTTAAACATGACTCAGGCTTGCCATTGCGGAACCTGTGTTGACAGTTGTGAACTGCCAAGTCGACCTGTAAAGCTAAACTCCTTGTCAGGCCAAAACCTTTCTTTTCAATGCATATGTTACCCCTAGGGTAGGCTCCGGAAAGTCCAGAGGGCAGGGTGCAGTGTATATAAAAAGCAGGAGAGTTTTACATGTCCTGGTATTGAAAAACTATTAAATTCGTTTTTCTCTACTGCAAGGTCAATATCTCCTATAGGCTAACATTGGGATTACCTTATTATATTTTACAAGCACAATTTTCAAATGGGAAGACATGAGTGTTTCATGCATGGTGTCCCTGGAATCCTCATTTAAAATCCTAACTTGAGGTGAAGTTGGCTTTTAAATTACAATTCTGAAAATGCCACTATTATAAAGTTAGAAAAATGTAGATAGAGCTTGCACACCTTCCCTTTAAGATACTCCAAAATTCAAAATTTGTAGATGAATGCGTGCGTGCCAGTGTCCGTGGATCGCCCAAACCACAGTCAATACACAAGTATACTAGAAAGAGCACTCCTCTTGCGCTCCCACTGTCGCACAGCAAAAAGTAGGAATTGTTCCTGCCAATATATTGCTTTTGTTCAAGTACTCCAATGTGAATCCATTTTGACTGTTACATAATCCAATTTAATCCGTATATTCTTATCTTTTCATCACAACGGAGACAGTATAAGAGAATCTGTGGTCTTTATTAACGACTTCAAATACCACTTGTGCGCCAATCCAGGCTTTTTACAGAGGTACGCCCACATCATTCACTTGTCGAAGTTTAACACGCTTTACAAAAAACCCAATGCATTTCAAGCCTACATGGCTCTTCGTCAGGGGTTGCTGGAAATACAATGAACAGTATAAGTACATTTGTAAACGATGTTTTAGATATAAAGCATAATGTCTGAATACTGTAAATTAAACACATTTGTGACCCCAATAAACATAATCCGCATGCTGCAGATTATTACCCTGTGTTTCTCCTGTCATTCACAACTGTGATTGCCCTTCAAAAACTAAAAATATATAAGAAACATTGTGCCTCCCATCAGAAAAAGCCAAACTATCACTCGTGAGTCCTCTCTTGCTCTACTCCCCTTTAACTCTCCTACTCAACGCCTCTCCTTCTCCGTATTCTCCTATTTACCTTTCAGAAACCAGTCATCGTCAGTGCTCTACTCCCTTGTTCTGTTTGTCCGTTAAAACACTGTCGCTCCCTTCTCTTGCTGGTTAGTCCAAATTATCAGCTGTATTCACTCTCCCTTTTATTGAACTGACTTCACGTGACTGAATTCTCCCACCACTTCTATCAATTGCCTCTGTGATTTTACCGAAGGCCTCAACCTCCCACAATCCACCTTGCTCGTCAACCTCTTCAACCCTACCACCCGCCACAATGCTGGGAATGCACATCGTGCCTTGGCATGCACAAGGTGACAGGCACCGCGCGGTGCCTGCCACTTTGTCCATGCCAAGGCAGGGGGGTACCATAGGTACTCCACATGTGTCCCACACCCCCCCAACATCCTGGGGGCCCACAACGGGCCCCCAACTGAAGAAACCGCATGCCTTTCTGTGGCGGCAACACCGCCACAGAAAGGCTACTTCCTGCTGCCATCATAAGATGGATGGCGGTGTCTAGCAGACACCGCCACCATATCAGGCCCCTTTTCTGCCCGGTCACCTGTGTGACTGGCGGAAAACCGGCGGACGGTCTTTCTGTCTGCCGGGGTCCCCCCCGCCATACTAATATGGCGGGGTGAAATGGCTTGCGGGCGGAGGAGAATGTCGGGCAGATCACCATCGCTATGCGGGCGGTGGCAATCCGCCTGACATTCTAATGGACCCCTAAGTGTCAGAACGGGGTGGGGCCAGCACTGTTGAGTGGCAGCAGCAGAGAGATATGCACTTTAAAATGTGCATGTCTCTTTGGCTGGCCATCTTGGGCCGGCCATTCAGACATGCTCATTTTAAAGTTCTCTAACCAAGCGCATGCCTTCAGTGCTCTTAGGAGCACTGGGAGAGCCTAATCCATCCAATCCTGGTGCTACTTTCACGCTGTGATTGGGTAGTGCAGTTGTCTGCATCAGCAGCTTTCGTAGGAGAGAAAACACCCGAGGGAAGAGGACACCGCTCTGCAAGATAAAAGGTAAGTCTATTTTAAGTATTTTTTTGTGCCCCCCCCACCTTACCACCATCGGTACAAGCCAGCCGCCACTGGCAGCTACGCATAAATTATACATTGATTCCATTCTGTTTGCCGGAAATAGCTGTGTGCACTTTCATTCCAGCACGTAACAGCAATAAATCATTTTCATTGCAGCAAAACTAACTTGGTGTCAGATTGGTACTAACACACAAGGATCACGTTATATTCTTTTTTTTTATAACCAAATGTAATTGATATTTTACCAAACATAAGATTGCATAACCACCATCCACACTCATCAGTCACACTTCTCCCCGCCAACACATCTCCCCGGACTACCGGGTCTCGTGAATAGGAGCCCCACGATCAACATCCTCCGATAGTCCTCATAGTCTCTCCATTTAGCACTTTCTCGGGGTTCCCGTGCCTTGTAAATAGACTCTTCTTGCTTAGCACAGCAGTCCATTGCCCTTCAACAGTCCATGGGCGACAGTGAGCTCAGGGATTTCCAGTTAAGTGCGATGTCACGCTTGGTTCTCCTATGTAACTCCCAAGACCTCCAGGATATCCAGTAAAGGTATTCTGGCTGCGAGCTCTTTACAGTAAGCTATGGTATATTCTGCTATCTTTACAAGATGCAGAACAATTGCCAGCGGTGTATTTATGCTGCCCTGTAGTGCCCCTAAGCAGCCTGCAACCTTGCCTCAATGTGCCACACAACCCGGCAACCAGCCATTAACAAATGACATGTTTTCAGCATCTTCAAACATACATTTTAAGGACCATACAGGGTTTTGATTCTGGCTTGTTTTACAGGATGCTGACAAGATGCTACTAAGTCTAAAGGAGGGTGGTCCAATATAGTAAGGCGTGGTTTGAACAGGATGGCATTATGTGGCAACTGGCTGCCTAGAACCTTATCCTCATGAGCTAGCGGATGAATGAAGATTTTAATGCTGGCTGCCTCATAGCACTATTACTTTATTTACTTTCAGCAATATTGCACAACATCCTGCACTGAAATGCAACATGTCTAAAAACGAGATTTTACATAGGCCAACACTATTGGCTTTGCCAATGCCTGTTCTATGTAGATGTCACGAATGGTCACTGCAGAATGGTGTAGAAGGTTGAATTTGCAGGAAATTATGCCGTTTGTGTCACTGTGAATGTGGGTGCCTTAACTTATTTCAGGGTTTCATAATTTGTTCTCGGTAATGTAAACTTTTTATCAAGCACTGACACAGGGCATTACTAGCATATCACACAGTTGATTCTATGTAACAGCTACTCAACTACAATGTTCTGGTGAAACACACTTTTTTGACATTATGGTGCCGATTACGATCCGGCAAAAACCAGGTACGAACCGTCGGTCGGAGCGTTTTCTCCGTCCGACTCGTACCCGGTCGTAAAACTTCACAAACATGGAATTACGATTCGCACGGAAACACCATTTCCGTACGATTCGTAAAAAACACCGACCGACGAAAATATACATACGAATGTGCTCCGGGAATGCTGCGACGTGACGTCGGGACGCTGTCAGGCAGCGTTTCACGACCCAGGAACCACGATTCGAACCGACAGCAGTCCGGACGGCAATATTTTCACGGCACCAAAAAAGTGCCTGAAAAGCAAAGTACGTCGCGAAACGACCAGAGTAGGTGGCCTGGTACGAGCCGTACCCCCCCCCAGCCCCCGTACGTATGCGCCGACCCCCCCCATCCCCCGTACGTATGCGCCGACCCCCCCCAGCCCCCGTACGTATGCGCCTACCCCCCAGCCCCCGTACTTACGCGCCGACCCCCCAGCCCCCGTACATTCGAGTCGTACCCCCCCAGCCCCCGTACATTCGAGTCGTACCCCCCCATGTATGTACACCCGTGTACGTGTCGAACCCCCCGTGTATGTACACCCGTGTACGTGTCGAACCCCCCCGTGTATGTACACCCTTGTACGTGTCGAACCCCCGTGTATGTACACCCTTGTACGTGTCGAACCCCCCCGTGTATGTACACCCTTGTACGTGTCAAACCCCCCCGTGTATGTACACCCTTGTACGTGTCGAACCCCCCGTGTATGTACACCTGTGTACGTGTCGAACCCCCCGTGTATGTACACCCGTGTACATGTCGAACCCCCCATGTATGTACACCCTTGTACGTGTTGAACCCCCCGGTGTATGTACACTCGTGTACGTGTCGAACCCCCGTGTATGTACACCCGTGTACGTGTCGAACCCCCCGTGTATGTACACCCTTGTACGTGTCGAATCCCCCCGTGTATGTACACCCGTGTACGTGTCGAACCCCCCGTGTATGTACACCCTTGTACGTGTCGAACCCCCGTGTATGTGTAGATGTATCCACTCTGGCACCTGATGTGTCACGGGCACACAGTGCAGCAGCCGGTACTGGAACACCCACAGGTGGGGCAGAGCACACATCCGAGGACGAGGGTGTGGATGAGTTTGAGTTCAGAAGGAGGCACTAGCATTCATTTCTGCCACTTGGCCTGTTTCTGCTTTGTGCCGCACATGGCCCCATGACCTACCACTGACCCCCGATACCCTCCGATGCACTCACGTTGGACAGCAACATGGACTGCCCTATCCTGTTTGATGACCAATGACATGGCGAGCAGACTGCGGACTGTACCCTTCCTCTCCTGCACTACTTGTCATCCCCGGATGGACTCCGGCTGGCCCTCCACGGGCACATATTGTATGTTGTGCTTGGCATGGTCCTGTACCGCTCCAGCTGCAAAACTCCACTGGATGTGCAATAAGCATCCAGTAATGCACTGCTGTGTTATGTCTTTCATCCTTCATGTATGAATGTGTGGATGAATGTAGGGACAGTGATTTCCCTTGCGTCAATGATACTCATCCTGTGGGATGCCAGTCAGAGAGTGCTACATAGCCTATTGTGTTCTGGGTGCCGTGTACACTACAACAGGGACACACGCATCAGTCACTTCCATGTCCGGACATGGACTGAACCACGCCCAGAGCCCACGAGTCATTGTTGCAAGCCCTGCACTGGTCCGGCGTAGGCAGGCCAGACCACTCTGCTTCCGCCCCAAGGGGGATTCTGGCGGCTGGAGATCTGACTTTACCACAACCAAGGTTTGCCTTTAAGAGAACGCAAAACCTTAAAGATATCTTGATCCACACCAGACCCAAAAAAGCAGTACAGAACACCCAGGCGACCCTGTGGGGCCTCCCGCCAGTCACAGGACATTTCCCGTGTGGCAGTTGTACATCTTGCCAACAAACGATGACCGTTAAGGAATTGGCTTTGTCTGACAATCTAACCTGGAAATTGAAACGTCACACGAATTGTAATTCTAAGAATTGCATTTATCTACTACAATGCCCTTGCGCTTTGTATTACATAGGGATGACGACAAGACCAATTAAGACACGCATCACAGAGCATAAAAGTAATATCAGATGCTCCAAGGAAACTACAAAATTATACTGTCATTTCAAAGATCTACATCACACAGCAGACTCCTTGAGATGGGTTGTCCTTGAATCACATCCAGGCATGCCACCACAATCTCTTCTCAGATTGGAACAAAGATGGGTCCATAAACTGGCTTCTGATACACGTGGTCTTAATGATGACATACCATGGGTCTCTTTAACTCATTGACATTCACACGACACCTATATGTCAATCCCTATCAGTGAGTTTAACCTAAGGGAGGAACACCATCTCACTATATTGTGAGCGAGAGGAGATATCCCTTTATTCCCATGATCACACCCCACAACACTGAGTTTGAGAGGGCTTATCCTCGATTCCCTTAACACCTCTATTCCACTGCAATTCCACCTTCGAGCAATATCCCACAAAGGGAGGGATATCATCTGCTAACTAGTGACAGTAACTGGGAATTTTTGACTACCTTGCAACACTTCCCCGATATACACCATCAGTTTGGAATCAACTCACATACATCTCCTCTACCTATCACGCCTCTCCTATGACATCAGAACACCATTCGTGTGATTCGAACTGGAGAATGATGCTCTGCAGCGCCCTGCTTTTTACATTATATGTGGTTTCTAGGAATATCACTCCACTTCAACATGGCGCCCAAATTCCGTCCCCGTTGACGAAACCACCGCCGGCAGCATCTTGTCATATTCCCCACTTATCTACCTTCTCGCAATCCTGCCGGTACTAGCCCCAGATGATTTGAGGTCACATCAATTTGCCACACCTCTTTCAGCACCCGTATATGTGATACACTACCATACTTATTGACATCCACGAGCATTACTTTCCAATTATGTCTGATATGGATAAAGTACATGTCCATATATTCACAAGCCAATGTTTACTCACATTTGTAAGGACCCCTTGACTCTCTAACGCCACACATACTATCCACATCTTAGTGGCATACCCCTCTCCAAGATGGCACCTTTGTTTACCCTAGAAACTAGACCTCTCGTCTATTTTCTCACCCGGTGTCCGATAGCCAATCAGCATCAATCTAGCGTGACGAGGTTTTCTTTTTAACCGAGTAGCGGGAAACAGACTTCACTTCCCGGTTTCGGCGGAGCGGGGTAGGTCTTTACACCACCCTTGGGCGACGTAACTGTGAGTAGCAACTTGTAGTGCCTATATTTTATTTCTCCATCTGTTACGCTGAGACCCCTCCGGTCTCTGTGATCGGCGCCCCTCGGCTGTTGTGACGGCCCGTTCCCGGTCTCCTCTCTGTCTCCTTTGAGACGCCTGGGACTGGTTGACGGATCGTCCCGCGGCCGTGGTCCTTCCCTTCACGGGCCGCCACGGGGCGTTTTACAAACTTCTCTGTCCTGCGTGACATAGCAAATTGGCGGAATGCATCAGATCAGAGCATTAGCCTCTCGCATGTCACGGGACCCGGGGGGTCAGCTTGTCACCTCCCTTTTCTTGATTATTACGAACAGGGAGCATGCATCTCCCCGAGCATGAGCCCCTTGCCTCTTCACTCTTTACCCTTATCTACAGTAGGCAAGTTCGCATCCCCAAGAGGCTCGCCAAGTACCGACTGGAGCGGCACTTTCCAATACGTTAGGTGAGCATCATTGCACTTAACGTTAGATTCTGAGTGGTTTTAATGATTTTTATATATATTTTTATTCCAGATTTGTTCACCTGGCACGTTTCTGCACCATGCATCCACCTATGCATGACCACCAATATGTAATGCAAATTGTTTATTCCTAAAAAGCATATGAGGAGTCCTTGGCTCCTGTTTCTTCTTTAATTAATTTGACTAAGTGTGCGTCTTAATGTACGCTGGTGCTTGTTTTGTCCCTTTTTCCTTTTCTATAGGCCGGTCCAGAAAGTAAGAGTCTAGTTATTCCGACACTTACTTAGGGTAGTTCTTATCACTGTTAATAATTAGTACCACACCCTCACATAGTTGTAGATAGTTTTAATCACTGGTCCTGATGAATTGCCGTTGGATCCTCCTGACCTTGTAGGCATGAAACATGTCGACCGCCAGAGCAGAGTAGAGTAGTCCCTGACCCATCTAGTCAAGACTACCACCTCTCTTGTCATTTTAACAGGGTGGTTTACTGACCTAATAAAATCATTTATTCAGACTAACCGACCCTTTTTAACCACACCCACTTAACGTCTACACTTCCCTGGCCCTCACCTGCACTCACCCTCGGCAAGGAACAAAAGATCTCCGCCAAAGAGCCCCATCTCTGGGTGCCCGTCGGGAATTGCAGCGCCGACCCGACGAGGAGCAAAACCCAGATGATGAAGCATGACACCTAGCTTGCTGGGTGTGTGAGGGTTTTAGTTCCACCAATGTGGGTTCCCCCACCCCACACAGTCCTATACCCTTTAGGCTTATTGAACACCACTCCCCACTTAGTCTAATTCTGAGGAGATTATCCTTCATTCTCTCCTCTATGAACAGAGGAACTGTATACCCTTTCCGTTTGACCAATTCAGGGCCTGTATACTGGACCTCATTAAATATAGCCCATCCGTCTTTTGACGTTTTATTCTTCCTTCTTTTGATTACGGGACCCTATTGCTACCCACTGCAGGCGTACTCGCTGGTAGTGTGCAGGTCACTGGTCTAGTTGTCAGCATGTCACAGCCACTCCCTGAGGGCAGGTTTGCATACACACCACACCCATCCGGCACAGGCGTCACAGGCCATGTGACTCCGCCAACATAAGGGGCCGACGATGTCACATTCCGCTCTGCCGGTGGTGACTGGATGACGGGCGCTCTACGGTTCTAATTCATAAACGGCCCATGAGTTGTTGAGCACAGGGTTAGTGGCTCCCGAGGCCTTGCGGCCGTCACGGGCCTTTCACCACGTGGCGCTGACTGGGGTTGCACAGGGTTAGTGGCACCTGAAGCTTTGCGGCTGGCACAGGCCATGGGACGGTGACTTTGGGTGCACTGAGGTAGGGGTACCTTAAGTGCTGAGCGGGTGTGCAGCCTGCGATGATGCCCCGTCTTGGCGGTCCGGACAGCTCAGGCTTTGTGTGCCTTGCTGGACCGCAGTGTAGGCCAGAGCCAGTGGGCAGTGCGGGCCTACCGCCACGTGGCGTTGCTTCCGGGATCACAGTATTAGTGGCTCCTATTGGGCTGAGCGGGTGTGCAGCCTGCAATGAGGCTGGGTGCACTGGTATGTCCTCTGCCATGGAGTAATCAAGACCCAGGACCAAACGTGAGACCTAGTGGCCTGTGGAGTGGGGCTGCATGATGTGGAGGGTGCCATGTCCGTGGGCCCCGGGCTTGTGGCTTGCAGCGGCATGTAGTGGGACCTCATGCCTGCACGCCGGTGGCGGGAGGTGAGCATTGAGGCCATGCTCCAATGGGCGGCGGGAGGGGCTGAGGTGCCTCTGCCTGGGTGTGCATGGGCAGGAATGCTCTGATGGGCGGCAGGAGGGGCTGGGGTGCCTCTGCCTGGGTGTGCGTGGGCGGGCATGCTCTGATGGGCGGCGGGAGGGGCTGGGGTGCCTCTGCCTGGGTGTGCGTGGGCGGGCAGGCGATGTTGTCTTGTGAAATTATGTATACCGTGCCAATCATGTATCTGGACTCTGTTTCAGACGACGGGTCTGTCTGAGATGTGTGACCTGGTGAACTGCAATACATACCGGCAAGTGGTTGGAGACACTCTGGTGGCAGCAGGTGAGCAGTGTGGCCTGGGTGCACAGGGACGCCACTCTCTCCACCCCCTCTCTTCTTATCTCTCTCTCCCCCTCTCTCCTTCTCTCTCTCTCTCCCCCTCTCTTCTTATCTCTCTCTCCCCCTCTCGTATCTCTCTCTCTCTCTCTCTCTCTCTCTCTCTCTCTCTCTCTCCCCTCTCTTCTACTTTCTCTCTCCCCCTCTCTTTTCTCTCTCTCTCTCCCCTCTCTTCTTATCTCTCTCTCTGTCCTTTGATGTGCGCAGGACAGACCTTCTCATCATGATTTTTGTCTTGCAGGCTGTGACCTACGGATTGTCCCGAGGGGAGCCGCCATGTGTCTTCATTTCAGTTCTGTGTTCATTTTAATAAAGTTTCATTGGTTGCTTCAAAAGTGAATGTGTAATGCTAATTTTTGTGATGACACATGCATGTCACCAGTTGTGATTGTGCGACATCATGCAGATCATTTTGTACATGTTTAGGTGTAGCTGATGTGGCATGTCTTTGGTCGGGGGGTGCCGGGGTCGGGGGGGTGCCAGGGAGGGGGAGATCCTGGGGTGGTGGCGGCAGGTGTTGTTGCCCTTTTGTCCCTCCAGGCTGCATGTTCAGTTGCCCGGGTGCATCTGTTGTTCTTCAGGTGTGGCTCTGGGCTGGGCTCCCTTTGGTGCAGGCTGTGGTCCGACTTTGCATGAGGGCAGAGCAGGTGTTAGTTTCCTGGTGCTAACGCGCCTTATCACCTGTTTTGTGTTCTTATCTCAGATCTGGCTGGTTGTTGAGAATGTTGTGGAGTGGTGTTGTCGCGGCTTTTGGCACGGGAACGCCTACTCTGCATCTCATTAGCGATAGTTGCGGGGGTCATCTGTGGCGATGTTTTTTGCGGCTGCTATCACGGGTAAACTGGCGCTGTGGGCTGTTAACACCAGCTTGTGATTGGGGCAATAAGTTTATCGCTAATTTGGCTGCAATAAAGTGCCGTTAACTCGGCGATAGCTCCTTGTGAATATGCCCCTAAGACTTTCGGAAAATACAAAGGAATGAAAATATTCTTTAGATACTATTTTCTGTATGAAATAATAAATTCAATGCCTAAAGTCTGTTTTGTTCATCCTAAAAAAGAATACCAATAAAGAACTAATGCACAAATGTATCCAATAGCTTAGTGACTGTCTCTGCAACTGGAACCTTGTACAAGCTACCTCAGATTTTAATGCAAATCTCGAAGGGGTATGATTGCGTTCACCCAGTACTAATGATTATTATTATTCAAAATCCTTTGTATATTCCTAAGAGAATTCATCTACCTAAGACATCTGTTCTAAAATGTCTTACATGTATTGTTTAACATTTACTTCCTCTGGACCATCTCATATTCAAATGTTATATCTAGCGCCTAAAAACACAAATCTTGATTCTTCATTAAAAACATAGGGCCTTATTTATGAGCCCTTTACGCTGCCATTACGTCACTTTTTGTAACACTGTGGCGGCGTAATATATGCGCCACACTGCACCATATTTACAAAGTGAGGCATCTAGGGAGATACCTCACTTTGTAAACCCCTAAACTACATTATATCTGCTTCAGGTATAATATATGCTGGGTGGACGTTCCCCACAAAAAAGGCTCATAGCAGTGGCTCAGTGATGAGATTTCCCTGCGCCACTTCTAGGATGCCACGGCGTCAAATCTTTACGCCTCTTCACACAAGGCGTAAAGAGTGACACAGGCCCTTTCACATGAGACTTGCCCATGTGAGATGACACATTGCAGGAGTTGTGTCTGTTTTCAACAACGTTTGCGCCTACAAATACGTCAGGAATACTGATGTATCTTTAAAACCTTGCGACATGGAGCACCATACAGTAAATATGACGCATCCATTTATTCATAATTTCTCCACTCATAACTTGTAATCTACTTAGCAAGGATTTTGGGGGCCTTATAATCCCTGCCCCTTGATGTACCGCCATAAAAAAATTGTTGTCCAGAGATTTTTATTTTTGATTTGTTTTTGGATCATTGGAGAAATCATTTAGCTTGGGTAGACATTGCTGATACGGGATGAATTTTTCTGGATGACATTTTTTTAAATATGCAGATGTGTTGCAAGGATGATGTAATAATTCTGGAACCATGAGACCTATATACTTCATTTTTGCCATTTTACGAAATGTTGGCTCTATAATGTGTTTTAGCAATTGTTAGAAATGGGGGCCTCCAGTTGGCAGCGGCTGGCGCTGGTGTCAAATAGTGACCCTTCTTCCTAAGTCAGAGTAAGGGGGCTACACCCTTTGATAACCCCTGCTCAACCCTGTGGTAACGTAGCACAAGCAGACCGGCCTATCACAGAGGCAGTGTGTGAAGCATTTATGACCATACACAATAACGCTGGAAAGACGCTACAAAACGGACACCACAAGCAAGTATAGAAAAATAGTTATCCTTATATAGGTTAAGCATGAAACGGAGAAATGCTCAAAGAACCACAATGCACATTCTTACAGATTCATTCAGGGTGATGGAAGCACTCGTGCGTGCGGGTGGAACGGGCTTAGTTCGGGATCGGGGCCTAGGTGGCCCGGTTATGCACAATGTACCTGGGATATAAAGGAGGGCACAGCGCACAGCTTCACGGGGAAGGTGCGGGATGACAGGCGGACTCTCAGCGGCCACAACTCCTCAGATGCAGCAGTCCGCGGCGTGCACTCACGCTAATCCTAGGACGGGGTTAGAAGGCAGCGCCCAGCAGCACACACAGAAGATGGCAAGGTTCTTGACGTAGGGGCTAGCGTGGGCACTCAGTGGCACAGCTCTTCAGCTGCAGCGGCCGGCGATAGCAATAGCGATGGTTTCTGTAGTAAAACAAGGGTGGGCACTCAGCGGCACAGCTCCTCAGCAGCGGCGGCCCAAAACAGCGATAGTACTGATTCTCGTAGTATCCTCATGGTAGGACCAATGCGGGCACTTGGCGGCACGACTCCTCAGCAGCAGCCGCCCACACTAGCGACAGCAATAGTTTCATGGCAAGACCAAGGCGGGCACTCAGCGGCACAGTTTCTCAACTGCAGCGGCCCACAATGGCGATAGCAGTGGTATTCGTAGCAAGTCAGATGCGGGTACTCAGCGGCACAGCTCCTCAGCTGCAGCTGTCCACAACGGCAACAACAATGGATTTCGTAGCAAGGCAAAGGCGGGCACTCAGCAGCACAGCTCTTCTGCTGTAGAGGCCCACAATGGTGATAGCAATAGTTTCCGTAACAAGTCAAATGCGAGCATTCAGCGGCACAGCTCCTCAGCTGCAGCAGCCCACAATGGCGATAGCAATGGTTTTCGTAGCAAGTCAAATGCGGGCACTCAGCGGCACAGCTCCTCACCTGCAGCGACCCACAATGGTGATAGCAATAGTTTCTGTAGCAAGTCAAATGCGTGCACTCAGCGGCACAGCTCCTCAGCTGCAGCGGCCCACAATGGTGATAGCAATAGTTTCTGTAGCAAGTCAAATGCGGCGTTCCCCACAGTAAAACTAGAGACCCTGGATTTCTCGACAGAGGCCTCACCTGCAAGTAGGATTTCCATCAAGAGGAATCCGAGCTGCTGACGAATGAAGTCTAATGTCCTTGAGACTTCGGCAGGAGGCAAGCTCAAATCAGGCCCTTGGGTAGTTGCTTCAGTAGATGGATGAAAGTTTCAAAGTTCTTTTCCTCTTGTTACGCGGACAGAGGTTCGTCTTCGCATCCCGAAGTTACACACCTCGGAAGGGTTTCAGCTCAGATCTTTATACCCCAAAAGTCTTTGTTCTTGACAAAGTCACAAATCACACGATCCGGCCAGAACCAGTTTGGTGTCGACTTGGGTCACTGTATTTACGAGGCGGCATCCTCCCTTTCAGGGAGAGGGGGCCCACCATCAGACGCTCAGTAGGAGGTGGAGCCATCATTCACCTTGCCAGGCACAGCCCTGCTCAGATCAAAGGGGTTGC
Organism: Triturus cristatus; assembly: GCF_964204655.1. Taxonomy (NCBI): domain Eukaryota; kingdom Metazoa; phylum Chordata; class Amphibia; order Caudata; family Salamandridae; genus Triturus; species Triturus cristatus. Next base: position 321,361,101 of record NC_140581.1, read on the forward strand.
CCCTCCCAATACTTCAACGGCAGATTCCTCCATTCGACCCAGGTCAGCCTCAGCCTGCCCTGGCCCTCTAAACCAGACGACCAATACACATACCAAGAAAACACACAGGAAGGTTTAGACAAAAAGATACCTGCTTTCCAAAAGCGGTAGTTGCACACTCAGAATATAAAGACAATCACCACTACCAGATGCACGTTAATATTTGAAGCTCAAGCATACCAAATTCGACTTTCCTAACATGTTCCTTGGCACTACTAAGACTATACTAGTTCATACAGTTAATTTATAATAAGGAGCATTCGCGCTGTGACACTGAAAGGCAGTGGCACAGCGCCCAGAGTGTCTATCGCCAGCAACCATGAAGGAGACAAAAAGTGACAAAAAATAGAAGGGAGACCTACGCCAATGGTGCCAGATCTAACACGCGTCCCCTCCAGCTGAAATGTGGGGAGAACTACCTACCCCCTGGGAGTTCTCATCACTGAGGCAGAAAAATCTGGACAGACCGTCAGCATTGGCGTGTTCTGTACCAGGGCGGTGTTCTACCTTTAAGTCCATACCCTGTAGTGAAATGGACCACCTCAACAACTTGGGATTCTCCCCCGCATCTGCATCAACCACCTGAGGGGCCTATGGTCTGCCTGAACCCGGAAGTGAGTCCCAAACAGGTATGGTCTCATCTTCTTTAGTGCCCAGACCACAGCAAATGCCTCACGCTCAATTGCACTCCACCTCTGTTCCCGTGGGAGCAACCTTCTGCTAATGAAGGCCACAGGTTGGTCTAGGCCTTCCACATTGATCTGTGATAGAACAGCCCCCACACCATGCTCAGAAGCGTCTGTCTGGACAACAAATTCCCTTGAAAAGTTGGGCGCCCGAAGTACGGGTGCGGTGCACATGGCAGTCTTCATGGCATCAAAAGCTTTCTGCAGGTGTCAGTCCAGTTCACAATCTTTGGCTGCTTTTTAGAAGTCAGCTCAGTCAAGGGTGCAACAATGTTGCCATACCCCTTGATAAACCTCCTGTAATAACCTGTGATTCCTAAAAAGGCTTTCACCTGTGTCTGGGTCCTTGGGGGCTCCCAAGCCAGGATGTTTTCAATCTTGGGTTGTAGGGGAGCCACCTGCCCGCTCCCCACCTGGTGTCCTAAGTACACCACAGAACCCTGCCCAATCTGGCACTTGCTTGCCTTGATTGTGATGCCTGCCTTTCGCAGTGCCATCAACGCTTCCCAGAGGTGGCGCAGGTGGTCCTCCCATGAGGAACTAAACACTGCAATGTCATCCAGGTAGGCGGCACTGAAACCTTCCAGCCCAACCAACACTCTGTTGACCAACCTCTGAAAGGTGGCAGGGGCATTCTTCTTCCCAAAGGGCATCACCCGGAACTGGTAGTGCCCGTCAGGTGTGGAGAATGCTGACCTCTCCTTTGCCCCATTAGTCAAGGCGATCTGCCAGAACCCAGACGTCAAATCAAATGTGCTGAGGTACCGTGCAGCCCTTAGCCAATCTATGAGCTCTTCAGCTCTGGGGGTGGGGTGCGCGTCAGTCTTTGTGACCGAATTGAGATCTCGGTAGTCCACGCAGAACCAAAGTTCTGGGGTGGCACCAGGCGCCGCAGCCTTTGGTACCAAGACCACAGGGCTGGACCAAGGGCTGCTAGAGGACTCAATCACCCCTAAAGCAAACGTTTTGGAGACCTCTTCCTTGATGTACCCTCTGACCCGGTCAGTCACTCGGTAAGCCTTGTGCTTCACAGGAGGACTGTCCCCAGTGTCTATGTCGTGGACACACCAGTCAGTGACACTAGGCACCAGGGAGAACAGATCACTGAATTGCCCCAATATTTGGCGACAATCTGCTCAGGGGTCAGTGTGGTGGAGAGGACCACACCCTCCACTGACCCATCTTTCTCCTATGCCCACAGGAGGTCAGGAAGAGGCTCACTCTCCTCTTCCGTTCCAGCATCTGTAACCAGAAGCATGCCCACTTCAGACCTCTCAAAGTGGGGCTTCAGGTGGTTGACATGCAGGACCCGCTGGGGGTTCCTGGGAGACTGAAAGTCCACCATGTAGGTAACAGGACTCTTGCGCTCCACCACCTCGAAGGGGCCGGTCCACTTATCCTGGAGCGCACAGGGCTCCACTGGGGCCATGACCCAAACCTTTTGACCAGGCTGAAACTCAATCAGAGTGGCATTCTGATTGTGCCAGCATTTCATCTCTTCCTGGCTGGCTTCCATATTTGCTCCAGCAAGTTTTCTGAAACGCCGAGTCTGGTTCCTGAAGGCCAGCATGTAGCTAAATACATCCTGGGGAGGTTTCCTGGGAGAGTGTTCCCAGCCTTCCTTGACCAGATTCAGAGGCCCTCTTACTGGGTGACCATAGAGCAGTTCAAAGGGACTGAACCCTAAGGACTTCTGTGGCACCTCACGGTAAGCAAACAGCAAGCATGGCAAGAGGACGTCCCACTTACGCCTCATGGGCTCCTCTAGGCTTATAATCATGCCCTTAAGGGTCCGTTGAACCTTTCAACCAGCCCATTACCTTGGGGGTGGTAAGGAGTCGTGAACTTGTAAGTTACCCCACACTCCTCCCACAGAGACTTCATATATTTGGAAATGAAGTTAGTACCCCTATCGGACACCACCTCTCTGGGGAATCCCATACGGGAGAAAATCCCCATCAGTGCACGTCCCACTACGGGGGCCGTCACTGTCCTGAGAGGGATGGCTTCAGGGTACCGGGTGGCATGGTCCACCAAGACCAGGATGAACCTGTTGCCCATGGCTGTCTTGGGGTCCAGAGGCCCCACAATGTCAATGCCCACTCGCTCGAATGGGGTACTGACAACCGAGAAGGGCTGGAGCGGGGCCTTGATCTTCCCCCCACTCTTTCCACTTGCCTGGCAAGTCTCACATGTCCTGCAGTGAGCATCTGAGCTCCTGCGCATCTGGGGCCAATAAAAGTGGGTGACCAGCCTCTCAAAGGTCTTGGTCTGCCCCAGATGTCTGGCCAATGGCACATTGTGAGCCAACCCAAGTAGGAAGGCTCTGAAGCGCTGGGGTACCACCAGCACACGGGCTGACTCAGGCTCAGCAACCTTAGGCTCGCTATAGAGAAGTTCATTCTCCCAATAGATCAGGTGTGACCCTGACTGATCACCTGCTGCCTGGGTTGTGGCCTGTCGCCGCAGTCCCTCAAGAGAATGGCACGTTCTCTGCTGTGCACTAATTTCCTCCCTGGTGGGCCCTCCTTCTTGCTGCCATTTGGTCAGCTCAGGCAGGTCCCCCAGTTCAGCTTCTTGTTCCCCTGTAGGTTCCAGGGCATCCCTCTCAAGGTCTGCTCCTTTCTGGACCGTGGGAACCATGGGGGCCTGGGTCGTACTTTCAGACGCCAGGTCCTTCTGAACATCCTTACTGGCTGCCATGGACCGAGTGGTCGCGCATGCCCACTCAGGCAGGCCTAGCATTTCCAAATGAGACTTCCTCTCCACCGCAGCCCACGGGGAGTTCTCTAGATCGTTGCCCAACAGACAGTCTACCGGCATGGTGGGCCTCACAGCTACTTGAAGAGTTCCTGAGACACCCCCCCACTCAAAGGGAACTTGAGCCACCTCATACTGGCTCTCCGAGTTGTCTGCTGACACTACTGGGCAGAATGCATGGGGAACAATCTGCTCTTTGGACACCAACCGGGAGCTGACAGCCATCACACTAGCTCCTGTGTCCCTCAGAGCCTCCACCCTATGGCCATTGATGGTCACCCACTGCCTGTACTTCTTAGTGTTAGCAGGCAGTGCAGGGTTAGGGACCTTCTCGAAGTCCCCTAGCGAGGCAAGGGTCAATTCTATGGGCTCCCACCCACTTTGGACGCCCACCTCCTCCCCTCCCAGGGCTACACTGGCAATCTGGCGGGGGAGTTCACGGGGTGGTGCATTGGTATCCCTCAGGGGACACTGGGGATCATAATACCGGTGGCCCACTTGACCACACTTAAAGCAAGTAAGAGGCCCCCTTTGAACAGGCCTACCTGTCTGGGGCACCGGCATCTTCTCAGGGGAAGGCTGGGATACCACTCTTTGGTTCCCAGGGGAATTACTTTGGGGCCCTCTCTGGAACTCTCTCTGTTTAACCCTATCCCCCCCACTTCTCTGCTGTGGACCCTGCCCACCTTTGGCAAAGTCTCCCACAGGGCCCTTGCGAACCCGGGTGCTCACCCAGCGGTCCGTCTCCTCAGCAAGCTTCCTAGGGTTAGTGAGCTTGCTATCAACAAGGTGCTGGCATAGCTCTGGAAAACAGTTACTAGATAAATGCTCCCATACGAAGAAATCATACAGTTGCTCAAAGGTTTCCACTTTGCTACCCCGTACCCAGCGATCCATTGCTCTGCAAAAAAAAGACACATATTCAACCCCAGTGGTACCCTCTAACTTCTTACAGGTTCTAAATCTCTGCCTGTACATTTCTGAGGTCAAACCATAACGCGTCATCAAGGCCTCTTTCAAATGCAATCATATTGGTAATTTATTTATTTTAATATTTGTTTTGTTTCAGGTTTTCCGTTGATTCAAATACGTAACCATGAGGGATGCAGTAGGTAGCAGAGGATCTTCACCTCCTGGCAGAGTGTTGCTAACTATACAATCTGAGGGCTCTTTCAACTAAGAAAAATGTGTCATACGCCAAACTAATCTGAAAGAAAAGCTAACATTAACTGTGGCTGGGCTGCGGCTGAGTTCAAGATGCTGCAGAAATACAGCAAGAGAAGCTTACAAAGATTGAAACTGATTAGTGAACAGGATCAAATATTTTATCATTTTAAGAACAAGTGCTACAAGTTGTATACAATAGAAAAAAACCTGGAAAAAAAACTGTCAAATAATAGCAGAAACCAGTGAATTGCAACAAGAATCCCAGTCTTCTGGGAAAGCGACGACAACCACACCCAATGCCCAGCCACTTGGAAGATCAATGGTTACATCTTTTTCACCTCCAACAACTGACCAGAAAGCAGAGGATCTTCAATGTGCTGTGGTTTAGCCAGAACAAGGGCAAAAGGGATTGACCGAAGAACAAAGTACAGAGAATGTGAGTCTCAAAGGGCAAATATGTTTTTATCTGCAGCTAGTCTTCCAAGATGATGTTTGTAGCCAAGTACTGATCTAAACAGCAAGATGAATGTATTTGCAGTGGATTTGTATGCCCACCCGAACTGCAATGGTGCATACATTCAAAAATATGAATGTAAAATGAGCTCCCATTAGCAACGTAACCGCCAGCCTTCAGTTAAGTTTGCACTCTTTGAAAAAGCAAATTAAGTTTTTAAGTTACTTTTGAGTGCTGGTTAGGGGTTCACACTCAGTGAGATCAGGGAAATAATGGTCAACTTTGATGAAACTGTACTGATCCAAAATAATGAAATTAAGATTTTTCTGGTGAGAATGTACAATGACAGAATTTGTTTTTGTCAGTCTAACAAAAAGAATCAGCCACTTATGTCAACCAGAAAAATTAGACCCAGATTAGCAATGTCTACCCAAGCTAAATTACTTTTTATAATGACAAAAACACAAAAATGAAAATCTCTGAACAACAATTTTTGTATGGAGGTATATCAAGGAGCTGGTACTATTAGGCAAGAAATGTTTTGGGCCCCTGTTCGGAACAACTTTGATTTGTATTACCTATTTTCTGCTAATTCAATTACCATGATGCCAAACAATGTTGAATTCTATGTAAAGGGTTGAAACACAGAAATAGACAGAAGTGAGATGGAGAAACATTCACATGGGGATCCTGGACAATTGCCCATTTTGCCAATGCCTTAAAATGTCCCTGAATCTACTGAAGTAAATCGATAAAATGCTTAATTAAGGATGGAGGTTTCCTGGCTAGCACTTTCTTGGCATATCATTTCATGGAATCTGGATACTGCCCCTCCCAACGCCTCTGCATGATGTTGTTAAACAAGTAATCGTTGTACATATATTGGGTTACCTATGACCCTCCCAGATTAGGCTCACTTGCTTAGCCTATGTAGTTGAATGCTAGACACATGCCCCCACAATATTCTTTAGGACGCTAACCAAACATTTGCATATTTTTTGCAATCTTTTGCAATTCATTAGGGATCCAATGAAAATATAAGCATTTCAGTCTATAACAGAAAAAACTAATGCTTTATCAAAAGCTTGGATTATGAATGCTTTCTTTATTCAATTTACTACCATGTCTATGTACTCCTACATAATTTGATTTGTGTTCTGTAAACCATCCTCAATATCAAGAAGGGTACTGTGGGTCTGGCAAGGAGCAACATATCCACAAGTTACAGCCCTACACTATAAAGGTCTCATTAGTACACATATGAAATGTGTTAGTGGGATTGCTTAGAGATCTTTGAATCAAGGCAGACAAGAAGAGGTTTATATGGTGCTAATGATTTAAAAGGATTTGCTTGGTTTAGAGGAAAGTGGTATGCAACGTCTGCAAAAAAAGTCATATCAGGTCTATCCTTCTCAGTATTCAGCCACCATATTTCTAGGCAGTGAAAAGAGTATTTCCAATGAGAGGGCATACTGTCAGCGATGCCCTAGGGAACACATTTTGGTAGCTGTCATAGCGGTGCAAAGGGGAAGGGCGCCCACTTTAGGACACGACACTGGATACATTTTTCACTGCTGTCCTTTCTGTTTTGGACTGTCTATGAAATAATGGTGCTCCAGCACTGACGTTTCTGAAAAAGATCCCCACGAACTGAGAAAAATCTCTCGGAACATTAAGAACATTGAGGAAACAACCATGACATGGTCTCTCACCTCCAGCAGGCACCAGCTGCCTAGAATGGAATCACCACGCTCGGCCTGGAACAATAAACGTCACATTACTAACATTCCATATTCCGCATTAGAGAATATAACACATCCCCTTCCATTATAACAATACTAAACTAAGTAATACACAAACAATATGTCTAAACCAAAGAAAATAAAGCAATATACCTACAATACTAATAAAGTATTAATAGAACATATCGACATACTTAGATATAAATATATGTTCCCTTTCCTTCATTGCACATTCATTTAACATTAGCCCTCAAATATTCAGGCAATCGTCTAAACCTATGAAGTCTCCTTGACTCTTCATCTGCTTCATTTTATACACCACTGCCTCTACTTCCCTCACAATCACCACCAGACCTTCTTACACCACCTCCCCTTGGACCAGTTCCACTGTTTCTTCCTGGAACCTCATCATCATCCATCAACTTGCAACTCCTACAACCACTACCACTCTCTTTAGAACCACTTGCAACACTAGCTTTAATATACGGGGCAATTGTCCTCTGATTCCACCTTTCATTATTCTCCAACATGACAAAACACTTGTGTATCTCCTTTACTCTAAAAGGTCCACATTACTTCTTCAGACCACCTTTTACACATCCCGACTATACCTTTATCAAATTACCAACTCCAATACCTCCAGTCCATTAATCTCTATAAATTGCATCTCCCTCTTCATCACAATGCAACGTCTTCATCCAATATGGTTATAATTTCATCCCTGCTTTTCTTCTTATCATCATGTCAAAGGCTACTTGTCCAGTTAATTATTCTTAGCTGTATGATGTGCCCAGACAAGATCCTTTACTGCCAATTTGACATCGTTCCCATTGGCTACCGCCATCCCATTCTGGTTGCCAAATCTAGTAAAGATCACTCAATATTGGGTATTGATATTAGAGGAATCAGCTGCGGCATGGTCTCCCATCTCCAGACTGCACCATCTGCCTAGAATGGAATCTCCACGCTCGGCCTGGAACAATAAACATCACATTACCACATCAAGATTCCATTTTTTCCATTAGAGAATATAACACACTTGTTGGGGCTATTGCTTTTCCAAAAAAAAGCGCCGGGACACTCTTTTTGAGTAGCCGTGCGCTATACAAAAGAATAAATAACATAACATAACATAACATAAAACGTTGTTGATAGTATTATAATACTACTATTTCAGTTATTTTCTTGTATTGATTATGATCTTTTAAAGCAAAGCTAAAAAAAGGAATCAAAAGCAGGAACTAGGTGAAAGGCACTCCCTCTCATAAGCATTAACACCTAAACCAAAACAGACGTACTTCATGGACATTCTGGAATTCCATATTCCTGAACAAGGAACCATTCTAGAGTGAATGTTTTTATTCCTAAGAAGTAATGATGTCAGTACCTTGATTATCTCGGCACAGGTTTGTGATGGAAGCCACAACACTTTTGAAAATAGGCGAGGAGTTCTTGACTGTATCTAGTTTCCCCATTCTGAAAGTTGGAAAATGATTGATTGGATTTGGTCAATACTTGTTACCACTGTGAGACACGCTGTTGGGCATTTCTTGCTGATCATGTCCTCTACCCAACCTTCTTGAAACCAAGATCATGTTAATAAAACACATCAATTGCAAAAGGTGCCACTACAAATTGTTGCCAAATTATGGGCCCGATTCACAGAACTAACTTAAGACAAAATCCTAAACTTACCACCATTTTGGTATTCACAGAAGGCACTTACTCATTTTGGTATTCACAGAAGGCACTTACTCATTTCGGTATGCACAGAAGTTAGGAGTCCTAACTTTAAGACTACTAAATGCCTTCTGTGAATACCGAAAGTCTTAAAGTTAGGATTTTTCTCATTTTAGGAGTAGAAAAGTTAGGACTCCTAACTTTACTACTCCTAAACTGAGAAAAATCCTAACTTTAAGACTTTTGGTATTCACAGAAGGCATTTAGGAGTCCTAAAGTTAGTAATCCTAACTTTACTACTCCTAAACTGAGAAAAATCCTAACTTTAAGACTTTCGGTATTCACAGAAGGCATTTAGGAGTCCTAAAGTTAGGACTCCTAACTTCTGTGAATACCGAAATGAGTAAGTGCCTTCTGTGAATACCAAAATGAGTAAGTGCCTTCTGTGAATACCAAAATGGTAGTAAGTTTAGGATTTTGTCTTAAGTTAGTTCTGTGAATCGGGCCCTGAGTATCACATAGTGGGGGGGGGGCACATGGTTTGTCGTGTATTTCCTAAAAATATATAGGATCTGCGTGGTTAGACAACATAAACTAAGGGATTTGTGTCCAGACTGATTCCAGACACCCCCACAGGATATGTCAGCCTTTAGACCAGCTAGCTCACAGTGCCACCATAAGCCCCCTAACCTTACCAAGGAGCAAATAGTTTCTGGTAACTATCGAACATGACAACCTTTGATCCTTCAGGGATCGTGGAAACAGTATAGCACTTTTTGCTCAGTCAAATGTTCTCACTTAGTCTCAGACACAAAATCAACGATGGGAACGTTTTCAATAAGCATTTATTGAATCAGTGTCATTCTAGTATAAAACATGTTTGCTGAGACAATCGTTAGACAGAAACAGATATATACGATTACCAGCACCAACAGAGTAAATAAAAGGTAGAATTCTACCACGGTGTTAAAACAGTGAATATATGCAGGCATAGAGACTTGACAGTAATCAAGCATACACCTACGATGCAAACCCTACCTAAGTGTACCTAAGTGTACCTAGCATGTATGTGGCTGTAAAGCCAAGGATCCCCTAGGAAAGAGCCAACCCTATTACCTGATGGGAGAGAAGGAAGTACCCCGTCTTGATCTCGAGTTGGACACCCCACAAGCGATGTCAGACCACTGCGTGCTGGAGCTTCTGCGAGCAGGGACCCCAGCATCCTGTGTCAGCGTGGAGGCTTCTCCTCTCCTTATCTAAGCTAGGTATGGTTCTTTTCAACCCTAAAAGATAGCCTTGGGGTTCCTTACACAATGATTCTGTTGTTAGTACGATTATGCAGAAGATCCTAGAACAATACCTGTGATTATGTAAAGTAGTTATTTCGCCCTAGGATGAAGATGACCATGACTTTTAAAATGCTCATGCTGTTATGTACATCATGTGCAGGAACTTTTCTAAGAATCCTCATGCATAATAAATGAGGCTAGTTTCAAGGAAACCTATCAACATTTATTCAGCACATAACTGGGTAAAAGGTCAGTGCTTAGAACCGTTATGCAGAGCAAGGCAGGGCAAATGTAGGTCAAAGGTTGTATAGCTACCTAGGCCTAGATTGGGGTACATTGGGGTTCATAACAGGTTGAACGGGCAAAGTTCTGGCCTACACTCAGAAATAATTATTTTATGAATAACCCATGAAAACAATTATATGTTTATGGTCTATTTTACAGTAAGTACATTGCATTGCTTTCAATAAAACCCAAAATATCTGAGCACATATTCAGCGAATCTGAAGTGAACTTTACAGGCCTATGAGGTCACTATTATAATTCCGAAACGCCGTCTAAAAAGCAGAAGACATTGTGCTGTTTACCCTTCCCTAAATCACAGGAAGGTAATTGCTAAGAAGAAATAAAATTAGCGAGCCACGAGTCTACAAATAAATGACAAACTATGCCTTACATTGAGAGTGTAACCCACCATGACTATCCCACACTTTCCACACATTTTACAGGATGTGCAAAAACATTATAATGGTCATTCACAGATAATGCATCGAAGTTGTTAAAACATTCTCCCGCCAGCCATCTATGAAACGCTTTGGAATCATATTCGGTTCCAAAATGAAGTCATGTTACTAATATTCCATGTACTCAGGAGCAATTATGCATACAGCTGCTAACATCAACTGGAGTTTATTTAAACAGACCTGATTCGCGTCTGCCAACATCCTAGTTAGCCTGGTTCTGAACTGAACATCTTTTTCCATAAAACAGCAAGCTTAATTTCGGTATATAGAAGCAAAATTAGGTTGCGAGGGATGGCTGTCGAGTGTCATTACCTCATTCTTCGTCCCTCAACAGGCGGCTGAATGCTCTAAAGGCAATGTGGTGCACGCTTGTCAAGTTATACAACGATAATTGCCAGAATACAGATTTCATACACTTGGCAACTGACTTCTGACTTACGAGGTTGCCTTTAAATCCACAGGGGAAGGTAGCAGAAGTAGCGAGCATCATTAACATGATTAGATCTGCGATAACTGTGCATAGCTGTGGTGTTTCTGCCTGGTAAAAGCCTAGAGCTCCATCAGAAATCAGAAGCAGAATCGACAGTTTCGCTGGTAATTCCTAAATTCTCAGGGGGACCTCACAGTCATATTTGTTATAGGTTTGGCGGTGGGGCGGTCCTGCTCCCACACACCAAATTCATAAAAAGGCCCTTAGGGGCATATTATCAAGAAACGGAGTTAAAATAATCGCCGCTTGATAATATGCCCTTGAGAATTCCCATAGAAGCCCATGTTCAGGTGTCAACATGGGCTTCTATTGGAATTCTCTGCGGCATATTATCAAGCCCATTATCGCAGCAGTTTTCTGCTGCTATAACGGCGATAATTTTAATGCCGTGCTTGATAATATGCCCCTTAGTCTTCCGTGGCCCCAACAATCTAATCACCTCCTCACTGGAATACACACAGTGGCTTTCTGCGATTTGTTACTTCAAGCACTATCTCTTAAGCACACCTGTGAACCTCCCTGTCAACCCCCAGCCTCCAAAAATCATATCTGAAGGGATGGCCAAAAAATCACCTTGAAACATCACCCCCTCTCTAATGAACACTAATAATACCTTCTTAAATTAGGTTATTTCTTTTAAGGCCAGTGCATACTTGCATAACGCATCACTCTCTTAAGAGTTTTGTCCTCATTCAACTTATGCGACCACTCATCTGTCACAATTCTCTCCTGCGTCACACTGACAGTACTGGCTAAAAATATTCATACATTGAATATCTCCTCATAAGAAAGTAAAAAATGATTACTTTGGTGCGGCAAATACAGAAAAAAGTAAAGTAACCGTTAGTCACCCAAAACTCTGTCACTCCATTTGACACATTACATTTCATCCTTGAATGAGGACTTACTTGTGTTCATTACCACTGATGATTATTCCAGCTGCCTGTACTCATACGAAATGTACTGGGCTCCTCTGCTAGAACATGCCATGCTCCATTACAATAAAAAATGCACTTGCAAAGGAATGCCTCAGCTAGATGAACGATGATGTCAGTGTCAGGCACATCGCACAACAACCTTCAATGCTATGGAGCATAACAGTGATGCAGCAGTCAATTAAAAAATGATGTCTACGTCTGACATCTCACACACATTTCAATGTTAATTCACACTTGGGTGATGAGACAGAAGTCAGACGCTCACTGTGTTGAGGATTTGGTAATGGTTTTGGAAAAAATATCCATCAAACTTTTCCGCAGCACTCATCCCGAGATACCACCTGAACGACTCATTGGGGCATATTCTCAAGAACGTGTGAAAACCATCGCAAAAGTTACTTAACGCAACCTACAACATTGCAGTCTATCGCGGGAAATTTACGCCTTGTTAACCAAGTATTCAGAACACGGCGGTACCATGCGTTAGTCACCAGATAACGCGCAAATGGCCACGTTAAAATCAACGCCACGCCGCAAAAAAGCGAAACACGAATGCAGAAAAAGCTGCGATGAGGCCAAGCGTGATACAAAAGGTGCGAAAACCAGCCACAGGCCTGCAAATCCCACGAGTCTGGCGGGAAAATGCACTATAAAAGCTACACAATCAACACACCAGAAAGAAGCCAAAGTGCGTAGCAACATGGATGCACCCTGACCGAGCGCAGAGGCCAACGCGAACCCCACAAGCCCCAGAGACCACCAGCAAGGAACAACGGGCTCGGGGAGGGCTAAGGAGAAGAGGGAGAGGAAGATGTGGTGCAGTCCACAGGAAAACAAGACAAGCGTCACGGAGGTGACAGAACACAACCAGCAACTGACCCACAATCAGACTACCTTGAATGCAGCCGGAGTGTCGAGGATGCCAATGGAGGAGGCCAAGAGGCGCTGGCATGACGTGAAAACCTAAACCAGGCACAAAGACGCCGACAACAGGAAGGCAGCAACGGCGACAGGAGGTGGGAGTCCTGTGCCACAGGAGGAGCTGGAGGAAACGGAGGCCACAGTCAACAGTGTGGAGCTCGATAGGACCTGACACAACATAAACAGGGTGAGTAAAGACCAGGGACTGGGGGGACGGAGGGAGATGGGCACAATGGCACACATGCACAACGATGTGTAGCACACTGCACACCCACAATGACCCTGGATCATGTCCCTCATCCCCGTGGCACACTGCAGCACACACACATAGCAATCACAGCACATCCACATTGACGACAATGTGGCACCAAGTGCAACACCGACACTGTAGAACAGAGGACACAACTGGTTCCGCACATGCACAGAAACAGGCCCACTACATCTGACAGAGCTGGAAACGTTGAAATGGAAATGTACGCGTAAAACCTCACACCCGTCATGTAGTCCAAATGTACACTGTCCCCCATCTAAGTCCTGCACCTCCAAAACAGTGACAAGGTACACCGTCATACAGTCTGCATGCAAACAAGAACAATGCGCCAACACACATGTCAACTCAATGTCAACATGCATTTTCCCTCCACATTGCAGAGGGACACCCAACACCTCCAGCAGAGCACAGAAGACCACGCATTAGTGATGCCTGAGTGGACCACCACACCTACGACACTGACACCCTACAACAGCCCATTGACATCCCACGCAACCCACCAGGGCAGCCAGGCCACTTAGAGGAGAACCCAGTTCCTGAAACACAGCATGAAGCACCTGTAAGCACGGCAGGCCCACAACACTTCCCCAAACCACAAATGGCACCCCAATGCCAGATGTCAGAACGCCAAAAGGAGGTGGCCCAACAGGTGCGGGTGTGTTCCAAACCCATGGAAGGTGAACTAGAGCACATACGTGGGTGTCCATTACCCTTCAGGGACCACCTACACCCCACAAAGGAGACCCACACTACCATAGAGACACATGCAGATGCACATTCCGAGTACAGAACCACGCCCAGGGGCCCGCACATATCAGTCACACACCCACTTTGATTCTGCGTACGACGGCACAATCCACTGCCCTTACGAACTGTGTGGGTGACGACAAGGCTACATGTCCAAGCTCTAACCCGCGTCCTGCGGCGACATGTCTGCATCAGCTGTACACAGCACAATGTAATGTCCTAGGGCCCAGGGCCCTCATGCATACAACAAGACCACAGGGACACACGCACATATCATGTTGAACTGGCTACAGGCACGTGCGCCCAGCCCCTTTATTGGCAGGGGTACATGTACAGTGAAGCCTGTGCTGGTTGAGTCTGGGGTGAGTATAAGCCAGCCTGCACGGAGTGCTTGGTGCTGGCAACAACTTCAACAGTGGACAGCAGTGCAATGGAAACAAAAAACACCTGCATAACAGAGTCAACTGCTGAGCAACATGGAGGGAGCCGGAGCAAGTACAGAGGTCACCCAACATACAAACAGAAGTGTCCGTGAGTTTAAGTGCGCTGAGTTTGGGACCCCAGAGCTGAGCGTGCTCATGTGAAGAAAATGTCTTGGATGGTGTCTCTTCTGGACATTCCTGATGCAGCTTCAGTGCGGGGGGGGGGGTGTCACACCTGCATCCTCTTCCTCATCACCATTCCAGGTCACCCACACTGCCTGAGGTGACATTGCAGCGTGAGCACTCCACGGCACATAAACAAAACAGTAATGGACGATGATTCACCTGGAGTGCTGGGCAGGGGATCAGGCAGAATATGGCATCCACAACAGGTGCGGGCAAGTCCGTCAGTCTGCCAGTACGACCGTTTCGACATTGGCAGTTGGCGGTCGGAGTTGGTCCTGGCAGTGGTGGCAGCACAGAGTTAGTGGCCCCGGATGCATTGCGGTCGGCACAGGCACACCGCCACCGGACAGTGACTTGTGGTGCAGTGAGATAGGGGAACATGAAGTGCTGAGTGGGTCCTCGTCGATGTCCAAGTTGGACGTGGCAGAGGCTTGCGGGGGACAGTGGAAGGTGTCCTCCAGGGCATGATGCAGAGGGCGTAAGCTGTCCGGAAGCAGCAAATGGAGGAGTGTAATGCCACTGCATCGTTTTACCAACAAAGTCAGTATCACCAAAATGATGGCAACAAAAACCCCAAGTCCATGGACTCAGTCGCCACCTAAGTTCAACCAGAAAGTGTCAATGAGTCTCGGGGAACAGACTTAGTGGCACCTGGGCTGAAAGGGGATGCATTCTGAGTTGAGGCCTGTATAGTGACATCAAGTCAGCCATAAATAAATCAAGACTGAATTCGAATAGTCTGTGACCTACTCGACCTCAGTGTAGGCCTTAGGCAGCGGCCAGCACGGTTCAGCGAGCTCCTCCTGGAACTCTAACACACAATGTTGTCATGACATTAGGGGGTGACTTGTGGTTAATGTAGGCAAAAGCACCATAGCCGAGCGGGTGTTCAGTCAGCAACGATGACGTGTCCTGCCTGGTACGGACTGGATTGGATTGGCATGAGGCCTGCTGGACCGCAGTGTAGGCCGACGGCATAGTCATCAAGGGTCCACAGACACGTGTGTTTGGGATGCTATGCACAGACTTGATGGCACCACATCGAAGGGAGTATAGTGAGTTAAATCTGCCATTCTTGATGTTCTCGGCCAAGGTGTAATCAAGACTCAGTTCCAAATGTGTGAACGACTCGAACGCAGCGTGCCCCGAGGGCCGTACTCCGTGTGGGCCCACGGACACCTGTGGATGGACTGCCATGCAGAGACTTGGTGGCACCACATTGATGGGAGTATGGTGAGATGAGATATGCCATAATTGATGTTCTCTGCCATAGTGTAATCAAGACTCAGTTCCAAATGTGTGACCTACATTTATGCCGTGGATGCAGGAGGATTACCTCAGTGAGACGGGAGTACAGCGTGCCGGTGTCGCGTAGGCCGTGATGGACTAGGGAGGCTGACAGGTTTACGGCACTCTGGCTTGGAGCTTGCACGGGCACGTGGTGGGCACCTGTGCATTGAGGCCTGGCTGCGCAGGGCCCGGCAGGACTGTTACGGGGCCCAGTGTCCCGGGGTGCCGCAGGCACACAGGAACGCAGGCAACACTGCTTACTGCGATGGCCTCGTGGCGGGGTGATGGGTGCCGCTCTGGCAGTCGTTGGGCATTCTGGAAGAGAACCACACCCAGAGCTACGTGCTTTTTATTCCCCATCCTATGCGTGCATGGCTGGCCCAGGTTTCCCGAGTGAGCTGTTCTGTCGTGTCTGGTGGGTGGGCATGTTGTTTGGCATGTTGTATGTGAGTTTGTGATGTGTGCATTCAAAGTGCTGTGAGTTGCTTGGTTGTGGAGTTGAGGTGTGTGGTGTGTTCATTTGGTACTTGCCAACGAGCAGCGCATTTCCGTAGGTGCCAAGCAGGAAGTGCCGGGTGATGATGGACTGTCGGAAGATGTAGGATTCATGCACTTGGAATGGGTGGTTGGCTTCGAGGTTGGTGGAGATTCCCAGGTGGTCCACTATTGCCTGCACAGTGATGGTATGTGTGTGCTTTTGGTAGCGGATATTGTGTGCAGTGTCACCAGGGGACACAAGTAGGACATGTGTGCATTCAATTGCCCCCGACATGTGAGGGAATCCAGCTATGGCTTTGATGCCTTGCTTGGTCTCCAGCTGTTCCTATGCAGAATGGGAGAAGGATAGGTAGTGTGGTACCAAGCTGATGATGGCATCCAAGACAGTTGATGGGGGCTTTGATGTGGCTGGCTGTGAGACTCCTGAGACTCTGGAGGTTGTTGGTTGGGGGTACCAGAGGCCAACAGGTGCAGCACAGCCAGCAGCTTTGTATGGGGTGGGATGTTGGTTGTCCACTGTGTTGGTGCCGTCGGCCAGTTGGGGCGATGAGGGTCCGATGCGTAGGATGGTTGTCCTTTTGAGCCTGTGGTGGACAATGGCATCCTCTGGTGTTAAGTCTGTGAGGCTGGTGCCTTTCCTGTGGGTCCGCTGTCTTTGTCCGTGCTGCCTCTGTGGTGGTCCAGGGGGCATTCGGCGGGGGGGGGTTGTGGTGGCAATGGGTGTTGTTGCTCTCTTGGGTGTCCGGCACGCATGTTCAGTGGCTCCGTGGCATCTGTTGTTCTTCAGGTGTGGCTCTGGGCTGGGCTCCCTTCTCTGTTGCAGGCTGGCGTCCGACTTTGCACCAGGTCAGTGCAGGTGTTAGTTTTCTGCTGCTGACGCGCCTTATCCCATGTTTCGTGGTCTTTTCGCCGATGTGGCTGGTCATTGAGAATATTGTGGAGTGGTGGTGTTGCGGCTTTTTGCAGGGGAACACCTACTCTGCATCTCATTAGCGATAGTTACTAGGGTCATCAGTGGGGATGTTTTTTGCAGCTTCTATCGCTGGTAAACTGGTGCTATGGGCTGTTAGCACCAGCTTGTGAATGGGGTGACTAATTTATCACGAGTTTGGCTGTGCTAAGGTGCCGTTAACTAGGCGATAGCTTCTTGAGTATATGGCCCATTGTGTTTCTCCTTGTTCCAGCTGAGAAAAATCAAATACTGGCAGTGTGAAACACAACACTGCTCAATGCTTGCTCAATCAATTCCCTCTCCTGGTAGCACTTCACTTCTCAGTACTGTAATAATTTTGGCCTCCATTTAAGATAGTAAAATGTTTTTAACTGATGCAGAATAAAAGTGGGAGAGGCGTGGTGCAGCAGGAGTACGGGGCTTTCGGTTCGATCGCCGGCGGCAGCTCAGCATCATGTGACTCTGGGCAATAGCTTACATAATCTCCCTGACGGCCCCCAGCGCCTTGAAACCTTAAGGGATGATATGATAGCTCTTTACAAATAGAAATTATTATTATTACTACAAGGGTAGGTCTTGTTTAAGAGAAGGACCATCCGCAGCTTCTTTTCTTTTTCTACGTGGAGATCGCTGACCCGAGTATAGAGTCTCCGCACGCACATGCACGTTTTAGTGATAAATGTGGGAGGGACAGAAGTGAGTGGGCAGAAAATGGGGAATACTTCCTCCTAAAGGTGAGAAGATTAAAGAGGAGTAAGGGAGGGTTAGTGCCATAATGAAAGTTTAAGGGGCCCCCCTGCAATGTACACGGAGGGGCCCCAGCTCCGAATTTAATACAGGGCGTTCATGCCTAAGTACTGTGTTGAGGGGGCCCCCTGCAGCTCGGGGCCTCCCGCACCACGGGGGATGCGGGGGCCTGTGTTACGTCCATGGGAGGGGTTCAGGCAGTGTGAGAGAGTGGTTTTAGGGTGGGATGTGTATGCACTCCCAAAAGAGTAAGCGTATCTCTATTCACAAACTGCACTTCTTAGTTACTGTAGCCAAAAAGGGACCCAGAACAGTAGCAGATTATTCCTGCTTAGAACCACACCCATAACCGACCAATCGTAATGCAACACTCTCCCATAGAAAATAATAGAGGTAGGGATTTAAATTGAACCCCAATAGGAAATAATGTTAAATTAAATAAAATTATTTAACACAAATATGCAAATGTAATAATATTTTTTAATAAAATATGTTAACCTATTTTGTAAATGAAAATTAATGTATGTTAAAAACTCAAAAAATATAAATGAATTGACTTTGATTCTATACATTACTTTGGTAATTATTAATGCACATTATTATCGCATCTATTTTATTTTACTTTATTTGGGTATTTTATTTAACTAACCTCTGAAAAAATATTAAGATATAATTCATGATTTTAAAATAATTACATATTTAGGGGCCGATTCCAATCCTGGAAAAAGGCTGCAAGAATCGTTGTACGGAGCGTTTTCTCCATACGACTCGTACCCGGTAAACTTTCTGGACAACCTAGGAAGTACGATTCGTACAGAAAGCCTATTTCTGTACGTTTCGTACAAAAGACCGTACGGGTAAAAAAAAACTACGAATCGGATCCGGAACAGCCTGTACGCGACATCCATACGTATTTAAGCAGCGGTTTCCAGCCCAGCAAGGACGATTCGTCCTTACGGTACTCCGTACGGCTCTTTTCTTACGGGAGCTAAAAACAGCCGTAAAAGCTGAGTCCCCAAGGGTACGAGTCGTACAGGCATACACCCCTGTGCGTTGTGTATGTACGGTGCGTACCCACAGTGCGCATGTACTGTGCGTACCCCCAGTGCGCATGTACTGTGCGTACCCCCAGTGCACATGTACTGTGCGTACCCCCAGTGCGTATGTACGGTGCGTACCTCCAACATCGCGTATGTACGGTGCGTACCCCCAGTGCACATGTACTGTGCGTACCCCCAGTGCGTATGTACGGTGCGTACCCCCAACATTGCATATGTACGGTGCGTACATACGCAATGTTGGGGTATGCACCGTACATACGCGATGTTGGGGGTACGCACCGTACATACGCGATGTTGTTGTAAGATGCGTACATATGCATGGGGGGGTCTGTACGACTCCTACCCCTGTATGACTTGCACCCCAGGAACAACTTTTTCCCGGGATATGAGTCATACAAAGTTTGCTTCATTGCGGGTAAAGGCATTCCCCATGTACGGGACGTTTTCCGTACGAATCGTAAATCGGAAAGCCGGTCCGGATCGTACTAGTACGGTCGGACTGCATTTTTACGATTCGTACGGAAAAGTGTCCGGTTCCGTCTCGTACAACTTTTCCCGATCCGATTCGTACGGATCAGGCCGATCCGTATGTATTTTGCCCGTACGAATCGTACTTCACGAGTCGGATGGGACTTGTACGATTCGTACGGAAAAATTTATGGATACGAGTCGTAGGGAAAAAAAATGCAGGATCGGAATCGACCCCTTAATGTTAATTTTAGTTACTTGTGATGTAGCATTTTGTTCTATTATTCCTTATTCAAAATAAATATATACTTTTAAATAACAATACTATTTTATATTAAACTATTGTTAATATTTAAAAAAAAAAAATCTACTTTTTATTTTACTTTCTCTTCTATTTTAACATAGGGAGACTCCACAACTAAAAGGCTGTTTAATGATTGAACCTTGGAGAAATGTTTGTTTGCATATCTTTGGAATTTTCCATTAGAACCAAATGCAGGAGAGTCACATAAGAAGTAATAATGAAAAGAGTGATTGTTCTCAACTCCACCACTCATCTCCACTTGAAACTCATTTCAACAACAACCAATCACAGCTATGCTGACCACATAAGAAGGGAACCCACACACCAAACCTCTTTTCCTGCCTTCATGATGTCTGTAAATGTTGTCAAGGCCCAATCGCATAATTCCAGGCTATCTGCAGGAGTGAATAATGCCCACCAATCCCCCCAAATACTAATCCACAACACACAGGAATAATGATACCTGGCGGCAAATCCCTAGGGCAAGGAGGATTGGGGATGAAATAGAGA
The DNA here is from genome assembly GCF_964204655.1 of Triturus cristatus. Classification (NCBI taxonomy): domain Eukaryota; kingdom Metazoa; phylum Chordata; class Amphibia; order Caudata; family Salamandridae; genus Triturus; species Triturus cristatus. The sequence goes on from NC_140581.1 coordinate 321,381,466, forward strand.
GTGAAATATGTTGCGCGCAATGGATTTCTGCCCACCACTAAGGATTCTATGGAATCAGATTTTTCCTCTGAAGCTTTTCTGCTTCTTCTTGGTTGCTTTTCACCTAAGATTGTGGTGTTGTAATTACCTTAAGTTTCATAGATACAATCTAAGCAGAACATTATAAACCAAGCAATTCTTACACCAACAAACTTGAAGCATCAACTTGATTATTATGGACCTTGAAAACTTCTCAGCTATGGAGATGTGGGGCCTGGGGAGTTTGTGTTCTTACTTGGCACCATGCAGTTGGGGATACATCTTGACGGGGTGAGACGAAGACAAGTTCTAGTTGGCCCGCAGGGAAGAAGCCAGCTCGAGTTGCACAAATATTGAGTTATTAATATTGTGGGCCAGACATATCGACAGCAAGGATATCGTGGTCAAGAATATCGATTTAAGGTAAGTAATATCAATGAAAAAAAATATCGAAGTGCTTAATATCGTTTGCAAAAATAAAGTTGTTAAAAATATAATTTTTTATTATTGTTATGTATGTTAGTATATATTTTCTATGTATGTGATGTATTTTTTTGTATAAGAATTGTTTGTATTTTTATTATGTGTTCAATTTTTAGTAGTTATAATTTTTTTATTTATTTGAATTTTGAGTTTTCAGTTCCGTAGCGGGTTGTGGGTTTATAGGGGAATAGGGTGGGAAGTAATTAAATCATATTACATTTATTAATTAATTTTTATTTATAAATATTTGTGTAATTGATATGTTATAGTGGTAAATGTGTAAAGTAATTTATTATTTATTAATGAATGTTAATTAATCACTTGGTAATTAATTATGGTAATTGTGAAATTAATTTTAGGTGTGTGTGGTGGTGTTTATAGGTGTAAAGGGTGGGAAGTAATTTATTTTTAATTTATGAATTAATAATTGGTTATTAATTAATTGTAATTAATTCAGTGGTTATAAATTGTGGTAAATGTGTAATTAATAATTAATGTGAGGTGTGTGTTGTTATGTTTATAGGTGTGAAGGGTGGGAAGTTATTTATTTTTAATTGATGAATTAATAATTTGTTGTTAATGAATTTTAAAAAATTAACTGATAATTATGGTAATTGTGTAATTCATTTTAGTTGTCTGTTGTGGTTTTTATAGGAGTAAAGGGCGGGAAGTAATTTGTGTTTAATTAATTATATTTAGTTGTTAATTAATGTTAATTATTTAATATTTACATTGGGTCATTGTTTATTTTTGTGTGTGTAGCTTTAACTTTTAAAGGGGTGAAGGGTGGGTATTAAATGAATTTTAATTATTTAATTATTGGTTGTTAATACTAATAGTTTTTCTTTTAAAAATAATATTTAATTGTGTTTTATTATTTTATAGTTTAATTTAGGTGTGTTTTGTGTGTTGTGGATATCATAGTGTTAAAGCATGTGTACTCAATGAATGTTTATTATTATTTTTATTAATAAGATTTTTGAATTGATTATTAATTATGTTAATTATGGAAATTAATGTAATTAAAAATGTTTTTTTGCTATTTGTGTGTTGTTATAGAGTAGGAAATAAAATAAATACATTTATGTTTTAAATAATTTTTTTGTTTGTTAATATTTGCTACTTTTAAATACTTAGGGGCCTACTAGGATGGCGGTCGGAAAACCACACCGACCGCCATGGAAGCGGAAAACAACCGCCCGCTGGTTCATCCGCCAAAAAACACCGACCGCGGTGGAACGGGCCACGAAAAACCGCCCGTAGCGGGCGGAGAGGGCCAAAATCTGTCCGCGACGGTCGGAGTCGCAGCGGAAAAACACCAACCCTCCGCATGTATAGCGGAGACACCACACGGGAAATTAGGATATCCCCGATGGTCCCGCAGTACGTACTGCTGTCTCCGACCGCTGCGGTCACACAATGGGATGAATGGGAGAGCCAGCGGAAGAGCTGAAGCACAGCCACCGCTGCGGATGATCCGTAAAAAATATGGCGGACGAAGCAAAAAACCCACAATAAGGCCAAAAAGTGCACAAGGAAAACTAGCCATGGCCCCCAAATACACAAAACACACACCAATGACACAACCACATGGCAAAAAGAAACATACAAATCCCAGGACAACACACCTGACAGCAATACCCCAATTGGACACACCCACATAGCTGAGTATAAAACCAGCCCCTTCCCTGACCACAATCCTTTGCAATACTCCGTGAGAGAAGGGACACACACACCCCAGCTGACAGGAGAGGCAAAGGACACAACATCACTAGCCACACCACACACAGCACCACCAGCACTTCCACACCTGCACAACACACACCATACCAACCACAACCACCACTCACACTCCTGCACCCACAACCACTTTGCACACCACACAACATGGCCACACAGAACATGCCTAAAATCACAGAGAGTGAGTTGACAGTCATGGTAGATGAGATAGTCAGAGTGGAACCACAGCTTTTTGGTAGCCTGGTCCAACAGACACCATTAGCCACAAGGACACAAATGTGGGCAAGGATAGTCCAAAGGGTCAATGCAGTAGGGACCACCCCAAGATCAAAAAAGGAGATCATGAAGCGGTGGCATGATCTGAAGAGGGTGGTCAAGGAGAGGAGGAGCAAGAACCATGAGCTTGCTCAGAGGACTGGCGGTGGCCCTCCCATTCCACAAAAAACATTCACACCATGGGAGGAGAAGGTGCTTGCCATACTGCATCCAGAGAGTCTCACAGGAGTAGCCGGGGGAGTGGAGGCTGGTAAGTACAAACAAATGTCTACCACCACTCTGCTATGTACAGTCCTGCACAACTACAAAGCTACACCACCTAGGACAAATTCCATCCATCTGCACCTCACAAAAACATGTCTCACAGATCCAACATTCGCCCACTCCCATTCATCCCAAACGTAGCTACCAACATTACCATGGGGACATGTGTACAGGCAGACAGCACTACAACTCCCACCAGCCCCCTTGTCCCACAGCATCAGCAAGATGGAGCCCTCCACCCACCCCACCCAGAAGCATGTGCCAGCCATTACATTACCCTCATCAAACTCACAGGTAGGTAGCCATCTTCCCAGGGAGGCTCACCCAACACAGACACAGTTGGAAACCATTGCAGTACACCAAACAAACTTACAGGTAGGTAGCCATCTTCCCTGGGAGGGTGTTTGGGGGTGGGAGGCCTGCACTACCACTCCCACCATGCCCCCTGACCCCCACCTCAGCAGGATGTAGCACTCCACCCCACCCAGTAGCAGTTGGAAGCCATTGCAGTACACCAAACAAACTAACAGGTTGGTAGCCATCTTCCATGGGAGGGTGTTTGGGGGTGGGAGGCCTGCACTACCACTCCCACCATGCCCCCTGGCCCCACCTCAGCAGGATGGAGTCCTCCCCCATCCCACCAAGAAGCAGTTGGAAGCCATTACATCACCCTCATCAAACTAACAGGTAGGTAGACATCTTCACAGTGAGGGTGTCTGGGTGTGTGAGGCCTGTACAACCACTCCCACCATGCTCCCTGCCCCCCAACTTAGCAGGATGGAGCCCTCCCCCAACCCCACCCAGAAGCAGTTGGAAGCCATTGCAGTACACAAAACAAACTTACAGGTAGGTAGACATATGATTCTGTCCTGTGACACCACTGATCAGGATGTAAGCCACCACCACACACACACATGTGTGACATTACAAACCTAAGTGTGGGCACATTACAGGTTAGTCAGCCACACTTTCCCCTCCTGAGGCGATAAGCCGGGAGGTTCTTCCTTGCTCTCTTGCCTCGTGTTTTTAATTTATATTCTTTGACTTGCCTGATCGAACAAGCTTTTACTTCACTGTTGGACGTGCACGTTTGTGGTAGCTTTGGTGCCTGGTGGGTAAAATCTCCCCCGAGACTGCAACTTGTGTGCCTTACCTCCTTAGGTGCTTCCTCGACCAGTCGCTCTCGGGAAGCTCTCAGCTGAGCATCGACGCTGAGAGCTTGCTCACGGAGAGGAGATTCCGGCTTTGGCGGCCATATTGGGGGGATTGTAGCGCGAGGACGTGCTCTAGTTTCCTACATAAGGGGATGACGTCTCCTCCGCGCAGCGGACACGCTTTGCGGATGGGCGGACTCAGGCCGGAGTCATGCCAGAGTCCTGCCCGTCTGCGCCCGTCAGCGCTGAGGAGGCGCATGGGGCCAGGGATGCTACCCGGCTCTCATGTTCCTCAGCTGGTACCAGGCTGTATTCTCTGAGCACCCTTAAATCCCTCAGACCCCCCCAGCTAGATTGTCATCATACACTCTCGCCTGGGCAGCTGTGCCGTAGTTTGAACTGTAGATGTCTGAAGGGGTCGAGGACTGCCCTCCCGGGACCTGTCATTAATTTCCGGAAGGCAAAAAGGGACTCAAGAGCCCCCACCCCCCTTGAAGGATCTAGGCTTCCTCATCAACACTCGCTCCCTGGTTAAAAACAACTTAGCCTTCAGGGACTTTGTGTCCCAGAGGAAACCCTCTTGGGTTTTTGTAACAGAAACGTGGGGCTCTGACTCAGCAGGTCCTGACCTGCTTAACGCTCTCCCTGATGGCTATACTATGGCTAGACAGGATAGAGAGGGCCGTAAAGGGGGCGGAATTGGTATTATACATAAGATCGCCTTTTCCTGCCGTATGGAGTCTCTTCCCTCTCCCAATAACTCCTTTCAGGCCATGTTTTTCTCTCTTGGTTCCTCTCCCTCAGAAAACTTCTCCGGGGTTCTTGTCTATAGACCCCCAGGCCCCAGATCTTCGTTTGGCCCTGACCTTTTGGACGTCAAAGAGCCTTTTTTAAATAGGCCTTCCCTCACTATCCTCGGGGACTTTAATTTCCACTTGGAAAATAGCAACTCTAGCGATACGCTATCCCTCGTGGATTCACTGGCCTCTTTCAATCTACTTCAAAAGGTCTCATCCTCCACCCATAATGCGGGTCACATGCTACATGGAGTCTTTACGAATGATCTCAGGTTAGAGTTGGGTCCACTTTTTCCCCTCTCCTGGTCGGATCATTATGCGGTTTCCATGGAATTTACTCCCTCTGCCTCTTCAGTTCCCAGGGAAGACATAAACTGTTGGGTGCAGAAGAGGAATTTCCGGGGCCTGACTGACCAATCTTTAGGCCCCTTTATCGCTAATTTCAAGCCTCTCCCCTCACAAGACATTGATTTCTCAGCACGGGAGCTTGCGAGCACCATCACAAATGCAGTGGATACCCTGGCCCCTCTTAAATCGGTATATAGTGCCAGGAAACGCCCCTCAGCACCTTGGTACTCTGACTCCCTGAGAACCCAGAGGCAGATATGTAGGAGGCAAGAAAGGCTCTGGAGATCTCAGCCCGATGTTGAAAGCCGTACCAAGCACAAAACCCTCCTAAAGAATTACAAAGCGGCGGTGCTGGCCGAAAAACAAACATACTTCTCCAATCTCACATCTTCCCTGACTTCCTCCGGTGACTTGTTTAAAATTGTTGATACTCTATCCCTTATCCATCACCCTGACCCCATAGTCCCCTCACAAGATCTCTGTGATCAGATCTCCTCTTTTTTCCACACTAAAATATTAAATATTTACACAGCCCTCCAAGCGGATAATCTCACTCACCCTTACCCTTCTGACATGGTGAATATAACTCCCCCTATCGAAACTTTTCCCAGCTTTCCTCTACTTACGGCCTCTGACCTAGAGAGACTGTTGGACTCCCTTAGGTCAGGCTCTCCTCTTGATCCCTGTCCGCTCAAAATCTTAAAAAACTGCAGGGCTACTCTGATTCCCTCCATGCTGATGGTTATGAATAGGGCTATCTCTAGTGGGACTTTCCCAGCCTCCTGGAAAACTGCTATTGTGAAGCCCCTCCTAAAAAAGGCCACTTTGGATCCTGGGACCCTAAAGAACTTTCGTCCCATCTCCCTCCTCCCTGCCCCGGCCAAGATGTTGGAGGCTCACCTGAATTTTCATCTCAGCTCCTTTCTTGACAAAACCTGCCTGCTTGATCCATCCCAGCATGGTTTCAGAAAGGAGCATAGCACCGAGTCAGCTCTTACAGTGGTGGTCAATAACATCCGTGCTAAGGTCGACAGGGGGCAGACTACGCTTCTGATCCTGCTCGACCTTACAGCCGCATTTGACACCCTGTCCCCTACCATCTTGGCGAGATGGGGGTGGAGGGGCTGGCTCTCAGTCTCCTCACCTCCTTTCTCAATAATAGGGAGCAAAGGGTAAAATTGGGTGACTTCCTCTCCACCACCAAGCCCTTGCAGTGTGGGGTCCCTCAGGGCTCTTCTTTGAGCCCTACTCTTTTCAACGTTTACGTGGCTCCACTTGCTAGGCTTGTCAGATCTTTTGGATTGGAAGTGCTCTCGTATGCCGACGACACCCAAATTATGGTCTCCCTGTCACAATCTGTTGGGTCTACGGCCCTCAATTTTAAGAACTGCATGGGGGCCGTGGCAGGCTGGATGACTTCAAACTTCCTAAAGTTGAACGGGGAGAAGACTGAAATCCTTGTGTTTGGGGGAAACAAAGAGGTCTGGTCAGCCGACTGGTGGCCATCGGCTCTGGGAGTATGCCCACAGCCTTCCTCCATTGCCCGTAACTTGGGAGTCCTATTTGATACTTCACTTGCCTTTGACAAGCAAGTGAATAGGACTGTTTCCACCTGCTGTGGTGTTCTAAGGGTGTTGAGAAAGCTCACCCACTATCTTTCCCCTGATGCTCGGAAACAAGTCTCGGTTGCCCTTCTATCCTCGCGCCTGGACTATTGTAATGCCCTCTACCTTGGGATGAGCAACAACCTGGTCCATCGGCTGCAGGTTGTTCAGAACGCGGCAGCAAGGTTTGTCGTCAACGCCCCTAGACGCTCCTCTGGTACTGCCATCAGGAAACATCTTCACTGGCTCCCGGTACATGCTAGGATAAAATTCAAAACCTTGATCATCATCTATCGGGCTCTTCATGATGCAGGGGCAGAGGGCATTAGGTCTCTGGTGTCGTACTACACCCCAGGTAGGACCCTGCAATCCTCCAGTCTGAAGTTGCTAACTGTCCCCCGCTTTTCGAAAGCAAGGTGGGGAGGTAGGGCCTTTTTTGCCCTTGCCCCCAGACTCTGGAACGAGCTTCCCCCTGATCTCAGGAATCAGGAATCTTTTTTCTTGTTTCGCCGAGCTCTCAAAACCTTCATCGTTTCTGAAGCTTACCCCTAAAGTTCTTTTCTCTCTAGATTTGGCCGATTGTTTTCCATCATCTGCGCCTTGACGCCTTCGGGCAAAGTAGCGCATTACAAATTCCCGATCAATCAATCAATCAGGTAAGTAGCCAGTACGTGCACCCACCCATTCGTCACAAATTAAATGGTGCCATATGACACCAGCCCTCTAATTGCACAAAGAGGCACACCTACCCCATTGCCAAGCACAGTGTGCACACAGAAAAGCTAAGGAAACTGTCACAGCTACCAAAGTGTGACACACCAATGCACAAGTAAAAGAAAGTCAGGGCACAATCATGCACAGCACCTATTTACATGTGCATCGCCATGGGGCAAGTGCAACAAGGACCATTAACAAAATACGAAAGCATGTGTGGTGGTACAAATCAAGATATGCACATGACAGGACAAAGGTATGCAGGAGATGACAATGGCCAGTCCATGGCCAGATGTGACGCCTGCCAGGTCAGACAAATCAACAATGATTCCTCAATTAAAAACATGTTGTGCAGGCCCTAGATGGCAACAAGTCCCTGTAATCATTAATTGTGCACGGGTCGCATGGTATGCCTTGACACCTTACACCACTGACAAGTAATGCATGTACCACATCATCATGTCAGGAAGCACAGTAGTGCACATAGGAAACAATGTGATGATCTGTCAATTGTTCAGTGTACAAAAAGTGAATGACACACAGCTAACACAAAGCTTGCCGGGTGCACTACAATGACCATTTCCCATCTGACCCACAGGTGACCAAGAACTCACTGCAGTGGACACCAGCAACCTGCAGAGCCATTCTCCCCCCCGGTACATGGACTCTCGGATGTTGACTCCCAGGATTCCATGGACGATGAACTTGAAGCGGCCCATCTGGTGTGCCAGGGAGTTACAGGTCGGAGGATCCCATTGCCCCCCCCCACCACATCTGCGGCAACAACAATTTCACAGCAGACACCTGCCGTCACGGCCTGTGCGGCCACCGCCGATACCACCAACACCAGTCCTGCCTGCAACACCCTCCCTGTCCCAGAGGAAGACCAGCACACACCACCGATGGAGGAGGGCAGGGAGAGGATGTGAGTGCCCACAGTGGTGAGGCAACAGGTCCGTGGCAGCAGGGCAGGTGGGAGTAGCAGGGTCACCCACAGACACCAGGAGGCTGGGACCCAATCCCTGGAACACATCACCAGAGTCCTGGGAGCATACGAACAGGCACAGGGACGAACAGGCCGGTCGGACGAACTGTTGCACGAGCTCATCCTGCTGATGAGGTCCATCGACACCTGCATGGGACACATCGTGGACCTCTTGGGCCAGCAAGTGGCAGTGCGCCACAAACACCTTCACCTCCCTCTGGTGGGCCGCAGGATGACAATTCACCATCCTCCCCTGCGGCCACAGAGAGGGGTGAATCCTCAGACCCCACTGGCCCTGCAGCAGGGCCCCTCCTGCCAAACGACGAAGGGGCCGTCCTAAGAAGACCCTGGGAGTATCTGGAGGCAAAGCACCTGCCAGACGCCAGTTACGGAGCCAGCCATGATGGCAACCCTCTCCACCACTGCATTGACTTTTTGGACTGTCCTTTCCCACACTGCCTTGTGAATGGCATCTGTCTATTTGACTGGGTCACCACATCAATGTGGTGACTACTCGATTATCTCATCTACCACAACTGTCAACTCACTGCTCCACCCCCACCATGGAAATGTACACCCCCCTCGCATCTCACCATTGCAAATGAAATATCCTTACACACATGTTGTTGTGTCTGCCCCGTCTTTATTGCAGGATGTACAGTCATCAACATGATCACAATGTATCAGGAGCATGGGCTGCATATAGGCAAGGAGAAGTTGAAGGCACCTAGGGAAACACAACAGAACTACTTTCACTGGTCTTGGTGTGGCATTACAGACATCACAAAACCCCTACTACAGGATGTGCCACCAGCACCCCCATTCACACATGTGCGGTAGTGATAGACATGGAGAGATGGGGAGATGACGGTTGGCATGCTCCGCCGCCTGAATGGTGGTGCCTCGTGTCAATATATGGCACCCATATCGTGGTAGCTACTGCCTGGCCCCGGCGGTGTGTCACCAGCACCCCCATTCACACATGTGCGGTAGTGATAGGCATAGAGACATGGGAAGATGGCGGTTGGCATGCTCCGCCATCCATATCATGGTAGCTACCGCCTTGCCCCGCCGATGTGCCACCACCATGGAGCTTGCCCTAGAGCCAATGGGAAGCTCAATAGCGGTGGCATGATGCAATGTTGAAAATCGCGGTAGGCGTGCTCTGCCACCGCGGGGGCTGTCATTGGATGCATTTGAAAGAGGCAGACCTGGACCACCAATTGCTGCAGCTTGGCACCTTTGAAATGACCCCAGGGGGCTATGTATGTGTAGAATTGAGCCTCACATTTCCACTGCTCCCAGAGACCCCTCACCTGCTGCTGCCTCCAGGGAGTGCTGCCTGAGACCCCTCACCTGCTGCTGCCTCCAGGGACTGCTGCCTGAGACCCCTCACCTGCTGCTGCCTCCAGGGACTGCTGCCTGAGACTCCTCACCTGCTGCTGCCTCCAGGTACTGCTGCCTGAGACCCCTCATCTGCTGCTGCCTCCAGGGACTGCTGCCTGAGACTCCTCACCTGCTGCTGCCTCCAGGGAGTGCTGCCTGAGACCCCTCACCTGCTGCTGCCTCCAGGGACTGCTGCCTGAGACCCCTCACCTGCTGCTGCCTCCAGGGACTGCTGCCTGAGACTCCTCACCTGCTGCTGCCTCCAGGGACTGCTGCCTGAGACCCCTCATCTGCTGCTACCTCCAGGGACAGCTGCCTGAGACCCCTCACCACCCAATTCTGCCGCTGTTGTCTCATGTCCACAGTGATGGCAAGGACTAAGAAGATCCGTGCCAGTCCCTTCACGAGCGAGGAGCTGGAGGTCCTGGTGGACGAGGTGCTCACACAGTACTCAAGGCTATATGGTGACCCAAATATCGTGGTAAGTCGTCAACAGGGGGGAAGAGTAGGGGGGCAACACATGTAGTTGGACTGATGCAGTATGTGCCTGGGAGTGTGGGGTAGTGTCATGCACTGCATGACATGCTGTCTCCAGGGGGAAGGTGTGTGTACCCAATGCCACAGGTTACCCTGCCTGCACATGTATGCATGAGTGACCTGTGTTGTGTTGTCAGCCATACAGTGACACAGAAGGTTGTTCATGCTGTAGTCAGGACAGTGATTGCTTTGCTGGATGGCTGTGTGTGCACCGGTAGTCCATCTCAGTGTGAGCCCAGCTGGGTAGCACAGTCCCCCTCTAGAAAGACAAGGACATATCACTTCACTTACAGAGTATGACATCAGTCTTTTCACATTGCACTCCAGCTATGGGCCATCTCAGCACTGTAGATTGCACACAACCACCCTAGTGAACAGCATTTTGTAGTTGTGAGATCATGTCCCTCAATGTGACATCCAGGACACAGTTATCTATTCACAGGGCAGGGACATTGGGGCTGCGCAGTCTTGGACACAGTGGGTCACCACCAAACACAGGTTGATATGTGATGTATGTGTTGCTCAAACCAACAATGGACTGGAGTTGTGGGAAGGCTACATAGGGGTTCCAGTGCTGGCATCCTGCATGTGTGTGAGATGTGCAGGGACTGTGTTCCCCCTCACACCTGCATGCATTCACATCAGCTTTTCTCATGTAGATGTATCATGTGAGATGTACTCTAGTCTCTGATAGACATATTGTTGGATATGTGATGAGTTTGTATCTTGCTGCTATACTGATAGATGTCGGTACATAACACTGTGTCACTGATCATTTCCCCCTCTTGTCTCCCATACCTGCAGCTCAAGGTACACCAGCGTAAGGCCATGTGGAGGGCCATTGCAGAGAAGGTTCGAGCTCTGGGGGTCTCAAACCGACGGCGCACCCACTGCCACAAGAGATGGGACGACATCAGCTGGCTGTCGAAGAACGTGGTGGAGATGACCTTGGGGCTGCTTCCTCGCACTAGGCGTTTGGCACGGCACAGCATGACACCACTAATGGGCCGCATCTTGGCAGTGACATAGCCTGAGCTGGATGCACGTTTGAAGGAGCATCAGCATCAAGCCAGGGGTGAGCATTTGGGGAGGGTGACTTTGGCTAAGAGCGTCTGCATGTGTACAGAGCCTGTGCCAGCGCTGGCCTATGTGATGTTGGTAGTGTGATGCTGAGGCATGTAAGTGGCTGCTGGGCTGGGTGCCGGTGTCATGCATTTGCCCTACCTGTACTGACAACGGTGATTTGGATGCTGTGCATTCACATTACATTCTGAGTTGTGCTATTCAGGTTTTTTCTGCATTGGGGTAGTCTAGGGAATCCTATGGGAGGGAACGGCAGTGTGCCCAATCTGACTGTGCCTTCATCAATGCGTCCATTGCATGCACCCAGATTGGGGAGGCCTACACACCTGACAGCAATGTGCACCATTCTATTGTTCTAACGAGGTGGGTGGCATAGGCTAATGTCCATTGTGGACTGTCATGTTGTAGTCTGGGTCTGTGTTGCCCCCTCCTGTTCCATCCAGATCTGTCATTGGCAACACGTAGTGTGCCCCCATCATGTTCCTAGGTGTGCTCAGAGCTAGTTGTGTGTCTGGTTGAACAGAGCCACAAGCAGGGTGTTGTGCTGTGTGGTCATCACATGGCTAACTCATGCCTGAGTTTCCAGTTTCCACGCACTGCTTGAGTCTATATAGTGAGTTGGCACGATGTGATTGCACAGGGTGGTGTGCAACATATAGATGTGGTCATCTTTAGTAATGTATCGCTTACATATGTTTGTTCTGTTGCTGTCATTGACCTGACCCTACATCTCTCTCTCTCATGCAGCATCTCCTATGGTCACGGAGGGACAGGGAACGGACACCAGTGGGGGGGAAACTAGCACAACAGCTGCACAGGAGCCCAGTGACACAGATGTCACCAGTGCCTCAGAGGGGGACAGGGGTCTGCTGGAGGAATGCCAGCCTGAAACGCAAAGCACCACATCATCTGATGCCAGCGGGGATGCATCCATGTTGGAGAGCACAGGGAATGGGGACTCTGCATCGTCTTCTACCACACAGCGGCCAGTGCCCACCCTCCCAGCCACTTCCTCTGGTGCTGCCCGTGTCCGCCTCAGTAAGAGGGGAAGAGTGTCCTTCACCCATGGCACTGCTGCCCCTGCCCCTGTCCCCCTTTGCTGCCATCAGTGCTGAGTGTGTGGACCTTTTGCGTCAGCTGTGTGTAGGCCAGACAGCTCTAATCAATGTCTTCATTGACCACAACAAAAAATTGGCCCAGGTGGTTGCTTTCATGGAGGGCATACATTCAGACATGGGTGGGCTGCACCGGACAGTCCAGGCTTTGTCATTGACAGTGACGTCTGCTCTTCAACAGGTACATACTCACAGCCCAGCTCCAGTCCCTTTGTCCACCCCCCTGGCAGTGGCCACGTCTGACAATAGTGACCACGGTCCACATACATCAAAGTCACGATACAGCACACGAAGCACACAGCAGCAGCAACCCAAGCGGTCCCGGCTGCAGACAGCATCCCCACAGAAGACCAAAGCCACCCCAGAGCGCAGGGAGAAAAGCCCGTCAGGTGATGCCAGTGGACAAAAAGCAAAGCAGCAGGCCTCAGGCACACATGCCTCAGAGGCATCCCCATCCAAGGACTCTTCTGCCCCTAAAGCATCGCCCAAAGAGAAGCATACAGTGTCTGTGCCCACCAAGGTGGTGGTGCATGCCAAGGGTACACCTAGGAAGGGCTCCAAGGCAGATTCACCCACCACCTCAACTCCCATTCCAAGCCCAGTAAAGCAGGGGCCGGAGTGCACTGTAGGGGTAACACCTAGTAAACAGGGGAAGGGGGGCAGAGGCAAAGCCAGGCAAAGCGTTCCGCTGGATCCAGCACATTACTAGGCCTGGGCGAAAATTTCATTCCGTTCGCGGAAATTGCGATAATTTGACATTTTCGCGTTCCGCGGAGAGTGCGAAAATGTCAAAAATTCCGGTTTCCGCAGCTTGGCGACAATTTGTTTCTTGCTCGCGCTGTAAAATAATACATTCTCGCGCGCGCGCGATCGCCTTACCTGAATCCCTGCGTTCGCCGACAAGTTTTCTTGATCCGGTCGCGTTCTCCATGAGATGTTGTATTGTTTTTAGCCATTTGCTCTGTCTCGCGACAGTTCGCGCCCGCAGTGACGTCATGCGTCGCGCGATCACGTCTTTCTTCTCGCGATCATGCACCGCGAGACAACTCAAAACAAGAGGGCCGCGCCCGCAAGCAACCACATGGGTTAGTTGGCGACCCGCAACCATGCAGAAAATCTCGCGAACATGCCGGAAAAAAACTTCCGCATCTTCGCGATATTTCCCCTTGTTTGCGATAATTTTAAACATTTTCGCGATATTTTGAGAAAGTTAATTTCGCAAATTCCGCCCACCCCTACACATTACCAGAGGGGGTGACAGCGCTTGCACCTGATGCAGTTTTGGTGGAGAGTGTGCCTGTTGTGCCCACACCACTTCCCATTGATCCAAAGTCAGGCAAGCAATTTAGAATCCCCAAGAAGTGGAAAGGCACCCCTCCACAATCTCCAAGCCACACCGTGTCTCTCGTCTGCATGACTCCACCTCCACGTGCCACTTCACCACCTGGTCCAAGGAGCCCTCCGGCTTGCCAAGCCACTGATAGCTCTACCTCAGCTGTTCCGCGCTCTCCCCGTTCAGGTGCCCCTACACTCCCCAAGACACAGCTCGCTCCCAGTCTGCCTGACAGCCAAGTCTGACTGTTAGTCACCCTCACACACCTTTCTCTCACACAGGTGGGCCTGCACTGCACATTGTTACCCCCTGACTGTGTTGCTGACCATGGAAAGTTACAGTCAAACACATTCCCTGTGCAGCTTCTCATGGACTCAGTCTGCACCTTGGACTGGCCACTGGCCTTGTCGTTCACTGCTGTGTGCCCCCTGCCTGTGCAGCTTCTCATGGACTCAGTCTGCACCTTGAACTGGCCACTGGCCTTGTGTTTTGCCCCCTGCCTGTGCAGCTTCTCATGGACTCAGTCTGCACCTTGGACTGGCCACTGGCCTTGTGTTTTGCCCCCTGCCTGTGCAGCTTCTCATGGACTCAGTCTGCACTTTGTCCTGCCCACTGACCTTGTCGTTCACTGCTGTGTGCCCCCTGACTGTGCAGCTTCTCATGGACTCAGTCTGCACCTTGGACTGACCACTGGCCTTGTGTTTTGCCCCCTGCCTGTGCAGCTTCTCATGGACATGCTCTGCACTTTGTCCTGCCCACTGGCCTTGTCGTTCACTGCTGTGTGCCCCTTGCCTGTGCAGCTTCTCATGGACTCAGTCTGCACCTTGAACTGGCCACTGGCCTTGTGTTTTGCCCCCTGCCTGTGCAGCTTCTCATGGACTCAGTCTGCACCTTGGACTGGCCACTGGCCTTGTGTTTTGCCCCCTACCTGTGCAGCTTCTCATGGACTCAGTCTGCACTTTGTCCTGCCCACTGGCCCTGTCGTTCACTGCTGTGTGCCCCCTGCCTGTGCAGCTTTTCATGGACTCAGTCTGCACTTTGTCCTGCCCACTGGCCTTGGCGTTCACTGCTGTGTGCCCCCTGCCTATGCAGCTTCTCATGGACTCAGTCTGCACCTTGGACTGGCCACTGGCCTTGTGTTTTGTCCCCTGTCTGTGCAGCTTCTCATGGACTCAGTCTGCACCATGGACTGGCCTTGTGTTTTGCCCCCTGCCTGTGCAGCTTCTCATGGACTCAGTCTGCACTTTGTCCTGCCCACTGGCCTTGTTGTTCACTGCTATGTACCCACTGCCTGTGCAGCTTCTCATGGACTCAGTCTGCACTTTGTCCTGCCCACTGGCCTTGTCGTTCACTGCTGTGTGACCCCTGACTGTGCAGCTTCTCATGGACTCAGTCTGCACCTTGGACTGGCCACTGGCTTTGTGTTTTGCCCCCTGCCTGTACAGCTTCTCAAGGAAATGTTCTGCACTTTATCCTGCCCACTGGCCTTGTCGTTCACTGCTTTGTGCCCCCTGCCTGTGCAGCTTCTCATGGACATGCTCTGCATTTTGTGCCTTGCTCTTCTCTTGTCATGGTGCCTATCTGTGCAATATGTGAATAAAGACAGTTGCTCCTGTTGTCTATTTTGTCAGTGTCCTTACTGAATAAAGTTATTTTGCTGTGTGTATATGGTTTACTGTGTCACATGCTCTGCGTCCCACTTCAACATGGGCAATGTTTGGGCTCACTTACGAATCCGTTTTCTGGGGTGACAGGGTCTTCAGTTCTTTCTGAACCAGATACTTGTGGGGGCAATGGTGTAATTTTACAATGGGCAGCAGTTGTCATTTACTTGATTAGTTCATGTTGGCTATATTGTACACATGTCAGGCTGGAGGGCACTGCCGGCACAGAGTGGGTTTCTGCACACAGTTTTGCAGGCAGGCTGTCCAGGGTCATCATGTATATGTGTTCTTCCTTTTTGTGTGCTCAGTGGTGTATGTGTGTGGTTATCTTGTGATGGCCAGTCATCCTAGTCCCATGGCTTACTTTCCATGTGTGCTCTTGGATGGTCAGGTGGTGTGCAGTGTGAAGGGGGTGAGTTTGTGGGGAGTGTTGATGTGAACATGCCCCTGCATTGTGAACTACACACATGTGTCACCCAGGAGTTGTATGCCTCTTGTTTTGATTGTCCAGCCCTGTGGATGTGGTTGTATGCACATGTGTGAGTTGTATGTAGTGCACTGTACAGTGTGTTGGTGTGTCCTTGCAGTTCTGTCTGACTCCTACTTGTTTTTGTCACTTGTGAGTATGCAGAGTGTGTGACTGGCGAGTCAGTGTTGTGTTTTGTTGCACATCCATGTGTCTGGTGGCTGTGTGTGGGGACTGTGCAGACCTGCTGTTCCACACTGCCATTGTGGTTGTATTTTCTCATGCCTTGCTGTCAGATGGTGCCTTCTTGCCTCCAGTGTGGCATGTTGTGTGTGTTGTCATGCCATCCCCTATCTGTGCTTCAGATGCCTACCCATTGTGGGTCTGCACTCCCTCTCTTTGTGTATGGTACACTCCTGCCATGTGCCCTACTGGCATGCAGTAAACTTCACTTTGGTGTCAGCTGTCCCCTTGGTTTCCATGCGTGTGTGCCTCCCCATCACTTCATTTGTGACACTGTGCTTTGTGGTGCAGTTCTTTGGTCAGTGTCAATGTGTCACTCAGGGCATTTCCCCAATGGGTTGTATGTGATGGGCTGGTGCTGTTTGGCAGTCATGGCTGCTCCTATGCAGTCCAACTGTGTGTGCTGCCCAGTCCTCTGGTCAAGTTGTTTCCACCTTTGTGTCCCGGACTTGTGCATCTGTTGGTGTTGTGTTGGATGTATGTGTGTTGTCTGTGTTATTGCTTCACTTCCTGGGTGTGCTGTTGTCTTTGTGGTGTGCTGTATGGTGTTGTGTGGGTTGCTGTTCTGTCACTGATGTCTGTGTGTGGCTGGTATGCCTGATGTGCACACACTAGTTGTTGTGCATGCAGTGCTGTGTGTGTCTGTTGCCTTGTCATTGCCTGGTGTGCACCCCCTGATGTCTTGCTGTGTTTGCTGTGTGATTTTTGTGCCTGTGCATTTGTTGTTTGTTTGATGTGGCTGTGTTTTTCTGTGATGGTGCACTTCTTGTGTGTGTTGTGGCATGCTGTCTGTGCATTGTTCCTGAGTGATAATGTTGTGCCCTCCTGTTGTGTCTGTGCTCCCATTGCCTTTCCCCAGTTTAGCTGCACAGGGCATGTCTGTTCTGGTTGTGGTTCCGTGTGTGTTTCTGCTGGGTTATGTGTTTGTGTGTTATTTTTGTGCAGACATTTGTTGTGGCATCCCTGTGTGTGTGTGTGATGTTTGTGGCTACCATCAGGGTGTGTGATTGTTTGAGTGTGTGTTGACTGGCAAGTATTGCCAGCCTTCAGTGTGTTTGGCACTGGTGTTGTGTGCTGCTGGTGTGAGGGGGGTATGTGTGTAGATTCCTACTGGTGTTTGTCAGTCATGGCGTGTGTCAATGGTCCCTGTGTGGAGTGCTGCTGGTGTACTCCTGTGAAGTAGTTGTATAGATGTGTGGCTGTTCACAGTTTGACTTCAGGGCCTTCCTTTCATCCTTGTGCCTCTACATGATTTGCCTTGCTGTCTCCCTGTGTTGTTGCACTGTGATGTCTGTGGTTTGAACTCACTGACTGTACCAGCCATGTGTGCTTTGATGGTGTGAGGGTGTTGTTCTCTGTTCCTTGTCTTGCATGTGATGTTCACATGCTTGTTGTGTATCTCCTTGGCCTTCCATTTGTGTGCATACCACTTTGGTTTTCCTGTTTGTTGTGCTCCATTGCTGTTGGCATGTGGGGTGTGTATGTGTCTGTGTGTCAGTCTATGGTATGTATGTGTGACTATGCAGGCTGTGTGTCCATTTGGATGTTTGTTCCTTGAATGTGTTCAGTTGGTGCTTGTCCTCATTTTAGTTTCCCTGTGTGTGGTGGTGTGGCGGTGTGTGTGTTTCCCTGGCCCTGTGCTACTGTGCTGTGTGTTCCTGAGCAGCCACTCCTGCAGTGTCTGTCTCTCTGGTTGTTTTTTGTGTGGTGCAGGTGTGTCTTGACCGGGCTTGTTGTTGTGCATGGGGTGCACAGGAGGGGCACATGGCATGTGCCTTCATGGGGTTTGCTTGTGTGTGGTGGGAGGGGGTGTGGCCCTGTGGTCTTTGTGCCCTGCCCTGCCCATGCCTGGCCCTGCCTTCTGCATTGTGAGCATGTATTTCCTTGTGTTCACCACTGCGGTGACGTGACCGGGACAATGCTGCATGGTGGCGGTAGCTGTGTGTCCAGGATGCAGATGGGTGACTTGGTGGCAGGTGGGTGATCTGTGGGTGCCCTTGTGGATGTGTCCCTGTCCCCACCAGGGTGTCTGATGTGGATTTGGACCCTGTGTCAGCCCATGTGTTGTGAGTTGTGGTATTGCGTACCTGCGGCGGCGTCCGCGGCGGTCCATGAGTTCCTGGTGATGTAGCAGGTACAGCACCGGAAAGACGTGTAGAGCTGGGTCAATGGCGGTCGTGACCGGGTGATGTGGACCGGGACTCTGGTTTCGCGCTCCACTGTCGTGCTTCTGCCGTCTCTGGTTGAGCGGTTTCTACGCTGCGGTGCGTTTGCTTGTTTGGGTCATCCTAATTTGTGGAGCGGGGCGGACATCATTCCACTGCCGCGGTGGCGGGTGCACTTTGATGGCGGTGCGCATCGCGGCAGTCGGGAAATGCGCTATGTTTGGCCATACTAATATGGCGGGCGTGAGGACTGCTGCTCACGGGCGGAATAAAGCATTTTTCCGCACAGTTTGCACCGCGGTGGTGCCACCGCCCGACATCCTAATGGACCCCTTATTGTTTATAAATGTATTTTTTAATTTATTTAGTATATTATTTGTAGGTTTTTGTTATATGTAATTATTATTATAATATGTGTTCTTTTTATATGTTTAATATATTTAATTTTATATTTCTAAAATATTCTTTATTTATTTTAATGATTTTTAAAATGTTGTAATATATATCTATTTTTTTATTGTTTAAGTGTTATTAGTAATTTTTGTTTTTCTGCTCTCCAGCACTTTCTCTACTGTTGCACTCACTGGAGTGGGAATAGTAATTTTTACCCCTCCGCTATCCCACACTTTCCCTACTGTTGCACTCACTGGAGTGGGAAAAGTAATTTGTACCCCTCCGCTATCCAACACTTTCCCTATTGTTGCACTCACTTGAGTGGAAATAGTAATTTTTGCCCCTCCACTATCCAACACTTTCCTTACTGTTACACTCACCGGAGTGGGAATAGTAATTGTTACCCCTCCGCTATCCAACATTTTCCCTACTGCTGCACTCACAGGAGTTGGAATAGTAAATTTAATTCCGCCGCTATCCAACACTTACCCTATTTTTGCACTCATTGGAGTGGGAATAGTAATTTTTACCCCTCCGCTATCCAACACTTTCCCTACTGTTGCACTCTTTGAAGTGGGAATTGTAATTTTTACCCCTCCACTATCTAACACTTTCCCTAATGTTGCACTCTTTGGAGTGGCAATAGTTACTTTTCCCCCTCCGCTACCCAACACTTTCTTACTGTTGCTATCACTTGAGTGGGAATAGTAATATTCACCCCTCTGTTATCCAACACTTTCCCCACTGTTGCACTCACTGGAGTTGGAATAGTAAATTTAATTATTCCGCTATCCAACACTTTCCCTACTGTTGCACTTATTGTATTGTGAAATGTAAGTTTATTTTTTTTAATAGGTTAATGTTTTAGTCTATTATAGAATGTTTTTTTTGATTATTGATATATGTATATTTTTTATATAATTTTAAAGTTTACAAATTAAATAAAGGCAATAGTTAATAAACTATTTTTAAGTAAATATATGTATATATATAAATTATTATGTTTGTGTGTTTATATATTTTTAATTATGTCTATTTGTTATATTTAGTTTAAATGTATATTAAATGCAATTTATTTTGTTAAAAATAATATTAATATTTAATATATTTACTATATATTATTTTACTTTATATATATTTTAAAATCAATATTTTTTAAATCGATATTTTTTACATCGATATTTTGGATTCAATATTTTTGTACTTACCTGTTAAGGTATTGTAGTCAATATTTTTGCAGACGAGATTTAGAACATTGATGTTTGTTACATCGATAATCTATCAGTGAACCCGTAATGGCGTATTCCCAGACATTTCGTTTAGTAATCCTAACACCAAATGCCAGAAAATGTATAATATTACACTGGTATAAATGAAATTTTGCCTGGGCTCTATGGGAATATCCCACAGTAGTGAGTATCACAATATGCTACATGCCCTTCCGCTTTTGTATCTGTGCATACATATGGGAAGAAACCAAAGCACTGGCCTGTCTACAGGTAATAAGCAGCCCAAGCAAGACTTATCACACCTCAAAGGTTTAATCATGAATTCACATATACGTGTATGTAGGTGTTTTATCCTGCTAATCAATATTAGCATGGATTTTTCAAACAATATCACCTTGGCATGCTATGTTCTGGCAATACATTAGTTAATTTTAAGTATACACACAGCTTAATACACGTGACGATGAGGCACAACTGGCATGTTTGGCATCTGATTTAATCTAAAAAGAATAAGCTCATATAAATAATAATTCTGCTTGGTAAATTATTACTTGAGGCTTCAGCTACAGCAGCAGGTGGTCTACACCCAGCATTTTTTCTGGCAAACGGAAACATGCAATGGTCTTCCTTCCAGAACTTGTCTTTCCCCACTCTTCCCCTTCCCACCCCTCTATCTACCCTTGCCTTTCACAGAAGCATCTGATGAATGTGTGTATTAAACCACTGAGGACAGGGAATACTGTAAAGAATACCACACGGTAATTCTAGGTTCGCACAGATTTTACCCTTCTGAGGGGTTTAAGTCATAATTGCACAGTACTGGTGTGGTGTTATCCCACAAACTCATCAGCCGTTACAATTACATGTGTGCCATTTGCACCCAACTAGTAGAGTGCAACTCATACTTCAAACTTATAAATAATTGAAAGAATTGGTAACTACAGGTGGAGACAGCCGCTGTTGAGCCAGACCTTAAAAGGCTGACAGCTGGCTACGATTAATGGTTTGATGGACTGTGGGGTGCACTGGAGGTTTCCTGCCAGGTCATTCCATAAAAGTGAAGGTGTGAAGGAAAGATTCTGGCAATGGTCTCTGCCATTGGTTGATTACTCTCACCTATTGTATTTGATTGATAGCTGACTGGAGGTCTCCCTAATCTGATACTATTTATTGGCCCCTCCTCCAGCAGTTTAAATAGTGCATTATATACATGTATGTAGGATGCTTGAAAAAACTCTGGAAAAAAAACACTTTTGAGTTGCGTAAAGAACCATGATACCTGTTCAGGAGAGTCATAAGGAACTTGTGAAGGAAATTAGGGGGTATATGTACAACGAGTTAACGTTGCGTTAGTGGCAGTTTTCTGCCGCTAATGCGGCAATATTTGTATTGCTCTATTAATAAGCTATCGCTAACAGCCGTTAGCGTCAGCTTTCTAGCGAAACCGGCAGCTTCTTCGCATTGCCACCCATGTTAGCAATAACTATCGCTAATGACATACAAGGTAGGCGTTCCCGTGCAAAAACACACACTAACCCCACTTCGCGATATTTACAACGATCGCCCGGACCCTTGATACGTTAAAAAAACAGCTGCTAAAGGTTGTTAGCAGGTTGGACTTAAGACCAGAAAATAGCTGGTCTTAAAAATGGAGATAACACATGGGGCCTCATTCCAGCAGGTTTTGGTGCTGGACAGCGCTACAAGCAATATTGCTGCGCTGCCGTGCACCAAAACTACAGGGTGGAATGCGCACCATCATTAGATAGTGCGCATTCCTGGGCCTCAGTCATGAAAAGTGTTGTAGCGCTGTGACAAGACAGCGTTGCAACACTTCTCACTATGCCCTTCTTGCGACACCATGGCTGCGCTGTGTTAACTGGACAGCGCTCCATGACGCAAGTAATGACATACATCTGGAATCCTGACGTATCTGTATGCGCTAAAGTCACGTATTGCTGCAGTCATGTCACAACCATGATGCAACTCCAGCAATACATGGGGTCAGCCTATTCCTGTGGCACTGCGTACTGATGAAGTGCCATTCTTGAAGGGTGGCCGGGTGTCGGCGCAGCTGGAGATCCATCGGTGACGGTTATGCGCTGCAGTGTCATTGTTTGCAAGTGTTGGCGGAGTGGTGGTGTGGAGGGAGTTGATGAGACATCCTTTGGTGGCCTTGATCCAGTTGCGCGGGGGGGCGATGATGGCCATGGAGTCTGGTGGGCAAGGGGAAGACGTGATGTATACAATGATGGTCGGTGCAGGAGAGACTGGTGTTGTGGCTGTAGGTGAAGTTCCCGCTGGTGGAGGTGACGTGCTCGACCGTGTGTCCTGCTCTGTAGCTTGTTGCGGTGACTTGCTGCTTGCGTCTGATGTTGGGGACCTTCCCCAGAAGGGGGTGGTGTTCTGGTAACTGGGGTTGTCCAGGTGGAACTTGAGTTCACCGAGTGGGATGTCATCGGTGGATGGATGTCATCGGTGGATGGGAGAGCCTGGGGTGCAATGAGGTATACAATGGTATCGGAGAATGGGTAGCCATGGCCCGGGGGCCTGCATATGAGGGTGCCGCAGAGAATGTGCTTGGGGTTAGTCCAGATCTGGGAGTTGAGTTGGTCCATGGTCGCTGTTGGGTCATTAGAGTGCGTGGTCAGTCAGAGTGTGCTTCTGTAGGTGATAGCAATGCCTCCTCCTGGATGGTCAGGGTGGTCCTTGCGGGTGATACTGCAGCCGTTAGTGATGGCGATGTCCTGTCCGCTGCAGAGGTTGGCCCTGGCAGACGAGGTGGCGTCCAGGGTTGATGGCGAGGAGGGTGCTGGCGTTGTAGCGGTGGAGTGTCCAAGAGGAAGGGTCCTTGGTGCTGAGCGTGGTCCAGAGGCAGACGGACACAGACAGGTTTGCCTATGGCTTGCCTTTGGCATGGGAGACATCCATTACAACGCAGGCATTACATCATTAACAACGCAACTCCGACAACGCAGGTGCCTTTACATCGCATTGGATTAAAACGCATTGTGAGGTCAGTAATGGGGACATTTTAAGTTTCTCAGGGGGTTTGGGTTTCGGATGTCGGATTTTAAATTTGGGGTGTATTCTGGGGTAATATTTGAAAATTGGGGTGTGTTTTGGGGTCAATTATGAAAATGCAGTGTGCATTTGTGTCAAATGTTATTTTTAGGGAGTGTTTTGGGGGCTCAAAAACAAATTTTAGGGTTCACGGTTTGGTTTGGGTCGCAAAGGTTAGTTTCGGGTTGCACTCACTGAAGTGGGAATAGTAATTTGTACGTCTCCGCTATGCAACACCTTCCCTACTGTTGCAATATGCCTAGTATTAGTATGCATTGGAATGGAATGCGATATAATAGCATACGTCATAACTACGTATGTACCTTTGGCACAGGAGTGGTACGCCTGCTGCGCATGGTCGCACAGCGGCTGCCATTGAGAAGTGCTGGGGGACTGGACAGCTGGGAGGTGGTAAACGTCGCAAAGAACACTGGGTGAGGCATGGACGCTGGGGTTTGCATATGGCCATGTCTGAACTGGGGTGGCGTAGTGGACAAAAGAACGATGGATTTAACCCAGATCTCTTGACTGGGGGAGAATGTCTGCATTGTCAGCATTCCGTCCATCATTTGTTTGTTGTAATACAGGGTTTGTGTGTGAGCGGGTGTTGTAAATATTTTAATGAGGGAAGTCTTACCTCAAAGTCGGGTCCCGTGTCTTCATTGCTCCTGCTCTCCTGCGTCTGCTTCCAGGAACAGGAAGTAGGCAGCCAGGTTCCCTCCCCAGAGCCAATCACAACGCTGTGATGCGGTGGCGGGATTGGTAATTGGCAATGGGACACAGCATTCAGCCAGGGACTGGAGGGGTGGGCATGTTCCCTATGCAGGCTGTAATGCAGCCTACATTACGAACGGGGAAATGTGCATGACTGCTTTGGGCGGCCTGAGTGGGCCGACCAAACAGTCATTGCACACTTGAGTGGGCATGCTAATCCGCCCATGCACTGCTCCTTGCTTGGAGCAGTCCTACCCACCCTCTCACACACAAAGGAAACATCGCACGATTACATCAGTAAGTTATCATCATGTGATGATTATTCCTCCTCTGCACTGCTTGAAAGCAGTGGGGCGATGCTCGTCCGCCATAGAGGATGAGCCGGCACTGGGGGTGTGTCATCTATGTGTGCTAGGCCTGGGCGACTCGAACCCCAGGCGTCCTGCGCTACGCGTCCCACCTTCTCCTTACCTGGACATTGACACTGAGGAGCAATCCGCTGCACTCTCTCCGAATCTGTGACTCAGCCAGCAGGAGCCTCAGCCAGGTGGAATTTCACAATCGTGGGTACAGCAGTTGCCTCCAAGTTCACTGGTGAACCTCCCAATGCAGTTGATGCAGCAAGGCCCCCTTAGGCGTGATGTTGCAGCGCTCCCGCCACGCAAGTTTGGCACAGCTCAGAGGCCTCACCCTCCACAGCATCCGGCCAGCCCAACATCATCCGACCTGTGATGCAGAGAGGCAGCACCGACCATTGGTAATCCCCTCCATGCAGCCCGGTGTAGTGGTGGATCGTAGTATGTGATGCAGACCTCCCTACGTTGGTGTGCAGGGGTGCCTCTACCATTCACAGCTCCAAGGGGCGCAAGGCGATCTTCTCATACAGGTCAGCAATGTGTCCCCATGCAACCGGCCAGACTTCACCAGGTACAGGCGATTGCTGCGCCTCAATGTCTACCACCACAGCTCAATGACTCCACAGTGTAGGAGAGTAGGATCTGCTTCACATGGGTACCCCCACTTTTTGCTGGTGTTTCACTGTTTTTCGACCTTAGTCTGGCTGTGACCCTGCTAATCAGGACCAGAGCCTAGCTGCTTCCTCTCAAAAATGGTTTGCATGTACATTAGGTACATATCTAATTGGATTTTGGAGTGCCTTATGAGCCCCTAGTATATGCTATACTATGTACCTAGGGCATAGGTACCTCAGAGGTCTACCAGGGGCTGAAGCATGTATTATGCCACCACTGGGAAGCACTCCAAAATGGCACCACAGGTCAGCTACTGCAGCCTGGGTGAGGGTGTGCTTGCACCCCTTACCGTGGTATAGGCTACCTATATCCACATATATATATACAGACACATATAAACCTATAAGTCACTCCTATGGCAGGCCTTAACAATCCTGAAGGCAGAGTGCTTGGTTTTGTGTGAGAGGGTGCCCACACATGAGCTGAGCCCCTCTGCAGCTTTTGGAAATCCTTCCTTATGGCTGTTCTGTGATACAGCTGGATCTCTGACAAAATGTCGAAAGTCAGAAATTCGACCTACAAAAATATCGCAACAAAAATATCGATGTCAAGAATATCGATATCCTATCTACAACATGGTAAGTACAAAAATATCGAAAATAAAACATCGATGTCAAAAATATCGTTTTTAAAAATATCGGGTTTTTTTTGGTTACAAAAAATATGTAAAATAAACATAATAATACTTATAAATAAAATAAACATAATTAAATATATTTCATAATGTTAAAAATTAATAATTAATCAATATCATTTAATAAAAAAATAATTAAACATTTACATATAATATATATACTTACTTAATAATGTTTTTATAATTATTTTAATAAATTATAAATTATTTAAAAATATTAAAAATAGCAAAAACATTACACACATAAAACAATAACATACATAAAAATTAAATAATTATATATAACAAATTAAAAAAATTACATTTAATTTAAATATTGTTAAAATTAATTATATACTACATTAGCTAAAATAATAAATAAAATATTAAATAGCAGAGACAATAAAACTACTACTCCAGCTCCAAAAAACAACAGAAATTAAAATTTTGGATAGCGGAGGGCTAAAAATGACTCTATATCCACTCCAGATAGTGTAACAGTAGGGAAATTGTTGGATGGCGTAGGGGTAAAAAATAGTATTCCCACTCCAGACAGTGCAACAGTAAGGAAAGTGTTGGATAGCGTAAGGGTAAAAATTACAATTCCCACTCCATTCAGTGCAACAGTAGGGAAAGTGTTGGATAACGTAAGGGTAAAAATTACTATTCCAACTCCAGGGAGTGCAACAGTAGAGAAAGTGTTGGATTGCGTAGGGATAAAAATTACTATTCCCACTCCAGACAGTGCAACAGTAGGGAAAGTGTTGGATACCGTAGGGGTAAAAATTGCTATTCCAACTCCAGAGAGTGCAACAGTAGGGAAAGTGTTGGATAGCGTAGGGGTAAAAATTACTATTCCAACTCCAGAGAGTGCAACAGTAAGGAAAGTTTTGGATAGCGTAGGGGTAAAAATAACTATTCCAACTCCAAAGAGTGCAACAGTAGGTAAAGTGTTGGATGGCGTAGGGGTAAAAATTAGTATTCCCACTCCAGACAGTGCAACCGTAGGGAAAATGTTGGATGGCGTAGGGGTAAAAATTACAATTCCCACTCCATACAGTGCAACAGTAGGGAAAGTGTTGGATAACGTAAGGGTAAAAATTACTATTCCAACTCCAGGGAGTGCAACAGTAGAGAAAGTGTTGGATTGCGTAGGGATAAAAATTACTATTCCCACTCCAGACAGTGCAACAGTAGGGAAAGTGTTGGATAGCGTAGGGGTAAAAATTACTATTCCAACTCCAGAGAGTGCAACAGTAGGGAAAGTGTTGGATAGCGTAGGGGTAAAAATTACTATTCCAACTCCAGAGAGTGCAACAGTAGGGAAAGTGTTGGATTACGTAGGGGTAAAAATTGCTATTCCAACTCCAGAGAGTGCAACAGTAGGGAAAGTGTTGGATAGCGTAGGGGTAAAAATTACTATTCCAACTCCAGAGAGTGCAACAGTAGGGAAAGTGTTGGATAGCGTAGGGTAAAAATTACTACTCCAACTCCAGAGAGTGCAACAGTAGGGAAAGTGTTGGATTGCGTAGGGGTAAAAATGACTATTCTAACTCCAGAGAGTGCAACAGTAGGGAAAGTGTTGGATAGCTTAGAAGTTAAAAATAACATACTTATAAATACAATAATTCTTTAAAATAATTAATAATGTAATTATTAAATAACTCAAAATTACTTACAAATACCAATAGATATTTATTAAAAACATAACTACCAATAAATAATTAATTAGCGATACATTCTTAATAAATACCAATAAATAATAATTAATGAATATTAATTACCAATTAAAAAAAATTAAACAATTACATTTTTTATGCCAAAAAATAATTATCAAACTTTAATTACCAATTAAAAAATATTAAACAATTGCATATTTTTTATACCAAAAATAATTATTATTAGACATTAATTACCAATTAATAATTACTTATTAATATAGTAATTAGAAATATCAATAAATAATATTTAAACATATCTAATTACCAATTGATTATTAATCAAGAATAACCCAATTTTCATAACCAAAATATTATAATTTAAAATATTTACCAATTAATAATTAATCTCCAATTAATTAATTATCAATACCCAGCAACAAATTTAATAATTACGTAATTTGATTTCAATTACTTCTAACACTATTCCCCTATAAACGCACGAAACACTCAAATAATAAAATAATACAGTTAACATAATTATCAATTAATCAATTAATAAAAACTAATTACCAATTAATAAAAATTAATTACCAATTAATACTTAATTAACAAAAATATAATTATCAATACCAATAAATAAATAAATATATTACTTAATTACAATTAAATTACTTCCCACCCTATTCCCCTATAAACCCACAACCCGCTACAGAATTTAAACGCAAAAATTATTTAAAATTAATTTATAATTCCTAAAAATTTATAATTAATTTCATATAATTAAATTACTTCCCACCCTAATCCCCTCTAAACCCACAACCCGCTACAGAATTTAAACGCTAAAATTATTTAAAATTAATTTATAATTCCCAAAAATGTATAATTAAATTCATATCATTAAATTACTTCCCACCCTATTCCCCTATAAACCCACAACCCGCTACGGTACTAAAACACAAAATTAACTTAAAAAAAACATTATTAACTTATAAATATTTTATACATATATTTTAAAACCAGTTGAACACTTAACAAAAAATAATTAACACATACATATTAAATACATAATAAAATACATAGCAATATTATACATATCGATATTAATGACATAGATATTAGTAACATCGATATATTTCATATCGATATTACTAACTTCGATATTACTAACATCGATATAAAAAAAGCGATATTACTTACCTTAGGGTCGATATTCTGTCCATCGATATTCTTGACATCGATATTCTGTCCCTTCGATATTCTAGACTCGATATTATTGTAGGTCGAAATTACATTTTCGATATTTAGACTGCTCACCGATACGGCCATACCATATACTCTTAAGTGCATTATAACCTCGCGGTAAATGCTAACTTTTGAATGGCTGCATCAAAACATGTCATGTTTGGTGTCAGACGCTTTGGAATACTACCCCCCCCCCCCGCCAGTTCTTGTGGCAGGGGTAGCATTCCACCCTTCCTAGAGGGAGAGACATGTTCACACTGGTCAAACCCGGCAGGACTTTCCTGAGCCCTGGTATCACAAAATGGATGCCTCTGCCACAGACACGGGTCTGGCCTCCTGCTGCTGACCAAAACTCCGGCAGGGGAGGCCTGGACCACTCCTCCTGCTGCTGACCAAAACTCCGGCAGGGGAGGCCTGGACCACTCCCTGGTGCTTTAAAGTCCTGCACTGGTGGCACACTTGGTGTCCCTGTGCATAGTCCAGTTCAAACCGGTTGCAGGGGCTACCTGCCCCTGCTCTGGCATGAAACTGGACAAAGGAAATGGGTGTAACCACCCCTCTTACTAAGCCCACCCATAGGTGGGGCCTTAGAGTTAGTCCATCCCCTAAACTTACTATAAGTATAGGAATCCAGTCCCTAGGACTTTAGATTATCCTGGATGAAACTCTGCAACATATATCCTGGACCTTCGACTTTCTATCACGACTAGAAGACGGAAGAAATCTCCCTTGGGGTCAAGGAGTGACTCCCTTGCTTGGCAGGCACCAAAGAAGCAACTGACCAGTCTGCATCGTTGAAGCTCCCGCCGGACGCCAAAGTCTTTGCATCACCAGAGGTGGATTTCAGACTTCCCCGAGGCTACCTTGAGTCCACAGCAAAGCTGAGGCCCGTGGCTATCGTGGGTGACGTGGAACCTGGACACCGTGATCTTTTGCAGCAACAGCATCTTCCTGATCCTCCTTGAAGTTGTGCTTTGGGCTCCGAGTAGCCCCAGCCTTGAGCACCTCCTGCACCGAAGATTGCTGGCCTCCACTCCACGAGTGACCCATGGGCCAGTTTCAAGTGCGACCGCTCGAGGCTCCTTCGCGATCACTAGCCCGTTGGCTAGCAGGTCCCCACGAAGGCAACTCCTTTTCTGCTTGGGCTTTCCTGGTTGCTCCAGACGTGCCCTGACTTACCCTTGCTGGGTGAGTCCCTCAGACCTTGCTGGTCTGCACCGCAGTCCTTTCTCTGAATTCCAGTGACTTGTCGTTGCCAAGGCTTGTTGGGTCCAATCTGGTCGCCGACACCGCAGCACTCGACAGACTTTGTGGGGCAGCTCGAATCCGGCTTGTGGACTTTGTCGACGCCTCCTGGACCTTGTGGCTGAAGAGTCAAGACACCCGTTAACTCACCTGAAGCACCCGACATCTGTGGGCATTAGTCCATCCTGCCCTTGGTCACTGGCTACTGACCCAGACTCTGTCCCCTCTGCTTTCAGGTTCCTTCCATCCTAGATCCAGGCTTGGATCTCTTTGGACACTTCTCCTCTTCATGGCAGCAGCAGTTCTTTGCAGGCTTCCATTGCAATTGACTACGCGACCCGACACCAAAAGCTTCCCTGGGTGAGGTAACTTGAGTACTCTGGTGCTCCCGTGCTAGCCCTGGAACTTCCTAAGTTCAAAAAACTGATAGGCAATTTTTTCCATTAGAGGCAAAAAAAACTCATGTTAGGCTGCCTAACATGCTTTTTTTGCCGCTAATGGGCCTATCGTTGGTTTTCGCCCGCTAATGCCAGAATTCCTATCGCCATCACGCTAATGTTAGCTGCAGCTTTCACCTCTGATCCCTGCAGCTATCACCATGTAGCGACGACTTGTACAAACGTCGCTAACAAGGCGATGGTTTTCAGCGGGACACAGTGGTAAGAAAACTGCCCCTAAATATCGTTAGCGGTAGTTTTCGCCGGTCCTTGTACAAATGCCCCTAGGTTGATTCCTGTGTACATGTGTAAATGGAACGCCACTGCAACGTGTTTGCTTCACACTAAGGTGCCAATTACGATCCGGTAAAAAAATGGCCCGTACGACTCGTATCCGGTCTTTTTACCGTACGAATCGTACAAGTGCCCTACAAACTGCCAATTATGATTCGCATGGGAAAAAGACCATACGAATCGCATTGGGAATAATTCCCCACACGTCCTCGGGTCGGAAAACGTGTCCGACACGTCCCCGGACGATTTACCGTACAAATGTGAAAAGTGAAGTCCGACCGCGGAATCACGATCCATCCCGTGCGTCCGATGTTACAACCGTATGGAAAAAACACCGTCCGCACCAAACACCCATAGCAACCATGGTGACATGTGCCCGCATACGCGCCGAACACCCCCCAGCCCCCGTACGTTCGAGTCGTACCCCCACCCATGTATGTACACCCGTGTACGTTCGAGTCGTACCCCCACCCGTGTATGTACACCCGTGTATGTGTCATACCCCCACCCATGTATGTACACCCATGTACGTGTCGTACCCCCGTGTATGTACACCCGTGTACGTGTCGTACCCCCGTGTATGTACACCCGTGTACGTTCGAGTCGTACCCCCACCCGTGTATGTACACCCATGTACGTGTCGCACCCCCGTGTATGTACACCCGTTTTACGTGTCGTACCCCCCGTGTATGTACACCCGTGTACGTTTGAGTCGTACCCCCACCCGTGTATGTACACCCATGTACGTTCGAGTTGTACCCCCACCCGTGTATGTACACCCGTGTACGTGTCGTACCCCCACCCGTGTATGTACACCCGTGTACGTGTCGTACCCCCGTGTATGTACACCTGTGTACGTTCGAGTCGTACCCCCACCCGTGTATGTACACCCGTGTACGTTCGAGTCGTACCCCCACCCGTGTATGTACACCCGTGTACGTGTCGCAGAACCCGTGTATGTACACCCGTGTACGTGTCGCACCCCCCGTGTATGTACACCCGTGTACGTGTCGTACCCCCCGTGTATGTACACCCGTGTACGTTCGAGTCGTACCCCCACCCGTGTATGTACACCCGTGTACGTGTCGTACCCCCACCTGTGTATGTACACCCGTGTACGTGTCATACCCCCCCGTGTATGTACACCCGTGTACATGTCGTACCCCCGTGTATGTACACCCATGTACGTTCGAGTCGTACCCCCACCCGTGTATGTACACCCGTGTACATGTCGCTCCCCCCGTGTATGTACACCCATGTACGTGTCGTACCCCCCGTGTATGTACACCCGTGTACGTTCGAGTCGTACCCCCACCTGTGTATGTACACCCGTGTACGTTCGAGTCGTACCCCCACCCATGTACGTGTCGTACCCCCGTGTATGTACAAACCGTACCCTCACCCGCGGACGTATGGAGCGTACCCCAGGCCCCAACACCAGCACCTTCACACAACATCGCGCATGTATGAGTCGTACC
Organism: Triturus cristatus; assembly: GCF_964204655.1. NCBI lineage: Eukaryota > Metazoa > Chordata > Amphibia > Caudata > Salamandridae > Triturus > Triturus cristatus. The sequence goes on from NC_140581.1 coordinate 321,413,241, forward strand.
AAGCCAGACAAAAGGACAGCACTGTACAACAAAATGCCCGAAGTACACACCGTACACACGCTAAAAACGCACGTACACAACCAGGACAAAGCAGAACAACACAAGAATACACCATTCGAATGGCACAAAGCCACTAAACATGTCCAACAAGCTCAAAAACAACACAATCACTGACCTGCAACTGCCAAAATCCAAAACAGAGGCCCAAAACACAACCACTCCTTATAACACACCCACCCAAACTTCAAACACAGCCACACCCACCAATGGACCAATAAAAAGGGCCCACACACACAAACCATGAGCCTTTGCAACAGACTCACTGCTGCCAGACCCCACAGACAACCTACAGCACCATACTAGAAGCTTTACCACACCTTACACTTGCACACCTTCACACACACACCTTCACAAACACCCCCACATCACATTCACAAACACCTGCACAACCACACCCACACACCCACAACCATCCACACCCCCCCATCCACACCCACACCCCTCACCATGCCCACTAACAAGAATCCAAAGTTCACTAGCCGAGAGTTGGAGGTCCTTGTCGATGAAATCCTCAGAGTTGAGCCACACCTCTTTGGAACATTGGTCAGACAGACCAGCATTTCAGAAAAAACATCCATGTGGCAGACCATCATCGATGCTGTGAATGCTGTTGCGGACACCAGAAGGACCAGGCATGAATGCCAAGCCAGGTGGTACGATCTGCGGAGGAGGGTCCGAGCCAAAATGACGGACGAACACAACCAGGCCAACGTCACTGGAGGAGGGCCGCCCCGCAGACGCGTAGAATACCATCCCTGGGAGGAGAGGGTGATGGCCATACTGCCGGTGGTGGCAGTGGACGGATTAGACGGACTCCGAGACCCGGGTGAGTATACAAACAAATCACCTCACATGGGGGGAACGTCTTCCGCAACCAAACTCACAAACAGGCACGCAACCACCCCAAGCTATCGCACGACTCAACCACCCTCCATGAACACGCACATGCCACTAGCGCCACCATGCCCCATGCACCCAGCTAGACAATGTCAAGTCACAGGCCACAGAAAACACCAACACAAGACACGGTAACCCGGATGGCGGTAGTGTGGGCCCCAAAAATCACATAGTGCAACTCAGAAGCAGACAACAATGCCCTCTGCCCATATGGCCTAGGTCACAGCCAGACAAACAGTGTGTCCCCACTCAGGAAAGACTCGCCAGCAAATGGCGGACGCCTTGCATCAACACATGGGGGTGACGGCACGTTCTTGCACATGACAGCAGCTAATGAACAGCCAACACTGTGAAAGAGTGGCAGCACACACCACCACAGCAGCAGTGCATACACACACACTACACCCAATGGGTGCCTGGAGATCAGAAACAAACTCACATCAACAATCCAAGGGCCATTCAAAGATCTGCTAACAGTCTGTGCTCAGGAAGCTGGGCTGAGGTGACAGAGGGTGACACACAGAGGGAGGGAGAGGGGGACAGAGAGGGAGGGAGACACAGGGAGACGGACAGAGGGAGGAGGCTGACACACAGAGGGAGGGAGAGGGGGACAGAGAGGGAGGGAGACACAGGGAGACAGACAGAGGGAGGAGGCTGACACACGGAGGGAGGGAGAGGGGGAGAGAGAGGGAGGGAGACACAGGGAGACGGACAGAGGGAGGAGGCTGACACACGGAGGGAGGGAGAGGGGGACAGAGAGGGAGGGAGACACAGGGAGACGGACAGAGGGAGGAGGCTGACACACGGAGGGAGGGAGAGGGGGAGAGAGAGGGAGGGAGACACAGGGAGACGGACAGAGGGAGGAGGCTGACACACGGAGGGAGGGAGAGGAGGACAGAGAGGGAGCGAGAAAGGGACACACAGGGAGAGCAAATCAGCCTTGTGGGGTGTGGGGATGTCTGCTCCTCAGCAGGTGGACTGCGTGCATGTAGACAAGGGTGGCCAGTGCCAGAACCCCCCCTCTTCTCCATGGCAAAACACAGGGCCATGTCACAACCTGTGCACGAGCACAATGACAGCTACCTGCATCATATAAGTGTGTGGAACCACTCCATGTGCACACCTACAGTGCTACACGGAAGGCGCCAATGCATGGCTCGCCACACCTGCTCACTCCACTGCTGACTGCTGTCACAATCGACGCAGCAAGTAAGACTGTGCCACATATAGGTAAAGTCTCAAAAGCTGTGGCCAAGGGACATACCCATGCACAAGTGCACTGTCAGTGGAATGCAAGACATATCCAAATTCCCAGAGGAAATGTGCCAACTTTGAAAACAATGAAACATGGATGTTGCATGGAACAAAATTAACATTGTCTCTCTCACACACAGGTCAACGTCGTCGATCACCCCCCAACACTGGGGGGGAAGACTCACAGGACCCGGCTCGGCGGGATGACGGAGCCACCGGCAGCGACAACTCTCACCACTCTGTGGACGAACCCGGCCCGACCAACCTGGCCCCTCTGGTGTCCAACGACCTGCAGCACCTGCGTCAGGTACAACTGGGCCAACCACCACCCCCACTCCTGCCACATCCCAGGAGACACCCAGGATCCCTGCCCCACTACCACAATGCAGCCAGGCTGGCCAGGAGGGACACGGTGTCCCGGGCACCCAGGAGGAGGCAGGCAACAACACAAATGCCACCCCTCAGGGGTCCCGGAGACCCGATGTGCCCACAAGGGCAGGCCAGGTGCAAGTGGGCAGGGGTGGTGGGAGTGGAGGACGGCGGAGGCGCCAGCCTGACCAGTTGGCTGGGGAACCGGTATATTCCCATGTCTGAAACATCCTGGACACATACCGGCAGGACACCACGGGCATGGCCCAGGTTGTGTCCATCCTCGAGGGGATCAAGACCCAGCAGGCCCAGCAACATGCGGAGCAACATGCCTGTCTACTGCAACACCAACGGAGGATGGAGGACAGACAGGCTGAGCTCGTGACGGTGTTCACGGGAATTCACAGTACACTCCGTCGGATGGCCGACAACATGGGCAACCCTCCCTGTGCCAGCAGGCGTAGAACATCACCACCCACAGGGAGGGATGAGGAGGAGGAGGAGACATCCGACGGAGCATCCCAAACATTGTCACGGCCTGCTTCTGAGGGTCCCTGCAGGAGGGCGGGTCGTCCACGGAAAAGACCGTGAGGGTCGGCGCAACAGCACCATCTCCCAGGACACCTGGCCTAGCACCTGGCCCACTGGAGCAACAGCAGCACAGCATCAAAAGACATTCTCTGCCACATGGACTTGCTGGTCACTGTCTGACCAATGTTGACAAAGACTGTGGCATGGACTCTGAGGATTTCAAATGGCAAGGACACCAACTCCCCTAGTGAACTTTGGATTCCACACACCTGGAAAGCCCCTCATGTCAAACCCCCCCCCCTACCCCAACCAAAATAAAAAGTCACACCATAAAGAGAAGATGCCTACTGATTGCATTATTACCTTACATGTGTCTTGTAAAGTCTAACTATGCCTGAGTTCTCATTTGACTTCAACCATCCACACCCTGGGGCCTGAGTCTGGCACAGGACACACATGGGACACATTGTTTTAGGCAAGACAGACATGGAGCACCATACACACCCGTGATGGGCCCAACCAGCTGAGGGGGTGGCTGCACAACCGTGCCGACAGACATATTGAGTACAGCGACAGCCACGCGCAGAGGTCAGTGATCATGTGGAGTGTCCTGGGGGGCACCCAGGTATGTGTGGACAGGTGGCAGAACCATGTCCTGCAAGCTTGAGTCAGGTGGATGCAGTGAATGGTGGCCTGGCCAACGTGGGATGCATGGGGATGGCACATGTCACAATACCCACACACTCATTGACTACATGCACAATACACAGTCTAATCCCACACAAACAGCTTGCATCTTTCTACTCGACACATAGACACATAGCCACTATCACGGAAAACCATGCCAGACATGCCGGATGCACCGTGGCAACACACCAGCATTGACTGAGAAGAGGCACCTTGGAGGCATAGGGATACCTTTATTAGTCATGTAGTCGGGATTGCAGAGGCAACTCGGAGTACACATGAACGGGTCATGTGGAGTAACATGTGGGTCCAACACTGGAGCCCCCCTTCTGCAGCCCAAATGCGTGATAGCCATGGAACTGGCACACAAGTGTCGGCTAACAACTAAACACCCCCTGCTGCTCACGGAGAGACTGCCATACACCATTGATCCGCTGATGTGGAAGTCCCACAGCATGTCAAGCCAAGGCAAACCGTATGTGTCCGAGGGCAGTGTAACACACATTGATGCCATCATCACATTCCACAATCCCATCACTGATGGCTGTCAACAAGTCTGACCATCTATTCAGGTGTACCCAGCTGCATGTAATGTGTACCATGGTGATGCGACATGTCTGCAGAGGAACCAAACATCGACAGGGGCAGTGTGCATACATCGTGAACAACTGCCACACCCAATACACCCCTGATGCATCCCTTACCCTAAGGAGACTTCCAAACTTGTCCGTGCGTGTAACGCTGAGTCAGCACACGATGACGTGTCCATGAGGAATAGCAGTGCCACAACAATGCGAACCAGCAGACGGCATGCGCAAGTACCTGGGGATGAGAGACACACAAGAAGTCAGACACAAAAAGCACAGCCACTTGCATGTGCATGTACTCGACACATGTAAGGATGACAACATGCCAGGTCACAATTCTGACTGGGGAAACACACATCACTGCCACCATCACTCCAGTGACACATCCACACACACCTCTGACTCACGTGGCATACATGCAGATGGACACACACATCGCAACACATGCCACACAGGGACCAATGCGTGCACACACAGACACTGGTACTCACCACTAAGCAAAGAAGTCGCGTATGAGCCGAGTCCGGATGTCCTCTTGCGGAACCACGTCCTCCACATCACTAGCCCCATTGCCAAGCCCTTCGTCCTCCACGGGTGGATGGTCCTGATCATCTTGATCCAGGATGAGTGGCACAGCTTTCTCAACTGCCATGTTGTGCAGCATGCAGCAGACCATGAAGATTTTGCAGACCTTCGCCGGGACATATGGGAGTGCGCCGCCGGTCTTGTGGAGGCATCGGAATTGGTTCTTCAGGAGGCCAAACGTCCTCTCTATCACTCGCCTTGTCCGGGCATGGGCGGTGTTGTAGCGGAGCTGGGCCGGCGTGATGGGGTTGCGGAGAGGTGTGATCAGCCATGGCATGTTGGGATAGCCAGCGTCCCCTACATGGACATAAGTAGGACAGGAGAGGCGGTCGTGCTGGAAGTCTACGCAAAATACAGGACAGACAGACTGTACCCACCAACAACACATGCTCGTTCGTTGCGCAGCTGCGTCATCATTTCAGGCATCCTGCTACGCCTCATGATGTAGGCATCGTGTGCTGATCCTGGAAAACGAGCACAGACATGTGAAATCACCATGTTGGACAGACACACCACAAGGGCATTGATGGAGTGGTAGTGCTTGCGATTCCTGTACGCTACCTCCTGTGCCTGTGGTGGTACCAAAGCCACATGTGTTCCATCTATGGACCCAATGACATGGGGCATCCCTCCCAGGGCATAGAATCCACGCTTGACCCCAGTCAACATTTCAGGGGTTGGGAAATGGATGAAGTCATCCAGGTGAATCAACATGGCCTCTAAGAAATCATGCAGCACACGGCAGAACATGCTCTGGGACATGCCACCAACATGAGCTATAGTATTTTGAAAGGTACCCGTGGCAAGAAAATGTAGGGCTGCCATTACCTTCAGCTTGGGTGTCAGTGCCGTAGGATACCTGTGCAGCGGTTGCAGGTGTGGTGCCAGTCTCGCCGTCAACTCCAGATTCAACGGTTGGGGGAAGCGGCAGCACCGGATACAGTCATTCTCCCGCATGGCAGCCAAGTCCGGAATTGGTCGGGAAAGAGGCGGCGCTCTGCAGTAATTTGGAAGTGACAAGGAAGAGTGAGTGCACCACAACAACAATTTATTTGTACTGCAAACATGTTAATCTGTCAATACACATATGCTACATACAGAGTCAGGTATGTGCTACATGCCCTGGATACGTATGGCTGCCAGGTGACACTCCTACCAAGACCCACTACACACGGAGATTGTGAACCTCCACATGCCATGGCATGGGATTAGCTGTGTCCCAGTGTAAGTGAACAGCCAGACGCAACACAGGAGTGACATACATCCACACATCAGCAGAAGTAGGATGTCAATTGCAGAGACTGGTAGCAGAACACTAGAGCCACAGGTCACATGACATTACACTAGGACAGCCCACACACCTTGCCATGAAGGTGTACATGTGATGACTCACCACACATTCATAGAGAGGATGCAGACATGTCCTTGTTACGCTACTCTGTGTCCCATGCATACATACGCACCTCACATCCGATACCACATGTGGCATGGTGTGCGGAACAGTGTGCCATGTCAATCTACACACAGACACATGTTGGTTGCTGCAACAGCTGCTGCTTTTGAGGGAGCTCCAACATCAAGCTAATGGGAACCCCCCACACATACATGACATAGTCACATCGTGCACCGTGGGTAGTGACATGTCAGGTGTGGTAACCCCTGTACCGGGCCTCAGGGGACACTTCCGTGTGTTGTTGTCCGTGCCATGCCAGTGACGCTCATCCCAAGTGTGCAGTACGACATGCACACATGTCAAAGGAGTCAAGGGCATGCCTGGAACACATTGCACCGTCACACATTACATGTGTACACATCTCATCATACATCTGGTGCCTTCTCGACTCATGAGTAATGTGCCACATCACAGCCTTTCACACCTGTGCCCCACACATGTAGTACTGCCCAGACAATGCCTTGATGTCCATCCATGGACAAGTATGTCAGCCCTATTCCTTCCTGTGTGCTGCCTGTCACCACTGTGATGTGTGAAAACCACCGTACTTTCGCAAAGAGGGCCTGTGTATGTTCCCGTATCACTATGGGAGTGCTGCCGTATGTGTACCCATAGTGATGGTGAGCGTACGCACGTGTGTACGGTCCGTACCACCTTGAGTACGCATACGCGAGAACACCCATAGTGGTACGGACCGTACACGCGTGCGTACGCTCACTATCACTATGGGTGTTCTCGCGTATGCATACTCATAGTGATAGTGAGCGTACAGGCGTGTGTACGGTCCATACCACTATGGGTACGCATACGCGAGTACACCCATAGTGATAGTGAGCGTACAGGCGTGTGTACGGTCCGTACCACCATGAGGAGGCTGACACACGGAGGGAGGGAGAGGAGGACAGAGAGGGAGCGAGAAAGGGACACACAGGGAGAGCAAATCAGCCTTGTGGGGTGTGGGGATGTCTGCTCCTCAGCAGGTGGACTGCGTGCATGTAGACAAGGGTGGCCAGTGCCAGAACCCCCCCTCTTCTCCATGGCAAAACACAGGGCCATGTCACAACCTGTGCACGAGCACAATGACAGCTACCTGCATCATATAAGTGTGTGGAACCACTCCATGTGCACACCTACAGTGCTACACGGAAGGCGCCAATGCATGGCTCGCCACACCTGCTCACTCCACTGCATGGCACATGTCACAATACCCACACACTCATTGACTACATGCACAATACACAGTCTAATCCCACACAAACAGCTTGCATCTTTCTACTCGACACATAGACACATAGCCACTATCACGGAAAACCATGCCAGACATGCCGGATGCACCGTGGCAACACACCAGCATTGACTGAGAAGAGGCACCTTGGAGGCATAGGGATACCTTTATTAGTCATGTAGTCGGGATTGCAGAGGCAACTCGGAGTACACATGAACGGGTCATGTGGAGTAACATGTGGGTCCAACACTGGAGCCCCCCTTCTGCAGCCCAAATGCGTGATAGCCATGGAACTGGCACACAAGTGTCGGCTAACAACTAAACACCCCCTGCTGCTCACGGAGAGACTGCCATACACCATTGATCCGCTGATGTGGAAGTCCCACAGCATGTCAAGCCAAGGCAAACCGTATGTGTCCGAGGGCAGTGTAACACACATTGATGCCATCATCACATTCCACAATCCCATCACTGATGGCTGTCAACAAGTCTGACCATCTATTCAGGTGTACCCAGCTGCATGTAATGTGTACCATGGTGATGCGACATGTCTGCAGAGGAACCAAACATCGACAGGGGCAGTGTGCATACATCGTGAACAACTGCCACACCCAATACACCCCTGATGCATCCCTTACCCTAAGGAGACTTCCAAACTTGTCCGTGCGTGTAACGCTGAGTCAGCACACGATGACGTGTCCATGAGGAATAGCAGTGCCACAACAATGCGAACCAGCAGACGGCATGCGCAAGTACCTGGGGATGAGAGACACACAAGAAGTCAGACACAAAAAGCACAGCCACTTGCATGTGCATGTACTCGACACATGTAAGGATGACAACATGCCAGGTCACAATTCTGACTGGGGAAACACACATCACTGCCACCATCACTCCAGTGACACATCCACACACACCTCTGACTCACGTGGCATACATGCAGATGGACACACACATCGCAACACATGCCACACAGGGACCAATGCGTGCACACACAGACACTGGTACTCACCACTAAGCAAAGAAGTCGCGTATGAGCCGAGTCCGGATGTCCTCTTGCGGAACCACGTCCTCCACATCACTAGCCCCATTGCCAAGCCCTTCGTCCTCCACGGGTGGATGGTCCTGATCATCTTGATCCAGGATGAGTGGCACAGCTTTCTCAACTGCCATGTTGTGCAGCATGCAGCAGACCATGAAGATTTTGCAGACCTTCGCCGGGACATATGGGAGTGCGCCGCCGGTCTTGTGGAGGCATCGGAATTGGTTCTTCAGGAGGCCAAACGTCCTCTCTATCACTCGCCTTGTCCGGGCATGGGCGGTGTTGTAGCGGAGCTGGGCCGGCGTGATGGGGTTGCGGAGAGGTGTGATCAGCCATGGCATGTTGGGATAGCCAGCGTCCCCTACATGGACATAAGTAGGACAGGAGAGGCGGTCGTGCTGGAAGTCTACGCAAAATACAGGACAGACAGACTGTACCCACCAACAACACATGCTCGTTCGTTGCGCAGCTGCGTCATCATTTCAGGCATCCTGCTACGCCTCATGATGTAGGCATCGTGTGCTGATCCTGGAAAACGAGCACAGACATGTGAAATCACCATGTTGGACAGACACACCACAAGGGCATTGATGGAGTGGTAGTGCTTGCGATTCCTGTACGCTACCTCCTGTGCCTGTGGTGGTACCAAAGCCACATGTGTTCCATCTATGGACCCAATGACATGGGGCATCCCTCCCAGGGCATAGAATCCACGCTTGACCCCAGTCAACATTTCAGGGGTTGGGAAATGGATGAAGTCATCCAGGTGAATCAACATGGCCTCTAAGAAATCATGCAGCACACGGCAGAACATGCTCTGGGACATGCCACCAACATGAGCTATAGTATTTTGAAAGGTACCCGTGGCAAGAAAATGTAGGGCTGCCATTACCTTCAGCTTGGGTGTCAGTGCCGTAGGATACCTGTGCAGCGGTTGCAGGTGTGGTGCCAGTCTCGCCGTCAACTCCAGATTCAACGGTTGGGGGAAGCGGCAGCACCGGATACAGTCATTCTCCCGCATGGCAGCCAAGTCCGGAATTGGTCGGGAAAGAGGCGGCGCTCTGCAGTAATTTGGAAGTGACAAGGAAGAGTGAGTGCACCACAACAACAATTTATTTGTACTGCAAACATGTTAATCTGTCAATACACATATGCTACATACAGAGTCAGGTATGTGCCACATGCCCTGGATACGTATGGCTGCCAGGTGACACTCCTACCAAGACCCACTACACACGGAGATTGTGAACCTCCACATGCCATGGCATGGGATTAGCTGTGTCCCAGTGTAAGTGAACAGCCAGACGCAACACAGGAGTGACATACATCCACACATCAGCAGAAGTAGGATGTCAATTGCAGAGACTGGTAGCAGAACACTAGAGCCACAGGTCACATGACATTACACTAGGACAGCCCACACACCTTGCCATGAAGGTGTACATGTGATGACTCACCACACATTCATAGAGAGGATGCAGACATGTCCTTGTTACGCTACTCTGTGTCCCATGCATACATACGCACCTCACATCCGATACCACATGTGGCATGGTGTGCGGAACAGTGTGCCATGTCAATCTACACACAGACACATGTTGGTTGCTGCAACAGCTGCTGCTTTTGAGGGAGCTCCAACATCAAGCTAATGGGAACCCCCCACACATACATGACATAGTCACATCGTGCACCGTGGGTAGTGACATGTCAGGTGTGGTAACCCCTGTACCGGGCCTCAGGGGACACTTCCGTGTGTTGTTGTCCGTGCCATGCCAGTGACGCTCATCCCAAGTGTGCAGTACGACATGCACACATGTCAAAGGAGTCAAGGGCATGCCTGGAACACATTGCACCGTCACACATTACATGTGTACACATCTCATCATACATCTGGTGCCTTCTCGACTCATGAGTAATGTGCCACATCACAGCCTTTCACACCTGTGCCCCACACATGTAGTACTGCCCAGACAATGCCTTGATGTCCATCCATGGACAAGTATGTCAGCCCTATTCCTTCCTGTGTGCTGCCTGTCACCACTGTGATGTGTGAAAACCACCGTACTTTCGCAAAGAGGGCCTGTGTACGTTCCCGTATCACTATGGGAGTGCTGCCGTATGTGTACCCATAGTGATGGTGAGCGTACGCACGTGTGTACGGTCCGTACCACCTTGAGTACGCATACGCGAGAACACCCATAGTGGTACGGACCGTACACGCGTGCGTACGCTCACTATCACTATGGGTGTTCTCGCGTATGCATACTCATAGTGATAGTGAGCGTACAGGCGTGTGTACGGTCCATACCACTATGGGTACGCATACGCGAGTACACCCATAGTGATAGTGAGCGTACAGGCGTGTGTACGGTCCGTACCACCATGAGTACGCATACGCGAGAACACCCATAGTGGTACGGAGGATACACACGCCTGTACGCTCACTATCACTGTGGGTACGCATACGCGAGCACACCCATAGTTGTACGGACCGTACACGCGTGCGTACGTTCACTATCACTATGGGTGTTCTCGCGTATGCGTACTCATAGTGATAGTGAGCGTACAGGCGTGTGTACGCTCCGTACCACCATGAGTATGCATACGCGAGAACACCCATAGTGGTACGGAGCGTACACACGCCTGTATGGGCCGTTGATATGCATTTGGGGTGCCCTAGGGCCCCAGAACGCACCGTACCTGTGTGTGAAGCTCCAAATTACATAGGGGACACATGAGGGACAAGTATAAAGGCCTACATGCATGCTGGTTGTCATGGAGACCAAGTTTAAAGTTTGAATTTGTTCCGGAAGGTGCACAGCAGAAGTCAGCTGGAATGAATCTACTTTGTTGCAATGTGTTTGTGGAGTTGACATCATGCTGAAGAAAAAAACACAATAAGAACCCACTGACTGTGCTAGGTTTGAAGGGATTGGAGGAAACATAGGATGCAAATGTGAGTGACCAATCACTCTGTACTCCTGTGCATGAAACAGGCCTGCAAGGCAGATATAAGGCAGCCAGGTCCCATGAGGGAGCACTTGCCTGCACATCTTTGTATTCCACGACCCAGCTGCTGCTACTGATTCCCTGGAACCATGTCAAGGTCTGTGGAGAGGTCACAGCCTTTCACCCTGGAGGAGAACCTGGCTTTGCTGGATGTGATCCTCCCACAGTACCCCATGCTGTATGGGCGACCAGGGTATCAGGTATGTGCAGAGTCCACTGGCACAGACTGTGTCCCTTTTTTGTGACTGTGACTTCTGGCATTGTGTCCAGGTGTGACACACATGCTATGTACTGTAGGGGGGTCCCAGGGGGGGAATGCCTGATGTCTCCCAGCCAGAGCATGCTGTGGTGCATGTCTGCCGTCCTCACTAGCATGGTGTTTACTGTGACAATCACTGCATGGTGCATGCCACATTCTGCCTGTCTTGTCCTCCTGGGAATGTAGCCTCTACAGTCCTCATGTGATTCTGTGGTCAGCCCAGTGTGACAGGTGTCTGTACCCACAGATGTGTGTTAGTTCTGTGTACCTGTGCTGAGAGTGTCCACATGATGTGTTCGTACCCTGGACATCGGTGTGTGTGTAAGTCCCCTCCATGTGGGTGGGTGCATATGTGGAGTGTAGCACCCCAGCTGCATGAGGGATAGATATACCCTGGCCATGTGATGTGAGCAGGGAGCAGTGCTGTGTGTCTGACGTGCAGAGCCAGCCCCACACCAGTGAGCCCCCCCCCAGTCTAGTGGCACATGTGCAGAGTGAGGTATGTCGCTTCATTTGGCAATGGCAGGTGAATGTCCTGTGACTGTGTGTGTCTGTGTACTCTGCTGCGGTAGCGTCAGTGGCCTGTGGCATGTGACTGCTTAGAGGTGCTGCACATTATCCTGGTGTAGCTTGTGATGCACAGTGTGAGCCTGGATCATTGATTGTGTAGTTGCCCTCATTCCACCTGTGTCCTTTCAATGGCAAGTACTGCTTTTGCCCTTCCCCAGAGGATCATGTCCCTATGACAAAGGTGCAATGCGTTGGATGCATACTATGCCTTGTTGTAAACAGCAAATGTGTTCTAATATGTGTCCCTGTGACATGTGCCAGGTGTATTGATGTAGTGTCACTTGTTCATCCTCACAATTAGGCGCCTCTGCCAAGGAGCAGATATGGCTGACCGCCGTCAGCGCCGTGAGGAGTGCGGATGGTCGGAAGCGGCGCCTGTCCCAGGTGAGGAAACGCTGGCAGGATATCCGGTGCTGGACGCGGAGGATCGTACGGGTCCTGCTGAGGGACTCACCTGAGACCCATAAGAACCGCGGGCGCCGCCGACTGACCCACATGCACAAGCGTGTGCTGCCGGTGGTATTTCCAGACTTGGAGAGGCGCTTACAGGAGAAGCAGCAGCAGGAAGGGGGTAGTTACATGTGTGCTTGTTGTGTTTCACCAGCATTTGTAAGTGCACAGTTGCATGGATACACTGCCAGGGTTTAAAGGTGCTGTGCAGATCCAGTTACCCACAGTATAGCTGTGCTCACCTGCCTCCCTTCCCCTCCTTGCAATGTGTTCCCTGGTCTGTGTGTAGTCACTCCTTCACAAGGTAATGTAGGCTGGCGCTTTCTCCACGTGAACTATGCCTGTAGCATCATGTGTGGGGGAGGTGTGTAACAGGTTTGGGGACCTTGCCTGTGCCCTGTCCAGTTCAGTACATGTGGGTTCCATGTCAGTTGGCACTGATGCAGAGTCCAGACATGGGAGTTAGTCTCACAAGTGTCATGCCTTACAGCGCGCATGTCCTATGTTGTGGCCTGTGACATGATGTGCATGAGTGTGCGATACGCATAGTGCAGGGATGGTGGCGTGTGTTGCAGTCATTCCCATTCAGGACCATGGAGTTGTGTTGCCACTATTGTCCCCTGGGGCATATTTTCCTAGGTGTCATGTGTGTCATCACAAAACGTGGACACTCTCAGTGTCTACAGCATAGGTTGTGCTCTGTGCCATTGTCCCCTGGCACCATGTATATTGACGTGAAATGTAGTACAAGTGTCCACTGTACAGCCTGACCTGATTTTCCTTGTTCATACTCACGGTGGCCAGTGCCTGTGTGTCTTGTTACAATCATCTGATGATGACCATTTGTACATGATTATTTGGACAGGCGTACCTTGGGTATTTGGCGTCCAATCTTGCATTTATGCAGCCCCTGTGTATTTCACCCAGACTAAGAGATGTAAGTGCCACCTGTGTCTCAACAAATTGTCTCATGTAGGGGGTGGTTGGTGCGGGCCAAGCCTACATGTCAAAACCAGAATTCTCCTTGCTAGGTCTGGCCAATGTGTGATGTTTGTCTGGACATCCACTCAGTGAGCCAGTCATGGTGGGCATGTTTTCAGTATTACCTATGCAGCATGTGCCTCAAGTTCATGGATTTGGTCCCTCCTCATCCCTATTGTCGGCAACGCTGTGTGGTGCAGATGCAGTGCTGGATTGTCCCCAGGGCCTGGCTCCTATGTCAAACTCCATTTCATGTCATTTGCTATTGTGTCATGCTCTCCATGGATTTTCATTGGCATGGTGGGTCAACCAACTGTGTGTTGCATGCCACACATTTGTACCTTGTTTTGTAGATGTTACTGATCTTTCTTTGCAGGCTATGCACTGTAACCTATGTAGATTGGACTCATGTGACATATGTATACAGGTGTGTGATTAATTGCTGTCTCTTCACCTTGCCCACAGCATCGTCGGGGGACACGGAGGGAGACATGAGCACAGACGGAGCGGAGGGACCAAGCACCAGTGCCAGCGTTGACATCGTGGCTGGCACATTGAGTGGTACAGAGGCGGAGGAGAGTGAGGCCGAGGACCTGTCCACTGGCACTACCGAATATGAAGCGGACGGGTCCGAGGATGATCTCTCCGAGTGGGCGGAGGCTGCACCACCAGCTGACAGCGGAACAACATCGCACCCTGCCCCCTCCATTGCCATCAGCCGCCTCCCACTTGCTCGTGTCCCTTCCCAACATCCACGGTCACCACATGTCTCCTTCCTGCCAGGCACCGGTCCCCCTGCCCCTGTCTCCACTGCTGCTGCCAATGCCGAGTCTGTGGACATCCAGCGGCAGTTGTAGGTTGGTCAGGCTGGGATCCTTAATGTCCTCCATGGCCACAGCCAAGTGCTGCACAATATGGAGGCATACTTGGAGGGCATTTTTTCGTCGCAGGCTGACCAACGCCAGTTGCTGAGGTCCATAGACTCGACACTGACTGCAGCAGTGGGTCTCCTGCAGCGCTACGTCCCACCCCCTACCCCTGCCCCATCCACAATTCCCACTCCCATGCCTGTCCCACGTACACCCAGACGTCAGCATGCACCCACCACAACAGACACAGGCACCACACCAGCAGGGAAGGTCATACGCACACCTCCTGGCACGCACACACAGGGTGAAGTAGGCACACCCACTGGGTCGGGGGCAAACGTAAGACACGCAGCCAGAGTGGGAGTCCGCATTCCACCCAATCCACTCCCTCAAAATCCCCTCCCCTCAGCTCTCCTGGCCACATATCCGGCAAGGACTCCTTCATGGCCGCTCTGTCCCTGAGCCCCACTGTGACACCACCCCGCAAGCGGTCAAAGGAGTCCCCGGTCAGGGTGGTTGAGTCCCCCCCCTGTCCACATCCTCCCCCAGTGGCGCTGCGATCCATCCCTCCGCCCCCCCCCTCCTTGGGGCCTGTGGTTCCTTCGGGTGCAGGGGAGACGCTGGAGGACCTTGCTAAGGTGTGCAGCGAGATCCTGGCCTCCGCCTTTGGCCCTGCCCCACCCCCTGTGGTGGAGTCCTCCATCCCTGCACCCACGACGCCTACCCTTCGCCCTCCTGTCCCTGCGGTGCCTGGTCCTTCCCCCCCACATGATGCCCTCCCCGCTGTGGAAGACGAAGGAGTCTGACTGTGCAGGCAAGCTAGGGGACACGCGTCCCACTGTGTCCCCCATCCAGCTGTGACTCATGGACTGCCCTATGGGCTTTGTAAATATTGAACTTTCTACGAACACACTATTTAAGATCATGCTGATTAAAGCCATTTTTGTTTCCTTTGAACACTACTGCTTTTCTGATGTTGCTGTTGGTGGGGCTGCTACATGATTTTGGGTGGTAATCATGTGTTGGGTGTGTGGGAAATGTAGTAGTGTGCTGGTCATAGGGGGGACCCTGGTATCTGTGTGCCATCACACGGTGTTAGCTAGGTTTCTCTGTTCATGTAAGCAGTTACTGCATGGTGAAATTGTCCCAAGGTATATTCCTTCCTCTGTGTACCCTGACATCTTCCCTGCAGGGTGTTCCCAATATTTAGCGCTGAGCTGTGTGTACATTAGCTGGGTGTGTGACGGACTCCTTCAACTTTGCACATGCATGCTGAGCGATGTCTCCACCTGCATCATTCGTGGCATCCTTGGTAGTCATTGTACTTGTGTATGTGGACTATTGACATGACTTCATGTGGACATGTTTTCTTTTCGGCGCTATGCATGCGTATACTCCCAGCCTCGCACACATGTGGTACATGTACTGCAGGGTCTTTGTGCACCTGACTGACATTTGTGGGCATGGTATCTGTGGCTACTCCACCCTTTGCGTTCCATGGGCACTGCTGGGAGTGTTAGGCACCCACCCCTCCTGTCTCTGGGCACTGCTGGGAGTGTTAGGCACCCACCCCTCCTGTCTCTGGGCACTGCTGGGAGTGTTAGGCACCCACCCCTCCTGTCTCTGGGCACTGCTGGGAGGACTCTGCACCCACCCCTCCTGTGTCTGGGCACTGCTGGGAGGACTCTGCACACACCCCTCCTGTCTCTGGGCACTGCTGGGAGGACTCTGCACCCACCCCTCCTGTCTCTGGGCACTGCTGGCAGTGTTAGGCACCCACCCCTCCTGTCTCTGGGCACTGCTGGGAGTGTTAGGCACCCACCCTCCTGTCTCTGGGCACTGCTGGGAGTGTTAGGCACCCACCCCTCCTGTGTCTGGGCACTGCTGGGAGGACTCTGCACCCACCCCTCCTGTGTCTGGACACTGCTGGGAGGACTCTGCACCCACCCCTCCTGTGTCTGGGCACTGCTGGGAGGACTCTGCTTACACCCCTCCTGTCTCTGGGCACTGCTGGGAGGACTCTGCACCCACCCCTCCTGTCTCTGGGCACTGCTGGGAGTGTTAGGCACCCACCCCTCCTGTGTCTGGGCACTGCTGGGAGGACTCTGCACCCACCCCTCCTGTGTCTGGACACTGCTGGGAGGACTCTGCACCCACCCCTCTGTGTCTGGGGCACTGCTGGGAGGACTCTGCACACACCCCTCCTGCTCTGGGCACTGCTGGGAGGACTCTGCACCCACCCCTCCTGTCTCTGGGCACTGCTGGGAGTGTTAGGCACACACCCCTCCTGTCTCTGGGCACTGCTGGGAGGACTCTGCACCCACCCCTCCTATCTCTGGGCACTGCTGGGAGGACTCTGCACCCACCCCTCCTGTGTCTGGGCACTGCTGGGAGGACTCTGCACACACCCCTCCTGTCTCTGGGCACTGCTGGGAGTGTTAGGCACCCACCCCTCCTGTCTCTGGGTACTGCTGGGAGGACTCTGTACACACCCCTCCTATTTCACAATATGTACGCTTAGAACATACACGTGTGTGGGTTCGCTCCATGCATACGAGGTGGGGGTACGTGTCGTACATACACGGTTGGGGTGGGGGTACGCTCCATGCATACGGGGTGGGGTTACGGTCCGTACGTACACTATTGGCATGGGGGTACGCTCCATGCATACGCGGGTGAGGGTACGGGTCGTACTTACACTGTTGGGGTGGGGGGTACGCTCCATACGTACGCGGGTGGGGTACAGGTCGTACTTACACTGTTGGGGTGGGGGGTACGCTCCATGCATACGGGGTGAGGGTACGGGTCGTACTTACACTGTTGGGGTGGGGGGTACGCTCCATACGTACGCGGGTGGGGTACGGGTCGTACTTACACTGTTGGGGTGGGGTGGGGGTACGGGTCGTACTTACACTGTTGGGGTGGGGGGCACGCTCCATACGTACGCGGGTGGGGTACGGGTCGTAAGTACACTGTTGGCATGGGGGGTATGCTCCATGCATACGCTGGTGAGGGTACGGGTCGTACTTACACTGTTGGGGTGGGGGGTACGCTCCATACATACGCGGGTAGGGTACGGGTCGTACTTACACTGTTGGGGTGGGGGGTACGCTCCATGCATACGGGGTGGGGGTACGGGTCGTACTTACACTGTTGGGGTGGGGGGTACGCTCCATACGTACGCGGGTGGGGTACGGGTCGTACTTACACTGTTGGGGTGGGGGGTACGCTCCATGCATACGGGGTGGGGGTACGGTCCGTACGTACACTATTGGCATGGGGGTACGCTCCATACGTACGCGGGTGGGGGTACGGGTCGTACTTACACTGTTGGGGTGGGGGGTACGCTCCATACGTACGCGGGTGGGGGTACGGTCCGTACATATCCGTACCCACGCTGTGGAATGCTTGTGCGGGCCGTACTCAGGCCTTTGCCAGGTGGGTACGAGCCGTCCTGCCATTGTTGGGGTGACGTAGGTGTGGGCGTGGTACGACTCGTACCCACGCTCTTAAGGCGTGGGTACGGGACGTACCTGTATTGTTGTGTTGCCTGTTCGCGTCGTCAAGCACTTCCGTTGTGGCCGTCGCTGGCTTTGCTGGACACGCCCCCACCCCCTCGTAGTGACCAGGGCCTGAGGGTCAGGTATGTCCAGGGCATGTGTGCTGTGTGACTTTGGTGGGGGTTTTGTGGCCTGCCCCTGGTCCTGCCACCCCCCCCCCCCTTTCCCCCCTCCCTTTGTTGTTCTGACCTTCTGCGGCGTCTGCGTCCAAACCTGTAGAGGAGGTCGACTGCTATGAGGGCCGGGATGACACGTAGGTTTGGGTCCATGTCTGTCCGTCGCGTACAGGTACTCCTTGTCCGCGTCGTCCTGATTTCCCGGCAGTTTTTGGCAGCCGGAAAATATTCACTGTGCGGGATGACGTCGGTGCGAATCGTGATTCCTGGTTCGTGAATGGCAGGCTGCGTGCGTCCCAACGTCACGTCGGCGCTTTCCCGGATCCCATTTGTACGTTTATTTTCGTCGGTCTGGGTTTTGTACGATTCGTACGGAAATGGTGTTTCCGTGCGAATCGTAATTCCATGTTTGTATATTTTGACGACCTGGTACGCGTCGGACGGAGAATATGCTCCGTCCGACGGTTCGTACCCGGTTTTTACCGGATCGTGATCGGCACCTCAGTTGAGGTTTGGACCAGAGATCTGCTTCAAGTAAATGCAGCTCACTCAAGTTCTGTGCCTCACACTCAGTGCAATCTAGTTGGCCACTACTCTGTGATTGATTCAGTGACAATAAGCATTGCTTATTTTCCATGAACCGTTTCCATCTGGTGATATCCTCCAGATCCAATTAGATTTTATTAGAAGGTATTGCCGCAGAACCAGCAATTCGTGAGAGAAATATGAGTTCTGGATACCTTCTCAGCACCTATTAATCACATTTTTAGCACATTAGGATCAGCGTGGCACAGCAGGGAGATAACTTGCTGGTAAATAATAATTATTATTATTAACATTTAAATGTAATTTAGGAATGGTATCATTTTACAATATAATCATATCATGTTATAAAGTGAATACACGTTTATTAGGTATACTAAAACTCTCTTCCACAAACAGGACAAACCTTCCCAGTTAATTCACGGCTCACTTAAGATTTTACATATTATCTTCAGAAGGTTTTGAGGAAAGGACTGTTTATAATTTACTTGATCTTTTATATATTTTTTCTCTCTTTCTTTTGCCCCATACTTAAAATATGTGTTGTCTTTTCAATTGCCTGCGACCAGCAAAGTTAGGATTCTGTATTGTCTTCCATGAACAACCGTGTGTGGCTTGGAGAGGTTAGTTGTCTAACTGGTGCCTCGAAGATGAACTTCTGGGAAGGGGAGGAGACAGGAAGGAGGGCAGTAAAGGGCAGAGAAGGAGCTGAGGAAAGAGGATAGCCAACCAGCTCCTCAGAATACAGGGAATGTACATGCCAGGATAGCATAAATAAAGGCTGATTCAACCGTGAAGCCTCGTGTTGTATCCATAATGTGGAGACTTAATAGAATTTGAGTACTTTTTCTATCATCGTGTTTTATATACAAAGGTGAATACACTTCAAGATTCCTTGGGCACTTTTCCTTTAAATAAAAAGTTCACACTATGTCAAGTCCCAATCTTTTTCCCTATAAAAAAATCCAATCTCTCTACTCCCAGATTTTTAGCTTTTGGACTCACAAGATTGTCACCAGTGCTAGAACCTGAGGACTGCTTAATGACCTAAGGACCTATCTGCTACTACTGAAATGGCTTACCGTGCAGTGGAGGAATTTTCAACTTAAATTCAGCTTCAGTTGACATTTGGCTGGAGAGGCTCAATGGAGAGTGAGATATTTAAAATACGCAGTAAATATCATTAACCTGGAGAGTTATTTACCAGGTGCACTAAATGCCTCTTATTCCATGTTTTTTACTTTGAAATGAGGCATAACATGCAGAATTGATGCTGACTTCAGAAAAGCCATTGCCAGGATATTTTCCTGGGTCACAAACACATTTCCTGTATTCGTTTTGAATTCTATGCATTAATTTTTGTATAGTAAAATTAGAAGATTTTTTACTGAGCTTGCTTTCATGAGATTCAGGGTTTGAGCTACCAGGCTGGCAGTTCATAGTGTCCCCATTAACTAGAGGCTCATTTGGAGCGATCATATTTCTTCGGAAAGAGAATGGAGGTGAAGAGAAATCTGCATGAGCTGATTAGCTGGCCATCTGTGACATGCACAGTATTTTTTAAACCTTGGTAGAAATCGCCTTCTTGGAAATTTCTAGAATGCTGTGCAAAGGGGTTGACACGCCTGTTTGGTTTTTCAGAAGTGTCAGGGGTGGGGTAGGTGAAATGTTCAATCAACAAGAACTCTTTACCTCCATTTTTATATCCATGCACAAGAGAAGAAAGTAAGATAAGTTTGCAACCACAGAGAATGAAGACCCACCCAGGTGACCCATGTCTGGGAATGTGGGTCCCAATGTAGAACTGGGGAAAAGTAGTCGCTGACCTTGCTGAGAACCTGGAGGAAGAGGGACCCATTAACCATCTGTGGTCTTGCTTTGGTTGTGAGAGCCCTAGAAGTGGGCATCTTTAATGTCTCCTTCTAGACATAGATGCACTGTGAAAATGGCCAACTTTAGACACTGCTGTAGCCCCAACTGCTGAACCACATTTTGCAGGAAGTTAGATGTTGGTCCAGGGTAGTGCCTTTTTGTAATTTGGTGTAAATCCATTCAGAGATATTAACCAAAATCCAAATTTGTATACATAGGGACATGAAGGCTCCACGACCCCTCCCAATCTTGTGCTGAAATCTGATTGGCTGACAGCATTTCAGACCAGGAAGTGTTGGCAGCCATCTTGGGACTTGGCATGCGCCGAAACCCACAAAATCTTTAAAAAAATAAGAGAAATGGGGAGGGTATGAGTACTCTGACCACCTAGGCCTCTTGGGGGGAGAGAGGGGTGGGGATCCCATTGGGGCCCCGCCAGGGAAAAATCTTTTTTTTTTAATTGGCTGGTGTCTTGCTGGAACCGTGGCTCCCACTGAAATTAAAAAAAGAGAAGTGCAGCCTCCCATGCTTCTGTATTATTAACCCCCATGTGGGCCAGGTCCTGATGGCATGCAACAAATATTATTTAAAACAAATGGAGGGTCTCGCAAAGCCTTGTGCCCCAGGGGCCACCAACTCCCTGAGGCTTATGTATAAGTAATGGGGAGGTCTTGCGGACCCACCTGTGCCACAGGGACCCCTAGCTCTCCGGGGCTATTGTTTAAATTAATGTAAGGGGGCCCTATGGCCTCCCCCCACAGCCCTGGGGACCACCACCTCCCTGGGGCTAAACTAAAACAAGTTGGGGGGGCCTCACTGACCCCCATTTCCTGGGGACCACCACCTTGCTGGGGCTGTTTGATATATAATGGAGTGCCTCATGGACCACCTCATCTCCGGGGCCAAAATGTTTTTTATAAATGAGATAGGGCTGCTTGACCCCCCTCCGGGGCCGTTCTCAGCCTGTGGACCGCCACCTACCCGGGCAGGCCCTACTCCAACCAAGGAGAGAGGCGGAGCCAATAATGGCCCTGGGACCGCCACCCACCAGGGCCTGCTCCTGCTATATCCCAGGGTGCCCACCCCCATGGACATAGCTGTTTACTGTGGCTTGGCGGGAGCTTCAAAGGTCCCGCCAAGCCACAGCAAACACTCCAATCCCAGCAAGCGAGAGCATTGCTGGCTGGAAGTGAAGCAGAATTGCTTTCAGACACAGAGAGTTGCATGTTTAGCAGCTCTCAATGTCTGAAAGCAATGCTGGCTCCTGCAGGAGAAAGGGAACTGGCAGGACTCCGGGCTCTTGAGGCTCCCACCGCGGTCCAACAGACATGGCTGGGTGCCCTGGGTGGGACCAGGGCACCCACAATTGGGGCCAGGCCCTGGAGTGGATATATGGCCCCCCTCCTCATTTAGACCCAAGTGGGATCCAAGGGGCTAAAATCATCCGGGTAGGGGAGCCACTCAGCCCCCCTCCCTTATTGCAAATAGGCCATGCCGTGGGGGATGGGACTCAGTCCCAGGGTCGAAATTGGACCGGGGAGGGGGGCATGTGGTTCCCCTCTCCAATAATAAATATATTAGATGAAAGGCCGGGTCCTAGGGATGAGGGCCACGCAACTGCCCTACCCTATTACAAATAGGTTGGGCCCCAGGGAATGGGGTTCCGGGGCCAAAATTGTCCCGGGTAAGGGGGACCTTGCATCCCCACTCCCCTAATATCATTTTTTTTAAAACCTCCGGCCTTGGATAAGTCGCAGGAGGCCTCGCCCCCCTTCTCAACCACTATGCAAAGGGGACTCTTGGTGCTCAACTTGTTGGGAGATGACGTCTCCTTGGATGCTGAAGGTCCTTGGGAGCCAACAACCTCTCCTGTCACCTCTAGTAAGTCCCACACAGCAGGTTGACTGAGAGGTCTTCGGAGGACCGACCTCTGTGGATTTGGGGGGCTTGTCAGAAGACCACCCAAAGGTGCAGGGTCACCCTTTGTCCACGGGTTCTGAATACAAACGGAGACCAACACTGGAGCACGGAGAGAAAAGATATTTATTGCAGCCTCATGAGAGAGAGAGAGCATACCTGTCTGAGGAGGCAATCTGTTGAGTACTTTGGTTCCGCATCTTATATACCCTTCATCCCCACCCTGTGCGTGTAAGGAGAACAAACAAAAACCCAAAATTACACAACAAGCAGAGGTCAATCTGATAAGTCAGCAGTTTGTAGCTGTTGGGCCCCTGCAGGGCGTAGACGAAAACCATAATTACACAACAAGCAGAGGTCAATCAGATAAGTCAGCAGATGGTAGCTGTTGGGCCCCTGCAGGGCGTAGTGCTCAGGGTGAAGATGATAAGCATCTGGGAAACTCCCTGTCTGACTAGTTGAGCATGAGGTGGTCAGTTTGTGGCAGGCCGGGGAATAAACACGGCGTGGGCGTCCGTGCAGGAATGAGGCAAATCAAGAGCGAAGCCCCAGAGCATTCGTGATACAGAGAGAAGGTCAGTAACGAAGGGTGAAGCGCAAAATGGCGGAGCGAATGGCAAGATAGCAGACATACTTTTCCACAGTCCCTCCTTTTGCCATAAGTGAAACCATTTTTAGTCAATAACAATGTTCATCAATAGCTGTGTCTCGCGTTCAGTCATTATTTTATCGTTCTTGACATGTGCCTTTACGGGGACTGGCTTGGCAGCCTTTGCGCAGAGGCCGCAGAGTGGGGGACCACATTGAAGGCAAAGACAGCAAAAGAAGATCAATGCAAGAGGTATTAGGATAATCATTAGGACATTCCATCCCCATGTCAGTAGAAATTGCCATATCTAGGAACCAAGGGACCATGGGCCGGTGTCTGGAGATCAGAGGCGATTTGATGAAGCGTGGAAATAGCCTCGTAGACAGATTAGGAATGATCTGGGATATACACGCAACAGCTGGTGCCGATGATGTGGCATGCTCCTCCGCGGTCAGCTAGGATGACATCAAGGACAATGTGGTTTTGTAGAGTGACGAGGCGTACCGCTTTGAGCTCCACAGTGTTGTTGACCAAAATACCAGCTGTGACGTAGACAGTGGCTTCCATGACTCTGGTGAGGTGGCGAATGGCTCCACTGTTTGCCATCAGTCCCCAGAAGGGAAGGAAGCCCTTCATGGCATCCAGGAATTGCTGAGAGGTGGTGTCTGTCTGGTCGACAACATCGTTGCTGCGGCGGGCATGATGATGAAGAGGAGAAGCAATATAGACAGGGGGGAAGGAGGAAAGCTATATAACATGTGCCACCCCAGTTTTTGTGAAACCAGGTGTATGCCTTTGTCCCACACACAAAATAGGTGCTTGGGGAGGCAACAAGGGGCGGTGGAGAAGTTGTGTTCAGAGTTGTTGTTATGGCACAAGAGCGGTCACCAATGTACTCAGTACCTAAGCCTCTGATACATACAAGTCCAGGAATGCAAACAACAGCTAGCGGTGGCGTCCGCTTGGCGGGTGTCCTTGCTTTGAAGCTGGAGAAGCGATGTCTATTGGTAGAGTTGAATATCAGCATTTCCTCCTTCTCGTCCTCAGACATGCGTGTAGAATTGATAGTTTGGACAAACAGCGTTGCCCGTTTTGTTCTGCCAGAACTCATCTTGCAATTGTTGGAGAACGATATCGGCAAGGCCGTTGGACTGATGGGCGCCCATGATGAGCGACATCCAGGCAGCGCAAGAGGCGTGTATAGAGTAAGAGTAAGGTAGGAAGGGTATATTATTTTCCGTGGAGTGAGGCAGAAGACCACAGACCCAACAGTTCGTTTTATTCAATATCGCATTATGTTGATTCAACATTTGGATGAAGGTGTTGTTCCAAAACTCTTGTTGCCTATTTTGGAGATAAGGGGATAAGGAGACATGAGAGTGTTCAGGAGGCGTGGCATCAGTTGGCAATATGGTATCCTTGGCTGGTGCCCCTTCCTCTAGGATCCAGAAGAGGATTGTGAGAAGGTGGCCTGATATATGCTATCCACTAGTTCTAGTGGGCACCTTGTATCAGTCCTAACAACCCCTTATGGTGATAGGTTAAAGACAACCTTTATTGAAAGCTATCCTAGTGGTAGCTATGGAAAGCAGCCTTCAGGCTAAGTCTTGAAGGAATGTAAAGCAGCTTGTTTTACCAGTCTATAATCTCTTGAATGATCAAATGAAAGGACTACCACACCAGGTATATATTTAAAATATATGTATTTAGGTTAACACACACCCCTCTAGTCTCTTTATGAGGCTGGAGTTCGAAGTACTTAAGTTACAAGATAGCAATCATCAGTAAAAGCACAAATACACGTTTGGGCCCTAGGGGCGTACCAAACCATATACCAAAAAAGTGGTATAAGAACCACGACTGGAACAGGCACTAGGCCTATTGCCTCTAGAATCGCTGGGACCCCAAGGAAGCACCCAAGGTAGTGACACAGGAGACCCACGGGACCGTATGCAGTGTGTAAACACAACCGCGGGTTCCTATTATCTTCTATGGTCAATGTCGCGGTTGGAATTTTAAAGATTAGGGACACTTCTAATCGAGTCTGGACCAAACCCTTCTGGACTTGAGAAGTTCTAGAGCTAGCACCCACAAGAGCACCGGAGTACTCGAGTTACCTCACCCAGGGAAGCCGGGTCCCTAGGTGTCTTTTGGTGTCGGGTCGCGTCGACGATTTCAATGGAAGCCTGCAAAGAACTGCTGCTGCCGTGAAGAGGAGAAATGTCCGAAGAGATCCAAGCCTGGATCTAGGATGTAAGGAACCTGAAAGCAGAGGGGACAGAGTCTGGGTCACTTGCCAGTGACCTAGGGCAGGATGGACTAATGCCCACAGATGTCGGGTGCTTCAGGTGAGTTGATTGGTGTCTTGACTCTTCAGCCACGAGGTCCAGGAGGTGTCGACAAAGTCCACAAGCCGGATTCGAGCTGTCCCACAAAGGCTGTCGAGTGCTGCGGTGTCGGCGACCAGAATAGACCCAACAAACCTTGGCAACGGCAAGTCACTGGAATTCAGATAAAGGACTGCGGTGCAGACCAGCAAGGCCTGAGGGTCTCACCCAGCAACGGTAAGTCAGGGCACATCTGGAGCAACGAGGAATACCCAAGCAGAAGAGGAGTAGCCTTCGTGGGGACCTGCTAGCCAACAGGCTAGTGATCGAGAAGGAGCCTCAAGCGGTTGCACTTGAAGCTGGCCCACGGGTCACTCGTGGGGTGGAGGCCATCAATCTTCAGTGCAGGAGGTGTTCAAGGCTGGGGCTACTCGGAGCCCAAAGCACAACTTCGAGGAGGACCAGGAAGATAGTGTTGCTGTAAAAGTTCACGGTGTCCAGGGGTCACGGTTCCACGTCACCCACGATAGCCACTGGCCTCAGCTTTGCTGTGGCCTCAGGGTAGCCTCAGGAAAGTCTGGAAATCCACCTCTGGTGATGCAAAGGCCTCGGCGTCCGGCGGGAGCTTCAGCAATGCAGACCGATCAGTTTCTTCTTTGGTGCCTGCCAAGCAGGGGAGTCACTCCTTGACCCCAAAGGAGATTTCTTCAGTCTTCTAGTTAGCATAGAACGTCGAAGGTCCAGGATGTACATTGCAGAGTTTCATCCAGGGTAATCTAAAGTCCTAGGGACTGGTTTCCTATACTTATAACAAGTTTAGGGGATGGACTAACTCTAAGGCCCCACCTATGGGTGGGCCAGGAAAGAGGGGTGGTTACACCCATTTCCTTTGTCCAGTTTTGCACCAGAGCAGGGGCAGGTAGCCCCTGCGACCAGTTTGAACTGGACTATGCACAGGGACACCAAGTGTGCCCCCAGTGCAGGACTTCAAAGCACCAGAGAGTACTCCCGCCCAGCCCCAATACACATCAGCCTGTCTGGGGAGGTGGTCACACCTCCCTTCGACAGGAAACCTATTGTCCAGGCCTCCCCTGCCGTAGTTTCAGTCAGCAGCAGGAGGCCATCCATTTTGTGATGCCAGGGCTCAGGAAAGACCTACCGGGTTTAGCCAATGTGAACATGTCTCTCCCTCTAGAAGGGTGGAATGCTACCCGCCCCCAGAACTGGCAGGGGGGGGGGTAGTATTCCAAAGCGTTTGACACCAAACACAACATGTTTTGATGCAGCCATCCCAAAGTTAGCATTTACCGCGAGGTTATAATGCACTTAAGAGTATATGGTATGGCTGTATCACAGACCAGCCATAAGGAAGTATTTCCGAAAGCTGCAGAGGGGCTCAGCTCATGCTTGGTCACCCTCTCACAAAACCAAGCACTCTGCCTTCAGGATTGTCAAGGCCTGCCATAGAAGTGGCTTAAAGGTTTATATGTGTCTGTATAGGGTAGTGATATAGGTAGCCTATACCACAGTAAGGGGTGCAAGCACACCCTTACGCAGGCTGCAGTAGCAGACCTGTGGTGCCATTTTGGAGTGCTTCCCAGGGGTGGCATAATACATGCTTCAGCCCCTGGTAGGCCTCTGAGGTACCTATGCCCTAGGTACATAGTATACCTTATACTAGGGGCTTATAAGGCACTTCTGGCAATGTACGGCATGTATCCAGGATTTCTTGCCTTCCACTCGCAGGGCCGTTCTAGTTGTCAGGAGGACTAGCAGGGCACCCTTCCACCGGGGTTCCAACTTTTTCTTGCGAGCGAAATTCATCATGTGATCACCGGGTTGGAAGGTGTGTCCCGGTGGATCGGTCAGGCAATGCTTCCTGGATCTGTTGATGAATGGAGGACAAAGTTTGTGTAAGTACAGACAAATAATCACTAAGCAATTCACAAGGGGAATCAGACAATGTGGTAGCAGGGGGTGCGCCCCAGATGTTCATTGGGCCTCCAAAAACCACCTTGTATGGGGTCAACGAGGTGCGAGTATGCGGGACAGATCTTATTGATAAAAGGGCCAGTGACAACGTATCTGGCCATCTGACCCCATAGTTTCCACTATTTTGGCTAATTTAGATTTGATCGTGGCGTTGTATCTTTCCGCTAGACCTGCCGATTGGGGGTGGAAGACGGCATGACATTTCTGTTGAACCCCCAATCACGCTAAGATGTGCTTGACTACTTCTCCAATGAAGTGACTCCCCCTGTCACTCCAGACTACTCGGAAAAGGCTGTAGCAGGGAAAAAACTCCTTTAACAATATCTTGGCAGTAGTTAGGGCAGTGTTGTCTCTGACAGGTAGGCCTCCACCCATTTGCTGAACGTGCAAAAAACCACCAAAACATATTTAAGGTTGTTGCATCGTTCCATTTGGATATAATCCATCTGCAGGACTTCGAAGGGTGATGTAGGGATGGCATATCCTGCCCGTGGTACCCGAGTCCCTTTTACTACATTGTAGAGGAGGCAAACCAAACATTGTTGGACCAGTCTGGTGGCAGTAGCCCGGAGTTGTTTGTTATCCCACACTTCCTGTAACATTTTGGTCATGGTGGCAGCATTAGTGTGGGCCAGTAAATGAGTCATCTTCAGCAATGGGAGGAGATAGGCATTTGGCAATTTCGAAAGCTTTGTGTCCTTGGACTGCCAACAATTTTCTTCATCGAGCATGCCCTCTTTTTCCCATTGTTGAAGTTCTCCAGGAGTGGCAGTAGACTGGATATCCCGGAACTGTTGTCTAACGTCATGCCACTTCACTGCTTGGGATTTTACTATGTACATAGTGGTATGTGCTCTTTCTTGTGCAGTAGCCCGGGCTTTTTCGTCAGCAAAGGCATTTCCTAGTCCGATTTCGTCGGTGACTTTCTTGTGTGCGTTGCAGTTAACAATAGCTAGTGCTTGGGGCAGTGTCAAGGCTTGGAGCAATGCAGTTACTAAGCCACCATGTTGGATGGGGGTACCATGGGACATTATGACCCCTCTTTCTTTCCAGAGGATACCAAAACTGTGGGCTACTCTAAATGCGTATTGGCTATCGGTATAGATGGTGACAGCGAGACTCTGGCTAAAGATTCAAGCGCGGGTAAAGAGCTATAAACTCTGCTGCCTGGGCCGATTTCTGAGGTATGATTTCAGTTTTAACACTGGTGTTGGGAGTAGTGACGGCATAGGCAGCAGATGTAGTACCATCTGATAGTTTAATACAAGACCCGTCCACCCACATTCGCCCATCTTGTTCCGTGAGAGGGATGTCTTTCAAATCCACCCGCCCCTTAGTCTGTTCTTCTGTTTGAAAGAGGCAGTCATGTGGAATGTTTGTGGTGTCTGAATCTGGTGTGGGCAAGAGTGTGGCGGGTTTAAGGTCATACATTGATTTAGCGTGACATGGGGTGCTAACAACGTAAGTTCGTATCCTGTCAATCGTGCGCTAGTGAGGTATTGTGTCTTGGTCTGGTTCAGTAATATGGCGACTGCGTGGGGAACTAATACCGTCAATTTTGATCCCAAAACAATTTCCTCACTTTGTCGTATGGAGACGGCCACAGCCGTGACCGCTCTAAGACAAGGGGGCAGACCTCGGGCCACAGGGTCTAGAGTGGCCGAGAAGTAGGTGCATGGGCGTTGTTTGGTGCCGTGAACTTGGGTCAGGATTGAGAGAGCGTATCCTAAGCGTTCATGGGTGTAGAGGCAGAAGGGTTTAGAGTAGTCAGGTGTGCCCAGTACTGGTGCTGAGCAAAGAGCTTGGCATAAGTCTTGAAAGGCTTGGTCATGTTAATGTGTCCAATGAAGAGGTGTGGGTGTGTCTTTAATAAGTAAAGCAAGGAGTGGAAAAATGTGGAATCCTTTGACGACAAAAGGAAGTGAGACCAATTAGTGCACGAACATCTCTTTGAGTAGTAGGAGAAGGAAGGCGTAGTATTGTTTGGATGCGGTCAGATGTGAGGGTACGTCCCTCCTTATACAGCAGATGGCCGAGGTAGGTCACCTGCTGTCTACAATACTGTAGCTTATTCTTGGACACCTTATGGCCCTGTGATGCCAAAAAGTTTAGCGTAGTAAGTGATGCAGTGCGGGTCAGGGCGGGAGTGCCTCCAGCCAGAAGTATGTCATCGATGTACTGGATGAGGGCAGTGCCAGGTGGTAATTTTATCTGATCCAGCTGTTGTTTAAGAGCTTGGTTGTATATGCTCCGACTCTCAGTGTACCCCTAGGGAGCCTACAGAAACGGTAGGATCTGTTCCTGAGGGTGAAGCCAAAGGGGTATTGGGAATCTGGATGGATTGGTATGGAGAAAGAGGCATTCTTGAGGTCTATCACTGTGAAGGTGGTAGCAGTTGATGGGATCATTGTTAATAAAGTTGTTATGTCAGAAACCACAGGATATTGCGGGACCACTATTTAATTAATTGCGCGAAGGTCAATGACAAAACGGTATATTTTCTCAGAGGTGGATGTCCATTTCAAACCTGGGAGGATAGGACCATTGCAGATGTTGGACTGGACTTCCTCAACTACCCCAGCTGCACTCATATCCTGCACTATAGTCATGAGGACTTTTACGCCATCTGCAGAAATTTTATACTGAAGAAGGCGGGGAAGATGCGCATTCTGGTTTACTGTTATTTTGACAGGGTCCATCACAATTTCACCCACGTCGGTGTCCGTTACGGGCCACAGGGCGTCGGGTAATTGGGACAAGCCCTGCTGCTCAGACTCAGTGAGACAATAAAATCGGGATTCATGATCGGGGGTACAATTATTGTCAAACATTATTACTCGGACATTTTGGGGAAAACAGCGAATGGTGGCTCTGTCATGTTTAAGGGGTCAATGCCCATCAAATTATCTGGGCAATTTGGGGAGAGCAGAAAAGATGCCATTACTGTGTTTTCTTGTATGTCCAGTGGCACCTCAGTAGAAAGGGGGTTGGTGGAGGGCGTGCCGTCAAATCCTAGCAGTTGCAGGTTGATATAAATGTTGTGGCCCTCTATTCATACCCCCTCCTCTAGTACTTATTTGAGACAGCATTACCTTCTCTTTTAAGTCTCTCCTCTTTTAATCCTTTTCTTCTTCTATTTTATTCTGCAAATATTCATAATATTGGACCATCAATAATATTTGTGCTGGCGTGGACGCTGGCCATGTACTCTCACTACTCTGTAACTTGGTTGAAATGGGTGGCAACAATCCTTTAACAAAAGTCTGAACTAGCAAGTGTCGGCCTGTCTCAGTTGTCGAGTTCTGTCCGCTATAGTCAATGAACACTTGGCTGAGGCGGGAGAAGTAGTCAGATGTGGTTTCCTTAGATTTTTGTTTACAAGCCATGAGGTTCTGTAGCAATCCGAACCCGTGTGTTCGGTATCGTAGTACTGACACGATTTTGGTACCAGTGAACCGTAAATGATCCATTTAGTAGGTGACAGTGTTTTCGCTGTGGGCCGAGCATGGATTCACTGAGAAGTAGGGCATTCTGTTGTAAATTCATGGCAGCCATCTTAGATACGGCATCCATTTTGTTTCTTGCCCTCACATAGTCAATGGACAAGCAATGACCCTGGCTGAATCACCTTGTTAAGGACACGTAAGCTTTAGTCCAAGGAAGCTGATGCTGCGTGACTAGGCAGAAGCTACCTCCCTTGCCTGAGGCCAATCATGCTATACTGGTTCTTGTGTTCGTTGGCCTGATCACGATTAGGAGGCCGAAGACAGTAGCCATGCCCGTTTATGACCCACAAGCATCTCTTATCCTACTTATCAATCTTCCACACCTGGCTCCGCTCCTCTCCTTCTGGGCTTTTACTATGGGGAGGATACAATTTTTATGATGGGGAGGATCGGTCGAAGAATGGAAAACTGACATGAAGACTTGATCGAACACTGGAAACTTACAAATAATGTCGTTTGGTATATGTTTATTGTTTGTTTGGGATACCGGGCTAGGCATGAAAGATATTTTTGCAATGCTGCCTGAGGACCCATTTGGTGTATTTAAGGAGCGACCCACTTTATACAATTCGAACAGTCTCCTAGATTCTACCTTTGTGTGGTTCCTACGACTTCTGTGTCCCTGCAGTAAATAAACCTTGCTCTCTGACGCCACCATCGAGAAGCCCGTGTCTCTGTTTATTTGTGCACCAAGGCAGGAAGGAACTCAGGGGTCTTTCGGGTGTTGTTTCCCTGACACCTCTGGACTCTAGGAAAGTCCAGAACCTCAATTTGGCGCCGAGCGTGGGGCGATGTCAACTGGTACCGGTCCAAAGCCTGAAGATTTCGAGGAGCTTCGTGTGAAGATTCCGGAGGGGGGTACCCCGCTTCATCGATCCCTGTATGTCATAAAAGTGGCCCGACGATCTCTTCCACGAAGGTTCCCGCTCCCAGACGGCTACAGAGGACCGCTGCCCTGACTGTCGCCCTGTCTTGGACCCGAGGTGCAGACCTTAGTACGGCGAGACGTAGACGGGTTCTCCTTGGTGACGTCTTCGACATTTCAGTTAAGTATTAAGTGGGTCGCGCCCAGTTTGATTGCTCTTAGTTACTCTTGTAAGGATTTATCACTGGTTGCTCTTGTTCGGATAATCCTTGTGCTCTCTGGGTACGTTCGTTTTGGATTTGTAGATTATCATTGGTTGCTCTTGTTAAGATAATCTTTGGTTTGGTATTGGTTCATTTGGTAGGCCTAAGTTCTTTGCCCATTTTGGTTAGAATTTGTCTTTAGTTTGTAATGACTAGCCGTAGTAATTGTTTCCTGTCCTGGTTAAGTTGCAACAGGGATTCCCGGTTGGAGGACTCGTGTCCGGTTCCTCCGATCGGAACTCCTACATATGAGCTCTATTGTAAACATGGTGTGGGTCCTATCACTTATAATGGAGTGTGGGTCCGTTACACCAGGAAAGATGGTGTCCTTAGTTGGCCACCACATGGTAGCTTTGAAACTAAAATTCTAGACAATCTAGAAGTGAAGCTGTTTAAAAAGAAAGCCCGGCCGGCAATGTTCGATTCTTTTCGCTTTTGGCGTAAAGAAGCTAGACAGAGAGAAATTAGAAAAATGAAGAAGGAACAGAAAGAGAAAGGGTTGACTTTAATGCAGTCTGCTAAAAGCAGTTGTATGTCGACGAAACTGAAAAAGCAATAGAGGTAGCGAATAGAGAACATAATTTGGCGATTGATAAGTGCTACCCTGCCTTGCCATCGTGTCCTTCTAAACCAATAGAGGACTGTGAAAAGGATCCCCTGTTGTCCTACCTATTGAGATCACCTCCACCGTATGCACAGGGTATTACAGCACCACAGTTACCACCTGTTGTGCAGCCGGCTGCTGGTCAGCCTGGAATAGTTGTTCCTTTTCCTTTGATTCAAGCTCCTATTCTTCCTGTGGTTAATGTTCCTCTGGCACCCCCTCTACCTGGGTTGCCTATTCCACCTTTGCCTGACGTTTCGCAAACTGCTTTACCTACTACTTCTACCCTTACAATTTCATCTGCTCCAGCTTCCTTGTCCCCGAACTCTGTAGACATTCTGACTCCGCTCTCTGTTCGTCAGAAAATAACTGACTCTGTAACTAATATCTTAACTCCTCTCTACAGGTCTTTAATTAAGACACCCGTTTCTGACTCTACACAGAGACGTAGTCAGCTTCCTGGTCCCCAGGAACGAGGAATATTAGATTCGACAGCTCTTAGGTGGATGTCGAAAGCTGCGAAGTATGATGCACGAAGAGTGTTAGATACATTTATGCAATGGAATGAACCAACTCAGCGTTATGTCTTTGACGTGATGTGTTCCCTTTTGCGTGAGGAATGGGATGATGATGACTTAGATTCCATTCCCGCTGACTTGATACATATTCAGAGAAGGTTTGCTGCAGGAATGGTAATAGGTTCGGAAGTAAAGGAAGCGATAGAACTGATTTTAGCATACAGGTCTGATTCTCCTCTTCGAGCACCAAGGGACTCTGATGGTTCTCCGATTACTAGGAAGAAGCGAGGTCAGTATCCGATGAGGGAAGTTCCGCCGATATGGCGCGATGCAGTTCAAGCTGATGCGGCTAATAATATTTTAGCTGCTCCAGCACATTTCCATAGAGTGTGGATACATATCCCTTGGAAGCGGGCCGAAGTATTAGCAGTAAAACAGGCGTTGCCGGACCCGCGTAAGAATCCTGCTGGGTATTATAAAGAGTTAACCCAGACAGTTCAAGCGTGCGTCATGAATTTGGCAGACATCGAAATGCTATTTGGCAATGTAGTGCCACAGCCTATATGGGCCAAAATTCGCCATGAGAATCACCAAGTTGCCTTAGGAGGTGATTGGCCAGCTATTATAGCGGCAGATGCACAACAAGTTGGTGGTGCTAAACCTGAGCCTCTGATTGCTGCTTTGCCTGGCAGAATAATCAATTTGATGAAAACGCTGATGCCAGCGTTACGGGTCAACTGGGATAGATTATCAGCGTGCAAGCAAAAGAAGGACGAAAGCGTTTCTGATTTCTTCACTAGATTTGAAGAGACCTTCGTAGACCACAGTGGGCAAGATATGAGTACTGAGGGAGGTCAGAGGTTGTTTGTCGACAAGTTTGTGTTTAATTTATTGCCTGAGCTTAGTAACAAGTTGAAGGATTCTGAGAGTGCATGGGCGGTGTCGACGACAGCACAGATACTCGCAACTGCTCAGTACTACGAAAATAGAGAAAAAGAAGAGAAGGAAAAGTCAGAAAAGAAGACAAAAGACTTGAAAACTAAAGTTCTTTTGCAACAGGCGTATCCGCCTCGCTCGAATCAGTCAGATTCACAGCAACGACCCCAGTTTCAGCAACAGCCACAATTCCAGCAAGGGATGTCCCAAAGATTTGACTATGGTTTTCCCCGACAACAGTTAGCATGGAATCAGTGTGCCTATTGTAAAAAGGAGGGTCACTATAAGAATGAGTGTCCAGTTCTGCACTCACAAACTAGTGGTGTCCCAGCTCAGAGAGGTCGTGGTGTGTCTATGCAAGCTCTTAGAGGTGGAGGACGTGGTGCTATGCCTCCACAGACTGATCGTCCATCTAATTATTTCGATCAGCGAAATGTACAATCTACACAATCAGGTAGATCTCCCGAATACCATGTCGAGGATTATTATGAAGGTAGTGAAGAAGTTCAGCAAAGTGAGTACTAGGACAGCCACAGGCAGAGAGAGGGAGTAGTATCAGTTCCAGTTGATCAGAGTGGACCTTATGTCGCAGTAGCTACATCAGGCGTGATTGAACCGTTTCTGTTGGATACTGGTGCAGCAAAAAGTTCAATTATGCACGCGAAACTCCCTGGCGCACCTTTGTCTGGCTCAACGAACATTTCAGTAGGTTTCTCAGGCGCCCCTGTTCACAACCCTGTTTCTGGTCCTTTGTCAATTTCTGTGGGGCCATGTCAACTAGAAGCACCCCTTATTCTGACGACCGGTTGTAATGAGAATCTGCTTGGTTTAGATCTGTTGAAACGCCTGCATGCAACATTGTACTGTTCTCCTTCGGGAGTACAGCTCACGTTGGGTAAGAGAGTCATCTCTCCAATGTACTTGTCGATGGATAAGCTCCCACCGGAGCTGCGTTCTCTCCCTGATAATCTTTGGGCGACTGGTCCTAATGATGTAGGTCTTCTGGAAATTCCCCCTTATGTGGTGAGTCTGAAGGCAAATGTTAGATTCCCACGAATCCCACAGTATCGGATTTCAAATGAAGGTGAACGTGCGCTTTTACTGATCGTGCAAGATTTGATACAGAAAGATGTGATAGAAGAAACTAATGGAAATGTCTGCAATAGTCCTGTCCTGCCGATTTTGAAACGCACTGACCCTTCCAAACCTCCAATCTACAGATTTGTGATTGACCTTAGAGAGGTTAATAAAATAATGGTTCCACAGTTTCCTGTGGTCCCAGATATCACTGCAGTATTGACGTTGATTCCTGCCTCAGCTACATGGTTTACAGTGATCGACTTGAAGAATGCCTTTTTCAGCATTCCGATAGCCGAGGAAAGTAGGGATATTTTTGGTTTCTCCTTAGGTGGTCGTAGTTTCAGATTCAAGCGCGCCCCACAAGGTTATTGCGAAAGCCCTTCAATTTACAGTCAAGCATTGAAAAGTCAATTAGATGCTTTTGTACTTCCACCTGGTGTTGCTCTGATCCAATATGTAGATGATCTTTTAGTGGCCGCTGACGACAAGGAAACTTGCAAAACAGCTACAATTTCTTTGCTGCGTCATTTATCAGACTTACATCACAAGGTTTCACCTTCTAAACTACAATATTGTTGCCAAGAAGTGACCTACTTAGGTCATTTTTGTCAAAGGAGGGAAGAAGGTTGACCCCAGAGAGAATCAAAGCAATTTCACAGATGACTGTACCAAGCACACAGAGAGAAGTGCATGCGTTTTTGGGTATTACGTCATATTGCAGACAATGGATCCCAAATTTTTCTCTCATGGCAAAACCATTGGTGGCTCTGACTGGAAAAGGTGTTCCGAGTCCTTTGCCATGGTCTGATGAATGTCAACAGAGCTTCTCAGAATTGCGTGATGCGTTGTGCTCAGCTCCTGTGTTAGGTACTCCTGATTACAGTAAGCCGTTTACACTATATGTCCATGAAAGAGAGGGTTGTGCGTTGAGTGTCTTGACGCAACAATTTGGTGACAAGCAGCGACCCTGTGCGTATTTCTCATCCACATTAGATCCGGTAGCCAGAGCGTTGCCAAGTTGTTTGAGAGCTACAGCAGCAGCTGCAGTGTCTATTCGACAGTCTGCTGGATTGGTCATGAACAACATGTTAGTAGTCATGGTTCCACATGCTGTGGATACACTCATGAATCGAACGAAAACTCAGCACCTCACCAGTGCTAGACTATCAGGCTATGAGCTGACACTTTTGGCAAGTCACATTCAGATCAAGCGATGCAGCATATTGAATCCAGCAACGCTGTTGCCGACTACTCAGGATTCGAGTGATTCAGAGCCCCATGACTGTTGTTTTAGAACTGAGGAAGAGACAAAAGGTAGGATTGATTTAAAAGATACTCCGTTACTAGATCCAGATGGTACTTTGTATGTCGATGGATCGTGTTTCAAGCTACAGACTGGTGATGTGACGGCTGCGTATGCAGTTACGACTTTGAGTACGGTTGTCGAGACTGCAAGAGTGAGTCAGAATTCTGCCCAAGCTGCAGAATTAATTGCATTGACAAGAGCGTGTATTTTAGCTGAGGGAAAGAGAGTGAATGTGTTTACTGACAGCCAGTATGCCTTCGGCGTAGCACATAGTTTTGGTCGCTTGTGGAAAGAAAGAGGTTTTCTCACGTCCCATGGGACTAAGATCCAACATGGACAGTTAGTCAATGACCTGTTGGAATCTCTGACCTTACCGAATGAAGTTGCGATTGTGAAATGCAGTGCTCACCGGAGGATTACGGATGATGTTGGCCGTGGGAATGCGTTTGCTGATGAGGTCGCCAAAGAGACGGCCAAGAACATGATGAGCCGAATGTACGTTGCAACGTCTGCAAGATGGATTGCTGAATCAGGAATGTGTGAGAATACGATTGAAAGTGTGAAGGCAATCCAGAATGAAGCAACTGAAAATGAGAAGAATGCATGGAAGGAGAAAACGGGTAAAATGGATTTGAGTGGATGCTGGATTGATTTGTCTGAGCATCAGCGTTGGATGCTACCTGATGCGTATGTACTTGCGGTAGTCACTATGGCGCATGGAGCGGCGCACATCAGTTCGAAAGGGATCTGTAAGATGTTAGCTCCAGTATGGAACGATGGAATTACTAAGTGCGCGGAGAGAGTGGTGAAAAATTTCATGGTATGCCTGATGCATAATCCTGGCAAGGGAACCCCGACCCCAGCTGGTCACTTTGCTCCCCCTTCTTGTCCCTTTGAAGTGATTCAGTTGGACTTTATCCACATGGACAGATGTAATAATCTCAAATATGTCCTAGTGGTAGTCTGTGCTTTTTCGAGATGGATTGAAGCGTATCCGTTAAAGGATAACACTGCTATGTCCACTGCCAAAATCCTCCTCAAAGAGTACTTCCCCAGGTATGGTATGCCACGGATTGTATGGTCGGACAATGGAAGTGAGTTCGTAGGGAAAGTTATGCAGAGTGTGTGTACGGGTTTGGGAATTAAGCAAAAATTCCATAGTGCAAATCACCCACAGTCAGCAGGTTTGGTTGAGGGGTACAATGGTACTTTGAAGCTGAAACTTGCTAAAATCCAAGCTTCCACTGGTTTATCTTGGCCAGACGCACTGCCTTTGGCTTTATTGTCCACCAGAGCGACTGTACACTCTCGAGTAGGGCTTAGCCCATATGAGATTGTGTTTGGTCGCCCTGCTAATGTCTGGGGAGTCCCTAGGCCCAAGGAGTTCAAACAGATCGAATATCCAATGTTGATTGATTACCTTTTTGACCTGACTGCTAAATTGAGTCTTATTCACGAACAGGTATTTGAATCCTTGCCTAAGCTGCCAGAGAGTCCAGGTCACACATTGAAACCCGGTGATCTGGTTGTGGTGCGGAACTTTGGACGGACCCGGAACCTCCAGCCAAGATTCGTGGGTCCGTTTCAGGTGCTCCTGGCCACAAGAACTGCTGTACGCCTGGCTGGCAGGAAGAATTGGGTGCACGCTACCCATACGAAGCATGTGCCTCTCCCACTCCCCTACGACAACTGGGTTAGACAGGGATTTGGTGTATCCGAGACAGAACCTGTTCCTAGGCTTATCCCCTTCAGTGATGCAGAGTACATGAGGGACAAACGATCTGAAACACAGAACTCTGATACTGCACCAGGAACTGTTCCTTTGAACCCTGAACAGAGTGTTGTACAAAGTGAACATTTGCCACCTGTGGATTTGAACATTACTGCACCTACAGATCAGCTGTTTCAAGATCAGACAAGGCCCGGAAAGTACAGATATAACCTACGTTCTCGTTCTCATTCCATGAACCAATAACATTGCATAATCACCTTTCCGTGTGATAACTGTTTTGATCTTATCACATTGCATTCAGTCAGGAAGTTTGCTCTATAATTTTTTTGTCCTTTTGTTTTTGTTGTTCTCTCGCCTTGCCATCTGGGTTGCCGTAGGGTCGTAACGTGTGCCTTGTTTTAACATACAGGGGGCCAGACACAAGGTCGGTCTCTTCTGTTTATTTTGGGAACTCCCAGGGTAAACAGAGGCAATTTTTCAACAGGTACAAACCATCCGTTGCGAACGGTTGTAGAAGATGGAGCTTCCTGAACTGCGACGAGCTAACGTCATAAATGCTCGTAAGACAAAACTGTATGAAATGTTGCATAGCAAATGTTTCATGATGCAATGCGCTCTGATCTTTCTGATTGTTTTGATAACTTTGGTAGGCGGAATCGTTTTTGGTATCCAATTGATTTTTGCACCTGTCACATCTACAGTACCTCCCCATGTTTCTGTTTCTCCTACTGTTGTTTCTCTTCATTCTTTTCACCCTTTTCCTGCACACGAGGAAGCTCGACGCTCTGAGTTTATAAATAACACTTTCATTCAGCTCTTGCACCAACACCAACTAGTAGTAAATACAACAAACTGCTGGGTGTGTGGTCTGATACCACATACCATGAACAAGGGTATCCCCTATCTGGTTCTGCCCTTTAGTTATAATGGATCATTTTGGGCATTCCAGACCATGTTCGCCTATGCTCTAGAGACCTATCCCCCGCGACCTCTGCGTTCCACTAGGTAGAACCCTGCTAATAGAGCCTTGGTAAAGGGAATTACTGACATGGTTAGAGATGTCAATAACACTCCGTTTATTCCCAAGGATGAGTTACGAGTTTATATGGGTTGGAATGCTACGGAGTATGGCATTAGTTTGGGTGAAAACAAGCGTAAAAGCTCGACTCCGATTTGGGTCGTACCCCACCAAGGTCAGGTCTGTTTACAAGGGAATGGGAGGAATCCGAGAACTCGACTAGGGAAGAGTGACTGTACTGAAACGTACGTTTTTCCATCACAGTCTTCCCCTGCATTCTTAGCTGCTAAGGGTACCTATTTTGTCTGCAAAGACAGAGCATATACATGGCTGCCTGCTGACTTTTCAGGCTCATGTTATATCGCCCGACTATTACCTCTGACATACACTGCTGCACTGGATTATCACAAGACTAGAGTTGTGAGAGGTGTCTTCGACAAGGAAGATACAGCTGGCCAAGAAGCAGGAGACTTTTTCAAAGGTTTCCTTCCGTTCTGGGGGCCCATGGACTGAAACTGCTGGTGCCCTTAGTAACCTGACAGCTGAGCTTCAAGCGGATCGCCTCATGACGTTGCAGAACCGTATGGTCCTTGACGTATTACTTGCAGATCAAGGTGGAGTATGTAAGATGATCCAATCGAGTTGCTGTGTCTTTATCCCAAATATTGCGCCAACAGTATATGAGGCCATTTCTAAGTTACACAAGATCACTGACTCTATTCATGTAGACAAAGGTGATTGGTCACTGATGGGATGGCTCTGGAATCTGTTATCTGCGTGGGGATGGAAGGTTCTGATAGTCATTGGTGTTTTGTTGGTATTTTTATTCTCATGCTGTCTCATCGTTCAGTGTGGTCCTGCCTTATGTGGCCTTTGTGCTGCAACATGCGTAAGAAGACCACCTGCTTTAGGAGATACGCCACGGGATAGAATAATGTTCCAACAACATATCAGTGACCTGATGAATATAGAGATGGATTCTGACTAGAGTAAGTTATTGCCTATGTAAGGGCAAAAGGACGGTCTGAGGTTCTGTAGCAATCCGAACCCATGTGTTCGGTATCGTAGTACTGACACGATTTTGGTACCAGTGAACCGTAAATGATCCATTTAGTAGGTGACAGTGTTTTCGCTGTGGGCCGAGCATGGATTGACTGAGAAGTAGGGCATTCTGTTGTAAATTCATGGCAGCCATCTTAGATACGGCATCCATTTTGTTTCTTGCCCTCACATAGTCAATGGACAAGCAATGACCCTGGCTGAATCACCTTGTTAAGGACACGTAAGCTTTAGTCCAAGGAAGCTGATGCTGCGTGACTAGGCAGAAGCTACCTCCCTTGCCTGAGGCCAATCATGCTATACTGGTTCTTGTGTTCGTTGGCCTGATCACGATTAGGAGGCCGAAGACAGTAGCCATGCCCGTTTATGACCCACAAGCATCTCTTATCCTACTTATCAATCTTCCACACCTGGCTCCGCTCCTCTCCTTCTGGGCTTTTACTATGGGGAGGATACAATTTTTATGATGGGGAGGATCGGTCGAAGAATGGAAAACTGACATGAAGACTTGATCAAACACTGGAAACTTACAAATAATTATCGTTTGGTATATGTTTATTGTTTGTTTGGGATACCGGGCTAGGCATGAAAGATATTTTTGCAATGCTGCCTGAGGACCCATTTGGTGTATTTAAGGAGCGACCCACTTTATACAATTCGAACAGTCTCCTAGATTCTACCTTTGTGTGGTTCCTACGACTTCTGTGTCCCTGCAGTAAATAAACCTTGGTCTCTGACGCCACCATCGAGAAGCCCGTGTCTCTGTTTATTTGTGCACCAAGGCAGGAAGGAACTCAGGGGTCTTTCGGGTGT
The DNA here is from genome assembly GCF_964204655.1 of Triturus cristatus. Classification (NCBI taxonomy): domain Eukaryota; kingdom Metazoa; phylum Chordata; class Amphibia; order Caudata; family Salamandridae; genus Triturus; species Triturus cristatus. The sequence continues at coordinate 321,454,685 of NC_140581.1, forward strand.
TGTTTCCCTGACAATCTACTTTCCTGGCCGGAATTGTTGCCTTCAAATTCTTCACTGTGTTACCTGGTAGTGCTAGGATTGCTTCTGCAGGCTTTTCACCTGGTTTTCTGTGCCTATCCATTGTCGCCAAATCTTCTCACTTATGTCCGAACAAGGCCTCATCATCAACTTTCCTTATGGGCCTCCAAATATCTGGCGGCAGGATTAATCCAAAGAACTGATCTATGTTGGTTAGTGTAATTGTGTAAGTGGTAATAATGGTGTCCAGCCCTTCATAGAATCCCTTAGAATTCTTCCAGGGGTCAGGCAGGTCCTTTTTAAAAGCCAGGACATCAGCTCGGAGCCATGGAGTATACACCCAGTTATATAACGTCCTGCTCTTCGCATCTGGACTCTCTACTCCCTCAGCAGTACCCTGTCCTTGAGCAGGGACAAACACTGTGACAGCCTCTCTTATTGGTGCCATGTGGACTCCTACCGCGCCTTCTACTACTGGTAACTTTTCCCCACCGTCCTCGCTCCTTCTTAGACCTTCCATCATTTGTAGCGTTAGTGCTAACAAATTGTGGCTTTCTTCAACACTTTCTTGCCCTTCTATCAGCTTATGGTACAATTCTCTAACATGCTCTCCTAGCGATACTCTCTGGCGTTTCTCATACAGGGAGAACACTTCATAAACAAATCGTTATAGGAAATAACCCTTCCGTGGTGGTGTATAGGCTTCGTAAATGGCGCAAATCTGATTAGGGGTGGAATGGTCCTCCAGGCAGGTGCGGGCTAGGCCTTCAAGGACAAGTTTTTCCATTTGGGTGACACAAGGTATTCGGGATCGGGCAGAGGGCGTTGGTTCGGTGTCAATTTGGGCGGGCGGAGCAGGGAGATCAGGAGGTGGGGGCTGAGCATTCTCGGGGTGTCTTTGCTCATCCATCTATGAGGGGCATGGGGAATGTGAGGGACATGATATGGTGGCGGTAATGGGTGGAGGAGGAGTTCTTCTTCATGGGGGTCCACTCGCGCTAGTGGCACATAACGCACAGGATACTGACCAGGCGCATTCAACCTGCGTTCTCTATCCGCACATGTGTTGTTGGACGCAACTTTTTCTTGTTGTAATTCTATCAACGCCTGGTTATCGTTTTTTCAATCCTTTTCTGTAGCCTCGCCTGGGCCCTTCATTCTCTCTCAGCTCCCTCATTTTTCCATTGGCCTAGGGCGTCAAACATAGCTTGTCGCGACCTTCATCTATGGAGTTGTATTTCTACAGTCTCAATTTTTTGTGCTTCAAAGGAACCATATATGGGCCACTGGGTCTCTATATCTTAAGATGTGTATTTATGCCACAATGAGTTATATATTATGGGAGAAATACCATATCTTATGTACATATCCTCACTCGGGGTACCCTCCGGGGGGGCTGGCTGACTTTCTTCCAACACGTTTGAGCTTGATGTGCAACAACAGCACCATCGTACATATTTACTAAACACGGGCATGTTTCTCTATGTTATCTTTACAGGAAAAAAACGTCTTTTACAAGTTTCTAAGTCAGACAAAAAGTCCACATTACCCGTCTACCTTCACTTTTTGCAAAGAGTGAACGAGAACCAGACAACAAAACAAAAGGTGTCGCAAACCAGCGACCCTGCCTGAATCCTTCGTCTGTTCTCCAGGCGGTCTCTTTACTGCAAGGGTCGTCCAAGTCTATCGGGGGCCCAAGTCAGGATCGGCGCCACTTGTGGGGGTCTTTTCATAGGGAAGGTCAGGTGGTGGCTACGAGGACGAGGGTCTTTTAAGCGTAGGTATACCCCACCACCGTCTGTTCAACTCCCTCGTTGGGACCCCTCGACTGGGCAGCCGCGTCACTTATGGGGCCTCACGTTTGGGTGCCAATTGTGGATTTGGGGGGCTTGTCAGAAGACCACCCAAAGGTGCAGGGTCGCCCTTCGTCCACTGGTTCTGAAAACAAACGGAGACCAACTCTGGAGCACGGAGAGAAAAGATATTTATTGCAGTCTCATGAGAGAGAGAGCATCAGCAACAGACACCCATAGCTGTCTGAGGAGGCAATCTGCTGAGTACTTTGGCTCTGCATCTTATATACCCTTCATCCCCACCCTGTGCGTGTAAGGAGAACAAACAAAAACCCATAATTACACAACAAGCAGTGGTCAATCTGATCATTCAGCAGATGGTAGCTGTTGGGCCCCTGCAGGGCGTAGATGAAAACCATAATTACACAACAAGCAGAGGTCAATCTGATAAGTCAGCAGATGGTAGCTGTTGGGCCCCTTTAGGGTGTAGTGCGCAGGGTGAAGACGATAAGCATCTGGCAAACTCCCTGACTGACTGATTGAGCATGAGTTGGTCAGTTTGTGGCAGGCCGGGGCACGAACAGGGCGTGGTCGTCCGTGCAGGAATGAGGCAAATCAAGAGTGAAGCCCCAGAGCGTTCGTGATACAGAGAGAAGGTCAGTAATGAAGGGTGAAGTGCAAAATGGCGGAGTGAATGGCAAGATAGCAGACATACTTTTCCACACCTCTTTCTCCACCACTCTGCAAATGGCCCTCCTGGGACACTACAGCTCGGCGGGATGAAGTCCCCTTTGATGCTGAGGGTCCTTGGGGCACAAGAACCCGTCCAGTTACCTCCAGTAAGTCCCATACAATGGGATTGCTGAGAGCTGGTAGGCAGCTCTGCCCCCTTAAGTCACCACTCTGCAAATGTGCCTCCTGGCACACTGCTAGTTGGGAGATGATGTCCTCTTGGATGCTGAGGGTTCGTGGGGGCCAAGAACCCCTCCTGTTACCTCCAGTAAGTCCCACACAGAGATTGCTGAGAGCTGGTCGTAGGCCCCACCCACTGTCTCCATTGGTATTGGTATTGGTATTGGTAGGGGTTTTTTATAGAGCGCACAACTCACCCTGGGGCATCTAGGCGCTTAACTGGGAGAATGCGGGAGAAAAGTAACCACAATGACCGGGAACCAATTTAGAACAGGAAAGTTTTTAATTTCTTCCTGAAAGCAGTCAGCGACTGAGTATCACGGACTGCTAACGGAAGTTTGTTCCAATAGTTAGGGGCCAAGAATGAGAAGGATCTGCCTCCCGTCCGCGTGAGGCGGATTCTGGGAACTTGAAGGAGGTCCAGAGCGTTGAATCTAAGGTTTCTCTGAGAGGAATATTTGACCACTTTCTTACGAAGATAGTGAGGCCCACTTCCCCTTAGAGCCTTGTAAGTCAGACTGCAGATCTTGAAGATAGATCGATTTCTGACATTCAGCCAATGCAGTTCTCTCAGCAAAGGTGAAGAGGCTGAGCCTGGAGGGCGATTCAAGACAAGCCGTGCTGCCGTATTTTGGATAACCTGAAGTTTAGCCAGGTGGATTTGGCTCACTTCAGCCAACATCGCATTTCCATAATCTAAGCGACTGATCACCATTGCCTGGACTAAGGTTCTGCGCTGTGAAATAGGGAGAAATGGAAAGATTTTCCTAAGCAACCTTAGCCCGTAATAGCAAGAGCTGGTTGTTGCCGCTACGTGATCTTTCATAGATAGGGTCTGGTCCAAATAGATCCCAAGGGTCTTGACCAACTTCTGGGGAGTGGGGGGGGACCAAGTTGATTGGGCCACCAGTCATCCGACCAGCTGTTACTCGCTTTACCTAAAAGCATAACCTCCGTTTTACCGGGGTTAAGCTGGAGGCAGTTTCTCGACATCCAGTCAAAGATGGCCAGCATACCGGCGGCAAAGCGGGATTTGTCGAGAACTGGGTCTGTACCAATTGTGAACATTAGCTGGGTGTCATCAGCATATGACACAATTTCGAAACCCAGATGCTCGACTACTTTTGCCAGAGGAGCCATATATAAATTGAAGAGGGTAGGGCTCAAGCAAGAGCCCTGAGGGACTCCCCTGTCCAGCAGCATTTTTTTTTAAACAAACGGTCCCAGCATAACAGTTTGCGTGCGACCCAATAGATACTGTTCTAGCCATTTCCAGGCTTGACCTTTAATGCCACAATCCTGGAGTCTCTCCAACAGCTTCGAATGTGAGATCGTATCGAAGGCTGCGGAGAGATCAAGGAGAATCAGAATAACTGATCCTCCTTTATCAACAGTTAGCCTCAGAGAGTCAGTAACGGCCAGCACAGCCGTCTCTGTACTGAATCCGGGACGAAAACCGGACTGAGATGGATCTAAAAGATGGTTTTCCTCTAAGTACAGGCTAAGTTGGCTGTTAATGTGACTTTCCAAGATTTTCCCTAGGAGAGGTAGCAGGGAAATGGGGCGATAGTTAGCCAAGATCAAGGGGTCAGCCGATGATTTCTTCAGTATAGAACAGACGACCGCCTCTTTCCAAGCAGTCGGAATTGTGGCCGATGTGATGGAATTATTAAATAAATCTCGGATAACGGGGGCACAGCTTAAGGCCAGATCTGCCATGATTTTGGGAGGACAGATATCCCATGGTGAGCCCGATTTCGCTCTCAAAAGAGCTTTAATCACCTGTTCAACTGTAACCAAAGAAAAGCAGTTGAGGGAACATGCATTTGTGTTATTTTGATTCCATCCCTCTGCATACGCGACTACTAGTAAAAAAACCTTAGAAATGCACTTAAAAAAACAGAGGTTACAGGGACGTTATAGTTAGGAAATAGAATTTAAAAAACCTTAGAAATTCACTGAAAAAACAAAGGTTACTGGAGTATTATAGTTAGGCTCAGATTTCACTTGTACAAAACCATTGAAATTCATCAGTTATAGTTACCTAAGCTAAGTACAACTTATGCTCCCGTAATACACTACTTATGACCTCGCATATTACATCACGCATGACATGGCCAGTGACATCACTGACAACATCTCAAATGACATCACAACTTTTACTGCAACTTTAATTACGCCAGGAGAGCCAATTCCCACCGAAGTGGAGCAACATCTCCCAGAGAAGTACCCAAAACTGAGAAAAATAGCAACATTTTGTCTGAAGTGCAAAAAAGTCCACACAATGGGGGAACAATCATTTGCTGAAGTTCTGCAAGCAGCAAAGAACCACACCTGTTAATTTTATTCCTGGAAAAAAATACAAAAAGTACAACATGTTAAAAAACTACAAAAAGCTCCAAAACACCCCCCCAAAAAGGTTCTCGTTAGAACAACCTTTCATAGTTGACAAAAGATAAACTGTATGTGTGTGTATTTATAAGAAACATTATGAGTGAGTTTCTCTGGTGGTGAGTGAGAGGGTGCATGAGTGAGTAAGTGTATGTGTGTGTATTTATAAGAAACATTATGAGTGAGTTTCTCTGGTGGTGAGTGAGAGGGTGCATGAGTGAGTAAGTGGATGTGTAAATGTCTCAGTGAGTGAATATGTGGGTGAGTAAATGTGTGTTACTGTGGCTGCATGGGTAAGTGAGTGGGAATGTGAGTGGCTGTATGGGTGAGTGAGCAGTTGTGTGAGTGACTGAATGGGTAAGTAACTGGGTGCATGAGTTGCTGTTATGTATGATTTAGTGAGTATGTGAGTGGCTATATAAATGAGTGAATGGTTGGGTGAGTGGCTGTATGAGTGTGTGGATGGTTGTGTTAGTAGCAGTATGGATGAGTGACTGTATGGATGAGTGACTGGGTGTGTGCGTTTGTGTATGGTTGAGTGAGTGTGTGTGTTACTAGCTGTATGGGTGAGCGAATGGGTGTGTCAGTGACTGTATAGGTGTGTGGCTGTATAGGTGAGTGAGTGCCTGTGTTAGTAGCTTTATGGGGGGGGTGAGTGGATGTGTTAGTGTCTGTATGGCTGAGTGAGTGGGTTTGTCATTAACTGTATGGGTGAGTCAGTAGGTATGTCAGCACCTGTATAGGTCATCGAGGGTATGTGTGAGTGCCTGTATGGGGGAGTGAGTGGATGTGTTAGTGTCTGTATGGCTGAGTGAGTGGGTTTGTCATTGACTGTATGGGTGAGTCAGTAGGTATGTCAGGGGCTGTATAGGTCATCGAGGGTATGTGTGAGTGCCTGTATGGATGATAGAGTGGATGTGATAATGAATGTGTTGTTAACTGAATTGGTGTGTTATTGAGTGTGTCAGTGAGTGACTGGATGTGTGAGTGGGTGACTAGGTGCATGAGTGGCTCTATCAGTGTGTTTCTGGATGTCTTAGTGGCTCTTTGACACCTTGGATTATGCCTTGACAATGTGAATTTGTAGAATCACACAGAAAGAAGAAATTAGGAAATTACTTTACTCCAATAGAAGGTGTCACTCATCTGTTAAAAAACATAAAGAACAAAAATATAAGTTAGTATTACTTTTTGCAAACTCCCATGACAAACGTTTACTTTCTGTAATGCATAGGTTCATACTATTAACCAAACACTGGACATTTCTTATGTTGTAATGGTATTTCACATTATAGTGAAGCATTTACTTTTCCCTTTCTTCTGTTTTCTGCTTTTATATAGGGGTGGGCGGTGAACTAATTTAGGAGTGACTTATATGTAGTACAAGGGAAGTTTAAAGATTGGAAAGGGGTTTTAAATGTCATCTCAACCTAGCAGGAAATTTGTACACACAGGCCCTACATTAGCAAGCCCAACACATATTTTAGGGCTACTTGTCTGTGTGGGAGATTAGAAGTATCACTACTTCATTAAATATCTAAATAACTACATCTCTGGATGCTTCACTATATGTGTAAGTGAATTTGTCACTATTTTACTAGCTGTCTGAGCCTCTCGATGGGTTTCTATATGTGCATGTAACTGGCTGCATGGATTGCTTACTCGCTGTATTAGTGAGCGTTGTGATATATAACTTTGTGTGTAACTGGTTCTGTTACTGCTGCATAGATAAGTGCTGTATAGGCATATGACTGAATTTGTAATTCTCTGTCAGACTGGGTGGGTGAGTGTTTACGTTTTCGTCAATAGCTATGTGTGGTAAGCATGAGTATGGGTAGTAAGCAGTTTAAAAATGCCAACTGAACCTGGCAGTCAAACTATATAAACAGCCTCTGCAGAGGCAAGCTGGCCCCCCATTTAAAGGTCTACTAGTCTGGATGAGTAACAAGGAGTTTCACTACTTCAGTACACATCTAAATAAATGTCCCTCTCTGGCTGTGTCACTAGATGTGAAAGTAACTGAGTCACAATGTCTTTCTTTTTTTTATAAGTGACTGCATACATTACTTAATTGCCTCTTTTACTGACTGTTGGTTTTATAAATGTGTATGCAACTGGCTCTGTTACTGCTGCATACATAAGTGTTGCAACAGTATGTGAATGAATATTTACATGCCTCTGTCTCTCTCTTATAGGGAAGGTAAGTAACTCTGTTTTTGTAAATAGGTATTTAATTTGCAGTATGGATGAAGACTGCATATTTAACTGTATCAAGAGGTCTCAAACTGCACATATGAGTGAGTAAGACTTTAAAGTGCATGTCTAACTCTCTAGGCATACACCACCCTAACCTATGACTTATTTACACCCTACCTTAGGGGTACCTAGTACATAATAAAACAGAAGTTTTTATCTGTACATTGTAAAGCATTAGATTAAATCTCAGCAGGAAGTTTTTAATGCTAACTTGACCATGCAGTAAAACAACACACACACTCTACAGTTCCAGGACAACACATGATAAAAGGTCTTCTCACACACCTATTATCAGACGAAAAGAGACACTCACACACCCATTGACACTCACACACATTTATAAACCCACAAAAGCACTCAAACATCTGCTCACTGATTCTCTCATACACTCACAAAAAACTAAATATATCATACACACTTTTCATAACATCATCAATACACGTACCTGTAAATTATTATTTTTTTAAACTACTATGTAATTCACATACCTGTAAATTGAGTTGATTGATCAAGTTTGTTTAATGTTCTCACTTACACTGTAAACTCAGTATGGATATAAAAACTAAGCATTAGAATGGCTCACCATTCTCATGCATTGGAACAGCTACCTTTGCAACTTTGCTCTCAGTAATACTGTCGAAGATAGTAAATCATACCATCCCTTTCATATTTTACTTTTCTTAACCCACTTCTAAATGATCAGTGTTGCTTAACCATTTCTTGCACTTCAGTTAGGAAGCTCAATGCAGTAGACTTTTTGGGAGATATTCATGAATTCATCATGATGTTACATGGGAGAGAGGGTCCATACTGAGTGTCGCCAAATCATTTGTGAATATTGCACAAGGGTAAAAAAAACTGTTTTGAACGCATACGGTGGCAGCCAAACACCCCTATATTCCAGCTATGGGGTTAGGGCTGTTCTTTCTCAATTTCATCCCCGGGGACTGCGTCCCTTTACTTAAAATGGCAGCTGCAACTTTCTGCTCAGGTTGCAGCCAGCAAATCACGGAATTCATGTTGGTGGGCTCATTTCTGATTAGTCGCAAAGTAGGTGTGAATTAGTTGCGATCCTAGGTATACAAATTTGAATTTCCTTTAATAACTAACAAACTACTGAATGGATTTACACCAAATATCAAAAAGTGTGCTTTCTGAACCAAGAGCTACCTTTCAGCCAAATTTGCAGTAATTCTCTTCTGACGGTTCGGGCTGTACTCGTGTTCAGAATCCCGATGAGAATTAACATGGAAAACACTTTTTTTGACCCCTCCTCTTTTTGTGCACCCCTGCTTGATTGATAACCCCAAAACTTTCCATGCACAATGAGACTTCACCGGCACACTTTATTTGGAAAATTTCATGAAGTTTCGTCAATCGGTGCTGAAGACATAGCCAAGTCAAAAACGCTTTTTCTATGGAATCTTGGTCTTACCTATTGATGGCAAAGAGAAGAATTGCAATCCATTGGGAACAGATCCAAAGATGTCAGACTGGCTCTGGGATGTGAAATATTGTAACAAGCAGTTGGAGGGTTATTGGGAAGGTACGCCTCCACAGGCAACACCAATTGTTGTCTGGTCCCATCATGGGCCTACCTGTGTTAGATGCCAGAGAACGGCTCCACAGATATTCCCAACAAATCTGGGTCTTGATGATGACTCTTTTATAAGAGTGTGGGGCACATTTAGACCACTAACATCTAACATGACTTATCTGAGAGTACCTCACTGAATTAATGAGGCTGTGTAGAGTATAATGTTATAGAAAATAAGGGTCAGCACGAGGTCACACGTGTCACAATAGATAGCAACACATAAAAATACATCACCTAACATAGTTAAATCAATAACTAATACAATATTCATAGTCATCTCACTGATAGTGTTAATAATAATGTGATACACAATATGACCAGTAAGATCATTCAGGCCATTTGTATTTGTTACATCAAGGGTGGGCTCATAAGCATTGCATTTGGGTTGGACGTTTTTGGATTGCATGGCTGGTCTCTGAACCATATAGTGCTTAATTTGAGCCGGTGGTTGCAGGTGGGGCCCTGCGGCACTAATTTTTGGAGACCAATACTTATTTTTCCTTAACCGCCTATGATTTAGAGCATGATGAAGAAGAACACAAGAAGCGGAAAGAAGGAGGATTAGAAAGATTGAAAAACAGGGACACAGGAAGAAAGCAGGAATGAAAAAGAACCTGCAGGAGTGGGATAAAAAGGCAAGGAGTGTCTGTGGGTGGATTAACGGTCATGAGGGAGAATCAAGTCTGCACACCATTGGTATTCAGCACCCTGACGTTCTGTAGCGCCTACCGCCAGCTTCTGATCAACCCGTCAGGCGCTAGTGCTTATTTTTCCCAAATTTAGCACTAGAGTGATGGATTGACATGCTAACCATAATTGTCGACTTTTGGAGATTTTTCAGTTTCAAATCGAGTCTGTACGGTTATTCCACTTTCTGGGGATATTGACTCATAATGTCATTGTGCTGGAGTGGTGGTTACCCGCACTATTGCTGTCTACGAGTGTGTCGTTTGCACCCCGCCAGTACTGCAAAATGTATGATCAGGCCCAAATTCTATTAAAGAAGTCCCTCTTGAGGTACAGCACAGTGTGTATTCTGCAGCTTCTGTGTGATTATGCTCTAACCCTAAAGCTGAGTCTTTTTCCACTGCATGTATTATATTTTTTGGTTTGGTAAACCTTCATCTCTTAAATTCATACCAGCACCTGTGCCTGGATTCATGTTTGTTCCTGGTGTGCCACCCGCCCCAGATGTCCCCTCTCCCCTTCTTCTCTCCTGCTCCTAATTCAGTTTAAATGTTGTTCTTGCTTCTTCTCAGGAGAGGTAGGCATCAGCACTCCTCGATTACTCTTTATAATATATTGATGACCATTTAATCACGTAAACTGCAAAATAATTTGCACAAATAGATTATTCACAGCAAATTTGTTAAACTGCTGTGTTTTGCTCCAACTCAGTTGCATTCATTTTATATTGTTTTTTATTTGCGTCACTGCTTATACAACTCGGGGCAGATTTACAAGCCCCTTGCGCCACTTTTGCTCACTTTTCCCATGTTAAAAGTGACGCAGAGTGGCGCAAGGGGCTTGTAAATCTGCCCCCTCATACTTTGTGAAAAAAGTATTATGCTATGCGCCACTTTGATGACGAACACTTCAGCGTGTGCACCGCGGCATCATAAGTGGTTCACACAACACTTGTCCGTTTATAGCCATGTTGTAATATAGTTTTTTCCAACACAGAAAACCCGAAATGTGTTCTCCGCGATTTACTGTTAAAAAAGGATGGCATAATGTTTGTGAAGAATGAACTCTCACCATAATCTCTCTTTGTTCCGCAAATTAGTCAATGAGGCCCACCTTCTTTTCAAGAAAAATTAACACAGGATGGAATTTGCTGTTTCTGAACGTGACAGCCTATTGACAGAAAGGAAAAGGGCAGCGGGAAATTACAGGATGTCGTTTGTTGTTCAGTAGACAAAAAAAGAAACCTTTAAGGGTTTTCTCTAATGTGTTCCATGTGTGAGTCAGCTATCTGCACTCTAACGAGCTGAACGCTTTAGGTATGTTGTGCAACGTGGACTAATACCCGTGTATGACGAAAACAAAAGGTGTACAAAGCATTTTTCCAACCAGAAAGCATATACTTCAACGTACAAGGGCTTGTTTGTTACATTGTTGTGTTAAGTTGTTATCAGTCCAGACTGACCTCTGCTCGTGCATCTGCAGGTCGCATCATAGATGTGCTGCAAAGATACATGATTTATTGCTGTTTTGCTTTATTTAATGCGGCATCATAAAGAGAGGTTACAGCGACTGAAACCGCATTTTAAAAGCTCGACCAGTGGGTTATTTATCTGTGCAGCGGTTCGGTTTGCTGGTAGCATGCATTCGTCATCGCAGAACTTAACCGAATAAATAAAGTTCAAACCTTTCTCCTTTCCTTTAATAGCCCCTTCTCGCAACCAGACCTTTTGAATTAAAGGAGTAAAAGAAAAGCATTCTAGGATCTTTGTTTTCCTGTCATTCGTGTGAAACCCTATCTGCTGTGCTTAATGTGGGCAGTTCAGATCTTTAAAGGAATCGTCCTTTTCAGTTACACGCTGGAAAGTACTCTGGACACAAGTGAATGAAGAATAAGTACTTTATTATGAGAATACACCACCCACAGGCAACACCTCCAGCTCAATGTGGATTGTAAAGGTAACTGTCAGGAAGCCGAGCTTTCATTCCAAACCAAATATAGGATGCGGACTTGACAGGTCGCACGCAAGCAAACCATAAACACAACACATCTTCCCCTCCTTTTGTTTAACAGAAATAAAGTAAATGCACTGGAGATAGCACAAGGCAGAAGAGCTCAAGATGCATGACCCTTTGCCCATCGCATTTGAGATGTTCTAGACTTCGGCCACAGAACAGTTTCCGGTGACCACAGGCTCACCCAGAGTGGTATTCACTGGTGTGTCCTTTACCTCCTTATCCTCAATGAGAGAATCAGTGTCATCCCCAATGCCGCTCTTAACACAAGGGGAGGTTTTAACAGAAACCTTTTTGTCTCCCCTAAGGATAGCAATAGCAATAGGTTTAAGGTTCCATACCTTACCATCACTTAATCTAACAACATTTTATAAAGCATTTGTTACTTCAAAAGGTCCTAAGAATTGGCTAACACCTTTTTTTGACTCTCCATGGTTTCTTGACCCTGACAAGCATGCCAATCTCAACATTGGTGTTTACTTTAGAACCTCTCCTAAGATCATACATACTTAAACATCTCATGAGTGTCCTTGATCTTGCGTCTCACACAATCCAAATCTATGTTAGTAGAAGAACTTTCCACCAACCATGTAGGATTTCTTTTTGTTCTAGCAACTCTACCCCTCATAATTTAAAAAGAGTGTATCCAGTCATATCATTAATAGTGGTGCAATACATCCAAACTATTTTGTGAACACGTAATTCCCAATCATCATCTTTCATAACGGCAGATAGGACAGCACCCTTGAGTACCCTCTTAAAGCGTTCAATCATGCCGTTGCGATTATATAAAGATGTTGTGCGATGCTTCAAACCTAATCTATTGAAGTAACTATTCACTTTGAGGGATACAAACTGAACACTGTTGTCTGTGATGATTTGAGAGGGAATCCCTTCTTCCATGAAAATAGTGTCTAAAAATACACATTACAGCATTCATATCCACCTTGTCCACAATCTTGACAACAGGCCACCTTGAAAACAAATCTATGACAGAGATAACATACTTGGATTTGTTATCTACAGGATCCATAATGTCTACAGCAATGGTTTCCCATGGGCCATTGGGAATACAGGAAACACTCATGTTGGGTCTCAAAGTCTTGAGAGACGTGTCTGCATTGGCACAAATGACACAATTCCTAACTACGTTCAACTTGTATGTCCAACCCAGGCCACCCAAAAACATTTTTAACAGATTGCTTAGTCCTCACGGTGCCACCATGGCCATCATGACAAAGCTTGATAATAGAATTTCTTAACTCAAAGGCGGAACAGCTGTATCACCTCTCCACAAAATGCCATTAGCCGAAGATAACTCTGCGCACCTCCCACCTTAAATCAGGACTTAAAAAACCTTTACTGGGCCATCCATTTTTGATAAATGACAGGACTGTACAGTCATATCTTTGGTGTATGCATTTAACCAAGCCTGCTTTGCAATTAAATTAATGCCCTCATTGTGTACTAAGGCAATATGAAAATCATCTCAAACATTACCTTTATTCTCCTTTATCTTAAAATACATCCTTAATAGGAAATCTGCAGAGAGGTTATGCTTACCCGGAACATAACATATTTTATGAATTAAATCTTGAAGTCTCATAGACATTCTTGCAATAGGCTTTAATCATATCATCAGCGGTGAGGAGATTAACCAAAGGTTTGTGATCGCTTCTTAGATTACACTGCTTACCCCAAATAAAAGCCCTGAAGTGTTCTACGGCCCACACGCAAGCTAATGCCTCCCTTTCTATTTCTGAGAATTATTCCTCAGCAGCAGTAAGTGCTCTTGAAGCATACACAATGATAACCTGCCCACCACCTTCTTGCATCTCAAATAAAACATCTCCTAAACCTTTGGAACTGGCATCAGTCATGATCACACCATGCAGATTGGGGTCAAAACCAGATAAAGTCGTGGCTTCAGCAATGGCCCATTTAACATCCTTGAACTCTCTCTCACATTCACTACACCAGTTGAATTTGGATTTTATTCTTCAGGAGTTGCCTAATTTGAAACACTCTGCAAGAGAAATTCTTAATGTACTTGGCATAAAATTCTGTAAGCCAGAGAAATGATCGTACATCATCTTTAGTATTGGGGGCAGGAGCAGAAAGTATTGCCTCAACCAATTCTGGTTCTGGTTTCACAACATCCATGCATAACACATGACCTAAATACGTTACAGAATTTTTTGCAAACTTGCACTTTTAAAATTTCACAGTTAAACCCCTTGAGTCCAGAATTTCTAACACTTTTCCAAGAATCAAGTCATGTTCTTCTTTATCCTTCCCATAGAATATCATCCTGAAAGCACTGGACGTTATTAAGATGACCAAATAACGAATGCATTCATCTTTGAAAGAGAGCCGCAGCTGACGCTAGTTCAAAAGGCATTCTTTTGTATTGATAGCACCCCACAGGAGTGATAAATGCAGTACATTTTTTACAATTCTCATGCAGAACAATTTGGTGGTACGCTGCAGATAGAGCTATTGTTGAAAAATATTTGGCCTCCTTTACAGAAGCCAGCATTTCCGATATACGAGGTAAAGGGAATTGTTCAATGAGAATACTGTTATTCAAATATCTCAAATCTATGCATAGACAAATATTCCCATTAGAACGTCTGGCAAAAACAACAGGAGATACCCATTCAGAGGATTCCATTTTTTCTATAATATCTCTAGCAACCAAAGCATCCAGTTCCTTTTCCACCTCCCTCCTGACTGTAATGGGATTGTTCCTAGCTTTAAAAAGTTTAAGACAAGCAGCCTTTTTAAGAACAATGTTGTGTTCAAAAGCAGATAATGTTCTAATTTTGTCACTAAATACTCTGGGGAATTTGCTAAGCATATCCTTCCCAGTAATCTCACCTTCTTCCAATACCATTCAGGTTCAGGGCTATTGGGATCAAGCAAAATACAACGTTCACCCTGATCAAACCAACCTAAAAGTGAGGGTCCTTTTTTAGAAATGTACAATTTGCCTAGACTTTCACGGTTCTTGAATCTAAAGACTAAATTGCGAAAACCTAATAAATAAATCCTTTCCCCAGAATACACTTCAGGAGAAATGTCAGGTTCTTCCAGTGCAGTACCTAATTTCTCTGAGAACTTGGTTTTCCAAACATTCTCACTGATGTAGGGAAAACCAGAATCAGCATACATTTGCATATTCACCCCACCAATGGTCAAATCACAAAGTGGTTTTATTTTTACAGAGGCATTGTTCACATTAAGAATATTGTCCTCTTCAGATCCTTGATATTGAGAACAAATTGTTCATTGCTAAATGAGGGAGAAAGGTCTGTTTCCTCTTCACTAAAATCACCATCTTCAACACACTTAACTTTATGTTTCTATTTCCTCCTGCATACCTTCCCAAAATGTCCTACCATGCCACAAAGTGAAATTTTTAGTTTCAAAGCAGGACACAATTTACTGTTAGCAAGATGCGATTGACCATTGCACCTAAAACACTTCAAAACTTCTTTAGTACAGACTCTAGATTTTTCTTTACCTTTACTCTGTTTTATTAGGAGTGCTCTTAGTAGAGGGTGAACCAGCACTAACTGTGTTGAAACAATCATTATGCTTAGCTTCTGACTCAGCTTGTATTACTTTGGCATTTCTGCTGGACATTTCTGCCTTCCTAACCAAGGCCATGATATGTTGTAAATTGGAGTCCCCATTAACCCACAACCTCTCTTGGATAGACGCATCCTTAACATGCATGACTACTTGATCTCTGATGAGATCTTCTTGCAATGATCCAAATTGACAGTCTGAAGATAAGGTTCTGAGCGCAGCCACATATTAATCAACATTTTTATCAAGCTCTTGCTTTCTGTGAAATTTTTTTTATCTTACAATACCAATACGAACCTTGGGAGAGAAATGTCCATCAAAGTCTGCTATGGCACAGTCAAACACATTACTGTCCCCTTCCCCACCAATTCCTTTAGACATTTGTGTAAAGGCTTTTAGACCTTCCGGACCTATACAATGCATAAAAATGTGTTTTTTAAATTAAAAAAAAGGCACAACTCACGTCCGGAAAGGAGCTGGTGGATCGGGTGAACAGCAAAAGGCTTCTCCGGGATAGCTGCGAAGAACTGTAGCCTGTAGTGTGGCAGATAGTCCAAGACCGCCAACGAAGTCAACGCAAAAAAATGCACAAACCGCAGGATTCGTCGGGGTGGTGTAGCAAGTCATCACCACAATTGTAAAGTACTCTGGACACAAGTGAATGCAGAATAAGTACTTTATTACGAGAATACACCACCCACAGGAAACCCCTCCAGCTCGATGTGGATCGTAACAGCAACTGTCAAGAAGCAGAGCTTACATTCCAAACCGGAATGCAGAATGTGGACTTGACAGCTTGCAGGAGCCACATACAAGCAAACCATAAACACAACACATGCCTACCTCCACTTTCAATTTACTTTTTAAGATCATGATAATGATAAGATATTTACATACTTAACGTAAATCTAATGATTACTTGATATTTATAAAGCTCTTTTAACAAATCACTTTACCTAGAATTAATATCTCTCAGTGCAAATTGGTATTTATTTCTTTGCCCACAGAAGAATGAAAGCCAGGTTCCATCTGAAGACCAATTGCGCAAATCAACAGCAAGTATTTAATGTACCAAGCTATCTTTCCAGTGTGGTTGTAATTTTCATTTTATAACATTGTAAGTAATGACATCTCCCCAACCCCTCAATCCATCAAGAGCGGGGAACAACCTTTACAACGCAACTTTAACAACGCATGCTGTTACAACGAAAGTTTTACAACGCAAGTGCATTGACAACGCAGGACATTACAACGCAAGTCTTTACATCGACTTGCACTAGATGGCGTGCTAACATTAAAAATAGTGTAGTTTACTATCCCAACACCTTCCCTACTGCTACGTGGACTGGAGTTGGAATAGTAAATTACACTTTTTTAATGTTAGCACGCCATCTAGTGCAAGTCGATGTAAAGACTTGCGTTGTAATGTCCTGCGTTGTCAATGCACTCGCGTTGTAAAACTTTCGTTGTAATAGCATGCGTTGTAAAAGCATGCGTTGTAACGTCATCCATCCATCAAGGGCCCTCCATTTAGCCCAAGATCAATGAATGTTAAAAATGGAAGTCTCTAGTTGGCAATGGTTTGCACCTCTGTCCAAACGGGGACCCTTCTTCCTTGTCAGGGAAAGGGGGGGATACACTTCTAAAATAACCCCTGCTCACCCCTGCTCACCCCCTTGTTAGCTTGGCACGAGCAGACAGGCTTATCCCAGAGGCAGTGTGTAAAGCATTTGTGCATGCATACAGTAACATAATGAAAACACTACAAATTAACACCACACCAGATTAGAAAAATAAGTAATCTTTATCTAAACCAAACAAGACCAAAACAACAAAAATCCACAATACAGTAATAAAAATATGACTTTCAAAAGGCAGAAACAGTTCTGTTCAAAGCAAATTGCAGATGCAATACTTTTCACACAAAGGGGCATGTGTACGAGGAAATGGTGGAGTGAGGCGTTAGCCGTCATGGTTTAACGCCTCATTCGGCCACTTCAGAAACGCAAGGCTGCACCATATTTACAAGGATATGGTGCTGCCTTGTGTTTCCCCCTGCACCGGCGCTACACTTAGCAGTGTAGCACCTACGCAGGCACCCGTACACCACAGTGCAAGGGTGTCTGCGTGCAAGGGAAGATTGTTTATCTGTAGGAAGGTGTCCCTTCCTGCACATAAACAATCCTAAAGTGCCATTTTGTCACTTTTATGTGTGCTGCTTCATGCAGCACACATGAAAGTCACAAAATGGCATTTTTTTACAGATTGTTTATGTACAGGAAGGAGGACCTTCCTGTACATAAACAATCCATGGCAGTTTGCTTTTTCCATGTGTGGTGCACAAGGCAGCACACATGGAAAAGCAAAAACTAGAAGAAATAATGCATTTCTCCTCGTTTCGCCAGGTAAAGACCAGGGGGCAGCGTCAAAATCAATGGGTGTTGTGGTGGAACGCCCACCTCAACACCCACTACCCACCCCTTTCATGCTACCCATAGCGTGAAAGGGGGCCTTATTTACAAGGCCGCGTTAAGTGGCTTAACGCGGCCTTGTAAATAAGGCTAAGCCCCTATCGCCACCACGACGTGGTGTCTCAATGTGATGCGTGATGATCCGGGACGATGAATGGGTTCTTGCAGCCGCACAGCAGTGCTTGTGTCAAAATCGGTGCAGTGATCTCGGACTTTGGAGATCAGGGCACTCGGTGCTGCGTGCGGCGATTTCTCAAGCCACGGTCAGGCACTGTGTCGGTTTCTTCGGCAATGCATCGGAAACAGGTACAAATGTGTCGCGCTTCTCTGTTCCAGCTCCCAACAGCCAGAACAGCCCTCAGAGGCCCAGATCAGCTAGAGGCACCTCATGGCAGGTCAGAACTCCCAGCAAGGAAGTTCAGGGGAGCTGCGGGTGAAGCCTTTGTGTCCCTGAGACTTCAGAACAGGAGGCACGCTCTAATTCAAGCCATTGAAGATCTTCCTCAAGCAGGGGACACAGCACACAGCAAAGTCCTTGTCCTTTCCTTGGTAGAAACAGCCACTGCAGGCTAACCCCAGGCAGCACAAAGCAAAGTGGCTGTACTTCTCCTTGGCAAAGGTTCCTCTTGATTCCCAGAAGTGATCTACAATGCTGGGGTCTGGGCCCCAATATTTATACAGCAATTCCCTTTGTTCTCTGGTGGAAGAGAAGCAATATGCTCCGTCAAAACCAGTTCTGTCCTCTCTGATGCATCTTCCCGGCAGGAGGTGGAGACAGCATTGACAAAGGCAGATCAGGCCAATTCAGGTATGAAAGAAATATCCTCTGAGGTCTAATCAGCCAAGCCCTGACTCACCCTAGAAAGGCAGGACACACCTCAACCCCCCAAGTGGCTGTCTGAACAGAATGCCCATCCCCAGCCCCTGTCACTCCAAAGCCAGACAGTCAATACACAAACCTAGCAGATGCACACAGGATACTAAGCAAGAAAATACCTACTGTTTAAAAGTGGTATTTTCAAACACAGAATGTAAAAATCATCCTCACTAAAAGATGCATCTTTATATTCAGAATTTAGGCATACTAAACGTTATCGTCCTATCTTGTCCCAGTGGGAAGTTATATTTCTAAGATGTTGAAAGATAGTGAAAAACGAAAATGTCAGTACTTCACTATCAGGACATGCAGCACACACCAGGGCATGTCCTATGTTTCACATACACTGCACCCTGCCCACTGGGGTACCTTGGGCTTTGCTTCGGATAACTCACAAGTATGAAAAGAGAAGGTTAGGGCTTTGCAAGTGGGTGCACTTACCAGGTTGACATGGCAGTACGAAACCGTGCACCGACTCTGCAGTGGCAGGTCTAAGTTACATTTACAAGCTGCTTATGTGGGTGGCACAATCAGTGCTACAGGCCCACCAGCAGCATTTGATTTACAGGCTGTGGGCACACACAATGCACTGTACTAGGGACTGACTTGTATATCAAATATGCCAATCATGGAATCACAAATCCATAATAGCAATTTACAGGGAGTACTTGCACTTTGGCACTGAACAACAGTGGCAAAGTGCCCAAAGCATCTAGAATAGCAAAAACAAAGTCCAACACACAGCAAAATAACAGGAGGCAAAGGCAAAAATACAGGGGAAACCCACGCCAATAATGCCAGGTCTCACAGGTAGATTTAGCAGCCCCTCTTTAGCAGTTTCTAAAAGTGTCATTTTCAAAATTGTAAATAAAAATCCGACATTACCATTGAAGGGGATTTTTCATTACAACTCCATAGATATCAAACATGAACTGACTGACTGGTCCCAATCGAAAGCTAGCACTTATTAAATGTATGAAGGCAATCTAATGTAATCCTATGGGAGGGGTAGGCCTCACAGTAGTGAAAAACAAATGTTTGAATTTTTCACTAAAAGGACATGTAAAACCTCAAAGTACATGTCCTTTTAATTACAATGTACCCTACACTATGGGCTACTTATGGCCTAGCTTAGGCGTGACCTATATTAAATAAAAGGGGAGTTCAAGGATTGGTAAGTGGGTTATATTGCCAAGCCGAATTAACAGTTTAAATCTGCATTCAGGGTGCTATGGCAGGCCTTGGACATGTTTTAAGGTGCTACTTACGTTACAATAAGTCTTTAGAGGCCCACTGGTAACATTTAATTTACATGCTCTGAATATATAGAATACCATCCGACAAGGGACTTAAATTAAATATGTCAATCAGGCATAAGCCAATTAAACCGTGTTTAGGGTAGTGAGCACCAGCACTTTATCACTAGTTCGCTGTGGTAAACTACACAGTGCCCTAGGCCCAAAAAAACAAATTTAACAAACAGTGCAGTCTTAAAAGTAAAAGGTTTAGGGGTGACCCTGCAGAGAGGGCCAAGTTTAAAAAAACTTTACTTCTACCCATCTCGTAAACCTAATAAACCATTACTTCCCTTACTCCTATCAGACCCTGAAACCTAAAAACCATTAAAAACCATTTACACCCATTATCCCTATAAACCTACCCCCAAAATGAATATTTTCAACATGGGACTTTAAATATATCTCAAAATAGTGAATATATATATATATATATATATATATATATATATATATATATATATATATATATTACCTACTGGCGGTCGCCAGTAGGTAGTTATAGTTAGGACCACGTTTCCATAGGAAATCCGCAACATTCTATTTTGAATAACTTTTGCGCCGGTCGACGAATCCTCACGAATTTTTCAAAATAGGTGGGGCGCTATGCTCCGCTCCTACCCTGAAAGTCTCGGGGAGATTCGTCAAGCGGGGGCTGAGATAAAAGGGGGGTCCCAAAACGCGTTTTTCCCATGCATTTTTCCATAGGATCTTTAGACACAGCTACAGCCCGAACGGCTGAACAGAATTACTAGAAATTTGGCAGAGAGGTAGTCCTCAGGTCAAGGAAGTGCCTTTTGTAGGTTTGGTGTAAATCTGTTCAGTAGATTCTGAGAAAATAGCCTTTAAATCAATATATATATCTGAGCCAGCTTACGGTGCGCTTACGGTGCGCTTACCGTACGCGTATGGTGGCGTGCGCGAGCGCGATTCTGATTGGCTCTTAGATCTTAGTAAACATTAGAATCGGTCGAAACCAGGAAGCGGCGGCCGCCATTTTGTGTGTTTCACTCAGAAAAAAAAGAGTGATATCTTGAAAAGGGGGCAAGGAGGAGAGTTACAGACCCACAAACATTTGTAAGGGGGTCAAAGAAGGACAGAAAAGTACAAAGAAAACATTTATTGATTTTAAAAAAAATCGCGGGGTACGCGTACGGTAAGCTCAACGTACGCGTACGGTAGAAAAAAAATAAAATAAAAGAAATGAAATGCAGATTTAAGAGTTTAGATATTAGGGGGCTCTAAAAAGAGCCGTTGTGTTTATGAAGTGATTTTTTAGTGGTACCTAAAAGTAAGTACCGATGCAGAGTCTAAGGTTCAAGAGGAAGACTCTGTTCCCTTCATCATTGAAGTGCACACCATCTCCTCTATAAATGTCTTGCATGTCGTAACGCAAGTTGTTGTGGTAAATGGAACCCATACCATAGTCACGGAGGAAAGCAGAAACAGATTTGTTGACGTGCTTTCTTGCTTTGTCAATCTGCGGACAGAAATGATTGGACCAGTTCCATTTTTGCCTTTGGCATATGTTAGAAAAGACAAAGGCAGTTTTAGGGAAAAGTGAAAACAGTTGTGCAAAGGTGTCCTTCATAAGCATTTCCAGACCTACCCCAGTCAAAGTGCCTAGGTCATTGCCACCACAGTGCACTATTATGAGGTCAGGGTGTTGGATTTGCATGAAGGATTTCACCAATGGCATCAATTGGTGCCACTTTAACCCTCTCTGACCAATCCATTTAATGTCTACATTTGGCAAAGCAAGGTCTCTCACCATATCTGTTTTCTCTGCATACTTTTCACTCCAGAAGACATAGCTGTGCCCTACAATCCACACTGTGAACATCTTCAAAGGAGAACTGGATGCACTCAGGAGGTGTAATTCAGTAGAATGGTAAAAAGAAATGAAAGACAGTTTGGAAATGGAGGCATACATATTTTTTTCATTAAAAAAAGAACTGATTGGCTGTTTCATACCATTCTAGAATAAAAACTAGGCTGTATGTGTAAATTAATAGAAGCATGTTTTGTATTGGTACAGAAAAATGTGTTACCAAAGAACAGTACTATGGATTTGCTGTTAGGTTTGAAAAGTCAAGCACTCTTGCTCTGTGGAATTGAAACATTGTTTGGTGAACTTCTGACCTAACTCCACACAGCAGTGTTCCATGAGCTGTTGCTATGGTAGCAGGCAGAAGTCAAGTTGGGGGAAGGGTACTAGGCAGAAGTCAAGTTGGGGGAAGGGTACTTTTGGAAAAGGGTTGGTTTATAGCCAATAGAAATGTGTGATTACATTTGAAAAAAAGGGGGAAGCAATGAGATTTGAAATTAACATGTATATGTGTGGAAAAAGAGAGGGAAAGTTTGCCATTATCTGGTTCTGCTGAGAGGAGAGAGGTGTAAAGAACAGAAATCCTGGCTCTGATAATCTGCTGTTTGAGTGCCACATTTCTTTCACAGCTAACTAATTTTAAAGGTGAGTTTAGAGTTTGAGAGGGGATGTATATGGTAAATTAAGAAATGAATAATAGAAATGGAATTCCTTTTGTTGAAGTTGTGTTTATTATTTTCTGTTTTGGGAGAAATTTAAATGTGAGGAACATGTAAAATAATATGGACTATGTTTTCACGATAAATTAAGGTGTACTGGTAAAAATAAAGAATACTTTAAGGGTTTGAGGTTGGACTCAGTAATGCAAATACATACAGCATCAGTAAGGCTGGTTGCCCTTGCTGGAGTGTAGGCAGTCACCCAGGTTACACATGGTGCTGGTCTGAAAAAGCAGTTTGGACATGTGCTTTTTTAAGAATCTGAAAAGTGGATTCAAAATGTGACAGACTGTAAAAGTGTTTATCACTTGCCAAAAAAAAGAGTAGTAAGTGTGCTTTCAAAATGGCAAAGAAATTTCGTTTTGTGACTAATGTGAAAACATGACTCTGTGTGCATATAGGAATTACAGGCAGAGATTTATTGCGTATTGCTCTGGTGATTTCACAGTTGCATTAGATGGAAAGGGGGAGCCATTTTTTGGTGCAGAAGCAGATTCTTAGCACACACCCAGCTGCTTACCCTGTGGAATCATGCACAGCATTCACAAGCGAGTGGGGTTTGAGGTTTCAGTCAGTAATGCAAATACATTCAGCATTACTAAGGCTGGTTGCCCTTGCTGGAGTGTAGGCAGTCACCCAGGTTACACATGGTGCTGGTCTGAAAAAGCAGTTTGGACATGTGCTTTTTTAAGAATCTGAAAAGTGGATTCATAATGTGTCAGTCTGTAAAAGTGTTTATCACTTGCCAAAAAAAAGAGTAGTAAGTGTGCTTTCAAAATGGCAAAGAAATTTCGTGTAGTGACTAATGTGAAAACATGACTCTGAGTGCATATAGGAATTACAGGCAGAGATTTATTGCGTATTGCTCTGGTGATTTCACAGTTGCATTAAATGGAAAGGGGGAGCCATTTTTTGGTGCAGAAGCAGACTCTTAGCACACACCCAGCTGCTTACCCTGTGGAATCATGCACAGTATTCACAAGCGAGTGGGGTTTGAGGTTTCAGTCAGTAATGCAAATACATTCAGCATCACTAAGGCTGGTTGCCCTTGCTGGAGTGTAGGCAGTCACCCAGGTTACACATGGTGCTGGTCTGAAAAAGCAGTTTGGACATGTGCTTTTTTAAGAATCTGAAAAGTGGATTCAAAATGTGACAGACTGTAAAAGTGTTTATCACTTGCCAAAAAAAAGAGTAGTAAGTGTGCTTTCAAAATGGCAAAGAAATTTCGTTTTGTGACTAATGTGAAAACATGACTCTGTGTGCATATAGGAATTACAGGCAGAGATTTATTGCGTATTGCTCTGGTGATTTCACAGTTGCATTAGATGGAAAGGGGGAGCCATTTTTTGGTGCAGAAGCAGACTCTTAGCACACACCCAGCTGCTTACCCTGTGGAATCATGCACAGTATTCACAAGCGAGTGGGGTTTGAGGTTTCAGTCAGTAATGCAAATACATACAGCATCAGTAAGGCTGGTTGCCCTTGCTGGAGTGTAGGCAGTCACCCAGGTTACACATGGTGCTGGTCTGAAAAAGCAGTTTGGACATGTGCTTTTTTAAGAATCTGAAAAGTGGATTCATAATGTGTCAGTCTGTAAAAGTGTTTATCACTTGCCAAAAAAAAGAGTAGTAAGTGTGCTTTCAAAATGGCAAAGAAATTTCGTTTTGTGACTAATGTGAAAACATGACTCTGTGTGCATATAGGAATTACAGGCAGAGATTTATTGCGTATTGCTCTGGTGATTTCACAGTTGCATTAGATGGAAAGGGGGAGCCATTTTTTGGTGCAGAAGCAGACTCTTAGCACACACCCAGCTGCTTACCCTGTGGAATCATGCACAGTATTCACAAGCGAGTGGGGTTTGAGGTTTCAGTCAGTAATGCAAATACATTCAGCATCACTAAGGCTGGTTGCCCTTGCTGGAGTGTAGGCAGTCACCCAGGTTACACATGGTGCTGGTCTGAAAAAGCAGTTTGGACATGTGCTTTTTTAAGAATCTGAAAAGTGGATTCAAAATGTGACAGACTGTAAAAGTGTTTATCACTTGCCAAAAAAAAGAGTAGTAAGTGTGCTTTCAAAATGGCAAAGAAATTTAGTTTTGTGACTAATGTGAAAACATGACTCTGTGTGCATATAGGAATTACAGGCAGAGATTTATTGCGTATTGCTCTGGTGATTTCACAGTTGCATTAGATGGAAAGGGGGAGCCATTTTTTGGTGCAGAAGCAGACTCTTAGCACACACCCAGCTGCTTACCCTGTGGAATCATGCACAGTATTCACAAGCGAGTGGGGTTTGAGGTTTCAGTCAGTAATGCAAATACATTCAGCATCACTAAGGCTGGTTGCCCTTGCTGGAGTGTAGGCAGTCACCCAGGTTACACATGGTGCTGGTCTGAAAAAGCAGTTTGGACATGTGCTTTTTTAAGAATCTGAAAAGTGGATTCAAAATGTGACAGACTGTAAAAGTGTTTATCACTTGCCAAAAAAAAGAGTAGTAAGTGTGCTTTCAAAATGGCAAAGAAATTTCGTTTTGTGACTAATGTGAAAACATGACTCTGTGTGCATATAGGAATTACAGGCAGAGATTTATTGCGTATTGCTCTGGTGATTTCACAGTTGCATTAGATGGAAAGGGGGAGCCATTTTTTGGTGCAGAAGCAGACTCTTAGCACACACCCAGCTGCTTACCCTGTGGAATCATGCACAGTATTCACAAGCGAGTGGGGTTTGAGGTTTCAGTCAGTAATGCAAATACATTCAGCATCACTAAGGCTGGTTGCCCTTGCTGGAGTGTAGTCAGTCACCCAGGTTACACATGGTGCTGGTCTGAAAAAGCAGTTTGGACATGTGCTTTTTTAAGAATCTGAAAAGTGGATTCAAAATGTGACAGACTGTAAAAGTTCTTTTCACTTGCCTAAAAAGTAGTAGAAAGTATGCTTTTGAATTGGCAAAGAAAGTTCGTTTTCTGCCTAATTTCAAAGCATGACTCTGTGTGCACACAGGAATTGTTTTTAGATATTTAATTGGTGAAGGTGTTATTGTGATTTTCATTTATAGGAAAGGGGTTTATAGTATTTTAAGATTTCTAAAGAACATAAAAAATGTAGTAATATATTTAAATAAAATAAAGGAATTTTTTTTTAGTTTTTTTCAGGTATTGCTGAAGAGCAGTGAACAAAATTTAAGATGCCTACAAAATCCAGAGTAAAGAAAGACCACAAAAAAAACCTATATTTGAAGACAACTGGAGGACCTAAGTTAGTTGGAGATGCTCATGTTGGGAAAAAGAAAAAATCTTCTGGTAAGCAGACAAAACATTTTTTAAAGAACATATTCAAAAAAAGGAAAAATGTACAAAATGTCTGTACTGGAAAGAATGTTTTCAATAGAAAAGGAGAGGAAAAAATTGAGAATTTAGTTAATGCAAATATACCTTCTGCAACTAAAAAGATTAACTTAAATAGAAAAACAGCGTTTAAAGAGATACGTAGAAAAATGTTTCAGAGAAGAGTTATGTCCAATTTGATAAAGGATGTGAAGAAATATAAGCAAAAGGCTAAGTTTTATAAGAGAAAAAAAGAAATTGAAGCCATTGCAGCAAAGGCATTAGAATTAAAAAGGAAACTATTCATTTTAATTTCGAATAGGATGCGTACATTAGATAAAATGGTTAATGTACTGAAATCACAAAGCAAAAGGAAAAGAGTAGTGAACAGAACAAACTTTTGTAAAGTGTTTTTAGGAAAATGGATGCATAGTTCAAGTAGTGAACCTTTTTTTAATGAAGAGAGCTATTTTCAAAGTAATAGTTTGCTGCATGCAGTTGACACCAGAGGTCGTGCTTACGAAGTGAAAAATGGTTGCATAATGGAGAAGGAGATAATGGTTCCAAGAGATGAGGTACAAGTGATGGCGGATGAGGCTATGGGGAGACGTCCTAAAGCCCCAGTGTACACTTGGAATTGTAGTAGTATTTGCATTGTGCGTCAGGAATCTATTGATAAATTTCGTGAGTTTCTAAGAGACTATAGTAAAAAAAGTGTAAAACAGAAGATTAAGGTGCTTCAAAGTCTAGATCCATGCAGAGTGAGAGAGAATACTGGTTTGCAGGGTCATTCTCTGGCTTGTCTATCTAGAAAAGTGTGTAATAGTGTTTTCCATCATTTTAGGATGCTGGCTGTTCATCATACTGAAATGAGAAAGTTTGTGAGACGGTTGTATTTTGCTAAAAGTCCAGCAATAAAGTTAGATGAATTGAATAGGGCTCTGTTCCGTGGATCGGTATCAGATGTAGAGAAGGTTGTTGATGAAATTCAGTTTTGTTACTTTGGTCCTGAACAAAACAGTGCAGAAAAGGACACAGTAAATGAGGAAGAAGTGGAAGAGAATGTAGAACCCTCTGTAAGTAAGACATTTAATGATCACATAACAAAATTTGCAATAATCTCTAATGAAAGACCAAATATTACTTGTATTTGTTGCCGCAGAACTCATTATAGAAAACAAACTAGGAATGTTGATCTCTACAGAAAGAGTGAAAATGAAGATAATTATAAGTGGAAGGATTTTGCCACATATATATTTCTTGAAAATTGTTTTGAATTGGGTGAAGATCAGCGTATTTGTAAATACTGTTACAACAAGTTAGAGGAAAATAGAATGCTGACCAGAGCTGTACATAATAATTTAGAATTGGATGCTATTCCTGCTGAACTTTCTGAATTAAATACATATGAGTCTATACTCATTCAATGTGTTCATCCGTTCCAGACCATAGTACGTATGGAGCCCAAAACTGGTAAATTACCTCCTTCAGATTTACTGAGAGGTTTAAAAGGTAGAGTGGTGTATTTGCCCTTGGATTTGAAAAAAAATATGGAAACTATTGATGCGGATACTTTGGAAACTGAACCATTAATTATTCTGGTTAATGGTGTACCTACAAAGAATAAGAAGATTTGGCAGGAGCTGGTAGATGTACGGAAAGTACAAAGAGCAAATTTGTATTTGAAAAGGAATAACAAATGGTATGAATCAATTTATATAGAAGAAGAAGAAGAAGAAGATTTACAAGAAGACACAGAAACACCAACTGGACAAATTGAAAAAGTGGACAAATCAAAGGAAGAAGAAATTTATGAACATTTTAGCATACATCCTCTTCATTCAAAAGAAGTTATGGGAGACAATATTGATCTGTTTCAGATGAAGAAAGCAAAAGGAACTCCCGTGAGTGTATGGGAGGAGAGCTTGGAAGCTCGATGTTTTCCCCAGCTGTTTCCTAAAGGAAAAGGAGGACGATACGATGAACGTCCAGAACAGATTCCAGCTTCTGAGTATCGGACTACAAGACTATATGCTGAAGATCCCAGATTTCGACAAAGTATTCCTTATTTGTTCCATCTTTTATTTGAAAGCGACTTGTCTGCACTGTCTTATGCAGTAAATCACATTTTAAAAAGTGGAGTACATTTACAAAATGTGTCTGCTAAGGATTTTATGGAGAAAGTGCAGCACCGAGATGATCATTTGGAAACACAACTGATCAATCTGATGCTTGTCAGCGTGGCACAAATGAATATTGGTACCGACGCCATGGTGAATTAAAATGCATGTTACGGAATTTAGGAACTCCAACATGGTTCCTTACCCTAAGCTGTGCCGAGTACGCTTGGGATGATTTACTGGATTTTCTACGAGAGGCAAATTCAAACATTAAAAACATCGAATACAAGACAGCAGGAGAACTGTGCTCATTGGATCCGGTTAATGTTTGCAGATATTTCAATCATAGATTTGAGGCTATGATGTCGTTCATCTGCAATAAAAAAAATCCACCTCTAGGAGAAGTAGTGGATTTCTTTTGTAGAAAAGAGTACCAGGCAAGAGGTGCTCCTCATATTCATATGCTGTTGTGGATCAAGGATGCCCCAAAGTTTGGAACAGATGCTGATGAAGCAGTGTTATCTTACATTGAAGAATATGCAACATGTGCTATACCAAAAAACACAGAAGAGAAAAAGTTAAAGGAGCAAGTTTTACGTTTCCAAAGTCATCGGTGTGGAAAATACTGTCGACGGAAATACAAGAGCAAAGATAAATACTACACTAAATGTCGATTTGGATTTCCTAGACCTGTTCTTTCAAATGGAAGAGTAAACAGTTTTATGTCATCTGTGAGACATACTATCACAAGAAAATCACCTAAGAATACCTACAACCTTAAAAGAAAAGAAGAATCAAAAAATATAAATGACTACAACCCAGTCATTTTATCCATGTGGAATGCTAACATGGATATACAGTATGTAGCTGACAATTCCATTGCTGTTGCTCGATATGTAACGTCTTACATTACGAAATCAGAAAAAACAGAATTGAAGGAAATGTGGGAAGAGATTTCTCACGAGAAAACTGTCAGTAAGAAGCTGTACAGTTTCAGTTTGAAGATGTTATCGCATCGAGAAATTGGATCCTACGAATGTTCAGATAGGTTATCTTCTGCAAGTCTCTACTCGAAATCAAGAAGAATAATTTGGGCAAGTTTAGGCCTTGCAGCAATGAGAAATCGGGTACTGAAATCTGTTGGAGAAATTGAATATTTGGCCGAGAATGACCCAGAAAGTACAGATATTTTGAAATCAAACATGTTGGACACATATTATCCCAAGAGAAGTCATCATCTGGAGAACATGTGTCTCTATGAAGTGCTGCAGAACTACATTTATTCACGGAAAGCCACAGAAGACATCAACAATGGAAATTATAAAGTCATTGGTGAGGAAGGATGTTTGGTGAAGCAAACAAAAGGAAGTTTGATAAATCACAGGAAGCTGAGTTGTGACACTACTGACAAAAAGGAATTTTACTACTTGGCTCTTTTACAGCTGTTTAAACCATGGCGTACAGAGGATGAACTACTGGGAGAATTTCAAAGCTATGAAGATTCTTTTAATGCTTGCAAAGACAGCATACAATGCAGTACATTCTCAACTTATCTGCAAATGTTAAATGAAGAAATTGAACAGGAAACTACAATTGCAGCAGAAATAGCTAGAGACAGTTCTCAGGACAGCCAAAGTTCAGGAACACTCAGTCAAGATCCCCTAGGACAACCAATCGTTGAAAATGAAGCATCAATAGCCATGAATGAAGTGGAAACGGCTATGAATCAAGCTCAAGAAGAATTTATAGACTTACAAAATTTGGAAAGACAACTGAACGAAGAGCAGCAACAAATTTATGAAGAGATCAGAAACAAAATTGATCACGGATTTCTACATGAAAAAAAAGAGTGCTCATGCACATCATTTCATCCAATCAGGATGTATGTAAGCGGACAAGCTGGAACTGGAAAAAGTTTCCTTATAAAAGTCATCAGAAGCTACCTACAGCAAAAAACGGATTCTACTTTGTCTTGTGTGGTTACTGCTCCAACTGGGTTAGCAGCATATAACATAAAAGGAATCACTTTACATCGTTTGCTAATGTTACCAGTGGAGCATGAGAACAAAATACAATACAACAAGCTAACTGGAGAAGCATGCTTGGAAGTTTCAAGAGTATTGAAGAAGATGCAAGTTCTCATTATTGATGAGGTGAGCATGGTATCAAACTTAATGCTTGCCTTTGTGCATTTAAGAATGCAGCAAATTCTGAAGACAGACTATGACGTGTTATTTGGAGGAAAACACGTCATAGTTTTTGGAGATCTTTTGCAACTTACTCCAGTTAAAGGACAACCAGTGTTTAATACTGTGACACATGAAGACACGAAGAAGTCATTGGGAAGCATCGGTAATACAAATATTTGGTCCTTCTTTGAGTACAAGGAACTTACTACTAATATGAGGCAAGCAAACGATGAAGAATATGGAAGTATTCTGAAAGATATCAGAATTGGACTACTCACTGAAGCTGGCACGAAAGCATTACAGAGTCGGCTGCTACATAATTTATTTCCAAAGGAAGAAATAGTTGCAGAGAACATATACAAGAACATTGCAGAAAAGAAAAGTGTCATCTGCTTAATGCCAACTCTACGTGAATGTTCAATATTCAATGAGGAGCTTTTGAAATTGGAAAAGGAAGATATCAGGAAATTGGAAGCAGTGGACAAAATTGAGGATGGAAGAATTACTGTCACATTAACAGGCACACTGAAAAATAAATTGGATTCACTAGAGAAGAACATTTCCAAAACAGCTGGATTAGAAAAAAATCTATATGTTTGCATGAACTGTAGAGTATTTTTAAGGAGAAATTTGGATGTTGAAAAAGGTTTAGTTAATGGAGCTATGGGAAGAGTTGTGGGTTTTATTAATTATCAGAAAAAAGATGGAATTGAATGTTTAAAAATAAAATTTGATCAGATAGAAGAAGTTAAAGACATTTGTCGTTGTTCAGTTCGTTTCATGCTTGTGAAAGACTTATATGTACGTAGGAAGCAGTTTCCGTTTTCTCTAGCATATGCTGTAACTATTCACAAGTCTCAAGGATTGACTGTAGATTGTGCATTTGTGAACATTGGTTCAACTGTGTTCAAAGAAGGTATGGCATATGTTGCTTTGTCACGAGTGAAAACATTATCAGGTTTATTCATGATAGACTTTGATGACTCAAAAGTTAGTGCTGATGCAAATTGTGTAAAGGAGTATAATAGATTAAGAAGAAGCTATGCTCCTCATTTAGGTCAGTATCCTGTGTTGGAGAAACGTGTAGTTTCTCGCAAAAGGAGAAATGAGAATATCTGTAATGAAGATGTAGAGAGGAGGAAAAAAAAGAGGAGTGATGTAATTGCAAGCAAAAAGAAAAAGGAAAATGAAGAACAGGTTGTAGGATGTCATTTTGAAAATAGCTCTGGTGTCAACTGCTACGCTAATGTAGTGCTGAATGTTGCATTTTATCTGGATAGTGTGCAAGAGCAGATAATAGTAAATCAGGGAAAAAGATTCTGTTCTGAGTTGAGTCTCCTTTTTCAAAAGCTGAGTAATGATAAAACTCAAATAGAAAGTGCTACTGAAATTAGAAAACTTTTAGATGTATGTTCAGGACGAACACAGTTTTCTCAAAATGTACAGCAAGACGCACAGGAATTCTTGATGTTTTTTCTTCAGGTACTGGAAGAAGAAGGGGTTCCCATTGAAAATATATTTGGTCTCTCTTATAAATGGGAACATAGTTGTGAAAACTGTTATAATATATGTGGCTCTAATGTTGATTCTGAAAGGTTTATTTATTTAACATTGCCAGAAAGTAAAACAGTCACTTTTGCTAAATTAGTTAAAGATGCTAATCATAGCATGGAATGCAGTGAGTGTCAATCTGACATGTTTTCAACGTTAATTTTAAAGGAATACGGACAGTATGTAATTTTAATGATGCAACGCTGTAAAGCTGATGGTTCAAAATTAGATACTTTAATAAAGAAGTTTACAGGACAGCAATTATCAATTTCAGGAAAAACTTTTGTAACAGTTGCAATAATTTTCCATGATGGACCTACTGTAACTTCTGGTCATTACACAGTTTATCTTAAATGTGAAAAAGGCTGGACACTGTGTAATGATTCCCAATTGATTTTTAAGCAACGTTTGCCTTTTGATTTAGCAAATTCCTATCTAATCTTCCTGAAACCTAAATTTTAGAGAGATTTGGCAACATCTGGACAAAACAATTTTACCATTTTATTGGATTACCATTGGAATTTTCAAAAAAAATGATTTTACAAATTATCATTTGGCCTAATGGAAAGGTAACCAATTGTAATGTGGACTTTTTCAATTTTTAATGAAACTTTGGAAAACCAAAAATTTAGAAAAAATCGGTAACATCTGCACAATTTAAATTTTGGAATGTTATTGGATTGCCATTGGAAATTTATTCAAAAAAGATTTTTAAAATTACTATTTGGCCATGCGGAAAGGTAAACAATTCTATTGTGGACTTATTTAATTAATAATAAATCTTTCGAAAACCAAAATGTTACAGAGAATCGGTGAGATCTGTACAATTTAAACTTTAGATTTTTATTGGATTACCATTGGAAATTTAATCAAAAAAGAATTTTAAAATTACTATTTGGCCTAAAGGAAATGGAACCAGATGTATTGTGGAGTTATTTGAGATATATTTTTGTGATTATACTTCTGAAACAAAAATATCAGACGGTATTTTAAAGAAATAAGTATTGATATTAGATGATATTTTTTAAGAATATTATGCATTTCTATAAAGTTATGTTTATGCAAAAAGAGTTTGTGGGCTTTTTTAAAACAATCTTTGAGATTGTTAATTTTTTTTTTGCCCGCTGTTAAATGATGAATGCAATTGCTTTCACAATTTATAGTGAAATGCAATATATTCTGAAAACAGCAAAAAAAAGGCAAAAAATTTTTGGGGAAAATATGTAAATATGTGTACTGTATTATAAAATGTTTTATTAAATATTAATACTTTTTTCTTTTTTTTCAGATTGAGATAGAAAATTTTCGAAAACTAGAACCATTTTTAAAGCAATTAAAAAAAAATGTAAATGAATAAATATTTTTTTGAGTGGGTATGGTAAGTCAAAAATATCATGGCCCCTTTTTTCCACTTCTCCACAATCACATTTTCAGTTTTTCATTGTAGTCTCTCAAGGACCTCGTAATGTGATAATTGATTTTTAGTGTTTTTAAAAAAAAAAAAATAATAATTACGCGTACCGTACGCGTATGGTAAAAAAAAAATCAAAAAAAAGTTTTAAAAACATATATAAAAAATAGATGAAAGGTAAGGTTGGCTCTTAACCCCTTCCATGCTCATGACGGAACGGTTCCGTCATGAGCATCGGTTGAGCTGTGCTCATGACGGAACCGTTCCGTCATGGCCCCGCCCGCGCTCGAACCCTTCAGCACCGCGGGGGAATCCGCGCAGCGCTGAAGGGGTTAAAAGAGCCGTTGTGTTCATGCAGGGACAGAGGAAAGAAAGAATGGGAATATTAGACGGTACGACAAATGTGCTGATCTATTTTATTGTTCACTAGGGAAATACTGGTCTCCCTATAACAAATTAGATCATGACAAGTGGCGCACCGTATTTCAACCCTCAGAAACCGAGGGTTAATTTCCTGAGGAGAAGAAAAAGGAGATGCTCCCACCACAGATGAAGGGCTCACCTGACCTGCAGAAGAAGGACTCGGCCCTGCAGATGATGGTCCAGGCTGAGCTGCTGTGGATGTGCTTGGTTGACTTACTGAAGGGTTACCTTCAGTATGTCGAGCATGTGTCCTTCTGTGTACATCCTTAAGGTGTCTCAACATGGTGTGATTCCCGAAGGAATACTTCTTGTTGGGATTCCCTCTTGAAAGTACACGCTTACACAGCTTACAAGTCACTAAGGGTGCATTTACCTTTTGCTGGCCCTCTGGAACAGAAAAATACTCCCATATGAAAGAGGTCTTTTGTTTCCTCGTTCTCTGCCTCAAGGTAGTGCTGCTAGCCTCACTCTCAGAAGGGCTCTGCTGTTCTGCCATCGTATCACAAAGACAACCCAGCTCCTTCTCCTAAGGGATCACAAGCAGAAATGAGGGGAATGGGTGTGGTGTAGGAGAGTTCTAGAACTGAAAGTAGTTTCAACCAATCAAAAGTTGTGTTTCATGATCACATGACCCACCGTACGCTTACGGTGCGCTTACGGTGTGCTTACGGCAAAAGTACGCATGCGCGTAAAAAAGAGACGCGCACGCGCGCATGCGCAAAACAGGCACGCCCCTTCACTTCCGCGTAAAGTGCGCGTGCAGCGTACGCGTTACGCGCTGTGCGCGCGTGACGTGCGTCTACGCAAATTGCGTAAATGAACGCAAACAGCGTAGAAATCTAACGTAATTAAAGCAAGACGTGCGCTTACCGTACGCGCACGTTAAAAAAAAAAAATTTAAAAAAAAAAGGAAAAAAAAAAAATATGTTATACTAATAAATTTTACCTGTTTATTTTAAGAAAATGGTAAAATAAAAACATATTGTAGAATTTTTAAAATTTAACCATAGTCTTTAAAAAAGGATAGAAAATTAAAATAAAAATATGTAAAAAAAAAAAGAAAAAAAAAAAAATTAGCATTTAAAAAACCTTGCAAATTCACTGAAAAAAACATGGGTTTCACTCACGTTATAGTTAGGAATTAGCATTTAAAAAACCTTGCAAATTCACTGAAAAAACCATGGGTTTCACACACGTTATAGTTAGGAATTAGCATTTAAAAAACCTTAGAAATTCAATGAAAAAACCAAAGGTTTCACACATGTTATAGTTAGCTGGACATTTCACTCGTAAAAAACCATTGAAATTCCCCCGTTATAGTTAGTTCAGCTAACTATAACTCGCGCGCCCGCAATGCACTACTGATGACGTCACATATTACATCACTCACATCACTCATGACATCACTGATGACATCTCAAATGACATCACTGATGACATCACTGATGACATCATCCTTGTGATAGAGTGGCAGACCTCCTCTTCCCCTAATATAACCATTGAAACACACATTCAAAAATAGAAACTAAAATGTTCAAAATAATGAACATATCAATATCAGTTACAACAACCTAATCAGTAATTCTAAGAACCACATACACATACAGTCATTCACCAACAGTCCTCTACAGTCACTCATACATGTACTCACTCATCATATGTATTCATACACCTATACATCCTGTTACACAACGCCACTCATCCATAGAGTTACTCACACACATAGTCACTCATGCAAATAAAGAATCAAACATCCATTTACTTGCATATACAGTTATACACACACCACCACACTTACTTCTACAGAAACTTACATATACTTACTCTTTTAAACAATAACTTATAGAAACACATACTTATTCATACAGGAACTCTTCCAATCTCTCACTCTCACATATACTCACTTATATACACCAATGGTCACATATACTAGTTTAAAACATATGTAGTTACTCATAAAGACACTATAGAGACAGTCATTCACTCACTAACACACCCATGCACACACTCATCCACCCATACAGTCCTGCACACATGCTGTATTCAACACATACAAACAGTGAGTCACTCATTCATGCACCTATGCACTAAGTAATACCCCCCACCGAACCATACAGAAACTCAGACACTCATACTGATAAAAAACCATCTAATAACCTATATAGACACTCATGTAGCTACTCACCAACCCATGCAGCCACTTATACACAAAGTAAGAAACTGATACAGATATTTTCATATTTAAAGATTACTCAGTAAGCCATGTATTCACTATGATACACTTAGTCAGTTACACAAAAAAAAATTCAAAAAAAAGCATCCATTTAGACACTTATATACCCATTTATTCTTCCATTGACCTTGAGATATACATAAATATAAAACATATTTAATTTTCAGAAAAACACACAATCACTGGATGATGTCATCAGTGATGTCATTTGAGATGTCATCAGTGATGTCATGAGTGATGTCAGTGACCATATCATGAGTGATGTAATATGTGACGTCATCAGTAGTGCATTGCGGGCGCGCGAGTTATAGTTAGCTGAACTAACTATAACGGGGGAATTTCAATGGTTTTTTACGAGTGAAATGTCCAGCTAACTATAACATGTGTGAAACCTTTGGTTTTTTCATTGAATATATATATATATACATACATATATATATATATATATATATATGGACTGTTCTCATTGGGTGCATGGTCAAGACTGATTTGCATTGCATATGGTTGGGTCCAAACTGGAATGGCACGAAGAGCAAAAAAACGATGGATTTAGGCCCAGATCTCTGTACCGGGGTGAATGTATGACACTTTCTGCATTCTTTCCATCAATTGTACTCTTTGCATTTGTCACCCCGAGTGGGACGGGTATGCCCAGACATGGGTCCCGTGCTCTCCATGCCACTGGAGTCAAGCTATCCTGGCTGATGAGGGCTGAAAGCCCAAAACCAGTCCTAGGATGCTTGTTTCCAGTACAGGGAGGACCTGGCCTGCAGTTCGGGCTGGACTGTTCCCATTGGGTGCAGGGTCAAGACTGATTTGCATATGGCTGGGTCCAAACTGGAATGGCATGGTGAGCAAAAACAATTATGGATTTAGGCCCAGGCTCTGTACTGGGATGAATGTATGTTGAACTCTCTTCCACAGGAGTGGCGTCCTTGAGCTCTGGGGCAACTTTGGAGGATGTTAATACACGGCGGCATCGGCTGCGGCGGATTGCACCGCCTGGCTCAATGATTTCAGGACTGCAGGGCTGTAATGGAATGGCAGCCCGATTGCAGCACGGAGGAGAAATTGATTTAAAACTGCACATCCTTTCTCGAGGCCCACTGGAGGGCTGTAAACATTGTGAGAACATTGGGAATGTTGTAACTTTGGACAAATACATGAACCCTACTGAGGGAAATAGCGGCACTGCAACACCCAGCATGAGATTCACTGGAGAGTGCATGCTAATGGAACAGCATGTTTGCAGTGTGTTCTCCATGGTTTGTTTTTGCCCCGCCCTATGATTAACGTGAAGTGTCACCGAAACGCGTAAGGGATTGTTAAATTAATTGAGAAAGGGTGCGCTGTTTTTTTACTAAAAAGTTCTGTTGAACTTTCTTCCGCAGGAGTGGCGTCCTTGAGCTCTGGGGCAACTTTGGAGGATATATATATATAAATATATATATATATCTATATATATATATATTTCGTCGTTGTCCTCGAGCATTCCTTGCCCCTCCAAAGCGAGAGTTGCATCGTCTATTAGACTCCTCGAGATGAGTCTCATAAATATTTCAAATAAACGATGACGACGCCTTGTGCGTTTTTTACCTTTTATTGTCTGCCACTACCAAACGCGTTTCGACTGCCAAGCAGTCTTGCTCACTGGTTCGAGCATTCCTTGCCCCTCCAAAGCGAGAGTTGCGTCGTCTATTAGATTCCTCGAGATGAGTCTCATAAATATTTCAAATAAACGATGACGACGCCTTGTGCGGTTTTTACCTTTTATTTTCTGCCGCTACCAAACGCGTTTCGACTGCCAAGCAGTCTTGCTCACCAGTCTTGCTTGGCAGTCGAAACGCGTTTGGTAGCGGCAGAAAATAAAAGGTAAAAACCGCACAAGGCGCCGTCTTTGTTTATTTGAAATATATATATATATATAGAGAAAGGCAGCTTGTCTGCCGAAACGCGTTCCTGTTTATCCATAGCCTGATGTAACCTACGCAATAAACGAGAGAACCCCCATGCTAACGAGTGCTCTTGCCTTAATCAGATTTGGTTGGGGATTATTTCTTATATATATATATATATATATATATATATATATATATATATATATATATATATATATATATTACCTACTGGCGGTCGCCAGTAGGTAGTTATAGTTAGGACCACGTTTCCATAGGAAATCCGCAACATTCTATTTTGAATAACTTTTGCGCCGGTCGACGAATCCTTGCGAATGTTTCAAAATAGGTGGGGCGCTACGCTCCGCTCCTACCCTGAAAGTCTCGGGGGGATTCGTCAAGCGGGGGCTGAGATAAAAGAGGGGTCCCAAAACGCGTTTTTCCCATGCATTTTCCATAGGACCTTTAGACACAGCTACAGCCCGAACGGCTGAACAGAATTACTTGAAATTTGGCAGAGAGGTAGTCCTCAGGTCAAGGAAGTGCCTTTTGTAGGTTTGGTGTAAATCTGTTCAGTAGATTCTGAGAAAATAGCCTTTAAATCAATATATATATCTGAGCCAGCTTACGGTGCGCTTACGGTGCGCTTACCGTACGCGTACGGTGGCGTGCGCGAGCGCGATTCTGATTGGCCCTTAGATCTTAGTAAACATTAGAATCGGTCGAAACCAGGAAGCGGCGGCCGCCATTTTCTCTCTCGCACTCTGAGGGGGGAGCTGATAAACAAATGCCAAAAACATATAAAGGGGCTGTTTAGACAGCGCCCATGCACATAACCATGTTAGTTGAGTCTTCAAAGATCCCCCAAGGCAAAAAACGGTAATTTTTTATTTTTCGAAAATTTCGCCGATTACGCTTACCGTACGCTTACCGTACGAGTACGGTAAAAATTAAAAAACAAAAAAATCCACACTCTCTCCACCCCGTGTGCAAATGGTGGCCGAAGGCCACAATTTGTGCATGGCATATAAGAGCACAGCATTTCCCCAAAAAATTTCAACAGATTACCTATCACAAGGAAGCGCATAATATGTCCTCCATGTGCGCACGGTGCGCGAAGCGCATCGTGCGTACATGGCCCATCTAGCGTAACGTGGGCACGCGGTGCGCGTAGCGCACCGCGTGCCCACCGTGCGTGCACGGCACTAACTGCGTAAAGTGGGCGCGCGGTGCGCGAAGCGCACCGCGTGTTCACTGTGCGCGCACGGTGCGCGAAGCGCACCGTGCGCGCACGGAACGAACTGCGTTAAGTAGGCGCGCACGCCACGAATGGCGTAAAGTAACTTAGCATTTAAAAAACCGTACAAATTCACTGAAAAAACCATAGGTTTCACACACGTTATAGTTAGGAATTAGCATTTAAAAAACCTTGCAAATTCACTGAAAAAACCATAGGTTTCACACATGTTATAGTTAGCGGAAATTTTACTGATAAAAAACCAATGAAATTCCCCCGTTATAGTTAGTGCAGGAAACTATAACTCACGCGACCGCAATCTTCTGCTGATGACATATGTGTCTTTATGAAAAAAAAATATTTGTAATATATGTATAGCTAAAAATTTATGGAAGAAGACATGGGCAAATAAGTGTCTAAATACAGTATTAGCATCAGCAGAGGATTGCGGTCGCGTGAGTTATAGTTTCCTGCACTAACTATAACGGGGGAATTTCATTGGTTTTTTATCAGTAAAATTTCCGCTAACTATAACATGTGTGAAACCTATGGTTTTTTCAGTGAATATATATAAATATATTGTCTTTTTGGTGGCGTAGGGAAAAGCCTGGACTTCAGCAAATTTACCTTCAGGCATACTAAAGTACTGCATTGTAAAGGTAACTTAAATAGTACTGTGATATTCAGCTGCATGGTAAAAAAACGTGTCATAAATATGCTGCTTGTTAAGAGATGAGTGTTAAAGGAGACATACTCAGAGAAGGATACCAGAAATGGGGGAATGAGAATGAGAGGTAGCAGTCAATCATATGAGAGAAATGTAAACAAAATGCACAACTCAGAAAGATAGAACAAGAAACACACATCAACAAAGTCAACATCAAGTTTCATACCGGGATGAGAAAAAATGTGAATTTTTCAGATCTAGGCAAAGATCACAACCCTCAAGCTCCGCATTGAGTGAAGAACCATCTGAGTGGAGTCACGTTGTCACATTCAGGAAATCACTCAAAGACTCAAAGCACACACCATCATATTTAATTGTATTAACTGAATTGTCAACTCAGTTGAGGATGGTAATTTTACCAGGGAAGGGGATGTGGGGCGACACACACACACACTCCCAACATTCACTAACAAAAACACATACATTCATACATATATGTATGCACCAAACATACTAATAAAATGTAACACTTACCTTCAGTGTAGA
Source organism: Triturus cristatus (assembly GCF_964204655.1). Lineage (NCBI taxonomy): Eukaryota > Metazoa > Chordata > Amphibia > Caudata > Salamandridae > Triturus > Triturus cristatus. The sequence goes on from NC_140581.1 coordinate 321,494,735, forward strand.
GAGGGAAGCCTCGGAAGTCCCAGGAGGGTTGGGACTGCTGCCTTCCCTCATTGGCTGACCTAAGGTTGGACAATGAGAAAAGGCAGCAGTCCCTCACTCTCACCAGAGTGGGGTTGGGTCAGTGGGACTGCTGACTCCACCCCACTCTGTGACAATGTGTCACTGATTGTCACTGAGCCCTGGGCACTTTAAGGCTTAAAACCGAAGCACCCAGGTCCGAGGCAATTAGTGACACTACCCCTCGTCACGAGGGGGAAGGCCTTGAGGCACTTTTGAAAGGATGCAAAGGGTACACCCTCAGGGTAGTGAAATACTCAGCCTAGGAAAGTTCCGGTCAGGCACACAGGAGCATGTTCATTTACCTCATTTCTAGCTCCTGGCTACCTGACCTGAACAAGAGGAGTGCCTGTCAGGATGACCTTTGCTCGGCCTGACATTCTTCTTGCTGGGAAAAAGTTGTGAGGCGTGGCCCTTCAGCCCATATGGACGGGCTGCTGCTGCATCAATGGAAGATATTTCTGACTCAGAATGCATGTCATCACAATCACCAGATCAACGTCAGTCACATCAATGACAAGAAAACATCACTGCAGGCACTCACCAACATCACATTAAATGTAAAGACCCACCTATATTTTGAGAGCAGCATACTATAATCCAATGACTTGGTTTAGTTGGCAGCTAGTGGCATCAATTCACTATGCTAGTTAGAGACATACAAAAACAGCCACGCCATTCCCAACTACAAGAGCGGATTGACTGACTCAACAAACCTTAAGCTCAAAGGAGTAAAAGGATGGAAAAACACCACTGAATCTTGTTCTGAAGAGGAGGAGAAATGTTGTGCAGCCTATCTTTCAGATTAGGAAGATGTTTCAAGGATGTGCTGCTTTTGTATATGGAGAGGAGGATGTCACAAGAATACTATGACGCTGCAGAACAGAATCATCCCAGGTCCACACTGGACACCACTTCCTGTCCAGAGACAGGTCAGAAAGGGAAGGGAGCAGCGAGGCATTCCTAGCATAGGCTAGCCAGTGATGTCATAACAAGTAGGCAGCAGCGGCTCCTCCGCAATGGCTGACGAGCGTCGCCCAACTGGTTCAGAGCCAGCAGCTGAAAAATAAAATGATATCTTGCTATTGTTTTATTTTTTAGCTGCTGGTTCTGAGCCAGCGTGTGCAGGGAGGGACGGTGACGGGCCATGGGAGGGGAGAGGAGGAGTGATATGTACATTTGTAAGTGCACATGTCAGTGTGGCCCGCCGTCTTAGGCCGGCCAGACTGACATGCCCAGTGTACTTTCTCCAACCCGGCTGTATTGTACAGCCGGGTTGGAGAAACAGCACATACTCCTTGTGCCTGAGCGAGCGTCTTTTCAGCCCGCTCCGACCAATACCCACACTACTCTCATGTTTGAGAGCAGTGCAGGGATTGGATGGGGAGTCCCTGATGCGGCCAGAGCAGAGAACCAGCGAGAGGCAAGGTAGGCGTCATCATGATGTAAGTTTTTATTTTTTATTTATTAATTGCCTGCGCTACCCCCTCTCCCACACTCCCCTTTGATCAGCCGCACCCCTTCTACCCGTCCCCCTACTTATAAATGATATTGGCCCCCACTGCAAGTAGGTACAGGCGCCACAGAAGTGGATGAACATATGTAACTTTGAGGGGGCCAATAATAAAGTATAGCTTATTGGAAATACCTTTTTTGCGCTGTCTATCGTCTTTGTATGCAGGACACTAACGTAATGTTAGCACATCCATTTCAAAATTCTTCCAAGCTTCATAGATCACCACTCTGCACTTTTACTGTCGCCCATAAATCTTTGGCAGGAACACAGTGAATTGAAACACTGGCAGAGAGGTGAAGACATTTGGCAGTATTACCTATGAGAACGCACTACCGCACATGTGGCCGCCACACAGCCATGCTGAGAGTGTGTGTGGGGCGCAGGGCCATAAACCACATGCTAATCAAAGAAATCAGTCCCATTCTCTTAGGCAGAGGTTGGAAATTTGGCAACCACGTGGTCTTCGTAAATTATGAATCTTACCTCATCACTGCTTTGGCAAATTGAACATGACCATTTTCAAAACATTGCCAGTGACCCCAGCCGAATTAGTACTTCAGAGACCATAACATCCTAACACTTGATGTAAGTTGCACTGCACATGTCTCAACCACTTTGCATAATCATCTTCCAAATGTTTCTGAAACTGCGGTCGCTTTTGCTGCCTTTCTCAGTTGCTGACAATTTCAATGTTCATTGATTTCACTCCATCTGACATTAATGGCGTATCTTGTTCTGACTCCGTAGGATTGTGCGCATTTCTTCAGCATTTTAAATCATAACTGATTATGTTTTTGGGAAAAGGTTTTTAACAAGGGATATTTTGGAATCATGTTTGAAATGTGGGATACAATGGGTTAACCTGATATTTCGAATAAACACAGACACTTTTGAGTTGAAAAGTCATGTTTACAATGTTCATCAGAAGTAAAGAAACAAACTTTCTCCTTCCCCTGGGGATCACTCAAAACATCTGCGGACTCTCATGGCTCCTCTCTTAATTTGTTAGTGTTTATGAACTATATCAGATTAATTTAAACATTCTGCACTAGTTAGTCTCACGGCAAGCAAGTAAAGCATGGGCAACATAAGGGCACTTTTCACGTACCGAAATAATGTATCTGATCAGAAAAATGCATAGGGATAGATTCATTGCAATATTCACCCATCACTCTTTTGGGCGTTATGTTATGTTATGTATGTATGCATGCACAAGCACTTTTACAAACCTTGCTACAAAAGAAAAGGGTGCGGTACAATGGAGGTGGTTTGGCGATAGTCAAAACAAAGCTAGAGAGTGATGAGGTATAGCAGTGGACCTTGCCATCAGAATAGGCAAGTGGGGCGTGCAGTGCTTAATTTGAGGTAGTGGTTGCAGTGGGGGCCCACCGGCACTTGTTTTTGGGGATTGGTACTTATTTTTTCTTATCTGACCCTGTGCAAATAAGGGGAAAACATGAAAGGGAAAAAAAGAAGGAAAAGAAAGAGTGAATCCTGTGACAAAGGGTTCAAGCAGGAACCTGCGAGAGTGAGATAAAGGAGTTGGAAACGTCTAGTGATGGATTAAAGAGGCATGAGGTGGAATCAAGACTGAGCAGCATTGATATTTAGCAGGCTGAGGCTCAAAAACTCTGGTTGCGGGCTCTGAGCCAAATTGCGAGCAGAGCTGCGTGTTGTTAGGTCCTGGGCACCTGTGGATCCTGAACCCTCGCCGGCCCTGACGACTTTTTGGTCTGGGTTGGTGAAAAAGCTGTGAGTACTTCATGGTAGGTGGATTTCCAGGTACCCGCTTCATAAGACTTCTTGCGGCATGGGAGACCGAAAGTGGTGTTCACGAATGTCTCATTGCGTATGCTCCCACTGTCATGGTGGAGGGGGTGGAGGGTATTTAGTGCAGACCACCCTATTCTCCTCCTCTATGGTGGCCATCAGGACAACGGGACTGGACTTCAACATGACAGTCAAAGACAGACGGGAGTCACACTATCCCATCCACCCGACCCTTTGTTTTGGGCAGTAGTGAGTGTATTGATCTGGAGGGTGGCAGGATTGTGGTGCACACCCTAAAAGAATTCTCAAAGACAGATGCAATCTCCATTAATTTCTGCATGAAGCAGCACTGAGGTGACATGTCGCAATCTTAATTCTGCAGGGACATTCTTACCGGGTTGGAGGCATAGGCTCACAGCGCACCTTTATCAGGCATGGAGGTCACCGCTAGTCTCACATCATCGTGTGGTCCCCTTTTCAAGGTTGGTGTTGGAAGGGCGGGTACCCAGTGGCTCAGAGATTACAGACCCTCTCTCAAGGATGCAGAGGGTTTCACGTCTGTGAAGAATGAAGGGAATTTAAACTGAGTGCTCTGATATTCTTCAGGGAACTTAAAATGTAAATAAATGCAGTTTGTTTTCTATCCATAGATGGTTGCCGAGTATTCAACAGGAATGTGGGGCTTGGCAACAAGATTGTTATGTGATATTGCAAAAATATGTTTTACGCTGACATATAGTTTAATTTCTGTTCTGGTTAAGATGTAGAATAAACATGGCCATGTATACCCACAGTAAAGTAGGCTACTGTGATTTGTTATTGATTCGGTTGAGTTGGAGGGTGGTGGGACCGAGACGGGACTGCTCCTGCCTTATGGGCGTTGACACTTAGGGGGATATTCTCAAGAACGTGCGATAATCATCGCCAATATAGGTTAACGCAATCTCTCATATCGGCGTCTATCGCGGGAAAATAACTCTGTGTTAACGTCACATTCTCAACACGGCGGTAACATGCGATAGTGTCCCGATAACACGTCAAATGTCCGCGATAACATTACTGGGACGGCGATACAAATCCAAACCCGAACGAGAAGAAAATTGCGTTGGGCCCAACCATGATGACAAAATCAGCGATAAGCTGTGCCAGGCCTGCAATTCACACACATCAGGCGGGAAAAATCACTATAAAAGCTGAAAAAAAATAACACAAACAAAAACAAAAAAACTGCGAAGCACAATGGAGGTAGCCGGAGCAGGAACAGAGGACAACGAGAACCCCACGAGTCCCCCGGAGGCCCAGGCCGGGACCTCGGGGTCAGGTAAGGGCAAGGAAAAGAAGAAGAGGAAGACACGGTTCAGTCCACAGGTAAACAGGATCCTGATAACGGAGGCGATAAAATACCATCAACAACTGTTTGTCACCTCCAATGTGTCATTGGCGACAAAAAAATGAATATGGCAGTCCATCGTGGAAAAAGTGAATGCAATCGGAGTGCTGAGGAGGACAATGGAAGAGGTCAAGAGGCACTGGAATGATGTGAAGCGCAAAACCAAGCAGAAACTGGGCAACAACCAGAAGGCAGCAATACAGACTGGAGTTGAGAGTCCAGCGCCACAGGAGGAGCTGGACGAGATGGATGAAATGGTGTCCACAGTCATCAGTGTGGAGACGGTGGCAGGAGTTTGGGGACCGGACACTGCTTGACAGGAGCTGACACAACAGCAACAGGGTGAGTAACGACCAGGGACTGGGGGGACGGGGGGAGATGGGCACAATGGCACACACGCCCAATTAAGCATAGCACAGTGCACACCCACAATGACTCTGGAGCATGTCCCTGATCCCCTTGGCACACTGCAGCACACCTAGAAACTGCAATTAGGCCCCCGTCGACTATGTGCCCAGAGGGGGCCCTCCCCACACATCACTAATCTCACAACAAACCCATGCACATGTGCTGAACCCAGCAAAGCTGGGGTCCGTGACCCACACTGACAATGCAAGTGACACTTTATGACGATTAGCATGGCCGAAGTCCTATTATCATGACATGGTGCACGCCACAACACTGAGGTGGCTGAGTGTGGACCACATCCATAAAGGAGCAGGTCACACTCTGACACATCCACGTGTACAAACAACCCCTGACGTCAAGAAGACATCGGCAGACAAACCATGCCGAAGAGTCCCAACTCCCACCAAGAGCCCAATTTACCCAAGTCTGCAACATCTCAGCACTGTATAAGCACAGAATTGAAAGGCACACTGCCTGAAAGGGATAAAGGCCAGCAAAATCAGAGCTGCAGTGGTGACTCTCCCACAATGCAGCACACACACATAAGAAGCAGAGCACATCAACATTGACAACAATGTGGTACAAACTGCAACACGTTCACAACAGAAAAGTGGACACAACTGCTGCCGCTTGTGTGTAGAAACTGGCCAATCACATCTGGCATAGCAGGGAAATGTGAGATGATGATGTACAAGTACAAACACACATCCGTGATGTTGTTGAAATGTCCATTGTCCCGCATCAAATAGACAGCTCCTCCCAAACAGTCACAATGTACATTATCATGCAATCTGTATGAAAACTTGTACAATGCGTCAACATACATGTGAACACAATGTTAAACTGCATCTCTCCTTAACATTGCAGAGGGAAAATCAACACCTCCTGCAGAGCAGACCCAACAACTCTTCACTGATGACGAAGAGGACCTCCCCACCTTCTACACCAACGCCCTCCAACAGCTCATGGACACCCTCAGCACTCCACTTCCAGAAGCAAGGCAGCCCAGCTGCATCGAGGAGACCTCACCCCCTGCACAGACCACACAGCAGGAAGCACCAACCACCACAGCTGTCTCCCAGGACGCACACGAACAACACATGGCCTTCCAATGACGTGTGTTAGGGTGCCAGGAGAAGATGGCTGATCAGGTGCGGGTGGGGTTCGACAGCATGGCAGCCAAACTAAATGCCATACGTGGGTGTCTAAGTCCCATCAGGGACCACTTACAGTCCCTAACGGACACCCAAAGTCCGCTCTGTGCTCTCCAACGATCCATGGATAACATCGCTGGAGTCCTGACTCAGAGACAAGGACAACTGTCTAGTCAGAGTGGCTCCAACGGTGTCATCCGAGAGTTGGGACACATTCAGAGGACAATGGAGAACATGGAGCGCGGGTGCAGATGAAAAGAATGGCTGCCACGGCTGCACACCAGTGTGATGTAGCTGGTATCTACCATGCCCTGCAGACCCTCATCATGGCATTGCTGCCACAAGGCCTGGCTCTGATAAATGCTGCTGCTGCTTCGACATCTACATCTCCGCCCCCTGATGTGTCAGTGCCACACAGTGCTGGAGACAGAACACCACCACCCACATGTGAGGCACATGAAACATCAGAGGACAAAGATGCGGATGATTCTGCCGTACTGGTAAGAAGGAAGCAGAAGCATTCATCTCTGCCATATGGCCTGTTTCTGCTTGGTTCTGCCCTCTGCATCATCACCTTCCACTGTCCCCCGATGCACTCTGCAACACTTACCTTGGACCTCGACATGGACTGCCATATTCTGTTTGGTCACCAATGACACAGCTATCAGACTGCGGACCGAACTCTTCCTCTTCCAATGTACTTGTCATTCCCTGAAGGACTCTGGTTGGTCCTCAACGGGCCAACAATGTAAAGTGGGGTTTGCATGGCCCTGTACTGCTCCAGCTACAACACTCCAATGAATGTGCATTAAACATTCAAATTCACACAGATGTGTCATGTCTATGATCATTCAAGTGTGAAAGTATGGATGAATGTAGGGTCAGTGATTCCCCCTTATGTTCATGTTGCTCATGTTGTGGGACTTGAGTCACAGGGTGCAACATTACTGATTGCGGTCCGGGTGGTGCCGACACTACAACAGAGACACACGCATTAGTTACTTTCTTGTCCAGGCCTGAACGGAACCACGCCCAGAGCCCCGGGATCATTGTTCACACCCCTACGCTGGACTGACATACGCCAGGCCAGCCCACTCCGCTTACGCTTACAGGGGGGGACAACGCTACATGCCCCAGGTCTTCCTTGTAGTGAACTGCTGATCACAGGTCTAGTTGTCAGCATGCCACAGCCACTCTCTGAGGGCTGGTTTACACCCACACCACACCCATTCAGCACAGGCTTCAAAGGACATGTGACCCTGCCAATAAAATGGGCAGGGCGCACGTGCTCGAGGCCATTTCCACTATCTGTTGGAGAGTGTCCGTGTTGCCATTATTTATGCATGAGGGCCTAGGGCCCTACCACATCACATTCCCCACTGCCAGAGGTGACATGATGGCGTCCGTACCACGAGACTCAATCATAAAGGGCCCATGGCTTGCGGTGCACAGAGTTGGTGGCAGCCAAGGCACTTTGGCCGGCACGGGCCTACCGCCACGAGATGGTGACTTGTGGTGCACAGAGTTGGTGGCAGCAGAGGCACTTTGGCCGGCACGGGCCTACCACCACGAGACGTTGACTTGCGGTGCACAGAGTTAGGGGCACCAGAGCTGAGCGGGTGCGCAGCCTGCGATGGTGCGTAGGCCTCGATACGCCGTCCTGCCAATCAATATTTGATTTGAATTGTGAGCCCAGCTGGACCGTGTGTACGTCGAAGGCAGCAAGCTGCACAGACATGACTCCATGGCGCGGTGCAGCAGGGTGTGCTGAGGGCATGTGGCGCGGAATACAGCGATCGGCTGAGGAGGTTGCACCAGCATGTAGTGGGCCCTCTTGTAGACACGCTGGTTGTGGCAGGTGAGCATTGAGGCTTGGGTGCACAGGGTCGGGCAGTCATTGCCGGGCAGCGGACCGGTCTGGGGACCAGGACTGGGGTGCTTACATAGGAATCATGCACACTGCCTGGGAAGTTTGCGATGACATTGGTGAACAGGCCCCGGTGGTCCACTTTTGCCTGCACATTGATGGAATGTGTGTGGTTTCTGTTGCGGTGATTGTGTGCAGTGTTGGCAGGTGGCACAAGTAGTACATGTGTGCAGTCAATTGCCCCCAACAGGTGCGGGAAACCTGATATGGCATAGTTCCCTTGCGTGGTCTCCAGCTCTTCCTGCGCAGTGTGGGGGAAGTGAAGGTGCAGGGGTATCAAGCTGATAGAAACCTTGATGCTCAACAAATGCTTGTTTTTTCAGTGCCCTGGAACACATATTATTGGCTATGCAAGCATTAGGCAGTCTAACAATAAAAGATGATCTTGCAAATTTTAGTATGCACACTCATTTGCATTGTCAATCAGAAGAATCCAAATAGTTTTCTTGGTGTGCATTTTATTGAATATTAAATATAGCTGGAAGCAATGATGAATTGCCAATTGAGGTCTTTGATGCTAAAGTGAATGTATTTGCCTCAAAAACTCTGGTGCAGAATTCGCATTAATCCCTGAGATTTAATTCATTCATTGCTTCAAAGAGCAACAGTAGGTTCATCAATTTGGTCTGCTATAGCAAATATTGTTAGCGTCTTTGAGAATTTTTATTATAAATCGCATACTTTTATTGATGGCTTCAATTTTGCATTGTACCTGATGTCTATGTAAACTTGTAAGCTTGGATGGCTTTATGACAAATTTAATGTAATTGCTTTCTTAGATTGTAGGCCTGCTGCGTGTTGTTTTTTTAGTATTGAGAAATATGGATAACGGTTGTGTCTTCATTGGGCAATAAATGATTTGTATAACAAACTCCCCTATTCAGTTACAAAAGTCTATGTTATAGGATTATGGAGTGGCATATTTTTCCCTAAAGCTCGGAACTTGCTTTCCATTACTTATTATGCATGTGCAATGCTGCCGGCATCAATGAAGCATCAGCTCTTGAAAACACATGTGCTATTTGAGACTGATTAAGTATCTTAAAGTCTAGGCGGTTGCTAATGATTTAATATGTTATGGGATTCTTGAAGACCACAAGTTCACCATAAGATCTCTTGGTGCTAGGTAGCAGAGGACAACAACTAGATCAGGGTTAGACATAGGCTTGTCAGAACAACCACGTTTTTAAAAGTTTCCTGAACCTCTCATAGTTGGATGCTGATCTGATGTCCAAGGGGAGAGTGTTCCAGGTGAGGGAGGCTAATACGGAAAATCTGACACCACCTAACCTTTTACTTTTGCTTCTTGGCACCGTGAGTAAATTGTGGTGAACCAATTAAGGGTGATGAGTAGGGGTGTAGCACTGAATTCTGGAGGATACAAAGGCAGGACTTTTGCTGTGAAGATCCTTGAAAATAGTACAGGCTGTTTTAAAAACAGTCCTTTTCACCACTCGGAGCCAACAAAGCTTTTTCATCAGAGGCTTAGGGCCTGATTATGAGTCTGGTGGTCTGAGGACTGCCAGACTCATGGTGGCATGCTGGTAGCTGTCCAGCCTCTGCTGCACCAGCGGTCTGACCGCCACAATTTCGACTTGGACAGTTGGACCGATCTAGGACTTCCGCCACCGATAGGGAACTGGCATTCCCTGGAGGTGGCCCAGTGGTCCTGAGGCCACAATATGCTTGGCGGGACCGCTGTGGCCCATAGCAACCCTGCTTCTATCTATCAGATGCTGAAGCATTTATTGTCAACCTTCAGAAGATAGTGTATTACAGATGCAGTTCCAACTTGATAGATAATAATAAGAGGTTAGACAAAGCTGGCAAGGTACATCATTGTGCACAGTACATGCTTAGATATTTGGAAGTCCTAGTTTCTAACGCTAAAAGAGACCTATACTGACATACACACTGTATACGTTCTAATTCTGTACAATCTAAGCAATCTATTGGTGCAAGCCAGAATGACGAGTAGAACGCTCTGAAGAAAAAATATGTCCAATTTTCTAAAATATTTTCTCCCAAAATTGGGAGTTTACTTTAGTCTCCTGTGCCTATGAACATATCCCTGGCAAGACATGACCCTATCTTTGTTCTTCTGGATCACTTGCATGTGGGACACCAGAAATGTATGTCTTTTTATGAGTCCGTTTCCACAAATGATGCAGTGCATTTGGGAAATTTGGGAAGCCACCGAAAGTGAAGTACTGGTTTAACGTACCTGTTTTTTAGTTGCAGGTATTATCACTGGACTGTATGGGAACATACCACAGCCATATATTTTTAACATACTACACATCATAAGCTTTCCATCACTGGGTGCCAGGCTTCCCTCACCTACATTGGCTGGCTAGGACAATATTTTGAACATGATGTTTGTAAGGTGCTCAGCAATTTTTTTCTAAGAACATGGTAATTCCCTCACTTTATTTTCACAAAGAAAGATATTCGTGACAAGCATTGACTTCCACTGGTTTGCGTTAGATTAGTTGATTAAATGAGGACCCTTTAGTGATAAATTAAACACACATATGCAGGTAGAAATGTAATGTAAAATATATTACAAGCAGTTTAATGTAAGTCACTTTAAGAAAACTGCAGTAATTTATTATATGTGGTAACATGCAGAGAGATTCCTTCATTGATGTAATTAATGCCTGTCACACATTCACTTGCAGCCATAAATGTCTCTTTACTGAAATGAGGAACAAAGGGCCTTATTTACCAATATATTACGTTACAACACAAACAATTACAATGCATACTTTTACAACGTGGTTTTTACATCGCAACTACCATTGCATCGCGTGATTTTACATCGCATGCCATTAAAATGCATTTTTAAAAACTATCATTACAACGCATTCCATTACAATAAATAAAACGAATTTCGTAGCGCACCCTGCATCGCTAAATGCGATGCAGCGCGCGCTACGAAATTCGTTTTATTTATTTAATTGTTTAGTTACCTGTAATTATCCATATTCCAGTTTTTAGAACCCCCACCCTGCCCCTCCCCCGCCCCGCCTTACCGCCCCACGGAACTCCCTCCACGGGCCGCGGCTGCGCGCAAGTGATTCTTAAACTGGTTTTGGTGGGTTCCTTCCATGGGTTTGCAAATAATGGTGTATTATTTACATTTTTATGATTTTATCCACTACTACACTTTTATCTTTGGATTAGATGTTTAGGATATATATCTTGTAAAGTTGGGGCCCAATGTATGAAGGCAAGGAGCAAACGAGTGGTTGATTGTGGTGCACTGGTTGGTTTTTTACCTCACCTTTATTTTGTGCTGTAACTGATGTACTAATCAGTCTCAGAAAACAATGCTTGGCCAGATTTATAATTTTTTACGCTATGCAGTAAGACATCTTGCTGTTCTGCGTTGTGTAAAAGGGAGAGGGCAGAAATGCGCCATATCTCCCAAGGTATGGCGGATTCCTGCTCCCTGTCTGCACTGGTGCACTTTTGGCTGCTTTGCGCCAATGCAGGCACCATTGCACCATGGTGTAAGGATCCCTGTTCTGCAGAAAGGATTGGTTTTGTGCAGGAAGAGATATCTGGACAAAAACATTGTTTTGAGGCTTTTTCCTCTGCGGTGCCTCGCATTACTCCAGTTTACCAAGCCACGCTGGGCCAGGCAAGGTAACCTTGCGTTGCTTGGTGAATCCCATTCTAGGATTTTTGTTGCCCTGCATTCCCTTGCGTGGTGCAACGTTGATGCAAAACCTTTGATAAATCTGGCCCCTGTCTCACTAATATCTATGAGTCAGGAACCTATGTGTGACTCCCTGTGAATCGTAAGATGCACAGGCATAGATGGAGGCCTGTGAGGGACAGGAGACCCCCATCTGTGCATTTCCATTTACTGCATGTTGATTTTATAGGTTTTGTGTTAACCAAGACTTTTTAATTTTACCTCATTATATATAAGATGCTAACATACAGGGACTGTCATTCACATTTTACTTCCACCCTCTACAGCATATAACATGGGGCAGTGGTCAGCCTACTTAACCCCTTGCATGCCCGCCCCTTTCCCCGCCCAGTGCCGCGCTTTTTATTAGCGGGCGGAGTTCATGACGAGCTGGACTCGTCATGGGCACAGCGCCACCGCAGCCCATGACGAGTCCAGCTCGTCATGGGCACTGAAGGGGTTAAGCCACTGGTTAACTTCACTTTAAGTGGCTGCATTTGAGCTCTCACAAGGTGCACATCCCCATACAAGCTAGTTTACTTCAGTGCCAGTGTTTTTGTTTTTACATTATAAATGCTTTAGTGTTGCCTTTGTGTGTACAGCCTGATGTGTTTACAGTATTCTCCTGACAATGTTCTTGAAAATTCCTTTTGGAATGTTTGGTTTTTCTGACTGCTTCTATTTTAAAGTGTACCAGATCAGATTGTGTCCATTTGAAACTGTTTTGTAATAAGTTATCCTCTTATTACTCTTTCTTTCCTTCTCTCTTTCTTTCTTTCTTCCTTCTCTCTCTCTTTCTTTCTTTCTTCCTTTCTTTCCCTTTGTTCGTTCTCGCATTCTTTTATTCTTGTTTCTTTCTATTTCTCTCTCTCTTCCTTTCTTTTGTCTTACATTCTTCCTTTCTTTCATTCTTAATTCTTTTTTTCTTTCTTTCTTTCTTTTTTAGGTCTCGCCTGGCGTGGGCTGCGCACATGCACAGTCTCGCTGGCAAGATTTAGTGACTTTGTGTATTTTCTGTAAAGAGCATTAAGCCCCGCCCCTCTTTTCCATTGGCCGGAGTCACCGTTTATGCTAAACGGTGGCCAGCCATTGGAAAAGAGCTCCTTGTGACGTTTTTGTTCGGCTTTTTCCGCCGTCCCATTTGGACGGCCTCGCCTGCTTTGCGTTAGTCGCAAAAGGTTTCTTATCTTTTTGGGGCCATGTGTTTCATCACATGGCCCCATAAAGACAAGAGATCACCGCCGGGAGCTTCATCGGCTGTGCGTTCCTACGGACGTCCTTCTTTTGTTTTTATGGGCAAGTGCCGTGCCCTGGTGGTCATTATGGATTGCGGGAACTTCCGTAGTGCAGTCAATAAAAGAAACGCTTGAAAGAGTATGGCTGCATAGAAGGATCACATTTGATATTTCTAGAAACGCGACGTTGCAGTCAATAAAAGAAACGCTTGAAAGAGTATGGCTGCATAGAAGGATCACATTTGATATTTCTAGAAACGCGACGTTGTTACCTTACAATTAGCCAGTTCCAAGATGGCCGCTCTGCGTTCCACCGCTTTCTGCATCTGTAGGTCGCCACGGAGACCGACTGTCACTGTGTGCAGCGGCTGCGACTCGATGACGTCACAAAATCCGTCTCCATGTCGCCCTGTTTGGTGAAGATGGCGGAAGCCGAAGATGAGAGCAACAAACCGCTGGTGAAGAGGGAGTGAGTGTAAGAGGATGGGGCTAGGCTCCCTCCAAGGACCTGTGCGTGGTGCTTTAAAAGGGCGCGGTGTGTAAAAAATTTGGTGGAGGGCAGAGTCAGCATAGACCCCACCCTATAAATTGTGACTGGGGGGAGAGGAGGGATTCATACCACCAGTCTGTCAAAATTGAAAGCTGCCTCTGTAATTGTTCGTGAACCATCATTCTTTTTTTTTCATTGGGCTTAGTTAAATACTTTGAAAGCGCACAGAAGCAAGTTTTTTCCTTTCCTAAAAGGAGTATTCAAGTACCCTTAATAGTAAATGTAATTATATAGCGCTTACTACCCCTGACAAGGCGTCTTGAGAACCCTTGTTAAGCACTAAACAAGTTTGGCATTTGCGCAGTTTTCCAAATCTGCCTCTCGCCTACACCTTTTAGATGAGTATGTTTCGTTTCCCCAAAAACCTCTACACCCCACCTGCACCAACATCTATCTACACGACCCTTCATGCAGCATGACCGATCCAGTTGTATGTTGCTTCTTCAGTGTTTAGAACGTTTTGTACAACATCACAATAAAATTACAATATGGTTCTTCAGAAAAACGACTGATTTTAGGTTTGTAACAAAGGGAGGTAGTACATAAGGGGAGTTCAAAAACCGTCCTTACCCATTTGATTGAGCGTGCATTGATGTGAAGTGTAGTGACCTTCACCTAGCCTATGTTAGCTGTTGTAATGTAGTCTGTCGTTTGTGGGCTTGTCAGTTATTAGGCTGCAAGCAGCTGCACTGGTGTTACTTTACTGAGGAAACGGCCACTACGACGCGGTCGTTTCCACGCATAACCGTAACCACGCATGTATTACAACGCATGTGTGGTTACAACGGAAAGCCTTTACAACGCATATCTTTACTACGAAATTCGTAGTAAAGGCATGTGTGCTAAAGTTAAAAGAAAAAAAAGGGGGTTTGGGGGGTCTCCCCCCCCCAAAAAAAAGCGTGGGATTAAAAAAGAGGGCTGGGGGGGCACCAAAAAAAAAAATATATAAAAGAAAAAGCACCTGATTCCGTCATTTAAAGAGATGTGGAGGCAATCCACGTCGTTAGAGGAAACAGAAGGACAATTCCGCTTCCCCTTAACGATGTAGAACGTCACCAAGGAACATCGAGGAGAGGTAAGGGGGAATTAGGGGGTGGTGTCGTGCTGTGGTAAATTTAAAGGGTAGTTTTTTAGTGCGATATCCTTTAATAAGAAAATGCCATTAACATGCATAATTTAACAACGAAAATCGTTGTAAAAGTATGCGTGTTAAAGGCATTTTTGTGGTAAAGGATATGCGTGGTGATGGCATTCGTTACAACGGAATGCGTTGTAAAGTCATACATTCACTTTACTGTTGCAGAAGTTGATTTAAAAGGAAGATAATTGGAACAAAAGCATAGAGTTGGCTGAGGCAAATTTAGTCACAGCTTATAGTCTATACATTAAAAGCAGAAAGACCGCAGGCTGGTTGGCTTGGGCCCAGATACACCCTGCTAATATATTACAATTTAGGTATTGTAAGCCATTCTGCATCCACTACCTAATTGTTTCTTGGAGCTGTGTGACCCAATATAGCCACTCTACAAACGGAATTGGAGATGCTTATGAGTATCAACTATGGAACGGTAAGTACATGCTCGACCCCCTGTAATTACAACCAATTACATGTGTGTTTATGTAAAGATCGACGTCTTAAACCACTAAGGGGGAGATTTACAAACATTTGCGCTGTGTTAGCGTCACATAAGTGATGATTACCAACTCAAACGTTTTATTTTGCGGTTTACTTTCCAGCGCAAAGCTTGTTTTGCGCTGGAAAGCACCCTTGAAGTAGCGCAAAGCACTGCTTTGACTTACTTAGCGCCGAGGTGGTGTTACATGGGTGGAACTTGGACGTTCCCATGCAACCACCCATGCCTTTTGACGCAAAAACATATTTACAAAAGATTTGTAGACATGGCTTTGCGCAAAAAGTTCACGCCCGTTCAAAGGAGACGCTAACGGGAGAAATGCTTTCATTTCTCAGTGCTTTTCGACTTTGCATGCGTGCTGCACTGTGCAGCACGCGTACAAAGTGGGAAAAGCTTTCCATGGTGTCTAGGCTTAGTTTTTTTAAACATTGTTTATTTGTCAAATAACACGTAAAGAGCGGAGCTCTGTAACCCAGAGACTTCCGTAGCATCAATATACATTGTGACTCTGACAATTTGTCTTATACACATTAGTACTTAAAAGGCATTGCAGTTAAATCAAAACATAAGAAAAAACATGCAACAACTCCCCCCCCACCCCATCGCACTGTCGACCCCGCAAGAGCAATATATACAGTCAAAGCCATGTCTAGGCCTAGTATTTTGTACAATAAGGGTACCCTTCCTATACAAAACCTATGCTAGGCACATACAGACATGCTACCACTTTAGCGCTAAGGTGTGTGCCTGGCCGCTGAAATGCGCACCGGCGCAAGGGAAAGCAGAGGAGAGATCCATATCTCTGAAGATATAGAGCGCTCGTGGTCCCTCACTATCACGCAGCGCAGCCTTGCTGGGCGCTGAGTTGCATGGCTAATTTGTAAATCTCCCCCTAGGTTGTCTGATTGCGATTGAAACACAAACGTGTGGTCTTTAGTCTCCATACATGAGTCTGTGATCTACTGTTAGAATCAAGAGTTGTGATTTGCAGGTTCTACTTCGTGTCTTGAGGAGACTTTCAAAATACTGATGCCTCTTATAGGCTTATGTACAGCTTTACGTGAAGCAGCGGTACCAAGAAATCATAAATCCAAGACTGCACTTGTGCGATGAATGGGTTACTGTAGGGTTCCACTGCAATCTGAGGCAGAGGGGAACTTATACTGCTGCTGGTTGTGCCTAGTGTGTGTTTTGTGACTCAGGCCAAGAACCATATTTGTGCAGAGACTTTAAATGAACTGTAAATCTACTTCCTTTGCTATACCTATCTGTGTGTAAGAGAAGCCTGCATAGCTGCTACTCTTATTGTACTATGCATTTTTGTTGCATTGCTACTGGTGTTTAATGTACCTGCTTGTATGAGAGAAGCTGTATTGTTGCTGCCTGTGATGCTTGTTCCTTGTGCTTATGCGAGAATTCATACACTGATGCTGCATCTGAAGTTGTTTGTGTACACTAATTCTAAATTGTTTTTATATAGTGAGAACACTGGCCTGGGCACACGAAATGAGGATAAAAGCAATGGTAGGAATGTCTCGTATTGTACCAAATTCTGTGGTCGACACCAGTGTATTGTTCAAAAGTATTTAATAATGCAACAACGAAAAACAACCACCCAACATGTGTTTCGTCACATAAGGGAACTATCCTGTGACTTCTTCAGGGCTGAGTGACAATGTAGAGTGACCAGACAGTCTCTCGATACCGGTGATAATTCCAACCCGGCCAGGGGGTCAAAGAGGACCAACCGGTCCACGTTACAGTTCCTGCTGGGAGGGTGGCCCAAAGAAGTGGACCCCTATGGATGGGGCTGTAAGAAGGGCAGTAGAGCCTTTAATTACAAGCGGACCTCTAAATGGTTGTAACACGTCTGGGTGTGATGTGTTGATGCAAAAATGAGGAAGAGTGGGACGCCTAGGGATTAGTCTTTATGTCCGTTCAGTGTCTGGAGGAGGTGAATGGGCGGGTGAGCCGTACTGCTCGAGTCAGTGTGGAGAAGAAGAGAAGACACTGGTTCCGTCTCGATTTTCCTAGTTTTTTTTATCACCCTCGCATCAACACGCCACACCCAGACGTGTTACGACCATATAGGGGTCCGCTTGTAATTAAGGGTTATACTGCCCTTCTTACAGCCCCATCCATAGAGGTCTACTTCTTTGGGCCACCATCCCAGCAGGAATTGTGACGTGGACTGGTTGGTCCTCTTTGACCTCCTGGTCGTGTTGGAATTATCACCGGCCTCGCGACACTGTCTGGTCACTCTACATTGCCACTCAGCCCTGAAGAAGTGACGGGATAGTTCCCTTATGTGACGAAACACGTGTTGGCTAGGTTTTCGTTGTTGCATTATTAAATACTTTTGAACAATACACTGGTGTCGACCACAGAAATTGGTACATTACGAGACATTTCTACCATTGCTTTTATCCTTATTGCGTGTGCCTAGGACTGTGTTCTCATTGTTGGTGTGGGTTTTTTGACTCACACAGTTATGGGGGTTACAGGGTATATCCCTCCGACCTGGCAGCACTGTGCACACTCTTAGCATAGCAGACACAACGCAAACTAGTCTGAGAGCCAATCTTCCTTTTTTAGTAAAACCCTACACAGAAATAGTGTTTTTATATAGTCCGTCACATTTCTTTGTGCCGTTTCTAAGCACCTTAAAAAACAGATGTTACTGTTACCCACTTTATGGTACTCTGTTTCTCAATTCAGAAGAAAGGAAGGCTAAGTCTGCCATGCTAGGATTTGAACTCAAATGCAGGAGCTCAAGATGGTTGCACCGCTGCTAGAGTGCTTTACTTTTTCTTGGTGTAATAGAAAATGTTGGGTTACTGCCTACAGCTGTTGTAGCGATTGTGTCTGCATGGGGAAAATGGCATAGTTTATATACTTGCTATGACCATGGTACAAAGAGCAACCCATTAGACTAGTAAATGCTCCTTTGCCTCTGGAACAGCTTTAGTTTAGTTTTACCTGCCTTGTGTAATAAAAAAGACATTACAAATAAATACATAGATGCATACATAGAAAGACTTGGGTTATCCCTCTTCATCCACTGGTCTTTTCAACTGTCATTCACATGGAGCTGTGTACCACTACAACCTATATCATGTGTTGTTAATCTCTTGCTCTGCAAGCAGCAACTTGTTGCCTGATCACATGTTAACACGTTAGCGCCGTGCTAGTGGACCAACACAACTTTGCCAATGCTTTTCTATCTTTCCATTCTTTATACATTTTTAGTCATCGATGTGTGCTTGAATAATGTCTTCAGGTAAGAAATTCAAAATCAATAACACCTTTAATTTGTGCCGATTGGAATACGTTCAAAATTTTTATTTGATTCAGACCTCAACTGAGGTCAACAAATACAAATAAATGATATGAAGTAACTGGATTTAAACTTTCAGGGTTGCTTTAAAACTCATTATAGGCATTGTAGGTTAAAATTGATGAATAAAAAGACATAAGTTTATAATTGTCAAGTATATGCGCTTTTAAAACAATTCTAAGAAACTCTTAAAAACGTAAACAGGTTATGACAAACTTATTAGGAGACTTGCACAGCGTAATTAAATCTTGAGTTAGAATGACGTATTTAAAACGTATAAGGTTTATAAAACATTGTTGTGCTTCCACCAAAGTCTGATTTGGACAAACAAAAAGAAAGTGGAAAAGATCTTATACTCCTCCATTGCACAAATCACAGACACGTGAGTAATGATCAGGGGGCTTCCATCTGGAAGAGTAAACTTTTACCAGAAGAATTCCTAATCTCAAAAGAAACATAACTGTAGATAACGTGCAGGAGTTTTATTTACTCAATTTTCTGCAAACTTTTTGAAGTGCTTTAACTGTGTGCAGTGCTCTCTATCTAGTAGCTTATTCTTGATGTTGTGTGTTTTAAAAATATCTTCAGATGTGCCTGGAGACCAAGCCTGCCAAAGGGCAACAGTGCATTGAGCTACTTCAAGGGCTATTTTGAGATTCTTATTAAAAGTGTGCAGTGACGAATCTTCTCCAAGTCTCTAGTTTTAATATATGTCTTGAGCTAGGCGTTGCATGTAGAAGATTAAAGGCCCACCGTATAATATTAAAAATCGCTTGAGCGTCCATACTTGTTAAGGATAGCTTGAGGCGTAAGGCTTCTACGGGGACCAATTGGGTGACTTTCAGCAGTTTTCGAAGGATAGTCCCTTCTTTCACTTTTATTGGTCGCCAGGTTTTAATCTGTAACTATTCCAAGGCATAAGACAAGATAGGTGGAATTTTCATGCTGTAAAGCTCCAGCATGGAATTAAAATGCCTATATGCCTATTCCCAGTTGAGCAATCGAATCTCTGTAATGCTCCGATATGGGACTCTGCCTTTCACCCAAGGTGCTGAAAATGGGAAGCATTTTGAAGGTTATATGAAATGATTCGGCCCAAATAAACGTATTCTTTTACTATCTCCATCGGCTTACCTCCCAGTGACCAGGTAAAAGGCGAAAATTTCCTTCTTCCTCTAAAAGGTAGAATTTTAGTTTTGGAGATATTAGGGACCAGAAAATTCTCTTTTGAGTATCTATTTAATTTGACTGAATTTCTTTGTAGGCCAATAGGGGTTCGGTAGAATATAAAACAATATCATCTGCGTACATTAGTCTGTGGATTTCACTTTGCGCTAGCTTAAGGGGAAAATTATTAATTTGGAAGAAGTAACCAGTTAGGTCACTTATATAGATGGAAAATAACAAAGGAGCAAGGAGGCAACCTTGTTTCTGTCCGTTCATCGTGGGGCTTGGACTAGTTAGGCCCCTTTCTCCCCCATTTTGACTACACCATGTTGCTGTGTGCATAGATATGATTATTGTCAGGAGATCCTTGGGTATTCCTAGACTCTCTAGCTTTTTCCATAGCCTTGGTCTATCTATGCTGTCAAAAGCGGTTGAAAAGTCAATAAATGCATATTAGACTATTTGTGATTTTAGGACTATGTACTTATCAAGGACAGTCTGAAGGATAGCGATGTTGACTGTGACTGAGTGATTTGGGTGGAAGCCGGCCTGTGTCGCAGGAATCACATTGTTCGAGAATGCGCATCCTTTTAAATGGTCCAATACACATGCTGCAAAGATTTTACCATTGGGGTTAAGGAGAGCAATTTGTAATTAGTTGGATTCAATCTAGAACCTTTTTAGGTCTCGCCTGAGCCAGCGCTTTAGCGCTGCTCTGTCGAGAGCTTTAGTAAGCGGGATTTGGAAGTGCAAACTAGTGGCTTTTCAGGCCTCTAGCTACAGTGCATGTGCGCCAGGCGCGCGCACCATTTGTCCGCCTTTGTGATCGCTTTCGCGGCCGCTTTGATGTTCTCAGTGAGCCGCGCGGCCACTTAAAACATCAAAGCGGCCGCGAAAGTGCACACCATTTGCCAGCCTGTCTTCTGTCATCTCTTTCAGTGTCCGCCCTCTGTTTCTCTTTCCCTTCCTCCACCAAAGACTGACGTGTCTGCAGACTGCTCAGTTTCCCAAGAGGCCAGTCTGCCTGGTGCCTTCCAGTCTTCCCATCATTTGCCTGGATGCACCACCCTACCTCACACTAAAACTATTGCAGAGAAGAGCAAACCTAGCCAGACAAAGGCACTTGCAAAAAATAAAGCTGGCTGCTAAATAAATTGCTTCAAATGAAAGCACCGGTGGGGTCCTGGTGCCGCTTCATTAGCTGCACCACTGGTTTGGATTTGCAAACCTGCCGCGTTTTGACATCGCATTTTTATCTCCTACTTGGGTCTCTGGAGACCAACTCTTTCTTGCTGTCCTGCACACTTATTGGCGGCCTTGTTGATAATTTGAACTCACTCGTATTTAATGGTTTCTTATTTTAAACGTGTGTATTTCAAATGCCAGGATTTTTAATTCAAACTACATCACTGAGTTTAAAAACATTCAAAACTGTGTTGTGTAATAATTGAATCGGCTGGTCCATACTTTTCAGCTCGTCTTAAGACCTTTTTTGAGAAGTATTAAACAGGTTTCACCAAATACCATTACCACAATAAACAAGCATTTGCAACGCAATAGGTCTCACATTAACATGGGTTTTAGCTGTTGACACTGCAAATAACAATGCCTTTTATTTTTGTTTTCGTTTTGAAAACCTAAATAAAATGCATTGTCATTTGCAATGCCGATAGCTTAAACTTGTTAAGCATACCACTAGACATCAATGCATGAGAGGACATGACACGTGGGACACTCAGCCTCCTTTTTAATCACAAACTGTGTTTACCTACATTTTAGCTCTTACAAAACACCCCCTTGAGCGCTGCTGTGACATTATCTTTCACATTCATTTTATTTTACAGGGCACGGACACCCACATATTATATCAAAGCACGCCTGCATAGAACGAATACTCCTGTTTCGAAGTTAAGAGCTCCTCGGCCTTAATGGCTGTCTTACAGATCATAGCACATAATGTCATGGATGGAGTGGGGTTATTGTGGGGGGAAATCAGGCCTCACAGGGAGGCAGCCAGTATCATTTTTTGATAAAAGCTTTGAATGTTTGACTCCAAATCCCGTACCCACCCCTCGACCCTTCGGACTCTACGCAGCACGAGTTTATAACACCTCTTAGCATCAATGAAAGCAAGAGGGCTGTTAATAGTCCACAGTTGCAGGGGGTTGGTGACCATCTGATGTTAATTGGTTGTACGGTGGTGGAAAGGAGCAGGAAACGGCTTTGTTATTCCCTACCTCTTTACCCTCACACCCCTTCAAAAGACTCAGCACATGAAAGGACCCTTCGAGTCAGCGCTGTTGCCACTTTACGAAGGAGACCCTGCCACAATGCATAAGTGCACTTCCTGTACTCTAAAGTGCAGATATGGTCTTTGGGGTCCAGGCCCTGTTAGCTTGAAAGTCAAATAGGATGGGTAAGGAATAACTTCCAATCCCTGAGTGTATGCCCGGTCCCTTATGCTACCATGCTCACAAAACTCCCAATCTCACAGCCCCCTTTATTCTTCATCACTGTCATCCACAGGGTACCCCTTTTTTCTCAAAACCTAATGCGTCCACATTTTCATGAACTTCTCCCAGTCTCTCACGCAGGAGCCCGTACTTTCCCAGACTTCAAAACACCGCCTGACCCCTGAAACACCCAAGCACATCTTCGGTTTGTTTCGCGTCACTTTGTTTCATGTCAGTAACTCCAGCAAACAAGCATTTGCAATGCAACAGGTCTCGCATTTACGCGAGTTTAAGCTATTGGCATTGTAAATGACAATGCCTTTTATTTATGTTTTAAAAACCAAAACATAAAAAAGGCATTGTCATTTACAATGCCAATAGCTCAAACTCGCGTAAATGCGAGACCTATTGCATTGCAAATGCTTGTTTCAAAAGGGGGGCCACAATACTACTTCGCCAAGATTTTGGTATGTTCCCGGTGCTGAAACCGTTTTGAAAGAGAGGGGTTAAAAATGTACTCCAGCCTTCAGGGTCTGATTGAAGGACTTTGATCGGGATGTTGTCTGGGCCCATTGCTGCTGATGGTCTGGCGGTGTCGATGAAGGTGGCGATCTGCGTAGATGAAGTAGCTAGTATGTTCTGTTCTGATTGGTCTTTTTGTCTGGGGGACTGGCTAAGTAAGGCTTGTATTTGATTGTTAGATTTATATAATTTTAGAATATGTTTTTCCCATTCAGATGATGTGACTGGCGACGCCTGGATTGACTTTCTTATCCCTATTTGTATGGCTACTATGTACCAGAATGCCTTGCTATTCCCACTTTTTACCGCAGTGTGGATGTCAACCCAGCTTGCTTTTCTTTTTCTTTGTTTTGTTGACAAAGTTTTTTCAGCTTTCCGATTGGAATTATATTTTTCTGTGATGCATATTGAAACTAACAAGCATTGGCATAGCCAATAGGTCTTGCCTTTGGGACGTTATAAGTGTTTATCCAGCACAATATCCTTGGTGCAACAACATTAACTGTTGCATGGCTAAACACTTATAAGGTCCCAAAGGCGAGACCTATTGGCTATGCTAATGCTTTTCTTCTTTCTCTCTTTCTTTCCTTCTCCTTTTCCTTCTCTCTTGTTTTCCTTTTTTCTTCCCTTTCTCTGTCTTTTCTTCTCTATCTAGTTTTCCATCTTTCCTGCTCTCTTTTCTTTCTTTCTTTCTTTCTTTCCAGCTTTCTTTCCTTTTTCTTAGGTTTTGATTATGTATTTCTTTCCTTCTTTCTTTCATCTTTCCGTCTTTAATTTCTTTCATCCTTCCTTTCTATCTTTTTTCTAATCTGTTTTCTTCTTTCTTTCCTTCTCACCTTCTTTCTATCCTTCTCTTTTTCCTTTTGGTCTTTCTTTCCTTCTCTGTTGCTTTTTTTCCCTTCTCTTTCTCTGTCTTGCCTTCTCTCTTTCCTTCTTTCCCTAGTTTTCCTTCTCTTTTCTGCTCTCTGTCCCTCTTTTTCTTCTTCTCTCTTTCTTCTTTTCCTTCTCTCTTTATTTCCTTTTCCCTCTTTCTTCCTTCTTTTCTTTCATTCTCATTTCCCATCTTTCCTTCCAGCTTTCTTGTATTTTTCTTCCTTTTTTCTTTCTTTCTTTCCTTGCCTCTTTAATTTCTTTCTTCCTTCCTTTCTTTCTTTTTTCTACGCTCTTTTTTCAGTTTCTTTTCTTCTTTCTTTCCTTATCTTTCTTTCCTTTACCCTCTTTCTTTTTCCTTTTCTCTTTCATTCTCACTCCCATTCTTTCTTTCTTTCGTACCTTCCAGCTTTCTTTCTCTTTCCTTTACCCTCTTTAATTTCTTTCTTTCTTTCTTCCTTTCATTTGTTATGCTCTTTCTTTCCATTTCTTTTCTTCTTTCTTTCTTTCCTTCTGCTTTTCCTTTTCTCATCTTTCCTTCTCTCTTGCTTTTCTTTTTTTGTTCTCTCTGTCTTTCCTTCTCTCTATCCTTCTTTCTCTAGGTTTCCTTCTTTTTCCTGCTCTTTATCCTTCTCTTTCTCTTCTTCTCTCTTTTATCTTTCATTCTATTTCCCTTTTTGTCTTCCTTTCTTTCCAGCTTCCTTGCCTTCTTTCTTTCTTTTTTCGTCTTTCCTTTGCTCTTTTCTTTCCTTCTGTCTTTCTTTCCTCTTTCTCTTCTCTCTTTTCATTTCTCTTGCTTTCCTTCTTTTTTCTTTTTTCTTTCCCTCTTTCTTTTCTTCTGTCTTATTTTCCTTTTTTATTTTTCTTTGTCCTTCTTTCTTTCTCATGTTTCTTTCATTACTTTCCTTCCTTTTCTTTCTTCCATTCTTTCTTTCTCTTTCCTTCCTTTTCATTTTTTCTCTTCCCTATTTTTTCTTTCCTTCTTTCATTCTTGCCTTTTGTACTGTTTTGTTTCACTTTCTTACTCCCTTTATTTCTCCTATGGTCTGTCTATCATTTACTTTCCTTCCTTCTTTGATTTGCTCCTTCCTTCTCTTTATTTCATTCCTTCTTTTTCCTGCTCTTTATCTTGCCTACTCTTTCCATCTTTCTTCTCTATTTCTCTCTTTCTTTCTTTTCCTTCTATCTTTACTTCTCTCTTTCTTTTTTCTTTCTTTTTCTTTCTCCCTCTTCTTTGGTTTTTCTTCCCTTCTTTCATTTTTACCTTCTTTGGTACTTTTTTGTTTCGCTTGCATTTTCTCATTTTTTCTTTCTTACTTTCTTCTTCCTTTCCTTTCTTTCTTTCTTGCTTTCCTTCTTTTTCCTATGTTCCGTCTCTTCTTTATTTCTCTTTTCTTTGATTTTCTATTTCCTTCTCTCTTTATTTTGTTCCTTCTCTTTTTTCTTCTCCTTTCCTTCTCTCTCTCCTCTTCTTCCTTTCCTTTCCTCTTTTCTTCTCTTTTTCCTTCTCTCGCTCTCTTTATTTCTTGCCTTCTCCTTTCCTTTCTCTCTTTTGTTCCTTCTTTCTTTCCTTTCCTCTCTCTTTCCTTCTTTATTCTTCTCTCCTTTCTTTCTTTCTTTCTTTCTTTCTCTTTCTTTCTTTGTTTCTTTCTCAAAACCAAGAAGCTTGCAGCCAACGCTAGACTGATTGACTTTATAGGTCTGTGTTAGCCAAGACCATATGATTTCACTAAAGTTATGAGCCAGATTTATCAAGGTTTGTGAGTTGCCCTTGCGCCATGCGAAGTGATGCAAGGGCGACGCAAAACCCTTGCGTGTCCCCGCATGGCTGGGTAAATCTGGAGAAATGAAAGGCAGTGCAAGTTGCTGCTTTGCGTTACTCTGTGGTGGGGTGCTACATGGATGGAGTGTGGGTGTTCCCTCACATCCGCTCCTGTATTCGGAGGCCTTCCCAGATTTACCAACACTGGTAGACCTGGGAATGCATCAAATTGTATACCTTCCCAAAAGAAGCGCAACAAGGAGAAATATCTTTATTAATCCTTGTTGTTTGGATATTTCTTTTTGTTGTTTCCTTTTTCTAAGTGTGCTGCATTCCACAGCGCACTTAGAGGAATATTCTTCTAGGGATTGTGTTTATGCAGGAAGGTGTCCGTTCCTGCACAAAAACAATCTTGCCTGTAACGCAGGCACCCTGACTCCATGACACAAGGGTGCCTGCATTGGCGTTAGGAGCTGATTGCATGCAAGTGCAGGAATAGGACAGGAATGCGCCATATCTTAATAGATATGGTGCATTCCTGCCCTCTCTCTTAATTGCAGCGCTGCAAGTTGTCTTGCTGTGTTGAACTGCGTGAAAGAATGATAAAAGTGCCCCTATTTGTATAACTTAATTTCAGTCATACTTCATCCATTAGACTGTGATTGGCATCATTTATATTGTTCTTCCATTTTTTTCACAAGGAACATTTCCACACGCAACATAGTTCACTTCAGTTGCCGGAAGTACTATGGTAATGTGTGTTTTGTTTAAAGAAAAAAAAATTTTTGCCTGTACCAAATTGTTTTTTTAGATTGCTGTGGACCCAGCATACTCCCCAACAATAAAGTTTTGCAAAAGCTGAACAAAAAACCAAGAATTGCCAGAAGTCTGGCGGCCAATGACAGACCTATTGGCTTTTCCAATGCTCATTTTTAAAGCAGCCATTGTCGTATCAGGAGAGCAGGGTTCCTTTCAAACTAAAGTCATCCTGCAGTGTATGACATTATCAGTACTAACCACCATTTACCTTTAGGACACCTTCCGCTTTGCAATTGTGTTATGTTACCACTCATTTTCTTTGATTTGCAACTGCAATTGTCTTTGCGAATCATTGCTACCTTGCATACAGACTCACACAGTAGAGACAACATATACACATAATTTTTCCCTTTGTGATTTGATACGGGTTCCAAAATGTACTTAGTGAGCTGTAGTAGAATTACTGGCTCTACACATGATAACACACTATTTTATGGTGGTAAAGCCCATGATTTTACTATTCGGATATGTGTCTGTTCCTACTTTGCTGTTGTTTAGCAGAGTTCCTAGTTCTTTTCACTAAGCAAGTTTTTAAAAAGTTTTAAAAAATCTTCTTAGCTGTAGCTATTGCCATTTCCTCTCTTAAAATTCACTGCTCTCAAAGTCCTTTCATAAATAACAAAGCTCACAACATAAACATAAAAAATATGTTTTGATGCACAGATCAAGGATACCAGACACGTTAGTGCGTATTGTATAGGATTTCACAAAACAGGACGTTTGTTGTTAAATATCTACTTTTATGGCTTTCCCACACATTTCCCATACATCTAGTTAAGGCACGCGCTCAGACTTTCCTAACCACAAAACAGACCACAAAGCAAACCTTTAGTGCTTTGGACAAACATAAAAACGCGTCTGGTTTCTCGACATCATTTCTGTGGCTCTTCGTGTGGAGTGGCGAGTCTGCTGTGGTGCTGCAAACTAATTGCTGATGTCCTGCAGATCGCTTGAAGGGCGGAATGGGCAGCCATAGGGGAGCCTAGAGAGAGAGAGAGAGAGACATGAGAGGGAGGGAGAATGCAGGCACGTCAAACCTGGAGATATTTGGCAGGATCACAATGCGTCTGTGGTTTATGCACCACATACAAATATCGAAAATGATAACCAAAGCAATATGAGTAAAGAAACGTTCATGTTATTGTCACGGCAGGTGACAGCAAAACACTCCAGTGCCAGAATCTGAATGCAGACGCCGGTGTGACAACCAGGGCCATTCTATGTCAGGCTAATAGCAACCAGCAGAGAAACCTTTGCACTGGTGACTGCTCTAATGTGCAACAGCATTCATACTGGCTGTCCAGTGTGAAAAAAGACATTTGGACTGAATAACTAGTGCAAAAACAGTACTTGCGCAGACATAACATGACTTTTTGCTACGGTCGTTTGTAAATTCATCAGCAAAATTGCTATCTTAAGTGGAAAAAAAAGCTTTATCTCCAGTACAGTGCATGAATCAGTTCAGAGATTAGCTGTTCAAGCCCCCACTCTCCTTCTCCCATGTCAAGAAGAGAGGGACAGCAGGCCATTTGTCGAAGACAGCGAGTCTTAAAATAGGGACTGTCGATAAGATTTCAAATAATGATTTCTTGAAGCTGTGCCCATTAAAACTTGGCACACTTGAGCGAATTACTGGAAAGATTTAGGAAGGCCCCCCCTTCCTGCACATAAACAATCTTTAAATGTTTTGTAACTTCGATGTGTTCTGCTTAATGCAGCACACACACAAGTTGCAAAACGGCATTTAAAAAAAAAAGATTGTTTATGAGCAGGGAGGAGGACCTTCCTGCACATCAAAAATCATTGGCCTTTTGCTGTTTTCATGTGTGCTGCACAAAGCAGCACACAAGAAAACAGAAAAAACGAGGAGAAATGAAACATTTCCCCTTGTTGCGCCAGGGTAAGACCAGGTTTCCCCTGGTCTTAATTCTGGTGCTGCTCCAATTTACACCTCCCTTGTAAATAGGAGGCAACGTCAGAATCAATGGGTGTTGCAGTGGAACGCCCACAGCAACACCCATTGCCCTCCCCTTTCACGCTAAGCATAGCTTGAAAAAGGGGCCTTATTTACAAGGCAGCATTAAGCCACGTTAACCCCTTCAGTGCCACGCCCTTTCCCCGCCCTGTGTCGGCCGTTACATTAGCGGGCGGGGTTTATGACGAGCTGGACTCGTCATGGGCACAGCGCAACCGCGGCCCATGACGAGTCCAGCTCGTCATGGGCACTGAAGAGGTTAACTGGCTTAACGCTGCCTTGTAAATAAGGCAAAGCCCCTATCACCACAGGAACGTCGTAAATAGTAACGTTCCTGTGGTGATATGGGCTTGTAAATATGCCTCAAAGTATCTTTATCTAACCTCAACAAGACCAAAACAACAAAAATCCAACATACATGTAGTAAAATAGCACTTAAAACAGTTACTTCCAAAATAAAGCTTGTAGAAAACAAATAGCTCTACCTGGGGCTATTACGATGTGACAGCAAGTAAATCCAAAGTACTGCGCTGACTGCGAGATGTGCGGCATCGGACGCGGAGTCACATCGACCCCCCACCCCGCCCCCCTCCCCAAACAAATAGTACCTTGGAAAATGAAGTCTATGACAATGCACGGCGTCGAGAAGGTGAGGCATTGGTGACAAGGTTGAGGCTGGCTCCCTGGCTGCCATGGGGGAGGTGAGGATTCGTGTCCCCGAGGAGGCGACGTGTCAAATCAAGGACATGGAAAGTCGGTTGCATCGGCGGTGAGGCATTGGTTCTGGTAAAGCGATGTAAGGTCAGTGAGTTTGTGGAGTCACCCTCGGTGGTTATCTGTGCCGCAATAACTAGCTGCTGGCGGTGATGGAGTCGGTGCGGCTGGTGTCCGGAAAGCCGATAACTGCAGGTGTGGGCCTGCGTCAAAGGACATCTGAGCTACGGTGCTGGCCGGGAGGTGCGTTGTGCACTTTACGAGCGGTGCCCCGGGCCTCGATGCAGGTTGCGGCATCACGGCAGCATCGATGATGACGTAGGAGATTTATTTTGGCTTCTCTTAGGTTTCTTTCAGCTCTCAACAGCAGGAACAACCTCCAGAGGCCCAAAACTGGAACAGGCACCTCCTAGCAGGACAGAACTCCCAGCATTGGAGTTCAGGGAAGCTGGTGGTGAAGTCTTTGTATTCCTGCGACTTCAGAACAGAAGGCCAGCACACAAAAGTCCTTGAAGAGTCTTCTTCAAGCAGGTTTCTCAGCAAAGTTCCAGGCTTTGTCCTTTCCTTGGCAGAAGCAGCAACTGCAGGCCAGCCCCACAGAGCACACAGCAAAGAGGCAGTTCTCCTTCTCACAGCTCTCCAGCTCTTCTCCTTGGCAAAGGTTCCTCTTGAGTCCTGAAGTGATCTAAAGTTCTGGGGTTGAAGGTTCACTAATTATACCCCATTTTCTCTTTGTTTTCTTTGTGCCGGGGTCTCTGAGCCCAGTCCAAACCAGTTCTGTCCTCACTGGTGCAGTATGACCACAGGGGATGGAGACATTGTGTAAGGGAGTTAGGCCCCATTCAGGTGCACAGAAAACTCCTCAGACTGCTCTAAATGCAGCCAAAGCATACTCAGCTCAGCTCGGAGTCATCCAGGAAGGGCCAGGCACAGCTCAACCCCTCCCCAGTGTGGCTGTTTACAGTGAATGCACATCCCCAGCCCCTCAACAACCATAATTCAATCCACAAACAGGCAGAGGCACACAGAATGGTTAAACAAGAAAATGCCTACTTTCTAAAAGTGGCATTTTCAAACCCATAATTTAAAAACCATGTTTACTAAAAGATGTGTTATTTAATTCTGAGTTCATAGAGCCTAAACTGTATTCCTCTATCTTGTCTCAATGGGAAGTTATACTTGTAAGATGTGACAAAGTATCTCCCATGTTAGAATACCGGGCAGATAGCTTTTCAATAGTGAAAAATTAAATTGACAGCATTTCACTATCAGGTCATGTCACACACACCAGTACGTGTCTTACCTTTCACATACACTGGACCCTGCCCATGGGGGTACCTTGGGCCTACCTGAGGGGTGCATTACATGTAAGAAAAGGGAATGTTAGGAGCCTGGCAAGTGGGTGCACTTGCCATCTCGACATGACAGTTTAAAACTATGCAAAGACCCTGCAGTGGCAGGTCTGAGATACATTTACAGGGCTACTCATGTGGGTGGCACAATCAGTGCTGCAAGCCCACTAGTAGTATTTAATATACAGTCCCTTGCTCACTCAGTGCACGTACCAGTAAATCAGAAAAGCCAATCATGGATAACCAATTATGTTCACAATTTACACAGCGAGCATATGCACTTTAGCACTGATTAGCAGTGCTACATGTCAAGAAAAATAGGAGGAAGAAGCAAAATATTTGGGGATAACCCTGCAAAAAGGGAAATCTATCTAGCTTTCTATCTACCTATCTGTATGTCTATCTGTCTATTTATAGTACTAAACCATAAGGTGCATTGTTGAAGGCTTGGAATTGTAATGGTCTTCTGAAAAAAAAAAAAATCTGATTCATTCTGTCGAAGTGTTTGCACAAATAACCCCAGACGTGTGCAATAAAATGGTGCACAAGACCATAGTAAACACTTCTTTATGATAGTGAAAAAACAGGGCACTCTGCTGCCATTCTCACAATAGCTTATGATAGCCATCTTGGGCTGGCAGATGCGGACTATAATCTTGACTTACAATCTTGGCCAAAGTGTGTAAGCCTCACTTTCTTTCTCTTTTGACTCGGGTTCTGTTCTAACTGGACTTCCCTGAACGTTATTATGCTTGTAGTGTCTAATATACCAAACTATTCATTCAAGTAAACGGGTGTAATTGTACTCTGCTGTAGGATTTATGCTACTGAGCAGTCTTTCAAAAGAAAATTCAGTTTTACACGTTATTATGAAGGAAACTATCATAGCTTCTAGTTAAAAACCGTGGGGCTGATTTGTCCAAAATTGTTGAACAGGTCATGACTTAGACCCATGAAGAATACAATATTACTTCTTAAGTGCAGTAATAAACCTGAAAGGGATAAGCTTTGACAAAGCTCCTAATACTCTGTTGCAGGTTTAGAAGAAATGCGCAAGGGCGCATGTACTTTGTCTTTTTTTCTCCACGTGGAAAACATGTTTCTGTGCGAATAAAACCCAGTCACATAAAATGATTGCACTCACTGAACCACTGAGATCGACTTGATAGAGTATAAGTGCAGTTGAGTTGGGTAAAGTATTGCATGTACTTCATAATACTTATAAATTTACAGCTGGGGGCTGTTTGCTACATTTGCAATAGAGACACCCCGCCACCGCGTCTGCCTATCTTTATGTAACAATACTACCATCAGGTGCCTTTTTGGTGCTGCTCTAAATGGATCTGAGCCAAATAAGACAGTCTTGAGTTTGTTTCATAAATGCTAGCCAAGTAAGCGAACAGGAAGACCTCTAGAGGGAGAATATTTGTAGGCTAGGGGTCTAGGTAGAGAAAGGTCGCCACCCCAGCTCTTCAACATAGAGAGACAGAAGGGAAGTATGGAGGCCCTTGGTCCGCAAAAGGGAACACCCACCATCTTACCCCGAAGAGTGACATGGAACAGTAGCAGATCAGGCCACTTACCATCATCGCCCACAGGTTTCCACAAATCCTGATTCAGTGAAGCGGGATTTGTATACTGGTCACACTTTTTGTGCGCCTCGCCCGCCCTCCCTCCAGCTTCCTTCTTTAGGTCGATAAAACTTGAGAAACAACCCCAGTACTTTAAACAGCTTTTCGGTCTTTGAGTTTTCAATGGCGCAAAAAATACCCTTGGATAACTATTGCCAGTCTTCCCTGACAGCAGCAGTCTGGAATGGGCTGCTATCTGAGAATGCGAACATGTGGCCGACAATTAGACCATCAAGAGTGGCTGCGGGCAGTCAGTCAGCCGTTTGCTGTGGGTGCCATTCACTGCACAGAGTTCTGGGGGTGACCGCTTGTTATCAGACACAAATGGAACATAACAGATTTACTGCAACCTAATCTCAAGAGGAATCGAATATCCTACAAAGCTTACTTCTGATTCAATTTTATTGTGAAAGTCTTCTAATCAGAGCCATTTTGGCATGGGGCTGGGGCCCATGGAAGGTTCTAGCCTTCCTTCAACAAGAGACAATTACAGTAGACACATTTCTCGGTCAATTACACCAGTAAGATACAATCTGAAGAAAAGCAGAACCATCTGCGAAAGTAAAGAACTATTAGTTAGTTCCGCAGCAGGAAAGCTGTCGACAATTATGTGTGCCCCGCATGCCCTCGATAGTAGGTGTTAATGCAGCATGGAGACCTTCACAGAGGGCCCCCTGCTCCTCGGCGGGTAGGAAACCACAGGCTGCTCTGAGAACTTCTTGTCATGTGCAGCTCTGATATCAATATATGGCAATTCAAGCATGGAGAAGGCAAAGAAATCATAGAAACTGACAAAGGACACACCAGTCAATCCGAGCCGTCTTTAGTTTTCATACTTAGGGCTTGATGCATGCAACATGATTTTAACCACAAGCGAGTAGGTAGGCCTTTGCAGCGAAACACTATAAACTCAATTAGTTCTACTCTCTTAGTATTTGTAAAGCACGAACAATTACCCGAGGGTGTCAAGGGGCGTGGGGCCGTTGGAAAGATTAAGCGACCTATTGTCCAGAGTCACATGATGCTGGGCTAATTTGCCGCCGTGGATATAAATATGAGCCCCCGCTTCCGGAGTCAGCCGCACTGGCCGCTGTGCCACACCTCTTCCATAATGGACTCTGATCACGTTTCTTTAACACAGAAGTTGTTAACTCTGCACACCCTGCTCCTTGGCTCTTCTAAATATGGCATAAAAGGGGAATACGTCAGACAGAAAAATGTTCTGTTTATTAAAAACAGGTGTACTAGTTATGCTTATGTAAGTTTGTAATTTACACCTGTACGACACATTTGGGGAAACATTTCCCCTGTTGCATGCATAGCTTAAGCGTGAGAGCTACCCTCCCAAAGATAACTGAATGCACAGAAAAGGTAAGCATATGCTGGTTTTCCCAACTCACACTGGGACCAATTAACAAGCACAGTTGTAATTTGCTTTAAGCATAAGTTACACCCTTGCATGTGTGGAATATAGCATCCGCTATAGGGGCGTACAAATGGAATACTGTACAAATATATGGAACCTAAAAGAACATGTTTTAACATAATTTAGCATAACCTGAAATACGCCCATGAGACATTGTTTGTGCTGCTTAAAACCATGTTAAAAAAGACATAAATGACATAAGCCCCAAGACTCTAGACCATCTAACTGAGGAGCTTTGACTCAGTGACATCCGGCTTTCTTTCCAGGAACACTTTAAAGACTAGGGGGCAGATTTATGTTCCCTGGCGCATCCCTGCAAATCAGCATGGATGCGCTAGGGAAGATGCGTCACGCAAGTTTGCCCTTGCGCCACCGCAGATGCGCTGCATTTACAATGCGGTGCATCGTGGCGCAAGGACAAGCTGATACGTGACGCATCTGCCGGCGTAAGGTTGGTGCAGTGCTGAAGTTGTGTCGCAAGCGCGACGCAACTCCAGCACTGTTCCAACCTACCCTATCCCTAACATGGTGCGTCAAGCCTTACGCCTGCTTCAAGCAGGCGCAGGGTTTTGACGCATCAGCGTTGGGAAAGTGAGTCAGTGAAATCTTATAGATTTCACTGAGTCACTTTTCAGGGGCGTTCCTGCGACGGAACGCCCCCCCTGTGTCGAAACGCCCATGTGAAACCTGACACAGGTTTCACGTGGCGCAGGGCTTTACACCGTGACGCATCTCCATAGATGCGTCATGATGTAAATGGGGCGCAACGTGGCGCAGGGTTTACGCCGCCGCTGCGTCACAAAAGTGACGCAACGGCGGCGTAAAAGGGGGCAAGTCCCACATAAATCTGCCCCTAAGGAGGGGGGACTTACTAAGATTTTGCGATGAGTTTGTGTCACAAAAGTGACGCAAATCAGTGCAAAACCTTTTTTTTTCATGATTTCCTTTCCAGCGCTAAACTTGTTTAGCATTGGATATAACATGAAAGTAACACAAAGCAGCGCATAGAAATGCTTTGCATTACTTAGCGTCAAGTGGGTGGAGCATGGGCATTCATATGGAACCACTCAAGGTTTCTGATGCTAAACCCAATTTAATAAATAAAGTACACAGGGTTTAGCGTAAAAAAAACTGCGCCCTTTTGAACCAGGCACAAGAAAGGAGAAATGCTTCCATTTCTCTTTCCTTTTCTGACTGTACATGTGCGCACTGTACAGCACACAGATAAAGAGGCAAATGGTTT
Organism: Triturus cristatus; assembly: GCF_964204655.1. NCBI lineage: Eukaryota > Metazoa > Chordata > Amphibia > Caudata > Salamandridae > Triturus > Triturus cristatus. Next base: position 321,529,350 of record NC_140581.1, read on the forward strand.
AGTATTTCTATGCATTCTATTTTGTACTGGAAGGGTACCTTTCCAGTACAAAACCTATGCTAGACTCACAGAGACACCCTTGAACCATGGTGCAAAGGATTCTCCCTGGCTCCAGGCAGCTGATTTCAGAGCTGGCGCTAGGGAAAGAAAGGAGTGCCATATTTCAGTAAATTTGGCACTCTCCTCTGCTCTCCTTTTCATGCAGCGCAGCATTTGCAGATGTTGCACTGTGAAGAGTGAAAAAATGGTAAATCTGCCCCTGAGAGCCATATTTATGACCAGCTGTGGTGCAAGGCAGCATAGCAAGTCACCTTACTGCGCTGCCCTGTGTCACAGGGAAAGGGCAGGAATGCGCCCTATTTATCCAGTACAGCACATTCCTGTCCTTTCCCCTTGCGCTGGCACCATTTTGGCTGCCTTGCGCCAATACAGGCACTCTTGCACTCTGGTGCAGGTGGCTGTGGTGTAGGCAGGATCGCTTTTATGCAGGAAGAGGCACCTTCCTGCACAAAAACAATCCTGATGCGATGTTTTACTCTTGCTGTATGTGCTGTAAAATGAAGCACACGTAGAAAGAGAAAAAACGAGGATAAAGATATTTCTCCTCGTTATGCCTCATAAATATAACCCTGACTCTTCATCACTATCAGATGAAATTAAATTCTCCTTGATTGCTGTAATGCATTTATAATCGCATATAAAGAGTTTGCGCTGTCCATGTGGCTTGGTCCGCACTACAGAAATATATTTAATAAAATAAGGAATAAAGAGGTACAACATTACCTTTCTGACATATTAATTTCTCAATTTTAATTCATATTCACTCTTTTTCTTTGATTGCTAATTAGTCCAATGGTTCACTTACTTTTCATTGTTTGCCTTTGAGGACTAGAATACAAAGTACAACAACTAGACATTACTAGAATTCTGGACCGAAATGATCCCAGTAATAACCAGCCTATTTCTTTGTTACCTGTTTTGGGCAAGCCTTTGTAGAGAGTGGGGTAAAACTGGCTTCGGGAGTTTATTGAGCCAAATGATGTTTGACATTCATGGCAGGTGGGATTCAGAATTGGTAGGCGTATACAAATACTGGATCCCAGTTGATGAGGGAGGTATAAGGTATACATTTTATTTGCATAGTTAATTAAAATTGTTGCAAAGCGCCAACATATTAAAAAACATATATACATTTAGAACACAATCCTTCATAATTATTATGTTTAAAAACTTACTAAAAAAATCTCCTATAGTTAAGCAGCTTTACCAACAAAGTGTCTGATTTCTATCCGAGTACTGCGGTGAGCATTCCAGTCCGTCAAAGAACTTTCTACCAGCCATTGACGAGTCCTTCTGACCTTAACAATCAGCCAAATTAAAATATTAACGGCTCCATATGGCGAGTCCTCAGGTGCTGCGCTGTCCGACCACCGCGTGCTTCAGATATAAAGTTCTTGTTCTTTGAGGAGAGTTTCTCCACTGCGCCTCAGAATGTTTGCCCATGAGTTCACTGCGTAGATTCCTTATATCAGCATTTCAGGCATTTTGCTGTCGCACAGTCTCAAATACTTCACTAGGCTGCAGTTCAGTTGTGGATCATTGGGATCCATCTGTAGATCTTGCGGAGCATGCGGAGGAGGAGACGGCGTTGACCTGCTTGGTCATTGAGAGCGTTGAGTCGAGGATGATTTCCAGGTTGCTTGTGTGGTCGGTGGGTGTCTGGGCTGATCCCAGTGCCGTCGGCCACCAGAAGTCGTCCCAGGCTGAAGGGTTGGAGCCGAGGATGAGGACCTCCGTCTTGTCCGAGTTCAGCTTCAGACGGCTGGTCTTCATCCAGTCGGCGACTGCCTTTATTCCTTTGTGGAGGTTGGCTTTGGCAGTGATGGGGGTCCTTGGTGAGGGAGAGGATCAGATGAGTGTCGTCGGCATAGGAGATTATGTTGAGGTCGTGCTGTCGGGCGACGTGTGCGAGCGGGGCCATGTAAATGTTGAACAGTGTCGGACTGAGGGAGGATCCCTGGGGTACACCGCAGATGATCTCGGAGGCTTCGGACCGGAATGGGGGGAGGCGGACACTGTGGGTTCTGCCGGAGAGCAAGGAGGTGGCCCATTCCAGCACCTTGTCTTGGATCCCTGCGGCGTGGAGGCGTGCGTGTAGTGTGCGGTGGCAGACGGTGTCGAAGGCGGCGGAGAGGTCTTGGAGGATTAGTGCTGCGGTCTCGCCGTTGTCCAGCAGGGTCCTGATGTCGGTGGCGGCGATGAGGGCGGTCTCGGCGCTGTGGTTGCTGCGGAACCCTGACTGTGAAGGGTCCAGGATTCTGTTTTCTTCGAGGTATCGGGTTAGCTGTCTGTTGACGATTTTCTCGATGAACTTGGCCGGGAAGGGGAGCAGAGAGATGGGCCGGAAGTTCTTGAGGTCTCTTGGGTCAGCCTTGAGTTTTTTCAGTAGGGCGTTGATCTCGGCGTGTTTCCAGCTCTCTGGGAAGGTCGCTGTCTCGAGGGAGAGATTGATGACGTTGCACAGGTGGGGTGCGATGGAGCTGCTTGCTTTGTTGAAGACGTGGTGCGGGAAGGGATCTGACGGAGAGCCGGAGTGGATTGCGCTCATGGTCTTGATGGTGTCATCGATGCTCGCGTTGGTCCAGGCTAGCAGCGGGTCGTGGTCGATGGTGTGCGCAGGGTCTTTTGTGTTGCTGTCTGTTGGGTCTGTCTGGGTGTTGAAGCTGTCGTGGATGTCTGCTATCTTGCGGTGGGAGAAGGTGGCGAGGGAGTCGCACAGGGCTTGTGACGGCGGGATGTCGTTGGAGCTGGGGTTGGAGAGTTCCTTCACGATGTTGAAGAGCTCCTTGCTATTGTGTGCGTTGTTGTTGAGGCGGTCTTTGAACGAGGTTCTCTTGGCGGCCCTGATGAGGTGGTGGTCGTTGCAGATGGCGTCCTTGTGTGCTGCGCGGTTGTCCGGAGTTTGTTCGCTTTGCCATTTCTTATCTAGATTCTGGCAGGCTTGCTTGGAGGCTAGGAGTTATGGGGTGAACCAGCTGGCCCTCTTGCTGGTGTCTCTGTGGGGGGGTTTCTTCAACGGGGCGAGGGTGTTGGCGCAGTCTTCGAGCCAGCGTCTAAGGCTGTGGGCAGCGTCGTCGGTTTTGGAGGGTTCGATGGGTGGGCTGAGAGCGAGGTTTGCATGAGTTGGTCTTCGCTGATTTTGCTCCAGCAGCGGCGTGGGATCTGTTGGGTGCGGTGGGGTGTGGTGGGTTTCTGGAAGGTGAAGTGGATGCAGTGGTGGTCGGTCCAGAGGAGTTGGGTGGTGTGGCTGGCGGAGACGTGCAGGCTTGAGGAGAAGACGGGGTCCAGTGTGTGGCCGGCAGAGTGGGTGGGCGTTGTGACGAGTTACTTTAGTCTGAGGTTGGCGAGGTTATCGATCAGGGTTGTGGAGTTGTTGTAGTTGTTGTTCTCAAGGTGAAAGTTCAGGTCTCCGAGGAGGATGTAGTCGGTGGAGGTCAGGTCGTGCGTGCTGATAAAGTCGGCAATTGAGTCGTTGAACTGGGGGCGGGGTCCGGGGGGTCGTTAAATGAGGGTGGCTCTGAGGGTGGAGTTGGGGTCTGCGTAGATCAGGAAGTGCATGTGTTCGGCGGTGCTAAGCGCGTCGGCGGTGCTAGTGGCAACCCTGATGCTGTTCTTGTGGACAATGGCGATTCCTCCTCCGACTCCGTTGGTGCGGTCTCTGCGGGTGATCTTGTAGCCATCTGGGATGGCTATGGCGATGTCTGGTGCCAAGGAGTCGTTCAACCAGGTCTCTGTCAGGAAGGCAACGTCCGGGGATGTTGTGTCGAGCAGGTCACAGAGCTCGACGGCGTGTTGGCGCGCAGAGCGGGTGTTCAGTAGTATGCATCGCAGGTGGGTGCGGTCATTCTTGGCGGGTGGTTCGTCGGTTCTGAGGCTGGTGTAGCTGCAGTTCTGGCAGGTGAAGGGACCATGTGTGCGTTTCGGGGCGGCCTTAAAGCAGGTGTGGGTATACACCTCCCATTATTTATACGTTTACCAACTCACCGTAGGGTGAATGTAATAGAAAAATGTATTTAAAGGGGCTTAAAGTTGATACACAAAAAGAAAATATTACAACACTTGTGGGTTTGACTTTAGGGAAGTACAGTAATTAGTAAATCACACATGTATGCACAGAATATGCAGATTGAAAAAAGTACAAAAGAAAAAGGAAAAAAATGGAAATAATTAAATAATTGTTGGCAAAAAAGAAGGATAAAAACATATTAAGGTACAACAATTGTCAAACCTTAGCAATCAAATATTGAAATGTAAATCTTTAAGTATGTTGTTCATGTTTATGATACCATGTGATCGTATCTACTGATTTAAAGCAAATGCAGTAATGTGACTCTTTGTGTGAACAAGGCAGGGATCCTGCCGAAACGTGTTACAGCCCGCAAACAAACAAAAAACTTACCTGAAGACTGGAGCTGCGGTGTTGGTATCTGGCTGAATGATTATGCGTGCCGGAGTTGGTCGTGGAGATATATATATATATATATGTATATATATATATATACACACATACACACACATGTGCTTGCGTGCACACACACACACACACACACACGCACTAGCATTCAGCACAATGACAGCCTTAGGGCAATGAGTCATTTTTGGCAAAGAAGACAGGTCAGCCTGTACAAACATGCACACATGCTACTAGCAATGGGCAGTAGATGCCTCAAGTGCAGTTCCTTTTTGGAAGTGAGTTTTCCGACAGGTCTGAGGGGCTGTGAAAGGTACATGTTTCGCTCCCAGTTATGCATGTTTGCATGTTGGCTGATGGAAGGAACAGATGTTTTGCGAAGTCTACGGTGAGGCATTGGACAGTGACATTAATGTTCGGACAGGGTTTGTTGTATGGAGGGGCTCTAAAGAATTTGCATAACAAATTGTCAGGTAGATAAATAAAAACACTGAGCTAACATTCCAAAAATAGCATCAGTGAAGCTAGTGTGACATTGCTAGATTTAGAAGTGTTTATACATTATAGAAAACTGGAAACAAGCTTACATAGGAAAGAGACTGCAGGTAATACAACCCTCCAAGCTTCCAGTTTTCATCATACTCAACTAAAATGAGTATCCCATATTGGGCGATGCTATGCACAAATTGAAATTGTAGCACTCAAATAACACACTTCAATGCCCGGAAGAAGTGTAGCTGAGTTTCTTACAGAGTGGTATAACCCAAGAGGAATTGAGGAAGCACAAAGATCAGGTAACAAAAAAGAAAGGGAGACCATTCGGTTTGTGAGGCAAAATAAGAAAGAGAAAAAACTGCAATGTAAAGGGAAGATTTCTAACCCCGTACAACAACCAAGGAAAGAAATTGAGGACCTTACTAAAGAAGAACTGGCATATTGTTAAGGCTGACTGTGTAATTGGCACACTCATACCCAGGAGCCCTCAGATCACGTACAAATGAGCAAACTCACTTAAGGAACCTCTCGTACAACACAGCCCAGAAATGGCAAGCCAGGTGAGCTGGTTGTGACCCTAGGAAGGTTTAAATAATGCTCGAGATGCCAGGCATGTACCATAGGCCAGAACACGCCTACCTATATGTCACCCTTCAGATCAAAACCATTCCAAATAAAAGGTGCCTACAATTGTAGAACCAAGTTTGCAGTTTACGTGCTCATCTGCACATGTAGTTTGTGTTCTATAGGCAGTTTCACACTAGCAGATTGCAAAAGGGTATTATTGCACATGTGTGCCATTACCAACATTGATCAGAGTTACTTATTTTCAAGATACTGCGTAATACATCACAAGAACTATCCTAATCAAATTAGGTATTTTGCGTTTGATGCAGTGCCCTAAATAGGAGAGGTGGTGACCCTGTCCAAGCACTGGGGTAACTTGAGATAAAGTATATCATAAGTCTCATTTGCAAGGCACCAATGGTCTCCATTATGTTACACTACTGCCTCTAATGCCTCTAATCACGTGAATCGTGTTGACTGTGTGAATACTCACTTGGGCCAGATGCTCATTCTTTTTTCCTTTTTCTCTTATTTCTTTAACTTAGTTTTTCTTCTTTTACTTGTCTTTAACGTTCTTCCCACCACTGAATTTGAATTTCATTGCCACAGTTATGGGGGTCCATTTGACGAATATCACTATTGTCAATGTATATGGTTCAATATGCACTACCATGAGAATATACAGGCAGGAGTTGGGTTCAATTGTGGTGACTATATAACTTTGTACCATAGAAGTTGATTTTCAAATAGCGGGCATTAGAATATGTCAATATTTGATCTGAGTAAGTGATTGCTCACTTAGACTTTATTTTTAACTAATTCACAATGAGACTAGGTAATTGTTAGAATTGGGGGTCTCTAGTTGACACAGGTAGGTACTTGTGACAAATAGGGGCCCTCTCCTCAAGTCAGGGTAAGAGGGTACACTCCTAAAATAACCCCTGCTCACCCCCTTGGTAGCTTGGCACGAGCAGACAGGCTTATCTCAGAGGTAGTGTGTAAAGCATTTGTGAACACATACAGTAATCAAGTGACAACACTACAAAGGGACACCACACAGGTTGTATATTTATATTTATAAAAATAAGTATCTTTTATATAGAGTTACCACAAGACCATAAACGACAAAAAAAATAATCCGCAATACTATTAGTGATCAAGAGTTCTTGTTAAAAAGGCTTAAATCAAAGTTCTGAGCGAGTCGGTAGCCCTGTCCGGCTACAGCGTTGCTGAAATAACACGGAGTCTAACAAATCCGGGCCCACTCAAATGTCGACAGACTCAGTCACAGTACCTTTTATTTGAGGCGTTCGTCGCGGTGCAGAAAAGAAAGCATTGCAGGACGCGTTGTCCCTAGATGCGGTGCAGGCAACGGCCCGTTGATGGAGTCGGTGGGTCCGAGGCGTACGTTGCAGGGCAAGACGTTGCTAAGATGCAGTGCTTTCAGCTTGTGGTGCGGCGACAGAGCCGGATTGCGGGAGCTGGCGTCAATCAGTCCGGACAGTGGCACGAGTCAGGCGGTGCGTCGCGAAGGAAGCGAGCGGTGCCTAACTCAGATGTGTTCACAGGACTCGAAGTCAGCACACTGATCGTGTCGGTCAGACCAGTTCGATTTGGTGTAGCGAGGCGTTGCACGTCGCAGTGTCCACAAGTCACGGTGCGGGCAACGGCTCGTGATGGCGTCAGGACGGAGTCGCGGAGCGCAGAGCTTGCATTGTTCGATGTGGATGTTGATCGATGCGGTGCCTACAGGACACCTGGTCGGTCGTGAGAGTCAGTCACAGCTCCCTGCCTCTGTAGCCACTGAAACAGCGTTTCCAGCAGTAATCCACAAAGGCTGGTGAAGTCTACTGGTCCTGATACTTCGGTCAGGGGCAAGCTCTCTTCCAAGCCCTTGGAGATCTTTGCACAAGTTGATGAGGGTGCACACACAGTTCTCCTCCCTCTCTTAGGCAGTAAGGCAACCAGTGCAGGTCAATTCCCCAAAACAGCAACCAGGTGGGGATAGCCTCTCCTTCAGTATTCGCGGGTTCCTTCCTCAGCAGAGGTTTCTTCTTGTCTTCCCAAAAGTGATCTAAATTCTTGGGATCAGGGTCCCAATACTTATACCCCAACATTCTTTGTCCTCTGATGGCAGGGTGGCCTTTGCCCAGTCCAAACCAGTTCGGGAGCACTCTGTTTACATGACTCCTCCTCTCCTTTTACAGTGCAGGGCAGAGGCATCAGACGAACCACAGGAGGTGGAGCCAGCACTGTGGGGGGCAGGCGCAGTCCTATTCAGGTCCCAGGTGCAACTCCTCCCTCCCATCTAGATGCAGATCTCTCTATTCACCACTGGGCGGACTCACCCGGTCTCCTGGAATCCCCCAGTCCTGTCTCTCAAACTCCAGACAAGGAATACACAACCTAGCAGAGGCAGGTTCGAATGGTTAGCCAAGAAAATACCTACTTTTTAAAAGTGGTATTTTCAAACAGAGAATGTTAAACCCAACTTCACTAAAATATGTATTTTATCATTCTGAGTTCAGGCACACTAAATTCGAATTTCTACCAGGTTCCCTGAGTCAGGTAAGATTATAAGATGTAATAATCTAAACTGCCCATTCTGGCCTATGGATAACAGGTAGCCTTGCAATAGTGAAAAACGAAAATGACTGTAATTCACTATTAGGACATGCCACACACCCAAGGGCATGTCCTACTTACAATGCACCCTGCCCTTGGGCCTACCATAGGGGTGTCTGATATGAAGAAAAGGGAAGGTTTAGGGACTGGCAAGTGGGTGCACTTGCCCAGTCAGCATGACAGTACCAGACTGCACGCAGGCTCTGTGATGGCAGGCCTTAGACACACTTTTACAGGCTGCTTCTGTGGGTGGCACAACCAGTGCTGCAAGCCCACCAGCAGTATTTGGATTACCAGCCCTGGGCACTCCTGGTGCACTGTACTAGGGTCTGACAGGTAAACCAAATCAGCCAATCATGGAATCACTAATTCATACATCTATTTACAACAGGGAGTGCCCAGAGTCATAAAACAGCCAACACCAGGTCAGAAAAAATATAGGAGGAAGGCAAAAAGTTCAGAGATGACCCTGCAAAAAGTCCAACAGTAATAACGAACACAGTGACTAGAGGCTTCACACTGAGTACATTCAGTTTATCAATGAAAGCAATAAAAGAACCTTGTGAAAACCTTACTGTAAAGCACAATGAGGGAATTATAAATGAAAAAGTACAAAGTATGTGCCATTGGGATGATATTGGGTAGCAAGGCCATCTGAGCAAATTGCGCAATATGATAGAAATTGCTATTTCACAATAGAGCTGGTAGTAATATCGACAGGGTACATAGAATGATCACTCAAATTATGGCAATAAACACTCATGAAAGTATTCATAATGCATGCCAAAGTGACCTGGATCCAAATCAATTGTAAAAGTAATTCTGTGGCAATTTTTTGCTGTTTATTTTGCAGTCAATGTACCCACTTCCACAATGAATTAAAAGGGGAGTCTTGTCTCCGTATCTATGATTTTGATTACATAAAACTGTTGTCAGTATGCGTGCATGTCATGTGACCAAGGCTGCACCAGTTGGTTGAAATGCGTAATGGCGGATTAACAAGAAAGAAATTGAAACTGCCTGAGGTGTCTGCTTCAATCTTGCTGGAGGAAAATGCTTGCTTGTTTTGTATAAATATATATTTATATATATATGTGTGTGTGTGTGTGTGTGTGTGTATATATATATATATATATATATATATATACACTTAAAAAACCATAGGTTTCACACATGTTATAGTTATGTGGATATTTCTCTCGTAAAAAAACAATGAAATTCCCCCGTTATAGTTAGTTCAGATAACTATAACTCGCGCGACCGCAATCCACTGCTGATGACGTCACATATTACATCACTCATGACATGCTCGGTGGCATCACTCATGACATCATCCTTGTGATAGAGTGGCGGCCGCGCGAGTTATAGTTATCTGAACTAACTATAACGGGGGAATTTCATTGTTTTTTTACGAGAGAAATATCCACCTAACTATAACATGTTTGAAACCTATGGTTTTTTAAGTGAATTTGCAAGGTTTTTTAAATGCTAATTCCTAACTATAACGTGTGTGAAACCTTTGGTTTTTTCAGTGACTTTGTACGGTTTTTTAAATGCTAAGTTATGTATGTATTATTATTTTTTTATATATTTATTTTACAATAAACTACGTATTATAAAAAAAATTTAAATTTATTTATTTTTTTTTGGTTTTTCACCATGCGCGCACGGTGCGTGCACCCCCGCGATTTAAAATAAATAAATAATGTTTTTTTCTGCCTTTGGGATCCTTCAGAGACCCCCTGACAAAGGCTAGGGGGTCAGGAACTCTCTACCCTGCCCCCTTTTCACGTTCGCCACCTTCCTTTTTCACTCTCGCACTGAAAACAAACAAAATGGCGGCAGACACTTCCTGATTTCGACCGATTCGAACGTTGACTAACATGTAACCACCAATCGAGAATTACGCTCGCGCAGGTTAGGGTGCTCGCACGGTGCGCGCACGGTGCGCGGCTATAGATATGTATGTGCTTTTAACTGCAATTTTCTCGGGAACTACTGAACAGATTGACTCCATATATGCAAAAGGCACATCCCTGAGCTGAGGACTACCTCTCTGGCAAATTTCAAGTAATTCTGTTTAGCCGTTCTGGCTGTACCTTGGACTAAAGGTCCCTATGGTAAATTGCATGGGGAAAACGCGTTTTGGGACCCCTCTTTTTTCTCAGCCCCCGCTTGACGAATCCCCCCGAGACTTTCAGGGTAGGAGTGGAGCGGAGCGCCCCACCTATGTTGAAAATTTCGCAAGGATTCGTCAACCGGCGCCAAAGTTATTCCAAATAGAATGTTGCGGATTTCCTATGGAAACACGGTCCTAACTATAACTATCTACTGGCGACCGCCAGTAGATATTATATATATATATATTTTACCTAGTTATAGTTAGGACCTCGTTTCTATTCAAAACGTGTTTTTTCTTTTGCCAATATCTTTGGCGCCGGTTGACGAATGTTCATGAAATTTTCAAAACTAATGGGGCGCTCCGGTCAGCTCCTGTTTTAGGGTGATTCGTCACGCGGGTGCCGTAAAAAAGGGGGGTCCCAAAACGCATTTTCCCTATGTTAATTTCCATAGGAAATTTAGACAAAGCAACAGCCCAAACTGCTGAACAGAATTACACCATTTGGCAAAAGGGTAGGTCTTGTTTCAGAAAGCGCCTTTCTTTAAAATGGTGTAAATCCATTCAGTAGTTCCTGAGAAATTAGAAAGAAAAGTTTCGATATTTGAGCACCCAGGAAGGTTAGCGAACCCTCCCGGGCACCTGCTTCACTTTGATTGGCTGCCACCACTCCAAACCAGAAAGTGTTGGCAGCCATCTTGTGACTCGGTAACCACAAGAGTAAATAAAAAGGTGAAAAACAAGAAAAGGAGGCCAGGTACAAACACCCTGACCCCCTAGGCCTGTTCAGGGAGTCCCACAAGGACCCGGGGGCCAAAAAAAAGCATTAAAAAAAACATTGTCCGAATTTGCGCTGGGGTCACGAATCCGGCCGAGAAAATAATAAAAAAAAAAAAACGCTTTGTTATTCTTAAGCCCCCGGGTGGGCCAAGTCCTAGGGCAATGCCTATTTAATTAGCGGGGGCCCCCGCAGCCCTGGGGACCGCCACCTCCCCGGGGCTTTGTTTTAAAAAAAGCATGGGAGGGCTCCTGCCCCCCACGCTGTCCAGGGGACCACCACCCCTCCGGTCCATGCCTAATTAAGTACGTGTGGCCTTATGGGCCCCTCAAGCCCCAGGGACCACCACGTTCCCGGGGCTTTCTTTATTAATGGGGGGCCTCATGGGACCCCTAACCCCAGGGACCACCACCCCCTGGGGCTTTGATTAATTAGAGGCAGGGGGCCTCATAGGCCCCCCCAAGCCCTGGGGATCACCACCTCCCCAGGGCTTTGTACTTGATGAGAGGGGGCTGTGCGACCCCCTCCAGGAGCCCTTGATGGCCCTGGGGACCGCCACCCCCCCGGCCTGGCAACTGCAAAGTCCCGGGGTGCCCACCCCCGGGACATTGCCGTTTGCTTTGGCATGCCGGGAGGACGGCACCTGCCCTGCCATAGCAAACTTTGCTTCATTGAATCGAGAGCAGGAAAGCCTGCTCTCGCTTAAATGAAGCGAAGCAGAATTGCTTTTGCACAAGTGAAGCTGCATGTCAGCCGCTCCCCTTGTGCAAAAGCAATGCCTGCTCCTGCAGGAGGCAGGGAGCCGGCGGTACAGTAGGGACATTGGGACTCCCCCCAAAGTCCCAAACGGAGAGGCCAGGCCCCAGGGGATGGGGTCCTAGGGGGCCAAAAGTGGCCTGGGAGAAGGGCCACGCGGCCTCCTCCCCTGCAATTATAATTTTATATTTTTTAAACATAAGGGCCGGCCCCGGGGGATGGGGTCCCCGGGGCCATAATTGGCCTAAGGAGGGAAGCCACGCGGCCCCCCTCCAAAAGAATAAAAGAAGGTTGGCCAGGCCCTGGGGGATGGGGTCCCCGGGGCCAAAGGTGTCCCAGGGAAGGGGGGACACGCAGCCCCCTCCCATAAAATAGTAAAGACAAAAAAAGGAAAAAGTAACCGTCAACTCGGCGGAGGCCCCACCCCTTCCCTGCAGCACTGTGTAAACGCGCCCCCTGGCGCGTTGTAAATTGGGGGATTAAGTCCCCTTCAATCCTGAGGGTCCCTGGGGGCCAACTAGCACACCAGGTACCTCCAGTAAGCGCTACAGAGCTGCATTGCAGTGAGGTGGTTTAAGGGCACCCCCCTTTTTACACCTCTCTGCAACACAGCTCTGTGGTGCTTACTGGAGGTACCTGGTGGGCTAGTTGGCCCCCCGGGATTCTCAGGATTCAGTGGTGCAGGGAGGGGGCGGGGCCTGATATAACAAGTGTGCAAACACGGCCCCTGGCACATTGTAAATTGGGGGATTAAGTCCCCTTGAATCCTGAGGATCCCTGGGGGCCAACTAGCCCACCAGGTTCCTCCAGTAAGTGCCACAGAGCTGAGTTGCAGAGATGTGGTCCGAGGCAACGCCCCTTTTTACACCACTCTGCAAACGCAGCTTCTGATGCACTGCTGGTGGGGAGATGAGGTCCTCTTGTGTCCTGAGGACCTCAGGACACAAGTGGACTTCATACTTCGAGCAGCAGTGCACCAGAAGCCACATTTGCAGAGTGGTGTAAGAAGGGGTGTGGCTTCGGACCACATCTCTGCAACTCAGCTCTGTGGCACTTACTGGAGGAACCTGGTGGGCTAGTTGGCCTCCAGGGATCCTCAGTATTCAAGGGGACTTAATACCCCAATTTACAATGCGCCAGGGGTCGCGTTTGCACAGTGGTGCAGGGAGGGGGCGGGGCCTGATATAACAAGTGTGCAAACACGCCCCCTGGCGCATTGTAAATTGGGGGATTAAGTTCCCTTCAATCCTGAGGGTCCCTTGGGGACAACTAGCCCACCAAATACCTCCAGTAAGCGCCACAGAACCGTGTTGCAGAGAGGTGGTCCGAGGCCACACCCCTTTTTACACCACTCTGCAAATGCGGCTTCTGGTGCACTGCTGGTGGGGCGATGAGGTCCTCTTGTGTCCTGAGGACCTCAGGACACAAGTGAACTTCATCCTCCGAACAGCAGTGTGCCAGAAGCCGCGTTTGCAGCGTGGTGTAAAAATGGGCATGGCCTCGGACCACCTTTCCGCAATCCAGCTGTGTGGCGCTCACTGGAGCTACCCGGTGGGCTAGTTGGCCCCCAGGGACCCTCCAAATTCAAGGGGAATAAATTCCCCAACTAGCAACGCGCCTGGGGTGCATTTGCAGAGTGGTGGAGAAAGGGGGCAAAGCCTTTCTCTACCTCTTAGCAATCCCACTGTGTGGGGCTTACTGGAAGTAAGAGGTAGGCTAGTTGGCCTCTAAAGGACCCCCAGCAGCGAAGGGGACTTAAATCCCCATCCAAGAGCGTGCCAAAGAGCACGTTTGGAGACTGGTGGGCAAAGGGGGCATGGTCTGCTACGAGTACTCACCAATGCTGCTGTGTGGGACTTAATGAAGGTAATAGGAGAGGTAGTTGGCCCCCAAGGATGTCCTCCAGTAAGTCCATCACAGTGGGATGCTAAGAAGTCTTCGGAGGCTATGCCACCCTTTCTCCACCACTCTGCAAACGAGCCTCGTGGCAGACTACGGGATGGGGGATGAAGTCCAATTTACTCCTGAGGGAGTTTGGGGGCCAAGAAGCCCTCCTGGTACCGCCTGTAAGGCCTACCCAGCGGAATTCCTGAGCGCCGGTCGGAGGCCCAGCACCCTTTCTCCACCACTCTGCAAATGTGACTACTACTTAAATAAGCATATTTCTGTACGTCTGACTTAGAGGTAGTTTTAATCCCTCTGCCCTATTATGTACTAGAGCTTTCAGTGCAGGTCATGCCAATCACAGGGGTACCCCAACGCATATTGTTCTCGTAGGTGTTTTCACTGTATTCTAAGTGTCTTTTAGCATAGCACTGGCTCCAGACCTGGTTAGTCAGTCAGTTACCACCAATACCTGTCAGCAAAAAGTTGGGGGCACAGGATGTCTTTGCAACAAGGCCTCTTTCTGCTCCTCTGTTGGTCGTTTCTGCACATCTCTTGCTTCTTCCTGCACTTTTCTTTGTCTTTCTGGACTTCTGTTGCCTCTTTCTGCATTTCTCTTGCTACTTTCTGTGCCTTTGTTCCTCTTTCTTCACATGTCCTACCTCTGTAGGCATAGTTAGAAATTAGCATTTAAAAAACATTTGAAATTCACTGAAAAAACCATAGGTTTCAGGCACGTTATAGTTAGAAATTAGCATTAAAAAAACTTTGAAATTCACTGAAAGAAACATAGGTTTCAGGCACGTTATAGTTAGAAATTAGCATTTAAAAAACCTTAGAAATTCACTGAAAAAAACACAGGTTTCAGGGATATTATAGTTAGTTAAACATTTCACGCGTCAAAACCAGTGAAATTCGGCTGTTATAGCTAGTTCAGCTAATTATAACTCACGCCCCCGCAATGCACTGCTGATGATGTCACATATTATATAATTCATGACATGGTCAGTGACATCACTGATGACATTTCAAATGACATCACTGATAACATCATCCACATGATAATCTGATGCACCTCCTCACACCCTAATATAACCTTTGATATACCCACTGTAAAATACAGACTACAATTTTTGACACCAACACCAGTTACTATATACTCACTCACTGATTCTACACACATCTACTCATTCACTCATACAGTCACTCATACATGCAGTCACTCATTGATACAGCACTATCATATGCACTCATACACCTATACAGACACTCACATACTGCCACTCACCCATAGAGTTACTCACACACCTAGTCAGTCATGTAAAGAATCATTCATACTCCCATTTACTCACCTATACAGTTATGCACACACCACCTCACCTATTCATACAGGTACTAACACATACTTACTCTCTTATACAATCACTGACACAAGCACACACTCATTCATAAAGCTACTCTCACAATCACTCACTCTCACATATGGTCATTTATATACACCATCACTCACATATACTGCCTTTCACATATGTAGTTACTCACACATATACCACTGAGACATCCATTCACTCACCAACACAGCCTTATGCACACTCACTCACCCATGCCGACCTTCACAGACACACTCTTGAACCCATACACGTAGTGAATCACCCACTCATACATCTGTGCACAAAGTCACACACCCCCACCCACCAACCCAGACACTCAGGCACCCATACAAATACTCAGGCAACCAATCAGTAACCCATATAGACACTCATGTAGCTGCTCACCAACCCATACAGCAGCTTACACAACAACAGACTGATACAGACATTCACACAGTTCAGTCACTAACACATGCGTTCAGTAAGACACATTTCACTCACTTATACAGTCTGTCATGCACCTACTAAATCCTCCATCCAGACACTTCTACACCCACTCATTCTTAAATACCCCTTAGCATATATATAAAACATATTTAAACTTTATAGAAACACAGTCAATGGATGATGTCATCAGTGATATCATTTGAGATGTCATCAGTGATGTCAATGACCATGTCATGAATGATGTAGTGTGTGACGTCATCAGCAGTGCATTGCGGAGGCGCGAGTTATAGTTAGCTGAACTAACTATAACGGACGAATTACACTGGTTTGGTAGAAGTGAAATGTCCAACTAACTATAACGTCCCTGAAACCTGTGTTTTTTCAGTGAATTTCTAAGGTTTTTTAAATGCTAATTTCTAACTATAACGTGCCTGAAACCTATGGTTTTTTCAGTGAGTGTGTGTGTATATATATATATATATATATATATATATATATATATATATATATCTACAGTAGATAGTTATAGTTAGGACGTAGTTTCCATAGGAAAAGCGTTTTTCTTTTCCCAATAACTTTGGCGCCAGTTGGCGAATCTTTGCGAAATTTTCAAAACTTGTGGCCCCGCTCCGGTCATTTCCTATCCTGAAAGTTTCGGGGTGATTTGCCAAGTTGGGGCTGAGAAAAAAGGGGGATCCCAAAACGTGTTTTCTCCATGTTATTTCCCATAGAAACGACTACAGCCCGAACTGCTGAATGGAATTACACCAAATTTGGCAAAAAGGTAGCCTTTGGTTCAGAAAGAGACCTTTTATTTAAATGGTGTAAATCCGTTCAGTAGTTCCTGAGAAATTCTAAAAATAGTAGCAAAAAAATCAATTTCCCATTGGAAACTTTAGACACAGTTACAGCTGAAACTGCTGAACGGAATTACACCAAATTTGGCAAAAAGGTAGTGCCTGGTTCATAAAGCGACCTTTTTTTTTAAATGGTGTAAATCCGTTCAGTAATTTTCGAGATATTAAAGGAAAAAAATCTTTATATATCTGGGCGAGACCTAACTACACAAGCACAAGCGTGGCTCTAATTGGCTGCCAACACTTCAGTCCAGGAAGTGTTGGCAGCCATCTTGGTGCAATGCTTTTTAGGTCTCGCCTAGCGACGCAGCGCATGTCCTGCCCACTACACAAACACCACTGCACTGCCCTATACCCTAAAACACTACCACAGCACGACCCCCTACACTGCCCGAATACCACTGCACTGCCCTAAACCCTGAAACACTACCCCCAGCATGACCACCTACACTGCATGAACACCACTGCCCTGCCCTCAACCCTAAAACACCACCCCAGCACGACTCCCCTACACTGCCCGAAACACCACTGCACTGCCCTAAACCCTGAAACTCCACCCCCTGCACAACCCCCTACACTGCCCGAAGACCACTGCTCTGCCCTAAACCCTAAAACACCACCCCCAGCACGACCCCCTACACTGCCCGAACACCACTGCACTGCCCTAAACCCTGAAACATCACCCCAGCACGACCCCCTACACTGCTCGAACACCACTGCACTGCCCAAAAGCCTGAAACACCACCCCCAGCAAGAACCCCTACACTGCCCGAACAACACTCCCCTAAACCCTGAAACACCACCCCCAGCAAGACCCCCTACACTGCCCGAACACAACTGCACTGCCCTAAACCCTGAAACACCACCCCAGCAAGAACCACTACACTGTGAACACCACTGCACTAAACCCTGAAACACCACCCCCTGCACGACCCCCTACACTGCCCGAACACCACTGCACTGCCCTAAACCCTGAAACACCACCCCCAGCACAACCCCCTACACTGCCCGAACACCACTGCAGTGCCCAAAAGCCTGAAAGACCACCCCCAGCAAGACCCCTTACACTGCCCAAACACCACTGCCCTAAACCCTGAAACACCACCCCCAGCAAGACCCCCTACACTGCCCGAACACCACTGCACTGCCCTAAACCCTGAAACACCACCCCCTGCACAACCCCCTACACTGCCCGAACACCACTGCACTGCCCTAAACCCTGAAACTCCACCCCATGCACGACCCCCTACACTGCCCAAACACCACTGCTCTGCCCTAAACCCTAAAACACCAGCCTCAGCACGACCCCCTACACTGCCCGAACACTACTGCACTGCCCTAAACCCTGAAACACCAGCCCCAGCATGACCCCCTACACTGCCTGTACACCACTGCCTTAAACCCTGAAACACCACCCCCAGCAAGACCCCCTACACTGCCCGAACACCACTGCACTGCCCTAAACCCTGAAACACCACCCCCAGCACGAATCCCTACACTGCCCGAACACCACTGCTCTGCCCTAAACCCTGAAACACCACCCCCAGCATGACCCCTACACTGCCCGAACACCACTGCCCTAAACCCTAAAACACCACCTCCAGCAAGACCCCCTACACTGCCCAAACTCCACTGCACTGCCCTAAACCCTGAAACTCCACCCCCTGCATGACCCCCTACACTGCCCGAACACTACTGCTCTGCCCTAAACCCTAAAAAACTACCCCAGAACGACCCCCTACACTGCCCGAACACCACTGCACTGCCCTAAACCCTAAAACACCACCCCTAGCACGACCCCCTACACTGCGTGAACACCACTGCACTGCCCTAAACCCTGAAACACCACCCCCAGCATGACCCGAAACATACTGCCTGAACACCACTGCACTGCCTTACACCCTGAAACACCAGCCCCAGCACTACCACAAACACTGCCCGAACACTACTGCACTGCCCTAAATCCTGAAACACCAGCCCCAGCATGACCCCAAACACTGCCCGAACACCACTACACTGCCCTAAACCCTGAAACACCATCCCCAGCACGACCCCCTACACTGCCCGAACACCACTGCACTACCCTAAACCCTATATCTACCCCAAGCATGACCCCCTACACTACACAAGCATTACTGCACTACCCTAAATCCTAAAACACTACCACCAGCACGACCCCCTACACTACACAAACACCACTGCACTACCCTAAACCCTAAAACACTACCCCAGCATGACCCCTTACACTACACAAACACCACTGCACTACCCTAAACCCTAAAACACTACCCCCAGCACACCCCCTACACTACCCAAACACCACTGCACTACCCTAAACCCTAGAAAGGTAACCATCACCCCATGCCCAATCCCCCTTACCTCTCACTCCTCGTGTCTCCTCTATCCTCGTGGTTCCTGCTTCATGTCGTCTCTGAGGGGTGGTGCACGTCTTTGTGAGAAAACGGAACAGCCTCTGTTTCCTTACAACGACGTGGATCGTCTGCCTTTTTTTTAGAACTCATGGTCATTTACCATACATACCTTTACAACAAAATTTGTTGTAAAGGCATGCGTGGTAAATGACTGTGCGTTCTAAAAAAATGCGTTGTAATGACTTCGCGATGTACAACGCATGCGTGGTAATGCTTGCGTTGTAATGGTATCGCGAAGTAAAAAAGTCGTTGTAACGGCTGTTTACCGATCGACGCTGGCCCCTGTTCTTCAGTGAGTCGTTTAATTGATAAATTAGGAGGAAGGAATGTGTTTTTATTACCGTAAAGTGCGTTCCCGGCTGTTGTATTGTGAAAGTGTCCGTGTGGCCTGGTTTCACTTTCGGTGAGAGTGGAAGAGTCTGTTTGGATCTAAAGGGGTTCTGCTGTTGGACGGCGCCGGCGTGACACGTCATCAGAAAAAACAGCTAATGGAAAGCGTTGTCCCGGAAGTGTGGAGCAGTGCCATGAGAGGTCAACGAGTGTGCGTCCTACCGCAGTATGACCGTACCGAGTGACCCATGTGCTGCCTCCAGTGTACGGAAGGCAGAAGCGGCATCCATCGCAGGTCCTCTTGAAGACCGTTGTAGCACTAATTCTACATTTTGTAACTAGGGTATTTTAATCTTGTTGTTCCTGCCAGGTACAAAAAGAAGAACCTGTGCTATTCAGTGCCCTCATAACCTTTTCTGTGGGTAGTGGTGCTTGTCACTGCGCTGCCCCGTCGGTGCACACAACTGGGATCCCCACCTTGTGTGCCATCTGCAGGGCCTCTGCGCTTGGATCACTGGTTTCGGTTTCTGGAGTGGCAATATAAACTGTTGCTCCCAAAGGACTAGCCTGAACACTTAGGTGAATATCCCCTGCGCCAGCATTCCGTGGAAATGCTTTCCTAGCACTCCCACGTTGATGACGATGTCATAAAAGCACGGCTCCGCTTGTGACACCGTATGACGTCATAGGAGCCATAAGAGGACCTCGTCGGTGTGCTGATGTCAGTTCCACCCATTTTTTCCGTGCCACCGAGGTAAACAGGTTGACCGACACATTTTCACATGTATACATAGTATACTAAATATATATATATATATATATATATATATATATATATCCTATGGAAAATAGGTCCTAACTATAGCTACCTACTGGCGTCCGCCAGTAGGTAATATATATATATATATATATATATATATATATATATATATATATATATATATATATATATATATATATGTAGCCAAACGGTCCAAAAGGTTCCGGGGTTCTCTGCCGCTCAATTTAGAAGGTGCGGCACCCATGCGGTTTCGGACCAAACCGCTAACACATGTACAATTCCTCCCGTACGAAGAAAATAGGGTCGCACTCCAGCCAAAAGTTATGATATCCAATGATTCAATTTATTTCCAAGCCATCACAATCCACAGTCAGAAAGACGCTACAAAAACAACCAACGCGTTTCGTCGAACTCCGTCGACTTGATCACGGTTGAAATTGTTGAAAAAAACATTACATTTTAAATTGAACTCAGACAGGACATTGTCATATCTACGTTTCCTGTTGGGAGCGGGAATTCGTATATCAGAATTCTGGGTAATGTAGTCAAATTACTTTCTTCATGATATTTGCTTCAAACGATTGAGAAAAAATATATAATGATAATGCTTAACTGATATGCAATCATTTTAGTTAACTTAATAAGCCAAAATATTCTGCTACCACATTATATTATCAGATACAACTCATGCAGTAAATTCGTGAAAGCTCAAATGCAAGACATTCATTGCATATATAAATGGACTTATATTGTGTGCCACAAAAAATTAATAATAATACTTGTTATAGTTCTTTGGGTCTGGCCCTCTGGTGGGCAATCCTGTAACTCTTGACCCCTTTAGGTACACAATAATTTCTCAGTTATGTTCATGGAGTTCATGAGTTGTATCCTTGACTTCGTTAGTGTTTAGTCATTTTTTGGTGCTACAGATCTATGTATAATTCTTCCGACTGGACACCACAATATATGTGAAAAACAATCGCCTAGAATCGACCTTATACAGAAAAAGCACAGCAACAAACGCCACCCTTGAAGCTACCAGCTTCCACCAGCCCTCATTGGTAACAAGTATACCCTATGGAGAATTTCTCCGTCATCGAAGAATATGCAGCGAGGATGAGGAATGGAAAAAACAAAGCGCAGCATCAATCAAAAGATTCATCAAGAGAAAGTATAACAAGCACACAGTAGAACAGTGCTGGAACAGAGCGAATCAGAAATCGCGTACGGAATGCCTATCCACGGTAAAAGAAGCGAAATCACTTGAGGAGCCAATCAGACTGATTCTGGATTACACTCAGGAATCAAGGGAGGTCACAAACATCATTAAAAAGAATTGGAAAATATTACAACTAGATGGAACGATGGGAAAAGTAATGGGGGCTCAACCCACTATAACGTACAGGAGAGCAGCAAACTTAAAAGACCGGTTGGTGCACAGCCACTTTAAACCCAGCAGAGCACAAGAGACTTGGTTAAAGAAAACCGGTTTCATCAAATGTCAAAACTGTAAGGTGTGCCAAATTGCGAAACCGATAAGTGAAATCACAATGGCTAATAATAAAATCTGGAAAATCAAGCAAACGATATCGTGTAAAAGCCAATATACCATCTATATAATAGAATGCCCATGTAAATTGAAATACGTGGGAAGTACCATATGTGATTTAAAGAAAAGGATTTTGGAACACACAAGGGCCACAACAAACAAGGACAGAAACAATGCCGTGGCTAAGCACATGGAAACACACCACAACAGTGATTGGAAGTCTCTGAAATTCTAAGGAATAGAAACTGTACCTGTAGATAAACGTGGGGGAAACAGGGAGAAACTATTGCGACAGAAGGAATCGCGTCACATCATCAATTTCAGAAGCATGACACCGTTTGGTCTGAACCAGTCGGAAGAATTATACATACATCTGTAGCACCAAAAAATGACTAAACACTAACGAAGTCAAGGATACAACTCATGAACTCCATGAACATAACTGAGAAATTATTGTGTACCTAAAGGGGTCAAGAGTTACAGGATTGCCCACCAGAGGGCAGACCCAAAGAACTATAACAAGTATTATTATTAATTTTTTGTGGCACACAATATAAGTCCATTTATATATGCAATGAATGTCTTGCATTTGAGCTTTCACAAATTTACTGCATGAGTTTTATCTGATAATATAATGTGGTAGAAGAATATTTTGGCTTATTAAGTTAACTAAAATGATTGCATATCAGTTAAGCATTATCATTATATATTTTTTCTCAATCGTTTGAAGCAAATATCATGAAGAAAGTAATTTGACTACATTACCCAGAATTCTGATATACGAATTCCCACTCCCAACAGGAAACGTAGATATGACAATGTCCTGTCTGAGTTCAATTTAAAATGTAATGTTTTTTTCAACAATTTCAACCGTGATCAAGTCGACGGAGTTCGACGAAACGCGTTGGTTGTTTTTGTAGCGTCTTTCTGACTGTGGATTGTGATGGCTTGGAAATAAATTGAATCATTGGATATCATAACTTTTGGCTGGAGTGCGACCCTATTTTCTTCGTACGGGAGGAATTGTACATATATATTATCTACTGGCGGTCGCCAGTAGATAGTTATAGTTAGGACCGTGTTTCCATAGGAAATCCGCAACATTCTATTTGGAATAACTTTGGCACCGGTTGACGAATCCTCGCGAATTTTTCAAAACTAATGGGGCGCTACGCTCCGCTCCTACCCTGAAAGTCTCGGGGGGTTTCGTCAAGCGGGGGCTGAGAAAAAAGGGGGGTCCCAAAACGCGTTTTCCCCATGCATTTTCCCATAGGACCTTTAGTCCGAGCTACAGCCTGAACGGCTGAACAGAATTACTTGAAATTGGGCAGAGAGGTAGTCCTCAGGTCAGGGATGTGCCTTTTGCAGGTCTGGTGTAAATCTGTTCAGTAGGTCCTGAGAAAATAGCATTTAAATCAATATATATATCTGTAAGCGCGCTCCGTGCGCTTACGGTAAGCTTACCGTACGCGTACGGTGCCGTGCGCGAGCTCAATTCTGATTGGTGGTTACATGACTGTAAACATTCGAATCGGTCGAAATCAGAAAGTATCGGCCGCCATTTTCTGTCTCTCGCACTGAAAAACAAAGGTTGATAACATGAAAAGGGGGCAACGAAGAGAGTTGCAGACCCCCTAGCGTTCGTCAGGGGGTTCACGAAGGACCAAAAAGTATGAAAAATAAATTTAATAATTTTAAAAAAAAATCGCGGAGTGCGCGTACGGTAAGCTTACCGTACGCGTACGGTAAAAAAAAATAAAAAAAATAAAAAGAATTAACAATCACATTTAATATATAAATCTAAGGACCCCCAAGGGAGAAAAAAACAATTAATATTTTGTAAAAAATGGCGAGGCGTCCACGGTACGAAATGCGCAACGTGGGCACTCGGTGCGCGAAGCGCACCGAGAGCCCACAGCGCGCGCACGGTGCGAGAAGCGCACCGTGCGCGCAAAAATTAAAAATAAATACATTACTTAGCATTTAAAAAACCGTACAAATTCACTGAAAAAACCATAGGTTTCACACACGTTATAGTTAAGAATTAGCATTTAAAAAACCTTGCAAATTCACTTAAAAAACCATAGGTTTCACACAAGTTATAGTTAGCTGTACATTTCACTCGTAAAAAAACCAATGAAATTCCACGTTATAGTTAGATCAGGTAACTATAACTTGCGCGACCGCAATGCACAATGTGTCATTTCAGATGTCATCATTGATGTCATGAGTTATGTCACTGACCATGTCATAAGTGATGTAATATGTGACGTCATCAGCAGTTTATTGTGGGCGCGCAAGTTATAGTTACCTGATCTAACTATAACGTGGAATTTCATTGGTTTTTTACGAGTGAAATGTACAGCTAACTATAACTTGTGTGAAACCTATGGTTTTTTAAGTAAATTTGCAAGGTTTTTTAAATGCTAATTCCTAACTATAACGTGTGTGAAACCTATGGTTTTTTCAGTGAATATATATATATATATATATATATATATATATATATATATATATATATATATATATACACACATACACAACTGCATAACCAATAAAGGCATAAAGAAATAGCAACAGATCAAGCATTTCTCACTATTTAAACATAAGCATGATTAAGACATATTAAAAACATTCATGCCAAACAGTAAAAGCATCTTTTTGGTAAAAACAGGTGGACAACGGGGAGGCGGGTGGGACAGTGAGCAATCCACAGGCAGATACTGTATCCACCAGAAAAAGCGTTACCGAAGGTAAGTAACTTCCTCTTCTGATGGATACTTCTGCCTGTTGATTCCTCACCTTTTGAATAGAATCCTCAAGCTGTACCTCACCCGGAGGAGGGTGTCCACCTGACTAGACCAAAAAATCTTGCAAAACCGATCGAGCAAATTGGCCATCCCTCCTAACCTCCGAATCCAATAATAATCGAATAATTTTTAGTCTAAATTATATTGAAAATAATACTTTAAAAATACTTTTTAAAATAAATTTAGATAAACACTTAAAGGAAAATTTTTATTTATAATTAATTTAAAGATATTTCATACTTTACAAATTACGCCAAATTCGCGACCCCAGTGCGACTTTTCAAAATGGCTACTGGAATGTGCGCAGCCATCATGTAGGGTGCGCAAAGGGTGCGCTACTTTTGTATAATATTAAAAAAAAAAAAAGAATGAATATAGTTTTCCTAACTAAAAATTATTCACAATTTTTAAAAATATATGTATATTCTGTGTCAAACGGAGTCCCACTCGCGCTCTCAGTCCAACCAGATATCAGGAATCCACAAAAGTTTTGGCGGCAAAGTGGAGGGTTTATTCAACTCATAAACCCGCCTTGACGTATTTCACCCCCGAAAGGGCTTGTTCACACAGAGGTATTGATCAAACCATGGCAATACATATGTTTGCAGCGGAAGTAACAGACCTAGTGAAAGGACTTCTCATAATAATCATTATTGCATTAAGGTCTCGCTGGGTGCCATCTTATCGTGATTGTACATCGATGTTCACAAGATTTGATTTCATGTATCGAGTACCTGTGTATTATGCAAAGTTACATGTTTTGTATTCTTGCAAAATAAGATACTAAAAAACAATTCGACCCGCAATTATCGAAAGTTCATTTAGCGTGTTAGATAGTATCAAAAAATTGTGATTTCGGTCACACAGTTAGAATTAAATGACATAATTAATTCTATTTGAACTTATCCTACAAATAAGTAAGTATCCTTGCCAGTGCCATCTCTGGTTTCTAGCAAGGCATTGTGGTACTTGTGGTGAAGTACGCTACCCAGTAGACGAACGCGTGCATTCGATCGCTGTTAAGCTCGATGCACTGCTGTGATCGCGTATGAGATTACATAATACTCCCTTGTTAGTGGGTGAGTAATTCTTTTGTCAATAGCAAAGTGCTCAATTGGCCTCTCCTTTCTCTTCTTATGACCTATGCGTAATGCCTCAATGAGGTGACTTGTATTGGCTTAGTGCTTCTAGTGTGTAAACCCATAGTGGAAACCCAAGGACGTAAAAATGTGTATATAACCCAAGGACGTAAAAATGTGTATATAACATATGGGGCTATGTCGGCATTCCAAATTACATGGTGTAAAGTAAAAATCATGAATATCAAGAAAAGTCATTGTATTGTCCATAAGATGGCCAGGCTAGTTCACCCCCTGTAAAGAAATCCCTAGTGCTCTTGAAAATGATCAAATATAATCAACACAAGTTAAAATCTTTTTTTTTTTTTGTTCGTCCTCATCTCACCTATAAACTGCTAGCAGGACATATCCGGTCCACGTTGATGATGGGGCGCCCTCCGACCGCCTGCGCTTGTTTAGGTTATCCAACCAATCCCCTTTTATCGTCCGGGATTTAGGTGTTAATCATAGGACCATGATATTTATCGACCCTTAACATCTGTGTAATGGAGTCAACAAAGTCTCAGTTCCTGACCCAAACGTATAAAAGGTGCCCAGAATGTAGGGAGGCTAGGGCTGGATCTCATGATTTCTAGCCGAGCCATAGCCAGTGCAGACTTTAACCAATCTTCGACTTTCGGGGGGAGGGGATCTTTCCATTTAAGACAGATTTCCCTTCGGGCCAGCAAAATCAGACATAATAACAGCCCTCTATGTGGTTGATCCATATCGGCAGTAGACACCTGATCGTTAGCGAAAACAATCAGAGAACCATTCAACACAATATCAATTCCAAAGGTCATACATAAGTATCTGCACACCCCTTCCCAATATGTTCCTAATTTGAAACATTCATAAAAGATATGTATATCATTGGCTTTAGGGAGCAAACACCTGGGACATCTTGGCTCGGGGTTTGGGGCAAATTTCGAGATCTTCTCCGGAGTATAGTAGATTCGATTAGTGACAAAGAATTGATTTTTCTTCAAACTGGCAGAATTTGTGTATTTATAAAGCAGAATCATGGAAGATTCCAAGAGATTCCCGATATCCGCTTCGAAGGGAGAGTCATTCCAAGCTGACACCTGATGTGGAATATCAACATCAACTGCGTTAATCAGGAGCCTGTACCAAGTGGAGATTTCCTTCTTCAAATGTTGAGTGTTTTTAAGAACCACTTCCACCTCTCCATTACTCCTTAGATTCTCCCTCTCTGTTTCGAACCAAGATTTTAATTGGATGAACTTAAATCTCGAAAACCCCGGGCCTCTTCTTGCTTTTAATACCTCCCAAGGATGTATGCCATTTTCATCCCCCAACTCAGACCAAGTCACGACCCCAGCTCTTTTAATTGGAAGTGCTATACTGTCCTGGAGGCGGGGGGGGGGGTCCCAGAGGAGTCCCAGATCGGTGCCTGATCGGAGTAGTAGCCTATCCCACATCTGGAGCGGATGAAATACCAGACCTCCAAGGCATTTTTGATCACCTTCAACCTTACTCATTTAAAGAATTTGGGTGAACCAAACTTGTAGAGAAACCCTGCCGTACCCCCCCGCCTTCAGTGGTGACCGACTCCCCCAGCAACTTACCCCAGGCACATACAGTTGGTTCACCTAAAAGCATCCTAATAGCCTTAAATTGAAAGGCGACCAGATAGCAACGAATATCTGGGAGGGCCAATCCCCCTTTAGCTAAGCGGCGCCTCAGTTTTTTCCAAGATAACCTAACACCCTTCTCACCCCAGATGAAACTCCCAATTTTACTTTGCGCCTTTGAGATAGAGTGTTTAGGAAAACCTAGAGGAACCGCGTTGAACAGGTACGTTAATTTCGGGAGGATGGTCATTTTTACTAGATTCACCCTCCCAAAGATGGTCAGGGGGAGATTCCTCCACCTTGCGAACAACTGATCAATTTCTTTTATTATTATTTCAACGTTAATTGATGGGATTTTTTCGAGATCTTTCACAATGATAATACCAAGATATTTAAATTTATTGCTGAAGGTCCCACTCCACTGATCTATATTCCAGCACATAACCTCCGTCTTCGTGGAGTTAGCCAAATACCCGGAAATTGACCCAAAATCATCCAACAGAGCCCCGACCTTTTGCAGTGTTATCTCGGGGTTATCTGTATAGATGATTATTTCGTCCGCATATAATGCAATTTTAGAGCGATACTGCTGAGTCTTAAACGGGTGTATGGTCTCATCTAGCCTTATAGCCTGGGCAAGAGGCTCAATGTACAGATCGAACAGTAAAGGAGAGATGGGGCAACCTTGCCTGGTCCCTCTTTGGATATTAAAACTGGGAGTGAGTACGCCATTGATGAGGATCTTAGCTGAAGCGTCCTGATAGCACCCTCTCAGAGTATGGATAAAAATGGGGCCAAATCCCATCTCCTCCAACACCTCCCAAAGGTAGGCCCAGCACACCCTATCAAAGGCTTTGGCGGCGTCTAACGCGACCACTGCCAAGGGTTCGAGTCTAGAGATCGCCAGATCGATATTCCCAATAAGTAGCTGGGTTTGTTCCTGAATGTGTCTCCCAGTGATGAACCCTTTCTGGTCTGTATTAACCAGTCCGGGGGCTAATTTGCCCAATCTCCCTGCCAAGATACCCATAAAGATCTTATAATCTGCGTTTAGCAGGGAGATTGGGTGGTAAGAGTCCGCTTTAACTGGGTCCTTCCCTGGCATAAGGATCAGGACAATGATTGCCTCCCTCCACGAGTCAGGGACATGACCTGTTGGACTGTAGATTGAATGAAACAGGGATCCCAAGACTGGAATTACTTCCTCAGAGAGGGATTTATACACTTTGTTTGGGAGGGCGTCAATACCGGAGGCTTTACCATTTTTGGAGATCTCCTGCAGCGTGATTGGAGAATCGAGAATCTTTATTGGCCTGAGTTAACGTGGAGAGGGATTTTGAGCTCAACCACCCGCGGATTTGTTGTTTAGAGGGGAATAGATTCTCCCTATAAAGATCCGCAAATAAGGTAAGCATAGTATTTTGTATGTCACCTATATCTGAAGATCTATCCCCTTGGTTATTTATCACCAGCTCGACGATATCATTTTTCGAGCGGTCAGATCTCGCCTTCCACGCCAAAAGATCCCCAGCCCTCTCCCCGTACTCATAGTTCTCCATCTTACTCCTTTCCCATTGGATCTTGCACTTCTCTTCTAAGATGCCTCTGTAGCTTTGTCTTGCCTGTTCAAGTTCGAGTTCTGCCAGCGACTTTCTTTGTCCGTCAAGGGAATTTGATAGCCTCAGAAGCTCGGCTTCTAGCAATCCGATCCTTTCTTCGCCCAATTTTAATTCACGTCCTTCAATACGATTTTTAAAGCATATGAGACTGTCTAATCGGCCTCTCAGGGTAGCCTTAAAGGTGTCCCACACGACCTCAATGACAGCTGAACCTATGTTGGTATCAAAAAACTCCAGGGATGATGTTTTAACTGCCTGAATTAAATCTGGATTGTCTAACCTTCCCCTACTAAGTGTCCATCTCGATTGAGTTTTTTTTAAATAATTTTTTATAATTTTTTGATGGAACAGAAAACAGGAGAATGATCCGAGAGATGGCTAGGGAGAATAGATATATCAGAACC
This sequence comes from Triturus cristatus, assembly GCF_964204655.1. Classification (NCBI taxonomy): domain Eukaryota; kingdom Metazoa; phylum Chordata; class Amphibia; order Caudata; family Salamandridae; genus Triturus; species Triturus cristatus. The sequence goes on from NC_140581.1 coordinate 321,558,357, forward strand.
CTTTTCGAGTAAAGACTTACTAGCTAATAGGTAATCCATCCTGGAGGAGTGATGAAATCTCTTGCTGTAAAAAGTATACCCAGCCCTATCCCCTTGCGTAAACCTCCACACATCGACCAGGCCAAGGTCATGAATCAGGTTCTTCATTGCCCGTCTAACAAGAGGAGTCACAATGGAGCGTGCCTGATTCGACCTATCCAAGTTAGGGTCTAATAAGGCATTGAAATCTCCTCCAACAATTATTGGGGGAGCCGCCAGCATAAGCTTGGATTGCAGCTTAACAATATAAGAAGGGTCGTCGATGTTCGGACCATAGAATGAAGCGCACGTTAAGACAGTACCCCCAAAGTCCAACTGCACTATCACCCACCTCCCTGATTGGTCAGTCTGGATGGATTTAATCGAACCGGTTAACCCCCGTTTGACCAGGACAGCCACCCACCGACTATTCATATTTTGGTCCGAGACACCATAGGCTTTTATCCAGGGTACTCCTGAAAATAGTTTATCCGACTCCCCGGTGGTCAAATGAGTTTCCTGTAGGAGGCAAACCCAAGCTTTTGCGAGTTCCAGGTATTTCATTATCAACCTTTGCCTCCTAGTACATCTTAACCCATTTACGTTCCAGGAGAGCAGGCCCAAACTGGCCTGATCTGTAATTACATCTGCCATCCGTTTACATCGCCCTTCCACCTTGATATCATTTCAATGATTAAATCCCAAAAGTAAGATGAGGTTGTTTTAATTTTATTATTTTTATTTTTATATTTGATCCTTGCGCACCTCTGGTGACCCCCCCCCCAAAGCTCCCCACCCTCCCACGTCCTCATAAGTGCCCCTAACCCCTTGAGGAACCCTCCCTTAAAGATGGGTAAACCCATTAGGTCGCCCTCACCTCAGGCTCAGCTAAAGAAGAAATATACTGAGGAAAAAGAATGGGGGAGGAATAGGAAGAAAGATGTGTAACAAAAAATATGTTTATCCTATAAAGAGGCCCCTCGCTGATTTACTTGACGTTTCTCACTTTGCCTGCTCTGCCCTCCTTAATCCAACCATGAAGAGATCAACTTCTTCAACTGTGTGGAATAAGTGCATCTGATTATTATGCATGGCACGCAACTGAGCCGGGAATTTTAATTGTGCCTTTACACCCAGAGACCTCATTTCCTCCAATCTGCTACCCATTTCCCACTGCCTTGTAGCCGTTATGTGGGAGATGTCAGACCTAATCTGAAAGGTAAATGGATCCGAGCCATTGGGGGAGAAAGTCAAAGAGCCCTCCTTAAGACCAAGTGAAAGAACTAGATCTTTTACTGAATAGGAGAGAAAGTTGACTAGAATCTTCCGGGGTTTCTGTTTTTTCGGATTTTTTCTATAGGGGTCTCGATGAATTCTTTGGATTTCCGACATTAGATCGATGTCAGACTGATCCTTCAAAACAGACCCCTTTAAGATGGAAATAACGAACCCCTTTAAGTCTGATCCTTCTAGATTCTCGGGGATATTAAGGAGTCTTAAATTGTTCTTTCTTGAGTGGTTTTCCAGCCTTTCGATGTCGTCCTTCAGAGCCTTTTGTTGCAAGGTTAACTTCCCTACTTCCCTTGTGGCCTCACTTATGGCTTCTTTGATGCCAGGTATTTCTGCTTCGAGAAGGCCCGTCCTTACCACCACCTCATCGAGCCTCTGAGACAAAACTTCACAGGATGCCTTGATCGCTGCCTGGTTGGCTTCGGAGACAGAAAACCTTCCAGCAAGCTCTGCTTGGTTTAGTTCTGATACCTTAAACCCACATAACATCTCCTTCTTCATGGCGATCAATATGTCGGACAAAGATCGCACTTCAGAGCCATCTGCTGCTTCCATGCTTCCTGCTTCCATGCACCCAGGAGGAACTCCTATTGATACGTCTCTAGAGGGATCTTTGGCCGATGCAGGCACTTCCTCATCCTGTGACCCCAAGGCATTAAACCTGTTTGAAAGGGCTACACCTTGTTGCGTGGCCTTAGGCACTGGAGAGTCAGTGGTAGGCTCGATGGGTCGCTTGGTAATTTGCTTAGCCCCCCTTTGTTTACATTGAGAGAAAGGGGTCATAGGGGAGGAAGCACTCCCATCACTTACGGCAGGTTTCTGTTTAGGCTTTGATTTTACTTTGGAAAAAATCCCTCTGGATCATCAGAGGTCACTTCCGTAGTTCGACTAGGCTACGCTGTGGCAGCCATGACTCTATAATAAATCTTTAACGAGGGGGTGATTTTTGAAATACATACGGGTTTCTTTTTTACTCTAATTTTGGTTTTAGAAACCCCTCTCTGTTTCAATTCCTCCTCTTCCTCTTCGCTCTCCCCAAATCTAGCTCCGGACCTCCTTAGCTTCGCCTTAGTTAGATTGACAATGGATGTCTTTTTTTTTTGGGTCACAGAGGCATGGGTGGCTTCTAAATTCTGCCGTGAGTAGGCAGCTCTAGCTCTTAGGGTATACCAGCCCACTTTAGGGGGCGAAACAATTCCTTTTGGATAACCGCCTTCATTCACCTCCATACAGTTACTGAGGGTATCAATGCAGCCTCCCCAAGACGTCGGGACCAAACCAGCCAAACTAGAAAAATTATTGCACCTTACCGGAGATTTGACCCCCCCGAGGCTTGATTGTCACCTCCGCCTTCGCCTGCACCTTCATCTAGGGGATGGCGTGCAGCCCGTACTTCTGGTGTCACAGCTGCCTGCTCCCGATGAGGACCCCCCAGCAACTCCGGGAGAACTTGCTCAGCCGCTGCAAGTGCTGACACTGCCCCCGAGGCCGGAACCAGAAACAGGCAGAGACCCGGCGCCTGCGATGCCTCGCCGCCTCCTCCCACCTCCAGCCGAGAAGCTCACCGCTGAAGCCCATCAAGTCCAGGCGAGAGAGGCGGAGGAGAGCCCGCCAGAGGCTGCGGGTGTTCTGCCGGCGAATAAACCAATGAAAATCTGCTCAAAGGGGCCTCGCAGTCCCTCCCTTCATTCTCCCCTCATTCTACGGAAGGACCCGAGGTGAGTGCGGCCGCGACCGTTATCTGACGGCTGCCATGTTCCTCAGCCTAGCTTTCATTATCTTTTTCACACAAGTTAAAATCTTATCTGCATCTTGTTGTATGGCTGGAGGATAGTATGAAGAAAAGGGTAGGAATCCCGTTGCCACTGGCTTGAGATAGATTCCCTTCCTTTCCTCCTATGAGAGGGAGATATATAGTACATAATATTAGACAAATGCTCATATATTGTGATCACATGTTAATATTACAGAACTTTATAAATTAAAACAATACTGAACAAACAATTATTTTTTGAATTGCAAGAACACCTGTTAAAAAGCCACTATTCTTCTTGCAAGTGTACTGCCATATTGTCATCCAAGTTATGTCCATTAGGGAAACGGGTGCACATACCTATAATGTGTCTAGATTCTCACTGTCTTAGTTTTAGAACACGGTTCCCACCTCTTGTCATCCATGGGATTTGTTCTATGGCATAGTATGACAGTTTTGTGTAATCGGAGTAATGATGGTTCTCAAAATGTCAGGCAATGGGATACTGCTTGTCTGTATTTGTAATGGCCCTCATGTGTTCCAGGACGCGTTTTCTGCCATGTGTTGTACTGCCCACGGATCAGAGTTTACATGGACACTCTAACACATATATGACGAATGTTCTGGTGCACGTCAGAAATTGTGCTATACTGATCATGGTGTTAGTACTCGTGTTACAAAATTGTTTAACCATCCGGCTATTTCCACAGGCCTTGCAATGGCCGCATGGGAAAAAACCTGGTAGATCAATTCCCCTGCTGCCTATGTCTCTAGTTAAATCACTATGAACCAGTAAATCTTTTAAATTGCGTTCTCTTCTGTATGTTATGCTTGGTCGACTTGGCAGGTTTTCCCCTATAATCTGGTCACTTTTTAATATATTCCAATGGCGTGTGATAATCCTACGTATCGGGTTTGAATTGCCATTAAATGTGAGAATCATGCGAGTTGTATTCTCATCCTCATTGTCTGTAGTATCTGCTTGTGTTGTCCCTAGGGTACTTGCTCTCTCTACTCCTTTCACTCTTTCCACTGCCCTTTTTAATACCCAGGCTGGGTATCCTGTTTTTAAACCTTTCGATCATTACCAGCTCTTCTATTTGGTAATCTGTAGTGGTGCTGCAATTTCTTTTTGCTCTGAGCAGTTCCCCATATGGTATACTCCACTTAAGGTTATCTGGATGACTGCTCAGAGCATGCAGCAAAGTGTTACCAGCGGTGCACTTGCGGTAGAGGACTGAGTGTATGTTGTTACCTTCCACTAGTACTCGTGTATCCAAATATTCCATCTCCTTTTTACTGATGGTACCAGTTAAAGTGAGATTTCTTTCATTGTGATTTAAATTATCAATGAATATGCGTGCTTTTTGTTCTTCTCCCTGCCAGACAATAAAAATGTTGTCTATGTACCTGAGCCACAGTTTGACGTTGGCAAAGGCTTCCGGATGTTGTACATTGGACATGTTGTCTTCTCCGCCGGCATCGCGCCACCCCTCTTTGGGCTAGGAATACAAGAAGGAGTATCTTGGCATAAATATATGTGTGTACATATATATAACCAAATCCAAAAGAGCGTCCATTTGAGGAGCCACAAACCGAAAGTTGAAGTGCCTTTATTTGAAAAAACCGCAGCGTGCCTTATAACAGGAAGAGTTCCTTCAGTCATGCAGTCCCAACGCATTTCGAACATCACAGTGTTCTTGCTCACGGGAAGAGGAAACTGAAGTGGCAGTCATCACGAGAATCACCTTGTAAGTATCCATAGTTCCGCCTCTATCAACGAGTGCAGCAAGGCATGCTGGAGCTTGTTGTTCTCGTGTATTACCCATGTGGGTGCCGCCACTCATTCCTTAATACAGCTTGGCATATATAAAACAAAATTAAACTTTACAGAAACACACAGTCACTGGATGATGTCATCAGTGATGTCATCAGTGATGTCATTTGAGATGTCATCAGTGATGTCATCAGTGATGTCACTGACCATGTCATAAATGATGTAATATGTGACGTCATCAGCAGTGCATTGCAGGGTCGCGAGTTATAGTTAGCTGAACTAACTATAACGCCAGAATTTCTATGGTTTTGTATGAGTGAAATGTCCAACTAACTAGAACGTTCCTGAAACCTATGGTTTTTTCAGTGAATATATATATATATATATCTATATATATGGCTGTCAGTTGGTGTCTAAGTGGCTGTATGGGCTGGTGAATGGGAACGTGAGTGGCTGTATGGGTGATTCATTTGTTGTCTGAGTCCCTCTATGGGTATATGAATGTCTGTGTAGGTGGGAAGGGGGTGTGTGACTGCCTGCATGGATGAGTCAGTGGCTGTATGGGTTAGTAAGTGCATCTGTGAAGAGCTGTATGGGTGACTGAGTCTCTTTATGGCTGTGTTGGTGAGTGAATGGATGTGTCAGTGGTATATGGGTGAGTAACTGCATATGTTAAAGCAGGGCCGGCCTGGGAAGCGAAACCGGCCCTGGCAAACTGCTTGGCTGGCCCCCTGAAGGTGGGGAGGGGGGTTGCAGCCGAGCTGTTTATTAGGGCCGGTTTTGGCCGATTTTGTTACAGGGGGCCGAGTTTGCCGGCCCCCAATAACATAAACGGCTCCCTAAGGGCCCAAAACTGCCCCCCACCCTGGCGGATCACCGGGGAAACGCCTGGTGGCCCTATGGCCAGTCCGGCCCTGTGTGAAAGGCAGTATAGGTGAGTGTTGGAGTATATGAGTGACTGTATGTGTGAGTGAATTTGTGCTTGTGTCATATGTATGTGTGAGTGAAGATTAATATCTGTGTGAAAAAGTGAGTGGGTGTGTGTATAACTGTATAGCTGAGTAAGTGGCTGTGTCATTGACTCTTTGGGTGAGTGAGTAGATGTGTGAGTAGGTCTAGCGATCACTGACAGTGTGTGAGTGACTGTATGGGTATAACAGTGGATCTATCAGTGGCTGCATTAATGAGAGAGTTGGCGTATGAGTAGCGTGTGTGTGTGTAAGTACTGGTATGGGTGTGTCAATGGTTTTGAGAATGGTAGTGTGGAAGTTGGAGTGGGTGTATGAAAGGTCATATTGGGATGTGAGCAGGTGCATAAGGGATTCTGTGAATGACGTCATTAGTGATGCCATTTGAGATGTCATCAGTGATGGTCACTGACCATGTCATCAGTGATATAATATGTGAGATCATAAGCAGTGCATTAAAGGGGCGTGAGCTATAGTTAGCTCAGATAGCTATAACTGCTGAATTTCACTGGTTTTGTACAAGTGAAACTTGATCCTAACTATAACGTCTCTGTAACCTTTGGTTTTTTTCTGTGAATTTCTACATTTTTAAAAAATCTATTTCCAAACTATAAGGTCCCTGTAACCATTGTTTTTTTTCAGTGAATTTCTAAGGTTTCTTAAATGCTAATTCCTAACTATAACCTCCCTGTAACCTATGTTTTTTCAGTGAATTTTTTATTTTATTTCCTAACTGTAACCTGTAAACTTTGAGAGTGGGTATGTAAGTCACTGTGCAGGTTGGTGACTGAGTGTGTGAGTTGCTATATAGCCCTGTGAGTGAGTGTGCAATGTCTGGGTAATTACGTAAGTGCATGAGTAGTGCCTGGGTGATTGTATGAATGCATAGGTGGTGCTTGTGTGTTTCTATGAGTGCAGTTGCCAAGGACACAGTGCATATACAGGGTGTTTTTGACAAAGTATAAAACACACATATAGACATATTTTACATAAAGTTTAATTGTAGCTTTACAGTAAGATATTAATTTAACTTCCCCTTTGTATTCATTTGTTTAAATAACTACATCAAATATGCTTTTTCCTTCTTCACAGCAACACTAGAAATTGCAATTAAATCAGTGGTCACAAATACAAATGACAAAGTGTAAAACAGATATATAAACATATTTTACACAAAGTTTGAGTCTAGCAGTTTAGTAAGATATTGGTGTAACTTTATTTTAAAAACACTTTTGTAAAAAATAACAATTTCAAAAAATAACTTATAACATCTGAACTCGCAAATAGAACATCACTCCAAAACACCAATCCTGCTGCCCATTGTTACCCACACTCATGGGGAATCAAAAACTGCTGCAAAACTAGTGCAATGCATAATCTGTGACAAGACCCTCTCTAGAGGGATGAAAAAAAATATTCATGTGGGACGATGTTCATGTTATATCATTTTAAAACCTATCATAGAAAATATTTCCAACTTGTGATCTAGCAGAGGGAAGCTGAAGGACCATATACATCAGTGGCAGCAGCAACAATTCCTGGCCAGATAGTCCCTTCAGAGATGCAGACTACTACAACAGATATGGCTCCAGAGTTTTCAAGAATGACCATGCATTGCATAGACTTTAGTGTTGTTATAAGTGCTAGTGAGCAGTGGGTTACAACTATTTGCAATGCTGTAAAAAATCACACATGCGAATTGTTTTCCCCCCTTTATATTTTTTTGCAGATTTCTCAGTGCACATTGTTTTAATTCCTCCAGTCCCAGTTGCCATTTTTGTTACCATAAAAAAGATTTTTTTTTTTAAAGTTTACAAAACCACAAAAAGAAATCAAAAACAAAACAGAAAATCATGTCACAGGGAAATAAAGGAATATCATTGGATAATACACTTTTCAACTAAAAGAATAAGAAGAATATTCCTATTTATCTATCTTGAACATTCTTTAAGAGGAGTTCATAGTGAGCAGATGTGAGCAAGGCACAATATGTCACAAGACATTGTCAAGGGGTACAAATAAAAAAAATTATTTACGGAACTACATCCATGCTTTACCATCTAAAAACATACCATAGCAATAGTGTAAATGCAGCAACAAGGCAACGCAAGGCTGAAGGACCATCAACTTCAATAGCAGCCGCAACAACACCGAGGGCAGAGAGTCCCTTCAGAGGGCCAATCTCAACTTCAAGATTTGGCTCCACAGTTTCACAGAGAGCAGACCATAACAGCCCTTCACAATGCTGCAAAGAATCATAAATAGAGATTTTGTTTTTAGACCCTTCATAGTTTTTCTACATTAGCAGGCATTTTATTATCTTATGAAATGGGTATCTAATATCTATGTGTTATCCATTTTATTATCTTCTAATTTATTGAAACACTACTTACATATAACTTGTCAAAGAGTTCTTCTACAAATAAATACACAGCTAACTTTTGCTAGTTTTCATTATTTACTTTTTCACTTTTTAAATACAAGTCACCAGTCTGCATTTGAATCCTCTAGTGAGTGTGTCAACAATGTTTTGAGACCACACTGTGCTAAATTTTGTAATCTCTTTTCAAAACTATCAACTGTAAGATCTGTGTCCTGTTCTGCAACTCCCCCTCTTAACAAATCTTCATTTTCCCTAGAACCTTGCTCAGGACCAAAGAAACGAAACTGCACATCATCACACATCTTTTCTAATTCTGAAACAGTACCCTGCAAAAGTGCTCTATTCATTTATCCAAAACATGAAGCAGGAGTTTTCACATAGTACAGCCTCCTAACTAAAGTTTGCATTGTTGAGTAGTGTACAGCTAACATCCTGAAATGATGAAAGGTGCTTTGGCACACTTTGTTCGATAAACCAGCTAGTCAGTGTCTTGTAAAGTACCTATTTTGTGTTTTAACCTTCGCCTTGGAAAGATATGTAGAAATGTCCTTAATATATCAATGAATTGCTTTCGAATACTACAATTCCATTTCTATACAGGTGCCTGACTCCGCCTTCCTTGTACCTGTTCCCCAATAACTTGTTCTACATTGCAGGTCCCATCACCTCTTTTGCTATAGGAGTGCCATTCTTCATTTCATAACACCGTCCTCTGTAATTAATAGCATGAACTAATCTATTATCATGGAGATAGCTTTCTTCATTAAAGAAAAACTCTGTACTAGAAGTGAGAATGTATTCTCCACTAAAAACTGTACAAAAGTTACTTCTATTCACTAATCTTTTTTTGGTTTTGTCTTCTCATGCACAACACCATTTTGTCAAGAGTCTTAATTAACCCTGGGCGTAGGACTATGCTACGGTCGCGGAGCGTGCATAGTTTGCGCTACAACGCACTACGTGAATTGCACATAGCACTGTGCAAAAACGCATGGTGGGCATTTTTTGCTTGCTCGCGGTCCTCAACATCAAGTTGGCGACCACGAGCGAGCAAAATCAACATCCCGGCGAGACGGTTTCCTCGTTTGCGATCAGCAACGTCAAGTTGCCAATCGTGAGCGTGGAAAATAAACCTCCCGGCGAGATTCTCAGCGCGGGGAGGTCAGGTTTCTCATTGCGAGTGGTCGCGTATGCTCGCGACGAGAAACTAGCCGTCCGCGTTGAGAAAGCTGTTGCTCGAGTACAAATCTACTCGAGCGCCAGAAAACGACCACTTGCACTGTGCAAGATGCTGTTTGCAATGATTGCACAGTGCCGGATGCTTGTCCGCGCTGTGCAATCAGTGCGAACAGCATTTCCCTCCCACACTACGCAGTTCACGTAGCTACACATAGCGTGCGTAGTGCGAAGTGCACTTCGCTTAGCTACGCGTAGCGCTACTACGCAAACTATGCCCAGGTTTAGTCTTAATTCTATTTATGATCAAAATAAAAAACTTCACTTTCAAAGCAAAGTCCCTCATTAACTACTCTCTCAACTCGATCTTTCTGTTTCAGTGTATGTCTCCTTCTTCTACACTTCTTCATATTTCTCAGTAGATATATACCTACTAAACTATAAAACATACTGGCTTTGATTTCCTCAAACTGCTTCTGTCTCCTGGTTAAGGTGTTTCCATCTTTGTTACATTCTTTCCTTTTCGTGTTATATAGATTTTGTTCATTGTTAATCTTTCTCATAGTTTGAATATTATTTTCATTATTTAATAATCTTTGGGAATGTTCACCTACATTTTTAAGAAATGACTTTTCACTCTTTGATCATGAGAAAGGCAGCAAACAATATCATGTCTTTCATTTTAGACTACGGCATCTCCACTTGTGAATGGTTAGCTTTTGCTAACCCTTTCCCTCTGTTTCAAAACAAAATTCCTTTCTCTGCATGTTCGTGTTGTTTTCGTGATCATTGTGGAATAATCGTGAAAAAAACAGGAGTCCAAACCGATATTTAACTTCAGTTTTTTTATTTAAATTCTGAACAACAATTTATTACTTTGTCCTGAATTGAAAATTAAAATGTGCCATTACTTAAATAGTGTCATAACTCCTCAACTTTAAAAAAGGTTCTGTCTCTTTAACACCCTTGCCCCCCCAAAACACGCAGTGTACCTAGCAACCAGTGGAACCAGAAGGTCACAAGTTCACAGCACATTCTAGAAGGAACATGCTACTTCTAAATGAGATAAAGCAGGTGTGGTTTAATCCACAGATTCAAAAACATATCCATGTTTGTAATACATTTTTTTATTTAAACAACAGCCAGTAATCGGACTTCTTGCTAAGGCATCCAGCATACTACCTAATTTTATTCACTTTCATGCTGACAATGTTCAATTAAATTTATCTTTCATTTTTAATTTTTTTCAAAACAGCTCACTTTTAACTGCTTTTTATTTGGAAAACTACCTTATTCAGCTCCAGCCTTCTCCTACCTACTATTACTTCTTCACTTCAAAATGCTTAGAGTGCGGATTGTGGGCCACAGCTATGTCTATTGCGCTAAAGAGCCTGCAAAAAACAGAGGTATTGACAGGGACTTGGGTTTGCCAAATGTGGAGATTACTTGGTTTTAACAGAGAAAGTTAAAGATTCATCAGTTGCTGGCTTTGGTTAAATCCATTGCGTATTGCCGAGCTCCTCACCTCATAATTTTGCACTGTATTGGCAAAGACTTAAGCACATTGACTGGGGTAGGGCTGGAAATCCTAATGAAATATATCTTTGCAGAACTGATGTAACTTTTCCCTCACACTGTCTTGGTGTTCTCTAATATATGCCAAAGAAAGGAATGGAAGTGGTCAAATCAATTCTGTCCGCTGGTATACGGGGGCTGCGCTGGAAGACACGGCATTGTCGTGAATTTCGTGCGCAATGAAAAAAATCTATTTTGGACACATTACTTGTGTCACTAACATACCCATTTCTCAAACATGGGGTCAGAGTATCTCCACCCTGACCCCTTATGCTAGCTTTCACACAAATTGTTAGCCCTGGGAACCATTCCCAAACGATAAAAAGGCGGCCACAACTTTCTGTTCAAGTTGCGTCCAGCCAATCACAGCATTCCCGATGGAGTGCACATCCGTGATTAATCACGAAACCACTGAGAAATATCCAGCCAGAGATATATCGACAATTTTCAGCTTCCATTTCTCAAACACTACTTGACAGATTTTCACCAAATGACAAAAAACCCAATCTGAGTAACAATATCTACAGTGCTGCTAAATTTGGTGTAATTCTGTCCAACGGTTTGAGTTATAGGGTTATAGGTTTGGCAATGCATTCCTATGGGAATTTACATTACAAACGCACCCATTTTCACGCCCCTATTTCAGGGTACCCACTGCATGGATCACCCTCAAACTTTCCATGACACACAGAACCTATTCTGACACTTTTTGGGGAAAATTCCATGAAGATTGGCCAAAATTATACATGCTTTTCCTATGGAAACCATGGAAAATAGGTTTTAAGTATAACTACCTTCTAGCGACCGCCAGTAGGTTTTATTTATATATATATATATATTCAGCTCAAAGGGGATGGTCCATTGAATAAGCCGCACTCGTACAACGAAGAGTTTTCCCCAAAGAAACTTTAATCAGGTACAAACAGCCATTCCTTCCGGTAAAATGAGGCATCGGTCCGCAGCCCTGACGCGTTTCGAGTCTTCTCTTTTTCAAAGGGAAATGCAGTCCACAAGCGCTTAATATATATATATATTATCTACTGGCGGTCGCCAGTAGATAGTTATAGTTAGAACCGTGTTTCCATAGGAAATCCGCAACATTCTATTTGGAATAACTTTGGCGCCGGTTGACGCATCCTCGCAAAATTCTCAAAATAGGTGGGGCGCTCCGCTCCTACCCTGAAAGTCTCGGGGAGATTCGTCAAGCGGGAGCTGAGAAAAAAGGGGGGGTCCCAAAACGCGTTTTACCCATGCAATTTTCCATAGGGACTTTTAGTCCAAGGTACAGCCCGAACGGCTGAACAGAATTACTTGAAATTTGGCAGAGAGGTAGTCCTCAGCTCAGGGACGTGCCTTTTGCAGGTCTGGTGTCAATCTTGTCAGTAGTTCCTGAGAAAATCAAAAGTAAAATCATATATATATGTGGGCGGAGCCTAACCATCTGATTGGCTGTCAGCACTTCATCCAAGAAGTGTTGGCAGCCATCTTGGGACCAATATACATGATAGCACCTCATTAAAAAGCATTGCAGTTAATAGAAGGTTTTAAGACTTTAGTTACATTATAAATCATTTGTTGATGGTACCATACTCATTTTAGGAATTATGGTATGTTCTAAGGTGATTTCACCATGTGAAAAAGCCTTCTGCTGGGATATCATGATTGAGAGAAAAATATTTTCTCATGCTTTTCCCACAGAGGTTTGGAAGGTGATCTATAAGCTAAACTGAGAGCTTATTTTCTGTAAATTCACATTATCTTTCTCAGTCATGTGAGAATGAAGTCTGACATTCTCAGTAAAACATGTACATCCAACAAGGGCAGAGACTGTCAGTTGATTCCTTTGTGTTCTACTGCAGCTTCCCAGAGTGTTCCAAAGAACAACTAGAGCGCTAACAGTCCTACTTATGATAAACGTATGGCACACCTGAAGCCATCTTGCTTGGATTAAAGTGGTAACTCTTAAAACATTTAATTTAAAAAGGAACAAAATGAGGGGGTTCATTTTTCCATAACAAGTATGATTAGTGCTGCAGAAAGAAAAACTAGGGCACATTTTGACTTCTGAAATCCTCTTTTATTTCATTAAAAAATTCTGACTTGCAGACTGAAACATGCACTTTCAATACCAGCAGCATTTTTCCCTGGTGAGCAGTTGCTTTACTACAGTGATCTAATCAGCAAAAAGAGTGCTAACATTCTGAATTTATGGCAAATGTGTGACACATCTGAATGCCTTCTTGATGGAATCAAAGTAAAAAGCTGAAAGTATTTCCTACTGAGGAGACTGCAGTAAATGAGGAAATTAGGAAACTTCATAACAAATAAGTCTCCCAAGATGGCCACCAGAGACAAAAGAGCCCAAATGTAGCCCAAATATCACCCAGATGTAGCCCAAGTATAGCCCAATGACAGAATGTCCCAGAGTGTTCTTAAAAACAACTAGAGCGCTTACTGTCTTCATTATGACAAAAGTATGGCACACCTGAAGCCATCTTGATTGGAATAAACTGGTAACACTTAAAACATTTAATTTAAAAAGGAACACAATGAGGGGGTTCATTTTGCCATAGAAATTATGATTAATGCTGAAGAAAGAAAATGAGGGCACATTTTGAGTGACTTATCAAATCCTCTTCTATTTCATTAAAAAATTCTGACATGCAGACTGAAACATGCACTTTTAATACCAGGAGCAGACTTCCATGGTGAGCAGTAGTTTTACTACAGTGATCTAATGAGCAACTAGAGTGCTAACTTTCAGAATTTATGCAAATGTGTGACATATCTGAATACCTTCATGATGGAATCAAAGTAAAAAACTGAAAGCATTTCCTACTGAGGAGACTGCAGTACATGAGGAAATTAGGAAACTTCATAACAAATACATCTCCCAAGATGGCCACCGGAGACAAAAGAGCCCAAATGTAGCCCAAAATCACCCAGATGTAGCCCAAATATAGCCCAATGACAGAAGTGTGCAAAACAATTATTATTTTGTGTTTTTGCAGTGTTATATAGTGCAGACTTGTCAGGTATTGGAGTGCTTTACAAGAGCATTGGTTACATCACACAAGAACAAATTCATTTTGGTTGTAGACATGGGGAGACTAAGTGATTTGACCAGAATCACAAAATGTCGAGCTGAAGCAGAAACTCCAAACTGGTTCCCCAGTTGCAATGTCTGCAGTTCTGGAAGTAACACCACATCCTCTCCCCTAAGTGCAACATTTAATCAAGTGGTCAACTGGATAAAAAAACATAAAGATAACAAATAATTTAAAAGTTCTTTGTCGCTATTTGAAAACTCAGAATATATGTCCTTATTTTAGTCATTTAGAGCACTAACCATAATTTTGATGCCAATAAGACCCTCTCATATATGCAATTTCTAAAGGAAATGCTCTAGGTATTACAGTTTTGATTACATCAAGATGACGTCAGGCGTTCCACACTTTTGTAATAAATATAGAATGTTAGCAATCTAGTTGTTCATTAGGATACTGTTGAGAGGCAGAGGCCAGGGGCACGGACTCTGAAAATTGAAGGCAGGTAGAAGGGTGCAAAGGCAACAATTTAACCACACTGAGCAGGCAGGAAGGGCCGTGGCAGCACAACAGACTATGGAGGGCAGTGGAAAGGGGGGCAGGGGCAACAAACCAACAATACAGGACTTGCAAGAGGCTGTGGCAATGTAATAGACCATTGTGGGCAGAAGGAAGAGGCAATGGTAGTACAACCATACATGCCAACAGACCCGATTCAGCCAGGAAACGTCCAATGTTTTTAAGCTCAAATGGGCTTTATTTGATCTGTCTCCTGTCTACAATCTCCTCTTTTTCAATGTAACTCAAAGGGGAAAATCAATAACCCAGTTTTTTTTCAAAATCTCCCTCTTACCAGGTTCAAAATGTTCGCAAGTATGGTACATTGGATCATGGAAGGAAATGGGGTAGGGACATGGACTTGGATAACAGAGGACAGGAGGGACATGGAGAGGTGCACCAAACTGACCCTGCAGGGCAGGCATCAGGGTTTGCAGCAGCACAATACACCACACAGGGCATGCGGGACGGGAGTGCAGCACAACAATCCATAGAAAGCAAGAGGGAGGGGACAGGACCATGCACATGGACAACAGAGAACAGAGGGGCAAGAGGCAATGGTAGCTAGCTGACCATAATGGACAGACAGGAGAGAAAGCTGCAGCATAACAGACCATAAAGGGCAGGAGGGACGGACCAGGCGCATTACAATGGAACAGACAAGCCAGGAGGGAGAGAGTAGGGGTCTGCACATGTAAACAGAGGGCTGGGGTCAAGGGGGCAGGGCAGGAGCAGCAAGATAGCCATGGAGGTCAGGCAGGATGGGCACTAGAAGCAAGACACACCATGAAGAGCAACGGTGAGACTGTGATGGCATACACACAGACCAGGGAGGGAAGGTGGGAGGGGGTCAGGGGCAGCTAACTGACCACACAGGGAAGGTGGGAGGGGCCATGGCAGCACAGAAGACCATGCATGGCAAGTGGGAGGGTTAGTGGCAGCACAATGGCTATGATGGGCAAGAAGGAGGGTGCAGGGGCATGCACAAAGTACGATGGAGGATAGAAGGGAGGGTCAGGACCTGTGCACAGACAAGAAAGTTCAGGGGAAGGGGCCTCACAACAGACCGCATGGGGCAGGCAGGAGGAGCAGTTGCAGCACAACAGACCAGGGAGGGCAGAAGGGTGTGGCAGTACAATGGACCATGTAGGACAGGAGGAAGAGGATAGGGGCAAGGCATGTGGACAGGCAGGGTAGAGGTGGCAGGGACAGGTTACAGTCATCTGACAATGCTAGGCAGGTGGGAGGGGAGTGGCAGCTCAACAGAACACTCAGAGTAGATAGGAGTGGCAGGTCCATGGAACATGTTGGGCAAAAAGGGTGGAGCGGGGCATGCACAAAGACATCGGAGGGCAGGGGCAAGGAGAATAGGGGCAGCAAGCTAAGCACAGAGTTTAAGCAGGAGGTCAATGATGGGGCATAGAATTGGGCAATGGAGGGCAGGAGGAGGGGACTGGAACATCTTACTAAATTGAGGGCAGTGGCAGCACATCAGACCATGCATGGCAGGAGGGAGGAGGCTAGTCCATGGATTCACACAACAGAGGATAGGGAGGAGGGGGATGGGGCAGCAAGCTAACTGTTCAGAGAAGGTGGGTATTAGGAACTTTATTGTTTTTAAAACGTGTGTCTGTGCGAACTACTTAAAATATGAACAAGTATGCAGCATAATCTCACTTTTATTCAGGAAGAAGAGGACGTTTGTGACTGTGACTCCGGGCTCACTTGGCAGAAACACCCCCTGACCCTCCACCCCCTATCGCAAAATGTAATGCCCGTGAAAAGGGTAGGTGAACACAATGTTATATAGAACATAGTCCTGAGAGCACGATTGAAAATGAAAACTAGATATAGTGTATGGTATAAACTATGCACCAAAAAGTGTGATATAAGATGAACCGGGCGTGAAATATAATATGCAATACATTGTGCACAATGACAGATTCATTGGAGAGCGCGAGATAGCACAGGCACTAGCGCGTGCTATGCGATGTGCGCCTTGGAGTGTAATATGCACAGGGCAGTGTTGTGTAACCTAACTAGTCTCTAAAGTTGTAATATAAAATATGTGCTGGCGAGTGTAACGTTGCATATGCACTGTGACAAAGATATGGATCCCAGATTGTAATATGTATGGCATAGCACTGTGAGTTATAACATAGGCATCGAGGAAGGCACGTTAGATGGGGCAATATAACCCGTGAGAAGACAAGTGTGGCATGACATATTCACGGGGTGGTGTTACAGTGCACATTGGCTAGAGAGTGTCATAGCATATGCACTAGCTGGTGGAATACAACACAGAGGTGTGTGGCACTCGGCAGGCAATGGTGGGTGTAACACAGCATTGGGCTCTGCCAGGAGCGCGCTGTGACTCTCAAGTGATGTTCGTCCCCTTTCCAGAGAGTAAAATAAAAAGTATTACACATCCGGCAGTGGATGTGTGTTTTATTAACCGTGAGGGGGGTTTCTTACATAGTTTTGGTCGAATCCCCTTTGAATGGCTTGGTGTGCATGTGTATTAAATGTGCCCGTCAATAGCTACCCATGTTTGTATAAATAAACGACAAGGGTGTCTACCGGGATTAGGCACGGTAGGGCATCAGACATGTCAGAGCTTCACTAGTGGTGTAAATACCCACATGGATTCATTGTATGCATAGTCGCCTTTTAATGAATATCACTCAAATCGTCATGGTGATAGGTACGTACGGTTTGTCCAGCAGGTCCTAGGTGTGTCTATAAATAGATATTTTTTTAAAATAATAAAAAACAGTGGCCGGCCCTGGGGATTGGGGTAAAAAAATATAATTAGGAGACAGGCCCTGGGGCATGGGGTCATCAGGGCCAATAAATTAGAATAAGAAGGGGAACCACACAGCCCCCCTTCTTAAAAAATTAAAATAAATAAAAGACTGGCATCGTGCCGGAGGCCACGCCCCCTCCTTGCAGCACTCTGCAAACGCGCCCCCTGGCGAGTTGTAAGTTGGGGAATTAATTCCTCTTCAATACTGAGGGTCCCTGAGGGCCAACTAGCCCAACAGGCATCTCCAGTATGCGCCAGGGAGCAGCGCTGCAGACAGGTGTTCTGAGGCCAAGCCCCTTTTTACACCTCTCTGCAACGCAGCTCTGTGGCGCTTACTGGAGGTACCTAGTGGTCTAGTTTGACCCTAGGGACCCTTAGGATTCAAGGGGACTTAATCTCTCAACTTAGAACAGCCACAGGGCGCGTTTACACAGTGGTGAAGGGAGGGGACGGGGCCTGAGGTGACGTGTGCAAACACGCACTATGGCACGTTTTAAATTGGGGATATAATTTCCCTTCAATACTGAGGGCCCCTGGGGGCTAACTAGCCCACCAAGTGCTTCCAGTAAGCGCCACTGAGCTGCATTGCAGAGAGGCGGTCCAGGCTGTGCCACTTTTTACACCTCTCTGCAACGCAGCTCTGTGGCACTTACTGGAAGTACCTAGTGGGCTAGTTGGACCCTAGGGACCCTCAGGATTCAAATGAACTTAATCTCCCAACTAAAAACGGACACAGGGCGTGTTTACACAGTGGTGAAGGGAGGGGACGGGGCCTGAGTTAACGTGTGCAAAACCGCCCTGTGGCCTGTTTTAAGAGGTAGTTTTAATCCCCCTGCCCTATTATATACTAGGGGCTTACAGAGGAGGTCATGCTAATCACTGGGGGACCCCAACGCATAATGTTCCCTAGTGTATGTAGGTGTTTTCACTGTATTCTAAGTGTCTTTTAACATAGCACTGGCTCTAGGACTGGTTAGTCAGACTCCGTTACCACCAGTATCCGTCTGAAAAAGTTGAGGGTACAGGATGATTTTGCAACAAGGATTCTTTCTGCTCTTCTTTTTGTTCTTTCTGCACGTTCTCCTTCTTCCTGCACTTTTCTTCGTCTTTGAGGACTTCTGTTGCTTCTTTCTGCACTTCTTTTTTTTCTTTCTGTGCATTTTTTCTTCTTTCTTCACATGTCCTATCTCTGTAGGCATAGTTAGAAATTAGCATTTAAAAAACCTTTGACATTCACAGAAAAAACCATAGGTTTCAGGCATGTTATAGTTAGGAATTAGCATTTAAAAAACCTCAGAATTTCACTGAAAAAACCATAGGTTTCAGGGGTGTTATAGTTAGCTGGACTTTTCACTTGTACAAAACCATTGAAATTCCCCCGTTATAGTTAGTTCAGCTAACTATAACTCGCGCCCCCGCAATGCACTGCTGATGACGTCACATATTACATCACTCATGACATGGTCAGTGACATCACTCATGACATCACTGATGACATCTCAAATGACATCAAGAACACTAGCCAGCAAAGACGAAAGCATGGAGAATCAATGCAAAGTGACCTACTAGTTAATCTGACGCAATCTGATGTACCGTTAATAAATAATTTACAGGAACTATGGGACCAAGGAAATTACACTTCAGTAATAGAAGGCAATACAGGGGAAGAGGTCAAAACAAATATATCCACAGTTATGACTCGGGCCAATACCATGCAGGCAACACCCTTCAAACCAAAGTCCACATTTAACCCCGTCTCTCTGAGAGACTCAATTAATGTTTTCCATGAGCAAGTAGTGGAGCAAATTAGGCAACTATATTATAAGGTGCAAAATTCAAAAAATAAAGACAACTGGCGAGACCGCAAATTCTGCGAGCTCATGAAAAAACTAAAGGAGAACAACAAAATAGTGATGCGAAATTCCAATAAAGGCGTCAATATTGTCATTTGGAGTAAGGATGAATACACAAAGGAGGCATACACACAGTTGAACGATAGAACATGTTATCTTAGAATGAGTGTTTCCAATTTGAAACCAATGTATACAGAATTCTATCACAAACTACAGGCATGGAAAGGAGATGGTTTGATTACAACTCTGGAATATACATTTCTAAAAAAATTATAATCCTGTGATACCCAGCATCTATTTTATCCCCAAAGTCCACAAGGACCCAAAAAAACCTCCAGGCAGACCAATCATCTCTGCCCGCAATAGTCTATTGGAGCATACTTCACAGTATGTGGATTATTTTTTACAGGACCACGTGAAAACACTGCCATCATATGTACGGGACACAAGCGTTTGAAAAGTTTTTTTTTAAGAAAACTGAGTTAAATCAAATGGAAAAGCAATTATTGCCTAATGGCATTAGGCACAACATCTCTATACACAAGTATTCAGCATACAGATTGTGTAAAAGCGATTGAACATTTTCTGAACTAGAAACCGGGATATTCGAAGGATCACAACAGAATGTTAACTGACATGGTTACTTTTTGTTTAAACAACAATGGTGCATATCATCGAGCAGCGATAAATATCGCTGAACTCGCTTAGCGCGATTTAGATTAACGCCAGCTATCGCCGGATTTGATCGCCGAGATATCGCGTTATTTACAACGCTTATCTCCACGGCGATGAAAAATCTGGCGATAGCGGTGTAATGCAGGTTTATCGCTGTGCATCCAGCGATAAACCTGCAGCGACAGGGGAATCCTTAGTAATAGGCAGATGTGGATTTAGCCTTACAATCCACCTTTCATGTAAAAGATGGTGAGGGCAGGATTTTATTAGACGTAAAATACCGTCAATAACCACCGTTAGCGCGGCTTTTCATATCGCTATGGGTGTCCTGCGCGGGCTTGTAAATACTGCGAAGGACAGATAGTGATATTTTGAATGTTGTTTGTCTTGGGAACGCCTACTTTGCATCTCATTAGAGATGCGATACAAGATGTAAGGAAAACCGGTGCTGAGACAAGGAAACACGTGCTAGCGTGTCCTTGCTAATAGTGCGATGTCCTATCGCCGCTTTTCAGCCAAAAACTGCCGCTAAAGCGGCGATAATGGGCTTGATAATATGCCCCAATGTTTTTATGTTCAACAATGTTTTATACCAACAGACAAGGGGCGTAGCTATGAGGGCCAGCTTCTCCCCCAGTTATGCCTGTCAACACATGGGGTGGTGGGAGGAGTTGGTCCTTGGGGTCAAACATTCCCATTACATGCAGCATAATATAAAAACATGGTTACGTTTCATTGATGATCTATTTGTGATCTGGGTGGGGATGGAAAATCAGGCAAGGGAATTTGTAGATGTCATCAACACCAATGATTGTAATTTTACACTTTACCAGTGACAATCAGTAACACAACAGTGAATGTTTTGAACACACAGGTTTATATCAAAGATGACAAAATTAAAGCAAGGCTGTTTCAGAAGTAAACAGCGGGAAATTCAACCCTGCATGCCAGCAGTTCCCATCCTAAGCATCTAGTGAACAGTATCCCTTATGGAGAGATGTTGCAATTTAGGCGTATACATAGCAATCATGTGGATTTAAAAATAGCACAGGCAAAAAGTAGAGTGAGATTTTTGGAAAGAGGGTCTTCCCGAAAAATCATTGACTGAGCCATATTAAAACACATGACCAAAGAAAGAGTTGAAATATTAAAAGACAAATAAGCAGGTCTTGATTCAGATGCTTTGGAACACTGGGAAGAAATAAACCCAATAACAAGTGATTTCAGGATAATTATGGAATACAGCAACCAACATAAAAAGCTAAAGTCAATTGTACAATGCAACTGGCTCTGATACTCAACGATCCAATTATTGGACCCCTGTTACCACAGAGAGTATCCATTACATACAGCAGAGGACCGCCCATGCGTGATAGTCTGGTCAAAACCAGTCCTGAGACCACTGAGGGAACTAGCTGGCTACAAACCCATGAAGGGTTTTACAAGTGCAAAACATGCAAAGCATGCCAGCAAGGAGAGAACAAAAGCACATACCGAACTCCATTTAGCACTAAAGACCATAAAATAACTAAATTACTGAAATGCAAAATGGACCATGCAGGTCATGTGCTATCCTGCTGCTGTGGACTACAGTATATAGGTAGCATTAAACTGCAGGTCCACATGAGTGTTACAACACATGAGGGACATAGTCAATTAGGACAATACGTATCCGGTGGCACGGCATTTCAAGACGCACCATGAATCCAATAGTCCATATCTCAGATACTATGTAATTGATGCTGTTCCCCCAAGTAGGAGAGGAGGGGACAGGGAGGCAAGTCTAAGAAAACTTGAAACCCATTACATATTAGAACTGGATTTGAAACAGCCAAGAGGCCTAAACATGTCAAAAGATTTATATACATGCCTATGAGAAAGGATTTTAGGACTTTTTCTTAATGATTTTATCCAATA
Organism: Triturus cristatus; assembly: GCF_964204655.1. NCBI lineage: Eukaryota > Metazoa > Chordata > Amphibia > Caudata > Salamandridae > Triturus > Triturus cristatus. The sequence goes on from NC_140581.1 coordinate 321,580,153, forward strand.
TTTATTGATTGATATATAATGTTTTTACATATTTATACATTGTTTTACTTTGTATGATATGTATAAGTTTGTATTTATTTATTTATTTAATTACGCATATTTTTATTATCTACTGGCGGTCGCCAGTAGATAGTTATAGTTAGGACCGTGTTTCCATAGGAAATCAGAAAATTCTATTTTGAATAACTTTGGCGCCGGTTGACGAATCCTCGCGAAATTTTCAAAACTAATGGGGCGCTCAGCTCAGCTCCTACCCTGAAAGTCTCGGGGTGATTTGTCAAGCGGGGGCTGAGAAAAAAGGAGGGTCCCAAAACGCGTTTTCCCCATGCATTTTCCCATAGGACATTTAGTCGAAGGTACAGCCCGAACGGCTGAACAGAATTACTTGAAATTTGGCAAAGAGATAGTGCTCAGGTCAGGCATGTGCCTTTTGCATATATGGAGTCAATCTGTTCAGTATTTCCTGAGAAAATTGCAGTTAAAAGTACATAAATATCTATAGCCGCGCACCGTGCGCGCACCGTGCGCGCACCCTAACGTGCGCGAGCGTAATTCTGATTGGTGGTTACATGTCAGTCAACGTTTGAATCGGTCGAAATCAGGAAGTGTCGTCCGCCATTTTTTTTGTTTTGGGTGCGACAGTGAAAAAGAGAGGTGGCGAACGTGAAAAGGGGGCAGGGTAGAGAGTTCCTGACCCCCTAGCCTTTGTCAGGGGGTCCCTAAAGGACCCCAAAGGGTGAATTTTTTTTTTTTTAAATCACGGGGTGCGCGCACGGTGCGCGCACGGTGAAAAACCTTAAAAAAAATAATATAATAATACATACATAACTTAGCATTTAAAAAACCGTACAAATTCACTTAAAAAACCATAGGTTTCACACACGTTATAGTTAGGAATTAGCATTTAAAAAACCTTGCAAATTCACTTAAAAAACCATAGGTTTCACACATGTTATAGTTAGCTGGACATTTCTCTCGTAAAAAAACTATGAAATTCCCCCGTTATAGTTAGTTGAGATAACTATAACTCGCGCGACCGCCACTCTATCACAAAGATGATGTCATCAGTGATGTCATGAGTGATGCCAATGACCATGTCATGAGTGATGTAATATGTGACGTCATAAGCAGAGGATTGCGGGCGCGCGAGTTATAGTTATCTCAACTAACTATAACGGGGGAATTTCATTGGTTTTTTTACGAGTGAAATGTCCACCTAACTATAACATGAGTGAAACCTATGGGTTTTTTAAGTGAATATATATATATATATATATATTTATTGGAGACTATCATTCTTAAAATTGCCCATAATTTGCACATAGCAGTGGATTTCATGCTTTATAGTTGCCCATAGTTAGCATACACTATAGATTTTGCATAGGACCGCATAACCATGAGTTGTCACTATTTATAGCACTACTAAAGCATAAAGTGAAGAGGACATAATTCACCCAAAGAGAGAAGGATATTAGGGAGCAAGAGGGAACCCAAAGAGAGGGATAAAAAAGTAAAAAAGAAAGGAGAGAAAAAATGTATCTTCTAACATACTTATGTGCAAGGGCAACATGCAATGCTCTGACTAAAACCACGAAGCTCACATATGTAATTGATGACTTGAAACATTATGAAAAGGTATAATTTTGCACTGAGCACTTATTCATTTAAGCACTATTTGCACATAAACAGTTTTTAATTTTCAGGACAGAGAGACGGATTTAAGACATGCAAATGAACACTAACAAGTTCATAATTCAATTGAGCGTCAGCATCTATATGTCAAACTAAATGTATTTTACAAAGATGACTTGATGATAAGGACATGTCTTATAATGTTGCGACAAAGCCTGATACATCAACTGTATCTAGATGGATTCACTATATATATGTGTGTTATGTATTTGAAACAATTAATCATTACAGAAAACACTAGTCCCGCATGTTATGAGTTATTCTATAAATCAATCGATGAGAATAACGAGAATTTTAAGTTATATCTTGAGAACATGTCTTCTATGTCTATGGCTGTCTTGGTCACGTGCTACTTTATATTTGAATTGTTACAATAGTACCATGTCATGTGATCAAGGCTCATCCAGAGCCGAAATGCGTAATGGCGACCATGCAATAAACAACTTCAAAGCACAGAACTGTGGTCCTTTTCCGTTTGTGGAGAAATTACCAGGAATTGACGGAAATGGTGATATATATATGATTATAGAACGCAAGGACTACTGAGTAAGGATGATACTTAGTACAGAATCACCTGTCTTACCCTTCCTCTATTTCCTTCCCAAGGTGCATAAAAACTCCTCCCCTGTTCCAGGGCGACCAATCAAATCTTCACGCAAAAGTATGTGTGAAAACATATCAAAATATGTGGACTTTTTTCTCCAAGATCTTGTCTCCAGCCAGCCTTCCTACATCTTTCTTATGCAAGATCAAGGATATCCCATGGCATAATGACTATCTGTTAATTTCACTTGATCTCACTTCTTTGTATACTAACAATCACCATACTGATGTGTTGGATGCCTGCAAACACTTCCTTGATAAAAAAGCCTATACATTACCACAACCATAATGTGATGCTCCTCAAGCTCATTCATTGGTGCCTCACACACAACCACTTCTTGTTCAACAAAACGGTGTACCAACAGCTGAGGGGAATAGCCATGGGGGCCTGTTTCTCACTCAACTATGCATGTCTTCATGTAGGCTGGTGGGAGGAAAAGGTCCTCAAATAAGAACACATCACAGCTTGGAACAACAACATTATCACTTAGTTAAGGTACATCGATGATGTGTTCTTAATTTGGAAGGGCAGTTTTGAGAGTGCTAACGCGTTCATCACACAGATTAACAGGAACACCTTGAATCTAGAATTCAATGCCAACATTAGCCACACATCTATCGAATTCCTAGACGTTACCCTATACATTGCTAATGGCGCACTGCACTCCAAATTACACAAAAAGCCCATGGCGGGCAACTCAGTCCTGCTCGCCTCGAGTTTCCATCCCAGGCACTTAATAGCAACCATCCCCTATGGAGAAATGCTCTGAATAAGAAGGATTTGCAGCTCACCCACTGATCTGTTGACATGTCAAAAGGAGGCAGCCATGAGGTTTAGAACACAAGGATACTCCTTAGCTAATGTTAATACAGCTATGAAGAGAGCCAACGCTCAACCCCGAGAGGCTCTCCTCACAGAGATTGGGAGCCCTGGCGCAGAAAGGGACAGCAATTTCTCCACTGAAGAGCATACATCCACATTAGGCACCTCTGATCCAGACAGTAGCAACATCACCACTAGTGAGATCAAACGAACAGCTAACACTAGACTGATTATCACTCATAACATGGAAGTGAGAGCTATCAGATCAGTTATCAACAGAAATTGGGGTATAATCAGATCAGGCCCAACTCTTGGCCCTCTAGTTGCTTCTTATCCGGACATCACATACAAACATGCCAGATCCATGCATGACGCTCGTCAAAAATAGTCCAGAAATCAAGAGCACGGCTAACTGGCTTTCTGATAGGAAGTTTTTTTTTAAACGTTAGAGTTGTAGGGCTTGTAAGTTTGGAAAAAACATTACACAACTTGATTCCACCTTCAGACAAACACCTCTTATCATCAAACAACACCTTACATGCTGAACAGAATACGCCATTTACATGCTGGAATGTGACTGTGGGCCTTGGTACATTGGAAGCACCAAGTTAGCTGTACACATGCGCATCCTTCAACACCTCAGAGCCATCGTGAATAGTGACCCCACATACCCGGTGGCGAGTCACTTTAAGGAAACACATCATAACAACCTGGAACACCTTAGGTACTCAGTGATTGACTGCATCCCTACACTAAGAAGAGGTGGCAATAGGGAATAGCTGCTACGTCAATCAGAAAGCAAATACATTTTGCAGTTTAACACTAAGGCACCAGCAGGCCTCAACACTAGAGAGGACCTTTATCATTTTCTATAAAATTCATAGACGGATGTGTTTACCTGTGGTTCTGATTTTCAGTCATGATGGGTTCATGTTAACTTCCACTAACTGCCTGGCCTGTATTCCATGTTTGTTTATGTATTTTTTCAAAACACTACCCGATGTTCTGCATTGTAGCAATCATTTTTAATGTTTGTCACTATTTACTTGCACTGCACACATGTGCTTTATTCTTAACACGTGCGCCTTAGTCATCACATTTTTTAGTCAGCCTGACTAGATCAATACTTTTTAGATCTTTTGGTTCTTTTTTGACTAGCATGCACATGTTACCTTTACTTCACAACATGGCATACATACCTGTTTTTTTAAAACCACAAGTCTTGAAATTAGGAGGAGACTTTTAATTTCGGACATAATACCACCACTTTCATACACTGGGCACTGTCTCATGCACGTCTCCTCCATTATCACGCAAAGCACTTTCCCTTGACCCCTCAACATGTGCGTTCCCACTCTGTTCTTAATTGCAGTAGCTTGCTTAACCTTTGTCCCACCCATAGCCGGCTTGTAGACACCTTGCATTTGACTTGATAGATTTCAGCACTCTTCAAATAGGGGCTCTCATAGCAGACATTATTTCCCTAGATAATCACACATTTTTGGCGTACACATCTGTCTGTCACCGTCTTTACACTTTTATACTCGAGGCTCAGTCCTCTGTTTCCTGATATACTGGCGGGGCTATCCTAGGGCCCCTGTAGCTCAGATTCACGAGCACAAGTACATACAGTCATGGGTACTCACGTATGACATATGCCAGCATTGGGACAGATGGTTCATTACTTCATCGCATGATTCTCACCAGCGCTTGATAGATTGCACTGTCTCTCTGTTTCATTAGCGCGCGATGATTTAAGTTCAGATGTTTCATTTCCAAAATAATACATTTCGTTTGGATTTCACTCGTCGCCATATGTTGCTGTATTTATTTACAAAATTATTTTGAAACAGTCTGTTTTCACTGTTGTTTACATGCCTAGCCATGTAATTTGACACTTGCTTTCCTTCTTGTAGTAAAATTTCACGCATGACTTCTGGCGTCAGATGTAGTAAAATGCCTACTCACTACAATGAACATAGCAAGCAGACTACTGCCTCCAATCCCCTTCACTTGTATATATACTGCACATGTCCACTTAAAGCGCTATTTGATCAAGGCTGCATGTTTGGACCTTTTCCTGACGTGTGAATAAACTACCATCCTTCTTCACACCAGCTTTCGGAGTCTGTGACCGTGTGTTACGCTGGAGTGTTTGTCATAGCATTGGGATTTTCTACGTGATATATATATATATATATATACACACACACACACACACACACACACATATATATATATATATATATTTTTTTTGGTTCCAGTGAAAAAAAACAAAGGTTATAGGGGCTTAATAGTTAGGCTCAGATTTCACTTGTACAAAACCAGTGAAAGTCAGCAGTTATAGTTACCTGACCTAACTATAACTTATGCCCTCGCAATGCACTGCACATGACCTCACATATTACATCACTCATGGCATGATCAGTTACATCACTGATGACATCGCTGATCATATCTCAAATGACACCACTTATGACATCATCCACAGAATCACTCACACACCAACTCACACCCCCATCTTGTGTGCCCTCTCACACACCCACACAACTATTCACTTACCCATTCACATACCCATATTAGTACTCACACAACCACTTACACCTCAATAGAGGCACTCACATAACTGCTCACTCATTCATACAGTCTCTCACACCTCCATTTACTCACCCATACAGCCAGCCACATAGCCACACGCTCACCCATACAGCTACTCACACACCTCATCAGCAAGCAAGACCATTGTTTTCTCCTCCTGCTTGCTAGAAGCAGAGAATAGTTTGCTATGACTTGGTGGGAGTGGTACAGCCCCTGCCAAGTCACAGCAAACAGCTCTGTCCTTGGGATGGATACAACAGGACATAGCAGGAGCCAGCCCTGGGGGGTGATGGTCCCCAGGGCCATCTTTTATTCACTTAACCCCAGGGAGGTGGTGGTACCCAGGCTGCGGGGGGCCGTGCAGCCCCCCATTTAAATTTACAAATGCCCTAGGGAGGTGGTGGTCCGTGGACTTGGGGGGGTCTGTCCCTGGGGGTTGGCGGGTCTAAGAGGCACCCCATGTATACAATAATACGCCTGATGAGGTGGTAGCTGGATCAGCGCCTTGGGATCCCGTCTGGGCGCTTTCTGTGTGTCTGGGGCCCACACTGCCGGAAGGGGTGGGCTCTGACAGCGCCTGCAGGAGCCTCCAAGATGTCCAGGCAATTCTCATTAATAGTTTACCCCTAGCTGGTTGGTAAATTAGGGGCAGCAGCGGCACGCTGGGATTCGCGTCCAGTGCCACCTGGCACCCACCCACCACACGGGCCTTTTAACCTTCAAATGTGCTTTTTAATTGTGACCGGCTTATGGTAGGGGCTGGGGATGGGCCATGCTTTCATAGCGTTTAGCAACAGGCTTGCTTGTATTAGGACATGCATGGGGTCACCAACAGGCTTAGAGGATGCCCACACAATGGAACGTGGGGAAGAGGGGGGCAGGGCTAAGGGGCTTTACCAGCCAAAAGGCAGAGCTGTTAATGACAGAGAGAAATATCGCTACTCCCAAGATCACACGGTGTGCGCATAGAGGGCAGGAATAACTTCACCCTGCCTACCAGGGGAGAAAATATCACCTCCCTTTTCCAAAACTGGGTATTAGCGCTTTGACGCCCCATCGGGGTACTACATGCTACAACCCATACAAGGGCAACTTTGGAGCTGGGGTCGGTTCAGCTCCATGTGATTCTGGGCAAAACACCTCATCTCCCCGTGCCTACCAAAAACAAGTCTGTAAGTGCTCGCCAGGCAGCCGTGAAGTTGGCTTCTCTTTTTCTGCCGTCCCACTTCGACGGCCTCGCCTGCTTTCCTTCTTTAGTAAAATGTTTCTTATCTTTATGGGGCCATGTGTTTGGCCCCATAAAGATAAGAAACCTTTTACGATGCAAGGAAGGCAGACGAGCCCGTCCAAATGGGACAGCTCAAAAGGCCAAAGGAAAACGTCATTAACAGCTCTTTTCCAATGGCTGGCCACCATTTAGCATAAACGGTGACACCAGCCAATGGTAAAGAGGGGCGGGGCTTAATGCTCTTTACACAAAATACCTAAAAACTTTAAATCTCGCCAGCGAGACTGCGCATGTGCGCAGCCTACGCTAGCCAAGACCTAAAAAGGGAACTTTCTGGGCCATCAGCTACCTCTCTGTCAAATTTGGTGTAATTCCATTCAGCAGTTCAGGCTGGTGCTTTGTCTAGAGTTCCTATGGAAATAAACATGGGGGCAACAGGTTTTCAGACCACACCTTTTTCTCGCCTCCTACTTGACAGATCACCCTAAAACTTTCAAGACAGCAGCTGAAGTGATTGGCAAGCTAGCATAGCTTCATTGAAAAAAACAAAGGTTACGGGGACGTTATAGTTAGGCTTAGGTTTCACTCATACAAACCCAGTGAAATTCAGCTGTTATACTAAGCTGAGCTAACTATAACTCACACCCCGTGCAATGAACTGCTTATGACCGCACATACTACATCACTCATGACATGGTCAGTGACAATACTGATGACACCTCAAATGGCATCACTTATGACATCATCCTTAGAAACTCTGACACACCCACTCACACCCCCACAGAACCTTTCATACACCCACTGCTACACAACTATTCACACATATTATTCACATTCATTGGCGGAGATTCTTCTGCATAATTTATTTTTATTTAAAACATGGGTCTGGCCTAGAGGAGTGGAATCCCCGGGGCCCAAAATGTTCAAAGGAAGGGGGGCCACATAGCCCCCTTCCTAAAATAAAAAAAAGGAAACAAGCAACTCGCCGGAGGCCCGTTCCTTTTTCCACTACTCTGCAAACGCGCCTCCTCGCACACTCTTGGTTGGGGGATGAAGTTCCCTTAGCTGCTGAGGGTTCTTAGGGGCCAAATACCCCACCTGTTACCTCTAATATGCCCCACATAGTAGGATTGCTGAGAGGTGGTCAGAGGCCATGCCCCTATGCACAGTCATCTTTCTAAAAGTGATATCTAGATTTGTGTATGTTGGATTTTTAGCATTTTGGACTTGTTCTATTCAATTACATTTTGGCTATTTTTCTAATCCTGTGTGGACTCCGTTTGTAGTGTTTTCACTGTGTTACTGTATGTCTATGTACACGTTCTTTGCATATTACCTCTGAGATAAGCCTGACTGCTCGTGTCAAACTACCAAGGGGGGAGCAGGTGTTAACTTAGTTGTGTGACTTCCTTACCCTGACTACAGTTAGGGCCCCTATTTGGACAGGGTGCAAACCACTGCCAACTGTAGACCTCATTTCTCACAGTATGCACAAAACAATGCAAGACCTCAAGCAACTCAGGACCTCATTTACAATGAATTGACATAGGGCAGCACCACAAGACTTTTTGCTGCGCTGACCTACGCCAATTTAAAAGGGAAGGAATGCACTGTATTTACAAGATACAGTTTATTCCTGTTCTCTCTGCCTGTGCTGGTGCACAATTTGGTGCAAGGGTTTATGCGTTGATGTCAGGATTGTGTGTTTGCAGGAAGGGACACCTTCAGTCCCAAACACAGTCCATGGAGGCTTTTTGCTCTTTCTATCTGTAATGCAGAATGGAAAAAAGGGAAAACAAGGAAAAATAAAGATGTTTCTCCTTGTTACGCCTCCCATGGTGAGGTGTACATTTTTGAAGTATTCCCAGGTTTACACATCCTTGTAAATCTAGGACTGTGTCAAAAGCCATGGGTTTCCGTGGGAAAACCCACCACAACACTCATGGAATGCTCCCCTGACAGTGAAGGTTAAGCTGCCTTAAACCATATATACAAGCCAATGAAAAGCCACTAATAGAGGCTTTGTGTGGCCTCGTAGATATCGGTCTGCACTCTGTGCCACCGGAGCATCAAAAAAGTGACGTCCCTCAGTATCTGACTCATTGGGATAATGGCAACCAGATCACATTGGCACAGAATTAACAGTATAGCTGAAATATTTAGGTATGGCAGAGAAGCATTATTCTATTATATTAAAGCAGAACCAGACTTTGTGGGTAAATTGTGTCAAAGCACACTTGAAAATATTGACGAAATTTGCTTACTCACTGATCTGTAACATGCATGTCTACAGATGCAGCATTAAATACAAAGCCAAAGACACACAATTGATGGACGGAATGCAGAAAAAATCAAAACATTCACCCCCAGTCAAGATCTGGGTTAAATCCATCATTCTTTTGCTCACCATGCCACTCCAGTTTAGAACTGGCCATATGCAAATCAGTCCTGGCCCTGTGCCTTATGGGAACAGTCCAGCCCGAACTGCCAAGCCAGGTCCTCCCTGGACCGGAAACCAGCATCCTAGGACCGGTTTCGGGGTTTCAACCCTCTTCAGCAGGCATAGCTTGATTCCAGGATGCCTGTTTCTGGTCCAGTGAGGACCTGGCTTTAGGGTGATGGGACATCTTTATTTTCCCATTTGCCTTGTAATTCACAAGGAATTGTATAAGACATTGTTGGGTATATGTACAATGCCCCTGCTGCACTTTTACACCGCCGGTGGGAGGAATCTTGGCCTCATTTAGGGTCCTAAGTGATGAGGTCCCCGGGACACTAATCATCCATCAGGCTCTGAGCGATTGCGCCCCCAGGGCCAATACTTGGCTTGGGGAGGGAGGTTCCCTCCACCTTTCCCATTATATATATTTTTTCCAAACAAATAAGACATCTGTCATGACCTGGCGGATAGGGTCCTCAGGGCCATAACTTGGCTCGTAGAGGGGGGCAGATGCAATTACTCCTCACCATATTAATTAAAAATTAAAATGTGTGATTTTACAAAAAAGGGCCTAGGTGGTCTGGGTATCCCTACACTGCCCCGATATGTCCTTTTCGAAAAACATTTTCAGGACAGTGGAAAAAGTCTCCAGATCATGTAATGGCTACTCCAATATTTCTCTTCAAGTTGCAGCTAGCCAATCTCAGCACTCTCTTCGAAAAAGAGCTCTCAGCCATTCAGGAGGCTTGTATTTTTACATTTCAGCCCTATTACCAGTTTATATATACATTTGGAACCTCAAATCCTTCAAAACTACTAAACAGATTTTCACCAAATTACAAAAAGCTCAATTTCTGGATAAAGATCCAACTTTCTGCCAAATTTTATGCAATTGCGTTCAGCTGTTTTTACTGCAGCCGCTGTCTAAAATTTGCTATTGAAATTGCACAGGGAAATTGTGTTTTGGGCCCTCCCATTTTTCTTGGCCCCCTCGTGATGGATCAACCCAAATCATTCCAGGAAAGAGCTCGGGTGGATGCACTTTTTTGGGGTAAAGTTTCATGACGTCATCAAATCAAGCCAACGTTATTAGGAAAACAAAAACACTATGGAAAGACTGACCTATCTATAGGCAGGTAAGAGCAAGTGAATGAGTACCTTTGGATTATTACTTAACATAGTTCAAAATGCTTTAGTGAAAAGATTCCAAAGTGTCTCCGTTTTGGAGAGAATTTCTAGGATTTGGACCAGTTATGTTCAGTGAGGCCACAGCAAGTTCATTTCAGAATATCTTAGCTTGCATAAAAAAATTATATTTACAAGCCCCTTGCGACACCAGTGCATCGCTATTTGGGGCAGCGGCAGTGCAATTTGGTCCTCCATATTTACAAGGACACGTAAAGCCATCCTGCGTGTCTTGTCGTAAATATGTTCCTTTTTCAAGCAGCACTTTGTGTGAAAGGGGCGTTCATGGGTGTTGCTATGGGTGTTCCCATGCAACACCAATGGATTGTGCCACATTCCCAATTCTACAAGGTTTCGTAAACCCAGGAATGCGTCAGAATCCTACACCTACCCAGGTGAGGCGTATGGCGGTGCGACGAGGAGAAATACTTTTATTTCTCCTCATTTTTTCCTCTTTCTATGCGTGTATTTTAAAGTTGAACTTCAGTTTACTCAAGAATCACAGCTTGAGCTCTTTCTGGATAATGCATGCATAGAAGGAGGAAAATAGCACCCGTGATTGTTTTTGTGCAGTGAGGTGTCCCTTCTTGCACAAAAACAATCATGCCCGCATTGTAGGCACTCTTGCAACATGGTGCAAGGGTGCCTGCATTGGCGCATGGCAGCCAATTGTGCGCCAGCACAGTGGAGAGTACAGGGATCCATCATATTGTTGTAAATATAACACATCCCTGTGCTCTGAAATGTAATGCAGCATGGCACAGTCAAATGGCTTGCAGAACCGCGCTGTGTTACTTTCTCATGAATGAGGCCCTCAATGTTTACAAACAAACACTGGCTTTCATATTATGTTCTAACATTCCCCAAAAATATTTATTTTATCATTTTTGTGCCTGTGAATTATTCTGACATAGTTATCGTATTTGCCTGTGAAATATAAAAAGGCAAATATAATGGTGGATTGATCGAAATACATTAGCATAAGTTTGTAATGTGACCTTTGAATTGGTCTGTGTGTGATTGCTGGGAGTTTGTGAACCTAGCTTTGGATAAAATATGAAAGAGACAATAGCATAATGCTGATAACAGGTGTACATGTGGAGTCGTAGGTGTGAAATGCATCCCAGTCATTCCCTTTTTGGTAAGGTGTTGTTTCTGAATAGGAGTGGAAAATGACAGCGTTTTTGGACAAAATATCGAGTTGTAAATATTGGGAGACAGAAGTATTCGAAATAAAATAATGTGATAGAAAAATATTGTGATGCAAAAATATCGCTGCTAAGAATTTTGGGGCCCATTACGATTGCGGTAAATCAGCCACCAGTGGCCATTCTCCGCTTGCCAAATGATGATGGCAGGGGGTTTTCTGGCGGACAGGAATTTCATCTGCCACGGGTCCACCACAGGCAATCGTTCAGATTGCCTGGCGGACCCGCAAAGCATACCTAGAATGGTGGCAGTGCCAAAGAGGCACCGTCCGCCATATTAGGATGCATCATCTCCGCAAGCCTAGAATGGCGGTTCATCTGCCATTCAAAGGCTGGTGGAGATTGACTTCAGGGGCCCCTTGAGGGCCCCCCTTCAGCAGGGGCACTTCCCTACTGCACTTGGCATTTCCCTCATGCCACGTAGTGTGGGGAAATGCAAACACTGCATTTTTACCATTGCGGCGGGTGCTGCAGCCTGCAGCACCCACAGCAATGGTAAAAATGCCTAATGCGACCGCCACCATGGCGGTCGCATTGTGATTCCATGGGTGGGACCGCCGCCATATAGTCGCACGGTCTCAATTCCCGTAATGATGGCGGACGGACTTGAGTCCGTCCGCCACCATAAAGAGCCCCATTGTCTTTTTATGTAAGTAATAGAGTTTTCAAGAATATTGTTGTTTTTAATATCGGATTCTAAACCAAGGCTTATTGCCAGCACTTCAAAATAAACGATCATCAGAAAAACCATAAGTACCTGTATAACTCTTTCAAGCAACAGGGCCTCACAGAATTAGGGTCATCATGTGTTACGTATGATATGCTCATGAGGGGAACTAATAGAACCACAAAAACGATCTCCTTATTAGAGGACATAAACAAATTTAGCACTGGTTCACATGCATGGGTAGTAAGAAAGTACTACACCAATCTGTCCCCTGCCCCGTACATGTCAATTCCTTTCCCAGAATGTATAAAACATGGAGTCTTGTTCTTACGTAAGGGTAACATACCAGCGTTAGAGGCCATGCCTGCATGGGAATACACTGGCCGGCAGTATGCAGAGACTGCACTGATGAGAAAGAGGACCACATACATCTGATTTGCATCTGTCCAGGACTGAGAATGCCTAGATGATAGTACTTATAGATCAGTTTCAATGACGCTCATGCAGGGAAGCCATAATAGCCTAGTTCAATCCTGGTCAACCCACAACTAAACTGCAAATTTATAAAGTTTTATGGAAATCGTTTGCCACGAGAAGACCAAACCATCCTTTGCACGCTGATGAAAAACATATAAAGGACAGAGGAAAATGACAGTGGGGATGCTTGATCCCCATAAATAACCTGTGCGCGCAGATGGAAATCTAGTACTAGACTGAGGAAAAGAACACTGTTGATGGTTGGCCAGCATGCATTTTTAAATCCTTGTTTCATTGTCTAGTATTTTACCGCATTTCATAATGCATCTTAATTTGCACTTTCCATTTCCTCCATCGTATGGTCCCCATCGGAATGGAAAGGTCACTACTATGCACTTTAACCCTGACCACAACTTTTAGGATGAGGGAAAGATATAGCCGCGGGAGGATATTGATAGCTCCCATATATCAAATTTGAGAATAGTTTATCCCTGTCTCCTTTTATAATTTTACTTGTGTAGGAAATGGTTGCATGATCTGAGGAAATTGTATCTTTTTTTTGCAGAGTTTTATATAGCAAACTTGACCCGAATCCAATCAGGTATCAGAGCGCTTTACATAGCACCAGTTACGTTACATTAGGACACACATTATTCTTTGTTAGGCAGGGGGAGATTAAGGGGCATATCAACAACAACCGGCGATAATTATCTCTAAGCGCACTTAGCGCTAGGATAATTATCGCCGGCTAGCGTGAATTTTTATCGCTGAGATAGCGTGCTATTAGCAACGCTTATCTCAATAGCGATAAAAATCCTCACGCTAACAGGCTAACGTGAGATTATCGCTGGAAACCCAGCGATAATCTCACGTTACCTTGTTGATAGGGACAGGCAAACTTAGCCATGATATCCTTCTTCCATAGGATATCATGGCTAAGTCTGAAAAATACCAGACATAAAAAAGCAGCGTTAACCGCGGTTAGCGCTGCTTTTTTTGTCTCTAACAGGGTTAGCGACATTCTTGATAATAGGAGAAATGTCGCTTAGCGACATTTCTCCTATTATTTTACTCTGGAACGCCCCCTTTGCATCTCATTAGAGATGCAAGGGGAAGCGTAGAGTAAAAGGGTGCTAACATGCAAATTTACATGTTAGCACCCTGTTGTTGATAGGGCGCTAGTCTTATCTCTCCTTTTTTGGCTTTTAAAGCCAAAAAAGCCAAGATAAAGCCCTTGTTGATATGCCCCTATGTGATTTGCCCAGATTCACAGGATATTCAGCGTCATTACCGAGACTTAAACCCAGTTCCCCAGGTCCGAGGTCTAGCGCCCTAGCTGTTAGGCCAACTCCTCTCCTTTTAGGCTCCTTTTAAAAGATGAAAGTAAAATGTAAATTCTTCGTATTATTTAGTAAAACTGTTGTGGTTTTAATTAAATAAAACTTGACTTGAGTATCGGTTTCACTAATATAGCTGTAAAAAATATCTTTTTAAAATAATTTTAAGGTGTTCTCATTGAAATAACACTTTTATGTGATACTATTGTTTGCATAGCCGTTAATATAGTTTGTAATTTTAAGTGATTTTGAATTTGTTTTGTAATTTATATTGCCATGTCAAGTTGTGTGTTTGTAGGGGGATGGCCGGAAAGTTTAATTAAATAATAATACATTATTAATGAATTAATAGTTTTGTAAATTATGCAATACTGATTAATTTTAGTTATCTATTAGGTGCTGGTTGCTAGGTTCATAGGGGTATAGGGTGGAAGATAATTGAGTAATAATTAACAATTAGTTAATTGATTGTTAATTATGTAAATTGGGCCGTTCTTATATATTTTAGTTATATTTTAATTCTGGGTTGCTAGGTTTGCAAGGGTTTAGGGTTTGGAGTTAATCAACTATTAATTAAATAAGATTGATTACTAATTGTTAATTATTACATTTATTATCAATTATTTAAATTGTGCTATACTTAATTATTTTAGTTTTATTTCAAAGGCGTGGTTGCAAGGTTGTAGGGGCATAGGCTGGGAATTTAATTAAGTAATAATGAAATAATTATTTTAAAATCTTTTGAAAATAGTAAATACTTATTAAAACTATTTTTAAAATAGTAAATGAATATTATAAAACAGTAAATTATGTTTTTAATTTATAAGTTATTATTTAATTGTTTACTAAGTGTGTAAATTGATTAAATATGATTTATTTTTAAATACATGGAGACATGTTTTTAATGTTAATTAATAATGCTATATTGAGAATATTTTTTCTAAATTAACAGGGCTATTCAAATATGTAATGTGTTTAAAGTGAAGTACTTTCCCTTTTGTTGCAAAGGATTGTGTAACGGAATAACCATTGCCAAAAAAACGAATGCCTTTTTTACGCTATCAATATCAAAAATATGTCATTAACACGCTTGCCTTCAGAAAGGTTACTTTTAGCACGCACATGCCTTTACCACGCATGCCTTTACAATGATTTTTTTCGTTGTAAAGTCATGCTTGGTTGAGACTTATGCTCGGTATAAAATGTTTGTGTGTGTTAATTTGAATGTATTTTTAATTCTTTGTGTTGTGTACCCCTTCTCTGTATTCTTCCTTCTGCATCTGCTCAGTGACCGGACGCGTGGCTCTCCCTAGCGACTGAAAGGGGTTAACTTGAAAGATCAGGCGATGAACAGTATCCCCTCCCCTTGGGCGTCAGCATGCCGAGGAATCCTCTATTGAATTTTTGTGATGTTGCCTGAACGAAGGCCAAGCCCTTTGGAGGGAGAAATTCTCTGAAACTCAGGATCAGAGAAGCAGGCACTGACGTAGTTTGAGTGAAAAGCTGCATGATTTGAACCGAAATGTCCAGCAAATGGGCAAAATAGTTGAACAGCAAATGCAAGGCAGCCTTAGTATACAAAGTATGCTGATTTTAATATTTCTGAACATAATAATAATTTTTATAGTTCTTACTGTAATTACAACGTGAAGGAATATGCATTTACCATTCATGTCTTTACAATGGAATTTTTGTTGTAAAGGCATGGGTGGTGAATGAATATTCATTATAAACAACTGCGGGATAAAGGCGTGTGTCTTATAGACGCATTCGTGGTAAAGCCTTCTTTGTGAAGGCATGCGTGATTCAGCCTTCGACTGTTTCCCATTGCAAAGACTGGAGTGAGAATAGTACATTTTATCCCTCCAACACTTTCCCTATTATTGCGCTGTTTGGAGTGCGAATAGGAAATGCAACCCCTCTAAAGTCAACACTTTCCACGCTGTTATGCTATTTGGAGTGGAAATAGTAAATGCAACTCCTCCAAAGTCCAATACTTTCCCTGCTGTTGCCCAGACTTGATCAGGAATAGTACATTTTACTACCCTGAAGTCCAACACTTTCCATGCTATTTGACTTTTTGGAGAGGAAATAGTAACTGTAACCCATCCAAAGTCCAACACTTTTCCTACTGTTCTTCTTGGAGTGGGATTAGTAAATGTAACCCTTCCGAAGTCCAACACTTTCCCTACTGTTGGTATAGTCTTGTAGGGAAGACACAAATAGATAACATGTTTGGTCCTAAAATTTACCAATGAACCGTTTATATATATATATATATTAAATGAAAAAACCATAGGTTTCACACATGTTATAGTTAGCTGGAAATTTTACTGATAAAAAACCAATGAAATTCCCCCGTTATAGTTCCTGTAGGCAACTATAACTCACGCGACCGTAATCCTCTGCTGATGCTAATACTGTATTTAGACACTTATTTGCCCATGTCTTCTTCCATTAAATTTTAGCTATACATATTTTACAATTTTTTTTTTTTCATAAAGACACATATGTCATCAGCAGAGGATTACGGTCGCGTGAGTTATAGTTGCCTACAGTAACTATAACGGGGGAATTTCATTGGTTTTTTATCAGTAAAATTTCCAGCTAACTATAACATGTGTGAAACCTATGGTTTTTTCATTGAATTAGCAAGGTTTTTGAAATGCTAATTCCTAACTATAACGTGTGTGAAACCTATGGTTTTTTCAGTGAATTTGTACGGTTTTTTAAATGCTAAGTTACTTTACGCCATTCGTGGCGTGCACGCCCACTTAACGCAGTTCGTTCCGTGCGCGCACAGTGCGCTTCGCGCACCGTGCGCGCACAGTGAGCACGCGGTGCGCTTCGCGCACCGCGCGCCCACTTTACGCAGTTAGTGCCGTACACGCAAGGTGGGCACGCAGTGCGCTATGCGCACCGCGTGCCCACGTTACGCACCGTGCGCACATGGAGGACATATTATGCGCTTCCTTGTGATAGGTAATCTGTTAAATTTAATTTGTAAGTGATGACAATAATATGCCATGCACAGAGAGTGTTTTTTGTTTTTTTATTAAAATTTTTAGCGTAAGCGCACCGTACGAGTACGGTAAGCGTAATCGGCGAAATTTTCAAAAAATAAAAATTTACCGTTTTTGGCCTTGGGGGATCTTTGAGGACTCAACTAACATGGCTATGTGCATGGGCGCTGTCTAAACAGCCCCTTTATATGTTTTTTGCCTTTGTTTACAGCCCCCCCCTCAGAGTGCGAGAGAGAAAATGGCGGCCGCCGCTTCCTGGTTTCGACCGATTCGAATGTTTACTTAGATGTAACAGCCAATCAGAATCGCGCTCGCGCACGCCACCGTACACGTACGGTAAGCGTACCGTAAGCGCACCGTAAGCTGGCTCAGATATATATATTGATTTAAAGGCTATTTTCTCAGAATCTACTGAACAGATTTACACCAAACCTACAAAAGGCACTTCCTTGACCTGAGGACTACCTCTCTGCCAAATTTCTAGTAATTCTGTTCAGCCGTTCTGGCTGTAGCCCTGTCTAAAGGTCCTATGGAAAAATGCATGGGAAAAACGCGTTTTGGGACCCCCCTTTTATCTCAGCCCCCGCTTGACGAATCACCCCGAGGGTAGGAGCGGAGCGTAGCGCCCCACCTATTTTGAAAAATTTGCGAGGATTCGTCGACCGGCGCCAAAGTTATTCAAAATAGAATGTTGCGGATTTCCTATGGAAACGTGGTCCTAACTATAACTACCTACTGGCGACCGCCAGTAGGTAATATATATATATATATTCAATGAAAAAACCAAAGGTTTCACACATGTTATAGTTAGCTGGACATTTCACTCGTAAAAAACCATTGAAATTCCCCCGTTATAGTTAGTTCAGCTAACTATAACTCGCGCGCCCGCAATGCACTGCTGATGACGTCACATATTACATCACTCATGACATGGTCAGTGACATCACTCATGACATCACTGATGACATCTCAAATGACATCACTGATGACATCACTGATGACATCATCCAGTGAATGTGTGTGTTTCTGAAAATTAAATATGTTTTATATATGTATATCTCAAGGTCGATGGAAGAATAAATGGGTATATAAGTGTCTAAATGGATGATTTGTTTTTGAAAAATTGATTGTGTAACTGACTGATTAAGTGTATCATAGTGAATACATGGCTTAGTGAGTAATGTTTAAATATGTAAATATCTGTATCAGTCTCTCACTTTGTGTATAAGTGGCTTCATGGGTTGGTGAGTAGCTACATGGGTGTCTATATAGGTTATTAGTTGGTTTTATGAGTATCAGTCTGAGTGTCTGCATGGTTCGGTGGGGGTATTACGTAGTGCATAGGTGCATGAATGAATGACTCACTCTTTGTATGTGTTGAAGACAGCATGTGTGCAGGACTCTATGGGTGGATGAGTGAGTGTATGGGTGTGTTAGTGAGTGAATGACTGTCTCAATAGTGTCTTTATGAGTCACTACATATGTTTTAAACTAGTATATGTGACTATTGGTGTATATAAGCGAGTATATGTGAGAGTGAGAGATTGAAAGAGTTCCTGTATAAATAAGTATGTTTTTCTATAAGTGATTGTTTAAAAGACTAAGTATGTGTAAGTTTCCGTAGAAGTAAGTGTGGTGGTGTGTGTATAACTGTATATGCAAGTAAATGTATGTTTGATTCTTTTTTAGCATGAGTGACTATGTGTGTGAGTACCTCTATGGATGAGTGGCATTGTGTAACAGGATGTATAGGTGTATGAGTACATATGGTGAGTGAGTACATGTATGAGTGACTGTATAGGACTGTTGGTGAATGAGTGTATGTGTATGTGGATCTTAGAATTACTGTATAGGTTGTTGTAACTGGTATTGGTATGTCCATTGTTTTTAAAATTTTAATTTCTATTTTTGAATGTGTGTATCAAAGGTTATATTAGGGGAAGAGGAGGTCTGCCACTCTATCACAAGGATGATGTCATCAGTGATGTCATCAGTGATGTCATTTGAGATGTCATCAGTGATGTCATGAGTGATGTCACTGACCATGTCATGAGTGATGTAATATGTGACGTCATCAGCAGTGCATTGCGGGCGCGCGAGTTATAGTTAGCTGAACTAACTATAACGGGGGAATTTCAATGGTTTTTTACGAGTGAAATGTCCAGCTAACTATAACATGTGTGAAACCTTTGGTTTTTTCATTGAATTTCTAAGGTTTTTTAAATGCTAATTCCTAACTATAACGTGTGTGAAACCTATGGTTTTTTCAGTGAATTTGCAAGGTTTTTTAAATGCTAATTCCTAACTATAACGTGTGTGAAACCCATGGTTTTTTCAGTGAATTTGCAAGGTTTTTTAAATGCTAATTTTTTTTTTTTTTCTTCTATTTTTTTAAACATATTTTTATTTTAATTTTCTATCCTTTTTTAAAGACTATGGTTAAATTTTTAAAATTCTATAATATTTTTTTTAATATATTTTATAAAATAAACAGGTAAAATTTATTAGCAATACATTTTTTCCTTTTTTTTTTATTTTTTTTTTAGTACGCGTACCGTAAGCTTACGGTAAGCGTACGGTTTACGCAATGTCCGTAATTTATCTACGCTGTTTGCGTATAGTTACGCAATTTGCGTAGCCGCGCGTACTCCGCGTGGGACGCGTACGCGTGTACGCTACACGCGCACGTTACGCGGAAGTGTCGTGTAGTGACTGTTATGCGCATGCGCGCAAGCGCGTGTCTTTTTTACGCGCATGCGCACTTTTGCCGTAAGCGTACCGTAAGCGTACCGTAAGCGTACGGTGGGTCATGTGATCATGAAACACAACTTTTGATTGGTTGAAACTACTTTCAGTTCTAGAACTCTCCTACACCACACCCATTCCCCTCATTTCTGCTTGTGATCCCTTAGGAGAAGGAGCTGGGTTGTCTTTGTGATACGATGGCAGAACAGCAGAGCCCTTCTGAGAGTGAGGCTAGCACTAGCAGCACTACCTTGAGGCAGAGAGCGAGGAAACAAAAGACTTCTTATGTATGGGATTTTTTTACTTTTCCTGAAGGCCAGCAAAAGGTAAATGCACCCTTAGTAACTTGTAAGCTGTGTAAGCGTGTACTTTCAAGAGGTAATCCTGACAGGAAGTATTACTTTGGGAATCATACCATGATGAGGCACCTCAGGGATGTACACAGAAGGACACATGCTCGACTTTTTGGAGGTAACCCTTCAGAAAGTCAACCAAGCACATCCACAGCAGCTCAGCCTGGACCATCATCTGCAGGGCTGACTCCTTCTTCTGCAGGTCAGGTGAGCCCTTCATCTGTGGGGGGAGCATCTCCTTTTGCTGGCCCTCTGGAAATTAACCCTCGATTTCTGAGGGTTGATATTCGATGTGCCTCTTGTCATGATCTAATTTGTCATAGGGAGACCAGTGTTTCCCTAGTGGACCTCAAAATAGATCAGCACACTTGTCACAGAGACTAATTTTCCCATTCTTTCTTTCCTCTCTCCCTGCATGAACACAACGGCTCTTTTAAGAGCCAACCTTATCTTTCATCTTTTTTTTATATATTTTTTAAAAAACTTTTTTTTTTTTTTTTTTACCGTACGCGTACGGTGCGCGTAATTTTTTTTTTTTTTTTTTAAAAACACTAAAAATCAATAATCACATTACAAGGACTTTGAAACACTACAATTATTATTATTGACTTACCATACCCACTCCAAAAAATATTTATTCATTTGTTTTTTTTAAAAAAAATTGCTTTAAAAATGGTTCTAGTTTTCGAAAATTTTCTATATCAATCTGAAAAAAAAGAAAAAAGTATTAATATTTTTTAAACATTTTAAAATACAGTACACGTATTTACATATTTACCAAAAAATAGTTTTGCCTTATTTTTGTGCTAAGAGTCTGCTTCTGCACCAAAAAATGGCTCCCCCTTTCCTACTAATGCAACTGTGAAATCACCAGAGCAAAACGCAATAAATCTCTGCCTGTAATTCCTATTTCCACACAGAGTCATGTTTTCACATTAGTCCCAAAACGAAATTTCTTTGCCAATTTGAAAGCACACTTACTGCTCTTTTTTTTGGCAAGTGATAATCACTTTTACAGACTGACACATTATGAATCCACTTTTTAGATTTTTTAAAAAGCACATATCCAAACTGCTTTTTCAGACCACCTCCATGTGTAACCTGGGTGACTGCCTACATTCCAGCAAGGGCAACCAGCCTTAGTGATGCTGAATGTATTTGCATTACTGAGTCCAACCTCAAACCTTTAAACTATTCTTTTTTTATACCAGTACACCTTAATTTACCGTGAAAACATAGTCCATATTATTTTACATGTTCCTCACATTTAAATTTCTCCCAAAACAGAAAATAATAAACACAACTTCTACAAAAGGAATTCCAATTCTAGTATTCATTACTTAATTTACCATATACATCCCCTCTCAAACTCTAAACTCACCTTTAAAATTAGTTAGTTGTGAAAGAAATGTGGCACTCAAACAGCAGATTATCAGAGCCAGGATCTCTGTTCTCTACACCTCTCTCCTCTCAGCAGAACCAGATAATGGCAAAATGTCCCTCTATTTTTCCACACATATACATGTAAGTTTCAAATCTCAGTGCTTCCCCCTTTTTTTCAAATGTAATCACACATTTCTATTGGTTGAAAACCAACCCTTTTCCAAAAGTACCCTGCCCCCAACTTGACTTCTGCCTAGTACCCTTCCCCCAACTTGACTTCTGCCTGCTACCATAGCAACAGCTCATGGAACACTGCTGTGTGGAGTTAGGTCAGAAGTTCGCCACACAATGTTTCAATTCCACAGAGCAAGAGTGCTTGACTTTTCAAACCTAACAGCAAATCCATAGTACTGTTCTTTGGTAACACATTTTTTTGTACCAATACAAAACATGCTTCTATTAATTTACACATACAGCCTAGTTTTTATTCTAGAATGGTATGAAACAGCCAATCAGTTCTTTTTGTTTTGAAAAAAATATGTATGCCTCCATTTCCAAACTGTCTTTCTTTTCATATTGCCATTCTACTGAAAGACACCTCCTGAGTGCATCCAGTTCTCCTTTGAAGATGTTCACAGTGTGGATTGTAGGGCACAGCTATGTCTTCTGGAGTGAAAAGTTTGCAGAGAAAACAGGTATGGTGAGAGACCTTGCTTTGCCAAATGTAGACATTAAATGGATTGGTCAGAGAGGGTTAAAGTGGCACCAATTGATGCCATTGGTGAAATCCTTCATGCAAATCCAACACCCTGACCTCATAATAGTGCACTGTGGTGGCAATGACCTAGGCACTTTGACTGGGGTAGGTCTGGAAATGCTTATGAAGGACACCTTTGCACAACTGTTTTCACTTTTCCCTAAAACTGCCTTTGTGTTTTCCAACATATGCCAAAGGCAAAAATGGAACTGGTCCAATCATTTCTGTCCGCAAATTGACAAAGCAAGAAAGCACGTCAACAAATCTGTTTCTGCTTTCCTCCGTGACTATGGTATGGGTGCCATTTACCACAACAACTTGCGTTATGACATGCAAGACATTTATAGAGGAGATGGTGTGCACTTCAATGATGAAGGGAACAGAGTCTTCCTCTTGAACCTTAGACTCTGCATCGGTACTTACTTGTAGGTACCACTTAAAAAATCACTTCATAAACACAACGGCTCTTTTTAGAGCCCCCTAATATCTAAACTCTTAAATCTGCATTTCATTTCTTTTTTAATTTTTTTTTTCTTCCGTACGCTTACCGTAAGCTTACCGTACGCGTACCCCGTGATTTTTTTTAAAATCAATAAATGTTTTCTTTGTACTTTTCTGTCCTTCTTTGACCCCCTCACAAATGTAAGGGGGTCTGTAACTCTCATCCTTGCCCCCTTTTCTTGTTTTCACTCTTTTTTTTCTGAGTGAAACACACAAAATGGCGGCCGCCGCTTCCTGGTTTCGGCCGATTCGAATGTTTACTAAGATCTAACAGCCAATCAGAATCGCGCTCGCGCACGCCACCGTACGCGTACGGTAAGCTTACGGTAAGCGTACCGTAAGCTGGCTCAGATATATATATTGATTTAAATGCTATTTTCTCAGGACCTACTGAACAGATTTACACCAAACCTACAAAAGGCACTTCCTTGACCTAGGGACTACCTCTCTGCCAAATTTCTAGTAATTCTGTTCAGCCGTTCGGGCTGTAGCCCTGTCTAAAGGTCCTATGGAAAAATGCATGGGAAAAACGCGTTTTGGGACCCCCCTTTTATCTCAGCCCCCGCTTGACGAATCCCCCCGAGACTTTCAGTGTAGGAGCGGAGCGTAGCGTCCCACCTATTTTGAGAAATTCGCGAGGATTCGTCAACCAGTGCCAAAGTTATTCCAAATAGAATGTTGCGGATTTCCTATGGAAAAGGGGTCCTAACTATAACTACCTACTGGCGACCGCCAATAGGTAATATATATATATATATATATATATATATATTCACTGAAAAAACCATAGGTTTCACACATGTTATAGTTAGCGGAAATTTTACTGATAAAAAACGAATGAAATTGCCCCGTTATAGTTAGTGCTGGCAACTATAACTCACACGACCGCAATCCTCTGCTGATGCTAATACTGTATTTAGACACTTATTTGCCCATGTCTTCTTCCATACATTTTTAGCTATACATATATTCCAAATATTTTTTTTTATAAAGACACATATGTCATCAGCAGAAGATTGCGGTCGCGTGAGTTATAGTTGCCAGCACTCACTATAACGGGGCAATTTCATTGGTTTTTTATCAGTAAAATTTCCGCTAACTATAACATGTGTGAAACCTATGGTTTTTTCAGTGAATTTGCAAGGTTTTTTAAATGCTAATTCCTAACTATAACGTGTGTGAAACCTATGGTTTTTTCAGTGAATTTGTACGTTTTTTTAAATGCTAAGTTACTTTACGCCATTCGAGGCGTGCGCGCCCACTTAACGCAGTGCGTTCCGTGCACGGTTTTTATCAACTTTAATAAGCCCTGTACATTTGGTGGCCTTCGGCCGCCAAAAGCACAGGGGGTGGGGTCAATGTGGATAGTGTTTTTTTTATTTCGATTTTATAATTTCATGTTGCCAAATTATAGTTTTTTTACTGATGTAATAAGCCCTGTACATTTGGTGGCCTACGGCCACCAAAAGCACAGGGGGTGGGGTAAGTGTGGATAGTGTTTTTTTTATTTCTATTTTTTACCGTACGCTTACGGTAAGCATACGGGAAGCGTACTCGGCGAAATTGCCGAAAAAAAAATAAAACCGTTTTTGCTCTTGGGGGATGTTTGGGGACTCCCTCAACATGACTATGTGGGAGGGAGTTGTCAAAACAGCCCCGTAACATGTTTTTGGGCATCATGTTTGATAAATAACACTCAGTGCGAGAGACAAAATGGCGGACGCCGCTTCCTGGTTTCGGCCGATTCGAATGTTTACTAAGATCTAAGAGCCAATCAGAATCGCGCTCGCGCACGCCACCGTAAGCGGGCTCAGATATATATATTGATTTAAAGGCTATTTTCTCAGAATCTACTGAACAGATTTACACCAAACCTACAAAAGGCACTTCCTTGACATAGGGACTACCTCTCTGCCAAATTTCTAGTAATTCTGTTCAGCCGTTCGGGCTGTAGCTCTGTCTAAAGGTCCTATGGAAAAATGCATGGGAAAAACGCGTTTTGGGACCCCCCTTTTATCTCAGCCCCCGCTTGACGAATCCCCCCGAGACTTTCAGGGTAGGAGCGGAGCGTAGCGCCCCACCTATTTTGAGAAATTCGCGAGGATTCATCGACCGGCGCCAAAGTTATTCAAAATAGAATGTTGCGGATTTCCTATGGAAAAGGGGTCCTAACTATAACTACCTACTGGCGACCGCCAGTAGGTAATATATATATATATATATATTATATATATGGGAGAGAGAGATAGATAGAGAGATAGATAGATAGATAGAGAGATAGATAGATAGATAGCTGGCAAAAATAGAGAAACGCTGTTTAACAAGGGTTACTCCAAAGTAAATTAGTCTATTGCCAAATCACCATGGACGCGTTTGAGATATAGTTCCCTTAGGGCACAGGTTATAGTTATATCGGGAGGTTGGCTGCAGGGACTGGCCTGCGGCAAGACCCTCTGGCCAACCACCTAAAAGGCATCCAACACAGGATGGTGACTTGCAGCTCCCTTCTCGGACTGATGTCATCCCCGGGGACCCCATCCCTAGGCTCTTGACACATTTTGTGGGGGAGAGGGGCACATGTCCCCCTCCTTAGCTTGATTTTGGCCCAAGAGACCCCATCTCCAGGGGCCCAGTGCATTTCTTTAGGGGAGGTGTGAAATGCTGCCCTCCCCAGAACATTTTTGGCCCCAGGGACCGATCCCCATAGGCCTACCATCATATTTACGTGGGAGGGGAGCAGGCAGTATTCCTCCACTGGCCAATTTCCACCCATGGTCCCCATCCCCTGGGACCCAGCACCTTTTCAAATGAGGAAGGGGCACGCATTCTCTCTCCCTGGGCTGATATCGGCCCAGGGACCCCATCCCTTAGGGCCTGGCCAATATTTAAAGGGAGGGGCAGGCCACATGGCCCCCCTCCCAGACTGATTTTGGCCACAGGGACCCTATCCTCTAGGGCCCGGACAACAAAAGGTGGGTGCCCTGGTGCCCATACAGGTAACCCACCATATCCTGGTTGGGGGCAGAAGAGGGAGCCCAAAGGCCCCCCATGGCACTAGCTGGCCCCCTAGTTTCAGCGAAAACCAGCATTGCTCCTTTTCACAGGGAGCAGCTAAAAATGCTGCTACCTATGGGAGGGAGCACTATTCAGATCTGTTTTCCTGCACACAGTGATGTGGGCAGGGAAACAGATCTGAAGTCCGGTCTTAGCTCTCGGGGGCATTTTTAAAGCTCCCATCAGCTGGGAGTAGATTTCATGTTTGCTCTTGCTTGGCAGGAGTTTTGAAATTGTGCCAATCAAACGAGAGCAAACACACTTTTCCATGCCTGCACCAGTGCCGGCAGGGAAACTGCTATGTGCAGGGGTGTTCACTCAGGAGGATAGCAGTAGCTGGCCCTGAGGGATGGGGTCTCCAGGTCCACTAATGGCTGCAGGAGGGGTCCGCAAAGTCCTCCCTTTGTTTTTGTGGCTAGGCCCAGGGGTCCTCGAGAACAAAATCGGCCCAAGGAGGGGGGCTGCACTCCCCCTCCACAATGCTTATACATCCGGGCCCTGGAGTATGGGGTCCTTTGGGCTAAAATTGGCACAGGGAGGTGGGCAGCGTGCCCCCTTCCTGTTATTACCTGTGGCCGGGGGATGGGGTCCCTGGAGCCAAAATTGGCTTGGCACAGGGGCAGCGTGCCCCCTTCAATATTTTATAAGGCCGGGACCAGGGGGATGGGGTCCCTGGGCTGAAATCTGCCTGATGAGTGGGGCTGCATAGCACCCACCCCCTTTTAAATATCACCGGGGCCCTGAGGGATGGGCCCCCTGGAAACAAAATCAACCAGGGGAGGGGGTCCACATGTGCCCCTTCCCCTATATTAATATAAATTACCCACACAACCTAGCCAACCTGGGGGGGCTAAAAAACACAAGTACGGGCGACTGAGCTTGTTTTTCTTACTTTGCCCCCACAAATTCACAGCAACATTTTTACAATGTCTTTTTTCCTAAGGCGGAGTAACATGAGGACCACATCACTAGGCCTAGGGGGTCAGAGTATACCTACTCAGTCCTCTTGTGTTACCTTTTGAGCTTTTCTTGGCACTCGGGCTGAATTTAAGTGTGCTCTAAGATAACTCTAACTCGCTACCCCGCTATGCACAGTTTTTGCATCAAGCGTTTCATTGAAAATGTAGCAGTGATAATATCTATGATGCTAAAGAAGATCAATGATTTATAATGTAAGGTAATTAGCTTTGCAAGGTAAGGGCACGAGTTATAGTTACCTTAGCACACAAGTTATAGTTACTTGAAATAAATATAACACGTCTATTTCTATGGTTTTGATGTGTAAATTCAGAACTTAACTATAATGTTCCTTATGAGCTTTGTTTTTTTGTGTAAATTTCTACGATGTTTTATGGTTTAAATCAATTTTATTGAATGTGCTACAAGTGATAACATTACAACCACTGGCCGATGGGGAACATCATTGTGAAAGTCAAACTTTATTAAAGAGAGAGAGAAAGAAGCAAAGAGGGGGAAAAGAAAAGTGAAGAGGAGACTGAAATAAGCAGGAGAGAGAGAGGACAGGTATCCACCTACAGCTTGAGGTATGACTTGGTAGGGATCCAAGGCTGCGTTTCCATCGGATGGAGTAGCGGGTCTGTTAGGGGAGTCGTGGGGAATCGCAAGACCCTTAGGTATCGAGGGCAAGTGAGCTCACTGAATTCAGAGGATAAATATTCCACCGTGGATCCCCAGGTCGTGTCGAATTTAGGCAATATGTGATTGATCTCTGCAGTGATCCTTTCCATCCCCACCACCTCCCACATTCTGTGCAGCCAGTCTAGTTTAGTCGGGATGTCGTCCACGCCCCATTTTGCCAGTAGAACCTGCTTGGCTGCCCCCAGTGCTAAAGTGATCGCCCCGCCCCTACAGGACCGGAGAGGATACGTGAGAGGGTTGGGTAGCTCCAGAAGAATGTAACTAGGGAATCTGGGGAGGTCTGCCTGGTATATGTGATCCACTAAGGGCAAAATTGTTTCCCAGAATGTCTGTATCTTAGGGCAATGCCATAGAATGTGGGACAGTGTACCCACTTGTCTGCATGTGCGCCAACAGATATCGCTGCTGCGAGGTTTTCACTTGGCGACCCGCGCCGGTGTGTAATACCAATAGTGTGCAATTTTGCAGAGAATTTCCTTCCCCAATGTACTGCATGATAATGCCCGGGCCTTGTGAAAAATGTCTGCCCACTCTGTGGATGAGAACTCCCGACCCAGCTCCGATTCCCACCTACGCTGCACTGGGGATTTAGCCTGAATCTTTGCCTTGTTGATAAAACCATAGATATTCGACAGGAGGCGTTTGTTCTACGGTGTTTTAAATGCTAATTCCTAACTATAACATCACTGTAACCTTTGTTTTTTTTTCAATTAATTTGTATGCTTTGTTTTAAACGCAGTGCGGCCACCCTCCACGTGCTACCAATACCAGACTGTATATTGCATCTGGCCGTGAGCAGCAGGGGTTTGGCCGCAGGGCCTTGCCCCTGTTTTTCTGCATTCTTCCATTCCCCTCTTTTTGCCTCACTTTTTACTGTTTTCTCCTTCCTTTCCCCTTCTTTTTAGCCTTGGGGACCACCACCTCTACGGGGCTTTATTTAAACATTGGATGGGGGCTCTGCGTACCCCCATCCATGTGATCATTTGAGCCCCCGGGGACCATTACCTCCCTGGGTCTTCTTTTTTTTTTAAATCGAGAGGGGCCATGGGGACCCCCTTTTGGGTCTCTTTGAAGCCTGGTGACCACCACATTACCGGGGCCAAATATTGAATTGAAAATTGGGTGGCCCATGCTGCCCCCGCCTGGCTGGATCTTAGCTTTGGGAACCCCATCTCCTGGGGCCCAGACTTCAGTAGGGAAGGGGGCTGTGTGATGTTCCTCCCTGGGCCGATTTTGGCACTGAGGACCCCATTCCCCTTGGCCCGGCCCTGTTTCTGTGGGTGCCCTGGAGGCTTTCGGTCTGGACTGTTCCCATGAGGCACAGGGTCAAGACTGATTTGCATATGGCTGGGTGTAAACTGGGGTGGTATGGTGAGCAAAAGAACGATGGATTTAACCCAGATCTCTTGACTGGGGGTGAATGTATGAATTATCCAGCATTCCGTCCATCATTTGTTTGCGTAGCACTTTTCACCCTAAGTGGGATGGGCATGCTCAGACATGGATCCTTTGCTAACTGTGCCACTGGATTCAAGCTAGCCTGGCTGATGAAGGGTAATACCCAGAAACTGGTCCCAAGATGCTTGTTTCTGGTCCAGGGAGGACCTGGCTTGGCAGTTCGGTCTGGACTGTTCCCATGAGGCACAGGGTCAAGACTGATTTGCATATGGCTGGGTCTAATCTGGGGTGGTATGGTGAGAAAAAGAACAATGGATTTAACCCAGATCTCTTGACTGGGGATGAATGTGTGAATTGTTCAGTATACTGTCCATCATTTGTTTGCGTAAAGTCTTTTCAGGGCACCCAGTGTGCAACAGGACAGCGGGGGTGCCTCAAGGCCCCAGCGGTCCCAGCCGGCTCCCCACCTCCTGTGGGAGCCAGCTTAGTTAATGCAAGCAGGGAGCTGCTTTAAATAGCAGCTCCCTGTTTGTGGAAGGAATATTTTTATCTGTTTCCTTGCATGCATATTTGTATGCACGAATACAGATGAAAACTTTGCTTTCTGCAAGCAGGAGCTGTTTGACGGATCCCGGTTGCAGAAAGTGGAGTTATGTTTGCTTTTGCTTGGTGAGAGCTATTATCTCCCATCAAACAACAGCAAACAGCTACCTCCTGAGGGTGGGCATCTCAGGAGGTTGACTGAGCCCGAGCTAGCCCTGGGGGTTGGCAGTCGCTAGGGCCATGAATGGCTCCACAAGGGGAACCATGAGGCCCCCCTCAATTGTAGAACTTATCTCCAGTGAAGTAGTGATCCCCGGGGCCAGGTGA
This sequence comes from Triturus cristatus, assembly GCF_964204655.1. Taxonomy (NCBI): domain Eukaryota; kingdom Metazoa; phylum Chordata; class Amphibia; order Caudata; family Salamandridae; genus Triturus; species Triturus cristatus. The sequence continues at coordinate 321,610,154 of NC_140581.1, forward strand.
CCGTGAAGGACCCCACTACATTAATTTATTTCAGCCCTGGGGAGGTGGTGGTTCCCTGGCTGTAGAGGGGCTGGGCGGTCCCCACCATAACATTTGTTTCGCCCTGGGGAGGTGGCGGTCCCCAAGGCATGGGTGGGCTTTTAATAAGCCCCAGGGACCACCACCTGCTCTCACAGACAGGGGTCTGCATGTTAATAGGTTCCTTATCTGTGAGAGCAATGGCAACTCCCACAGGAGGTGGGGAGCTGGCAGGGACAATGGGGGTCTTGAAGTTCCCCCTGCGGTCCCCAACAGTAGTGACCAGGTGTCCTGGGTGGGCTCCAGGGCAACCAAAATGAAGAGGATGGGGTCCCCGGAATAGGTTCCCTTGGGCCAAAATTGGCCCTGGGAGGGGGGCCATGCAACTCCCTCTCCCCATTGAATTAAGTCCTGGCCTCGGGGAATGGGGGAACTGGGGCTGAAATCTGCCCTAGGTGCCATACGGTCCCCCTCCCACTATAAAGTATTTGGCCCCGGGAGTTAGTGGTTCCCATGGCCCGGGGCTCCACGTGGCCCGTGATTAATTTTTAAGTTATCCCCTGGTAGGTGGATGTCCCTGGGGCATATTAAATCCCCAGGAGGGGGTTTCCATGTGGCCCCCCTACTTTGACAAAAATAAAGCCCTGGGGAGGGGGTGGTTCCCAGGGCAGTTGGAGCTAATTGGAGGGGTCCCCTGCTGCCTCCCTCCTTAATATCAGTAAAGCACCGGGGAGGTGGTAGTCACTAGGGCTTTTAAGTGGGAAAACAGAGGGCAGAAAAACAAGCAGGAAAGACAAAACAAAGGGAAGAAAAACAAGCAGGAAAGGCAAAACAGAGGGCAGAAAACCAGCAGAAAAGGCAAAACAGACAGCAGAAAAAGTGAGCAGTGAAGGCAACCCATAGAGGGCAGAAAAAAAAGCAGAAAAAGACAAAAGAGCAGAAGAGAGCAAAACATAGAGCACTAGGACACCCACTCACAAAACCACTCAGACTCATGCTCCCACTCACAGACCCATGCACTCACTCACAGACCCAATGAGAAGCTCATTCAAAGACCCACTCAGAGACTCATGCACCCATTCTCAGACCCACTGAGGCACTCAAGAACCAACTCATTGATCCACTCAGATTCCTGCATCCACTCATACACCCACTCAGAGATTCATGCACCAACTTATAGACCTACTTGGAGACTAAGGCACTCACTCACAAACCTATTTAGAGATTCATGAACTAACACTCAGACCCAATCAGAGACTCATGCACTCACTCAAAGACCCAGTCAGAGACTCATGCATCTACTTATAGACCCAGTAAGACAGTCATTCACTCACTCACAGACTGACTCACACACTCATGGAGGCACTGGCAAACCCACTCACACACCCACTCAGAGACCCATACAGCCACTCACTCACCCACTCACCTACCTATACGGACACACACCCACCCACTCTCAAAGGTTATAGGTTAAAGTAGGGAAATAACATTTTTTTTAAATGTTGAAATTCCCTGAAAAAAACTAAGGACAGAAGTGCGTTATATTTAGGAAATAGAATTAAAAAAACCTTAGAAATTCACTGAAAAAAACAAAGGTTACTGGGACATTATAAGAATAGACTCTGAGTGGGTCTGTGAGTGGGTGACTGGGTGGCTGGGTGTTTCTGTGAGTGGGTGCATGAGTCTGAGTGGGTTTGTGAAAGACAACATGAGTATCGCTGTGGGTCTGTGAGTGGGTGAATGAGTGCCTGAATGGATCTGTGAGTGGATGCATGAGTGTCTGAGTCTGTCTCTGAGTGGGTGTGTTATTCTTTAAGTGGGTCTGTGAATGGGTGAATGAGTGCTTGAATGTATCTGTGAGCGGGTGCATGGGTGTCTGAGTGTGTCTCTGAGTAGGTGTGTAAGTCTCTCAGTGGATTTGTGAGTGGGTGTATGAGTGTATGAGTGGGTCTCTGAGTGGGTATATGAGTGTATGAGTGGGTCTGTTGTGGGTTTATGGAAAAAACATAGGGGGCCACACAGGAGCAGGTCCTCGTGCCAGCTCTCCCTGTAATGGTCCTCCTGCCCAGATTGCCTGCAGTTCGCTACAGGAAACAGTCGGAACACCGCAGTCTTAACAACAAGTGTTCCGACTCCGCAACCTAAATCACACTTGCCTTAATCACGCGTATGCCTTAACCACACATATGCGTGGTTAAGGCAATGTGCGGTCTAGCTACTGGGAATGGAAGCAGGAAGACCTCGCAGGAAGAGATCCGCAGTGAGGTAAGTGGGGCTTGGTTGTAGTTTTCTGGGCTGGTAGTCGGGGTCGTTATGCGGGCTCTGGGTGGGTCAGGGTCGTTTTCAGGGCTGGGGGTGGGTTAGGGTAGTTTTCTGGCCTAGGGGTGGGTTGGGGTAGTTTTCTTGGCTAGGGGAAGGTTGGGGTAGTTCTTTGGGTTGGGGTGGGTCAGGGGGAGATTTGTGGGCTGGGGTCATGGGGTAGTTTTGTGGGCTGGGGTGGGTCTAGGGGAGTTTTCTGGGCTGGAGGTGGGTTGGGGTAGTTTTCTGGGATCGGAGGTCAGGGGTAGTTTTTTGGGCTGTGAGTTAAGGGACAGAGTTATAGGCCTCAGAGCAGGGGGAGGGGAATGTGTAGTCAGGGTAGTTTTTAGGGCTTAGGGAAGGACGGGGTAGTTTTTAGCGCTGGGGTAGTTTTTTAAAATAGGGGTTTGTCTATGGGCAGTGGAAGAGGTTGGGGTAGTTGTGAGGATAGCGCAAGTGGGTGGGAGGGGGTCAAAGTAGTGTTTAAGGGTTAGGGACAGAATGGGGGTTGGGAGGGGGTAGGGGTATTTAGACCTCAGGTGCAGAGGGGGTAGGGGGAGTTTGTATCTTAGGGTGGGAGAGGGGGTTGCACCTTAGCCATGCATACCCCTTTACCATTCATGCCTTTACCACAAAATTACATGGTAAAGGCATGCATGGCAAAGGTATGCATGGTTAAGACAAATTCATGGTTTAGGCTGCGTGGTAGAGGCACGCTTGATTTATCCAGTTGTGCCTCTATCATACAACTATTCACTACCCTCTGCTGCTCTTGGTTTTGTGCCTCTGCTTGTTTTCTGCACATTTTCCTGCCTCATCTCTGCTCACTCCTGCCCTCTATGTTGCATCTTTCTGCTCTTTCTGACAGTTATTGTGCCTCTATCCACTGGCTCCTGGCATTTTTTCAGACTCTTGCTGCTCTTTGCTAATTTCTATGTTACAACTTGCTGCTTATTTCTCTATTTTGCCTCTTTTTGCTTGCTCCTGACCATTATTTTGGCTCTTTCTGCAAATTTTTGATTTTTATTCTGCATTTTCCTGCTGGTTTCTGATCTCTATTTTACCTCTTCCTGCTCATTTCAGACCTTTCTTCTGCCACTTTCTGCTCGTTTGTTACTTTTATTCTGCCTCTTGCTGCTTGTTTCTTACCTCTATTTGGCTTCTTTCTGCTCGTTGCTGCAGCTGGGATAGATCAAGCGAGCTTCTGAGATCATGTAGGAGGATGATGGAGGGTGTAAGATGGAGCTGGAGAGGCATGGATGCCATGAGCCCAAAAGGACTGGATTGAAGGGCAATCGCATAGGATGTGGGTGAGGTCGCTTGGGCAGCCGAACACCTTCAGCAGTTCCAGTGGGGCAGAAGGACAGCCCTTTGCAGCCTTTGTGGAGTCCAATACCACTCATGGAGTGTCTTCAACAAGCAGAATTTCAAACTGGCTTCCCAGGCGTCTCTGTCCAGGGCTTCCAGAACTTCAGGCCAGTCCTCTTCCTAAATACCAGTCTAAAGGCAGTCCTACCACTGTGTAAATGCTGCAAGAGAAGGGTTGTGGGAAGAGGTGGTTCCTGAGTGTGCTGTAAAGCCCTGACATCATGCCCCGGTGCTGGCCCCACGTGGACAAGTATTCTACCACCGGTGAGGGTTGTAGGCACCTTGGACGGGGAACAAGGCAACACCAGGCAGTGTTGCAGTTGTAGGTACTGTCAGGCGTGTTGTGGGTGGAGGCCAAATTCCTCCTTCAAGTGGTTGAAAGTTTTCAGGTCACTGTTCAACAGTACCTGGTCCAAGGTGTGTATGCCCACTACCACCAAGGGAAGCCAGCGAAGGGTCCGGCCATCAATGTGGAGGCTGTCATTGCCCCACAACGGCACCTTGGTATGTAGTTGGTGGTCCACCCCGAAGAGGCGATGGGCATGGTGCCAGGCTTTGGACGTGGGCTGCAGCACAAGGTGTGGGTGGGATGGTTGGAGGGCGTATCAGTCACAGTAAGGGTAACATGTGAGGTAAGTGCCATAGTCAAAACACAGCACAAAATCTGTGGTATTCAAAGCGAGTACGCCAGACGTAAGGAGTATAACCGTTATACTCCTTACGTCTGGTGTACTCGCTTTGAATACCACAGATTTTGTGCTGTGTTTTGACTATGGTACTTACCTTACCTCACACTTTACCCTTACTGTGACTGATATTCCCTGTTTCAGCCGGCACGATAATATGACCGGCGGAGTGACACACCATTTTGCCTTTACTTGCCCATTAGCCCTGAAGAAGTCGTGGGTTAAACACCCTGATGAAACACGTGTTGGCTGGGCATTTGGTCACCGAATAAATCTACCAAAGAAGAAAATACTTGGCAACGTATCAATGTTCTTTGACTTTGTGTTCAATTAATTTCTTTGTTCATTCAATTACAGTAATCAATACTGCCAACACTGTACACGTGTGCACAGATTTTCTGTTTTGCTTTACAAAGACTTCGGTCTACCTATGGGTTAAGGGTCATCCCTTCATCTGTAGCACCGTAGATACTCCATCTATACTGACATTTACACGCAGAGGCGCCATCACGCACCGCTTACTAGAAACACTACGCGGGATTGCATGGTTGGAGGGCGTCGTCCCCATAAAGAAGGCCAAGTCCATCGCCGTGAGCAAGGAGCGATTGCTCAGTGTGAATCCATTGTGGATGGTCTGGGTGCCCAGTGGTAAGTAGGCGAGTTGGAAAAGATGTAGGGCCAGAGATTAGTGTTCCACAGACAGCAAGCATAGGCTGCCGCAGGAGCGACATGTCATAAGTTTGGCTGAAGCTATTCGGGGTCGAATAAATCCCCACATGAGGGCTCAGATCCAAGAGTCGATGAGATGAACCATGGCCAGGGGCACTGTGACGGGGAGCATGCCAAGCATGTAGGTAAAGTACAGCAGCGTGACCATCCGCACCACCTGTGCCCTACCCCACATAGACAAACCCAGCAGGGACTATTTGTCAAAGTCCTGTTTCCTCTGCGTGATGAGGGGGGACAGGTTGGCAGTGACCATCTTGGTTAGGCTCCTGTTGACCAGGATCCCCACTTGCTTGAGCAGAGAGACTCCAGCGGAAGGGGCATCCATGGATTGCCGCCTTTGTGGTGCAGGTCAACAGTGGAAGGGCCTCACTCTTGTTCCAGTTTACCTTGTAACCAGATAGGACAACAAAGTCATCTATGACTTCCAGTACTGTTGGTAGAGAGCTGCAAAGATCCCGTAGGGTGAGCAGGATATCATCAGCATAGAGATACTTTGTAGAGGCTTCCCGCGATGGGGATGCCGGCTACAAGCGGTGAATGGCGAATGATGAAGGCCAAGGGTTTCATTGCCAGTGGGAATAAGCGTGGAGATAGCGGGCAGACTTGGCGTGTGCTCCTCCGGATCTGGAAGCGGTCTAAAAGGAACCCTCCGCACTTGACCTGAGCCATCGTTCAGTCATACAGCTGCCGCACCTTGGAAATGAATTGGTCCCCCAGTTTGAACTGTTTCATGGTGGCGAACAGGTAGCCTGACTCAATGCGGTTTAATGCCTTCTCAACATCTAGAGAGAGAAAGAGAGCCACAAGCCTCCTCTGGGAGGTTCCTGGCGGGCCATAGGGTGTGTGCTAAGGTGCAGAGATGATTCCTGGAGGAACGACCCGGTACGAAACCAACTTGCGAGTTATGGATGATGGAGGGAAGGACTGTTCTTAAACGTGATGCCAGTATGCTCGTGAGGAACTTAATATCGCCGTTTATGAGAGATATTGACTGGTGGCTGCCACACAGTGACGGAACCCTTCCAGGTTTGGGGAGGACCGCGATTACCACCATATTTGTAAGGTGTCCCAAAGAGGCCGTCCACTCTGCCTCTTGAAAGGCCGCATGAAGGAAGTCGATCACCTCTTCCCCCGACCACTGGTAGATTTCAGCCGGGAAGCCGTCTTCTCCCGGGTCTTTGTGATAGGACAGCTAGGAGATGGCTGCTGCATTCTCCTTACTAATGCCCCCCGTTGGGAACTCTCAGTCCTTGTTCCTTCTCAAGGAATGCAGTGATTCAATCCTCATTCGCTGGTGTCTCTGGGGTGTAGAGTGTTAAGTAAAATGGCGCAAACTCATTGAAAATGGCCTGCGGTTTGGTGAGTATCTCCCCGCCCGTTAATCGGATAGCCGGAATGGCCGTTGAAGCCTCTTGTTCCCGCAGCTGGGCTGCCAGCAGATAGCCTGCCTTCTCCCCCTGCTCGCAGTGCCTCCCTTTCAGAGGCTGAAGAACATACTCTGCCTTAAAGGTATACAGGCTATTGAGGACCATACGGGCCTGCTTCAAGTGGTGGCGTTTGGGCACAGTGGGGAGGGAGGAGATGCGGTTGAGGGTGGTGATCTGTGCCTCCAGCTTGGCATTACAAAGATAAGCCTGTTTATTGGCCATGGTGGTGTCCCTCATTAGTTGGCCCCAGATGGTTGCCTTTTTGGCCACCCAGAGCACCCGGTGGGAGTCTCTGAAGTGCTTGTTGTCTGACATGTATGTAGAGACATGGGCCTGCAGTTGGGACTTTCCCTTTGGGGGAGCTGTATCTTTGTACATTCAGATTGCCATGGTTTGTGGCCTGGGGAGGCCAGTCCTACATCTAAAGACGACTGGGGAGTGGTCGGACAAGGCAACATTTAGTATACCGGATTCCTCAATGAGTGCCACTGCCGAGTGGGAGATGAGGAAGTAGTCTAGCCAGGATGTGTGCCATGTACAGGAAGATATACTCCTTGTCCATTGGGTGGCAGAGACACCAGTGATCAATGAGGCTGTGATCAGAGGTGATATCCCCCAGTAAGGCCATATCCGCATTGTTTCCCTTGTCTAGGGGACCTGTCCTCTCTAGAACCGCGCTGCGGGCAAGGTTCCAGTCCCCACCGATGATGTACTTGGATGCGTTGATCTCCACAAGGAGAGGGTTCAGCTGGAGGTAGAAAGGGTGTTTGGCCCCCATCTGTGTGTACATCAAACCCACACACAGGGACCTACCCATCACCCTCAGTTTGGAAAAATGCATACCTGCCATCTGGATCAGACCGTGTCTTCATGATCATGACAGGGAATGACTTACGGAAAAGTATTGCTTCTCCGCATGTAGGTTTTGGACTCTTTTCGGTGGTGGTTAGCATTGAAGTGCTGCTATGTATCACTCTTCCTACCCAGTCGTGATGCTGTTTGTCGTCTCTTTTGGGAGAGCCACATCTGATCTTTTGGCCTGCAGGTACGAGAGCACGTTTTTCCGTTTGATGTAGTGCCATGTGGGCCATGGATGTTCCAGGATAGAACGTGCAGAGGTTGAAGGGTGCGCAGTGCAGGTGCATTGAAGTGGAGCCAGGGTGGTAGCAAGGGTGCGGGGGCAAGATTGAAAGGCAAATGCCAGTCGGGGGAAAGAGTGGTACTCTGGGATGTGGTGCAGGCGGCAGAAGGCTGCGAACTGTCAGAGGGTCGGGGTGGGTGGGTGAAAAGTGAGAGGGGAGAGGGGTAGTGCAAGGCATGGGTCGAGAGGGGGACGGGGATAAGGGGCACAAGAGGAAGGAAGGGGAGAGGGAGAGGGGTGTGATGGAGCGGGAGAAGCTGGGGTGAGGAGGGGGCTCAGGTAGGAAGGGGAGGTAGCGGGTGGACAGAGGAGCTGGGCATGCTCAGAGGGCACCTGCGGGCAGGCAACAGCGGGGTGGAGTGGAAGGTCCGGGAACACTAGGATGCAACAAAGGGAGGGTCAAAGGGGGAAGGAAGGGTGGGAGGTGAAAGAAGGGAATTGGTGGGTGGGTTGTGTGGGAGAAGCTCAGTGGATAGTGCAGCGCCTGGTGATCTAAACTTTGTGCTGCAGGTCTAGGCTTGCGGATGCAGCATGCAGGGAGGGCCCCTTCTGGGGGCATGGCAGGTTCGAATGCACACAAAAGTGCAGGTGTGGTCTTGCAGGGACAGGAGGTATCCATGGGTCTGAGGGTCCCCAGTGTGCAACTTGTGGCGAGAGTCTGTCACCCCCAATGAAGGGCATGGCGCTGGGAACGATGTCAAGGGCGGTATGCGCAGTGGAGGATCAGTGTGTGAACATGCAAGTACGGGCCCCCAGGGAAACCAGACGCACAATGTGAGAGGGTACAGAGAGCAGGGGTGCAAATAGGTGGGGAATAGCGAGGTGAGTGCATGCCGTCCCTGGTTAAGGAGTCAATGCAGTGATGCGAGCATTGGCCAGGAGCAGCAGACCGCTCAAAAAGCGCACTATAGTGAAACACATCACAAGCAAACAGTGGCAGAAGAGGAACAATGAAAGAAACAATGAGTGAAACATTCAACATTCAGAAATCAGAAAGAAAAAGGCAGACTGCAAAAAGGAATGCCGGTAGTCAGCCATCTGTCTTCTTCGGTTGTCAACACTCCAGAAGCAGTCCTCTCTGGCATCAGGCTTGCCGTGGCTGCACTGTCCTTTGGGCTCGATCTTCGGGACAGTGGCAGGTTTCAAGAAGGAGCAGGATTTGTCCCTGTCCTGCTCCTTCATGAGTGCAGCCACTGCCCGGAGAGTCTGGCTCCTGTCACCCTGGGAGCAGACCGCTCTGTCATGATCCCTGCCCCTGTGCCAGGAGCCCCCGGAGTTCCATAGAGGCCACTGGAAGCGGCAATGTGGGAGGGCGATGGTAGGGCATTACCCTCCGTGGTAGCTGAGGTGACAGTGTCCATGTCCTGAGTGGAGAGGTCAGCCAGGAAGCGGCGCATGCCCTCTGTGTCAAAGAATTCTTTTGACTCTCCATCTTTGGTAATCTTAAAGTGAGCAGGCTTGAAGATATTTAATGTCCAGCTGTTGAAGCAGAGGTTGGAGCGATAGGAAGGCTTTGCGATGCTCGTTCGTCTCCCTTGTGAAGTCTGTGGCCATCTGCCCCTCGTAAACGTATGGGCCATGAGTGCAGGCTTCTGAAATCAGCTGTCAGCCTGCTCGTGGCACGAGAAACAGGCTATGAGCGGCCATGGATGTATGGATGTGACCCACCTTGGTGGTCCTATATGGTGAGCTCACTGCATCTCCAAGGGAGGGTCAAAGGTCAGGCTGGTGAGCATTGGGAGCATATCATTAAGGAAGGTTTTGGCATCTGGCCCCTCCACAGACTCTGGGAAGTCAAAAAAGCGTACATTGTGCCGCTGCCTGCAGTCCTCCAAGTTGATTACTTTGCTGCAGAAGATTAAAGTTCCTGATACCGCTCTGGCAGGATATTGATGTGATCCTCCAGCACAGAGACTCATTGGGTCAGACCATCCACCCTAGTCTGGAAGCCTGTGATGTCTGAGAGGGTGGATTTAGACTCGGCCGTCAATGCAGAGATATTCGCATCAATGTCCTCTAGGCGGCAGGCCACAGCGGCGATCTCCTGTGGGATGCATTCCATGGTGGTTTCCCTGGCACTAGCTGCAGTGGGTTGAGACAGATCTGGTGCAGAGGAGGCAGTGCCCAGAGGGGTGGGCTTAGTGCGAGGCAGGTTAAGGACTACAGAGAAGAGCAGCTGCCGTGCAGGTTTGCCCGTTGTCTTGCCAGGACACATCCCCAGTCATTGCGCTGCAGTGGGCGGAATCTCCATGGTGGGTCAGGCGGTGGCGATGGCAGGGGCCGCGGATGAGGACACAGGTGGTGGAGCGTTACCTGCATGTGGCCCCCCATTGATTCGTGGCAGGCGATCGGCAGGTACCCCAGTATCAGTGATGCAGAATCTGTGGCGAAAGGGGTGGATGAACAAAAGGCCCCAACCTAGGCCCTGGCCCAGCAGTCCACGGTCTCGGTGGCCACTCACCGGCGCATGACAAGTAGCCCTCAGGTGATCTCACAGCCCGGGGCTGCGCTCAATGTCGTGCTGGTGGCCCGGTAACATACAAAGTGTAGGAGGCACAGCGCTCCTGGCTGCCTCCAGTGGGGTCCACAGGTGAGAGGATGGGTGCAGGGTCCTCACGCAGACCGCAATGGATGGGCCTCCGTATCAGCAGGTGGCTGCTCTGGTTGGACCACCACAGGGCAGAAACAGCAATGTTTGCGGTCCACTCCGTACCACCAGGCCTCAGTCACGGTGTGGCTGGAGCACCGGCCCCTTCTTAAAGAAGACGAAGAGGGGGGGCCCAGTAGCAGCAGTTGGTAGACGCCCCCTCATCACCCTTTGCCCCGGGGCCACTCACCGCCAACCGGGTCATAGTGGGTCTCCAGGGTCATCGTGGAGCTTGCTGGCGAAGAGGCCCAACTGGTGGAGAGGTCCAACTGGTGAGGAACGGCGGACATAAGAGGAAGAAAACACCCAGAGGTAGGCCACAGGTCTGCGTGACTCACCCACCTACGGTGCACTCAGCCGTGCCCGCGTCATCAGAGCTGGGGGATCTCGGGCGGTGTGTCAGTGGCCTAAGCCGTGCCCTGTATGTGAGGCGCATGGCAGGTGTGGGTACAGTGACTCAGGACCCACTGCCTTCTGAATCCGATGAGGTGACCTGCTGACGATCGGCCCAACTGGGCCTCCTGTGATGCTGTGGGCCAATGCTCCTCCTCGCGGCATAGGTCCAGCTCGCCTCAGACTGCATGGGACCGTGGAAAAAGATCTGCAGGCTTCATGATGCCATCCATCACCACCACAGCACCAGTGGCGGGTGTCACGTTTGGCAGGTGATGTGGGGGGCAAGTTGGATGAGCCCTCAGGTTGCAGAAGATGCCGCAACCACCTTCCAGGTGCCATCCTGGTTTCTGTTTGTGGCCAGATCACACACCAAGATCAAAATTCTTAAGTTTCTACTCCTCTTTTAGCTTGGCTCCTTCTTTTTGCAATGATTCGGTCTTGTTTTAATTGACAGATAAATTCTTCTTTATATTATTCTCAACATGCTCCAAGTTCTTCGACTCTCTGCTTCTGATGTTCTACTAGCCAAGCCTTTGACTTTGTCACACATTCCTGGTGTCTCTAGTTGCATTAGATCTTTGATATCACCAAGGTGCAGCCATCCTATTGATCTTTTGCTCCTGCAGGACGGGTATTGGCTACGCGAGACCAAAAAAACCTACAGGAGAAAAAGCTCTCTTGGCTAATCAGACACTTATTTTTACATTTACAGTACAGCTGGATCCCTGTGGGACTACCACAGTACCAACTGTCCAGAAATCACAAACATTTTAAACCCTTCATTACCATTCTGAGCACCTCTTTAAATGCAAATTTCTTACATTTACACCAAACAACAAATGGCATGGTTTCTGCGTTACGACTGCCGCAACTCCTCTGGGAGTGCGCCCACACAGACCTATTAGGAAGTGGGTTCCACTGCACAGGATGCGGTCTAACCTTTGGGCTGCGTCTTGTGCATCAGAGGCCATGTCCCTACATGGAAGTACCTGTACCTTGCAGTCAAAGCGTTCAGACATGGGAAGAATAAAAGCTGCATTTGGAGGTCCAGCAGTTTCCTGCTATTGTTTAATACTAACCGATTTATACTTACCATGCTGAAATCTGTTTGAAAACTCTTGATTCCACTCCCAAAGTTACACTGCTCAGAACTGGATTCTGTGTCAGAAGTACTCAATAATTTACATGATTTTCTTCTTGTTTTGTTAGATACACGCAGACACATTCCTTTAGCAAACTGAGAGGAAACCAGTGTCAATTCGTACACGAAGAAGGATCAGAACGAACAGAGGAAGCTTTCTTTAATCCATTTCCACTTTTCCCTGATGCCTGGTACAGGTTGAATCTTTTGTTAGTATACGGCAGTGCCAGTGTTTAGGTGGCATAGCGAACTTGCTTCTGCGACCACAATTCGCTCCTACAAGATTGCACAACTTTTGGAAGGAAAAAGAAACAGGTTAGTGCTCAAAACATTACATTCTGAGTACAGTTCAAATTTTCTGCCACATTTAGTAAAATTACATTCAGTCGTTTTTCTGTAACGTTTCCCAACATTTTGTATGGGAATTAACATGGGAAAACAATACTTTGAGACTCCCCTTTTTTTTGGCCACAACTTGATTGAACAACCAAGAGCTTTCCAGGAAGGAGCTGTGGTGGAGGGGTTTTATTTTTGGAAAGTTATGTGAATATTCGTCAAACAATGCCAAAGTTATTAGAAAAATAAAAAAAACTTTTCTTATGGAAATCTGACCTATAATCACACAGTGGCGGCACGCACGCGGCCAACTCACTCCCTGAGACTGTAAATGGCCCGGGGACCCCATTCTCAAGGTCTGGCTCAATTACTGTGTGCTGGGGAGCCCACCCTCCAGAACACAGTAGTTTACCTGCCCACAACATGGTGAGCAGAGAAACATATCTCTGCTCCCACTCAAACAGCTCCCTCTGGGTTCAAGCAGACATACCTAACCTGCGTACAGGAACGTAGGCAGGGAAGGCATAAAGCAAACACAAAGAGATTATGGGCTGAGTGCTGAAACTTTTCAGACACTCACCCCCAGTCACAGATCTGGGTTGAATCCATCACCGTTCTCACTTCGCCACCCCAGTTCAGACCAAGCCATATGCAAATCAGTCTTGACCCTACAGTCAAGCTTGAACTGCCAAGCCAGGTCTTCCTTGGACCGGAAACAAACATCCAGGGACCGGTTAAGGGGTAACACGCCTCATCAGCCAGACTAGCTTGAATTCAGTGGCAAGGTGAGCAAGGGACCCAAAAATGTGCATACCCTGTCACTTTAGGGTGAAAAATGCAAAGCAAAAGAGATGATGGACGGAGCGCTGAACCTTTTCAGACACTCACCCCTAGTCCCAGATCTGAATTGAATCCATCATCATTCTTTTGCTCACTATGCCATAGGCAAGGCCAGTCTTCTTGATCCTCATGGGAACAGTGCAGGCCAAACTGCCATGCCAGGTCTTCCCTGGACCGGAAACAAGTATTCTGGGACCGGTTTCGGGGTAACACCGGTCATCAGCCAGGCTAGCTTGAAACCAGTGGCAAAGTGAGCAAGGGACCCACATCTGGCCATACCCTGCCAACGCTGGGCAAACAAAGCAAACACAAAGAGATGATGGACAGAGCACTGAAACTTTTCAGACACTCACCCCCCAGTCACAGATTTGGGTTGAATCCATCATCATTCTTTTGCTCACTTCGCCACCCCAGTTCAGACACAGCCATATACAAATCAGTCTTGACTCTGCTGCTCCTCATGGGAATAGTTCAGCCAAACTGCCAAGCCAGGTCTTCCCTGGACTGGAAACAAGCATCCTGGGACTGGTCTCAGGCGTAACACCCCTCATCAGCCAGGCTAGCTTGACTCAAATGGCAAAGAGAGCAAGGGACCCACGACTGGGCATACCCTACCAACGAGGGGCAAATAAAGCAAACACAAAGGGGCCGATTCACAGAACTAATCTGAGATAAAATCCTAAACTTACTACTTTTGGTATTCACAGAAGGCATTTAGTAGCAGTAAAGTTAGGACTCCTAACTTTACTACTACTAAACTGAGACAAAATCCTAACTTTACGACTTTCGGTATTCATAAAAGGCATTTAGTAGTAGTAAAGTTAGGAATCCTAACTTTACTACTACTAAATGCCTTTTGTGAACCACACACGAACCACACACCCCCTCCCCTTATTTTTCATTATGGCCTAGGGCAATGGAGACATATGTTTTAGCTCCAGGGGATGGGGTCCTCGGGCCACTATTGGCTTGAGGGAGATGGGCTGTGCAACTTAGTTAACTTAAAAAAAAGATCTGGGGAATAATATCTCTGGGACTCGTAGTGGCTCAAGAAGGGGGCCCAGGCACATACTCCCCGAATAAAAACATAAAAGGCCATGGGGATCTTGTCTGCCGGGTGCCCTTAGTGGTTCAGGGAGGGGTCTGAGTGCCCCAGAATCCCTCTGAGACCCCACCACAAGGGCTAGAGAGTCAGGATGTGCCTACCCTGCCGCCTTATATCTTTTTTTAATAAACAATCTCAGGACAGGGGACTAGGGCTGTAATGACTGCTACAATATTTTCTTTCATGTTGTGGCCAGCCAATCAGAGTGCTCACTCCCGCAGGAGAGTTAGTCTTGTTCGAGCAAGGAGGCCCAAGAGTAAAAAGCCTCATGGCCAATCCAAAAGCTCTATTTTCTAAGCTGCTCTCACAGGACTCTGGCAAGAGTCCTTCAATCCCAATCGTCTAGAAATACAAACAGTTTTGTGCCAGAATTTCTCAGAAACTGTTGAATGGGTTTACACCAAAAAGCACACTTACTGTTCCAAGATTAAGCTCACTGTCAAGTTTGCTGCAATTCTGTTTAGCAGTTTTTGTGATATCATTTTCCAAAACAGGAAATGGAAAATGCATGGGAATTTTGCATTTTGGGATGCCCCCTATTTCTTGGCCCACTTGGTGTATAACCCTGAAACTTTCCAAGAAGAAACTAGGCAAAAAAAGGCCATTATGTTAGGCAGTTTCTTGAAGATTCGTCAAATGGCTGCAAAGCTATTAGCAAACACATTTCCTATAGAAACGTAAACCTAACTCTAACTACCAAGTGGCGACAGTCTCTGGGAAGTTATAGTTTTATATAAATATCCCTCGTGTGGCAGGAACCAGCTACATTTGTTTGCTGGAGCAGCTTTTCTCTGCTTTAGCAAACCTGTGTTGCCTGCATGCAAAAGCGGGGACAGGGATATGAAATTCTGGCAAGCAGCGAACTGCAGTGTCAGGGGCATGGGGTACGTGGGACACTGATGTCATTGGGCTCAATTTAGTGGGGTCCCTCAGGCCACTGGATGGCTAGAGTCCCCACACACCTCCATACCAAAACAAATTCAGCCCCAGAGGATAGGGTCCTTTTTAGGCAAAGGGAGATGCGACCCCACCCCCATCTCCCTGGGGCCTTCAAGAGGATCAAGGGTCCCTTGCCCCCTTACCTTTACAAAAGTAATGGGCCTGAGGTGTTGGGGTCCGCTAGCCTTTAGAAGGCTTATGGACACCGGACTCAACTCACATTAAAAAAAAAAAAAACGGTCCAGGGAGATTGTTTCTCTGGGGCTTTCTAAAGGTTCGGGGAGGGCGCCCACCCCAAAAATGATCAGCGCTAGGGATGGTGTCCCTGGGGCCCTTAATGGCTCGGTGAGCAGGGCCTCATGCCCCCTGCTCCATATGATTGTTTTTTAAACTGCAGTATCTGCTTGAATTACTGACATAATTTTGATGCATGAAATATCAAAACACAAAAATATTGAAAATTAAATATCATATACTTAACTATTAAAACCACAAATATCGACAACGCAAATATTGTTGTTAAAAATATAAATTTTTATCTATATTGAAAACAAAAATATAAGAAACAAAAATATTGTGACTTTTAAATAAACATATTAGATGGGAAAAATATTGATTCACACAATGTTATTGCCATAAAAAATAAATAATCATCAATACATATTTAAAAAACACTTTTTACATAAAATAAATAAAACCAAAGTATTTCATACACATGTTTAACTTAAATAAAAATACATTAAATCAACAAAATATTTATCATACACATATATATAATTAAAATATTAACAATACAACTCTAAAAATTTTTGCATGAACTGCAAACATTTAAACCCCAAACATAAATACTAATAAATATATACAAATACATTTATATTAAAAACGATCAAACTATAAATAATACATAAAAAATAAAACCTTAGTTAGCGTTTACCATAGAAGGACTCAACCGATAAAGAAAAATTGTAACTAAAATTAAACCAACCAATAAAATAAAACTATAAACAACTTTAATCATGCTAACAGCCAAGAAAATGCATCATTATAAAATATAAACAAGAAATGTACTAGGTATTATTCTAATGCATGCTACTGGAGCACCACCACAACAACAGATGATGTATTTCACGTAAGAGAGCACAGTCAACCCCAAATGTGACAGAAATTGAAATAAGGCAAATATTGCAAGTTATAAGAGAGGCAAGCACAAGCTCCCAGGAACCTACAACCAAAATCCTTAAAGATATACTACCTAAAGTCCCTGAACACATAGGGGCCGATTCCGATGGCCGGTCGGACAGCTGTCCGTAGCCTTACCCTGCGACCGACACGTACCCGGAGCCGGTCCGTCCTGTAGAGTAAGTACGATGTGCATAACTGCCAAAAACACGACCGACACGTAGGCTGTGAATCAAGATCCATTCTCCGTCCGAGCCGTAACTCCTAAAGAGGAACCGTGTCGCCCGGAAGCAGTATCCATAGCAGTTTCCGGCATGACAAGTACGATGCGTACTTCCTACGCGCTGGACGGGTCGTCACGTACGGCACGTCACAGCATCCGGAAAACAAGCATATCAGCTACGATTCGCGCCACAATCAGTACACGGCTACGAGACGGACCAACTTGCAGCGGGTACGAGACGGAGCATCAAGCAGCGTGTACGACACGAACACATCATGAATCCCATCGCGCAGGTCATACCAGTACT
The DNA here is from genome assembly GCF_964204655.1 of Triturus cristatus. NCBI lineage: Eukaryota > Metazoa > Chordata > Amphibia > Caudata > Salamandridae > Triturus > Triturus cristatus. The sequence continues at coordinate 321,626,934 of NC_140581.1, forward strand.
CTACATCTATGACCGGCTCAGGAACCAACGCTGACGGCGTAGGCGGTAAGTCAGACACCTACCACCTAAACAAACGACATGTACCTGCAAAATGGCACAGACACACAGGGGATCCACATCCTGGCCACTAACAGCCCACCATAGGGGTTGCATGGCCAGCACTACTAACACCCCCACCCATAGGGGGCCTGTTGCCCATCACTACTGCCACCCCCACCCATAGGGACTATGTTGCCCATCACCCCACCACCCCCGCTCACAGGGGACCTGTTGCCCATCACCCCTGCCACCCCCACTCACAGGGGACCTGTTGCCCAGCACTACTGCCACCCCCACCCATAGGGCTTATGTTGACCATCACCCCTGCCACCCCCACTCACAGGGCCTATGTTGCCCATCACCCCTGCCACCCCCACTCACAGGGGACCTGTTGCCCATCACCCCTGCCACCCCCACTCACAGGGGACCTGTTGCTCATCACTATTGCCACCCCCACCCATAGGGGCTATGTTGCCCATCACCCCTGCGACCCCCACTCACAGGGCTTATGTTGCCCATCACCCCTGACACCCCCACTCACAGGGGACCTGCTGCCCATCACCCCTGACACCCCCACTCACAGGGGACCTGTTGCTCATCACCCCTGCCACTCCCAGCCATAGGGCTTATGTTGCCCATCACCCCTGCCACCCCCACTCACAGGGGACCTGTTTTCCATCACTACTCTCACCCCCACCCATAGGGACTATGTTGCCTATCACCCCTGCCACCCACACCCATAGTGCTTATGTTGCCCATCACCCCTGCCACCCCCACTCACAGGGCTTATATTGCCCATCACCCCTGCCACCCCCACTCACAGGGGACCTGTTGCCCATCACCCCTGCCACCCCCACTCACAGAGGACCTGTTGCCCCTCACCCCTGCCACCCCCACTCACAGGGGACCTGTTGCCCATCACTACTGCCACCCCCACCCATAGGGCTTATGTTGCCCATCACCCCTGCCACCCCCACTCACAGGGCTTATGTTGCCCATCCCCCCTGATACCCCCACTCACAGGGGACCTGTTGCCCATCACCCCTGACACCCCCACTCACAGGGGACCTGTTGCTCATCACTACTGCCACCCCCACCCATAGGAACTATGTTGCCCATCACCCCTGCCACCCCCACTCACAGGGCTTATATTGCCCATCACCCCTGCCACCCCCACTCACAGGGGACCTGTTGCCCATCACCCCTGCCACCCCCACTCACAGGGGACCTGTTGCCCCTCACCCCTGCCACCCCCACTCACAGGGGACCTGTTACCCATCACTACTGCCACCCCCACCCATAGGGCTTATGTTGCCCATCACCCCTGACACCCCCACTCACAGGGGACCTGTTGCCCATCACCCCTGACACCCCCACTCACAGGGGACCTGTTGCTCATCACTACTGCCACCCCCACCCATGGGGACTATGTTGCCCATCACCCCTGCCACCCCCACTCACAGGGGACCTGTTGCCCATCATCCCTGCCACCCCCACTCACAGGGGACCTGTTGCCCATCACCCCTGCCACCCCCACTCACAGGGGACCTGTTGCCCAGCACTACTGCCACCCCACCCATAGGGCTTATGTTGCCCATCACCCCTGCCACCCCCACTCACAGGGCTTATGTTGCCCATCACCCCTGCCACCCCCACTCACAGGGGACCTGTTGCCCATCACCCCTGCCACTCGCACTCACAGGGGACCTGTTGCTCATCACTACTGGCACCCCCACCCATAGGGACTATGTTGCCCATCACCCCTGCCACCCCCACTCACAGGGCGTATGTTGCTCATCACCCCTGCCACCCCCACTCACAGGGGACCTGTTGCCCATCACCCCTGTCACCCCCAGCCATAGGGCTTATGTTGCCCATCACCCCTGCCACCCCCACTCACAGGGGACCTGTTGCCCATCACTACTCTCACCCTCACCCATAGGGACTATGTTGCCCATCACCCCTGCCACCCACACCCATAGTACTTATGTTGCCCATCACCCCTGCCACCCCCACTCACAGGGGACCTGTTGCCCATCACCCCTGCCACCCCCACTCACAGGGGACCTGTTGCCCATCACCCCTGCCACCCCCAGCCATAGGATGGGTGATGCGCAACACCTCCAGCATACGAAAACATCAGGTATGTCCGCAAAATACATCCCCCATGACATCATGACAACAGTGTGTAGTCTGTGACAAATGCCCACAACAGTGATTATGGCTACGAGCATACAATGTAAGTAACAGCACATGTGTGACCAACACATGAGTGTGACATACACAAGGCAAGCATCACCATAGCACTGTGTCAATGTAAAAAGAACACCCCCTCACTGTGTAGAGCAGAAGTTAAGTGGGGGCTCACAAAATGCAGCAGATGTGGAGCATTGTGGTGATGGGGACCAAACCCCCCCTCATCACAGTGACCAAAAGGTAAGTGTCATCATGGTCAAAGCTGCAAATAACAAACAGCATGTATGATCCCTGCTCCCAACACATCAAACAATTCTTGGGCAAACTAGTGGTTATGTCCCATACACACAAAGATGTGGTGAGGCTAACAGTGCTGTGAAAACACAACACTCTCGGCATGTGCAGACAAGCACCACACATGGGGCTGACAGTGCATACAGTGTACAATGACACAACAGCAGAAGTGACCATCACCAAGCATTCACACATCTCGAAAATAGACACATCAATCAAAACAACATGTGTAGACTGTAGGTGTCAGCTCACAAACTCACATTCCATGCCAGCAATGGCACCCAACAACCAGGATGAATGTGCACAATGATGTGAAATGACTCACAGGGACAGCAGGCAAAATCACAGAAACAGCATCCAGACAAAGGCCCACAACAGAAATACCAATGCACTGGTGCAGATGCACAAACGGGCAAACTTACACTGCACATCAGACACAACATGTGTGTGTGTGTGTCACAGTATCCCCAGGCAACTGCACAACACATGAGGGGGGCTGAACCACAGTGACACAGATGTGGACACAGTGCCATACAAAAGTAAACCATCATTGGGACACCCTCAGTGGGCAATCAGGCATTGGGAGATGAGAGGGAGCACAACAGACACATGTAACACAAGCTTGAATCAACACCAACTAACACAGCAAGAGACTGACACACAACACCACTACCCCCAGGGACCAGACAATGGGGTGACATAAGCGTGCATGACACCTCCACTGTGATGACAAAGGCAGATGTCGTACAAACTGGGAAACCCAGACTTGTGTCCTGTGCCACAAATGTACATCACACATACACGAACACAAATCACTCAGCATGGCCCCTCATCCATGGACAAACATGAGCTAGGGGACCATCCATGCAAACATTCACATCAGTCCACCATCAACACCACACACCTGAACTGCAACAATGTATATCTGGGAAGCCCACATGGACAGGTGACATTGCACATGCACCCATGACAAACACAGAAATGTTGCCAGGAACTAAGGTGCACACACACATCACACAAGGACTGTTTACAACCCAGGGGAATGACAGACACACTGCACAGTATGCAGTACATGGCCATGACCTCAAAGCTCATGTAACCTTCAGAATCCCTGCCACAGTCCCAGGACTATGCAGATGCCAAGGAGGAACACAAGGCACCCATGCTGACACCTGCCAGCATCGCTGCCGTGAACCTGACAAGTGGGAGCAGTCACAGAAACATACAAATGTCTCAATCACTGAAAACTACCACCTAGGGACAACTACATGATATTGCGAACAAACAAGTGCCTTGAGGAACCCTGACTGTGTCCCATCTGTGTCTGACAACATCATCACCACTCAGAACTGACAAATCACAATGATGATACACCAATTAACAGTAGTGTGTCATACACCCACACATCTGGTAGCCCATTGGAAAAGTAGTGGGATGAACCCAGTACCACTCAGCAAGCTTCAACAACAGGAACATATCAAGGGAACCCTGTCTGTGTATGAACAGGGATGTGGACACACACACATGCACATACAACACACACCATGGGCCCAGGCCATGTCACTGGACAACCCACTAACTTGAGGGGACACAACTCCTGTGGGAGCCCAGCTGTGCCAAACATATTCACCGCAAGTCCCACTCATGTCTGCAGAACACTTGGTCAGTCAGCCATCAGTTACCACACAATGAAGGCTCTGGTCACAACAGCCTGGGTACGGGAGTCCCCCCTAAGTCAGCTGCTCATACCCAAAACATATATCTAGCAAGTTGCACAGAGGACCCAGTTGCTCCTATTACAATGATGAACACACCTGTAGGGCCAGTAGTGATGAGCACGAAGTATGTGGAAGTGACAATTTGGACAATGGGAAGCACATCACATGTGCAGGGGTGCAAGCCACATATGTGACCATGCCAATGAAATGCTCACAGAGAGATGTACACAAATAGTTGATCCAGACACACCCAGGTAGCTGCAAAGGATGACATGGATACCCACCAGAATAGGATACATATCTCATGGACCACAGGGAGTACCTCACATCAACACATCAGTATGCAACATTGTAAATCAAGCATTACAGGTGCAAAGGCATGTAAAACAACATCAACATGATGTACAGCTAAATCAAGTTCACAGGGACAAAGAAAAAAAGCTTTATTCAGCATATGAAAAGCGAAACGTCTGTTCCAACAAAAGGCCAATGGCCAGTCCATGTCCAAATGGCAAGGAGTGAACTAGACTGACAAATTCAGCATATGAAATGTTAAACATCTGTGCAACCAAAAGGCCAATGGCCAGTCCATGTCAAAATGGCAAGGAGTGAACTAGACTGACACATTCAGTATATGAAATGCTAAAAGTCTGTGCAACCAAAAGGCCAATGGCCAGTCCATGTCAAAATGCCAAGGAGTGAACTAGAGTGACAACTGCCACACCTTGCTTGCCTGAACTGCTAAGGAGCGGGGTCATCCCCTCGGAGGGGCATACATGGGGGCAGGCCAGGCACCGCAGGGACAGGATCAGGGCGCAGCAGAAGGAGGCAGTGAAGAGGTGGGGGATGCAGGCGAGACACTTGCAACTGCAGTGGAGCTGACTGAAGTGGTGGTTGCTGTCACAACTGTGGGACACAAGTCAGATGGGGTGGGTGCCGGCACAACTTCAGTGGGCAGGTCAGATGGAGTGGATTGGCTCACCACTGCAGTGCCCAAGTCAGACGGGGTGGTCGTGGACTCCAAAGCAGTGCCTACATCCATGGGAGCGGAATGGGGGACAGGTGAGGTCGGCAAGACAGGGGGGGGACACGGTCCCCACATCAGTGGCACAAACTGTCTGACCAGGTGTGGAGGAGCAAGTGCTAGGGGGGATAGCCTTAGCATTTTGGGGATGGTGTATCTGTGTGTGGGGGAACCCGGGGCAGGGAGTGGCGGGGGAACCTCTGGAGTGGTGGCCTGGGGGATGGAGGACGGAGACTTTGTCTTGGAGCTGCGTGGTGGCGGGGGGGTCTTGCTCTTCTTGCGCTGGGGGGACTTGCGGGTGGGCGTCTCGGTCTGACTGCGCCTGGGGGAGGGTGTCTGGGTGTGAGGGGCACTCCCTTCTGTGTGTGGGGACTTCCTCTTCCCCTTGTAATCAGGATCTGCTGGGTCGGTGGGGAAGAGGCCAAGGTCACAGAGGAAGAGCTTCTGGGGGGATGGGGTTGCAGGTGAGGCAAGGGAAGGGGGCTGGGAGGGAGCGGACTGTGGAGTGGTTGTGGATGACTGTGTGTGTGTCAGCAAACCAGCCCCTGTGAGTGTGGAATCAGTCCCCTGCGCTTGCTTGTGTGCACATCTAGCCCTTGGTTTGGGGGTTTCTGTGCTTGGGACAGGTAGGCTGCTAGGAATCGTGGGTGGTGCAGGGGTAGGAGGGGTGTGGGACTGTTGGAGGAGGGACAGTGCTGCTGTCAGGGAGGAGTCCACGGACTGGTTGGTCCTCTGTAGGACAGACATGCCCGAGGAAATGCCCTCCATGAATGACACCAGTTGTGTCAACAGACCTGTGTGTGCATGGATGACCTTCAGCATTGACGTCTGCCCTACATGGATCTGTCAAAGTAAGTCCACAGACTCCTCACTCAGGGCAGCAGGGGACACAGGGGCAGGGGGTGTGGTGCCTGGCACAAAGGAGACATGCTCACGAACACGGGAGCCCACAGGGACCTCTGGGATGGGAGCCAATGGGAGGGTGGTGGTGGTGGTGGCGGTGGCGGAGACAGCTTCACTAGCTGGTGTTTGGTGGCTGCTGACACCCACCTCCACAGGGGAGTCCTCCTCAGAGCTGCTGTGGCCTTCAGCTGTGGGGGATGTTGCTGTTGACTCCTCTGTGTGTCTCAACTTGCCCTCCGTGCCACTGGGTCCATCTGACTCCTCTCCTTCTGTCCCTGTAAGGCTCTGTGGCTCCTCCTGGTCCGTAGAGCTGTCCCCTCCTGTGGCCGTGGATGTATCTGGATAGGAATAAGAAGTAACAGAACAACATCAGTCACCTGCACCAACTGCACACACCACAGTGAGTACATCACATCACAGGGCAAGCCCTGGCATCATCAGCTGAACACAGCTCAAAGTGCCAACACTGTTTAGGATGAGACAAATGTCATTCTCAACATCAACCATGGCACACATATCCCTCCTTGACTTTCACACATATGTCCATTGCATGTTGGATGCTAACACACCAATGTGCCAACATGCACCACCCACACATTAGTTGTACATGCAAGTGAACATGTAGGAGTATGTCACTAGACACACAGCACATCTCTTGCGACTGACTCAGTACAGGTGTCCGGATGAAGGGATGGGCAGAGACTCATTTCATATGCTTGGGATGCATGCCAGCAACACACACTATGATGTACTCATCTCCTGACGGGCAAGGCCACAATGGGGTGCATGGTGCACACTTGAACACAACGCAGGCTCACTCATAGCAAGTTCAATGCCATGTTATGTTATAACGTTTTATTGAGCGCGAACAGCTGCCCCAGCAACGAGGCGTCCCGGCGCTGAACTATAACGAAAACCTGCGAGGGGAGAAGGAAAGGACGGGCTATAGGAGATTAGGATGGGGAAAATAACAATGTTTTGATCGCTTTGCGGAAGGCCAACATGTTAGTCATCGAGCTAATGTGATGTGGCAGAGAGTTCCAGAGTCTTGCGCCCAAGACTCTGAAGGAGCGACCGCCCATTCTGCTTAACCTTATACGTGGAATAACCACCAAGTTCTGACCAGAGGAACGTAGGGCCCGTTGAGGGGTATAGGGCTCTAGGAGTGGACGCAGGAGGCCAGGACAGTCAGTTTTGAGAATTTTAAAAACAGTAATGAGGGCTTTAAACTGAACTCGGGCTTCCATGCGCAGCCAGTGTAGTTTCTGGATGGTGTTTCTAGCAGAGCACCTACGAGGGAGGCCTACAACTGCCCTGGCAGCGGAGTTTTGTATACGTTGTAGCCGCACCATCTCAGCTTTATTAAGGCCAAGAAAAAGGATATTGGCGTAGTCCAGTCGAGCCAGGATGGTAGATTGGACTATCATTAGGCGCGTATGGTGGTCAAAAAAGCCAAGGATCGGATGAAGGCTCCTCAACAGACCCACACAGGTGGCAGCCAGTTTCTTGGTGTGGGTCTGGAAATTGAGAGATGCGTCCACCCAGACACCAAGGTTTTTTACCACAGTTTTGGGGGGGGGGAGGGGGGTGGGGCCCAGTGCGGACGGCCACCATTGATCAGTCCAGTAGTCAGGATTTTTACCCAGAAGCAACACCTCTGTTTTGCCAGCATTCAGCTGGAGGCAGTTGTGTGACATCCAGCGTGCAACTGCCTCTAACCCGTTCTTAAATCTCGCCGCTGAGATCGAGGGGCCTTCAGTCAGAGAAATGACGAGCTGGGTGTCGTCGGCATACGACACTAGCGTCAGGTCCCATTCTTTTGCTATGTCAGCGAGAGGCTGGACATAAAGATTGAATAGGGACGGGCTGAGCGCCGATCCCTGAGGAACGCCTTGCTCTATGGGGTAAGGCTGGGATATGAACGGGGGGGCAGAGACCCGGAAAGATCTGTTTGTCAGGAATGATCGAAACCACTCTAGAGCAAGGTCTTTGATACCTATGGCTTCGAGACATTTCAATAAAATAGAGTGGGAGACCGTATCAAAGGCTGCGCTAAGGTCGAGTAAAACCAGCGCAGCACTTTGACCGGCGTCCAGGATGTTCCGTAGATGTTCGATGGTGGTCAGCAAGGCGGATTCGGTACTGAATCCTGGCCTGAAGCCGTTCTGTGATGGATCTAGAATTTGGTGTTGTGTCATGTAGTTAGCTAGCACCTTGTTCACATGGGCTTCTGCCAATTTTGAGGCCCATGGAAGCAGTGAGATATGTCTGAAGTTTTCTGGTTTAGATGGGTCTAAGGTGGGTTTTTTTATGATAGGGGAGACCCAGGCCTGCTTCCAGCATGTGGGAACCACCGCTGAGGAGAATGATAAGTTAAGTAAGGTAGTAAGAAGAGGAAGGAAGAACTCGAGAGATTCTAAGAATTTGGCAGGTCTCATGGCATCTGTGGGCGATCCAGATTTGATTTTAGTGCACAGTTTAGCAAGTTCGTCGTGTGTTACGCAAGGGATGAGAGACAAATTGGGATTGTCTGGCAGAGGCTCACGAGGTATGAAGGTGTCCGAGAGATTCTGAGGGAAGGAAGTGTTTACCTTTTCCATAAAGAAGGTGGCAAGTTCCTCGCATTGTTGTGCAGAGGTAATACCAGGGACAGGATTACAACTATCCTTAAGTTTATGTACAATTTCAAAAATAGTTTTTGAGGGGTTCCTGCTGGAGCTAATTGCTTCCGCATAGTAGGAGGCACGGGTGGTGCGAACCGCTTTATGGTACGATTTCAGTTTTCGCAGGTAAGCAGCTTTGTCAGTATCCTTGTATTCTTTTCTCCACTGGCGTTCAGCTCTTTTGCAATCTTTCCGCATGGTTAGAAGAATTTCATTGTACCACGGGTTGGCTGGAGTGTTACGGATTTTTGTCCGTTTTGCTGGTATTAGGGAGTCTAGTCCTAAGTTGATCCAATTTTGAAAGGCCGCGTAGGCGGAGTTAATATCTCCGTCTGTGAGGTTGAGGTGGAAGTTACCTAGTTTACTAGTAAGGTCACTAGGAGCCAGTTTGTGCCATGGCCTCTTGTTTCGGAAATTGTTTGTGTTTTTCACAATCGAGTCTCTGATTTTCAGAGAAAATTGGATAAGAGAGTGGTCGGTCCACCCCATGGGTTTGGGGGGGGCGGCCGAGACATCCGAGAGGTTGGAGAAAACTGGGTCCAATAAATGTCCGGCAGAGTGAGTGGAAGTTTGGATGAGCGGGTTTAGCTGAAGGGCTGTGAGGTCTGCCTGAAGGTTCTTAATAGTAGAGTCGGTCAAGGAGTCAAAATGTAAGTTAAGGTCTCCCAGGATGGTAAAATTAGGAGAGGATATCACTAGAGAGTGAGCGACATCTAGAAATTCCTCAATGAACCTGGCAGCGGGGCCAGGGGGCCGGTAGATGTAGAGTCCGGAAAGGGTGAAATGAGGACTAGTGGAGATTTTGAATCTCGCACTTTCACAGCCCCAGATGGATTCCTTCTCAAAAGTGCAATTGTATGCTGATTTGTAAATAACCGCTATCCCCCCACCCCTGGAGTCTCTATTGATGGTTTTGATAGAGAAGCCCTCAGGCAGCGAAAGATTTAAAATGCTGTTTTGGTCATCGTGGAGCCAGGTTTCGCATATAAACATAATGTCTGGATGTTCCTCTGTTATAAGGGCGAACACATCAGCGTGATGTTTCACGAGGGATCTAACATTAAGTTGGAAGATGGTAAGGGTATAATGCTTATAAGCAGTGGTATTGTGGCTGGCTAGCCTGGGTGAAGATGTCATGAAACAGCACGGCTTGCAGTACAGACCTGTTTGGCCAAGGCAGCCTTCAAGTTTATTGCATCTAGCGTCTGGTTTAAGAGCGAGGAGGGACTTTCTATCGTACTGCAGTCAATGTGGTATGGGTTGAGCAGGGGGACTGGCGAGAGGCGATGGTCTGGCGATGACGGGCGCAGACGGGCTTGCCTTTGGCGCGCCTTCGGCGCGCAGACAGCGCTCCCGCTGCGCTCGTCCGCTGCGCTTGCGTGGGAAGCACATTTAGGGAGAGGAGGGGTGGGCGTGGCCTGTGAGGTGGGCGTGTCCTCGCGACTGGCGATGGCAGCCGATCACAGCAAACCCCACGAGGCAGCGCTAGACTCCACTGACTGTGGAATACAATGAGGCAAGTAGCCCAGCAGTGCTCAAGACAGGAGTCAAAGTGATTTAAAATGTGAGTACAGACAAATAACAATTTAAAATGATGGCGCGTGATTCCTCCGGCTTCCGCCTCAGAGGTGTGTTACAGAGAGCGCACTCGAATTCAGCGCGTTCTTATAGGCGGGAGGGGTGGGCGTGGCCTGTGAGGTGGGCGTGTCCTCGCGACTGGCGATGGCAGCCGATCACAGCAAACTCCACGAGGCAGCGCTAGACTCCGCTGACTGTGGAATACAATGAGGCAAGTAGCCCAGCAGTGCTCAAGACAGGAGTCAAAGTGATTTAAAATGTGAGTACAGACAAATAACAATTTAAAATGATGGCGCGTGATTCCTCCGGCTTCCGCCTCAGAGGTGTGTTACAGAGAGCGCACTCGAATTCAGCGCGTTCTTATAGGCGGGAGGGGTGGGCGTGGCCTGTGAGGTGGGCGTGTCCTCGCGACTGGCGATGGCAGCCGATCACAGCAAACTCCACGAGGCAGCGCTAGACTCCGCTGACTGTGGAATACAATGAGGCAAGTAGCCCAGCAGTGCTCAAGACAGGAGTCAAAGTGATTTAAAATGTGAGTAAGGACAAATAACAATTTAAAATGATGGCGCGTGATTCCTCCGGCTTCCGCCTCAGAGGTGTGTTACAGAGAGCGCACTCCAATTCAGCGCGTTCTTATAGGCGGGAGGGGTGGGCGTGGCCTGTGAGGTGGGCGTGTCCTCGCGACTGGCGATGGCAGCCGATCACAGCAAACTCCACGAGGCAGCGCTAGACTCCGCTGACTGTGGAATACAATGAGGCAAGTAGCCCAGCAGTGCTCAAGACAGGAGTCAAAGTGATTTAAAATGTGAGTACAGACAAATAACAATTTAAAATGATGGCGCGTGATTCCTCCGGCTTCCGCCTCAGAGGTGTGTTACAGAGGGATGCCCTGAAAGTCAGTCAACACTGTCTCCTGTCACAGGGGCAGGGCATCCAGACAACAACAATATGCACTGACTCACAATCCTAGCTCAGGGGTAAATCTGACTCTGCAGATGACCGGCGCACTTGCCCATCCCATGCAAACAACATATCCAGGACCCAGAAGACACCACATCATGCAAATCATTCATATGAGTCTCAGCAAAAACAAATCCATGTACATTAACACATCACCGTCTACCATGCAGATAAGCCAGCTGCATGAGGGACACAGTTGCATACACCATTGTACGCTGTCAGATGATCACACACCTATATGTCACACAGGTCTTGTCTCCCACAGTCACATTGCAGATGTCATGCTGACCCTCTGAATCATGGACACCACAGTTGTACGTAGCAACAAGCCACACCCTAATGACACAGAGGCACACACCTGAGGGCACATGTCACGAAGCACAACCTGCAATTTCATACACAGGAGTGGGATTACAGAGTGTTAATGAATGCCCTTGAGGGGGCATGACTGGGCAGGACTAAGTGAAACAGTGTATTGCCCCGGACAGTAGTCAGGTGGCTAAGCAATTGTGACTTACTTGATATACATACTCCTGATGTCCAAAAATTGGAGTTCCTGCTGCATGGTTTTGTTTTGAATACCTCAGAAACAAGTTGCGAGTCAGACCAGCAATCGGTACACATCTCAAGGGCACACACAGTTCACATGTCAGATCTCAGGCATTGTGTAAACAATTGACCCCCCAATGAAACACGCAACAGAGTCACGGGAACTGATGCTGACTGGTACCTGAAACATAGCTGACTGCAGGGACACACTGCCCTAGTGACACAAGCAACAGACTATAGGGGCCACACCTGTGGATCAGATGAGGAGGGTGCATCACACAAATGAGGGACCTGATTTTGGGACTACAAGACCTACGTAATGTGGAAATGTGACCAGGACAAAAGACTGCTATTTGCATGTCAGACATAGTACACAGATCAGGCATGGACTTACCCCCTTCCTGCTGCTGTCTGGCCTTCAGCTGCCTATCCAGGTCCGGGAAGACCACCGCCAGTATCCGGAGCATGTGGGGAGTCAGGGTCCGGTGTCCGCCCCTCCTGCGTGGAGGTGACAGCTTCAGGTGGACCCTAGCTATCCTCCGGGTCCAGCCACGAAGGTCCTGCCACCTCTTTTGGCAGTTGCAGATCTGGCGCTTGTAGACCCCCACAGAACGAACAGCCCGGGCGATGGTCAGCCAGATCTCCTGCTTCTGGTGGCCATCAACCTGTGAGGATGACAAAGTGAAAAGTATATCAACACACATGCCCCAGATTTGTGCAGCTCACTATTGGATATACATGTCATCACCACAAAGGGAAATACATTTCACAGGTAGTGCAACCACGGAGAATGAAAACTCACATGTATGTCTGACATGTTAACAATGCCTGGATAGTTTAAGCTTGCAATAATGCACTTTAGCAGCATGAAAACAATTCATTACATGTACCTACACACTTTGGTGGATGAAAGTAGTCAGTGAGAATGCTTGTCACTGGTGTACACACTGCTAGTACTGCTATTCAGACAACATGCATAATTAGGAAGGCAGTGGACAGCACACTCACCTGCTCCCCTGGTGTCTCCCATAGAGATTTCTGTACTCTGGAAGGAGCCCGTCAAGCAGGGCCTGATTCTCCTCCTCAGTGAAGGCTGGGGCCCTCTCCAGTGTACGTGCCATAGCAGGAGCCAGAGGATGCATAGACAGCAGCAGTGGTAGAAGGGATGTGGTCCAGTAGCATGTAGTGCAGGCAAGTGAGCTCCCTGGGGGCTAGCCAGCCTTATATCTGTGCTGCAGAGGCAGACTCTGTGCCATGTGTCCCAAGTGATTGGTCCAACACGGTTGCATCCTATGAATCTGGCCAATCCATTCAAAAGTACAACATGTACACGCCTTCCGCATCGTTCAAATCTTCACCTTCATGGAACACTTGAAATGCAACATTGTTGTAGGCATCCAACTGAATTTCCAGTGCACAAATCGTACAAGTTTTGAATCCGCATCTGTCTCCATGACAGTCCTGAGCCAGTGGGTGCGCCCGGCTCGTTCAACTGACTGTACAATGCGTATTTTGAATATACACATGCACCTGTCTCCATACGATTCAATGGCCAAGGTGTACGCCTGTCTCAGGCCATGCTTGTCCGACACGTATGCATGATAGTCACCCGCGTCAGACCTCATTGGATTCAATGACAATGCGTACGCATGGCTCGGTCATGACCCGTGCAATGCGTACGCATTGTCACCCGCGTCGGATCTCATTGGATTCAATGTCAAGGCGTACGCACGGCTCGGTCATGACCCGTGCAATGCGTACGCATTGTCACCCGCGTCGGACCTTATTGGATTCAATGACAAGGCGTACGCACGGCTCGGTCATGACCCGTGCAATGCGTATGCATTGTCACACGCGACGGACCTCATTGTATGCAATGACAAGGCGTACGCACGGCTCGGTCATGACCCGTGCAATGCGTACGCATTGTCACCCGCGTTGGACCTCATTGGATTCAATGACAAGGCGTATGCACGGCTCGGTCATGACCCGTGCAATGCGTACGCATGGTCACCCGCGTCGGACCTCATTAGTGTGACTATTAGACGGATGCAACACACATATACTGGCCATGGACACCTGCACACACCTGCCACACTATAGCATTGGCCACACAGTGTCCCATGGCATGTGAGGCTGCATTCCCTGGGTGTTTGAGGGGGCCATAGCTGTTTTTTTGGCTGGCACTTTGTGCAGCCACTCCCAGGCTGTGCACGTGTACATGGGGGCAGAGTCCTTTGTGTGTTGTGCACATTAGCACTGTGATGTGCAATTGGACAGTAATGGGCATGAGTGAAGGCCACAGTGTCAGGTTGGATATGTTTAAGACATGTCACATACACCCTGAGTCCTGGGGGTGATGGCATGTACGTCACAGTGAGACCTGTAGCCCCAATACTGATGTGCACCCACAGTCTGTGTGCATGTTGTGTCTCAGATGTGTCTGATCACATGTTACCAATGGGTGACAGTCTCCACATCCATGTGGTATATGCATCAACCTTGATGGGGTGTGTGTCTAAGAGACGTACATGTAGGGCCGGCAGGAACAACAGTGGCCACTACCCGTCGGATGGGAGCCAATGGGAGGGTGGTGGTGGTGGTGGCGGTGGCGGAGACAGCTTCACTAGCTGGTGTTTGGTGTCTGCTGACACCCACCTCCACAGGGGAGTCCTCCTCAGAGCTGCTGTGGCCTTCAGCTGTGGGGGATGTTGCTGTCAACTCCTCTGTGTGGCTCAACTTGCCCTCCGTGCCACTGGGTCCACCTGACTCCTCTCCTTCTGTCCCTGTAAGGCTCTGTGGCTCCTCCTGGTCCGTAGAGCTGTCTCCTCCTGTGGCCGTGGATGTATCTGGATAGGAATAAGAAGTAACAGAACAACATCAGTCACCTGCACCAACTGCACACACCACAGTGAGTACATCACATCACAGGGCAAGCCCTGGCATCATCAGCTGAACACAGCTCAAAGTGCCAACACTGTTTAGGATGAGACAAATGTCATTCTCAACATCAACCATGGCACACATATCCCTCCTTGACTTTCACACATATGTCCGTTGCATGTTGGATGCTAACACACCAATGTGCCAACATGCACCAACCACACATTAGTTGTACATGCAAGTGAACATGTAGGAGTATGTCACTAGACACACAGCACATCTCTTGCGACTGACTCAGTACAGGTGTCCGGATGAAGGGATGGGCAGAGACTCATTTCATATGCTTGTGATGCATGCCAGCAACACACACTATGATGTACTCATCTCCTGACGAGCAAGGCCACAATGGGGTGCATGGTGCACACTTGAACACAACGCAGGCTCACTCATAGCAAGTTCAATGCCATGGCATTGGGATGCCCTGAAAGTCAGTCAACACTGTCTCCTGTCACAGGGGCAGGGCATCCAGACAACAACAATATGCACTGACTCACAATGCTAGCTCAGGGGTAAATCTGACTCTGCAGATGACCGGCGCACTTGCCCATCCCATGAAAACAACATATCGAGGACCCAGAAGACCCCACATCATGCAAATCATTCATATGAGTCTCAGCAAACACAAATCCATGTACATTAACACATCACCGTCTACCATGCATATAAGCCAGCTACATGAGGGACACAGTTGCATACACCATTGTACGCTGTCAGATGATCACACACCTATATGTCACACAGGTCTTGTCTCCCACAGTCACATTGCAGATGTCATGCTGACCCTCTGAATCATGGACACCCCAGTTGTACGTAGCAACAAGCCACACCCTAATGACACAGAGGCACACACCTGAGGGCACATGTCACTAAGCACAACCTGCAATTTCATACACAGGAGTGGGATTACAGAGTGTTAATGAATGCCCTTGAGGGGGCATGACTGGGCAGGACTAAGTGAAACAGTGTATTTCCCCGGACAGTAGTCAGGTGGCTAAGCAATTGTGACATACTTGATATACATACTCCTGATGTCCAAAAATTGGAGTCCCCTGCTGCATGGTTTTGTTTTGAATACCCCAGAAACAAGTTGCGAGTCAGACCAGCAATTGGTTCACATCTCAAGGGCACACACAGTTCACATGTCAGATCTCAGGCATTGTGTAAACAATTGACCCCCCCATGAAACACACAACAGAGTCACAGGAACTGATGCTGACTGGTACCGGAAACATAGCTGACTGCAGGGACACAGTGCCCTAGTGACACAAGCAACAGACTGTAGGGGCCCCACCTGTGGATCAGATGAGGAGGGTGCATCACACAAATGAGGGACCTGATTTTGGGACTACAAGACCTACGTAATGTGGAAATGTGACCAGGACAAAAGACTGCTATTTGCATGTCAGACATAGTACACAGATCAGGCATGGACTTACCCCCTTCCTGCTGCTGTCTGGCCTTCAGCTGCCTATCCAGGTCCGGGAAGACCACCGCCAGTATCCGGAGCATGTGGGGAGTCAGGGTCCGGTGTCCGCCCCTCCTGCGTGGAGGTGACAGCTTCAGGTGGACCCTAGCTATCCTCCGGGTCCAGCCATGAAGGTCCTGCCACCTCTTTTGGCAGTTGCTGATCCGGCGCTTGTAGACCCCCACAGAACGAACAGCCCGGGCGATGGTCAGCCAGATCTCCTGCTTCTGGTGGGCATCAACCTGTGAGGATGACAAAGTGAAAAGTATATCAACACACATGCCCCAGATTTGTGCAGCACACTATTGGATATACATGTCATCACCACAAAGGGAAATACATTTCACAGGTAGTGCAACCACGGAGAATGAAAACTCACATGCATGTCTGACATGTTAACAATGCCCGGATAGTTTAAGCTTGCAATAATGCACTTTAGCAGCATGAAAACAATTCATTACATGTACCTACACACTTTGGTGGATGAAAGTAGTCAGTGAGAATGCTTGTCACTGGTGTACACACTGCTAGTAATGCTATTCAGACAACATGCATAATTAGGAAGGCAGTGGACAGCACACTCACCTGCTCCCCTGGTGTCCCATAGAGCTTTCTGTACTCTGGAAGGAGCCCGTCAAGCAGGGCCTGATTCTCCTCCTCAGTGAAGGCTGGGGCCCTCTCCAGTGTACGTGCCATAGCAGGAGCCAGAGGATGCATAGACAGCAGCAGTGGTAGAAGGGATGTGGTCCAGTAGCATGTAGTGCAGGCAAGTGAGCTCCCTGGGGGCTAGCCAGCCTTATATCTGTGCTGCAGAGGCAGACTCTGTGCCATGTGTCCCAAGTGATAGGTCCAACACGGTTGCATCCTATGAATCTGGCCAATCCATTCAAAAGTACAACGTGTACACGCCTTCTGCATCGTTCAAATCTTCACCTTCATGGAACACTTGAAATGCAACATTGTTGTAGGCATCCAACTGAATTTCCAGTGCACAAATCGTACAAGTTTTGAATCCGCATCCGTCTCCATGACAGTCCTGAGCCAATGCGTGCGCCCGGCTCGGTTGACTGACTGTACAATGCGTATTTTGAATATACACATGCACCTGTCTCCATACGATTCAATGGCCAAGGTGTACGCCTGTCTCAGGCCATGCCTGTCCGACACGTATGCATGATAGTCACCCGCGTCAGACCTCATTGGATTCAATGACAATGCGTACGCACGGCTCGGTCATGACCCGTGCAATGCGTACGCATTGTCACCCGCGTCGGATCTCATTGGATTCAATGACAAGGCGTACGGACGGCTCGGTCATGACCCGTGCAATGCGTACGCATTGTCACCCGCGTCGGACCTCATTGGATTCAATGACAAGGCGTACGCACGGCTCGGTCATGACCCGTGCAATGCGTACGCATTGTCACCCGCGTCGGACCTTATTGGATTCAATGCCAAGGCGTACACACGGCTCGGTCATGACCCATGCAATGCGTACGCATTGTCACCCGCGTCGGACCTCATTGTATGCAATGACAAGGCGTACGCACGGCTCGGTCATGACCCGTGCAATGCGTACGCATTGTCACCCGCGTTGGACCTCATTGGATTCAATGACAAGGCATATGCACGGCTCGGTCATGACCCGTGCAATGCGTACGCATGGTCACCCGCGTCGGACCTCATTAGTGTGACTATTAGACGGATGCAACACACATATACTGGCCATGGACACCACTCCCAGGCTGTGCACGTGTACATGGGGGCAGAGTCCTTTGTGTGTTGTGCACATTAGCACTGTGATGTGCAATTGGAAAGTAATGGGCATGAGTGAAGGCCACAGTGTCAGGTTGGATATGTTTAAGACATGTCACATACACCCTCAGTCCTGGGGGTGATGGCATGTACGTCACAATGAGACCTGTAGCCCCAATACTGATGTGCACCCACAGTCTGTGTGCATGTTGTGTCTCAGATGTGTCTGATCACATGTTACCAATGGGTGACAGTCTCCACATCCATGTGGTATATGCATCAACCTTGATGGGGTGTGTGTCTAAGAGACGTACATGTAGGGCCGGCAGGAACAACAGTGGCCACTACCTGTGGGACTTACGCTTGCCTTGAGGTGTGTACGTGCTACGCCATGTCCATTGCTGTGTTGATGTGGCAATACAGGGAGCCTGGGTTTCTGCATGGCAAAGATCTGTGATGCTTGGGAGACATGAGTCCTCATTTGTCACTGGGGTGGGTATTTTGAACGTTGCAGCAGCACATAGGTTGGGTGACACAGTCAGATGATTAGCCCATTGCACTACATGGCACTCATATGGACATGTGGAATTGAGATGTGAGGTGGTGGTCTTGTAGGTGACATATGTGTCCATGACCAACGGGCACACACCTCAGTACATTGTGTAATGTCATGAACTAGAATGTGATAGTGATCGTAGTCATGGCCACATGAGTGGGTGTACTGACAATCTTCCTTTGTGCATCTCTGTACTGCAGGGCACCAGCTGTCCATCGGCCGTTCCCAGACCTTGCAACCATGCAGGAACGCGACTGCATCAGATGGTACCGCTTCACCAGGCCACTGATTGAGGAGTTGGCGGTGCAGTTGGCGCCACATCTGCTACCTGGCCGGACATACCCTACAGCACTGACCCCAGAGGTGAAGGTGATGGCAGCCCTGCACTTCTTTGCTACCAGTACCTTCCAGTACACTGTGGCTACTGCTTGTGGTATGTCGCAAACGATGTTTAGTCGGGTGCTACGCGATGTCTTGGAGGGGATGTTGCAATTCCTCGACCTGTATATCAAGTTCCCGAGCAAAGATGAACTCCCTGAAATTAAGGATGCCTTTTATACCTTGGGGAGGATGCGAAACATCATTGGATCCAGTGACGGGACACATTTTGCCCTGATACCACCACAGGTGCATACCGGAACAGGAAGCACTACCATTCGATCAATGCTCTGGTGGTCTGTCTTGCTGACATGTTGATCACACATGTGTGTACACGGTTCCCTGGTTCGGCGCACGATGCCTACATTATGAGGAGTAGTCACATTGCAACGCTGATGTCACAGATGCCAGCTCAGCGTGCCTGGCTTGTCAGTGTGTACTGACTGTTTCTCATTGTGTGTGTTTGTCAGTGTTGTAGTCCGCACTCCTACAAAACTCAGCTACTTGTTCATTTTTGTGTGTGTAGGTGACTCTGGATACCCCAACATGCCGTGGTTGCTGACACCCCTCAGGAACCCTGTGACACCAGCCGAGCTGCGCTACAATGATGCACATGGTCGGAGCAGGAGGGTGATTGAGCGGACATTCGGCCTCCTGAAAAGCCGCTTTTGCTGCCTGGACAAGACCGGAGGGGCCCTCCCATATGAGCCTGCAAAGGTGTGCAAAATAATACTGGTCTGCTGCATGCTACACAACATGGCGGTGCGGAAGGAGGTGCCTCTCATCCAGGATGACGATGACGACGACCAACGTCTGGCACCTATGGAGGATCCCGGCCTAGGCCAAGATGCCAGTGATGATGAAGTTGATGGTGACATCCGCTCCCAGCTCATCAACAACTTCTTCACCTGAATGTGAGTTTCCAGGGTTGTTATGTCAATGTATGGAGGTAGCCTGGAATGTGTTGAGCCAGCTCTGTTGCTGTCTGAGTGTGTCTGTGTGCCACTTGACTGGATGCGTGCTGTGATGTGTCCATTCAGGTGGTGTGTACTCCACAATATGGTAGTACTGCTAACTAGTGTTTGTGTAGGTGTTTTGCAACAAGTTTTGTGCATGTGTATTGCATTTCTCTCCTGTTCGTCTGTGCTTTTGACTGTATCTTGTCTGTCCTTCCCAGGGTCCTTTGCCTGTTGTGTGGTCAACACTGACCCCCAACGCCCAGAAGCCAACACCAGTGTGGAAGTTGACAATTCCCATCAACTGATGTACCACACATCCCTGGACTTCCATTCTCCAACACATTGTGAGCGTGTGTCCATTGTTACGTAGAATGACCGTGCAACTAGTGTGGAATAAACGTGTTGCTGATTTGTAATGAACCTGTGCTACGCCTTGTTATGTGCGTTGTCTGTCTTCCCACATCTGAGTGACATCTGCTTACCTCACCTGTGGACTTGTTACCACTGACTGGGCTTGGTGTTGTGTCTGTGCATGCCAATGTGTTTCAGGTCAACATCATTGTGTGGGATAAGTAACATGGCCATGGTGAGTATGTTTTGTGTTGCCATAGTGGTGTGTCTCCCTCAGTAGATGAAATGTTCAGAGTAAAGTCCACAGTCGTCTGCTACATTGGCCCAACATGAACCCTCCATGTAATGTGGGAGAGTTGTGTGCGATTGGACAAGGTGAACGGGTTGCGCACAAAGAACATGGTCCAGAACAGGTTTGGAGGCCCTTGGGGATGTGCTGGGACATCTGCCTCTCACATGTCCTTCTTCGGATGACCCTTCTTCTTCCGGGGGGGGATCCTCATGTGCAGGCCTCTGCGGTGCAGGGGACTCTCCGCCAGAGTCCTCCTCCCTCCCTGTGGCGCTGGCAGATGGTGTTGCGACAGATGTTGTGGGCACACAGGGGGTTGTGGACAGGTTGGTGTTGATCTGTCGGAGGCATTGTAGTATGTCCCGATGCACCGCAGTAAGGGCATCCCACTTTGCCTCCATGCGGGCATGGTGGGCGACCTGCTCGTGTTGCATGTCCTTGAGGATCCCCACTACCTGGCCAAATCCTCCAGTGCTATCCTGGTACGCATCTAAGATGCGTGCCAGTTGGGGGTCATCATGCAGTCCAGACCCCTCTGCAAGGCGTGCCCTGTGCCTCCCACCCCTCCCAGCACCCCTCTCCACACGGGCAGGACCAGCGGCGGTACGCACAGGTGACACTGGGACCCCTTGGGTGGTGTTGCTGGTGGTGTTGGCCGTAGCTTCCGGGGGGTCCTGTGTCCCTGTGCTGTGGGTGTTGATTGTCCTTGGTCTGTCCGTGTTGGTGGGGGTGCCCTTTTGGTGTCCAGATGCTAGAGGCGTGGGTACGGGGGGGGCAGATGTTGCTGCTGCTGGTGCTGCATGATGGCTCACACCGGAGGGGCCAGGTTGGTCGTCGTCATCCGAAGAGGACAGTGAGAGAGTCAGACCAGAGAGCTCAGTGTCCACCAGAGTCTGGGACTGGGTATCCTCGTCATTTGGCGCTGGATGCCCAGCACGACCTGTGTTTGGAAGAGGCACACAATGTGATTTTGTGTTTCTACATGCATCATTGGTTCACAAACATGACATCTTCTACTTTTCAAACAGATGCCTGCCTGTACACTGCTTTTTCCCAGCTTGTCACAGACAGAGTTTGATCTTGTTGTTGGCCATTTGCCAGCATGGCCTTGTGCTCCCGACAACAGAGCCCAGTGTCAGACATCTTGTCAGTCCCTTCCCACTCCCTGTGGGGCGAGTATGGTTCAGGTTGATCTTGCAGGGCCATGTGGGTGGGTGTAGGTTGTCTGTGACTGCGAGTCCCATCATACTCTTGGCTACACCCCCCTTCCCAGCATACCCATGCTTCCTCCCTCTTGACTCTGCTTCCCTGTGAGGGGGTGTGACATCAATGGCAAGATGGCTGACTGTGAAATCCTGGTGTTTGTTTGGCTACAAGTTCCAAGTGAGCCCCTGTGCTTCACACAGCAGCACCCAGTACGGGGCATCTTTTGCTGATATTTCAATGAGGTGTGCGTCAATTAATTGTACCCGGTGAGTTGTGTGGAGTTTGTGTTGGGGGGGGGGGGGTTTCTCCCCATGCTGAGTAGTATGGTCAGGGCTGTCAGTCCTCCTTCCCATCATGAAACGTGCTTCCATTGTAGGGCGTGCAAGTTGTCTTTCAGGATGTCAGTCAGTGGTGTCCTGCTTGTGATTTGCACACAAGCCCTAGCAGGGCCTTGTGCTCCCCACAGCAGAGGCAGTGTCAGCAATCTAGTCAGTCATTTTCCACTCCCTGTGATGTGGGCATGTTTCAGAGGGGTCTTGATGGGCCAATCAAGAGGGGGGCATTATCTGTGACTACAGGACCCATCATGCTTTTGTCTACACTCACTTCACCTGCATCCCCACTATTCCTTCCTGGCAGTCAGCTGCACTGTGAGGTGGTGTGTTTGTGGTGTCAAACTGTCTGGCTGGGTGTATTTGGCTTAGTGCCACTGGCTTGCTCTGTTTGTTTGTAGGTTGGTGCATGTCATGACACAGTCCCCAGTCACTATGAGATGGCAGGTATTGTGTTTGTGTGACTGGCATAAACATCTTGGGTTGATTATCTATTGGTTAGTGTAGCTGTGCTTGCGGTGCATGGTTTCACTGTCCCCTTGCCACACAATCTTGGTTATGTTGTTTGTGTACTCACCAGGCTCTGGGATGTGTGTTAGGCCATGGACGCTCTCTGGTGGTAGGATGTCCCGCACCTTCTCCTCCCAGGTCCTGAAGTAGACTGGTTTGGCAGGAGGGCCACCGCCGGTGCGCTGACTCAGGGCGTGATCTTTCTCGATGAGTTTCTTGACCCTCCTGCATGCGTCATACCACCGGTTCTGGATATCGTCCTTTGTGCGCAACGTTGTTGCTTGTGCGTTCACCTTGTCCACAATCCTCGCCCACATCTTGGTTTTCTGTGAGATGGGGGTCCTTTGAACCAATGTACCAAACAAATGTGGCTCTACTCTGATGATCTTGTCTACCAGCACTTCTAACTCACTATCTGTGAACTTTGGATTCTTCTTTGGAGGCATGGTGATGGGTGGTGGTGGTGTGGGGATATGTGTGTGAGGGTGCAAGTGGTGTTAGTTTGGTGTTGGTTTTGGTGTGTGTATGTGTGTGTGCTTTTGAATGTGGTGCTGATGGTGTGTGAGTTGTGTTATGGGTGAGTTGTCTGTGGTTGCTGTGTACTGGTGTTTGCTGCTGGCTGTGTCTCCTGTTTGCAATGGATGATGGTAGTGATTGTAGTCCTTTATATCGTTGGAGTTGTGGGTGTGTCTTTGTCCAATTAATTTTTTTAGGGTATTTATTGGCTTTGTCATTGCTTGTTTGGTCCTTTTTTTGTGTTTTTCCTTTGTGTTTTGTAGGCATGTGGTGGAAACGGACGCTGCTGTTGTCTCGTGCGGGCTTCTCCGCCTCGTTCACGCTGCCTGTCTTCTGTGTTTGGTAGGCGTCGTTCACGGCGGTCTCTATTGCTTGTGTGCCGGGTTGTCTGTGCGTGCCGGTCGTGCGGCTTGGTCTTCGTGCGAGTCGTTCTGGTTTTACACGCATTGCATCGTACTGCGCTAATCGTACATCGCTGGTACGGGTCGGTTGGGTTGATTCCGGGTTCGTGTCGGTCGGTGAAAATCGCGTTGGTTTTCCGGCCGGATCACTATTTTCCCTAAGACTCGGTCGTACGGCTTGTATTCAGTACGTGTCGGTTGTAATTCACTCGCATTGCATCGTACTGCACGGGTCGTTCGGCGCTGGTCCATGTCGGTCGGTATTCGGTCCGGGTCCGTGTCGGTCGGTTTGTTTTGCGGCCGGAATCGGCCCCATAATAGGACAACTACTATCTATCCCCACTTTAAAAAGTTTAATTGCACAAACTAAAATAACCACCATTGATACCTCACTTGCACCACAAGATGGCAAGATATACACACCTGAAATGTTAACAATTACACTTAATGAGGAACATTTCCTTTTTCATGGCAACCTAAATAATAAGAAATTAATCCTAATATTCTCTACAGAAGATAATTTAGTAAAAAGGAACCAATGTCAAACATGGATGATGGATGAGACCTTCACAATATGTCCTAAATTATTCACTCAGATATACACCATACATGGTGAAAATCAAAATACAATATCACTTGAATATATGCTCTACTAACAAATAAACAAAGCACTACTTACTACAACCTTTTAAACCATATAAAACAAATAACTACTACCTCCCACAAATAACCATAGACTTTGAGCGAGCAATGATTAAAACCATTCCCAAAAATGTACCCCCCACACAGCCATATAAGGCTGTTACTACTATTTCAAACAAAGTATATGGGGACACCACCAAAAATGTGTACTAAGGGGCCGATTCCTATCGGAAGGGCACCGAACGCGATCCGGCCGGAAAAACTACGAGCCGTATGCGTGGTTTCCAGCCAACTCGTACAGCTGTACGAGCAAACAAGTATGATGCGAGCTACGTGAGATTCACCGACCGAGTCGTTTCCGGGTCCGAACCGCTCCGGGCGTCTCGGTCGGAAGCTAACCGTGGCGTGCAATGGATGCGATCGAGCCAGTACGATGCACGCATCGGACAGCCTGTGCGAGCCGGAGTGTCCGGCTCTCCCCAACACAGGCATGTACGGTGCGGATGGCACCGACGCGTACCCACTGTAGGGGGCGCACTTGTTCGAGACGTACCCATTCAGTCAATGGGAGCGCATGTATGCGTCATACAACTGGCTCCCATTCACTTCTATGGGAGTCCGACCGAACCGAGTCCGACAGCATACATGCGCATCGTACTCGCTCGGTCGGACTGTAGGGGTCCGGCTCGGTTGGAAAACACCTCGGATCAGGCTCAGTCAGAGTGCTTTCCGACCCGGATCGGAATCTGCCCCAGAGGGTAGAATATTCTACAAACAGCTGATTTGCCTTTGAACTAAAAATAATGATAGCACTGACATATATCCCTGTTACAGTGGCAGTCAACCATTACAATACACTAATAGAAAGTGCTTTTTACCAGCAAAATGAAGACAAACGTAGTCCCCTAATGGATTATTTCGAGGACACTTGGGTTGGCAGACTGCACCGCTCTAGACACAGATTCCAACCTTAATTCCAAATAAAATGGTGGAATGTTATGACAGCACCTTTGCACAAGAAGCCAAAACAAACAACTCAATGGAAGGATGGTACATTGCCTTCAAATCTACACTAGGCAGAAGCAAACCTACACTCTACAAATTTATAGAAACATTACAAAGAGTGAAAAGCTGCCAAGAAGTATGAATGGAACAATCTTTTAGCCAAATTCACCCTAAACTTAGCAAACAAACTGAAAGAATGTACGAGATGTTACAAGTTAAAGTCAAACTATTCATGAATAACAAAGGAGTAGATTACTTAGAAATCATGGCCAAAGGCATATATAAAATATATATTAACCTACCAAAGTCCTAAAACACTATGACAAATTCTAAACCAACACACCAAATCTTTTGTATTTAAAGGAATAAATATATTATTTTATTATAGTAGGTCAAAACATCAATTTGAATGGCAATGTTAGTGAAGCCTGATATAATAAAATATAGATACTTTTTTTTTAATGTACCCATCGCCAACCAAGAAAGTTAAAAACAAACTTAACCCACTACATAAAATAATTATCACCTATAAACCATACAAATTCACATGACAATCAAATAGGGCCTGATTACAAATTTGGTGGGGCACTGCCAGGTCCGCCCAGCCACTGCCCCATCAAAGCTGTGGTCAGACCACCCATCAGATTAGGAGTTTCCTCCTATCTGGTGGGCTATTTTTTGTTATGTTTCGATGGCGGTCCCCTGAAAATGGGCACTGCAATGGGAGGGCTAAAAACAGCTCCTGCATGGCATGGACTGTTTAGTTCATGCCGTGCAGGAACTGGTGTACATGCACACAAGGAGGCGCAGGTTGTGGCCTCCCCGTGTGCATCCACATGCTGAGGAGGCACAGGGGGCCCTTGAGAGCCCCTTTGCTCCCTCTCTGCCACATTGTTCATGGAGGAGGAACCTCCACGACACCACCAGCAGAAACGAAACTTGTAATATGCTTGGCAGGACCACAGCAGTCTGGCCAAGCATTTTACTGCCTCCTGACCACCGAAACACCAATGGGAAAAGGCAGTTCCCTGGCAGCTGCGACAGGGCTGTGGTGGTCCGACAGGCCTAGTTGTAATAGGGTGGTCAGGAAACAGACCCTGCTGCACTCCACAAGTCTCCGTGGAACGCCAGACTTGTAATCGGGCCCATTATGTTTAAAAAACAATATATTATCACGTTTTAACCCAAAAGAAAAGAAGTAAATACAAGTTACTGTTTTGTAGCTGCAGATCTTACTCTGAATGCAATAGAAATTCCTCAAATCAATCCATAGTATCTAGGAACCATAAAAACAGGATTAAAAAGTGTTGGCAAAAAAGGAAATGCTCCAGGAAACCCCCCAAAAAAGGAAATCAAAGTAAAAGCATTAGTTTATTATAAACTGAAAAAGATTTTCTTAAAAAGACATAAACTCCCTGTGCCAATAGAACACACTCATAGACAATAGCTTGTACAGTAAATTTAAAAAACACCCGCAAAACACATTACATTTCCAAATATACATATACAGAACAATTAATTATTAAAATACAACTAACCTAACACAGTTGAACATAATATAGCAATACATTACTAAAATAGTGTACAAGAAGCCAAAATGGTAAACTAGTGAAAAACAGCAACACTAATGCATCTAAATGTACCAAACCCCACAAACAACACTATAACTTACTTGTAGACCTCCCCTCTAGACTCCACCTACCCTCAAACCCCTTAAAAATCCTTAAAAAAGGGCTTACCGTCCTGACAAAAAGCAGCACCTTTCCGCGACCTGGTTCTGGGAAAATAGACTAAAAATAACACAAATAGGTTACGAAATTGAAGGTAGAATTAAAATACAAACCTGCTAAATGACACAAAAAAAAGATTATCTCCCCATAGAAATGAATAGAAAATATTACAAAAATGTTGAATACATGTTTAATTTTTTTATTATATTATTAAACATGGAAACAATGTCAAACAATGTTGTGATAAAATGTAGATAAATTGTAAAGTATAAATTAGATAATGGTATAAAATATGTACAAATATTTAATATTTACTGAAAAATTGAAAGTTCCAATAAATGATGAACAAATTAACATTTATAAATGATATTACATACAACAATACTTTCTACATCAATATTTTTTTAAACAATATTAAAAGCAACACTAAAAACAAGATTTTTACCTTTGATATCCCTGTTGATGATATTTTTGAGATTCTGATATTCTTGACACAATATTTTTGTATCACACAATTTTTTTCCGCCATTTTGACCAAATTCCATCTGCTCCATTTTTCTAGTCACTGCTACAGGTGAGAAACACCCCTCATGATGCCCTGCAAGGGTTTTTGTTTTAAAATTTTCTGGATGCCGGTGGTACCCCAGAAGGGATTGCAGCAGCCCCTCTCAGTAAGTTCCTGATTACAAGTTTGGCGGTGTGGGAGCAGGCTGTCACACCAACACCCGGCTCCCATACCGCCTAATCCGACCGCCGACTACCCACCAGATTAGGAGGTTTCTCCTGGTCTGGCAGGTGGTCCTGTGCTAAGGTTCATATGTGAGCCTTAACAAGGCAGCGCCGTGGGAGTACCAAAGCCTGTTCCTGTTTGGTATGGACTGTGCAGTCCATGCTGTGCAGGAACAGGGTGTGCATGCACACAGGGGGCACACCATGAGCCCGCCTGCATGCATCCAGGGCCGGACTGGCTGCCGGGCATTTTTTGCTGGAGTGGCAGGGTGGGGTCCAGGTTTACTGAAGAGGGGCCAATTTTATTCCTGGGCAGCTGCAGGTGCTTCTAAATAAACAATGCAAAACAAATAGCTTTAAAGCTTACTTTTTAAAACATTTGTTTTGCATCGTTTATTTAGGAAAACCCGGTAGCCAGTCCGGCCCTGCATGCATCCCCAGGCCTTAAGGCAACAGGCAGGGCCCCCTTTGTTTCCTCACCACCACACTTTTCACCGCCATTAAAACTGTGGCAGTGAGGAAACGTATAATATATTTGGCAGTGGCGCAGGTGCACCACAGCATATTGCGAGCCGATGGCCGGCACACCACCACCGAGTGATCATGTATCCTCGGCGGTTGTGAAAGTCCAATGGTGGTCCTGCAGCCAAACTCGTAATATGGTGTTCGGCACTCCGGTGCGGCTGTTGGCGCATCACCACAGTGGGTTTGGTGGTCCATCGGATTGCCAAACTCATAATTAGGCCCTAAGTCTCTCTGACCCCAGGGGAGTTTACCATAATTTCTTTAAAGTAATTAGAGCTGAAGCTTTATGGTCTTCAGCAGGAGTGCAGGTACTCCTCATGATTGGTTCTTTGGCTGCAATTTGTGTCTCAAAAATGTTTGAAAAAGACTCAAAGACTTATCTGATGTTTTTTTTAAATGACTTTATTAAAATCACAAGTGGCAAGTGCAACTATTTAAGACTATCGGCCTTCATTGTCTTTTCTGTCGCCAATACCCTTTCATTGAGGAGACTGGTATGACTTAATATCATAGACAAGCCCTAATAATTACAAACAATTCTAAGGTATGGTTTCACACATCACAACTGGTGTCATGCTTCGTCATCGGCCACCCTCATTCACCAGAGAATCCTCCAGTGGCAGGTGGCTCTATGAATTCACAGAGATCACTTTTGCAAGGGAGTAAGGAAAAGGATCCTAAAGAAATAGAATAGAGATATGAATCTCAAAGGCCTGCCCTAGGAAATGGAGGGTTATATTCACAAGAACATGTGATAACTACCGCAAGAGTAGCCTAACGCAAATTCCAACATCGCAGCCCAATGCAGGAGAATCACGCCGTGCCAACCAAGTATTCACAACACGGCGGTAGCATGCGATAGTCACCAGATAACGTGTCAACTGGCCGCGCAAAATCCAACGCAACGCCACAAAAATGCGAAACACGAATTCAAAATAAATGCGACGAGGCCAACGCGGTACAAAAAGCAGCAAAAAACAGCCACAGGCCTGCAAATACCACGCGTCTGGCGGGCACATGCACCACAAAAAAGACAGATACAACACACCAGAAACAATCCAAAGTACGTAGCAGCATGGATGCAAACTGACCCAGCGCAGAGGCCAACACGAACCCCACAACCCCCACAGACCACCAGCAAGGAATAACGGGCTCGGGGAAGGCCAAGGAGAAGAGGGAGAGGAAGACGGGGTGCAGACCGCAGGAAAACAAGACCAACGTCACGGAGGTGCCAGAAAACTACCAGCAACTTACCCACAAGCCGACCACCTGGAATGCAGTCGTAGTGCCGAGGAGGCCAATACAGGAGACCAAGAGGCGCCGACATGATGTCACAACCGAAACCAGGCATAAACCCGCTGCTAACAGGAAGCCAGCAACGGCGACAGGTGGTGGCAGTCCAGCAACACAGGAGGAGCTGGAGGGAATCGAGGCCACAGTCATCAGTGTGGAGACGGTGCAAGGAGTAGGGAGTACGGACACAGCTTGAGAGGACCAGACAACATCTACAGGGCGAGTAACAAACAGGAACTGGGTGACGGGGGAGATGGGCACAATGGCACACAGGCACAACGAGGTGTAGCACACTGCACACCCACAATTACCCAGGAACATGTCCCTCATCCCCTTGGCACACTGCAGCACACACACACATGGCAAAAACAGCACACCCACATTGACTACAACATGGTACAATGCGCATAGCCGATACTGCAGAACAGAGGACACAACTGGCTCCGCACATTCACAGAAACATGCCTACTTCATCTGACAGAGCTGGAAACTGTGAAATGGAAATGACGCATACGACCTCACATCCGTCATGTAGTCCAAATGTACACTGTCCAGCAGAAGAATCCAGCATATCACAAACAGTCACAATGTACATTGCCATACAGTCTGCATGTAAACCAGAACAATGCACCAACACATATCTCAACACAATGTCAACATGCTTCTCCCTTCACATTGCAGATGGGCACACAACACCTCCAGCAGAGCACAGAAGACACATCTGTGATGCCGCAGAGGACCACCACACCGTCGAACCGACACCCTACAACAGCGCATGGATATCCCACTCAACCCACCACCAGGACCAGGGCAGACAAGCTACTCAGAGGAGAACACAGAGCCTGCAACAGACCACACAGCAGGAAGCACCCGCAAGCACAGCTGGCTCACGACACTTCACCAACCCACACATGGCACCCCAATGCCAGGTGACAGCGCGCCAAAAGGAGGTAGCCCAACAGGCGTGGGTGGGTGCAGAAACCATGGAAGGCGAACTAGTACACATACGTTGGTGTCTATCACCCCCAGGGACCACCCACACCCCACAAAGGAGACCCACACTGCCATAGAGACACATGCGGATGCACATTCACAGTACTGAACCACGCCCAGGGGTGCGCAAATAGCAGTCGCACACCCACGCTGGTCCTGTGTACGACAACCCTGGCCACTCCCCTTACGAATTGAGTGGGTGATGACAAAGCTACATGTCCAAGCTCAAACCCGCTGCCTGTGGTGACATGTCTGCATCCGATGTACACAGCACAATGCAATGTCGTATGGCACAGGGCCCTCATGCATACAACAAGACCACAGGGACACACGTAGACATCATGTTGTACTGGCTACGGGCATGTGCGCCCGACCCCTTTATTGGCAGGCCACATGTACAGTGACGCCTGTGCTGGGTGTGTGTGTGGTGAATGCAAGCCAGCCCACATGCAGTGCTTGGTGCTGGCAACCACTTGAACAGTGGACACCATTCCAACGGAAAATAAAAACACCTGCATGAGAGTCAATTGCTGAGCAACATGCAGGGAGCCGGAGAAAGTCCAGAGGTAACACAACATGCAAACAGAAGTGTCTGTGAGTTGCAGTGCACTGAGATAGGGGCACCACAGCTGAGCGCGCCCATGTGTATAAAAAGTCTCGGATTACGTCCCTTCGAGACATTCCTGATGCAGAATCAGTGGGTTGTGTTAGACCTGCATCATCTTCCTCATCAGCGTCCCAGGTCTCCCACACTGCTTGAGGTGACATTGCTGCGCAACCTCTCCACAACATAAAACTCAATCAGTAACGGACGATGGCTTGCGGTGCACTGAGTCAGTGGCACCTGAAGTGCTGAGCAGGGTATCCGACTGATGATGGCATCCACAACAGGTGTGAGCAACTCCGTCCGTCCGTCCGTCAGGACTACCGTTTTGACTCTGGCAGATGGCAGTTGGAGGTGGTCCTGGCGGTGGTGGCGTATGCCTCCTGTGTTGATGCGACGTCAAGGTCGGTCAGGCCTCGATTTGATGTGTGAGCCCTGGTGGACCTCAGTTGAGGCCGGAGGCAGCGGACAGCGCAGGGCCACATACACATGGCGTTGATGACCCTGTGGCCATCGCCTCAGAGGCCATCCAATATCTCACAGGAAGGGGTCCCGGACCTGACCAGCACAGAGTTAGTGGCTCGTATGCACAGCAGCCGGCACAGGAACCCTGCCACGGGACGATGACTTGCGGTGCACTGAGGTAGATCCACGCGCAGTGAGCGGGTCATCATCAATGTCCAAGGTGAATGTGGCATTGGTTTGCGGGGGACAGAGGAGGGTGTTCTCCAGGGCATGATTCGGAAGGTCTGATGTTATCAGGCAGCAGCAAATGGTGAAATGAATTGTGCCAGCCTCGTTTTCACCACAAATTCGGTATCAACTACATGAGGATGAACCCTAGTCCCTAGTTCATAGACTCAGACACCACCAATGTACGACCAGAGAGAGTCCATGAATGTCGGGTAACAGACTTAGTGGCACCGGTGCTGAGAGGAGATGCAGTCTGCTATGATGCCGGTATACTGATATGAAATCCGCCATCGCTAAATCAAGACTCTGTGACCTACTGGACCGCAGTGTAGGCTGGAGGCAGTGGTCAGCAGTGGTCCACGCCCACCTGTCGTTGGCTCGCAATGCACAGAGTTAGTGACACCAGGGCAGTTGTCGGTAGTGTTCGATCACCTCCGTGACAATGATCCTGTTCTCTCCGGACTGCAACGCGCCATCCTCCTACACCTCTCCTTGCATGCGAGGAGATGTATTCTGCCTTTGAATAATCAATGTTCAGTTCCAATTCTGTGACCTACTCGTGCGCAGCGTAGGACGAGGGCAGTAATCCGCGTAGGCCCACAGACACGTGTGGTTGTAATGCTAGGCACAGACTTGGCGGCACCACATCGAAGGGAGTATAGTGACATGAACTCTGCCTTAAATTATGTTCACTGACATGGTGTAATCAAGACTCCGTTCCAAATGTGTTACCTACTTGACCGTGGTGTAGGCCGGAGGCGGCAGTAGAGTACGTCAACGAGAAAGGACTAAAGCAGGCCTCTGTTGTGGAGCCTGTGATGGTCTGAGGATGCTGCCAAGTACACGGGCCTCAGGCTTGGGGCTTCCGCCTGCATGTGGTGGGCCCTCCATGACACACGCCGGTGTCGGCAGGTGATCAGTGTAGCCTGGCTGCGCAGGGGCGGGCCTGACCGGTTCGGGGTCCAGTGGTCCGGGGTATGGCATGCATACAGGATCGCAGGCAACTCCGCTCACGAGGACGGCGTCTGCCTCGTGGCATGGTGAGCGGCGCCACCATGGCAGAGACTTATGGCTTTCCGGAAGAGGACCACGCCCAGGGCTACGTGGTTTTTATTCACACCACTACGCTGGCCTGGCGTACGCCGGGCCATCCGACTCCGCTTACGGGAGAGGGGGTCGTAACAGGCAACATTTCCGCAAAATCCCCCACTGGCCGGGGTGACATGGTTGCATCCACTGTCCACTACACTCCATACACCAGAGGTGTATGTCGCTATGGATATGGATGTGTTCTGCATACTGCGGTCTATCCAGCACATCTCTGCCACTCTAGGCATTGTGTAGTTTCCCAATCTTGGTTCTCCTGCAGCCTTCACACATGCCTGGTTGCCACCTCTCCCCACACTCGGCTATTGTGTGGCTGGGGTGCCATGCCGTTGATGGCTCATGTTCACGGCTTGCCCAGGTTACCATTGTGAGTTGTCCTGTCGTGTCTGGTGGGTGGGTGGGCATGTTGTTTCTGAATATGAGAGTATACAAAATACAGGGAACTTCAATGTATATTTGCCCAATGTCTTGCCTGTTTATGTGTACACCAATTTGAACGCAGCAGCACATGTACTGCGAATAACCCATATAAGAACAACATCATACTGTGGCGTAGGTATACAGATGTTCTTATTATCTGGCATGGGCACGGGAGTACTACCACAGGAGTTCACCTTTTTTATCAACAATTGTGATCCTTATCTAGAATATACCCATGCCATCAGCTAAAACAGAATCACCTTCTTGGATCTGGACACTGGAATTCAAAAGGGTACCTTTGTCATTATTGTCTTTGAAAAAGCAACAAACAAGAATCAACTTCTTAGTTTTGATAGTTACCACCCAAGGTCACTCTGGGAAAACTGTCTTTTTGGATAGAATATACATATGAGGTATAATTGTTTTCACATTCAAGCATTTAACCCCTTCTGTGCCCATGACGAGCTGGACTCGTCATGGAGCACAGTTGCGCTGTGCCCATGACGAGTCCAGCTCGTCATGAGGCATTCCCTAGGGAATCCCTCTGCTGCGGGCACCAGAGGGATTCCCTTTAAACCAAAATAGCCTTGGGAGCTGGGGAAGAGCTTCCCCAGCTCCCGAGGCCCCCCCCCCTTTCACTGTAATGATGATCGACGCGCACGTCGCGCCGACATCATTACAGTGAAAGTGAAACTGAAATGAGCCAAGAAGCTCATTTCAGTTTCACTTTCTACGTGCTCAGGGGGCTATCTCAGCCCCCTGAGCACGTAAAAAGACGGGAGAGGTATTGTTGGAAAGGGGATAATCTCCCCTTTCCAGTGGATCCCTGCTTGGGGATCACCACAGGAGGGCGATCCCCAAGCAGGGATCCACCCACTAGACACCAGGGAGGGGGGAGCAGCCCCTTGGGCAAGGGCCTTTGCTCCCCCATGTAACTTTGGTGCAATTTAGTCTTTTTGCCCCCCCTGGGGGGCATTAGCCCATGCCCCCACCCCACCCCCCAATTACTACAGTCTTTCTGCCCCCCCGGGGGGCAGATGGGGCATTGGCCCCTAATCTGCCCCTTCGGGGGGGGGGCAGAAAGCCCACTAAATACCAGGGATTAGTTTTTCATTTTTTTTAGGGTGGGGCCGCTCGAAATGGGCACGCCAATGCCCCCACCCTCCCTCCCCACAAAAATGACAGTCTTTCTGCCCCCCAGGAGGCAGATGGGAGCTGTAGCCCCCAATCTGGCCCCCCCTGGGGGGCGCAGAAAGCCCACTAGAAACCATAGATTTTATTGTTTTATTAGTGTAGGGGTAGGGGTTCCCCAAAATGGGCATGACAATACCCCCACCCCCAGAGAAACTCCAGTCTTTCCGCCCCCCTGGGAGGGTAGATGGCGGCAGCGGCCCCTGATCTGCCCCCTGTGGGGGCAGAAAGCCCACTAGGCGCCAGCGAGTACGTAGGCTTTTTTATGCGTGGGGGTGGGGGCTGCCCAAAATGGTCATACCAATGCCCCCACCCCCACAAAAAATAGCCACAGTCTTTCTGCCCCTTTAGGGGCATATCGGGATGAAACCCCCTTCCCGATTCCCCCCCAGGGCGGCAGAAAGCCCACTGGGCGCCGCCTTTTTTTTAGCAATGGAGAATCCAGGATGGGGTGACTTGACTGGCTCTCACCAGGTTCTGTTACCCAGAATCCATTGCAAACCTAAAAATGTGTCCAAAATAACAAATTTTCCTCACATTTCTGTGGTGGAAAGTTCTGGAATCTGCGTGGGTCCACAAAATTCCACCCGCCCCGCGTTCCCCAAAGTCTTCCGAGAAAAATGGTACCTCACTTGCGTGGGTAGGCATAGTGTCCGCATCAGGCAAGGGCCCAAAACCAATTGAGGAGACATCAAAATTACCTATCACAAAACAACCTGGTTTTGCAAAGGGGGTCCCATGAGTTTTTGGCCCCGGGCTTGGCGGCTATCTAGGGAAACCTACCAAACCCACACATTTCTGAAAACTAGACACCCGGGGGATTCCAGGGAGGTATGGCTTGCGTGGATCCCCCAACGTTTCCTTACCCAGAATGCCCTGCAAACCTCAAATTTAGCAGAAAAAATCACCTTTTGCACAAATTTTTGTGTGGGAAAGTTGAGGCATCACCGGGCTGACACAAATTTCCTACCACCCAGCGTTCCCCCGGGTCTCCCGATAAAAACGGTGCCTCACTCGTGTGGGAGGCCCAAGTACCTGAGACAGGCAAGGGCCTAAAACGTATTGAGGCGACATGAAAATTGCCTACCTCAAAACGTGAGGTACCGTTTTTCTCGTAAGACTTTGGGGAACGCAGGGTGGGTGGAAATTTGTGGATCCACGCAGATTCCGGAACTTTCCACCACAGAAATGTGGGGAAAATGTGTTTGTTTTGTCAATTTTTTAGGTTTGCAAGGGATTCTCGGTAACAGACCCTGGTGGGAGGCAGTCAAGTCACCCCATCCTGGATTCCCCTGGGTGTCTAGTTTTCAAAAATGTATAGGTTTGCTAGGTTTCCCAAGGTGCCCGCAGAGCTAGGGTTCAAAAACTACAGCTAGACATTTTGCCAAAAAAGGGTAATTTTTCACTGCGAAATTGAGGTGTGACCACGTTGCGTTTTGTGCCGTTTCCTGTCACGGGCACTAGGCCAACCCACACAAGTGAGGTACCGTTTTTCTCGTAAGACTTTGGGGGACGCGGGGTGGGTGGAAATTTGTGGATCCACGCAGATTCCGGAACTTTCCACCACAGAAATGTGGGGAAAATGTGTTTTTTTGTCAATTTTTTAGGTTTGCAAGGGATTCTGGGTAACAGAACCTGGTTGGAGGCAGTCAAGTCACCCCATCCTGGATTCCCCTGGGTGTCTAGTTTTCAAAAATGTATAGGTTTGTTAGGCTTCCCAAGGTGCCCGCAGAGCTAGGGTTCAAAAACTACAGCTAGACATTTTGCCAAAAAAGGGTAAATTTTCACTGCGAAATTGAGGTGTGACCATGTTGCGTTTTACGCCGTTTCCTGTCGCGGGCACTATGCCTACCCACACAAGTGAGGTACCATTTTTATCGGGAGACTTAGGGTAATTCAGATTTGTAAAGGAACTGTTATTATCTATTGACTTCCGATGCATTTCTGCCTTCCAAATGAAAGATATTGTGTAAAAAAGAAGTCATTCTAAAAAATGACTGATAATTCTCATGCTAGTATGAGTATTCCCAATTTCAGAAATGTGCAAATATCTACTGTTTCTAAACTCTATATTTTGTTCCCATTTCAGAAATACATAGGTGTCTTTCATACCGATTTTTCCATGTACACATTTTTACAGAATAATTACTATATACCAGGTACATAATAAAAAACCATTGCAAGTTGCTGCTCAGTTTTTGGCTCTGGGTTCGTCGGGTTCTTGGTGAACCTACAAGTCCTATATATCCCCACAACCAGTAATGTCCAGCGGATGTAATGGTATATTGCTTTCAAAGAGCTGTCATAATTAGAAGAAGTTACAGGTGAAAACGTTGACACAAAAGGCTGTTTTTTTCAACTAATTTTCAATTTATCCTATATTTAACTGTTAGTTTCTATAAAAAAACCTTGTTGTATCTACACAAATGACCCCTTGCTGAATTCACAATTTTGTCTTCTTCTCAAAAATGTATAGCTTTCCAGGATCCACTATTGCTTTTGTACCCATTTCTGCCATTAACTGGAAGGAGGTCAAAAGCACAATAAATAGCAAAATTAGGCTATGTCCCAGAGAAATGCCAAAACTGTGTAAAAAATGTTGGGTTTCTGACAAAAGTCTGTTATCCCCAAAAAGCTGGGAAAATGGTGATTTCAACCCCACAAACCCTTTTTTGATAACATTTGCAGGGAAAAACCCAGATGCTTTCATTTGCAGCCCGTTTTTCCCATTTTTCCGAAAAAAAAACCATTTTGCTGTATTTTGGCTCATTTCTGTGACCCCTCTAGGAGAATCCACAAACCCTGAGTACCTTTAGAATCCCCTTGATGTTGAAAGAAAAGGACGCAAATTTGGCGTGGATACCTTATGTGGTCAAAAAGTTACAGGGGCCTCAGCGCGCACTACCCCAAATAGCCAAAAAAGGGCATGGCACAGGAGGGGAAAAGGCCTGGCAGCAAAGGGGTTAATGAGAAGGCAGATAGTTTGTGGAGAAACACACAATCCAAAAATAGCGAAAAGGATCCCCAATCGAACTAAGAAATGTGCACGTAATAGCAATAGAGGCTCTCTTCTGGAAACCCATCCTAAAGAGCAATCTGATAGGCTCACATGCATAACCACCTTCTCAACTATGTCTAATACAGTGAAGAAAAGAATCTCTAAAAATTGGAATATCCTTCACAAAAGCAAGAAATGATTAGCCTCCTCCTCTTTTGTCATTCAAATGGGAAACCACTTTAAGAGACAGTTTGGTACACACCAAAACAGTTACCCTACACCTATAACAATTGCTCCAAACACCCTTTGGGATCTACCACCAGTCATTGGACACTACCCATGCAGCAGAGGTTCTGTCTGTCCATTTACAGAAACCTGCAAAGAGATACACAGCAGGACCAACCAATCATGGGTGTTCAGAAACCACATCAATTGCAACAGTGAATATATATCACAGTGCGGGTTTTGGGTTCTGTACTATCTATTCAAGTATAACCAATGAGAAGTCTTTGCACAAGTGATTTTATTCCAAAAAGTGGTTTTTCATACAGGTGGAACTCTATCTGCAAATTATATTGCAGCTGTGCTATATGATTACATGTTTATTTTCATTGAGATAGTGGGATACTGGGGCATGACTTCACCCAAAGAACATATAAAGATTAGAGAGCACCTCTGCAATATAATTTGCAGATAGAGTTCCACCTGTATGACAAACCTATGTTTGAAACAAAACCACTCTGGCAAAGGCGTTTCAAGGGTTATACTTGACTAGACAAAACCAAAACCTGCACTGTGATTGACTGGCCACAACCTGAACAAAAAAATGTGGCGCCACCATTACATAACAAGGGCACTCAGTCTCATTGATGATTGCCCAGTAGAGGGGACTTAGCCACCTGTGGGTGTTGGGTACAGGTCCTTTGCCCGACCCCCCACCATGCAAGGCCAAAGGGCATTTCATGGTTTGGGGTTGGATATAATCTTATCATAATAAGGCATTACTTCATGTTAAAAAAACAAAAGAAGGTCATTAAAAAAGTCTGCAGTGGAGTTATATGTGAGGAAGTTAGTAAAAATGTTTTACTAACTGATTTCAGTTCATCCCCCCTCCAACACTTTGGGGTCCAGAAGTGTGAGTGTGTGCGTGGTTGAGTGGGGGGGTTTATTAAATCAGCAGTATGTTTTTGTAATGCTCGCCTAGGCTATAGCTACGAGGATCTCAAAAAAGCTCTCAAGTTACCATCCAAGTTAGGGCGTGGCCAAGCCGAGGACCAAGAAGGCTGATCATCTCTGAAGCTTTGGAGATCTTGCCACCTCGCAGCAGCCTGCCGCAAGCTTGTGATTCCTGCTTTGGCGGCGACAGAGTAATGAGGGTGCCCTGACGTGGCATCTCGGTAACTTGGACCCGCTATGGCCTGCTGGCAATTGCGGCCTGGCGCAGCCCTCGGAGGGCCTGCAACGACAGGGGTCGTGGGTGAGCCTTAGAGCGGGGCCACGCGCGCCTCTGGTGGCCAAGCGCAACTCGACCCTCGGCCCACCTGTCTCGCTACTTTCCTACAGGAGCCGACTCCGGTGACCTCATGCCGTGGGGGTGGATGCCCTGCTCTTGGGCTGTGTAAGCGGCCATGGAGGTGCTGTGAGTAAGTCATGCCTCTGAGGCACTGTTTTTCTTTATTTCCTTCGGCCATTCCTGCGTGGTGAGGAGGGCCCCTTAAATGGGCTCGCTATAAGATATATTGAGCCACATTGACCTGGGCAAATTTTATGCTTCCCTGAGACCTTTGGCCAATCTGCTCCCCCATCCTTATTGATCTTCCTGAATGCAGTGATCAAGCTCATTGCCCATGGACATGTCATGCGGGTGCTATGTGCTGGCTGACCCTGACCTACCCCACCTTTACAGGTGATCCTCTGGCCACCCTGTGGATTGCCGTGCTGCATGCTTGTACCATTGCCCTGCATTCATTGTAATCACTTACCATCGTCGGCAGAGCGCATACCAAGCTGCCCTACATACTTCTTTCTGTGCCGATTAGCCCCACTGCCACCGAGCTTTGAAGAAGACCACTGTGGGCTTTCTCTTTGTTGGGAGAGTTGCCCTCTTCCTCTACATACGCTGGTATTACTGCAAGAGAGTACCAGCCACACAATAGGGCGCAGCGGCAGCTCTCCTTTGATAATGCTAAAACCCTCTGATGAGGTAGAGCTGAGGGCCCTTTCAGAAGACGCCCCTGGACTATCCACGATGCGATCATGGCTATGCTGAAGGCCGGATTTAAATCCATGGACTCCCGCTTTGATGCTCTCTCTGCCCGCCTGCATGGTATGCCAAAACTTATGGATAGGAATGAAACACGTCTGGACGCCACAGAGCAACGCATATAAGACATTTAAGATACTAGTGCTGCAACAATCAAGTGTTTCGAGAAGGTGTAGAGGTTTCTCAAAACAATGGCGGTCAAGACCGAGGATTTAAGGGCGTGCTCTCATTGGAATAATATCCGCATAACAGGGATGGCGAAGTCCACCAATACTGGCCGAATGGACACCTTTGTTGAAAACCTACTTCTGGAGCTTTTTGGTGTGGAGGCGTTTTTTTACTATGTTTGCGGTGGAGAGAGCTCACAGGACCCCTGGCCCTAGAATGATGCCTGGCATGCAACCTTGAGTTATTATTGCAAGACTCATCCTGCGATCATGACACTGGCCTCCACCTTGCTCACAAGAAGAGACAGCTGCAATACCAGGGCATGGCTGTGCCCCTTTTTTTCCTGACTTCACACCGCTAGTGTAAGAGGCATGCCTCAAATTTGCCGATGTTAAGCGCATACTTCTGAAAACTGATGTTCACTATGCCATGCTGTACCCTGCCCATTTGCATGTCGAAATGGATGGTAAACATCGTATTTTCTATTCTCTGCAAATGTCAACACTTTCTCCAAACAATATGGCGTTGGGGGCAGGGCTCCAGGCGGTGAGCCGTCCACCTCTTCACCCACCTGGGTTACTGAGGACCCGTATACTTTCTCCTGACTGTTATATGATGCTGCAACGGAATCATTCAGCATTCAGTCCATCATTTGTTGCAGTTACACTTTTCGCCCCAAGTGGGATGGGTATGCCCAGACCTGGGTCCCTTGCTCACTGTGCCACTGGATTCAAGCTAGCCTGGCTGAAGAAGGGTGACATACCCTGAAACTGGTCCCAGGATGCTTGTTTATGGTCCAGGGAGGACCTGGCTTGGCAGTTCGGTCTGGACTGTTCCATGAGGTACAGGGTCAAGACTGATTTGCATATGGCTGGGTCCAAACTGGGGTGGCGCAGTGGGCAAAAGAATGATGGATTTAACCCAGATCTCTTGACTGGGGGAGAATGTTTGAATCTTTTAGCATTCCGTCCATCATTTGTTG
This sequence comes from Triturus cristatus, assembly GCF_964204655.1. NCBI lineage: Eukaryota > Metazoa > Chordata > Amphibia > Caudata > Salamandridae > Triturus > Triturus cristatus. The sequence goes on from NC_140581.1 coordinate 321,667,862, forward strand.
CAGTTACACGCAACGGTGTCAGGACATGCTGTCCTCCGGCTCGACGCAACTTTGATACCGGTCGCTTCCCACTGGGACACAAGTATGCTTTATTATCGCTCACATAGCTAGACTAACTGTTATATACTATGTTCAGATTATATTTCATTGGTGTTCTCCTTAGAGTTTTGTAACCCCCTAGGACTACTCCTCTTGATTGCTCTTTTCTTGTTCGTGGGTTAATTATGGGTTTTGTCAGATGCTGCCTGTTTGTTGTTCGGTGTGGGTTGGAGGTGTTTTTGTTTTTCTTATTCTAATGTTATATTGCTCTTTTTTTCTCACAAGGGATATGATCTGCTGCACTCCATGCACTGTTTTATCGTTGATGCCTTTGCACTACTTCTTCTGTACCCTAACTCACATCGGCACACTGAATAGAGGAGCTGGGGTGCTGGCCGTATGATGTATGACATGAAATGTCGGGGGACTAACTAACCCACGTAAAGGGAGGCAGGTACTGTCTTACCTATCCAGACATGATATCCAGTTTTCCTTTTTACAAGAGATCCACTGTGCTCCGAATTCCCCCAATCGTTATGTGTCCTCCTGAAGTGACAACTGTTCTGTTTCTTTGCTAACTATAGCACTTACTCTAGGGGCATCTGTATCTTAATCCACCAAAGAGTCCCTTTCAAACTGCAAGAAGTGATAGAGGGCCGCTATCTATTAGTCTCCGGCACTTTAGCTTCTAAATCTATAGTAATGATTAACGATTGAACTCTGACTGCAAACTTATGGGAGGTGACTTTAACTTAACCCTTTACCCCTATCTAGACTCCACAGGCACGGGCCGAGTGTCCAAACCTCATGCAACTCGCGCTATTCGCCATCCTGAAATCGTTTCACCTCGCTGATGCTTGGCGTTCCAGACATTCACTCGACAGGGGATACACCTTTTATTCTGCCCCACATGGCACATGGTCACGTATTGCTCACTGGTATCTTACCCCTGACCTACTTCTCATGGTTACCAAGTTTGACCACCTCCCTCGCACTTTATCTGATCATTCATCAGTCTTGCTGACTCTGCAGCTCCCAAACTCCGCACCTCCCCAGATGACCTGGCGCTTTTCAAATAATGCATTGCAAGATGAGGTATTTCTAGTGGAGATTCCATAATCTATTGTAGAGTACATTGCATTGAATACCGGTTCAGTCACACAATACTCAGTACATTGGGAAGCATTTAAAGGCCTACATTTGAGGGGTCTGTATCGTCAAACAACCAGGAGTTTTTTGCTCTATTGGGGGGGAGCTAGCGACTATTGAATGTAAACTGAGAGATCTTGATTTACAGGCCAATGGATCTGGATCTTCACCGGATTTACATCGGCGCGCCATGCTGCTGCATGAATTCCGAGGCCTGGCGACTCGCAAAGTAATGTACCTGAGCAAGTATGCAGGGGCACAGGCCAACAGGGAGGGTGAGAGGCCTGGGCGCACATTGGCTAGGCTTCTCCTTCTGGCATATCAGACCTTTTACATCACAAGCCTACAGCTGGACAACACTCCTTAATTACAGATGGTACTGACATCCCTGCTGCCTTCCTTTCCTACTATACTTGCCTATACACATTCTGCTGTGCAGCTACGGATGAGGCGCTTGCCAACTACTTGGCTGAGGTGGCAATTGTGTGGGTTGACGGAGGACACCAATTTTCAAGCCTCGTCCATCTCTTGTGAGGAGATTTCACAAGCCATAGATGCCCTGAGTGGTGCTCTTGCCCCTGGACTCAATGGCTTCACATGTGACTTTTATAAAGCCTATAAATCATTGTTGGTTCCTCACCTGTTAAAAGTCTATGCAGAATCTCTCACACAGGGTATTCTCCCCACTATGATGCCAGAGGCTGTGGTAACTCTCTTACTTAAACCTGGAAAATCTCCACAAATCTTCACATCTTACAGGCCCCTCTCACTTTTGAACCACGACTACAAAATTCTGGCCAAAGTCCTCGCAACGCGTCTCTCCTTACTTATAGATAGTATAATATCTCCGTTACAATCTGGGTTCGTCCTGAAAAGCTCCCCTTCTGTGAATCTGTGCATGGTGTTTGCTGTTATTAACCAGATCGCTCCTGACCTCCCTGCTGCGGCGGTCCTACCGGATGCCAAAAAGATGTTCAATTCTCTCAAATGGTCTTTTTTGCACGCCACGCTGTGTAAGCTAGGTATACCAAAGGGCTTTGGAGACCTTGTCCGGCTACTTTACAAGGACCCGCTTGCCTGGCTAAGAGTAAATGGTACACTGACTGATCAGTTTGCATTGACACGGGGCACCAGGCAGGGGTGTCCACTTTCGCCCCTGTTATTTATCATTGCGATAGACCCCTTAGTTCGCAATTTTCAGGAGAACCATTTGGCCCCCAGACTGCCGTTTCATTCGGGCCCCCTTTTTGCCTCTCTATATGCTGATGATATCATGCTCTTTGTTAGGGACCCCGAAGCTAGTCATTCCTCCCTCCTTCGGGAGATCGTCCAGATCGGCGCTTTCTCTGGACTTAACATTAATTGGGGTAAATATGAAATTTTCCTGTTAACAGATGCCACGGAGCCCTGTTCTATTGAGTTCCCTCTGAAGTGGTGCATTGAATCCTCGAAATACCTGGGCATTTATCTACACAGGAGCAGTATGAAGGTCATTCGCATAAATTATGGCTCTGCAATCTATTGGCTTTCCTACCAGCTCAATCGCTGGATTAGGCTCCCTCTATCTATTGCTGGAGAGAATTGTTATTATTAAAATGGTAGTGTTACCTCGATTCTTATATTTATTCCTCAATGTCACTATAGTCCTGACTGGCGGTTTCTTTGATACCTTACGCAACATGCTCACATGACTAGTTTGGGTGGGCAAACATTCTAGAATTAGCTGAAACACACAGACTTTACCCTATGTCTGTGGTAGTTTGGGGTCCCTGACTTCTACCTTTATTATCTTATAGCATAGGTACACTTCTCGTATTATTGGTCCCACCGTGATGCACATTTACAGTATCTTAGGCCGGAATGGACTCAGGCCGGTCCAGTTTCTCTACCGACTATTATACCGCAGGGCCTAAGACCCCCACAGAAATACAGACTCTTCCCACTACCCATTGGGCGTAGAGCAGACTATTTGGGCTTTGTTTTCTTATAGTCCCCCCAAATCCCTCTTCCTAACAATCCTTGGCTGCCGGTGAAGAGGAATTGCTAACGACGCGAGCACTTGCTGCATGCCAGCTCCATGTACTAGGAGATGTCTTTGCTAATGCCACACTACAATCTGTGTCCTCACTGACTTACATGGAAAGGTTTCATTTGCATCGATTACATTGTACCATTCGCACCGCACTTCCCTCCTTCTCTGCGGAGCCTGCCGACTTCCCACCGCTCACTGTGATAATCACGACCCTGGACAACACTCGCCTGGTCTCCTGTCTATACCACACTTCAAGCTGCCTGAGACCTACTGGGGTGGAGAAGGCTAAAGCCGTGTGGGAGAGGGATTTGGGGAGCCCTTTGCCAGACTTGACATGGTTTTATTGCTGCAAACAGACACGTATGATTTCCAATAACCATCGGGATAAAATATTACGCTTTAAATACTTACACGGGGCATATGCTAACCCGCGGCTTGTGGCTAAGATCGATCCCACTAGGTCACATTGTTGTCCCAGATGTGCAGCAGAAAATGCTGATTTTGCTCATTTGGCATGGAATTGTACACTAATACTGTCTCACTGGGAGGCAGTTTTTTCCACCCTATCGTGCATGATAGAACTTCCACTTACCCCGACTCTACTAATGGCCCTGCTGGGTTATGTCAAACCACTACCAGCAGGGGCCCAACGCTATAGCACTCTCGCTTTACTATTGGCTAAGTGTCAGGTGTCCACACAATGGTGAACTACCACTGTTCCGACAACCGAGGCTTGGGTTCGGGATTTGATATATTGTGATACCACAAGTGAAATATGTGCCTCACTACAACCACGCCTTTAGGCCGAGGAATATGTGGCAACCATTGAGAGACTATTTATTGCTTTCTACCACCAACACCGACGACACCGAAGTAGGCTTCAGGAGCTGCCTTGAAGACTGGTGTATAAATGTAACTGTGGCAGGACCCAACTTTGGCGTGAGCCGTGGCTGCTTCACATGCACCTTTTAATTTTGGGATTTGTACATTTACCTATTCCTCTCTCGTTTTCTTCTTGCCTTTAAATTTAGAATTGTGTCAGAATTATGCAAGTCATGTATAAGATATGCATTGGTGGGAACTACTTTGTGTACTTTTTGAAAACCTGTACTCACTTTGTATGTTCTGTTCTGTTCTTTTCATTTTTCGCGGTTTCCAATTGAAATGTGATTGTTGAAATAATCTACCATAGATAAAGATTTTTTTTTTTTAAATGTTTTTACCATCCGAGTTACAATCATGAGTAGCTCACCTACTCCTGACTTTTTCCTTTCCATTCTGAATTGATAATGTAATAAACAGAACTACAAATTACAAAGGCAAAAACTGGACTTGCATAAGGAACGAGGAAACTTGAAAGTGATGCCCGACAGTCTTATCCTGCTGGGATTTCAAGTAAAAAATGAAATGAGCCCTGCACCTCGATTTCCTCCCTGGGCTAGGAGAGCTCTTTTGCCGCCTAAAGATCTCTCAAATTTCTTAGGGACATGCATCCAGTTTCTCAGGTACATGCATCCAGTCCAGGTGTATTTTTTCGTTCTTGGACACGTAGTCCTGATTTACTAATAGAATAAACAGGGCTTCAAGTTCCAGAATGCAAAGAAAATAATCTGGACTGATAAACTATACATGCATGGACCTGGGATACCCGAGGAAGCTGCGCCATCAGTCTTGCTACTTTAAGGGCTTTAAGTGGGAAAAAGTAGTTATGCACCCCTGCCCCACCCCTGGGCAATAGTGCAGCTGTCCCCAGAAGTCTGTTCCATCTGGCACTTTAAGTAAAAAAAAAAATGTTTTTAAATAGTGGTGCTCCGGCAGTCTACCCCTATGATCTTCTAGTGAAGAAAATACATATTAACTCTCTCCCATGACCGATAGTAGAAAGGCTTTCAACTAACAGCCCCTGTGAGGTTTTATGTAAGGAAATGGACCCTGCACCTCAATTGCTTCCCTGGGCCTTGGGCTCCGAGGCTCCCCTGAATAAAGGCACTCGATAGCACTACATACGAGCCCTGTTGCCCGTCTAATTGTGGGCTCTCTTCCAGAACCCTCCCTCCCGTCCTCTCCCGTGTCTTTTTAAATAAAGACAACTTGGAAATGCACCAAAGATGTTCGTGCTCCCAAGTTATTTATGTGATCTCTCCGTTCCCCCTCGTCTTACAGTTTAATGATCCAGGGAAGTGCTTTATATAATTTCACCCCTCAGAAGATAAAGTCACAAATAAACAGGGGGTGCATGCCACGCTCTGATGACCCCTGTTTTAGTGTGTTGTGCACGTGTATATTGAATTGGAGCTGTTTGCAGCTTTTTCTTCATGTTTTTATGAGGCATGTGCCTGTGATTTGTACAATCCGCAAACTGCAGCTCTAGAAGAGTTTACCTGGCACTTTTGCAAAGGATTGGGCAGCAGAGGAAGGTGATGAAGTGAGTTCACGAAAAGCTACTTGAGCGCTGCCCGAGTCGAAACAAGTATTGGCAATGCCAATAGGTCTGGCTTGTGAATGAAAGGGCTTTTTGCCTTACTGATGGATTTAGTCACTCAATAAGTGATCTTACATGCACTCTATCACTCATCTTTGCACTTATGCATCCATTCATCAATCTACTGACTCACTCCTGCATTCGCCCTCTGAAACAACCACAATAAAACACATGCTTGAAATACAAAAAACGAACTGGAGAAGCAGGTGTCCGTCTTTAAAAGATATTTTAAATAGCCTATCGTTGATTTAATGTTCACATTTAGAAGCAAGATGTGGGCAATCTTGGAATTGTAAAACAATGTTACACTTAGATTAACAGCCTACCATAATGGTCTCTTTGTTTAGAAGAAGTTACAACAATGCACCATAGTTTAAAAGAGTGGCAAGCAAGCTACCTGTTATCACTGCCTGGAGAGGTGTAGTACAGTAAAAGAAAGGAAAGCAATATAAGGAGAAAATTCAAAATTAATGGACTGGCCAACCAACTCTGACACTGAAGAACGGAGAAGATCTGCCATGTACCAGATTTGAGCTTATTTCAGAAATGTTTATAGGCTTGATTGTTTAAACAGGCTTAGGACAATTAGCAGGTTAGTTTTGGCTCCTTTCAGACATATTACTTCCAGCACCAAGGGACCATTGATGAATGTTTGCTTTATAAAAGGTTTTTAACATAACATAACATACTGTTGGAAATTGGTGTCTATGAATGGCAATGGTTTGCACCTTTGTCCAAGTAGGGATCCTTCTTCCTAGTCAGGGTAAGGGGGATACACTTCTAAAATAACCCCTGCTCACCTCCTTGGTAGCTTGGCACGAGCAGGAAGGCTTATCTCAGAGGCAGTGTGTAAAACATTTGTGCACACATACAGTTATACAGTGAAAACACTACAAATGGACACCACACCAGTTTAGAAAAATAAGTAATCTTCATCTAAACCAAACAAGACCAAAACGACAAAAATCCACAATACAGTAATCAAAATATGACTTTTATTTATTTGTTTTATTTTAATTTGATTTATTTTAGGAGTTTTATATAGCGCTGCCCTGACCCGGGGGTATCGGAGCGCTTTACAACAGTGCTTCATGAGAGATACTTAAAGCAATATTAAACAAACGTTCAGAAGTCCACGGGTGCTGCGTATTCTTGAGGTAGTAGAAGAGTCGTGAGGTGTCCTTGTTGTATGCATAGTTGAGGTAGTTCAAGGGACCTGAGGGAACCTCGGTTTTGTCTGAGGTGATTCAGTTGGTGCAGAGCCAAAGCGTAACGGGGATAGGGTTTGGCGTGGGGGCGGGAGTTATCCCTTTGGGATGGAGCGGTTGAGGAGGAGGGCTTTAAGGTGCATTTTGAATTATGTGAAGGACGGGATTGTTCTGATGTCTGCTGGAATGGAGTTCCAGATTTTGGGCGCGTTTCCCACGAATGACCTAGCCACGGTTGATTGGTTGCTTGTTCTCATGGGGATGAGAAGGAGGGAGTTGGAGCTCCTGAGGTTTCTTGTCTGACCTGCCCTCTTGAGCTTGGCGGCCAGGTAGTCCGGTTTCCCTGTGTGTAAGGCTTTGTGTGTGAGGCAGGCCATTCTGAAGTAAGCCCGCTGATCAATTGGGAGTCATTTTAGTTCTCTTAGTGCAGGAGAAATGTGATCATATTTCCTGATTCCAGTGACCATTCTGGCTGCAGCATTGAGGGTTGTTTTGAGGGGATCTAGGTGGGTTTTAGCGGTGCTGGTTAAGGTTGCGTTACCATAGTCGAGTCTGGATAGCACCAGTGCTTGGGTGGCTTGTTTGAGGTCTTTGTTAGGAATGAATGGTTTAATCTTGTAGAGAAGCTTCAGGTTGAGTAAGGCGGTCTTTGCAGAATTTTTGATGTGTTTGGTCATGTCCAGTTTGGGGTCCAGGGTGATTCCTAATGATTTTACGGAGTTAGCCAGGGTGAGATTACCATTTAGAGTATCCAAAGCTTTAAGCCATTCTGCAATTTGTGGGTTCTCTTCTTTGTTGGAGATGAGGGGGATCTTCGTTTTGTTCTGGTTAAGTTTAAGGTGATTTAGGGACAGCCAGTGTGGAAGGAGGTGAACCAGCGGAGGACCGTCTCATCGGCACCCACCCTTTCTGTAGGGCCTTGATGAGAAGATGGTGGACAATCGTGTCAAATGCTGCCGATAGGCCAAGGAGAATGAGTAGGCAGCTGTGATCCTTATCGAGTGACTTGTGGATATCATCTGTGATGTTTAGGATCGCCGTCTCCATGCTGTAGCCTTTTCTGAAACCCGATTGGTGGGGATCAAGAAGGTTGATGTTGTCCATATGCTGAGTCAATTGTGATAGGACGCATTTTTCGAGAATTTTGGACAGGAGGGGGAGATTGGAGACGGGTCTGAAGTTGTTCAGATCTGTGCAGTCTATGCCTGTTTTTTTTTAGTAGTGGATTTATTTGGCCTACTTTAAGGCAATCCGGTATGATACCGGTTCTCAGGGAGCTGTTGATGATTCTGCACTAGAACAGGGCTATTGTGAGTTTGAGTTTTTTAGTCATTTGGGAGGGTATGGGATCGAGGACGTGAGAAGCGGGTTTGGAGGTGGAGATTAGCTTGATAATCTCGGCTTCCGAGATTGGATTGAAGGATTTCCAAGTATTTGTGTGGTGCCTGTATGTGCTTTCAGTTGGGAGTGGGGGCAGGCTTTCACAGGCGTGGTTGGTGGTGATGTCTAGTGAGAGTTCAATCTTGGAGATTTTTTCTTCGAAGAAGATGGCAACGTTTTCGCACAGTTCCTTAGAGGCCCGGGTAGTCGACACCGGGGGTTTGTGGTTTGTTGCTTGATGATTTTGAACAGTTTGTTGGGCCTGTTCTTTGCATTGTCCAAGGCGCAGCAGAAGAAGTTAGATTTTCGTTACGGATGTGTTTTGTGTTGTTTCTTCGAGCTACTTTGAGTTGCTCGAGTAGGCTAGTGGAGGGGTGGTTCCTCCACAGTCTTTCTGTGGCTCTGAGTTGTCTCCTTTCGTTATTGATATCAGTATTGAACCAGGATCTGGATGGGATGTTCCTGGCTTTTTTTGTTTTAGAGGGGCTATCTGGTCAAGAATAGATGTCAGGGATGTGTTGTAATGGTTGGTGACTTCTGTCATGGATAGATCCCCCGTGGAGGTGGTGAGGAGGGAATTGACTTTTTCTTCCAGGTCGGTCATGTTGATCTGGGTGAGGTTTCTGGTCCATTTGGGCTCTTCTTGGGTGGGGGGTTGTAGAGTGGCTGGCTGAGTGAGATGGAAGAGTATTAAGTGGCGGTCAGACCAGTCTACGGGCAGGGTGTGGATTATCTTCACTGTATCACATTTGGCGATAATGGCATTAAGGATTGCTCCTTTGTTGTAAGTTTCTTCTGTGCAGTGTTGCGTAAGGTTGTTGTTATGTAGCAACTCGCTCAAGTTTTGAATTAGCGGGTTACTCTCTTCATTCCAGTGTAGGTTGAGGTCTCCCAGAATTAGGTTATTCGCCTCTCGTAGTGAGCATTGGTCAATCAGGTCAGACAGGTGTTCAGCGAAAGTGGTGGGGTTGCCTGGGGGGTGGTAAATAAGGTTGCTCGTGTTGATGTTGACTGTTAGGCACTCAAAGGTGTTGTAATTGAGGGAGTCAGTTTCTGACACAGAAATATTGTCTCTGTGGATGATTGCTATTCCTCCTCCTCTTGGGTCTTTTCTGTCTTTGCTGGTGATAGTGAAGCCTGGGGGAACGAGAGTGTCCAGGAGCGGTGCGGAGGAGTCGTTGAGCCAGGTTTCAGTGATGAATGCTATGTCTATGTCATGAGTGAGGATGGATTCTGCTAATTCAGTAGCATGTTTGATGGCTGATCTGCAGTTTCTGAGCATGCAGTTAGTGGGGGTTGTTAGGGGGGCTGCGGGGATACTAGTGCGGGTGGACAGCGGTCTTGGTCAGTTCGGAGGGGCTTGAACTCTTCCCAGTCCGGTGATCACCTGGATTTTGGATTGGAGGGTGACAGCTAAAGGATTGTCATTTGAGGAGGCGAGGTCCGCAGCTTCACTCTCAGACATGGCGTCTCTAATTCTTTTGGGTCTTTGTGCCAGAGAGGGGATGGGATTCGCTACCCATCTCCGCGGAGGGACTGCGGAGGGTCTTTGTTGTGTGTGGGTGGTAGAGGAGTGGGCGTGCTGAGGCTGCTGGGGCGACGCGAGGTTAGCTAGAATATCGCTAAAGCCCCGGATAATAGTAGCTACCTGGGTTTCTAGCTTGGAGAGACGCTGCTCAGTCTTGAGGTCATTGAGATATCGGGTCTGGTCCGGAGCGAGAGTATTGGGTCTAGAGGGGGGGAGTCCCGGGTTAAGATTAGCTTAGTGGTGGCTGAGTTGTTTGTTTTGGGTCCGGGAGGAAGGAGTCTCAGTGAATTGGACCACCTTTTTTTGGGTGTGTTGTCCATGTGGGGTCTGGGTGGGGCCATGAGGATAGGATGGCGGGGTCTTGTTGGGGCGTGGGTTCAATGTTGCCTGTGGGTTTGAGGAGGTGGGCATGCAGGTAGTTCGGAGTGTGTTGGGTTACGTGGAGAGTCAACGGGAGGTGGGGGTGGGAGCCGGCTGGTGGGGAGTGGGGATGGGAGCTGTAGGTGGGTGGTGGTTGGGTCATGTTCTCGATGGGATGAGGGGAATGTCATGTGGCGAGGGGTCTTGCTGGGGAGTAGGTGCTTTGTTGCCTGTGGGTTTGGGGAGGTTGGTGTTCAGGTTGCTCGTAGTTCTGTCCATTGCAAACTATAGTTGCAACACTTTCAACACAAAGTACCTTTGGGAAGAGGTGTGGTGCCATGGCCAGGGTGACTGACACTGGAGTCTGGGACTCACGGTTCGATCACCGGCGGCAGGTCAGCCCAGCACCATGTAACTCTGGGCAATAGCTTGCTTAATCTTCCCGACGGCCCCCAGCGCCGGGATGCCCTTGGGTAACTGTTCACGCTTTACAAATACTGGATTTACATCTACCTTGGATGCATCAAAATCGTAAACAAAAACAGCCGCAGGTAAGGTGATGCATTGGTTTCTTATGCCCAGGGAAGGTGATGCTTCTGATCCTTACTCCAGGGGAGGTGATGCGTCGGTTCCTTATTACCATGGACGGGAGGTGATGCGTCGGTTGCTTACTGAAGGGGAGGTGATGTGTCAGTTTCGTACTGTGCGGGGAGGTGATGAATCTGCTTCTTACTGCGGCCCCGGTGTTCTTGTAGACTTGGCACCCCAGTGCGATGTGTGAAGATCGGGGATGCGGCGGTTCTTGATGCGGCGATGGCAACAGTGCTGCATTTGTTTCTCCAGCCGCTGTCCCATAATGCGTCGGTTCTTGCAGCCGCACAGCAGGACCTGCATTTGGAATTGGTGTAGAGATCTCGGACTTTAGAGATTGTGCACAGGATTCGGGCATGCAGCAATTCCTCCAGCTGCTGGCAGGCGTTGCTTCAGTTTCTTCAGTTATGCGTCAGAAACAGGTGCGGATGCTTCACGCTTCTCGTAATTACGTTGCTTTTCCAGCTCCCAACAGCAGGAACAACCTCCAGAGGCCCAACATAGTCACAGGCACCTCTTGGCAGATCAGAACTCCCAGCAAGGAAGTTCAGGGGAGCTGGTGGTGAAGTCTTTGTATCCTTGAGACTTCAAAACAGGAGTCAAGCTCTACTTCAAGCCCTTGGAGATCTTCCTCAAGCAGGAGACACATGCAAAAAGAACTATTGATGGACAGAATGCAGAACAATGTCATACATTCACCCCAGTACAGTGATCTGGGCCTAAATCCATTGTTTTTTGTTCCCAATGCCATTCCAGTTTAAACTTAGCTATATGCACATCAGTTTTGACCCTGCAACCAGTGGGAACAGTCCAGCCCGAACTGCTAGGCTCGGTCCTCACTGGACTGGAAACAAGCATCCTAGGACTAGTTCCGGGGTTTTACCCCTCATCAGTCAGGATTGCTTGACTCAAGTGGCATGGAGAGCACGGTACCCATGTCTGGGCATACCCGTCCTACTCGGGGTGATAAATGCAAAACGAACAATTGATGGACAGAATGCAGAACAATGTCATACACTCACCCCAGGTCAGAGATCTGGGCCTAAATCCGTTGTTTTCTTTTGCTCCCAATGCCAATCCGGGCTGGATTGTTCCCATGAGGCACAGGGTCAAGACTGATTTGCATATGAATGGGTCTAAACTGGGGTGGCAGGGTAAGCAAAAGAACCATGGATTTAACTCAGATCTCTTGACTGGGGGTGAATGTTTGATTTGCTCTACATTCCGGCCATCATCTGTGTGTCTTTTGCTTTCAAGCAGGAGACACACCACACAGCAAAGTCTTTATCCTCTATTTGGTAGAAACAGGTACTGCAGGTCAACCCCAAACAGCACACAGCAAAGGGGAAGTACTTCTCCTTCAGTTTCTCCATCTCTTCTCCTTGGCCAAGGTTCCTCTTGAATCCCAGAAGTAATATAAAAATATGGGGTCTGGGCCCCACTTTTTATAGTCCATTTCTCTTTGTTCTCTTGTGTCAGAGAGGCTATGTGCTCAACCAAAAACAGTTCTGTCCACTCTGGTGCAGCTGCCCGGCAGGAAGTGGAGAGAGCATTGTGTAAGGCAGACCAGGCCCATTCAGGTGAAAGGAAATCTCCTCCCCCTACTCTAAATGCAGCTTAGGTCTATTCAATCCAGCTCTGACTCACCCTGGAAAGGCAGGACACACCTCAACCCTCCCCCCCAAGTGACTGTCTGAACAGAATGCACATCCCCAGCTCCTGTCACTCCACAGCCAGACAGCCAATACACAAACCTAGCAGAGGCACACTGGATAGCTAAGCAAGAAAATACACACTTTCTAAAAGTGATACTTTCAAACCCAGCATACAAAATCATCCTTACTTAGTTCATGCATACCAAACTTCACTTTCTTATCTTGAGCCCAAACGCCACCACTTGCTGCCACAGCGCCTGAACCGGGGGCCCACAACCCCCAGCAAGCACCATGGCTGACGCCGCTCGTGAGACAGGATGCGCCAGGTGGGACATAAGAGTGCAGCAGGACTCCCACAGCACAGAACGCATGGGGGAGAGCCCGCATGAAGCCCAGGCTAAGGGTGCAATCGTGTGTGCCCCCCCACGGCCGATCTAGGCCGGGCTGGACTCACCCTCTTGGCCCCATGGTAACAGGTCAGTAATCGTCATTTAGGGCTGGAGTGGTATGACTTCGTTGAACATCGGCAAGGTGCTAGGAGGTCATGGAAGTGGTCCGGGGCAGCCAACTGTTGACCGCAGGACAGTGCTCGCAGACTCAGCCCGTGTGAGTACTTTTTTCTACGCCTCCCTTTCTCTAGAGACCCCCTAAGCATTTCTGCCTTGTGCTGGGGAGTTGTGTTTACTAGGCTGATTGGTTAAGAACACCATGGGGAAGAGGAAAGGCGCTCCCATGTGTTCCCCACAGAAATTAAGGAAGGAAACCATTGATTCATTTTTTGTAAAAGCGGTGGGAGCAATCACCAAAGAGATAAACAAGGCAGAGAGGCGAATCTCCTTGGAAAGGGCAGGGGCTGCTGCATCGCTCATGGAGTGGGTGGCCCAGGTGGCTGAAAAGTCACCAGAGGCTGCCCTATGTCAAGGTTCAGAAGAAGCAGAAGACGCAGGGGGTTCTAACCTGGGTACCAGCCTAATCAACACCGCAGCTTCCCAGTCCACATGGAATAGGACTATGTCAACCACTATTCATGGTGCAGATTTAAGTGACCCACCCGCTCCGAAAAAACAACAAAGTAAATAAGAAAATAATTCTCAAGAAGATAGGGAGAGGCCCCGCCGGCACAGATACTAAGGTCGCCAAGGACTGCAAAGACTTGTAGGGGCCCTTGACTTGAGTGACTGGTCTATTGAATAACTCTTTTAAATGAATTTTCGATGGCTCTGGTTGACACCACTGTTCCCAATAAGGTGCGCGCATGGGCGGGCGCGCACCTCTGTTACCCGGAGTGTGCAGTGCTGTGTGTAGAGCCCGCACACACACAGCACATTCAGTGAGAGGGTTCACGACGTTGCTTTTAGAAAGCAAGCGGCGCAAAAACCTGGTGTTTCCTGGTTGCGGAGAGCGGCGGAATACACTTACTTCAACCGAAGACGAGGGAGCGGCAGGTAAGTGTTGCGGCAGCCTGTGGGACTATGGAGGGCCCTTGCTTTTTCTTTTGAATGTAGAGCGTGGCTGCAGTGCACATGGTGTGCTTTTGTTTAAGTATTCGTGTTAATTGCAGCGCCATCAGTAGCTGCGATTAACATGAATACGTGAAACAAAAGCACACAATCGTCCGACAGCTGCCTGAGGACAGCCCAGCATGTCCTTTCAATTAGCCGTTTTTCCCGACTGCGAGGGGGAGGTGGGAGGAAGCCCTGCATCCCACTGCAGCACACTGAGGGGACTCCCATTGTTTAGAAGCGCTGTTCTGACAGACATGCGGGGCACATAGCGGCCGTCTGAAGGCCACGAGGCACACACGAGCCACCCGGCCTGTCCAGGCGTTACATGGATGTCCCCACTGACATCACAGCAGCCTGGTCCGGGGGATAAGGCTGCTATCTGGGCACTGCATGCTCTAAAAAATAAACACAGCTCTGGGGAGGCGAGGGAGCAGCAGCCTGCGAGAGGGGGCACCTTCCAAGGTCGAGTAACTGACTTGTAATATCCAGCTGTTTATATATTGCATCATACATTAGTGGGTAATTAGTGGGTAATTTGTAAAATAAAAGTGTATATTGTGAGCCTGCCAAGGTGCTGTGGAAGTAGGGATGTCTAGTCCAGCTTCCACTCCATCTCATGCTTCTTTCCTCCACTACCATACACTCCTTCTTTACTTCACTTTCCCACATTATTTTTTGTCCCTGCTTTCTCACTCTTTCTGTCTCTCTCTTCCTCATTCTTTCCCACTTTTCTAGCTTTCTTTCTCTTGATCTCGGTCGGGTCTGATGAAGAAAAATAAGTGGCAGTCCCCAAAAGTGAATGCCGATACCCATCGCCTGAAAACACATGGCACAAATTAAGCAGTGCTCATACCATTGTTTAACCTCCTTCTATGTGTTCCCACTTTATATATACGAACCGAGACAGTGTAAAAGAGGCTCAAGATCACACAGTGTGATTGATTGAGGAATGCCTGATTAGAATCCAGGTCGTCTGGATCTGCAGTTGGCAACACAATGACTATATCGTATTTCATCACTTATAATCACACCTGATTTTTAAAATGGCAGTATTTAAGGCAGCAATTGCTGTAATAAACACAACGTAAAATAATTTTTATTTTCTGAAAAATGGAGAATGGTAGACAAGTTGGGGGCCCTGGGGCTAGACCACATTAATGTAGTTCCATGAATCCGAGAGCCTGCTAAATCCAATCCAAACAGCTGTACCGGTGGGGTACATATTTTTTTTAAAACGTTTTGTTTACATTAAGGGCATTAACACTCTCAGAGCTCAGTCATTCGATGCGCTAGGGCTAGAAATTCCTGCCACAGCTGAAAAGTCAACCGTTGCTCCAACCATATAGCCATCTTCACGAGCCTCCTCTCCAGCTGCCCTGGTGCGGTGTCTTGGGCACCCCACCACATTCAACATGGGAGACACCTTCAAAGCAGTGATAGGGTGCAAAATCATGCAAAATATGGTGATGGGCCCATGAGGTTCCACAGAAACCGCATCATATTTGCACCGCTATTAACATAGCAGCAAACAAGCCCCCTCTGTGTTAATGTCAGTGTATTTATGGTTTAGTTCTATATATGGAACCTTCACTTTTGAGGGCAGTGAATTTCTGGCTTGGGCCCAGGGTTTTGGGCTCTCACTTTTAATGGCAGTTGATCTGTCTGGGCCCTCACTTTTAATGGCAGTATATTTCTGGCTTATTTCAAGTGTCTGGATCCTCACTCTTAATGGCAGTGGATTTCTGGCTCAATTCCAGTGTCTGAGTCCTCACTTATATTGAGCTTGTACTTCTGGCTTGTTTTCAGTGTAACAGATCCTGACTTTTAATGACGGTGTATTTCTTGCTTATTTCCAGTTTCTGCCTCCTCGCCATTTATAGCAGTGTATGTCTGGCTTATTTCCAGTGGCGCTCACTGTGAATGGCAGTAGGTTACTGGCTTGTTTCCACCGTTGGAGTCTTATGCTTTTCTAAACGTGAAGTGTACTTACCTGTGTAACCAATTCATGCCATGGTGTGCGTATCCAAATTGCAAATCAGCCTTAAGCCCCTTAATGTGGCGCTGTGCGGAAATGCACCATCTTTCAGTTTTTCAAGCCAAAGTTTAGAGTGATATTTGACTCTGCACACACGTGTGGTCTGGTTCCTGGCGCACATAGTCATGGCTTCAGCACACAGAGACCCAACACTGCCGCACACAGAGGGAAAAAATTAGAGGGAACATTGGTTGACACTAGGACAACGCTCGTTAAAACTGACAAAGCATTGTCTCCCTCCAGCCAGTCCACGCAGAACGTGGCTTCCAACAACAAGGATGCCCAACAAGTAACGCCCCCTGTAAATCCCCCTGTAGCGACACACACTGAGACCCAGATCCCTCAAGTAATTCCTGGTGTAAAAGGGTTTGTGTCACAGGCTAATCAGCTGAATCAAAGGGGTCACCAAGGGGGTCACCAATTGCAACATCGGCCAGTTAGTAGGGATACCTTGTCTTCTCCAAATACCTGTGACCTAACAGTCATAGCTCTCCCACCAGCAAGCTGTCCTTATATAGTGGTCTTGGCAGGTGTTCCAGGACTAAACAGTGCAAAGGATGAGTCGACCGTCCTGTTGATCAACAAAGTGACCCACTGGCTTTGTAAATATGCCGGGTTTAATATAGCTGAGCACAGGCATATTCTGATGGCCAGGAAGGTAGCATGGATTCGCAGGACCAAGAAAACATTCTTGGGAGACAGTGTGATTGTCATGTAAAGGTACCTCAAACTGGTCCACAAAATTCTATTCCCCTCCTTGCAATCATTCTCAGCAGAATCAGGGATTAAACCCTTGCCGTTGGGTTTCTTTTATAGGTCACCATCTAGCCCTAAATCATCCCAACGTTCCGTTGTGCATGAAGAGGGCTCTACCCTGGGCGGGGGACCCCAGAGATTAAGAAATGCATTTTCACCATTGAGGAACTTAAATGATATGGACTGACTACAAGAAGGGGAGGGTACGGGTAGAGATACTGACATCCGGGTTGAACCCCCTGGTGAACCATGTGTGATGGTGGAGACTAAGTCTGGGCTAATAACTGTAACCTCTTACGAGTGCAGGGAGAAAAGTCAGTGGGGACTACTCAGTGTAGATAGGGCTACTATCGCCCCCTCTCACTCCCAGGAGGGGCGTATTGTCGACGAGTTAAACATAGTCTTGTGGAATGTTGCAGTTTTAGCCAGCAAGTTTCTGGATGAGCAGTGGCTCCATTACATTAGAGATTTCCACGTAATATGCATCCAGGAAACGTGGGAGCCAGCTAATAACTTCTTTATAGAAGGTTATAAAACTTTTTTCTGCCCGGCATTAAGGCCGAGTGCAGGAAGGGCAAGGGGGGCCTAATCATGTTTATAGACCTTAGGATTCACGGTAGGTGAAAATCCATGTTGTGGATTTGGATGCAGCACACAGACTCACATTCTCAAGCAACATTTACCGGTTAGTTTTAATGAACTTTTACAATGCAAAGTCACACTCACAGGGATCGGCCAGCCTCGATGAATTAAGTAGATGGTTGGAGCAAATACAGGGTGAAGGTCTGTCACAGTCTCAACTAATCTTAGCTGGAGACTTCAACTGCCATCTGGGCCCTAATTTGAGGGTGACGGATGTATGTCGTTACAATGCATACTTTTACAACGCATGCACTTACAACGCATTTTTTACAACGCAACATCCACTACAACGCATTCCAATACATCGCATGACACTACAACGCATTTTTAAAAACTACCTTTACAACGCATTCCATTACATCGCATACTACCTTTACAACGCATGCCATTACAACGCATAATATTACATTGCATTTAAGATAAGTATTGGATAGTATAGGGGTAAAAATTACTATTCTTACTCCAGGGGGTGCAACAGTAGGGTAAGTGTTGGATAGTATGGGGGTAAAAATTACTATTCTAACTCCAGGGGGTGCAACAGTAGGGTAAGTGTTGGATAGTATGGGGGTAAAAATTACTATTCTAACTCCAGGGGGTGCAACAGTAGGGTAAGTGTTGGATAGTATAGGGGTAAAAATTACTATTCTAACTCCAGAGGGTGCAACAGTAGGGTAAGTGTTGGATAGTATAGGGGTAAAAATTACTATTCTAACTCCAGGGGGTGCAACAGTAGGGTAAGTGTTGGATAGTATGGGGGTAAAAATTACTATTCTAACTCCAGGGGGTGCAACAGTAGGGTAAGTGTTGGATAGTGTAGGGGTTTTAATGTAATATTATGCGTTGTAAAGGAAGTATGCGATGTAATGGAATGCGTTGTAAAGGTAGTTTTTAAAAATGCGTTGTAGTGTCATGCGATGTAATGGAATGCGTTGTAGTGGATGTTGCGTTGTAAAAATTGCGTTGTAAGTGTAGTGCGTTGTAATAGTTGCGTTGTAAAGGTTGTTCCCCGATGTGAGTGTCCTCCTAAACACCTATGGTCTAACTCATACTTTGGACCTGATTGCTACTCACCCTGATACAGTTGTTTCCCCAACTTACAAAGGTAGAGGCTGCTCACCATTTATCGGCTTTATATTTGTGTCTCTTACTTTGAGGAGGTTTATATCTTTTTTTAATATTAATCATAGTATATTTAGCCATCATAATCCGGTGACCATGTCACTTGTTGCCCCTAGGCATCACCCTGTACCTTACAAAACAATTGGGGGAACAATCACTGCAACTGACCAAGGTAGGCGGTTACGTGAGCGGGTTGACACCATTGCTTTTAATAAGTCACTTTTTAACACAGACAAGCAGGAGATCCTGAAATGTCTAGACCTAGAAGTGCATGGGGAGGAATTAGTTCAGGCATTTACCGCTATCGCCCAACTAGTGGATGGTTTACTAACAGTGCTGGCATACTCCCCAAGTACGAACATCCCAAGATGGTTTGACGAGCAATGCTCTCGGGCCCTTAGAGCTCTAAAGATGGTTCTTAAACAGTCACGAGAGACAGGGGTCGGGTGGCGGCCTGCCGTAAAATGTATAAACAAGCCTTCAAGGGGCAAAAATGTCAACTGCAACAGAAGGCTTGGGAAGAGTTAACAGAGGCTTCTAAGCTAAAGGACTCTACCCATTTCTGGAGGGTCATTAACAACCCATGTTTTAAAGATTCAAATAACACAGGGCTAAGCCATAACATTTTACCAGAGCAATGGCAGGCTCACTGTAGGAGAGTAGGATCTGCTTCACATGAGTACCCCCACTTTTTGCTGGTGTTTCACTGTTTTTCGACCTTAGTCTGGCTGTGGCCCTGCTAATCAGGACCCCAGCCTAGCTGCTTCCTCTCTAAAATGGTTTCCATGTACATTAGGTACATCTCTAATTGGATTCTGGAGTGCCTTATAAGTCCCTAGTATATGGTATACTATGTACCCAGGGCATAGGTACCTCAGAGGCCTACCAGGGGCTGCAGCATGTATTATGCCACCCCTGGGAAGCACTCCAAAATGACACCACAGGTCTGCTACTGCAGCCTGGGTAAGGTGGTGCATGCACCCCTTATTGTGGTATAGGCTACCTATATCACTACCATTGCACACACATATAAAACCTATAAGTCACTCCTATGGCAGGCCTTAACAATCCTGAAGACAGAGTGCTTGGTTTTTATGTGAGAGGGTGCCTCTGCATGAGCAGAGCCCCTCTGCAGCGTTCGGAGGGCCTCCTCTGATGCTGTTTGTGGTGCAGCCTGACCATATACTCTTACGTGAATTATAACCTCGCGGTAAATGCTAACTTTGGACTGGCTGCACGGAAACATGTTGTGTTTGGTGTCAAACACTTTGGAATACTACCCCCCCACCAGTTCTGGCAGCAGGAGTAGCATTCCACCCTTCTAGAGGGAGAGACATGTTCACACTGGTCTACCCGGTAAAGACTTTCTAAAGCCCTGGCATCACAAAATGGATGCAACTGCCACAGACACGGGTCTGGCATCCTGCTGCTGACAGAAACTCCAGCAGGGGAGGCCTGGACAATAGGTTTCCTATCACAGGGAGGTGTAACCAACTCCCCAGACAGGCAGATGTGTATTGGGGCTGGGCGGGAGCATTCTCTGGTGCTTTGAAGTACTGCACTGGGGGCACACTTGGTGTCCCTGTGCATAGTCCAGTTCAAACCGGTTGCAGGGGTACCTGCCCCTGCTCTGGCACGAAACTGGACAAAGGAAATGGGTATAACCACCCCTCTTTAAAAACCCTCCCATATGTGGGTCCCCAGAGTATGTCCAACCCCCTATCTTAGTATAAGTATAGGAACCCAGTCCTTGAGACTTTAGATTACCCTGGACGAAACTCTGCAACATATATCCTGGACCTTCGACTTTCTATTTCAACTAGAAGACGGAAGAAATCTCCCTTGGGGTCAAGGAGTGACTCCCCTGCTTGGCAGGCATCAAAGAAGCAACTGTCCGGTCTGCAACTCTGAAGCTCCCACCAGATGCCGAAGTCTTTGCATCACCAGAGGTAGATTTCCAGACTTCCCCAAGGCTACCCTGAGTCCACAGCAAAGCTGAGGCCCGTGGCTATCGTGGGAGACGTGGAACCGTGACCCCTGGACACTATGAACTTTTGGCGGTACATTATCTTCCTGGTCTTTCTCGAAGTTGTGCTTTGGGCTCCAAGTAGCCCCAGCCTTGGGCACCTACTGCACCGAAGATCTCTGGCCTCCACTCCACGAGTGACCCGTGGGCAAGTTTCCAGTGCGACTGCTCGAGGCTCCTTCGCGATTGCTAGTCCATTAGCTAGTGGGTCCCCACGAAGGCAACTCCTCTTCTGATTGGGCTTTCTTGGTTGCTCCAGACGTGCCCTGACTTACCTTCGCTGGGTGAGTCCCCCAGACCTTGCTGGTCTGCACCGATGTCTTTCTTCCATTTGCACTTGACTTGCCGTTGCCAAGGCTTGTTGGGTCCATTCTGGCCGCCGACACCGCAGCACTCAACAGACTTCGTGGTACAGCTCGAATCCAGCTCCTGGTTATCGTCGCCACCTCCTGGACCTCGTGGCTGAAGAGTCAAGACCTTTAGAATAGAAATGAGAGAGACCCCTTTAGCCAACCAGGGGAATAGGGTACTACTTTCTGGTAGAAATAAAATTCCCGTGGTGCAATATAATATAGGAATTGATAGTGTTAGGAAACTGAATTGTTATATTCAGATACACAATCATAAGCCCATGTGTTAGGATATGTCTAATTAATATGAATCATACCACTATACAATTTAAAAAAACATCATATTTTATTAAAAGCCGGTTAAAAACAAACAAAACAAAAGCAATTTATGATCTTGTCATAAATGCACCTATTGCCAAAACATACAAATATCATATGTACTTAGAGTAAATTCTACTAAATTCAAGAGCACAACTGGTACACCTTACTTGGGTACAGTTTTTTGGACCCAACAATACACAATAACTGCACCCAGCAATTAACAATCCCACAAGCTTAGAACAGAGAGACAGAAATAGACAGTACAATTTGTCATTAAATAACACATCCGTTAATAAATTTCAAAAAGGCTTTTCCTATACACAATATATGAATACAGTGTCTGCAAGAAAAGCTGTTCCCACAGATTGTGTTGTAGTGCTGCGTCAACGCGTCTCGATGGTTTAGTCTAATTGTCCATCTTTTTCAAGACAAAAAATGTTTCATCATCTCTCTTATTATAGGCACTGTTTGGTTGCCGTTGTAATAAACTCCTGTTGACAAATGTATCAATAGTGCAAAGTTACGTTTATGGCAAACAATAACACAACAAACTATTATCGCTCAACAAGGTGATAAGATTTGACAATTTATGGAAATTTTAGATATAAAAAACTTTGAAGTAACAAACATTACAATTTGGAGGTCTATTTAACTTGCGCAAAAATTCAAGGAGGAATATCTGCCTCTCCGCCACTAGTGACTTATTAGTTGTAAATGGTTGAGGTTAATTTAATTTAGGATATATGGTGGTTCTCAAAATAAATAAAGAGGCAAGGGGTGTCGTGATAATGTAGGACAGGAACATCGAGATTCGGCCAAGTTTAAGGCTGATCTACCTATGATTGCTTTTTCAGATGTTCTTGACTAAATGATAAAGAACAAATAGACAATCTACAAATCCGAGGAGATCAAGATATGTTATAAGGTAATTCCTTGATTTCAAAATCTTCTTCATACACCTAATACTAATAACAACTCAAGCTTCTCTGGCTGGAGTAGCCCATTTGATAGGATAAAACAAGAAAAAGTGTAACGTGTATGTAGATATTATCCCTATGGTAATATAAATGGCACTGCTCTAGTTAGAGTTGAATAACTGAATTAAAGACTAAGTGAAATTTAAACATGATCATATGTATAGGTAATAATGTGTTATATACAAGATTATTTTAAACAATATATAATGTACATGTTTTTTAATAATTATTGTTTGCCATAAACGTAACTTTGCACTATTGATACATTTGTCAACAGGAGTTTATTACAACGGCAACCATAATAAGAGAGATGATGAAACATTTTTTGTCTTGAAAAAGATGGACAATTAGACTAAACCATCGAAATGCGTCAACGCAGCACTACAACACAATCTGTGGGAACAGCTTTTCTTGCAGACACTGTATTCATATATTGTGTATAGGAAAAGCCTTTTTGAAATTTATTAACGGATGTGTTATTTAATGACAAATTGTACTGTCTATTTCTGTCTCTCTGTTCTAAGCTTGTGGGATTGTTAATTGCTGGGTGCAGTTATTGTGTATTGTTGGGTCCGAAAAACTGTACCCAAGTAAGGTGTACCAGTTGTGCTCTTGAATTTAGTAGAATTTACTCTAAGTACATATGATATTTGTATGTTTTGGCAATAGGTGCATTTATGGCAGGATCATAAATTGCTTTTGTTTTGTTTGTTTTTAACCGGCTTTTAATAAAATATGATGTTTTTATTAAATTGTATAGTGGTATGATTCATATTAATTAGACATATCCTAACACATGGGCTTATGATTGTGTATCTGAATATAACAATTCAGTTTCCTAACACTATCAATTCCTATATTATATTGCACCACTGGAATTTTATTTCTACCTGAAGAGTCAAGACACCCATCAACTCTCCTGAAGCACCCGACATCTGTGGGCATTGGATTGCCCCTGGTCACTGGTAAGTGACCCAGACTCTGTCCCCTCTGCTTTAGGTTCCTTTCCTCCTCGATCCAGGCTTGGATCTCTTCGGACACTTCTCCGTGACCCGACACCAAAAGACCCCTATGCACCCAGCTTCCCTGGGTGAGGTAACTCGAGTACTCCGGTGCTCCTGTGGGTGTTGGCCCTAGACACCTCTAAGTGCAAAAGGGTTTGCTTGTAGTCATCCTCTAAGTGTCCTTAACTTGTAATTTTCCAACCGCGACTTTCCCCATAGAAATCAACGGCGATTCGTGCCTGTGTTCTAACACTGCACGTGTCCCCCGTGGTTCCACTACGTCACTACCTTGGGTGGTTCCTTGGGGCCCAAACGCTTCTAAAGGCTCTAGGCCTTGTGTCTAGTTCAGTCGTGGTTCTTATACCACTTTATTGGTATATGGTTTGGTACACCCCTAGGGCCCAAACGTGTATTTGTGCTTTTACTGTTGAATACTGACTTGTAACTTAAGTACTTCGAACTCCAGCCTCATGAAGAGACTAGAGGGGTGTGTTTTATCTTAAATACATATATTTTAAATATATACCTGGTGTGGTTGTCCTTTCATTTGGTCATTCAAGAGATTATAGACTGGTAAAACAAGCCGCTTTACATTCCTTCAAGACTTAGCCTGAAGGCTGCTCTCCATAGCTACCACTAGGATAACTTTCAATAAAGGTTGTCTTTAACCTATCACCATAAGGGCTTGTTTGGACTGGTACAATGTGCCCACTTTAATTAGTGGACAGCAGATACCAGGCCAACTTCTCACACTCACTTCGAGGGACTGTATAGTCATTCCCACAGAGAGGAGCAAATACAGGCCCTGAACCCTGAACAGAGAACTGATCCCATTACCTTCACTTTGGACGCGGTGAGATTAGGAATTGAGGGTCTCTCGCGGAACAAGGCGCCGGGACCAGATGGGATCCCACCAGACCTCTTCCGATGCAACACAGAGGTATGGGTGCCTCTCCTAGTGAGGGTTTTAAACGCGGCAGTAGCCTCAGTAATGCCAGTATCATGGTCTACTGCCACAACTGTCCCGATTTTAAAGAAGGGAGATAGGGACAGCCCACATTGCTATCACATGATATCACTCATTCATGTGACAGTGAAGGTTCTGACGCAAGTGGTACTAAACAGGTTGTCGGATTGGGCAGAGGCCACTCAAATAATAATGGACATTCAATATGGGTTTCGCGCCTGTAAATCCACCTCAGATCAATGCCTCCACCTTTATTTTCTTACTGCTAAGTAAACAGTAGCCAAATCAGGGATGTTTTAGCTAGCTTTTATTGACCTCACTGCAGCTTTGAACTGAGTGAGCTGCTGCAAACTCTGTAATCTCATGGGAGAGCTTGGGGTGGACCCAGCAATAACTAACACCCTAATGGTGCTACATTCAAACGCTACTTCAGTAGTTAGATACACACAGGAGGGGAAAACCACAGATCATTTTAACTGCTCTAGTGGGGTAAGACTGGGCTGTATTTGAGGGCCATTTTTGTTATATATATTAATGGTCTCCATTCTGCCCTTACTGCTTTACAAACAGACACCCAGATGATAGGTACAAGATCGGTTCCTGTTCTGCTTTCTGCAGACGACGCAGTACTCCTTTCACGTACCCCAAAGAGCCTGCAGCTTTTACTAGATGAGTTTGTAACTTTTATGAACAAGATGGGAGAGGAGAGGAGTTGGCCTAACGGCTAGGGCGCTCGACCTCGGACCTGGAGAACTTGGTTCGAGTCTCGGTAATGATGCTGAACATCCTGTGATTCTGGGCAAATCACTTAATCTCCCCGTGCCTAACAAAGAATGAATGTGTGTCCTGATGTAACGTAACTGGTGCTATGTAAAGCGCTCTGATACCTGATTGGATTCGGGTCAAGATCGCGCTATATAAAACTCTGCAAAAAAAAAAAACAACAAAAAAGAAGTCCCCCAACTTAACTAAATCCTATATAATGGAAATTGGGAAGAAGTGCAAGAAGCCTAACACTTACACCGTAGGCACACATACTCTAGGGAAAGTACCGTCCTTCTCATACTTAGGCATTTTATTAGACAAAAATGTTGTTTTATGTATTTACTAGAGGAAAAGTGCCTTGGTTTGACAAGGTTCACCAGAGCAATAGGATGAGTAGATCTATTCACCAATCTTGATAAGGTGGGTTCAGAGGAAAAAGCGCTTATCAAAGATCTGTTTTTTAAATATGTCACTGCACAACGTGAGGAAAGGGAGCTTGAAAAACCCACTGTCAGAGAATACATTTTAGTAAAGCCAGTGCAGGGCATGGAACCCTGTTTATCCCTTATAACCAGTGCACACAATAGATTTTTAATTACACATTTTAGGCTGAATTTATTTCACCACCTATTGGCTGTAAGCCCTGGCTTTACGGTACACACAGTACATAGAGGACCCTGAGGATGCGACAATAGGTCTCCCCAGGGCACCTTACATTTTGTCCTTTGTCCGCACTATTCACACCCGAGAAGAGTGTTCCTTAAGGGGCTTTTAAGAAAGCTTAGATTTAAAGAAGCACACATTGCCTTACTGAATTTAGAACTGTTATCAGATATCTTTACACCTTTTTGTGTCTCTAACCTTTTAAGTTCTACTTTATAGCTAAGATTCACTATGGGTGCCTGAAGGCCGCAAGAGTTTTTGCCAATTTTTTGCACTGTGTGAGGTTGCAATAAAAATCTTTTTTTTTTTTTTTTTTTGTCCTCATTTACAACCCACTCGGGCTAGTCCACGCTGATGATTATTGAGAAAAAACAACCGTCTCAGTACACTGGATCTGCTGACTTATGCCCATTTAGGGCCAAGACTGCCGGTGCTATCTCGATCAACAGTTTAAGGACGGTGCCCACTTGGGATGCCCATCGCTCGGCTTAAGCTGCTGGAGCATCTCAATCATATCCTTAGAGGGGCTGCAGGATATACCAGAGAGGGCGGGCTGTGTAATCCTTGGACTAGGGAAAAAAAAAAAAAAAAACCCACGCTCTATTTCAACAGATTCCAAAGATCCCGCTTCTTCTTGTTTCCTGCCCTTGAGAGGTCTAACCTCGATGTCCCTAATAGAGAGGACAGCCAGTCCTGGTGTGTAGGTGGTGACGAGTCTTTCCATTTGATGCAAATCTCTCTCCTAGCAAGCAAAATGGCAAAAAATAGAAATTTCTCAGATGACCCTTCTAGATTATTTGCGAGGCCAAAAATAAGCATAGGCAAGTTAACAGTAATGTGTGTCCCCAAAGCTCTAGTAAGTGTATTACTCACCCCTTCCCAAAAATCGGAAAGGGCGGGACAGTTCAAAAACATGTGGATATCCGAAGCTCCTACTGCCCCACACTTCGCACAACATACTGGCGGGCCAGTTGAGAATTTTGTTAACCTCTGTGGTGAATAATAGGCCCTGTGAATTGTAAAGAGGTGATTCCTACGAAGCCAGGCTGGTTTTACAGTATCATATAGCATTTTACAGGATTTTGACCATAATGACTGGAGGTCTTGCTGTAGGATACTGCTCTCCCAGAGAGAGATGGGCAGTTGAAATTCACCATCCTGCTCTTCCATAATAAGGCGGCACCAAACCGCAACTTCCTTCTTTGCTGGGGGTTTATGTATAATCAGATGTTCAAATTGGTTTGAGCCACCCATTGGATGTTTATTACGGGGAGGTTGAACAGTATTAGCCCAGCTAGTTAGTTGAAGGTATTTGAATCTAGAGAGGGATGAACCAACTTTATCTCTGAGAGCCTCCCAGGGAACTAAAGTGCCTTTCACAAAAAGGTCTCCCCATCTCTCAATTCCAGCCACCCTAAGGGTGGTTGATAAGCTATCCAACAAGCACTCCGGAGTCCCTGGAGAATTCCAGATTGGGGCATATCCTGAAAAGTATCCCAGTTTCAGCGAAGCTCTAAGGCTAACCCATGTTTTAGCCAGCCCCTGTAATACCTTCAGCCTAACTTTTTTGAAAAATTTTACATTGCCGTATTTGTATAGGAAGCCTTGCTCTGAAATACCAGATCCTCTCAACATGGCCACTAATAGGAGTTTTTAATAGCATACGTGAGTAGGAACGTTGAAAAGCCCAAGCATAGAGCTGTATATCCGGAGCTGCTAAACCACCCTTCTCTCTTCGCCTTCTGATTTTTTTCCAGGCTATCCTTGAGTGTCGAGAAGCTCAGACAAAGGCATAAAGTTCACTCTGAAGTTTGTCCAGAACTTTCATATAAAAAAACTAAGGGGATAGCACCAAAAAGAAAAGTATATCTAGGCATAATAGACATCTTGATAAGATTGACACACCCGAGCATTGAGAGCAGTAGAAGAGCCCAAGATTTCATTAATTTACGAGTTTCTCTAGTTATCAGCATTAAATTATACGTAGGTATTTTTTCGATCTCCTGGAGAATGTGAATTCCCAAATATCTCATGTTGGTTTTCAGAGAGGGGAGCTGATGGTGGACCTGCATGTTCCAAGCCATTATTTCAGTTTTGGAGGTATTGAGCTTGTACCCTGAAACTGCACCAAATTCTAGTGCTAGCTCCATAACTACGGGGCAAGCAGTATTCAAGTCTGCTGTAAATATTAGTACATCATCAGCGTACAAGGCCACTTTTTTGTCCCATTCCCCAAACCTGAAAGACGATACTCTAAGATCATCTCTCAGGAGTTGGGCAAAAGGTTCAATGTACAGATCAAATAATAGGGGGGAAAGGGGACACCCCTGACGCGTACCTCTAGAGATCTCAAAAGAATCGGCTAGGGAGCCATTTATAAGTAGATTAGCCGATGGATTACTATACAAAAGGGCAATGGACTGCCTAAACTTTTTACCGATCTTGAACTTGGCCAGGACCTCCGACAGGAACAACCAATTGACCCTGTCGAAGGCCTTAGCGGCATAAAGAGTCAAGACAGCAAGTGGGAGAGACCACGTTGAGGCTAGGTCTTTAGCCCCAATCAGGTCATGAGTCAATTCTGAAAGATGACGCCCTGATATAAAACCCCTTTGATCCTGATGTAAGAGGCCTCCAACCACTCTGCCAAGCCTTTTGGCCAAGATAGAGGCATAGATTCTATAATCCGCATTTAATATGGAGATTGGCCTGTAGGATTCGTAATTCGTGGGAGACTTTCCCTGCTTTAACATTAGAGTTATAGTTGCTTTATTCCAGGAGGGTGGAGGCATCATGCCGTCTAGGAGAATTTGATTGAACAAGATTGTCAGGGTCGGGACGGCCTCCTTAACAAGACACCTGTATATCTCAGAGGGGAGACCGTCAGGGCCTGCTGCCTTACCCTTTTTTGATCTCATTATTTCTCCATAAACCTCCTCTTGAGTTACCGGGAGGTCTAAGGTAGCTTGTTGTTCCGAGTTTAGCGCGGGGAGATTTAACTTGCTTAACCAGGATTGAATCTTCACAAGGTCTGAGTCCCCATCCTCCTTATAGATTCCCTGAAAGAAGGAGTGGAACGCCACTCTAATGTCATCATCAGAGGTGTAAGACATGCCATCCTTAAGGACCGCACTGATGTTGTTTCGTGCTCGGTCAGATTTTGATTTCCAGGCAAGTAATTTGCCTGCCCCTTCGCCGTACTCAAAATGGGCTATCTTGCTTGCCTCCCATCTTTGCATTAGGCGTGAGCTCAAAACGGCATCTAGCTGGGCCTTAAGATCCCTCAGCTTGGTGTGATTTTCAATTAATGAACTCGGGTTTTGTAGATCAAGCAATGACTGAGTAGTTTTAATTTTGCGCTCTAACTCGGATATATCCTCCTTATATTTTCTACTTTTGTAGATGGTGATACTAGTAATAGTACCCCTCAAAAAAGCCTTGAAAGACTCCCACACGTTGACCACAGACGCAGTCGCCTGATTCCTCGCCATAAAATTTTCAGTCTCTCTCTGAAAAGTGAGTAAGATATATTCTGATGCCATTAGTGAACGGTCCATAGACCAGTTCCTGGGCGAAGGGACCGTTCCTACTTCTATGACCATGCTTACGGCAGAGTGGTCCGAGAGATGGGTGGGAAGATAAGAGATAGTTTTAACTATTTTGTTCAAGGAGTAGCTAACAAATATGAGATCAATCCTAGATTTATGCTTATATTTATAGTAACAAAATGAGTATTCACGTTGAAGAGCCGACCTGACTCTCCATATATCCAAGAAACCAAATTGTTTCATAACTCCCATAAGACAGGCTCTTGTTTTAGGAGAGGTTAATACACGACTATTTATGGATTTATCTATTAAAGGATCTAAAACTACATTGAAATCGCCAGCTAATATGACTGGTTCAGGAAAATCCAGCAAAGCCAGTACCAAGTTTTTAAGAGGGGAGGGGTTGTCCTGGTTCGGGCCATAATATCCAGCAATCGTCACTCTCAGATCAGCCAGCTGAAGTTCTGCGATAGCCCATCTGCCACTTGGGTCCACAGTTGAAGATCTGAGAGTTGCCCTTTTATTAGACGAAAAATGTTGTTTTATGTATTTACTAGAGGAAAAGTGCCTTGGTTTGACAAGGTCCACCAGAGCAATAGGATGAGTAGATCTATTCAGCAATCTTGATAAGGTGGGTTCAGAGGAAAAAGCGCTTATCAAAGATCTATTTTTTAAATATGTCACTGCACAACGTGAGCAAAGGGAGCTTGAAAAACCCACTGTCAGAGATTACATTTTAGAAAAGCCAGTGCAGGGCATGGAACCCTGTTTATCACTTATAACCAGTGCACACAATAGATTTTTAATTACACATTTTAGGCTGAATTTATTTCACCACATATTGGCTGTAACCCCTGGCTTTACGGTACACACAGTACATAGAGGACCCTGTGGATGCGACAATAGGTCTCCCCAGGACACCTTACATTTTGTCCTCTGTCCGCACTATTCACACCCGAGAAGAGTGTTCCTTAAGGGGCTTTTAAGAAAGCTTAGATTTAAAGAAGCACACATTGCCTTACTGATTTTAGAACTGTTATCAGATATCTTTACACCTTTTTGTGTCTCTAACCTTTTAAGATCTACTTTAAAGCTAAGATTCACTATGGGTGCCTGAAGGCCGCAAGAGTTTTTGCCAATTTTTTGCACTGTGTGAGGTTGCAATAAAAATCTTGAACAGTGAGTTAATTTTTTAGTACCAGGCTCATTTTTTTACATGTTCAATAAATGGCAATTGAGGATTTTTTGTTCATACTCTTTTTAATCTGAAGTAAAGGCTGCTGGCTGTATTATGAAGAGGGGGATCACAACATTGCATGGATTTTATGCTGCTTTAATGTACACTTGGCTGTTTTTATGTATAATGTTTATATTCGATGCATATGTAGTTAAAGATGTCTTTTTTATGGTCATATTTGTATTTGCCAAATAAAGATTATTATTATAATTATTATTATCTTGTTCCCATGGTCAGTTATACTTATAAGATGTTATAAATAGGCTCCACATTCTATCCTACGGGACAGAAACGAAAAACGAATTTGGCAGTATTTCACTCTCAAGACATGCCACACACATCAGGGCATGTCCTACCTTTCACATACACTGCACCCTGCCCACAGGGGTACCTTGGGACTACCTCAGGGGTGACTCACATGTAGGAAAAGAGAAGGTTAGGGCCGGGCAAGTGGGTGCACTTGCCAGGTCGACATGGCAGTACTAAACTGCACACAGACACTGTAATGGCGGGTCTGAGATACCTTTTCAGGGCTACTTATGTGGGTGGCACAATCAGTGCTTCAGGCCTACTACTAGCATTTGATTTACATGCCCTGGCACACTCAGTGCAATTTACGAGGGACTTACCAGTAAATCAAATATGCCAATCATGGAGAACCAATCATGATAACAATTTACAGAGGAAGCACTTGCACTTTGGCACTGAACAGCACTGCACTGTCCGAAGGATCTAGCCAAGCACAAACAAAATCCAGCACACAGTAAAAATACGGGAGGCAAAAGAAAAAAATACAAGGGAAACCCACTCCAAGGATGCCAGGTCTAACATGTGTTCCTTCCAGCTGAAATGTGAGGAGAACTACCCTCTGTTCCTGGGGAAGTATCCTCCTACTAATGAAGGCTACGGGTTGGTCTAGGCCCTCCTCATTTAGTTGTTATAGTACAGGTCCCACACTATGCTCTAAAGCATCTGTCTGCACCCAAATCCATGTGAGAAGTTCGGTGCCTTGAGCACGGGAGCTGTGCACATGACAGATTTCAGGGCATTAAAAGCTTTCTGACAGGCGTCAATCCAGTTAACCTTCCTGGAAGTCAGCCCAGGCAAGGAGGCAATAATGGTGCCATATCCCTTGACAAACCTCCTGTAATACCCAGTGAGGCCTAAAAAGGCTCTCACCTCCGTCTGGGTCTTGGGAAATTCTCAGGCCAGAATGGTATCAATCTGTGGTTGTAGGGGCACCACCTGGCCGCTCCCTACCTGGTGCCCCACATACACCACTAAGCCCTGCCCGATCTGGCACTTGCTGGGCTTGATTGTGAGGCCTGCCCTCTGCAGAGCCTTCAACAATTCCCAGAGGTGATGCAGATATTCCTCCCAAGTGGCACTGAACACTGCAATGTCATTTAGGTAGGCAGCACTGAAATCTTCCAGCCCTGCCAACATCTGATTGGCCAACCTCTGAGAGGTGGCAGGGGCATTCTTTAACCCAAAGTGCATCACCCAGCACTGGTAATGCACCTCTGGTGTTGAAAATGCAGACCTCTCCTTTTCCCCATCATTGAAGGCAATCTGCCAGTACCCAGACGTTAAGTCAAACATTCTTGCGTGGAGTATTAGAAGATGAAGAAATCCAGATTGAGAGTTTATTTGGACTCAGTTACAAATGGGATCACAAATGTGAACATTGTTCATTAATGTCAAGCACTATAGTTGACAGAGAACGATTTCTATATTTAACAAAACCTGACTGCGAATCTGTACCTTTTCCGAAATTAGTAAAAGAAGCAATTCATGATATGAAATGTTCTGGTTGTCAATCAGAAATGTTATCTACATTATGCCTACAAAGATATGGAAAATATCTCATTGTAATGCTACAACGCTGTAGACCAAATGGAAGAGAAGTGGAAACGAAAATTAAAAATGATGTTGCTACTCAAGTATCTATTTCTGGATGAACTTTCGCTACACTGGTTATTGTTTTCCATGCTGGAGCTACTACCACATGTGGACATTATACTGTATATTTAAATGCAATAATGGTTGGAGTCACTGCAACAATACACACTTGGAAATAAAACCGAGATTGCCTTATGAATTACCCAACTAATACTTGAAACAAAAATTTTAGATACATTATTCGGCCTAGAGGGAAAATGGGAAGATGCTTTAAGGAATTCATAATGGATGATTTCAAATAAAAATTCAACACATTTTTTGGCCTTGAGGAAAAATGTGAACAGAAACTAAAACGTAAAGGTAAGATTTAAACATTGGAAATAGTATTGAATGTGTTATTTGTGTTGATTTCGTATTGTGGTTGCAAGAATTAGTCATTTTTTTTGTAACAATCTTGTTGATTGTTTTTTTCCCCAGCTGTTTATGATGATATTACACTGACATCACTGTGAATAGTGAAGTTAAGTAGAATCTGGTAACAGCAGAAAAAGGGTGAAAAATATGTAACACTGTAATTTGTGAAATATATTACATTGCACAACAGTTTTACAGTTTATTTTCTTTTCTGTAGTGAAAAAGTTAGAAAAAACAGTACTAATGACAAATAGCAGAATAGTAGTTTAATATTTAAAAAACCTTTGAAATTCACAGAAAAAACCATAGGTTTCAGGGACGTTATAGTTAGCAGGACATTTCACTCGTACAAAACTATAGAAATTCCACCGTTATAGTTAGTTCAGCTAACTATAACTCGCCCCCCGCAATGCACTGCTCATGACATCAAATATTACATCATTCGTGGCATGGTCAGTGACATCACTGATGACATCATCCACGTGAAAATCTGATGCACCTCCTCACAGTCTAATATAACCTTTGAAAACACCCACTGTAAAATACAGACTACCATTTACGAAACCATTGAGAAACCAATACCAGTTACTACATACATACTCACTGATTCCTCTGTCTACACACACATCTACTCATTCACCCATACAATCACTTATACATGCAGTCACTCATCAATACAACACTATCATATGCACTCATACACCTATTCAGACACTCATGCACTGCCACTCATCCATGGAGTTACTCACAGACCTAGTCAGTCATGCAAAGAATCAATCACACTCCCATTTACTCACCTATACAGTTATACACACACCACCTCACTAATTCATACAGATACCAACGCATACTTACTCTCTTATACAATCACTGATACAAGTACACACTCATCCATACAGCCGCTCTCACAATCACTCACTCTTACATATAGTTATTTATATACACCATCACTCACATATACTACCTTTTACATATGTAGTTACTCACACATGTACCACTGAGACATCCATTCACTCACCAACACACCCATACACACACTCACCCACCCATACAGCTGTTTCCACATGCATTGTTGAACCCATACATCGAGTGAATTAACCACTTACACATCTCTGCAGAGTCACACACCTCCAACCCACCCACACACACACTCAGGCTCCCATACAAATGCTCCGGAAAACAATCAATAACCCTTATAGATACTCATGTAGCTACTGACCAACCTATGTAGCAGCTTACACAACAACTGACAGACTTTAGTCACTAATCCATGCATTCAGTAAGACATGTTTAATCACTCACTTATACAATCAGTCACACACCTGGTAAATCCTCCATCCAAACACGTATACACCCACTCATTCCTTAATACACCTAGGAATATATATATAAAACATATTTAAAACACACAGTCACTGGATGATGTCATCAGTGATGTCATTTGAGATGTCATCAGTGATGTCATTTGAGATGTCATCAGTGATGCCATCAGTAATGTCATTGACCATGCCATGAATGATGTAATATGTGACGTCATGAGCAGTGCATTGCGGGGGGGCTATTTATAGTTAGCTGAACTAACTATAACGGTGGAATTTCTATATATATATATATAAGATTCATTGAATTCAATTCAATCTATATATATATATATATATATACATATCTATAAATTCAATTCAATTCAAATAATCTTTATTCGGGCTACCATGGCCATAAAAGTTAAAAGAGAGGCCATTACAATGACAGTAAAATCATGTAAAAATAAAAATAATCATGATAAAAAGTTTTCCAGCAAATAGTAGCACACATATAAAGTGCACTGTGAAGTGAAACGGGTGTACAGAAAGAATTTCTAAATGAGACTCTAAAACGCCTAATTAAATAACCAATAAAATACTAAGAGCAAAGAGCATCATACATACACTTCAACATACACTTAGATTGGAAGATAAAATACAACCAGTGAATTTTAAATGAAAAACAGAGTAAGAGTGATTACTCCTCTATAGATTTGTTTGCTCTGACTTTGGCCTTATATCTATATTAACTGTAAAAACCAAAGGTTACAGGGACGTTATAGTTAGGATCAGAATTTACTCATACAGAACCAATGAAATTCAGCAGTTATATTTTTCTGAGCTAACTATAACTTACACCCTCACAATGCACTGCTTATGACCTCACATAATACATCACTCATGACATGGTCACGCACATCACATGACATTGTGGATGACATCATCGAGCATTTCTAAGTGTTTTCTAAATGTTTATGCCTGCTAAACATATATACTAAGATACCACAAAAGTTAAATTAGTATACTTTGTGTACTACTAATGAGTGATACTATTTGTAACACATATTATGTGAGTGTCTGTGTGTATGCAGATGTGAGTAGGTGTCTAAGTGACTCTATTGGTGTGTGAGTAGCTGTATTGGTGAATAAGTGGGTGTGTCAGTAGCTGTATGGGTGAGTGAGTGGCTGTGTGAGTAGCTGTATGGGAGAGTCAGTGACTCTATGGGGCTGTTTGGGTGAGTGATTGGGGTGTCAGTGGTGTTTGGGTGAATGACAGTATGTGAGAGGCTGTATAGGTGAGTGATGAGGTGTGTGAGTGGCTGTATACGTGATTGAAAGGGTGCATAAGTGGCTGTATGGCTGAGTGAGTATGAAAGGTAGTTGGGGGTGTGAGTATGTGTGGTTCTGTAGATGATGTCAAAGTGATATTATCAGTGATGTCATTTAAGATCTTATCAGTGATAGCACTGACCATGTTGTGAGTTATGTTATATTAAAAAAACGTATATAGGGCACGTCTACCCGTGGGTGTTTTGGCACTTGCTGAACATGAACATGCTGAGACAGTTGTTAAACAGACGTCTTTAGCTCTTTTCTGAAGGCAGGGAGGAGATAGCCCCAAGGTGTAGAAGAAAAGTATTCCAAAGCCTAGCTGTGCTATTAGCAAATCTTCTTACTTCCCAGTTCAGTTTTCTGAATTTAGCGGTGATGACCATTCTGGCGCCGGCTGACCGAAGATGTTGGTTAGGGGTGTACCAGTTAAAATGATTCCATAGAAATTCCGATCCTCCCCTGTGTAGTGCTTTGTGGGCCACACAGAGCGCTTTGAATTTGATTCGCTTTTGAACTGGGAGCCAGTGAAGTTTACGAATATCTGAAGAGATCTAATGGAGTTTGGAAATCTTCAAGATCAATCTGGCTGCTGCATTTTGTGCAGATTGAAGTTTCCTGACCAGTTTTACCTGAAGGTTCATAAACAGTCCATTGCAATAGTCTAATTTTGAGAGGGCTGATGCTGAGAACACAGTTTTCCTGGTATTGTTAGGAATAAAAGGAAAGATTTTTCTTAACATTCTGATTATGTAGAAAGAAGAAGAGACTACCTCAGATACTTGGGCTTCATATTTGAGCTTATTGTCAATAATGAAGCCCAGGTTTTTAGCTTTCGTCACAAGTAGAGGAGGCAGACCCAGCCTGTCAGGCCACCAAGCAGGAGACAATCCTGGGAAATGATTGCCAAAGAGTATAACCTAAGTTTTACTTGAGTTGAGTTTTAAGCAATGTCTGCTCATCCAGTAGCTTATGGCAACCATACAGTTGTGTAATCTTGAAGAGCCAGAGGCATCTTTAGCCACTACTGATACTACCAACTGGGTTTCTTCACCATAGGAGGTGGGACTTAAGTTAAAGCTTTTAATCAAGGAAGCCAATTCAGAAACATATATATTAAATAGGGTTCGGCTCAGCAAAGAGCCCTGGGGAACCCCACAAGGCATTGTGAAAGGTAAGGATTTAAAATGGCCCAAGTTCAGAGTTTGGGCTCTTCCAGAAAGAAAGGATGACAGTAATGAAAGGGCCTTATCTTTAACTCCTATGGCATTCAAACGGTGGACCAGAAGCCCATGGTCCACAGTGTTGAACGCTGCAGATAGGTCCAATAAGACAAGGGCATCTGACCCCCCATTATCCAGTGAAGTTCTTATTTCTTCAGTGGTTTTTATCAATGCAGTTTCAGTACTGTGGTTTGCTCTAAACCCGAAGTTACTAAGGTCTAACTGTTGGTTCTCAAAAATGAAATTAGATAGTTCTGTATTGATAAGTTTGCAGCGATTTTCGCTGGCAGAGGGAATCAAGAAATGGGACGATAATGTGACAGGGTCATTGATGTCAAGGGTTGGCTTTTTTATAGAAGGGAGGATGTGGGAAATATCCCTTGTGAGAACCTTTGGTTGAACATAGAGGATAGGTAGGTGGCAATAGGTTGTACCACATGTTTTAGGAACCTAGGGGGACACGGATCATCCGGAGAGCCTGATTAAGCATCTAGTAGGAGAGTAGCCACTTGATTAGGAGGGGTGGGTGTGAAATCCAAAGGGTAGGGGTAGCAAGATGCTTCCTGATGACTCATATCAGTAGTATCTTTAGATTTGTCAAATATGTTAAAGATTTGCTCGACCTTATCTTTAAAAGTCAAGGCTAAGGTGTTGCAGAATTTTTGATTATGAATGGTTGAGTTCTTTTTTGGGACTGAGGTAAGCCTCGTAAATACCTGAAATAGTTCTTTATTAGAGTTGGAAGCATTCTCAATCGTTTAAGTAAAATAAAGACTTTTTTCATTGAAGAGAAGAATTTTATACTTAGCTAGTGCCGCTTTATAAAGCTTTTTATCAGTATCATGGTAATGTTTGCGCCAGCATCTTTCTTGCCTCCTGCAGGTTTGTTTTTCTTGTCTTAGAGCTTCAGAAAACCAAGGGGCCGAAGGTTCTTCTCTTTGTTTATTACATGTGATAGGAAAGTCTAGTTTTGAAAATGTAGATTCCAGCCAGGAAGTATAGGCAGAGGCTGAAGAATTGGCATCAAGAGAGATATCAGGCTGATTCTGTGCAAGATGATGA
Organism: Triturus cristatus; assembly: GCF_964204655.1. Taxonomy (NCBI): domain Eukaryota; kingdom Metazoa; phylum Chordata; class Amphibia; order Caudata; family Salamandridae; genus Triturus; species Triturus cristatus. The sequence goes on from NC_140581.1 coordinate 321,705,432, forward strand.
GTTAATGTTGTTGTGTCTATTTTATGCCATGCTCTTCTAGTGACACTTTTAGCTGATTTAGTAACGGCCTGTCATGCAGAAGATAGAATATAATCGAAAATTATGACTCGGTGATCAGACCAGTTAAGAAGAAGAGTTTTGAGATTAGTGATGGCTGGATTTTTTGAAAGAAGTCCATCAAGAATGTGAACAGTTAGGTGAGTAGGATCATTAACCAGTTGTTTAAGACCGAGTTCCGATGCCATCTCTACAAGAGCTTGGATGTCTTGGTCAGTTGTGGATTTCAACTGGAAACTAACGTCTCCAAGTAAGGTGAAATAATCTGATTGTAGACCAAATTCCATCAGTGATTGAAAATTGAGTAAACATTTATTTTGTGGCCCATACCAGTGAACATCTCCTGATTGAGTAATTTTAATTTAAAAATGAAAATCTCTCAATCAGTGGCAGGAATGGCCGTGCAGTCAGCATTCATCCAACTGCGACAAATCAAAGCAAGGCCACCACCTCTTTTTATGGGTCTGTCCAGTCTAATTAGTTCAAAACCCGGGGGAACTGCTACCCCAAAATCAGGGTCGGTCACCACGTCACACCATGTTTCCGTCATAAAGAGAGCGTTGAGTTTAGAATAGACTATAAAATCAGCTATTTCATATTTATGTTTTACTAAATATGTGAGGTCATAAACAGTGCATTGCAGAGGCATAAGTTATGGATAGCTAAGTAACTATAACTGCTGAATTTCATAAATTTTGTACAAGTGATTTCTGAGCCTAAATCTAACGCTACTGTAACCTTTGTTTTTTCAGTGAATTTCTGAGGTTTTTTAATTTTAGTTCCTAACTGTAACCTGTAACATATGAGAGTGTGTGTGTGTGCTGCTGTATGAGTAGGCAAGTGAATTTGTGAGTGGCTGTGTGGGTCTGTGAGTAGATGTGACAATGGCAGAATAGATGTGTGAGCGCCTGTCTGAGTGTCTGAGTACACAGCTTTTCTAAAAATGTCTACACAGGCGGAGTACTTTCTATTGGTTAATTAGTAAATGTGCAGTGCATATTCTACAGTACTGCTTTGTAATGGACTGGGATGAAATGTCTCCTGACAGTGTCAGTAATGTGATTGTTCCTCATGCATCTTTATTCATAAATGTGTGATAACATGAATCCTCCTATAGAGAAGGCAATGCAAATAAAAAGAGGTGTATCTCCCCAAACAAGAGCACTTCCTCTTAACTACATAAAGTAAGTAGATCTGTGTTTGGAGAAGATGTCCTCATGTTCTTCGGCATCAAATACATGTCACTAAAATCAAAAGAAAATTTGCTTGTGGGCCATTTGGTTAGAAGTTCATCATCCTGGCAAAACGTAGGCAGATAGTTCTGTACTACTAAGGTGTATGGGGCAGGGCAAAATTTGTGATGTCTCCTAGTAATTTTGCACATTTACATACTTGCAATAATGTATAGGGAGAACCATGTATTCTCCGCTCACCAGGAGAGAACAACAAATAACCCACTCAACCCAATCACAACAAATTGCACTCCAAAAGATGAATAATGATTTCACGCTCACCAAGTATTACAGATCATTTTTTACAGTGGTATTACCAAGAAAACACACTTACTTTGCCTTTGCCAAGCCTAGGAAGTTAAGGTCATTTGAAATTTACAGAAATATTCAATCCTGCAAGAACCAGATGTGCTCAGATGCTTTTATTTATTTATGTATATTATATTTGCGCATTCATCTAAAAAAGATGCAATATGCACATTCCGGTACTGCGATTATAATTGACATGATTTTTACAAGTGTTAAAAAGCATATATACACATTTTCTAATTCATGTTTGTGGTCAATCGTTTACTAATATAGCAATAAGGTTACATTTTCATAAGTAATTTTATGGTTCAACATTGCTTTATTACATTTCCCGTAATCACAAACAAGTTGGCGTTTGCAAATATCACGTGACTACAGAATAAACAGATCTTATTGGATAAGTCTCCACCCAGTTTTCTCTTTTTTTTTAATCTTCCAGTGCTGAAATTGGAGGTTGTGATTTTAGCAGCTTCAGTGTTGATATTCCAAAAACATTTTGGACATTTTTGGAAATTCTTTTCAAATGAAATAGTATCTGAGAGCAGTCAGGAACAGCCGCCTCACCACACTTATGACAGTTCCTCGGAAGAGGAACCCCCAGTGAAGTGTTAATCAATCGCATTGGATCATGAGTATGCTGAAGTACCTCAAGACATACCACTGAAACCACTTGGACAGAGAGGAGAGACAGCGCAGCACAACAGATCCATCTACCTCTGGAGTGACACCAATTGTTCCTGGGGATCCTATTCCACTTGAAGTCTAGCAATAGCTCCCCGAAAGAGCACCAGACCTGGAGAGGATTGGCACTTTTTGTTTAGACTGTAGAAAAGTAATAACAGTTGGAGAACAATCGGTTGCTGCAGTTTTGAAAGCAGCAACATTTCACAGGTGTTAATTCTTTCTGTATTTTAGAAGGACACTTGTTTCCCCAGTTTGGAGTTTTTTGTGTTAAAACCGTTTCTAGTTGCCATTTTATTTGAAAAGCAAAAAATACAAAATATTTAAAAACTATAAAAAAACAAAACATGTTTCAGAAAAGTCACAAAAAACAAAGGTTCTCATTAGAGCTACAGTTCTTAGTTTAAGGAAAGAAAAACGGTATGTGGCTGTATGTATAAGGATGAGTATGAGTTAATTCCTGTATTACTGGGTGAGTGAGGGATTCTGTAGCCGTGTAAGTGTTTGAGTGAGTGGTTGTGCTGGTGAGTTAGTGCATGTGTTAGTGGCTGTATGGATGATTGAGTGGGTGTGTCAGTGTGTGTATGGGCGAGTGAGTGCATTTGTTTGTACCTCTATAAGTGAAAGAGTGGGTGTGTGAGTAGCTGTTTGGGTGATTGAGTGGATGTGTAAGTAGGTGCATGGGTGAGTGAAATGGGATGTGAGTGGCTGTATGGGTGAATGAGTGGTTGTGTAAGGGGCTGCATGGGTAAGTGAGAAGATGTGTGAGTGGTTGTATGGGTGAGTGAGTGGCTGAATGGGTGAGTGAAGGGATGCATGAGTGGCCATATAGGTGAGTAAGTGAGGGGAAGCATGAGTGGCCGTATAGGTGAATGATTGGCTGTGTGAGTGCTGTATGTGTGAGTGACTGTCTGTGTGAGTGTTAGTATTGGTGAGTGAGTGGATGTGTGACTAGTTATATGGGTAAGTCACTGGATGTGTAAGTGGGTATGTAAGCAGCTGCATGGGTGAGTAATTGGGTGTCAGTGGTAACATTTGAGAGTGATTGGCTGTGTTAGTGATTGTATTGGTGAGCGAATGGGTGTATGACTGGTTGCATGGGTGAGTAAGTGCTTGTGTTAGTGACTGTACAGGTGAGTGAGCATGTGTCTTAGTATCTGTATGAGTAAGTGAGTGGGTGTGTGAGTAGCTGTATTGGTAAGTGAGTCTGTGTGTTACTGACTGCATGGGTGAGTAAGAGGAATTGTGAGTCTCTGTATGGGTGAGTAAGAGGTTGTGTGATTCTCTAAAGGGATGAGTCAGTGGGTACATGAGTAGCTGTGTATGCGCATAGCTGTATGGGTGTATGAGTAGCTGTGTCAGTGACAGAAGTGGTGAGTAAGTGAATGTGTGAATGTCTGAATTGGTGACTGAGTGCATGTGTAAGTAGCTGACTTTATGGGTGAGTGACTGGGTATATGCGTGGCTGTATGGATGAATGAGTGGGTGTATGAGTAGCTGTAATGGGCGAATAAGTGGATGTGTTGGTAGCTGTATGGGTTAGTGATTGGATATATCAGTAGTTACATGAGGGAGTGACCAGGTTTGTTAGTGATTGTATAGGTGAGTGAATGGGTGTATGAGTGCTTATATGGGTGAATGAGGGCTTGTATCAGTGATTGTATAGGTGAATGAGTGCATGTGTTAGCAGGAGTAAGTGCATGGGTGTGTGATTATCTATATGGATGAGTGAGTGTGTTTGTGTAAGTAGATGTATGGGTGAGAGTATGGGTATGTCAGTGACCGTATGGGTGAGTGACTGGATATGTGAGTGGCTGTATCGGTGTGTGTCTAGATATCTCGTGGCTATATCCGTCTCTCCCTTGGTGTGTACCTTGACAATGTAAGTTTGTTGAAATACAAAGAAAGACGTAATTAGGAAATTACTTTACTCCAATAGATGGTGTCATTGATCTGTTTAAAAAGAAAATGAACATAAATATTTTGCAAATTTCTATAATATACCTTTAGGTTCTGCAATACATAAGTTCATATTATAAACAAAACAGTAGACATTTCTTATGCTGTAATATTTCACATTAAAGTAAAACATTTTATTTTCCATTTTTTACTATTGTCAGCTATTACACTTGTACACCATAATCAATGTACTGTATACAGATTCATCCTTGAACAGTGGGGAAAAAACAATCACAAAGATTGTAGAACCCCTCCCCAGAACTGCCCAGTATATCACTACAAATAAGTGACACTATGCATTGCACTCACTACTATTATTAAATCAAGTGTTTTACCTATAGCTACTGAACTAATCTAAACAAACATATCTTAAAAATAACTATTATTAGAAGTGGTATAATACTAGTAATAGATGTGAAGGATACTTGAATTGTGGATACGCTTTTGAAGACATCACTCCTGGTAGGCTAAATGTTGTGATAAACATGACAATCCACTTAGTACAAATATTGTATACTACTTTTTTAACGGTAATCCTCCTTAGAACTTAGGTTGAAGAAAAAAGATACAAATTTGGTAGCTTGAAAGGCAGTTTTTGTTTGAATTTAAGGTTGCTGTCAATGCATTCCATCCATCCAGTTTCACTCTTTCAATAGACAGTGTATTATCCAGAAGGTACAGTAAGTCCTTAGTAAAAGATGACAGCCATAGTAGTTAAGTTCTTCCTGGAAGTGATATTTGTCCAGGTTTGAAGTTTACATTTCCAGTTCCAATTTGCTTCCATCTGCTCTGCATTGTTGTAGCATTTATATAAGGTATTTTCAATGTTTTCGTATTTGTAAGGTAGACATAACATCTGATCAATAATTTGGGCAAGTATTACTTTGGTTAGCCTTTTTCATCAATCTGGCAAAATACACAGTTCTGGAATCTGTTAGTGTTAAGCACAGAAATCGTTCAGAATATATTTGAGTGGTAGACATAAAAGATCAATCTTTACACTCATGGTTCCATGTGCCATTCAGTCAAAATAAGTAATCAATACTTATTTATTCTTATTCTATAACCCCAAAGATGACCATTTTAAATTCCTGTGCTTTTTGTTGACTGTTATGAGTAAATAGTACTGATCCACTACATAAATCTACTAAATCTCAAATTCCTGAAGCAAAATGTAACACTTTTCGATCACTATGTAAACGTTGCATCAAACCACACAGTACAAAACATAATCTCTTCCGTAGTTTCCATTAAGTTGCATTTATATGATGTGGTAAAAGAAAGAGTGCATTGAGAACAACATTTACATAGCTGTTGACACCAGAAGGATTTGACAACTGGTAACCAGCAATATCTCCCTCATTCTCCAGTTTTTTCTCCTTAAAACCTTTCTTGTTATCCTTCTTTTCAGAAACATCTGTAAATTCTTCTGAAAGCTTTCGCTTTGGATAGATTATCTATTTTTGATAACTGGGATAATGTTATAAATAAGGAGCAGATACACTTCTTAACTGATTGTACTCCTTGACACAACTTGCATCAGCACTTACTTTGTTATCCTCAAAATCAATCAAAAACAAACCATATAATGTTCTAACTTGAGACAGTGCTACATATGACATACTTTCTTTAAACACCATAATACCAAGGTTAATAAAAGTTGCATCTACATTTAAACCTTGAGATTTAGGAATAGTTATATTGTATTCAAGAGAGATTTGGAACTGCTGCCTCCGGACAAACAAGTCTTCTATAAACACAAAACATACAATACACCTACCAATTTTTTTCACATCAGCAGGCTGATCAAAATTTCTTGCTAAGTATTCAACCTCATTCCTATTTTGAGAGTTAATGAAATCAACCACTTTACCTATAGCACCATGTTCTAATCCTTTCTCAACATTTAAATTATGTGGCAAAACTACTCTACAGTTTTTGCATATGCATAAATACTTTTCTAATCCTACAGTTCTGGAAACAGATGAATCCAATTTTGCTTGTAGTTTTTCACTTAGCAGTACTGTCACCCCCTGGTGTTCCATTTTGGTGATTTCTGTAATTTCCAAAATGTCTTCTTTTTCTAGTTTTAGTAATTGTTTATTAAAATTAGAGTCCTCTTGAAGTGTAGGTATTAGGCAGGCTATGGGTTTCGCTTCTTCAATGAAATTGTACATTAGCTGTGCTGCTGTCTTGTTTGAGGAAAGACGTTCTTAATAAGTCTAAGCAATGGTTCCCATCCTTTCTCAGAACTCCTTCGCTAATATCCTTCAGAATATTTCTGTAGTCCACCACTTCCATAAGAATGCTGAGTTTCATTATGGAACACAGGCTGTATTTGGTGGGGGTAAGTTGTAGTCAGTAACCAAAGACAAGTGCTTTCCTCCAAACCGCACGTCATACTCAGTTTTTAAAATCTGTTGCATCCTCAAGTTTATGAAGGCAAGCACTAAGTTTAGGACAATGTTCTCGTCATCGATAAGTCACAGTTTCAGTTTCTTCAGTACTCTTGAGACTTCATGACAAGTTTCACCGGATAACTTTTGGTACTCCAGTTTATTGTTATGTTCAACAAGTAGCACAACTAGGGAATGGACAGTAATTCTTTTAATGTAAAAAACAGTTATCACACATGACAAATTTAATTTTGTAGTCTTCTGTAGGTAAGCAGTGAGAACTTCAATTAAAAGGCTTTTCCTGGTGCCAGCTTGACCACCGACGAATAATAAAATTGGCTTAAATGATGACCATTAACATTCATTCTTCTCGGGGAGGAATCCATGTTCTATTTTCTCTTTTACCTCCATATAAATTTATTTCTGTCACGCTTGTTGTATTGCACTTACTACTTCATTTATGGCATTTGCAGCTTCATTTTCAATCACTGGTTTTCCAAGAGGATGTTGACTCAGTGGTCCTGAATGTTGGCAGTTTTGTGAACTCTTCTTAGCTTTCTCTGCAGCAATTCTTTCTTCCTGTTAAATCTCATCATTTAAAATTCTTGTTTGGAAACACTGAAAACTGTCTTCCATAGTGCTGAAATAATCTTCATAGCAGTCAAAGGCTACGAGTAATTCTGATTCAGAATGCCAAGGCTTATAAGTTGTACAAGTGGCAAATAGAAAAAATCTGTTTAGTCTGGAGTTTGGTAAGTAAGTTTTCTGCGGTTGATTAGATTTCCTTTTCTCTGTCGGATCAAACAACCGTCACAACCAACTACTGCATATTTTCTTTAATTGTAATTGTAATTGTAATTGTGATTTCTAGAGTGCATTATCACCTCCAGGTCTCTAAACGCTGTGAGAGAGAGCCCTACTGTGGCATGTATGCCAGAAAGTGTGAGAATGATTGGTTAGGTTGTGCCCCAGGCTTCCGCAAAGAGAATAGTTTTTAGCTTCTTCCTAAATGGGAGGAGGGAGAGTTCCTTACGAAGATTTGCAGGCAGCTTGTTCCACAGTTGTGGGACTGGGGTCGAAAAGGCTCTGTCTCCTTTGGAGTAAGTGCTAAAAAGAGGGCAGGCCAGCAGGCCTGCATCCAAAGAGCGGAGGGGCCTGCTGGGTGTGTAGTGTACCAGACGATCTTTAATGTAAGCTGGGGCCTGGACATAAATGGCTTTATGCACAGTGCATAGGCCCTTGAACCTGGTTCTCTGCCTGACCAGGAGCCAGTGCAGCTGTCGTAGAAGGGGGGGGGGGGTGACGTGGGCCCTCCTTGAAAGTCTGAAGATCAGTCTGGCGGCATCGTTCATAGTCACCTGCAATTTGGCAAGCAGCTTTTCTGGGAGGCCGAGGCACAGGGAGTTTCCGTAGTCCAGTCGTGACACTATCATGGCAGATACCACCATTCTGAGTGTAGTGAAGGAGAGGAGGGGGGCCAGTTTCCGTAGCTGTCTTAGAAGGTTTTCTGTTAAATCTCACAGATTGCTTTTGTCGTTTTGAAGTATTTCATAAAGATCCATTTTTCAAGATGTGAACTCCTTCTTGGATAGTATGTGTACAGCATATTTGATTTCACAATGCCTTTACTTTCTGGGTCGAATTCTGGTAGGTACTGAATTTCTGGGAAAGACTTCAACACTCTATTTCACGTGCTTTCATGGCCTAGACTCACCCAAACAATTGCCCTTGACTTCGAGTACAAACTAGCTGAGCTCAACAGATCAAAGTATTCCAAGGAACCTATCTCTCTATGTGAAAGCATTTTCAAGTTGAAGCTGTACAATTTCTTGGATAGTCTTTTCTGCAGAGTTCTCCTCCTTCTTCTCTGTCTTCTCTAATTTTGTAATGTACAAAGTCACATAACCAGCAACAGTGATGGAGTTGTCTGTAACAAATTATATATCCATATTTGCATGCCACATTTCCTGAATCACAGAGTTATAGTCATTAATATACACAAGGCCTCTGTTCTTCCCAGGTTGTATGTGTTTTTCAATTATTTTCACATTAGTGTATGCTGACTTCAGATATTACTCAATCAATCAAACAGGGGTTTTATAAAGCAGGCTACTCACCCGTGAGGATCTCAAGGTGCTGGTGGGTGGGGGGGAGTGCAGCTCTGGATCAGTCAAAGAGCCAGGTCTTAAGGTTCTTCCTGAAGGTGTGCAGGGTAGGGTAGCATCTGCTGTAAACTGGGAGCTCGTTCCAGGCTTTGGCTGTGACATAGGAGAAGGCTATTCTGCCTGCTCTGTTTCTGCGAATGCGAGGGGTCTCTGCCAGGGCGAGGTCAGTGGAGCTCAAGTTCCTTTTTGGTACGTGGAAGGAGACTCTCTCGCTGAGGTATCTGGGTCCGATGTTGTGGAGGGAATTGTAGGCATGGGTGAGCAGTTTGAAGTTTATTCTCTTCTCGATGGGGAGCCAGTGGAGGTCATGTAGGTGTTGGGTCATGTGTTCGTGCCATGGGGTCCCGAGGACGAGTCTGGCTGCGGTGTTCTGGATGGTTTGGAGCTTGTGTAGGAGAGTTCTGTTGATTCCGGCATAGAGGGCGTTGCCGTAGTCTAGTCTGCTGGTTATGAGTGCCTGGGTACAATGCTGTTCACTCTTCCTTGGGAAATTACATGTTCTGGAAATCCAAAACGACATCTTGTGTAACATTTTTCTTTACATCTGTATTTTTGGTGACAGTACTTGCCAGATCTATGTGTTTGAAAGAGCAGAACTTGTTGTCTCAGTCCTTGATCACTACCCTTTCCAAATTTTGGTGCATCTTTCATCCATAATAACATGTGAATATGAGGAAAACCTCTTGCTTGATATGGCAAAAGAAATCCATAACTCAATCAAGAAGAGGATTACTTTTGTTGCACATGAAAGCCAGCATGGCTTGAAACCTGTGGTTAAAATATCTACAAACATTAGAAGGATCCAAAGAGCAAAGTTCTGCTGCTGTCTCCACTTTGATGTCCTTATTATTTGAGTTTGCTTCTCTCAAAAATGTAAGCAAGCCATCCCACACGTACTCTGAACAACTCTGTCACAAACCAAGTAGGTGCACCTAGGTTTCTCAACATACATTGCAGTTCTCCATGTTACTATACTCATTGGTGCCACATTGGCATGCCATCAAATTAATCAAGTTGTATTCCAATTTCTCATCCTTCCTATGAATTTTGTCAATAAATGACTTTGCAGAGAGATTTTGTAGGCTTACTCTCGTCTTCCGTATGTGGTTTACAGCATATGATAGTCCAGATACTAGCAAAATCTAGGATCCTCTGAATATAACCTTATGACCTGTATTCAGCTACTGGTATTTGTACGGGGTGGTCATCATACCGGCCACCTGCTCCAGTGGGAAATAGCTGTGAAAAACAGCAAGCCTCTAAACCTTGCCTCATACACTCATGGGAAATCCTTTGAACAACAGCAAAACCAATAACTTCTTTAGAATTGAGTGGATGGATACCACAGTGTATACATTTCTTCTGATTTGGATCATTCTACTATTTCCACCTGATTAAATGTTTCAGCTTCCATACATGTGACATCTTAAACAACATCAACATTTTTGTAATAAATATTATTTTCTACCAGATATACTGGTGCTTTTTTTAACTTTAGTAACATCTGCTAACTCCTGCCAGATTTTTTTGCTCTTGGTAGGCACACCATTTACTAGAATAATAAGTGGTTTATCCCTATCTCTTGTTACCCCTATCATTTCAATATTCCGTTTAAAATCTAAAGGTATGTCGATAATTCTTCCATAAGGCCTTTCTGTAGATCAGTTGGTGGCATCTTCCCAGTCTTTGGTTCCATATGAACTACTGCCCGGAATGGGTGTATATATTATATGAGAATTGATTCATAAACATTTAATTCTCAAAGATGTTCTTGAATTGATACTAATTCTAAGTTGTTATGTATTGCTCAGGCTGGCATTTTGTTATCCTCTAACTTATCATAGCACTACTTTCATATAATTTGTCATGTGAACAAATCAAAGTGTTCCTCTACAAATATATATACAGCAAATTCTTGACACATATCTCGGTTCTCTTTTTCAATGGTTAAGTACAGAAAAACATTGCTAGTTTGGCTTTAGTAGTGAGTGCATCAACAGCAAATACAAACACAGTTGGTTTGTCTGGAGAAACTGTGTAAACTTTGCAATGTCTTGTGTAAAGTTACCAATATTAATACCTGTGTCCTGTTCCTCTACACCTGCACATACCAACTCCTCATTTTCCTTAGACTCCTATTCAAGACCAAAGAAACAAAACTGAACATCTTCATAAACACTACCTCTGCTACTGTACCATGTAATAGAGCTCTATTCATTTCTCCTAAACATAAGATAGGAGTTTTCAAATAGTAAAACTTTCTAATGAAATTTCGTATTTTAGAGTGATGAATAGCTAACATTCTGAAGTGATGAAATATGCTTGTGCACACTTTCTGTGCTAGACATGCCATTGAATGTCCCTGTAAATTAGTATACTTCCTTACATTGCGTGGAATCAATCGTTGCAAAATTGCAACTTTCTATTTCAGACTTCTGCATAAACATTCATAGAGGAAACCTCTCAATATATCAATTGATTCCTGATGAACACTGCAAATACTGCTACACTTCCATGTATGGACAGGGGCCTGGCTACGTCTTCCTTGTACCTCTTAAGCTATCACTTCCTCAACATTCCTAGGAACCATCTCCTCTTCTGCAATTAGAGTACCGTCTTGAACTTCATAACATTGACCAGTTCTTTCAACTGCATGCACTAATGTGTTCTCTTGGAAGTAGCTTACTTCATTAAAGAAAGGCTTAGTACTGGACGTATGCTTCAATTCACCTCTTCTATTCACAAGTCTATTTTTTGGCTGCATCTCTCAATAGACAACACTGTTTTATCCAGTGTTCTCATTCTGCACAGAATCAAAATAAATAGCTTCCTCTCCAGAGCAAAAGCCTTATCAACTGCAGCCTCAACATGTTCTTTTTGTTTGACTGCTTCTCTTCTTCTTTTATACTGCCTCATAGTTCATACCAAATTCTGAATTACCCTACTAAGAAATATTCTGACTCTTGTTTTCTTAAATTGCCTGCCTTTTTCTTAAACTATCTGCCTTTTTATAAGATTTATTTCTCTTAATGTCACTTAGATTTTCTCCTTTCTTAGCTGATTTGCAACCTTTGTTTCTATTTGTATGGCTTTGTTCACTTTGCATTTTCCCACATACTATTTTAAGAAACTACTTTGCTTACTTACCATTGGTGCATTTTATTTTAACCACATTGACTGCATGTTATCCCATTTTATTTCTCAGTTGTAAGCAAATAGTATCCTTTCTTCTGTTTCTTTCTTTCTATTTTTGTAAGCATTATACCTCTGTTTGTAAGTACAAGAAGATGTCTGGATACAAAAAACAGATACATTAATTTAGCTTTTCATAAAACACTATTAAGTTATGTTTTTTGATAATAAAAGTACCAACATAACCAGGTAAGGCACTATATCATAACTATCATAAGACCGCTCACCTGAATACCAGGTGGTTCTACTTGGACAAGGATTGTCCCTGAATCCCTATGAAAGTGCACTAGGCGACGATGATCAGAGCATCATAATCTTGTGCTCTTCCAAGGTTTAAGGGGGTTGGGATAAGAGAAGGAACTTTAATAAAAACAATCCAAACGTCTGTGGACACCCTATAGACCGTAGTGATGGCGTCTCTGGAACGTGATTATGGGTTATCTGGTATTTTTGGGGTTCTGGTTCTGAACTAAAAGTTGTATAACGCTTGTTCAAATACACTACATTTAAAAAGAAACATGTTTTTAGATGTTTGTTCTTGCGAGGAGAATACTCAACACAACATATCATGCATTGCTAGACATCAGCACAGTGAGGTGAACAATCCACATAGTGGTCAGTTATTCTCATGAGTATTCTTCACAAGCATTTAGATATGTTTATAATTAGAGCAAAACACTATTAAGAACATAATCAAATACCAGGAAACAGGACAATATACATTGTCATATAATGTGTTGGAAAGCTTAATACCAGAGTGTAATCCTGAATGTCAATGTTATCTGCTACTCATCCAACAAACAAATGTTCTGGCAAGAGTTCAAGAGTTTTGTTTGATCTGTGGTTTCCAATGCCAAGCATGTCTTTGCCACACTTAAGAAATATTTTGTTCCCCTTTAAATGTCTCTTTTGCAGACAAATGAGTCTATGTCTGCACAAGCATCCAGGTGCAAGAACTACTGTTATTCTCAAAATAATCAGTTAAACAATAAATCTTAAAAAACAGTTCATCATATATTTTGCAAAGATTTGACTGCTTAATAATGTTTTATGAAAGATTGTCTTTACCATAATAACTTGCAGTACTGTATTATTTTTTTAAATAAAGGGTCATCTTTACCGTAATCGTGCCGTGTGCTTCTTTTCCAGGATTGGCGGTAAAAGCGCTGCTACACCAGTGCAGGAAACTCCGAAGTCCGACGATGATGCGGGAGCGATCACCAGCAGATGGAAATCAGTCACCTGAATGATGCTGCGGGCAGGGAAGCCAAGGAATCCAGGTAAACGTTCTTCTCACACGAGGAGGCTAAGCAGAGTGGAGCACGAGGCAACACTTTAAATAGCGAAGCACACACGGGTTTCACAAAGGTCAAGAAAAACACGTTGCTTTCATGGGCGCGCCGCATATGTAGAAGCGTTCCTTGTGCACGTGGCACAATGTACATGTATTATGGGGCACATGACATTTTTCTGCTATCTGGAGCACATGCCAACAGTCTTTCAGCCTATTACACATGCTATTAGTGTTTTACATGATACAAGGGATGCAAGAGTCTTTGAATACAAAAGATGCATGACGTAATAATTCCATGGTACAGAAATGACAATATAATGATGGTAAACACATTCATGCACATCTTTTGTCATACTGATTTTCTGCTGGTGAGTCCTTTAATGATGAATTGCCACAATGACGCAGACAATTGCGCATGACAGCATTGTGAGTGACTCTGAGTGGTGGCACACATGACAATAACCACTCTAAGGCTGTTACTTTTCATGTTTATATCACCGTGTGCCTGGCTGTGTCAACGTATGCATCAGTGTGTGTTTGGCTGTGTTATTGTATGCATGAGAGTGTGCCTGGGTGTGTCAGTGTATTCATCAAGGTATGCCTAGTTGTGTCAGCATATGCATCAGTGTGGGTCTGGGTGTCTTAGTGTATGCATCAGTGAGTGACTGGATGTGTCAGTGTAAGCATAGGTGTGTCATGTGGTGTGTTAGCGTTTGCATGAGTGTGTCCCTGTGTGTCAGTTTATTCATCACTCTCTGATTGGGTGCGTCTGTGTATATATTAATGAGTGCCTGGATGCACTACTGTATGCATCAGAGTGCATCTGGGTGTGTCAGTATACACATAATTGTTTACTTGGTTGTGCCAGTGTATGAATCAGTGTATGACTAGGTTTGTTACTCAATGGGTCAGTGTGTCGCTGGGTGTGTCAGTATGTGCATAAATACGTGCCTGTATGTCAGTGTATGCATCAGTGTGTGTCAGTGTATGCGTCAGTGTGTGCATGGGTGTGCTACTGTAGGCATTAGTGTGTGCCTGCCTCTGTTAGTGTAAGCATGAGAATGTGCCTGGGTGTGTCAGTGTATGCATAATGTGTGCCTTGTTGTTTCCCTAGGTATGTTAGTGTATGCATATGTGTGTATCTGGGTGTATGCATTAGTGCATGTCTACCTAAGGCCTATCTTAGCGATGACTTATATGTGCAAAAGAAGGAGTTAAGGCTTAGTAAGAAATTTCAAATGCCTACTCAACCTGGCAGTAATATTGCACACACAGCTGGTGCAGTAGCAGGCCCAAGACATATTTAAAGGGATACATATCTGGATAGGTGACTTAGAGGAGTATCACTACTCGTGTACATATCAAAATAAATGTATGAGTCCCTCTCTGAGTGTCTCACTGGATGTGTAAGCAACTATATCACTATATGACTGACTGTCTTAGTATCTGTATAGGTCTCTATATTGATATGTAATTGGCTTTATGGATTGCTTACTGGATGTATTAGTGAGTGTTGGAGTATATAACTGTGTGTGGAAGTGGCTCTATTAGTACTGGATATATAAGTGCTGTATGGGCGTGTGACTAAATGTGTGTGCCTCTCTTTTTTTTTTTACTGTCCTCATACATGCCACCAGAAGCAAATAAACTGGAGATGGGATCCCTCTGCGCCTTCCACACAGACATATTCGTTGACCGCCCTAGTGGATGGCCTGTGACGGGCAGACAGAGTTCACCCAGAGGTAAGGCTGTCTCCTGGTCCCACTCCTGTTCACTGCACCTGACCAACCATATGTTACTAGGGAGGACCGGACAACAATCCTCTGGCATAATCATAGGACCGATCTTAATTCTCCCTCCAGGTCACTAGAGCCGCCCAGATCTTGTTAACACTAGATTTGTCGCAGGCCATATCCGATTGGCTAAACATGATGATATTCTTAAAACAATCTGCGAATGAAGGTGGAGCCTCAGATTTCCATGCTCTGCAGATTTCCCTTCTGGCAATAACTTACATAAAATTCAAATTTCGAAACAAGTGCACTCATACAATAATCTGGCAAGAGACCAAGAAAGATTAATCTTGGGCTTACTTCAATCCGCTTCAGCAGCACATCCTCCAGGAAACCACATACCTCAGTCCAGTAAGAACCAAACTTCGGGCAATACGAAAACATTTGTTGATCGTCTGCGGCTGGGTACTTACATCTGGGACAGTGATATATCCTCGCAGTCACCTTAAACAGTTTCCCAGGAGTCCAGTACACTCTAGAGGCGGTATACAGATGATTCCTCCTATAGGTCGCAGGCTTAATAACTGTCTGTAACATAATGAAGGAGTCATACCAGATTTTTCGTATCCCCTCCCAGTCACCTGAGAAAACACTGCCCCAGAGGTTCCCCATTTCAAAGTCCAGGCGGTCTTCTGCGCCAACCAGGGCCCCATACCAGAACGAGACCTCACGTTTCCATGGGCCCGCTCTGGAAACAAAATCAGTGATCGTACTGGTATCCTCGTTGCCCCACGATTGTGTTGCCCACCATTCGGATAACTGGTACAACTTAAATCTCTTTAATGTCCCGTTATTCAAGTTAGAAAGAGACTCCGAGCTAATAATTTGTGAGTCCTTACGGAGATCACCCGACAAAGCAATACCTGCTAATTTAAGCGGCTGACACAGTTGGTCCTGGAGACATTCCGGAGTGCCAGGGGAGTCCCAAATTGGAGCCTGTGCTATGTAATACGCTATTCTCAAGACTCTCCTGATATACCCCCAGTTATTGAGTGCCGCCGACAAGGTCTTAAGCAGGACTTTTTTGTAAAACTTGAGATCACCAAATTTCTAAAGAAAAAACTTCTGTCCCTGCGGCACATCATGCAGCATTGCCTGAAATAGGAGGCCCAACGAAGAAGAATCTAATTTGTTAGCCAAAATTCTTAAATTCTTAAAATGGAAAGCATGACAGTAGGAAAGTAGATCGGGTAGGGCCAGTCCCCCTAACCTTAACCCTCTCCTGAGTTTTTTCCATGCTATTCTAGGGTTTTTTGTAGCCCATATGAAGGAACCGATTTTACCTTGGAGAGTAGCGAGATCCTTAGTACTAAAAGGTAGTGGGATTGTATTAAACAAAAAGGTTATTTTAGGCAAAATTATCATTTTACGAGGTTAACTCAACCATATATATTCAATGGCAGATTCACCCATCTCAGTAGTAGCTTGCCAACCTCCTTAGATACCTTCTCCCAACTGATCTTTGAAATATATGTCAGCTTCAGGGCTAGATGAATCCCCAGGTATCTCATCCGCCCCTTTGCCCCCTGTATTGTATTCGCACAATTCCATCCCAATATTTCGTTTTTTTCTCTGTTGATTTTATAGCCAGAAATTTTACCGAATTCCTCAGCCAGTTCGAACAGCCGAGGTATTGCTTCAACATGATTGGAGGTATACATAAGAAGGCCGTCAGCATATAGGGCGATCTTAAGATCCAAATCTGCAATTCTAAAAGACCTAATACTGGGATCTGCTCTAAGTGCACATACAAAAGGTACAATATATATATTGAATAATAAGAGTGACAGGGGGCAGCCCTGCCTAGTACCTCTTGAGATGCTAAACCATTCAGTTAAGGCACCGTTAACTAAAACTTTTGCTCGGGGGTTCAAATAAAGAGATTTGACAGCCTCAACAAAATTAATTGGAAAAACAAACTTATTCATGGTCTCCCAAAGATAACACCAGTTCACCTGATCAAATGCCTTAGCGGCGTCAATTTCGACAATAGTGAGTGGCAGCTTTTTTACCGTTGCAACGTCTATTGCCCCAATAGCTTGAAAGGTGAGCTCATTGAGCTGTCTACCAGGTATAAACCCCCTCTGATCAGGGTGTATGATGGTTTTAATAATTTTAGCCATCCTAGTAGCCAATATCCCGGAGAAGATCTTAAGATCCGAATTTAGCAACAAGATCGGTCTGTATGTTTCCATTTTTGGGGATCCTTATTCTGTTTAGGAATCAATGATACTGTCGCTTCGGACCATGACGGACCATCGCTTGTGTGTGCCTCTCTCTGTCTAACTCGGTGTGTACGTGGTTCTATGCTTTTGGTAATCGGTATGTCAGTAACAGTATGGGTGGAAGATTGAATGCGTTACCGTGCATATAGGTCTGGAAGTCTCATGTCACTCACAGAAACTTCAAACTAAATGTCTTACCTTTTAATCACATAGCATCCTGCTCTATGGCCTGCATACACCCTACCTTAGGGGTGGCTTATTTGTAGTAGAAGGTACGTTTAAAGCTCGTCAATGAGTTTCAAATGGCAACTCCACTTGACAGTAAAACTGTACTCACAGGCTCTGCAGTAGCAGGCCCAGCACATGTTTAAAGAACTATCAGTACTTCACTACATACCTAAATAAGTGTTTCATTCCCTCTCTGGGTGTGTCACTGGATCTTACATATCTAGTGACACACCCAGAGAGGGACTAACTACAACACTAAATAACTAGCAGTCCTAGTATCTCTATGGGCCTCTATATGTGTAAGTAACTGCTGTATATACTACTTACTGCCCATACAACTGAGTGTTAGGGTGTATAACTGTATCTGTCACTGGCTCTGTTACTGATGAATATATAAGAGCTGTATGGGCATGTGACCGAATGTGTAAGTGCCTATGCTCTGTCTGGGTGGGCAATGGACTCTGTGCTTTTGTAAATATGTATGTGAGTTGCAGTATGGGTGGGAGACTAGGGGGCATATTTACAAGCCCTTGCACTGCTTGTACGTCACTTTTTCCTGTAGTAAAAGTTTTGCACCTGTGACGCAAGATGCTTGTAAATAGCCCCCAGATGTTTAACTGTGCGTATGGGTCCGCACAAGTGCACATACGACTCACTGAGACTTCAAAGTGCATGTCTGACCTTCAAATCACATAGCACCCTGCCTTATGGCTTACCTACACCCTACTTAAGTGGTGACTTATATGTAGTAAAAGAGGAGTTGAAGCTCGGCAAGGAGTCTTGAATACCAACAACCTGGCAGTAAAAAGCACATACATGCTCTGCAGTAGCAGGCCCAACACATGTTTAAAGGACTACTCACACATCTACTCTCAGAATGAGAGACACTCACTCACATATTCACACAACCACAGAGACACTCACACACCCATAGATAAACCCATAAAACACTTTACTAGGGACTTATAAGTAAACTAGATGTGTCAATTGGGGATAAGTCAATGTTACCACATATTAGGGAAAGAGCACATGCATTTCAGCACTGGTTAGCAGTATGGTGAATCCTAAGGCCAGCAAAAACGAAGCCAGCAAAAACAGGAGGTCTGAAGGCCAAAGGTTCTGGGAAACCATGCCATGGATGTCAGGTCTCACACTTGCCTACTAGGGTTATCTGCCAGCTAACAAAATTATGTCTGCCTATAGGTTTAGCACAGTGTAATAACAATTGATTCTTAAAACATAGGGCCATATTCTCAAGGAGATATCGCTGAGTTAACAGCACTTTATCGCACCCAAAGTTGCCATAAACATATTGCCCCATTCACAAGCTGGTGTCAACAGCCCATAACACCAGTTTACCCGCGATAGCAGCCGCAAATAACATCGCCACAGATGACCCCACCAACTATCGCTGATGATATGTAGAGTAGGCGTTCCCGTGCCAAAAGCCGTGACAACACCACTCCACAACATTCTCAACGACCAGACAGATCGGCGATAAGACCACAAAACATGCGATAAGGCGCGTTAGCAGGAAACTAACACTTGCTCTGACCTGGTGCCAAGTCGGACGGCAGCCTGCACCACAAAAGGGAGCAAAGCCCAGACCCACACCTGAAGAACAACAGATGCCATGGAGCCACTGAACATGCGTGCTGGACACCCAAGAGGGCCACAACACCCACCACCCCCAGGACCACCCCCACCCCCTGGACACCCACCGCCTCCCCCCCGGACCAACACTGAGGCAGCGCAGACAAAGACAGCGACCCTCCCAAAATGCACCAACCACACAGACCCAACACCAGAGAATGTCATTGCCCACTACATGCCCAAAGGGACAACCCTCCACCGCATCCTGACCCCCATTGCCCACAGGATGACGGTACCAACAGAGCGGACAACCAACATCCCACTACAGACAAAGCTGCTGGCCGTGCTGTACTTGTTGGCCTCTTGAACCCTCCAACCAACATCCACCTGAGACAGAGGAGTCACACAGCCAGGGCAATCCAAGTCCCTCTCAACGTCATGGATGACACCATCAGCTTGGTACCCCACTATCTATACTTCCCACACTGCGCAGGAACAGCCGGAGACCAGGCAAGGTGTGTACACCACAGCTGGCTTCCCACACGTGTCAGGGGGCAATTGACTGCACACATTTCCTACTAGTGGCCCTTGGCAACACTGCAAACAAGAAGCGCAACAGAAAGTGCAGGTATCCCACCAATGTGCAGGCAATAGTGGACCACCTGGGAATCTCCTCCAACGCCGCCGCAAACCACCCAGACATTGTGCATGATTCCTACACCTTCCGACAGTCCATCATCAACCTGCACCACCAGCCACGGTAATGCACTGCTCTTTGGGCAATACCAAATGCACACACCAGACACCTCAACTCCACAATCATGCAGCTCACAACACTGGGAATGCACACGTCACAAGCTCACATACAACATGCACACCCACCAGATCCGATAGCACAACTCACTGTGGAAACCTGGGCCAGCCATGTACATTAGCCATCAATGGCATGGCACCTCGACCACACAATAGCAGAATGTCGGAAGAGGTGGGGACCAGGCATGTGTGAAGGAGGCAACCAACCCAATAATGAGACTGTACACAATGCTAAGTGTGGCGTGGATGTGCTGGCCAGACTGCAGTATGCAGACCACACACATATCCATGTCGACACACACCGCTGGTGTTTGGAGTGTAGGGGACAGTGATGCAACCATGTCACCCCAGCCAGTGGGGAAAATCCCGGAAATGTAGCTTGGTACGTCCCCCCTGTAAGCGTGAGCAGAGTGGGCAGGCCCGGCGTACGCCAGGCCAGCGTAGGGGTGTGAATAAAAGGCACGTAACTCTGGGCGTGGTCCTCTTCCGGAATGGCCAATGTCTCTGCCATGGCGGCGCCTCTCACCACGCCATGAGGCCGACTCCGTGAGCGGAGTCACCAGTGATCCTGTGCGCCTGCTGCACCCCGGGACACTGGTCCCCGAACCAGTCCTGCCCACTCCTGCGCACCCATGCCTCAATGCCCACCTGCCGACCCCGACGTGTGTGGAAGGCGGCCCCCCACGTGCCAGTGCAATCATCAAGCCCGAGGCCTGCGTCCGTGGCAGCCAGCTAAGACAATCACGGCCTCCGCAACACAGGCATCCAGTGCTCCTTACTCGTTGACGCACTGCACCGGCATGCACAGTGGACAAGTCGGTCACACATTTGGAACTGAGTCTTGATTACACCATGGCAGTGAACATTATTTAAGGCAGAGTTTATGTCACAATACTCCCTTCGATGTGGTGCCATTAAGTCTGTGCATGGCATTACAACCACACATGTCGGTGGGCCTACGTGGACTACTGCCCTCGTCCTACGCTGCGCACGAGTGGGTCACAGAATTGGAACTGGACATCCATTATTCAAAGGCAGAATACATTTCATTGCATGCAAGGAGAGGCGTAGGAGGATGCCCTGGTGTCACTAACTGTGCATTGCGAGCCAACGACACGTGGCATTGGGCCACTGCTGACCGCTGCCTCTGGCCTACACTGCGGTCCAGTAGGTCACAAAGTCTTGATTTAGTGATGGCGGAGTTCATATCAATGTACCGGCATCATCACAGACTGCACCCCCTCCCAGCCCCAGTGCCAGGTTTAAACTGGGGTGGCATGGTGAGCAAAAGAATGATGGATTTAACCCAGATCTCTTGACTGGGGGTGAATGTTTTGATTTGTTCTGCATTCCGTCCATCAATTGTGTGTCTTTTACTAAGTCTGTTCCCTGACATTCATGGACGCTCTCTGGTAATACATTGGTGCAGTCTGAGTCTATGGACTAAGGGGTAGTTTTCATCCTCATGTGGCTGTCACCGAATTGGTGGTGGCAACGAGGCTGTCGCTTTATACTCCTCCATTTGCTGCTTCCGGATAACATCAGACCTCTGCATCATGCCCTGGAGGTCACCTTCCACTGTCCCCTGCAACCCTCCACCACATTCACCTTGGACATCGATGAGGACACGCCCAGTCGGCATGGCCCTACCCCAGTGCGCCGCAAGTCACTGTCCCGACCACTGTGCATCTGGGGCCACTAACACTGTGCAGCTCACATCAAGGACCCTGTCTGAATGAATATTGGATGACCTCAGTGACGGTGGTCTTGGGGTCATCAACGCCATGTGCATGTGGCCCTGCGCTGTTTGCTGCCTCAGGCCTCAACTGCGGACCACCAGGGCTCACACATCAAATCAAGTCCTGACCGGCCCAGACGTCACATCACCGCAGGAGGCACATGCCACCATCACAAAGGCCAACTCCATCCACCATCTGCCAGAGTCGAAACAGTGGTACTGGCAACCTAACAGTGTTGCTCAGGCCTGCCGTGGATGCCATCATCTGCCTGATCCCCTGCTCAGCACTCCAGGTGCCACTGACTCAGTGCACCGCAATCCATAGACTGTTACTGATTGAGTTTTGTGCTGTGGAGAGGTTGCACAGCAATGTCACCTCAGGCAGAGTTGGAGACCTGTGACGTTAATGCGGAAGTTGATGCAGGTGTAACACACCCCATTGCATCAGCATCAGGACTAACCTGAAGGGACACAATCCTAGCAATTGTTTAGGAGAAGATTAAAGACCTGGCTATTTCCCAGCCCCTAAGTTGCCATCCGCTCTGTTGATTCTGCCCACACTAAATGTCCTATTGTTGTTTTAGCGCCAAGATGCCTGCAAGGTGATAGTGCGCTGTATAAGTATTAATAATAATAATAATAATAATAATAATAATAATACTACTAATAATAATAATAATAATAATAATAAATAATTTCTTCACATGAGCGCGCTGATCTCTAGTGCCCCAACCTCAGTGCACTGCAACTCACGGACACTTCTGTTTGAATGTAGGGTGACCGCTGTCCTTGCTCCGGCTCCCTCCATGTTGCTCAGCAGTTGACTGTTATGCAGGTGTTTTCTGTTTCCATTGCACCAGTGTCCACTGTTCAAGTTGTTGCCAGCACCAAGCACTCAGTGCAGGCTGGCTTATACTCACTTCACACACATCCAGCACAGCAGGTGCCACTGTACATGTGGCCCTGCCAATAAACGGGCCGGGGGCACATGCCCCTAGCCAGTTCAACATGATATATGTGTGTGTCCCTGTGGTCTTGTTGTATGCATGAGGGCCCTGGGCCCTACGACATTACATTGTGCTGTGTACAGCAGACGCAGACAATTCACCGCAGGCAACGGGTAAGACCTTGAATATGTAGCTTTGTCGTCACCCACTCAATGTGTAAGAGGAGTGGACTGGGCCATCTTACGGAGGTCCTGCGTCGGGGTGTGAATTATGATTCCGTGGTTCTGGGCGTGGTTAATTGCAGGACATGTGTACATGCATGTGTGAGTCTCCTTTGTGGGATGTAGGTGGTCCCTGATTGGACTTAGACACCCACGTATGTGATCTACTTCCGCTTCCATGAGCTCTGAGCCCACCCGCACCTGTTCGGCCACCTCCTTTTGGCATTCTGACACCTGGCGTTGGAATGCGATGTGTGCCTCGGTGAAGTGTTGGGAGCCAGCCGTGGTGGTGGGTGCTTCCTGCTGTGCTATCTGTGCAGGGGCTGGGGTCTTCTCTATGTAGCTTGGCTGGCCTGCTCCTGGGGGTGGGTTGCCTGAGAAGTCCATGAGCTGTGTTAGGGCGTCGGTGACGGAGGTGTAGTGGGTTTTCTGGTCTGACCTGCTGGAGGTGTTTTTTGTCACTCTGCAATGTGAAGGGGAGATGCATTTTGACATTGTGTTAACATTTATGTTTGTGCATTGTTCTTGTTTACATGCAGACTGTGTGACAATGTACATAGTGACTGTTTGGGCGGTGCTGTCAATTTGGGGGGGGAAAGTGGACATTGGGACTACATAACAGATGTGAGGTTGTACCTGTGCATATGCATCTCACAGTTCCCTGCACTGTCCAATGTGATTGGCCTGTTTCTGCGCATGAGCGGACCCAGTTGTGTCCTCTGTTCTGCACTATCGGTGTTGCACTTGGTGCCACATTGTCATGGGATGTGCTGTGATTGCTATGTGTGTGCTGCAATGTGCCACGGGGATGAGGGACATGATCCTGGGTCATTGTGGGTGTGCAATGTGCTATACTTGATTGTGCATGTGGGCTATTGTGCCCATCTCCCCCGTCCCCCCAGTCCCTGGTCGTTACTCACCCTGTGGTTCTTGTGTCAGGTCCTCTCGAGCTGTGTCCGTACTCCCACCCACTTGCACCGTCTCCACACTGATGACTGGCCTCCATTTTCTCCTGCTCCTCCTGTACCGCAAGACTTCCACCTCCTGTCGCCGTTGCTGCCTTCCTGTTGGCGGCGGGTTTGTGCCTGGTTTAGGTTTTCAGGTCATGCCAGCGCCTCTTGGCCTCCTCCATTAGCCTCCGCAACACTACGGCTGCATTCCAGGTAGTCTGATTGTGGGACAGTTGCTGGTAGTGTTCTGTCACCTCCGTGAGGCTGGTCTTGTGTTGCTACGGACTGCACTCCGTCTTCCTCTCTCTCTTCTCCCTGGCCTTCCCCAACCCCGTTGTACCTTGCTGGTGGTCTGTGGGGCTTGTGGGGTTCACGTTGGCCTCTGTGCTTGGTCAGAGTGCATCCATGGTGCTGTGCACTTTTCATTGTTTCTGGTGTGTTTTACTTGTTCTGCTTTTATAGTGCATTTTCCCACCAGATGGGTGGGATTGGCAGGCCTGTGGCTGGTCTTCGCAGCTTTTTGTATCACGCTTGGCCTCATCGCAGCTTTTATTGCGTTCGTGTTTTGCATTTTTGCGGCATTGCGTTGATTTTTATGTGGCCATTTGATGCGTTATCTTGTGACTATCGCATGGTACTGCTGTGTTGTGAATACTTGGTTAACACGGCGTACATTTCCCGAAGTAGACTGCGATGTTGTAAATTGCGTTAAGTTACTTTTGCGATGATTATCACACGTTCTTGAGAATATGCCCCATAGTGTCTTTAACACATGTGTTTCACTATAAGAAGGTCAGTCATATTGACCTTGTGATAGTGTTTTACAATAAACTGATAAACCTATAAAATCTTTCATGACTTTTCCCAATGAACTGATGAAGCCTTTACCCTTTACCATTGGCTTTACACCTTGGCCACTGGCCTAATCAAGTACTAATAAATTCCCGTCCATCATGCATCAATTATAACATTACAAATACTTAGAAAAATGCAACTTGCACAACAATATATAACCTGTCTCCAAAGGCCTAACAAGTTTGTAAGAATGGGTGGTCAATGCCAAAACCCTCGATTACTAGGATGCACTGTAAGATTACATGCAACTAAATGCCTGTCTATAGCCTGTAACACAATGTGATAACAACCAAAGATTGCTGGCTTTAGCATATGCTTTTCACAATTAATAAGCAAGAAAAACTGGCTTTGTCATAATGTTTGTTTCAAACTAAGCAGACAAGATCTATGGCATCAGACATAATATTTCCAGCGCACCAAACAGGCATATTGCTTGTCGCCATAACCAATTCAGGCCTAAAGTTTTGAACATAAGCTTTTTGCTCAAGACAACCATAAAATTAGAAATGTTTACAAAATTGCAGTCGGCTAAGAAAATACTATCTCTGCTAAAATCCCCTAACAAGGATTCTTACAGAGCAAAGCTTCCATATCCATGGCTTGTCACACTGAGTGACCAACATTGCCTATTACGGTTTTCTGTGAGATTCCATGCAAATAATGCTTTTCTGTAAGCTTTAATATAGAGTAATAAGACCCACCCTTAAATGACTACCAACTTTAACATATAATTTTAGCAATACATATGACAAGCCTAGCTCCTTTATAATAATATTTCATAATCTACAGAACAGGCCTATAGCCTTGATCATTGACTTGTGCTATGTCAATCATCTGTTGTTTTTGCATTTGTTGCCTTAAGTGGGACAGATATACCCAGACATGTGTCCCTTGCTCGCTATTTCACCAGATTTAAGCTAGCCTGGCTGATGAGGGGTGAAACTCAGAAATAGGTCCCAGGGTTCTTGTTTCTGGTACAGGGAGGCCCCTTTCCTGGCAGTTCGGGCTGTGCCGTTCCCGTGGCGAGCAGGGTCAAGACTGATTTGCATATGGCTGGATATAAACTGAAATGGCAAGGTGTGCAAAATAAAGATGGATTTAACCCAGATCTGTGAATGGGGTGAATACCTGATTGGCTCAGCATTCCGTCCATCAGCTGTTCTTTTTGCATGTGTCACCCTAAGTGGGAAGGGTATGCCCAGATGTGGGTCCCTTGCTCGCTACGCCCCTAGATTCAAGCTAGCTTGGCTGATATGGGGTGATACCCCGAAACCGGTGCCAGGATGCTTGTTTCTGGTCCAGGGAGGACCTGGCCTGGCAGTTCTGTCTGGACTGTTTGCATGGAGAGCAGGGTCAAGACTGATTTGCATGTGGGTGGGTCTAAACTGGAAGGGTGTGGCATGCAAAAAAACGATGGATTCAAACCAGATCTGTGACTGGGGCTGAATGTTTGATTTGCTCAGCATTCCATCCATCATCTGTTCTTTTTTCATTTGTTGCCCTAAGTGGGAAGGGTATGCCCTGATGTGGGCCCCTGGCTCGCTATGCCACCAAATTCAAGTTAGGCTAGCTGATGAGGGGTGAAACCCCGAAACCAGTGCCAGGATGCTTCTTTCTGGTCCAGGGAGGAGCTGGCCCGGCAGATCAGGTTGGACTGTTCCCATGTGGAGCAGGGTCAAGACTGATCTGCCTATGGCTGGGTCTAAACTGGAATGGCGTGGCATGCAAAAAGACAATGGATTTAACCCAGATCTGTGACTGGGAGTGAATGTTTGACTGGCTCATTATACCGTCCATAATCTGTTCTTTTTGCAATGATCATTGACTTGCCACCATGGCCAACTCAGTCCTGCAGTGTCAAGAATAAACTTTGCCAAAAGTCAAAAAGTGCAATACAAATAGACTTTTTAGTGGAAACATTCGGCCCAATCAAACCCTGTAGTCAGGGGAACCAACATGGTGGAGCTTACACCTCTCTCTCAATAGGACTCTGAATGTTCTTTTTTGTTCAGCAGATAAGGCCAGGTGGGTGTTGTACTGTCCAGTCAGACATAAAACTCCATGTAGATTACTGTAGCCCGGGCCTCAATCAGAAACATCTGTAGTCTGAAGTTTGAAGTTATTGACAGCCCTCCTCCCAGCGGTGCTGCTACCAGTGAAAAACAATCACTGCAAATTATCTAAGACACTTTAATACCATTGCAATGATATGTGTGTGGCCCTGAAAGTTCAAGCTCAGGCAGATGGGTAAATAAACAGAATGGTCACAGCTGTGTGGAAGGCAAGCACTTTGTTTGCGGAAACACACAACTTCTACCCAATCAAAGCATGTACTCCTAGCTACCAACATATGGGTGGAGCCAAAACCAATCTTTTTGTAGTTCTTTAAAAAGGCAATTTTTAGGTTGGTCACATTATGTCTAGCTGAAGCTACCCTGCAAAGTCCGGCCTAAAATGAATGGCTTAAATGTATTACAATAGTTGTACTCAATGCTCCAGTAATTTCAAGGTTACATAAAGTGCAATGTAAGAAACATGCACATACAAGAAAAAGGGAAATGGTTTTCTCTAAAAACCTCAGACCAGACAAGATGAATATTTGTTCATAAGTTGTATGGAAGCAATTTGTCAGCCATGATAACACATCATATTGATGATTTTTTGAATCCCTAGCTGATTTATAGGATATTTCATCAGGACATATATATGTTTAAGACTCCAAGAACCAGGGCTGAAACAAGCATTCCAGCTTATCAAACGAAGTCAAAACGTTTAAAGGTCACACCGGTAAAATTATCCACCGTACAGCTCCAGAATGAATCACACTAATCTGAGCATCTTACTACCTTGCCAGTACACAATCAAGAGTATGCACTCCCCCATTTGATACCTTCTGCCCAGGGTGCATTTAAATCTTTTTCTTCTCCTTACCACGTCTCATGAGAGTGGTAGCCACTTCTGGGGTTCCTTCACATTAGTCAGAGAATCCCTTACTCACCATTTTGAGAACTTCCATGTGTTCCGTTGTCTTGCTGTGGATTTGGAGATTTAATTATTGAAATGAACTCTGTAATTCATTCCATGGTAGCTATTTGGAAACTCTGACAAGCATGATTCACTCCGTAGTCACCAGTTGGAGAGCCAGGTCATAATGGTGCCCTCCTTTAGCAGAATTGTGCCATTTCTTTCCATACTGTGGACAACAATGGCACCCGTATGTGGCATGCTGCTGTCCCTGGCATTATGATGTAATTTTTACAATAACTGTATGTATTTATATATGTAACTGTGGTACTTTGTGGCATAAGTTGCCATACATGACGTAGGAAAAGACCATCTCTTCTTGGTGTACCCCTAGATTTTGCCCGATCTCTTTTTGCTGACTGTTGAACCCTGTGCACTCTACCCCTGCTAACTAGTGGTAAAGAGTTTGTACTCCCCATTTAAACATGGTTGAATAGGCATAACCCTAATTCATATAGTTAACTTACCTATATATGTCTCTAGTATGTGGCACAAAGTGTACTCCTGGTCTATAAGTTAAATGTCACTAGTGGACTGCTGCACCTATCGTGCAATCCACTCCAATGGTGGTGCAAACATGGCTTCAGGCCTACCATTGTAACCTGTCTGAAGCAGTTTTTAAACTGCAATTTGACTTGTGGAACTAAACCCTTTTGACAGGTCTAGACATTTGTGTAACACCCGTATATAGAACTTATAGCCCATAGGGCAAGTTATTTACAGTAGGAAATGTAGAAATGTAATATTGACACATGGTCTTAAAGTGACTAGGCTCCAAAAGCTATGTTCACTGTAGCAATGCTGGCTGCTCCATAGGATAACAATGGGAGACAATATTACATTTCAAAATGCAATATCTGATTAGGAAAACCCTAGAAATGTCATTCTTGCACTCTTTGTAATATTTGTGAAAAGCCCAATTTACTGGTGAAGTCAGATTTTCAAATACTATTAAGTCAAGCGTACTTATCAGAAGTGACGTTTTACCTGCCTCAAACCTCTAGAGACTAAATTATATTAGCCTCCATCTGCAGCTCTCTGAGCACTCATCCAGGAATGAGGTGTTAGAAAATTCTCAGAGAAGAGATAAAAGCTTGGGTGTGGGAAAGTGTTTCTATTCATCTGGCACTTTCAGTATTTGGGCAATGCCCAGGAACTTAATTAACTTCAAAAGGACCTCCCCTGTCACAGAACGATGTTAGATGACACTTTGATATCTAGTCAGCCATGCTCCAAGCCCATAGGGAGGGAACTGCTCTCAGATCTGTTTTGATGTGATCACAGAGGAGGTGTTGCTCATTTCCCCTCCTGGGTGGGCACTTAGACTTTGAATATGGGGAGAAGGGTTTCAATGTCTTAGATTTAGGTAGAGAAGGGCACTGTGGGGTTGTTTTCAGTAGGGCACACAGGAAATAGTGCAAAAATGAGTAGGTAAAGTAACCTCTGGGAACTCCTACTCCATTGGTTAGTGAATAGCCAGGAGGCACACCCACCCACAAACTAGTGGCAAGCAAACATGTGGCATTTTTATCCAAGTGTCTGCCTGACCTGCCCCAGGCCCTGCTGTTGACCTCCACTGGAATGAGTCCTGACCACTGATTGCTGTTCCTGAGTTCCTGGGACCCCACCTGTGTCTGGCTGGAATTATCCAACCACTCCTGAAAACCTGGGTCTTAGAAACATTTTGGCTCCAAAGACCTCCGGAGTACAGGGACAAACCTGTCCAGTTGCTCGGACAAGGGTCGGTTGCCACTGGGCTCGAAATGTATATTTCTCTTGCCCATAGCATTTCTACAATAGTAACTCCAATTCAGCGGAACCTCATGGATAAGGTATCTGGCTTAGTGGAGCCCTCTTCAGCTACAACCTGCAGCCTTATCCCGATGGAAGAATCCACACTGGAAAAAAGTGACTATGAGAAAATGTAGAAATCTTGCCTGGGCAAAGGTTCCAAAAGCATCCGACTGGCGAAGGACTTTCTTTGGGTACAAATTCGAATTTCTCACACTCTGACCTTTTCTGTCAAAGACAATCAGCTTCACAAGGACCTTGTGATTCACTATCCAACCTCGTGGAGCCCTCTTTGAACACCTGCCTGCTGCTTTGCCCCAGTGAAGCTTTCTGACTTTCAATTTTTGAGATTAAGGGCTTGTTTTAGATTATGACAGGACTCCTGTCATCCCTCCATGGCAGAGTGAACAAGTACTCCACAAAGCTGACAGAATCCCACTCAACCTATTGAGATATATGCCGTCTGAACCTCCATCCGCATCGACCAAATGTTTACCATTATGTAAGTGGCTCACCGCAGCCGATGCATCGGTCTCCTCTGCTACCAAACAGTACTCTGTTGTGACCAGGGTGCTGGGTTTGCGCCAAGCCTATTTAGATTACATAGTTGCGCTGGCATTGTCCCAGCGGTGGATTCACGATGGAGGTATTCTGTTGCGGAACACATTCAAAATAGAACTATTCGTGTGGCTATTGGATGGATGCTAGCATCACACACCTGATGTGTTTTGACAAACATTTTTCACCTGTATATCACACTATAAAACACACTCCATTTTAGACCATGTTCGTTTGCCATGCCACTGCAGCAGAACCTTTTTCCTGAGCACTTATTTAGTGAAGATAGATTTATTTCTTTTGCTTTCTCTGTTACTTGTTCATTATCTCTATATTTTTTAAATAAACTTGTGGATAACTATAAACATTTTAGCTGATAATATCATAATGGGAGGGAGGAGACATCCCCTTTTTACTGAGGGGGAATTGTCAGTCATGGTGGATGAAATCAGTAAAGCCACAATTGTTTGGAGCCCACGTACTAAATATAACAATAGCTCAGAAAATGTAAATCTGGGCCAGAATAGTTGACAGAGTGAATGCTGTAGCAAACAACCTGCGCACACAGGAGGAAATGAGGAAGAGGTGGACGGAGCTGCGGGGGAGAGTGTATTCTCTGGCCTCCAAGCATCACCTGGAGGCCCAGGTGACTTGTGGTGGTTCTCCCAGCACCCCCCTTTCTGCTTCTTCCCTAGGAGGAGATCTTGCAGATCTTACATCCTGAAGCCTTGACAGGAATCCCTGGTGGAAAGGAGTCTAGTAAGTTATACATTTAAAAGTGTAGCTAAACCTAAATGTTGTTTTTGATATTTAAATATCTGTTGCTAATGTATCTTCTACGTTTTTTAAACATATAACATTCCTCATAAGGACCATGTCTGTGCAGTCAAGAATAAGTTTGGCAGGTGTCATTTTGTTTGCCTGTCTAGAAGTCTGTTGATGATCTATTACCTCTAATGTGGATTTTTGGTTAATATTTGTGTACAATGATTCCACATCTATGGTCAACAGAAATTCCATGCCTGCTTCAAAGGTTATGTCTTTTCATTTGTTTAGTATGTCCTTGGTATCCTTCAGATAGGAGGGCATCTGAGTTACTAAAGGTATAAAAAACAAATCATAAATGTGTAACAATGATTTTAGGCCTGACTCTATCCCTGAAACAATTGGGCGCCCAGGAGGAGGACATTTATTCTTATGCACTTTCGGCCGAACATAGAATTAAGGTGTCTCATGTTCTTTCTCAATAAGGAAAGACGCCTCCTTCTTGGTCATCCACCCATTGTCTAAGACTTCTTTGATCATAAAGGAGATTTTGTCCATGATGCTAGGGGTGGCGTCTCTAGTATTATTCATCTATTTTTTATTTTTATTTTTATATAGCGCTGGCTAGACCCAGAGGTATCAGAGTGCTTTACATAAGGACACGGCGAGTTACAAAAGTTGCACAGCAGTTATATAATGGATAAATAAACAATACAGGAGTAAATTAGCAAACACGAAAGTCAGGATAGGAAAGACCAGGGACAGCAGGTAATCCACAGGAAGGAGGCAGCAGCGGGGAAGAAAACAAGACCAATGTCCGTGATCCGACTGGGTAGGTGATGGCCATAGCGGTGTGCCAGGGCCAATCTCCCCTATAGCTGTCGGTGCAGCTCCACCGGGAAGAGGCCATGAATGCGTTTAGGGCTCCGCCAGAGAAGAGTGAGGATCAGGAGGGGATTAGAAGGCTAGAAACCAAATAAGGGTGGTAGGCGCTGGCAAGGATGGCAAGGTAGGAGAAGGAGTGTGGTTTTGGCAGCCATCTTAGAGTCAGGCACGTCGAGTCTATTAGTCTCCATGGCTCAGTGGCTAGTTCTAGTTGCCACCAGTTCTAAAGTTGGTTAAAAAGCATAGTGCCAAAAATCTAGGAAGAAACATTAGGACCCTGGTCTCAAAGAGACAGCTGGAGGGGAGCCAGTGAGCAGCAGCGATGATCTGGGATTACAAGACGCTTCTGTGATGCGCTAGTATTCCCTAGGAGTTTCAGGCACTCAGTGTGCTACATGCCTTTAGGCATTATAACTATCCCACTCCATTTATCTGCCTGTTTTACAATCACTTTGGTAACCTCTCTTAAATCCCTCAAGGTCTCTTTTTCTGCCATGCTGAAATTTTGGAACGTATCCTGTTTGTCTTGTGTTAAGGAGTCTAGACCTACATTGATTGCCTGTTCAAACGCAGCCACTTCTGGTGGTAACTGTTGAATGGTAGGTGTAAAGGATGACTTTTTCTGGAGGCCGGTGTTGGTTTCAGTACCACTGTTGTTGCCTATTGCCTCTCGAGTAGAGGAATAGATTTGTAGACTAATCTTCCAAAATATCTTGGCCAATTCTATTTTCAGTTGGAGGGGATCATTCCTTGGTGTATGTACGAAACCCAGACCCCGATTCAATCCTTGTTAATGGGTCTCAGTCAGTAATGTGGGGTTAGGTTGATGTTATTATCTGTTAGCTCCTGCTAATCCCTGGTTGGAGTTCTTTCACTCAATCAATCATTCAGCGGTTAGTATGGCATGGCTACTCACCCCGGGGGTCCCAAAGCATTGATTTTTGCCGGTATTTGCTGGTCTTTATTCTGTCTCAGTCTCTTTCCAGGACACCCCGCAGTCCCTGTTTTTCCATTTTCCACTCCCCCAGCCTCTTTCTATAAAAGACGATGGGTAGTGTGTTGGTTGCCAACAGCAGCATGAAGGGGGTTAGTTCAAGTTTTAATTTAACATGTTAAATAACTCTTTTTTTTGTTACAGCAGAGAATAATGGCATCAACAGTAAGGTTAACACATATCCAACACACAAGAAGAGTTCTTGAAGGTGTAAGATTTGCACACAGTGTATGATGATGTATTATATGTATCGATTTGTGGGGAAAACCCCACCAGGTTTCTGATCACTCCCAAAGAAATGTTTGACCAGACACATGCCTGCCTATACATAAATATACATGAGTTTCTGTGAGCTCTTATAACGGACAATTGTACCAGACAGCCCAGAAGTTATAATTGTGTCATGCTCCTTTACTATTGTGAATCATGTTATGGTAGCCCAATTACAGGTGACATAGCATAAAATGCACTTATGATACTGTGGATGTTCCAAACATCATACTGGTTGGTACAAACAATAGTGTGCAGTTGAGCCAAAATGACTGAAAACAACAGATTAAATGGCTATATTTGTTTTTAAGAACCTATCATAAATATGTTTTGAATCAATAATAAATTTTCATTTATTTTAAAAGTGACAGATTCTCATGATGTCTTACTCGTTCACAAATGTGCATTTAAGCCACTCTGGGTCTGATTATGAGTATGGCGCTGGAACTGCCATCCCACCGCGGTGGAGGGTCCTAGTACTCTGCCGAGCAGGCTTCCTTCCTGATGGCAGTACGTGCCACAGTGAGCAAGTATCCAATGCTGGTCAGACCACAGACTGCTGGACACACTCACGACATGCCAGTTGGCCATATGTTGTCATCTGAGACGTGCTGTTGGAAATGGAGCTCTCCCGAACCAAAGGTATTGAATCACATTATATGTGTGGTGGTGCCAGTACACACTGGCACAATCAACTTTGGCATTCTTTTGAGCTACTTATACCGCCTTTTTGCTGAACCAAAGAAAGGTCGGCGGAAAGGCAGTTTGTAATATGGCCAACAGAGGGACTAGTGGCACCACCTCTATGGCCCGCTGCTATCTCTTCAACTGTGGGAGCACACGTGATGGTGGTGGTCGGGCTAGTGAGGCGGTCTTTCCGCCCTGCATGTAATCCAGAGGTTGGGCTGCAAAAATGAGACGGCGGTTTGTGAACTGCCAGGGTCATAATCAGGTCCTTTGTCTTTTGCAAACAATTTGATAGGCATAATTGAAAAAAACAGACAGGAATATGCACACATTGGTGACAGACTAACACATAGCCAACAACTTTTTTTAAACTTTCCTTTGTTATTTCCAGATGCTAGATCAATAATGAACAAAAATATAATATTTAAAGGGGCGTTTGGAGATGGAATGTTCCATCACATATATGTTGGAGTCTCCCATCTGGGAAAAACTAAATCAGGCTCAACACAGGACTCATGAGGAAATTGGAGAAATGCATCAAGGTTTAATCTGTTGCATATTGTGATTTGCATTTTAATATGCAAAACAAAAATGATATATGAATCAGTGTATGAAATATATACTGTGACATTGTAACAATTTATGAATAAAGTGAAAGCCTGCATAATTTTTAAAAATATTTTTACGATGAGAAAACATACTGGAAATAACGAAAGAAATTTTGGAGTCAACTGTAAACTATCTTTGCTCTGTACTAAAGTGGTTTACACATGTATCAAGACCTATATGCAGCATAAGTGAATACATAAGGTGTGATACATTAATAAGCAACTTCAGTACTGATTCCGTTTCATATTTTTGACATTTGAAAAATAGTTATGTTACTTGAAGTAAGTGTTACCATTTTGAAATGCCCAAACAATGGGAACAGGCTTTCAGATTCTATAAATATTGGTACAACATTGTGGTATTTGTTCGAACACATTGAGTCATTTTTCTTTATAACATTTTTGGTGACATAAGTTCACTATTATAGACAACAAATTTGAACCATTCAGCGGTGTTACACAGTTCCTGGAGTCATTTTAAAAGGGTTAAGAGGCAAGATATTAATAAATAGAGGAGCATTAATGGAAATGTAGATTAATCCGGCCAAATGGTTTCTGAAGATGTTCTCTACATGCATGAGATAATGACAAAAGGCAAAGTTTGAAAGCTTTGAAGCAGGTGAAATCTGAAAATGGAACTATTGTATATGTCTTTTCAGCATTTTCAGGAGTAGGCAAAGGGGACATTGGCCGTGAAGGTGGGGAAGCATCTGGCCACTGTGGTTTAGGTGGTGCGACAATGGAAACTGATTGACACAGTGGCACGGAAAGTGAGGGGACTAGAATGGAAGACACCAGCTAGTTAACATCTTTGGAGACCTCCATAAGCAACCAGTACCTCTTGCTCCCCCCCAGTGGGCCAAACCCTCCTCCCTAAAAATGTTGGGGTCTCCTTTCCCAGAGGCACCTGACCCCCTGCCACTATCACCCTGTGCTGAGTGAGGAGGTTATTGACCTCTTATGCAGCATCTCTGTAGGCAAAAACACACTCCTGAATGCCATCCAGGGTCTTGGTTTCAGTACCACTGTTGTTGCCTATTGCCTCTCGAGTAGAGGAATAGATTTGTAGACTAATCTTCCAAAATATCTTGGCCAATTCTATTTTCAGTTGGAGGGGATCATTCCTTGGTGTATGTACGAAACCCAGACCCCGATTCAATCCTTGTTAATGGGTCTCAGTCAGTAATGTGGGGTTAGGTTGATGTTATTATCTGTTAGCTCCTGCTAATCCCTGGTTGGAGTTCTTTCACTCAATCAATCATTCAGCGGTTAGTATGGCATGGCTACTCACCCCGGGGGTCCCAAAGCATTGATTTTTGCCGGTATTTGCTGGTCTTTATTCTGTCTCAGTCTCTTTCCAGGACACCCCGCAGTCCCTGTTTTTCCATTTTCCACTCCCCCAGCCTCTTTCTATAAAAGACGATGGGTAGTGTGTTGGTTGCCAACAGCAGCATGAAGGGGGTTAGTTCAAGTTTTAATTTAACATGTTAAATAACTCTTTTTTTTGTTACAGCAGAGAATAATGGCATCAACAGTAAGGTTAACACATATCCAACACACAAGAAGAGTTCTTGAAGGTGTAAGATTTGCACACAGTGTATGATGATGTATTATATGTATCGATTTGTGGGGAAAACCCCACCAGGTTTCTGATCACTCCCAAAGAAATGTTTGACCAGACACATGCCTGCCTATACATAAATATACATGAGTTTCTGTGAGCTCTTATAACGGACAATTGTACCAGACAGCCCAGAAGTTATAATTGTGTCATGCTCCTTTACTATTGTGAATCATGTTATGGTAGCCCAATTACAGGTGACATAGCATAAAATGCACTTATGATACTGTGGATGTTCCAAACATCATACTGGTTGGTACAAACAATAGTGTGCAGTTGAGCCAAAATGACTGAAAACAACAGATTAAATGGCTATATTTGTTTTTAAGAACCTATCATAAATATGTTTTGAATCAATAATAAATTTTCATTTATTTTAAAAGTGACAGATTCTCATGATGTCTTACTCGTTCACAAATGTGCATTTAAGCCACTCTGGGTCTGATTATGAGTATGGCGCTGGAACTGCCATCCCACCGCGGTGGAGGGTCCTAGTACTCTGCCGAGCAGGCTTCCTTCCTGATGGCAGTACGTGCCACAGTGAGCAAGTATCCAATGCTGGTCAGACCACAGACTGCTGGACACACTCACGACATGCCAGTTGGCCATATGTTGTCATCTGAGACGTGCTGTTGGAAATGGAGCTCTCCCGAACCAAAGGTATTGAATCACATTATATGTGTGGTGGTGCCAGTACACACTGGCACAATCAACTTTGGCATTCTTTTGAGGTACTTATACCGCCTTTTTGCTGAACCAAAGAAAGGTCGGCGGAAAGGCAGTTTGTAATATGGCCAACAGAGGGACTAGTGGCACCACCTCTATGGCCCGCTGCTATCTCTTCAACTGTGGGAGCACACGTGATGGTGGTGGTCGGGCTAGTGAGGCGGTCTTTCCGCCCTGCATGTAATCCAGAGGTTGGGCTGCAAAAATGAGACGGCGGTTTGTGAACTGCCAGGGTCATAATCAGGTCCTTTGTCTTTTGCAAACAATTTGATAGGCATAATTGAAAAAAACAGACAGGAATATGCACACATTGGTGACAGACTAACACATAGCCAACAACTTTTTTTAAACTTTCCTTTGTTATTTCCAGATGCTAGATCAATAATGAACAAAAATATAATATTTAAAGGGGCGTTTGGAGATGGAATGTTCCATCACATATATGTTGGAGTCTCCCATCTGGGAAAAACTAAATCAGGCTCAACACAGGACTCATGAGGAAATTGGAGAAATGCATCAAGGTTTAATCTGTTGCATATTGTGATTTGCATTTTAATATGCAAAACAAAAATGATATATGAATCAGTGTATGAAATATATACTGTGACATTGTAACAATTTATGAATAAAGTGAAAGCCTGCATAATTTTTAAAAATATTTTTACGATGGGAAAACATACTGGAAATAACGAAAGAAATTTTGGAGTCAACTGTAAACTATCTTTGCTCTGTACTAAAGTGGTTTACACATGTATCAAGACCTATATGCAGCATAAGTGAATACATAAGGTGTGATACATTAATAAGCAACTTCAGTACTGATTCCGTTTCATATTTTTGACATTTGAAAAATAGTTATGTTACTTGAAGTAAGTGTTACCATTTTGAAATGCCCAAACAATGGGAACAGGCTTTCAGATTCTATAAATATTGGTACAACATTGTGGTATTTGTTCGAACACATTGAGTCATTTTTCTTTATAACATTTTTGGTGACATAAGTTCACTATTATAGACAACAAATTTGAACCATTCAGCGGTGTTACACAGTTCCTGGAGTCATTTTAAAAGGGTTAAGAGGCAAGATATTAATAAATAGAGGAGCATTAATGGAAATGTAGATTAATCCGGCCAAATGGTTTCTGAAGATGTTCTCTACATGCATGAGATAATGACAAAAGGCAAAGTTTGAAAGCTTTGAAGCAGGTGAAATCTGAAAATGGAACTATTGTATATGTCTTTTCAGCATTTTCAGGAGTAGGCAAAGGGGACATTGGCCGTGAAGGTGGGGAAGCATCTGGCCACTGTGGTTTAGGTGGTGCGACAATGGAAACTGATTGACACAGTGGCACGGAAAGTGAGGGGACTAGAATGGAAGACACCAGCTAGTTAACATCTTTGGAGACCTCCATAAGCAACCAGTACCTCTTGCTCCCCCCCAGTGGGCCAAACCCTCCTCCCTAAAAATGTTGGGGTCTCCTTTCCCAGAGGCACCTGACCCCCTGCCACTATCACCCTGTGCTGAGTGAGGAGGTTATTGACCTCTTATGCAGCATCTCTGTAGGCAAAAACACACTCCTGAATGCCATCCAGGGTCTTAGTTACCAAATGCAACAAATGGTAGCATCGCTTGAAAGCATTCATAGATTTATGTCTGGCCTGCAGAAATCATTTACAGGACTAGCCTCCTCACTGACTGCAGCATTCCAATCAGCCCAACCTTGTACCCCAACTCGGGCACCTTCCTCATCCCAATCCCAAAGCCCCACCCCATTCCAAACACACTCACTTCGTTGTAGGCACCCACTACAACACACAAAAGCAGCATACACACACACAGATAAACACAAACACACAAAGAAACACAAACAACATACAGATACTATTGACACTTCATCCTCACCTACCACAAACACCACCACATCCACAATCACCACAACCACGCCTACAACCACCACCACAACCACCACAACCTTCACCATTTCCAGAACCACCATAGCCTCCACCACACCCACAAGCACCACAACCACCAAAACACCCACAACAACTAGCACACCCACAAACACCACAATCACAGCCACACCCACAAGCACCACCACATTCACAAGCACCACTTTCACACCAACCACCTTAGCAGCACCATCATCCAAATGCAAGCATTCACACAAACATCACCAACCAAAAAAACACACACACTCACCCAAATACAAAACACCTGAGAAACCATACACATTGAAACATACAACAGACCCGCATGCAACTGCAAAACATAAACCCACAGGCACCACAACCACACCAACTACTTCAGCAGAACACTCATCTAAATCAACACCCTCACACACACCTACACGCAAAACAACACCCACCAAACACAAAAGTGCACACTCACCCGATTGCCTGCCAATAAATGCACACCCAGACATACACAACGTGACAGCAAAGCCAACAGACACACTTACATCACCCATTGCAGCTCCCTCTACCTACCAAACCCATTCCTCTCTCACGCTTCCTAATCTTACTCCTCTGGTGGAGTTTAGCACGTATGTGTCCCTAACCCCTGTGAAACCCAATGAGAGAAGAATCTCATTTATCAATAAATGCATTTTGATTTTTACAAAGTTTGTCCTAACATTATTATTCATTTCAAATTTCTTGATAATTAACTATATTAATGATGAAAGTGTGAGACACATATTCGTAATTAGATTTATGAAAAACATAGTTGCACAGTGCAAACAATAGTGATAATAAAATATAATAAACATAGATCTTTTGAAGCAAGCATTAATCATGATAATGGACACTTACACCCCCCCAAAAAAATTAGGTTTACATTTTCTTAACTGTTAATACAGGTGTATTTATTTTAACATGATAAGTGATAAAAAATAAACACATATGCATTACACCTTTAAAATATATGAATAACTTACATTTGTATATTGACAGAAATTGCAGTACACAAGGGGAAACGTGACCATAATATACATGTAAGATGTTTTAAGTTGAGAACTGACATTGATTTAACATTTATTGGAGAGCACATTTTTTGCCTTGTCTAGTGCAATTTCTACATTAAACTAAATTTAATGTTTATAATCTGATAGTTAACAAAAATATTTAGAAACCCAACTGTATGGACACTTTTTAATTTTTTGATTGATGTCAATTTTAGTTTACATGTCCATTATCATAAGTCAGTCTACATCAAATTTAAAAAATATATATAATGCTATTATACAGGTGTGTTTATTTTACTTTCTTAAAGTACGACATTTCACACATATGCATTACACATTCGTATAACATTGCTTGTAAGAGTGATTTGAAAATGCACAATCCAGAACTAATATCAAGAGATAATTCAAAAGGTAACAAGTAAAAAAGTACTCTACCATTGATTCCAGCGATGACGGGTTGACTAGCGTCGGGATCAAGCAGCAACAACAGTAGCAGGACTTGGACATTTGGGTCCATGATGGAAAGGGATGTGTAAAAAATCAAGAAGGTAAGTTTCTGCTTTATATCCATTCCAATCTGTCAACTCAGATGCGTAGATTTCCACATCACAGATGCCTCAGGGGGAAGGCACATTGTGATTTGTCCGGTGGACAAAGTGACTGTACTCCCACAAACAGCTGCTTTTCTCTATGGCACCGCCAACACGGGTAAACAGATCTGACTGTGTTGGCAGCACTCCGATGGTCTTTTATCCATGGACCCACGAGCATCTAAATAGAGCCGGTGGACGGCATAGTACATTTAACAGACTCCAACTGTGGCAGAACTCCGCAGAGTGCGGCGGAGTTTTTCTGGCACTTCATGGAGTTCTGTGGAGTAAAACCATCTGATGATGTGTTATTACAGCTCCCAGGATTTTCCAATGCATCTAGCACTTCCGTCCATAGTGGGGCCATTGGCCGTCTCAGTATTCACCACGCCTCTTCTCTGCAGGGTGCCTGGTCCTTCACCTGAGCTCATTCCCTCACAGTTGGAAATCTGCCTCTTGGCTAATGTGAAGGTCCAATCAAGAAAACGATTTCCCACATTCTTGGATCTCAGGTGGGGAAATAATCCAAGCAGGCACACCTCTAAGGCACACAGTACAGCCCGGCTTAGCGTTGCATTCAGCCTCTGCAACTCTCTACACGGTAACCCAGCTTGTGTTTGTGTCCTTGCACATCGCGCTGTAATATTTCCCGAATTGTGCTTGAATCTGAATATATTCATTGCTCGCAACTGAAGTGATTTTTAACCTTCCCTGTTTTGAGCTGTGCTTATTTTCTATTTTGTTGGTTTTCCCTGATTTTATCCTCGCATACTTGCACCATAAAAACGCTACTTGCTCACCGCGATTTTCGCGGGTCCTCTGCCCTTAGACTGGACTTCCAGGGCCATCTTGGGGGTAGATAGTGCCGGTTAGCGGGCGCCATCTTGGGTTGCGCTCCAGCTGCTAGGACGTCGCGTCCGACCTCTATTTATGGCAATGACGTTTGCGCGCAGCGTTGGCGCGCAGCGGGCGCGCTCTCCGCGCGCCGGAGTCCCGGCAGAGTCCAGCCGTCTGCGCCCGTCCGCGCCATGGACGTGCCGGAGGACGGACCGGCCGGTAATTCGCCCTCCCTTTGCAAAGCCAATTACACATGTTATTTCTATACGTATAAAGACTTAGCCGCCCTCAGACCCCCCCGCGCACACTGTCATCACTCCTTTGCCCCGGAAACGTTTTTGAATTCCCCGGGGTGTGAGTGTTACTCACCTTTGCGCCCTCTGTCGCATCCGGCTGGCCCCTTAGCCAGGCCCACTACCACGTCTGAAGCATCTTTTACTGCCAAAATTGAGAGGGGTTTCTTTATCAATGTTAGATCATTAGTCAAAAATAACATAGCCTTCAGCGAGTTTGTGTCGGGTGGAAAGCCCTCTTGGGTGTTTTTAACGGAAACTTGGGCCTCTGACTCCTCCGGCCCGGATCTTATAGACGCCATCCCCGAAGGTTATGCTCTCGTAAGACTGGATCGTGTGGGGCGTAGAGGGGGTGGGCTGGGGATCCTACATCATATCTCCCATTCTTGTCGTACCACCCCGCTATCTGCTCCTTCAGATCCTTTTCAGGCCCTACATTTTGTAATTACTTCTGCTCTCTCCGCTCCCTTTGCGGGCATTTTGATCTACAGACCTCCTGGACCCAGAACTGCTTTCAGTCAGAATCTACTGAATATTTTAGAACCTTATTTTGGTTGTGAACATCTGACGATCCTGGGGGACTTTAATTTTCATTTGGATAATCTGGATTCCAAGGATTCCCGCTCCCTTTTGGATTCTATGTCCGCGTGTGGCCTTAATCAATTGGTCAAATTTCCCACTCATCAGGCTGGTCACATCCTGGATGGGGTCTTTTCGAATGACTCTAGGATGTCGACGGGCCGACCTATTCCTTTGGTCTGGTCCGACCATCAGGCCGTTCCTCTGGAGCTTCATGGTGCCCCTGCCATCTCCAGGCCCTACAGTCATAGTAGAAGAGAACCTAAGCGGATTTTCAAAGCGATTTCTAATGAGACCCTGGCGCCGTTGATTCCCAATAGCAAGATCTCTAATGTCGGAGATGTCAGCCAGGCGGCTTCTGAATTTGACTCCTCCTTATGCAGGGCAGTGGATATTCTGGCCCCTGTCTCCTTACGCTACTCGGCTAGG
This sequence comes from Triturus cristatus, assembly GCF_964204655.1. Taxonomy (NCBI): domain Eukaryota; kingdom Metazoa; phylum Chordata; class Amphibia; order Caudata; family Salamandridae; genus Triturus; species Triturus cristatus. Next base: position 321,747,700 of record NC_140581.1, read on the forward strand.
AAGAGTTTCCTGCCCGTGTGTTTGCCTGCCAGCTTCACACCTTCCCACCTGTGAGCTATTGATCAGCAATCCCTGGGCCTTGGCCTCAGAGCCTGTCTAACTCCATATTTGCACATCAAGGTTGATGTAGAGTTCACAATGGGTGAATCTGTTGATAGGGATGATATTTAGGTTTCATTGATGTATGCATCATTTTCCATATTAACATTCCCCTTCTAGTTGATTTTTCAACTACACTACCTGACTCATGCATTTCGATAATTACTGTACTTGGGGCCTCTTGTTCTTTAAGGGTGCTACTGACAATCACTACCTTCCTATTTACTTGCTTTCAACTCAATTTGAGAACTGTATTTTTACAGCAGGTGATCCCCAATTGCATAACCCCATATACCAATAGAAACACAATGATAACCGGCAACAGTGATTTCCATAAACTGGATATCCATCGCGGGAGCCAGGAGAACCAATTCAAAACCCATTCCAGCTCAGGGGCACCTCCCACATGCTTCTCGGTAGATGATGTAGTGCTTGGATGGCAAGTGTCAATGTTCCATTGTCCATGTTGTTCCCTTGGATGAATGTGCAGCAGGTGAGTATAGACAAGCTCCCTGCACCGCCAATAAAATTCCATAAGCATAGAGGTGCCCAATTGCAAATCCGGAATATAAAAGATCATCCCAGAGTTAGCATTTGTGCCCATTGGAAGCATCCCTTTTCATCTAAAACATTAGGAATGCAGTGTACGTTTCCATACAATCAGGGATTGACCTTTTCCTTCTAACCACGTGTATCCACATTCCTTGTTGTCCCAGATTTCCTGACATGGGTTAGCCTTACTTTCAATAAACCCATTGAACCCATGCGACCCATTCCTCTTTTTGTCCCCGAGCTCGACAGCCCTACATAAGAATTCCATGTCGGGACACCACTTGTTGTTTAAGAAGACTGTTCCGGCCACACTAAGAGTCCCTTTCGGTCCGCAGGTTGATGCTGGAGTGGACTTATTTGTGTACTGAGTTGAGGGTTTGGCTACCTCAAAAAATCTCTTCTCCAGGAAATCTCGGGGCCAGGTGAGATCCTCCGCTATTGTGCACTTCCATGGTGTAACTTGTTTTGGATATCAGTGGGTTCAGTGAAGATGTATAACACTGGTCGGTTGGTATTGTATCCAGTTCCATTCACAACTACCCTGTGTGATTCTATCTTGGCCCTTATCCTACACAAGTATACGTTAATTCAGTACTTTTCTTTCTTGAGGTCTACCTCTTGGGGCAGGTAAAGCCTATGTGTGCCAACCTCATGTGGGATCAATTAGCAGGCATAACATGACCTGGCTGATGCTTCGGAGCCGACTATGGTCATGTGTTGGTGTTATGTAAAAGGGTGCTGTGCAGTGCATGTGGGATGCTAGTTTTCTCTTTAGTGTAATTGCAGTGTGGGATTTCCCTTAGTAGGCAGATCCTACATAACCATATAAGTATACATGCATTTTGTTGTGCTATTGCAGTTTGAGGTCTGGGTCCCCTGGGAATTCTCTGTCCCCCTCCAGTGGCTGTATTCTTCTGTCCATCTCACAAATGTTTGCTATAATTAGTCCAAAGGTGTCATCACCATGGAAGGGTTCAACTGTAAGTTGAGACAGGGCACCCACATAGGTGTTAAGCAGACCCCTCTCTGAGGGCTGGTGGGTTTTTCCTCCTTCATTTGGAACAAGTTAAAACATTTCCTTTTTCTCTTTTGGTTGTGTGTGGGGCTGATGAGAATTTGGCATTGGTGCACTCGTTTTTGTTGTTTCTGTTTTGAAAGAACTTTGTTGTTTGTTAATTCAGCTAGTCAAATATGCTCCGCTTTTAATGGTTTCAGAGACCTTGTATTTTACCACAGGGGTGTGATCCTCTCATCCTACTAATTGTGATCTAGTGAGGTATCGGAAGGCAACCTCTGTTAGAAAGGTCTTCTATTGATTTGGGGAGTGAGGGGTATTATTAATCTCTAGACCAAACTTATTTTTGTAAGCCGTTGAGCCCCCCACAAATCTTATTTGGATGATTTTTGGACCTTCGACATTTCGATTCTGAGTGATCATCTGGAACTGGGGTAGAGACTTGGAAGCCTCCGCTCTGGGCAACCTCCTCTTCCTCAGGCCACACCCATCCTTAAAAGGTTCAGTCAACCTCCAGCTGGAGTCTCAAGCTCATCATTATGCCGAGCTAGGGTGACCACATTTCCCAAGCCCATTACACAAAAATAGGAATATGACTATAATTTAGTGTTGCAGAGGGGTGTAGAATGCCTGGAAGATGTAGCTCATCAACGGAGCCAACACAGACCCCTAGGCGCTACAACCCATAGACTGCCTATGGGCTCAAGAAGGTAGTTAAAGGGGGTCCTTTCAAAACCCCCAGAAAATATGCCGGGACAGATAAACAAAAAACTGGGACTGTCTGGACAAATCTGAAATGTCTGGTCAGCTTACACCGAGGCCACTAGGCTTATTGACTCCTGCATGTGGGGGGGCTTGTGGAGTTTTAGGATCGTACCATCCTAGGCGTGATAAGAATATTGGGTCCCATCACTGAGGATGGCTTCGTTCATAACTGAAAGGGAGACTTCCATTGTGCTGTTGGGACTACACGCCATGAAGGAGTTGCCAAGGGTGAGCATGATGCCTGGGAATGTGGACTTTTTGACTTGGTAATTGGAGTGCTTCCCATTAGACTTTGACTGCGGGACATGGTTGTTGGCTTTTCAAAACAGTTTCCTATACCCGCCCCTCGTCAGACTGCCCTGTCCCTGTGGTCTGGACGATGAACACTGACCTGGGGAATCAGCAGCAAAGTGGAGCTTAGTTTCAGTAGGAGCTTTAGGCAACCTGATTATTCGGTGCTTCCACAGACTCACCAATTATGCAAAACCTAGTGCGGACATCTGATCGACACAGCCTGAATTTCTGGAAGCAAGTATAAATGTTTTGGACCCCCAAGGCTGTCAGTAGTCCTTTCTGTACCCCTATGCCTTTTTTGCTGGGTTCCTTCTCTGTGGCTGCTGCTGCCACATGCTAGCCAAATTGCTTCATCCCTGCTGTGGTTGTGTAGCAACTGGCGGACTTCCCTGTGACTGAGCATATGGTACAGTCTGATTACCTTGTGCTTGGTGCTGAGGAGGGATGCTCATAGGGGTTTGTAGTGACTGGCCATTGTTCACTAACCTCTGCTGCTTTTGCTTCTCATAATATGCCTTCATCCCGCACTCTCTACCAAGTGACCCAGCCTATAGCAATAGTAGTACTCTCTAGGGTCTAGTTGCGACCATCTTTTTTGGTCTCCACTAGCATAACCTGGCCATGCAACTGGACTGCCTATTTGGTACCATTTTGCCGTGGATCCCTCATTGTGACTGGTGCCATCTGCATGGTCACAGCAACCGCTGCCCCCTTGAGGGCACTCTTTTTTTAACTTATGTTGAATTCTTTTTGCTGTGTCTCCTTATGGCTGCTCCAGCTTCTCCCTATAGTTTTCTTGATTTTTCTAATGGTAGTGAAGTATATGAGCTTGTATCTTCCACCATGGTTTGATATCCAAACCAACTACGGTCTCCAGCCTGCTCTGTATCTGGGTGGGGAGGGCTGTCTTAACAGCATTGTAGGCCCCCTAGCAAAGCAGTGCACTGGGCCCTGCCTACACAACTAAAAAGAACAATTGATGGACAGAATGTTAAACAATGTCAAACATTCACCCCAGTACAGAGATATGGGCATAAATCCATTGTTTATTTGCTCCCCATGCCTTTCCAGTTTAAACCTGCCATGTACAAATTAATCTTGACCCTGTTCCCCATTAGAATAGTCCATCCCAAACTGCCAGGCCAGGATCCCTGGACCGGAAACAAGCATCTTGAAGCCGGTTTTGGGTTTTTACCCCTCATCAGCTAAGCTAGCTTGACTCCAGTGGCATGGAGGTGAAGAACCGGGGTTTAACCCAGCGTCGTCAGGGGCACGCCTAAGATCTTCGAGTTCACCTGTCTTGGTATACAGAGACACAGAATACTTCTGGATGGTTTATTAGCTGCAGCTAGTAACAGTGATCCTAGAAATACATCACGGTGTAAATTCTCAGGAGACTGCTCATTTTACGAAGGCGAGACGTCTCCTTTTATACACAATATTCACATCATAAATGTACACCCACTGCACAAAATTCTAGCCAATAAGGTACATTTTCAAACAAAGTGTCACATAACAAAAACTCAATTTACAGTATCCCAACCCAAAAGTTAATTATTAGGAATGTCCCAAATTCAATCTCCACAAGCCGGACAAACCTATAATTGAAAGCATAACCCATGTAATGAAGAAACATAAAAAAAGAAACGGTAACAGATGCTGAACAAGATAAGGCATGTGCAAGGAAACTAAAAGTTAACGATGTCCTGAACATTGATTGGCAATCTCAGACAAAGATCGATCAGGGAAATTGGCTTTGCGGGGTCAGTTTCAGGTGCAGAGGTCAGTTTCTTACAGTTTATTTCAGAGTCAAAAAGAAACCTAGTTAATGTATACATGAACTAAGAAGGCCAGGCCACTTTATTCGCCAGGCTACCTTCACAGGCCTACGTGAGGGCAACAAAAAATGGTGGCACAGAACAAAATGGAGTTAGACTCGAGAATTACAGAACCTCAGAGGGCACAAGATTCACGTTTGGGCATACCTGTCCCACTCGGGGGGACTAATGCAAAAGGAACAATTGTTGGACAGAATGTTGAACAATGCCAAATATTCACCCCAGTACAGAGATCCTGGAACCAGTTTTGAAGTTTCACCCCTCCTCAGCCAGCCAGATGTGTAGTCCCTGCACCTTTTTCTTTTCTGTAAACATTTAAATGAATGTAATACGTTTATGGTTGGACTGTTAAACTGTTGTGAATAACTTTTTTCTGTATTTTTTAACGTGTGAAATGGAAAGAAATACATGCTACTAGATATAACTAATTAGTTTCATGACACCCTCTGTTGGGCAGACTTATATCTTAATCAATATTATATGTGAATGTGGTGCCAGGATATACTCTCCGAAAATATTTTAACACAGGGGCTTTGTCCGATGTGTACTAACGCCTAAGTTAGTAGGGTGTGGTATTACCCTGAGTGGAACCATTACTCAAATAGTTCATGTTTACGTAGCATATTATCACCACATGCCCACTAAATTATTTGCTTTAGAGGTGCAATATCTTTTTTCCACTACTACCCTGTTTTAAAGTCAATAGTCTTCAGGACGTCATTATCCATACACTTGAGTGAAAGCCAGTTCAAATGCTGCTGCCCCATTGGGCTACGGAGCTGATTTTTTATAAGTTTCAGTCTTGAAAGTGGATGTTCTCCTGTACAGTTGGTTACCATCATGCACATGAACTCTCTGAGTACAATTTCAACTTTGGGAAACACACATGTCAAGTTGTCTGAAATGATCTTTCTGTACAAAGCAGGGAGAGTATCACAATTTTCATCAAGAACGATGTATTGCTTGAGATGCTCACATTCAATTAAAAGGTCACCATAATCAAGGTCTTTGTGATATACATTAGCCAGATGTTCCCAATTTTTGTTTAGCTCATCAGAACCTATTGTTTTCAATTCACCGAATGAGAAAAACAGTTATACAATCAATTAATAAGCCTCTGCACGTTTGTCAGTTCAGGAATTAGAGAGTGCAGGGCAGGAATTAATGTTAACACCGTGACCTTATCACTTTTACTGAGAAGTACCTCTTGTTCTGATCCGTCATTTCAAGTAAGAAGTACACTTCACTTTCGTTCCTATTTTTTCACATTTCTATAAACTACTTGTGGCTTTGAATTCTTATTCACTAAATTTGTCTTTTGATTTTGTGAAGATCGGCTTTTAGAGACTCAAGAAGATTCATGGCAACAAGTATGTTCACATCCTCTGACTGCCAGCCCTTACTTGTTTTGTCCACTCTTTAAAGAATGTCATTCCAAAGAATTGTGAGGAAGATCGTTTCCAGCTTCTCCATTTAGTCACTCAATCCTTCTGCCTCGTGCCTTGTGTTCATTTCCTGTTCAGTGTCAGCAGATACAGAATCCAGTGCATATTTAATTTTCTCGAAACTGCCATATAGAGCATTCTAGAATTCCCAGGATCCCTGGTTGGCTGAGGTAGGTACCGTAGGCCAAACAGGGACTCGCGAGCCCCAATGTTAGTGAAAAGAAAGCTCGCCTCTAGAGATAGCCCCCACTCCACCCCCTTGGTAGCTTGGCACGAGCAGCCAGGCTTATCTTCAAGGCCAATGTGTAAAGTATTTGCAATTACGCTCACAGCAATCCAATGATGACACCACAAATAGACTCCACACGAGTTTCATAGAAAAACAAGTATATGTTTATAAAAAGATATACGATGCGACCACACAATACTAAACCAACATATGCGTCGGGGTAATACTCCCCCTGGCCTATTATTATTGAGCTAAACTAAACAATCCTACGTAATCGTTCGTTATGCAAGGATCAGGTACGTCACAACATAAGAATAATGCAGATCGTAATACGGCTATCTGGCGATTTGTACTGTCACTGTAATGCAATGCGTAAAGCAACAACATGGTAAACTGCTATGCCCCCGTAATGCAATGCGTACAGTCCCCTTTCAGATACTATGTTAGGAAAAAGCAATGCAACGTGTAATACAGTTATCAGGCAGTTCGTTATGCAAAACGAATGCAATGCGGAACACATATATCCGGCAGTTTGGTATGCAACACTAATGCAATGTGTAATACTACAATCCAGCAGATCGTGATGCAGGACTAAGACAAGGCGTAACACATCTGTCAGGCAGTTTGTTATGCAAACCTAGTGCCATGCGTAACACACCTTTCAGGCAGTTTGTTAGGCAAACTAATGCAATGGGCAATACAACAAAACAGGCAGTCCGTTGTGCAGAAATAAAGCAATGCGTTATACAATCATCAGATACTCCGGTATGCAGAAGTAATTCAATATGTAAGTTACTCCGGCACCATTCACGGTGCCTCCGGTGGTCTCTCCGCCACTCGTGCTGGCTTGCGGTTAGTCTCAGGCCAGAGTTGCTCCCCCACATGTGTCAGATAGAACACAGTAAATGCACCTTCGCACTCCGGTCCCGGTGCTGCCACTCCCTTGGCACACGGGCCTCGATCCAAGCTAAAGCAGAGGCTTGCGCTGCAGGACAGAGAGAGTGGTCGAAAGCGTCTCCCTCCGAGCCTGCGCCCCGCCCCATGAGTCGACACACGTTACCGTGGGGGGGCGCGAACCCACTCTCCTCTCCTCGTCCAGCGACTTGGGCGTCCGATGCAATTTCTCTGAATTTCTGGGCAATGGGAAGATGCCAGGCTGCACACTACACCCGCACTCAGAGTCAGTGAGACTCACGGGAACTCCGGGTGTACGATAACCAGACAACTCCTCACGAGGGTCTCAGGCTACGCAGTGTCGCTGAGACACACTTGATCTTCTGGTGCCCACGATCACAGGTCACAACTTGCGCAGGTCTCAGGCAGTTGAAGGTACACGCACACAGCATCGCTGAGACTCTCTTTATCTTCCGGTGCCCCCGATCAAAGGGCACCTCCAGCGAGGGTCTCAGGCTGCAAACAGCACACACACACAGTGTCGCTGAGACACACTTGCTCTTCTGATGTACTGGATCACGGGCCAATCCACACGAAATTCTTAGGCTGCCCCCAAGCACACGCACACTGCGTAACTGAGACTTACTTGGCTCCCCGGTACACACGTTCACAGGACGAGCCTCTCGAAGGACTCAGGCTAGACAGAGGACACGCACACGTGTCTCTGAGTCTCGTTTGGCACTCCCGGTGCCCAAGATCACAGGGCACGACTTCCGAAGATCTCAGGCTAGACAGAGCATACGCACCTACAGCATATCTGAGACTCTTCTGTGGACACTTTTGTGTTCCTGTGTTTCCAAACAAGGAGCCAGCTCACCTCGGGCCCCTGGGAATAGTTACTTCAGGACACAGCACACAGCAAAGTCCTTCAAGCAGGGGGACACAGCACACAGCAAAGTGCCTACAGCCTTTCCTTAGATGAAACAGCAAACTGCAGGCCAGCCCCAGATGACAAAGCAAGAGCAGTCCTACCCAACAGTCTCTTCAGTTGCTTCTTTCTTTGCAAAGGTTCCTCTTGATCTACGAAGTAGCTCCAGTCTTGTTCACACTTGAGCAAGACAATCTCCAATGTTCAGGGGCTTCAGCTCACATAGTTATACCCCTCAATGGCTTTGAAGTCTTTGTGTTACAGGGAGATCTGACCCCTGCTCAAACCAGTTCTGGGTGCCTCCCTACCAGTGACACCTTCTTCCTTTGATTAGTGGGGGTCTCGGTTCTCACTCAGCAGGAGACGGGACAATTGTTTTATAGCATCAGCCTAGGCCTTTTCAACTCTATGCCTACTCCACCCCCTACACACTCCAGATGCAGGTCAGCCTGTGCTGTCTCACCTCCTCCCCTGGGTCAAGATATTCCCCAGATCCTATCGCTTTCAAATCCAGCCAGTCAATCCACAACCAGGCAGAGACACACAGAAAGGTTTAAAGCACAAAAACCCAGCCACTTCTGAAAGAGTGGCTTTTCAAACACATAATGCAAAAACCATCTTTATAAAAAGATGTGTTATTGCAGGGTGAGTTCAGGCATATTGAACTTCACCTTTCCATCTTAAGCCTTTGGCAAGAGACATTACACAGCCTTTCCATTCTATTCTAATGGGCAAGATGGCCTTTCAGCAGTGAAAACGAAATGGAGATTATTTCACTGCCAGGACATGGTACACACCTTGGTACATGTCCCACCTTTCACATGCACTGCACCCTGTCTAGGGGTACCCCAGACCTACCATAGGGGTGCCTGATGTGTATGGAAAGGGAAGGGCAGGGTCTGGTAAGTGCGTGCACTTATCAGAGCAACATGGCAGTTTGGGAAACTGTGCACATGCCCTGCAATGGCAGGCCTGAGTTCCCTTCTTAAGGCTACTTGAGTTGGTGGCACAATAAGTGCTGCAGGCCCACCAGTAGCATTTGCATTACTAGCCCTGGCACACATAGTGTACTTTACTAGGGACTTTACTAGTAAAGCAAACATGCCAAAAATGGACAGCCAATCTCCATTACACTCTACACAGGGAGCACTTGCACTATGACACTGTTTAGCTGTGGCAAAGTGTCCAAAGAATCTAAGTTGGCAACACCATATCCATCACAGTACCAAAAATAGAGGAGGTAGAGGCAAAAAGTCTGGGGCAATCACGCCAAGAAGTGCCAGGCCTAACAGAGCATGAACAACATCAATGGATGATGACCATCTCGTGTCAGATGGTTGACCACAACATTGTTTCCTAAAGATGATGTCAGAACTTTCCATCAATATATAGGAGCAGAGAAAAAGGACTACAGACTCTGAACAAAGTCAAAGAATTTTGCAGTCTGTATACAACACTCCGCCACTTTTATTCCCACCAAGTTCAGGCTGTGTCCTGCACAGAGGACATACATGGCGAACGCATTCAGTTGGTTAATCTGTGCTTGCAACCCAGTATAGCATCCAGACATATTTGAGGCATTGTGATACGACTGTACACAGCAGTTTGGTAATGGAATTTTGTTCTCATTAAGGCAATCCACAACATTGTCTGCGAGATTCTTTGCTCCATGAGAAAAGACTGGGATGAATTTAAGAAAACGTTCCACAGGCTTACAACCTCAAATATACCGGACAGCGAATGTCAGTTGATCAATGTGTGGGATGTCTGGAGTGGAATCCACACTTATTGAATAATACTTGCATTCTTTTATTTCTTCAAGAATAGCTCAAAGAACGTGTTGTCCCATCAATTCAATAAATTCCTCACAAATGTTTGCAGATAAATACAATGGGTTCCATTTTCCACGATTCCCATACAGTTTGAGATGTTCTTCCAAAAAAGGGTCAAATTTCACTGAATAGCTCTCGAATACCCAAATAGTTTCAATGTTTTTGCTGACCTAACTGTTTATTTTTTCCCCACAAGCTGGCAAACCTATGGAGGCATGAAAGGGAATTACAAAAACCACACGTGTCAACACTTTATTACAATACTCTTGCTCTGAGCGATGATGTTGAAGTAATAAAGAATCTATATTTCCAGTTTCTTTATGCCAAATCAAATATGCTGTCATGCACTTGCGATGTTCTTCTCCGTTTTCGCGTTGTACAATAATATTGCTGTGTTTCCAGTCATTGAATCCTGATGTAGCAAAGAGAGAATCAGTCTTGGAAAATAGGCGACATACAGAGCAGTATAAACAACCTTGAGATGGTGCAGAGTGGCCATTCATGCTTAACACTCTTGCCATTCCGCAGCTCATGTTTGAACACATGATAAATACCTTGTCTGAGTATTCTCTCCTCCACCTTCTTTATACACTCTGCGTGAGTTTGAGAGGTTGCTGTCATGATTTTGGCATGATGTCGGCCCACTTCGATTCCAGTATTCCACTGTATTTGCATTGCTAATGTCACATAACCCCGGCTCTGTGTCTTGGATCGCAAATTCCTTTACAGTTTCACATTTGGGCATTTCCTCTTGTGGAATGTCTACAGCTGCAGGAACAGGTAATGATACCATAGGTATTTCTGCTCAAACTGGATGATTGGGGGCAGGAGTGGATGTAGACGTGGATGATATCATTGAAGGAGCAGGACCAGTGGCTTACATTGCACTTGGATTGAACCACGATGTTAACTTTGGAAGTTTGCTCATTTTCTCTTTCCCCTCTGCAGCTCTTTTCCTCTTCTGTGCTCCACTCAAAACATACGTTTCATTTCTGCTCAAAGGGTTATTTACAAATTTCACTAACATGGAAAAAGTCTACGGTTTCTTTTCCTCACTTCACTTTCTTAAACTTCCTCTAACACTTCACCACACAAATGGGATTCTGGAACGCAAAGAGCAGAGGCTCTGCTTCCGGTAATGTCAGCAATTGTGGTCCCCCATCCGTTAATTGCCTCCCGCAAATCCGTTACACTCTGCTTCCATAACATTGCAAGCATTAAAAAGGCAAAAAGGTTCTCGCAAATGCAGACATGCCAACTCTCTGCCACAAGTCGTAATTTTTCTCCTTCTACTGAGTTAGAGGGAGATTTGAATGTTGAGGTGGGTGATCGGAAAATTAGGGTTAAATTCAGTGGTGTCTGACACTGATTTAGAGAAGTAGCGAAGGTGGAGAGGGTGTGGAGGGAGAGAGGGGTGCGGTGAGCGTGAGCAGGGAGCGCCCGGGGGTTTTATAATAATAAAAAAACTACCTGGTGCTGCCGGCTGCCTCGTCCTCCTCTGCATCCACTTGCTTTCTTCTTTCTTTCTTTATTGAGTTTTATGTAGCGCTGGCTAGACCCGAAGGTATCACAGCGCTTTACATGAGGATTAAACAATGTTACAGCAAAAAATCAGTTACATTCGTTACTAGTGCGTTGATGACATAGAAAAATTAAAAACTGATGGAGTAAGGAAGGGAAAAGGGGGAACAGTAGAGGGGATTTGGAGAATATTAGGAGGCAGAAGAAAGGGCATGAGATGAAGAACAGTAGGGGACAGTAGAGGCTGGGGAAAGGAGCCTCTTGGTGAACATGCCCCTAGATGCGGGGGAGGGAAGGGAACATAACGGGGAGACGAGGAAAAACAGTGTCCGATGTCCAGCTGGGTAGGTGCTGGCCGAGAGGGTGAATCCCGGGGCCGACTCCTCTACAGCTACGTATGATAGCTCCACCAGGTATCAGCCAAAGGTTAAGCAGGCTCCGCAGTAAGTCCAAACAGTTGAAGATTCATCCCAGGGGGCAACATCATAGTTCCATTGAAAGTAGAGTAGAAGAGAGCTGGAAGTCCATAGGGAGGAGAACAGCAGTGGAGAAAAAATTATGAGACCTATGTCCGAAGTCCGACTGGGTAGGTGATGGCTCTTGCGGTGAGCCGGAGCCAATCTCCCCTATAGCTGTTGATGCAGCTCCACTGGGAATCGGCCATGGTGCTCGTGCTCTGCCGGGATAGAATGAAGATCATGAAGTGTCCAAAGGTCTCGAGTCCGGAAACGGGAGAATGAAGAGGACAAGGATGGTAGGATAGGATGTGGAGCTTGACTGCCATCTTATAGTCAGGCAAGTTAAGTCGGTTGATCTCTGTGATTCTGCGGCTGGGCTTGCCACTAGATCTGTGTTTCTTTAACTCTGCTATGCCTTTTAAGGTTAAGGTAGGACCTCCGATCTCAGGGATAGCTAAGGTGAGACGTCAGGGACGGAGAGATCCAGAACCCGGAAAAGGTATAAATGAATCTTGAATGCCACCAAATACGAGCGTTTCTTCCCGTCAACAGGGGCCCGCAGGGATCAGAAGGTACCTTCAGTGCTACACTCACTCACACTTCATTCCTTCATTCAGGCCCACAGTTCACTGGCAGCATCTTCAGTGCACTATTTGCCAACATTTTGGGGCTTATGGTAGACAGTCTATAACCTCCAGGTCCGCCCCCTCACCTACAGTACATCCGGCCACCAGCCTTTGACATGGGGGTCCTGCCAACAATAATCCCCTCAGCGCGAGTTCACCGATATATTCCACAATAAGGCCTCACCAAAGCTCGTCATGCACTGTGGGGGAGGGGCGCCAAACTGAATTAAAAAGTTGGCTGTCAGGGTGTAGAATGGCCGATTACTCCCAGCGTGCACACACGGCTGCAACAAAGTGTGCAGGTCGGGAGAAGGGGGGGAGAAGTCCAGCACCACCCCCACTCACCGTCACAGCACAGGGTCCAGGCCAGGAGCGCTCCGATGGCAGCCGCGTACACCAGAGCCCACCCGGTGCGGCGCCACAGCTGCAGATGACGACGTGCCCTCCCGAGCCTGCAATGAATCAGCTGGGACGAGGCAAGAGCTAGAGCGATTTTCAGGCCGGGGAGAGGTCAAAATCCGCCAAGCGCCTGCAGACCGCTTCCATGCACCATTGTCTCGTACTATGATACCGGGTAGCGTCGTGGCTGGAACTCGGCCTCCTGCTGGCTCACGATTACGGGGCCAGGAACTCGGGCTGGGGCTGTCGAAATTTCTCCCCGGACAAACCCGCCCCTCCTGGCGTCCTCTGTTGCATTAGCCACGCCATCTAAGGGGTCATGCGGACCAGCTGCGTCGGGTTACTTCTCCGAGTTTCGGAGGTCGTGAGGACGGCGAGTTGAGGTGAGCCCCAACACCTCTAATGGTTAACCCCCCCTCTCCAGGTCTCATCATGCTGCCATGAGCAGTGTGGGACCCCGCCCCAGTTGCATGTTACGGGCCTTGGTCCTGATGGGGGCTGTTGTAGTCGGCACCTGGTTCCAGCAGTTCCTTGGCCAGCAGCACGGACTCCCTGCACCGCTTTCAAGCATGAGAGCTGTGCGGGCAGGATCAATGCTCGCTCAGGTACAGGGAATCTGTGCTGTTTCCCTAACCCTGCTTTATGCACAGCTAGGTTGGAGAAACATAATTGCGCATGTCAGTTTGGCTGGCCTGAGATGGCCAGCCAAACTGACATGTGCACTGAAGAGTGCACATCTACCACTCCTGCTCCCCTTCCACCTGCCATGGCCCTGCCTCACCCGTCCTTGAGCACGCTGGCTCATAGCCAGCAACTGGAAAAAAACTATATTCCAATATCGTTGTATTTTTAAACTGCGGACTCTGAGCCAGTGGGGCGACGCTCCTCTGCCATTGTGGTGGGGCCACCCCTGGTTAAATATGGTCTATGCATAGATTAGCAGCGGGACCATATGCTCATGGAGCGCCCGTGAAATTGCCCAGTGTGCCTATGTGTTAAGACAGCACTGTCAATGGGTAACCATTTCTTAAGAATATTGTAGAACATTTGACTTTTGGGCTCGTATTGGTCCACGGCTTTCTGGTTTCTTGTCCACATCTTTCCCTCATTCTATTCGGGAAATCATTTATGCTTTCCTCTGGCTTCATGGTCTCTGCCATTAGCCCTTCTACATCTAGGCAGTCAGGGAATATTTCTCTCTGGTCGGTCCAGATCTAGTGTCTCTGCGTATTAAATGCAGCCTGTTATGGTGGGTATCTGTTAGCATGATTGCTGGAATGCGAGCTTTTGCAAACACCATGTTGGTCTAATCCCCAACTAGACTGCTTAGCAAAGTCTTAATGTCTCCTATTGCTAGATTGATATCTGCTGTGTTTTTCTAGAAACGTGTAATCCATTTCCCTACCCCATCCGGCAGTGATGGGCACTTTATCCTCAACCCCTCTTTATCCATCTGGGCCCATGGCATGTATATAATTCCTGCTGTGCCCTTCTGTAGTAAAAAGCACATTCCCACACTAAGGGACTCAATGGGTCTCTCCTCAGCATAGCGTTCCCATCTTGAGAGGCATCGCTGCATGTAGAGGAAGTCCCACTTAGGGCTTCCTCCTTCATGCCTGATGCAGTCCTCTGCTACTGCCAAGTCCTCTGGCTCAAATTATCTTTTCCTTGACCAAGACCTGTCATATTGGTCCCTCTCCTCAGTCCAATCTGCTAATAGGTCACAAAATGGGTACACAAGGTCTTGCCTTAGCTTTTAACTATTGTCTCCCTCTGGGTTTCTCTATCTTTGTTATGCACCCATGAGGAGCAAAGCATATCCTTGTCACTTCTTCCCTCATGTGCACACACTGGTGTCATTTTTTTTTCCTGTGTCGCAGGTGAGTAATTACCAGGCTACATTGCTCCTTTATCTCTTGGTCAGCCCCTCTCCTATGTCGACCTAATGATGTGATGTGACTCTGAGCCCTCCTAGTAGTCTTTCACTGACCTCTGACTCTTCCCAGCACAGCATCCTGTACCTAGCTGTGCTTTCCTCATGTGGAGAGTGCGCTGTTCTATACTCTCATTCTAACTCCTGGTTGTACAGCCTCTATCTCTCTCGAGCCTCCATTCATGCCTCTCTTCCTCATTCCGTCTGGCCTGTCCCTTTTGCTTAGAGCTATGCTCTGCTTTAGTTAGGCTGGCTTCATCCTCAAATTCACTCTTCTCCTTGGCTAACTGGGCAAACCCTGTAGGCTCACCCTCGTCATCGGTTCCCAGGGGACTGTAGCTCCCTTCATCTCCTGAGCTCGCTGAGTCTCCAGCAAGAGCTTCTACAAACTTCCCTGACACACGTTTACATTCACCTGACCCAGTTGGAATGTGTATTTTACCCACCTTTGAGGTGTCACGTGTTGAGTGTGGTGGACAGGGAGTTGAGATTTTGCGGGCCTTTCCCTAGGAACGTGGGCTGCGCTAATGGCATCTGGGCTCGCTTGCTTTTAGATTTCTTGGGCTTAGACCTGACGGCCCATCTATTTGGTGGGTGTTCGTCGGCTTCTACTATTATTGGGTTTGAATAGCCTAATTTAGAGGGAGCTGGTGTAAGTACATCCATCACTGCATATGGCGGGGGAGGCGCCGATGCCTTGCTCGATATCGGCACCATGGGGCTAACTGATTGAACCTCTTCAAAGATAGCCCACAATTCTAATACTGACTCCCTTTTGTATCTCTTCTGTCCTGTATATCTGTTTTTTATGTGTTTTAGTGGCATCAATAATATGTGTGTCAAATGCTCCCTCCTTAGGGCAGGGAAATGTGTGTGGCTTCATGTGTAAATGCCACTCTTGGCAAAACGTATTAAATATTCCTATCTGTTTGGGGAACCTACACTCCATGTGCTTTAGTGGGTAATCCATGGCAATTTCTGTAGGTTGGCTAATACAATTCAAATTATGTTTTCCTAGTTTTGTTTGTTGAGTTGTAGGTGCAAGTGTACCTGGTAGGCACTCTTACATATTAGGTACTATGAGCTCAGTGCTTATAACTTTTACATCGAACAGTTTGAAAGAGCTTTTCAATAAAACACGATAATACTGCATATGTAGTATTGTAACAGAAGGCAAATATGCGATATGTTAAAATAGCTTCTGCACAAGCTCAGATTTTCACACAAATATAGTTTTCAAAGACAATCAATGCAATATCATCACACACAATAATACCTTTCAATAGTGGTTGACAGAAAAAATTACTTTTTCAACAAATAATATCCTCTAGCAAGAGAAGACTAGTGTGAAATACATTCCTTATTGAGCTGGATAGTTTGCCACTATCCACTCCTAGACAAAGGAGGTAATCATAAAAGTAATTTAGTAATAACTCTGGAAACACCAGCCCTTGATGGAGCGTGGGTCACCAGCTCTGGTCATACATTCACCTAATATTCACCTGGGCCCAAACCACATTCATACAGTGAGCTAGTAAAACCCCGCTTGCATCAATTTTGAGAATAAATTACCTGTAACTTTGTTATTCACTTTACCAGGTTTACCAATTTGATAATATAGTTTCCTTCCTCAATGAATCAGGTTGCTAAGTTAGTTTAAGGTAGGATGACATTTACCTCTTTACTCTAAATAACCACAGGCTCAAGAAGTTTTCAAAACCTTTATCTAAATTAATTTGTGAGTCAAAATTCAATTACAGTAACCACCTTCATATCAAGAGGTAGAATTATACGAAATACTTCATAGCAAATTATAATGATCAATGATGACGGTACCTGAAAAAGGGGAAAAAAAGGGGAAAAGGAGAGAAAATAGGCATAAAAGACAGATTTTCTAATTATATTTACCTATTGGTCTGAGATGAACCCAAATCCGTAGCTAGGGGCCAGATAGAATCTCCAGGACAGATTACAGGCACTACTCTCCTCGGGTATACCAGTTCGGCGACCCCTCTAGGTGTTCGGATAGTCGATAAACCTCTCAAACTTTCGGGCAGAGTTTCAAGCAGCAGCAAAGTCTGAGACAGCATCTCGGACAGAATCTGGAGCAGCATATGCGTTGGGTCAGTGACGAGTCGGAATGACAGATCTGACAAGTCGGATGAGGTTTCTAGCTATCTTACCTCAATTATACTGTTCTTGATTCATGTACCACTCCCAAATGTTGCGTTTTATGTTTTTCCCCTGTTCTAATTGGTTGGGATGAGGAGGTGAGTTCATCACACCATTTAGAATTTTGACATTTTCTCCATGAACCATTGTCTATGTGCCTGCCCCTTTATTTTCTTTTCCCATAGCTTTATTCCCACACGCATTTCACATTGCTCAGTAAATGAGACAATTTTATTCAACATTGTTGCTTTCACTGGGGTCGTGAGTTAAACTTCCCAGGCTTCTTCATTCAAGGTGTCCTTGGCTGAGTGACATGGGTGCCGTCATTGTTTTTAGCCAGTCTTTATGAGCATGCGCATAGTTGGGATTCCAATCGCCCTTCGAGGCCCAAATAGGAACTATTAAGAAAGTCAGAAAAGACACATTAGAACACAGAAACAAATGATTTCACTGTACACCACTGATCTCTTCTCTATCCCCATTTACCTATTTTAAATCTTTTGCATTATTGTTTAATAAGCTTACGAGTTTTAGTTTATCTTCAGCAGGTGCATGTTGCGTTTTCAATAATTTGCAGACTCCACCCTCTTTTGCTAATAATATGTCAAGGGCAAGTCGATTTTGCATAACCATTGATCTGACCGCAACGAACTCGGTGTTGTTGATGAGCAGAAATCCTCCAGCAGTGTCAGTAGATAACCGATCAACTACTGTAGACAACTGACAATTTTTTCCTGAATTCAGAAGAACTCCCACTGAGGGTATCAATGCACCAAAAATGTCACCTATAATCTCTGAAAAACAAGCTCTTTTTATACGTGTTAGTCCATCTGCGTCTTCATTGTTTCCTTTGAGTGTTTTTACATGATAAACCTTAGGAAATACTATTCCGAAATAGCCACTCCCATACCAATGGTCTGGCACCCTAAATTAGGCTTTATTGCCACACACATATAAATTCCAGGAAATACTGGATCAGTTCCTCCTTTTAGTCCCCATCCCCCAATTATTAAGAAATTGTGCTCACATTCACTGGAACCAATAAACACATTGTTATAGTCTGTTCTTAACCTATGGAGACAGGTTTTCCCTTTCTTTTCAAAATCTAAAGACATGGCAGCATGAGTTTTGCCACTTGCAAAATGCTCTTCTTCCTCAGCCCATTTCGGTATCTGAGGTTTGGGTTCAGAGGCTCTTTGTTGGAAATCCTTCTTTGTTCTACTAAATTAAAAAATATTTTCTCTTCTTCATGCAATTTACAGGTTAAATTGTTATTATGAGCTTCAGCTATATCTATTGCTTTCATGGTTAAGAAATATTCACCCATAAATTCTGAGTCTTTTGTACTAAGAACAGGGTTCATGCTTTTTCACATAGAAACGTCAGAAAAAATCACATCTATGTTAGAATAATAATATTTTAATTTTCCAGTTTTATAAAATAAACTTGCTAAAACACTACAGGATATATCATAGGTTAAGGATAAATGATTATAAGTCACTCCCTCTGCTACAGATTCAGGTAATTTCATACACACATAACAGTCACTAACTGCCATAGTTTCTACATATTGTACACAGTATGATGTAAATCTGACTCATCTGGTGCTTCTAATTCTACTCTATCTCCTTTGATAGTAGCTACCTTTTCATGTGTGTTAGTGGTATTCTGTACACTTTTGACCATTAAATAAGGTATGGTCACGGCTAATATCAACCATATTATGAGTATTAGAAATATACTACATATATACATTCTGCAACATTTCTTAAAACAATTCGGTTTTCCAGCAGCTCTATTGTCAGCCATTTTCTAAGGGGATAGAAGATTTCTCTTCTTTATTTGAGTGATTTTCTTTGGAACAGAATTACAAAAGGAAATTCGTTCAAGGTGGTCTCGCTTCTTCCTCAATTTGCTCTGCATCGAAATTCCCAACTTCCTCCTAAATTATCTCTAAATTCTCAACATCTTCGAGAATTACATATGTCCATTCAGGACCTTTGAATTTGTTATTTATACATTGTGCTCTGTGACTTCTTCGTTTTGAACCTACAGCTGCTTGTCCAAACCAACTAGATACTTCGTCTAGGTGCTCTGGTTCCTCGTATACTGTCTTGAGGTGATATTTCAGTCTTTTAACACCTGGCCTATTATCACCTTTTCTGATTCGTTTAGCTTGCACTGCACTTGTACCTTCTTCAGAGGTTCTTTTGTTTTTGTTAATTTGTGGCACAACGTGAATATTTCTGTCCTCTGATTCCTTCTTTGTCTGATCTTGTACAGGGCTCACTAATTCACTACTTCCTTCCTGAATGTTTTCTCTTTCACTTGTCTGACCTAGGTCAGGTTAAATTTTTAAAGTCACTTTTTCTGTATCTGCCTGAATTTCTGTAACTTACCTTATTGGCTCTTGTGCATTTTCCCTAGACTTTGTCGTCATTTTTCTGTTCACTTGCTTTATTTTCTCTCTGTACTTCCCTAGTCTCAAGTTCTATATATTTGGTTTCTTCTGTTTGGTTAATTGGTACCTTCCCTACCTGGTCCTGCTCAGGTTTATAATCCAATTTATTTTCTGTTTCTTTAGCACTTTCCTTTCTGTTTATCTGGTCCTCACTCTTTTCTTGACCAATTTGTCTAGTTTGACTCCTGGTTCTTACAATTATCTCTGGTATGTCCATTACAGGTATCCAATGATCCTGACTGGTGCTCGGTTGTTCTTCGTCAGCTACTTCAGGACCTATTACTTGAGATCCTTCAGCTGTGCAACCTTCAGCCCCCTCAACCGCCTGAGTCAGTTGAGGTTCCTCCTCGTCAGGTGCTGGTACTCTTTTAGTGTGACTTGCATGAAACCAATTAGGCAAGCCTGCACATTTTACAGCATTTTAACCTGACGTGGTTTCTCCCACCTTGGTGCTAAGCAAGTCTCTTGTGTGTGATTCTTCACTACAACCCAGTCACCAGGATTCAGATCATGGCTTGAATCGGCTGCCTGACGTCTGCATCCTCTCCAACCTGGTGAGAGATAGAACGCACTTGGTCAGCCAATTCTTTGCAATACTCTAGTACCAAATCATCAGTTATATTCAACAACTTGTGTCCTGGTATGCATGCCTGCCTCATTGCTCTTCCCATGATGATTTCATGGGGACTCAATCCAGTATTTTTGTCTGGAATACTTCTAAGTCCCTCAGAACAAGAGGTTGGGCATCGGGCCAGTCCAATGGAGTCGATGCACACACTTTCCCCCAACCTTGACTTAATTGTGCCATTCAATTGTACTACCACTCCAGATGCTTCTGAACTGTATACGCAGTGCTGCTTCTGTTCAATTTTAAATGCTTCACAACTTAATCAAATTATTGTATTATTAAAATGAGACCCTCTGTCTGATTCAATAGTTACTGGAAAACCGAACCTAGGAATGAGGTCTCTCAATAGGAGTCTAGCTACTGTTATACTGTCATTTCTTTTGGTGGGGTATGCCTCCACCTACCTTGAAAATAAACAAACGATGACAAGTACATATTTTAATCCTCGACAAGCAAGTAACTGAATGAAATTAATTTGAAATCTTATGAATGGTCATTCAGCTTTTCCAATTTTTCCCATATAGACTACTGTTCTTTTGCCTGTATTCATTTTCTGGCATGTCAAACACCTTTGGCAAAGCCTTTCAGCTGCATTTCTAAACCTTGGGTTAAACAAATCCAGCCTAAAAAGTCTAATCATTGCATGTCGGCCTATGTGAGTGTCTCCATGGTACAGTCTAGCCATAGGTGCAAGCATGCTGTCTGACAACACAGGTCTGTCGTCTAGGTAGATCCACACACCATCTTCAGTCCTTTGTATACAACCAATTTTTACCCACTCCTCTTTCACTTTTGGTTCTGCTTAATTTTGTAAATCTCTCACTTCTTTCCACGTTTCTAACCCTGACAATAGCATAAGTTGGCAGCTGTTTTGACAATTTTCGATTTTTCTGTTTACTGCCATACGGTATCTGGCACAATGTTGAGCGACCTGGTCAGCATACCGATTGCCTGCAGTCACGCGGTCATTGCCTGACTGGTGTGCGGCACACTTGACCACTGCCACTTCTAGTGGTAATTGTATTGCTTCAAGCAATTCTTTGACAAATTTTCCAGTTTTAATAGGAGACCTTGAAGAAGTCAGAAAGTCCCGCTGCATCCAAAGCTCGCCAAAGTCATGCACAACCCTGTTACTCTCCCATTGTTCCCCTTTTTACAGGCATTAATTAAAGCTATTAATTTGGCTATTTGTGCAGACCTGACTCCTGGTAAATAGGATGCTTCGACTATTTCAGCCAATGTACACATAGCATAAGCAGCACTAATTCCTCCCTCTTCATGGCGCATGCATGAACCATCTACAAATAATTCATGTTCAGCATCTTTTAATGGCTCATCTTGTATATCTGGACGTGGTTTGGTACTTAGTTCTGTTACATCAAGACAGTCGTGTTCTAGGTCATCTTTTACTTCCTCATTATGTGGATCTGGTAACAGAGTGGCTGGATTATGCACAGTACACCGAACAATGGTCACATTTACTGCACCTAAAATGATTCTCTCATATTTTGTTAATCTGCTTGGTGTGAGGTACTGGGTACGAGTTTGTGTTAAAAGAATAACTACTGCATGGGGGACGTATACCTTTACAGGGTGTCCCATTACAATTGTCTCACTTTGCTCCAAACTTACGCATGTTGCTGCCACAGCTTTTAGGCATCCTGGCAAAGCGGATGCTACAGGATCTAAGGTAGCAGAAAAGTATGCTACTGGGCGTCGCATCAGGCCATGAATCTGAATTAGAACTGAGAGGGCACAATTATCTCTCTCACAACAGAATAAAGCAAAATATTTTTCAATAGTTGGCCATGCCTAAGGCAGGGGCTTCACATAAACAATCTCGTAATTTCAGAAAGGATTTCGTGCTCTCCTCATCCCATTCTATCTGTTCTTTTGCTCGTTTCTTTGTCATTTGTATCAAAGGCTTTGCTAGCAGGAATTACCCCATAATCCACTGTCTGCAATACCTTGGACATGAAATCCCTGTCAACAAGAGGATTCCATGAGTCTCAAAGCCACCCACATACAGAACATAACCTCAAACCTCTTCTCACGCAGGCTGTGGGGAGACAAGCCCTACACAGGATCTTAGCAGTCAGACTACATCCTTTCCCCCTTAAAGAATTATACCCCATCAGGTCAGCAAGACCAGTGATTATGGAGTGCCGGCTTTGCAAATATAAACGTGAGTCTTTGGTCCATATCTTACTTTGCTGCCCGGCTCTGCGCTTAGCCCGCAGAATCTACCTCAGGCCTATTTTACTGCAATTGGGCACTCGTACCCCAAAGGAGGCAGTTAATCGCCTTTACACATTGAGCACAGTGAACCATATGGCTACGTTTGGTAAATTTGTACAACATACCCGTACAAAGTTGATGGACACTCCCACTTAAGCAATCAGGCAGGCACTCGTGTGGAGGCTGCCTATCATCTCTTATTACCGGACTAGTTTAATGGAAGCATGTAAAACGTTTACCAATTGCTGTATACATAGATCTAGTTACTTTTTAGACTTTGGATTTTAGACTTCTAGATTTGAATTGTACTGTTTTCTTTCAATGTAGTGCTTTTCTTTTTTTATTGCAATGGTTTTGAGTAACCACGCAAATAAAGTTATTCATTCATTCATCATTCATTCACTGTCTGCAATACCCCACTACCCCTAGGAACATTCTTATTTCCTTCTGGGTTTGCGGCAACTTCATTTGTTTTATTATTTTTTATTCTTTCTGATGTCACTCTCCTTTCTCCTCGTTCTTTCTGGTGTCCCAGATACTTCTTTTCTGCAAAACTGTAGCTTCTCAGGGGACACTTTATGTCCGCCTTTGACTAAATGGTTCAGCAATGCTTTAGAATCTGTCACACAGTCACTTTTTGTTTTTGAAGCGACCAAAAGATCATCAATGTACTGTATGAGGACGGATTCTTTGGGCATTACCAGAGTCTCAAGACATTTTTTCAAAATCTGATTGAAAATCGATGGACTTTCTTTGTACCCTTGGGGGACAAGATTCCAAACATAAACGCGATCCTCAAATTTAAAAGAAAATAAAAACTGGCTATCTGGATGTAATGGGATGGAGAAGAAAGCATGACATAAATCAATCACGGTAAACCACCTCGCATTCCATGGTATCTGGTACAGAATCACTGCAGGGTTGGGCACCACTGGACAACAGGGCACAACAATCTTATTAATCTTTCGTAAATCTTGAACTACCCTATATTTTCCGTTTGGTTTCTTAATGCCAAGTATAGGTGAGTTACAGGGACTACTTAAAATCTTTTAATATGCCTTGGTTGACCATTCTGTTTATTTCTGCTGCAACACAAGCTTTGACTTCAGGACTCATTTTGTATTGCCGGGTGTTTGGCAAAACTGCACCTTCCTTTACGGTCACTTTTACAGGGTCTACATCTGTCATGAATCCTACTTCCTTTCCAGTGAAATACCACACATCTGGATTCACTATCATTTTTACCTCCTCTGGTAAGTCGTCTTGGGTTATTATTGAATACAATTCACTTACTTCTGCTCCTTGCTTAGCTAACATAATTTTGTATATTCCATCTTCATCTGGGGTCTGAATGGCAACACCATCCGGTGTGCAGAATATGGTGCAATTCATTTTGCACAACAAATCCCTTCCCAATAAATTTATGGGACTGGAGTTGCACACTACAAACTTGTGCATCTCTTTGAAGTTTCCAATGCATACTTCCATTGGTTTTGTAATAGGGGTCCTAATTTGTTTATTAGAAACGCCCACAACTTGGATCGCTTCTCCCGAGAGGGTAGGTTTGGAATGTCTGCTGTTCTCACAGTAGAATGGGTAGCACCAGTGTCCAAAAAAAAGATAATGTAATTTCTCTCTACCTTCCCGTCGATATACGGACCTGACTGATCTACCGGTAAGGATGCGCCAAGTACGCAGTCCTCATCCCCCCTCTCAGGCACCGTCCTTGATCTTGGTCCTTGAAGCAGGGATCCTGCAAAAGAAACTGTGATGTTAGCAAATTTTTCTTACCACTTCCTTCTTGAAATCCAGTGTCCGTATTGTACTTGGCTTGACTCACAAATTTTGGCATAGAGGAAGGTGGCAGTTGATTCTGCAGGTTTACAACCTGTTGTGGTTGACTCGTTATCACCTCATTCTGCGTCTGTGGATTTAAATTTTGATTTGGGCTATTATTATTTTGTATAGTCTTGCACTCATTCTTCCAATGTCCCAATTTTCCACACCCATGACGAGGGAATTTTTTCTTTGCCTCTTCTCTACTTAATCGCCCTTTTGGTTTTGCCCCATTATTTTCGCCATTTCCTTGCCCTTTTCCTGATTTCCCTGCCATGTTATTTAACTGAATTTCTTGCTGTTCTGCCAATTTAACTTAAGCCCACAGTACTTTTTCTTCTAAAATCTTTCGTCTATTACCAATTTCATCTCCACAGTACTTTGCATATTTATTGATCTATTGGCTTTGCTTGCCAACACAAATTATGTTGCTTAATCATTCCAGAAATTTCCTTCTTTAATCCATTGACAAATTGATACACAAAATGAGTTATGTCTTTATTCCCAATACTTTCCACCCCATTATACTGTTTGAACACCTGTAGGAGGCACTCATAGTAGATTCATCTTTTTCCTGAGTGGTTCTATCTATCTTTACCCAATCTGTTTCCTTCGGAGGAATTTTCCCTTTCAAGAAAGTTATGACCTGGTTATATTTCCTTCTCCCTTAGCTTTGGGAAATAATTTGTAAATGACAATATATCCTGTCTGGTCCTTGGGACATGTACATATCCTCCCCCTGGAACTTCTCTCATTGGGTACAACCCTTCTGCTTTTTCTGTTTCTTTCATTAAATACTCTGATGTTACTCGAGTGGCCTGTGCTTCTTCTTTTTTCTTTGTCCACCTTGCTTGTAATATCGTCATTCATTCTTTAATTTGCAATTTTCTCCCTGACACGTTCATATTTTCCAAATCTTTGTCAGAAAATTCTGCTCTATAGGGTTTTTGTAGTACCTTGGATCTTCCCACATCGATTCCCATTTCTAAAGCCAAATTCATAGTTTTTCATGAAATATTTTTGTATTTCGAGTTATACTTCTGCAAATGAACAGCAATTTTTCCTCATTAAAAGTATTCAACCTTTCCAACCCTATATTTCCTCCTATAATTTCTTCCAATTCTACTCTTAGCTTAAAAACATCTAGTATCTTTGGAGATGGATCGGGCTTCTCTATATCTCTTGTCCATTGGTCTAGCTCCTCTGGTGTTATTAGTGTGGCGCTCTTTGTTCCCGTGGATGTCTCAAGTCTCACTTATTTTGAACAACCTGGTGTGACTTTTCTGGGCATGTCATTTATTTGCCCTTTTATCGGCAAATCCATTATTGATATTACAGACTCACAATCACTAGCTTGGTCATCGACTATTATTTTTCCTTTTCTAGGTTCAATGATTGGTGTGGTTATGACAGGAGTTTTAGGACAGTTTGATTTATTTCCATACAACGGGCCAGCAGGACCTATAGTTACACGTATAGTTAGAGCTTCAGGATTGGCGTTTAACTGTGTTATCTTCTGTATTAATTCTTCTCTATTTGTATTTATTGCCTGTCTTTCCTATTCTTGGAGTACCCTTTCCATTGTTCCATCGTGTACTACTTGTGGCACAAAGGGTGTCTCTAGAAGTGGAGTGCTCTGGGAAATTCTACTTGGCCCTTCCTGATATGGCGGAGGACTTTTCATTAATATCTCATCTTAATAATCTTCCTCAGTGTCTCCTCCACCTATCATTAAATGTTTTTTCTTCTCTGTGCATTTACTTCCTGTCTGTTCATCAGCCATTAATACAGGATGTAATCCCTCGGTTAACATGGCTTGTCTCCTTTGTTTCATCTGTTTGTCTCGAGTTTCACGTGGAAATCTTGGGTAGAAATTACTCAAATTCCTCTTACACCTTGGTCTATCTCGTTCAAATGCCTCAGTTTCCCATTCTTCTAATGTCTCGTACTGAGTCAACCTAGGTCTGGGTTTTAATTCATTCATTCTTGTATGCAAATTATGTAAAATTCTCCCATTAAATGTTCCATATTCTGGGAAAGCCAAAATTCCATCATCCTTTGTGTACTCGATCCAATTTTCTAACCATACACAAGTATGATGCGGGAGTTTTCGGAGTTGGAATGAGAATTCCTTCTCTAGTTTTAATGGGCTTATCCTTTTTAAAATAATTCTTTATTTTCTGCATAAACGACATTTTTCTTTTCTCACCGTACATTTTTCGTGATCTTCCTCTCAAGTTTTGCTTGTAAGCAAACCCTAAATAATTTCTATCTGGGTGACTCCCAGTTAATGTGGGATCGTACATACACAATCCGTTGTCTATTATTATTCTTGGGGCTTCTATGTTTATAGTTACTCAATCTTTTCCTCCAATATTAGCGCGTCTCTTATTTTCATATCCAACCAGAACTCAACTTACTCTGTGCGTTTAACCAATGCTAGCGTTGCTTTTAATGACATCAGTATCACTCCTTTCTACAAACCCCTCCTTTGCAAAAACTTGCGTAGGTCACACACCCGCTGTCCTACCAATCCCAGTGCGGCTATTTGTGATGTCAGTGCAGCACCCGCAACTGACCCCTCCTTTACAAGGTAAGGAGTAACTTAAATTTCTCAGTTCTTTCTACTTATTTTGCATAAATCGACAATATAAAACATTTGCTACTGTGTCAGATTATCTAAATTCCAAAGAATAGTCAGTTTTCTTTTACTGCGAGTAAATCTTTTCCGCTTACCCTACATACACTACGAGTAAAACCTTTCCGCTTACTCTTCACTCAAGCATCAGAGAACCTGCCGCTCCTTCAGTATTACCCTTTCTAGGTGATATAAGGCCAAAGTTTTGCCAATGACCTCTTTAGCTACCAATTACTCTCACTTACATACAGAAATAATCCCTAAAACAGTGCTTCTATTTTTACCTAACTTTCCGCACTTTCTTGAATCCTGACAAGTAACCTCACTGCAGTATGGCTTCCATTCACCATCCACTATTCTTAAATCCTGGGAACTTCAGACAACATGAATAACGATGACGACAACAACAAATGTTAACATATATATATCAATAATTTCAATTACAATCTTCCCTACCTAACTAACTAGAACCTAACCATGCCTCTGCTACCAAGAAAAACTGATGGAGCGCGGGTCACCAGCTCTGGTCACACATTCACCTAATACTCACCTGGGCCCAAACCACATTAATACATTGAGCTAGTAAAACCCAGCTGTCATCAATTTTGCGAAAAAATGAGCTGTAACTTTGGTTTTCACTTTACCAGGTTTACCAATTTGATAATATAGTTTCCTTCCTCAATGAATCAGGCTGCTAAGTTAGTTTAAGGTAGGATGACATTTACCTCTTTACTCTAATTAACCACAGACTCAAGAAGTTTTCAAAACCTTTATCTAAATTAATTTGTGAGTCAAAATTCAATTACAGTAACCACCTTCATATCAAGAGGTAGAATTATACTAAATAACTCATAGCAAATTATTATGATCAATGATGATGGTACCTGAAAAAGGAAGAAAAAAAGGGGAAAAGGAGAGAAAATAGGCATAAAAGACAGATTTTCTAATTATATTTATCTGTTGGTCTGAGATGAACCCAACTCCGTAGCTAGGGGCCAGAAAGAATCTCCAGGACAGGTTACAGGTAGAAGATCAGGCAGATTCAGATCTGGAAGGGTAACCTCCTCTATTGTACAACACCGGGGTTGCACCCCTCTCTGGCACTACTCTCCTCGGGTATCCCAGTTCTGTGACCCCTCTAGGTGTTCAGATAGTCGATAAATCTCTCAAACTTTCGGGCAGAGTTTCAAGCAGCAGCACAGTCTGAGACAGCGTCTCGGACAGAATCTGGGGCAGCATACGCATTGGGTCAGTGACGCGTCGGAATGACAGATCTGACAAGTTGGACGAGGTTTCTAGCTATCTTACCTCAATTATACTGTCCTTGATTCATGTACCACCCCCAAATGTTGCGTTTTATGTTTTTCCCCTGTTCTAATTGGTTGGGATGAGGAGTTGAGGTCATCACACCATTTAGAATTTTAACATTTTCTCCATGAACCATTGTCTATGTGCCTGCCCCTTTATTTTATTTTCCCATAGCTTTATTCCCACACGCATTTCACATTACTCAGTAAATTAAACAATTTTATTCAACATTGTTGCTTTCACTGGTGTTGTGAGTTAAACTTCCCAGACTTCTTCATTTAAGGTGTCCTTGGCTGAGTGACATGGGTGCCGTCATTGTTTTCAGCCAGTCTTTATGAGCATGCGCGTAGTAGGGATTCCAATCGCCCTTCGAGGCCCAAATAAGAACTATTAACAAAGTTAGAAAAGACACATTAGAGCACAGAAACAAATAATTTCACTGTACACCACTTATCTCTTCTCTATCCCCATTTACCTATTTTAAATCTTTTGCATTAATGTTTAATAAGCTTACAAGTTTTAGTTTATCATCACCAGGTGCATTAGTATGTGAGTTTGAAACGGCAATTTTTAGTGCCATTGCGCAGCTGCAAATGTTTCCCACCAAAAGCGTCAGAGTCATACTACGTAGATGCAGTAGACGCATGCGCAATAGAATTCCCACGTTATGTCGGCCATTTTAGAACATTCAAGTTACGGGTTAGTTATGCACATAGACAACCTTCACCTGGATAAAAAGTGTTTGTGATATTTTGCAGTTTTTAGTATTCACCAGACAGATTGATTACATCGTTACATGTTATTTGAGAGGATTGAATCCAAGAAAGTTTGTTTATGAAACCTTGCTCCATCACCCTCTTGGCTACGCATGAGTTATTCCCAGTTTCCTATTTTCAAGTTTTCCTTATACGAATTACGCCCTGTAACAAGCAGAGGCAAGCTAGATGCAGCTCATACACTCCTTCTGCATACTATGGGTGTTTAGAAACCTCGTTAGCACTGGGAAACCATTGAGCTAACAAAGTATGAGACTGAGGTGTCAACTACTCCCATTCAGGATAGCTATGTCCCAAATATCAGCATCCTGAGTTATCAAGGGCAGTACACATTATACACTTTACTCACGTTAACTAGCATCAGCTATCAAACAAAAGTGACTTCCATGGGAAGGCCTCTGAGGCTGCCTTACAACTGATACAGTTAGGACTTAAAATAGGTAATATGCCAGACCCTGTCAGTGGCAGTGTGCTCAGGTTATTTTTTTACACTTCTCCCTATTTTGCCATATGCCAAATGCTTTAGACTATTTTTTAGGTTTGAATGTAATCTTGCACCCTCTGTGAAGGCTGCTTTAGAAGGTACATCTGCCCTGGGGGATTCAAAAGAACATCCAATCAATTACAGTGTCTGCCTACCTTTCTCATTGTGCAAACATGAATCAGTCTAGCTGGGGTCCCCTTCCTTCAGCTGCAGAAGTGTAAGAGGGCCGAATCCGCCTAGGGCGGCTCGCTAAAATGATGTTTGCAATAAAATTCCTTAAAAATCGGAAGACAAGAGGCATTTGGCAAAACAGGAAGGGTTTGTTTAATTAAACAGTTCGGCTGGGAGAACAGCTACAGGCAGGAGGTCTGAGGACTGTCTCAGTTTACATTTGGTTGGTGTCATTCTTATATATACAAAATACAATAGGGAATAAAAAAGTTTCCGGCATACCATAAATGGTGAGGAATGTTGGTTGCTGTCTTTAGAGTCATAAATTATTGTTCAATGGTACCCACAGTTGGGTCTTGACCTTGCATGGACACAGTGTGGCCTGTGGAGAATATGTCCAGATGTCCGGCCTGGGGAGCACGTGATCACTATGTGTGCTAGGTCCTAATTTGGCTATGTGTTTTTAACTCATGTGGCATCTGACTTTATGCTGTTTTTTAGGAGCGCGAGAACCCTCTCCGGCCATGTTTGTTTTATTGGGGCAATCTCCCCTGACAATTATAATGTCACTGTGCCTATCTATGGGATTGATCAAGAGTTTCCTGCATGTGTGCTTGCCTGCCAGCTATGGACCCTCCCACTTGTGATCTATCAATCAATCAGCAATCACTGGGCCTAAGTCTCAGAGCCTGCCTAATTATATAATTGTGAGTTGAGGTTGATGTAGAATTGATAAAGGGTGAATCTGTTAATATAGATGGTATTTCATTTTCATCGATCTAAGCATAGTTTTCCATATTAACATTTTCATCCAGTTTTCTAAGTACACAATCATATCACTACCCTCCTTTCCCTAAGACAGCCCCACGATCCACACATTATTGCTCCAGTTATGGCCTTCATAGTCCTCTGCTCTGCTCTCCAGAATTTTCACTCATTCGGTGAGGTTTGCCATTTGCTGCCTCAGGGACTGCTGTAACAGCATGAGCTCTTCAACTATCACCTCCATCTCCATGAACTTATCTGCTAGGTTGCGATGATGTACCTGCCGAAGGCCCAATTCCGCTGTGGCACTGTCTTTCTGCATCTGTTGGGAGTCTTTTGAGTCTATGATGGCATCCAGAATTTGAATGAGAGTCTGTTTTAGGGAAGGGGACTCTTCCTCTTCACTGCTCCCAGATGGCAGTTCCCTGTTGTGGGTGTGTCCCCTGCAAAGCTGTGGCTATGCCAGTATCTCTCACCCTGGGTTTGCCCATCATTGAACCTTTCATTTGCTGCTGCTCAAGGCAATCACACTGAGGGTGATTTATGCAAGAGACCAAGAATGACTGTCAAGGCTGGCAAATTCTGCTCACTGAAGGCTCCTCTGGTATTAGCACCCCCCTTGAAGTTGCAGTCACAGTTTGCCATGTAACTTTCACACTGTGAAGCAATCTTCACAAGCTTGATCGGTGCTGTACCCCAGGTCATACTCAAAGATGACTCTGATGGTTCGTCAGTGGGCCTCTGCACAACAAAAGGCAAGGCCAAGCAGAGGCAAACTGGTTCGCCGTGGTACATCAGGCCCTATTCATCCACCAGGCCTACGGGACTCATAGCCTCAGGCCATCATAGGGGCTATCTTGCATAGGCCTTGACCTTTGGCCACATGCATCTTGTCAATAGTTTATACCCCCGCAGGGTACTCCACCATTCCATGGGGCCATGCAGTGTCTCTTGCAGTCTTGCCGGGTCCAGTTGAGCTTCTTGTGTCTCTGGTGTGGCAGGCCTGGTACTCCGCACAGCAGCACTGGCACCAAGGCCCTCAATCTGTCATTGCAACCCACCTACCTCTGCTCTATATGGACTCGGCTGTGGTGGTCAGAGTAGGGCTGTCTCCGTGGCTGGGAGAGTAGGATTAAGGTGAATAGATGGCAGTGTCAGATTGGAGCGATCGACTCACACGTCCGCCATCTTTCTTCGACAAGCCACTCCCCCCACATTCATTGACTGATGGTCCCCATTTCTGACATAATGCTCTTCCTTGAATAATGGTGGTAACTTTTGCATTTGGCATATTTTGGGAATCATTCGCTAGATCATCTCCACCATGACCCCAAGGTACCAATTTTTAGTGAATTTTATGCATATGTTGTTATGTTAGGTTATATCCATTTCATAAAGCGAAGGTGTATCTCAGCGCTTGACCTCCACATAAGTTGCATCTAGTAATTAAAACAGCCAGGTTTTTACCAATCTTTTGAATTTAGCATAGTCCGAGCAGCAGCAAAGGTAGCCTGGAAGCTGATTCCTAAAACCATCGGGCAGTATAGGGAAATACTCTGCCCCCATATCTTGAGGGAAGGATACTTGGAATGGAAAGAAGCACCTTATTGCAGGATCTCAATGTGAGAGAGGGACAATAGTAGTGTAATTTATTTTTAAGAAACAGAGGGTATTTGCCCAACAAAGCTTTGGTGGCAAGACAGTATATTTTAAAGACAATGCGCTTTCTGACTGGAAGCCAGTGGAGAGATCTGAGGATGGGGGCAGAAGGAGAGCCTGCTGGAAGGTTACAAACTAATTAGGCAGCTATATTTTGCACCACCTATAGTTAAGTCCTTTGCTGCCTTAAGCAAAGCATTGCTATAGTCTAAACGGAAAATTAACAATGCCTGGACCAATGTTTTCCTAGCTGAGGATGGAAGCCAGGGGAAAACTTTCCCCAAAAGCTGCATAGTGGCAAAGCATGTCCCCCTTGTAGTGGCTACATGGCTTTTCATAGACAATTCTGATGCCCAGATTTTTTGCCCTTTGGCTTGTGCAGGGGCAGACCTCAATTTAGAAGGCCACCAGTCAGGAGACCAGAGATATTGGACTTCGCCAAACAGCACTATATTCGCCTTCTCACTATGCAGCTGAAGACAGTTCTTGGACATTCAGGCTGCAATCTTCCTCATACAACCCGATAACGGCATATACTACCTTCAATGTCCTGTCCCAAAGAGATAATCAGCTGAATGTCGCTGACATAGGAAATTACTTCAAAACCAGGGGCCAGATGTACAAAGGTTTTTTGCAGGTGCAAATGGGTCCCAGGGACCACTGCCTGCCCTTAAAAAATGAAACTGAAAAGTTTCATTTTTCTTTTTTAAATGTATCCTGTTTTCCTTTAAGGGAAAATGGGCTGCATTTGAAAAAAAAACCTGCTTTATTTAAAAGCAGTCCCAGACAAGGAGGTCTGCTGACCCCAGCAGGCCACCATCCCTGGGAGTGCCAGCCATTCCCAATGGGGTTGCAAATTGCGACAGCCTCATTAATGTGCATGAGGCATGCAATTTGCGACCCCATTGGGAATCGCAAACAGTGTCTAAGACACTGTTGTGCATCCCAATTAGCGAGTCCTAAATGCGCCGCAATTTGCGATTCGCTAATTGGCGGGTCGTACATCTGGCCTCAGATGTTTTAACAATCTGGGCCAAAGGAGCAGCAAAGATATTAAACAGCGTCAGCTCAACAAAGAGCCCTCTAGTACTCTTTCTGTGATGGAAACCAGACGAGATTCAAAAGGACCAAGGGCAATTATTTGAGCCTAATCTTCTAAGAAATCAGCCAAGCATTGAAAGACAGTACCTCTGACAATCATCTCATGCAGTTTGGTAATCAGTAGTGCTCACATCCAAAGAAAGACAGATGGAATCTGTGACTGCAACCAGTGCCGTCTCTGTGCTATTGGCCGATCTTGATCCAGATTGAGAGAAATCTAGGATCGCATGAACCTCTAATAATGTCATGAGCTGTTCACACAGCTTTCAAGCAATTTCTCTAACAGAAGGAGGTTTATGAGACGATAGTTGGTCAGGTTTTTTGGGTCCCCATTAGATTTTTCGAGAATGGGTAAACCAAAGTAGTCTTCCAAGCTGATGGCAATTTAGCGGATTCAAGAGAAAGATTAAATAACAATAGAATGGCAGGAGCTAACACTGCTGACAGGGTGGTCTTAGTCCTAGTGGGACTGACATCCGTAGGAGACCCTGATTTAGCTTAAGTTAGGAGTGTGAGGATAGGCTATATACTAAGGGGTTAATACGGATGTATGACGTTACAACGCATACTTTTACAACGCATGCACTTACAACGCAATTTTTACAACGCAACATCCACTACAACACATTCCATTACATCGCATGACACTACAACGCATTTTTAAAAACTACCTTTACAACGCATTCCATTACATCGCATACTACCTTTACAACGCATACCATTACAACGCATTATATTACATTGCATTTAAGGTAAGTGTTGGATAGTATAGGGGTAAAAATTACTATTCTAACTCCAGAGGGTGCAACAGTAGGGTAAGTGTTGGATAGTATAGGGGTAAAAATTACTATTCTAACTCCAGGGGGTGCAACAGTAGGATAAGTGTTGGATAGTATAGGGGTAAAAAATACTATTCTAACTCCAGGGGGTGCAACAGTAGGGTAAGTGTTGGATAGTATAGGGGTAAAAATTACTATTCTAACTCCAGGGGGTGCAACAGTAGGGTAAGTGTTGGATAGTGTAGGGGTAAAAATTACTATTCTAACTCCAGGGGGTGCAACAGTAGGGTAAGTGTTGATAGTATAGGGGTAACAATTACTATTCTAACTCCAGGGGGTGCAATAGTAGGGTAAGTGTTGGATAGTGTAGGGGTAAAAATTACTATTCTAACTCCAGGGGGTGCAACAGTAGGGTAAGTGTTGGATAGTATAGGGGTAAAAATTACTATACTAACTCCAGGGGGTGCAACAGTAGGGTAAGAGTTGGATAGTGTAGGGGTAAAAATTACTATTCTAACTCCAGGGGGTGCAACAGTAGGGTAAGTGTTGGATAGTATAGGGGTAAAAATTACTATTCTAACTCCAGGGGGTGCAACAGTAGGGTAAGTGTTGGATAGTGTAGGGGTAAAATTTACTATTCTAACTCCAGGGGGTGCAACAGTAGGGTAAGTGTTGGATAGTGTAGGGGTAACATTTACTATTCTAACTCCAGGGGGTGCATACTTACCTTAAATGCAATGTAATATTATGTGTTGTAATGGTATGCGTTGTAAAGGTAGTATGCGATGTAATGGAATGCGTTGTAAAGGTAGTTTTTAAAAATGCGTTGTTGTGTCATGCGATGTAATGGAATGCGTTGTAGTGGATGTTGCTTTGTAAAAAATGCGTTGTAAGTGTAGTGCGTTGTAAAAGTTGCGTTGTAAAGGTTGTTCCCCGGTTAAAACGTATCTCAGAGCGGTGAAGAGCCATTACAGGGTGGTGCCAGTGAGAAACAAATTATCTACCCCTGATGAAAAACTGCTTGTAAATAGTGTCAATCTTGTCCTAAAAAATCAGCTATAGAATTACAAAATTGTTGAGAGGCAGGAATGTCTGAGACGCAAGTATGGGAATGGATGAAATCATTGAGCACTTTAGGGAACTCTTTCGAAGATTTGCCCACACTGGCGATTTGACTGCAGATAAAACTCCACCTAGTCTTCCTAATGTGGGCATGGTATTCAGATAGATCAGATTTTAAGGCTGCTTTGTCATTAAAAGATTTTGAACGGCTCCACCATTTTTCCAGATTTTTGCACCCTGCCTTCAGCTAACTTAATTCACTAGAAAACCAGGGGGCACAAGGCCTAGAAGAAGTGTGCTTGGACATTTCATAAAAGCATTGTACATTACACATTACGTCAAACTAAACCTCTGGATATCGGGTTTTAACAAAATTTGGTAGGTTATGGAACAGATACCTTCACAACTTACTCTGTAGATGGCAAACATTATCCCAGACTATTTGAACATTTCAAAGCAAATGACTGGAGAATGTTACTAGATTCTCTCAAGAAGTTTGTTGTTTTTACACACTGCTTTGTCCTCCATGGACATGAGATGAAATGACACTGAGCCACAAAAATGAAGAAGGCTTTCTTTCATTCCTTAATCCATATTAGTCTGTTTCATCCATTTGCAAGTGAGAAAGTGCAAAGCACTCATAAAATCCAAAAAGTTGGTGGACGGCAAGCACTCAAAACACCAAACTTTTTCCCATGGCCATGGGTTTTCTGAAGGTCATATACCTACATGGCTCAATTAATTTCCAATGCCATCTTTAAACGAACAGAAATGGCAATCTACCACCGAGTTGCATTATGCGAAAAAATAGGAGGGCACATACTTCAAGTTAAAAAACAACAGTTAATTACAATATATTAGGTATAATGTACGCCTTGCTGGACATTATAGGGATATTGCAAGTCAGCGAGGAGTTCCATAACCATATAGAGGAATGAGGCCGAAGGCTGAGATCCTTTTTAAGGTTATGGCACTCCGAGGTGACTTGCAATATCCTAATAATGTACACTAGGGGGAATTGTATCCCATATATAACCTGGTCACACCCTCACCTTTCCACAAACCACTTAAAATCTTGGTGCATAGCTGTTTCATATGAAAGAGTGAGCATGTTTGCAAACATGAAAAATACAAATAAAACCGATAGGGCAAACTAAACACGTCAAAACCTGTTAGATATTTGCTGCAAATAGATATTAGAGACAGCTCTATTATACAAAACAACAGCAGTAGCTTGCAATGTGTTGCAAAAAGCAGCAAGCTCCTCTCTAATTGACTATATCCTGGCAGAGACCAGGTTGTGGTCAATGGTAGTAGATTTTGCTGTCCTGCCCAGGCATGACAGTGACTATAATGCTTTGACCCTGGATCTTGCTCTACCTGAAGTGAGTACTTGGCCAGACAAGTGCACAGCTGGATGATAGTCCAAGATTGACAACTGGTAGGCAAAGAATTCTCTGGCCGGTAATACAGCAATCTCCAGAGCAAATAGGTGCCCTGTATGAGGAGATGGGTAGGTCTTTATTGGATTTGAAAAAAGTTATCACAGAGGGAGGCACAATTCACTCACTCACAGGGATGGCTGAGGTACATACTGCATTTACTGACAAATTAATGGATCTATTTTATGCGGAAGTAGAGATTAGAGGCCAAATAATGTTTGCCCTCTCCTAGTTCAATAGACAGTGTATTGAAGCCAAACTAGCCTTGCTCTAAGCTCTAAACTCCAAGGATAGTTCACCCACTAAACTCAGGTGGACCATTTATAGATAGACAACCGGCTTAGCTAAACACTCCAGGGAGCAGGAAAAGTGGGACTCGCTTCGTGGGGCATTGAAATATAAAGACTTTAAATGCTTTTGGAACATAGCAACCTCTGGGTGTAGTGAGGGCAGAACTGGTTTTGAACCCAACATCAAGAACGAATTGTGGAATGAGTACAACCAGACCTTATACGCCACACCTGAGGCAGATGCAGAAATGAGGGGGCTTGATGTAGGCACTTTAACTAGGGAACCAGTCCCGTGCGAAGTCAAGGAGCACCCAAAGATAACTTTGTCTGAAGTGCTTAGTACCATTAACAAAATAGCTCTGCACAAAGCAACTGGAATGGACAAATTCCCCAGGGACCTCTTTCTCCCAGAACCAAGAATTTGGGGTCCATATATATGGGCAATCTTTGATGCTGTACTGAGGAGAATGACGATTCCTAAAACATGCAGTTGAGAAGAAATTGTTCCAGTCCATAAGAAGGCTTCTCCCCTGCTACCAGGCAACTAGAGACCCATTAGCTTAATTGATGTCATACAGAAAACCTTTGGCCGGGTACTCCAGAGTTGAATAAAGGATGATCATAACGTTCTTAGCTCTTTCCAAGCAGGGTTCAGACAATGTACCTCCACAATAGAGGACATTTTCAGGTTGAAACTCCTATATCGGAAAACTGTTATTCTGGATTGTGGTAGCCTCCACCTAATATATGTTGACTTCAAGACAGAATTTGATCTAGTACCCAGAGATAAGTTGTGGTTAGTATTGACTGATATTGGGGTCCCCCCATATGTTTGTCACATGATTAGGAGACTCCATGATGGAACTTTTGCCCAGTTTAGATATGGGAAAGATGGGGAGCTTACTGCACTATTTACTGTTAACAGAGGAGTCAGACAGGGATGTGTGCTGACCCCAACTTTATTCTGCTTATGCATCAATGGCCTGGTAGATCAATTTAATAGGGTAAAGTATAATGAAACCCCAAAGATTGCTTCAAACAAAGTGACGGCATTGATGTTTGTCGATGATACCCTTCTTCTTTCAAAATCTCCAATCGGTATCCAGAACATTCTTGACAGCTTCAACTCTTTTTGCAACACCAGAGGGCTAGTAGGTAACATCACCAAGACCAAATATATGGTCTTCAATCAATTAAATTTGACACACCCCAATCCCTGTCTGAATGGCATTCCACTTGAGAGCGTATTTCCATTACAATATATAGGGCTTATTCATACTGAACACATGGATTGGTCAACTCATGTTCCCAAAACAAGCCTTAAATGAGCTCAAATATCTCGGAGTGAGGCCGAAATGTATAGGATTTCGTTTCATAAGCCCATCAGCCCTACTGTTGAGATTTACAAAGTACAACCTCTGGGTGCTAGTATGTATGGGGCAGAACTCTGGGGGAATAGCTCCACAAAAGATATCACCACATTAGAAAACGATTCTATGAGACAGTGAGTTAGTCTCCCCTCTAGCAACCCACATATTCCACTTTAACTAGACTTAGATGTTAGACCGATCTCAGAGGAAATTGGGCTTGGACCGCTCAACTTTTGAAAAAGAATTTAGGCCACCCTGAGCTGATCTCCTACAGGCTTGACATGGAGGAGGTGTTGGGGCTGCATGGAGCTGGAAGACTACCTGGTTTATTTATATTAGGGATACGCTGAAAGCATCAGTATAACCAACATTTGGAGTGATCCTGCTGTGTCCTGTCCAGCAACATCTAGATAGGAACTTCCCAAGTGCTCCAAGGAGCATAAACTCACTCTTCTCCAGGGGAGCACAACACTAAGCTCTCTGAAAGTAACTTACATTGAGGTAAAAGATGCCTATAGCATAGAGACCTATTTAGATGTTTTCCAGACTGCCTTAGCTAGGAAACTTTACACATAATTCAGACATAGGGTAACTTCCTCTACACACATTCACCAACAAATGGGTGGGCACTTTATCTTCCGAGTCTTCAACTTGTGGCGCAGCCAAGGAATCAGAACTGTATTGCTGAGAAGCAGTCAGGCTCTTGAAGTATGACAGCCAACAACCCATTGTCTTTGCTGTCACAAGGTACCTGCTCACAATGTGGTACATGCATGTGTTTCCTATGATTGTATTACCCATGTTCAAGTTTAATATTTATTTTTAGGTAAAAGAGCAGGGAAGCTTGTGTTGGATGGCCCTCACCAAGATGGTAATACGGTCCTTTGTTTTTTATCAATTGTTGGCAAGGGGGAGGAGATGCTTTGGGTCTCAATGAATTTATGTTTGCTCCTCTGCTGTTCCTTGCTATTGCACTTTATGATGTTTGCTGATAGTGGTTTACTATCTGCTTTTATTTTGAATCATTTTAACTAAGATGTTTTTTTAGAGGAAAAATTAATATTTTATATTTGTATGTATTTATTCTGTACTTCTATGGTAATTGCCAAAATAAAGATTTACAAAAAAAAAATTGTACTATGTACATGTGGTGTCAAAACGTAAGATTTCATGTTTTCAAATAATAAATCAAACTCTCATCAGAAATCAGTCCATCCGGTTACATAGTTGATAAAAATGATGATTTGTGATTCTATTTGTCTTACTCTTAATTCTCTATTGCCTCCACTTGTATATTTATCTTTACAACAGATCCTTCCGAACTTAAGCAACTTATAATTACAATTCTGGTTTTCTTAGAAGGGCTGGGTAATGGGTTATTTATTCGTCACAACCTTTCTAAATAGCACAAATATGTTACAAAATTCCGAAGAGTAAAGACAGCTTGTTGCAAAGTCATGCTTGTGCCCTGGGCACCCCCCATTTATTTCCCGACAGGTACTGGTGGTACCTGACTGTTACTGTCCCTGGGCTCTGCCTAACCAGGCTCAGGGCCAGTGCTATGCTGAAAAAACACTTAGAATACAGTGAAAAATCCTACATACACTAGGGGTTAGGGTACCCCTATGATTATCATGACTTCCGCTATAAAGCCCTAGTACATAATAGGGCAGGTGTAACAAAACTACCTTTAAGTCCCTAGTATATAATAGGGCATGGCAGCTTAGAGGCAAGCGGCCCTTTCTGCACTTGCATTTGTGCACTGCTGAATCCTGAGGTCAGTATAAAAGTAGCCCTGTGTTGCAGAACTGCTTTTAAAATGCACATTGTGCCCAAACTCAATTTTAATGTTTGAGCAATAAATACATTTATAAAATACAATAGTGTTGCATATTAGGTACCCCCAGGGTCTCCCCTGGGTTTCCCAGTGGTGGGGTATTTATAAGGAGGACCCTTATAAACCAAGTTTTGTATGCCTTGGCTTTAGTAAAATTTCACTCCCCACATAGTGCTTCCCAAAATCAACTTTTGTGCTAGGAGCACTGTGGAGTGAGGATTTACAATATTTGTACATATTCAAAATCACTAAAATCTCCCCTAGGTATCCCAGGGGTGTGGGGTCCCGTATATGTAGTCAGGTCATTTTAAAGGATGTTTTATAAGCCCTGATGTTGGTAAAATTGCCCAAGTCATTTTCTCCATTGCAAAACCCCAGCCATATGGGTTATCATGGCAAGAAGTTATTAAAGAATAACTAACATCTAGGATGTCATATAAATATAATTCAAAGACTTCCTAGAATGGTATTGATAAATTCAACAATGTGCTATTGTTGAATTTATCCTAAAATGCACAGGCAATAATCTATAGAACATCTATATGCCAACATTCAGCCTTCCAGAGGTCTGTCATGACTGGTCCGAGTTAAGAGGAATAGCCAGGCTGCTTGATGAGGTGATAAGTAGCCCCTGGGGTTAGAGAGTCATTCTGGGAGGGCAGGGTTCTGCTACATAGGGAGGACAGAGCAGGGAGAGGGGGTCGTAAACAAAGATCTTCAATGGAAGGATGACACAGGTACGAGAAGACAGTCTAATTTACACCCTTACTCTTTGAGCCCAGCCAGATGGAAAGATTAAGGAAGGAATGAGCAGATGCTAGGGGAGGACAATATAGAGATGAACCATCTTGAAGGTTTGTTTAACCAGCTGTTGTCTCTATGCTGGAAACTAAGCCATGTTGAATTTTGGAGAAATGGTGCTCTCTAGGAGACTATTGTTCCACATTTTGGAGGATATGGTCATACTTTGAGGGGTTGCCCAGCACCTCATTGGACAGGAGTGCTCTCCTGCTTGACCCAGACAACTTGAAATAGGTCTCTGGGAGGGGCAGAGTCTCTCAGATCTGCTGCTTGAAACTTAAGGACGAACAAGGGTCCATGCTGGAAGTTTAATTTGCATCAACCAGGCCTGATTGACTGAGTCTGCTGAACAGTCTGGAACTACAGCCCTGTTCATCAAATCTGCTTCAAAAGGACTAAAGAGTGGACACCCTGCAAGCTGCAGGTTACCAGATCTCACCTAGACCATAACCACCAAGAATCCTCAGCCTGCAGTGCCATGAGTAGATTTGTAAGGGCTTTGTCCAAGTGAATTGTGGGAATTGTAGTCCCAAACTTTGAAGGACCGTCTTAGAGCTTCCAGACCCTTGAAGTAATTTTGGACACTTTGGGACCCACAAAGGAACTTCAGGAAGAAGTTCTAGACATTTGGAGAAGTTTGGAGCAACTCTACTCCATAAGTGGACCAACTTGACCTGGCCAGGGGAGCCAGCGACCCACAACCGCGAGCCGGCTTGCAGTCCAAGTTCATCCCACTGAAAAGCTGACTTCCAGAGTTTGACTGAGAGTTGGCTGAAACCCTAGCTGGCAGACTGTCACCAAATCCATTCTGGTGAAGAGCATCGAGGGACCCCGCAAGAAAAATCTCTGCAAGATATTCTAAGTCTGAATATAGAAAATTTGACCGGGTCCAACCGCGAGGGTCAAGCCTCTCAACTTCAACCGCAAGCCGGACTGAATCTTTGGTTCGTCCCGCTGTAAAGCTCCAGAGGGCAGACTTCCACAAGTTTGACTGAGAACTCATTGCAAGGCAAGTCACCGAACCCTCACCATATCCAGACTGGCTGAGAGTTTTGAGGGACCCTGAAGAAAAGCTCCAGAAAAGTTTCTAGGTCAGAAACTTGGACTGAAACCTACAGTGAGAAGGAAGCTGCGCAGGGCTCCATCGCGGTTGGCCTGAAACTTTGACTTTGTCCCAGCCTATTGCGACCAGATGTCCCAATAGGACTATATGTTTCTATGTGCTATATAGTGCTAAATCATTAAAAATTCATATCTCCAGTTCCCTACACTGGATTTTTTTCATTTGGGTGTCATTATAAAGATACACCTATTTCCTATTGTTATAAATTGGTATTGGGTTTTTATTGTTTTATTGTATCCTAATTATTCACTGAATTTGTGTTTTGAAATGCTTTACAGATCAGTCTTTGAAGTTAAGCCTGCCTGCTCGCAACCAAGCTACCAAGGCTTGATCATGGGAATAATTTTCTGAGACCTATACTGAGCCCTATATTATGTTAGTGGTGTTATCACCAGTGGTAGATATATATTTACCACTACTGATAACACACTTTCCAACATTTGGTGGCAGTGGTGGGATAAAGACATGTGTTTGAAAAGTACACCTCCGTTTAAACGGAATTAAGATTTTTGAAAATCCTCTCAATTGCCTCAGAATAAAACCTTTGAGTTTGATTTTTGGAATTTGGACTAAACTGTTTTTTATCCATTGTTTTGATTTTTCCAAATTTGTTCTAAGTCTATGTTGCTAGTTGTTATGATCTAAAACCAGGGAACCATGGAGCTAGACCTGACTAAACTGTATATGTTCCTGGATGGCTAATTTTAGGGTATAGCATAAGCTTAGGGCGCTGCCTGCTTCCAACGAGATTAGGAAGGCAGGGTTGATTGAGTCCTTTAGGGCCTGGGCTGGGGTAGCAGAGGAGATTCAAGGTGGGATGGAGGGTGTTCCCCCCAATCTCACCCAGGAGGCGGTGAGGATGGTACTTCTTCCATTTTCTCCGGTGTTAGCCATATAATCCCTGATGGTGGGAGGGGGAAGGGTCCTCAACTCAGGAACCACCACTGTCCCTTGCAGAGAGACCGCTTGAGGCCAATTAGATTTGATAGCTTTGGAGCAGAGGAAATTGGAATTGGCTATGAAATGGGAGAGGGAGGAAGGGATAAAAAGAAATGGTGGCAGTGAAAATGATTAAGAGTTTGAGATGTCCAGGGGTGGATTTGAGCCCAAACTACCTAAGGGTATAGTATCCAAGTACACAGATGGGGGTGACATTGGTATGTGGCTAGCTGCCTTTGAGAGGGCCCTTAGAATGAATAGGGTCCACTCTAAATATTGGGGTACACATATGTGGGAGTTGATTCCAGTAGCTGGGAGAAATAGGCTCTAGTCCCTGAGGGGAGAGGATGCAGAATCATACCAGCAGATGAAGGCATGCTTAGTTGAGAAACATGGTTTAACCCCAGAGCAGGTGAAGTTCCGAGAAACCAACAAAGTCATGGGTAGACTTTTTGGACATTTCACAGAAGGCACTGGAAGACTGGATTGTTGGTAACAATGTTGACACGTTTGAGGGATTGTACAATTTGTTTTTGAGAGAACACATTTTGACTCAAAGCTGTCTAGTTATAGAGACCTAGTCAAGGCAGCTGATGGGGGAGTTAGAACCAGGCTTTCCAGTCAGCACCAGGGGGGGTGACCAGAAGAATAGAGGACACGTCCCCCCGAGGGGAATGCCCAGGGAAAAGAAGGTCAAAAACAGAAGGAGTCCTCCAAAGATCCACAAAAACCTGAACAAGAAGGGAGGCCCTGAGCCAACCTAAATTCAAAGAGAGGGGGTATCAGGGAAAGAATGGTAGGTTCTTTGATCCCTCAAATGTGGGTATGTGCTCTGACTGTAAACAGTCAGGGCACAAAAAGGGTGATGCTGTCTGCACCAAGAAGCAACCCCGCCTAAGGGGCCATCCCCAGGGACTGCCAGTGTAAGTGTGGGGGTGGAGTGATGTACACAGAGGAGTACGCAGGTGATAGATGCAAACTTAGTGTCCCCGTTTGGGGTGAATATTGCAAACTGCGTTACCTTACCTCCAAACTTGGATAAGTACAGGCAGTGGCCTAAAGTTAATGGGGTTGAGGTAGAGGCTATCAGAGACACATAGGCTCGTGTAACTATGGTCGTGGGCTAGCTTGTTCCTCAGGAGAGGTTGATACTTGGTGAGTTTCACCAGGTTACCTATGCAGACAGCACTACCAAATTCCATCCTATGGCTGTGGTGGAGTTGGAATGGGGAGGTGTGACAGGCTCTATGAAGGTAGCTGCATCTTCTGTGCTCCGAGTTGAGTGTTTACTGGGCAATGACCTTGAAGCATCTGAGTGGTCAGAAGTGGGAAGGGGTCTCCATATGAAAATATTGGAGCTTCCTGAGTGGGTATGTGTTGTGACTAAGTCACAAACAACCCAGAAGGAAAAGGCTGGACACTTGGACCCTGGAACAAAGGGTCAACCATCCAAGGACAAGGGTACTGGACCTGGTGAGCCAGCCAGGTAACTCCAGAGGTGCAGGAAGAATCTAACCCTGATGGGGAGGATCTAGCCTCTGAGGGAGAGACTCCATACCTGCCAGAGCTGTTAGATTT
Organism: Triturus cristatus; assembly: GCF_964204655.1. Classification (NCBI taxonomy): domain Eukaryota; kingdom Metazoa; phylum Chordata; class Amphibia; order Caudata; family Salamandridae; genus Triturus; species Triturus cristatus. The sequence continues at coordinate 321,791,986 of NC_140581.1, forward strand.
GACAGAACTCAAAAGGAGCAGATGGACCCTCCAGAGGAGAGTTCAGTAAGGGACAGAGTGACTGTCCCACCCATGAGAGCTTGAGGCGATTACCTCTAAGCAGGAAGAAGGGGGTGACAGTGGGTTTCACAGAATCTACTGCGAAGATGGACTGCTTTATATAGAGGCAAGAAACCTCAAGGAGGAGACCACCAGAGGGTTGGTGGTGCCCCAGAACAATAGAGAGTTCATCCTGACCTTGGGTCATGTTATCCTCTTGGAAGGACATTTGGGACAGACAAAAACTTGGAACTGGTTGGCAAACCATTTCTACTGGCCCCAAATGTCTGAAAAGGCAGAGGAGTTTTGGAGCTCCTGTGTCACCTGTCAGGCCAGTGCCAAGGGAGGGGGTAAGACAAAGGCTCCCCTAATACCACTGCCATTGGTTGGGATGCCTTATGAAAGCGTGGGGATGGACATTGCTGGTCCCCTGGGCAGGGAATAGGTACATCTTGCTGGTAGTGGACCATGGCACTAGGTACACTGAAGCAATCCCTCCTAAAACCATAGATCCTCCTGCAGTGGCTAGAACACTGCTTGGTGTGTTTACCCGAGTGGGTTTTTCAAAAGAGGTTGTGTCAGATAGGGGCACTAACTTCCTCCAACTCTATCTGATTGCTATGTGGGATGAGTGATGTGTCAACTACAAGTTCAACACACCCTATCACCCACAAACAAATGTTCTTGTGGAGAGGTTTAACAAGACACTGAAGGGCACAATCAATGGGTTGTCTGAGAAACTCAGGAGGAGATGGGATGTTCTCCTCCCATGCCTACTGTTTGCCTACGATGAGGTTCCACAGAAAGGGAATGGTTTCAGTCCCTTTGAGTTGTTGTTTGGACACCCTGTGAGGATGCTAACGTGCCTACTGAGAAGGTCTTTAGAGATGCCTCTCAAAGTAGCAAAGGACAATGTGCTTGATTATGTGCTAGGCCTGAGATCAAGGATGGCGGAGTACATATGAAAGGCAAGCAGAAAACTGGAGGCTAGCCAGGAGCGCATGAAGCACTGGTATGATCAGAAGGCTACTGTGTCTGAATATAATCCAGGACAGTTGGTGTGGGTGTTGCAGCCTGTGGCTCCCAGGGCCCTCCATGACAAATGGAGAGGGCCCTATCCAATCTTAGAAAACAAGGGGGATGTTACCTGTTTGGTTAACCTTGGCACCCCCAGAAACTTAATAGGGTTCTGCATATGAACAGATTGAACCCCCACCATGACAGAGCTGATATGACCATATTACTGGTCACTGATGAGGGAGTGGAGGAGGAAACTAAACCAGTGCCTGACCTTCTCTCCAATAATGTGCAAGATGGGTCAGTGGAGGGAGTGGTACTCTCTTCCTAATTGACAGACCAACAGCACAGAGACTGCAAGCAGGTGCTGGAGCCATTTGCTAGCCTGTAAATAAACCTATGTGTTCCCAGCACGTTCTTGTGCTGCCATGGCTCGCTGCTGCGAAAAATGAAGCTCTTCCTCCGGCGGAGCACTGTCATGTGTCTCCGTAGCTCTGGGAGATTTAAGCAACTGCTGCCATCTTGCGGGCGGTTCAGTCACACCCCCCCACCCCCAGCTCTGTCTGCTTTATCATGTCTGCTCTTTTTCTGATTAATTTAGTACGGTAGCTGAATGCTGCCTCTTTATGAATCCTAAGGCTCATTTTGTCAGCTTTTATATAAACCTAATGTATGGTATCATTCCGTGTTGCCCAAATGATTTTAATAATTGCCACCATTGCATCACATTGGCCCTAGAATCATAAAGGCAATTCATGGTATAGCCATTGGCATGCATTACAGATTACATTAATGTAAATCTCTAGATACTGGTGCATAATAATCCATGTTAAGGAACACATGTCTTTGTATCTTTTTCGGTTGAGGGCAAACAGTATCACCAGACTATTAAAACATCTCAGAAACTTCCATCCATCCATGCACTCACTCATCCAATAACCCATCCAGGCACTTTTTGATCCATGCACTCATTCTAGCGCCACTCGCCTGGAATGCCCTCCCTCTGGCGCTAAGAAAGTGCGACAACTTGACGACCTTTAGAAACAAGCTCAAAACTCGGCTGTTCAGCCCGTAAGTCCTCCTCCCTGTAGAAGCTTTATGGTCCTGGGTCTGTCAGCGCCAGGACACTCTGTCTGAGTAGCTGAGCGCTTAACAAAACTCTAGATAACATAACATAACACCCATTTATTCTCACATGCACTCAAATGCTCATCCATCACTAAATTCGCTCATTCATTCATTCATTAATGCAATCATTGATTTACAGCCTGATTTAGAGTTTAACGAACAGGTTACTCTGTGACAAACTTGACGTATTTGCTGTCCACTTTATTTCACTTGTAATAATGCAGATGTGAATATCTGACTTCCACCTAACTCTAAATGAAGCCCTTAGTCTTGATTTTACTTCGTCTATCCACAAACGTAATTTTACTTGTGAAAAAAGGCTGAGCCATTGGTTGTGTCTACACTTGTTTTAGAAATGTCTCTATGTTTAAACCAAGGAGAGAAGCTCTTGTGTAAGTGTCAGCCGATATATATATATTGCTTGCTAAATGGAGAATTCCAATGGTATTAGGCTCTGCATCATCACTTGGATGATTGTAAACACACGGGTTTGGAAACATGGGCAATATAGCAAATAAATCAATGTTAGTTAATGATTTAGATGTCAACTTCTGTAGATGGCAAATTCAATGGCTCTTAAAGATATTGACTGGTGTGTGGGTCATCCAGTCCTACATAATATTCACTGCCTAAAGTCTGTGGCCCAAGCTTTTGTGTGGGAATATTATTCACATATGTCTGTGCATGGTCAACATCTGGCTAAAATAAGCCCTTTACAATTATTTCAATTAAGATGCCTGAAATTGATTTTCTAGCTACAGACTCTAGAGATGTTGCACGTGCTTAGATACTATCTGTGCTTAATGGCAGGAAATGCTGTCTTGGGTGTAGCCATTGACTGCTGACAAATTAAAAAGTGATCATGTATGGACCGTATCTCTGCTGGCTGTCATATTATTTAACCTCTTCGATGCCGATGACGGAACGGTTCCGTCATGCACGCCGGTTGGGCTGTGCTTATGACGGAACCGTTCCGTCATGGCCCCGCCCGCGCTCAGATCTTTCAGCACTGCGCGGGAATCCGCGCAGCGCTGAAGAGGTTAAGAGTCAAAGTTTCAGTCTAACATATAAACCACTCTTCCAGGTCTGCATCCTATTTTCACTAATATTCCCAAATATCTACATCTAAGTTCAGTTTATTTCAATTTACAATATGCAACACATGTTTTTCACAATTCTTCTGAACAACAGCAGCTCCTCTCATACCAGTGTAGGGTTCAGAACATTTTACATCACACACACATACAGAGACAATAAGTCATACATGTGTAAATCAATGTATATAAAATGTTACTTAAGACAAAGGGGACTACAAGGTGTAGGATTCAAATGTCATCCATACTGGTAGGCATTTCTTAATAGTGCTTGGTCTGGGGAAGCACACACTCAGGATTCAGAATGTATCACAATGGTTAGGACTGACTTTACTAATAAGAATATATTTCTACCCATACAAACCTTTCTTAGTAAAATTAGAATAATGAAAGACTATGAAAAAATTTAGGGGCATACTATCAAGAAAATTATCGCCGCTTTAGCGGCCATTTTGGGCTGAAAAGCGGCGATAATTCTATCGCAGTATCAACAAGGGCACGCTAACAGGCTTCAGCGTGTGTTCCCTTGTTGTAGCACCCGTTTCACCAACACCTTGCATCTCATCGCTAATGAGATGCAAGGTAGGCGTGCTTCACATTCACAGCATGAGAAAACATCGATAACGCAGCTTTGCGCTATTACCAACGATGCCCCATACCTGCCTAGCGAGAATAGAATTCGTGCTAAAACCCCATTTACGGAGGAATCTAACGTCAGAAAAATATCTGACTTAGCAGCATTACCCTATGGGAGCTGCATCGTCTGGCAAAATCCACCATGGTTTATTACCAAGCTACCCCATCGCAGAATAATCCAGCATTTCACCGCTTTCGCTGGCATTTTTTTCGCATTGGAGATAGCCGTTGATAGTAACGTGTTCAATTCCAGCGATGGCGTTCCCATACTTCCAATACGTGTTGCATCAACCACTTCCCACTGAATTTTTCACCAAACTCATGACAGACAAATTCCCAATAGTAAATGCATATATGCCAAAAATGGCTTTCGAAATAGGGTTCAATGTTTTGAATTCTGCTTTTTATGTATAATATATTCTTAAAGCTGTATGGAAAGGGTCCTTACAATAGCACGAGGGCAGTTTTACTGGATTTAGCATTACCTGTTTGTATCTAAATTGTGTATTATCCTCTTTATTCAGTGTTAAAGGTGTTTTTCGCAGGTCCCAGACGGAGTCACATCTGTGAACATAAAGAATTCTCTAACGCGAAATATTATTTTTTTACTACTCCAGCCACCCAGTTTGATTGTAAAAGAATGTGATAAATGGGCGTAGGGGGTCCTTCTAATCCTTGTGCCGCGGTGTTATTGAACCTACTGCACGAATTCCAGCTCGGCTAGTGATATATAACTGTAAATAAAGCGAAAATATTGTAATTTAAATAGAATGTTTCAGAAAATGTTTGATCAGCGTCGGAAAAGCATGTGGAGTTGCACCAAGAACTTTGAGTATCCCTCCCTCTACTGTTTGTACTCATTATGTTAGATTATGTATTAATAAGGACTAAAAACTTATGTTCCAAAAATGGTGACCGACCACTGCGATGTATTCAATCGACACCCAGAGTGTAACTACGATAAGGATCAACAGGCCCAGCCATTCTCTCGATTCTTGACACTAGCTCAGATATTACCTTTGCGCATTCACTACTATCTCTCCCTCGGGTCTGTCTCATGAAAGTTTTGAATTCCTTAGTTGCTTTTACCCTGCCACTTCTGCTTGGAATGTGTTCCTTCCACTCACAGACCTTTCAGTGAAAATAGTTAATTGTGTTCCTGAATCGCTTCATTCATTCTTTTTCATGACAATGTCTGTTTCATAATGTGTTCAATTCATATCACACATGTAGCCTTGACATTCTGTATCACTTTTCAGGGGCTGGGAAAAAAACAACAGCTCCATTTATAAAAAATCCTAATGCAGAACGTGCCAAATGTGACACCTATAATATTAGCCTTAAATGGCAATATATCAGGGGTTAACATCTGAGACTGGTTGCATTCCAATAAATGCTGTGTATATATTTTAAACAGTTGATTTTGTGTATATTTTTTATGGTACGTTTTTAAGATATTTATATATATTTATTTATGTATTTAATATTTGGTATCGTGACGTACATGACCCAATCTCCATAAACTCAAGCTGTCATGGACACATATGTATATATAAAAACTGATACCCCCTGGAGACTAAGGAGAGGTGTAACCAAGGAGAAATAAACTTGTTAAAAGAGAAACAAACCTGTGAAAGGAAAACAATTTGACATTTCAATATGATACACATCACAGGTATAAGGAGGAAAAGACAAGGAAAAAATGTAATTTAATAAAAAGATAAATTATAATTATAATTATTCAATTGAGATAAATAAGATCATAAAGAGGGCAATCGATGATTAAAATAAAGCAAAAAAAAGGAAAAAAAGTAAAAAACAATGGAAAAATTATAAACATCTATGAATAGAGAAGAAAACGAGTTTGTTTTTAACATTAACACTTTGCACTTACACTTTATTTAGCACTATTTTGCACATAAGGACATATGATAATATGTATTTGTCAGATTTCTCTGTATAATACGAAGGTTTACCCAGAGGCTAAAAAGAAAGAAACTACAGTATATACCTTTTGATTCAATGATATTGTATTTTGCACAAAGCTTTCTATATGTATTATTTATTTGCATGCTGAATTTAAGCAATAATTTGGTCAATAATAGATGAAATATTCATATGCCTTAATGTTGAGTTAGGACCTTTCACCACAACAGATGAGCAGACAAACAAAATAATTATGTTGATTTTTAATGGTGATGGTCCTAAGAAATGATTTTACATGGTATTTATTATATATTTGTAAAATTGTGTGAAAGCAATGATATATATGTTTAAAAAATTAACTAAATATAAAAAACATATATATATGTACCCCCAATGTGGTAACCACAGTCATGCATTTATGCCATGATGAAATAAGATGAAAGTGTATATATATTTCTTCTATGTCCTTGATCATGTGCAAGTTTTAACCAACCACACAGCACTACGTCACTTTAAAAAAGTAAAACAGGACCAAAAATGTTACCATGTGATCAAGACTCCCAGTGAGATGAAACGCGTTATGGCGGCATCGAAAATAAACAATTGATAATTGCACCTATTCTGTGGTCCGTGTCCGTGTGAGGCGAGGCTAATTTGAAAAGCCTGCGGAAAAAGTGATGTATATATATATATTACCTACTGGCGGTCGCCAGTAGGTAGTTATAGTTAGGACCGTGTTTCCATAGGAAATCTCAAAATTCTATTTTGAATAACTTTGGCACCGGTTGACGAATCCTCGCGAAATTTTCAAAACTAATGGGGCGCTCCGCTCAGCTCCTACCCTGAAAGTTTCGGGGGGATTCGTCAAGCGGGGGCTGAGAAAAAAGGGGGGTCCCAAAACGCATTTTCCCCATGCATTTTTCCATAGTGACTTTAGTCGCAGCTACAGCCCGAACGGCTGAACAGAATTATGTGAAATTTGGCAGAGAGGTAGCCATAAGGTCCATGAAGTGCCTTTTGCAGGTTTGGTGTAAATCTGTTCAGTATTTCCTGAGAAATTAGCATTTAAATCAATCTATATATCTGTACGCGCGTACCGTGCGCGCACTGAGCAAGTCCTGTGCGCGCACCCTGCCGTGCGCGAGCACACTTCTGATTGGTTGTTAGATGTCAATAAACATTCGAATCGGTGGAAATCAGGAAGCGGCGGCCGCCATTTTGTCTCTCGCAAAAAGAGGGGGTGATAAACAAAGGGGGAGAACTTGAAAAGGGGGCAGAGTGGGGAGATATTGACCCACTAGGCATTGTAAGGGGGTCACAGTAGGACCTTGTAGGGCAAAAAAAAAGATTTATATTTTGAAAAAAAATATCGCCGAGTGCGCGCACCCAGCGCGCACCCGAAAAAAAACTTTTTTAAAAAAAATAATAAAAAGTCGCATTTAAGTGTTTAGATATAAGGTGGCTCTAAAAAGAGCCCTTGTGTTTATTGTTTGTTTTTTGGTACCTACAAGTAAGTACCGATGCAGAGTCTAAAGTTCAAGAGGAAGACTCTGTTGCCTTCATCAGTGAAGTGTACACAATCTCCTCTATAAATGTCTTGCATGTTGTAACGCAAGTTGTTGTGGTATATAGAACCCATACCATAGTCTCTGAGGAAAGCAGAAATAGATTTGTTGACATGCTTCCCTGCTTTGTCAATCTGTGGACAAAATTGGTTGGACCAGTTCCACTTTTGCCTTTGGCATATGTTAGAATATACGAAGGCAGTTTGTGGAAAAAGTGACATCAATTGCACAAAGGTGTCCTTAACAAGCATTTCCAGACCTACCCCAGTTAAAGTGCCTAGGTCATTTCCACCACAGTGCACAATAATAAGGTTAGGCTGTGGGAGATGTAGAAAGGTTTTCACCAAAGGCATTAATTGGTGCCACTTTAACCCTCTCTGACCAATCCATTTGATGTCTACATTTGGCAAAGCAAGGTCTCTCACCATACCTCTTTTTTCTGCAAATTTTTCACTCCAGAAGACATAGCTGTGACCTACAATCCACACTGTGAACATCTTCAAAGGAGATCTGGATGCACTCAGGAGGTGTCTTTCAGTAGAAAGGCAAAAAGAAATGAAAGACAGTTGAACAATGGGGGCACACATACTTTTTTTTTATAAAAAAGAACTCATTGGCTGTTTCAAACCATTCTACACTAAAAACTAGGCTGTATGTTTAAATTTTAAAAAGCATGTATTGTATTGGTTCAGAAAAATGTGTGAACAAAGAACATTAGTTTGGATTTGCTGTTAGGTTTGAAAAGTCAAGCACTCTTGCTCTTTGGAAATGAAACATTGTCTGCTGAACTTCTGACCTCTCTGCTCACACCTGTGTTCCATGACCCGTTGCTATGGTAGCAGGCAGAAGTCAAGTTGGGGGAAGGGTACATTTGGAAAGGGGTTGAAGTTTTCAACCAATAGAAATGTGTGATTTCATTTGAAAAAATGTGGGAAGCACTGAGATTTGAAATTAACATGTATATGTGTGAAAAAAGAGAGGGAAACTGTGCCATTAACTGGTTCTGCTGAGAGGAGAGAGGTGTTCAGCTCAGAGATTCTGGTCTGATAAACTGCTGTGTGACTGCCACATTTCTTTCACAACTAACTAATTTTAAAGGTGAGTTATGAGTTTGAGAGGGGGTGTTTGTGGTTAATTTTGATATAAAAAAAAGAATTATGATTATTTGTTTAAAGTTGTGATTTACGTTTTCTGTTTTGCGAGATATTTAACTGTTTTGAATATGTAAAATATTATGGAGTATGTTTTCACTATAAGTTAATGTGTACTGGTAACAATGAGGAATACTGTTTTGTGCCTACCATCAAACCATGAGTCTGTGTGCAGAGAAGAATTGTTGACAGAGATTTAATTTGTGTTGCTGTTGAAAAGTAAGACTTGCAGTTGAAAGAAAAGGACAGCTTCTTTTTAATTGTGATGGTTAGCATTTAGCAGAAATCACTTTGAAAGAAAAGAGAGGAAAATGGCACCACATTTGAAAAAAGCATTAGTTCTGTAAGAATTGATAACTCAGGAAAGGGGCAGCCTGTGTTTTGTGCCTACCAACACAGCATGAGTCTGTGTGTATATAGGAATTGTTGTCTGAGATTTAATTTGTGAAGTTGTTGTTCAGTAAGAAATGCAGTCCTAGGAAAGGGGCAGCCTGTGTTATGTGCTTAAAATGATGACATGAGTCTGTGTGCAGACAGGAATTGTGGGCAGAGATTTAATTTGTGAAGATGTTGTTCAGTAAGAAATGCAGTTCCAGGAAAGGGGCCGCCTGTGTTATGTGCCTAAAATGATGGCATGACTCTGTGTGCACACAGGAAATGTGGGCAGAGATTTAATTTATGAAGTTGTTGTTCAGTAAGAAATGCAGTCCCAGGAAAGGGGCAGCCTGTGTTATGTGCGTAAAATGATAGCATGAGTGTGTGCGCACAGGAATTGTGGGCAGAGATTTAATTTGTGAAGATGTTGTTCAGTTAGAAATGCAGTCCCAGGAAAGGGGCAGCCTGTTGTGTTTACACAAATTATCCCTTAGCACACATGCACTGTTACATACATCCCTGCAGTCTTCATGCAGTTCTGGAAGTCTCTTTGCTCATCTGTCTTGCACCAGACAATACACAGTGTTCAGAAACACACTCTTGGCACACACGCAGCAGCTTCTCCAACACTCTCATGTGTAGTACTCAGCTCTGTGTGCTGTTTCAGATAGCACTGTGTAATGCAAACACATTCAACGTCACCAAGGCCTCATTTAAATTGATCTAGTGTAATTACTCACCCTGTAACACATGGACATGGTCTTAAGGAGCTGTTAGGACATGTGCTGTTTTCTGCTTCTGTAAATGATAAGGGAAATGTATCAGGCTGTAACAGTTATTTGGTACTATTCAGGGACACTGTTTTGTTCCAAAAAACATAGCATGAGTCTGTGTGCGCACAGGAATTGTGGGCAGAGATTTAATTTGTGAAGATGTTGTTCAGTAAGAAATGCAGTCCCAGGAAAGGGGCAGCCTGTGTTATGTGCGTAAAAAGATGGCATGAGTCTGTGTGCACACAGGAATTGTGGGCAGAGATTTAATTTGTGAAGATGTTGTTCAGTAAGAAATGCAGTCCCAGGAAAGGGGCAGCCTGTTGTGTTTACACAAATTATCCCTTAGCACACATGCACTGTTACATACATCCATGCAGTCTTCATGCAGTTCTGGAAGTCTCTTTGCTCATCTGTCTTGCACCAGACAATACACAGTGTTCAGAAACACACTCTTGGCACACACGCAGCAGCTTCTCCAACACTCTCATGTGTAGTACTCAGCTCTGTGTGCTGTTTCAGATAGCACTGTGTAATGCAAACACATTCAACGTCACCAAGGCCTCATTTAAATTGATCTAGTGTAATTACTCACCCTGTAACACATGGACATGGTCTTAAGGAGCTGTTAGGACATGTGCTGTTTTCTGCTTCTGTAAATGATAAGGGAAATGTATCAGGCTGTAACAGTTATTTGGTACTATTCAGGGACACTGTTTTGTTCCAAAAAACATAGCATGAGTCTGTGTGCGCACAGGAATTGTGGGCAGAGATTTAATTTGTGAAGATGTTGTTCAGTAAGAAATGCAGTCCCAGGAAAGGGGCAGCCTGTGTTATGTGCGTAAAAAGATGGCATGAGTCTGTGTGCACACAGGAATTGTGGGCAGAGATTTAATTTGTGAAGATGTTGTTCAGTAAGAAATGCAGTCCCAGGAAAGGGGCAGCCTGTTGTGTTTACACAAATTATCCCTTAGCACACATGCACTGTTACATACATCCCTGTAGTCTTCATGCAGTTCTGGAAATCTCCTTGCTCATGTCTCTTGCAGCTGACAATACATAGTCTGCAGAAACACACTCTTGGGACACACGCAGCAGCTTCTCCAACACTCCCATGCGTACTACTCAGGTCTGTGTGTAATGCAAACACATTCAACGTCACCAAGGCCTCTTTTTCTTTGCTCTACTCTAAACACTCAGCCAGGTTGCAGATACTTATGGTATGAAGTAGCTGTTAGGAAATGGGCTCTTTTCTGCCTCTGTGATATTCCAGGTAAAATGAGTAAGGCTGTAACAGCAATTATCACTTGATCTACCAGAGTAGTAAATGTGCTTTGAATTTGCAAATCAAATTCTGTTTTCTGCTTAGAAGCACACCATGAGGCTGTGTGTGCACAGGAATTGTGGCCACAGATATAATTTGTGTTGCAGTTGTTCTGTTAAAAAATGCACTTGCAGGAAAGGGGCAGCTTGTTTTTTATCAACTGTGGTGGTTAGTACTGTGCACAAATTAGTAAATCACAAATGAGAGACAAATGGAAAAACATTTGAAATAAATGAAAAGTAAAAAAAAATATTTTAATGAATTATAATTACAAAAAGGATTTTTTTTTAGTTCCTTGCAGGTATTGCTGAGCAACAGTGAAAAAAAAAGCCTTTAAGGACAAGAAAAAGGAAAGAAAAGCAACAACAAGTATATCTGGACAAAACTGGAGAAAAAGAAAATAGCAGGAGAAGCTGGTGATGGCAAAAAGAAAAAGTCTACTGGTAAGCAGAGCAGAGATTTCTTAAAAAAGATTTTCAAAAAACAAAAAAATGGCAAAAATAACTGTAAAACAAAGAGAGTTTTATGTACAAAGCAACAACACAGTCAACAGCAAAAAAAAAGCTAATGTACAATCAGAAGTATGTCAAACAGATTTAACACGAACATTAGATTTTAAAAACATTCGTCGAAAAATGTTTCAGAGAAGAGTGATGTTAAATTTGCTAAAGGATGTGAAAAAATATAAGAACAAATCAAAATTTATTAAGAAAAAAAAATTTATAGAAAATATTGTAAGTAAGGCTTTGGAAATAAAAAGAAAACTTTTTATTCTAATTTTGAATAGGATGCGTAGATTAGAAAAATTAGTGAATGCAATGAAGTCACAAAGCAAAAGGAAAAGAGAAGTGAAAAAAAGTAACTTTTGTAAAGTGTTCTTGGGAGAATGGAAACACAGTTCAAGTACTGAACCATTTTTTAATGAAGAGAGTTATCTTCAAAGTAATAGTTTGTTGCATGCAGTTGACACCAATGGTAGAGCATATGAAGTTAAGGATGGTTGTGTGATGCAAAAAGAGAAAATGGTCCCAAGAAATGAGGAAGAAGTAATGGCTGCTGAGGCTATGGGGAGACGTCCAAAAGCCCCAGTGTACACTTGGAACTGTAGTAGTATTTGTACTGTGCGTCAGGATCTATTGATAAATTACGTGAGTTTCTAAGAGAATATAGTAAAAAGAGTGTAAAACAGAAGATGAAGGTGCTTCAAACACTAGATCCATGCAGAGTGAGAGAAAATACTGGTTTGCAGGGACATTCTCTGGCTTGTCTATCTAGAAAAGTATGTAAAAGTGTTTTTCATCATTTTAGGATGCTGGCTCTTCATCATACTGAAATGAGAAAGTTTGTGAGAACATTGTATTTTGCTAAAAGTCCAGCAGTAAAGTTGAATGAGTTGAATAATGCTCTGTTTCGTGAATCTGTATCAGATGTAGTGAAGGTTACTGATGAGATTCAGTTTTGTTACTTTGGTCCAGAACAAGAAAGTGCAGAAAAGGACACAGTAAATGAGGAAAATGAGGAACAGAATGTAGAACTCATTATTACTAAAAAATTTGAGGATGAAATGACAAAATTTACTATCACCTCTAATGAAACACCAAATATTACTTGTATTTGTTGCCGCAGAAGTCATTATAAAATTCAAACAAGGAGTGTTGATCTGTATAAAAAAAGTGAAAATGAAGATAATTATAAGTGGAAGGATTTTGCAACATATATATTTCTTGAAAATTGTTTTGAATTGGGTGAAGATCAGCGTATTTGTAAATACTGTTATAATAAGTTAGAAGAAAATAGAATGCCGACCAGAGCTGTACATAATAATTTAGAATTGGATGCTATTCCTGCAGAACTTTCTGAATTAAATACATATGAGTCTATACTCATTCAATGTGTTCATCCGTTCCAGACCATAGTACGTATGGAGCCCAAAACTGGTAAATTACCTCCTTCTGATTTATTGAAAGGTTTAAAAGGAAGAGTGGTGTATTTGCCCTTGGATTTGAAAAAAAATATGGAAACTATTGATGCAGATACTTTGGAAACTGAACCATTAGTAATTCTGGTTAATGGTGTACCTACAAAGAATAAGAAGATTTGGCAAGAGCTGGTGGATGTACGAAAAGTACAAAGAGCAAATTTGTATTTGAAAAAAAAAAAAATGGTATGAAGCCATTTATATAGAAGAAGAAGAAGAAGATTTACAAGAAGACACAGAAACACCAACTGGTCAAATTGAAAAAGTGGACAAGTCAAAGGAAGAAGAAATTTATGAACATTTTAGCATACATCCTCTTCATTCAAAAGAAGTTATGGGAGACACTATTGATCTGTTTCAGATGAAGAAAGCAAAAGGAACTCCCGTGAGTGTATGGGAGGAGAGCTTGGAAGCTCGATGTTTTCCCCAGCTGTTTCCTACAGGAAAAGGAGGACGATACGATGAACGTCCAGAACAGATTCCAGCTTCTGAGTATCGGACTACAAGACTATATGCAGAAGATCCAAGATTTCGTCAAAGTATTCCTTATTTGTTCCATCTTTTATTTGAAAGCGACTTGCCTGCATTATCTTATGCAGTAAATCACATTTTAAAAAGTGGAGTACATTTACAAAATGTGTCTGCTAAGGATTTTATGGAGAAAGTGCAGCACCGAGATGATCATTTGGAAACACAACTGATCAATCTGATGGCTTGTCAGCGTGGGACAAATGAATATTGGTACCGACGCCATGGTGAATTAAAATGCATGTTACGGAATTTAGGAACTCCAACATGGTTCCTTACCCTAAGCTGTGCCGAGTACGCTTGGGATGATTTACTGGATTTTCTAAGAGAGGCAAATTCAAACATTAAAAACATTGAAAACAAGACAGCTGGAGAATTGTGCTCTTTGGATCCAGTTAATGTTTGCAGATATTTCAATCATAGATTTGAGGCTATGATGTCCTTTATCTGCAAAAAAAAAAATCCACCTCTTGGAGAAGTAGTGGATTTCTTTTGGAGAAAAGAGTACCAGGCAAGAGGTGCTCCTCATATTCATATGCTGTTGTGGATCAAGGATGCCCCAAAGTTTGGAACAGATACTGATGAAGCAGTGTTATCTTTCATTGAAGACTATGCAACATGTGCTATACCTAAAAGCACAGAAGAGAAAAAGTTAAAAGAGCAAGTTTTACATTTCCAAAGTCATCGGTGTGGAAAATACTGTCGACGGAAGTACAAGACGAAAGATAAATTCTACACAAAGTGTCGATTTGGATTTCCTAGACCTGTTCTTTCAAAAGGAAGAGTCAACAGTTTTATGTCAGCTGTGCGACATACTATAACCAGAAAATCTCCCAAAAATACCTACAACCTAAAAAGAAATGAAGAGTCAAAATTTATAAATGACTTCAACCCAGTCATTTTATCCATGTGGAATGCTAACATGGATATTCAGTATGTGGCAGACAATTCTATTGCTGTTGCTCGGTATGTGACATCTTACATCACTAAATCTGAGAAAACAGAATTGAAGGAAATGTGGGAAGAGATTTCTCACGAGAAGACTGTCAGTAAGAAGCTGTACAGTTTCAGTTTAAAGATGTTATCGCATCGAGAAATTGGATCCTACCAATGCTCAGATAGGTTATCATCTGCAAGTCTTTACTCGAAATCCAGAAGAATAATTTGGGTAAGCTTAGGCCTTGCAGGAATGAGAAATCGGGTACTGAAATCTGTTGGAGAAATTGAATATTTGGCCGAGAATGACCCAGAAAGTACAGATATTTTGAAATCAAACATGTTGGACACATATTACCCAAAGAGAAGTCATCATCTTGAGAACATGTGTCTCTATGAAGTGCTGCAGAACTACATTTATTCACGGAAAGCCACAGAAGACATCAACAATGGAAAATATAAAGTCATTGGTGAGGAAGGATGTTTGGTGAAGCAAACAAAAGGAAGTTTGATAAATCACAGGAAGCTCAGTTGCGAAACTACTTGGCTCTTTTACAGCTGTTTAAACCATGGCGTTCAGAGGACGAACTACTGGGAGAATTTCAAAGCTATGAAGATTCTTTTAATGCTAGCAAAGACAGTATAGAATGCAGTACTTTCTCAACTTATGTCCAAATGTTAAGTGAAGAAAATGAACAGGAAGCAAAAATTGCAGCTGAAGTAGCTAGAGACAGTTCTCAAGACAGCCAAAGTTCAGGAACACTTAGTCAAGATCCCCTAGGACAACCGATCATAGAAAATGAAGCTGCAGTAGCCATGACTGAAGTAGAAACGGCTATGAATCAAGCACAGGAAGATTCAATCGACTTACTAAATCTGGAACAACAACTGAATGAAGAACAAAAAGAAATTCATGAAGAAGTCATCAAAAAAATTGATCATGGATTACTACATGAAAAGAAAGAGTGCTCATGCACATCATTTGAACCAATCAGGATGTATGTGAGTGGACAAGCTGGAACTGGTAAAAGTTTCTTAATAAAAGTAATCAGAAGCTACCTACAGCAAAAAACAGCTTCCAATTTGTCTTGTGTGGTAACTGCTCCAACTGGGTTAGCAGCCTATAACATAAAAGGAATTACCTTACATCGCTTGCTAATGTTACCAGTGGAGCATGAGAACAAAATAGAATACCACAAGCTAACTGGAGAAGCATGCCTCGAAGTTTCAAGAGTGTTGAAGAAGATGCAAGTTCTCATTATTGATGAGGTGAGCATGGTTTCAAATTTAATGCTTGCCTTTGTGCATTTAAGAATGCAACAAATTCTTAAGAGAGACTATGACGTGTTATTTGGAGGTAAACACGTCATAGTTTTTGGGGATCTTCTGCAGCTCACTCCAGTTAAAGGACAACCAGTGTTTAATACTGTGACACATGAAGACACGAAGAAGTCATTAGGAAGCATTGGTAATGCGAATATTAGGTCGTTCTTTGAGTACAAAGAACTCACTACCAATATGAGACAAGCAAACGACGAAGATTATGCAAGTATTCTGAAAGATATCAGAATTGGACTACTCACAGAAGTTGGCAAAAAAGCATTACAGAGTCGGTTGCTACATAACTTATTTCCAAATGAAGAAATAGTTGCAGATAAAATATACCAGAACATTGCAGAAAAAAATACTGTAATCTGCTTAATGCCAACACTACGTGAGTGCTCAATATTCAATGAGGAACTTTTGAAATTGGAAAAGGAAGAGATTAAGAAAATGGAAGCAGAGGACAAAATTCAGCATGAAAGAATTACTTTTACATTAACAGGCAAACTGAAAAATAAATTGGATTAACTAGAGAAGAATATTTCCAAAACAGCTGGATCAGAAAAAAATCTATATGTTTGCATGAATTGTCGAGTGATTTTAAGGAGAAATTTGGATGTAGAAAAAGGTTTAGTGAATGGAGCTATGGGAAGAGTTGTGGGTTTTATTAATTATCAGAAAAAAGAAGGAGTTGAATGTTTAAAAATAAAATTTGATCAGATAGAAGAAGTTAAAGACATTTGTCATTGTTCAGTTCGTTTCATGCTTGTGAAAGACTTATATGTACGTAGGAAGCAGTTTCCATTTTCTCTAGCATATGCTGTAACTATTCACAAGTCTCAAGGATTGACTGTAGATAGTGCTTTTGTAAACATTGGTTCTACTGTGTTCAAAGAAGGTATGGCATATGTTGCTTTGTCACGAGTGAAAACATTATCTGGTTTATTTATGATAGATTTTGATGACTCAAAAGTTAGTGCTGATACAAACTGTGTAAAGGAGTATAACAGATTAAGAAGAACCTATGCTCCTCATTTAGGTCAGTATCCTGTGATTGAAAAACATGTTGTTTGTCGGAAAAGGAGATTTGAGAATATCTGTAATGTGGATGAACAGAACAAAAAAAAAAAGGACAGTGATGTGATAGCAAGGAAAAAGAAAAAGGACAGTGTTGAAGAGGTTGTTGGTTGCCATTTTGAAAATAGCTCTGGTGTCAACTGCTATGCAAATGTAGTGCTGAATGTTGTATTTTATCTTGAAAAGTTGCTAGAACAGATAATAGTAAATCATGGAAAAAGATTGTGTTCTCTGCTGAGTCTCCTTTATGAGAAGCTGAGTAATGATAAAACTGAAATAGAAAGTGCTACTGATGTTAGAAATCTTTTAGATGTATGTTCTGGATCTACACAGTTTAAAGAAAATGTCCAGCAAGATGCTCAGGAATTCTTAATATATATTTTGAGTGTACTAGAAGATGAAGGAGTAGAAGTAGAAAACTTATTTGGTGTCTCTTACAAATGGGAACATTGCTGTGAAAACTGTATGATCACATGTAGTAGTAATGTTGATTCAGAAAGGTTCATATTTTTACCATTACCACAAAGTAAATCAGTGACTTTTAGTAAATTAGTTAAAGATGCCAATCACAACATGGAATGTTCTGAATGTAAATCAGACATGTTTTCTACATTATTTTTACAGAAATATGGTCAGTATGTAATTTTAATGATGCAACGTTGTAGAACTGATGGTTCAAAATTGGACACTTTAATAAAGAAGTTTACAGGACAGCAATTATCAATTTCTGGAAAAACTTTTGTTACAGTTGCATTAATGTTTCATGAAGGACCTACTGTAACTTCTGGACATTACACAGTTTATCTTAAATGTGAAAAAGGCTGGACACTGTGTAATGATTCCCAATTGATTTTCAAGCAACGTTTGCCTTATGATTTACCCAATTCTTACTTAATTTTTCTGAAACCTAAATTTTGAAAACTAAAAACTGCATCTGAAGGAAGCATTTTTTGTAATTTTAAAGGATTATAATTGAAGATATCACTTAAAAAGGATTTTGAAATTACTATTTGGCCTAAAGGAAAAGTAATAAAAACAATTGTGGACTCCTTTGACAGAAATTATTTTGGCATGTGTGCTTTTGCGACAAGGTTTAAAGACGGTTTGTCTAGAAAAATGTTATTCATCTAGAGAAGTACTTGTAATATATATGTAATATTTCTAACAAGGTATATTTTAGTGAGGAAAGTTTTAGGGCTTTTTTTAAGCAATCTTTCAGATTGTTTTTTTTTTGCCCGCTGTTAAATGATGAATACAATTGTTTTCACTATTTTAAGTGAAAAATAAAAAATTCTGAAAACAGCAAAAAAAGGGCAAAAAATTGCTTTGTTAAATATGTAAAAACATGTAATGCTTTTTGTAATGTATGATTGAATATTAATACTTTTTTTCTTTTTTTGCAGAACTGGAAAGAAAAAAAAAAAAAAATTCTGTTCCCTTGCAAAATACTTTTTAAAAATTTTTTTTAGAAAAAAATTCTTTTTTTAAAATAATAAGTGTAAAATATTAGTATTATTCAATCTTCCCTTTTCATGCTTCCATTTCTTCACCTCTTTTTGTACATTAAATTAAAAAAAAAAATTAATTTTTTTTTTAAAAAAACCTTGGGTGCGCGCACCTCAAAAAAAAAAAAAAAAAAAAAATACCTCCCCAAAAAATTTTTGGGGTTTAGTTTATAAGTGGCTCTTAAAAGAGCCTTTGAGTTAATGGAGGGAAACAGGAAGAGAAAAACGAAAAAAAAGAAAAAACATCTATGGCCTACTTGCAATCATGGGCATCAAATTTTCTCTGGATGAGATCAAGAGTGGTCTCACCCACAGAAATAAGTTTACCGCAATCAGTGCAGCGTGTGGACAACCTAGCCAAACAAGGCGGTCCAAAAAGAGGTGTGGAAGAAGGCAAAGGCACCACTGCAGAAGAAGTGCTCGGCTGAGCTGCCGAAGATGTGCTCGGCTGAGCTGCTGCAGATGTCGTCGGTACAGCAGGTGGAGGGTTTGCTCCAGAAGCTTGACGAAAAGTTACTGGATGCATTTTGTCAACATGCCTCAACATAGTGTGAATGCTAAAAGAATATTTCTTGTTAGGATTCCCACGTGACAAGACTTTTTGACAAAGTACACATGTAACTTTAGGTGCATTTACCTTTTTTTGTCTCTCTGGAAAAGTGAAAAACTGCCATATAAAGCTGTCTTTCTGCTTCCTGTTCCTCTGCCTCTCAAGAGTGTCCTGGTCACTGTCTGAAGATGGTTGCTGTTCAGCCATTGTCTCTCAACAACAGAATAGCTCCTTCTCCAAAGGAATCAGAACTAATAATGAGGGGAGTAGGTGTGGTTTGGGAAGAATCTGGAACTGAAAGTACTTCAAACCAATCAAAAGTGATGATTCTTGATCACATGACTTGCCATGAGGGGATTGGGTGTGGTGTTGAAACAATTAGAAACTGAAAGTAATGATAACCAATAAGAAGTGCTGTTTTATTATGCATAAACCCGAGGTGCGCGCACTGCGCAAGCTCCGAGAGCGCACCTCGTGATTACGTATGCGCGAACGCGTAGGAGCGCATGTGCATACGTCATATGCGCGTACCTAGCACGCATACGTTGAACACGAGTATACGCGACCGTTATTGCGCGTAATTTTAGCGTATGCGGAAGTAAACCGCGTGGAGCGCGTAGGACGCACGCACACATGCGTACGTACGTACGCATACGTACTGGGTGCGCGCTCCCAGCGCGCACTATGACGTATATTTGCGTACGTAAATAACGTACGACGGTATTCATAAAAAACTTACAAAATGGTACTAGGAGCGCGCTCAGAGCGCGCACCCCAAGAATTTATATAAAAAAAAAAAAGTGGAGAAAAATTAATTGCAAAAATTAAAAAAACTGTTCAACTTTATCCTAATTGAATTTTTTAAAAAAAAGCAAAAACAAATTAAAAGATACAGATAATATATAAATGAATACATAGGAATTTTATTTTTAATAAAAAAAATTTATTTTTAATTAAATAATACAAAAATTAGCATTTAAAAAACCGTATAAATTCACTGAAAAAACCAAAGGTTTCACACACGTTATAGTTAGAAATTAGCATTTAAAAAACCTTGCAAATTCACTGAAAAAACCATAGGTTTCACACATGTTATAGTTAGCTGGACATTTCACTCGTGAAAAACCAATGAAATTCCCTCGTTATAGTTAGTTCAGCTAACTATAACTCGCGCCCCCGCAATGCACTGCTGATGACGTCACATATTACATCACTCATGACATGGTCAGTGACATCACTCATGACATCACTGATGACATCTCAAATGACATCACTGATGACATCATCCTTGTGACAGAGTGGCAGACCTCCTCTCACCCTAATATAACCTTTGATACACACATTCAAAAATAGACACTAACATTTTCAAAACAATGGACATACCAATACCAGTTACAACAACCTCTTGAGTAATTCTAAGATCCACATACACATCCACTCATTCACCAACAGTCATATACAGTCACTCATACATGTACTCACTCATCATATGTACTCATACACCTATACATCCTGTTACACAATGCCACTCATCCACAGAGTTACTCACACACATAATCACTCATGCTAAAAAAGGAAGAAACATACATTTACTTGCATATACATTTATACACACACCACCACACTTACTTCTACGGGAACTTACACATACTTAGTCTTTTAAACAATCACTTATAGAAACACATACTTATTCATACAGGAACTCTTTCAATCTCTCACTCTCACATATACTCACTTATATACACCAATAGTCACATATACTAGTTTAAAACATATGTAGTTACTGATAAAGACACTATTGAGACAGTCGTTCACTCACTAACACACCCATTCACACACTCATCCACCCATACAGTCCTGCACCCATGCTGTCTTCAACACATACAAACAGTGAGTCACTCATTCATGCACCTATGCACTACGTAATACCCCCCCGAACCATGCAGACACTCAGACTGATACTCAAAAAACCAACTAATAACCTATATAGACACCCATGTAGCTACTCACCAACCCATGCAGCCACTTATACACAGAGTGAGAGACTGATACAGATATTTACATATTTAAACATTACTCACTAAGCCATTTATTCACTAAGATACACT
Source organism: Triturus cristatus (assembly GCF_964204655.1). Taxonomy (NCBI): domain Eukaryota; kingdom Metazoa; phylum Chordata; class Amphibia; order Caudata; family Salamandridae; genus Triturus; species Triturus cristatus. Next base: position 321,813,016 of record NC_140581.1, read on the forward strand.
TAATCAGTCAGTTATACAATCTATTTTTCAAAAACAAATCATCCATTTAGACACTTATATACCCATTTATTCTTCCATCGACCTTGAGATATACATATATAAAACATATTTAAATTTCAGAAAAACACACATTCACTGGATGATGTCATCAGTGATGTCATTTGAGATGTCATCAGTGATGTGATGAGTGATGTCACTGACCATGTCATGAGTGATGTAATATGTGACGTCATCAGCAGTACATTGCGGGGGCGCGAGTTATAGTTAGCTGAACTAACTATAACGAGGGAATTTCATTGGTTTTTCACGAGTGAAATGTCCAGCTAACTATAACATGTGTGAAACCTATGGTTTTTTCAGTGAATATATATATATATATATATATATATATATAAATATATATATAAATATATATATATATAATATGTATATATATTTATATATATATATATATATATACAAACACACAAACATATATGTATATATGCTCACTGAAAAAAACAAGGGTTACAGGGATATTATAGCTAGGCTGACATTTCACTCATACAAAACCAGAGAAATTCAGCAGTTATCGTTTGCTGAGCTAACTATAACTTACGCCCCAACAATGCACTGCTTATGACCTCACATATTATAACACTCATGAAATGGTCAGTGACAGTACTCATAACATCACTAATGACATCTCAAATGATAACATCCCGAATGACATCACTGATTACATCATCCAGTGATTGTGATTATTTTCTAAAAGAAACTGGGTGTCAAGCATACATACTAAGGTAAGTGGCTCGGGAAGTGTCTGTATGGATGACTGAGTGAGTTTGTGGAAGAATAAGTGGCTATGTGACAGACTGTGTACATGAGTGAGTGAGTGTGTATGTTTTTGTATGGGTGTGTGAGCAAGTGAGGTTTTGGGTGTATTAGTAATGACGGGCTGTGTGAGTATCTCCATTGGTGAGTGAGTGGGTGTATGAGTGGCATTAAGGGTGAATGAGAGGGAGAATGGGTGGCTGAATGGGTGAGTGTGCTGGTGTGTCAGTGGATGCAAATGATGAATGAGAACAGTGTTGCCTGGACTAGAAGTCCCCACAGTTTGTGGTCAAAAAGAAGCACACAGATTCCTTCTGCCCTGGCTTAATGCAGAAAACAACATCATGATATGGACCCTCGTGAATAGGGCACACCGCAAACCATCCAACCCAAATTTTAATTCTTCATACAACAAATTCATGTCAGGGACTAGCCTCATTTATGAACCCTGTAAGAAACTGGGTTATTGGTTAAGAGGTTGACATCCCACAACAATCACACTCCTTGCCAGGGTTAACCACAACAAATCAATACATTTTTCTGTGCCTAATAACCTGGTAGCTTGGCAAACAGCAGGCAGACTTAAGCTAGAGGCAATGTTTAAAGTATTTATGCAGCACACAAACAATAATAAAGTGAAAGCACAATGCAAGAAAAATCCCAAAACAACTTAGCAAAAATGTGTGGTTTTTAAGAAAGAAAATGACAACAGAGCAATACTAATCCAATCAGAATAACTGGAGATATTCAATGTTCAAGGCATTAGACTCATATGTATTACACATTTCCCCACTGACACAGAATGGGAAAAATATTTCAGTACATCAGGCCCTTAGTGAAAATAGTGCCTAAAAGCAGAAAGTTCCACTCACTGTCATCTGTCTGCTGAACTGAGGGAAAGTCACAAGTTCAGGCTAACCGCATCTGAGTGCTGATCGGATGCAGGGACCAGGTTGGTCCTGATGAAAAGCTACCTTCGAAGTCTGGCTGAAAGAGATCCATTTGTGTTGGAGCAAGTTGCCAGGAGAAGGCTGAGCATCACAGATGTTCATAACTGTAGCGAGAGGAGCAGTCCGGGCTTTGCGGTCAGTCGCCACTGTAGTGCGAACAGCTGGTAGAGCATCGAAGATATTTTTTGCTGTAGATTTGCGCTGGCAGTCGTCACGAGCTGTCGTTGCTGAAGCACAAAGTGCAGGTCTCACGTTGCAGTTTGCTGTAGACTGTGATCGTCGTTGAACAGAGCAGGGTTCACTGGAGCTTCACTTTCACAGTTGTCATGGGCGTCAGAGTTTTTGGGGCCACAAGGAGCCCAAACATTAGGATTTTCACCTTTGTTTGGGGGGAAGTACACTGTGATGCCAGCCAAGGGTCAAGGACATAGGGAGGTGCCTCCTGGGGAGCAGGGACTCAGTCCAGCAGAGGGCAGCGGGGCTCAGAGAGGTCAAGTAGCAGGCCTAGACAGGTTCCATTCACAGTCATGTAACCAAAGACAATGGCAGAAAGCGCAAATGGTTGGGACAAGAAAATAGTACATTTCTAAAAGTGGCATTTCGTTAGTTGTAAAAAATCTGAGTTTAAAATTAAAAAGGATTTTAAATTACAATTCAAAAGAGACCAAGAAGGTATTTTCTACCTGTTCCCAATCCAAAGTTAGCACGTACTAAATGTAATAAGGTAACCCAGTGTTAGTCAATGGGAGAGATAGGCCTTACAACAGCATGTTTTTCACTGCCGGGACATGTAAAACTTAAGTACACATGTCTGACTTATAAAATACAATGTACACTGCCCTATCAGCCTTTAAGGCCTACCTTAGGGGTGACTTATACGTATTATAAAGGAAGATTCGGACATGGCAAAAACATTTTTTGTCATGTCAAAATGGCAGTTTAAAACTGCATTGAATGTTGCAGTGGCATGCCTGAGACATGCTTTAAAAGGCTGCTTTAGTGGGTGGGAAAATGAGTGCGGCTTTCCACTAGTAGCATTTAATTTTCATGCCTGATACATGTAATACCAAATACAAGGGTCCTAAAGTATGTAAATGAAATGTACCAATCAGGTAGATGCCAATCATGCCATGTTTTTGGAAAAGAGCACAAGCACTATACCACTGGTATGCAGGGGAAAAGTGCACAGAGTCCTAATGCCAACAAAAATCAGGTTCACCAGGAGAAGCCCCCCAAAATTTGAGGTGTCTCTGTAAAAAGGGCCAGGTCCAGCAAAAACCAGGTAGTATAGTTCTAACACTTTCAATGTGTTTTTCCCCAAAAAGATTATTTCCTCCTTTCCTACACAGTCACATATCTGAACAGCACCAATGCCCTACGCGCTGGCACTCATTGTACCATATGGGACACCTTCCAAAATAAACCCTTCAGAGTGAGAACTTTAACTATAGCACATTTATTTAAACTCTTTCTGTCCAATCTTTAAACATTTGTACAATATGTGCTTAACGTTCCACAAAACAAACAATCCAAAAGCACACTAACAGCAGTCGTATTGGGTTTCAATCAGTCAATATTAATGTCATGTCCTGAATACTCTATTTGATGCTGTCTAGATTTGCACTCATCTCTTTGTTAGTGTACCACCTATACTTCAAAAAGTCCACACTTTATTCAACCTCACTTCATACTCTACCACATAAACCAAGACATTGCATTGCAAAAATAACCTTGCAGAATTTTTTAGATGAGTGCCACTATTTGACTTCATAAGTAGGTTAAGGATAAATCTTACATAGACCCCATACAAACACCCCCGTTAAATATTCCTAGTGAAATCAATTTTCCAAGGCAAGAAAAAGGAAACTTGGCAGCATTACATTGAGTACCATAGGTCAGGAGATGGGACAGAATGCTTTAATGTTATTCTTCTTAGCAACACCTCACTTAGTAGCCTCTGTTGGATCAGAAACTAATTGTCACAAATAATTAAGCTCCTATGTGAGTGACGGAAGAGGTTTACCAAAAAGTACTCCCCAGTGTCTGATTGCCTTCTATTCACTGATCCAATGTAAGGTACCTTCTTATTGAATTTAAATGAGGCAACGTGGCATTGAAAATTTCAGACAGCATCTTATCTTTTGGACCCCACAATCCCCAAAAATCTCTCCTCTCAGGCGAGAGAGTTCGCCACCGAAAAACAGTCTACTTGCTTTTTGGTTTCAACGCAAGATATAGATTAGGGAGGTATGAGAACCCTAGCATTAGTCCTCCCATATCCATCATGTGTATGTCTTTATTTATACAAAGTTTTTTTTTATTGTGCTGCTACATATACATATAACCGGGCTTGAGTCTCAGCAACAACGCTAAAACATCCTGTGATTCTGGGCATATCGCTTAATCTTCCCTTGACTAACAAAAAATAATGTGTTCTTCTGTAACGAAACTGGTGCTCATGTAAAGCGCTCCGATACCCGATTTCTCTGGTCTAGTTCGTGCTATATAAAATTCTAAAACAAACAAAAAAAATGCACTTGAAGAATGGTGGTCACCTCTGAAGTCAAATGTCTTCCCTGATCTCCCCCTATTCGGCTGCAGCACAGAATGGGCCCAGGGATTCCCTTCACGCTGAGAACCAAGTGTGCAGTGCAAGTGAACCCCCTACGCTAAGAGCAGTAAGATAGTGCGTAACATATTTTCTCTGTGTCTTCTCACTCAGTCCAAAACTAATTGCTCCAGAATTATGCTCAGTCCTGGGATGTAATGTTTATTCAAATGTTAAACGCATCTCAATCCCACTGAAGCCATGTCCTCTGTCATCATCATTAGGTGCAGGTAGTCGTTCATCGTCATTAGATGCAGGCAGACGTTTATCGTCATTGGGTGCAGGTAGACATTCATCATCATTGGGTGCAGGTAAACGTTCATCGTCATGGCAGCATGGGGGAAGATTGGCCTTTTCGTTTTTCACAAGATAAAATTGAACTACAAGCAGCAATGTTGTAACTCTGGAAGCAATTTCTCCATAGCTTCCACTGTAACATATTTGTTCCTAGATTTGGCAGGTTAAAAGTGGGATGAGGTAGACTGCATTTTTTTCTCAATACATACAAAAGTTATACAAAATAAGACACTCCCACAGCAGAAATGAAAGAAACAAAATTTAGGCGCAGATATTCATCAACACCTGAAATTTTGCTCGATGTCTGCAAGCCCTATGTGTGCCCAAATTCACACTGTGACTTGGTCCTACCTTTTTGCGGTGTTGCAGAAAGTGGGCATTGGCCCGCAGTTGCAGAATTGGATCCAGTTGCTATGCACTGCTCCGATGGCACGGGTTATGGTTAACGGGGTCGTCTCTAGAGCATTTGTGCACAGGGGGACGTGTCTAGGCCTGGGCGGTGAACTTCGCTCCGTTCGCGGAGTTTGCAGAGTTTTCTGCACTTCGCACTCCGTGGTGCTCGTGGAGTGCAGAAAACTCCGCTTCACAATGTGCAGCTGAGTTTGTTCTCCGCTCGCGATTGTGAACGGTAAGTTCGCGACCGCGAACCGTAAGTACGCGAGCTCGAGCGGCCGCTCAGGTAGAATTTCAACTCGAGCGGCAGGAATACCAGCACAAACTGCAGTTCGCACTGCACTCCACCACTCGCGTAAGTTTGATGAGCTTTTTTTGTAACTTTGCGGAGTTCCGCGTAGCAAAACTCTGCGAACTATGCCCAGGCCTAGACGCGTCAAGGGTGCCTACTGTCCCCAATGATATTCGCGCTGGCGCTGGAACCACTAGCGGCATGAATCAGCAACGATCCAGTAGTAGGGGGTATAGACTTAGGGGGGCTGGGAAGAGTGCATATCCTTTTATGCGGACGATATCCTCCTTTACTCGCACAGGCCCCGGCAACCATTTAATAGATTCATTCATATTATACGATCTTTTGGTTTCTACTCTGGGTATCGCATCACCTAGGACAAGTCCTTGGTTTTTTCACTGGCTGGGGACCCTCCGGTTCTGACTTCGGCATGCTCGAAGATGGTGCGGCGAGATAAGTTTAAGTACTTGGGTATCTGGGTAACTAAGTCGGTGGAGGAGTTCACGCAGATGAATCTACATGTGTAACTTACTAGATTGCGGGAGAATGCGGAGCCCTGGCGGGTGCTCCCTCTTTAGGATGTTGGCCCTCCTGTTTTTACTCTAGGCTGTCCAGAACACTCCCTACTGCATCCAGGAAACGTTCTTTCGTGTGATCGAGTCCAAGCTATGCAAGTTGCAATGGGGTGGGGGGCACAGTCCCAGGATTGCGCTCAAGAAGTTACAGTATGGGGTGTATGAAGGGGGCTGACCGTCCTGGATATCAGGAATTATTACTGGGCCGCTCATCTCATCAATGTCAACGGATGGGTTTTTTCTCCGCTTGAGGCAGACCTCTAAGGACAGGTTGCCATTGTCTTTTCTTGTCATTCACACTAGTTGAATTTTGGCAGTCCTCCACGTTCCTATCCGTCAGGAAGATAAGTACAAAAATGCTGAACTTTCAGCATTCCACAGACTCCTCCCTCTTTTGCCAAAATAATATCAACGGCAAGTCGATTTTGCATCACCATGGCTCTCATGGCAACCATTTCGGTATTTACCAGTAAGAACCCTCCAGCAGTGCTTGTCGATCCACTACTGTAGACAATTTTCTAATTTTATGTGCATTCAGAGATATTCCAACAGCTGGTATCAGTGCTCCAAAAATATCCCCTACAATTTCTGACAAACTTTCTCTCCTTTTACGTGCTAGTTGTCTACCTATCTCGTGCACACCATCTTTTCCCCTTCCCACGTGAAATATGTTTGGGAAGACCAGGCCTAGGTAACATGTGCCATACCAATGGTCCGGCAACCGATAATAATCTTTACTCCCGCAGATAAAATATAATCCAGGGAATACCGGATCGTTTCCTTCTTTAAATCCCCATCCTCCCATGATCCTATATGTATCCAGGCATTCACTCGCACCTATAAAATAATTGTCATAAGCAGTTTCATTTCTCCTGATACACAACTTCCCTCTCTGAGGCCAAACTAAAGCCATTGCGGGACTGGTTTCTCCCTTTAAATGTTTTTCCTTCTCGACATCCCAAACTGTCTTTTCTCCTTTTCCCTCAGGTATCTTTCTTTGCATCTTAATTCTCCTCTCTTCTACCATGTCCAAGAAGGTCTTTTCTTCCTTCCTCAGACTACAACTAAGATTATTCTTGAACACTGCCTCTAAAGTTAATTCTCTAGTTTCGCAGAAATATTCACCTAAAGTCTTACCAGGCTTTATCTTGTTTAAGTCAGGAATTACAGGTACTTGTGAGAAAATGTTATCTACATCAGAATAATAGTATTCTAATTTCCCCATTTTATAAAACAAACTTGTTAATACACTACAGGTTATTCCATATGTCACAGGAAGGTGGTGATATGTAACACCTTCTGACACCGATGCAGGTAATTGCATGCAAACATAACAATCTCTAACATCCATAGTTTTTACATATTCATACAATAATTTTGAAAAAAGGTTAGAAAAATCAGTTATAGACCTATAGTTCTGTCTATCAATCTAGTTGCATGAGTATAATGAATCTTTTCTACTTTAGTCTTATTCTCAGTATGACCCTCTACCATTTCGAACGTTACTTTAAATGAAATTATTAAAGCAAATACACTCCATAGAAGCATTAGTAATCCTGTACAACAACAACACACCTTGTACCATCTTCAAAGGAACACACATGTAGATTTTCTACCATCTGTGTTTGCCATTTCGGAAATGACCAGTATCTTTTGACTTAGCCTCTCATATTCACAACTAACTTTGTCTAAACCCAAGGCTCTAAACGCCTACTTGGTTCCTTTTTGGTATATTTTGTGTCCGGTAATTCAACCTCTCGGCGACTTCCTTTTGTTACTTCAGTCTGACATTTCATCGTCTTTTACCTCTTTTTCACAATCTTGGTTCAGAATTTCCTGAACATCCGTCTCTTCTCTGATATCAGACAAGATAACTCTCAGGATTTACAAATCTTCTTCCTCTTCAAACACTTCCGGTACTGTCACACCTACACTTTCTTGGCTGTCTGCTTCCTCTTGTACTTCAGGAAGTGCCACATACGTCCATTCCGGTGACTTATACTTCTGGTTGGGTCTCTTAATTAGTTTTTCCTTCTTCAAGTGTGCCTGATCAGTGTCTTCCGATTTCTCTTGACTAGACACTTCATTCACTTGTTCTGCTTTAGATGGTTTCACTCTTGTCAATCGATACCTCAGTCTCTTTATTTTGTTTGGCCAAACTTCTTCTTTTGCTGGCCTTTTCAACTTATTTCCTTTCTTGCCTCGCTCGGTTTTCCAAGCTCTCTTCCTCAAGACTTGTCCTTCTTGTACTTCCCCTTCGCTCTCTTCAGATTCGGTTTCAGTAGGACCTTTACCTTCTTTTGACTTTTCCTTCACACTTTCCTGTTTCCTGTCTACAGTTGTCCCTCCTCGTGTTTCTTCCACGCAATCTTCCTGCTGACTTACTGTCCCTTCTTCTAGCTGAATGTGTGTTTTACCTATGCCTCCTCGGGGGTCTTCCGCAACAATCTTACCCTCACTCTCTGAATCTAATTCCTCACCTTCTACTTCTATGACTTCAGGTGGAATTTCTCTCGTGCTTGCATGTGGAGCTTCTTTATCAAGGATCTCTTTGATGGTTTCTTCAATACTTTCCTTTACCTTTCCCTGTACTCTCACCTGTTCAGTATCTGACTCGGAACTAGTATCAGATATCTTCAATCGTCTTCTTAATGGCAAATTCTCTAGTTCTGTAACTTCGCTTGGTTCCAACTCTCCCCTTCTCGGAGTTTGTCTTGTTCTGGTTTTTTCTGATTCTGACTCAGAACTGGTATCAGACTCTCCCAAATATTCCTCCTCAGGTCTATTTATGGGACTAGGGATTCGAAGAATATGACTCGCATGAATCCAATTCTTCACTCTGGCACATTTAACAGCCGTCGTCGTGGTCAAAATCACTTGACGTGGTTTTCCCCAACGTGGGACCAGACAATTTCTTCTTCTATGCACTTTGATTCTCACCCAGTCTCCTGGACTCAAATCATGAGCTAGCTTCTTTTCAAGGGTGGTTGCATCCGATCCAACCTGATGAAACACAGAATGAACGGAATAAGCCAACACCTTGCCATAATCCAACACAAAGTCATCAGATATAGGCAGTAGTTTGTTGACAGGAATGAAAACATGTTTCATCGCTCTTCCCATAACAATTTCATGGGGACTCAGTCTAGTATTCCTATCAGGAATAGATCTAATAGTCATGAGCACTAGAGGCAAGACATCAGGCCATTTTAAGTTCAAATAATTTTTATTGAAAGAAAATTCAGGTATCCATACAAAATGTATGGTATAAAACTTGCAACATCACACATCAATCTTACTGCTTAAAAATGAAGGAATTGGACGAATAATACAAAGATGAAACATCAAAAAAAACATTGTATAATAAATAAAGCATATATGCACTGTATCTAAAAAAAAAAGACAAAAATCAATAGATAATAATAATAAAAAGGAACGACAAGAAGTTATGGAACTACTAGGGAAATCAGGGTGGTTTGGGAATCTCTTGTTGAGATGGCTTTAGCAAAAAGCAAATTTTTGCGCTATTGTCGATAATTGTTGTAACAGGTGACCTCAAATCAACTCGTTTTATAGCCAATTGAGGTGGGTAAACAAAGGAAGTATCCAACCTGTGATTATGGCAAACAGTATACCACCAAGCTCTGTATGAAATCTTCGAAAAGTCTTTCCAATTAACAGTAATTTGTTGAAAGGCCAGCCCTAACAATAAGTCAATAATTTTGACATTGAGAGAAACCCCCTCCCAGATAGAAGAGAGACTACCCAAAAAAATATGAATAACAGAAAAAGAGAATGAAGTGCCGTATATCAAGTTAACCTGGAGCCATACTTGCTTCTAAAAAGTTTGTACCTGTGGACATGCGAATAGGATGTGAAACAGGTCAGCATTGGGAGAAGAACAGGTCCAACATGTGTCCGAAATAGCTGAAAAACACTTACAAAAATTGGCAGGTGTGAATAAAAGTCTATTGTAAACAAAAAATAATGTTTGGGTGGTGTTTGCTGCCCTAGAGGCCTTACGTAATTTGGACCAAATGCCTTTCCAAAGTAAAAGTGGCCAGCATACCCCAAAGTCTGTCTCCCAAGCGACTTCGAATTTTGTTTTCTGTCTATCTATGGTAGTACCTTGTAAGTGTTTGTACATAGTAGAGGCTGTGGGCCTAGCTAACAGCAAGGTGTGTAGTTGAGAAGAAGGTTCTGATCCATTAGGAGGAGATGATGTGTCAGGTAGATGGGAATATGTTTCCAATACAACTCGCTTAAGAATGTTGTATTTATGAATGAAGGAGATTGGTAATTTGAATGTCTTCATGAGTGCATCAAAAGGTAAAAATTCTGAATTAGAGAATAATTGGTGGATCCAAATGAGACCCCTGTCTCTCCAAGTCCTCCAATAAAGGGATCTATTACTAATCAATAAAGCTTTATTATGCCAAATTGTGGAGTTTAACAAGGAGTCCTTAGAATCAAGAGCTGGACGATTAGGTACGCCGAGTAATGTAGAAGTGTGCTTCAATATAGGAGTGGAAATGGATTGCGGTTTACGTGAGAAAGATAGATATTCATTAAATGATTAAGGAGACATAAACAGGCGTTCAATTGAAGTCCAGAGAGGACAGTCATCTACAGAGTCAAGCAACCACAGAGAAGCCTGACGCAATAAGAATGCTTTATGATAAGCCTGAAAATTCGGAAAGTTGACTCCGCCTTCCGTTTTAGGACGAATTAGTTTCAGTAAAGACAATCGAGATTTCTTATTATTCCAGAGGAAAGAGGATAAAACTGAATTAATCAATTTAATTAATTTAGAAGTAATGGGGATTGGGATATTCGAAATAGTGTATAAGCGGCCCCACCAAGACAAATAAAGGGGTGCCATTTGGACGTCAATTACGTAATATTTTGAAGGCATTTATTCATACATAAAGATACTGCTTCTGAAATTGAGGGTGTAAAATGTAAACCTAAGTATTTAATATTATTTGGACTCCATTTAAATTGAGAAGCTTGAAAATGGGAACTGAAAGTATCTTTCGTTAGCGGTAATATTTCGCACTTATCATTATTTAACTCATATCCGGAGATACACGAAAAGGATTTCACCTCCGCTAAAAAGGCTGGAGTGGAAGCTTCCGGTTTGGACAAGAAGAGGAGGATATCATCAGCATAAGCCGCAAGTTTGATATGCACATTCGTTGTTTGGAATCCAAAAATGTTTGGGTTTTGACGTATTTTGGACAAAAATGGTTCTAAGACCAAATTAAAGAGGAAGGGAGAAAGAGGACATCCCTGGCGTACCCCTCTACCTAAATCGAAAAATGAGGAAACTAAGCCATTAGCACAAATTGCTGCACAAGGATTAGAGTAAAGAAGAGACACTAAATTAACAAAATTGGGACCAATACCAAACCATTTAAGGGTGTAAAATAAGTATTTCCACTCAACTCTATCAAAAGCCTTTTCGGCATCCAGTGCGATTGCTACCAGAGGATGATCAAGATGCGAAGATTTGGATAAGATATCAAAAAAGAGGCATGTGTTGTCTGTAATGACTCGCCCTTTGACAAAGCCAGATTGTTCCTTGCCTAGTAATTTTGGATGGTAGGAATCAAGACGTATAGCTAAGGCCTTAGAGAAAATGTTATAATCAATATTGACCAACGAAATAGGTCTGTAGTTTTTGCAATATTTAGAGTCTTTACCTTCTTTGGGAATAACACAGATATGGGCTTCCGAAAATGATCCTGAAGAATTTTATGAGGTATAAAAGAAATTTATAAGTGAGTGCAGTTTAGGTAATAAAAGTGTAGAAAAATGGGAATAAAATTCAACGGTAAAGCCATCTGGGCCAGGAGCTTTATCCTTTTTGAGAGTCTGAAGGGCTTTTAAAAGTTCAAGCTGGGAAAGGTTTGATTCTAAGGAGGAAAGATCCGAAGGGGTATGCTGAGGCTTTTTGATGCTGGAGAAGAATTGGGAAAGTAAATGATCTGTAGGTTGGGTTTCTGATGAGTATAAGGATTTGTAAAAGAGGGAGAATTCATGTAAGATTTCAGTATCTTTAAATTTTAAGACTGAGTGCTCATCAAAGATAGATTCAATATTTAGTTTATTTTGGCGGATTTTTAAGTAATTGGCTAGAATCTTACCGGCTTTATTTTTACCACCGTAAACTTTTGTGCTGGATTTTAATAAATAAAGTGAAGCATCCTCCGTTGATTTTTTATTAAATTCCAACTTAGCCTTGATGAGGGTCTTTAAAGTTGCATCTGATTTTGATTTATAATATAAATGTTCGAATGCCTTAATGTCTTGAAGAAGGTCTGTAGTCAATTTACGCGCACATTTTTGCTTCTTTGCCACGTAATCCAAAATAAAACCTCTTGCTGATGCCTTGAAGGCGTCCCAAATAACTGCGGGAGATAAGGAATCTGTATTATTCCTTTCAAAATATTCTGTGGAGAATAAAGCAAAAGCTGTGGTGAAATTGGGATCTATAAGAAGTGCATTATTGAAACGCCATCTTCTAGGAGTATTATTCTTAGGGAATATATCAAAGCCAATGGAAACCGGTGCATGATCTGATAGGAGAATAGGGCCAATGTCTGCATGTGTAAGGGACTGTGAGATGTTATGAGATACAAAAACATAATCGATTCTTGATTGGATATGGTGGGAGGAGGAATAGAAGGAATATTCTCTGGTGGTTGGGTTACAAAGGCGCCAAGCATCAAGCAATTTATGTTGATGTATGGTGTGAGTAAAAGACTTATGTGATTTGTTGGGTACAAATGACACTCTTGAATTTCTATCTAAGAAGGGGTCAAACACCTGGTTACAGTCTCCAGCTAAAATAAAATTATCTTCCATATGTTGAGAAATACGCTGTGCCAAATTATGCCAAAAGGAAGCATCCCCACCTGTAGGAGCATAAAAGTTAAGGAGAGAAATAAAAACACCCTTTAATGAAAGTCTAACAATGAGCCACCTCCCTTCATCATCTGATTCCTGTGATACCAATGCAATTGATAAGGATTTGCGACATAGTATTACCACACCATTTTGTTTGCCATCTCCCGGAGAGAAATAAGCCTCACCCACCCAACCTCTTTTCAATTTGAGAGATTCAACGTCAGTAAGGTGGGTTTCCTGTAAGAAAACAATATCAGCATTCAATTTAGCTAGATGCGACAAAACTCTTTGTCTCTTGATAGGGGAATTTAGACCCCTAATATTCCATGAGACTAACTTAAGTGACATGAGGTATTAAGGTGAAATGTCAAAAACATCAAAAAATAATAATCCAATGCAGTAGAATAAAGAAAACCAACAGCAGAATGATACAAGATAACAGTGCAAAGGTCCAATATCGTGTAAAAAATTGTATAACAATAAAAAATATAGAAAAAAGAGGAGAAAAGGAGACTGAATTAGAGCAGTGAGAAATATAGAAAGTAAATAAGCAAATGCAAGAAAAAATAAAAAAATAAATTGGATTGATGGAACAACAGTCTAACCTTCCATAATAAAGATGTAAAGTAATCAGAAAGAAAAGGATGAAGTAAAGGAATAATGTAAGGTAAAGACATTAAAAAGTGTAAAGAATAGATGACCAGAAGCCAGGATGTAAAATAGAAGTAGAAGCAAAAGAAGAAATGAGCTGAAAAGGAAAATGAGAAAAGGAAAAAAGGTGAGACAAAATAGGTAATGTAGCAACAGATAAGAAAATGCATAAAAAAAGATAGAACGAGACAGAGGTGTGATGAACACCGTACTCAGATGATGAAGAAAAATATAGAGAAGAACAAAAAAGAGAAAAGAGAGCGAATGACATACCTACAAGAAGGGAACGCAAATGATGGGGTAGGTGGAACCACAAGGAACAGATGAAGCGTCCAGTGAGGACTAAACCGGACCAGGGGGAAACACGTCAGGACTTAGACATGACTGTGGAAGCAAAAAAAAATAGGAGAGATGAGATGAGCGTAAACGTATGCAGGAACAATGAACAATAAAAGTAGCAATAGTTAAAAATATGAACATGTGATAGCAAAAGTAACATTAATCTGTGAATACAACAAGGATATATAGCATCATGGAAGCTACAAAGTAAGGAGAAAACGGCAATTAAGTAAATAAATTAAGAAAGTCAAGTAACATGTGAAGAAGATGGTCTTGAAGAATCCATGAATTCTGCTCTATGGGCGTTGATGAAACTCTGCAGTCGTACCGGATCCTCGTAGGACGTTGTTTTATTGTTGTACGTGACTTTAAATAAACATGGATGAAAAAGGCCATAGCTGGCGCCCATGGCTCGAAGATCCGGTCGCATATCAAGAAATGCTTTGCGTCTAGATGCTGTGACTTTGGAGTAATCTTGTGCAAATAATTATGTGGCACCAGACCATGAGATTCTTTGATTGGCCTTAGCCGCCGCCAGGACTTTTAATAGGTCAGTGTACTCAAGAAAATACAAGATGACACCTCTCGGGCTTTGTGGAGAAGTAGAATTAGTAGGAGAACGACCCAACCTATGAGCTCGCTGGATGTTCAACGTAGTGTCTTCTGGCAGGTGCAAGAGCTTGGGAAGAAAGGATTTAAAGAAGTCGATAGGATTCGTACCTTCGATCCCCTCCGCCAAACCATAAATACGTAGGTTGTTTCTCCTATTCCGATTTTCAAGATCCTCAACTTGCTTTTGTAGCGTTGAAATTTGAGAATGCATAGAAGGTACACTTTTGGCAACGACATCTAATGAAGAGACAGTATGTTCCACTGTTGTAACTCTTGCATCCAACTGCAACCAATTGTCTGAAAGAGCTTGTAGTTTGGTGTTGGTTTCCTCCACAAATGGCCTGAGGGCTCTAATTTCCTGTAACAATAATTCCAATGAAACTGGAGAAGTTGGTTTGGGCGGCGAAGGAGGATCTTTCTTAAGACGCTTCACATTTGATTTCCCTGAAGGTGGTTGTACAGGATCCATATCCGACTTAATTTGGTCCATCTCAATTGCATCTGAGTTTTCTAATTTAGACAACGCAGAGAAAACCCTTGAATTTTTAAGAAAAACCCATTTAGGTGTTAGATTAGTAGAGAGGGTGCCTTTTGTTCTGCCCATCAATTTATAATAAAGAAATTAGGAGGCGCGAATACCACTTGATAGGAAGGGTGAAGAAAAAGGAAGCACATGCCTGCTGGGCAAATATATAACTGAGCAGATAGGTGCAATTGTGATGAGGATTCACAACCTATTCTGGGGACACATGTAACTATTAAAGATAAGGATCAGCCAATTAGTAAAACATTGATGGTACGCCTCTCCCTTCGCAAACAAAGTCACTGATATAGAGCAAATCCCAGAGGCAAGAAATATTCAATATTGAGGGTGTAGCTTAAAAGACACTTGTAATTGCACAGAAGTTTATGTTTAGGCAATTTTTATAGCGCGCAAATACCCAGGGGTGTCTCGGCGCTTAACTGATCAGATGATGGCTGTAGCAGATCTTAATGTGGGAAAAGCCAAGTTTTTAATTTCTTCCTAAAACTAAGGAGAGTGGGGGCGTTTTTGCTGATAAGAGGGAGTGAATTCCATAGTCTAGCTGTGGAAATCACAAAGCATCTGTCACCCCAGTTGGCTTTCCTTGTGCGTTGGACATTGAGCAGATGAGCTGAGGATGAGCGAAGAGTTCTGGGGTTTTTTGAGATGACGGAGGGCATCTTTGAGAAACTGTGGACCTGAGTTGTTGATGGCTTTGTAGGCAATGCACAGTGCCTTAAATTTTGTACGGCTCCTGCCAGGAAGCCAATGAAGCTGTCGGATGTAAGGAGTGATGGAGGTGAACTTGGGAATGCCCAATAAGATTCTAGCTGAGGCATTTTGCACTAACTGAAGCCTATTAAGAACTTTTTCCTGTGCATTGAGAAGGAGGGCATTACAATAGTCCGTTCTGGCAAAAACGAGGGTGCTGATCAGAGTTTTACCAGCTGAAGTGGGGAGGTAGGGGAGAAGCTTCTTGATTTTCTTCAGAGTGAAGAAGGAGGTGGAGACTACCGAGTTGACGTGGTGGTGGAAGAGCAGTCTATCATCGAATTTGACTCTGAGGTTGCGAACCTTAGTGACAGGTTCTGGTGGAGGTTCCATCTCATTGGGCCACCATAAGGGGGACCAGGCAGGTTCCAATTTCCCGAATGTCATAACCTCTGTCTTTTCAGAGTTCAATTTTAGACAGTTTGAAGACATCTAGGTGCTGATGGCGAGCATTCCCTCTTGAAAGTTTGCTGCAACTGTAAGTCCATCATTATGTACAGATAGAACCAGCTGGGTGTCGTCGGCATAGGTTGTGAGACTAATGCCGTAAGAGTTAATCACCCTCGCTAAGTCCGAAACATAGATATTAAACAGGGTCGGACTTAGCGAGGAGCCCTGTGGTACACCGCATGAAAGGGAGAACGTGTGGGAGAAGAAAGGGCCCAGTTTTACAGCCTGTGAACGGTTGGCCAAAAAGGAGGCAAGAAGTTCTTTGACATTGTACTGGATGCCGATTGCTGAGACACGGTCGATCAGAGTGGCATGATTGACCGTGTCGAAAGCCGTAGATGAATCAAGCAGTATTAATACTGCCGCGCCGCCTTTGTCTAACGTCATTCTTATTTTGTCGGCTGCTTTTATTAATGCTGTCTCGGTTCCGTGTCCCTGCCTAAATCCAAATTGAGTGTCGTCCAGTAATTTATTTTCATCAATGAATTTGGAAAGCTGTATATTCATTACTTTTTCAAATATTTTTGCAGGGAAAGGAAGACATGCAATGGGTCTGTAGCTGGATGGGGAAGCGGGATCGAGGGTGGGTTTTTTCAAGAGAGGCTTGATGATGGCTTTTTTCCAAACTGTGGGATATAAGCCAGTAGTGAACATAGTATTACAAATGTTGGTCAAGGCGGGGGAGATGGCATCAGGGATGAGGTTAAGGATGGAAGGTGGACATGGGTCTAGGGGTGATCCTGATTTGGTGTTGGAGATTAGACGAGAGACTTGTTCCTCAGAGACTGATTTGAAGTTACAGAAGGAGGGAGCGTTGATGGCTGGAGATTGTTTAACTATGATGGTTGAGGAAGATTCGTGAAGAAAAGCTGAAAAGATAGAAGTAACATTATCCATAAAGAAATCTGCGAGGGAGTTGCAGAGGGATTGAGACTTGTCGGAAGGGGGAACAGGGGGGTTTGAGAGATGATTAACCACTTGAAACAATTTTCTTGCGGAGTTTTGAGCCTGATTAATTTGGGAAGTGTAGTAGATCGTCTTTTCTGAGGCGATGAGATCTTTGTATTTGGATAGGGCGCTTTTATATGAAATTTTGTCAATAGGGTTGTAGTGCCTGCGCCAGTGTCTTTCCAGATTTCTACAACTATCTACTATCTACATCTACAGATTTCTAGAAGTGCAACCAGAACTACGCCAACATGCGCCACAGAATCACTGCAGGTGAGAATGTTGTTATTTCGTGAGATGACCACCACAGTATTAAGAAATGAAGGTGAAACAGGGTTGTCACGCCATCAAGAGCAGCAACAAAGAGATGAGGTGTAGTGTCAATAGTGTATCTGCCCCTTCACCATATTCCGAAGTGCAGACAACACGATAACCAGAATATTGTACCTTAAACAGCTGATCCAGAGCGCCGTCTAAGGAGACAAAAAAAAAAACTCTTGTGTTGCGCTAGGAGGGCGAAGGCAGCGTTATTTAGTGCACAACTTCCATGGAGCGCGAGCTGACAAAAAGTAGATGGTAAAAAAAAAACAGTAAAAAATTCCATGAAGAGGAACATCGTGTGGTCGACATCTTATTAGCAATAAACCGCAGGTAAGAGGTGATAGTTCATGAAATGGCGGCCATAAAAGGAGCACAAAACCCTATTAACAAATGAGGGTAAATAAGGTCGTCTTGCATCCAAAAAAAAAAAAAGCAGCTGAGAAAGTGGGAGCGCTCTACAGGCACAAGCAGCAGTTCATTATCTTGAGAAGAGAGAAAAAAAACCCCAAAAAACCGGAGTTCTCCTGAAGAGAATGAGAAGCGCTGGTATCGCGTTGCATCAGACAAAATGGCGGCGCTTCATGCGCGACCTCCGTGATGCACGCGTCGGCAGGAATTAACAACAAAAAGTACCGGTAAAACCTCCAGGGGCTGGTTCATCATCGTGAGTGAGTTTTCACCGTTGGGAGCTTCGAAGACAGGCACGCTACTTGGTCCTTGAACGTATCTTCACCCCATCGGTCCGGGAGCCTCACGTCCGCGCTTCCATATTCCCCGGGCGCCAAGCTACGCCCCGAATCGACATCATGCCATTTTAAACCTGTGGCCAAACACATTTTTCCCAATCTGTTTTTAATGGTGCCATTCATCTGTTCCACCACTCCAGAACCCTCTGGGCGGTAGGCACAATGCAGTTTCTGTTGTGCATTCAATACTTCACAAATCAATTTTATGATTTAATTCTCAAAATGCTTTCCTCTATCTGACTAACTGGGAAACCAAATCTAGGAATAAATTCTCTCAATAAGAGCTTCGCTACTGTAACCCCATCACTCCTTCTGGTTGGGTACGCCTCTACCTAGCGTGAAAACAGACAAACAACCACTAGGACATATCTTAACCTGTTACATGGGGGCATTTCAATGAAATCAATCTGCATTCTGGTGAAAGGACCTCCTTCCCGTCCTATCGTTCCCAAACTCACCACTGTCTTTCTTCCTGGATTGTATTGCTGACATATGAGACATCTTTGACAAAGGCTCTCAGCTACAAGCCGAAACTTTATACCATGTCTGTTTGAAAAGTCTGATCATAGCATCCCTTCCTACATGTGCCTGTCCATGGTACATCCGTGCTATGGTAGACACCATGCTATCAGGCATGAATGGTCTTCCATCCCGATAAACCCAAACTCTGTCTGCCTCTCGGGGTGCACATCCTGATTTTTTCCACTGTTTCTTTTCCTCTTCTCCTGCCTCTTCCTGTAACTGCCTCACCTCCTCCCACGTATTCACAGTGTTAGTAAAAAGTAAGGTGCACGAGTTAATTTCCTTTTCCCTGTTTCGATTAATGGAATTCTGGTTGTGCGCACAATATTGCACTATGTCATTTGCAAATTCATTTCCCGCCGATACGTAGTCAGCATTCTTCGAGTCGGCAGCACATTTTACTACTGCCAACTGCTTAGGCAGCTGTATCGCCTCAAGCAACTTCCCAACCACTTCAGCATTCCTTATAGGGGTTCCACTCGACGTCAAGAACCCTCTTTGGGACCTAATGTGCCCAAAATCATGCACAACCCCAAATCCATACTGACTATCGGTAATCACAGTGACTCTCAGATTCTTTCCCAGCTTACATGCTCTTGTTAACGCAAACAGTTCAGCAACCTGAGCTGATCTCACTCCTTTCAGACAAGACGCTTTCAATACAGCCGCTACAGTACATATTGCGTATGCTGCACTCAAAATTCCTTCTTCGGTTCTCAAACATGACCCATCCACGAACATCACATAGTCACTTTCTTTCAGAGGCACATCTTTTATGTCCGGACGCGGCTTGGTGCAAAAGTCAAGTACTTCCAAACAATCATGATCTACGTCATCCTTCACTTCCACATTTACAGCATCAGGCAGCAGTGTTGAGGGGTTCACATTGAGACACCTCACAAGACTCACATTCGTAGCACCCAAAATGACTTTCTCATACTTTTTTATTTTTTTATATTTCAAAAACCTTTATTGAGAAGAAACAGATCAAACACAATACACTGTGCAATACTCCAATTCAAAGCAGCGGAATACATGTCAAGTGAAAGTCTTTGGCTGCTAGTCATCCACATCATACCGCAAACAGAAAGCAACATGATGGTCGGAATCACAGCCCCACCACTCAGAGGCCTCGTCACTCAAAGGGGAATACATCTACGCTAAAAGTTTCAGTGGGGAGTATCAGAAAGGCGGGAGTGTCCGTGAAGGGGAAGGGGGTAGCTGCTGACCAGCACCGATGGCCAGCGCGGGCATAGAGCTGGCAGGGAGCGTGGGAGAGGCAGCACCACTAGAATGGGAACGGGATTGAAGATAGGTCACCAGGGGCCCCAGATATCCACAGGTCTGGGCCAAATGGTCAATAAGTCCCAGAACTCCGATAGGAGAGTCTGACACCGAGAGGTGTCCTCCAGCCAGCTCTCAACCTTTGGAGCCGGCCGGCGACCCCAACATATGGCCACTCTTCGCCTGGCCAGGATCAGCAACATCAAAATCAGGCGACGGGAAGCATCGGGGCAGAATTTTACGAAACCAAGGAGGCACAGGGGAGGATCAGGAAGTACCGCAGCGCAGGTGATGTCAGAAATGATGGAGCATACCATCCGCCAGAATTCTGAAACCTTAGGACATAACCATGCTAAGTGTGCAAAGTCTGCGGAAGGGGCAGCGCATCGCACACAAGCGTCCGCCGGGATGAGCCCGAGCTTGTGGAACTGAACAGGGGTGCGGTACAACCTGTGCAAGTACTTAAAATGTATCAGACGAAGCCGGTAGTTCGGCGACAGCTTTTTTGTCTGGTTACAACAGTACTGCCAGTCGGCCTGCGAAATGTCAGTACCAAGATCCACATTCCATGCCACCCGCGCACGATCGGAAGAGTTGGGGGTGGCCTGTAAAGTAAGCGCGTATAATTTGGTAACCAATTTGCGTGGCGTCGGGGACGTATACACAAGATCCAAAGCTGGCATGGTAGGTGGGGGTTTGGGGAATGTAGGGTGGAGTCTCCGGCATATAGCCCGTAGCTGATAAAATAAGTGTGTGTCCAGCGGCCCCGAGGGGTCAGGGAGAGAATAGAAAGTGTTGTCTGGGTAAAGATCCACCACCGTCCCCAAACCCAAACGAGATGCATGCCTAGACATGCCAGAAGGCTGGAGTGGAGGAAATCTGGATGGTTCACTATTGGCACGGCATTGGCAGACAGCCGGGAAAGACCGGAAAGCTGGCGTAAGCCGGACCAAGCCCAGGGCAGCATCTTAACCGTGTCGACCTCCGCCCGAGGGCGCACCGCGGGAACAAACAAAACCATGGACAGAGGCCAAGGGGAAGCTAAATCCGTCTCAACGGCGACATGAGGCTGATAAGGAGTAGAATGTATCCAAAAATGCAGGAAACTGGCCTGGGCACACAGGGCATAGATCCGGAAATCAGGTGCGCCCATGCCACCGGCAGACATGGGGAGAGTAAGGATGTCATATGCAACTAAGTCATATGATAAGGGAGCGTAATTCACGAAAGAAATGGGTGGTAAGAGGAATAGGAATGTATAAAAACAAATAAAGAAATTTAGGCAGGACCACCATCTTAGCAATGGCGATCCGGCCCACCAAAGAAAGCGGAAGGCGGCTTCACAAAGGGATCCTAGATTCAAGCCAGTCGACCGCACGCCCGAAGTTGGATCACCACAATTCATCCAGGTCTCTACTCAGCCAGATGCCCAAATAACGTGTGGGGCCGGAAGCCCACACAAAAAGAAAGTCCGGTGTGAATGGCAAAGTGGCATCAGTCAAGGGGAATAAGACAGACTTGCTCCAGTTCACTTGAATGCCGGAAAGCCCGCCAAAACGTATGATTTCCCTGACCAGAGGGCTTAGGTTCTCCTGAGGGTGTCAGACGTATAGGGTAACATCGTCCACGTACATGGAGACGAGGAAAGAGCGGGACGAAAAACCTATCCCTCTATGAGTATGGTGCTGCCGGAGCCTAGCGCCCAGGGGCTCCATTGCAATGGCAAACAGCATGGGCGAAAGAGGGCACCCCTGCCGCGTGCCACGAGCAATGCAGACGTAGCTGGAAACGTTGCCATTGATACGGAGACGCGCTGAAGGGTTAGTGTAAAGGAGTTTAACCTTACGCATAAAAAGTTCTCTGAAGTCCATGCGCGGCAAGAGATAGAACAAGAAGGGCCACTCCAGCGTATTGAAGACCTTCTTAGCGTCTAAGAGGGCTGGGAGGTTAGGATTAATCTGATGTAACACTGAGAATATTGTTCGGAGGTTATGTGAGGTTGCCCTACCGGGGATAAAACCTGATTGGTCAGGGAGAGCTATGAGGGGCATAAGTAATAGGAGGCAAGAGGCGATCAATTTGGCATAAATTTTGTTATCGATATTGATTAGGGAGAGCGGACGGTATGAGTCGTGATGGTCGGCAGGTTTATCGGATTTAAGAAGCAAGGTAATCAGCGCCTCACGTAGCGACAGCGGGAAGAGACCAGTGTCAAAGGATTCGTTATACATAGCTGATAAATGGGGCTCTAGAAGATCAGCATACATTTTGGAAAATGAGGCTGGTAAGCCATCCGGGCCGGGTGCCTTATCTCCGGGTAAGCTATTGATGGCCACGAGTAGTTCCTCCCTAGAAAATGGTTCATCCAGAAATTTCCGGTGATGGTCTCCCAGCCAAACAAGCGCAATAGATTCGAAATATTGTTCAAAGTCAGTGCTTAATTTGTGCCGGTGCTTTCCGGTGCTTAGCACCGGCACTTAATCATCAGGGCCGGGTCTAAGCACGTTGCTGCACGTCATTGACTTTAATATTAGTTTACCTCACTACTGGACTTGTCAGTGTCGCAGAGTGATACTGTTGTGTTATGGAATTCGTCCGCAGTAACTGCTGTCTGCTAAGCTCGTCTGTCTCCCGAGTCCCGACAGTTGAGATTCCCGACTCGAGTGACGGTCACTAAGTGTGAGTCAGTCGGAGTCCTGGTCCCCAATGTCCCACACAGTAGTACCCTAGGAGAACTTGCAGGCGCGCCAGCGCGGCTGTACAGCGAGCCTGCCTGGCCTGTGCTGCCCTGGCTGAGCCTGAGCCAAGAGGAGAATATCTATTTCTCATCGATCTCGTCAATACGATCATTTTTCCTTTACAAGTATACAGTAGTACACTCGTTCAGTATTGTTGCTGGCCCGGTGGGTGGGGACACTGATTTGGATTGGATTTTTGGTTGGGGCTGTGCGGCAGCGTGCGCAGATTCCATATTGCGCATTGCCACGCCCCAACATACCAGTACGGGCTGGCTGCACCCCACCGAGTCATCGTGACTGGTTCAACTTAAATCAACGGCCAAATAACTCTCCAGCCAGTGCGACCCGACGACTATGTTGGTTGAGGACTGGCAGCGCAGCAGTAATAGTGCAGTAGCCAGTACGGGCAAGAACAGCTGCAGGCAGCACCAGGTGAGGCAGGCAGGCTGTCAGGCCTGGCCCAGTGCCCTAATCACTCTGTTAATAACTCACGCACCACCGCAGTGCACTGTCTGCACTCTGCAGTCAGTGTGTCCCGGGCAGGCCGCCCGGCCCACCACGTCCACGCTAAGTCATTGGCAAAGTCAATGTAAGCGCTAGTAGTAGAACTTGAAGTTAGTCAAGTAACTTACTAGTACGTAGCCTCGGCTACCTAGCGTAACCGCCATGCGCCCGATGCCATAATGATCATCAATTCATCATGATTTGAACATGCGTCCCTGAACGTAAGAACTATCCAAGGCCTGCAGTGAAGGCTCAGCATTAGTGACTGTTCGGGGACGGGCAGGGAGCAGAGAAGGAAAAGGTCTCCGTCTCTTGCTTCCTGCCCCGACAAGGCAAGGAAGGTGTCCGCTTCTGCACTGACGCTGGCAGCTGCCCCCCTCTCTTTCTTACTCTTATTGCCTCTCTGTCTGTCTAACTCCTCCCCACCAAAGTTGCTGGAAATGCCGTTTTGACATTTTTCTATTCCAAAGTGCAGCCTCGGAAATAAAAGGTTCAAAGTATGAAAAATCAATAACTAAATAAAGCAAGACGGAGTGTTCTTAAAGTGGCCAGATCGGTTTTATTCAAACCCCAAAAACATTAGCATCACTTTACTGAGTTTGCCAGTGAAGCGCTGTTTTCCCCCGGTGGAAAAGTTGGCCAAACCTGGAGGTACAGCAATACCTGGTTGATGGGTGGATTGGAAAACAAAATGTGTATGGCGGCTTTGTGTTCTCAAATGTGGTCTTTTTAAACCATACTGCTTATGTTTTGTGAGCATATAAGAAGTGGACATTGAAATGGGTCCTTTCTGGGCCCTGTAGTTTTCAGGCAGAAGCACTCACTGATTTCTGAATAGTGAGTGTAAAAGCGTTAAGTTCACCATGTTGTTCCTGCTTACATTTCTCATGCTTTATTTAATCTTTCATTCCCTATGAGTGTTTGCTTTTTCCAGGATGTTCTTACTTTTTCCTTTAGGCAGCATATTGCTCTTGCCTAGTGCGTAATTTGAATTGAGTCGCATCCAGTTGTTTATAGCAGGTCAAATTGGATTATAGTTGAAGGCATTGTGAATTTCTGTCAGTGGGGCAGTATGGTGTTCAGTGAGGGAGCGGATGTACCACTGGGGGCAGAGCTGCCAAATTTATAACTGGGGAACCAGGTTCAGCCTTCATGAGCAGTCCCCCAGACCACTCTCCTGAGGGAGCACATTTCCATGCTAGACCTTAGAAGGCCCTGCAAATCCGGAAAAGACCTGGTGGCTTAACACCAGCAGTTGAACCCTAGCAGTGGCAAGTGTGGGTTCACCTTGAAGGTTTACCCACCACAATCCATACTGAGGTGCACCTCCAGGCTTGCAGGCAGGCCTACGAAGTAGCAGACCCTAGAGCAACAGTGACTCTGTCACTGAGGTCACAGGATCCCCGGAGAAGAGCTGGCTCTAGGGCGGTGCGACCGGTGTGACCGCAACAGGTGCAGACTTTGAGTGGGGGCATTGTATATTATGGTTTTAAAAGCACTTGTTTCCTCCTTCCTGCCCACAGCAATTTTCGGCAATAATAAAAATGTCATGAAAACTCCGGTGAATAAAAGTCTTCCTAGAGCGAGATCGGAGTTTGGTCTAGTGGAAGTTTTGACTCATGGAAAGATAGCGCAAAGGTTTTTTTTTTGGTTTTTTTAATTAATTTATTTCAATTTCAGATTCAAAAAGAACACATACAGATGGGTATGCTGTGGCACTTGATAACACATTAACAGTTCGTACACTCGGGCTGGCAGGAGATATCGACAATGAATTAGATGACAATCGTAGGCACACAAACACTTGATAGTAATCAATCGGGTATACAATGTGGCAGTAGAGGATTACAGTACGTTAATGACATGAGCAATCAGACATCAGTGACAGTCAACATGTATGCAGTGAGCGGGCCCCTAATATCACGAGGTTTGGAAGTAGTAGGCAATTCATCAGCATAGATAGCGCAGAGAGTTAATGTGCCTGCTTCTAAGAACATGTACCATGCCCATCACAAAGTGCACATATTGTAAATAGGTCAGTGGGCTACTTCTTTTGTCAGTAAGATCCTTTTGCTACTTGCAGTTTATAAGTTAAAATCCTAACAAAGAACAGTGAGCTATTAACTTTCATCTTAGAGCTGCATACAAACTGCAAGGTATAAACTAGAGCTTTATGTTTTTTTTCCCTAAGCCTTTGATTATCCTAATGTTGCAAAAAGTGTTCATTTGGATAGAAATCAATAATGATTATTAAAGTGACCCCCAATCATGGTATTAAGTTTTAAATTCTGAGTTTGTGTTTCTCCGGATCAATCACTATTAAACTATACTGCCTACTAATATGGTTGTCATGTGACTCCTACACCTTGTAGTCCTTTGTCTTATGCAACATTTCCCATACAGTGATTTACACACGTAAAATTGAAAATCCATGGCTCAGAAACAAATGGCTTGTGCTTCCACTTTTAAGCATATTTGGGACATTCTGTGATTAGAAACATATCCCACTTTGTGATTTTATTTTAATGTCAATAACTCATATTTATCGTTAAATAATCATGTGTATCCATTGGTTGAATTACGTAACATAATAAGCTGTAACTGGTCAGTGAAATGCCAAACAAATACTAAAGATTGGGATGTTTTGCAATCCTGGCCACACCTCTAACTCCGCCCACTGATCCAGTCCTCAGGTTATTCCCGCCTTCTGTTTCTCCGCCCACAGTTCCCCTACTTTTTTTTCCCTACTTCGACCACTGGACTCAATGTTCAAATATCGCCAGGCCTTTCCCACACTACCGGGGTCCAGGACACACCAGGCAGAGATATCCCCATTCCCCGCTTCAGCGCTTCTGTTCACTTTCTTCATTAATAACCCCTGGCCTGCCTTATTGACAAAACGGAGTCGGTCCGATTCAGAGAAATAATGTTTGGGGCCAGCCAAGGAAGGGAATATAAGATTAAGATCTCACTTTAAGGGGATGATGATGCTACTGTCACTGCGGGTTCCCCCACACACCACTATCAGTGTTTTTTGGATCTTTCTAAATCTTTTGAACTGGTCTCCAGGGTATAAAATCAACTTAGATAAAGTGAAGGCATTAAGCTTAGCACTGGGAGATTAAATAAAAGGCTTTGTTAAGAACTTTACTCCCTTTCAGATGGGCTAAGTCCTCTATTAAATACCTAGGTGTTAAAATACCTAAAATTCCAGGGGCGCTTTTCTCTGTCAACTTAGGCTCTGAGGCTCCCTCCTTGCCCCACTAGCAGACCTAATGAAGGTCCTGGAGGTACAGGGAAGTTTGATTCTCGACTGGACTGGTCGAATAAACACAGTAAAGATGTCCATCCTTCTGTGCCTCCTCTATATATTTCAAGCACTGCGGATATGGCTCAACAGAGCCTACTCTCTGATGGCTGCAGGCACTAACACACTTTATCTGGAGAGGTAGAGCATCATGGATTCTGCAGAAGGTCTGACTCTTGATTCAACAGAGGGAAGGGGTGAGCTGTGAGGTCACATACCAAGAGAGAGATGACTGAGCAAGAGATGGGTGAGGAGAGAAGGAAATATATAAAGAAAGACAGGGTGTTGAGGGAGGGATAGGTGGAGAGAAAGTAAAGACAATCAGAGTTAAAGGTAGACAGGGGGTGTGGAGGTTAGAGAGAAAAAATAGAAGCGAGTAAGAGAGAGAAAGAATACTGGGGACTCTGCTACATTATGCTTCCAAACAGGGCATTAGCTTACACGTCTGTGATTGTTCAACAACTTTGAGCGATGTTTGTAATTTTTAGGATAACAAGGTTATTGTGAAAATGTACCCTATTTTGCTGCGTATAAAAAATATTTCTCTAGTGTGGCCTACTACAAAACTCTAGTCCAAATTATCTATAATACTTTAGGCCTTCAATTCCTACTCCCGAATGTCATTACATTGAAGTTTATTTTTCAAATGTGTAAGTTTGATGTGTTAAATAAGTCTGCACAGGTGCTCACGTCACGCCCGAACATGGATGTAAAGTTATTCATCACTGATACACACCTAATAGAAGCTACAACACACAGCTGTTGCAGGAAGCACAACAAAAAATCCCTACCAGCACAGCATCACTGGGATAGGCTCGGGAATCAGGATAGCTTGCAGTGTCACTCTTCTTACCATTAAACACAGGCCTACATGCAGCCTGCAAAGTGCCCGTGAGGCCTTGCTTAACTCAAGGCACGGGTCTGCTTTTCGGATCTGGGTAAGTGAGTTTTTCCCATTTCGAGAGAGGCCAGCTCACCTCACCAGCTCATTCCTGCTATTGCCTGAAGTTAAAGTGCCAAGCCCTGCAGGTAACAAAGTAAACATACCGACTGTGTCAGCAGGAGTAGGGTCGCTATACAACCTGTCTTCCTCACAGGACTCACTTTACTTCAGAGACCTATGTCGAGCCATCTTGAATCGTTACCACTGTTTCATAGACTTACATACATACTGTTAGACCTGTCAGCCCTTTGGGTGGTCCCTCCTCATCATTATTTATTTTGTCCCACTTTTGCCTCAAACCCTGTTTGAATTTTTCCTTTTTGGGAACCACCAGACTTTTTCGTGTTGCTACAGATTCAGGGAACCATTTTAGCTACCCCTGAAACTTCTGTCTGAGGGCCTGAAGCACAAAATGGTGGCCACCTGTGACATCACCAGCATCCACTGGAACCTACCAGCACCTTCCAGAACATTCCAGGAGATTCCAGAACCCTGTGACCGTTGGAGGCGGTTTAGAATGTTGGGAGGATAAGAGAGGCAGTTGGCACCTGACTGGTGAAGAGAGAGGAGCACAACAGTGAAGGAGGAAGGAGTGAAGCAGCAGGGGTGGAAACTTGTGCCTGGAGTGGGGTCCATAAACCCACCCTTGATACTTGTCCCTACTGATGGATCCCAGCCTATAGCCCTGTGTGGGAAGAAGACAGAAGAAACTTATCCTAAGGACCTGGACAGCAGGAACAGGCCTTAGAACCAAGAAAACAGCAAGATTCTGACCTGAGAACTGGTTTCCCTGGAGTCCGGCGGCGAGTAGCCTGAAGACCTGGAGCCCGAGGTGGAGAAGCGGCGCTGACTGAAGTAGCAGACGTCGTACCCGGAGCCGCCTGAGGTCGTGAGAGGGCGCCGACGGAGGTCGTGAGGAATACCAGAGGTCGAGGAGGAAGTGAACCGAGGTCGAGCGAGCGGCGTCATCGGAGGAGTGAAGTCCGCCCTCCGGAGTCGTCGGAGACCGAGGTAGAGGAGCACCGGAGGTCGGGAGTGAGGATCGCACTCCGGAGTCGCCCGGAACCTGAGAGGAGGAGCACCGGAGGTCGGGGGTGAGGATCGCACCCCGGAGTCGCCGGAAGTCGACATCGAGGCCAGGCCGGCCGACGTCATCGGAGTCGAGAGCGCCATCGGACCGGAGCCGCCCGAAGTCGACATCGTGAAGAGACTGCCCGACGTCGTCGAATCGGAGGTAGAGATCGAACCGAGGCCGCCGACATCGGACCGGAACCGCCTACCGGCGTCGTCAAAGAACTGACATTGTGCCGAGGCCGCCGAGACCGAACCGGAACCGCCTCACGGCGTCGACACGACTCCAGCGGCGTCGGAACATCAGAAAAAGGGCAGTAAGTGGAGTAGAGGGCGCCTAAGGCCCTGTGGAGACCTGAGAGACTGCTCTAAGGGGCTAGGGAGGTGCTGAAACCCACCTGACTGTGCCTGGGGTGAACTGGGACTAACCTAGAGAGGTTGTGTGGAGAAGGAAAGCCAGGGCATTGGTAGTCCCCCCTTTGACCTACCTCAGTTTAGGCCTCAGCCTTGTCCCAGCCAGGGAGTAGCCTCCCCCCTCAAGCCTTCCACAACCCTACAAGCTGTGCCTGGGCCAAATCAGCCCTTAAGAATTGAAGTGTCATCTGATTACATGAGTGTTGCTGTATACTTTTAATTATTTATTGGGGATACTGTATTTATTGAGTTTTTACCTATTTATTGCTGCACTATATTTATAGGTCCACAGGACTTGTTGGTGTACAATATTTATTGGTACAGTATTTATTGCCTCAAAGTATTTAATTGTCTGTATATATTGCACTTGTATTTATGCCCTGTTATTTATGATCACCCCTATTTATTTCATCAAACAGCCAATATTTATTTGACCTGCACTAATTGAAACTTGTATATTGTGATTGACCTATTTATTTTTCCAATCAGCAACTAAGAGAAAAAGATAAAGAAAGAATATTTTCATAATTTTTACGGTGTAGAGTCGTTTTTGGAACGGATGCACGCATGGTTATTGTATGGGTATATTGTATGCTTAGCACTGCGCCTGTTTCCTGACCACTCGAGCCAAGCTACCCCATTGTGTTGGGAAGGTCCACCACCACCCTGCGGAGTGGGAGTGGGGCTGTTTCCAACATAAATTGGTGTTCAGTGGTGGGATAGAGCTGTGCCTACGTATACTCAACAATAACTGTGGGTAGTCCATAGGCCTACACCGGGAGTTTTCTCAAAGCGGCCTTCCTAATTGTGGGTTTTTGTTTTTTCCAAATTTACTCTGGTGGTGGGAGGAGGTATTATTAAGGGTACCCCCCTGCATTGTTACTGCACAAAACCTGTCCTCTAACCTGAGTGGGCAAGATGGAGTTTGTACTAGAGAATCTAGAAACGTACACTGTGGCCCAACTCAGGGAGTTTTGCCAGCGGGAGGGGGTGTACTGTCCCCCAGGAGCAAAGAAGGGTGCACTCCAAACCAGCTTAAGGGCTTGGGGGGAGGCACGCCGAGAAAGCAAGGCTGAGGAGGAAGACAGGGATGGAGAGCCTGACCCCGAGGGGGCTGAGATGTACCAACCTGAGGTGGGGAACCTGTCAGCAGGGCCCAGGACACTTTCTAGGAAGGGCAGCACTGTCTCTAGCGGGGGCTTATCCAGCGTGGAGTTAGCAGATCGGAGAGAGAAAAGACAGCTCACATGGGATTTAGCAAAGCTGGAGAAGGAGAAGGAGGAACAGAGGTTGGCTCATGAGACGGAGAAAGAGAGGATGGCTCATGAGATAAGACTGAAAGAGATAGAGCTTCAGATCCTAAGAATTGGAGCACCAACTGTTCCTAATGGTGGCAGCCAAATCCAAGAGTCCACCAGGGAACCCAAACCTTACCTGCCAAAGGACATAGTAGCTAGCTATGGGGCGGGTGACGACATCGCCAAGTGGCTAGCAGCCTATGAGGTCTCGTTGAGGGCCCATGGGGTTCCAGTGAAGTATTGGGGAGGGGGATTGTATAAGTACATGCCTCCAGCTGGTAGGGATGCTTTATTGGCCCTCGAAGAGGATGAGCAGACCCACTACCCCACCATGAAACTGGCGCTCATCAGAAAGTTTGGACTAACACCTGAAAAGTACAGACAGAAGTTCAGGGGTAGTCACAAGCTGGGCACACAGAATTGGGTGGACTTCCTGGACTATGCAAAGAAGGCACTGGAAGGTTGGATTCAGGGCAGTGAAGTAAGGAACTACGAGGAGCTGTTTGACCTAGTACTGAAGGAACACCTACTCGAGAAATGTTTCCCTGAACTGCGGCAACACCTGGTGGATAGCAAGCTGACCAGCCCCCGGAAGCTTGCTGAGGAGGCGGACATTTGGGCTAGTACCCGGGTGTCCACAAGGGGGACTGGAGGGGATACTCAAAAGGCCGGACAGGGCGCCCCCCAGAAGAAAGAAGGAGGGGAAAAGAAAAAGGAGTTCTCCAAAGGCCCCCAAAATAACTTCCAAGGGAAGGGAACAGGATTCACCTCTAAGGCTAACCCACCCAGAAACCCTAATCCTGGCCAGAGTCAGCAGCCAAGGGTTGTCCATTGCTACGAGTGTGGTGGCGTTGGACACTATAAAGGAGATCCGAAGTGTCAGAAACGATCACCCCCTCCCACTGGAGGAAAGACCCCCGGAGTAGCTAGTGTAGTGCTCGGGGAGGAGATGCCCTTAACTAAGGGAAGGGAGTGGGCGGGTGTCACTTTAGTGTCCCTGGGAGAACGGGAGATGGTTCCTAAGATCCAGGTGCCCGCAAATACCGCAAAGTATGGGCAGTGGATCACCATCAACGGCCAAAGAGGGGAGGCTCTGAGAGACACAGGAGCCAGTATGACTATGGTGC
The DNA here is from genome assembly GCF_964204655.1 of Triturus cristatus. NCBI lineage: Eukaryota > Metazoa > Chordata > Amphibia > Caudata > Salamandridae > Triturus > Triturus cristatus. The sequence goes on from NC_140581.1 coordinate 321,844,425, forward strand.
GTAGCCAGCTGGTGTCTCCAGAGCAGGTAATTCCCGATGTACTCCACCCAGCCGCGATGGCTGACGGCAGAACAGGCCACTATCCCGTGGCCGAGGTTCCCTTTGAATGGGGGGGGGTTGCAGGTTCACTTCGAGTTGCCGTAAGCCCTGCCGTGCCAGTCGATTGTCTGCTGGGCAATGACATGGAGCACAACGCTTGGAAGGAGGTGGAATACCGGACTCACACCGAGATGCTGGGTACACCTGACTGGGCCTGTGTTAGCACAAGGTCCGAGACTACCCGAAGAGGGAGTTCATTCCGGCTGGAGCCTGGAACAAAGGCCCAGCCAGCTGCCAGTCAAGGGAAGAACCGAGGACAGGAGGAGCCTGCCTCGGCGTCTCCACCCCGTAGGACGGATAGGCCACCGGAGGTGGTGGGCCAGGAGTCTGCGGAGGGGGACGTTACCAACCTGGAGGACCTACCCATCCCGGCCGAGTGGCACGTGGAGGGAGGCCCGTCCAGGGAGGAATTCTGCCAGGGCCAGAGGGAGTGCCCTACCCTTGAGGGGCTGAGGCGACAGGCCGAAGCCCAGGCAGCAGGGAACGTTGAAGGGAACTACAGTGTTTACTGGGAGGATGGCCTCCTCTACAGTGAACCCAAGGCACCCCTACATGGATCGTCACGAGCCTTGGTAGTCCCTCAACGTTATCGAGCCTTCCTTTTAGAGTTGGCTCACGAGATACCATTGGCAGGACACCTGGGGCAAGACAAGACCTTCGCCCGTCTTGTCCCACACTTTTATTGGCCTCAGATGAAAGTGTCGTCCGATACCTACTGCCGGACATGTGTGTCTTGCCAAGCCAGTGGGAAAACAGGGGTGAAGCTGAAAGCTCCCCTGGAACCACTTCCTGTCGTTAGCACCCCCTTTGAAAGGGTGGGCATCGACATTGTGGGTCCATTAGATCCACCAACTACAGCTGGTCACAGGTTTATCCTGGTTCTGGTGGATCATGCCACAAGGTACCCAGAGGCAATACCTCTGAGGACCATAACAGCACCTGTTGTGGCTAGGGCCCTGATGGGAATCTTTACCCGAGTGGGTTTTCCCAAGGAAGTTGTGTCCGACAGGGGGACCAACTTCATGTCAGCATATATGCGGGCAATGTGGAAGGAGTGTGGAGTGACCTACCGGTTCACAACTCCTTACCACCCCCAGACCAATGGTCTGGTGGAAAGGTTTAACAAAACCTTAAAAGGCATGATCAGAAGTCTGCCTGAAAGCCTGCGGAGGAAATGGGACGTCCTCCTACCCTGTTTACTTTTTTCCTACAGGGAAGTGCCACCGAAGGGAGTGGGCTTCAGCCCCTTCGAGCTTCTGTATGGGCACCCTGTACGTGGACCTCTTAACCTGGTGAGAGACGGATGGGAAAGAACTCCCAGAAAGCTCCCCCAGGATGTGGTGAGCTACATGCTGGCCTTCCGGAGCCAAATGGCTAAGTTGTGGAAGCAAGCTTCTGACAACTTGGAAGCCAGCCAAGCAGTAATGAAGGCGTGGTATGACCACAACGCTCACCCGGTGGAGTTGGAGCCTGGCCAGAAGGTGTGGGTGATCGAACCAGGAGAGCTTAGTGCCCTCCAGGATCGCTGGTCAGGACCCTTTGAGGTGTTGGAGAAGAAGGGTAAGGCTACCTACTTGGTGGACCTGAAGACCCCTCGTCAGCCCCTGCGGGTGCTGCATGCCAACCGCCTCAAACCCCACCACGAGAGGCCCGAAGTCATCTTGATGATGGTGACTGACGGAGGAGAGGACGTGGAAAGCGAGCCTCTCCCTGATCTGTTTGCGTCTCAGGAAAAGGATGGGTCGGTGGAGGGAGTGATTCTCTCCCCATCTCTAACTCCTGAACAGCAGGAGGACTGTCGCCAGGCCCTGGGGCAGTACTCTGCGTTGTTCTCCCTTGTCCCGGGTAGGACTCACCTGTGCGTCCATGACGTGGACACAGGAGACAGCCCACCTGTGAAGTCCAAGATCTACCGGATGTCAGACAAGGTGAAGGCCAGCATTCATAGTGAAGTCACTAAGATGCTGGAGCTAGGAGTGATTGAACCTTCTAGCAGCCCCTGGTCCAGTCCGGTGGTGTTAGTACCGAAAGCTGCACCACCGGGTGCCCAACCAGAACTGAGGTTCTGTGTGGACTACCGGGGACTGAATTCAGTGACAAAGACTGATGCACATCCGATCCCTAGGGCGGATGAATTAATTGACCGGCTGGGAGCTGCCCAATATCTAAGTACCTTTGACCTTACTTCGGGGTACTGGCAGATCTCTTTGACTGATGGAGCAAGGGAAAGGTCAGCCTTCTCCACGCCCAATGGCCACTACCAGTTCTGTGTGATGCCCTTTGGGCTCAAGAACGCACCTGCCACGTTTCAGCGCCTGGTAAACCAGATCCTCACCGGAATGGAGAGTTTCTCTGCTGCTTATCTGGATGACATAGCCGTCTTCAGTAACAGCTGGGAGGATCACTTGCGTCACCTGCAAGCTGTTCTCCAGGCCCTGAGACAAGCTGGATTGACGATCAAGGCCAGCAAGTGCCAGATCGGGCAGGGGTCGGTAGTGTACCTTGGACACTTGGTGGGTAGGGGAGCGGTGCAACCCCTCCAGGCGAAGATCGAGGCCATCATGGCCTGGGAACCCCCCAAGACACAGACTGAGGTCCGAGCATTTTTGGGCCTCACGGGATACTATCGCCGCTTCGTGAAGGGGTACGGTACCATCGTAGCCCCTCTCACGGAGCTCACGTCCAAGAAACAACCTCGACGGGTAGTCTGGACGGAGGCTTGTCAGCAAGCCTTTGAGAAATTGAAGAAAGCCATGTGCGAGGCCCCGGTCTTAAGGGCCCCAGACTTCTCCAAGGAGTTCATTGTCCAGACAGATGCATCAGAACATGGCATTGGGGCAGTGTTATCGCAACTCAACGAAGAGGGTCTGGATCAACCCGTGGTCTTCCTATCCAGGAGACTACTTCCCAGGGAACAGAAGTGGAGTGCAATAGAGCGTGAAGCCTTTGCAGTGGTATGGGCTCTGAAGAAGTTGCGGCCATACCTGTTTGGCTCGCACTTCCTAGTTCAGACCGACCACCGACCCCTTCGTTGGCTGATGCAAATGAAGGGGGAGAATCCCAAGTTGTTGAGGTGGTCTATTTCCCTACAGGGGATGGACTTTCAGGTGGAACATCGGCCTGGAGTGGACCACGCCAATGCAGACGGTCTCTCAAGGTATTTCCGCCTTAGTGATGAGAACTCCCAAGGGGTTGGGTAGCTCTCCCCACTTTCAGCTGGGGGGGACGCGTGTTAGACCTGTCAGCCCTTTGGGTGGTCCCTCCTCATCATTATTTATTTTGTCCCACTTTTGCCTCAAACGCTGTTTGAATTTTTCCTTTTTGGGAACCACCAGACTTTTTCGTGTTGCTACAGATTCAGGGAACCATTTTAGCTACCCCTGAAACTTCTGTCTGAGGGCCTGAAGCACAAAATGGTGGCCACCTGTGACATCACCAGCATCCACTGGAACCTACCAGCACCTTCCAGAACATTCCAGGAGATTCCAGAACCCTGTGACCGTTGGAGGCGGTTTAGAATGTTGGGAGGATAAGAGAGGCAGTTGGCACCTGACTGGTGAAGAGAGAGGAGCACAACAGTGAAGGAGGAAGGAGTGAAGCAGCAGGGGTGGAAACTTGTGCCTGGAGTGGGGTCCATAAACCCACCCTTGATACTTGTCCCTACTGATGGATCCCAGCCTATAGCCCTGTGTGGGAAGAAGACAGAAGAAACTTATCCTAAGGACCTGGACAGCAGGAACAGGCCTTAGAACCAAGAAAACAGCAAGATTCTGACCTGAGAACTGGTTTCCCTGGAGTCCGGCGGCGAGTAGCCTGAAGACCTGGAGCCCGAGGTGGAGAAGCGGCGCTGACTGAAGTAGCAGACGTCGTACCCGGAGCCGCCTGAGGTCGTGAGAGGGCGCCGACGGAGGTCGTGAGGAATACCAGAGGTCGAGGAGGAAGTGAACCGAGGTCGAGCGAGCGGCGTCATCGGAGGAGTGAAGTCCGCCCTCCGGAGTCGTCGGAGACCGAGGTAGAGGAGCACCGGAGGTCGGGAGTGAGGATCGCACTCCGGAGTCGCCCGGAACCTGAGAGGAGGAGCACCGGAGGTCGGGGGTGAGGATCGCACCCCGGAGTCGCCGGAAGTCGACATCGAGGCCAGGCCGGCCGACGTCATCGGAGTCGAGAGCGCCATCGGACCGGAGCCGCCCGAAGTCGACATCGTGAAGAGACTGCCCGACGTCGTCGAATCGGAGGTAGAGATCGAACCGAGGCCGCCGACATCGGACCGGAACCGCCTACCGGCGTCGTCAAAGAACTGACATTGTGCCGAGGCCGCCGAGACCGAACCGGAACCGCCTCACGGCGTCGACACGACTCCAGCGGCGTCGGAACATCAGAAAAAGGGCAGTAAGTGGAGTAGAGGGCGCCTAAGGCCCTGTGGAGACCTGAGAGACTGCTCTAAGGGGCTAGGGAGGTGCTGAAACCCACCTGACTGTGCCTGGGGTGAACTGGGACTAACCTAGAGAGGTTGTGTGGAGAAGGAAAGCCAGGGCATTGGTAGTCCCCCCTTTGACCTACCTCAGTTTAGGCCTCAGCCTTGTCCCAGCCAGGGAGTAGCCTCCCCCCTCAAGCCTTCCACAACCCTACAAGCTGTGCCTGGGCCAAATCAGCCCTTAAGAATTGAAGTGTCATCTGATTACATGAGTGTTGCTGTATACTTTTAATTATTTATTGGGGATACTGTATTTATTGAGTTTTTACCTATTTATTGCTGCACTATATTTATAGGTCCACAGGACTTGTTGGTGTACAATATTTATTGGTACAGTATTTATTGCCTCAAAGTATTTAATTGTCTGTATATATTGCACTTGTATTTATGCCCTGTTATTTATGATCACCCCTATTTATTTCATCAAACAGCCAATATTTATTTGACCTGCACTAATTGAAACTTGTATATTGTGATTGACCTATTTATTTTTCCAATCAGCAACTAAGAGAAAAAGATAAAGAAAGAATATTTTCATAATTTTTACGGTGTAGAGTCGTTTTTGGAACGGATGCACGCATGGTTATTGTATGGGTATATTGTATGCTTAGCACTGCGCCTGTTTCCTGACCACTCGAGCCAAGCTACCCCATTGTGTTGGGAAGGTCCACCACCACCCTGCGGAGTGGGAGTGGGGCTGTTTCCAACACATACATAGATATCATTAATAAATAACAACTAGCGATGTGGGGTAGCTACTCAACAGTCCAAAGCATCAGCCAATATGCAAGAATTCTACCACAGCACTGGATAGAGCAGGACGTTGAGGCATTTGGGGTTGGTGAGTTTAGGATTGTGGAAATATTTGTTTCATACAGTTCACCAACACCACTCAACAAGCGATGGGCTTCAAAATGCTCCACTGCAACATACCTAACCGCACCCTCACCACCTCCGCCAGAATGGGCAAGGCTCATTTGCTATGTTTGTCCTTAGTATGATGTTTCGATTTTTCACAATATTATGACTTCTTCAGTAATGTAACCTCGAGGGCAGCACCAACACTCTGAAAATTGTTTCAGTGCCACTGGCTTCGGTGCTTTCTTTGACATTTTCATGCTTTCTGTCCTGGGTGCCTTTGTGGGACGTTTCCATGATTTCTGGTCTGGGTGCCTTTGTGTGACGTTTCCATGCTTCCTTGTCTGAGTACTTATGTGTGAAATTTCCATGTTTTCTGGCATGGGTGCTTATGTGTGATATATCCACGGTTTAAGGCCTGGAATGGATGCTTATGTGTGACACACATTTCCATGGTTTATGGCATGGGTGCGTATGTGTGACATTTTCATGCTTTCTGGCCTGGCTTTGTGTGACGTTTCCATGCTTCCTTGACAGACTACTTATTTGTGAGATTTCCATGGCCTGGGTGTTTATGTCAGGTCATCATTTACGATTTACTATGCTTTGAAAGTTAATACAGCTAAATATGTAAAGGAAAATGTGTTGTGCACCATTGTTTTTTCTTTTTACAAAATGTTCTTGGGGGTAGAATTCCCCCATGCAAACACCTCTAGCAGCCATTAAGCTTGTTGCGCTTGCTTGCTACGCACTGTATGGGGGCTGGTTTAACAAAACTTGTCAGGGCTGCTTTGAGTGTCGATTAATTAATTATTTTTGTCAATCACAGTGTGTAACTAACTCTGCACACTGCCACCTCACCCTGCTTTTGTTGTAATACCAGAAGCCAAAGCTTAAAAGGTGAGGCACATTTTAAAGACTTTGTGTGTCTTTCAAGTGAGATCTGCAGGGCAGCCAGGGGTATGAATTAGAAAAGGCCTGAATTTGGGTTATCCCCATATTCCTTCGGCCACTGAAAGTGACAGTGGCTGACTCATTCAAGTGTATTGCATGACTTTATTCAGTTTATCTGTTTAGAGTGTTCTCCCAACATTTTGGTTTATTTTGTTACATAACTTAAGCTATGTCAAAGTTGTATCTTTGAACTCATAGACTCTTAAAAATGGCATGCCCTACCCCCAGTATTGACCTTTCCCCAAATCAGCACATAAAACACTGAAATTGGCCCTTTTCAATGCATTAGTGATTTTAGATAATTTATTCCAAAATTATGGTTTACATGCACTTTTGATTTAATCTTTTTCAAAATGTTTCACAGGGCAGGGGAACCTCCTATCAAAACCTTATTATGAGGAAGGCTCCCTTTCTGATAGTCAGATCAAGTATTACATTTGACTTGCAGCAGTGCCAGTTGAAGATGTGGGTGGGGCCAGTGGAAGAAGTGGGCGGAGCCAGTGGAGGAAGTGGGTGGAGCCAGAGAAAAGTGGGTGTGGCCTCTGACAAATCTTTGAGCACCTGCACTTCATATTTTACAAATGAAGCACTGTTCAAAGTCCCCCCGTGACAAAGGAGTTCCGGCCGAATATAGCTGAGAATAAAAGTCAAGAAAACGGGACTGGATTTCCTCCGGCGAAGTGGTCCTAATTGGGCCCCCATCACTGAGGGCCATTATATAAGAGGCGGTACACGGTGGCCGAAGAAGATTGGCAAGAGTATGCCCCGGGCGGTCCCCCTAACCGAAACGGCGAGCCCGACCCTCTCTGCCCAGAAAGGACAATTCACGGCCCGCCTCATCCGAGAATTCTGTGTGTTTTTGACGTATTAACGCCAGCGTCTCAGGACCGGGATTAGCCGCCTGAACGGCATCAAGCTCTTTTATTTCCGTCTCGAGCTTAGCCAAGGAGGTGCGGATGGAGCGGAGGACCCCAGCCTGTTTAGAAATATATTCGCCCCGAATGACGGCCTTAAAACCTTCCCATAATGTCGAGGCGGAGTCCACAGAACCAGTGTTTCATTCGAAATAGTTGGATATAGCAGTGCAGATGTCCGCGCAAAAGGCTGCGTCCTGAGGGGCGCCGGAGGGAAGTCGCCAGGTAAAAGCCCGCCTCAGAGAACGAGGAGGACAGAAGCGGATCTGCACCGGCGCATGGTCAGAAAAGGTACGGGCCATATGTCCCACGTCAATGAGACAAGACGTCTGGTGAAGTCAGCCTCAAGTCAATGCGTGACCAACATCCCCTTGCACCAGTAACGCAGGTGCCCTCACGGGCATCGGGACGGAAGTGACGCCAAGTATCATAAAGAGAACTGTCAGCTAAGATAGACATAAGAGCCGCGGAGGCACGTGGATGGGTCAAGTGGGAGCCAGAGCGGTCCAAGGTTGCCAACAGAGTGACATTAAAATCACCTCCCCAGACGACCGCAGCAGGGCCGCAAGCGGAAATGAGGTGCCAAATGTGGTGGAAAAAGTCTGGATCGTTCGAGTTAGGGCCATAGACCGCAGAAATTGTAACGGACTGGGCCGATAGTAGACCATGAAGAATCACGTACCTGCCCTCAGGATCAGTGAGCACCCGATTGGTCTGCCAAGGGAGACCTCTGCGCAACAAGATTGAGACCCCTCTGGCATATGATGAATAGGTGGAGGAGTGGGATTCCCCCCAATATCGCACTTGAAGTCTAGAAATAGAGCCAGGCAGCAAGTGTGTCTCCTGTAGGAGACATATATCTACCTTGTGTCGCTGTAAGTGGGCATGGATCAGTCGGGCCTTACGGTGGTCATTCAGACCACGCACATTCCAGGTCCAGCAGACGATATCAGCCATAGGAGGTGAGTACAGAGTGTAGCGCTGCGCAGCACCAACAGAAGACGCCATATGCAAATGCCAGTGGCAGGAGAGAGGCAAGACTCGATGGGGAACCAGACGCGGCACAGAATGCAGGCCTTGCAAGCAGATGGGGGGAGCCCACCGGGAACCACAGCCAACCAGGCAACGCGGGAAGAACGTGCAGGGGGCTGGCCAGCGGAGATGGCACTGGAAGCAGAGCGCGCCAATGAACAGGGACGGTGCGCCCCGGACCCGACCACAAGAGGTGCAGCAAGGAAGGGGAGGGGGGACCATTGGAGCAGCATGAACAAAGCCCGGGAATAGCCAGTGCCCTGAAACAAAACGGAGCGTGTAACACAATGCAGTAACACTGTCAAAACCTATAATGACAGTGCCAAAGGAGAGTATAGGAGCAAACGGAAGCCACCCCCCCCAGTAGAGGAACTGGAAACACCCATAAAAGGCAGCGTGGAGGCAGAGAGTGAGGAGTCATTAGACCAGCAGAATATGCAGCCGGAAACACAATACAATGTCTTGGAATAAACATGAGCATGCGGTGCAGAAAGACCAAATGATACCATAAGGAAACAACAATCCAGGAAAACAAAAAAAGAAAACCCCAGCGAACCCAGTGGAACAGCCCAATCCACCCACCCTGGGGCCCAACAAGAAAGGTAGTGAGCCAGCGTTTACCCCAAACAAGACCCAACTAAAAGCGAACATCAAGAAGACCACCAACCCCCCTCCCACTCCAACCCCCCAATCAGGCTGAGGTACCAACCCATCCCACCCCAGGAACCCACAACTGGGAAGGGGAATAACAGCAGAACAGTTGGGAATCATCCCGTGAGGGCATGGCGGGACCAGGTGTACCCCCCTTCAGTGAGGCAGGGTGGCCAAGCTTAGGTGGAGTTAGGCATCGCATAAAAAGGAGGGAAGGCAACAGCAATCAACAAAGTCACTTCAGTCATTATCGCTGAGGCGGTCCGCAGCCTCAGAAGGCGATTTAGACGTTGGTTTCCGGGCCAATTTTTTGATCTTCTTGGCAAACGCCAGCGCCTCCCGCGGGTCAGGAAAGATGAGAGTCTTGGCTCCCTGGTGGACCCTGAGCCTTGCTGCAGCGTGGAAAGTCAAATTCCCCCTTCGTCACATACCAAACATCGCAATAACACATTCACTCAAATACATTTATTGGTGGGGCCCATAACACCAATACTCACACTAACTTAAGCTGTTTCTCTAGAGGCATAGGTTTTCCAAACGCTGACATGAAAGGAATATCTTTTTACCTAAAACCCTAATGCGCATTGAATACTTTTATTAACTTTTAACCTCGTGATATTCCCCTCATTTGGTGATGAATCAGTTAGTTGTTTTATGTTTTAGTGATTCAATTCATTTAACTATACTCTTCTCTTATTCTAGTTTCTTCAAATAATCAACACAACACGTTTATCAATGAATTAAAACATCGTTTATCTAATTAAATTGCAAATTGTTAGAAAATCATCGTCCAAACCGCAGAACATCATATTTACCTAATCTGGCTATTAGTCGTCCTCTAAGTCAGTCAAGTCGTGGAAAATCTATAAATTCATCAAAGTCAGGCCGTAATTCAGTCTCTCAAAGATTCAGGATAACAGCTGTCCAGCAGTGTCACCGTCCTCTCCGTCAGCATAACGTCAAGAAATTCAAAGCAAGACAAATCAAACGACAAGAGCCCCTCCTCACTGTTCTACCGTCTTTTTATAATGATTTTAATGTCAGAATTATCAAGATTCCGTTTTAGACAGTCCTCATTGGTGGATTTGGCGTCACTCGGTAAGGTTCTCACATAGTCCGCAAGATTAAGTCATCGCACTTGCTGGTTCCGGTTTTAAAGACAGTCCATTGTTGTGGTCCTGGCAACTCTCCCAGTATGACCTTGATGGGTACATCTTCTCCTGGGGTCAGGACGAGGCCATTGTTGCTGGCGGTGACGCATGCGCACTTCACCCAAAACCTCGTGAGACAGCAGAAGTCACGTCGTACGTCTCAGTCAGCCATCTTTATGAAGGCCCAAATGGTCAACTTAAGCAAAACAAACACAAAAACGTAATTAAACATTGAAATGACTAAATAAATGTTAAACCCTCACTAATTCCCTATGTGTAAGGAATTATCTAGCATAATAGCAACATTCAAAGCATTTATATTCACCCAGTGATGTCATCTGGTGCAATTTACAATTACATCACAAAAGCAACATATATCATGCAATATTCTAATTTTCTACCATTAGTATGCATACACATATTAATATACAATTAGTTTAGCCATGCAAAATGCAAATCCCGCGTGTAATTCTTTTGTTAATATAATTGGTTAGTTTTCACTTCAAACGAATTAATAATATTGCTATTAGTTGATTATTCAGATTAATATAAACATGCAGAATGGGGGGGGGGGTATTCAAAATGTTGTACTACCCGCTCCAGCAATCCCCCCTTTGGTGATTATATTACCACACCAACAAAATTTTGTATCCCTTTTACGGAATTTCAAAGTGATTTCTTATTTTTATTTATATTTCAGTTTCCCCTGATTCTTCTCTTTTTGCTGATTTATACATACTCTCCTTGATTTCCTCCAATTCTATTTCTTTAAATTCTCTTTCTTGTTTCTTATCTCACCTCCTTAAATTTTCTCTTTTTAACCTTTTCTGATTTTTATCCTTTTTACGACAAATACATCCTAATATAATTATTAATATCACATATGTTAATGGAAATAATATCTTACCTAATAATGTACTACCTAGTTTTACTACGAAATCTTTAATAGCTGATAATTTCTTTCCAATCTTTTCCCAAACACCTTCAACCTCCAGTGGTGCAATTTCGTCATGCAATTCTGTAATATTTCTAATATAAATTTTCAAATCTTTGCTTTCGTCAGGAATGTAAGTACAACAATATTGAACTTTCAGCATTCCACAGACTCCACCCTCTTTTGCCAATAATATATCAAGGGCAAGTCGATTTTGCATTACCAAAGCACGCATGGCAACCATTTCAGTATTTACCAAAAAGAAATCTCCAGCGGTGCTTGTTGACAAGCGATCCACTACTGTTGAAAGTCTTCTAATTTTGTTTGCATTCAGAGATATTCCCACTGCTGGTATCAATGCTCCAAAAATGTCACCCACAATTTCTGTCCAAGATTTTCTCTTACTACGTGCTAAATAACTACCTAAACTATGTACACCATCTTCTCCTCTATCCATATGAAAAATCTTTGGGAAAACCAGGCCTACATAACATGTGCCATACCAATGGTCTGGCAGACGATAATATGCCCTGTTCCCACAAATGAAATATAGTCCAGGAAAAACTGGATATTTTCCACCTTTAAATCCTCATCCACCTATGATTCGGTACGTATCATGGCACTCGCTATTCCCTACAAAATAATGATCATATGCAGTTTGATTCCTCCTAATACATAATTTCCCTTTCTGAGGCCAATCTAAAGCCATAGTTGGACTTGTTTCCCCTTTCAAGTGTTTTTCCATTTCTACATCCCAGACTGTCTTCTCCACCTTTCCTTCTGAAGCCTTTCTTTGCATTTTCAATCTCCTTTCTTCAACCATATCTAAAAATGTCTTTTCCTCTTTCTTTAAACTGCAGGTCAAATTATTTCTAAATATGTATTCTAATGTTAGTTCTTTAAGTCTCTAAGAAAAATTCACCTAATACCTTTGCAGGTTTTACCTTGTTTAGTTTGTTAATTGACGGTATTTGTGAAAATATAGTATCTACATCTGAAAAATAATACTCTAATTTACCCGTTTGATAAAATAAACTAGCTATTACACTACATGTTATTCCATAAGTTACTGGAAGGTGATGATAAGTCACTCCCTCCGATACAGAGGCAGGTAACTGCATGCAGACATAGCAGTCCCTTCCGTCCATTGTCTTCACATATTCATACAACAAATTGGAAAATACATTATTAGAAAAATCTGTAATAGACCTGTCTTTATGTAAATAATTTTTATCTATGCTAGTCGGAACTACCTTTTGAATCTTCCCTATATTAGTTATGTTTTCACTATGTCCTTCTAATGTATCTATAGTATCTTTAAATGAGATCAGTAGAGCAAGTATACTCCATAGAAGCATTAATAATCCTGTACAACAACAACACATTTTACACCATCTCCTCAAAAATGTACATCTACATTTGCTACTATCTATGATTGCCATCTTAGCTAAAATGGACCGTGTCTTTTGACTTAGCCTCTTCTACTTCACAACTAGTTTTTGTAACCCAAGGCTCTAAGCACCTACTTGGTTCTACCAGTTTTTGTCTTTTACAGTATTTTATTGTCTTTCCATCAATAGTTTTTTGTCTCATTCAGTTTGGCATTTCATCATCTTTCGCTTTTCCTTCGTTTTCGGTATACAGAATGTCCTGAACATCCGCTTCTTCTCCAATATCGGACAAGATAACTCTCAGGATTTCTGCTTCTTCATCTTCCTCAACCACTTCCGGTACAACCACCTCTGGATTTCCTTGGCTATCTGCCTCTTCTTTTACTTCAGGCAGGGCCACATACGTCCATTCTGGTGATTTATACTTCTGGTTAGGTTTCCTTATTCTTCTGCTTTCTTTAACTACAATTGTTTCTTCTTCTTTTGATTTCTCCTGACTCGTCACTTCATTCACCTGTTCAGCCCTTGGTGAATTTACTTGTGTCAGCCAATATCTCAATCTTTTTATTTTATTCGGCCAAACATCGTCCTTTGCAGCTCTTTCCAATTTACTCCCTTTATCGTTCTTTTCAGTCCTCCAAGCTCTCTTTCTTAGAACTCGGCTTTCAGGTATCTCATCTTCGCTTTCCTCTGACTTTGTTTCCACTTGCTTTTTACTCTCAACAGTTTCTTTTTCCACCACTTCTTTTGTTTTCCCTACTTCTGTCCCTCCTCGAATCTCCGACACGCAATCTTCCTGCTGACTACTTGTCCCTGCTTCTAACTGAATGTTGGATTTCCCTACACCTCCTTGGGGGTCTTCCGCAATAATCTTTCCCTCTCTCTCTGTATCTGGCACCTGTCCATCTAATGGTGTTGTTTCAGGTGGAATTTCTCTCAATCTTTCATCTGGCACTTCCTTCTCAAGAATCTCTCTTATCGTCTCTTCACTGTCCTTTTCTTTGTTCTTTCCTTGTTCTTTCCTGGAAGATTGTGCTCTTTGTTCTGTCTCTGAGTCTGAAGTGGTATCAGAAATCTGTATCCTTCTCCTCAGGGAATTACTTCTGGAGACAAAAGTTAAACTCTGTTCTGTTTCCCCCCTTTCAGGGTTTTCTTTGTATTTTGGCTCTCCGTCATCTGACTCAGTACTGGATTCTGATTCATTAAAATACTCCTTTTTTGTGCTGTCTACTGGATTTGGAATTCTCAAAGTATGACTTGCATGGATCCAGTTCTTCAATCCAGCACACTTCACAGCTGCTGTTGTGGTCAAGATGACTTGTCTTGGTTTTCCCCACCTGGGAACCAAAGAGTTTCTTCTTCTGTGGTCTTTTATCCTTACCCAGTCCCCTGGGCTTAGATCATGGGCTGGCTTCTTTTCAAGGGTGGTGGCATCCGCTCCAACCTGATGAAACACAGAATAAACTGCGTCAGCCAGGCTTTTACAGTATTCCAACACCATGTCATCAGTTATAGTCATCAGCTTGTTGACTGGTATAAAAACGTGGCGCATGGCTCGTCCCATGATGATTTCATGAGGACTTAACCCTGTAGTTCTGTCTGGAATTGATCTAATAGTCATGAGTACTAGAGGCAAGACATCAGGCCATTTCATACCTGTGGCTAAACACATTTTCCCTATTCTGTTTTGATAGTACCATTCATCTGTTCCACCACACCAGAAGCCTGTGGTCGGTAGGCACAATGTAGTTTTTGTCGTACATTCAATGCTTCACAAATCAGTTTTATGATCTCATTATGAAAATGTCCTCCTCGGTCTGATTCAATTGTCACTGGGAACCCAAATCTAGGGATAAATTCCCTCAAAAGTAATTTTGCCACTGTCATCCCATCATTTCTTCTTGTTGGAAATGCCTCTACCCATCTGGACAATAGACAGACCATAACCAAGACATACCTCAACCTGTTACAGGGAGGCATTTCAATGAAATCCACTTGCATTCTGGTAAAAGGCCCTCCTTCTCGACCTATTGTTCCTAGACTCACTACTGTCTTTCTTCCTGGAACATATTGCTGACATATTAGGCATCTCTGACAAAGACTTTCTGCTACAAGTCTGAACTTTGCATTATACTAGGTTTGCTTAAAGGACCTGATCATAGCGTCTCTCCCTATGTGTCCCTGTCCATGATACATCCGTGCCATGGCAGACATCATGCTATCAGGCATGACTGGTCTTCCATCTCGATAGACCCACACATGATCTTTCTCTCTTGGTGCACATCCTGCTTTTACCCACTGTTTTATTTCCTCCTCCTGCTTTTTCCTACAATTGTCTTACTTCTTCCCATGTTCCCACAGTGTTAGTAAACATCAAAGAGCAAGAAATCACCTCTTTTTCCTTAGCCCGATTGATTGAATTCTGATTTCATGCACAGTATTGTACCATGTCATTTGCAAATGTATTTTCAGTAGCGATATAATCACCACTGCGACTATGGGCAGCACACTTTACAACAGCCAATTGCCTAGGCAGCTGTATCGCCTCAAGCAACTTTCCAACCACTTCAGCATTCTTAATGGGAGTTCCACTTGAAGTTAAGAATCCTCTCTGCAGCCATAACTGGCCGAAGTCATGGACAACTCCATAGCCATACTGGCTATCAGTTATCACAGTCACTCTCACACCTTTCCCAATCTTGCATGCTCTCGTCAAAGCAACAAGTTCAGCTACTTGGGCCGATTTTACCACTTTCAAATAGGATGCTTCCATTACTGCTGCAACTGTACATACCGCATATGCTGCACTCAACACTCCATCATCTGTCCTCAAACAAGATCCATCGACAAACATAACAAAATCACTTTCTGGTAAGGGTTCATCTTTTATGTCAGGTCGTGGTTTTGTACAAAAATCAAGTACATCCAGACAGTCATGATCTGCTTCATCTCTTACTTCCACATTCTCTGCATCGGGCAACAATGTTGAAGGATTCACATTCACGCATCTTACAAGACTTACATTTGCTGCACCTAATATGACCTTTTCATACTTAGTCAGCCGACTATGTGTCATATACTGAGTACGACTCCTTGTTAAAAGGATCGCCACATCATGAGGTACAAACACTTTCACAGGATATCCCATCACAATTCCCTCACTCTGTTCCAAACTTCGACATGTAGCAGCTACTGCTTTCAAACACCCGGGTAGGGCTACAGCTACTGGGTCCCACATTAATGAAAAATATGCAATTAGTCTCCTCAGTTTTCCATGCTTCTGTACTAGAACAGAGAGTGCACATCCATTTCTCTCACTGCAATACAATTCAAATTCCTTTTCATAGTCAGGCATACCTAATGCAGGGGCTTCACACAACCCATCTCTCAATCTTTTGAATGCTGCCAATTCCTCTTTGTTCAAATCAATGGGATCTTTCACATCACTTCTTGTCAGTCGTACCAAAGGTTTTGCGATCAACGAAAAATTGCTAATCCATTGACGACAATATCCAACCATTCCCAGAAACATTCTCACTTCTCTTTGGGTCATAGGTGGACTCATTCTCTTTATGATCCTGATTCTGTCTATGGTTATCCTTCTCAGTCCTTTTTCAATGTTATGTCCTAAATATTGTACTTCCTTCTTACAAAATTGTAATTTTGATGGTGACACTTTTAGTCCTCCATCTGCCAAATGATTCAGCAAGGCTACCGTGTCTACCTCACAAGCTTCACGGGATTTCGATGCCACAAGTAGGTCATCGATGTATTGAACTAGTACAGAATTTTCGGGCATATCTAGACTCTCCAAAGACTTCTTCAATAGCTGATAAAATATTGAGGGGCTTTCTGTATACCCCTGTGAGATTCGGCACCACGCCAAAATACGCTCACCGAAATGAAATGCAAAAATTTGCTGACTGTCATGGTGCAAGGGGATGGAAAAGAAAGCATGGCATAGATCAATCACTGTATACCATTCTGCGTCATGGAAAATCTGATATAAAATCACAGATGGATTCGGTACAATGGGACAGCATGATACAACAATTTTGTTTATCTTTCTCAGATCTTGTACTATCCTGAACTTCCCACTAGGCTTTTTCAGCCCCATTATTTGTGAATTACATGGACTACTCATTATTTCTCTCAAAATACCTTGTTTTATCAGTTTTTCAATCACAGGAGTAACTCCTTCGATTATTTTAGGTGTCAATTTATATTGAGGGACATTTGTAAAGCTTACTCCTTCTTTTACTGTTATTTTTACTGGATCTACATTTCTCATTAATCCTACGTCTTCTCCGGTGAAATCCCAAACTTCTGCTTTAACAGATTGTTTTAATTCTCTAGGTAATTTGTCAGGGTTAAATACAGCATAGATTCCAGTAACCTCCTTCTCCCTGTTTGCCATTGTCATTTTATACAGCACATCATCATCTGGTGTTTCAAATGCTATTCCATCTGGCGTACAAAATATAGTACAGTTCATCTTGCACAACAAATCTCTCCCAAACAAGTTCACAGGACTGGTGTTGCACACGACAAAGCGATGCGTTTCAGAAAATTTCCCTATGCTAACTTTCACTGGTTCTGTAAGATAAGTTTTAATCTGTCTGTTGGATACACCAACTACTTGGATCGTTTCATCTGAGAGAGGAAGATTCTTGACATCAGCTGATCTAACAGTTGATCGAGTAGCACTAGTATAAACTAGGAAAGTAATATTTTCATTATTAACTTTTCCCTCTACAAATGGGCCTGTCTGGTCTACTTCTAGAGTTGCGCCAAGTACGCACTCTTCTTCCTCCCTTCGGCACTGTCAATAACCCTCTTCTGAATCACTTTCATCGCGTTGCAGCCAATACTGCGAAGCAGCGCTAGCGCGCGGCGGTTTGTTTACCTGTTCTTCGTTGTAGAATTCCGTTTCCTTACTATACTTCTGGGAATTTTTGATCTGTGGAAAAGGTGGTTTTGGCACCTGATTCTGTTGTGTTACAACCTGCTTCTGTTGCTGCGGTTGACCACTCACCTCATTCTTCACCTGTGGATTCAATGATGCATTTTCATCGTTAGTACTCGGGGGAAATTTACACTCGGATTTCCAATGCCCTATCCTACCGAAATTATGACACGGAAATTTCTTCTTAGCTTCTTCGATATTTCCTTTACCTTTCCCAGGATTACATTTTTGTCTTGACCCTGCTTGTTCTGCTAATTGAGCTTCCTGTCTCTCCGCTACCTTTACTTGTGCCCACGTAGCCTTTTCTTTCAATTTTCGCTGTTTCGCTTCAATCTCATCACTGAAATATTTAGCATGTCTCAGTACTTCGTCTATTTTCTTATTTTGCCAGTCTATGGTATGCTGTTTTATCATCTCACTAATTTCTGGACGAAGACCATATACAAACCTGTATACAAAATGACTTAAATCCTTTTCACTTACATTTTCGTCTCCACTAAATTGTTTAAAGGCCAAAATTAACCTCTCATAATATGCATGTACTGACTCTTTGCTTTCCTGATGTGTTCTGTCAATTTTTACCCAATCTGTCTCTTTAGGAAGTACTTTGTTTTTCAGAAACGCCATAACCTGTTCATATTTCTTCATTACCTCGGGGTCTGGAGCCCCTGTTTTTGGATCCCTTGGGTATTCTTGTGTCGGCCAATCTATCATGATTTTGCACTCTGTCCATAGATCTGCTGGTACTATTATGTCAAACAAGCTATTTAGATCAATCCACAATACTTTGGACAATTTTGCAAATCTGTCCACCTGTCTATACCACTCGACGGGTTTTTCACGTAGTCGAGGGAATTCATTTGTAAATGACAAAATATCTTGCCTAGTCCATGGGACATGTACATATCCTCCTCCTGGAATTTCTCTCATAGGGCATTCTGTCACAACCTTCTCTTTTTCTCTAACAGGGAAAGCTGAAAAGGTTTTATCTGAAACATCATCTCATTTTCGATACCATCTACTTTTCCATTTGTCCACATCTCCCCATTTTCTCAACAAAATAATTATTTCCTTAATCTGACTCATTCGTTCTGTGGTATTCATGTTTTCAACGTCTTTTTCAGTGAAATCTACCCGATATGGTTTCTGTAGTGATTTACCTTTTCAATATCAATACCCATTTCATTTGCCACTTCTTCTAATCTTTCATGGAGACTTTTTCCTCTCCACGTTATGCTTTTACACAGAAATAACAACTCCTCATCTTGGTTGGTTTTTAACTTCTCCGTAGGGATAGTTCCTACTATTAACTCTTCCAGTACCATTCATAGTTTAGCCACATCTATTGACTGAGATTCTTTGACTTTCTTCTGCAAGCTTCTCAACCATTCACTCAAATCCTCTGTAGATGGTCCTACTGACTTCTCTACATTTCCTTGTCCAAAATCCTTTTGTGTTTCTGATATTGACTCCACTGTTGTCATACGCCTTTCTGCATAGTTCTGGCCTACAAACGGGTTATTTGAAACATTTGGTTCAATCATACTTATTGTCTGTCTCCATGGATTAACATTTTGACTCATTATTGGTTGTTCAACCTGTTTATTACTTTTATAAGGGACCGTCAAGCAATGTTCGCTATCTTTCTGTTTATCAAAAATAGGCATTACTGGACCTATCGTTACTGGGACTGTTACTGCTTCCAGATTTTTGGTCAATTCTCTTATTTTCTCTGTTAATTCCAAGGTCGTCTTTGCTAGTTCTGCTGAATTTTCATCGTTTATTTTACCTCCGGACTTCTTCTCTATCTCTCGAATGGAATTGTTTTTTCCCAAACCTTGGAACTCTGGTTCCGATTTTATGATTCGTACTGTTTCTTTCATTGGGGCACTTGGGGTTAATATTTCTGGTTCTGGCCGATATGGGGTTGGATTGTTATAGAACATGTCATCAAGAACATCATCCTCTGATTCATTCACTCCATACCCTCTCAATTCCACATTATGTCTCTTTTCTACGCACTTTCTTCCTTCATTCTCTCCTGCAGCTCTTACGGGAAACAAACCCTCAGTCATACTCGGATTCCGCCACCTTCTCATTCGATCATCACGAGTCTCATGCCCGTATGACCTACCAAACATGTACCTATACCTTCCGCCACTTCTCTGTCTTTCTCGGTCATGCATCTCATCTTCCCATTCTGTCAATGCTTCAAATTGTGTCGGTCTAGGTCTTGGTTCTAAATTCATCATTTTCGCTCTTAAATTTCTCAAAACTGCCAAATTAAATGAACCATGTTCTGGAAAAGCCAACACTCCGTCCTTTTCAGTATACTTGACCCAATTGTCTAACCAAATACAGGTGTGATATCCATATTTTGCAACCATTAAAGATGCAGGGGTTTTCGGTGGAGGAAATAACTGTCCTTCCCTAGTTACAATCCGTTTGCCCTTTTTAAACCACTTTTTAATTCTACCAAACCAGGACTTTTTCTCCTTTACTGGTGGATCGTAATACATTTTCCTGTCTTCCGTGTATCGCTAGACTCTCCTTACAACTGTACCGCTATTCTGTCCAATCGTAGCACGACTCACACTAACGCACCAATACGGAACGTTTATGTCACTTTTGCAATTCTCCAATCCCAGCGCGACTCACACTAATGCACCAATACGGAGCGCCTACTTCACCCTCTGCTTCTCCACTCCTAGCGCGGCGTATACTAACGCACCAATCCGGAGCGTTCTACGTTTCTGACTGACTGGCCAATCCCAACGCGGTCGTTCTGACGCCAACAGCCGCTGCCGCAGCTCCTTTTTCTGTCTACCCCTCTTTTACAAAATCCACTCAGTAAGTTTTGTTTCGAATTTACAATTCTGTTAGTAACAACATAAAAACACCACCATTGTCCGCTTCGCTAACCAAGGAATAGCAATAGACCTTTCTCACGAGAATTCCGTCTTTCCCGGGAGCAGCGCTTACCTCTGCCCTACTACGGAATCGTTACTTCCGTTGACAAAGTAGCACATCCCTCTACCTAACCCTTCTAACAAGCATTAGCTAACCGTTTCTCCAGAATTAAGACACATAGTTGGAGACCCAATGCTCCTGAGAAATAAAACTAGAGTTTCACAATTAACCCGAATGCCTTCACATTCACGCACTTTCATACGAGAAAATGCAGTACATTCACACAGTCTTTCCCGAGAACAGCGAACAGTCTGTCCTACTACAGAATTATGACATACGTTAACAAAGTAGCACTTCCCTCTACTTTATCCTTCTAGCAAGCTCAGAGAACACCTGCTACCTTTCCAGTGATAAGCGTTTTCAGAATGCCATTTGGACTCCTGGTACCTAAGACCAAAATTTCACAGGTGACCTTTGCTATCATACACACTTCTCTCACACAGAAAATTTCTCTAATGGCAACACACGACGATGTCACCGAATCGAACCTAGACAATGCGTCATGCAACTTCAATCGTTACACGTTTCTCCCTGTGTACCTACAGGGCAACAACAATTCCGTCTTTCCAGAGAGCAGCGCTTACCTCTGCTCTACTATGAAACCGTTACAAACTTCTGACTTCCTACATCCCAGAAGCCGTGTAAACAACATTAAACTTGACGCGACTCAACATAGAGTGTTAATACATAAACCAATATCAATAACCAATAATCAATAAGCAATTTACAAGCAATAATCACCAAACCAAAACAATAACAACCATCATTCTGCTACCAGAAAAACTGCTGCAGCGTGGAAAGTCAAATTCTCCCTTCGTCACATTCCAAACATCGCAATAACAAATTCACTCAAATACATTCATTGGTGGGGCCCATAACACCAATAGTCACTCTAACTTAAGCTGTTTCTCTAGAGGGATAAGTTTTCCAAATGCTGACATGAAAGGAATATCTTTTTACCTAAAACCCTAATGCGCATTGAATACTTTTATTAACTTTTAACCTTGTGATATTCCCCTCATTTGGTGATGAATCAGTTAGTTGTTTTATGTTTTAGTGATTCAATTCATTTATCTATACTCTTCTCTTATTCTAGTTTCTTCAAATAATCAACACAACACGTTTATCAATTAATTAAAACATCGTTTATCTAATTAAATTGCAAATTGTTAGAAAATCATCGTCCAAACCGCAGAACATCATATTTACCTAATCTGGCTATTAGTCATCCTCTAAGTTAGTCGAGTCGTGGAAAATCTTTAAATTCATCAAAGTCAGGCCGCAATTCAGTCTCCCAAAGATTCAGGATAACAGCTGTCCAGCAGTATCACCGTCCTCTCCGTCAGCATAACGTCAGGAAATTCGCAGCAAGACAAATCAAACGACAAGACCCCCTCCTCTGTGTTCTACCGTCTTTTTATAATGATTTTAATGTCAGAATGTATCAAGATTCAGTTTTAGAGAGTCCTCATTGGTGGATTTGGGGTCACTCGGTAAGGTTCTCACATAGTCCGCAAGATTAAGCCAGTGCACTTGCTGGTTCCGGTTTTAAAGACAGTCCATTGTTGTGGTCCTGGCAACTCTCCCAGTATGACCTTGATGGGTACATCTTCTCATGGGGTCAGGATGAGGCCATTGTTGCTGGCGGTGACGCATGCGCACTTCACCCAAAACCTCGTGAGACAGCAGCAGCCACGTCGTATGTCTCAGTCAGCCATCTTTATGAAGGCCCAAATGGTCAACTTAAGCAAAACAAACACAAAAACGTAATTAAACATTGAAATGGCTAAATAAATGTTAAACCCTCACTAATTCCCCTATGTGTAAGTAATTATCTAGCATAATAGCAACATTCAAAGCATTTATATTCACCCAGTGATGTCATCTGGTGCAACTTACAATTACATCACAAAAGCAACATATATCATGCAATATTCTAATTTTCTACCATTAGTATGCGTACATATATTAATATACAATTAGTTTAGCCATGCAAAATGCAAATCCCACGTGTAATTCTTTTGTTAATATAATTGGTGAGTTTTCACTTCAAACGAATTAATAATATTACTATTAGTTGATTATTCAGATTAATATAAACATGCAGAATGGGGGGATATACAAAATGTTGTACTACCCGCTCCAACAGCCTCGCCGGATAGGCCAAGGAGTAGGAGACGTCGTGCTTCTGTAGAATGCGCTTGGCAGGTAGGAATTCTCGCCGGGCAGCCTGAACAGTCGTGGTGTAGTCCGGGAAAAAGGAGAGGGTATTGCCCTGATGAACGATGGTGCCCCTGTCCCGAGAATGGTGTCGCGGTCCCGGAAATTAAGCAGTTTAGCAATGATGGGACGTGGGGGTAGGCCGGGACCAGGACGAGGGCCCAGGGAGCGACGGGCGCGCTCCACAATAAACACAGATGTGAGGACGTCGCCAAAGAGCTCCCTGAACAGTGCCTCCACAAAGTCCTCCATGCGGTTGATGTTGGTTGATTCAGGAAGGCCTGTTATACGGAGGTTACTTTGACGAGAATGGGCCTCCAAGTCTTCGTTCTTTTCCCGGATGACCGCACAGATTTTATTCATTTGCAGCAGCTTTGTTCGGTCCTGCAAAGCGGCATCCTCAACATCAGAGACCTGGGAATCCACGTGTGTCAGGCGACTGTCATGGGTATCCATACGGGCTTTCACCGAGTCCATCCGGGCCGACAGCTGATCCAGCTGTGAGGCTATGCCAGTGACAGTCGACTTCACATCCAGCATGATCGCCTTCAGGTCGTCGTCGCGGGACAGTGGCGCCACGGAGGCGTCTGCGGCCTCCCCCCCCTCAGCAGTGGAACCCTCCTGTCGGGAAGACCGACGATGGTCAAAGGCGATCTTGGGCTGCCTCGGATTGGACTTGCCCATGGCGTGGAAGACGCGAAGCAGGCTAGCAGTCCGATGACACTGACCAGTACTTCCAGGCAAGCAGGGCGAGACCCGTGTCACCCACGGAAGGGACCACCAGTACCGCAGCACGGAGAGGCGCAGACAGAGCACCAACAGGATGGGTGAAGGAACAAGCAGAGGCCGCACTTTGGTGAGTGTATTATGCAAGCAATGTCGTCCACCAAGAGGTGGGACCCGCGATAGTCGGCAAGTGAGTTGGCACCAGCCCGGCAGCGTCCAGCAAACAACAGCACCAAAGACGAGTGTGGAGCGAGGCGCGTGGGCACCACCAGCACCCGAACCCCCAGACGAGGGCAGAGCGCAGGAGGGGGCCGATCGTGACCACAACCCAACCAGCAACTGCGGCCAGCCGCTCACGGCCGGTCCCTCAGGTCCCTCCAGGAAGAAAGAATGATCCAGGCACGAGCGCCGCCCGCCGCCTGCAGAGGAGGCCCCATCAAGCAGGAAGATAAGGCGCAGGCGGAGACCACAGCTCCAGTCAGCGTCCCGGGGGCCCCCCTGAATTGGCAGCGCCAGCAACAGGACAGGGGGGGCACCTGGCGCGGGGAGGGCCCAGCAGGGGAAGCGACAACAAGCACTAGAAGGCGGGCGCAGGCCCAAGACACAGTCAAAGCCCGGGGACCACGTTGGTGGGGCCTCGAAGTGTAGGGTTCCACTGGTGATCCAAAAGTGCCAGGCGGTGATGCAGGCGGAATGATGGGACCAGGCCCAGCGCTACCGGGAGGCTGGAGGGCCGCAGCAGGGATGGCCGCACCAACGTAATAAGAAATGCCGCCCAGCAGAGTATCCCCACCCGGGTGGGCGGTCCTCCAGTGCGCACAGGGGAGGGCACAGAGCACAACAGGGTCCGGGCCGGCAGGGAGACACGGGGGGGCCGCCGCCCCCGTCACCGGGCACCAGCAGTCGCCAGCACGATCGGCCCGAGACGAATGCGAGGAGACCTCGGCAGCAAGGCCGCGACCACCCGGACCTGGTTGTACAGCCTGCGGACCCCCAACCACGCCAGCAAGGACCCCCGAGGTGGCGCCACTCACCGGGAGGCCGTACGTCATGTTCCGGATCCTTGCTCACAGCGGGTGGTGCACGGAGCCAGCGCGGCCCCCAGGAAGAGCTGCTGCGGCCCACACGGGAGCCGTATCACAGGCCCGGCGAGGCCTCACACTCTGACCCACAGTCAGCCAGCCGTCAAGAAGCTCCAGTCGATGCCTCTTGCTGCGGGGAAGCCAGATCACGCGCTGGAGTGACAGGTGAGTCACGATGCCGCAGGATCGTCACAGATTTTAAAGCTTGGCTGGCAGAGCCCACTTAATGTGCGGCCATGTTGCAGCCGGCCAAGCCACGCCCCCGACTTTCTCATACTTAGTTAGATGACTATGCGTCATAAATTGGGTGAAGCTCCTCGTTAAAAGGATAGCCACATCATGAGGTACAAACACTCTCACAGGGTATCCCATCACAATTCCTTCACTCTGCTCCAATCTCTTACAAGTAGTAGCCACTGCTTTCAAACAACCAGGCAATGCCACAGCTACAGGATCTAGTACAGCTGAGAAATATGCAATTGGTCGTCTCAATTTTCCATGTTTCTGTACTAACACAGAAAGTGCACACCCATCTCGCTCACAACAATAGAGCTCAAACTCTTTCTCATAGTCAGGCATTCCAAGAGCTGGTGCTTCACACAAGCTGTCTCTCAATTGTTTAAAAGCCTTCAGTTCCTCTTTGTTCAATTCAAGGGGGTCTTTGACATCACTCTTTGTCAAGCGTATCAGGGGTTTGGAAATCAGTGAAAAGTTGCTGATCCACTGACGACAATATCCAACCATTCCAAGAAACATTCTCACTTCTCTTTGAGTCATTGGTGCTCTCATTCCTTTTATTATTCTGATCCTGTCTGCAGTCACTTTTCTCAATCCTTTCTCAATTTAAAGTATTGTACTTCCTTTTTGCAAAACTGTAATTTCGATGGGGATACTTTAAGTCCTCCATCCGCCAAATGATTCAGTAATGCAACTGTATCTACCACACAAGCTTCTCTGGTTCTCAATGCCACCAGTAGGTCATCGATATATTGCACTAGTACTGAGCTTTCGGGCATTTTTAAATCTTCCAGGGATTTCTTTATAATCTGATTAAATATCGATGGACCTTCTGTATACCCCTGTGGGATTCGGCACCATGCCAAGGTACGCTCGTCGAACCGGAACGCAAAAATCTGTTGGATATCTGGGTGCAATGGGATGGAAAAGAAAGCGTGACATAGGTCAATGACCGTGTACCATTCTGCATCATGGGGAATCTGATATAGGATCACTGAAGGGTTTGGTACAATGGGACAACATGGTGCAACAATCTTATTCACTTTTCTCAGGTCTTGCACTATCCTGAAAGTTCCGTTAGGCTTTTTCAAACCCATGATTGGTGAATTACATGGACTGCTCATTATCTCTCTCAAGATTCCCTGTTCAATCATTTTGTCTATTATGGGAGTGACTCCTGCAATTATTTCTGGCGTCAATTTATATTGGGGAATATTCGGGTAACTTATTCCTTCCTTTATAGTTATTTTTACCCTTTCCATCAATCCCATATCTTCTCCTGTGAAATCCCACACCTCAGGTCTCACTGTTTTCTTTAATTCCTAAGGCAATTTTTCTGGGTCAAATACAACAAATGCCTCAGTAACTTCGGGTTCCATATTGGCCATGCTCATTTTATACAGTACATCCTCATCAGGAGTTTCAAAAGCTATATCATCAGGAGTACAGAAAATTGTGCAGTTCATTTTACACAACAAATCCCTCCCTAACAAATTTACAGGGCTGGTATCGCATACGACAAAGTGGTGCATGTCAGAAAATCTCTCTATCTTAACTCTAACAGGCTCAGTAAGATGCGTTTTTATCTGTCAGCTGATCTAACAGATGAACGAGTAGCACCAGTATCTACTAGGAAAGTAATATTTTCATCATTTACCTTTCCGTCCACAAAAGGGCCTGTCTGGTCTACCTCTAGAGTTGCGCCAAGTACGCACTCCTCTTCCTCTCCTTCGGCACCGTCAATAACTCAAACACTCTCATCACGCTGCAGCCAATACTACGAAACAGCACGAGCGCGCGGTAGCTTTGTTACCTGTTCCTCGGTGTAGAATCCTGTCTCATTACTGTATCTCTGAGGGTTTACGCTTTGTGGAAAAGGTGGCTTTGGCACCTAACACTGTTGGGCAACAACCTGCTGCTGTCGCTGCGGTTGACAACTCACCTCATTCTGCACCTGTGGATTCAATGATGCATTATCGCCATTAGCACTTGGGGGCAATTTACACTCGGATTTCCAATGTCCTAATTTTCCGCAATTATGACATGGCCATTTCTATTTGGCTTCGTCTAAACTCATTTGTCCCTTTCCTTTTCCAATATTAGGTTTTTGTCTCACCTGGCCCATGCCATTTGCTTGTTCAATCATCTGGGATTCCTGCCTTTCAGCTACCTTAACCTGAGCCCACATGGCCTTCTCTTTTAGCTTGCGTTGCTTTGCTTTGCCTCAATTTCATCACTAAAATATTTCGCATGTCTCAGTACTTCATCTATCTTTTTCTTTTGCCAATCTACTGTATGCTGTTTAATCATTTCGCTTGACATTCAAGTATATTTACCTACATTTTGATATTGGTGACCATTTCCAAAACCTGTCAGTTCTGTATAAATCAATTCCCTCTGGTAGATTTCTCAATAGAATGCAGGCTAAAACCCACGTAAGTGCAGGAAAAGTTCTTTCGCTCGGCACGCCTCAGTCCCAAAGGTATCCACAGGGCCAAGCAATCGTGCAAGTAAATCGATCAGCCAGCACCAACAGAGTCTCGGAAACACACTTCTGGAACGCACTAGTCTATACCCTCTTCTACAGTTCCCCTTTTATAGTAATTTCTAAAATAATCGGCAACAATTTCTAAAATCTAAACACTCGGATTGGTTAAGACCCTCAATTTTGTAATTTTGGACATGATTCCCAGAGTTTTCTTGGTTCACATGGACTTGGATATGTCATCCTTTAGATTGTACAGTTCTCATGCGAAAGGGTCCAAAGTATTAATATGCAGACCTCTAAGGACAAGTTGCCATTGTCTTTTCTTGTCATTCACACTAGTTGAATTTAGGCAGTCCTCCAGGTTCCTATCCTTGATCGGAGGACGCCTGATGATCTTCAGAGCCATCCGAGTCTGCGCAGTAGACATCGCGCTCACACGACGGTGGCCACTTCCGAACTCCATTTTGAATATCAAAAGTTTGAATGCCAACTTAAGCAAAACAAACATGAAAAGAAATTAATATACGGAAACAAAGTTTCTAATGTTTAAACCCACACTAATCCCATTATATATTAGTATTTTCCTAGCTCATAGCAACATGTAAAGCAATAATTCTCACCTTTCCGCAATACCAGGAACGCAAAACCATTACAAAAGCAATATAAATCATGAAATTCTATCACAACACATGTTACAGTTAATATGCGTACCACACTTGGGGGCATATGTATCAAACCCTTTTCCCGTTCGCAAACGGGCCGATTCTCAGAATCGGCCCGTTTGCGAACAGGAAAAGGCCTTTTGGGATGTGTCATCCCAAAAGGGCATCGCAAATTAGAGAATCGCAAAATTTGCGATTCTCTAGTTTGCGATTGCATGTAAGGAATAGCAAATTGCGATTCCTTAAATGCAATGTATGAAGTCTAGAAAAATTGCATTTTGGCAGTAAGAAATCGCAAAATTACCACCAACTTCAAGTTGGTGTTAATTTGCGATTTCATAGAAAAATGTACTTTTTGGCATTTTTCAAAGTGCCATGTGACGCACAGACATGCCCTTAGGGCATGTATGTGCGCCACATGTGCATACATACATATTTCAAGGGTGCAACAGGGTGTCCTTTTGACACCCTAGCACCCTTGGAATTGCATTCTCATTTTGCGATTCTCAAATTGCGAATCGCAAAATGAGAATGTCTTCCCATTCATTCCTATGGGCCTCCTAGCCCATAGGAATGAATGGGAAGGTTTTCCTTAATTGCGATTAGCAATTTGCTAATCGCAATTAAGGAATGCCAAGGAATCGCAAAACATTTGAGAATTTTTTATTACATCCCGTTTTGCAATTCTCAAATAGCGATTCCCTAAAAATCGCTATTTGAGAATTGCAAAAACGGAACTTGATACATATGCCCCTTAGTCATTAGACTTATTTGCCATGCAATTAACAATTAGTCCCGCGTGTAATTCGTGTTTATCAAAAGTATAAGGTTGGTTAGTGATACCACTGCAAACAATTAATACAGGTTAACATTTATTTTGATTACGTAATTAGTGTTTTCATGCAAACCAGAGAAGGTATACAAAATTTCGTTTTACCTGCTCCACCACAGCCACCACACATCCCACTGCAGGTGCGTTCAGCCATTCACTGCACTCTCCTGTAGGGCGATCTCTCCTTCCTCGATGAAGGGCAGGCTGGTTGCGTCCAGCACAGCAGAGGCAGACTGGAGGCTTCTAAGATCCGGCCCATCTTTTACTAATGTGCACCTGTACATTTATTGTGATAGGGGGCGCAGACTCAGTCTGCATTCAGTTAAAGGTGCACCGCAATCCACTGCAGTGACAAGGAAAGGTGGAAACAAAGGGTGCTTCTCTCCACTTACGGATTACAATAGTATGCACACATGATTTGTCACGATTTCCCAAACAGTTACCCCTACTGAGGGCAGGTGGTAACTACTCACCAAGTGTAATCTGTTCATATTTGACAGTTCACCCTGTGCACTTACTTGCTGGAGGCACCGGGAGATTCAGACCACTGAATGCACTTTCTGATGTGAAGCTCTCAATGTGCCAATGTTCGCATCGGTGTGAGCCTCGCCCTTTAATGGACAAGAGCGTTACTTCAGGCACACCTCGAATGCAAGGTTGATCTGTGGTCCCACTGCCAGCCTCCAAGCCAGCATTTACCATGTTTCACGATGAGTCGTAAGCTGACTCCAACACAAAAACTATCGCCCGTCTATGTTTTTTTTTTTTTGCAAAAAGTTCCTTACACTGCGAGGTGATGGAGAATTTTTCACCTCACAGAAGGTCATGCAGAACACGGTGCAAAGCATAGCAGTGAGACGGTCTCTGAGCAAAATGCCCCAAGGACAGTATCCTGAACAGCTGTGCAGGCTCAGAGGTAAACAGCTGCGTGTATGCGTTGCCACTCTCTAAAGTGCATGCATTGAATTCAGAGGGGCAGATTTACAAGCCCCTTGCGCCACTTTTGTGTCAATTTTTAACATGGGAAAAGTGGCGCAAGGGGCTTGTAAATCTGCCCCAGAATGTTTCATGAAATACAAACAGCTCAGCTCGGAAACAGAGGGAAGCAACCACTGCTCAGTGTTGCTGGTTTCTGCCATATGCAGTTTGTGCATTAACTCAGATTGTGTGATCAGACTCCGCAGTATCCTGTTGAGATGCATGAAAGCAGCCTCCCCCACTGCTTCGAGCCAGTGCAATTGTTCATGAAACGGACCAAGGTTTTACATTATTTTGACAAGTATTTTCCTTTTCTCCCTTTGTTTATTCTATGTAGTCAGTGAATGTTCGGTGTGTATGTCTCGTGTAGTGTCTTCAGATCTGCTGAGCTGCTTCTGCCATTGTGTGGGTTTCTTTTCCTGTGGTCTGGCCGCACTACCCGAGCACTTTCCTGATTTTCTTGTATCTGTATCTTTAGTGATCTCTTGGCTCAGTAGATCCGTGTAGTGTAATAGACTAAGTCATGCAAATACTGTAGGTTTCTACACGGACTTTATTTTGATGACAGAACATACTTTCGCTGCAGGTTTTCATCTTAAATTCAGTGCGGGTGCATATTAAGTCAGTTCACTTAAACTTTTGTTCACATTTTTATCTTCTCACCACCGGAAACTTAATTGAAATGTTTTCGATAAAGGCACTTATGGGACCTTCATCATTTTGATCCGTTCCTTTGTGTGTTGTTTCCACATCTCTTTTTGTTCTCTGACTACTACAGTAATATGTCTGATATCTAGTAAGGCATTTACATATTCTAAAATTCTCATGTCATGCCACCATCAAATGGAGTGGACAAAAGACCATGCGAAAATGGGACAACCATAGTATAAGATATTGGACTAATAATAATAATAATATTAATAATAATAATAAACTTTATTTCGGTTGGATGATCATAAAAGTGCAACGTGCAGATAAAATACATACTAAAAGTACACATATTAATATATACCAAAGACAGTAACACAGATATAGACATCAAGTAGCAGCTTAAAAGTACCACAAGAACCTTCTGCTTAGACAGGAAAGACCATTAACAGCAAAAAAAGCTCTGAAAACCAACAGAGGGCTAAATGGATCCCACATGCTGCCTGGAGTTGTCAGGCCAGCAGACGTTTTTCGGGGCATCAAGGTCAAACCCGTGTCACATTAGTCTTGAGCTAATAATTAAAACCAAATAAAAGTACGGACAGTACATCCAGATACACAGTACATGCCAAGGGTTGAATCCAGATTGGCCACTAAAGTGCAAACACTACTTCAGGGTAATCAACAATCAGCGGGTAGCACCCAATATCCCCCACATTTAGACACATATATATATGTCAGCAGTAGACACCAGTTTCTTTTTGTTTCAATAGCGCAATTATTTTATACTATCAGGGCTAACATCAATCAATCACTCAATCAGGGGGCTTATAAAGCGCACTACTCACCCGGGAGGGTCTCAAGGTGCTGGGGGGGCAGCTCCGGATCAGTTGAAGAGCCAGATCTTGAGGTCCTTCCTGAACGTGTGCAGGGTAGGGAGCGTCTGATGTTCACCGGGAGCTCGCTCCAGGTCTTGGCTGCGATGTAGGAGAAGGCTCTCCCGCCTGCTCTGTGTCTGCGCATGCGGGGGACCTCTGCTGGGGCGAGGTCGGAGGAGCGGAGGTTCCTCTTGGGTACGTGGAAGAAGACTCTCTCGTTGAGGTATTTGGGTCCGATGTTTTTGAGGGATTTGTAGGTGTGGATGAGGAGCTTGAAAGTGACCCTTTTCTCGACGGGAAGCCAGTGGAGGTCTCGTAGGTGCTGAGTCATTGTAAAGTGTTATATTTACTTTTAAATGTGACCTTGCTCATTGTTTCGCTTATGCATTTCTTCTGTGTCTATTCCCTTTATTGTGTTCCATATTTTATGTCATCACTTCAGCGTGCGCAGTCTTGTACATGTTTTTTTTCAAAGCTGCATTGTTGAAGTTCTCTTCTACTCCGAGGCTTCAACTGTTGAATTATCCATTCAACAGTTGCGCTTCGGTGTGGACAGCTGTACGCCCGTGTAGCTGCTGACAACATGGATTAAAGCCTATTTAAAGTTACCTGAAACTTCTCCTTCTTCATTCCGATCCGCACTTTACAGTCATGTGCTCGTGACGTGGTGTTCTGAGGACGAGTCTGGCTGCAGCATTCTGGATGGTCTGGAGTCTTTGTAGAAGAGTTCTGTTGATTCCGGTGTATAAGGCTTTGCCGTGGTCCAGTCTGATGGTGATGAGTGCGTGGGTGATGGTCCTTCTGCAGTCGGGGGGGATCCATTTGAAGGTCTTGCAGAGGATGCGCAGGCAGTTGCAACTGGTGGAGGTGACGCGTTGATCTGGCAGTTCATGGAGAGGGAGGAGTCGAGGATGATGCCGAGGTTTCGTGCATGGTCTGTAGGGGTGGGTGGCTTCCCAAGGGCGGAGGGCCACCAGGTGTTGTCCCAGGCAGAGGGGCCGAGGATGAGGACCTGCTCTACGTTCTTCTCTCTCTGCCAGCAAGTACCCAGAACTAATATTATGTGTGTATGTACAGTTTGCACCTTCTCTACTAACAAGGGATGGAGATTCCCTCCAGGCAACCCTTTCAATCTGATGTTCCAGGCCCAGTAAATCGCGTGCTACCGCGAAGACTATTGTTTCCTTCGTATCACTTTTCAAAATTCCTAGGGAGATATTCTCAAGAACATGTGATAACTAGCGCAAAATTTGCTTAACGCAACTTTGCACATCGCAGTCTGTCGCGGAAAAATAACGCCGTGTTAACATTGTATTCTCAACCCGGCGGCACCATGCGATAGTCTCACGATAACGCGCCAAATGACCACATTAAAACGAACGCGGCACCGAAAAAATGCGACACATGAACGCGAAAAAAGTTGAGATGTGGCCAATCGCATTACAAAACTCAGCGATAACCAGCGACAGACCTGCAATTCCCACGTGTCATGCACCATAAAAACACCGAAAAACACAATCAAAATAATTCAAACTGCGAGGCATCATGAGGGAAGCCGGAGAGAGGACAGAGGACGACCAGCAACCCACAAGCCCCCAGGAGGACCTGCCTGGGACCTCGGGATCACGGAAGGGCAAGGAGAAAAAGGCGAGGAAGACGAGGTTCAGTCCGCAGGAAAACAGGATCATCATCACGGAGGTGATATAACACCACCAACAACTGTTCGTCACCTCCAACGTTGCCATTGGCAAATAAAAATGCAATATGGCAGGCCATCCTGGACAAGGTGAAGGCAGTCGGAGTGAGGAAGAGGACAATTGGAGAGGTCAAGAGGCCAAGAGGCGCTGGAATGATGCGAAGCGCAAAACCAAGAAGAAACTCGCTGACAACCATCAGGCAACAATGCAGACTGGAGGTGGCAGTCCAGCGGAACACCAGGAGCTGGATGAGATGGAGGAAATGGTGTCCACAGTCATCAGTGGGGAGATGGTGGCAGGACTTGAGGGTCTGGACACTGCCCGACATGACCTGACACAACAGCACCAGGGTGAGTGCCGAACAGGGATTGGGGGACTGGGGGAGATGGGCACAGTGGCACACATGCACAATTAAGTAGAGCACACTGCACATCCACAATGACTTGTGCATGTCCCTGATCCTCCTGGCACACTGCAGCACACATACAAACAGCAAGTAGGCCCACGTCCACTATGGGCATAAAGGTGTCCTCCCACACAGCACCAATCCCACAACCAACCCATGCACACGTGTGAAAACCAGCAAATCTGTGTGCTGGGGGAGTCACACTGACATTGCAAGTGACACTGCATGACGAATAGGATGGCTGCAGTCCAATAATCATGACATGCTGCACGCCATGACACTGAGGTGGCTGAGTGTGGAACACATCCGTAAAGGAGCAGGTCACACCCTGACACATCCACGTGCACACACAACCCCAGACAGCAACAACACGTTTGCGGATAGACCATGCCCAAGAGTCCAAATCAGCCAAGTCTGCAACATCTCATCACTGTAGAAGCTCAGAAGTCAAAGGCACACTGCCTCAAAGGGATAAGGGGCAGCAGAATCACAGCTGCAGGAGTGACTCACCCACAATGCAGCACACACACATAGCAACAACAGCACATCAACATTGACGACAATGTGGTACGAAGTGCAACACTTTCACTGCAATACCGAGGACACAACTGGTTTCGCTTGTGTGTAGAAACTGGTCAATCACAACTGGCATAGCAGAAAACTGTGAGATGAGAGTGTACGAGTACAACCTCACATCCCTGATGTAGTTCAAATGTCCACTGTCCAGCATGAAATAGTCAGCTCCTCCCAAACAGTCACAATGTACATTGTCATGCAGTATGTATGTAAACACGTACAAAAGGTGTCAACATACATGGAACACACTGTCAACCAGCATCTCCCCTTTACATTGCAGAGGGACAATCAACACCTCGTGCAGAGCAGACCACACATCTCTTCAGTAATGATGAAGAGGACCCCCTGGACATTTGCCCCGACACCCTCCCAACGGCTCTTGGACAGCCTCTGCACCCCACCCCCAGGAGCAGTGCAGGCCAGCTCCATTGAGGTGAACCCATCCCAGGCAAAGACCACACAGCAGGAAGCACCCACCACCATGGCTGGCTCCCAGCACCTCACCCAAGAACACATGGCATTCCAAGGCCAGGTGTTAGACTGCCAGAAGGAGGTGGCTGAACATGTGCAGGTGGGGTTCGACAACATGGCAACCAAACTGGATGACATACGTGGGTGTCTGAGTCACATCAGGGACCACTTACACTCACTAACGGACACCCACTGTTCGCACCATGATGTCCAACAATCCATGCCCGACACCGCTGGAGACATGCCTCTGTGAGGAGAACAACTGCCTACTCAGAGTGGCCTCAGCGATGTCAGCCGACAGTCGACACAGATGATGAGGATAATGGAGAACATGAAGCATATGCATGCATAAAGAATGGCTGCCACGGATGCACACCAGCGAAAAGTTGTTTGTATCTTCCATGCCGTGCAGATCCTCATCATGGCATTGCTGCCACTAAGGGAGTCGCAGATGAATGCTGCTTCTACTTCCACACACACATCTCTGGCCCCTGATGTGTCAGAGGCACACAGTGCTGCAGACCAAACATCAGC
The DNA here is from genome assembly GCF_964204655.1 of Triturus cristatus. Taxonomy (NCBI): domain Eukaryota; kingdom Metazoa; phylum Chordata; class Amphibia; order Caudata; family Salamandridae; genus Triturus; species Triturus cristatus. The sequence goes on from NC_140581.1 coordinate 321,879,254, forward strand.
ACCCACATTTCAGACAGATGACATAGAGGACGAAGATGCGGGTGATTCCACCTGTGTAGTAAGAAGGAGAAAGTAGCAATCCTCTCTGCCATATGCCCTGTTCCGTCTTGGTGCTGCCCTTTGCATCATGCCCTGTGACAACATCTCCCACTGTCCCCCGGAACACTCCGCGACACTCACCTTGGACCTCGACATGGACTGCCATGTTCTGCTTGCTCTACAATGACACAGCAATCACACTGCGGACTGTCCTCTACATCTTCCAATGTACTTGTCAATCCCTAAATGACTCTGGCTGGCCCTACCCTGATCTGCAATGTCATGTGGTGTTTGCATGGCCATATACTGCTCCAGCTCCGACAACCCCAACATATGTGAATAAAACATTCAAATTGCCACAGATGTGTCATGTCCATAATCGATCAAGTTTGAAAGTATGAATGAATGTAAGGACATTCATTGAACAAAAAGGTACACCCTGGGAAATGAGAGCAATGCTCATGTGTGACTGTGACACACATAGTGAGATTACTGGGAATGTGTGCACTAGCTGTGGCCTCCATGCACAGAAACAACACATGTGCACTTTCACAACTTTGCCCCACTCAATCTTAGAAATAAGGCTGTGTGTGTAATGCCTAAGTCATTGACAGGCCTAAAGTAGTGTCCCCCATCACATTTGACAACAGAACATCTCTTGCCATACCTACTCACACTGTACACAGCCTGTAGTGATGGATCACATTGATACACATGGCAAGAAGTTGGACACCATACTCACATTGCTGAAGACACATAGGAGCACAGGTCTATCAGCAACTATCCCAACCACAATGTCTGGTTCACAGAGGTAGAGCTGGCAATAGGGACTCACCCCTCAGTGAAATGCTTCAGTCAGTCCCTCATTATGTATGGACATTGCTCATTGAGGCACATGATTTGTCATTCCAATCAACACTCATCACAATTGAACACTAGTGAAGTTGCGCAGACTTAATTTGCATGTGCGTGTCAGTACGGGCAAGACAAGGGCCACAACATGCAGACCAATGCATCAGACACTAACAGGCAGCATTCGGTCACAGTACAGTTCCATGTGACAGCCGTTGTGCATGTGTCCAGGATGTTCAGACGTTGGTGGCTCTCATATCACCGGCACTTCTCAGGCCTGCGGCAGTTCTGTGGATGATATGCCACAGCTCAGAGCAATGAGTCGTTTGTGTGTGCAACGTTTGGACGTATGAGTAGTTGTGTACGTAAGGGTCAAGGGCATTCCATGCAAGAGTACCTCTAGCCAGGACTTTTGTGTGTGTGGTGTGGACATGTTGCTCTTTCATTTGCGATGTGCGTAGTGTGGAAGTCATAATCATCTGCTATGGTATCTCTCTCAGGGGGTGCCAGCAGCATGCAAGACCATGGTCGGAGGTGTCCTTCCGCATTATGTATTGGGACAAAGGTGCTTTCATCCCTGATGTTAGTCTGACAACTGCTTGCCTTCTGGAAATGTGATGTCGCTTTCGCGCTGCAAATGAGGCTAGGCCCTAGGCCCTAGGCTTATGGTGCACCAATGGCGAAACACACACAACAGTTGGCATGTATGATCCAAGAGCCCGAGCGGTCTTGCACTCCTTGTACAATCCCTTCATGTGCGGCAGCCCTCCGGGTGCATGCAAAATTTCAACATTGTCGATTGCGGGCCGTGTGGCACCGACACTGCGACAGAGACACATGCATCAGTTGGGGTCCTGTCCATCCCAGAAATGAACCACGCCCAGAGCCCAGGGATAATTATTCACACCCCTACGCTGGCCAGGCGTACACCGACCCAGCCCACTCGGCTTACGTACAAAGGGGGGACGACGTCGCTACATGTCCCAGTTCTTCACCTGTGCCGGAGGTGACATGGCTGCGTCCGCCTGGCATATCACGGGACTCAATCATAGAGGATCCATGATGTGCGTTGCACAGGGTTGGTGGCACCGGATACACTGCGGCTGGCATGTGCCTACCGCCACGGGATGGTGACTTTCGGTACACTGAGGTAGGGGCACCGTAAATGCTGAGCGGGTGTGCAGTCTGCGATGATGCGCCATCCTGACGGTCCGGACTGGTAAGGGTTTGTGTGAGCCCTGCTGGACCGCAGTGTAGGCCTGAGCCGGGGGCAGCGCGAGCCTACCGCCACGTGGCGTTGCCTCGTAGTTCACAGAGTTAATGGCACCTAAAGAGCTGGGTGGGTGTGCAGCCTGCGATGATGCCCTGTGCACTGATATGATCTCTGCCATTGTGTAATCAAGACCCAGAATCAGGTGTGTGACCTTGTGGCCCACAGTGCGGGGCTGCATGATATGGAGGATGCCAAGGATGCGGGACCCGGGCTTGGAGCTTGCACTGGCACGTGGTGTGCCCTCTTGGAGACACGCCAGTGGCGGAAGGTGAGCAGTGAGGCCTGGTTGCACAAGGGTGGCCAATCACTGCTGGGCGACGGGAGGGGCTGGAGTGCAGCAGACTGTGTGCGCAGGTGCGGGCAAGCGCTGATGGCGTGTGCAATGATGTAGACTCTGCCATTCATGGATCGGGTATCTGTTTCAGATAAGGCACCTGGTGGATTGCCGTGTGTGCCGGCACATGGTTGGAGACACACCGGTGGCAACAGGTGAGCAGTGAGGCCTGGGTCATCAGTGTCGGCACACTCTCTCCCTCTCCCTCTCCCCGTTTCACTGTCTCACTCTTTCTCGCTCTTTCTCTCTATCTTTATCTTTCTCTCTCTCTTTCTCTTTCTATTTCACTCTCTCTCTCTTTCTCTCTCTCGCTCTTTCTCTCTCTCTTTCTCCCTCTCTTTCTCTCTCTTTCTCTCTTTCACGCTTTCTCTCGCTCTCTTTCTCTCTTTCTCTTTCTCTCTCGCTCCCTCTCTTCCTTTCACTCTCTCTCTCTCTCCCTTTCTTATTCTCTCTCTTTTTCTCTCTCTCTGTCCTTCGATGAGCGCATGACACACCTTCTTATCTTAAATGTTTGTATTGCAGATTGTCCAGAGAAGGCCTGCCATGACTCTTCCACATAGTTGTATTTGGTTTAATTTGAATTAATTGTTTTGTTTGGAACTTCAAAGATTAATGACTGATTCGCCTTTTTCTGACCACACGTGATTGTTGATTGTTGTGATTGTGTGACATTAGGCAAATTGTTTTGTTCAGGATTTTGTGCGGTTGATGTGATATCTCTTTGTCCGGGGGGGGGGGTCCTGGGGTTGGTTGAGGTGGGTGTTGTGGTCCTCTTGGGGCTCTGAGCTGCATGATCAGTGGCTCCATGGCATCTGTTGTTCTGCAGGTGTGGCTCTAGGCTGGGCTCCCTTTCATGGTGCAGGTCGTCGTCCGACTTAACACCAGGTAAGAGCAGGTGTTAAATCCCTGCTGCTAACGCGCCTTATTGCATGTTTTTTTAACTTATCGCGGATCTGCCTGGTCGTTGAGAATGTTGCAAAGTGGTGTTGTCGTGGCTTTTTGCACGGGAACGCCTATTCTGCATCTCATTAGCGTTAGTTGCCGGTGTCATCTGTGGCGATGTTTTTTGCAGCTGCTACCACCGGAAAACTGGTGATATCGGCTGTTAGCACCAGCTTGTGAATATTGCAATGAATTTATCGCCAGTTTGGCGGCGATAAAGTGCCACTAACTCGGTGATAGGTCCTTGAGAATATGCCCCTTAGTGCCTACCCTCTCTAGCTTGCACACTGCAACTATCTACTTCTTACGCTTTGATATATACTTATGGCAGAATAAGAAAAAGTGAGCTTCCGTTTCTTTTACCTGTGGGCAGTAAGGGCAATGATCTGGTTTTCAGCCTGATTTATCCCATTTGGATGTGAGTGATCTTAAGGGTAATGAATCATTTCTGAACTGCACATACAAGTGTTTTGCTGCTTGGGGATAGATTCTGTGCATAAATCGTTCAAAATTAGCAGAACATTTGTGGCTCAAGAACTGCCCTGTTGAACTCCCATTTTTATGGTTCGACCAAGTCCATAACAAACATTTTCTCAGTACGCTTTGTTATATTTCAGGGAAACACCTTTGCAGCTTCTGCTGGGGTGTTCTATAGTTCCCCAATCTGCAGCAATTCACACCGGTTCCAACCTCGGGTGTGGATTAGTCTGTCACAGATGAATACATGTTCTAGTGATTCCCTATGTGAGGTTAGCTCCGGGGTTGACCATATCTGTAACCAGTATGTTAGTGGCTTCAATAAGGTAACCATATGTATACAATTAAGTGCTAAATCCATCTTTGGGGATAAGGGGAGTACTCTAGTGTAGGTTGAGGAGAGCCCTAATAATCAACAAGTGTACGGGCAGTTGTGTCGACATACCCCCAAATCTCTACCCCATGCATGGCTGCCGCCATGGCTGTGACTGTATATTTTGAAAGGCTGGAGACACCGCACCTCCTGAGATTGCCTTGTGTTTCCTTCCAACTAGCAGTGCTCTCTGATTATGGGCTATTTTGCTCTTCCCCTTTGCAATCCTCAGTTTAATGTGTCTGTCTGTCTGATACCTAGATAGTCAAAATGTTTGACCTGATCTGTCTGTTAGCCCTCTATCGTCATTCTGCCTCTAAAGGACCAATGTGCGTTTATTCCCATGAATTTTGTTTTTGGTGGATTGATTTCTAGGCCCCCGTTTTTGCAAAAGGTGGCAAAGGAGTCCAGTGCTGTCTGTAGACCCATGGGAATTCTCGAGATAAGAAACGTATCATTCGCGAACACTAAGATAGGGATAGGTATTCCTGCAATTTTTGGTGCGTTATGTTTGCATTTAGATAGCCATTTCACTGCCTCATTAATATAAAGAATAAAAAAAGTGGAAGCAAGGACACATCCTTGCTTTACTCCCCATTTAATAGGTATGTTTTCTGTTTGATCTCGTCCCATGTTCCACCTCACAATTGTGTAGGTATTAGTGTGTAGGATTTTAAAAATCCATAGACGATCTCCAGGTAGCCCAAATACACCCAACACCCTCCATAGGTTGTCCCTCATTACCAGGTCAAATGCCGACCCCAAATCTATATCCCTCTTCAGAGTGACATGCTTCCATCATATAACCTTGAAGCGAAAGACCTGGTTGAGGGTACTATCTTTTTTTCTGAAGCCTGCCTGTGTATCCTCAAGGATATGGCTATCCAATATCCATGTTTATAGCCTTGCCAGAACCTGTCTACAATTTTTTTTGACTGTTGTCAATTAAACTTATAGGTCTGTAGCTGGCAGGCAAATCTCTACTTCCCTTTTTTATAGATTGGAATTATAGCAGTACCATGCCAGGTAGGAGCGATGTTGCTACCCCTTACAATGGCATTACTCAGATGATTCGGGTAAGGGACCCACACTTCCGGTTGGGACAGGAATAGATCAGCAGGGATGTCATCCAGTGTGGGAACCTTTTCTTTCTTCATTTGTTTTAAAACATGCATCATTTCAGTTAGAGTAAAACATAAGGTCTCCCTATCTGTACTGTTCCCACCCCATGTCATAGGTGTTGGGGCTACTTGCTCTATTTCAGGGAATTTTTCCTTTTTCTTATCCTGGATCATTTTTTGATCCAACTATCTCTATAGAGAGCTCCAAAGCGGGCAACCCACTTGTCTGGTTGTGCTACTGCCTCTAAGTGATTGTCAAGTACTTGAGTACCAGCTTCTACTAACTTCCAAAAAGCCTTTGGGTTCTTGTTATCTAGTGTGTTGGTGAGCTCTAGCCACTGTTTCATTTCACACCTCTTTTTGGGAATGGAAGCTTTCTATTGCAGAGGCTATTTCTGTTTGATCACCCTTCTTTATAGCTTCTAAAAGGCAGTTCTCTGCAAATTGGCATTCTTTATTGAAGCAGCTGGGTGAAGTCTTATGATGACACACCCTCTTCCCGGCCTTAACGAAGAGGGCCTCAGTTGCTCCATAAGTTGGCAATGCACAATGACAAATTCAGGGATTTCCCTGTCTGATGTTTCTATAGAGGGCAGTTTATCCACAAATATCTCATATATTTGTGTTTGCACTGCAGAGTTGGTCGATATTTCCGCCCATTTGATATTTCTCCTATTACTAACTGTCTCAACAGGAGTTTTTGAGATTGAGGTTTGAGCTCATAAACATAGGGAATAGAAATTCAGAGCTCAGAGCTTGATGGTAGTTGTTTGGTCTAGAGACAATTGGACTTTTATGTTTGTGGTTGACTGTGCACCTCAACAAATACTCACAATTCTCATCAGGGTGAACCCTAAAAGTCACTAAATTACTCCGAACCCAACCCCGCTAGCTATGACATAGAGCACACAGGTGTAACTTAGGGCAATGTGTAATGCATTTATGCAGTACCAAAAAAGGAATTAGGTGAAAATGCCAAACAATAAAAATCCCACATCAAATTAGGACAATTGAGTAAAATATTATAAACAAAAAGATACTAAAATGACAAAAGCTCAATAAGGGGAACTGGCTATATAATATTTTTAAACGTTTTAAGTAGAAATGGTATCAACAATTTCAAAGCACCAATGATAGTCTATGGTAGAGGTAGTCCACGACCTAGGCATGATTTGGGGAGGAACAAAATAAAGCCCTAGTCATAAAGTTTCCAGACCTTTATTCTGTTGTCTAAACATCTACATGAATACAGTTCTAAGACCCCTAGTACTTGTGGGGAGGGCACCCAGAGATTACCAGGTATAAGGCAGAAGCCAACATCACAGTATAGTCCAAGTCCAGTTGCTGTTGATCAGCTGGGCACTATAGGAAAAGGCCTCTTCAAGCTTTTTGTGTCCCTATAGCTGCTCAGAAGGTCATGCAACTACACTTTAGAGACCACGGTGCATATTAGCAAGCGGCAGCGATAACAATCGCTGGCTGCGCCTAGCGCGAGTTTCCCTATCGCTGGAATTCATCACCAGGCTGTATTTACAATGCTTAGCGCATTGGCGATGAAAATTCCAACGATAGCAGGGAAATGTCCCAACAACGCTGGAAAACCAGCAATGTTCCCTACAAAACAGCGATGACCTTGCTGATACGACCCTGTGGTCGTAACCCCACATTCCACCACCCATGCAAAGTATTCCTAACACTGTATTTTAGCAGACGTTATAATCCAGCGTTAATGGCCGGTTAGCGCGATTTTGTTTAACGCTATGCTGGCCGGGGCATTGTTGTAAATATCGCGAAGCTGCCTCCGCGATATTTTCCCCATGTAGTTTATTGAGGCACGCCTACTTTGCATCTCATTAACGATGCGATGCAAAGCGGGTGCTAAATCATGGAAACACGCGCTTGCGTATCCTTGCTAATATTGCGATAAAATTATCACCGCTTTTCGGCCAAAAACGGACGCGATAATTTTATCTCACCCTCTTGTTAATATACCCCCATGTCTTTCTCCTAAGGACTGAGGTTGCAGGTTCAGTCCTTCAGGGATCCCCATAGATCACAAACAAAAGTTCCAGTCTCTTTGGTTCTTCCGCAGCTTCAGAAAGTGTTCTGAGGATGGAACCTTGGGGCACCACATTTATGGCTGGGACCAGTTAGTGGGACAGGATGACTCCAGGCCACACCCTCACCAATAGGGTAAAAGGTTTTCAGAGCAAACCTAGCTACTTTTTTTAGTAGTTGCTGGTTGCTTTACTGCAACCTGGTCCAAAACTATATATATGTGTATATATATATATATATATATATATATTATCTACTGGCGGTCGCCAGTAGATAGTTATAGTTACAACCTAGTTTCCATAGGAAATTTCAAAATTCTATTTTGAATAACTTTGGCGCCGGTTAAAGAATCCTCGTGAAATTTTCAAAACTAATGGGGCGCTCCATTCAGCTCCTACCCTGAAAGTCTCAGGGTGATTCGTCAAGCGGGCGCCGAGAAAAAGGGGGGGGTCCCAAAACGCGTTTTCCCCATGCATATTTCCGTAGGACCTTTAGTCGCAGCTACAGCCCGAACGGCTGAACAGAATTACGTGGAATTTGGCAGAGATGTAGCCATAAGGTCAAGGAAGTGCCTTTTGCAGGTCTGGTGTAAATCTGTTCAGTATTTCCTGAGAAAATAGCATTTAAAAGCATATCAATATCTATACGCGCGCACCGTGCGCGCACGGTGCGCGCACCCTGCCGCGCGCAAGCGCAATTCTGATTGGTTGTTAGATGTCGGTAAACATTCGAATCGGTCGAAACCAGGAAGTGTCGGCCGCCATTTTGTCTCTTGCAGTCTGAGGGGGTGAAAAACAAAGGTGGAGAACGTGATAAGGAGGCAGAGTGGACAGTTCCTGACCCCCTAGCCTTGGTCAGGGGGTCACAGAAGGACCCCCAAGGGAGAAAAAAACAATTTTTTTTTTTTTAAATCGCGAGGTGCGCGCACCCTGCGCGCACTGCGAACCGTATATATATATACACACATGCAGGTAAAAGAAGAAGTCCAAAAAAGTCAAAGTAACTCATAGAAACAGAGTAGCATAGATACTGGCACCCATTCTCACAGACTGTCATGAACATGGGCACACTCAACAAACACAGATACCCATGTATACCCATAAAGAAGCACTATGTGAAATGGCAATATTTCTTCTGTTTATACATTTGTATATTTTACATCTGTCATGATCTAAACCTTTCTGATCCGGTCCCAGCACCATATTTGTTTTAAAAGGATGATCCCAGTTAACATGGGACTGGCCTGACACTGAAAAGTTTCTAGAATTATTCTGGAAAGGAACATATGTGAGCGTCTATTACACAATAGGTAAGGTGCATTGTTCAAGATCGCCATCATGGGTGCATCCAGGTTAAGTGGCTATGAAATATAATCTCCCCAACACAGAAACGATTCTGATCTGGGTTAGAGTGACAAATAGGTGCACATGAGCTTCTATGTCCAGTACCAGCAGCACTTGAAAATAAGAAACTTTAATATTTAATCTTTCTAGTCTTTATATGATTTGAGTTGTCTCAAATATGATATCAAATTATAATTATCTCCTTTGATTAAAAGGTTAAGAGATAGTAACATTGGAGCCCTAGTCATCTAGTTGAAGATGATTATAAGCTACATCACAACTCTTTAAGCGGAATAAAAACGAGTTAAGATATGTGACGGGCCTGTCAAGGCATCTGCTTCCTCCCTCTTTAAAAGATCCACTCACAGTGGAGACATTAGGCTGAACAAAATGTCCCAGTTAAATACTGGACTGTCAGCTTCACTTAACTCTTTTGCCACTGCCCTTGCTCCAGAATCTCCTTGTACCGCAGGAGTAATGGGTCTATTCTGAAATCGTTTTGTGATTGAATGAGAGTTGGAATAGTTGCCTATAGAACTCTCTTGGGCCTCGCCATCGCACACCAACTACAACGCACCATCAACACCACCTTCAAAACAGGCAGCTTCCCAGACGACTGGAAGCACGCAGAAGTCAGACCCCTGCTCAAGAAGCCCACAGCTGACCCCACCGATCTCAAGAACTATCGGCCCATCTCGCTCCTCCCCTTCGCAGCCAAAGTTGCAGAGAAAACAGTCAACAGGAAACTGACACAATTCATTGAAGAGAACGCCGTCCTTGACCCATCCCAATCCAGACTCCAAAGCAACCACAGCACAGAGACCGCCCTACACGCAGCCACAGATGACATCCGCACACTCCTGGACCAAGGCTACTCTGCAGCCCTCATCCTACTCGGCCTTTCAGCGGCCTTTGACACCGTTTCCCACTGCACAATAGTCACCAGACTACACGACACAGGCATACAAGGAACAGCCCTGGACTGGATCCGATCATTCCTCACCGGAAGAAGCCAAAGGATCAGACTCCCACCCTTCCTTTCTGAGTCCCACAGGTTCCATCACTGAGCCCCACCCTCTTCAACATCTACATGGCCCCCTTTGCAGCCATCGTCCGATAACACGACCTCAACATCGTATCCTACGGCGACGACACCCAGCTCATCCTCTCCCCCACCCAAGACCCCACCACTGCCAAACTCAACTTCCAGAAAGGAATGCAAGATGTCGCAGTCTGGATGACCATCAGCTACCTGAAGCTCAATGCCGAGAAGACAGAAGTTCTCGTCCTCGGTACCACCCCTTCTGCATGGGACAGCACCTGGTGGGCGACCGCCCTCGGAAGCCCACCTACCCTCTGAGACCACACCAAAAACCTCAGCATCGTACTCGACTCATCACTCACCATGAACCATCAGGTCAACGCCGTCACCTCCAGCTGCTTCAACACCCTCCGCATCCTCTGCAAGACCTTCAAGGGGATACCCCCTGAGTCAAGGAAGACAGTCACCCAGGCACTCATCACCAGCAGACTGAACTATGGAAATGACCTCTACGCCCGCATCAACAAGTCCCTACTCTGCAAACTCCAGACAATACAGAACACCGCCGCCAGACTCGTCCCTGGCATCCCCCGACACGAACACATCAGCCAACACCTCCGAAGTTTCCATGGCTCCCCATGGAGGAAAGAGTCACTTTCAAAATCCTCACGCATGCCTACAAATGCCTACACAACAACGGACCCATATCCCTCAATGACAGAATCAACTTCAACGTACCCAAAAGAAACCTCTGATCTTCCAACTTCGCACTGGCCGAAACCCTGCGCATCTACAGAGCCAGAGCAGGCGGAAGATCCTTCTCCCACATTGCAGCCAAGACCAGGAAGGAGCTACCGGCAGACATCACATGCGCCCCCTCCCTGAACACCTTCAGGAAGACCCTCAAGACCTGGCTCTTCGGCTAAACAGATCTGCGGAGCCCCCCCTCAGCGCCTTGAGATCCCCACGGGTGAGTAGCGTGCTTACAATTCCCTGATTGATTGATTTCAGTAATGCTCAGACTCTGCAATAGAGGCTTCCACCATGTCAGATCTTTGCACAAGTGCTTTTTGAGATTTCCACAAATCCAAGGCACGTAACACAGAACTGGGGTGGAAGTATGATACTTCATTAATTAGGGAAGCTTTTATTGTAGCTAAGGACTAATTGAGTGCTATCCACAAATTACAGGCCATTTTCACATTCAAAACATATCCTGGAGCAACTGTGCCTGAAGTCAGCATATAAAGAAGAGAACAAGAACACATATGGGGATATGTACAAGGAAGTGGAGGACAGAGGCATGAGCCTTCCTGGCTTAACGCCAGGGCCGTACTGGGAACCAAAACCAGCCCTGGCAAAGTCCTCAACCGGCACCCAGGGGGTTGGGGGTGTGGCCAAGCTGTTTGCCAGGGCCGGTTTCAGCTGATTTTGTCACAGGGGCTGATATTGCAGCTATGCTGCAAAAATAGCCCTGTACCAAAAACGGCCCCCAGGTGCCCAAAACTGGCCCCCACCCTGGTGGCCCACCAGGAAAATGCCTGGTGGCCACTATGGCCAGTCCGCCCTGCTTAACGCCTCACTCATCCACTTCTGAAATGCAAGGCTGCACCATATTTCCAAGAATGTGGTTCAGCCTTGCATTTCCTCCTGCGATGGCGCTAAGTTTAGCAACTTAGGGGGCGCTAGAGGGCGCACTGAATGGCTGCACACTAGTGGTGCTCCGTTAGTCAGAGAAAGTATACTGCCAAAAACAGCGGAACGGGCGTACCAAGACGGACGCAAAGCATGAAATAATGTGTTGGCACCACGACGAAATAGCACTGAAAAGGCAAGTTATTATGCCATTTGGCTTGAAAACAGCCTGAGAAGAATCTTGTGGCGGAATTGCCAGTGAACACAAAATGGTGGCGTGGTACGGCGCATAGCCAGCAAAAGTGAAAGCAACCCAAAAGTCAGCAAGCGTGTAAGTAAACAACCGCCGGACATACTGCGGCTCCAACAGCCGAGATTCCGCTGGACTGTACACTACGGTGCCTGCACTGGATAACTCCACTCACCCCTCGCTACTGTACACCACCGATCCAAATGAAGACAGGGGAGACCAATGGAAAATGGCACTGCAGAGCGGAGATATGACTGTTGAGGCAGCGCGGCTCTCAAAGTGAACACGCATGCCCCTGTAATCGACCGGAGTGCCCATGACTGACATAGCCAAGCCAGAGGTGTGAGACTACCTGGATTACCTGGGCGCAGCGCTTATAACGTAAAGGCAAGTGCTGTGTGGGCGACGTCCTGCAGCATAGATTGATGCTGAGTGCTTGGTGCGCGGCTGACATCGAGGGGCACATCGTGATGGTTGCGGAGAGCAGCGTTTAGCGCTAGATGCCAACATATACCCTTGGCTGCAGCGGCATGCCGCACATAGCAGCACAATAAGAGTCCTAAAAACTTTCAACCAATTGATCACAGTGCATCTCAGGTATTAACAGTGCACGACCTATCAGAGCAACAGGTGGCATTTGTGGTTCAGATACGCGCCCTGAAACGCCTATTTAAAGATGTTGCGTCCAAAACCGCTAAAACCACTTAAGTACTGCTGTGGTTGCGTGCAGTACGCTGTTGGCTTGGGAATCTCGGGTCGCGGTGCGGGCGCACGACCTCACAATACTCATACGACTACGTAGCAGCCACAAAGAGAGGAGAGAATCCATAACAGGTCAGCATTAGCAAGTGACCCTAATGCACGCTGGGAACGAATGGCGGTGATAAGTGTGACTGCACCAGAGGTCCCACTTCAGTGCGATAACGAGACGGCACCAAACGCAGCTGCATGCCACATTAACATCCCAGGAAACTGAAGGAGGGTACAGATACCGAGATTGGAGAACTACGATCTAATCTTCAACAGTTAGAGGATTACAACAACCCAGAGACTGGTTCTGGCTGTAACTATTGCTAAATAACGTCACTGTCATGGGAAAAACAGACATGCAACAACCAAAATTATCTTTTGACGCACGTTGAATGCCCAGGGTGACAACAGCGCACTCCAACACCGAACTAGACACAGACCAAGCTAAAAACTCCACTATGGAAAGCGCCTTGCAAGCTATTCTGCAAAGCCTACAAGATATAGACAGCAAGACTTATACGCTTAATTTAACGGTTGACAATATGGCTGTCAAACTAGATAAAAAAGGTGAAAGACTAGATGCCGCAGAACTGCGAATCTCCGCAGCCGAAGACGAATCTAGTACTACAACCCGAAAATGCATGGAGATAGAAAAACTACTGGAAGTCATAAAAAACAAAAATGAAGACCTTGAAGCGAGATCGCGCCGAAATAATGTCCGAATCATAGGAATCACGGAGAGCACAAGCACTGGACGACTAGAAACCTTAGCTGAAGATATGGTGCGAGATATATTCGGCACGGAAAATGATTCCCCCATGCTCCCCATTGAATGAGCATATAGATCACTGGCACCCAAACCACCTCCAGGAGCCCCGCTGAGACCTATTATCTCCAGGGTCCTCAACTACAGAGACAGGGATATGATACTACGCTTGGCAAGTGAAAAAAGGCAAATCAACTATAAGGACACCTCCGTATCGTTCTATCCTGACTTTACAATGGCAGTGCAGACAGCACGTAAAGACTTTGCTCCTGTGAAACAGAAATTGTATGATTTGGGCATTGAATATGTGATGCTCTATCCAGCGAGACTGTGTATAACTCATGACGGACGCACGAAAATACTAGCAACGCCAAGGGCAGCACAGGACTTCATCAAACAGTCAACCGTCAAAAGGAAAACAGCAGACTCTACCACCACCGATCGAGATTCGGACTGAAGAAGCAAGAAACGGTGGTAATGTACATAACATATTATGTGGCCAAGATGCATTAAGTAAATCTGCAGACTCTACAGAAGGTATAGCAATTACACTCCACAAATGTGCGGTATCAAACACATGGACACTGAGACTGTATAAACAACCATATGTGCACACTTGTACAAGACTCTGGAATCGAGAAAACCCACTGTGAGGTAGCATACATGCGCTAAATTGTTCCATACAGGTATAGTTAACGATAATTAGCCACAAGTTGAGTTGACAAAAGGCGGTCAAATATACTATAACGTTCAAGTGGTAATATGATGTTCAAATGATCTATAGTAATGTATTTATTATTACGAATAGACCTAAGTGCTTTACGCTACTGTTATCTTCAATGACCTAGGCCACGTTCATTCTGTAACACCGACCACATCAGTTTTTATAGCAGGTGAACACACGAGTACTTGGCGGCCCCCCGTGGGTGCTCTCTGTACAGTTGTCATAAGGTTACTGTTGTTTGAATGGGCATGTCTTGGGCATGATTGGGATGCTAAAGTGGGAGGGGGGATTAAGGGACTGTTTGATATGTTTCTCAGGTACTTGCAAAAAAAGGTACAATACGACAAGTCATGACACGAATAGTCACGAGCGAGCAAAGCAGAACTTGTAACACGTCGCTAACCATAAGCACAAGTTGGAGACACATATACTACTCAGGTACATACGCTACGCTCTGCAATGGAGAGTAGAGTGAGATAATCGCAAATAAAGTTGCTAACCTGGAACGTCCGGGGCTTAGACAACCCCAAGAAAATACGTCAGGTATTTGCATACTTAGATATACATAACATTGAAATAGCCCTGTTGCAGGAATTGCATCTAGCGAAAGCATCTAAATGCACATTGGGAGGTAAATGGGCTGAGACCACAATAACATTGTCATATTCAACATACTCTAGAGGAGTCATAATACTAGTAAAGAATGGGGTACAATTTATTATAAACCACACAATACTGGACGAGCATGGTCGATATATCATTGTCACAGGCCATCTTAGGGGACACCACATAGGCCTGGTTAACGTATATGGGCCAAACATAGACTACCCTGAATTTTTCCAAGACATATGGAGGAAACTGCAGGAATTACCTGGTGATGGAGATATTATGGGGCGGGGGTCTAAATCTATCTCTAAACAGCGACCTTGACATATCAGGAGTAACAAAAATACCACATAAATGTGCACTATAAGTAATAAAAGATAATATGGCAGAATTCAACATGGTAGATGTGTGGGGCTGCACGATCCACAGTGCACAGAGGCCACACACAGCTCTACAGTTCACAACAGCTGGTCACGCATAGATTATTGACTCACAACAGAAGTAGCCAGTACATGGACACGGGACGTTCAACATTTGCCGAAAACACTATTGGATCACAAACCAGTCCTGCTATCTATTGAACTCCCCAACTATATACCACCACCCTATATATGGTGGTTTAATGCTTAAGCGCTACTACACTCACCCTACAACACTGCTATTAGACAAGCTATCAAGGAATATTTTCATTTAAATCAAACCTCTGTGGAAGGCGCTAGTCTGTTATGGGAAGCATTCACAGCCACGAGGAGTCTGCATTAGTACAAATGCCTGTAGTCTAAAAGATATATGCAATCAACTCACCAGATGTGAAAACAAACTTAGAACAGGAATATGAACACACCCAGAACACTGCTATATTAGGCGCTATCAGAGAAACAATATCTGAGTATCAAGAGTTCGCAGACAGCGAGCTTGAATATGTCTCGAGACAGCAAATAGCAAGAACATACGGAGAGGGTGGTAAAACAGGACATGTACTAGCACACAAAATATGTCATAAACGTGCAACGCACACAGTACTTAAAGTCAAAGACGCACACAGAACCCCGAGCTACGATACAGAGGGCATACTGAAAGCCTTCATGTACACCTACGGGGAACTGTATGCATCACACTCTACAGCCAACACACATGAAATATTAGTATATTTAGAGGAATTTGCCATAGCCTGGTTAAAAGATGGTCAACGGGAGTACTTTGCACAACCCATTACAACTGAAGATGTTACTGAGGTAATAAAAAACACTCCCCAATGGTAAAGCTCCCAGCCCGGATGCGTTTACAGGAGAATTTTATAAAGAATATGTAGAGTAGGGGTGGGCGAAATTTGCGTACTCACGCTCCGCAAAGCTCTGCAAAACGGTAAAAAATCTCCGCGAGCACACAGAAATTCCACAAACACGTGGAATTGCTTGTTCGCGATGCTTTTTTCCTGTTTGCAAACGCTGTTTGCGTGCTCGGGGGGAAATATCTTGCAAACACGCATTTTGAGAACGCAAACAAGCAAAAAATTCTGCGAAGCCGCGGAACGCAGAATTTTGGGAAATTCCGCGTTCTCCTCGGATTGCGAAATTACCGGAATTTACCACCCAGGTCTAATGTAGAGTTGTTGGCTCCCCACCTCGCAGCAATGTATGATGACACCCACAGTAAGCAGATCCTACCGCCCACACAGAGAAGCTATGATCATAGCCTTCTTAAAACCAGATAAGGACCCAGAAAACTGTGAATCATATCGACCGCTTTCATTAATTAATACAGACGCAAAAATACTGGCTAAACTCATTGCCAAGCGGTTGCAGCCTCTAATGGTCAATATTGTCTTGCCGGATCAATCAGGGTTTATACCCAACCGCTCCACAGCTCATATTCGCACTCTATTTGCATTATCCCACCAACTCAACCCAGAACTCAAAGTCTTGTTAGACGCCGCCAAATGTTTGATTCTGTTGAGTGGACTTATCTTTTTACCGTATTGCAAAAAATGGGAATGCCCCCACGTCTCCTACAATGGATCCAACTTTTATATGCTGCCCCCATTGCACGAATAAGAGTGAACAAGTATGTATCACACACAATACAAATCACAGGTGGAACTAGACAAGGATGCCCCCTTTCACCCCTTTTATTTGCAATCGCACTGGAACAGCTGGCGTGCAAAATAAGACAGCACCATCAGTCCACGGCGCTGCAGTTCCCTCAACACCCCATAAACATTTCCCTATAGGCAGACGACATGGTGCTATATGTCCGAGAACCCAAAAACAATCTGTCCCCCCTATTATGGGAATATATTAAATTTGGTAGACATTCCGACCTCCAAATTAATCTGCGTAAATCCACAATCATACCATTGACAGACATTACCAAACCACACCCCACAGAATTCCCACTTGAGTGGCAATTGAACCCTGTCAAATACCTAGGTATCTGGTACCATAGAGACCCCGAAATAGTCATCCGTACTAACTACGGAATTGCAATAAGCAACTTTGAAGAGAAAGTGGAGAGATGGATACACTTGCCGCTATCACTGGCAGATAGAATGGCTGTGGTAAAAATGGTCATCCTTCCTAAATTCCTTTATTTAATTAATAACATCCCCTTTATCCCACCAATGGCTGTCTTCCAAAGACTTAAAGCCAGTAGAACGAGACTCATATGGGCTGGCAAACAAGCACGCATACAGTTGTGAGAGCTCACACTACCCTACTCGAAAGGGGGCTTCAAAGTCCTAGACTTTCTGTTATATTGTCTCTGTGCTCAGGCGCAATATGTGCACTATTGGTTTTATCCAGTCCGCTACCTGCCACATGTGGCAGTTGAGGATGGAGATGCGCACCAAATTTTGCTCCGTCATATACTACCACATCAACGCATGCATGTAGAAAAGCATGAAATAAACACTATACACACACAAACAAAATTAGCATGGCAGCGGTTGGGAAAACTAGCACACAAACTGCCACTCTATGCACCAGCACTACCACTGCAGCAACACCCATCCCTATCGGTGGCACAAGAAAAAGTTGGCAGGGAGCTACTGCAACAATTCGGAATAGATACAATGGGGGATTTATATAGGGAAGGCACATTTATTGATACAGCTGACCTTAGTTACATTAGCAACCAAAAGCTCCTATTTAAATGTACATAAAAGACTAAGAGGCGCAATTAAGACCCTATGCCCTGCATTTCCCAATGAACCGCCAACGCTAAAGGCACTACAAATGATTATTACTAATTCTCATAACATACACCTAGTGACAATACTCTACACGTTGTTGCGGGAAGACGTAGTGGGAAACACAACCAAAGCGCAAGAAAGATGGAACGTCACACTAGATTTGCCTCTTACAGAAGAAAACTGGACCACTTGGTGGGCCCTGACTGACATGCTAACCCCAAACGGAAACCTACGCATAATACATTACAAATACCTGCACCAAACGTATCACACGCCGCTTAAATTGCAAAAATGCGGGCTCCGGCCATGCTGCCGAAGATGTGGGACAGAAAATGCTGACTTCATACATTCCGCATGGGCATGCCCCCACATTAGAGAATACTGGGAAAAAATAACTTAACTATTGGGCGCTGTATTATGAACCAAAATAGAATGCACAAGGTGTGTCTGCTAGGCCTGGTGGCAAATCTGCGATCTGTCAAACGCAAATTTTGGTCTATAGCATTACTGCTGGCAAAAAGGAGGATATCAATGCACTGGGACAGTAAGAAATACCCTAACAGTAAACAATGGCTCCAAGACATGGCGTATTGTAGAGATACTTTGAAAACATATGAAGAGGAACTGCCGACGAAATCCAAACCCAGAGATTACTGGGCACCCCTGACGGATTATCTACAAACTCACCTAAATGTATGTACACCTCCCACTGTGTAATGTACTGTGACTTGATTGGAGATAAAAAAAAAGAAACACATGTTGTATTGTGCTATTTATAACTGTCATAGATGAAGCTTGCAAGCTGCAGTGAGTACTAATGCAAGCCTGTAACCGTTTTGTTGTATGATTTTTAAGCATCAAATAAAAAATATAAATAAATAAAAAGTTTAGGAATTTAGCTTCAACCCAGGCACCCTTGCACCAGAGTGCAAGGGTGTCTGCGTGCAGGGGAGGATTGTTTATGTGTAGCAAGGTGTCCCATCCTGCACATAAACAATCATAGAAATGCCATCCTGTCACTTTCATGTGTGCTGCTTCATGCAAAGGACACCTTCCTACACATAAACAAACAATGGCATTTTGCTTTTTCCATGTGTGCTGCACAAGGCAGCACACATGGAAAAAGCAAAAACGAGGAGAAATGATGCATTTCTCCTCATTTCGCCACCTTAAAACCAGTTTTTATCTGGTCTTAATTTTTGAGCTTCCCCCTATGTACGCCACCCTTATACAAAGGGGGCAGCGTCAAAATGAATGGGTGTTGCGGTGGAACGCCCACTGCAGCACCCACTGCCCGCCCCTTTCATGCTAAGCATAGCATGAAAGGGGGCATTATGTACAAGGCAGCATTAAGTGGCTTAACGCTACCCTGTGCATAAGGCACAGCCCCTATCGCCATTACAACGTCAATATAGGTGACGTTGTGGTGGCGATAGGGGCTTGTACATATGCACCATAATCTCTTCTTTGCCTGAAGAAGGCATAGTCCTTAACTTACCTGATTGAAAATGTCTGGACCTTTTTTGTAATTTATACTTGAACCTCTGTAAGAAATGGCTTGCACACAGTGACACAGCTAAGGTCGGATGGGGGGTGGTGTTTCACCCCGGGCGGCACTCTTTTTTTGAGGGTGGCGGCGGTGGGAAAGTTGTGTCTGTCAACTACCACCATCCCCCCGAGAACAAGTTGTCTGTCGGCCGCTACACCCTCCCCAGAACAAGTCGTCCGTTGGCCACCACCCCCGCCCCTCCCTCTTACCTCCACCTGGTGGCAAATTTAGCAGCCACGCTGGGTGGCTGTAGGTCTAGCTACGCCTTTGCGTGCTCAGACTGTAGAAGGCAGTCTACCAAACTAACTCCCTATGATATTGAAGTCTTGCTGGATCATTTAGACAGTCAGTTATGGCCTCCTCTCGCCTGACACAGGATCCACTGTCATTGTTGTAGATGCCAGTTTCCCTGGCAGGGACCTCTATATCCTTCAGAAGAGCCCCCTGCGCCCCAGTTGCTTCGAAAACAGAGAACTTTACTGAGTGGTTACGACATTTCTTTTACAGGTTCTGTGCAGTTTTTATGGTCGAGTAACAATCAAAGATGATGTTTTGAGTAATCAAAAGGCTAATAGCACTGACGAGCAGGGAGGTTTTTTTTCGCTGTGCATCAGAGTTATTAATTTATTTTACTGCCTGGGACTACCATATATTGCATGGAAGTCCTGGGCAGAGATATCTAATTACGGTCGCCCCACTCTGATTGGCAGGGTTCAGCCATCACTATGAGTCGGTGGTCTAGTGATGGGTCACAAGGTCAAACGCTTGCACCTGTGCAAACCTGATGCTTCCCCCTCCTCTAAATTTTATGGGACTGGAGAACTACCAATGTACAGTACATCTCACACTCTAGTAAAGCCTTAATGACCCTCTTGTTCTGTTTTGGAAGGGTGCAACCTACCATGATGCCTGTCTCGTGAACCCTGAAAAAGCTGAAAAGCCCCTGCAATAGAGGATATTTGCCGCTGACAGGAAGAAGCCCCAGTTTCGCCCTATTAGATGAGCTTTATAAAAGTCCTGTAAAGGGAGCTCTCATAGTGGAATGCCTGTAAAAATCACCACGGAGAAATATAATGCATAAAACAATGTGACAGACCACTCCATACCAACCAGTCTCCATTAAGCATTCTTGGTGCACAACTTCCCTCGAGTGCCCACTTTTGATAATAGAACCGCTTTTGTGAATGGGTTTCTTTAACCATGTCAGTCTAGTATTTGTGATTAGGGAATCCATATTCTAAGTGGCTCATTATAATTGCTGATTTTGACGTTGTTACTTAGTTGTTTTAAATATATGCAAGCACGTTAGGCAATATTTATCTCATCAAGAGCTTTTTTCCGATTTGTGATTTTCATTATTTTTGTAACATTTCTTTACAACGTGGTGCAAATATTTAGCTTATTTGTTTATTTAATTGCATTACTATTCAGTTCATTGTTCCTAATGATACCCCATGAAAAGTTCTCTAGATATTTCCCTTGCTATATTGATCTTCCCTGCTCACAGCTGCGCCGACGTGCTTTCTGCTCCTCCCTTGCTCCCCCACTTCAGAAAGTACTTTTTAGGTCTCGCCTGACCCAGCGCAGCGCTGGTCTGGCGAGACTTATTGAGAGGGCTTCAAAAAGTGCTACCAGGCCAGCCTAGAGCTACAGTGCATGTGCGCGGACGCGCGCGCGATTACTTTCACTTTTGCGGCCGCACGGCCGCTTTGATGTTTGATCGCGATCACTTTCGAAACCGCACGGCCGCTTGTTCTTCTTTCGTCTGTCTTGACTGCGTCCTGCCACTGGCCGCTTGTTCTTCTTTCGTCTGTCTTGCCTGCGTCCTGCCACTGGCCGCTTGTTCTTCTTTCGCATGTGTCTTGCCTGCGTCCTGCCACTGGCCGCTTGTTCTTCTTTCGTTTGTCTTGCCTGCGTCCTGCCACCCATCTCCAATTGTGTGCAGCCATAAATGAATACCCCAATAACTAGGCATACGCCTACCTCCTGTGGTCTCTTCCTGAGCTCCATTTATTTATCAGTACTACGCTAGGCGAAAGCTCGTGACTTCAGTGGAAATACTTGCTCTAACAACGGCCTTAGGTGTTGCAGCTGACCCCACCCTCCCATGCCTTCTTCCTTATGCGTGGTAACCTTACAGAATGTTCATGCCCTATATAGGTGTTCTGTGTGTGCCTATGTGGCTTCGCGGGTGCCCAGCTGTGTTTTGTCTGTATGTCTTTAGTCCTTGTTGTAGATGCGTTTATATAATGGTTCTTGCTAATGTGCTGATGCGGGAAGACACAGGCATGCACAAATGAGGTATCCTTTCTTAGCACATTAAACCCAGACTTATTAGCTTTGCCAATACGGTTATTCATAGTAGCTTTCATTCGCCACTTTTGATTGATTCAGCTCTTCCGTGTCCTCTCTAATCTGTGTACACACAGATCCTGCATTCATAACAAGACTACGTTTGTGGGTCCTTTTGATGTAACTACATGCCCCCCCCCCACCGCTTTTGTGTGATTGATGCTACTTCACACAAAGGCAGTGGCCAAATCGAGTTCTTGGTGTGTTGGCTGTAAGCTGGCTAGAATGTGTAACTTGGTCATTATTTGCTAAACTTGAATGTGGAGGCACACACATGGACTATGGCACTTAAGAATGTAATTTATTCAGGTTGGTTTTGCAGCACGTGGCTTGACAAATTTGTATAGCTGGGGGTTAGTTACACAGTGTTAACGTTTAGAAGGTATTCAGTAGAATGTCACAGACTTCTTAGTCACCAAGAAGCGTGTGTTAGTGCTTATTGTTGAAGTTGGTTTCATCCAGCTGTTATATCACGCTCTGACTAGGGACTCCTACTCCTTGTTGTTGGTAAACCCTTGCATAAATCGCTACCTCTCACAAGCCACAACAGAATTAAAGAAGAGTCAGTAGATCTGACTTGTGAAGAAGATGCCATGCACATGTATCCAAAGGCTACCCTGCACACAACTTTGTATTTGTACAGGCTGAATGCACGCTCCATGCACTGAATTAGATTGTAAAACTATCAATGGTGAAAGGGTGGGAATAAATGTTTTGAACGTGATGTCTTTAAATATGTTCATGTTGCAGTGCATTGGTGTGTGGTAGGGTTAGTATGCATAGGTTAGTGCAAATGTCACAAGCAGTGTAAAGGCTGGAGAAAACGTTACTACACATACTGGTAGCATAATATCTTGTAATATTTTCCATAGTATGACTTAGGAATTGTTTTATTGCTATTATATGCATAGTCTTGTATGGGTGCAGGCATCACCGTTATCCCTCTGATCAGTTTTCTTTCTAGTTGGGGAGAAAGTGGGGGTGGAGGTTGAGTTTCCCCAAAGTTCTGCATGAGCTAATACCCAGTTGTGGTTGTAATGGTGCCTCTTCAACCTCCTTGCTAAGAATATCGGAGCAGATTTTCTACAGCCAACCTTCAGACCAGAAGCCTCTTCATTTGGGACAGTATCTGTGAAACATGGGGACTCACTAAGTAAAGTGCTTAATGAAAAGGAGCAGGTTATCCGCTTAAAGAACTACTCATTCTTCCCCAAAACATTGCGTCCTTGCCTATCCATTCGGCCATGGTCTCAATAGTCTGAACAACAACCTCTATCAAGCCACTCCTGCTGCTTCCAGTCTTTCATTTATCTCCCAGCCATTAACAACATTTCCTGCTGGCCCAGACATTGAACTGAGCGAATTCCTGCAGGTGGTGGCCAGCTATCCTGTTGGGCGAACCCCTGGCCCAGATGCGATCCCTTATGCTATCTTTAAAGTGAATACCTCATTGTGGGCTCTCCTATATTAGTCACAGCCCTCCGCCCCCCCCCCCCAAATAATTTGATCCATACCACAATCGTTCCCATTTTGAACAAGCATTGGCATAGCAAGTAGGTCTCGCCTTTGGGACCTCATAAGTGTTCAGCCATGCAACAGTTGATTTTGTGGCACCAAGGATATTGTGCTGGATAACTAAACACTTATAAGGTCCCAAAGGCGAGACCTATTGGCCATGCCAATGCTTGTTTTACTTTTCAGGAGGGCCAATCAGTTGCAATTTACTACTGGGTCGTTCCTTTCCCTAAATGACCATTTGTGCACCTTTTCTTTTTCTCCTTTTTTGTAATGCACTGAACCAAGATGGGCATCCTCTATTTTGGAAAGGTAAATAATAACATGAAAGAAATTAGTGGGGAATCAGAGTGTATTTTGTCGAATGTGTGGTGACGCATGCCCGCATATACATCATCATGCTGTGAGGGTGGGGGTGGGTTGCTGATGTCTTTCAGCATAGGCAATAACCATTTGTGCCACAGCATCAGCAAAACATAGACAAAGCCAAAAGGAATACCTATCGGTTTTGCCAATGCTTGCTCTACTATTGAAAGGACACCTTGATTTTTTTCCTGCCTATTTCATATTTTGTCGAATGGCATCAGCCAGGACGTTCACTGTATCCTGTCATCTGAGCTCAAGTCAGATTTCTTAACTTAATTAGTGGGACCATGGAAGGGAACTCTATACAACTATTTTCAGAATTACATTTTAATAGTGTTTCTTGGAATAAATGTCATTATTCACACGGTTTATGTGATAACTCGACCGTTTGGCAGTTCTTGTGATTGTAAAGGGACTGTAAACTGAATTATGATTACTTTGCAGAACGAGAAATTGTTTTGAGTGACTAACAGTGTGTACCCAGGACAACTTGTAAAACAAGCTTGCAAAAGAGTCTCATTCTGTTCTAGCAGAAAAGCTGTTGCAGCCTAATGGGGTGATGAATGAGACTGAATAAATTATATGACCACATATAATCCTACAAGCAATCAACTTAAAAATATTTTTATTAGCCACCGGAACATGCTAAAGAAGTCTGGATAATTCCACGAAAAAAACAATGTTCACATTCAAGAGAGTAAGACATATACAAGACCGCATGGTGAGACAGTACATAGGTATAGACAATCATACCTACCACCAACACAATGGGACTTCCCGCCAACAACTGACTTCTTTAAAAGTGAGAAAAGTACTATGTACTCATTGAGTATGAACACTTAAATCTTCATACACCAGAACAAAGTGCAGTGCCATTTGGTCTTTTTGAAACAAAAAGGACATTGTTCAAATCACCAAAAGAAAAAAAAAATTATATTCCTTTGGGCGCCAAACACTCAATGCCTCATTTGCACAACACTACGGTGAAATGTGAATCACAGCAGGTTATAAAAACGTTTGCACAATCGCCCAGAGGTGAACATGAGCACAAATGAATGCAAGGAGTTGACCAAACCAAAATTAGTTGAGAACACTGTGAATGACAGCACTGAAAGGATTAATTTAATAATTCATTACCATTGTACTATTTATCCTGACCGTGAACACAACAATTATTTGATCTTGTATCCCGAATACTTTATCAACTTGAAAAACTAGTTTTGATTTACCTTCATATGTAAACTATATGTAATTCTCATTACTAATGTATTATTTGAACTTCAGAGATAAAAGGTTTTCCCATGTATATTGTTTCAGAGTTACTGGGCCATTTTTGTTAATTTAATTTTCTTAGCACTATCTCAGTCTGACACTCATTTGGTCCTCCGATGGACCTTATTTTGTGCCAGTGAGGGGTTGGACATATCCGATCCAATATCCGGCTATCCAATGCGGACCAGGAATTTGACAAATGACTCACAAGCTAGTAATTATATTCATGTAGATGACTCCTAAGGCTGCACAAGTAACACATTATCACTGCTAGTCTGAATCTTCTGGGGGAAGTTAGTCGTACCAGAATCATAAAAACCAATAATTCTGTTAAAGCAATGCAAAACAATAACATTAATACCTGGTGTTCAGAGATTTCTCTATGCTCATCTCTCCCTGTCATTAATAAATCAGTTGGAATGCACAATCAACTTGGGGAAGAAAATCATGATGAGACGGAATCTATAGTTTAGTTAAAGTTAGATTTGATTTAATTTAAGTATTCAGAAGGGCAAGTGCATCATGATTTGGTATTTAGGATCGAAAGAGCGCGGGACAGTCTAATTAGTTTGGGGCTTACCATAAGATGAGAAGAATCTCTGGGAAGTTCAGCAGGGACTTGAAACAAAACAGCTCAAGGGCAGTGACCCATGAATGGGGCACACAGTGTGTGCGTCAGACTGAAAGGAAAGTATGTAGAGTCTGCAAAAGTTGCCAATCAAAAGGCTGTCTATGGGCTCAGATCTGGTTCCAATCGAGAAAAAGTCTCTCTGCTTCTCTTTCAAATCAATGTTCCTGTGGTGACACCTCCTTAGTCACCTCAATGTGTCAGACCACCCAGTCCATTGGTCAGTTTGTATAGGATGGGTTGTCATGAGACATAAAGAAGACACATATAGAAAGAGGTGGTATTGATCAAGTAAGTTTTCATATCACAAGAATCATTGTTTGAAAGTTTACGTATACCGGATACGTAAACCTTCAAACAATGATTCTTTAGCAGAAGGCACATGAGTGAGTTCAAATGAACAGTTTCCTTAGCAAATGTTCCCAAAATATCGACTTTGTAGCAATCAGTCCTTTTAAGTGAGTGAGAACTCTTCTAATAACACACAGTTTCGTTTCACATTGTAAGTTTATGAAACTTTCTCATGAGTGTAAGGCAAAGCAGAGTAAGGAAATGCAGGCCTATTATATTTGTTTTAAAAATGTGCAGAGTACAAAGTAATGCACATATATGTTTCATAGAAAAAAACTGTTTTTAATATTCTTTTCAACTTATAAGCACTAAGAATATATTATTAGTTGTGTTGGAAAACTCACATGTAACTATGACATATTACTGCATTTTCAAGGTACCAATGTGCAATATAATTTCTAATCATAAAATATTAATAATGTTTCAAGTGGTTTACATTAATACATATATGAAAATCAAATTCTGAAGGTTTTGTTTTGTTTGCGTTCAAAATGGCTATGCAGCACCATTTTCTTTTCTCATTTGGTGCACAATTTCACATATGCAAATGATGAAATTGAGAATAGAAACCGTTCAATATCACACCCAAAAAGAACTAGATTGAGTTAGATTTAATTAATTCTTCAAACACATCACTATTTCAATGAGGATGATTAAGAATTTAATAATTTCAAAACATATGAGTACATCATTTTTGGCACTCTAATACACATTAAAATAACATACTAAGGCTGGTTAATAAAATTAGAACTGATATTATTACATTAATATAATTGTGTCTGTTCTACAGTCATCTGCATTCTTTTATGATGCAATAAATAAGTTCCCTTACATTTATTTTCCATGTTTTCTTCAATGTGTAATTGGTGCAGGATTAGTCATAAATTACGCAAAATGTCTCATGATCGGTTTATGTGTCAAGCAAAGAATCTAGCAGCTTTACAGTGGCATCAATATGTAATTACATAACATGTCATATATGTATTTTGTGGACATTGATGAGAGACAATGTTGAAAGTATCTAAAACTAGCTCGTATGTGCAATTTTTCTTAACTGATAATGTAAAATAACATAACATAGCATAGCATACCATAACATAAAATAACATAACATATAACATAACATTACATTTGGTGTAAAAGGTTAATGCAATCTGACAGTGCCCAATGGTGCATTCTGGCTTACACTTGCCTCCAGTGGCTGCCAAGGGACACACAGCACTATGCTCTATGTAGAACGTATATGCCTGTCACATAAATATATGTTTTTGTCTAAGTTCTCTAGCCATGAAAGATTTCCCTTATTACTACCCAGGAAATACATTATTTAACAGCAGGCAAGAAGAAACACTGACAGGAATGGTTGTTGCTGCATGTAAACTTGTATGAAGTTAGCCCTTATTTTGTAGGTCGAGCCCATAGCAGCGCACATGCGCTGCTCTCTCTGTGAGACTGCTGTAGTAGAGTACCATATTTTTCATTGGCTTGTGTCATTGTCTTTCATAAATGCTGCCTTCAGATTCATTAATAGGCTTGTTAGTCTCTCCTTAGAATGGTGGTGTCTTCATTGGTACCCTCCCATGGCGACTGGCCCTTTTACTTCAGTTGTTACACAGGACCTGTTATTTAGTCTGTAAGCACTATTACTTTATTGAGTTTCTCTTACTGCAGGCCGTACATGCGCTGCTTCAGTGGAAACCGCTTCTGTTTTTTTAAGCAGCATGGCCGCCCCCGTAACATGGGCACCCGCTTTCAATCACTTTAACCCGGCATTATCTTGTGTCTGTTTCAACCCCCGAAATAAGTTGGATTTAGAAATGATTAGCGAATTAAGTCATGTGAATTCCAGGTAGCACATCATCGTGTGCTAATGGACGGAAGCTGACAACAGCACATCAGTGTTACAGGTCATCTGTACTAAAGCCACCTGATGGGTTGTTTTCAAAAGCCTGTTTTATTAACAGCAACACCAACACCACCACCACCAATACGACAACTACCACCAATACCACCACACCACCAATACCACCACCACCACCACCAATAACACCAGCACCATTACCACCACCACTGACAGTACCACCACCAACACCACCAATACCACTACCACTACCACAACCACCACCAATACCACCACCACCAAACACCACCACCACCAATAGCAACACCAATACCACCACCATGACCACCATCAATACCACCACCACCACCAATACCACCACCAACACCACTACCACCACCAATACCACCACCACCACCTCCAATAGCACTACCCCACCAATAGCACTACCACCGCCACCAATACCACTACCAATACCACCACCACCAATACCAACACCAATACCACCTCGACCACCACCATCACCAATATCACCACCACCACCAATACCACCACCAATATTACCACCACCAATACCACCACCACAATACCATCACCAATACCACCACCACCACCAATACCAACAGCACTGCCAATACCAATACCACCACCAATACCACCACCACCAATACCACCACCACTAATACCACCACCACCAATACCATCACCACCAATACCACCAACACCAATACCACCACCACCAATAACATCACTAATACCATCACCAATACCACCACCAAGGCCATCACCACCAACACCACCAATACCACCACTAATACCACCACTACCACTAATACCACCACCACCAATACCACCACCAATACCACAAATACCACCACCAATACCAACACCACAATACCAATACCACCACCACGAATATCACCATCAATACCACCACCACCACCACCAAGACCACCACCAACACCACCACGAATATCACCATCAATACCACCACCACCACCACCAAGACCACCACCAACACCACCACTAACACCTCCATGGTGGCCCGTAGCGGGCCCCCCTTACCCCACGGACCTCTGACATGGGCCCTGAGGGGAACCTATGGTGCCCCCTGCATATCCCTGCACCATGTGGCAGTACATGGTGCAGGGATATGTTCAGAGTTTATCTTTTTGACTGCAATGTGTGCTGCATCTTGCAGCAAACACCCAAATACAAAAGATACACAATGTGTGACACACTCTGCAGGAAAGGGGTGCAATTCCAGGGTGACACAACATGTGCCTCCCCACATGCACCCACAGGCCCAGAAGCCCCCTTAGTTGCATCTCCACCACCCTTATGCTATGAAATTGGCGGTATAAATGCAACTCTGGCTATGCCAGGCAGAGCTGCAGTGACACCCCCAGCATATTCATGCCTCTTTCTGCTGTCCCACCGGTGCAGGATCCTGGATCCCAGGAGAGGCGGCGGTCCTGTGACGGTTTGACTACCATTCTTGAAATACGGCAGGCGGACCAGTAGTGGCCACGGTGGTCAGACCGCCACTGTGGGTATGGCAGTCCTAGGAATATGGCTGTAAAACTATACTTGGTCTTACCACCATAACTCTGCAGTGGTCCGTAGAAATCCTTGGAGTTGCCAGTCTTCTGTCCGCCTTATTATGGTGCATGCTGCCTGAACCACCGACTGTGTCGATGCAGTGTGTCCCTTCTGCGCTGAGGCGGACTGCAATGTTGGCGATGCGAACTCCATCGCCATTAGGACTACGGGTTCCTGCCGAGCCGATTACAAAAACACGTTTGCACTGGCGGTCCCCTTGTGACGGTTGCCCGACGGTGGTAGTCTGCCAGGGTACGATCTCAGCAAAGCACCATAACAGTGGCCATTGGATGGACACGAATACAAAACACCTGATGTTCATTGGCCAAGTGGATACACCCGTGGATTCACCTGCTAAGCACACTATAAAGCATACCCCATTTCAGACCTTGATCCTTTGCCACTCCACTACACCACAGCAAGTCAGAGCCCAATTTTTGGTAAAGTAAGGCAGCCCTTTTTTTCCCCATCCCTTTTACCACTCCCCACACATTTTTGTTGCCCTTACATGCCTTGGTGTTTTTTTTTTTTTATTGTTACTTACTCTAATTTTGAGTTATTTTATGCCAAAAAAACACGTTTTTCAGCGGCTGAATTGCAAGTCATGGTGAATAAATCATAAGAGTAGAGCCACAATTGTTTGGAGCCCGAGTCCAACATACTGCTCTCAGAAAGAAAATGGAAATGTGGTCCAGAATAGTCAACAGAGTGAATGCTGTGGATACCACCCTGCGCACACAGGAGGAAATTATGAAGAGGTGAATGACCTGAGGGGAAGGTGCATTCCCTGGCCTCCAAGCAACACTTGGAGGCCCAGAAGACTGACGGTGGTCCTCCCAGCTCCCCAATACATCTGTTTCCCTGGGAGAGGGTCTTGGCCATCCTATATTGGGAAGACATGACAGGAATACCTGGGGGAGTGGAGTCTGGTAAATTACACCTCACTAAGGGGTCCATTATGATGTCGGGCGGATCGCCAGCACCCGACCAGTGGTGGTGAGCCGCCCGACATCTTTCCCCGCCCGCCCTCTATTTACCCCCACCATATTACAATAGCGGGGGTTACAGCGGCAGACGGAAAGACCATCTCCCCCATTTCCGCTGGCAGGCAATCGTTCTGATTGCCTGCTGGGCGGAACTCAGGCATTATATGGTGGCGGTGTCTGGAAGACATCGCCATCCATATCAGGATGTCTGGCGGAGAAGGCCTTTCCATGCCGCCATGGAAAGGCATGCGGGAATTGCTTTGGGGGCCCTTTGCTGGCCCCCGGGGGAGTGAGGGGGGTGGGGGGCTGCACTTGGGGGTACCTATGGTACCCCCCTACATTGGCATGAACAAGGTGGAAGGCACCACGGGGTGCCTGTCACGTTGTGCATGCCAATGCACAACATGCACATTTGATATTGTGGTGCGTGCTGCTTACAGCACCGCCCGCCACAATGTTAAATGTGCGGGATGCGACCGCCAGGGTGTCAGCCGCATCCAAATGGGCACAGCGGGACCGCCGCACCTCTGGCAGTTGGTCCTGTTCACCATTACGGTGGCGGGCGTACTTTGTCTGCCAGCCATTGTAATGGGCCCCTAACTGTCACAATTTCTCCATGTCATGTTTGCTCTCAGCTCAGCTTTGGCCATTGTGTTGTGTACCTAGTTTCCTAACATGCAATCATCAAAGTATCAGAGATTTTGGTTTGTCTGTGTCAGTGTGTATTGTTGCATATAAGATGAGGTGCATCAATCTCCATTACATGCAACATGTTGGAATGTAGTCTGTAAGTGTTTTACTATAAAAATTGCATTCCAAGATATGTGCTAATATGTAAATGTATGGTCTATCCTAACTGCATTTTGGCAACAGGTATGTAACACTAACCATTTTGCATGTGTTGGCAAGTAGAGATTGAAATGACTACAACTACTAAGAGGCCCAGTTTCTGTAATGCAAAACAGAATGAAATTGTGATTTTGCCCATTCTTACTAGTCTGACATGTTACAACTGATGTTCATTTCTCATGAAGTTAACCATTTTGCAAGTGTTGGCAAGTAGAGATTGAAATGAGTACAACTACCACGAGGCCCTGTTTCTGTAACTCTGAACAAGACAAAAATTGCGATTTTGCCCATTCTCATTTGTCTGACATGTTACAACTGATGTCCAATTCTCATGGACTGAGCAATGTACATACAATGTTGTACTCAGAGATATGTCTGCCTACTTCGCTTTATATTGTCTTGTCTCCTCAATTGAAACTATAGATGGCATGAGTTACACCATACCAAATGTGTAGCTCAAATATTTGTAAGGCATAAATGTAACTCAGCTGATTAGTAATGGCAGGTGACCCATTGACTCTGCACTGCCCACATGATGACTAATGCTAAATATACAACCAAGTTGTGCACACCTAGGCCTTGGAATGGTCAAATACATGTTACCTCTCCAATGTGTTGCCTTAAATGTTTTGGAGATGTCATGTTTATTCCTTAATCTAAAATGCAACATCTCAGGACATCTAATAAGCTACTGAACTCAAGTACATGTATTTAATGTCTCCAAATGTTTTGTTAACAAGTGCAATACCACTGAAATATATCACAATAGTAATATTTACCTGTTTTGCTTTTCATAGGTTTCTACTTACTGTGTCACAAAACATTTGAATGTAGATACCACACTTCCACCAATAACAATGTTCTCGATTTCACAACAGGTTGATCTGACAGAGCTCACGCCTGGAGCTTGGCCACCGAAGTCACTCCATCCCAGGATCAATCCCTCAGTGAGGACACCACACCTGGAGATCTGTACATGGATGACGTTGCTGGTCGATCTGGTCTACCAGGGCAGACAGAAACAGTTAGTCTCACTGTGCCAACACCAACACCTCCCACCCCAGCTGCAATACCTCAGCTAACTTCAGTCCCCCTAACCTGTAAACTTAGCACATTTACAACCATTGTGTGCCCCCCAGTCACACTGGGGGGGGCACACAGTGACCCTGTGGGCGACATTTACCAACCCAGCTACAGAGGAGCCAGGACCCAGTGAAAGAGGGCACCCTGGGCTAAGGGCACAGGCTCATGGGGGTAGGAGTTATGGGGGGTACTGTAGGCGGGCTGAATGAGGCCACTGGGGCCACTCACACCCAGTCCACCATCGACCAAGTCTTGGGAGTCTATCAGAACTCCCAAGGCATGATGTGCCAGGTGCTAACCAAAATCCAGGAGATGAAGCAGCTGCAGAGGTACATACACCATGAGATGAGGCCCACACACCAAAAAGGGCTCCCTCACTGGGGTGCTGCAGCACATTCACACACACTTGGCCAGCTTTTTTCCAACACTATCTACCTCTTCCTCTGGTCCCATCAACATTTGCAGCAGCTACAGGGAGGGAGGCCCTGTCAGAGGAACACCTACCTGCAGACACCTGCAGAGTAGTATTTTGAACATCAGACTTCAAACAATTTGGCATCTACAACTATGGTTTCATTCACTAAGAAGGACTGTAGGAAGCTGGCTCTCTACATAGTGAATTAAAACGAAATACACTGTGCAGAGATTCCGGTAAGTCCCTTATTGGTATACGGAGGCAAAAGTAGATAATATTAACGCTCTATTTGTGGTAGTGCGGGCAAACAGTTAAGCTTGTCAGAGGGTAGTGCTAAGCATTTGTTGTGCTTACAGAGACAATAAATGAGACACACTGAAGAATAAATCAGAGTCACATTTGCAAACATTTTATTTTTTGGGTGTTTTAAGCACCAAAATCAATACGATTAGGAAAGTTTCAAAAATACAGTTGTAACACAGTTGCAGAATAAAATACTTTAAGCACCTTCAAGTATTACTGTGATCGATGATGTAGAAAACATGGCAGGGACCTGCGTTACCATCACACAGTTTTAATAATGCAGGTAATGGAAGACGGACAGGACCATCGAGCAGAGTACACAGCAGTAACCTGCGTCACCATCAATTACGTTTATTTATCGCAAGCAAATGGGAATTGGGGAATGGGCAGGATTGTCAATCAAATACCGTTGCAGTCGTGGTTGAAGCACTCAGGATTTTGCAACGCTTGTGCAAATGGGCAGTTGAAGTTAGATTTGGTCTATACTCTTTTAAAGCAGAGGTGTTTGGGGTCCCAGCACCCTATTGTAACAGGCAGTTCTCGAACACCTTGACCAGGGATGTTGGATGCACAGACATATGGAAATGTCCGTCACGAGGAGTGCGTGCGCCAAAGATGTGCCTCGGTTGATCCTTCCATACAATATAATGGGGCAACCAATGCCCCTCAGAGCCTGGGTAAGATTGAGATTGCTACAATAGGTTCTGTCGGGTCTAACAATTGCTTCGTGTCACAAGAGAACTGATCACTCTAAGCACTTTAAAGTTCAAAGATAATTTGATTATATAGATCATTCTGGGACACACCAAACACAAACACAATAAATACGTTAAAGACTTTATATATCCATTGATTGCTGCATGGAATACAGGGCTGTTGTACATTGGTACATTGTTTTTAAGGAACAAATATATAAATATATATATATATATATACAACACGTAACTGTTGCCAAAATCAAAGAAGAAAATGACAAAAAGATGTTGCTGAAACTATCCGTCCAGTTGTTACATATATGTTTTAGCTAAACCCTGCGTTATAATTCACAACGATTACAAGGGTGTAGTGGCTCCGTGATATTATTGAGCGTCGACGTTTGGAGAATCATCATGCAGGTCTTCCTCAGGACTGTGT
Source organism: Triturus cristatus (assembly GCF_964204655.1). NCBI lineage: Eukaryota > Metazoa > Chordata > Amphibia > Caudata > Salamandridae > Triturus > Triturus cristatus. Next base: position 321,913,274 of record NC_140581.1, read on the forward strand.
GGTATCCTGTCAACAGCCTAAGTGGGTGCAAGAATGGGCCCACGTTAGAAAGGTGTGTCATTGGGATAATGGTGGATAAGGAGGAGTCAGTAATTGGACTCACCGTGGTTGATAGAAGCAAGCGAATTAGGTAATTCTTGATGGTCCAGGAATCATGAGGGACAGCACTGCATACATTCATGTCCTGAAAGGTGAGTAAATTGAGATGATTAAGACTGGACAAATTAAATTTTCGTTCATATCCAGCTTATCGACTAATTCAACTCATAATGATAGAAAGAAAGAAGGCAAGCGAGACTCACCCTGAAGTGTTCTAGAAGGGAAACACTATTCTTTGTGGTGATCGCTTGGTTGGCGTTTTTCGAATTGGAAGGTTGTCTGTTGTTGAATAATTTTTGATCAGTGATTAAAACTATATAAGATTAATGAATCATTGATTAAAGTTCAGGCCGCCTTTGAAAAAAATTCACCCTTGTCAATTTCAGTTAGGTCCTGGCTCTTATTGCCGAGTGACCTGAAAAAAATCAATAAATTAGGAATTAAATTAATAAGATGATTCCGAAACCGCTCGTATTTGCAGAATTTATCAGGGAATCGGAATGGTTCCGTAATTAGGTCGATCCGTCAGCAGAGCTGTGGTTGTGCCAAAACAGTTTTTGCCACACAGTCGACACCACCACACAGGAAATGCAAAAACACAGGAGCAGGGTTGCTTCTGACATCGGCCACAGGTGCTGTGGCGTACCCTCATGTTGGTGTGAAGACTGAAGGGGTCAGTGGGTAGATTGGCTACCAACAATCCTTGGTTGCAGCAAACGTTGAACAGATGGATCTCACGAGCTGGAGGTCGTAGGGCAGGCAGTAGGGGATCAGAACTTCCATGAGATCCAGCAACCACACTTGGGGGGCTCTAACCACTTCACTGGGGGACAGTAGAGTCCGGCACAGGTAAGAGCGGTGGGTCGGGTGGGGGTGGGAAAGTTGACAGTTGACGGGATAGTTAAAATTCAATCAAAAATAAATAAAACCTCTTACGTTGTGCTTGCCGCATCGCTAGCTCAACGATGCAACAAACGCAAGGTAAGTGGTTTCATTTCTTTAATTATCTAATTTTACCTACCCCGTCATCTGTCGACTTTTCCCTGTCCCATTCCGCCCCAACGCCCCACTGCTCTACCTGTACTGGCTGCCACTGCTGAAGGACCACCACCCTGACGGTCCCAGCGGCGAGCACTTCAGTTATTGCTTCGGATGTCGTTTTGACCTATGGCGTGCTCCACCAATCTAAAGGAGTTCCTGGTTCTTTGTCAAAGGCAGGCAGGCCTCCCATGTTTTTGGACAACAGCTGCAGGCATGAGACGACTATGGTTCAGAGATCAGAGTCAGCAGTCAGGCCTGCAGGTTTGGCACCAGGTCAGTTACATGTCCTCTTTTCCTTGCTCTATGCCACTCTTCCTGTCTGTTTTCTTTTTAGGTCAGTAGGATCTGAGTTCTCTGGGCCCAACGGTGCCACCTAACTACCAAATCTGGGGAATTAGAGGAAGTGTCAGGTAGTAGCCAATGGGCTACCTACCTTTTGGGTGACTACACCCTCATATGACCTTTTCAGTTGGGAGGTGGGCATAAAACTGACCCTGACTGGCTAATTCTCTTCAGGACAAGATGGAGGAATTTGAAAAGAGGGGTCCACATCACCTGCCTCACCTTTGGGGTTGGCATCCTTCACTAGCTGGGGTCGCCTGGGTTGTGTTTTAAAGGCGACATCGTCTTTGGGGCTTCACACCTTGGCATTCATTCCCTTAGGAGGTGTGATGCACCTTCTCCAGAAACTGGCATTGTTTCTAGCCTCTGAGAGTGAAGGTTCTCACCCCATGAGGTCGGAAACATGTCTGATAGTGGCAGGCTGGCTAAAACTAGTCAGAGACCACACCAGTGTTGGGTAGGTTTTCAGTGGCACCTCTAAGATGCCCTCTGTGTGCATTTATTAATAAATCCAACACTGACATCAATGTGGCTTTAAGACAAGATATTTGGTACCAAACATCCCCGGGTACATCGCAGCCATCATGGTGCTGTGGAACTCGTAATGACGGGTTTCCAGCTCATGTACTCTATGGCTGCCCTGCTTGACTACAATACCCAAGATTGAATTTAGATATTGTACGGTCATATCTGCTCAGGCAGATAAGACCACATATGTGATATAGTGCACCCTGCCTTAAATCTGTAAGGCCTGAAGTAGTTGTGACTTACCTATATATCATTCAGTGACTGTGGGGATGGCACACAGGCATGTGTGCCAGGTTGACTCTTCAGGTTTCACACGCAGCTTGCAATGACAGCTTGCATGATGTTGGCAAGGGGTCCCTAGGGTAGCACGATTTGTGCTGGAGTCCTTGTGGACCCACTTCAGTCCCAATGCCATAGGTACCAGGGTGAGCAGTTATGCTTGTCAGAGGGTAGTGCAAAGCATTTGTTGTACTCACAGAGGCAATAAATGAGACACACACTAAAGAATAAATGTGAGACCAATTTGCAATAATAATATTTTTTATAATATTTTAGGCAGGACTGCCAATCAAAGACTATCGTGGTTAAAGCACTTGGGTTTTTGCAACACATGTGCCAACGGGCACTTGGAGTAAGATTTTGTTTCTACTCTTCCAGAGCAGAGGTCTTTGGGTTTCCAGGATCCGAGTGGAACAGGCACTTCTAGATTACGTTGCCCAGGGAAGCAGGATGCCGGGACGTGTGAAAATGTCCCTCACCTAGTGCATCAAAGATCAGCGGAGCGGCGATCATGCCAATCAAATACCGTTGCAGTCGGAGTTGAAGCACTCAGGCTTTTGCAATGCTTGTGCCAATGGGCAGTTGGAGTTAGATTTGGTCTATTTGCTTCCAAAGCAGAGGTGTTTGAAATCCCAGGACCCTAGTGTAATAGGCAGTTCTCAAACACCTTGACCAGGAATGCTGGATGCAGAGACATATGGAAATGTCCGTCACCAGGAGTGCGTGCGCCAAAGATGTGCCTCGGTCAATCTGTCAGCGGAGCGGCAGTCATGACAAGACGGTTTCTGCGACATAGTCGATGCCACCACACAGGAGATGCAAAAACTGGGTAGCGGGTCATTCCCGACATCAGTCACGGGTGCTGTGGAGTGCCCTCTTATTTGAGTGAAGACTGAATGGGTCAGTAGCCAGACTGGCTAACAACAATCCTTTGTTGCGTCAAAGGTTTAAACTCACGAGCTGGAGATCGTCAGGCATACAGTAGAGACTTGCCACTTTGGTGCGAGCCAACTATTACTCTGTTGGGGCTTTAGCCACTTCACTGGGGGACCACCACTTCGACTGTCTCAGTGGCAAGCACTTCGATCATTGCTTTGATGTTGTTTTGACCTGAGGCGTGCAGGGAATTGGTTAGACCAATCCAAGGGAGTGCCTGGTTCTTTGTCAAAGGCAGGCAGGCTTCCAGGGTTTTTGGAGAACAGCTGCGGGACGAGAGGACTTTGGTGCAGGAATCGGAGCCCCATTTACTAGGAACTTACAGGGGTTGCTGAAGTTGTGCCAATCGTAGTACAGTTTTAGAAAATAGTTCTGGCACTGGAAGCCTGGTTAGCAGGGACCCAGTGCAATTTCATTCAAAAACACATCAGGGAAAAAGTGGGAGCTAACCATGTCAATAGAGGCACTTTCCCATACTTACTTCTTCACTTTTCTGTTTTCCTGTTTTGCACAATCTTTATTTTCTCCTTGTTCACTTAAATAAATCCACTAGTCTGAAATGAATTGCCTGCTTTAGTATATCTCACATCAAGCAATGTACTTGGCAAAATGACATTTCACCTTTGGTCAGGTCCAAAGGTGAAATGCCATTTTGGTATGAAATATGAAGTATTTTAATGCTCACTGTTTAATTTTATCTCTCACACTATTCTTAACAAATGGTTTACTTATACCAAATCATATGTAATGTAATATGAAGTTCTCTCAAAAATATGATTTTTGTAAATGATGACTAATAATTATGATACAGTCCTTGATCATGATCAAAATTCCTGTATCTGTTCCCTTTGCATACGAATTTAGTTAATGCCTCACAATATTACATGCCTCACAATATCACTTGCATTTAACAGCAGCGCAGCATTTACACCTGTGCCACAAGAACACAGAGGTCTTTCTTTACTGTCTATCCTTCACGGATACCAAGCACCGGATTGAACAGTGTTTTCCACTATCCCTAGCAAGGCCTGCCGGTTCTCAATGCAGAAAGGCGGGAAACACTGCATAAAGGAGCAGTCTTCCAAAGCGATCACTGTCATTGTACCGTCCTTGAAGCTGACTCATGCAGCTTGGGAATACAGATGCTGTGATTCATCGCGCACAGAATATCATCCAGGTAAGAATAACTATAACTGAAGAGCGCAATACCTTACGCTCACCGCCTTCTCTAGAAACCAACCTCCCCTTTTATTAAATCCATAGACCTACACAGTTCATTGTCACTGTTTCCAGAACTTACCAGGGATTAACCATACCGCTATGGCTATAGCGAGTTGATGTAAAGAGCCGGTCGGCCAAACGGTACCCCTGACTGCCAGCTTTTCCTCACACTGAGGTAAGAGCACCTTTTGAATCAAAGTGCATCACATATCCTGCCCTATCTCACTGCTTTCCCTTAACCATACTCTCCTTCTCTCCCATTTCCCCCCGGCAGTACCCGGACGGGTCCTCTTGTGAGTAATACCCTTTCACTTCTCACTTGTGGCACATCACTAGTACACAAGGCTGCGCATTAAGCAATCCAGGTAAATCACACTTCATGTCCCCCTTTTTTATTTCTCGCATTTGTGCCGGTACATGGGCCTTATGCTCTTATTATTTCATTATAGATGTCCCTGCATCACTAGTCCTGAGGAGACCCCGTACTGATAGAGGGTCGAAACGCCGTTGACAAGCTGAAAGAGCGAACCATTGCCCAGCGCGTATTATTATATACAGCTGCTGTTTACAAAGAAATTATACATGAATGGTCGCCTTTTAAGATTTATGGAAACCTTGTATATAAATATACACCCTGTCACTTACGATTAGGTTCCATTTTTCACTTTGGGACACAGTGCACAAATATAAGTTCTATTGTAAATTTAAACAATGTATTTAATAAGTCTGTTGTGTTTATAAAACAAGTCATAATTGTACAAATGTGTTGGTGGTTCCTTGCCCTCTGACATTATTCTACCCTCTTTTTATTGCGATTGTGCAAATTATATTGCTTGAATCATTTTTCACGAGTCCACAGGAACCGTTGTTTCACTTAAGAATCAAGCACACTGGACCGACTTCACACTCTTCGACGAAGACTCCGTCTCTAAAATCCTATCTACCTTAAACCGTATAACCATTTCAACGACCCGCTCCCCTCCAACTGCCTAGCTGCCGCCGCCCAATCCGTTATTCCTAGCTGGACTGCAATAATTAACGCCTCTCTCTGGCAGGGATCGATTCTTGACTCTCTGAAAGCCGGCCAAGTCCTCCCCATTTTGAAAAAGCCGTCGCTGGATCCAGCCTCCCCTGACTTCAGACCTATTTCCAACATCCCTCTCTTAGATAAAGTGTTGGAGAAGTGTGTGCATCTGCAGCTAAGTCAACACATCAACAACTTCCACCTACTCGATGACTTCCAATCCGGATTCAGACCTGGACACAGCACTGAAACCACCATGCTCCACATCATTGATGATGCCCTCCAAGCCCTTGACCAAGGAAAAACATGTCTCCTAATCCTCGTAGATCTATCCTCGGCCTTCGACATGGTCAACTATGGAAAGTTACTCGAATGCCGCAAACTCAGGATGGGATTAGATGGCTCTGTCCAAGAATGGTTTATTTCCTTCCTCCAAAGCCGATCACAGAGATTCCTAATTAACGGCAACCTGTCTGCTCCCTCCCCGGTCATGATTGGAGTCCCTCAAGGATCAACGCTGTCACCCACCCTTTTCAAACCTTTACCTAGAACCGCTTTCCGAAGTCATACGCTCTGCAAATATCTCCTACCATATGTACGCTGACGACACTCAGATCTACATCAAAATCTCATCCCTCGAGGAGATTCTCTCCCTGAATGAGGCCCTGAAGCTGACCGCCCAATGGCTTGCCTCCAATCAACTCAAACTCAACGCAAAGAAAACAGAATGTCTCCTAATTTCCCCTCCTAAAACCGACCCTGAGATTCAGACATGGATTAAGGCCATCACAGCCTTAAAATGCCCACCGACCATTGTGTACTCGGCCAAATCAGTGGGAATAACCCTTGACTGCAACTTGAACATGCGGGACCACATCAATTTGATGGCCAAGTCAGCCAGATTCCACCTGAGCTACCCATGAAAGCTGACACCCTTCCTTGACGCTCCCAACCTAAAAATGGCAGTCTAAGCACTAGTCATCTCTAGACTGGAATATAGCTGCTCTACCCTCTCGGTTTACCCAAGATCTCCCTGGCACCTTTAAAAGCCTGCCTCAACGCGGCCACCAGACTACTTATTGGCACAAGGAAATTCGATCACATTTCTGCACACCTGAAAGCGAGGCCAGAATACAGCTTAAGCTGGCATGCATCACACACAAGCCTTTATATTCAAACTCCCCTGCATATCTTGCACAGAAACTTGTGGTATCCGGAGGAATCAGAAACTCATGGTCTGCCAGAGACCTCTTGCTCCAGCCTGCACATTTTCGGGAAAAAAAACTTACAATCGGGCTTTCGCTTGGGCAGCGCCAAGAATATGGAACTCTCTCCCACCCGCCATCAGAAGAATCCCCTCTCTGGCATGCTTCAAAAAGGAGGCCAAAACCTTCCTTATGGGTAAATTCCTTGTTTAAACTTATACCTTCAACCGCCACAGAGACCCTGATCAATTTCCGGCTATTGCCTTCCCCTGATGATCTAGTCTCCCCACCAAGAAACCTGGGGCCTTGTCTTAAGTAACTGTAATGTAAACTGTACATATGTACCCCTCTATCCCAAATGTATCCAGCACCCCACCCCCTTCCCAATTGATTGTATACTCTTATGATTCCATGCCTTTTGTACAACTCTATGATTCTGTAAAGCGCTCTGATACCCTAACGGGTCAAGTTCACGCTCTATAAAACACAAAATAAATAAATAAATAAATAAGTTATAGAACAAAAACATAAACCAATCAGGACCATAAACGACAGCCCCAAACCTTTTAACACACTGTGTCACAGATTGTATAACAAAGCTCCTGTTATGCCCCGTCCACACAAAAACAAGCCCCCGGGCCATTGAATGAGAAATGACGACCTGCGCTACCCCACTATTTGGTATCACTGTCCACAGGGTGTGGAGGAGGAGGCTCCAAACAAAGACCCCTAAAATCAGCCTGTCATTTCCAAGTGCTTCTGAGGGCACCCTCTCGCCTTAAAAATAGGCTACTCATGGCCCATGCACCAATCAAGACCAGCCCTCCAAGCACACAACTTAGGGGGGCCAGATCCTTCCACGCCCGAGCAATATCCCTTTTAGCTAGGGTGAGGCCCAAGAATAGTAAATGTCTTTTGTAGATATTGCCCCCTATCCCATCCACAATAAGCAGCAGAATTAGCCCAGGGGAATGAGGTACCGCCCATTCTAGTACTTTAGACAGCTGATAATCCCTCTCCAAAACCGGCCCAAGGCATCACAGCTCCAGCTTGTATGCAGCAATGTACCCTCCTCTCTGTTGCACCTAAGGCACTGGGGGAATCTATCATCTCTGCCCTCCAAAGCCTATATCAAGTCAAATATGTGTGATGCAAGTAATTAAATTGAATGAGCCAGAGGCGGGAGGCAATCGCCACATATCTCGGGGATTCCAGGGCTTCTCGCCAATCATCGCTATCCAGGGGGCCCAAATCTGTCTGCCATTTTTCCTGGAGGGGGTCAAAGGTCGTGGAGTGTTTTGTTACCAGCTTTTGATATATCTTTGCGGTTTTGTGTTCACCCAAGTCCCCCATAAAAACTTTCGCCTCAATCGGGTTGAAATCGGGAAGGGAATCTAGTTGTGAGATATACAGAGTTAAGGCATGTCATAATTGCAAGTATTTGTAGAACTGAGCATGCGGCATATTGTATTTGAGCCGAAGGTCCTGAAAAGATTTCATGGCAGTGCCACGCATCACGCTACCGAGCATGGATATACCAATGGCGTCCCATTGTTTAAATCCAGCTAACACGGTCTCATGAGGCCACTCTGCCAAAGTGGGGTCTCCCTCATCAACCACCACAGCCTTCCCACCTGGCAAAGGGAGTCCATCCACACGCCGAACACAACCTGAGTAGATGGCGCATAGAGCAGTCTGTGTGGCAGCATATCCCCATCAGCCATTTCTCCACTCGATAGGCCGGGTCGTTACTAATACCATACCACCAATCATTCAAAACCAAGAGGTGAGATACCGCATGGTAAGATTGGAGATCAGTAGTCGCTATACCCCCACAAAAGGTAGACTGGAAGCACGTCCTGATGGCCACCCTAGCAGTCTGGTCCTGCCACAAAAAGCGGCTCAACCGTGAATTTAGTTTTCGGAACCAGGAAGGTGCTATCTGGAAACGGTGATTCTGTAATTGGTAAAGGAGACGAGGGAGGGACACCATTTTAAAGATTGCGGACCTGCCTAGCATAGATAGGGGCATCCGCGACCACACCTCCATCTCCGCCTGTGTGCGCATCTAAATAGGGGCGATATTTTTATCCAATGATATCGATGGTACATCCGAGATATAAACGCCAAGATATTTCAGACCAGTCATAGCCACCGTCACCTCCACCGTCCAGGTGCCCTTATCCGCACCCCCACGCACGGGCCAAAGAACAGATTTCTTGGCATTCATATATAGGCCGGTGTGTTGATGGAAAATCTGCATAATGCGGAGAATACGGGGACCCGACCGGCAGGGATTCATAAGAAAAAACAGGACGACGTCGGCGTAGAGAGCGATCCGATTCAAAAACCCTCCCGCCCACTCAAAGCCCATAACCTATGGCTCCATAGCCAAGGCAAGCAAATAGGGGGAAAGAGGACAACCCTGTTGAGTACCCCGTCCTATAGGGAAAGGATCGAACACAGCACCAGCGATTCTGATGCAGGCCGAGAGGTCAGTTTAAAGAAGTTTAATATAGGAGATAAGGCGTGGACCGAAATGTAACGGTTGTAATAGCGTGAACAGATAGACCCATCCCAGCGAATCGAACGCACTATCAATATCCACTAAGAGCAGGGCCGCTGGGCCCTGAAGGCGATCGATTGCCACAACCGCGTTATGTACACATCTGATTTTGTGGCGGGTAGCCCGCTGGGGCATGCAGCCGGCCTGATCTGGATGAAACAGATCGGGAATATAGGGAAGGATACATTTGGCCAGCGCGTTGGCCAACAATTTAGCCTCGAAGTTTAACAAAGAGATGGGGAGATAGGAGGAGTGCTGATCCGGGGACCGATCAGGCTTGGGTAAGACTGCGATTTCGGCGTGCCTCCATTCCGGAGGAAGCTTCCCTTCTTCAAGGCCTGCATGAACAGCTGCCAAGTAATGGGGAAGACAGTGGGTTTGAAATGACTTAGAAAACTCGCAGGGAGAGCCGTTCGGCCCTGGTGCTTTCCCGGACTGCAAATCTATCAGGGCCTCGCCTAACTCATCGATCGTCAACGGAATATCTAAATCTTCCCTTGAGCTATTCGAAATAGACTTAGGAGGCAAATCATCAAGGTATTGGTGGACCAGAGGTTCCAGCAGGGCATCCCTGGGAGCATATAACTCCGCATAGCATGCCGCAAAACTGGCAGCGAGTCAGGCAGGGTCAGTGAGCGTCCGGCTATCCCTGTCAAGAATCCCGGTATACTCACTGGGCGGAGTGCTTGTTGACACAGGTGATCAGGAAGCAAGCTCGATTTGTCCCCTGCTGATAAATTCTACTACGAGATGCCAACCAAGCCTTTCTGGCATCATCGCAAAGGGTGTCTGCATAAGCCTGCTGTAGAAGAAGCAAATGACGGCGGTGTGCCCCGCCATGTTCGTCCCTGCATTTCTGTTAAAGGAGTACAATCCGCACCTCAGTCTGGCTCAAAGCCTCCCTGTTCTTTTTCTGTTGGGCGGCACATTATGCGATGTCCACTCCCCTGATGGTGGGCTTCATCGCCTCCCATAGCATGGCCGAAGAGTCAACCGTGCCTGAGTTCTCGGCGAAATATGCCGTAAGGGCTTGTTGTAGGTGGGACGTGTACTGTGAGTCTTGGAGATGCCACAGCGACAACTACCATCGAAAGGGGGGGTCACACCACCTCTAGGCGGAGAGTGAGGGCTATTGGAGAATGATCGGACAGACCTCTAGGTAAGATAGCTGTCTCTGCGATCCAAAAATAGTAGGAGTTTGGTATAAACACATAATACAGCCTTGAAAACGAATCATGGACCGTCGAGTAATACGTGTAAGCGTATGTAGCTGGGTGCATGTGCCGCCAAGTATTCAACCACCCCATATCTCCCATGAACGTGTGCAATTGTGGGTCTCGATATCTCAGGTGCCCCGCGTGAGCGCCATCTATCCCATGGCACATTTGTCAAATCATTCCAATCCCCGCTGAGAACCGAGAGGCCCCCAGGAATCTCCAGCAGTTTTGCCGAGAGGCACTCAACAAACGTGTCTGAGAGTGGGGGAAGTGCGTAAATACTGCCCAGTGTGACAATTTCCCCATGCAATGTCCATGAAATAATAACATATCTACCATGGGGGTCAGACCATGTTTTGGAATGAACATAGGGGATCCAACGATGAATAAGTATGGCAACCCCCCAGGAACTCCTGGTAAACCACGCGTGAAAAACTTGTACATATCCAAAGCATGCAAGACACAGCGCTTTAGTGCCTCAGCAGATGAGTCTCTTGCACTAGAAGAACATCGGCCAGGGCCCTCTTGGCATTTTGTAGGACCGCACTTCGTTTGATCTTGTTCAGTACCCCCCGAAAATTCCAGCTAACTACATGGAGCCTACCTGCGGGGTCAGTTACAGAGCCGGGCATCGAATAGAAGTGTGAAATTCCAGGCCGACGCGGGGCAGACAAACCATTGATGGAAGCAAAAAGGACACAGTGTAGTCAACAACATTCAACAAACCTTCCCACCCACCCCATCCAATACCTCACAACAACTGAAGCATCTGTCGCTGCATGTGACACACCACTACCCCAACGGGAGCAGGGCACATCACCATACCAAGAGTTCCAGACAGCACAGCTCGCTGGGCGGACGCCAGTGTCTTAGGGGTGAGTGGTGGTGCTTGCACGCTGCTTCTTAGGCTGTTTTGAGAGTTGATTTCAATTTTAAATTGCCGAATTTGCACTTGTTTTATTCATTGCTGCTATTGTTTAATAAAAACGATTTTAAACTGGGAATTTCGGTTTCACTTACCTTCACGTCTTCACCACATTTCTGGACTCCTGGTGGGGGACACTAGACCGCCATTTTGTGTACGGCACGTTTTAGTTGCCAGGGGCTGTGGGCTACAAAACATGCACGCTGGGTGGATTCGTGCAGCGGGGGCGCCGAAGGCACGCCTAAGACAAGCCCGTCTGCGCCCGTCCACGTCCCGGAAGCGGTCAGCGCTAGCCATGCTGTCAGTTGTTTGCAAGACCTGCCTACGGCCCATTTCAGGCCGAGTCGCACCGAAATTCTGGCAATAGGGGAACGCATGGGTGGGTGTGGCCATGACTGGTGTGTCCTGGACAGTTTGTCAAGAACCTGCCAGGTTTGTTACTTTCATTTCAATCACACCTTCGGTGATACTTCCCATCCTAATCAGGTCCTGGGTGCCTCCCCAAACCCCTGGCGGATTCAGGCTGCTCTAATTGACGCTCGGTCCCCAGTAGAGCACACACAGGATATTTTTTAGCTTTTGGTCGACAGTCAGCTAGACCTACTATTTATAACAGAAACATGGCTCAATGAGTTCACGGCTCCTGCTATCGCATCAGCCATTCCTGCAGGCTATAAAATTGCTAGAATGGACCGGATAGCAGAGGAGGTGGGGTGGTGGTAGTATTCAGGGATAACTGGATCTGTATGCAGGAAGAATTCCATGATATCAAGGATGGGGAAGCATTGGACTTCACCCTTACTATCTCACCATATTTTCTTCTTGGGGCTACACTAATATATAGGCCGCCCGGCCCTGCGGGCTCCTTTCTAAAATCCTTGGATGAAGCCATTGTACCTAGGGCCTTGCACAATGCTAATTTTCTGTTACTTGGCGACCTTAATATTCATTGGGACTGTAAAGAGACGGCTGACACCAGTGAATTGAAGGACACCTTAGACCTTGCCCACCTGACGCAATGGGTCAACTCCCCTTCACACAGTGGGGGCCACACTCTTGACGTGATCTGCTCTAATTTCTCCTTAACAGTTCAGGATCCCCTTCCGGTTACATGGTCTGATCACTCTTTAATCCATTTTTCTTGGTCGATTACATCTCCAGATCCGCCCTTGAGGCAAACTTAGGGCAGACCTCTCTCTCGCCTAGAGCCGGTAGCTTTTGGCAGGGTTCTGACGGAATTACGTCCACTGGCTGGGGGGGTCTGTCGGAGGCAGTAGGAAGCTTTCGCAATTGGATTGTGAGAGCAGTGGATCAACTGTCTACACCTCAGGACCACAAGAGAGTAAGAATGACCTCGTCCAAATCCTGGTTCTCTAATGAACTTAAAGAACAGAAAAAAGCGTGTAAAAAATTAGAACGCAGCTGGCGACAAGCTTATTGCCCGCTGGCCAAAGTAGCACTTAGGAAATGTCAGAATTGCTACTATGACGCAGTTAAGAGTGCCAAAGGTCAGTTCTATGCGGAGCGCATTGCTCAATCCAGGAATAACTCAAAGGAAATATTTTCGATTGTCCAGAGTTTTCTGAAGCCGGTTGCAGACGGTAAGGCCGCCCCCGCCTTTAATTCCTGGTGCGAGGAACTTTCTGACTTTTTTATCAATAACATACAAGCAATTCAGGATAGCCTGGGGCCAGTTGGCTTGGGCCTGACAGAATACTCGTCCCAGGTTGTCCGTGTGCCTGATCGCACCCACACAACTTTGACAGTATTTACGCCCATTCCGTTGGCCGATACCCTGGCTATTCTTAAAGCACTTAAATCCGGATCCCAGGCAGACCCCTGTCTTGCCAGGCAGCTGGCAACAGTGGCAACAGTAGTCAACCCCGAAGTTAATAATATCATTAACTTGTCCCTGCAGTTCACCACGGTGCCCGAGGAATGGAAACAGGTTAAGCTACTACCCTTGTTAAAAAACCCCTCATTGAACCAAGACATCCTGGCTAGCTATCGACCAATCTCACTCCTACCAGCTGTGGCAAAGGTATGCGAGAAGGCAGTCTTCAAACAGCTGTCCGCGTTTATCGAAACGTCTGGTGCTCTTCACCCGGCTCAGTCCGGTTTCAGAACCTCATACAGCATAGAGACTGCTTTAGTCGAGATAACAGAGGCTATTAACCCCTTCAGCGCGGCACGGATTTCCGCGCCACGCTGAAGATTCCGAGCGCGGGCGGGGCCGTGACGGAACGGTTCCGTCATAAGCACAGCCCAACCGACGTGCATGACGGAACCGTTCCGTCATGCGCGTCGAAGGGGTTAAGGATTGCTGTGACTCTGGTGGCAGAGCGGCCCTGATTTTACTGGACCTCTCTGCCACATTTGATACGGTTCCACACCGGCAGCCCTTAGCTCGCCTGTCTAACATTGGTATTTAGGCCAGGTGTGGGACTGGATTGAATCCTTTTTGGCCAACAGATCACAACAAGTGTGGGTACCGCCTTTTTCGTCTACGCCAAGAAGTATTACTACAGGCGTTCCTCTACTTTTCAATGTTTACATGACTCCGCTAATATTTCTGGCGGAACGGCTGGGTGCCAAAATTGTAGCTTATGCTGATGACACCCAGCTGCTTTTTACATGGAAAAAAGGTGAGGCTTCCGTGGAATCATCTAGAAACTGCCTGACGGAAGTTTTTAATTGGTTGGCGCGGGCCCAACTTAAGTGTAATGAAGAAAAGCCTGAGGTCCTCCTCTATGGGACCTTTCCGCCGAACTTTCGCGATGACCTGTGGCCCGAGGGCTTCCCCATGCGTAAAACCTTGGGTAGTCCAGCAAAAAACCTGGGGGTATGGTTCAGCGAGGACCTCAGATTCCGAACTCAGATTAATAAATTGGCAGGAGTGTGCTTTGGTACATTGAAACGCCTCAAGAAATTTCTGCCGCTCCTGGCAAAAGTGGCCAAAGAAATGGGGACCCACGCTCTCATCCTGTCGTGGCTTGATTATGCCAATTCCCTCTACATCGGCCTCCCTTGTTACCAGATAAAAAAGCTGCAGACCATTCAGAACGTGGCCGCTAGAATGCTATTAGGCATTCCGCGAAGCTTCGGAATCAAGCAGTTTCTCCGCGACCTGCATTGGCTACCTGTTGACCAGCGCATTTTGTTTAAGGCACTAACCATCGTCTGGACCTTTTTACCTTAGGAGGCGTTTCAATTTCTATACGCCATCCAGGCATCTCCTATCAATGGGTCAATGCCTTGTTGCCATCCCATGATACCGCCTCGCCAGAACAGGAGGGAGCTCCCTCGCCGTATGGGCGGCCAGGGCCTGGAATAGCCTGCCCTATGTGCTCAGGAACAACAACGATCTTAGGACGTTTAAGAAGCAATTGAAAACTTTACTCTTTGATTAAGTCGTTTAGCTTCGATCTCCACTTCTGCTAACCCCCGCATAAGCTTATCGCGCCGGGACACTTCCGAGTATCTATGCGCGTTACAAATGATCGTTAACATAACAGTTCCCAAACATTAAGAAAGTTCTCAGATACTGAGAAAAGAGTTGTGGGGGTTAGGACTCCCGTGGGCCCGGGCATAATATATGTTGCTGGCGCGGCAACCATTGTAGGAAAAGTTCTCCAACCTTAGGTCAAGTTGGCGACGGAGTACGTCGAGTCTCCTCTGTCCGCGATGTAGATGCACTCGGTGATTTAGAGCGGCGTCTCAAGCGGGTACTCCGAGACGGTTTCACCTTAGGGCGAACCGCCTGTCGCGCATTCTCTCCGAGCGATGATTCAGGGTCCAATTGCGGTGGAGTATGTGGCCTATGTGTCTGCGTCTCATCCATCCAGGCAAAGACCTCCTCCATAGTATTGAAGATTAGGGTGCGCGATGACTCTAAATCTGGCTCGGGCTTTAGCGGCGGTGAAGCATTGGCATTGTTGTTGCACCATGCACGTATAGTCCAGAAATATCAGGATATGGTGTGAGTGGAAGTGGAGCTTACCGGCCAACCTAGCCTGTGAAAGGATGGCATCACAATCATGGAAATTCAACAATCTCGCTATGAAGGGCAGGTGGTGGTTTTTGCATGAGGGCATGGTGTGCACGTTCCATTATGAAGCACTGCGACCACGGCGGGGTCCAGGAAGTGGTCTTGCTGGTGTGTATAGGGATCCCTGGCCACGAAGAGGCCCTGTCCGGGACTCTCGGCCACGTGCCCCACCACCGGCCTGGGCAGCCACACTGCCGCAGCCTCCAGCCCACACAGTCACTATTCCCAGCCAGCAGCGATGAGGATGGAGGAGGGAGGATGTGCATGTTTGGTGGATTGACATGTACAATGTATACAATAAGTTCCACATATTAGATCTCCCAATAGCCTTTACAACCAATACGATCCAGGGTACAACTAGCTTGTGTAATCTCTCTTGATAACCTTGAGCCACCCCTCATAGCACTGTCCATTAGCTCCTATATTTCGCCCAAGCTCCCCATATCTTTTCCCATTTGCATGGGAAACCCCTGCTCTGATATATTGATTGCTCTGCTCGGTGGCACCAGTCCAAATCTTTCTTCCATGACTCCACTGACAGGGCCTCCCCATGCCCAGGTAATGTTTCTTTTAGCCACTCCTCCTACCAAGGCAAGCCATGTCTTGGCCCATTTCGGCCAGTCAATCTCGCCTGTCACTCCCAGGATATGCCATCTCGCTTCGGCCGGGACCACGGGACCTGGGTACCCACCACCGTTGTCATCACCCAGGCCAGGCCCTTCCAGTATTTTTTAATCTTGGGGCAGGACCACAATATGTGAAAGAATGATCCCTAATCACCACAACCCCTCGCACACTCCTCAGGCACACAATTTCCAATACGATACTGCACCATCCTCGAAGCATAGGATCTATGCAAAATACGGAGCTGAATTAGCCTAAATCGTGCCCTAACAGCTATTTCTCTGGGGCTCTGCAGGGCTTCAGCCCACGCTTCATCCTCAAGTAGACCCACATCTGACTCCCAGGCCTCCCTTAGGGACCCATGCTGTCTGGGGAGATATTTACAAGCTTCCTGTATGTGAGGGATGTAGCCCTGTCTATCATGGGATCCAGAAGAAGTCTGTCCTCGAGTGGTGTAAATTCCGGTAACGGATCCCCTTCCTTCAGGTGACAATGAAGTGCATGCAGTAGTTGCCGATATCTAAAATGCTCTTCCTCCCCCGTCTGGAATTCCACCCATAGGTTGTAAAATTCAATCATTTTCCCTCTCTTGCAGACATTTCTCAGAAGGTCTATACCTATAAGGCTCCATCTATTGAAGCCCTCCAGGCGCTTCACCTCACCCAGATAATCTCCCTCCCACATTGAGGTCTGCTCCATGAGTTTAGCTTCCCAGCCAATCATTTTGATTGCTTTGCGCATGCCATGACCACTGTCTGTGTATGAATCTTCTTCCTGTAAAGCTCAGCCAGGTAACTACCTTTGCCCATTGCTAGTCAATCGACCCAATATGCCGGCTCCTCAAGCAGCAAGAAAACCCACCAATTGATATTGATGAGCTGTGAGGCCCAGTAGTATTTCCTGATATCCGGGGCAGCCAGCCTCCCCGCATGTACCCCTTGCTGTAGCTTTTTTAGCGCGATTCTGGGACTCCCACCCCCCCACAACAACGTTCGCTGCTCTGACTCGACTGCCCAAAAGAAAGCCTCCGGAATCCGAAACAGAGTGTTCTGTATTGTGTATAGTAGGCGCGGGAGGGCCATCATTTTGAATAGCACTGCTCTGCCGATAAGGGAGACAGGCATTCGCCGCCAGTGGGCCACATCGCCCCTCAACCTGTCCAGCTGTCGTATATGTTTAACTGCATATACTCCTCCTCTGACTTTGTAATCCATATGCCCAGTTATTTAAATGACTTCTTCTAGACTAGCTCCTTACACGCGGACGTCAGGGCTGGGAACTCACCCACCAGGGAGAACACCAAGGGTTTGTCCCCGTTTATGCAATATCCCGAGTACATACCAAAAGTCTGCAATATATGGATGAGTCTATAGAATGTTTGTCATGGTCTATGGGCATACAGCAGAATATCATCCGCATGAAGGTAGATATGCTCTTCCCATCCCCCTCCTACGTTGATACCTCTCACCAGCGCCCCCCCGTACCCAGGAGGCCAGCGGCTCAAGCGCCAGGGTGAAAAGCATTGGTGAGAATGGGCAGCCCTGTTGCGTGCCCCTGTGTAGTTTGAAAACTCTGGTTATTGCCCCATTAACCCTAACTTGCGCCAGCTGGATTGCATATAAAAGCCCTATCCAACCCCATAGGCTTGGACCAAATCCCAGCCTGGCCTGGACAGCAAACAGGTATGGTCATTCGATACTGTCGAATGCCATCAGGTTCGTTCACTTGCTTTAGGACCATATACATTACACAGTAGAGACCTCGGAGTTTGAGCCTAGAGCTCCTATGTGGCATGAAGCCAGACTTATCCAGGTGTATCAGGGATTTTATCACTGGGCTCAAATGATTTGCTATTACCTTTGCTAACACCTTGGCCTCGAAATTCAGGAGGGAGATAGGTCTATAGGAACTACAGAGATCATGGGGTTTTCCCTTCTTTGGGATGACCACTATGGTTGCCATCCTCAGATCTTTGGAAGCTGGCCCTCCGCACTCGTCGCTAGCAACATATTGAGCATATGTGGGAAAAGTTCCCCACCACCCACTTATATAACTTCGCGGGAAACCCGTTTGGACCCGCTGCAACGCCATGTCCTTTAACAATTTTTTGCAGTCCTCTTCCCCCCTTTCGGTCTGTGATTGATAAATGTCCTCATAATATATAGCAAACGCTTCGGAAATATCTGCACCTGTGCCCCTCTGCACACCCTCTGCGGTCCGGATCTCAGAAACCCAATTACGACTCCCATCCCTTCTCTCCAGCAATGCGATTAATTTGTTGGCTTTATCGCCCAAGACATATATCAGCCTTTGCGTAGCTATTGTGTGCATACAGGTGGCGTTCTCTTCTAAATCTCTGCGTTATTTGTGCTTGAGCTGAAGCGTGTGTTTACATCCAGTATCACCCTCAGGATCCGACCCCATTCGCTATCTCTAGTTCCAAATTATCACACTGCGCACATTTTTCTTTACGCTTAGCCCCGGTTGTCACCTGTACAAAATCCCTGGTAACCACTTTGTATGCCTTTCAAAGTATACTATTTGCCTGCACGGAGTCTGTTTTCTGCAAAGTACTGTTCCGTGCATTCCTCAAACCAGTCCTGAAACTCATGATCCCTGAATAGGTAGGGGTCCAGCCACGGCGGAAGAGACCAGTCCCGCATCGGGCCATACATAAGCACTTCAACCGGTGAATGGTCCGATATCCCTCGGGCCCTGTGGCACCCTCGTTGAAAGAGTCCCACTGAGGTGGTATGTGTAAAACTGTAGTCTAGCCACGGCCCACTTCTGTGTGCTCCTGAAATTTGGGTGTATTATCTCGCAGTGGGGTTTAGACTTCTCCAAAGATCTAACAGCCCTGATGCATTCACAAAGGCGCTCAGTGGCCACGATCCCCGGGCTCTAAGGGGTTGTGTGCCACAGTCTAGGTCCGGGGACATCGTCTCGTTCATGTCACCACCCAGAATCAGAGTACCCACGAGCATCTCAAGTATTAGATTGCTATGGTCTGGAAATTTAGTCCCATGCAGCCTCGGATGTATGTACGCCAAGCAGATGTTTAGGGTTTGGCCCTCCCACACCTTAGACAGGGCAACATACCGTCCAATGTGATCGCACCACAAATGGTCACTACTAGTAGAACCAAAAATCAGTATAGCTGTACCCCTAGAGCCAGTTGTGTCAAAAGTGTGTACCCAAAGCAGTTGAGCGCTAGGTATTTGTTGCCTTTCAGGTGCGTCTCTTGAAGGAGTACTATCTCTGGTGAGTGTTTATGCAAATATTGTAACACCATAGTCCATTTGACTTTATCCCCCAGACCGTTCACATTCCATGATAGCATCTTTAGCTTTCTAGCTGGTTGTGTGGCCATCTGGCAGCTGTGCGCACCAATTCCCCCCCTCCCAACCCTCCCCTCCAGGCTGTGTCCACCCACCCCTGGGGACCAGCATGCTGCCTACAGTCCCACGCCCTAGTCCCATATTGGCAGTACATAATTTCTGAATCATATATAACCAAACTGTAGAGAAGAAAAAAGGAAACCCCATGAACAAGTCCCCTCCCTCCCTGCTGCCCTGCCTTGTAGGTCTGAAACTACCCACATTCCCCACTAGCAGAGCGGCTGTCACCCAATAAACAGTCAAGTGGTGCAGGGGCTGCCGGGTGCCACCACTAAGGACCCCCCATAGGCCCCAGTCCACCCCAAGACCGCCCAGTTCAGTTGTGGTGCGCGTGCCAGTGCATTGTCCCAGCTTGCTGATGTAACTTACGTATCCACATGTATCGCCGAGCATAGCTTCTGTTCTCACCCACCAAAGCCTGTCTTGCACCTTCGACACTTCATCTTTGTTGTCCAGCACCGTTTTGTTGCAAACCTGTCCATGTTACTTTCCCGGTTTCTTCACTCTAACTGTTGGGCTCAGTGAGCGTGAGCCTCTAGACCGCTTTTTGCTGTTCTCGACCTCTTCTTGCCGGTTTGAGGACCCCAGGTTGCTGTTACAATCTCCTCACCAATATTCCTCCCGTTGCTGGGTGCGTTTCTGGGGGTGACCCTCTTCCAGCCATTGCTGCACTTCTGATTGCGCTGTAAAGTACTAGGACCTGCTATTGTTAATCACTCTAAGCTTTGCTGGGAAGAGCATCATATACTTTATTCCCTTCTCTCTCAGGGAGCTCTTAATCCCATCGAAGGTGCGCCATTCCTGCTGCATCCTCAGGGTAAAGTCCGGGAAGAATCTCAGGACCGAGATTTCATAGGGGAGATCTCCGTGCACGCTGGCTGCCAGTAGAATGGCATCACGGTCCCTATAGTTTAGGATTCTGGCTATAATTGTTCTGGGGCTGCCTCAGGCCGTGGCGGAGGGACCGGAGCCCTGTACGCCCTCTCCACCATGAAAAAGATTGATAGTCTTTTCCACTTAAGATGGTTTAGTATAATGTTTTCTAGGAAGAGGTCCATACTCAGGCCCTCCGCCCCCTCCGTGACAGCAACCACTCTAATATTGTTCCAGCGGGCCCTCCCTTCTTGATCTTCCAGCTTCAGGGCCATTTTTTTGTGTTGATGCACCAGTTGTTGTACTCTTTCTTCCAGTTTGCGTGTTGTGGATTATAGTTCCATGATGTTTGTTGACTCTGTCCGAGGTCTTATGCATATCCGCTCGAATTAGGTACATCTGATGAAGGGTAAGTATTTCCCTTCTGTTGTGGTCACGTGCCACTTAAACACTGCTTATCTAAAAATAATGAAGACAGGTGTGAAACAAGGACCTTGCGTTGAAGTGGCACTTTTATTCATTTCATCATTAGCACAGCGAGAGAAATATATTCATCAATTCATCAATCAGAAATTACATCATATCATAATGTCAATCAATCTGGAATAACAGCACAAAATCCATGTTAATCAACCTGTGAGTGCCCAGAAGGCAAACCCTAAAATTAGACAGCTAACCATCCAAAAATACAGTTTAAAAGTATATTTAAATGCAATGAATTGGGTGAGGATGAGAAACCTAGCATAAGAGAAGAGGCTAAAAAAGGAAAAAAGATATCTAGATTTGGCTCTACCACCTGAGAGAAGGCTTCCTAAGCCCAATGCAGATATGCGGCCGGCCGTGAACCCACAGCGTGCAAGGCACTGCAAAAGAGTTCTGTGCACCAACTAGGATGCAGGCCTTTTATACCTGTTTGAGGCAGAACTACAAAACCACATTTGACGCAGGTTCTTGACCGCACGCCTACAGTTATGTTGCTAAAACTCTGAGAACACAGAAGTGGTTTCACAGTGGTTTCACAGTGGTTTCAGGTGGGCAGGTGTTTGATCGTATGGTCAGCCATGCTTGACCGCAACTTATAAAAAAATAATATTTTTATCATACATTTCTCGGAAAATGTATATGAAAGCGGAACTTGAAACAGGTGTTGTCGAGGCAAGGTGCTGTCTTTGGTTACATTTGAGCAAGCTCTGAAAGTTTCATAATATAAAAAATGAAGCAAACAATACTTGTGTAATACCGAAGATGTACCAGCTGGTCTTGACTATGTGTGACATAGGCTACTCTTGTAACTGTGGAAAGTTTTTGTGGTTGGCCAAGCTGCCTCGCAGTGCTGGGCACAAGAGAAATTCATATTTGAGATCAGTGGGGCCTAGTAGATTTTTATTATTGAGGAGGATAAAAAATGAGGCACTGGCCTTGGGCCTATATGTGAATCCGTCAAGGGAGGTGTGAGCTACTATGGCACTAGTGACTGTGTAAGATAAAATGGTCAAGATAGCACATTTCCAGGTTGTAGCTGGTGGGGCCTATACAGGGACCTTCATGCTGCATGGGTCGATATTTATTTATTTGTATGGTAAAACGTGACCCTCCATCACATCTCAATCGTGACCTTGTCGATCTTTGTCTCTAAGGTTGTACCCAGGACATGGATGGCTGCCATTATTGCTCAGATGGAGTGTTCTGCTGTCCCCTCCTTGTCACCAGTTGCTCCTTCCTCTAATGTTGATTGTTGTGTGACTGCTTATTTATTCAACTTATTGGAGTGTACTGGCAGCGGGGCCCGCTTTGGCTTCGTCATGGCGGGATCCACAGCTGCTAGGGGCTGTTATTTCACTCTGTGCCCAGTTGTGCCCCAACACTGTCACTCCAGTCCTGCAGCTGGATTTCCAGTTCCCCGGTGCGACCTATTTACTAGGTGCTTGCGTAGTGTGAGTGCACCGGAGGGTCCCCCTGTATCCTCGCAGGTCACCTCCAACAACTGCTCGATGTTACTGGTATTGTCCCGCTCTCTGTGGAATAGTATGGTCCCTGCGTCACGCTGTTTAGGGAGGGGGACTCTTCCCCACTCTTAGCACAGTGGTGTGCAGTCAGGCTGCCCCTTGCCATGGCCCCAAGCACCTCCCGGGTCGATTCTGGGGTATGGTCCCCCAATGCCAATCGGTGCTATGCTCTGTTGTTTGCCCCGGCGTCTCTCTTCTGCTATGTCGCACACAGAAGGGGGCCCACTCAGTATGCGGTGCGCCCCGACTATTTCCTGGCAAGCAATGTCTCTCTGCTGAGCTGCGAGCTGATACACCAGCAGCCCGGGGGCTGCACCAGTATGGGGGAGTTATACTTCTGCCTGCTCTGTCTGGGCACATGCCATGTTCAAGCTCCAGCTCCGCCGATCCCACTGTATATGACCTCCCGGGGCATAGCTGGTCACTGCTGCTCACCACTGCCCAGCGTCTACAACTGTGCTGAGCTGAGGCGGCAGACCAATGAAGGGTCCCGGCCTGGACGGCTCATACCTCTGCCCGATCGCCTCCCCTCCTCGCAGTAGGGGTTACGCGTTCTGCACCGCTTTACGTCACAGCTGCTCTCCGAGCCCGCCAACCGCACAGGCCCATCTCCGTTCCACTCGTTAAGTGCACAATGTAGACCCTGCTGCTGGTGGCCAGACCCAGGGCCGCTGCACGTCATCTCTGTATGTCCTGGTCAGGCACCACAACTGCTGGATTATGGACGGATATTCCGGGCTTTTGTGGAGGCCTCTACGGAGCACTCGCTCTAGGATAGCCAGGGAAAGAGTGAGGGGCTAGTTCCGATACCTGTAGATCAGCGCGGTCCTAATGTCACTGCAGATTTGCAAGGCTCGACTAAGGAATTTTTGGTGGACACAGATGCGATGAAGAGTTATTTTTCTCGACAATTGGTCCCTGGGATGGCTCTGTCTGGCCATAATAATGTTTTGGTAAGTGTTTCAGGTGTAAAGGTTGTAAGCCCCATTTCTCGACCCATTGCATTGACTGTTGGTTCTTTTACTGCGTATTCTCCGTTGACGTCCAATTGTGGTGAAATTTGATGGGTTTGGATTTATTGAAAAAAATTGCATGCTACTATTTATTGTTCCTGTGAAGGTGTGTATATGACGATGTGTCAAATGTGAGTACTAAACAGTGTCTGTCTCACCCTCTTCCTTTTGAATTTGCTAATGTACCATCCACCTGGGCGACAGGTGATACAGATGTAGGACTGTTGTAACAGTTTCGATACAGGTTAAAGACAATGCTGTTTTGCCTCACATTCCTCAGTATAAGATACCTCAGGTGGGAGAACGAGCCCTTCTACAGATTATTTAAGATTTGATACAAAAAGGAGTAGTTGAGGAGACGTCTGCTAATATTTTTAATGGTCCTATTCTTCTGATTCTTAAACGGACACCCTCAGGTTCCCCTGATAATCATGAGGATGTTTACCGTTTTGTGATTGATTTGCGTGAGGTTAATGAAATTGTAATTCCTCATTTTCCGATGGTTCCTGATATTACCACACTTCTGACAATGATTCCCTCTACTGCTAAATGTTTTTCAGTTATTGATTTGAAAAATGCATTCTGCAGTATTCCTATACATCCAGATAGTAGATATCTGTTTGGATTCACCCTAGCTGGTAGGAACTTTAGATTCTGTCGCGCTCCTCAGGGCTATACAGAAAGTCAGACTATTTATAGTCAATAGTCAGTTGAATTCCCTTTTGCTTCCCCCAGGTAATGTATTGGTGCAATATGTCGATGACCTCCTCATTGCTTCTGATACTGAACAAGGTTGTAAAGATAGTGCGGTTCAATTGTTGTTGCATTTAGGTTTACATGGACATAAAGTTTCTCTTTCAAAATGTCAGTATTGTCGACAGGAGGTCGCCTATTTAGGGCGAACGACCTTTACAACGTGGTCATTACACCGCGATACATTTCACATCGCGGACATTACAACGCAAGTTGTTACAACGACTTGCGCTGGATGCCGCTATACACTAAGGAATAGTATGATTTACTATTCCAACACCTTCCCTACTGTTACGTAGGCTGGAGTTGGAATAGTAAATCATACTATTCCTAAGTCCAGCGCCCTCCAGCGCAAGTCATTGAATGACTTGTGTTGTAATAACGGCGATGTAACGTACCGCAATGTAAATCATCGCGTTGTAACATCACATATTCCCTATTTAGGTCACCTACTGTCGAAGGAGTGGAGGAGGTTGACCCCTGAGCACATCAGCACCATTGTTAAAATGCCTGTTCCACAAACTAAGAAAGATGTGCAAGCTTTTATAGGTATCACATCTTACTGTCGGTCGTGGATATCTAACTACTCCTTACTAATTAAACCCTTGCTTGCATTAACAACTAAGGAAGTGCGTGAGCCTTTGCCTTGGACGCCTGAATGTCATCAGCTTTTTTAAGCAATTGAAAGCTGCGCTTTGTTTGGCTCCCATGCTTGGCACACCTAACTATAGTAAGCCATTTGTGTTGTACATCCATGAGATGGCTGGTTGTGCGCTTTCTGTCCTAACACAAAACTTTGGGGATAAGCAACTGCAGTGTGCTCATTTCTCTGCTGCTCTCAATCCAGTTGCGGGAGCAGCTGTGATCACTTCGATCAGACAATCAGCGGGCCTCGTACTTGATACTGACCCTACTGTCATGGTACCCCATGCTGTGGACTCGCTCTTGAATGAGACAAAGACACAGCACCTCACCAGTGCACGTCTTACCGGCTATGAACTGACATTGTTTGCTAAACATATCACGATTAAAAGATGTGCAACTCTGAACCCAGCCACGTTACTACCCCTCCCTTCCGAGAGTGATGAATTTGACAAATATGATTGTATTTTCCGAATGGAGGAAGAGACGAAAGGACGGGTAGACTTGACTGATGTTCCCTTATCTGACCCACAAGGGGAACTATATGTCGATGGCTCTTGTTTTAAATTACCAAATGGCACTACCGCTGTAGCCTATGCTATTACCACACTGCGCACGGTTGTAGAGACATTGCGGGTCCCTTATCAGTCAGCCCAAGCTGCTGAGTTAGCTGCCCTTATTTGAGCTTGTGAATTAAGCGAGAGACTGGGTGTAAATATTCATACTGACAGCCAGTATGTCTTTGGGGTCACGCATAATTTTGAGGGACTCTGGGTGGAGAGAGGGTTCCTTACTTCACATGGCACCAAAGTCGAACACGTGCACCTCATATTGAGGCTTTTGTGTGCTTTGACACTCCCTAAGGAATTGGCAATAGAGAAGTTTAGCGCCCACCAGATGGTCACTGATGATATTGGTAGAGGAAATGCTTTTGCAGTTCAGACAGCTAAGGAAACGGCCCAGACAAAAATGAAAAGAATGTTTGTAGGAGGTCCAGCTAGGTGGGTCCCTGAGCTTGTCATATTTGAAGATACTCTTGAAAATGTAAAAGAAATTCAGAGTGAAGCCATGGTAGAAGAATTAGCAGTGTGACAGGAGAGTACAGCACAGTTGAATGATGAAGGGTGTTATATTGATAAATCAGGAAAGCAGAGATGGATGTTACCAGATGCATATGTTCTTTCTGTGGTTACTATGGCTCACGGTCCAGCTCATATTAGTGCTAAAGGCATTTGTAAATTGTTAGATCCCGTATGGCAGAATGACAATACACCTAAGACAGTTGCACACTTAGTGAAGTGCTGGATGGTATGCATAAAGCATAATCCTGGGAAGGGTACGCCTACACCACCTGGTAATTTTGTACCACCCACTTTCCCTTTTGAAGTCCTTCAAATGGATTACATGGAATTAGAATGATGCAATAATCTTAAGTATGTTTTGGTGGTTGTTTGTGCATTCAGTAAATGGGTTGAGGCTTACCCCACTATAGAAAATACAGCCATTACGACTGCAAAGGTACTCCTGCAGGAGTTCTTTCCTCATTTCGGCTTGCCCCAAATGATCTGGAGTGACAAAGGAAGTCATTTTAATGCAAAAGTGATCCAATTGATTTGTGAGGGTCTCCATGTTAAGCAGGAATTCCATGCCGCTAATCATCCTCAGTCAGCAGGTGTGGTTGAAAAATACAATGGTACTCTCCAACTGAAATTAGCAAAGATTCAGGAGACAACAGGCTTACAGTGGCCAGATGCTTTGCCATTAGCACTTTTACCAACTAGAACAACAGCTCATTCTAGAATAGGATTATCACCATACGAGGTTGTGATGGGAGGCCCAGCAAATGTCTGTGGGGTCCCACATCCTCGAACGTTTTCAGACATTGAGTACCCTATGTTGATTCATTATCTTGGCCAGTTAACCAAAGCTTTACGTTCTATTCACCAACAGGTGCATGATTATCTGCCGTCCACACCAGAGGAACCCAGCCATGATATCCAGCCCAGTGATTATGTATTATTGAAGTATTTTCAACGAAAGAAAAGTTTGGAGCCGTGTTGGAAGGGGCCGGAACAAGTCCTGTTGGTGACGAGCACTGCTGTGAAAGTTGCTGGTCGCAAGAACTGGGTTCATGTGACCCACTGTTGCAGGGTTCCTTTGCCCTTACCCTACGACCAGTGGGTCAGGGACGGAATCGGGGACTCCAAGTGCAAACAAGTGCCTCGGTTTGTTCCCTTTAGCGATGCCCAACTGACATGGACGCAAACGGATAAGGAGAATGAAAATGTGTTTAATGCGGCTATTCCTTCAGAAATACGAGCTATCCAGGAGCCCTTATTTGTTGATCATTCTGTGCCTGGAGCTGTCAGGTACGATTTGCACCCTCGGCTGAGGAAAGTGCATCTAAGGAGAAAAAAGATTAGGAATGGACTGTGTAAGATAGGTTCTACTGAGTTATAATACCAACAGAGATGTATTGAGCTTGGTGAAGAATGATACTTACTTCAGTTAAGTTGTTTGAGCATTAGATAGGGAAGATCAAAGTATAACGTGGAGGCATACCATTATGATCGACTTGAGATACGAGCTTAGGACAGAGCAAGCTCCACCGCCGGTGCTCAAGAGCGCCAACGTATTGATGGACAATAGGAGCCTATACCAGTGAGGGTCTGACGGACACTGGAAACTTGTATACTTTCATTGCATTTTGCTCCCATTTCATCATTCGTTATGCATCCCTTTGGTAGGTTGGTTGCAAGTAAGAGCAGCCAGTGATTCTTGTTGCTCTGCATAATGTGGTGTGGACCCGTAAGAAGAAAATGGCATGTGTTGCTCTTGTGGTTTTGTTGTTGATCATATTGTGTGGGGTATCATGGGTTTTGAAAAATGATCAGGATGTGCCTTTACGTACTAAGGTTAAGATTATTTCCCCACCAAGAAAGAAAAGGACATCCCCGAGCAATGTGTTTCTCGATACTCACAAGAGATTCTTTGGAGAAGGGACAGCTTGTTACCCTACTGAGTCTGTCACTAGTTTATAGACTGCATACCCATTATCCCTTTTGAACTTTACCTACACTCGTCCAGAGCAATTCACCGAAGTGAACGGAGTAATTGGTTTTGGCTATCCATGTCCTTGTTTATATTAAAGAAAGCCACTGGGAATGGGTTACCCAGGGTGTGATGATGACAACTTTTACATGAAAGAACAGAATGTCACGTTGGCACTATAAGGAATTGATAGGGAGGCTGGTTATTTTCCTGCTTGCTGTCCCATCATGAACAGTACGGACACTTTTTTGTATATCAATTGTTCGGGAATAGTGCTGTACAAAAATACAATACAATATATAAACAAAGAGAGGAACCCTTGGTGACCCAAAGAACTAGGGTTCGTACACGAAGCTATATATGGAATTGTCCTCTGGGAGGAGTTATAAAGTCACTGCCTCAACTTGCATTCATCTTATACAAACCACTCACTCAGGACCACTCTGAGGAACCACTCACACTCGATTATGTCTTGGCACAAGGACTCGTCATAGGTGGGTATATGGCTTAAGTTTATTAACATACATTTTTTTAACACAATATTTCATCAAAAAAACAATTGGCTAAAAGACCTTTTCGATCAAAAAAAAGATCACACTAAAACATTTGTATTACATTCAATATTTAAAACCAATGTATCATCAACATACCACAGTCTATATACGAGAGTTTTTATCTAGAACAACAATAGACAATTACATTTGTCATTGATTACCACAATCAAGACAGAAAGTTAGACCACCTCGGTTGTGTATTGATATAAATCATCAATGTCTACCATCATTTCATATACACACACATTTGTGGCTATTTTGAAAGCGTTGACGCGTTTCGAAGGGCTAATCGAATAATGCCTTCTTTTTCAAGACTGTAATATTTTCAACTCCCGTTCTTTAACCTTTTCGGTGCTCATGACGGAACGGTTCCGTCATGAGCGTCGGTTGAGCTGTGCTCATGACGGAACCGTTCCGTCATGACCACGCCCGCGCAAGAAACGGTCAGCGCTGAGCGGGAATCGGCGCCGCATGGAAGAGGTTAAAATCTATAAACATAAACAAATATATATTTTTCAAAAATAAAAATAAAACAAATTCCAATAGTAACATTCCATTATATAATACATCAATGTTTCTGGTATCATGTCCTCCATCCACTAAAACCTTATAAATACCTACTCCTACACTTCAATAGGAGTATTCTTTGTGCCAATACACCAACCCACATACTCTCACCCCATTTGGGTACTCAATTGTACTGCCTCAACCTTACGTCATTCATACATATAAACGATAATTTCCTCATGTGGGCCAACACATGCACCCTCTTGCGCAATTTCTTTACCTCACTCTCTCTTGAAAAGCTAATGAGTATTGACAACTTACTTAGGGTGAGGGAGCTTCCCTTCGATTAAAATGTTATCTTCAGTGCTATGGGTCCCAATTATTCCATTTTCTATCTGGGGATACCCAACAAAAAGACAATATGGACAAGAATCTGTTAAAATGTTGTTAGATCTATATGCGAACTTCCACTTTTTTACTTCAATTTATGTTCCATAATACATTTCTAATGGGGTCTTCGCTTTTCATCTTACCTCTCAATTATTGTAGTATGAGACCCCAGCGCCTGATATATAGTGGCCACATCGACCTTGATAAAAAAGTCCCAGCCTTTGCTTCCGCTCTGTTTCAAATAATATAAATACCAAATAGTCCTTAATATGCCTTATTCTTATTTTTGCTCATGCAAACATAATTTTTGAGTCCTTATTATTTATTTATATCTACCTTATTGGTGAAGATAGGATTCCTGTATTTCTTTAGGTTTATTTCGTCTCTGTATCCTGTACGTTTTTTTCTTAAACTGCTATCTTTGTCTCCACTATTCAAAACGAACCACCACTGCTATATAGTTCTACTTCAACTTATGATCAGGCTCTAGAATCGTAGATAAATTAAGTTAAAGAATAGTTCCTAAAATCAGTATCCAAATAAATAAATTCAGACCTCCTTTATTCCTGTCTTTAAATAAGCAACACATACATGTCCCCATTATCAGCATTTTAAGTCCTATATCTCCATATTGTTTCCATTATGGGGGGCGGAGTTTTCACAATTCATATGTGACGGGAATTAGAAACATAACCAACCATCACACCTTTTTAAATTAAAGTTGTTTACCCCTTTCGCAAATACAAGGACAATTGGCCAGTTATTTTATGACAAAATATATTAAACTTTTTCCCCATCTCAATTTATAGTTCTGGATAATCAGTCCCAAAATAAATAAATAACTATTGATCGGCCACGTCTTGATCATACAAACGCGCGTATTACGCTAGCTCCGTATTAGTCAAGTGCATTATTTTGTACAATAATACAGACGTGAGTCCTCTACTTGTAATATTATGTTGTTGCGACCTCTCTCTTACTATCTAATTGACATGAAACATTAGGGACACGTTTTCAAATAGTACACTTACCTATTTATTTAATTAAAGAGCCGAAAGCCAGCGGCATCTGTATGCGTCCGTCGCGGTGTCTATTAATCTCTTTGTTTCTCATCCCTCTTCTGTTTTTATTACAGCATGCTGCGTGAACCGTCAACGCGTACTTAATTCACTCCCTCGGCCGTACGTCACCGAATGAGTCGCGTTTTACCACACCGAGAATAAGCATTGTCCCTTTACGCTTTCTCGTAAAGTCAAATTTAAAAACACAACAGAAACTTTATTGAGGTTTGTCTTTCGCTTACATACATCTAGTATGGTCAATCGTATTTTTTGCCATCCCTGTTAATTTTTTTTCTATAAAGTATATTCTCTAATTATCCTGCTTTCTTCCTAGTCTCCATTATTATATCAGAGACAAACAATGGCCATTTGTACTATATTTTATTTATTTCCTTGCCTAATTTTAATTTATTTAAAATGTAATTGGGATAGTCAGATAATAATCTATTCCTTTATAGATATAGTTCTTATTAATTAGGACCTCTAATGCTCAGGTCAACATAGATAGATCTTTCCAGTTTGTCTAATTGGAAGACTCTTCCTCCAACGCCTATGTGTTCCTACACTACTCAAACACCTTATATTGGTGATAATGACTCTGCAGCACTTGTCTAGATATATATACAGACTTTTACGAAATTATTGACATCCAGTCCTCTCGAGAATTTAACCCCTTCTGTACAGTATTTAATTTACAAATAAACCATTGTTCTCTCAGTTTCCTTTTTTTATTTATATAACCCCAGATATTTTCTCAAGTATAAACCACCGTAGGTCTTCGCAATCATGTCCCAACTTCGAGAAGTGTTCTGTTAAGGGTGCATTTACTTTCCCTGTTCTCAGTGCCGATTTATGTTCTTGCACCCTAAACCTGAGTTCCCTACTGGTCTCACCCACGTAACTCAGTTAACATGGGCAGATCAGCAGGTACACAAGATCTTTACTCCGGCAGTTGTTGAGACTACTGCATTTGATCTCTTGACCGTTATGGACAATCGTTTTCGCCACTATGCAATGTGCACAGATTGAGCAGGTACCACATTTGTTATTGCCTACTGCTCTTGTACCATACAAGGTACCCTGCCCCTCTTTGCTGCAATTCCTATAGGTCTGGACTAGACTATTTCTGATGTTCCTATTTTTTCTATAGGCAAGCAAAGGTTTTTCTAGTTTTAAATTCTGCCCGTCATTGAGAATCTTCCAATTCCTATTTAGGATGTTCATAATCTGATTGCTATTTTCATTAAACTGACTTACAAATACAATTTTGTCTTTCTTTTGATCCTCATTCCTGATCTTATTTTGGTCCAGCATATACTCACAGTCGTAATACTTTGCTCTTTTATAGGATTGGTTGATTAGTCTCCTCGGGTAAAAATACAATACCCCTGATGAATGACAAGGATTCAAGTACGTTTGGAATGAATACCAGATATGCCCCAGAATATTATGAGGGGCTGATTTATGCACACCCAGGGTTTTATTTTTTGTCCAACGGTACTTATTCTAACGTTCACAATGGTACCCACGATGTTGTTCTTGGGATGGTGTTGCCCTTAGGTGTGCCCTGTAAGTATGTTAAGCCCAATGTCTGCTGGGTTAAAAGGACTTTGACCGAAGAATTTTGTGAAAGAGTGACTGACATAGAGGTAAACAATTACATTAATAGGATAACTTTCGGATACATTCTCTCTTCCATATTTACATTGGCCCAGGGTGAGAAAGCCAGACAATACTTTAGGTGTAAGTTGCAAATATTGTCTAACACTACCGTGGCTGCTTTATGCCACATCACTACTCAGTTGGAGACTATGCGGATATATTCTGAACAGACTAGTTACACAGTGGATTTCATTCTAGCCAAGAGTGGTGGTGTATTCGCGGTAGTGGGCGACCAGTGTGTAGTCAGGATTAAAAATATGGAAAAGAATATTACTAAACACATATTAAACATCCTCGAGAACGTCAAAGGGATAGAAAATGGCAAATGGAGTTGGTCTCTTTTTGGTGGCTGGGATTGGATTTTTGAAAAGGTGATTTACCTGATTGTGGTATTAGTGTTTTGCTGTACCCTTATTCAGTGCCTTCCCTTCTGTTGCTCTTATTGTACCACCCTTCTCACTCCCAAGAGAAAAATATCGAATCATGATACCAATGCTGCAATTATGGTCCAGAAAGAGATAGACGACCTAATGCAGATAGATGAGGGCATTCTCGAGACTTCTTCCCTCCTTACAGTTTTCCTTCCTGATACTAAGAATATGGAATGTTCATAAGAAATTATACTTATGGTCTTTTGTTTTTTCCTGAAGCTATGTTTTTCTTGTTGCTGTCAGAAAATGTTTTAGCTCATGCTAAAAGGAGGGACTGTTAGACTAAAAATGTTCCTGCTTAGGCATTATTTTATGTAAGTTAGCATTTGCTTCACCATTTTCTATTTAAGAGGTCATTTTGAGTCATGATCGATACGAATCCTTTGCTATTTCTGAGAAACGGCCTCTGCTAAGTTTCGTTTCTCCAAGGCTGGGTTTTGCGTCATTAATGAATAGACTGTTCTTATTACCGCATACCTTTCTCGCTAGATAGAGGCCTTCTCCCACTTGTCTAGTGGTGGGCACGGGCAGAACGACCTTGAGTAGTAGATAATGTGTGCCTGGCATCTGAATCAAAATGTATCCTCTGTGTTTTTTTACTGTTCAGCTGTATCTGCTTGTAAAATTCCACTATGAGCGTGCCTTCATTGGTTTGAAACATACAAAATTTATCCTTATGCTTGCTGATTTCAATCCCTCTGCAACACTCCTAGCGACTGGGCAGACTGAGCTCCGCTCTGAGTGTATTCTGAATAAAGAATTATTGGTTTGTATTCTCTACTGTCTGACTGACTCTTCATTTGGTATGGAAGGCTGAGAGGTAGTCATTAGTGGCCCGGGTGGCCCGAATCGCGTAATTTCCTTCAGGCATATTGTCCTTCTTGGCTCATCACAAATTCCCTGACTCACACCAGACCACAGGCAGTCCCCGAAACTACCATTACGAAGAGATCTGAGAGTCAATAGAAGCCCTACCATACAGCAAGTCCCTGGGCACGGGAGGCTACCCATCCGAATATTATAAAAGGCAAAAAGAATTCTTGGCTCCTCTGCTCTGTAAAGTGTACACCAAAGACTGCCCCTCTCCCACCACTCTCATGGAAGCCAAAATCATGACTGTTACCCTCATCTCTAAACCGGGTAAATACATGCTGTGCCAATCCAGTTATGGACCAATATCATTTCTTAATGTTGCTACTAAGATGCTGGCTAAACACCTGGCAAATAGGTTACAATGAGTCATCATGTCTCTTGTACACAAAGACCAAGTCAGGTTTGTAACACTTCACACTTAAGCATTGCGCCTTGGGATACTGGCACAAATCTTTTGGAGTCCCCGCAATGTCAAGGATGAAAAACTGTCTGTGTCCTTCGACGCCTAGAAGGCATTCATTAGAGCAGAATGGCCTTAAATGCTGATACAATGAGAGGTATGACACACAAAGGGAGGTAGGAAAGTGTATACTGAAGCTGGCATGAGCTCAGTGAGAAAAAACTGCCCTCACTCACAAAATTGTGACATGGTTGATCATTGAGCTTGCAAACTGACACCCCTGCACAGACCAATGACTGGGGTGGAGTAAAAGGGAAGGGGAAACAATACAAACAGTAAGTTTTTGGATCACCAAAGAAAAGTGCAGTCAGTGAAAATTAAAACTAGCTCGAATGTGTCTCCAATAACAATTTTATTCATGGGCCATCCGGATAGGTTTACAAACGTGAAGGATGGTGCTGATAAGAGAAAATTAGGATTCCTTCACCCCTCCTTACTGCAAAGGTGTCGACATGTTTTTGCCACTGTAACTGTGCCCACAGTGTTGGGCCACTCGGGCATTCATCAGGACCCTCAGGATCCCAAAACGCAATACCCTCCGATCCTGATTTAGGTATCTATGGGATATGTCCTTTCCAACATAGGGTTTATTTACTTCACACTCACATCATGATCTGTGAGAAAAAAATACAAAGCAAAGGGTGGGTTATTACTATGTCGCCTTTCTTTCCTCAAATGATGTATGGTAGTAGAACGTCCCTTCCCCAAGCGTGCGTATCTCCTCTTCACTCAGCATCCGTACACCACCATACTGCCTACAGCACCAAGTTGGCTAAATTGTAAGCTCTTTGTCCAAATCGGACCATTCATTGTGGAACAGTATCCACTCTCTGTAACACGCAGGAGTCCGTTACATCCAGAGCCAAAATCTGTATCACTAAAACATGTTCACTCAAGCAACACACAAACTCTCACTCACCGAGTTCCACTGAATGAGTCGCTAGAAGGAGCACGGTACAGGGAGCGACCCCCTGTAGTCAAGCTCTACAAGGAGACGAAATGTGTACATATTGATGTTATTGATGAGCACAATCCCTCTAGATATATCAATGGGTCATATAACTCTAGTGGTAGTTAATAGTGTCACACCCATCACCCATTAAGGAGGTGACGGCTGATAATGCGGATGGTCACCACCTGCAGCTGTCTTGATCTGATCATATTATTTGCCTCAGCATGGTGAAAGGCTAGGATTATGGATAGGTCCACTTGTGTATCCCGGTATGCATGGTTATACCTCCACACCGAGTCTTATTTAACAGGGGTTCATGCGTATAATTTGTGCAGGAATTCCTGTAACCCCAGGTTAATTTTCTTCACTATCCTCGCAGTGGTCTTCCGTCCTGCGGAACTCCCCACCCCGACTCCTTACTTCATCAAGGTAGGTACACTGCCTGGATATTCTCCATCTCTTGCCATGAAGGTGGCGAGCTACCGCTGTCATCATTCTCTATATTGGGACTAAGTTCCAGTCATGTGGGGGGATGCTTGTTTCTGGTCCAGGGAGGACCTGGCTTGGCAGTTTGGGATGGACTGTTCCCATGAGGAACAGGGTCAAGACAAATGTGCATATGGCTGGGTCCAAACTGGGGTGGTGAAAGAACAATGGATTAAACCCAGATCTTTATGAATGGGGGTGAATTTTTGCATTGTTTCAGCATTCCGTCCATCATTTGTTCCTTTTACTGAGACTCCGCAGGGCATCCAAACACCCCTCAAAAACATGTGTTAATGCAGATCATTGGAAGGAGACATTGTCCACCTCTTATGGTACTGCCTCAGCCTAGCAGCTACTAGGCTTCTGTCACAACTACGATCAGACAAACTGGCCTACTTCAAGACTTTGCACAATGCCAAGCCATCACTAATTAACAGTCCTAATGGCTCTACATAGCCCTGGTGATGATAAAATGTACATACCGCACAAGCATCTGCCCAACATCTGACACTTGGCTCCAAGAAATGTAAAAGTTGATGAACAGATAAGAGCAAAGCTGAATGTTCATCTTGACAAGTACAAGAACATGTGACCTGAGTGCAAGGTCATTAAGCACTTGTCATGCCCCAATGGAGCTACCCTCTCTGTGCACTAGTTTCTCTGTACCAGGAGAAGAATTACCCCAGAGATTAATATGGATTTACATTCTAGATTGCCCTCCCTGGAACACAGAGGGAGACAGATCACTCGAAAAAGCCACATGACTGGCAATTCTTCCCTCACGGATGGCATGGGCGGGGCTGACCACTGGCAACAGTTAAATACACAGCTAGCTTGCTAATGACCACCGCAAGTGCTGATTACTGCCCTAGTGCCTTGGACTCATTGTTCTCTCGACAGGCAGAGTCTTTTGTAATTTGTATTTTGTTATGTGCTTCCTGAGTTACATGTACAACTGGTGGATTCTTTCTTCACTTTAAACTGCGAATCAAGTCTAATAAAGATGATGCAATATGAAGTGATACTTGATAGGGAGCACCTAAATGTCCCTGAGGATAACCTGCTGGGTAGATTTCCGAGATCTAAACCCTAAATCTCTGGGAATAAGTTTATAGATTTAGATTTGGTATTCATTAAAAGGTGTATAGCTACAATGCAGTGAGAATAAATGATAATTCTGCCCTTCTCCAACATAAGCTTATCATGGGTGGGAAAATGTTGAAAACATAGTTTAAGCTCAGTCGGTCGATTGCTCATCAATTATGAACCTACTGGGAATGGTTTAGTTGCTTGTTTTGTTATAAAAAATCTTTATTTTCTTGCCGAAAACCATTGTGTAGCACTGTTGGAATTGTTTAGGCCTGGGCAGAGTTCGAGGAGTTTTACTCAGTTTTTACCTGTGCAGAACTCTGTGAAGTGCCGGAAAAACGCTACCACACTCCACATTGTTCCGCCAGTGGCGCAGGCTGTCAAGTTGCTTTGTTCGCACTGATTTTTAGAACTGGGGAGTGTGTCTCGAATTGTAAAATCAAGGTGAACGGCACCAAGGGTCGCACCAGAGGGTGATGCTGCTTTCTGCTACTCAAGAAGACATTCTACTGGAGCAGCACTTTCCAAACAGCGAGCAGCAGATTTCTCAACGGGAGCAGCCGCAACCTGTGACAACTGCCTGCGTTGAAGAATCTCGCCTGGAGGAGGTCTAGCGTGTGACTTTTTTCTCGCAAGTGCTCGCCAACTTAACGTTGGAGAGCCGCTCAAGAGGAAAACTCCACTCTGCATCACTTTTTAGGAATTCCACATGGAGCGCAGAGTGAGCAAAACTCTGCAAACTCCATCGGCTGAGCGGAATTCTACGTCCACCCCCTAGTATTAATGCCTTATTTAATTAGTAGATTATTCTTAATGTGAACATACTGTATATCTATGAGAAGTCTGTGCATTATATTGGAATGTACATGTTGAAATCCAATAAAAAGATTTAAGGAAAAAAATATTCTGTTTAAAGTAGGCTAACAGCAATCACATGTACACTTTGCTTCCGCTATGGAGACATTTTCAGTTTCTGGGGAAGAGCGTCTCCAGCCTCATTCTATGGAGTTACATTATTAAATGTCGGAGAGTTCAATTCTTATCTCCGTACTGCCCTAAACAGCTCTTATTATGCTGTTTTGATTCTGAAAATGGAATTCTAAACAGGTTTGTCTTATGGAGACAAGCGTAGAAGCCTGAACAATGTACCAAATAAATTCCAATGGTTTATGATAAATTGGGTGTCAAATGATTGTGGATAAGCTTCCAAGCATTATGTCAGTACTGGCAATAATACAACTTTTATGACTTGTAGTAATAGGGTTATAGATAGACCAGAAAGTTTTCTTGAAAGTTTTCAAAAAGTGTGTGCTAAGGCCAGATCTTGTTTTCCACGTCTGTTCATTAATGGTGCCTTGAGCTTGGAAGTCGACTCCCGGGTGCTTATCAGCTGCTGCTTGTTCCAGGAATTCACCCTCCAAGGTCCATGCGAACATGGGTGTCCTATAGCTTACCAATGCACCACTTTGCATTTACTGTGGTTTACAGCCTATTGCAAGGCCATCCTACTATGATGTAGCATACTGCATACAGCAGGAAAAGGGGTCACGGCGGACTTCTCAAAGGCATGTTGGCCGATTTACTAAAGCCCGACCATTGTCCAATGAGCATAAATTAGACATTAAGGAAGCCAGGAGGGCACAGCCTTATTTAGGGCCCTTATTGATAAAAAAAATTCTCGGTGGCAACAAGTTGGCTCCTGTTTTGACCTGTGTCCAATTATCTGCATATGAACTGATAACTAGGGCAACAGAATACCTGTGTTATGGAGTTTACTCCATAAACGACTCTTGTCCATACGGTAGAAAGCTTTTCCAAAATCACCAAAACTGACATGCCTTTTGATGCAAAAGCCTATCTACAAACAATAGCAGACAGTTTAGCACCAAACGTTAATGCCATTTGATAGGAGGCGTTTAAAGGAGAAATGTTTTTATTTCTCGTTTCGTTTCTGACTTTGCATGCGTGCTGCACTGTGCAACACACATACAAAGTAGGAAAAGTTTTAGAGTGTGTCTAAGCATAGTATTTTATATTGGAAGAGAACCATTTCAGTATAAAACCTATGGCAGACTCACACACACACCCTAGCACTATGCCCCTAAGGAGTGTGCCTGATGCACAGCAGCTAAAATCTGCACTGGCGCAAGGGAGAGGAGAGTGACATATCTCTGTAGATGTGGCGCTCTCCTGCTCCCTCGCTTTTATTCCTGCTTCTTCTGGAATACATCTTTTCTGGTTTCTTGTGCCACTATTTAATTCCTTTTTTTCAACCGCGAGGCTGAAATTGTGCAAACTATTCTCCGTGTGCCACCCTAACAAGGCCCTTCATGCAAGACAGTTCAACTTGTGTTTGTGATCAATCTCCAATTATGTTGGGAAACATTTGGCCTACACAGGTAGATTTGATGTAATTGTTTTAACCAGTTTATTAGTGCTGAAAGTATTCTTTTTAAAACACCTTAGTTTTCAAGTGGGTCTGAATGTCCTATTGCCCCTGCTTTAGGAACCAACAGGCACATGCATCATGCAAAAATGTGCTCGCAAAATTAGCGAATAGCAATTTGCGAGCACATTTTAGCATTTCCCTATGCATAACCAAAAAACCAATAATCGCAGGATTCCTGAAATAGCGAATTCTTATTAGTGAGAAAAAAAAAGCGGGAGCAAATAACGAATCGCAATAAATAATCGCAAATGGATGCATCAAAAATCGCTAATAGCGATTTTCCCAAAATTAGCTTTTTAGCAAGTGCAGATTAAGGCGAATCATAACCAGGTGATTTTTAGGACAATTTCAGTTAAGTACAACTGGTGAGCAGGTGAGGGGTATTGCAACTTACCCATGAGTCCATATAGGACGCACACAAAGGCGGCACACTACTTGTTTGTGAGGAGGATGAGGATCCATGCAGCATGCCAGGCCTGAAGGAGATTCCAGGAGAGGGCATTCTGCCTGCACATCACTCAGTTGTGACAAACTGATGATGACATATATGATTAGTACAGGATCAAGGCTGCCATGTAACTTAACCTCATAGCTGAATTCTAAACACCAATGCAGCGCAAGACACGTAGGACCCATGCCATCCCTCCCCATGTCCAGGTGTAATGTTGCCTGCACCTACTTGCATCAGGAGGTTTCCAGGGGTAGTGGCACTAGCAGGAGGGGTATCACAAGGCTCACACTCACGTGTCTAGAGAACCTTCCTGGCTGCCATGATGACTCAGGCCCACAACCACATCAGCCTCCCCAAAACCCAAATGGAATTGAACCCACCCAAACTCCATTCATATTGAATGGCACTGTATCCTAATGTGATATGAATGCATAGATTGCACCCACGAAGCCATATGTCCACCGTCAGTCAATGAGTAGATCTTCCGTAACTGGAAATGTTAGCACTCCATCAACGTCCAACCAATGTGAAATATGAATGACATCATGCACAACATCGTTGCGCAATCTCCTGGGAGCATCCATGATTCATACATCTCCTGACAAATTGGCATACACACACGCCTGCTCAGGGGTGGATATGGCGAGGGACACCTGCTAGGTCAGACAATATGCTAATGCACACTAAATCATTCTGTAATGGCAATGCATACCTGACACATACACATTCCACCCTTCCCTGTAGGTGACAGTGCATACGCCGTGAGGAACTATATCATGACTCCATAGTTGAACCCCGGATCCCAACAGGAGCAGCGGTACAACGCAGCACACACCAAGACAGGTCTTGTGATTGAACGGACATTTGGATAGCTCAAGAGTTGCCTCCACATCCTGCACAGACCTGGTGGTGCGATGCAGGACCAGCCGGTGACCTGCTGTAGGAGAGTGACAGCATGTGCAATGTAGCCCAACGTAGCTCCCACGAGACGCATACCCATAGATGCCTACGGCACTGCGGACAACCAGCCCCCTGTACACCCACCACACCCACATCCTGCAAGCTCAGCGGAGGGGCCGTTGATACATGCAAACATCACCCAACATCACTTCAAAGTTACATAATCATGATACAGAAACTATCAATCTTTACATGCAAAGTTTTTATTTGCACGTGAACATGGACTGTTGTGTGTCTACACATACACATAGCAAAAACCAAAGGAAATGATGGACGGAGTGTTGAACATTGCAAGCACTCACCCCCAGTCAACTGATCTGGGTTTAATCCATCACCGTTCTTTAGCCCACTCTGCCACCCCAGTTCAGACATGGCCATATGCAAATCAGTCTGACCCTGTGCCTCATGGGAACAGTCCAGCCCGAACTGCCAAGCCATGTCTTCCCTGGACCGGAAACAAGCTTCCTAGGACCGGTTTCTGGCATTCCAGCCGTCTTCAGCCAGGCTTGCTTGAATCCAGTGGCAAAGTGAGCAAGGGACTCACGTCTGAGCATACCCTGCCAACTTATGGCGTACAAAGCAAAAACCAAAGGAAATGACCAACTTATGGCGTACAAAGCAAAAACCAAAGGAAATGTGATGGATTAAACCCAGATCAGTTGACTGGGGGTGAGTGTTTGCAATGTTCAACACTCCGTCCATCATTTCCTTTGGTTTTTACACATACACATAGCCTAGGGTTACATTCACGGCATGTACCAAGGCACCATTGTAAATAAGGATTGGGACTTCATTAGCTGTCCCTCTGTATGTCCTGACCATGGTTACGCCACCATGGCTAATTGTCCTGACGGATGTGTGTGCTCAGCGCTTCCTCCCACGCACACCGAGGCGTCTTTCTCCTGCATCGGCATCCCCACCCATTGGTGCAATTGTAGGTGTAGAGCGGCGTGTACTACACCTCCTGCCGGTGCTGACTGGCGCAGACTTGCTGCTGACGCTGGATGCCCCCTCACTCCCCTCCTCTCCAGTGGCATTGCTGAGGCCACCTGCATCAACCTGAAGCTGTTCGACAGCTGTGGTAACTTGGCCAAGGGCCCTTGCCACGTCCCCACAACAATGCCCCATGTCTATCTGCATTGCCACCGAACTCCGTGACAGCGGGAGGTCGGTGTTGGATTGTGTATATCCAGCCAGGCGCGCCATGAATTGTCGATGCCTCCTCCGCTCCGTGTTCTGTCCCTCCTGCATCACACGCACGAGTTCGTGCAATGTGGCGTTGGTGTCCCTGTTGCCCTCCACAACTGCTTGAGTGAGTTCACTCATGCGATCTGCCATGGTGGAGAGGTTCTTGTTTAAATTGCCCATTTGCAGGCTGATGGCTCCCATGTGTCGTGCCTGCTGGCGCTGCACCCTCGTCATCTGCACCTCAACACCTCCCCAGACATTTGGAGTCGATGCCTCCTGTGCTGATGTGTGGCCCCTTGCCCTGCATCTTCGCGTCAACTGGACCGGTGTCTGCGGGGTGGTGGTGGTGGACCTGACATGAGGCTGGCTTTCTGCGGTTGCCCTTTCAGGTTCCGGAAGGCAATCCATTGGCTGAAGGGGAGGGACTGTAGCCCTGTGTCGTGTGGGAGCCTGGGATGTGCTGGGAGGTATGACTGGTCTGGCAACGGCAGGCTCTGCAGTGGACTGTGTGCTCTCCCTGCATTCGCTCCCATCACTGTCTCCTTCCTCAGCACCTGTGGTGTGAAACAGTGCAGGTTTAAAATTTGTTTGGGATAATGTTTAGCAACATGGTGATTTATGCTGCTCTTACGTTCTCACTCTCTGTAATCACTGTCTGTAATGCATATTGGGCACAATGGTCACACAAAGTGCAATGTGACTCACTAATTGGTTTAGGGGACTACGACTCCCATGATGCATTAGTAGCTGTATATGGACTGTGGCCTGGGGTTGATTACAGCTGCTTGCCTTCTTATTGCTGTATGGGGGCTATTTTAATTTACATCGATGGGTATATTATAGTGCCTCTTACCTTGTGTAATGCAGGCTGCGCCGGATGTATCCATCTGCGTCACTCCCACTGCAGCTTCTGGCAGGGTTTTGCCCTCCACCAGGTCCTCCAGGGCTGTGTTGTCCGGGACTGTCGAGGGTCCTCCTCCAGTGCTCTTTGCCTCCCTCAGCCCTGGGCAATTTGCTCCTTGGCACGGCTCCGCAGATCATACCAGCGTTTCTTTAACTCTTCAATGCTGCGGTGTGTCACACCCACAACATTGACTTTTGATTTTATTCTGTTCTAGATGCGTCTTTTCTCAGCCTCTGGGACTTTTAGGGAGAGCTTCCCAAAGAGCTTGTCATGGCTCTTTACAACCTCTTCAATGATGTACTCCAGTTCCCTCACACTAAACTTTATCTTTCTTTTTCTTGCACCTGCCCCCTCCTCTGCTGATGTGTTGGCCATTTCCTGTGTTTGCAGTAGTCTGGATGCCAAGTCTTCCTTTCCACAGCTCTCCACAGGCACTCTGCTTCCTGCTCTGGCTTCCTATTGGCACAGACTGAACCATGGGAAGAGTTACTTCCTGGTTGTGAGGTCATCAGGCTGCTCCCAATGCAACTCGGTAAAAATGCGATCTCGCAATTAGCGATTTTGCTAATTGCGATCTCGCAAATAGCGATCTCGCTATTTGCGAGATCGCAATTTGTGAGTTTTCAGCGATTAGCGATTTTTGGGGCTTTTTCGGTAACGCGTTTAGCGATTTTTACCGATTCTGTATTTTTTCGGTATCTGCGTCATGCAGAGGAGATACCGAATCCTTATTTGCGATTCCTTAAAAATTGCAATTAAGGACTCGCTATTTCTTAGCTTGATGCATGTGCCTGCAAGGCCCTCATTTATGGGATTTTGGCGTAGGGCAGTGCAGCAAGTCACCTTGCTGCACTGCCTGATGCCAAAGTGAAAGGACAGGAATGAACTATATTTATGCAATGCAGTGCATTCCTGTCCATTCTCCCTGTCCAGGTGCCATTTTGGCAGGCTAGCCACATTGTAGGCACCCTTCCTGCACAGAAATAATCCTTATAGGCGTTTTCCTCTTACATTGTCTCTTGCAGAATGCAGCACATCTAGAAAATATTAAAAAACAAGGAGAAATAAAGATAGTTATCATCTTTACGCCTCAACTCAGGAGGTGTAAGGATTTGGAGCTTCCCCAGGTACACATGATTTTGTAAATCTGAAGCAGCTTTAGAATCCATTGTGTTGCTTGGAAACACCCACCGCAAAGCCCATGGAACACCTCCCAAGAGCAGAGTAGGAAGACGCAGCGATTTGCACTGTATCGCCTTTCTCAAGATTTATGAGGCCACTGAAAGCCGTGCAGTGTGGCTTTGCGTGGCTTCCTAAATCTGAGTCAGTGCCCTGCGTCACACATGTACCACTTTACGTGGTGCAACAGTGACGCAAGGATCTCATGAATAACCCCATAAGAACGTATTGATGCGCAGACTTGCATTTTTGGGAAAATGGTCGCTCACAAACCTTTTATCATATTTTAAATTCATGGAACTGTCTAAATCATTTATGGCTATAAATGTGTATACTAGCCTGCAAGTGTTGATTTCAAAGTATGAGTGTGCTTTATTCAACTGTAGACAGAAAACCTACCATTTAAAGCCAGCAACCTCAGTTTATATAATTAAAAGAATCTCCCCCTGTTTATTGTTTTGCTGGTTAATCATTGGTGCCTCTGGGATTTTCCAGTCCTGCTCTGTGTGACATATCATAAGGTTTCAGTTAAAATCATTTGCTTTAATGAAGGCTGTGTTTTTCAGATTTGCTTCTAATGAATTGAATTGACA
The DNA here is from genome assembly GCF_964204655.1 of Triturus cristatus. Lineage (NCBI taxonomy): Eukaryota > Metazoa > Chordata > Amphibia > Caudata > Salamandridae > Triturus > Triturus cristatus. The sequence continues at coordinate 321,957,254 of NC_140581.1, forward strand.
TTAGTATTCAATGCGATGCTTGACTATTTTGCACAATCTTTGAGCAAGATTCAAATAAATGTTTATTATTAAAATGTGCATGAAGGGAATCAATAATGTTTAGCTTATTACTCCTAATAGCCAGAGAATTTCAAAAATGTCTTTGTTGACTCCAAGTCTGAGTTTAGCGGAGACAAATGTGGCTACCCCTTCTTATTGTCTGTCTTTAGTTGACTTCATGATTGCTGGGTTACTTAAGCCCTCAAAGCCAGGAGGGTCAGTGGGTTTGGAGTTTCGCTTCTCCTGGATACAAATATTATCAAATCCAGATAAATAATTCACACACTCCTCCTTCCTTTTAGCAGTTTTCTAGGCTGCCATGTCTATGAAGAAATCCAAAGTGTGGTCATTTTTTCCATTGCATTGTTCCTGGGAAGTTATATAGTTAGGCTGTTGAGTAGCATGATTGACTTCTTGAGTTTAAATCCTAGTTCATATGGAGAATGAAGGTAGACAGGACCTGTCTATCAGTTAACTTGGATGGGGTTTATCTGCAAATCTGCAATAGTGATGTCCATCCTGCATTAGAGTTATTGTTAGATCTTAATTTATAGCAAGAGTAGATTACTCCAGACCTGTTGCTGCTTTATTTATTGCCATATGTTAAGGTGAGTGCTCAGGTTCAGAGTTTACTACTGTTAAGTTCCACTCTCCAAATTGATACTTCTATTCTACCTCTTTGGTGACTCAGCTCAGTTTGGTGCAATCCTGTGTTATTGTAACATATTCTAGTTGTTGGAGTGCTCATCTAGTATCACAGAACATGAGCAGGAACTATTAGTTCTCTTTTATTTTCCTCGGGCCCAGATCATTATAGGATTAAATTTGTTCAGCTTATTATTGACCCACAATAAATGTCCTTCAATTTTTCTAAAGGCGGAAACTTGCATATCCATTGCAATAGATTGTTTCGAAAAGGCCGAGAATATTACATTATGTGCAGCATTTAATTTATACCATGATCCTGACTCATTACCCAAGCTATGTCTAGAAAGAGAATAATTATTACCTGTTGACCAGAGGGTGGAAGGAATTATCTGAAAATCTTGCATTCCTTAATTCTTCATCTGGGCTATCTTGGGCAGGCTAAACAATTTCGATTGGAATAGAAGCAGTTATGTTGTCATTGAAAGAAACAACATTATTTTCCTTTTCTGACAAAGGGCATGATTTAGATCTTGACAAATGGGTTGCTCCATCACAACGGTGACGGATATCCCGTCTGCAGATATATAAATCCCACTATATTTTTTAGGATTTATATTTTGGCGGACAGAATATCAGTCACCGTTGTGATGGAGTAACCCATCTGCCAAGATCTATCTAAATCAGGCCCTTAGTCTTTTAATTTCCACTACTTCCTTTCCCAAATTTGTTGTATTATTTTGGTTGTTTAAGTGAATTCTTGTATACCGTTGTGGGGGAAACATGATCACTAGTAGACAGCTAATGACTGATTCAGGTGGGATTCTATGTGAGGACCGGAGGCTTCGGATTATGCTTTTTATCTCTCTTCGCTTTATTATTACAAAACACACACCAGCCAGAGAGATCTCAGAGAAATCAATGAACAATACAATACAAAATACTACAAATCCCTACAACCAGGGAGGCATCCAGGTACCATTATCAACAATACAAAGTCCTATGTCTGTCTCCTCCCTTCCTCTTTCTTCACTGCTTCGCAGCCAGTTAAGTGGTCTCTCTCTATTTGTTTATATACTCTATCATTTGTAGATTGTGCAAAGTTCTGACGTTTTTTATTGGCATTATTACTTAAAGCACTGTTTCTTTGTGGCTTGAACGCTCGTGGTATTATTTCCCTTTTAGATCCCTAAGCCGACCGCGGGAACGTTCGTCGCTCCTTACGCGGCCTCCCCCTTGCTGGTGCAGCACCATCTGCGGCCGCTAGAGGGACTCGCTCGTCTCGTTGCTCTTGCGCCACGGTTCCTCAGATGAGGAGCGTGCCACGAGAGGAACGAAAGCCGAGCCTTATCCCCCGTTCTGCCTCACCTGAACGTCCGTTGTATATGGATTGTATTCCCGTTTCATTTCATTAAACGCCCCGGCGGGGGTCCGTATTGCGGGTTTTCACCGGCGGTGGGCAGTCACCCGGTCAGGTTTTTTCCTGAGGGTTTGTTGCGCGTTGCTAGTTTGGTGCAGACCTATCTGTGGTCCTTTCGGCTACCTAAACTCTGTGCAGCCTCCGTCCTGCCCCTAATTAACTGCGTGTTTTTTCTGTGAGTTGTGCGCTTCCCAGATTCATTGAAGGGTAGTGGTGCTTACCTTTATAGTTACTTACCTTGCCAGTATGACTGATCATACAGAGTATTATGAGGAGGCGGTCCAGGAGTACCTACCGTACGACGATGACTTCTTTGACGCTGTAGATTCTTCAATTTATGGAGTGGCTAACGAAGTGGTTGGCCCTATGGAGCAACGCCTCTCTGACAGGATAGTTCAGGAGTACAACAGGTTGGCCGAGGTGCGCGCAGGCACTGTGCCGCCCCCTGTGAAACTCATGAGGAGGCCCCCCACCGCCCAAAAAACAGCGACCAGACGGCGTGGATGTGGACGCTTTTGCGCGCCTTAAGACGGTGTTTTTAGCTAAAGCGGCGACGGTCGCCCCTGTTCCTCCATCGGCAGAGGCTCCCCAAGATATTCCGGACCCTCCGTCCCCTGCAACGGATGACGACACTCATGGAGATACCAACGAGGAGGCAGGGTCCTCTCGTCCCTGGCATCCAACACCTACCGCCTCTTCGGCGGCACCGGTGGAAGATGCTGATATGCTCAACCCAGATGATATCATGCATCCCCGGTCATCGGCCTGGGCTCTGGGTGATAAGGTCGCACGCTATGTTGCGAATTGTCTCGGTAAACCTCTTGAGAAGGAGGCGCGGAGTGCCCGAGACCCTCCCTGGCCGATAAGATTGCTTTCACGCCGGATTTGGACCCTTTTTTGGCAAAGTATGTGAAGGACCCTAGGCAGGGTATAGATAGGTCCTGGCGGTCCTGTCAGGACAAGCTCCTCGACGCTATCGGTCCAATGACAAAAATCTTGGACATGGTGGAGGAGGCTAAAGTGTCAGGTTCAGCCATTTCCCCAGAAGTCCTGTCAAACTGGGCCCAGCGGGCCATCATTTTTATGGGCAACGCGAATTGCGCTCTTTCAACCGAGCATCGCCGCTCGTTGTTGATCAAACTAGATCCCAAACTTGGGGACCTGGCTTCTTCTGAGGCAGGGCCAGTGGCCCAGGGGGGCCTGTTTGGTGAACCATTCATTAAAGAACTAGGGAAGTTTGTCTCTACGTTTACTTCACTGGACAAGGCCCAGTCCAGTATTAAAAGGGTTTTTACCCAACGGGTTTTCCGCTGGGCCGCTCGTCCGGCCGCGGATTCCAACAAAGTTCCTCAAGGGGACAAGGCTCTGGTCGCGGACAATATAATTCAACCGCGAACTACACAAACTTCTATCCAACACGAGGACAACGTTTCAAAGGCCGTGGAGGTTTCAAGTCCAACTCTGGCGGTGGACGTTCAAACGGTAAGTGTCCTGCCCGCAGAACAGATTCGCATAGGGGGCGGCTAGCGAGCTTTCAAAGCGCTTGGACAGCGTTAACCTCCGATGCATGGGTTCTTCAAACCGATCAGGGTTTTCATGGAGATTTTTTCGGCAATCCTCAACAAGAGACGCGGCCTTGTCCGCTAATTTTCAGCCCCCAAGTAGCGCAGTTGATCAACGAGGAGGTCTCCGAGTTGCTCCGCAAAGGAGCCATTTGTCGCTCAACTTTACATCCCCACGGTTTTCTCAGCAATATTTTTCTGGTGGACAAAGCCGACGGGGGTCGTCGACCGGTTATCAACCTCAAGGAATTCAACGCTTGGTTAATATACCGCCATTTCAAGATGGAAGGTATAAATCTGCTGCGCGATGTCCTTCTGCCATAGGATTGGATGGCACGCTTGGACTTGAAAGATGCCTATCTGGTGATTCTCATTCACCCGCCCCACTGGCGGTTCCTATAGTTTTGTTGGAGTGGTCTGGTGTACGAGTTCATCGCCCTTCCATTCGGACTTTCCTCGGCTCCGTGGTGCTTCACCAAGGTGCTGCACCCTACAGTAGAGTTCCTTCGGGCGCGAGGCATTCGCATGATCGTCTATTTAGACAACCTTCTTCATATGGCTCAATGTCCCCAAACCCTGTTACGGCAGCTCCAACAGATGGTGTCCATTTTGCAGGATCTGGGTTTTATCATCAACGAGGCCAAGTCGATCCTCAAGCCTTCCCAGTCGGTGACTTTTCTTGGGTTTGTGGTGGACTCTGTTCAAGCGACTCTGAGTCTTCCGTCAAGGAAGATGGTGAAAATTCGCCACAAATTACGCCGGACTGTTTCCAGGCCTGTCACCTCTTTGCGACACCTGGCCAGACTCGTGGGCCTTCTGTTTTCCTCGATCCAAGCGATCTTTCCAGGGCCCTTGCATTATTGGGCCCTTCAGCGCCTCAAGGCGTATCATCTCAGGAGAGGTCGGTCGTACGATCATGTGGTTCCTCTTTCAGCGGAAGGTTTAGCATATCGATCCATTAACGCGATCAGATCCGCGATTTCGGCCGGTCACGTTCCCTTGGACAGGACCCCAATTGAGGAGCACCCATTGGTTTGCAGAATTCTGCGGGGTATAAGATTGTCGTTGCCCCCGGAATATCGCTATTCCATCCTGTGGGATGTCAACACGGTACTGAACCTGTTTCTTTCCTGGGAACCTAATTGATATCTGTCTTTAAAGGAATTATCTTCCAAGCTCGCTATGCTTTTGTGCTTGGTCTCCTGCAGGAGAGTTTCAGGTGTTCGCGCTTTGGACATCTCGGTGCGGACCTTTTCCCCGGACGGGGTCATTTTTACGGTAGGTCGCCGTACTAAATCTCATACAAGATCGATTTCGTACCCGGCTTTTCGGGACATTCCGAAATTATGTGATGTCTGAAGGCGTACGAGGACTCAACGCAGGAACTCCCCGGGCGAGCAACAACTCTTGATAGCTCTCAAGAAACCACACAAGGCGGTCTCTTCTCCCACCAGAGCTAGGTGAGTACGCTGAGTTTTGCAAGGGGCTGGTATTGACACTAAACAGTTTGGTGCCCACTCAGCAAGAGGTGCTATGGCCTCAAAAGCTTTCGCGCTGGGGGCGCGTTTGGAGGATTTAATGTGTGCAGCTGACTGGTCTTCGGACTCTACTTTCAAGAGGTTTTATTTTAAACCGGTATGGATGTGGCACAGTTAGTGGTAAGTAAGCTTTAAACTAGCATAATCCGAAGCCTCCGGTCCTGACATAGAATCAGAATTTGCCTAGCATCGTGATGGTAAGTTCCAATTCTATTAAGGACACGGAGGCGAGGATTATCCCTCCCGGGGCACAATGGTGCGAACCCACCGGTATGATAGTAAGTAATCAGTTTTCTTTCCTGGTGGTGATGCTCAGTGTTTTTTACTTGCCTGTAATAAAGTTCTTGTATTATGTTCGCTTGTGTATCGCATGATTTTTGGCGGTAGTGACGAACACTTACATCGGTTTTGGTTCTTTTAAGGAAATGATGGATCTAAACAGGACCAGTGATGGAGTGGCGTGACTTGCGCGAAGAAAGAGGAAGGAGGAGACAGACATAGGACTTTGTATTGTTGATAATGGAAGAGTTGATGGACGACGTCCCTGGATGCCTCCCTGGTTGTAGGGAGTTGTAGTTTTTTGTATTGTATTGTTCATTGATTTCACTGAGATCTCTCTGGCTGCTGTGTGTTTTGTAATCATAAAGCGAAGAGAGATAAAAAGCATAATCCTCGCCTCCGTGTCCTTAATATAATTGGAACTTACCGTCACGATGCTAGGCAAATTCCGATTCTTAAGGGCTGAACAGAATTAGTATTAATATTTAGTATTATGCCTATGATTGATGATTAATACATCAATGGTCTTGGCTTCTGTTGTTTGTTTCTGTTCTTGCCTTATTCTCATCCCCAAACCTTCTTGATGACAGTTTTTATAGGCCAGCCACAGTAAATTCTTATGATATATGCTATTCGTTTTTACTCCAGATGTACTGCTGAGATTTTTGTTGGTTATTTAAGGTCTGTGAATTCTATTAACTAGAAGACTCCAAATTGTTACTAATATGAGAAGTACGTCTTTCTAGTGCACTGCACGGCTGGAATGCAGGCTGTGAGACTCTGTTGGGATGCTGTTTTAGAATGAGACGGATTACTTAAGGTGTTTAAGGTTGTGAATTAGGCGATTATTGGCTAGATGTAATCAGGCAGAATATGGCAATGTTGCAGATGCCCTTGTTTGACGTTCCCAAGTATTAGTCATGATGGTTGATTAGTGCTGAATGCTAAACTTTACATGCAAACATACAAATGCATCAAGGTTAAAAAAACAAGTACTTCAGGGGCTCCATGAATGATTTACCTTGAAAAAGCACATACTTTAAAGAACCTGATTGCAAGTTCCACCCCCTTATCTTGCAGGGTGGTGGATTTTTGAATTCATATATTGCTGTTGTGGCTCTCGCATGGTTCTCATGCTTGTGACTCTTGTGTCAGTCATGACACTTGCTGAACTTGCTGTAGCCTTGCTGTGTCTTCTATTAATCTGGGTTATACTAGAGGTCACCACTGTGGCATCCCTTCTGCTGTCTAAGACTCACAATAGCTGAGGCCATTCGTGTGTGGTTATTGGCCCCCCTGTGTAATCTGCAGTTAAATTAGAAGCAAAATCTCAGGCTGGCCTGCAAGGTGTTCCAGCCTTGTCTCACCCAGAAGTTCTGTTGTGAAGTCTTAGATAAATGTTGAAAAATCAAAAAATTGCTGTGTAATTAAAATGTTTAACAAGTGATTGGAAAACTGAAGCACAGACAGCAGTTGCAAATTCAAAAATAACAAATCAATTTAAAAGTAGGCTATTTGCTATGGTCTTCATTTTTCAATCAATCAAACAATTCAGGAGGATCTGTCTGGAAAGTATGATCACACTTTACAAAGGAGTGTGCTAAATGTCCACCTTCTTCCTATTGATGATTCTCAGGCTTTGCATAGTGACAAGCATCATGGGCTTTGCTGCCCTTGTGGTCAAAATGTCCTTGTTCTTGACTAGGAATATCCAATCTGGTTCTCCACTCCTGCCTATTTTGATTACTTTACAAAGCTCTAGACAATTCCTGCCCTGGTTATTACTGGTTGATTTAATATTTCTCTGCCACTCAGTCCCTCTGATTGTAAAAATGAAATGATCATTCCTCTTCTCAAAAAGCCTAATGATGATTCTGATGACCTCATTAACTTGTTTTCAATTCCAATGTTGCCCTTCCCTTCTTAAGTTTTAGAAAAGAAAGCCAATTGCCAGATTTTTGTATTTTTTGTTGCTAACAATTTATTAGACGCAATATAGTCATGGTTTCGCACCCTGCATGAGAGTAAAACCTACTGTACTTCTAGCAGTCATAAATGATATCCTCTACATGTTAGACCATGGGGCAAAACTGCCTAAATATTTTTGGATTTCAGCACTGCTTTTGACACTATACTCTTTACCATTGCCTTTACCACCAGGATGTTATAATCAAGGGCAAGCCTGGACATTGCTAAATTCATTTCTCAGAGACAGGTGTTAAGCTGCTTATTTTCCCCCTTTCCTGTCATCCGTCAGACCTTTCCTTTGCACCCAATTCTGCAATATATATAAATGATTACTCAAAGTATGATCTAAAATTGAGCAAAAGTCGTATTTCATATGTTTTATTTAAAGAAAATATTGTTTAGAACAACATACAAAATAATTTCTTTAAATATAAAATATATAGCTTTGTTGATTGTGCCTCGTATTAGACTGACAACATGTGGAGGCAGGGCATTCTCCCACTTGACCCCTTTATACTGAAATAATTAACTCTTCACCCTCGTCTCTGCACGGATTACAATAAATTCAGATAAATGCTTAAGATGTTTCTGTTTTAACGGAACTCTATTTTTTGCCTGTGACTGTTTTAACGCCGAGATGCCCCTCCTGGGACGATTCATGCGCTGTATTAAATGATATTAAGATAACATAACATAACAAATATAATAACTTACAAATATTGTCCCCATTTGCATGCATTTCTTGGTGAGCTGTACCAATACTCTACTCACTTTCCCGGATGAATGGGAACTTGCAGAAATCAACACCCCCTCAAGAAGCCCACAGTCAACCCGAATCAACTGAACAACTTCTGATGACTTTACCTGCTTCCTTATCAAGCCAAAGTACTTGAGAAGGCCCTCAACAAGCAACTCACAACCCACCTCAAACTTCACCATCTTGTAGACAAAACTCAATCAGGATTCAGAAAGAAGCACAGTACTGAAACCACAATCATTACAGCCACCAATAACATTCAAATCATCCTGGACAGAGGAGAAACAGCGGCTCTTATCCTGCTTGACATCTTTGTGGCCTTCAACAGTCTCCCATAACACTCTCATCAGGAGGCTCTACAGTATTGGCCAAAGGGCCAGGCTGCCACCCTTCCCATCAGAGACCAACAAATTGATATGTGGAGTCTCTCTATCCCATCCTTTTCAACATATACATGACACCGCTCGCCAACATCATCCAATCACAAGACATCACCATCGTCTCCTACGCTGATGACACCGAACCAACTTTACCAACTGCATGACCATGGTAGCAGACTCGATGCATACCAACTGCCTGCAGCTCAACTCTGACATGACGGAACTGTCACGGTCGTCAGCAAAAAGACCTCCCCATGGAACTCCACCAGGTGGCAGTCGAAGCTAGGATCAACACCCACACACACAGATTGCAGAATAAATGTAGGAATCATCCTAGATGACAAGCTCACCATGACGGCTCAAGTCAATGCAGTCTCCAACTTTTGCTTCCATATGATATGCATGCTGCAAACAATCTTCAAATGGTTTCCTTAGAACACCAGATGGACCATCACTCAAGCACTCATCACCTGCAGGCTTCACTACGGCAACACTCTCTATGCAGGAATCTCCAAACAACTCCTACACAGACTCTAGACCATCCAGAACACTGCTGCAAGACTCATGCTCAACCTCCCACACTGCACCCACATCACACTGCACCTCAGGAAGCTTCACTGGCTCTCCAACCACAAGCACACCCAATTCAAACTTGTCACACACACATAACAAGGCCTACAGAACACAGGACCTGAACAGCCGCATACACTTTCACTGACTCACCAAATACATATGCTTTGCCTCACTCTCACTCTCACACATTCCCCACATCCACAAAAGAAAAACTGGAGGTCGCTCATTCTCTTACATCTTTCCCAAGACATGGAACAGCCACCCTCAACATTTTAGAGCCTCTTCCTTATTTCTTGAGTTCTGCAAGAAACTGAAGACCTTGCTTTTTGTATAAACACCTTGGGAACCACAAATCTACATACATGCCCAACTGCCTGGATAACTTCTCAGGTAATTAATGTGCTAAATACATCGATTTAACATAGTATAAGAAGCCTCTACTTCATTTCAGAGGTCTATTCGGGCAGTTTATTTTCATTGGGGCAGATTCACAGAACTACCCTGAGAGAAAATCCTAAATTTACTACTTTTGGTATTCACAGAAGGCAGTTAGTAGTAGTAAAGTTAGGACTCCTAACTTTACTACTACTAAACTGAGACAAAATCCTAACTTTACGACTTTCGGTATTCACAAAAGGCATTTAGTAGTAGTAAAGTTAGGATTTGGACAACTAATAACAGCCCAGGGTACTGAAGGCTTTTCCTGCTCACTGTTGGGACATTTAGTAACACCAGTGGTATTGTAGGCCTGTGCTCCTCTCTGTCAGGACACCTAGTAACAGTTTATGCTACTGCAGGCTTGTGCTACTCACTCACAGGATATCTAATAACAGCTGTTTGTACTGCAAGCTTGTGCTGTAACATTTTGAACACCTAATAACAGCGTGCCGTATAGCAGGCTTCTAGTGCTCACTGTCTTAGGTTTGGCATGTCGGTGTAGCTGTCTGACAGAGATTTTGTCATTAATATTGTCAGAAATATATACATACAGTGAGCACAGGAGGAATAAACATAACTCACCATGGGGCATATCAGCAAGAACCGGAGAAAATTAACTCTCAGCGTGCTTAGCGCGAGGATAATTATCGCCGGCTAACGCTGATTTTTATCGCTGAGATACCGTGCTATCAGCAACGCTCATCTCAACAGCGATAAAAATAAAGGGGCGAACTGCCAAATCCAGCGATAATCGCACAACGTATGGCGAATGCTTGCTGATAGGGCAGGGACAGACTTAGCCATGATATCCACCTTCCACAGGATATCATGGCTAAGTCAGATAAAATGCAGGAGTAAGGAAAGTAGCGATAACCGAGGTTAGCGCTACTTTTATTATCGCTCTGCAGTTTAGCGTGAGGCTTGATAATAGGAGAAATGTCGCTTAGCGACATTTCTCTCGTTATTCTGGGGAGGAACGCCCACTTTGCATCTCATTAGAGATGCAAAGCTGGGCGTTAAGGGAAAGGGCGCTGAGGCAAGGATTCACGCGATAGTGTGACCTTGCTAATAGGGCGATGCAATTATCGCCGCTTTCCGGCGGGAAACGGCCGCTAAAGCGGCGATAATTGTCTTGCTGATATGCCCCCATATGTTGTTGGCTGTTTAGTATATCATTCAACTTCCTAGAAAGATCTACATTAAGAGTTGTTTTTAGCATGTGCCAGTGATGCTTTGATGCACACAGATGTAATCTTCAAAAAAAGCATCTTCTCCAAAAGCAACAGGCTAACCATTATAAGCAATGATTACTTGAAGTATGAACTAAGGGGCGTATTTACCAATATGTCATGCTGCACAGCAAGCAACTATAAGGCGCTTTGCAGCGTGCAGGGAAAGGACAGGAAGGTGCTGTATTTAACATAATGCAGCACATTGCTGCCTTTTCCCAGCACTGGCGCAAAATGTGCTGCCTAGCACCAACGCAGTCACTCTTGCACCATGGCGCAAAGGTGCCTGCATTGTAAACAGGATTGTTTCTGTGCAGGACGGGAGTCTTTCCTGCACAAACCCATCCCTTGAGGCATTTTCCTCTTTCTATGTGTGCAGCAGATTGCACCACATATTAAGAGGAACAAATGAGGAGAAATAACCACATTTCTCCTCGTTACCATTCACCTGGGGAGGCGTAGCAGGTTTTGTGCATTCCCAGGTCTACCATTTATGGTAACTCAGGAAACATGCCAAAACCCGTGGATTTTGCATGGGAACACAACACACCACCCATGGAACTCCTCACTGGGGGAGAGTAACGCTATGCAGCGATTTGCACTGCATTGCGTTACTCTGGATTTTGCAAGCTACTCAGGGCCATGCAAGGTGGCCGTGTGTGGCTTGATAAATCGAATTTAAGGGTTGCATCGCAACCCGTTGCATGGTGCAAAAGCAGCACAACCCTGCATAAATATGGCTCTCATGATTTAGAGTTTGTTTTTGGAGTTTGTAGGGTGTGGGACACACATATAAAATGTAGGCTGTACCCTCTACCATATTTAGAGTGGATAGATATTGATATGCTCTAAGACATCCATCTCTTTCTGGCAGATTTCCAAAGCTCGGAAACAGGAAACTACAGCTAGGTGTGTTCTATAGTATGTGGAATGTTATTTTCAAATATAAACATTTTGTGATGTGAACAAAAATCGGTACATGAAACAATGCATGTCTGCCATGTTTTTCATAAAATTACACATTTTTTAGTGTGGAAAAAAATGGTACAAGAAACAATTGTTTTCTTTAAAAGTAACACTTGACAAATATAAACAGGATTTGCAATATTTTATTCATAATTTATGACATTAGTTTACTCATGCTCCCACTTTCTTCACGAGGTTGACTCAGACAGTTTCTTTTAATTGTGAGATGCCCCACACAAAGATTTCATGTGCCTTTGTGATCTTTCTTCTGTGTCACTAGTTGTATGTGCTATCAGCATTGTGTTCAATCTTCCCTCTAATCATTTTCCTCTGTGTGTGGCAGAGTAAGGTCTCTGTGCGCTGCAGCCAAGGCAATGTGCGAGAAGAACCCGACCGCTCGTGTAGACCAGGGCTTTGAGTCGGATGAAAAAACTAGGGGTCTCTCAAAGCGGCGTAACCAATGCAATTAAGTGCATGGCTTGAAAGCAATTAAACAAAAAATATGTGCATCGCATAGTGTGCCACCAGACTGATATTTTGCTGCTTCTGTCATTGTATCCAGATATATAATACAAGTAACATTACACCTACAAGAAGCCAGGACTATAGGCTTTGTCAATGGTTGTTTTTTGCATCAAGTTGTATATAATATTGAAAATGCTTTCGCTCTTGTGGTAGAGGTCGTGGCTTAATGTTTGAACTGTCGACTTAGGAGATGGGTTTTGAGGCTCAGGTCAGCTTAAAATCCTGTGATTCTGGGCAAATCAATTAATCTCCCCATGCATACCAAAAGAAATTACAATAATAATAAATCATGTAAAGCGCTCCAATACTTTTGGGTTGAGTTCGCACTATATTAAAACTTGCTGCATTTCTTTTCTAAATGCGGTGCTGATGGTATGCCTTTTGAAAGAATTTACACCTGCACTTGATAGGGTGGGATAGCTTTGCTTAAAGTTTGTGGAAAACCCCCATTGGCATTTCAAGCCTGGGACAGCCTCTCCCTGCCTATGGGCAAAATATACTCTCCTGGAAAGAGAGTGAGTGTATGTAGCTTTGATAATATCATATGCACACCTAAATTCACCTTAGGCATGCAAATAGATTTGTGAATCAGGCCCTAAGATTTCCCTGTCTAAGGGGACCCACAAAGTTATCACACTGATTCTTGGGCGTGAGAAGTCACTACCTACAGAAACAGATTTTAAGTGTAATAGCCTTTATAAACTGAGAAACTTCATACACTGCCTGATGGTGAAACACCACTAAATCTTCTGGGCAAATCATCCAAACTACGTTATGCATCATTATACCGATCTCCATCAAATGCTGAATTTATTTAAACTCAGAATCGATAGTCCCCAACTGGGGTGTTAGGCCCAGAAGGGCCTTAGGGAAAAACACAGGATTTGTTTAGGCATGAGCAAGAACTCACAGCAAATTAAATAGAAATAGTGAATACTAACTTCAACAGGTCGGATCCAGACTCAAGGATGTGTGTATGTTTGCAATGCGTGAAGTAACCTAGGAGGAAGGGCGGGACTATATAAGCAGTGGCCGAAAGGAAGAGAGCGAGAGAAGGACTGGGAAGGGTGGGAGTGAGGAAGGGAATGAATGGTGGGAGAGAGGAAAGGAATGAATTGTGAGAGTGCGGAAGGGAATGAAGGGTGGAAGGGAATAAAGAATGGAAGGGAATGAAGGGTGGAAGGGAACTAAGGGTGGGAGTGAGGAAAGGAATGAATGAAGGGTGGGAGTGAGGAAAGGAATGAAGGCTGGGAGAGAGGAAAGGAATAAAGGGTGTCAACAGGAGAGCGTGACAAAGGAATACATGACGGAAAAGTGGAAAGTGGTGGACAAGGGTAAAAACAGAAGTACAGGAGAAAGGAAGGTGCAGAAGAGAAAAAGGAAGAAAGGGAGAAGAGAAGGTAAACAGTGGGAGACATGATGGCAAGGGGGAGGGACAGAGGCAACAAAAGGGAATGTAAGTAGTTTACCTCTTCACCTGTTTCTGCAACTGTGATGCTTTGGAAGTGGTCCACTGTTGGCTCTGAATGAGGCCAACACCCTTTACATGGAATATGTCAGATGGGATGGAGGAGGCGAGAGATCAGTCCAAGCCAGGAGGCAGTACTCTTTATTGCATTCCACAGAAGTGTATGGAACATCTTTGGAGGCTGTATCTGAGGCCATCACTGACAACTGCACCCATCTGCCTCTCAAATGTTGCCACCTCCTCGGCAAACTTAAGGGTCAAGTAACTTCTCCTGATGCTACACTGCTGGTGGAGCATGGGGTCTTGTTGACAACTTTACATTAGAAGCATAACTCATGATTATCACATTTGGCGAGGATTGCCCTGGTAGAACATACCTTGAAGTCAAGGAGAGGGGGCTCACACACCAAAGGGATGGAGCACCCAGTAACTTAACAAGTTAAGAAAAATGTTCCCTTTAGGTAAATCAAGTAATCAACATTTATCATTCACGTATACCTTTCTTATAGACCATACATCTCCCACACAGTGTTAATCATTGAGGCACTTATAAATCAATTACAGCCTTATAAAAGATATCAATGATTTTTTAATCAATATTACAAATACATGAATATAAATTGCACATATAAATTCAATCACATTGAAATTCATCAAAGTTCATATACAATCAACAATAAATTGGACCAAGTTAAAACATATACATTCCAAAATCATTAAAAAACATATAAAAAAAGGGAAGGATACAAAGAAAAAGACAATACACTGTGTCTTTAAAATTTTTAATTTGGCCATTTATATAGGCAGCATCAAGCATAGGTCTGATTTCCCTGTCTACAACTGTTTGCTGACTTTGCCAAATTTAACACCATATGTAAGCGTGGACGCATTTCGATGGTATAATTCCAATAAACACCATCTTCTTCAGGACAATACTTATTTTCCTCCCTCAATTCTTAAAAGGCCGAATCCTATATTTACCAAAAATAATCAGAATATGACAATTAAAAGCCATTTATGACATTTTTTCAACGTAATAGTCCTTCACATATCCCACAATTCACATGTAACATTGATGATATTTTTACCCAGAGTTTTTTTTAAAAACTAAAAATTATATTTCAAACCAAAGGCTTATTCAAAATATAAGTGCAACAGTCATCCATTTATCCCACAATCTTGAAAAAACCATACATTCACATAGCTTATCCTATTTTTTCTTTTTACTCTTTGTCTTATAGACTGTTCAATCTCAAAACTCACCGGTGCAACTGCACTCAGTTGGAGTATGTTGTTACGAATCTCAATCCCGAGATATAATGATCACGAAAGAAAATATAGTCGTATCTACAATATTAAGGAATCTCTGTTAGCATTGTCTTCACATCCATAAACTTGTGAAGCTCTTATATATACATTTTCATTTGGTTGGTACCTTGAGGATTAAATCCTCATGTAGATACCAGCACTTCGGTGTCAATTTGGGGCACTTCTCCAGGCTCTTGACCTCCACATCAAAAGCTGTCGTTTTAAGACAGAACCAAAATTATCGTAGCAGTTTGGCTACACCATCTTTAGCACTTCTTTATTAATTCACAGTGATCGTTTTCACGCTATAATATCCTCACCTGTGTATTATCAGAGCCTAAAAACAACCCTTGGACTTATTTCGCATCAGACTCGTTCTTTGGTCATGTAGTAACCGTACGCGATGGGTGTCGATCAATCCCCGCGTCTTATACGATGGGCTGACTTGCTCGTGGCTGGTAAATATAAATAAAATACCTGCTTAGCCAAGCCATTTACGGAAAGCTAGATATTTATAACAAATGATAACAAGCGGTAGGTAAGTGCCACATGGTCCTCGAACTGCGCTTTAAGAGCATATTAGTTATCTATCACGGGGACAAAGCGAAGTTATCACGTTCCCCTCCCCTTTAATATTCCTTACTTGTAGATCCAACGAAACAGTCTAGCCCAAATGTTTCACCGTTGTCCGTAGTCCGCGTGTAGAGTGGTGAACTGCGTGAACGCGACTGTTTTTATATCCATTTTGTGTTACAAACGAAGTAAACAAGCGTCTACCAATTGGCCATTGAGTTACGCTTTTTTTCTTTTATGAACTTTATTTAGCGTTTTGCCGGAAATAGTATAGTCGGCAGAGTCGCCATCTTGGACTAGTTTTCTTTATCTCTGCTCCTCAATCGTATACAGGGACTTACCCTTACCTTTTATTCTGTTGGAGCTATCTCAGTGTGAGAATGTAGACTAATATCTCTCTACTATTGCTCTCTCAATCAATGTGAGAATGTAGACTAATATCTCTCTACTAAGCGCGTGAACGCGACTGTTTATTATATCCGTTTTGTGTTGCAAACGAGGTAAAAAAGCGTCTACCGATTGGCGATTGAGTTACGCTTTTTTTTTTCCCTTTCATGAACTTTATTTAGCGTTTTGCCGGAAATAGTGTAGTAGGCAGAATCGCCATCTTAGACTAGTTTTCTTTATCTCTGCTCCTCGATAGTATACAGGGACTTACCCTTACCTTTATTCTATGGAAGCTATCTCAGTGTGATAATGTAGACTAATATCTCTCTACTATTGCTACAACATCCATTATCATCCACTGTTATTTGATATTAAACCATGGTTCGATCCTCCCTTAGCCACCATTTTGGATTGGTTCCTATCGTTTATACATGCAGAGTCGTCCTGCACTATATTTAGATGGGTAATGCTTGGATCTTAATTATAGATTAACTAGATGTTCTATTCTTTGTATTTTTGTATACTACGTGCCCACATTCCGTATCTCCTCATGTTGAAGAAAAACCCCCCATAAGATCTTCACTCAGTTACCTAATAAAATTAACTTCGAGGTAAAAACCCGTCAAGTGCCTATCCTAATGTTGCATATAACTTTATGAATAAACGCCATATTTTATTATTTTAATCCCTATTAATACTTGGACAATCACCACATTTGTTTTGTTCTTTGATATATTCTTATAGAGTAAGGATTAGAGATGATAGTTATCTGCACAGGAGTAGTTCAGCCTTATCAACTACTACTTGATCTCTTAAGTCACAATTCTCATCCAGTCCTCCTTTGTATTCAGACCCCTCGCTATCGTGTCTAGTGTTGAGATGTACCATTGTTCCCTATTTTTTCTTTTCCTTTCAAAATGTCCACCTCTTTTGTTCAGGGTCATTTTCTCAGCTACAAACCATTCAAATTCAGTGTGGCCATGCTTCATATTTTTGTAATGGTCTACCAGGGGGGCATTAAGCTTGCCCGTCTTGAGGGCCGACCTATGCTCCAAAAGTCTGACCCTCAATTCGCGTCCAGTTTCGCCTATATACGCTAATCCGCAAGGGCAGCGTAAGACATAAACAACATTACTGCTCCTACAGTTGTTTAGGCTTCTTGATTTAATGGTATAGCCGTTGTAGGTTAGTGATTTAGCCACAATGCAGTTGTTACAGATAGAGCAATGACTGCATTTATTATTACCTATCGCTTTGTCTCCATTTAGAGTGTTTTGCCTCATAGGGACACTGTCCCTGTATGTATGAACAATATTCTTGCGAATATTATCATTTCGTTTGAAAGCGAACAGGGGTTTAGGAAGTTTTACCTCATCATCATCATTCAGAATGCTCCAATTGGAATTAATCACATTTTTGAGCCTATTACTAATATTCAAAAATTGGCTGACAAATACTAATTTACTTTTAGTAGTATCTTTCTTTTCCTGTGTTGCAACCAGGTCCGAATTCAACATACTCTCACGGTTGTAAAACCGGGCCCGCTTGAATGACCGTTTGATGAGTTTCCTAGGGTATCCTCTATCATGTAACTTATTTTTCAACAGTTCAGAGTGTTTATAGAAATCCTCAATGTCTGAACAGTATATTGTCTCTCTGAGACTGTGGATGGTACCTCCGATAATGAAGCAATGTATTTTTATCGGTCGTTTTTTTTTTTCTTTTTTTTAAATTTCTTTATTGAATAGAGACCATGGGTACAAACAAGAAGAAACATGGCCCAACATTCAATTAATCATGCAATGCAGGATCGATTCGCAAAGTTTGAATTACAATAGTATTCGGCAGATTTCAAACTGTGAGACAGCTTATACAACTAATACAAAAAATAATTCTATTATATCGTTCATTACGAAAGAGAAGAAAACAGATAAATAGTAGGTACACTAAATAGCTTAAGATCATCTTACAAGTCCATATATGTGCTGACAGCGCCCCATATTAGCTGCCCCAATGCCTTTTTACGCCTCCCCTTAACAGTATACAGATTATATTCCAAATTATACGTGAACAAAAAACGAGTTCTCCACATATCAATTGGGGGGGCATCAGTTTGTAACCACACTGAGGCAATGCACATCCTAAGCACTGCTGCTGCCATAAATATCAGATACCTAACTTCATTACTAGGGTCTGTGCGCACTCCACCTGCATCTATACCCAGCAGAATCTCACTAATTGACAATTGTATAGAAGCACCGAGAATCTCAGATAAGAACCTGTTTATATGTCTGAGCAATTCTGATAATTTAACACAGGTGGCAAAAATATGTACTACATCAGCATGTAAAGTATTACATCTGAAACACTTTCCATCTGGATCTCCTCCCCACTTTGCAATCTTATCAGGCGTGCGATAAAGATAAAACAGAGTCTTATAATGTTGTGCCTTAAGATTGGCAAACATAAATAAACGGCAAGCCAATTCAATCGAGAGCTCCAACGGTATTTCAGGGCACCCCAGTCTTTCTTCCCATCTCGTACGATGAGTTTCCAAGTCGTTGGACATTGTCTCGATGATTATATTATATAATACTCCTATACGAGAACACTTTTTATTTGCCTCAATAAGAGGATTAGACACATTCACAATATTCAATTTAGCAAAATACTCACGCATCTGCAAATACTTAAAAAAGTGCGAAGTGGGTAGCAGATATTGTTTCTTCAGTTGAGAGAAAGATTTTAACCCGTCTTATGTATATACATCTCCCACTGTTATTAAACCTCTTAAACGCCAGTTAACAACTATGTGATCCCAGCATATATTGGGGTGCAATACCGGTGCAATTAGAGGGGTATAGACACGTTTCGAATATTATATTGCTTCCTTATTACCTTCCAAACCTTATACGCAGCGGCTATCACCTTGAACCTAGTGCGCTTATAGTAGTTCCAATCTATATCAATAAAAAGGCGGTTCCTAGCTTCGGTCCCTAAAAGCAGAGAATATATAGAAGGTTGTAGTGCTGGCTCCACGGGTCCCTGACCGGTTAATAAAACATTCATTCGCTGCAACATACATACATAGTAGTACAAAAGAAAATCGGGGACTGCCCAACCACCCACTGCCCTAGGCAGCATCATATACTTCTTAGCCCGCCACTCTTTCCCCTAGGACCACATGAACCTCATACATATTGCTTGCAATTGTGAGATACGTGTACAAGTAATCTCTAATGGTAGACAACGATAATACCATCATTTTCAAGCTGTTGCATCTGCTGACCAGTGTCAAATGTAAACATTCTAGCTGATCTAGCTGTTTACGGACCCCGTGTATCAACTTCTGCCAATTAACCTCTACCGTAGTCGAAGCTCCAGCACAAATCTGCACTCCCAGATAAGTAACCTCGTCTAAGACTCGTGAATCAACATAAGACTTAATATTCATACAGAGTATTTGAGTCTTAGCAGTATTTAATTTGTATCCCGATACCGTTCCATATATCCTTGCAAGATTTTCGATTTCGGGCATAGCCATAGACGGTCTTGGTGAGCACACAGCGACATCGTCAGCGTATGCCAATACACGGTACTGCTGTGATTGTATCCTGACTGAAGGTACCCTGCTGCTCCGCTCAATCATTTTTTAAAAGGGATCTATATACAAAGCGAACAGCAGTGGAGAGCATGGACATCCCTGCCTAGTCCCTCGTTGTATTGGTACCACTGCGGATTGAAGACCCATTACATTAATCCGTGCACTAGGTTGTTGATAGAGCACCTGTATTGATTTGATAAAATTTGGCCCAAATCCCTGTAATTTCAACAGATCCCATAAGAAGGCCCACGATACTTGATCGAAGGCCTTCTCCGCATCCAGTAATATAAGGCTCAGTGGGTTCCCCGACACATTTGCGTGATCAATTAAAGTAATAACCCGGTTAACATGATCGGTTGTGCCGCGCTTTGGGATAAACCCGTGCTGATAGATAGAAACCAGAGGGGTTATCACTTCTGATAATCTGGTAGCTAAGATCTTAGAATATACTTTCCCATCTGTGTTTGATAATGAGATAGGCCGATATGAGCCTGGTAAATCCGCCGGTTTTTCCTTTTTTCTAAACACTACTATACTCGCTTCGCCCCATGTTATAGGATACTCCCCTTGCTGAGCCATTCGGAATGTAGCTAGAATATCCCGTTTTAGAGCTTGAATTTTTTTTTTATATATTTCAAGCGGGAGCTTATCAGGACCCGAAGCCTTTCCTGCTGGCAATGCTTTAAGAGCCGCTTCCAATTCAAACATCTCTATAGGGGCCTTCAATATATCTGCCAGTCCTTGATCTAGTTTTGGCCCAACATTTTGCCCGAGAAAGGACAGAGCTCTAATACTATCATATTCTTCTGCTGCATATAGACAGGCGTAAAAACTTCTAAAGACTTCTAGCATTCCACTCTCGGTTTCTTCATATTGTCCAGCCTCATGTTTCATACTTTTGATTCGTTGAGCAGTTTCCCTGTTCCTCATTCTCTGAGCTAGACACCTCCCACTTGCCTCCCCATATTCGTACAACACCTGTCTCTTAGTCTCAAAAGTCTTTGCTGCTTCCTTACTCCAGTAGATATTGACCTTGGCCTTAGATCGCGTCACCTCAGCTGATGTATTATAGGTATCCCTATTATGAGCAATGTCTTGAGTCAGCAGCTCCTCGACCTTACCTAGATCCTGATAAAGCTCCTGTAACTTTTTTCGCAACTGTTTTTGAGAATACAATCCATAGCTGAACACCTCAACCCTAAAAGCTGCTTTGAACGTATCCCAGACTATCCCAACTCCTGCGCTTCCCCTATTTGAGTTAAAAAACTCACGAATCCACTCACTCATATATTCTAGAAATTTAACATCCAGCAGTAACTTGCGATCGAAAGAGAATTCACGGGGTTTGCAGGGTGGATATAGAGCCCGAATGGACAACACTACTGGCCCGTGATCAGACGTCACTCGGGGATAAACCTGTATTTGTACGTCATGAAGCAATTTATGTGTAACTAAGAAGTAATCTAGGCGAAATAATTTTTGGTGAGGGATCGAGAAAAAAGTATATCCAGGATCAGTCTTCCTGAGATAGGCCCAAGCATCAGTTAGCCCATGTGCTTTCACCAAGGAACTTAACGCCCTGTATACCTTTGGTTTCCTACCTACATACCTATATTGATCACTGCCTAATGTTCCAGAATGGAGATTAATGTTCAAATCACCACAGAGAATTACGGGAGCGGCCCAGGTTGCCAATTCAACATTCAGGTATTCCAAGACTGCTGCCTCATCAAAATTAGATCCATAGATGGAGCAGACAGTACATTTAAAAGTTCCTACATTACATTCCGTAATTGCCCACCTTCCAGCATTATCCTCTAAGACTCGTCCACCATCAATCAGATTTCTCTTTGCTAGTATGGCGACCCCCTGTGTTGTAATAGACTGCTTGGTACACACCAGCACACTATACCCAAGATCGCTTAAGTATTTTCGATTAGACCATGCTAGATGTGTCTCTTGAAGTGCAATAATATCGCAGTTAAGCCACTGCAATTCCCGAGGCTGTAATTGATTTATAAGTGCCTCAATCATTAACACTGTGTGGGAGATGTATGGCCTATAAGAAAGGTATACGTGAATGATAAATGTTGATTACTTGATTTACCCAAAGGGAAAATTTGTCTTAACCTGGTAGAACATAACCAATATCAAAACTGGGTTTAGGGGGAGGAACCTAGCGCGCAACCAAGATGGCCGCGTAGGTGCGAGGCTCCCGAGGACCTCCGCAACCTCCTACGTTTATCCTGTCTTCATCCTGCATCGGTTGAGGGGACTGTGTCGGTGAGCCTGAGCCGAGGTGGTACCCGTTTCCCGTTTTCGAATCGGACCTCGGGTGCCGGAGTGAGCACCGATTGAAGTTTGCGGCCTACTTCTCTCCTGACCCCGGATTCGCGTTTGGGGGCGACCCGGTGGCAAAGTGAACAACAACGGCGGGCTGGGCCTGGCGAGTCGCGTACCCCGCACTTTCACTTTCACTTTCGCGCCCCCTTGCTGTCTTTGCAAGTGGGATCGCGGCGCTCCTTGTGTTGGGGTGGCCTCGCTGGGAGACCCTGCCTGCCTGCCTGCTGTGGCCCGCTCCGCCATCCTGGGGTGGCCCCCCGGAGCTCGTGGCCTTGATTACTTGCTTTTTACTGCGTGGCTGGTGAGGGTGTGAGACCCGCGACGATGGCCACGAAACAAGATGGAGATCGGTTGAAGGCCAAGTTGACCCGGCGTGGTGCCGCACATCAGGCCAACATCATGGACCGCTACACCCTCCCGAAGGGATCTCCCGGTGGACCGCACAAGTCCTCTGAATGCCCCCCGGATGCCCCGGATTTGCCCACAGATCTGACTCTGCAAGACGTCATGGGCGCCATTGCTGAGATGAAGGCCTCGGTGGGCCAGCGGTTTGACACTTTAGCGCATAAAATCGACGCGGTCCTCATTGATGTCAACCTGGTGAGAGCTGATCTCTCGAAGACTAACGACCGGGTCGATTCTTTGGCCCACACCGCGTCGGGCCTCACGACTGAGGTGGCGGCCCTTCAAACGGAGGTACACCGGCTTCGTCAATCGAGTGCGCTCATGGATCGGCGCCTGGAGGATTCCGAGAGCCTGGCCCGGAGGAATAATATCCGCATCATCGGAGTACCTGAGGGACGGGAGGAGTCGGCGGCGGATCTTTTTGTGGAGGACCTGATCACTACCCATCTCCAGCCTCGGGGACTGAGTAAGTTTTTTGCCGTGGAGAGGGCTCATAGAGTTCCCGGGGGAAGGCCGAAGGTCGGAGCCCCTCCGCGGCCTCTTATTGCCCGTATTTTTAATTTTCGGGACAGGGATGCGATTCTGCAAGCCTCCAGACTGCAAGGGCCGATCAAGCTGGAGAACATGGAGGTGAACTTTTATCCTGACTTCACCCAAGCGGTCCAGAAGCAGAGACTGAGCTTCTTGGGCGTCAAGCGGCGGCTTCGGGACATGAACTTAAAATACGCCATGCTCTTCCCGGCCAGGCTGCGGGTGGAGGTGGATGGTCGCACTCACTTTTTTGACCGTCCTGAAACGGCCGGGGACTGGCTGGACACTTTGTCTGGGGGTCGGGATCGGGATGGCGGGGGGGGGGCTGCGGGAGGAGAAGGCCCACTGGACCGGGACTGAGGTGCTGATACTGGGACTCACTCTGGACGAAGATGCTGCCGCTTTCGGCCAAGCTTAGGGTCTCTCGTTTTTTGTACTCGTTCCCCCTCCTTTGTAGGTGGTGCGGGGTCTCGAAGGGGTACTCTTTCCTCCTCTAGGGGGTTTACCTAGTTTCAACTATATAGGGGCGACAGGCACACTGCAAGTTGGGGGGGCTGTTTGGGCTCATGCAGGGGTGCAGGGAGGGGGGAGTTTTGTTGGGGCGGTTGGGTTGCGGTGGGGTGTTGTTCATTTGTACCACAAGGCAAAAGTATTGTTGTGTTATTCCCAAAGTGCTCTCGGAGGGACGAGTGATTGCTTTTGTTTATGATGGGGGTAGGGGACTGAGTCTTTTGTCCTGGAACGTTAATGGACTGGGGGACAGGATAAAACGAGGTGTGGTCCTGCAGTTCCTGAAACGAATTTCACCTGACATAGTTTTTCTGCAGGAGACGCACCTCATTGGCAACTCCTTTCGTGCTATGAACCGACGGGGCTACCGCCTCCTGGCCCATTCGGGCTTCACGTCTGGTTCAAGGGGTGTGGGCATCATGGTCAAGACCTCGCTCCCGTTGGAAGTTGATGAGGTGCTCCATGATGACAGGGGACGTTACACGGTTCTGGTGGGTAGAATGGAGGGCAGAGTGATTATTTTTGTTTCTGTCTATGTCCCGCCAGGGTTGCAGACGACCACCTTTGCGGATCTGGGGCGCCTCCTCCTTGGCCTTCCGGAGGGGATTCTGATGGTTGGGGGGGATTTTAACGCTGTGGTTTCCGGAACTGAGGACCGTCACCCCCCTAGGGATCTCCCCCGTGCCCAAGCGTGGTTGTCTGGCCTCTTGGATACCTTGGGGCTGGTGGATTGTTGGCGTTTGAAACATCCTACGCAGAAACAGTACACCTTTCATTCCGGGGCCCATGGCAGTCTCTCAAGGCTAGACTATGTCCTGGTGCCGGCGGCGCATGCGGGGAGGATCGGGGAGGTGCGCCATTTGGCGCGGGGTATTTCAGACCACTCCCCGCTCTTATTGCACTTCGATATTCTCCCGAGGGGAGAGGGTAGGGTGGTCCCGATTAATCCCTGGTACCTGCGTGACCCCACCATTCGCGCAGAGTTGGTTAAGTCCCTTAAGCGATATTTTGATGATAATGTGGGGTCGGTGTCATCAGCGGTCTCGCTATGGGAGGCATTTAAGACGGTGATTCGGGGGGATGCCCTGTCCCTTATTTCCCATTCCCGGAGGCGCGAGCGGGAGGAGGTGACCCGTGTTGAAACTGAAATAACTGAGTTGGAGGGCGACCTCGAATGTGGGGTGACGGAGGACAAATTACATGTTCTCCGACTCAAGCAGGCGGCCTATAAGGCCCTCGTCACGGAGGCGGCCAGGGGCCTCAGTAGAGAGCAACAGGGGAGACTGTATGATGTGGGTGATAAGGCTGGGAAATTGATTGCGTGGCTGGATAAAAAGGAGAGAGCGAGTCGAGTTGTTCCGTCGATTGAGAAACTGGATGGTGTGTGTGTCACTGAACCGGAAGAAATTGTCGATTGCTTTGCAGAATATTTCCGTGGGGTGTATTCCCCGGTGTCCTCCCGCTCGGAAGAGGATTCCCATGCCCTGCTTAGGGATATCGCGCTGCCTTCCCTTTCAGAGGAGGACAGAGTGTTGATGGACGCCGCCCCAACCTCTGAGGAAATTGCCCTCGCCATACGCTCGGTCGCTTCCGGCAAGGCCATGGGTCCTAATGGTCTTCCCATTGAATTGTACAAGCTGCGACCGGATACGCTGGCGCCGCATCTCCGTGCGATGTTCCTCGCGGCCCGTTCGGCGGGTTCCCTCCCGCTAGACCAGCGTCTGGCTACTATCGTGGTTATTCACAAGGAGGGGAGGCCGCGGGACCGGGTCACGTCCTACCGGCCTATTTCGCTGCTGAATGCGGAGCCCAAAATTCTCGCCACGGTGTTGGCTAATCGGCTGGTTGGCGTGGTGTGCGATTTGATTCACCAGGATCAGTCCGGCTTTATCCCTCATCGCAACACTGCGCTTAACCTGCGGCGCTTACATGGGGTGCTCGCGCGTGTCCCGTTTATACGGGAACCGGCCATTTTGGCATCCCTGGACGCCACTATGGCGTTTGACACACTTGAGTGGCCATATATTTGGGCGACACTGGCGAAGTTTGGGTTTGGCCCGGGATTCATCGGTTGGGTGAAATTGTTGTACTCTGGACCGCTGGCGCAGGTGGTTGTGAACGGTAGAGTGTCGGCTCCGTTTGAGCTGGGCAGGGGCACGCACCAGGGCTGCCCATTATCGCCGCTCCTCTTCGCGCTTGCCTTGGAGCCCCTGGCAGAGTGGCTGCGGTGGCATCCTTCTATTCGTGGTCTCCAATGGACCCCCGAGTATGAGGACCGCGTATCTCTTTACGCTGATGATATTCTTCTGTACCTGGCTTCCCCACGTAAATCACTGATAGTACTGGTTGATGTATTGCACTCATTTGGCCTCAACTCCGGCCTGGTCATCAACTGGGCTAAATCGTGTGTGTATGTCCTCTCTGGGGAGGATCCTATCCTTCCGCGGGGTTGTCCTATCCAGATCGCCCCGCGGGGATTTAGGTACCTGGGTGTCTTCATTACCCTGGACGCGGAGGCCCGATATAAACAGAACTTGCTTCCCCCCCTCCAGCGCCTGAAGGAGGACGTCGCGCATTGGAGGCGCTTGCCGCTCTCACCGCTCGGCCGGGTGGCATTGTTTAAGATGATGTCGCTGCCACGTTTCCTGTACGCTTTGCAGAATACAATGGACGTTGTCCCGGCGCGCTACTTTCGCGAGGTGGAGAGTTTGCAGCGCCGACTGTTCTGGGAGGGTAGGCCGCGTATCGCCCTGGCAAAGCTGACGCTCCCGTGGTACGACGGGGGGGTTGCCCTCCCAGATATCAAGCGATATTACTGGGCCTCCCAGCTGGCTGCGATCAATCACGGCCTTTACGGGCCCGCCCTAAACCCGGCCTTTGAGATGGATAAAATGTTACTGCCGGGTGGTGACTATAATCGGGCGCTTTATTCTAGCTCGCATGATGCCCGGCTGACGGGCCCCACGAGGGTCATGGTACGGGTGTGGCACACGGCTAACGTGGCGATGGGGTGGAAGTATCGCTTGACCCGGGCGACGCCGCTATACGCATCTGAGCGGCTGGGCTCCCTGTGGACCTCGAAGGGCTTTGAGAGGTGGGACATGATAGGCATCAGCAGGGTGGGCGATCTCTGGACGAGGGGGGGATTCAAAACGTTCGATGTGCTGCAGACAGAATTCCAGCTGCAGGACAGGGAGTACTTTCGATATATGCAGATCCGTCATGCGTTGTGCTCCGTATTTCCGGACGTTGCCTCCATCCCGGAGTACTCCCCTCTGGAGGATAGAGTGCTAGATGGGCATGTCCCGGACGGCGCGATTTCATTAATTTACAAAAAGCTCATCAATGACCGTTCGGGACTGCTGACCGACCTTCGTGAGGCGTGGGGGGCTGATGGATTGGAGCTTGATGACGAGGACTGGGTGTCTGCGGTGGCCTCCCCGAAAGAGGTGGCCATACCGGCCCGCCTTCGCTTCGTCCAGCTCAAGATACTCCATAGGGTCTATGTTACGGGGCCGAGGCTGATGCGTATGGGCTATGCTGTGGACGGGTTGTGTAAGCGTGGGTGTGGTTCTTTGGGGACCTTTCTCCATATTTTGTGGGAATGCCCGGAGGTGGTGCGATTCTGGCGTGGTGTGCATGAGGTTTTGCAGGTAGTTACGCATGTGCCGCTGTTGCCTGAGGCGAGGAGATGTCTTTTGAATGTATGGGAGCCAACCGACTACTCAGTGCCGCAGACGTGGTGGGCGACTCTGGGATATGGTGGCCAAACGTGACATTGCGCAACTGTGGGGTTCCCAGAGGTCGCCGACTGTCTCGGCGTGGAAGGACAACATGGATTGGTGTATGTTTCGGGAAAAGGTGGTGTATGTTGCGAGAGGTAAGCCTGGGACATGGGTGAAAGTATGGGGCCCCTGGAACGCCTACCGTGGGGGAATCTGTACCCCGCCGCTACTGCCTGATCCGTCACCGGCCCCGTCTCCTTAGCCTGTTTGTCTTCCCGGTTCTGGGCAATGAGTCTACTTAGTCCCCGTCCTGACCTATTCCCCCCCTCGATATTCCTATGGATCGGTGGGGTCCCCCCCCTAGGGGAGCACATGCTGTTGTTTCCGACTGTGGGTTGCCTTGTGGACTTGTTTCTTTTTTTTTTTTTTTTTTTTTTTTTTTTTTTTTTTTTTTTAAAAGTTTTTATTGAACAATAATTCGGTTACAAGTATGGGCCTACAACCACCCGGGCCGGCCGCTAGGTACATAAGGAAATATACACATATCAAGGCTACAATCAGTTCCCAGGGCACTGCCCCGCAGTGGCTCAAGATAGTTCTCGAAGAACAGCAAGCGTCAGTCCAACAATAACAGAAACAAAAGGAAAAACAATAAAAACAAAAGGCGAGTTATGAGGGATACCAGTGCGGATCAGGCTCCCCCCGGGAAACTCCAGTCAGAATATTTGAGCAATCCGCTAAAGAAAGGAGTACCGGGAGGCCGGGGACGGAGGGTGGGGGGGAAGGGGGTCAAGGAAGATGAACGTCCATATGTAGTTGTTACAAAAAGCGCCAGGAGCCATCAAGGGTCAGGGGGACATGGCGATATCAGTGTCTACCAGGGGGGGCGTACAGATGCCTCCGCGATACGCATTCCATTGACCCCAAATTCTACACCATGCCCCCGGCTTGCCACGGGCCACATACACTGTCTTCTCCCGAAACATACACCAGTCCATATTCTCCTTCCATACCGACACGGTGGGCGGCCGTTGAGCGCCCCAAAGTTGCGCTATATCCCTCTTGGCAATCATGTTCCCTAGGGCCGCCCACCGAGTCTGAGCCGCGCTGTAGTCATTGGGCTCCCACACATTCAGGACACAGCGACGCACCTCCGGCAGCAGCACAACCCCGGTGACCTGTCCCATAACCGTGTGGACCCGGCGCCAGTAGTCCGCCACCTCGCGGCACTCCCAAAGGATATGAAGAAAGGTGGCGCTGAGCCCACAGCCTCGCTTACAGAGCCCGTCGTCGGAAAATCCCATCGAGACCAAGCGCGGACCCGTCACATACACCCGGTGGAGAATCTTGAGCTGTACCAACCGGAGACGAGCCGGAATGGCCACCTCCTTGGGGGACGACAGTGCAGACTGCCAATCTTCGTCGTCCAATTCGACCCCATCCCCAGTCCAAGCCTCCCGAAGGCGCACCAGGAGATCCGCCCGGTGATTAATCAATTTTTTATAAATTAAAGAAATAGTACTATCAGGGACATGTCCGTCAAGTAGGCGGTCCTCGAGGGGCGAGGAAACAGGGATCTTGGTCCCCTCCCCGAAGACCGAGAGCAGGGCGTGTCGAACCTGGGCGTAGCGGAAGAACTCCCTGTCGGTCAGCTCGTATTCGGCCTGGAGCACCGCGAAAGTCTTGACCGCGCCCTTGTGCCACAGGTCTCCCACTTTGCTGATACCAATCGTGTCCCACTGGTCAAACCCCTTGGTGGTCCACAAGCTGCCCAGGCGGTCGGAGGCAAACAAGGGAGTAGCACATGTCATTCGCTCACTCCAGCCCATGGCCGCAGTGGCAGCCCTCCAGGTCCGCACAGCAATCTTAGTAGGACCCGTAAGGGTCCGGCCAGCCAGGCGGGAATAAAGTGCCCTGTTGTAGTTCCCGCCGGGAAGCAGGAACTTGTCCATCTCATACGCCGGATTCAAGCCGGGCGCATACGTGGCGTGGTTAATGGCAGATAGCTGCGAGGCCCAATAGTACCTGCGAATGTCCGGAAGCGCGATGCCCCCGTCATACCAGGGGAGAGTGAGCTTGGCAAGAGCAATACGCGCCCGCCCGTTCCACACCAGCCTCCTCTGCAGGCTCTCCACCTCCCGAAAGTAGGCCACTGGGATAACGTCGAAGGAGTTCTGGAGTGCATAGAGGAACCTGGGAAGGGACATCATTTTAAACAGCGCGGCCCGACCCAGCGGGGACAGGGGCAGCCTGCCCCACCGGGCCGTGTCCTCACGCAGTCGCCGAAGTGGACGCAGGAGATTCTGCTCGTAGCGAGCCACCCGGTCCCGCGAAACGTATATCCCCAGGTACTTAAAGCCGCTCAGAGATATTTGAATCGGGAGCCGAGGCGGCAGGAGAGGAGGACCACCAGAGATGGGATAAACGCAGGATTTAGACCAATTGATCGTGAGACCCGAATTGTTCCCAAAGGAGGTCAGAACGTCAAAGAGGACGTTGAGTGACTGCCGCGGTGAGGTGAGATACAGGAGAATGTCGTCCGCATACAGCGAGACCCGATCTTCGAAGCCCGGGCCCCACCGGATCCCTCTAAGCGAGGGCTCCCAACGGAGCCAGGCAGCGAGTGGCTCCAGGGCGAGAGCAAAAAGCAACGGGGACAACGGGCACCCCTGCCTCGTGCCCCTGCCGAGGGCAAAGGGCCGAGAGACCCGCCCATTCACCACCACTTGAGCCATGGGTCCCGTGTAAAGGAGCCTCACCCAGCCAATAAATCCCTCTCCAAAGCCGAATTTATCCAAGACGGCCCAGAGGAATGGCCACTCAATAGTGTCAAATGCCATCGTGGCATCCAAAGAAACCAGCACGGCCGGTTCGGAGAGGAACTCCGCCCTGGCGAGGACACCGTGCAGACGCCGCAAGTTAAGAGCGGTGTTGCGGTGCGGGATAAAGCCGCATTGGTCCGGATGAATAAGGTCGCACACGACACTCAACAATCGATTGGCCAGGACTTTCGCCAGGATTTTAGGCTCCGCATTGAGCAGTGAAATAGGCCGGTAAGAAGTACAGCGGTCACGCGGCTTGCCCTCCTTGGGGATAACGACTATAGTGGCCAAGCGCTGGTCGGCCGGAAGGGAACCCGCCGCAAGAGAGTCGCGGAACATGCGGCTGAGGAAGGGCGCAAGTTTATCAGGACGCAATTTGTATAGTTCAATGGGCAGACCGTTAGGACCCATAGCCTTGCCCGAGCGAAGGGAACGAATCGCGGTCGCTATTTCATCCGACGATAAGGGGGCGTCCAGCCGCTCCCGGTCCTCAACGGACAGGCCGGGCAGAGCAATATCTCTCAGTAGGAGGCAAGAATCATCCTCATCCCTGTCAGTCACCGGGGAGTACACCGCCCGGAGGTGGTCAGCGAAGCATTCCACAATCTCATCCGGCTCAGTCACACACACACCATCCGCGGCACGCAACTCGGGGACCACACGATTCGCTCTCTCCTTTTTGTCCAGCCACGCAATCAACTTTCCCGCCTTGTCCCCCGCGTCATACAATCGGCCCTGCTGCTCCCTATACATGGTTTTGGCCGCGTCCGTGACCAGGGACCTATAGTCGAACTGTTTCAGGCTAAGGGCATGTAGCCCGTCCGGAGTAACATTCGCCTCCAAGGCCGACTCCAGCCCCGAGATGTCAGTCTCCAGCTTCACCACCGCCTCGCTCCTAACCTTCTTGGCCACCACTATCTGGGCGAGGGCGTGTCCGCGTATAACAGTTTTAAAGGCTTCCCAAAGGGACAACGCAGACGACACCGACCCCTCGTTTTCACTGAAGTATTGGTCCATGGCCTTAACCAGGCTGTCACGAGTCACAGGGTCCCGCAGGTACCAGGGGTTAATGGGAGCTATCCGCCCTGCGGACCGCGACCCGGTGTCAAAGAGAAGCCACAGCGGAGAATGGTCGGAGATACCACGCGCCAGGTGTCTGACCTCTCGAATCCGACCAGTCTGCGCCGCGGGCATAAGGAAGTAGTCTAACCTGGAGAGACTCCCATGCGCCCCCGAATGAAAGGTGAACTGGCACTGGGTCGGATGCATTAGTCTCCAACTATCCACCAAGCCGAAGGTCTCCAACATCCCACCCAGCCATGACTGGGCGGCGGGGAGGGTCCTCGGTGGGTGACGATCCAGTTCACCCGAAACCACAGAATTAAAGTCCCCGCCCATGAGCAGGAGGCCGTCCGGAAGGTCAAGCAGCATTCGACCCAAGTCAGTAAAGGTGGAGTTCTGGAGGCCCGGGGGGACGTAGACTGAAACAAGGGTAAGGGGCTGCCCCTCCCACCTCCCAATCAAACACACATAGCGCCCTCTGTCATCCGAGACTATCCTCGTGATCTCCACCGGAAGGGAGGTTCGAAGGAGAATGCCCACCCCCCTGGAGCCAGTTGTGAAACCAGAATGGGCTACGAGGCGGTATCCCCCCCTGTTCATCGCATGGCAGACATTGCCGACCAAATGCGTCTCCTGGAGAAACACCACATCAGGAGTCAAACGACGCAAATACTGCAGTACAACACCCCGCTTAATACGGTCCCCCAACCCATTGACGTTCCACGACATAAGCCTCAACCCGTCTCCCCCCATCCCCTCCAATAGATCAAGAGGCCCCCAGCCCGCAGCACTGCTCCCAAATATGGATAAAAGTCAATACCTCGCCCAGTAAACAAAAAACACACAACTAAACAACCCCTCTTCCCCCCCAACCCCACCCCAAGTCCAACGCCCCCCACCCTGCACCCCTGCGGGCCAAAGACCCCCCCCAACTTGCAGTGTGCCTGTCGCCCCACTAACCCCATTCTACAAGAAGACCCCGGAGGAGGAAAGGGACCCGAACCCGCCCGCACCCCTCACGGGTCCTGGTAAAACACAGTATGCAAAAGAAGTAAGACCCAACTGTACAGTGCAAAAAAGCAAAAGCAAGGACCAAAGGTCAGTCTAAGGGGACCCGTCACCTGCGGTACCCCCAGAGGGCCCGGGCCGGCCACCCCCGTCCGGCAGCGAGTCCAGCCAGTCACTTGCGGCCACAGGAGAGTCAAGAAAGACTGTCCGCTCTCCATGCTCCACACGAAGTTTCGCCGGGTAGATCATCGAATACTTCAGGCCTAGCTCGCGGAGACGGCGCTTCACCCCTTGGAATCCCATCCGCTGTTTCTGGACCAGTTGCGTGAAGTCCGGATAAAAGTTGATGGTCGAGTTCTCGTAGCGGACCGGGCCACGGGTCCGTGAAGCCTGCAGAATAGCATCGCGGTCCCTGTAGTGGAACAGTTTAGCCACGATAGGCCTCGGGGGGGCCCCCGGCCGCGGCCGGCCGCCCGGAACTCGATGGGCCCGCTCCACAGCGAAGAATCTGCTTAGGCCAACCGGGGACAGCTGTTGCAGGATAAGTTCCTCGACCACGAGGTCCACCGGGCGGCTGTCGGAGGACTCCGGTACCCCAATGATGCGGATATTGTTGCGTCGGGCCCGTCCCTCGAAGTCCTCAAGCCGCCGGGCCATATGGTCGTTGACCACTCTGATGTCCCCAAGCGCGGCCCGCAGATCCGACACCTCCGCACCCAGGGTGGAGGTCCGTGTATCAAGGGCCTGGACCTTCTCGTTGGTTTTAGAGAGGTCGGCCCGAATCAGGGTGACGTCGATCGCGACAGTGTCGATCTTACGGGCCAGGGCCTCATATTGCGTCGCGATAGTTTCCCTGATGCCCTCGATGGCGCCCATAATGTCCTGTAGGGAAGGTTCCGCAGAGACGGTCGTGCCTCCCCCTGCAGCATCCGGGGAGAGGCCAGCGGCGCCAGGGGACCCCCTGCCCTGGGTATAGCGGTCCATGTTGTTGCTCTGGACCGCTCCCCCGCGCAGTGAAGCCTTGGTCCTGCGCCCCTCCGGACCCCCTTTGCCCGCCATGTGAGCGCAGTCTCTCAATGGGACCTCCGATCAAGGGGTGTGCGGGCGCCAGCGAAAGGACCACAAACTGTCGGTGTAGGGGTCGGAGGCGTTAGGCCCACCAGTAGCAGATGGAAGCAAGCCTCGGGCAGAGGCCCAGGAGGCACCTCGCCACCTTGAGCACGCACGCCAGCTGATCTCCTGAAGGCCAAAACCGAAACCGAAAGTGCTGAATCGGTAACTGGCACCGCGCTGAGGCCGCTGTTGTTCAATTGCAGCCCGGCCCCACAGGTCACCTTCACCCCGGCCACCTCCGTCGGGTGGGTCCCAAAAGTTCCGACGACGACAACTCAGGATTCCCAGGTCCGATTAGAGTTTTGAAAAGAGATATATGATCAGCTGGTCTTCATCTCCCAGATTCCATACACCAAATCAGGATAGTCTCAGGATATGTTCCGAGGAGCAGAAAGGGTCCGGGGAGCCCTGTGCTCACGCGACCATCTTGGATGCGCGCTAGGCTCCTCCCCGTGGACTTGTTTCTTGTTGTTATTTATATAAAAATGAAACCGTCGTGTGGGGTCCGTATGGTGTGGCTGCCAACGCCTCTTTCAACTCCTGTGAACTCCCTTCTGCCGCAGCGTGCGTTCTACTGTCTGTATTATA
Organism: Triturus cristatus; assembly: GCF_964204655.1. Taxonomy (NCBI): domain Eukaryota; kingdom Metazoa; phylum Chordata; class Amphibia; order Caudata; family Salamandridae; genus Triturus; species Triturus cristatus. The sequence goes on from NC_140581.1 coordinate 321,991,020, forward strand.
TGCTCCTTCTGTTTGCTAGCGGCCGGCCTGAAGGTTGTAGGCCCATCTTTGTATATTTTTTGGATTCTGTAATAAACGGTTTCAAAACAAAAAAAAAACAACAAAAAAAAAAACTGGGTTTAGGCTCCATTATAGCAATTAACGACAACACTACCAATACTGCTATTTCTCTTTAGACTCGCATTTAATTGCTAGGGAACATATTGAAATTAAACAACATGAACCTTAGACCTCTCTTTCCGTCGAGTTGATCAATAAATTATTTTATTCATTTTTTACACCTTCAATTTAGTGATTTATCGAAACCTCAGAAATACAACACAAAATTATGATTACAAAATTTTTAAATTACACCTACATTTTCTACACACTCCATTCATTCTTTTCATACACTTCTATCTCACCTTTTTCACCACTCACGTTCAACTTACACACTCAAAACATACATCCTCTCATCTCTCAATACCAACATTTGGCAAATTCTAAAACTTCTTCCATACAAGCCATAGAATAATACTAGACGAAGTCGTGCCTATATTCCACAGTTTCTAATAAATTAGTGATTCTTATGGCCAGAATAAAAGTTATCAATCAAAATTGGCATTTGATAAAGAATTTAGACCATTCTTTAAATCTCAAACCACTTTTTGCTTTTAAAAAAGATCGTAGTATTGCAAATCAAATAGTACGAGCATCAATGCCAACAAAAAAATAAAACACCCTACGAGATTATGTAGGCCTCCCGCCAGTACTTGGCCATCACAAATGTGGTACTTGCATTTGTTGTGAGTCCACGGAAGAAGGTGCCTTGTTTTCACATAATTCCATCTATTGGAAACACGACTCCTTCACTAACTGCAAAAGTAAATATGTAATTTATGGGATTCGTTGTCCCTGTAACCTATTGTACATAGGAAAAACGAATCAAGAGATCAGAATAAGAGTTTCACAACATAAATCGAGGATCAACAAAAATGTCCAAACAGCGCCATTGGTCATTCATTGGAGAGCTAACAACCATCTGATTAAAGATCTAAAATGGACAGTGATCTCTAAAGTAGAACAAGATGTGAGAGGAGGAGATCTAGAGTCAAAATTGTCAAGAAGAGAAGCGATGCTGATAGTAAAATTCAATATAGCCATTAATGGATTGAATGAGCTTTCAGAGCTCTACAATTTAGGATAAAATACAATCCATCCACAAAGAGGAGTTGTACGCAATTTGTCAATAAAGTTTCCTACATTCAAACTATGATTTTGCTAACTTGTTTTAGCCATCAAAATTAATTTCCATCATTTCAAATAGTTTAAACATAGTATATGGAACCAAATTAATTTCTCGAACATGAATGGAAAACATACGAAGGAGTTCCTCTTTCTTCTCTTTTTTCTAGTTCCAAAAAACTACAACTCCCGTGAGGAGGTTTAATTAGGAAATACGTAACGTCAGAACCTCACGTTGAGTAGCGTGAACCCAGCCGGCGTGAGTTATACTGCCACATACAGCGAGTTAGATCAGCATCCGATGCCGTAAGAATTCAGGTATGAGAATCAAATATAACTTTCATTAGTGATAGCTATGTGTTCTAAAACACAGCAACAAGTCCAAGCTTTACCCGTATCTATAATATTATAGTTGGCAATAAGAAACGCGAACACAGCGGAAGAAAAGTGAGACCGCCGTATACATCCGCCGGCAAAAGAATTAAGGTACGAGAAATTAGATACATGTTAAATTAGATATCATCATTCCTTCAGAATAAATAAATAGATTCAAGCCTTGTCCGCATCCGTGTCTATATTGTTACAGCTGGCAAAAAGACCGCACCTTCCATCTAGAACAAGGGTCTTTGAATAATTAAAGAGAAACGATCGAGCTCGCACCAATGCTTTTTCAAGTAAGTCATAATAACAACTTAAAATGACTCGTTTCAAATAAGCTTTTGGCTAAAACAAAAATAGAAGATTCCTTTCTCTCTTTGTTTCAGGTATTGAAATAATAAAAGACACGTTCCCATATAGAGAAAGAAAAGAAACTTATAATGTAAGCAAATAATGATTTTATTGGAGTGAATGTGAGGGCATATGTTGACTTGAAATCATCATCTGACTCTGGTCCTCCTCTTTTGCTGTTTTGTCTTTCAAATTTAGATTTTCCCCGTGTTATAGATTGGCTGATCTATCCACCGGTTGATTGAGGTAAACCAACTTGTAAATAAGGGCTTGGTATGCATTAAGAGGAGTCGGGCACCGAGTAGTACTGAAAAAGTTCTTTTGTTTTTAGTTTACAGGTCCTGCTGAGAGCCCCGTGATTGGAGGGGGCTTGAAACGCGTAGACCTTTATTCTGGCCATAAGAATCACAAATTTATTAGAAACTGTGGAATATAGGCACAACTTCGTCTAGTATTATTCTATGGCTTGTATGGAAGAAGTTTTAGAATTTGCCAAATGTTGGTATTGAGAGATGAGAGGATGTCTGTTTTGAGTGTGTAAGTTGAACATGGGTGGTGAAAAAGGTGAGATAGAAGTGTATGAAAAGAATGAATGGAGTGTGTAGAAAATGTAGGTGTAATTTAAAACTTTTGTAATCATAATTTTGTGTTGTATTTCTGAGGTTTCGATAAATCACTAAATTGAAGGTGTAGAACATAAAGCATGTAATAGGCTATTAATACTATGCACATGCTAGCTGGAGACAGCTCTCGTGGATCTTGGACCTGAAAAGACCATTTTATTCAATTATTTCCACATTTCAGTCTCTGCATTAATTTGTCAGAGATTCCAGAGTGTGCTTATAGCATTAATTAATTATAGATCTGTATCTAAGAATTGCTGGAGTGTGAGGGGGGAGGCAGGAGGCAGGAGTTGCAAAAGTGGGTGAATTCAGAGTGTTTTCATTTGACTTTCCTCGGTGTCCCTGAGTTTTCAGTTGAAACTAAATACTACATCTGCAAGTCTGGTGTGGTGTAGTGCTCCAAGAGTTTTTGTTTTGCTTCCCTAGCAGAGAACAAGCCTGAGAGCAAGTTTCTTGTGGACTGGGGCACACGTCATTATGCGATTTGTCTGTAACATACAGTGGCTAAAGTACCCTCACACGGCTACATGAAGGCCCACTTCTTTTGGCAGATATTAGCGTTGGACACAAATGTTTTTATCTTGCAAAACAAGGAGAGGGGCTCAATAAAGTCCAAAGGGATAGAGCACCAATAACTATGTGGTTAAAAAGATTTTTCACTTTGAACTACTGTAAAGAGTAATGTCACATAAAAGACATTTGATTCATTCATTAACTTTTATACTTTCAAACTCAATCGTGACCACCCCGCATGAAATGTTGGAAAATTATCAATAGAAAAACCTTTCTTTAGTAAAAAACATCAGTTGAAGTTTATTGACATATTAAAAAAACTCATTATCAAATTACATCAGATAAAAAAATCACAGAGAAAATGGCTAAAGATCAACCTCAACCATGACAATAAAGTAAAAATATGTTATATCAAAAAACACATAAAGTTATGAAATGTGACTTTTGGTATAAATAAAGAAGACAATCAGACATATAAACAATTATATAATAGGAGGAACAATGGCAGACACCAAAGTTGTGTCTTGGATGTGTGAATTTGTGGTTTCGGTAAGCAGAAACAATCTGGTGACAATGCACCCTAGTCTCTTGGAGTTCTGTTCCAAAACAAATTCCACCCAACAAACTATGCGTCGACGCGTTTCGGTGGTGTACAGTAATAAAAACCACCTTCCTCAGGACTGACAAATTTAATCCTCCACTAAATAACTTTAGCAATCATTCCTAAACATAAAACATAATGTGAGCATTAGAAAAGGAACAGTGCAAAATAACGTATATATACATATTTTTTGATTACACAAGAAAGAATACTTTTTTTCTTTTGATAAACAACATCACCATAAGGATAATCTAAATCCAGCATAATTAAATGTAATGTGATCAAAAAATTTCCAACATCCCACTGGGAGCACCATAATCTGAAGAAAACTCATTCCTCAATCACAACACGTCAAATTTAACAAAATTAATGACAAAGACAATCTTACGATAATACAACTGATATATAATTAGTTTATTTCTAATTTAGGTCCCCACACTATTATTATGTGGGTTCTCTATCATCAACCATAGCCTAATTATATAGAAAGTGGTATAAATACCTACATTTATGTCGCAATAAAAATCACTGACGGATGGCTTCTGGGATAAGGAACAGCCAATGTTATACATACGAAGTGTGACTATATCTAAAAGGGATGGAGAAAGAATATGTCACACAGTTCTTTTTGTGGGGGATGAGTTTGTCACATTATTACTTCCACCATGTATTAGCATCAATAATTTTTTGCTGTAGTCTCTCACCTTTGACCCATCAAATAGAGCCTCACTCCATATAAGAGGTCATATCAGTGGCTTGCGCTTTTCAAGCTATATCTTTTAAAGGGTGAATCCCGAATATATTCCGTGGCGCTTCAGGAATAGCGCAATCTGAAAAAATGGACAATGGATTCCCAATGTATCCCGTTTACCATATGAATATCGATTGGTAAATATATTCATACTTAATCTTTTGTTCGAGCCACTTACCCTTAGTTTAATGGCACTAGTGAGTCATTTGTTAGGGTGCCCATACATCATCTATAAGAGCCGTCCTGTTGGGGCAAGAAGGTAATTTTCCGATCCACCCGGGGTCCTGGGTACAGCTAAAAACAAAATGAAGGTGAGATTTAAATTACTTGTGCGGGACGGGGTTGTAACAAAGGCACTAATCCTAACTTTAAAAGTTCCTGTATTGTGATCACATCTATATTTGATGGTGATTTTTGGTCATACCAATTGCTTACTAAATGGCTACGGTTTTTGTTTTTATTAATCTTGATTATTCTGGATTTAATATACACAGCATCGTGTTATCTGCATATTTCACAAAATAGATGAACACTCATTCGGGAATATCGAATGCATAAATAACGCTGTGTGATATGAAAATGCGGACATGGTGAGAGAATATATATAAGGCTAGGCGTAACCTTTCCACCATTCCAAGATAGAGCCTGCCTTAACATTAGGCCATTGACCTCCGTTGGGCTTTGTGCTTTAGTCCTTTCCCCATTTTTACTGCCTATTACCGACATCATGTGATCGGACAGCAGTATGAAAACGATGCACGGAGACGCCGGTCTTTCGATTAGTGACGTGAACCCTACGACGTTTGTTTAGACGCGTACATCGACCCACGAAGGTAAGAGACAGCGGGTGTTATTCATTAGCTTGCACCCTTGCGACACTGGTTCGGACGGGTGGGTCCCCGGCTCCCTTTAAACATGGGTTACTCAAACCAGCAGAGGTCTCGCCTTTGATAAAACACCTAGCTCCGCCAGTAGAAATAGATTATGTGCGATAATTAGAAGCTGTTTATCGCTTCTTTTACACACAGGCTTTATTACCTAAACCATCGTATAGCAGGCAGGCGTTTATACTAGAGGCGTTTCACTGCATCTATGCAGAATAGGAAAATCGGCCCAGCACTGCCCTTAACCTGTAAAACACATTTAGTTCGATGTTCCATCATCAAAATAATACCTTTAACAATGAGGGGTCGCTCATTGCTATTTAGTAAGCAATTGGTATGACCAAAAATCACCATCAAATATAGATGTTATCACAATACAGGAACTTTTAAAGTTAGGATTAGTGCCTTCGTTACAACCCCGTCCCGCACAAGTAATTTAAATCTCACCTTCATTTTGTTTTTAGCCGTACCCAGGACCCCGGGTGGATCAGAAAATTACCTTCTTGCCCCAACAGGACGGCTCTTATAGATGATGTATGGGCACCCTAACAAATGACTCACTAGTGCCATTAAACTAAGGGTAAGTCAAAGTGGCTTGAACAAAAGATTAAGTACGAATATATTTACCAATCGATATTCATATGGTAAACGGGATACATTGGGAATCCATTGTCCATTTTTTCAGATCGCGCCATTCCTGAAGCGCCATGGAATATATTCGGGATTCACCCTTTAAAAGATAATGCTTGAAAAGCGCAAGTCACTGATATGACCTCTTATATGGAGTGAGGCTCTATTTGATGGGTCAAAGGTGAGAGAGTACAGCAAAAAATTATTGATGCTAATACATGGTGGAAGTAATAATGTGACAAACTCATCCCCCACAAAAAGAACTGTGTGACATATTCTTTCTCCATCCCTTTTAGATATAGTCACACTTCGTATGTATAACATTGGCTGTTCCTTATCCCAGAAGCCATCCGTCAGTGATTTTTATTTCGACATAAATGTAGGTATTTATACCACTTTCTATATAATTAGGCTATGGTTGATGATATGGAACCCACATAATAATAGTGTGGGGACCTAAATTAGAAATAAACTAATTATATATCAGTTGTATTATCGTAAGATTGTCTTTGTCATTAATTTTGTTACATTTGACAGTGTTGTGATTGAGGAATGAGTTTTCTTCAGATTATGGTGCTCCCAGTGGGATGTTGGAAATTTTTAGATCACATTACATTTAATTATGCTGGATTTAGATTATCCTTATGGTGATGTTGTTTATCAAAAGAAAAAAAGTATTCTTTCTTGTGTAATCAAAAAATATGTATATATACGTTATTTTGCACTGTTCCTTTTCTAATGCTCACATTATGTTTTATGTTTAGGAATGATTGCTAAAGTTATTTCGTGGAGGATTAAATTTGTCAGTCCTGAGGAAGGTGGTTTTCATTACTGTACACCACCGAAACGCGTCGCCGAATAGTTTGTTGGGTGGAATTTGTTTTGGAACAGAACTCCAAAAGACTAGGGTGCATTGTCACCAGATTGTTTCTGCTTACCGAAACCACAAATTCACACATCCAAGACACAACTTTGGTGTCTGTCATTGTTCCTCCTGTTATATAATTGTTTATATGTCTGATTGTCTTCTTTATTTATACCAAAAGTCACATTTCATAACTTTATGTGTTTTTTGATATAATATATTTTTACTTTATTGTCATGGTTGAGGTTGATCTTTAGCCATTTTCTCTGTGATTTTTTTATCTGATGTAATTTGATAATGAGTTTTTTTAATATGTCAATAAACTTCAACCGATGTTTTTTACTAAAGAAAGGTTTTTCTATTGATAATTTTCCAACATTTCATGCGGGGTGGTCACGATTGAGTTTGAAAGTATAAAAGTTGATGAATGAATCAAATGTCTTTTATGTGACATTACTCTTTACAGTAGTTCAAAGTGAAAAATCTTTTTAACCACACAAATGTTTTTAACCACACCTCTGGAAGATAACACACACAACTGGCTTACTGAAAAATATGCTCAGCTCTCATAACTAGGGTGCTTTGGTAACCCATGTCAACATGTAGTGAGCTACAACATGGAACCTGTCTGGTGAGCATGATTGGTTTACAAGTTACATGACAAGGTACACATATGCTTCATGATTGATGTCCTTCAAGATGACACTGAAGCACACAATGGAGGTTCACTGCCATCTAGTTTTCATGTAGCTTTCCAATGCACAGCTCTGTATCCCATCTAAGAATATTTGTGGATTCAACATTCAAGCCCACTGCACGGCTGAGCCTATTGGCAAATAAGGCTCTGACCAAAACAATTCTGGCTGTAGCAGATGAGATTTTCCCTACTTGGAGTGGATGGCTGGTTACCCACTTCTAGCCAGCATTGAGACCATGTGTACTCAACCTGAAGCATCCTAAGCTAAAATGTCTCCGGAAGTCACAGGGTCCACACGGTTTCCCTTAATATACAAATGTATTGTGTAATCATTTGATACCTGCTCTAACTTTTATTGCAATTAATCATGGGAAACAAACTGTGCTTCAATAGCCCTGGTATACAGGCAAGGTGTGTGTGTTTGCAATCGGAGGAGTATAATGGCAGCAGGCACCACCAAACTGATACTGTCCAGCAGTCCCTGTGGCAGCACTCACTGGAGAGCCAAAGAGAGCGAGTTTGAGGGCTGATTGTGGGCCATTGTTCAAATATGTATGTTAATTGCAGATCATGAGGGTACTGCAATTAGCATGAATACTTTCACAAGTGCCCGTAATCAGAAGAAATGCAGCAAGCCCAAAAGCACGACGTGTACACGTTTAACCCCTTCCCTGCTCATGACGGAACCGTTCCGTCATGAGCCACGGTTGGCGTGTGCTCATGACGGAACGGTTCCGTCATGACAATCCTGTTGGCGGCCGCTCCGCCTGCGCGGCGCTGTTTCCCCGCCTGTGCGAGGGGACAACGCAAATGGGCGGAGTCATGATGGAACCGTTCCGTCATGAGCACAGCTCAACTGTGGCTCATGACGGAGCGGCTCCGTCATGAGCACAGGCCCACCGCGCTGCCCCCCTGCCCCCCCCAGCGCTGCAGCGGAATGTCCGCGGCAGCGAAGGGGTTAAAAAACCCAACTTTTTATTGTTATTAACATACACATCCAGTAGAGCAATTGTTAGACCTGGCACCATTGGCGTGGGTCTCCCTTCCATTTTTCGCTGTTATCTCCTCTGTTTTTGCTGGTATTAGATGCTCTGGGTGCTGTGCCACTGCCATTCAGTGTCACAGCGCGAATGCACCCTGTGTAAATATGACATGTGAATTGGTATATCCATGATTGGCTTATTTGGTTTACCTGTTAGCCCCTAGTAGCGTGGACTGTGTGTGCCCAGGGCTGGTAAACCAAATGCTGCTGGTGGGCCTGCAGCGCTGGTTTGCGCCACCCACAGAAGCAGCTTGTAAAGTGTGTCTCAGACCTGCCACTGCAGAGTCTGTGTGCAGTCCAGAACTGCCATCTTAGCTGTGAAGTGCACCCACTTCCCAGCCCCTGAACCTTCCCTTGGCATCATGTGAGTCACCACTATGTGTAAGGTAGGACATGCCCTGATGCGTGTAGCATGTCCTGTTAGTGAATCACACCCAATTTCATGTTTCACTACTGTAAGGCTGCCTGTTCCCCATAGGCCAGAATGTGAGGTTTGACTATTACATTCTATAGTCCTAACTGTCACTACTGACCTTCACCTGTCATGCAGCTTACCATTTCTCAAGTGTTGGTAAAGTGTGATTGAAGTGACTACAACTACCATTGTACAGGTCAAGGTCGGTAGTGACATGGCAGACAAGTGAGAAGAGGCAAAAGGAATCTAGCATCTTGGTTACAGCCGGAGTGATAAGGCCTCATGGTAGTTTTAGTCACTTCAATGTCACTTTCCCAACACTTGAGAAATGGTAAGCTGCATGACAAGTGAAGATCAGTAGTGACGTGGCAGACAAGTGATAAGGGGGCAAAAGGAGTATGGCATCTTGGTTAGAGTTGGACTTCTTCAATGTTTTCTGCGGATTTGTAATGGTCTGGTGTGGAAATACATTTGCAATAAATCCATATTACATGTTATTTCAGATACATCCAGCGCACGTGAAGGAGAAAAGACTAACATCAGTAGGGACACAGCTGGTCACAGTGGTTCTGGCCCTGAGACATCAGACACAGAGGAAGCAAGTGACCAGGAGGGTATGAGGAGTGCCCCAGAGAACATCAGCCAAAGCTCATCATCATCCTTCAGTGGATACTCCCTAGTGGTGACAAATCTAACAGGATCATCACCACCTTAATCCTTGTCCCCCACCCTGAGGTCCATTGCCACCCTCCCCGTTGTCCCCCCACAAGTAGGCCGTTCCCGTTCCCCTTTACTCAAGGCATCTCAGTCCCTGCCCCTATTAGCCCTGCTGCCCAGAGTGAGGAGGCTATTGACCTCCTGAGGACCATCTCTGTGGGTCTGACTGCAGTCCTGAATGCCATCTAGGAGCAAATCACCCAGCTGGTTACCTACCTGGAAGGCATTGACACTGCCATGTTTGCCCTACAGAGATATTTTCAGGCTCTGGACTCCTCCCTCATGCAGCCATCTCCCTATCTCAACCTTCCAACCCCTTCCTGTCCCTTTCCCCTCTACATTCCCTTTCCCATTCCTATCCAAACACACACACGCCTAAGCATGTGTAAACAATACATCAGACACAAACACCACACACAAACCCAAGACATCGAAGAAACTCAAACATACATTGCACACAGCAGACACTCACCTCCCTCACCACACCACCACCCCCCGCTTAACCCCAGGCACCACAGCAACACACACAGAGCCCTCCACAGACACACCCATACCTGCATATATCACAGCATTACACACTGACTCCTCCAGAGACACAGCCATACCCAATCCTCACAACCCACACTGACCCCTCCACAGACACAACCACACCCAAAGACATCACACCAACACACACTGACCCATCCAAAGACACAACCATGCCCAGATATAAAAGCAACACACACTGACACCTCCACTGACACAACCAAACCCACAGACATCACAGCAACACACACTGGACCTTCCACAACACCCAGCAAATCCACATCACTACCACCAAAAACACACAGACACTCATATTTACCCATACAACAGACACTGACACAACACACAGTGTAGACAGCAGACCCATCCCACACTTGTAATATGGATTTATTGCAAATGTATTTCCACACCAGACCATTAAAAATCCGCAGAAAACATTGAAGAAATCCACATATCACACCAGCTTCATGGTTCACTCCATAGGTTTTCAAGTTATCATGAGCACATGCATACATGCAACATAACATGTAAACAGTTAGGTCCACTCATGTCATAACCCCAGACAAGCCCAATGCATTGATGGAATTCTCTACACTCCATCTTTATGTCCATATTAGGATAGTTGTTACGGCTGATCCTTCTTCTGCTCTGACGGTGGTGGAGTCAGTAGCACAAGATTTCGGCAGATATTCAGGGTATGCTCTAAACAGAACAAAAACCCAAGTCATAAAGAATAGGCATGTCATCATTGATGATCCTCGTGTTACAGAATCAGCAGTGTACTTGGGAATAACGATTATGCCAGATTTGGGAATCTGGTAGCCAGGAATATTGAGCCAGTAATCAGGAAGGCGAGAGCTGATTTTGATAGAATCAATAATCTACATTTATCATTGGTAGGCCCATGCAATGTGGTGAAGATGATGTTTTTACCAAAAATTCTTTACTTGTTCAGGGCAATACCGATTGAATTTGAGAAACATTGGTTTGTATCTTTGGAGTATAGTTAACCGATTCATTTGGGCGGATGGAAAAGTTAAGAGGACTCTTCGGTTTATGTCATTACCACGGGAGCAAGGGGGGTTCACTGTTCCTGATTTTAGAAGCTATTATTGGGCTGCAGCTCTCCAATATATGAGTATATTATTTGGCACATCTTCTGGAAATGTGGAAGGGGAAATAGGGCTTCCTGATGTATATAAGTTGTTGCTTCGGGATCATGCTGAGAATTGTTTTATGAAATTTACGGAACCCAGTTATTATAAAAGGACAAAATTTAAGACTCTTGCGGCCGCCTTTAAGATCTGGGCGGCATTGAAAAGAAAGACTGGTCTTGGGGGTTTTAACCATTATACCCAGCTCTACAAAAACCCCACGCTTCCTGAAATCTTTACAGATGAGATTATGGCAGTTTGGTCAGAGAAGGGGGTCCAGAAGGCCGGGGATCTAATACAGAATGAAGGCTTCAACAGTTTGGGGCTATTCAGTCAGAATTCGGGCTGAAAAGAGGTAACTTTTTAAAATATTTACAGCTGCGTAGTTTTTTTTGTAAGAAGGTGGGGGTTATAATAGGTTTAGCAGAATTAAAATTGTAGATATTATTAGGGGTGACTTGAAGGGCGCTATCAGGCTATTGTATGCTGAATTAATAGCATTAAAGCAAGATGATTTGGCTAAGCATGCAGGAAAATGGATGGAACGGGTGGGTGTCGTACCAGAGAGGTTTTTTGAGTCTCTAGAATTAGGTCAGACGGCTCTGTGTTCGGCTGGGCACCAAGCGCAGCATTTTAAAACTGTTTTTGCGCTTTACCATACCCCATCGAGAATAGCACAGTGGGGTGGGCCAGCAGGGACTACTTGTCCACGGTGTGGTGCATCGGCTGCTGATCTCGTACGTATGTTCGCATCTTGTCCACGTCTTGAAGACCTGCTAGATTCTATCACGAAATTCTTAGATTTGTCACTCAATCAATCAATCAAAGACATTTATAGAGCGCACTACTTACCCGTAGGGTCTCAAGGCGCTGGGGGAAGGGGGGTGCCGTTACTGCTCGAACAGCCAGGTCTTCAGCTTCTTCCTGAAGGAGAGGTGGTCTTGGGTCAGGCGCAGGTCGGACGGGAGGGAGTTCCAGGTCTTGGCGGCCAGGTAGGAGAAGGACCTTCCTCCTGTCGTCGCTCTTCGGATGCGGGGGACGGCGGCGAGGGCGTGGTTGGCTGATCGGAGGTGGCGTTTGGGAGCGTAGAAGTTGATTCGGTTGTTGAGGTAGCTCGGGCCTTGGTCGTGTAGGGCTTTGTGTGCGTGGGTGAGGAGGCGGAAGGTGATTCTTTTGTTGACAGGGAGCCAATGCAGGTCTCTCAGATGTCCGGAGATGTGGCTGGTTCGTGGGATGTCGAGGATGAGTCTGGCTGAGGCGTTCTGGATCCGCTGGAGTCTCTTCTGCAGCTTGGCGGTGGTACCGGCGTAGAGGGCGTTGCCGTAGTCCAGTCGGCTGGTGACGAGGGCCTGGGTGACGGTCTTCCTGGTCTCGGTGGGGATCCACCAGAAGATCTTTCGTAGCATGCGTAGGATGTTGAAGCATGCCGAGGAGACGTTGTTGACTTGCCTGGTCATGGAGAGGGAGGAGTCCAGGATGAAGCCCAGGTTGCGTGCGTGGTCTGTCGGTTTGGGTGCGGTGCCCAGGGCTGGAGGCCACCAGGAGTCGTCCCAGGCGGAGGGGGAAGAGCCCAGGATGAGGACCTCCGTCTTGTCTGAGTTCAATTTCAAGCGGCTGGTCGTCATCCACTCGGCTACCTCTTTCATCCCTTCGTGCAGGTTGGCTCTGGCGGCGGCGGGGTCGTTGGTCAGGGAGAGGATCAGTTGGGTGTCGTCGGCGTAGGAGATTATGTTCAGGTTGTGTTGGCATGCGATGGCCGCGAGGGGGCTCATGTAGACGTTGAAGAGGGTGGGGCTCAGCGAGGATCCTTGAGGGACGCCGCAGATGACTTCGGTGGCCTCTGACTTGTACGATGGTAGGCGGACTCTCTGTGTTCTTCCGTCGAGGAAGGAGATGATCCATTCCAGAGCCTTCTCCTGGATTCTGACGTTGCTGAGGCGCTGAACTAGGGTGCGGTGGCAGACAGTGTCGAATGCCGCGGAGAGGTCCAGGAGGATGAGGGCCGCTGTTTCTCCGTTGTCCATCAGGGTTCGGATGTCATCGGTGGCAGCGATTAGGGCGGTCTCGGTGCTGTGGTCGGCTCGGAAGCCAGACTGTGAGGGGTCGAGGGATCCATTCGTCTCAAGGAAGGCGGCCAGCTGCTTGTTGACGGTCTTCTCGATGACTTTGGCAGGAAACGGGAGGAGCGAGATGGGGCGATAATTCTTGAGTTCGGTGGGGTCCGCTGTGGGTTTCTTGAGTAGAGCGCTGAGTTCGGCGTGCTTCCAGCTCTCAGGGAAGGTGGCGGTGTCGAAGGATGTGTTGATGATGTCTCGCAGGTGGGGTGCGATGACAGCGTCGGCTTTGTTGAAAACGTGGTGGGGACAAGGGTCGGTCGGAGATCCGGAGTGGATGGAGTTCATCGTGCGGATGGTGTCTTCGGTGCTGATCGGAGTCCAGGCGTGGAGGGTGGTGGTGGGGGGTGGTGGTTCGGTCGTGGTGTGCGTTGGTTGGTTGTTGAAGCTGTTGTGTATGTCTGCGATCTTGTTGTGGAAGTATGAGGCGAGGGAGTCGCAGAGTACTTGCGATGGGGTGATGTCGTTGTTTCCTGCGCTGGGGTTGGATAGCTCTTTCACGATGTTGAAGAGTTCCTTGCAGTTGTGTGCGTTGTTGTCCAGCCGGTCCTTGAATGCAGTTTTCTTGGCGGCGCGGATCAGCTGGTGGTGCTTCCGGGTGGCAAGCTTGAAGGTGGTCATGTTGTCCGGCGTTGGTTCCCTTCTCCAGACTTTCTCGAGGGCTCGGCAGTTCTGTTTGGAGCTCTTGAGTTCGTCGGTGAACCATGGGGCTTTCTTGCTGCCGAATCCGCTGGGCGGGGTCCTCAGTGGGGCGAGCTCATCCGCGCAGTTGCTGATCCACTTCGTGAGGTTGTCGGCGGCCTGGCTGGGGTTCGCCGAGCTGGCAGGAGGGTGCTGGCTCAGGGAGGTGGCGAGCTGGTCGGCTGTGATCTTGTTCCAGCTTCTGCGGGCAGCCTGTTGCTGGTGGTGGTGGGACGTCGTTCTTTTGAAGGTGAAGTGGACGCAGCTGTGGTCCGTCCATTGAAGCTGTGTGGCGTGGCTGAAGGCGATGTCTTTGCTGGATGAGAAGACTGCGTCGAGTGTGTGTCCGGCGAGGTGGGTGGGGGTGGACACCAGCTGCTTGAGTCCAAGATTGGTGAGGTTGTCGAGCAGGGTGTTGGTGTTGCGGTCGTTGTTGTTCTCCAGGTGGAAGTTGAGGTCTCCCAGGAGGATGTTGTCAGCGGAGGGGAGGGCGTGCGGGCTGACGAAGTCGGCGATGTCCTCGCTGAATTGGGTGCGTGGTCCCGGAGGTCGGTAGATCAGAGTGCCTCTGAGGGTGGTCTTCGGGTTGGTGTGGATCTGGAAATGCAGGTGTTCGGCGGTGGTCAGGGTGTTGTCGGTGCTGGTCGAGATACGGATGGTGTTCCTGTGGATGATGGCGATGCCTCCTCCCACCTGGTTGGCGGTGCGGTACCTCCGGGTGATCTTGTAGCCCTCTGGGATGGCGATGGCGATGTCGGGCGCTGAGGAGGCGTTCATCCAGGTCTCCGTGAGGAAGGCCACGTCAGGGGCTGTGGTGTCGAGGAGGTTCCAGAGTTCGATGGCGTGTCTGTGGACGGAGCGGGTGTTGAGCAGGATGCACTTGAGGTGGGTGCTGCTGGAGTTCGACTTGGCGGGTGCTGGTGCGATGCAGGTCCGGAGGCAGGTGAACCTGCAGGCGTGGCAGCTGAAGGGTCCGTGGGTGTGTTTCGGAGTCGCTCGGTAGCATCCCTGGGTCCCGCCGGTGTTGAGTGCGATGAGTGTTGCGGCGTCGTAGGACTGTCGGGTCGTCTTCTGTCGGTGGGGTCCAGGGGTCCTGGCACTGGGCGCGGTCCAGGCGCGGACGGGCGTAGACGGGCTTGCCTTTGGCGCGCCTTCGGCGCACAATCGGCGCGCCCGCTGCGCGTGACCGCTGCGCGTTCGCACGGTCGCCATATATGGCGAAGTGCGCGGGGGGGCGGAGCAGCTGGGAGGCGGGAGCGGGGAGGGTACAGAAGGCAAAAGGGGCGGGGTTAGCGGCGGTGGCGGGAAGCGGGGAGCGGGGAGGGGGGACGAAGGGGCTAGCGCAACGAGCAGTACAGTACAATACAGAAGGAAAAAGAACACCAAAATACAGGGAGACAGGCAACAATATCAGCAAACAGTAAACACAGCAAAACTACGGGGGCAGGTCGCGGACCACGCTGCTAGAAGGCAGGGGGCGTGGCCACGCGGCGGAGCTCGGCTGGCGAGGCAGAGGCAGGGAACACGCACACAGCAGCTGGTGGCCGTGCGGCGCGGGGGTGTCCTAGAGCTAGGACACACTCACCTGCGTCGCACGGTCGCCATATATGGCCAAGTGCACGGGGGGGCGGAGCAGCTGGGAGGCGGGAGAGGGGAGGGTACAGAAGGCAAAAGGGGTGGGGTTAGTGGCGGTGGCAGGAAGCGGGGAGCGGGGAGGGGGGACGAAGGGGCTAGCGCAACGAGCAGTACAGTACAATACAGAAGGAAAAAGAACACCAAAATACAGGGAGACAGGCAACAATATCAGCAAACAGTAAACACAGCAAAACTACGGGGGCAGGTCGCGGACCACGCTGCTAGAAGGCAGGGGGCGTGGCCATGCGGCGGAGCTCGGCTGGCGAGGCAGAGGCAGGGAACACGCACACAGCAGCTGGTGGCCGTGCGGCGCGGGGGTGTCCTAGAGCTAGGACACACTCACCTGCGTCGCACGGTCGCCATATATGGCCAAGTGCGCGGGGGGGGCGGAGCAGCTGGGAGGTGGGAGCGGGGAGGGTACAGAAGGCAAAAGGGGCGGGGTTAGTGGCGGTGGCGGGAAGCGGGGAGCGGGGAGGGGGGACGAATGGGCTAGCGCAACGAGCAGTACAGTACAATACAGAAGGAAAAAGAACACCAAAATACAGGGAGACAGGCAACAATATCAGCAAACAGTAAACACAGCAAAACTACGGGGGCAGGTCGCGGACCACGCTGCTAGAAGGCAGGGGGCGTGGCCACGCGGCGGAGCTCGGCTGGCGAGGCAGAGGCAGGGAACACGCACACAGCAGCTGGTGGCCGTGCGGCGCGGGGGTGTCACTTGGGCTGAAAGTTACATTAACCCCCGCTCTGGTTCTGCTGGGAGTCAGCAGTAGCGAACTGCAAGAACCTGGACCTATCAATTTCTTTTTTGGCCATGGCTGTATTGCGGATGAGTATCGCTTCCGCCGGGCTCGACCTGTTACCCCCTACGTTCCAACAGTGGTTCTCGCGCTTACTCTCATTGTATACAATGGAAAGAGCTATTTATGAGAGGAAGGGGAAGAAGTCAAAACTGTTGGGACGGTGTATCTGGGCCCCTCTTGCAAGGTGGAAGGATTCATAGGAAATCAAATTACCTAGATTTATAAGCTCAGTTGGACTGGAGGAAATATTCAGGGGGATTTTAGCTCAAATGTTTATAAACCTAGGTTGTTGCCTTCTGTATGAAATATGGTTTTTCGCTGCTTAATTTCAATTTTTGGGACTATAACTGGGGATGGATCAGTGATTGATTATGACTGTATTAGTTGGTATTTGTTTGTTAGAGGATTGGGAGGATGGATCGTTCACTCTTCACAAAATGTTATGATAACGAAGAAGTTTTGCTTTAACCTCATTGTATAAATCTGTTTATGAATTTGTGCTGATCCTTGGAAAAAATGTTAAAAATTGAATAAAAAGATAAAAAAAGAAAGAAAAAAAAAGAAGGATAGTTGACCACCTAGCATACTTTGGCACCTGTTGTATACCATTGTAACAAGCATTGGTAAAGGCATTACGTTTCGGCTGTGATTAATAATTTTGTTGTTGTTCTAAGTGTTCTTTGTGAACCAATGTCAGTGCATTTAGGCTGATTGAAACCAAATGAACTGTCCTGAAGGCAGTCCCAGATAGCACAAACTTGACCCAAAGGTATTAAAGATCTTTACAAGAGCACCAGTTACATCATGAAAGGGTACATTCGTTTTAGGTTTATTTTTAAGGGAGGGGGGAATAAGCTCTACAAGTACATAGTATTTACAAGTGAATTTATAGACTCACCCACAGCGTACCAAAGTTCTACCTCTGGCGTTCTTTGGAAGAGCACACAGCGCAGTCTTCACTGTGCAATATAACATCTCCGCATCCCACCACCTGGGATTAGCTGTACAGTGCATGCATGGGGCACCTATACTGTTGGTTGCCATATAAACATACACTGAATAACCATTACTGAATGTGATTCTGTCTTAGGGAGTGAGACACACATGGGTACATGTAAGTGCTTTAAAGCTGCCTAGGTGCCTATTCTGTATTGGGGGCCTGAGTCTAAACTCAATCGTAGGGGAGTTTGTGTCGCCTGAGACGCAGAAGTGCACCGAGCATGCCCAGATATACTATGCAGATGGAAGTGGTAAACAATGCTCTCCCCTACAGGTACTGTGGTGACCAGTGACTAAGGATTGTTCCCTCAATCCGAGAAAAGCTTTTACAATCATTATTGGTGAAAGATGCCAAAGTACCACTGCAAACAGAAGATACAACACTTACTACTAACAAGGGGAAGGGGGAGCGGGGTGAAGTCAAGATATGCAAAGTAAAATTGCATTCCATGGTATTCTTAGTTTTGTTGGACAAAAAAAAAAGAAGAGTGGTTGTAAGTCTCCTATTGTAAGTCTCCTATGGCGCCTGCTTGCAGACACAGTTTTGCTTACAGTTTAATTTGTATAGCAGCAGATATTGGAAATGAAGTTAGCTGTCTGCAATTGGTCCATTGAGGAAATGAGAAGCAAACAAGTTATGCCGTGCTGTGTTATGCTTCTCCTCTTTACCTGCATTTAAAAGAAATACTATTTTCCAACCTAGCACCTCGTACCTTCCTTCAATCGTATATGTTCCTATTGACAACGAATAGTGAAACAAATTCAAGGTGATAATTGCTTTAGATTCAAGGAGGCGTTAAAGAGTCAAATTCAGAAAGGCACTGGGGGTGTTAACCACTCCATTAAAGCAGGTGTAACCAAAGCAGTTCCAGGAGGGCCAGACTGATGCCAGAGTTTTAGCTATCCACCTATGACACCTCCATAAACCATTAATCTAAATGGAAACCATTTAGGCAGTGGTTATCTTGAAAAATCTAGAAGCTATTTTGCCCTCATAAACCTATTTATAAATTGCTTGGTAATGAAAGGAGCATTATGTCTCTGAGGAGATTCTGTACAGAGCTGGAGGAGTGAGCTAGAGAAGTAATAATGTCAACTTAAAAAAGGGTCAAACGAATAGAAAGGTATGAGGAGAGTAGCAACATAACTCTTAACAGCTGCGACACAATAGCTGCTTTCCCCCTCTTTCCCATCTCACCAATATGCAGCTGGGTTCTCAGTGTGCATGGTATAAGTGGTCCTAGTGGCTCTCAAAGATGGTATATAAAACCGGCAGCAGACACTGGAGACAGCAGTAATGACAGCAACAGACATAAACAAGCATTGCACAAAAAGCGATGTGCAGGCAAAAGACACGGGGAGAAAGTAAAGAATTAAGGAGGTCTCTGTGGTGACACTGCCACATGCAAAGCATGCACCCAGGGCCGGACTGGCCGTAGTGGGCACTGGGCATTTCCTAGGCATTGCTAGAGGGCCGTTTTTGTTACCAGGGCCGTTTGCAATATCAGCCCCTGTAACAAAATCGGCGGATCCTGTCCTGGCAAATAGCTCGGCCACACACCCCCACCCGCCAGGGGCTGGCCGAGCATTTTGCCAGGGCTGGTTTTGGTTCCCAGTCCGACCCTGCATGCACTGCAGTAGGGAGTCAAGAAATGTAAAGTGAAATACATACCATGGCAATCTTTGTTCTGTTGGATTGATAGAGTGTCACGTTATTCTGAAATTTGTAGGGGTGCATCATATTCACTGTTAGTCAGCACTCATATATTAATTGATGTAGGTTAAGTGTGCCATAGAAATGTATTACTAGAATTGTTTAACATAGGTGTGATTAGAAATGTAACAATGCTTTTCATGACAAGTAATGCTGCAGATCATTGTGAATGCATTTCAGTAAACGCATAATGTTTGATTTTCACGTAATGCAATGTGTTAGTTTAAACGTGTGCCATGTTGCCGTTACACGTGCAAGTTTGCTTATTTACGTATAAGAGTGATGAAACTAATGTTTAGAGTGTGATTTAGGAGTGTTTATCAGTGTAAAGGCCTGATTGCATATACGTTAAGAGAGAGGCCTATTCATTTTCTTATGTTAGCTAAACGTTGTAGGGCGAAAATGATTTCCCTTGGTACAGGTTTTGGGTTTTGGGAGAATAGAAAATCTTAGAGAAGAAAAAAGTTTTTCGATCCCATGTTTCTGTTGCAGGTGCAAGGACATTTAGCTTGTTAGTGAGACTAGGTCTTTGTTTTAGGAGTTAGGATGGTACGAGAATCCAACAGGGGAGTACATTGGAATGTGCGGATGATACTTTCAGCGGAGAAGGTGCCTGGGACCCAAGGTCAAGTTAACCGTCGTTGGATGAAGTACAAGTTTCACTGGAATAGTACTGGAAGAAGACCTGGCTGAAGAGGTGTGCAGATGGGCGTGTTCTACGTTTTTGGGATTTTGTATAAGGGACAGTGCCCCGTGGGTTGAGCAGTTGAGGTTTAGATGGGAAGCTAGAAGGAGCATCTTAGAACGAGCTCTGCCTAAGTGAATGTACTTCTAAGGAAGTCTTCACTTCTGACACCTTTTTATTCTCTTGCCTGGGGAGGGAAATGCTAAGTAGGGATGTCACCTTAGAGATAGAGTAGTGAAAGACTACCTGATTTTCTTTTGGGCTAATGGTTTCAGATATAGAGATTGGATTAACCATTGTTTTATTGATGCTTTTGGAATTGATTATCCTTTTTATTCTGAGTCGTATGAGACTCTTGCGTAGAATTTCCTTTGTATTAGTGCCCATTTATTTTCTTCACCTTGTATTGAGGTGCATGTATGTGCATTTAATTCTGGTTGTAATAAAATCTTAAAAATGTAGATTTGGAGTCAGTGGTCCTTTGGAATGGAAATTTAATTTGGTTATTAATGAATAGAGATTTGAATTTTCTCCCCTCTACACTATTTAGCAGATAAAAAGATCCTGGCGACCTGAGAGGATTCTTGGAGATAACCAGGTAGGCAAGAATCCGGTCCTATCAGTTGGTAGCAGAGCAGGATGGTTATCTCTGATAGTGAGGGGAGATCTAGATTAAGATAAGAGATTCTAGAGGCCCACAGAAGTCAAGTGATGGTGACTCATTGGATGGCGAGCAGCAGACAATGGCGGTTGATGAAGATTGATGGAGAGTAGCGATGCGTCGAAAAAGCAGCAGTTCATGGAGGAGTGAGTATGAACAGGGTGAGATGTTTGTAGATTGCGGTGTTGATTTGATTGTGTGATGTCTTGCAGAGTTGGAGTGAGTGTTGAGTGATTGTGAGATCAGGCTGTGAGCGCGCGCAGCCCGGGAAAATCTTAGGCTCGACGAGTAGCTTAAGTGATTGTGGTGAAGAAGACACCCGCGGTAGATTTTGTTGACCACCGAAAGGGGATCGTGAGACGTCATCGATTACCCGGACCGAGATAGGGGGTGCGAATGTGTGAGTGCGTGAGGAACCAACGCTGGTCATGGGTTGTTGTACGTGTAATTTGAGTGATTGAAACCTATCAGTTGAGGCGATTGTCCGGTCGTTTCACGGACAGACAGTTGCCAGTTGAGGTCGACAACTTCAAGAGACTGTGAACGGACTGTCAGAGAAATAACTTGTTTGGGACAAACCTTTATTTCAGCATGTGAATGAGACGAATGCAAGGGTGAGACGTGAATTGTGAAGGGGAACTGCTGCGACCGGAGAAAAAGTGACGTCAGAAGGTGTCGCGCTGCGATAGGTCGGTTGGTGTGAGTCGCGCTGCTATTGGTGGATTTGACATCAGGAAGTGAAGGAAAATATTGTGTGAGATCGAAAATTGTTCATCATGAAATGTTTTAAGGTTTTCAGAGAATTTTGTAGAGGTGACAAACATGTGGTTACTCGAGGGGGAGAAGAAGCCCCTCCCGAGGATACTCCGGCGCATTATATGGCAAGAAATGTGGGGTTGCATACTATAATTTGGCTTGAAAATTGGCATAAAATGACCCTAGGCGAGGGAGAATTGGCTTTCTCGCGATATGGCTCCTTCAGGTTGGAAGTGTTGTATCAGTTGAAATCTGTAATGTCTTCGTTGCGACCTTTGCCAAGACCAAATCAGTTTGAGGCATTGCATGCATGGATAAGAGCAGAGCATGACAGGAAAAGAGACCGAAGTCAAGAAAGGGTGAAGAAGTCAATTAAGGCATTCCAGGATGCTAGGTGGGATGCACAAGAGAAGAGGTGGAGAGTAGAAACGATAGAGGGAGACAGGTTGTACCCACTACTAGAGAAGACAGACAGTGCTAAGTCAAAGAGTGTAGATGACGATGACAGTGATACAGATGGCAATCTAGTAGAGAGTTTGTTGTCTGAGAGACCACCTCCATACAATCCAGATTCCTATGAAGGGAAGTCTGCTCAAGCAGAAGGGACTAGTGGATTACAGACTCAGTCAGAGGTGAGAGTAGAAGGGAAAATCTCGACAGCAACTGAGGGTATGAAAAATCAGTCTGTAGCAAGCACAGAGGTTGGGAGAAGTGTGAGGTTACCGGATGCTCTAAAGGTACCGGTTACCATTGGACCTATTGTTTCAGTTTACAACCCAGATCAAGAGAAGGTTGGTAGTCTAGAGCAGACGACCGCAGGATCAAGGAGTGTGGTAGAGGGAAATAGATCAGTGAGGGGGATTGAGCAGACTCCAAAACCTATTGAATGGAGTACGCCATTGCCGGCTACAGCAGATTCTTCTAGGGGACAGGTGGATGCGAGATCAGCAAGACCAAGGTCCTTGGCCGAGTCGAGGTCGGACCTGAGGATGTGGGTACCTCCTGTAAGGAATCAGTGTGAAAGAATGGTAGAGAGTGAGGAGCGAGGCAAGTCAGGAAACAGACCAGTCTCTAGGAACATGACAGAAGAGAATAGACCTCGAGAACAGGACTGTGAGTATGACAAACGAAAAGGGGCAGCATGTGGAGAAGTACTGAAGGGAGCCTTGAAAGGGATAATGTTAGATGTTGTAAGGTTGAAAGCAGAAATAGATGAGATAATACGTGGAAATTTGCCTCTTGAAAGAACATACATGTATGAACAAGATGAGTTACTTTTTGTAGCGAAAGATGTGACTCACAAGGCAAGAACTGCACATGAGAAGTTTTCAGAATTGGCTAAAAAGTATGACGTGGATCTATCTAAAACAAAATCATTGCAGGGGAGCCATAGATTGCAGTATAGCGACCAAGAATTGGAAGAAAAGAGGGTCATGGGATTGAGGACTCATATCAAGGATTTGATTATAGCAATGCGAGCATGGATCATGCTTGACAAATGGGAAGAAAGGTGGTCCAAGAAGGAGAGTTCTAAGAGGACGATAGGAGAGACGCCACCTCCAGGTGGGGGGTTGATGGATGTAGGAAATTTCCCTTTACGAGAGGTACAGATTGGAGGATATGTGCATGTGCCTTGGAGTAGGGGTGATTTGACTGCGTTTATGAATGATTTTCCCTGCATGTGGGAGAAGCCCGTCGAGTGGTACAAGCAGATTGATCAGTTTGTCAAGATCTTGAAGGTGTTGTGGATTGATTTGAATACGCTGTTTGACATTGTGGTTCCGAGCGATTTATGGTCGGCATGTAAGATCGCTGTTGAGTGGCCAACTTCAGAGCCCGCAAGGGATCCTGTTTCAAATGGTCCGTCACCCACAGTCATGAAGAAGTTTGAACAAGTGATTACGTGGCTGACGTCGAAAATTTCACCTCAGGATATTGATTGGGTCAAGATAGATCGGACAGTGCAGGAGCCAAAAGAGACGGTGCATGAGTTTTATGAAAGACTCTTGCAGGCCTTTAAGCAGTACAGTGGATTAGATGTCTTGGATACAAAAGATATGGGACAGTTTGTTTTCGAAGTTTGTGTTGGGATTGAGGCCAGAGGTTAGTCTTATGATCCAGCAGCATTTGATTTGTTGGCAGAATAAGCCGGTGGACGAGATTTTGCGGTATGCCAGGTACTGTAGTGACGAGATAGAATCGAAGCACAGGAAGTTGAAGGACAAATTGATGATTGTTCAGATGCAAACGGCTCAGGGACAGCCTAGTGGAGGGACGTTAGGAAGGAAGCAGGGAAATAACGAAGGAGGAAATCAGAATGTCCAAGGTCAGGGAAGACCTAAGTCAGTTGATCCCAAAACAGGGATGGATGTGGCGACATTGAAAAAGACCACTGCATGTCATCTTTGTCACCAGGGTGGACACTGGAAACGCGAGTGTCCCTTGAATCCAATGAATCAGGTGCAGCAAGAAGTGGAGATAGTTCAGGTACCTGTACCTGAAGTAGTTCCCACTGTGACTAGACCTAGGATGTTGAAAGGGGGGACTAGTAGTCCACAGGTGCAAGTTCCTCAGCCACTTAGGGTTCAAAGTGTTCAGCAAGGAGTTCAAACTTATCAACAGATGCCCTTGTTCGAAGAGTGTGAGGAGTTCTGCCCAGACCCATTGGCATGACGGTGCCTTAGAGGGGAGGAAGACTGCACGCTTGGAGCAGTCTTGGAGGTGGACCAGAGGGGACCATTTGTAGAAGCAGATATTTATGGTCACCCTACCACCTTTTTGTTTGACACTGGTGCTACCCGGTCTACTGTAAGATCAGCAGTAGTCCCTAACCTACCCCTCTCGGGACAATCGATCCAAGTTGTTGGTGTAGCAAATAAGAAATTGACTAGCCCATTGACAGAGCCAATTCCTGTGAGAATAGGAACATTCCGAGATCGACACCAGTTCGTGGTGTGTGACTCAAGTCCTGTTTGCCTGTTAGGAAGAGATCTGTTGTGCAAGCTGAATTGCACCATTTATTGCACACCGAAGGAAGTCGAAGTGCAAACAAAGGATGATGATGCGACCTTCAAGGTTGCAAATCAGCACGTGTGTATAGAAATGTACGCGGCGCTGACAGTGGAGGAGCTTCCACTTGATTTGAGGGATTCTGTGTCAATTGATGTGTGGGACCTGAGTGGAGAAGAGATCGGATTGGTCAAAGATGTAGAGCCAGTGAAGATTCAGGTCAAGCCGAATGTAGATTTTCCTATGATGCCCCAGTACAATTTGTCACCTGAGACGATTGCAGGGATCAAACCTGTAATTGAGTCTATGATCAAGCAGGGAATTCTGGAAGAGATCATGGGTAGCTCATGTAATTCACCTATCATGGGACTACAGAAACCGAGTGGGAAGTTCAGGATTGTGCAAGACCTGCGAAAAATCAATGAGATTGTTGTTCCATGTTGTCCGGTGGTACCAAATCCATCTGTGATCCTGTTTCAAATGCCATGTGAAGCTGAGTGGTTTTCAGTGATTGATCTGTGTCAAGCATTCTTCTCGATACCACTCCATGAGGAAAGCCTATTTCTTTTTGCTTTCCGGCTGGATAACCGTGTGCTAACGTGGTGTCATATCCCACAGGGGTACACAGAGAGTCCATTGATCTTTAATCACATCCTGAAGAAGAATCTTGAAAGTCTTGTGTTGCCGCAGAACTCTGTTCTGGTGCAATACATTGACGACTTGCTTGTTGCTTCAGAAACTGAAGACGCTTGCAGAATTGATACCATTGCTTTACTGAATCATTTGGCAGCGAATGGACACAAGGTGTCCCCGGACAAATTGCAGTACTGTCTGAGTGAAGTACAGTATTTGGGTCACAGAATTGAGAAGGGCAGGAGAAAGGTGTCACCAGATCGTATTTAGGCTATTGTGATATGCCTGTGCCCACCACTCAGAGAGAAGTCAGAATGTTTTTGGGGATGGTTGGTTACTGTCTCCAATGGATTCCCAACTTCTCCTTTGAAGTGAAGCCTTTGCAACGGCTAACGCACAAGGATGTGAGTGATCCGGTACCATGGGACAATGACTGTTTGATGTCATTTTTGAGGCTGAGAGAAGCCCTGTGTCGCACTCCAGCTTTGGGGATGCCCAATTACAACAAGGCATTCACATTGTTCTGTTGCGAGAGAGAAGGTTGTGCATTGTCAGTCCTGACGCAGAATCATGGAGGTGTCCGTAGACCAGTTGCCTACTTTTCAGCTACTTTAGATGCAGTAGTTTCTGCATTGCCCGGATGTCTTAAATCTGTTGCTGCAACGTGTGTCAGTATTGAAAGATGCAAGAGTATTGTAATGAGACATCCGCTTACAGTTTATGTGCCACACACTGATGAACTGTTGATGACAATGGCTAAAACACAGCACTTCACGAACAACCGGTTGACACGTTACGAGCAAGTTATACTTGCTGCAGAAAATGTAACATGGAAGAGGTGTTCTGTTTTAAATCCAGCAACATTGATGCCTATTCCAAATGCAGATGGTGAAGATTGTGAGGATCACGATTGTCTCGATGTGACTGAACTATGCACCAAACGGAGACCAGACATTGTTGATGAACCGCTCCCTGATCCTGATGAAATTTTCTTTGTGGACGGTTCATGTTTAAGAGATGATGTTGGTCGATTGAGAGCAGCGTTTGCTGTATGTACCATCACAGGAGTGGTTGAAGCTGCTTGTTTAGAGGGAGTACACTCCGCACAGGTAGCTGAAATCATTGCTTTGACCCGTGCCTATTTGGCTTCTGATCAGATTTGGATAACGATTTATATCGACAGTCAGTGCGGGTTTGGTGTTGTTCATGACTTCGGACAGTTATGGTCATAGAGAGGGTTCATGACATCTTCAGGTTCACCCATCAGAAATGGGGAATATGTGAGACAGTTGTTGGAAGCATTACAATGTCCGAAAGAAATTGCAGTTGTCAAATGTTCAGCACATAGCAAAGGGAGTGATTTTATTTCCCTAGGAAATAATTACGCTGATGAGGTTGCCCGGTTCTGTGCAGAGCAAGGATGCATATTTACTGGAGGGTACACTGGAGAAAGCCAAGAAAGAACCGATCTCAGCATGATGTTAGCCATGGCTGATACATGGGAGGAACTAAAGCGATTGCAGGAGGAGTTTCCTGATCAAGAATGAGATAGCTGGATACGAGCAGGATGTGAGAAGGGAGATGTGGATGTGTGGGTTTCGAGTGATGGATGAGCTGTGTTACCGGAATGTCTGTTGAATCCAATGGCAAGATTGATACATGGTGCAGTACATCTTGGCAGAGATGCAATGGTGCGAGTGTTCAGACAGACATGGTACAATCCGAAGTTTCGTACAGTTGCTGAAGCTGTATGTCAGAGGTGTGTTACATGTCAGCAGATGAATGCAGGTAAGAGAACTGCTGTAACTTTGAGTCACATTGGGAGGTCAGGAGGGCCTTTCAATAGGATGCAGTTGGACTTTATTGAGATGCCGAAGTGTAATGGGTTGAGGTACATCTTAGTTGTGGTATGTGTCTTTTCAAGGTGGGTGGAGGCTTACCCAACACATAGGTGTGACACACTCACTGTAGCTAAGCTGTTGTTGAGGGAACTTATCCCTAGGTTCGGTTTTCCGACGTCTTTGGAGTCGGACAGAGAGACATACTTCCATAGTGAGATCATGAAATTGCTCTGTGCTGCTTTGAATGTGGATCAGAGATTGCATTGCAGTTATCGACCAGAGGCTTCTGGGATTGTGGAACAAGTTAATGGGACTTTGAAAGCACGGATGGCGAAAGTGTGTTCTTCGACATCCGTGAAATGGCCTGACGCACTGCCCTTGGTCCTTATGAGCCTTCGTAGTGTTCCTGATAGGAGAACGGGGTTTTCACCACACGAGATCCTGACGGAGAAAGTGTTGCTGTGGGTGGAGTAGAGTCAAATTCTGCTGAAGAAGGAAGTAGTGCACAGGGTACCCAAAGGGAGAGCAGAAGTGCCACAGAAGCAGAAAGAGTTTGGCCCGTGAGTCAGAGACGGCTGAACTTGAGATTGGCACCTGAAAGAGCTCTTGCCCCAGTTTCTGAAACATCTGAATCTGAGCAAAGTGACGAAGAGCAAGCTCGAGGCAGTCTGAGAAGATCCAGGAGAAGAAGGTACGCCTCACCAGAGTGGACATACTCTGTGACTGATGCCAGGAGTGTTGAGCACGGGGAGGCTGAGGTCTTTGATGCTGGTCAGCGATTCTCCAAATCTGAAAATAGACGTGCTGTTGTTGGATCCAGGGGTGGATATCGAAGGAATACTAACTCTTAATATTCCGAACCCACCCCTTCTGAGCAAGATTCGTGAATTGATTCTGGAGACGCTGGTTTTTCCAACTTTTGGTTATGTACCACCGCATCAAGAATTAGTGGTGGTCCGTCTTGAAGTTTTGCAACGTGTATTAGAAATCTTGGGAGCTGATCTTATTTTTGACTGAAGGTGAACTTTGTTGTACATAAAAGTCTAAAAGAAGATAACCTAGGCCCGAGTGGAAGAAGAATACATTTATTGACTTTCCGTCAAAGACGACGAAAGAGGGCTGGGGAAGTCTTTTTGTGGACTGTGTAAATAAGGAACTGAAAGTTGCAAGGGGATTTCCAGCTTTTGAAGTGTTGTTTGAACTCGTTGACGAGTGATATCTGAAGGAGAAAGAGACCCTTAATTGTTGCTGTCAAGCTAAGAACTTTGAGAACTTTGCAAAGATGGCAGATCCTGGAAATACTCACCGTAGGTCTAAATTTGTGATAGGTACACTTATAGGGTTGGTAATAGTTTCTATAGTCGTAATAGTTGTAGCCTCATATATCGTTTCACATGAGCAGGAGGGGGAGGTACAGGGAACACCTACCACTTCTAGCCAAAAAGAGGTCACTATAGGAGCTAAAAGATATTTACTAATCGAACAGAGTCGCAGATTTCACATAGATATATCTAGAAGTGATTTTAAGCTTAATGCGTATGCAAAGCTGTTGTACGAATATGTGGATGCGATGGATGATAAAGATTGCTATGTGTGCATGCAGTTACCTTCTTCTGTAGATAAGGATATTAGATACCATCATCTTCCACTGACGTATGGAATTTCTTGTAGTTTGTTGCTTAGCATCTTCTATGAGAGAGGTCAGTTTGAATATTTATTTTCCAGTTACGATGCAGTACTTCCTGAAGTTCCAGCATACAAGCATTTGAATAAATACGATTATTACAAGTCAGAGGACAGACTTCGGAAGTATTTCATACCGTCTTTGGAACTGGATACGGCTTATGCTCACCGACATAATTTGACATGTTCATTATCAGATACAGAGAAGAAGTTTGTAGGTCAAGTATAAGATAGATATAGAAAACTAACAGACACGAAATACAGGAGATAGTCCAGTAGATTGGACCGATGAGGAGGAGAGATTACACAGATCTAAGGGAAGTTATGGGCCTATAGCATTGGACCAGGTGCAAAAGGGGAAGTTGTGTGTGAGACATCCTCAGACCTACTATGAAAAGGTTTCGGTAGGACAAAGTACATGTGATCATATCTTTACAATGGAAGATTCTGCTAAGAACTTTTTACAAGGCTCGGTGCAAGTGATTCCAACTATTTATTATGTATGTGGAAGGAATGCCTATGTGAGGTTGCCTGCGAATTCGTATGGTACATGTTATTTGGCTATTATTTTTCCAAAAATCTATCATGCAGAAGATTTGGAGCTTTTGGAAACTGGACATCATTCTAGAGTAAAGAGAGCTAGGAGTGCAGGAGCTGTGATTGGTGATGTCTTTGGAGCAATGATACCGAGTTTGGGTGTGGTTTTGAATGATATGAAGATAAGAAGGTTGGTGACTGTGGTTGATGAGTTGTCAATGAATACAGCAAGGTCTTTGATATTGGTGGATGGAGAGATGTTGTCGATAAGGACGATGGTTTTGCAGAATCGCCATGCTTTAGATGTATTGTTGGCAAAAGAGGGCATAGTCTGTAAATTATTGAAGGTTCAGGAATGTTGTACGTATATTCCAGACAATAGCAAGGATCTGGAGAGATATATAGATAAAATTACCACGATTCATCAACAGATTGAGGATTTGACTGAAGAAGGTGTGTGGGAAAAGATTGGCAAAGGATTTGGTCATGTGGGAAGTTGGTTTGTGAATTTGGGAAAAGGGTTCCTTGGGTTTGTACTAAAACCCCTCATTATTGTTGTGGTTTGTGTGATCTGTTTGTGGGGTTTCATCACAGCTTACAAGTGGAACAGAATTGAAAGAGATCTCAGAGCGAGTGAAATGCGAATGGGTAGACTGCAGGACAGTAGGTATCAGAATATCAAGAATATGGAGAGGTTCCGACGGGGGAGGATGGCAACAAGTACTGTTTAGGTCGGTTCTTTCTCCAAGGGAATTACTTGTGTGATGGTGTGATGACATTTGTCATCAAAGGGGGGAACTGATAGAGTGTCACGTTATTCTGAAATTTGTAAGGGTGCATCATGTTCACTGTTAGTCAGCACCCACATATTAATCGATGTAGTTTAAGTGTGCCATAGAAATGTATTACTAGAATTGTTTAACATAGGTGTGATTAGAAATGTAACCATGTTTTTCATGACAAGTAATGCTGCAGATCATTGCGAATGTATTTTAGTGAACGCATAATGGTTGATTTTCACGTAATGCAATGTGTTAGTTTAAACGTGTGCCATGTTGAAGTTACACGTGCAAGTTTGCTTATTCACGTATAAGAGTGATGAAACTAATGTTTAGAGTGTGATTTAGGAGTGTTTAACAGTGTAAAGGCCTGATCGCATATACGTTAAGAGAAAGGCTTGTTCATTTTCTTATGTTAGCTAAACGTTGTAGGCCGAAAATGATTTCCCTTGGTAAAGGTTTTGGGAGAATAGAAAATCTTAGAGAAGAGAAATGTTTTGCGTTCCCATGTTTCTGTTGCAGGTGCAAGGACATTTAGCTCGTTAGTGAGACTAGGTCTTTGTTTTAGGAGTTAGGATGGTACGAGAATCCAACAGGGGAGTACGGAATGTGCGGATGATACTTTCAGCGGAGAAGGTGCCTGGGACCCAAGGTCAAGTTAACCGTCGTTGGATGAAGTACAAGTTTCACTGGAAAAGTACTGGAAAAAGACCTGGCTGAAGAGGTGTGCCGAAGTGCGTGTTCTACATTTTTGGGATTTTGTATTAGGGACAGTGCCCCGTCGGTTGAGCAGTTGAGGTTTAGATGGGAAGCTAGAAGGAGCATCTTAGAACGAGCTCTGCCTAAGTGAATGTACTTCTAAGGAAGTCTTCACTTTTGACACCTTTTTATTCTCTTGCCTGGGGAGAGAAATGCTAAGTAGGGATGTCACCTTAGAGATAGAGTAGGGAAAGACTAACTGATTTTCTTTTGGGCTAATGGTTTCAGATATAGAGATTGGATTAACCATTGTTTTATTGATGCTTTTGGAATTGATTATCCTTTTTATTCTGAGTCGTATGAGACTCTTGCGTAGAATTTCCTTTGTATTAGTGCCTATTTATTTTCTTTACCTTGTATTGAGGTGCTTGTATGTGCATTTAGTTCTGGTTGTAATAAAACCTTAAAAATGTAGATTCGGAGTCAGTGGTTCTTTGGAATGGAAATTTAATTTAGTTATTAATGAATAGAGATTTGAATTTTCTCCCCTCTACACTATTTAGCAGATAAAAAGATCCTGGCGACCTGAGAGGATTCTTGGAGATAACCAGGTAGGCAAGGATCCGGTCCTATCAGTATGAAGATGAAGACTGGTTGTAATTCACATATGGCACCTGCTTGCAGGCATAGCTTCACTTACACTTTAATTTGTAGAGCAGCAGACATTGGAAATTAAGCTGGCTCTCTGCAATTGGTCTATCGATGGGGTTGGGGCTCAGGGCTGATAGCGAGGCCCGGAGAAGGATGCGTTCCAAGCCTCGTGTGTTGCTGAGAATAATTTTCGCTGAGTCCTCAAATGAACTTTTAGAAACAACCATTCTAAAATAAGCGCTGTGCAGGTAAAATATAATTAAAAAGTGCAGTGCAGGCAAAATCTAAAAAAAAGTTCTAGGGAGAAATTAAAGAATGATGGATGTCTCTATGATTAAACCGGTGCATGCAAAACCCAGGGTCAGGACTGAAATCGAGGCTTGGAGTAAAATGTGTTCCAAGCCTCGCAGAAGAAAAAGGAAAGGTACAGCATGCAGTCAACCGAAAGAAAATAAACAAATGAAAGACACCCAATGGGACCGGACTGCGAATGAAAACTTTTAAATTCCAGCAGATGAAAAACATGCAGGCAAAAGCTTTAAACATTAAGTCCCACTGTGCGGATGAAAACAGTACTGGCAAACTGTTAAGAGAACCACACGAGGAACACACAAAATAAAATACTACAGCTAATAGAAATGGAGCAAAAGTAAGTGGCATGCAAAATGGAAAGCAAGGGCAGAATGTAAAACCCCTTTTAAGATTTATATTTAATACAATAGATGTCAAGAGCTGTGCAGGCAAACCTAAAACGATGTAACCAAGAGGATGGATACAAGTGTGAGATTTACACAATGCTCACACAAGGCCCAGGGTCAAACAGATCCTAACTATTACTCATAACACATCATGATGTCATGTAGGTCACTTTGAACTGCAATGTACCATCAATTACTTTTGTGACAGACATCATGCCACATGCAAATGCTAATTGCACACTGATGAAACTTTGGACTCCAAATTAAACCATATGACCACTACCTGAAAAGTCAATTGAAATTTGGACACATAGTTTTATGATGTAACACATTTAGCTGATAAAGTTCCCTGAAAACATTGCGGTCCTAACATTTGGAAGATAGATACACTGAATTCACACAGCACAAGACTCCATAGAGCCATATGAACATCCCAATCCTTCTTGGTACAAGTGATGATACCAGTCATAGTTTGTATATCCACAAACCAATACACCTTTGAAGATTTTTGGTGTCCCTGAAAATCTATGACATGAAGATGTGGGCTCACTAGAGTCCCAATGGACAGGTTCATCACACCACTCTTTGGTATTCAATACTCAGATTGTCTTATAAGTTTTGGTGTAGACATTCACATATGATCCCCACAGTTCTATATCGCATGCCCTCATGCATGCCACTCCAGTCAGTGAATGAGTGTATACGAACACAATGCAGATAAACCATCAACTGGCAAATGCACACTGTCCAGTCCAACATCTAGGCACCAGTGCTGATGGCACCAGTGATGTTTGCTCTCTCATTTCACTGTATGACCAGTACTTACCAATGGGAAATGTTGTGCAGTCACTGCATGTACTGTAAACTCTATGTCATGTCACATGCAAACGGGCCACCATCACATGAGACAGTAGTAAGGGTACATCACTCCTTACACAAGCATAACTGGTTGCCTATTTGTTACAATTGTCACCTAGATTGACTGAGATTCTGAGATGATCACTCACTTCACTCAGCCAGGTGTCTGCTCAAAAGGAGAGAAATGGATGTGGACAGGACTCTGCTGTGTTCCAGGTCAGAAAGACAATAGGCACCACACAACAGCATGCACCTACTACCACACTTACAGTAACAATGACTCATCTTGTATGTGGCACATAGACAACCACCAATATGGTCGGTGAAATTGACTGTTATAGTTACATGGATGAAATAGAAGTATAATTATGTATGTTGTTTTATTCTCATAGGTACGCAGATGATGTGTGTTTACAAAAAGGCCAAGTATTGCCACCGATAGGTCCCCTACCAGCTCGTGAAAATACTAGGAGGGAATGCTATTAGTTTTTTTTAGGGATCTGTATCCTGACGAATGCCATTGACCCTACCGAGCGGCAATCAAGAGCAGGACCATGTTGGTACAGCAGACAGGGTAATGGTGGTGTTACTTTTCCCATATACCCTTACTAATTTGCTTTTAATCCTGCCAAGCGGATCCATAATAAAGGTCTCGGGTACCCACTTAAGGCAGTTTTAGATTCTTCTCTGCAATAGGGATCCCTTCCTTTGGAATTCTTCCTTTTCTATATTCTGTATTTTTCCTTGCGCTCCTCCCTTGACGTTGGTCTGTGTCAGATGATCTCAGCAGCCCTATGATGAAGCATGCCGCTCATTGATTGGATAAGTCAGTATTCACAACCTTTTGAGATTCCCTAAGAGGTTCTTTTACCTCTGGAGGTGATTACGACACTGTAATTTCTGGCCCCTTCTTAAGGCTTTTTCTGTTTTCCTTCTCTTTTCTCTCTTTTTTTTTTTACAGGCATGGAGAAAAAATAAAATGTGGGTCAGTATATGAATGAAAAACAAGCAAGTGATAGATGTAAAAAGGTGCAAATGTTTTTTACAGGTAGTGGAGAATGCTAAATGTGCAGATAAAAATTTGTAGCAGAGAAAATGGCGGTCTATCTGTCTTGTGCTGCAGTTATGAAGCAAAGGATGCTGCTCAGGGATGGGGTGTGTTTTATAGTGGGATTTGTAGGCGTGTCCACTTGATGTGCAGATTTTAAATCCATCCAATGGTCACTGTTGTGGTTTGTTTTTGGCATGTACTTCGGCGGTCAACTGCTGTTGGGTAACCGCAATTTTTTGACAACCGTTGGGAGACCGCCAGTACAACTGTGTAGTCATAATACGCTTGGCAGGTGGACTGTGGACCTGGTGGCATACGTGCATGCGACACCAGCATTGCAGCCCACAGTGTTCCCACCTGGTAGCCCGCTGTGGACGCCGTCGGCGTTTCAGACAGCACAACTCATGATACGGTGGTCAGTAGATTGGCGCAACGGTGTCGTACACATCATGGATGCGAAGGTCAGGCAGTCGGACCGCCAAACTTGTAATCAGCCCCTCTAAAAAATTCTGTTTTGCTACACGCTAGTGTGGTACTCCTGGGACACCACACACTACCAAAGTCAACAGATCTGTCTTTAATATTCCAACACATGCAAGTAACATTTGTTCATGCTTGTGGTTGCATGTTATAGCATATTAAAGCCATAAATCTGATATGTGTATGTTGACTTTCTGAAGTGTGAGTCGTTGCACCCAATCACTCCCTTTCAAAGAGAGCATTTACGGAAGACAGAAGCTTACCCCTGTTTGCCTAGCCTCAGATTTTACACCAATAATCCCAGTCACGGCACTGGTGCACACGTGTCACAACATTTCCCTGTGCACAAGAAGAAATACATCCAGTTCATAAAAAAAAAACAGAGTCTGCATTAGCCCACATACAGAACAGGCACAATACAGAAAATGAATGTACAAAGGTAGTCTGGCACAACTTTTCCATAGAGAGATTTGCGCATATACCTCCATGGGTTAACCAGCAAGCATAATCACCACTCATAACTAGCTATAGTATCATTGCAGAGCGAAACTCATCATCACATTAATTTAACAGAAAGCACTCTTATCTTCATAGGCTGTAAAACAAGCAATGGCATAGCCAATAGGTCTCGCCTTTGGGACCTTATAAGTGTTTAGCCATGCAACAGTTGCATAACTAAATACTTATAAGGTCCCAAAAGTGAGACCTATTGGCTATGCCAAGCGGCCGTGTGGCCGCGAAAGTGAAAGTGATCGCAATCGCGATCACGATCAAACATCAAACCCATGCACATGCACTGTAGCTCTAGGCTGGCCTGGTAGCACTTTTTGGAGCACTCTCAATAAGTCTCGCCAGACCAGCGCATGCGCTGGGTCAGGCGAGACCTAAAAAGGGACAATTCCTATAATGGAGTGTCAAAGGTAGTGAGTGACCTTTCAGTAATGTAAACCCACTATATTTTGTACAGCGGCGGCAGCTCCATTGAGGCGGAGGAGCGCCACCCCCCCAGCAAATAAAACAATATTAAAATGGGTTTTCCCCAATTTTATTGTTGTTCTATTTTAATCCCCTGGACCTTCCCCCAGGACTCTGACAAGTCTTGGGGGTGGGTCCAGGGGATGACTGCTGGTGAGATAGTGAGGCACTCACTTTACTGCACTTGAGGTGCTTGGACGACCATCTCAGGCTGGCCAAACACCTCATGCGTAGTGAAGCTCTCTCCAGCCAAAGCTGCTTTGCTGGGGCTGGAGAGAGCAGGCACAGGCTCCCAGTCTTCCTGGGAGCGCGAGTTGCAGGCGCTCAGGCCAATCCTGATGCTGGTTTCCTGTAGCGTCAGGATTGGCCCCAGTGCATTTTGGGAGCCTGTACCCAGAACAAGGAAGAGCGCGGAGCGATCGGAGGCAGCGGCGTGAAGAAACGTTTTATCCTTTTTATTTAATATTTTTATCCCCTGACTTCCCCCTCACCTCTCTCTCCCCTCCTCCGGCCTGACCCACCCCGCCTCTTTGGCAGGGGACGGGCTGCTACTGATTTTGTAACATTAACCAGGAAACCCCACCACATCTTTGCTACAAAACTCGTAAGGGTCCATGCCAAAGTTGTCAAACAAGATGCCAGTTTTGACCATTATCCTTGTGACCCATGGACAGCAAGGACAGAGGCGCCCTCTTTCATGGACTGCTATTTAGAACCAGAAGTCAGTCACTTACGAACATACGTAGGTATGAATCCATCTGGGGAGCTCACTAGTCTGAGTGAACCACATTAGACATTCGAATACCTCTCAAACTCTTAGCTGTTTCAGATTCAATTCCAAGTCTGAAGTTGGCTATTATTATAAAACACGGATGAAGCAGCCTTTCCCTAATAATTGGAAGACATTTAGGAAAGATTCTAGTGTTCATTGCCGGTTTTAAGATACGGTATACTTCATTTTGAGGAACAGTGAAAGTACTTGTATTTATAAATTTTATTGAGAGTAAAAATATGAAAAGCAATTTGAAAATAGAGATTCCTTTAAGAAAGGGCTGATTAAGTCTGGACCAGGGCCCAGAATTCAATGTCTACTAAATAAAAATCATTACAATGTTTCGCTTTCATCAGTGAGCTATGTTTGAAATATGGAACAATATATGGTTTTAATAAAGCACTGAAACTGAGATAAAAGTTTTATCTCCCATTTCTTGAGCTCCCTTTCTCCTCAGTTCAGAGTACATGAAGACATCCTTGCTTCTTCACACAGCCTTGGGAAGATGGAGGAAGGATAAGCAATGGATTGCGCTTGCTTTGCATTACGTCATCCCTTCCTCCCTCATGCATATGCATAAGATGCACCAGTCTGAGCACCTTCCTGAGGTAGGTAGACTACTAGGATATCCGAAGATGTGGTGTTCATTTAGACTGCCCACTTGTAGTGACAACTTTATTGCAGTGTGGGTAAAAAACACACAGAGCA
The DNA here is from genome assembly GCF_964204655.1 of Triturus cristatus. Taxonomy (NCBI): domain Eukaryota; kingdom Metazoa; phylum Chordata; class Amphibia; order Caudata; family Salamandridae; genus Triturus; species Triturus cristatus. The sequence goes on from NC_140581.1 coordinate 322,027,812, forward strand.
GACCCAGTTGAGCAGTCCCAGCTCCCCCACAAGGCTAAGCACATAATTTATCTGCATATCCAGGTCCTTGTAGACTATATTTGCACATAGACCCCCTCCCACCCTCACCCCCAATCCTCAGCATTGGGATTGGGTAGGATCTGAAGGACTTCTTGTTAGTGACTGCATTCAATCAAGCAGGCATTTGTGAAGCGCGCTACTCACCTGTGAGGGTCTGAAGGCGCGGAGGCAGGGCGGAGTTCAAAAGCTCACGCTCACAGAGTTGTAGGAAGTACTGCTGCTCTTTAACACTGTACTTGGCACTCTGGTACGCAAGCAGACTACTGCAACATTTTTGTAATAGCATATAAATTGCCCATTTCATTTTTTCATTTTTTCATTTTCTCATCAAGTGTGTGATCAGGATGAAAGAGCGCAATGGAACTACATTTACTCTATTGCTTATATATATATATATATATATTACCTACTGGCGGTTGCCAGTAGGTAGATATAGTTACGACCTATTTTCCATAGGAAATCCACAATATTCTATTTGGAATAACGCTTACGCCAATTGACGAATCTTCGCAAAATTTTTCAAACTTTTGGCCAGCTCTGGTCCGCTCCTATCCTGAAAGTTTCACTGTGATTCGTCAAATGGGAGCCGAGAAAAAAGGGGGGTCCCAAAACGCGTTTTCCCCATGCATTTTCCCATAGGACCTGTTGACGCAGCTACAGCCCGAACTGCAGAACGGAATTACACCAAATTTGGCAAAGAGGTAGTCCTCAGTTCAGACTCGTGCCTTTTGCTTAAATGGTGTAAATCCGTTCAGTAGTTCCTGAGAAAATTAGAGTTAAAAAGATAGATATATCTATGGCCTCAGAGGATCCGCACACCCTCCCCGCATCCAGCGCGCACCCTGCTGTGCACAAGCTGTATTCTAATTGGCTGTCAACACTCCAGATCAGGAAGTATTGGCAGCCATCATCTTGTGCCTCGGTGGAACTGAGGCACAAGAAAACCGATAACAAAAGGTGCAAAACGCGAGAAGGGGGCAGGGTAGAAACACGGCCTGAGGTGATATGTGTGAAACACGCCCTATGGCGCGTTTTAAGTTGGGGAATTAATTCCTCTTCAATCCTGAGGGTCCCTGGGGACCAACTAGCCCACCAGGTACCTCCAGTAAGCGCCACAGAGCTGCGTTGCAGAGTGTTGTAAAAAGGGGCGTGGCCTCTTAACATCTCTCTGCAATGCAGCTCCCTGGCGCATACTGGAGGTACCTGGTGGGCTAGTTGGCCCCCAGGGGACCTCAGGATTGAAGAGGAATTAATTCCCCAACTTAAAACGCGCCACAGGGCGTGTTTGCACACGTCACCTCAGGCCCCGCCCCCTTCCTTCACCATTGTACAAATATTCCTCTAAAATCAGCTGAACTACGAATTACGATTTACTCACCTGTTATCAGAAGAGAACCCAGGGCTGCATCTTTTAGCCCAGCACTGACTCTGAAAAGTAATTCTAAGCGTACTTACCAGTAACTTGTATTTCCTTCCATAGGAATCCATTGTGTGGTTTTCACCAGAAAAGTTTCTAAGTGTCCATTTTTGAAACGTACAAATATTCGTCTAAAATCAGCCGATCAACGAATTCCGATTTACTCACCTGTAATCAGGAGAGAACCCAGTGCTGCGTCTTTTAGCCCAGCACTGACCCTGAAAAGTAATTCTAAGCGTACTTACCAGTAACTTGTATTTCCGTCCATAGGAATCCATTGTGTGGTTTTCAGCAGAAAAGTTTCTAAGTGTCTATTTTTAGAAACTAAAAATATTCCTAAAAAATCGTCTGTATGACTTAAACACATTCTTTCAAATGTTTACAGGAGGTTGGCCAGTGCTGGATCCAGGATCCATCTTTGAGTTAGAAAAAGTAACGATAACACTACTTACCTGCTAAGTGAATTTTCTGCCATAGGATAATATTGGTAATTCTATGTGAACATTTTTCTAAGTTTCAACTTTTAAAATACAATAATATTCCTTAAAAATAACTACTGTAACCAAAACACTTTTACTCTCCTGTTTACAGGAGATGTCCAAGGAATGAATCTAGCATCCAGTCCTGTGGTTAGAAAAGTAATCCATAAAGTAACTAATTGCATTTAACTAGAAATTCACATTGAGGTCAATGTTGCTTTGTGTTTGAAATTGTGTTGGCCATTGCAACAACTGTAACTACTGTACTTAAAAGTCTGTTGCCTATTTGCCAAGTATTTAAACTAAAGTAATTCGTTCTGAGAAAGTATATTTTGTATTGTAATGTATAATGTAATTAAAAAAATGTATCTAAAAATAAATAGTTTAAAAAACTGTATTAAATCAGTATCAAAAAAATCAGTATAACAATTAATACATAAAAAATTGTCAGTTACAAAACCTTTGAAATTCACTGAAAAAACCATAGGTTTCAGGCCTGATATCGTTAGGAATTAGCATTTAAAAAACCTTTGAAATTCACTGAAAAAACCATAGGTTTCAGGCCTGATATAGTTAGGAATTAGCATTTAAAAAACCTTTGAAATTCACTGAAAAACCCATAGGTTTTAGGCCTGATATAGTTAGGAATTAGCATTTAAAAAACCTTAGAAATTCACTGAAAAAACAATAGGTTTTAGGGGTGTTATAGTTAGCTGGACATTTCACTCGAACAAAACCATTGAAATTCCTCCGATATAGTTAGTTGTACTAACTACATCTCGCGCGCCCGCAATCCACTGCTGATGATGTCACATATTACATCATTCATGACATGGTCAGTGACATCGCAAATGACATCACTGATGACATCACTGATGGCATCATCCATGTGACAATCAGATACACCTCATCATACACTAGTATAACCTTTCATCACTCACTGTAAAATAGAGTGCCAGATTTAAAACCATTGACACACCAATACAAGTTTCTAAACACCCACTCAGTGATTCCAAGATCTATACACACATCTAATCACTTACCTATAGGATCACTCATACATGCTGTCAATGATCAATAGAACACTATCCCTTATATACCTATATCGACATTACACACCAGCACACATCTTAATCACTTATGAAGTTATCCTACTCACTTATGCAAACAATGTATCATACTTACTTTTACTTACCTATACACTTATAAAAACATCATTTCATCTATTCATATAGATAATAAATCATACTTAGAGTGTTATAAAAACACTATTCCAAGTATACAGTTATCCATACAGTCACTCATACAATCACTGAGTCATATATATACTTATTTATATACAACAACTGACACATACACTGGCTTTTATTTTCCTAGTTTGTTGCACATGTACCATTGAGACATGTATTGGCTCATCACCACACCCATAAAGATACTCACTCACCCAAACAACTGTTATAACATGTAGTTTTAACTTCATATACCTACTGAATCAACTATTCACACATCTTTGGCCAGTCACACCCCCCCCACCGAACCACACACACATTCACTCTCCCATACAAATACTCAGTTAACTAATCAATAAATAATATAGACTTTCACGTAGCTAGTAACTAGTAACCAACTGGTGCAGCCGTTTACACAACAACTTACAAAGTTATACAGATATTCACACAGTTTAGTCATATTTAGTGAGACACTATAAATTAGTCAAGTAAACAGTCAATCACACTGCTACTAAATCCTCCATCCAGATATTTATATTTATATATCCACTCATTCTTCAATGCAAATTGCTATATATATATAATACATATTTACATAACGAACCAAACCACTTTCACTGGATGATGTCATCAGTGATGTCATCAGTGATGTCATTTGAGATGTCATCAGTGATGTCACTGACCATGTCATGAATGATGTAATATGTGACATCATCAGCAGTGGATTGCGGGCGCGCGAGATGTAGTTAGTACAACTTGCTATATCGGAGGAATTTCAATGGTTTTGTTCGAGTGAAATGTCCAGCTAACTATAACACCCCTAAAACCTATTGTTTTTTCAGTGAATTTCTAAGGTTTTTTAAATGCTAATTCCTAACTATATCAGTCCTGAAACCTATGTTTTTTTCAGTGAATATATATATAGGCAAGTGTCTGTGTTTGTGCGTCCGTTAGCAGCTGTATTGTATTAAAATATAACTGATGTGTGCCCCCATAGCTGGCTAATGACATTTTAATGGCAAAAATATATTTGCGTTTGGCAAATAATGCATTTCTAAATCCAAACAAAAGACATCCATAACTGTCATAATTAATTCAATATGGTCAACATCTGCAGATGTACTTTGTAACATGTTTTGCTATAAATTGTAGCATTTTATATTAATAAAGACTCCACTTCTCTGTTTTGGCAAAGGAATATGCAGGCATTTGTCTCACCATAATTAAAATTTCATCTTGTCATTGATATTTTAGCAGAAACATTCCTGAGCTCGTGATGCCCATTTGAAGCTATTGCAACAGCACCATTATGTCACTAAGGCTGTAACTCTCTTAGTTTGAGTAACTACAATTAAATGTTCTGGCTGCCTACTATGAGTCAGCAGAACCGAATTTGGAAAGTATTTATATGTTCATAGACTGGAAAGTTTTAAGCTGTGCTTTCCAGAACTAAAATGAACCGAACCTACGCAGCACTATGATTGAAACCAGGAGTGTGTCTTCTCAAAAACATATTTAAAAGATAATATAAACACTGCTCTAATATTTATTCCTACTGCTTGTTTTCAGGTGCAGTACACTTATGTGACTGATTATGAAATTGTTTTAAAATGTACCTAAATGGGGCATTTTAGCACTATGCGCACCTACAATTTCACTCCTGTGCAGGAAAATCTCTAGAAAATTTGGGACCTTTGATTTTGTTTTTCAGCATAGTTTTCCTAGAAAAAGACAAAAAAACTAAAGGCGATGGAGACAGTTTGGAAAATGCAATTTCACAGAATTATATTATTTCAAAGCACGTTTTACTTCTTTCAGTTTCCAACCTTTCCCTTCCAAGTAGATACTCAGTCATATTTTATGCCGGAAACTAATTTAATTGGGAGTCTCAGAATGAAAATATATGCAAAAAAACAAATCCACAATTTTGAATCATTGAAATATAGCGGCATGTTTTGCAGATTCAGACATCAACGCTGTTTCTCGGGGTACAAAGTCTTACAGCATCATAAAGCAGGCAGAGTAAATCGATCATATGGGATAGCATCTCACATATCAAAAGATATTATCTCAGAACTACCAGCTTTAAATATGATATTTGGAATGTAATCATTTTGGCTCCAAACATCAGATTTCCACTTTTCATGTTGCAAAATAAAGTGAATTCCCAATACATATTGAGAGAAGAAAGCACTATATATTAATTTTTTTGGCATGTCATTCCAGCTATTATATTTTGGTAACTGCATGTTTGAGACCCAAACACCAACTAGTCCTTTTCATCAAGGATTGACGCTGACAAAGAAGGATATAGTCTGCCTTACACCATAAGATGTAACAATGTTATTCTATGGATGCATCTCAATATGCAATGCATTACTACTTTTGGTCAGAGCAAACATACCAGGAGCTGGCATTATTATGTCATGGATGTTCATACTATGCCAATATTTGCCCATATTATGGCGTGGTCAGTATTAATCCAAATATTGGCTACATCATGTTATGGATGCCCACAATAAGCGCAAAATAGTGACATAATGTCACATACCAAGTGTTGTCATGATAGTGCTATGAACACTCACACTATGTCGAGAAATCTCACCATTATGCCAGGTCTATTGTAATAACAGGAGTGGGAACCACCACCATGCCATACATGTCCACAATCTGACATGAATTAGCAATCTTTTGAGACGACCAACATTATTCTACAGCTGAGCACCAATCATACTATTTATATCCCAAACAGTAAAGAGTTAGTACCGTAATGACCGGCCCACCACTTTGCTACAGGTTGAGAACATTATGCTGTGGGGATCCACAATATGCCTAGAATTACCATCCAGCCATGGACGGCAGGAACATCACACAAAGAAAAAACATTCAATGTTTTTATACATAGCGGGCCAGATGTAAAAAAAAAATGAACACAGCGCAGCCCCCAAAGAGGCTGCGCAGCATTGCGTGATAGAGAGGGAGCAGTAGAGCGCCAAATCTACAGAGATATGGCACTCTCCTCCCCTTTCCCTAACGCTGCCGATGATTTCAGCTGCTGTGTGCCACACACACACACACCTTAGCACCATAGTGTTAGGGTGCGTGCCTGAGTCTAGCATCAACCTTGTACAGGAAGAGTATCCTTCCTGTACAAAATACTATGCTTAGACAAGTTCAAACACTTTTCCCACTTTGTATGTGTGCCACACAGTGCAGCATTCAAAGTAGGAAGAGAAAGGAGAAATGAAAATATTTCTCCTAACGCCTCCTTTCAGATGGTATTAAATCCTATCTACAGTTGTTTGTAGATAGGGTTGTGTCAAAAGGCATGGGTGGGTCCATGGGAACGCCCATGTATGACCCATGCAATGGCTACTTGGAGCTAAGTAACGCAAAGCAATGCTTCACGCTGCTTTGCATTACTTGTAGGGTACTTTCCAATGAAAACAAGTTTTGCGCTGGAAAGAAAATTAGTAAAAAAATTATTTGTGCTGGTTAGCGTCACCTTTGTGATGCTATACCAGCGCAAAATGTTTGAAAAACTCCTGCAGCGGGTCCCTGGTGCATGTGCTCTTAGCTGGCCTCCTGCTTGCTCATTCCCATTGCTCCCAAGTAACATTGCTGCACATACTAGACACTGAATCCCGTTTACAGTGTGATTGACAGATCAGGCTCTGACCTGATGCACTGTGTTGATGATAACAAATAAGTGTGAAATAGGGACTGCCATTGCTGGTGTACAGAGTCCTGCTAGAAACTGCAGAGTGGGATGTTATACCCTATATCCTAAACAGTTTTGTACGTCACTTGTCTAATAAATTCACATGTGCATGACTGATGGACCAGGAATGAACTGCCGGCCCTTCAGACAATCAGTCTTTGTATATTTTTCCCTTTTCATTCCGAGGGTTGAAGCTGCGATGCAGATGTGGAGATTTACCTTCGAATAATGTGTTTGGGGTACTGTCTTAATCCCCCAATGTGCATGCTGTCACTCGTTGCAAAATGAATAATATAGTTCTAATTTATTTTGGGGCCTATTCACAAAGTTAAGTCTACATGCTGAGATCTCTGCATATGGAGCTCCCCACGTACAAGTAGGTGGAGTTCTCCTGATGGATGGAATTCACCATTTCAGTGTGGAGATCATAACCTAAATTTAGGCTTACGAATCTCCACCCCCTACGAATGACGGAAGAAGGACTCCTAGAACCGCATTTTTGACTCTCAGGTTACCTTCATTAACGTTCTGCCTGTTTGTGGTGATCTCTGCCACTGGGAAAATTAAAAAAGATAAATAAAAACTGGTAAAAACTTACCATTTGTTAATTTTCTTTAAATAAAATATAAAATGACCCTTTTCTATCTCCTCTTCACCTAGGATTATCGCACTCTCTAGACACAACACACTAAGTAAGAATGCTATTTAATTATAATTTAAATGAATACTATTCGTTTGAATTATATTTGAACTATTTTTTTTTTAAATAAATTAAATTAATTCAATTTGAATTTCCCCCACAAACTTGGTTGCATGTTTCATTTCATGCTAATATAATTTTTAAATTAATGCTTATTCAAGGGACTTTTTTACTATTAAATTAAATTACATAAAAATGTAAATTATTGTTAAAAACAAATCATATACATTTAATAAATAATTATTTGAATTGAAAAATAATCCAATATTTAAGATATTTAAAAAAAATGTAATATAGTTTTATTCTGTGATTTCTTTATATTTATTTCTAAAAGTTGTTAGTGTTCATTGCCTCTTCAGTTTCTATGTAAATGCGTAGATGTGCTAGTGACTCTCAACCCTTCGTTCACAACTTCAGTCGATGTAATGTCCCCATTTCTAGTTGATAGGTATGTTTTATACAATGCCCAGAAGTTCTTAGGTCTACTACGTGGTGGGAGGAGGTCACTGAAATTCTCTGTTTGCGTGCTACAGTACAGCATGTCACTCGACCACTGGGCTATCGTAGAAGTTGGTCCCCGCAACCAACACATCTCCCACCTGAACTTAGCTAGCAGCAAGCCCATGGCAACCAATCTATGAGCCCCCTTAGGCATCGATTTAGAGTAGCCCAACAGGGTCATTGCAGGCTCCAGGGCGAGTGCCAGATCAGCCACCTGTCCCAACACCTTAAAGACTAAATCCCAAAATTTGGATATCCCTGGACAAAGCCAGGCCAAGTGGAAAAAATCGGCCAACTGTTCACTACAGCGTTCACAATTCACCCCTTCTCTTAGGCCGTACCTGCTCAATCTCTCTGGAGTGTAGTGGACCCTATTTAGGTATTTAAAGTGGATCAGTCTATGTCTACCATTTAAAGAGATGCGCTTTGTGCTGTAGCAGCAATATGTCCACATAGTGTCTTCGATGTTCCTGCCCAGATCTCTCTGCCAAGCCAAACGGGCTTTAGTGTAGTGATTTTCCCTATAGGCCATGGTCAATTTGTATATTTTAGACACTATCCGGGTCGGCAAATCGTTTTTATGACATAGGATAAGGCAGGCAGCTCCGGTGGTTCTAACAAGTCCCCACCCAGCATATGCAACAATGCTTGCCAAGTTCTATGGAATTGGAATTTAGTAAGGAGGGTAACTGCGGTATCTTCGGCCCCCAGTTCCTCCCAACTCTTTGCTGTGCTGTCTTCGAACAAGTTCCCTATGGTCTGCACCCCTATTGTGTGAAGCGCTCGCGTAACCACCTTATCTTTGCACGGGGGCAGCCAATGACACCAATCCAGAGGTGTGAGTGGGGAATACAGAATGGCACCCGCTTGGAGCTTTAAGAGGTGGTGCCAAGCATGGTTTGTCGCATTCACTGAGTCCAAAATCCCTGTTCTACGGTCCGCAGGCATAACCATCAGAGCAGGTAATGGGGGAGGAAACAACGTTCTCTATACGTAAGTGGGGGTGTCTGGTGAGCCATGCATCCAGTGGTAAGTGTGCACACTTTGTGATGCCCTGTAATATAAGTCCAAATCGGGCGCACCCAGCCCCCCCCATGTGGTACGGTAATGTAAGTACTTGCCATCTGACCCGCGCCTGCTAAGCGGCCCAAGCCAACCATCAATTCTGTGAGTTGGCAAAAAAAGGAGCAAGGGAGAACCAAAGGAATATTAGAAAAAAGGAACAAAAAATGGGGCAGAATCACCATTTTCATAATAGAAACTCTGCCCAGCAGGGACAGTGGCAGACGGATCCAGCTGTCGACCTCATCTTCTAGTTTGCTAAGCGCAACCCCACAGTTTTCCATGAATACTACCTCAGAGTCCGTGTGGACCTTGATCCCTAGTTATCTCACCGATTCTGTTGACCACTGCAATGGGTAGTCAGGTTCAAATGGGGTCGTGGCTGGTGTAAGGGGAAATATGATAGACTTCGGCCAGTTAACTCGGAGTCCAGACACCGCTCCGAATTTCACCACTTCTCACAAAACTGGGGAGAGGTTACGTTCAGGGTCTCGTACATATAGGAACCTATCGTCCGCGTAGGTGGATACGATCAGCTCGTAACCCGGGAATCGTATACCCTTATATCTGTGGTATTCACAGAGCGCACCGGCTAAAGGTCCGGCCACTAATGCATACAGTATTGGTGACAGAGGGCAACCCTGACGTGTGCCTCTAGTAATGTATATAGTATCTGTCACTAGGTTACCAATTTTGATTCTAGCTGTGGGTTCACTATACAATACCCCCATCAGCTTTAGAAAGATAGGTCCCAACCCCATCCTTGTCAGGACCTGTCACATAAAGGGCCATTCAACAGAGTCGAAGGCTTTCTCCATGTCGAGAAATAAAGCCACCTCATGAATCTCCGGCCTAGTGTGCTGCATCGCACCGAACACTGTTCTCAAATTGTAAGTTAGGTTCCTACTTGGAACAAAACCCGCTTGCTCCGGAGCGACCAGTGGCAGAATCAGAGGGACTAAACGGTTTGCTAGAAACTTATCGTACAGTTTCGTATCAACGTTAATCAACGAGAGTGGACGACAAGAAGCACACACATCCGGGGGCTTGCCCAGCTTCAAGATAGCAACAATAATCGTCTATCTCATCGTGGGCGGCATAACGCCCGTCACGCACATCTCGTCAAAGAGTGTAGCTAAATGCGGCACCAGTAAATCCATGAACGCCTTATAAAAGGTTACCGTTAGGCCATCCACTCCTGGTGCGCTACCCAATTTCGTGCGCGATAAGGCTGTGATGATTTCTTCTCTCTCCAGGGGCTGCATTAGATATTCGCGATGTGCGTTTGTTAACCATGGTAGCTTTATATGTGTTAAGCAGTCCAAGATTTCCGCTTTATGAGAAGTTGTGCCAATACCGCACTCAGCCTTTCGCCCTCACGTTATGTGCGAGCTGTGCCGTATTTACCTAAGTGCTTTATTTCAGCAGCCGCGGCATCATGATATTCTCCTAACTCTGTTTTGAACTCCTACATGATATCATCATCAGTTGTGCTTCCAGGCTCGCTAGTGTCTTCTCCAGGTCCTTAAGTCGTTATCATATCGCCCTAAGGACTCCAGAGTGCTTAGTCATAGTGATTCCGTGAATATATACATTGAACGCCTCCCAAACCACTTGAAAGCTATCCACCGATCTTACGTTTGTGGCAAAGAACGTTTCGATCGCTTCTGCCAATTCCTCTTTAAAAACCGCATCTAGCAGAGAATAAGGTGGGAATCTCCACGTAAAGGGGGGAATAGTATTCTGGGGGTATCTAATATTAATAGTATCGGGGAATGGTCGGAAAGCTTACGGGGAAGCACCTCACAGGCTCGCAGCCTCTTCTTTTAACTGCCAGGCTGCTAGCCAATATTCTATTCGGGCGTGCAAATCATGATATGCTGAGTAATGCGATATCCCCCTTTTACCGGGTATCTCTGATGCCACACATCACACAAGTCAAACTGTACCATTGCATCTGCCACCTTTCTCGCTGCCGCCGTGATATGTCTCTCCGGCCCCCGTGATCTGTCTATCCATGGATTCATGACTAAATTATGTTCTCCACCCCAAAGCTGTTGCCCCTCCCCACGCAAGCAAACCTTTTCTGACAATGCGGTGTAAAAGTTGGGGTTATCAAACTTCGGGCCGCATATGTTAACTATAAGTAGGTCCATTCCCCTTCCCCTACACCTAGAGACCACAAATTGTCCGTCCTTGTCTATGTCTAATGGGTCGAGTTTAAGAATGGCCCTAGGATTCACCCATGTAAGCACTCCTCGCGCATGTGTGGTGAAACCCACTGCATGTATGTTTACCTGCAATCCCCTACTGAGCAGCATGGGGCTATCGAGTGGGAGGTGTGTCTCCTGCAGTAGTGCAACATCAATTTCGTGTCTCGCTAAGTAGGCCAGGACCTTTCTAAGTTTCCTGTGGTCATTGAGGCCTCCCACATTCCAAGTGAGCGCTCGAAACCTGCCACTAGTAGCGGTACTACCGGACCTGCTAAGGACTGTCATGAGGGTCGAGTACTGTCTGCCTCACTGTGCCTGCCACTGAAACATATAGGCTGTGTGCTCACCATGAACACGAATTAATACAACATGAAAATTGCCTAGTCTCAATCCCCTCCCTCCCCCCACCCACGCCAGGCATGCCCCAACTGTGCTGTGACGGAATTCCACAAAACATTCCCCATTCACCATCTGAATAGTCAGCAACTCAAAACAGCATAACATTGAACCAAGATACCTCCCCTCAATGAAATACCCAAGGTGTGTGGTTCACATGTGGGAGGATGTTGCCCGCCTAGCAGGGTAATATGTCCGAACCAGGCTAGGTTCGCTCCCCGCTCGCCATCAAACTAATTTAGTGCATCTGCTATAAAATGCCTCCGGCCCCCGCATCATTGTATCTATTTACTCAATAAATATTGTAACAAAACTCCCACTAAGAGCTGACCACACTGCAAATAACACTATGTCACAACCGGTTCTGTGATGCTCTCCAAGTGTCTGTATCACATTCAGTCAAGCCCATTCTTTTATGTCCCCCCCCCCCCCCCCAGACTTCCCAAGAGGTAGCTCTCTTATTTGTAACATGTGTAGTCCAGAGTTCAGTCCTGATCATCCATTCGGCCGCCATCCGCCCCCTCCAAGGAGCTCCGCTCCGGACTGCGACGCTTTTCCTTAGACCATTCCTTCAGGGCTTTCCGCAGAGCTTTTGGATCGCCGGGTACAGCATGGCGTAGTCTAAATTTGTATCCCTTAGTTGGCGCTTCAGTGGGGCAAACTGCGCGCTTCCTGCACACGTATCGTGAAATGCGGGTATAAAGATATATTGGATCACTCATACTGCAATGACTGTTTCTCCCTGGCAACCTTCAGCGCCGAGTCTCTGTCCCTATAATTCAGCTGTTTCGCTATTTGAGGACCCAGAGAGCAGTGTGATCTCTCAACCATGAATATGGGAGAGAACGTGTCACTTCCAAACAGTGTCACCAGCAGTTTCTTGACAACATTTTCCATGTTGACAGTCTAGGTCGACTCCGGAAGGCCTGTGATCCTTAAGTTGTTCCAACGGGAATGCGCTTCAAGGTCCTCAGTGTTGCCCTGCAGAACCTGCAGCACCCTTTCAATTTGCTTGTGTTCAGTGTCCATTGTTGTGTGTGCTTCCTCCACCTCTGTGGTCCGGCGCTCCGTCATGTCCAACCTTTCAGCATGTTTGTCCATTCGTTTGGACATTCTATCCATCCGGTATGAGAGAGAGTCCAGTTTAGTTCCCAGTACAGGGAGGCTGCTCTGCAAGCCTTTTTCCATTGCAGCTAACATGGTGCGAATATCTCCATCTATCTCCTCTTGGGCCTGTTCCTCCGTGTTGTCCCTGTCTTCTGAGGCATTGTCCCACACCTTAGTTTTCTTTTGATCGAATGTGAGTGTCTTATCCACTCTGCCCATCGTGGCCAGTCCGCAGCAACCACCAGGACCTATGCGCACCAGACACCCAGTCGAGTAGCCTCCCTCGAGCGGATCGCTCCGAGTTCTGTCACTTGCCTTCACCCCCAGTCACAGTCCAGCGGACTTACCCAAGGGGTCCAGAAGCGTAACTGCCCTTCAGACGTGTCCTCACACAGCTCGACTGTCCTAGGCCACCCTGACTAAGACGCCGACCGAGCGTCACAACTTCTTCAGCTACGCAGGCAACTTAACCAGCCTAGTTGCACCAGGGGTTGAATTCTAGCTCGAGTGAGCACTCCCAATTAGCCTTCGTCACGAGCGCCGCCACCCCGTGCCTCGACCAGGGGATACTGCCTCCCTGGATAGCATCTTGCACGGGCTCACACAGCAGGGAGCGTGCTGCTGGAATTCAAAACTGGCCGCCTCCAGAACCAACAACGAGAAGCTGTCCCTTCGCCAATATCGCCAGGCGCCTTCACATTAAATACTGGTCTTGCAGTGCTCTGCGCAAGATGGCGCTGCTGCCTCCAGGGCTCCCTCCCAAGCACTGCCAAGGCAGCCGATCCACTCCGGATGCCGACTCTCAGCTCCTCGCCACTTGTGTCAGCTGGAGCAGGGGTACAGACAGTGCACCTCGACTCTCTATGGCCGATACTGTCCCCAGTTAATAATTCTTCTAGGCTTCCTCAGAAATTGTGCTATGCTTCCGCTCAGCACTCCAGGGCTTCCCGCACTCTCCCAGCACCGTGGGCCACGGGATCCTTCAGGTACCTCGCGCTCCGGGCATCAGGGCACACCCCAGCCGCCACCAGCACTATACCGTCTCGCTGTGTCTGCTCCGACACCAGGAGCGCCCAGGAACAGTGCAGCCGCAGGGTCTCGGGCCTTCGCTCCTCTGCCACGACAGTCCGGGGATCGCGGCCCAGCGCAGAGCCGCAACAGGCAGAGTCAGCCTGCTTGTTTGTCAATGGGAGTCCGGGGACCGGAGTCAGCTCACCACACTCCCGAGCCCCTCCGGATCAGGTGGCTGCTTGAGTCCAGACTTATTGTCCACGCAGATGCCGGATTCTTGAAGGATCTTGTGATGGCGGCGCGGAGCTTTCAGCTCAAGCGGCCATCTTCGTTGCGAGCTAGCTCTGCCCCCCAAAAGAGACCTATTTAAATTTGAAATATAACAGCACCGTATCAGCGCTGAACGAGATGTCTGCAATATCTAGAACATGATTTTCCCAACTAAAGTGTTGCAAAAGGCTTTTCCAATCCGTTCCAATACACACAACCGTGGCAAACTACAACTACCAGGATGCATCCTAACAATGGCCACATCCTCACCGGAAGTATCCAACATCTGATTTGCTCTAGTGGAACGTGGACGCAAACAGCTGAGCAGACAGAGCGCTTCATTCGCTTGTATTGAAGGCTGCACGAATGTCATCTAAAAGTAAGTGAAGCGAATCGCTTCGTTGCCTCCTTGCTACTTGTAACATGAGAAGACTTTTTGCCACAGAAACGTAATAATAACTTTCGCACACACTTGTCATTGCAGAAAACAGACACGCATCCACGACTCTGAACACTTGTAAGTAAGCTCAACTTTTGAATCAGAAATTCATGGTTGTGTTGCTAACACAGTAAAAGCAGTCAATTCCCTCTCCGTTTCTGATACCAACAGAACGCTTCCCAGCGGGAATGTAATAAATACGAAGACTTTCAGAAAAACGTTTATCTTCGAAAGTAAGTGCTTTGGCCCCTGGATCCTGCAACGAATACTAGTATAACTCAATGTTTCCATTAGACCCGTAATTCCCGAAATGACAACCTTTAATTTATTCATGTTTCAGATTGAAGTTCGTGAGTCCTTAAACATTTATGTGGACACGATAAAAACAGACACAGCTACCAGGTATCAATCTTTTCCCTAATTTAAAATAGCAGATTAATCAGATGGAGGGAAGATTTAAGAAAAGATCAACCCTTTTTAGATCGAGGGACAGTCCGGTCTGCCGAAGGCAGAACCAGAAGTCCGGAGATCTTATGTTTCTTAGAGTGGCTATTTAGCCCGCCTCTATTTTTGCCTCTCCTCCATTGGCTGGCTTCCTAAACGGAGGCCAGCCATTGGAGGAGAGAGCCGTCCCTCCAAATAGGCTCTGTCTTTTTCAGATTCGGGGGCGTGTTCCGTGCTCTTCTTTCCACTTTTTAGCCACGCCCTTTTTAGGCGTGTTTTTCTCTCCTCCAGCCAATGGCAAGAGGAGAGAAAAAGAAACACGCCCCCGAATCTGAAACCGCCGCTGCGTTTCTCCGAGGCATTTCTGCTTCGCCTCGGAGAAAGTGTGCTTGTTACTCTTCCCAAGTCTAAAAACTGTTCCATCTGTTGAGGAAACAATTTTGCAATAATGCACCGCGTAACCGACGTCACGGACCCAATTTATAATATGAATTTTCTTCTGTGAAATTGAACGCATCCTCCTCGGATTGAGTTCACTTGCAACCGATTTATCAATTTTGGTCAAAACCATCAGAGGGATTCGCTTTGAGGCGTGTTGGTATTTCTGCCAAGAATTGATCGTCGACCACTTCAAGCTTGAATGTTTCCACAAACAAAGTGATATTAACTTAAACAACATCGGAAAAGAACGCAGCACGCGCCTCACGCCGAATCTGCTGAGGTGGAAAACCCCTCCCAAAAGTGGATTGTAGCAAAAACGTGTAATGTTTTAGGACCCTGGGGTATGTTTGTGTCAGAATCATAGTAAACAAACGGCTTTGCAACAAAAACACATTGTCTTCGGAAGAAGCAAACGTGTTGCGGCCCGCGAACTGCCAACTCTTGGGTGTAAAATACGCGCTAATCTTTGCGGAGGTCTGCGCGTGCGCGCCAATACTGCTGCTGTTATTATAAATACTCCGATTCATATTATTATCGTTGTTGTTTTCGTTGCTACTATTGTCGTTTTTATTGTTGTTACATCAGTTCCATAGTCACGTTCTTTCTTCGTGGTCGGGAGTGAGTGTATTTTTATGTATTGAGACTCTGTATATGGCCGGAATCAGTGCATCATTGACCGGAAGCTGCGACTCAGCGGGTCCTTCGGCCGGAAGCGGTACCTCAGTGGATCGTTGGGCCGGAAGCAGACTGAGGCACAATTGGTCTTGGGGCCGGAAGCGGTACATCGGTGGTGCAGAAGGCCGAAAGCTGATTTTGGTGCAGTGTGTTCTGCGGCTGGAAGCGGGGACTTAGTGGGGTATGGGGCCAACCCCATCAGTGGGGTCCCATCAGTGGGGGCTGGAAGCGGTACATACGTGGGGCTGGGGGCAAGAGGCGGGGCATCAGTTTGGCCATGGACGGATTTCTTATCGCTTGGATCAGTTTCCTACACACCATCATCCAGACTGCAGAGATAGGAAGCCGTGTCTTCTCACGCATCCAGCGTGAATGTGCAAACTTACCTTGCACAAACACTGCACACGAAAACAAGCAAAAGTTATACTCCCACCAGAGCCAAGTTCAGCAGCGTGTGTGCTCCTCATCTGCTCTGTGGATTTCTCATGGCCGCATAGCTCGCCGCATGGGGCAGGGGCCCTGCTCGCGCCTGGACCTGCTGCGGAACTTGCTGACGGTGCTGGTGCGGCACGAGCGCATGCAGACAACCTTGGCTCGCGCCGATGAGCTGCGCTTCTATGCCGAGAGGATGAGCATGGGACCGGGTCCGGCGGATGGAAGCTGCAGGCTAGTTGGGGGCTAAATGAGTGATTGGTGCACACGCGGGGGCAGGGGATCGTCTGCCGAGCTTGGAGCAGAAAGGCTGAGGCATTTGTAAAAGGCATTTCAATGTGATACATGTGCTTCGGTAAGGTAGATGGTTTAAGAGTGTGGTTATGGCGTCGGGGGTGGGGCGAGTTGCACTCGAGTTCATTAAAGTATATTATATTGGAATTGATGAGCCACACACTCTCTCTCTATCTCACTACCTCACTCTCTATCACTACATCACTATCTATTTCTATCTCACTCTCACTACCTCACTATATCACAACACACTCTCTCAAAACTTCACTATATCACTCTCTCACTACCTCACCACTTCACTCTCTCTTTCTAAATCACTAATTCACTCTCTCTATCTCACTACCTCACTCTCGCTCTCAAATACACTAAGTCACTTACACTCACTCTTTCACTACCTCACTCTATCTCACTACTTCACTAAATCACTCTCTGTTTCTATCTTAATACCTCACAACATCCCTCACTACCTCACTCTCTCTTTCACTACCTCAATCTTTCTCTCTCACTACCTCACAACATCACTCACTGTTTCTATCTCACTACGTCAGAAAATACCTCTCACTCACTAACTCACTCTTTCACTACCTCACACTCTATCTACCTCACTCTCTCTCACTACATAACTCTCTATACATCACTACTCCCCTCTATCTATATCACTAACTCACTATCTCACTACTTCTCTCTCTAAAAAGATTACTACCTCACTCTCTCACTACCTCACTGCTAATGCAATAGGTATCACATATGCAAAAAAAGCTAATGCCAATAGAAATAACAATGCCATTTATTTAGGGATACAAAAATGATAAAAAATAATGAGCAATACCAATAGCTCTACCTATAATATTGCAGAGACCATTGCATTGTAAATGCTTGTTTTATGTTTACTTTCAGAGTTCTTCCTGTCTTAGCCGTGAAGAGAATCCCAGAAACGGAAGGGGGTTTCGAAACGCGTCGGCACACTTATGTCATTGGGGAAAGAATTGTATAAGAAAAAAAACATTAGCAACAAAGGGAACTAGGGGGCATATTCTCAAGCACTGCATTAAAATTATCGCCACTTTAGCGGCAGAAAACTGCCGCTAAAGTGGCGATAACGGGCTTGATAATATGCCCTGCAGAATTCTAATAGAAACCCATGTTGACACCAGAACATGGGCTTCTATGGGAATTCTCCAGGGCATATTATCAAGCCCATTATCGCCGCTTTAGCGGCAGTTTTCTGCCGCTAAAGCGGCGATTATTTTAACGCCGTTTGTTGATAATATACCCCTAGGTTTTTTCAATGTTCTACCCCCTGTTGCTTTTGTTAAAAAATGCTTGTCCCCTCTGGCCAGCAACCCCAGTGTATATATTTAGAAAACGTGGGTTACTTTTTTTATTCTGACTGGTAATTTCTCAAACTATTTGTATTCAATATTTGTGTATTCGCAGTGTATGTGTAATACCAAATCAGTCGTTTTTGACTTAGATTGTTTTGTTAGTTTGTATGTTCAACAAAACACAATGTTGTCCAGATCTATTGTTTGTGAATTTGTTTAAAGAATTGAGATATTAAATTATGTAGACCAACACAATTAAGAGTTTTTATCCTAGTCTGTTTAAATCCAAAAACAGCATTAGAAACGGTCAGCTAGATTTTTTGCATTTTCTGAACTTTCTAAAAGCGACATTTTCAGAAATGTCATTTACATTTCGTTTGAGTGCAACAGACAGCATATATCTACTTGCACCCAATCTAGCACGTATTGAATATAATAAGGTAACCCAGTTTTAGTCACTGTGATAGCTAGACATTACAACAGTGGAAAATAATTTTAGGAGTTTTTTACCACCCGGACATGTAAAACTTAAGTACACATGTCCAACATTTTGAATACACTACAGTATGCCAGGCTTGGTGGCTTTGTGGACTAATTAATGCATTCTGTGTGGGGGCCTGTGTTTCACCTTATGGTCATAGGTTCAAATGCAGGCGGGTCCACTCAGCCTTTCATCCTTTTATGGTTGATTAAATGAGTAACATTTAGTTGGGTAACAATAAGCATCTGTTTTTCAGCCCCAAAATACTCTTCTGGGTGACCGTGCGCTTTACAACTACGTATGTTATGAATATACTACACCCTGACAAATAAGCCTTTAGGGCGTGACTTATAAGTATTGAAAAGGAAGGTTTAGGTCTGGCATAAGGTTTGTTTTGCCTCGTCAAAATGACAGTTTAAACTGCACATACAGAATTCGGTGACAGGCCTGAGAGAGGTTTTTAAAGTACTACCTGAGTGGGTGGCACGAGTGCTGCAGGCCCAAGAGTAGCATTTAATTTACAGGCCCTAGGTATATGTAGTACAATTTACAAAGGATTTGCAAGTAAATTAAATATGCTAATTGGGGGTAGGTACATTTTACCATGTTTGAAGGAGAGAGCAAAGCAGTTTAGCACTGGTTAGCAGAGGTAAAGTGCATAGAGTCCTAAAGCCAGCAAAAACAAATTAGGCAAACAGGAGGGGTGAAGGCAAAAGGGTTGGGGAATACAACACCAAGGATGTCAGGTCTAAGACTATTGATTTAACTTAGATCAGAATTGTTTTTTGTTTTTCTAAACTAAATTAAATAATTACATTTTGAGTTTCCGCCACAAGCTCAATTGCAGGTTGAATTTTATGCACATATTATTTTGTAATCACATTTACCGTTTTACCATTTAAATTAAATTAAAATGTAAATTAGTGGTTACAAATTTTTCCAAAATTAAATATTGCTGTTCGAATCTTGATTTGAGTTCACCAGATGCAGGATCAGCTGTCCCATGCTTGTTTCTTCCTCTACAACATTTCTGCTGTGTAACAAAGTGGATTAGGCAGTGCTGATGGCCGTACCTGAATCAAGTTCCACATAGTTGTCCTGTGGCTATGGCAGCACCTGCTGCACTGGTCTTCTGCAGATGACGAGCCCAAGGCAAATCTATCAAGTAGTTCCACCTGGTCTTGATGAGTGCCACAAATAAGCAAACCTAAAAGCGCAATTAAAAAAAAAATGTAGTATGTTAACAAAGTGTTTGACTCTCAACAGGAAAGTGTTCTGTAATGTTAACAACCTGCTGTAGAAACACTAAGGGCCCTATTCACAGAAAACATTTGGAATATTTAAAAAGGTACTTCAAAATGGAATTCACAAACCTCAACAGGAGATCTTCTTCTCCTCTTTTCCTCCTCTCCTCCATACCATCACCACCCAACACACATATAGCACAGCCCCCGCTCCCATTAGCAACCACATGACAAACTATCATGCTCCTCAACACCCGCTTACTCAGCAAAAATGCCATGGAAATCTGGGACATTCTGGACAACAACATCCCGGACATCCTCTTTCTCATGAAAACATGGCTAACTGCCATGTCAGCTCCCAACATAGCCATGGCTGTAGAGGGAGGATACAAGATTTCTTGGCAGGATCGTCAACACAAACCAGGAGGTGGAATTGCAATAATCTTCAAAGAAACTGTCACCTGCACCACAATCACAAATAGCACAACCTCCTACATGGAGTACCTACACTTCAAACTCTGAATTTCGACAACATTTACCCTGAATAGAACCCTTGTCTACCGGCCACCTGGACCAAGAGCTAGTTTCACCAACAATATTATTGACTTCATCGCTTCCCTCATCATCAATGCAAAATCCTACATCCTATTAGGAGACCTCAATTTACACCTGGAAAACCGGAATTACTCCAGTTCCATTGCACTCCTCAAAAGCCTTGGGATCATTGGACTAACTCAACACATCCCTGTGCCAACACTCTCCACCAGACACACCCTTGGCTCCATCTTCACCACCTTCGATGACATCAAAATCACTGAAATCACACCTTTATCCTAGACCGACCATGTCATTGCTGAACTTCCAAATCAACATCCCTCGCCATATTGAACCCACCACCTGTCCGTGCTTAAGCAGGAGTGTAAAAAACTTGAACATGCTTGGCGCTTGAGTGAGTACTGCCCCCTGGCTAAGGCCACTCTCAGGGTCTACTATACTGCGATAACACAGGCTAAGGAGCAGTACTTTTCAGCCCGCATTAAGCAGGCACATAACTACTCCAAGGAGATTTTATCTATAGTTCAGAGTTTTACGTCCCCTGCAGCACAATAGTGCTCTCTCCCAGCCACAGACGGGAGTGTAACACTCTATCCAATATCTTCATGGATAAAATACACACGATTCAGGTGGCCTTCACTTCCTGCCCCGGACCTCCTTCTGTACCTGTGCCTACTGCCATCCTGCCTGTTGTCCCCAGGCACGCTCTGTGGGCCTTTTCTTCTGTGGATCTGTGTAGCTCTCTTACAATTCTGAAGGGCTTGAAATCAGGTTCGCCCACAGACCCCTGTGTGGCGAGACTGCTTGCAGCAGTCGCAGAGATTATTAACCCCGAAGTTAATTCAATCATAAACACCTCCCTTCGTGAGGCTCGGGTACCGGAGGCCTGGAAACAGGCAAAAATCCTTCCCCTTTTGAAGAAGCCTACTCTTGATCCCCTGAGCCCCGGGAACTATCGCTCTATTTGCCTCCTGCCCAGTTTAGCTAAAGTCTGTGAGAAGGTGGTGACCAGACAACTTACGGAGTTTGTTGAAAGGTCTGATGATCTGCATCCAGCGCAGTCTGGGTTTCGCGCCTCTTACAGCAACGAGACTGCGCTGGTGGAGATTTCCAAAGCCATTCGCGACTGTTTAGATGCTGGTGGGAGAGCAGCATTGGTAATGCTCGACCTGTCGGTGGCATTCGACACGGTACCGCACTCCCTGCTGCTCACCCGACTCACTTAGATTGGTGTCTCAGGCGCTGCCTGGGGCTGGCTCAGGTCCTTCCTTGAAGGGCGGGCTCAAAAGGTCTGGCTGCCACCGGCCACTTCAATTCCACAACCAGCACCACTGGTGTCCCACAGGGGTTTTCCCTTAGCCCCCTTCTATTTAATATCTACGTTACTCCTTGGGGGCTAAGGTGATAGCCTACGCTGACGACATCCAGCTTCTCTTTACCTGGGAAAAGGATGAGGATTCTGTATCCTTTGTTCATCACTGCCTGTCTTCGGTTTTTGAGTGGCTTGCGGCGTCCTAACTCAAATGTAATTAAGACAAGTCTGAGATCCTACTCTACTGTAAATTCCCTCCAGGCTTCAGAGACACGATTTGGCCTCCTGGGTCCCCTCTACCAACTTCTAATGGAAAATCTGCTAAAAACCTAGGAGTGTGGTTTGGGATAACCTCTCCTTTTCTGCTCAGGTGAAAAAGCTCTCTGGCAGCTGTTTTGGCCTTCTAAAAACACTAAGGAGTTTTTTCTCCTCCCTAGGCCTGCCAAAGAGACGGTTATCTGTGCCTCGATCCTTTCTCGATTGGACTACACTAATGTGATGTACATAGGCATCCCTGGGTACTCTCTGAATATACTCCAGGTTATTTAGAATGCGGCCGTCAGGCTACTCTTGGGAAACGCTAAGAGGAGCAGCATGCGTGAACATCTCCGCGTACTCCACTGGCTTCCCGTGGCGGATCGGGTGAAATTTAAATCCCTGGTCATTGATCATCGAGCCCTCTATGTCGTGGGCCCGCCTATTTACAGAAGCGGTTCTCCTTTAATGTCCTGCTAAGACAACTGCATTTTTCAGGTCTCCTTCTAGCTAGGGTGCCCCGCTTCATCCGCCACAAGATGGGCGGTTGCTCCTTGGCTGTTAAGGCTGCCCAGGCTTGGAATGACCCGTTAGCCTTCAAGAAACTTTTAAAAAGTCACCTGTTCCGGTATATGATGGTGGTGTACTTCAGTGACTCCTCCTGGATCCATGCCGGGACACTCCTCGGAGTAGCTGTTGCGCGTTATAAGAGTACTTAACATAACACAACATAACATAACCCCCACCAGCCTGGCCAGACACAGCTAGAACTTTATCACTGAATCAAACTGGTCCCCCACCCTGCACATGACCATCTCAACCCCACCAGTAACCTGAACTGCAACATCACACACCTGTATAATTGAATCATAGACTGTGCTGACACTCTGGCACCCCATAAACACAACAACCAAAAGGGAACCCGAAAGCAAGTGACTTGGTGAACCGATGAACTCCGAGCAACCAAACAGCACTGCAAACAACTAGAGAAAAGGTGGAGGACAAACCTCAAAGAAACATACAGGGACACCTTTAAAGCAGCACAAAGATGCTACCAACAGCAGATCAGAGAAATCAAAAAGAAAGCCCTATCAGAGCACATAAAAAAACAGCCCAATCAATCATGGGTTTGTTGTGCGTGATTACTCACCCGTGAGGGTCTCAAGGCACTGGGGAGGAGGGGAGGTGCAGATTACAGTCCATCAAGGAGGAGATCTGCCTAAGAGCCATGTTTTGAGCTTTTTCGTGAGCATGGGGAGTGATGTCGTCTGTCTAAGGTGGAGCGGTAGGGTGCCCCAGGCTCTGGCCACGCGGAAGGAGTAGGAGCGGCCTCCTGATCTGGACTTCCTTGTGCAGGGGACCACGGTGTAGGAGAGCTGGGCTGATCATAGGGTCCTTTGGGGTGCATGGAATTTGAGTCGGCTGTTTGGGTATCCAGGTCCCATGTTGTGGAGGGCTTTTTGTGCGTGGGTGAGAATCTTGAAGGTGATTCTAGCCTCGATGGGGAGCCAATGGAGTGTGCGCAGGTGCTGGGAGATGTGGCCGTGTCTTGGCAGGTTGAGGACCAGTCTTGCAGTGGCTTTCTGGATTTTTTGTAGCTTGCGGGTGAGTTATTTGTTTATTCCAGCATAGAGTGCGTTGCCATAGTCAAGTATACTGGTGACAAGGGCGATTGTGATGGTCTTTCTATGCTCGAGGGGGAACCATTTGAAAGTCGTGCGTAGGAGGCGGAGGGTGTGGAAGCAGGAGGATGCAACCATGTTGATATGGCCATCCATTTTGAGTTCGAAGTCCAGGATGATTTCAAGGTTGCGTGCATTGTCCGTAGGGGTGGGTGGGTTTCCGAGGGCGGGGGGGGCCATCAGGTATCATTCCAGGCATCGGGGTGTGGGCCCATGATGAGTACTTCTGTTATGCCAATGTTGAGTTGTAGGCAGCTGCTTTTCATCCATTTGGCGACTGCTTCCATGCCTTCTTGAAAGTTGTGCTTAGCTGCGTTGGGTTCGTTGGATAGGGAGCCGGATGAGTTGGGCGTCATCTGCATATGAGACAATGTTTAGTCCGTGTGTTCTGACGATGGGGGCGAGTGGAGCCATGTACGTGTTGAAGAGCGTGGGGCTGAGTGACGATCCCTGGGGGACTCCACAGGTGGTCGGTGTAGGGTCCGAGACGAAAGGAGGGAGTCTGAACCGCTGCGTTCTGCCGGAGAGGAAAGAGTAGATCCAGTCGAGGGCCTTGCCCTGGATCCCTGCGTCGTGAAGTTAGCATATTAGGGTGCGGTGAGAGACTGTATCGAAGGCCGCTTAGAGGTTGAGAAGGATGAGGGCTACTGTCTCTCCTCTGTCCAGGAGGGAGTAAATGTCGTCTGTAGTGGCGAGGAGGGCAGTTTCTGTGCTGTGGTTTTTCTGAAGCCAGATTGGGAGGGGTCGAGGATGTTTTGCTCTTCGATGAAGGTAGCGAGTTGGCTGTTGATGGCTTTCTCCACGACTTTGCTGGGAACGGGAGCAGGGAGATGGGTCTGTAGTTTTTTAGGTTGATGGGGTCCTCTGAGGGCTTCTTCAGAAGGGGGTTGATCTCGGCGTACTTCCAGTTGTCGGGGAAGGAGGCATTCGCAAGGGAGCGGTTGATGGTGTGATGAAGCATGGGTGCAATGGTGTTGGCGGCTCTCTTGAAGATGTGGTGGGGAAGGGGTCCGTGGATGCCCTGGAGTGGATTGACTTCATCGTCTTTAGTGTGTCTTCAGTGGTGAGGGCTGTCCAGCTGTCAATCGTTGGCTTCCGGGTGTTGCCGCTCGATGGTGAGGGTTCAGTGTGTTTGCTGTCTTTGTCGAAGTTGTTGTAAATGTTCTTGATCTTGTGGTGGAAGAAGGTGCTGATTTAGTTGCAGAGGTCTTGAGAGGGAGGGATGTCTGTAGACTTGCTTGTGGGTTGGGTGAACTTCTTGATGATGCTGAAGAGCTCTTTGCTGTTGTGCGCGTTTGTGGAATCTGTCTTTGATCGCTGTTTTTCTCGTATTTCTGATGAGTTGGTGGTAGGCGTGGGTGGTGGCTCTGAAGTTGTTGTAGGATTCTGTGGACTTGGAGTTTCTCCAGGTCTTTTCGAGGCAGCGGCATGTGCGTCTGGACTCTCGAAGTTCAGTGGTAAACCATCTGGCTTTCTGGCGCATGTGTTGTTGTTCTTCTTGAGGGGGGCTATGGTGTTGGCGCTGTTGGAGATCCATCTGTGCAGAGTTCGGGCTGTGGTGTTGAAGTCGTCGTCTTCCGAGATGGTTGGGGTGGAGTTGCCGAGTGAGGTGGTGAGCTGGTCATCGGTGATTTTGGTCCAGTTTCTTCGTGGAGCAGGTGCTGGGGTCTGTGGATGGTGGGTGTTCTGAAGGAGAAGTGGAAGCATCGATGGTCTGTCCACGGGAATTCGGTGGTGTAGCTGAAAGTGATGGAGTTTCCTGTTGTGAAGAGGGGGTCGAGGGTGTGTCCTGCTGAGTGCGTTGGTTCGGTCATGATCTGGTGGAGTCCAATCTTGTGGAGGTTGTCTAGGAGGGATGTGGTGTTGGGGTCTAGTTTTTTGTTGAGGTGGAAGTTGAGGTCTCCCAGCAAGGTGTAGTTGGTGGATGCGATGTCTTGTGGCGAGATGATGTCCGTGATGGAGTTGGTGAATGATCCACAGGGTCCGGGGGGTCTGTAGATGAAGGTATCTCGGGGGTGGTGGTGGGGCTGGCTGTATCTTGATGTGTAAGTGTTCCATCAGTTCTGTGGGCTCGTTGAGGAATGTGTTCAGCCGGAGGATGGACTTGTGCACGATGGCGATTCCTCCTCCAGGGCAGCTGGGGCAGTCCTTCCGGGAGATCTTGTATCCTTGGGGAATGGCGATGGTGATGTTCGGTCCCGAGGTGGTGTTGGTCCAGGTTTCAGTGAAGAATGCGACATGCGGGGTGGTGCTGCCGAGGAGGTCCCAGATTTCGGTGGCGTGTTTGTGGAGGGATCGTACATTGAGGAGGATGCATTGCAGGGTCTTTAGTACGGGTGGGTTGTGCTGGATCCGTGATCTTGTCGGTGCTGCAGGTGTGCCGGCAGTATTGACAGCTGAAGGGTCCATGGGTGTCCGATGGTGAAGCTAGCTTGCAGTTGTTGTTGCGACCTGGGTTGAGTGCGTGGAGTGCCGCTGGGTTGTAGCGTTGGCGGTGCGGAGGTCCAGGGTTCCTGGTGCTGTTCGCCATTAAGTTGGGGTCGGGGAGGGCTGGACAGCTGGGAGGCGGGAGTGGGGAGGGAAACTGGCTCGGGCTGGTCGCAATGGGGGAGGGCCACGGGGGCAGCAGCGGCAGGACAACGGGGAAAGCAAGCAAAAAGAAGAGGGAAAATGAGAGTAAAAGGGTGAAAAGAATAAAGGGTGAAACAGAGCAGAAAGCAGAAGAAAAGTTCGACAAAGAGTGTAAAAAGTTAAAGGGTGAAACGGAACAGAAAGGAGAAGAAAAGTGCTACAAAGAGTGAAAAAAGTTAAAGGGTGAAATGGAGCAGAAAGCAGAAGAAAAGTGATACAAAGAATGAAGAAAGTTAAAGGGTGAAACGGATCAGAAAGAAGAGGATGAAGGGGGTAGAAAGCGGGGCAAGAGAAGGAGTCAGGGGCCCACTGAATCACCAGGGATGAGGCGCAGGTATAACCTGCGGGTGGAGGAGGGCCTCAACCACCAAACACTACGGGAGTGTAGGGGCTGAAGAGGGCCTCACTTAATGGTGGAGCTGAGAGGGTGGGAGAGCAGTTGTGTTGCCACATAAGTAGCTGCAACGAGATCATCACTATTGTCGATGGTTGCTTTAAGCCAATGTGCATTGCAAACAACATCACCGACTTGCAAGATTTATGCAGCAACCTATCACAATTCTTCAGCAGCAAAATTAAAACCATCTACAACAATTTCGACCCACAACTAGACCCCACCAACCTCGCTGCAAGCCTACCCACTGAAGACCTTGGAAACACCCTGAAAGTTTGGAAAACAGTCCCCATAAAGAGACAGCCAACGTCATG
Source organism: Triturus cristatus (assembly GCF_964204655.1). Taxonomy (NCBI): domain Eukaryota; kingdom Metazoa; phylum Chordata; class Amphibia; order Caudata; family Salamandridae; genus Triturus; species Triturus cristatus. The sequence goes on from NC_140581.1 coordinate 322,054,896, forward strand.
GGACCCATTCATTCCTGGGCCCGGACAGGTCCCTGCCTTCACCAAATATTCATAATGGGCATCTCCCTAATAAGCAGAGTACTCACCCACATCCTGAACACCTCCATCATCATAGCACTGTTCCCAAGAGAACTGGAAATGATCTACTGAATAAATATTCAGCAGACTCTGAGTAGCTAACTAATTAAAGTCCAATCTGGCTTCTTCCTCCCTACCCAGCAAATGTAATGGAGAAAATCAGCAACAAGCAACTCCCCCACTACCTCAACATACACCATCTCCTAGGCACCACCTAATTGGCTGCAGTCCTAACCACAGCACAGAGAATGTCCCCATTGCAGCAACCGATGACATCAGAATGAACCTTGAGTGAGGAGAAGCAGGGATCTTCATCTTGCTGGACCACTTCGCAGCATTGTATTCAGTCTCCCACTCCACCCTCATCAGAAGACTACATGAAACGGGCAACAAAGGACCTGCCTACAACTGGATATGTTCCTTCATACAGGAAGAACACAAAGAGTCAGCTTGTCACTCTGCAAACCGGAAGCTATGAATCTCATCTGTGGAGTACCCCTAGGATCATCTCATAGCCCAAACTTTTTTAACATCTAGAAGACCTCACTGGCAGACCTCATCAGATCGCATTGCATCAACATTCTTTCCTACGCCGGCAACATTCAACTGATCCTTTCTCTACAGGATAAGACCCCTGCAACAAAAACAACTTTGCCACCTGCATGCCTGCATCTAGCTGCCAGAAGTTCAACACAGAGAAGACCAAAGTAGTGGTCAACAGAAGAAAGACTTATGCGTGGCACTGCACCTGGTGGACAGAGGCCCAACACCGTTCCTACCGCCCAGACAAACCTCAAAATCATTATCAGTGACAAGCTTGACATGTCAGTCCAGGTAAAAGAAGTGGCCTGTAGCTGCTTTCACGTACTGAGGATGCTATGAATAATCTTCATATGGATCCCATAGAACACCTGAAAAACAGTCACACAGCCCTGTTAACCAGCAGACTCAACTACAGCAACACACTCTAAATGGAAATCACCAAACAGCTCATGAGCAGATGACATCCAATCCATAACAGTAAGACTCCTCTTCAACCTGTCCCGCCACATCCTCATCACTCCACATCCCAAAGAACTTCACTGGCTCCTCATACACAAGTGCACTTAATGCAGACTACTCACACTCACATACAAATCATTACACAACATAGGCCCGCCTACCTCAATAGCCGCATATGCTTCCACCATCCATCAAGACACCTCCGATCAGCCACATTCTCATTAGCACATGTACCCTGCATACACAAAACAAGAACTGGAAGTTCTCACATCTCTCAGTGCCTGGAATGACCTGCAACTGTACATCAGAGTCTCATCATCACTTATTGAATTCCACAAGAAGCTGAAAACATTGCACTTTGACCAATCTCACCTTTGGAGTCCACTGCCTACCTACCTGCGAAGAGCCTGGATGACCTCATGGGTGTTTAGTGTGCTATAAAAATACTCATAGCATAACATAACTATCTTTTCTGTGTGGAGTACTCCGCAAACAGTTATAGTTTTAGTAGTAAATGTGGAAGACAAGGAAAAGGGGTGGGCAAATGGTGAATAATTACTGTTACATGGGTGGGGTTTAAGTTAGGGAAGCTGAAGGAGGGGTGTGGAGATGAAGATGCCAATACTAAAACACACGCAAATGAGTAAGACAATTTCGATTCATAAACTGCACAGATAGATCTATTTCAGTAGTATTAGTATGTCAAGCACCACAGAAGGCCAGTCACTAGCACATCAGCACTGTCGAGTAGAAATCGTAGGTAGAAGAAGGAACACAAACAACATATGCTAATCTTTATTTAAAATAAATTAAAATAATACGTATATTACATCTAATTAAATGTCCTAATATTAAAATATTTTTTAAATTCAAATAAATCTGTAATAAAAATACCACTATGTCTGCATGCATCAAAATGACAGAAATGTGTGCTCAAGAGTAATATTACAGTATTGCTATCTTCATACCATTGTTCTTAGTGTAAACTATTGTGGCATATTTTAAGTGATAACGGCTGTAAAAAGGCTTTTTTCAAAAGAAAACAATGGCTTAAATCCCTCTGTAAAGAGATACACTGAAGAAAACCATCCATTGGCTTTCTGAAGCCAAGCTCAATATGCCAAAACGTGCATCAGAATCACAACCCAATAAGAGAGTCTCATCTCAAAAAGGGAATGGTGTTGGCCCGCATACATAAACAACCTCATTTGCTTCTACAACAGCATCCCTACTGGAGGCACTCTTTATCTGTAGTTTGTCGTCTATGCGGGCAAAGCAAGTGTGACCTCAAATGGGGAACAGGTCTCAGGGTTTAAGGACATTGTAGTTCACAACTATAACTCACGCCCTCGCAATGCAGTGCTACTTTTGCCACATATTACATCACTTGTAACATCTTCTATGACATCATTGATAATATCAGTGCAACATTTGCTGTAAAATTATTGATGAGAAAACTGTGCATGGTGGGGTCACAAGTTATAGTTATCTCAGATCATGAGTTATAGTTACTTGAGAGAATAATAACTATAAATGTTGAATTTCTATGGTTTAAAAATTCTGACATAATTTGTTTCACTATTCTGGAGTAATATTTCTCTCTCTGATTAGTCCCCATGAAGAATTTCTCACATAAATGACATAGACAATGCTTTCAAATCCGTTATTACCAAATCAGAAAATACATCATTCGAATCCCTAGGCAGATGCGGGACAAAGGTAGATTCTGGTCTAAAGGGCTTTTTCACACTCCCATATATTAAGTCCCAACAATCGGCAGTCTCTTTACAAAATCTTAATGGACTGATCCCATCATTGTCCCTCTCCAATTGCTCCAAATCATGTAGCACATTCAGGTCCCCCACTGCTAGATTCGTAGCAGAATCTTCTGTAATGGATTGTTCCACTGTTTTCAAGTTTTGCTCGATTATAAAAAAACTTTTTCAACTTCAATTTCCTTAGAAATTTAAAGAAATCCATCTGTGTTTGCCCATAATTGAAGTTCCTTCTAATGTTGAAAGAGAGACCCAAGGATAGAATTTTTACTTCATCATCAGTCCAAATCCAATAAATTGATAATGGTGGCTGATGTCGCATTCATTTTTGTTGCCTGATTTCCTTTGTCCTGACTCCTGAGCGGAGTTCCATGCCTTCTCCGTCGATAAATGAGGGAGGCTCCTGGATACTTCCGCTCTTATTCTATTGTCCAGACCCATCTTCTTGATCCATGTCTAGTTCAGAGCTGAACTCTGAGCTAGTTTTTGTCATTACTTTCTTATTATGATCTTTCCTGCCCGTACCTGCATTGTCAGACAACTTCTTTCGACGTAAATTGTCGAAACATCGAGCAAACGTGTAGATCTGGCCTAATTGATAGTCCAATCTATCCCTTATTCAATTTAATTTACAAATCTTTGTAAAATGTTTGGATTGCATCTGGTTTGGCTAATTTACGTGTTTCTTCCTGTAAAAGTTTAATTTCTTCAAGTACTTGTTTTCTCTCCTGTTTAGCATACTTTATTAAGATTCTCATCACAATTTGAGATGACTCTGCACTGTTGTTTGCCTACACGTGCAGCATTTCAGGGTCTGGATTTTTGAAGGTTGGGGCTATCAGTACTTGCAAGCCCCGCAGTAATCTTCCCATCTCTAAGTATCTCTCCAACAATTTGCATTCCCACCACTTGGAAATTTTCGTTATATAACTTTTTTCTTGTCTGTGCATTTTCAATTGCAGATCCATATCTGGTGGTGCTGCACTTATGGATCTAATTTGATCCAACCCACTTGCCGCATTTTCATCAAACAGCGCATTGGCTGTTTCCTCCCTTTCCTTTAGCCAATTCTCCATTCTGGTTATCTTAGATGGAACGTTTCACCGGCTTAGTAATACAGCACCGTTAGTGCGAACCAAGCCTCGATGGGATCCTTTCCCGGCACCTCTCCCCGACATGAATTGAAATCCCCCTGGGAAAGTGAAAGTATTACCCGCTAGCAGGCTTCCTTCGACGCTCTGAATGCAAGGGCTCTTCACTAACCGCAGCAGTCTCCAGACTCCCTATGCCTTCTCAGGGATTTCTACCGATCTCTGTGAAGCTCCAAAACAAGGGCTTGTCAGTACGGCTGCACTCGGCAGTCGGCGGCTAAACACAAACTCCAGTAACGAGTTTCGCCAGTGTCTCCTGCCTTGCTCACACACTGAGCACCATTGTTCCCTGTTTATTTTCAGGAGCAGCCAATCACATGGTTCAATAGACATAAAGAATATACATCCTTATCGTATGTGCTAAAGTGCAAATAAATGTCACAATATTTACATTTTTTCTCATTAGTTTCCTCACAATTATACACTTTTTAAAAATATGTTTTTATACAATACTTTTTTGATTTTTTTGTAATTTATACTGTTTTGCTCTTTTTATTATCCATTTTTTTATTATTATATATCAAATGTCAAATCAGATGCAACATTTGACTCTAATTTTAACTTGCATATCTCGGTAACCTTCAAAATCATTATTGCACATTCTCATTTCTTTAACAAATCAAAGTGCAAGTGCTTATGGTAAAATGTCATTCAGTTTTGCACAGTTTAGAGCAGTTCAACGTATTAAAGTAAATATGCATATGATGCCCTGTCACTTAGTGCATAATTTTCCGATCTCAGCCAATCTTTTTCCCATAATGTAAAAAGTGCAAGTGCTATATTCCTCCAAAGATATCCCTTGATATAGGGTGTGCATAGATCCATTGAATATTAAAATTCAAAAATATAAAAGTGCAAGTGCTTGAATGTGCAATCTTTGCTATCACACTAAAGTGCTAGTGTTTAATTGAAAATCGACAAAAATCATAAACCAAAACTACTTCTTTCATTCAATCCAAGCCATGAAACTAGTAAGCACATGTTTTGGACTACTTTGAATGCTCTGCAAAGTTATTGAGCGTATCCCCATGCTGCTCAGAAAGACAGTAGTTCACTAACTGGTCACATCATGTTTGGAATATGGAAATTCACTCTTCATAGGGGCACCAAAATACATTATCAACAGACTCCAGGTGGTTCAGAACGTAGCCGCAAGGCTACTGTGCAAGGTCCCAATTCAGAAATCATCCAGGAAGCATCTTGAAGCTCTTCACTGGCTTCCAATGGAGGCCAGAATTAAGTTCATGGCTCTCTGAATGACACACAGAGCCTTACACAACAAGGGCCCGAGTAAAATCAGAAACCTGTTAATCCCCAATGTCCCAAACAGAAGCCTCAGATCCGGCTCCAAACGTCTAATAAAAACTACCAGAATAAGGAGAGCCAGATGGGGAGGCAAATCCTTCACTCATCTAGCACCCAAGCTGTGGAATTCACTGTCACACGAGTCTAGACTCCTGGAAACTGAAGCAGCCTTCCGGAAGTTGATCAAAACTTGGCTGTTCCATCAGTATTATTATTATTATTATTGGTTGCTCGGGTAGCACATTGATGGCCCATGCACTTGCCCCTCAAAGTTACTCTTGAATTATAGCGTTTATTCTCTGGCAGGAGGACACCAATTTATAATGGATAACAGTGGCATCTTATAACATTTGTAATAATACCATTGTGGATAAAAGAGGATCTTTGTATGCGTCTCACTTTGTCAAATTAGAAATTAAAGTCCTCGTTGGTACGTCTTGTTTGAAGACACCAACTTCACTTGCTGATAGGATATTCTTTGCCAAATATTTTAGATTCTGTATCCTTATAAGAGGCTGGCGCTCAACCTTACTAGTAATCTTTTGATTACTCCTCTTGCAATGCCAATACGAACAGGTCCCCTGGTTGTTGTGTGATTTTTTTGTTTTTTTTGTGGGTATCTGGAAAGGTCCTGAAGAAGGTGGTCGTACTACTCCTCGCAAGCCACCGAAATGCGCACCGACCTAACGTTCAGATCCTGTTGAACATATGTACTATATCTGGTCATGGAGACTTTGTCTTTTGTAGTCTCCCCTTTCCTCAGAGTTGTTCTGTGTGAATGTGGTATGAATCTGTGTGTTTGGATGAGTTCTGCTTATTGTTTTGGTATTTAATGAGTGTAGTATTTTCCGGGGGGTTTCTGTTTTTGATAATATTTTGTATGCATTGTGAAATCTTTTTGTGGAAGCATTGCTGATTTGTACTGATATATATGTTTAACAAAAAGTTTCAAATCTAAACTAAGAAAGAAAATCGATTGTAATAAAATATATAAAAAAGAAAACAATAAAATAATGATGATCCATCATGTTAGCTTATTGAAATGATTTAAATGGTTGTTAAGCCCTATTTGAACTTAGTTTCATGATAAAAGAAATATAGGCCCTGAGGGAGCTTCTCTACTGATTGTCTGTTTTCTCCCCCTTCTCCCTGGCTAAATTTTCCCTTGAGAGGGGGTCCCCACTTCTGTGATACCATCAGTATTATTAATCCACTTCTATCCCTCCTACGGTATTGGTCTCTTAGCACTGAGAAGCCTTTGGGCAGCTATGCGTTCAAAAAATCACTTAAATAAATACATTTAAAAAAAATGTAATTAAATAAATAATCCCTCTGTGCATATTCTTGGTGGATATTCATTATTGATGTTTTCTGATCAGATTGGTCTGTCTTATTTCAATATATATATATATATATATATATATATTCACTGAAAAAACCATAGGTTTCACACATGTTATAGTTAGCTGGACATTTTACTGATAAAAAACCAATGAAATTCCCCCGTTATAGTTACTGCAGGCAACTATAACTCACGCGACCGCAATCCTCTGCTGATGCTAATACTGTATTTAGACACTTATTTGCCCATGTCTTCTTCCATTAAATTTTAGCTTTACATATATTACAAATATTTTTTTTTCATAAAGACACATATGTCATCAGCAGAAGATTGCGGTCGCGTGAGTTATAGTTGCCTGCAGTAACTATAACGGGGGAATTTCATTGGTTTTTTATCAGTAAAATGTCCAGCTAACTATAACATGTGTGAAACCTATGGTTTTTTCAGTGAATTTGCAAGGTTTTTTAAATGCTAAGTTACTTTACGCCATTCGTGGCGTGCGCGCCCAGTTAACGCAGTTCGTTCCGTGCGCGCACGGTGCGCTTCGCGCACCGTGCGCGCACAGTGAGCACGCGGTGCGCTTTGCGCACCGCGCGCCCACTTTACGCAGTTAGTGCCGTGCACGAACAGTGGTCACGCGGTGCGCTGCGTGCACCGCGTGCCCACGTTAAGCGGGATGGGCCATGTACGCACGATGCGCTTCGCGCACCGTGCGCACATGGGGGACTTATTTTGCGCATCTTTGTGAAATGTATTCTTTGTTAACTTCTTACATGTTTTATGCCATGCACAAATGGTGCCCTTCGGGCACCATTTGCACACGGGGTGGGGAGAATGTGGATAATTTTTTTTTTTACAATTTTTTACCGTACGCGTACGGTAAGCGTAATCGGCGATTTTCCGAAAAAAAAAATTTTTTTTTTTTTTTTTGGGCTTGGGGGTGGTTTGGGGACCCCTGTATCAATGCTGGGTGGTTAGGATCTCATGAAACTGCCTCTTTACACATTTTTGGGGTTCGTTTTTGCTGCCCAACTCAGGAAGCGAGAGAGAAAATGGCGGCCGCCGCTTCCTGGTTTCGACCGATTCGAATGTTTACTAAGATCTAAGAGCCAATCAGAATCGCGCTCGCGCACGCCACCGTACGCGTACGGTAAGCTTACGGTAAGCGCACGGTAAGCGCACCGTAAGCTGCCACAGATATATATATTGATTTAAAGGCTATTTTCTCAGAATCTACTGAACAGATTTACACCAAACCTACAAAAGGCACTTCCTTGACCTGGGGACTACCTCTCTGCCAAATTTCATTAAATTCTGTTCAGCCGTTCGGGCTGTAGCCCTGTCTAAAGGTCCTATGGAAAAATGCATGGGAAAAACGCGTTTTGGGACCCCCATTTTATCTCATCCCCCGCTTGACGAATCCCCCCGAGACTTTCAGGGTAGGAGCGGAGCGTAGCGCCCCACCTATTTTGAAAAATTCGCGAGGATTCGTCGACCGGCGCCAAAGTTATTCAAAATAGAATGTTGCGGATTTCCTATGGAAACGTGGTCCTAACTATAACTACCTACTGGCGACCGCCAGTAGGTAATATATATATATATATATATTACCTATTATCGTGCACGTCTCTCTCTCTCTCTCTCTCGTTTTATGTCATACGTGTACCAAATAGCCTACTTGGTGCGCACGTCTGTCTCTCTCTCTCTCTCTCTCTCTCTCTCTCTCTCTCTCTCTCTCTCTCTCTCTTCCTCGCTGAAAGCTCCCTTGCCCTCTTTTGAATAGATGACGAAACAGTACGTCCTCAGTATATGTATAATTGGCCTAGACACGACGGTGTTCGAACAAATTGACAGAAGCAAAACGACCGTAGTTTACCACACTACTACCTCTCCTTTCTGTAAAATGTTGAAACTTAATTGGCTGAGAAAGAACGGACAGGTAAGACGACTGATGTCTCCCAATCTGGCCCTTATCACGGGAACTATTTGTCAGTGGTTTTTGTTTTTTGGCTCTAACGACTCCACCTCCATCGCTCAGAATCGCCCCGCCCATTGCACAGAAATAGAGCGCCTAAACACCCCGTCCTTCCAGAATAGTACTAGTTATATTGTAAGCAATACAGCTGATGACCTTGTTTTTAAAGATACATCGCCTAGAACTGATAAAGGTTAACTATTGTCTCCAGCAAGAAAAATGTTTAGCTCGTGTTCCTCCCCCGAAACAGATATTTGTGAGCCCATGACAGTAGCACCCCACACTTTTTCATAAACTTAGCAGTCCCTGGAGAAAAATATGAATCAGCAGGGCTTGCGTTAGAAAGACGAGTCTCTGCCGGAGAAGCCGGTTCGAATTTCAATAGACCAGGAAGTTGATAGATGTCAGACTTCTTGCTACGTTTATAAGGTACAGGAACCAACACCTATCAGACCTAATGATGGAAATTTGCAAGAACACTCACAAACCTGCATCACAGCAATGATTAAAGAGTTAATAGACTTCCACCATAGAGCGACCGATAAACGTTTCCCCGACCACTTGGGGTTGGGAGAGAGAGAATGAAGTGTGTAAATGTCTTCCCAACCAGTTCTCTAAGATTTTGTTTCTTGTACTCATTCAAAGATCACACGTGGTCATCGGAGAAGAGGGGTCGGACGTGACGCACAGCCTGGCTGCGGATCATGGAACATCTATGGCCTCGACCAAGGGGGAGCCACGGAGCAAAAAGAGGCGGGACGAGGTACCATTCTCAGCATGGAAAGCGATAAAAAGAAGGGCTATCCCGAAGCCCCCTGCTCACTGATCAGCTCATGCCTGAAGTCCCGGCCCGTCGAGCCCGATTGATGGGCTCAGTGCTAAAAGATTCTGCTCTCCTTGGTACGCTTTTTGATCCGATCCCACTCCACCCCCTCTTCCCTCGGCCTCCCAAGGCACGCCCCTACTCCCCCCCCTCTCTTTTCCATATGGGATTTTGAACTTGACTTGACGAAAAAGGAACGAAATGCGGGTACCCCGTCTCAAGGTACCTATGATAAGATCAGTTAAGGAACAGGACAAAACAGGACTGTGATCCGAGAGCAAAGAGTGGTCACACCCTGCAACGTGAAAACCTGGATTTGAGCTGGACCTTAGCTCCACCGCCGGTGCTCAACAGTGCCAACGAAAGAAGAAGAACAATGAGAGCTTACCAGTGATGGCTCGCGGTAATAGGACACTGGAAAGAAGAACTCCCTTGTGGACATTACCCCCCCCTTCTCTGACTGTAACTCCTGTTGAGTTGAAATTCCTCTCCCAACCACCTTTGAATTGACTATCCTCCAATCAAGTTCCCAAGGTCTTTTATCGGTCACTTCCAACTGCACACTGATAGTTAAGAAACATTAACTTTGTATAATGACACTTGTATAACACCAGCCGTGCACATGACTATGCTGTATAGTTTGATCCACACGAAGTCTAGGCCTTAAGTAATGTACGTAATATTCCTTGTTTTGTCAGACCACTCTTTACGGTATCAGGTTTGTGTTTAAGCGAGCTTCCCTCCACCTATCTCTGGGTCTGACATATGACGCAGCTGATGTAACTCTATATGCGCTACCTCCTCGCCTATCACATCAACTACATGTAATTATGTACAATTGTGTCAGATTATTCCTGTCTGTCCTGAGACTCTGTACTTTGAAACAGGAACGCATGAAAGCATTTACGATGTCGTGGCTAAGAATTTAACGAAGATGGATGTCGGCTAGACAAGCTGGCTAGATATGTTGAAAAGGGAGGACTGTTAAAATCTGGTTTGCGATGTCAACATAATCGGCGCCACCTTGTCTCTCTCCAGCGCCGCACGCAGAAACACACGGCGGCCATTTTAGACACCATGGCCCCTCTCCCCGCTCATTGCCGATCGCCAGCGCGTCCGTCTGGCGCTGCAAACATCCCCCCCGCGCGCCGGCCACCCCCGCTCTCTCATACATGGGCCATAAACCCTCTCCTTCTGCGCGACCCTGCCATGGAACCACATCCCGCGCCTGACCAACACCTCCTTTCATCCCATACATGGTCATACGTCCTTTTGATAACCCCCTTCCTCTGCGCACGATTGTCCGAACCGATCCCAGGCCATCACCTAGCCCTGCGGATGCAGTTATTGCCCCCACTGTAAGGGAAACACCTCACATCAAAGGGATTACAGTAGATCAAGGCCCCCACCCCCTGAGACCCGACCAGTCGCACACACCCCCGGGAATTGGCAGAATGTCCACCTGTGTGATAGCCATCTCTTACTGTGGGTGGGGTGGGGACTTCCATTGTAGATATGTGTAGGAACAAGCTTGAAGTGGGGATTCCAAGGATGCCTTTCCGTACATCAAAGTCTTAACAAGAATGTGTCACGTGTAATAAAGCAATAAACCTGTGTATAAGAGGCCAGGCCTCAGAGATGTGGTCAGAGCACCTCGTGACAATACCTTGCTGTCTGATCTGATGTGTTCTCCTCCGGAGAGAATAAACCCTTGTTTCCTGCCTTCCAGTCTCCGGCGCCTGCCTCTTTTGTTGGTTAATTATCGAATGGTATTAGAGACGATTACCGCCGGGCAATACTTGAAAGGTTATCGACTGAAGGTGCTGCTACCATTTAACAGCCTTATGCAAATCAGTCTGACCCTGTGCCTCATGGGAACAGTCCAGCCCGAACTGCCAAGCCATGCCTTCCCTGGACCGAAAACAAGCTTCCTAGGACCGATTTCTGGCATTTCAGCCATCTTCAGCCAGGCTTGCTTGAATCCAGTGGCAAAGTGAGCAAGGGACTCACGTCTGAGCATACCCTGCCAACTTATGGCAAACAAAGCGGTACAAAAGGGGGTGGTGATGGACGGAGCATCAGAACCAATCAAACACTCACGCCCAATCGACAGATCTGGGTTTGATCCATCACTGTTCTTTAGCCCACTCTGCCACCCCAGTTCAGACATGGCCTTATGCAAATCAGTCTGACCCTGTGCCTCATGGGAACAGTCCAGCCCGAACTGCCAAGCCATGCCTTCCCTGGACGGGAAACAAGCTTCCTAGGACCGGTTTCTGGCATTTCAGGCGTCTTCAGTCAGGCTTGCTTGAATCCAGTGGCAAAGTGAGCAAGGGACTCACGTCTGAGCATACCCTGCCAACTTATGGCGAACAAAGCGGTACAAAAGGGGGTGGTGATGGACGGAGCATCAGAACCAATCAAACACTCACACCCAGTCAACAGATCTGGGCTTGATCCATCACCGTTCTTTAGCCCACTCTGCCACCCCAGTTCAGACATGGCCTTATGCAAATCAGTCTGACCCTGTGCCTCATGGGAACAGTCCAACCCGAACTGCCAAGCCATGCCTTCCATGGACCGGAAACAAGCTTCCTAGGACCGGTTTCTGGCATTTCAGCCGTCTTCAGCCAGGCTTGCTTGAATCCAGTGGCAAAGTGAGCAAGGGACTCACGTCTGAGCATACCCTGCCAACTTATGGCGAACAAAGCGGTACAAAAGGGGGTGGTGATGGACGGAGCATCAGGACCAATCAAACACTCACACCCAGTCAACAGATCTGGGTTTGATACATCACCGTTCTTTAGCCCACTCTGCCACCCCAGTTCAGACATGGCCTTATGCAAATCAGTCTGACCCTGTGCCTCATGGGAACAGTCCAGCCGGAACTGCCAAGCCATGCCTTCCCTGGACCGGAAACAAGCTTCCTAGGACCGGTTTCTGGCATTTCAGCCGTCTTCAGCCAGGCTTGCTTGAATCCAGTGGCAAAGTGAGCAAGGGACTCACGTCTGAGCATACCCTGCCAACTTATGGCGAACAAAGTGGTACAAAAGGGGGTGGTGATGGACAGAGCATCAGAACCAATCAAACACTCACACCCAGTCAACAGATCTGGGTTTGATCCATCACCGTTCTTTAGCCCACTCTGCCACCCCAGTTCAGACATGGCCTTATGCAAATCAGTCTGACCCTGTACCTCATGGGAACAGTCCAGCCCGAACTGCCAAGCCATGCCTTCCCTGGACCGTAAACAAGCTTCCTAGGACCGGTTTCTGGCATTTCAGCCGTCATCAGCCAGGCTTGCTTGAATCCAGTGGCAAAGTGAGCAAGGGACTCACGTCTGAGCATACCCTGCCAACTTATGGCGAACAAAGCGGTACAAAAGGGGGTGGTGATGGACGGAGCATCAGAACCAATCAAACACTCACACCCAGTCAACAGATCTGAGTTTGAGTGTTGGCATAAAATTAAGAACTATCCCACAAATACATTGAATCATCAGCTCTGGCAAGACCTGTCCAGCACAACCACCTGACCGGCCAAAAAAAACCTGGAGGAGTCACTGGCCATTACCAGATTGGTCGACCTATGGGAAATCCAAAGTACCCACTCGTACTTCAAGCATGTAGTAAACAAGGTCATCAAAAAGCTCTCTCTTGATGAAGACAAAGCTGCCCTTGCCCGTAGGAGCCATGCATGGTTGACATTAAGCAGTTACACACTACTCAGGTCACAGGCATATTTTAAGTTGGGGTATTCAAGGAAGATCAAAGAGAAATTTTTAAAATATAGGTTAGGAATTCTGCCAGCCATACCGCACCTTCTGCCCTGGCAGAGAGAGAACCATGGGAACACATGCAGGCCATGTGGGAACGGAACTGAGGATATAGGATATCTAATATGCTTTTGCACCAAATAAAAAGAGGAAAGGGTAGGCCTTCTAAAAGCACAATTCAACAAGCGCGGGATTCAAACTCGGAGACAGGCTGTGATTGTTTGCTTCGATCCCAAGGGCATGCAGCTAAATAGGAAATTAGTAAAGTTCCTGTTATCAGCAGCATCTAAGCAAGGATCAGCGGCACCCTGAGTAATTGCAAAAACTATACAGGGTTTTAGCCTTCATAACTGCACCCTGTAAGGACAGATATTGGACTGTCTCCAGTACAACACGAATAAGAGCTTCTTTTATACTGGAGATCCTTCAGTTTTTTTAAACACATTTCCACCTGTTTGAATGTATATGACTTCTACCAATGTGTATTTTGTAATGGTTTTAATTAATCAAAAACAATAAATTATAATCCACTATCCATCCACCAAGTAATGTCCTCTCCCTGAGTAGAGTTTTGGTCCACGGAGGAGGACTGGGGTTGACTCCTGCAGGTTTTACAGAAATATTCAGTCGCTTGAATCGCACGGTCAAATCCCTCTCACAAAAAGAACATAAGCTTCCTAAAAATTATTTGTGGAACATCGCAGGGGCAAAATCCAAACTAGAGAATGAGAATTGCCCAGCAACATGGAAACATTGTGATTTCGTAGCCCTTCAGGAAACTTGGGCATTGACCTCTCTTGCAATCATGGGTTACATGCAGTACAATATCCCTGCAACTGAACAACACAAGTCCTGGTATAGAACTCTATCCTTACAAATAAAAGTATAAGGTCAGATTGAAATTGAGCAAGAGATACAACTCTTGGAGTTAAAGAACTGGAATAAACAAGAAAAGTCATCCATATTTTTGACTAATGTCTTCACCATCTAGACCCAGTGACGAAAAGAGACCTCAAAAGCAAACTGGTTACTAGACCTGTTGCATCGTTCTCCGATGTTGAGAATTCTTCTAACTGGAGACTTTAATATGAACCTATTGCAAAATCCTGGTGAAGAAGAATTCCTGATAGCTCAAAATCCTTACTTGGAAGTTCCTGTCCAACACAAAAGGAAAACCATTTGCTGTGACAAAATGGGGTAATACTTTATAAATGAACTTGAATATGAAGGTATCAGGGTGCTAAACAGCAGGAGTATCAATGACATCCAACCAAATTTTTCATGTCATGGGCAAGCTTGCAATCAATTATTGACTATACTCTGGTTTCGTTACAGCTATCCCAGACAGTGCTCATCTCCATCAAGTCATGGAATTCAACTTAGCTCTACCCAGGCTCCCGGAGTTTCCAAAAGATGCCAGCAGCCTATATACATTTGACTATAAATGAATAAATGTTCAGATCATTCAATACCTAAAATAGCACTAATGGCAGAGGAAATTATAAACAAATGTGAGCTAACACATAAGGACCAGAAACTATTATGGGAAGCGTTTTGCTGCACTCGTATTTCAACTTCAAATATGGGCAACCTAGGACCTAGTTAAAAAGACTTTACATTGTTTACCTGACCAGAAGAAATTCTCACCGCAAGCCTTCGACACTGCGCTTTTCCATCTTCGGGTCAGAAACTGTCATGGCATGTGAAAGAGGGCATCACACGTTGTCTAGGTGGTGCACCAAGAGAGGATCTACTCCATCTGGCATGCATCTGCCCATACCTAAAGGGAGCAAGGAGAGACTTATTATTAAAAGCATTTCATTCTAGAGGGATCTCAACCTGTCGACAGGTCATCATTGCCTGCCTATATGCAGATGACCTTCCCACTGAAATGTTGATTCATAATATTTCTCATAAAGTTCCAACAAGCCCTGATTGTAAGGTGCAGAGTGGAGAGTTTACGCTCATAAGCTCCCAGAGCAATGAAGGCTGCCTTATATTTTAACCAACCTTTTATGATTTTAATGACTTGTTTATTGCTATTTATTCTTTTTGCACTGGTTTTAGTTAATAGATGCAAAGAACATTGAAATTTAAATTTAAATTGGCTGCTCAAAGGGGCCTATAAGTGTCCTTCGACATAGATTCCTAAAGGAAGGCAACATTGTGGAACTTGGCTGGTTGTGAATTTCAGGGTGAGTCTCCAGTGCCAAGAAGACTCTGAGCACTAAAAACTAGTAACCATCATCCACAACTGAAACAAAAGTGCCCAGAGTCCTATAGCCAACAAAAAGAGGGTCAGCAAAATACTGGAGGAAGGCAAAACGTTTATGAATAACCCTGTAAAAATGGCCAGGTCCAACGGCACTGCAATTGTTAGGGTGTCGGGTTTTGAGGTTGGGTCCTTGGAAGAAACACAGCTGCAGTATCACTATGACTGCAAGCACTGCGACCCCATCTTATTCTCCTGCCAAGTTGTGCTGTTGCAGAGGCTACTCACCTTTAATGTAGTTACTGCTGCTAACACTCAAAATAAAGGTGAGCATCTTGAACACTATAATTGTGTTGGGTACAGGGCAGGCACCTTTACTCTCTATCGGCCCTGCAGGACACACACCATGCACCTTGACTAGCAGCTGCTGCAGGAGCTGCCTGTAGATGAAGTCAACTTGTAAACTGTTCAAACAGAGAGTTACAGTGATAGTTCAATCAATGAGGGGCAGGCAGAGTGCACATCTATGTGGGGAGTCAGCTATTGAATTGTGAATGAGCTAAACTGCAGAAGCTACCCAGATAGGCCCACTGATACCACCCACCAGTCCAAGGGCCATTATACTCTACCATTACAGAATGTCCACAGATACTTTTACTATTATCAATTGACCCTGAGAAATGTGTGTGTGTGTGTGTGTTTAACACACACTGTGGGGACTAAAACTGTCTCAGCACAGTGTTGGTAAACCCTGACAAAAACAGACAAACACCATGTCTTTGAAGCCCATTGTGCTGTGGGGACCTGTCCTTGTAGTGTGGTTAGATACTTTTGAGTGAGTGCACCAAAAACATAAAAGTGCAGGTGTATTTGCTTTGGTCCATTGTTTAAGCATCAAGATACACGTGGATTCAAAATAGTAACTATACATTACATTATGGTCAATGGCTGGTATCTGTATAGAAAATGGATGATCAAACGTATATATAGGTAGGACCTGCAGTGATTGTGTGAAGGGTGGGTGTGTGTGTTTCTACATCATCTCCCTAACTACTTAAGACGTGTAATGCTCAACTTCAATATCCTGAGGGTCAAATGCTAAAGGAGTGTACTTTGTTATCAGTTTTGGGTCCAATAATAGGGCTAAGCCCTGGGACTCCTGTGGTAAATGGCTCTTATTCACTGGAACTGAGTATACTAACTCCTGACTGCCACAGGACTCCTGAACAAATTCTCCCAGTGCGGCATTGGTAATGATGGGGACAATAGGACTAATTTTGTCCAGGGGCAATATCACACAATACTTTACTGGCAACTCTGCCCACATACAAATGCCATTGCTTAGATATAAAATGGCCCCAATGTGACTTGACCTATAGTCCCATGTGTAATACAATTTTACACCTAAGTGTAGTACCTTCAAAACTAAAGCAAATATGGACATCTTGCCAATGCTCCAGTACTTCTGGTGGATGCAAACCTTTTATTGTGTCCTGCCCGACTGAAAGTGTTCTATAGATCTGCACTACATCCTTTTGTGGGGAGCTAGGGCATTATGAAAGCTCAGTAAAAGTGTGTTAAAGCCGGTGTCTCACAACACTTTTATTCCAACATGACAGTGCTCATTTTGGATGTGAATGTGTTGTTTTTGTTCAGTTTTAAATATGTTAGAAGTTGTTTCGGATTAGCGTTGTTTGTTGTGAAGCCCGACCTCAGTGGCGGGTAGTTTTTTGTTGTTTTTTTCTCTTCTGCTTTGTTTTTTTTCTGTTTTTTCATTGTCATTCATTGTTTTTTCTGCGAAGTTATGGGGTTAGGATATTCGACCAGAGTGATTGGTATACCTTAGGACATTTTTTTGGATAACATGAAAGGCGGAATGCACAATTTGTAGCTGCTTAATGTTCCATGATTTGTGAGAGTACGACCACTGATCTGAGACTGTTTTTCTTACAGATCAGACCTCACTCAGACAGAGATCGTTTACTCTTGGGTCTTTGAGTCTTATTGTCGTTACACGTTAGGTATGTTCATTTTGCTTATATTGGCATCACAATCCGTGCCTTTCTTGGTATTTTAGTACTGGCTACTCATTAAGGAAAGGCTTTTCTGTCCAATACAGCTTGACGGATCTGACGTTTTTTTTGTTTGCTGATCATCAAAAGAAATATCCTACACTCACAATAATTTTGGTAAGCTAGAATTATCGTATTTGTGCTGTAGCCATGCTTACTTCAGGCTACAGGCATTTATTTTTCTTTTTATTTTCTCTTGGTGTATTCACGTCATTTCTTGAATTGCGTGGATCTGGGGTCACTTATTTCTCAAGCATTTTTTCTCTTCACGGGTGTGGTACTTTCGCACAAGGGTCTTTTTCTGATAACACACATTTTCCTGAAATGTGGTTTACTTCTACAACCACATGGTCAAGATGGTTGGTTTTTTTTCTTCTTCCTCTCAGTTCATCATTCATGCACATTTGGTATTTTAGAATGATTGTCTGTTTTGATTACTTTGTTTGCTTTTTAAGAACGGTTTTGTATTGTATGCCATTTCAGCCCTGAAGAAGCCCATGTTTGGGCGAAACGCGTTGGCTGGCTGTTTTTTACGAAGTACAACAAGAACAATAAAAGACGGAAGATATAAAACATCTCTATTTGATCTGTTCTGTGTTGTATTTGACTCATCTGTGCTATTATATTGCCTCTCATTCAATTCATTTTCACTTTTATTCCATGTTTGAATTTATCAGGGTTATTGCTGCCCATTAGCTTACATTACATTTCTGTTACAGTAGAATACTGTGTCCCTATTACAATATGTAAGTAATCAAAGGAGCATATTGAATGTATTACTCACTTCTTAACAACACTTTATATTTGGCTGTCAAATATAACGTTTTGAAGAAGAATACAACCTTTCTTTTTAAGTTGAGTTTTAGGCCTCTAGGCATGGGAAGAAGAATACAACCTTTCTTTTTAAGTTGAGTTCTAGGCCTCTAGGCATGGCATGCACTGTCTATTGTGAAATATATTGTGACTTACCAATACCATACAAGTACTTGGAGCCTGCTCATTGCTTACCAGTAGTTGCCTTTCCTATCATTATTATTTACCTTCTTATTATTTGTGTCCAAGGTTGTCAATCTTGTGTTTGTCTTGCCTATGTAGCATTGCCCCTTTACCAATTCTTTTGACTGGCTTGCATCTTTACTTCCACTGCATGCTTTTTAATCACTACTTTTTTCCATGTGTTCTCTCACCCTGTTCTCTGTATTGCCCTATCGGCCGTCTGCTTCTCCTCGCCCCTCCCAGTTATGCCTGCTCGTGTTCTTCTACCCATTGCTTCCCTATACTTGTTGTGTGACTTCTTCCACCTGCACTTTCCTTCTCTTTCACTATTGTTGCTTCCCCCTACCTGCGCCCTCCGTCTTTCTTTCTGCAACCCATGTGTTGTGTTATGTGCATGCCCTAGATTGTTTTGTGTCCCATGCATGCGCTGGAGCTTATGTGTTTGATATTGTGTTCGTGGGTGGAACATTCCGCAAAAGAGCAATGAATACTTGCTGAAAGAATCAAAGTGTTGTGTGTATATGGAACATAAAACTTGTGCTAGAGGAGTTGATTGTGATTCAACAGTTATTGATCTTGCGGCAGCTGCTTTTCAATTGTAAGTGACATTTTCACTAGCTATGCATTTGAACTAGCTTTGTGGGTCTTGTCTACGATATATTTGCGGATTTTATTGGCAGTCTGCCCATTAATTAACTGCCACGCTCATCTACATTCCTTGCCACAAGGCATCTTGTGAAGGCATGAGTGAGCAGACTCATTCCTCACTGTAGGAATCCCCGCCGGAACCTCCCAGGGTGATTTGTACGCATAGGCATTACTCATCGTACTGAAATGTGGAGCGGCGTAATGATCTGACTACTAGGACTCACTGTTTTTGCATCCAAAGTCATTCTGGATTTAATTAGTGCTGCCTGCAAGATAAATATTGTATCCCCATGATTGAGGCAATTTTCTTGTGCAATGGTGTTCCACAGACCAGATGGCACTTTTCCAGTTTTCCTGTCAGCATTATTGGGTCTATGACAAAGTAATTTTATTTCATGGAATTAAGGGTGATTAATTTTCTTTCTGGCACATAAATTGTTGCATCACTGTGGAACCATTTATAACTGTTATTACCATTTTGACTATGGCTATGTTAATATGCATGATTACAGAAGGGGAACCCATAATGAAATGGGAAGAATCGAAGGAGTATCTCATTAACTGTTTATCTACATCTGATATCTAGGACTTTTCACTGTATATTGCCTGGGGGATTGAAAGTATATCATTGAACTGACAAAAAACCCATAATCTTGGGATGAAGGCGATGTATTCACACATACTAAAGACGATTTGTCAATGCATTTTTTACCTACTGTATGTGTAGCTATTGACTGTTATGATTTCTTCCATAGGAAACAGGGTACCAATGAAAAGATAAATGATTATCTCCTCTGTGCCTTGAAGAAATTGGCCTTCACTTGTAAATTTGGAAACGTTCATAATGCACTTCAATAACACAGGACGCTGTTGCAATATTTAGGATGGCGGAGCTAACGTCAAGATGTGCCGAAGCTGTTTTAGGTGAAGGTGATAGCAGTACAGAAACCATACCAAAAGTCAATGCGAAAGACACAAAAGAGACAAAGCCGCAACAGAAAGGAGGTAGGAAATCAAGGTGATAAGAGCAAGACGGATTTATAAAAATTTTATGTTATAGGTGTGGAAGTGTGGCCCACCTAGCTTATGACAAGAAATGTCCTGCAATAAACCAAAGATGTTCTTGTTGTTGTGTCAGTGGTCATTTTGCCAGGGTTTGTTGGAGGAAAACTTTTTCAGCAGAATATGTTGTGGATGAATTTACACAGGGGGAGGAGTTTTCATATTCAGGGAAAGAGGATTTACAAGTATTATGTATTCGTGATGGGGGTTTAGAGATGAGTGGAAGAGCAAGACAGAAAGAAGCCCTTGCATAGGGCTGTGGTTGGGGGTGTTAAGGTAAAGTTGATGGAGGATTCTTGTTCACCATATACTATACTCAATAGGAAGTTATTGGGTGAATCATATATGTCAGTATTTTGTGATCACTCTACAAGGTTTTACAGGTGAACCTGTTGAGTTTGTAGGTTATTGCAAACTTAAAGTCTAATTTAATGACAGATATGCAGACTGTATATGTTGCTGAAATAGGAAGGTGGGAGCAAGGTAAATTAGGTATGTTACTTGATCTCAATAGTCTGGAACCAGTATTGTTAGTTGATGGGTAAAAACAGACAAAAGAATGTGTTTCCAAGGATTTTCCCAGAGTAATACCTGGGAACATTGGGAAACTTGTAGGGATTATACATAAGATTGTACTTAGGGAAGATGCACATGCAAGTTTCCATAGGGTTAGGAAGCTTAGAAGGTTAAATAGGAGGTAATCACACAGCTAAACAAACTGGAAGGTGCTGGTATTTTTAAGATAATTGAGTCCTCTGACTGTATGTCTCCATTAGTCGTAGCCAGAAAAGTCGATGGACGAGTCAGGATGTGCATGGATTTAAGATACTTAAATAAGAACATTCTTATTGACAAATTTCTTTTACCACTTACAAATGAGTTATTGGCACTTAAAGGGAACATGAAATGGGTTTTAACTGCGGCTTACCATCAGGTTCCCTTGAATAAGGACTGTAAACATCTTACTACTTTCATCACACCAATAGGGTGTTCGTTACCAGTTTAGGAGGGTACCTTTTTTGGTTAGCTTCTGCAGCAGTGATGTTCCAACATCTCATGTATTTATTGTTTAAGTACATAAAATTCCACTTTGGTCCAAGATGACATAATCATGGGGGAAAGTGAGGCAGAACATGATTGTTCTCTCAAAGTAGATTTAAGAATTTTATAGAAGCATGATTTTAAAGCAGAACTTTCCAAATGAAAATTTGCTAGGAAGAAAATCATGCATTTTGGACACAACATTAGTGGTTAAGAGATGTTTCCCAAGGCAGATCTTGTGGAACCTATTGGGTTGGCTCCCATACTGCAGAACAAAGATTAAGAGCATATTTTTTAGGTTTGGCAGAATTTTTTTCAACATTTGTGAGTAGTTTTTCTGGGAAGATGTACCACATTAGAAATGAGTTGAAAAGGTGACACGTTTCAGTGGTTCTAGGGTGGCAACTTGAATTTGAAAGCGTTAAGAAGGAGATATGTGAAACATCATTTTTACATGGATTTGATCCAAAATACAAACACATTATTACTACTGCAGTCTTATCACAAATTAATTATGCTTAAGTGGAAGTTATTATAGCTTTCGCTTCTAGAGCTTTAGCACCGATTGAAGAGAAATATTCAGTTATAGAAACACATTTTGGGCTGTGTGTGGGGGTGAAAACACTTCCATCAGTATGTGTGGGGAATGAGAGTGTTGATAAGAACTGATGATAAGCTCTTGACAAAGGTAATTTACGTACATGGTCTCAAAAGTGATTCTCCTATGATTGTGAGACTATGGATTACAATTATGATCTACAGTATTTACTAGGAGCATGGAATAAAATTGCTTATTTTCACAGTGAGATGCCCTTCCCTGTGAAATAGGCAGGTAATAGTAAATTGGAATTGGAAGATTATTTATTTTATTTATAAAGTTTGAATAGCGTGAACACGACCCAGACGGGTTTTAGAGCGCTTCACAATTTGGATAGGTAGGATACAATAGTGGGAAAAGAACATTTGTTACATATATATGCATAGCGCAAATTTTACCCAATTGGGTATCTGAGCGCTTCACGTATTGGTTAGGACTGATACAGTAGTGAGAAAAGAACATTTGTTACATATATGTGTATAGCATGCTAACCCTGGGATTCCCTGGTGTACAACCATGTAGTAGTCAATCAGGGCATCAGAAAAGAGGGCAGTAAGTAAGGAGTGGAGCCACTGCCTTTAAGGGCAGAAACTTGTTCATTAAGATTCTTTTCACTTCCTTTTTGAAAGAAGCGGTGGATGAGATTCGACGGACTTCTAAAGATTATTTGGTTGGTACTCTGTCTGGAGATAAGACTTGAGGTGTGAAGAGGGAGAGTGGGAAACTGATTTTCACAAGGACTGTGTTTTGGGAATTGTATCACAATTGGTGAAGAAAGAATGGTCTGGGAAGCAAACTTTGGAAGAGGATCAAATTCCATTTTTGAAGGTGTAGAATGAGTTTTTAGTTGAGAATAATATATTGAGAGGCCAACCTATGGTGCCCCCTGTTACTTCACGCAAAACAAGTGTTATGCCACTAAGGTCACCTGAATATAGTTAAAACCAAGCATAGCGTTAAGGAGTTTTATTGGTGGCTAGCGGTGGATAGGGAGGTTGAGAGTAATGTGCATTGGTGTGTAAAGTGTCTAAATCCTGATAAATCACATATTACGTATAAACCTCCTTTGCATCCCATTGTTCCACCTCAGATGCCTTGGGAGAGAATTGGAGTAGATCTCTTTGGACCAGATTATGATAAGGAAGGAGTTGGTAAACGGACCATAGTAGTGGTGGATCACTTCTCGAAATGGCCAGAAGACAAGATTGTTTCTAATGCTGAAGTTAAAGCTGCGGTGTAATCTTTGGAATAAATGTGCCATAAGGAAGAATTTGTGAATCAATATTTAGAGACAATGGAGGTTAATTTGTGTTGGATGTGTTCTCAGAGTTCATGTGAGGAGGGGTATTTGGCAAACTACCACTTCTGTTTATACCCTGAAGGAAATTGAGTTTCAATAGGGTAATTAAAGGTGTTCTAGAGTTGCTGAAGAGTAATCCCATGAATTGGAAAAGAGAAATGGAAGATTTGTTGTGGGCCTACAGAATTGCTGTTTGTGATTCCACAGAGTACAGTTCGCCTTGATGTGGGAAAAGCTGCCTCACACTAAGGACAATATCAGATGGATAAGTAAAACCAGTTTGGTGCTGCGGTAACTAGAAGGTCTGATGGAAAGAATGGAATTAGCGTACACCAATTGTAAAAATAGGTATGACAAGTCACATAGTATGAACGAAGTAGAGATTCATGCTGGAGATATTGTTAAGGTCAAGAAAGGGAGGTTTGTGAGTAAAGTAACTTTTTCCACTCCTTTAACTGTGAAGAATATTTAGTTTTTGTGCAATGCAGTATTGTTAAGTGATGGTAAGATAAGGCATGCAAGTAGTCTGTTTTGGTACAGGAAAGTGGTGGTGTAACGGGTGCAGGCAAAGGAGGTAGCAAACAATTCATCTGGTAGAATCAATTTAGAGGGGTTGCATGAAACTGTGTGTGGTAATCACAAGGGAAATACGATTTTCTCATCCACTCTGACAGACCATGGTTTGAGTCGTCCAATGGAAAACATTACTCAAACCGAGATTAGAACTGGTTGTACTCAATAAAGCATCAGGAGGTTGGTAAAAAGATTTGTGAAACCTAAATGCTTGGAGGATTTTGTACTAAATAATTATTTGTTTCTTTCTTCTGTTATTTAAATTATTTTACTCATGCATCTATAGTGGGGAGAATCCTTTGACTCATTTTGCTTTCTTTTGTTTCATTTTGTTTGTTTTGTTAGTAGAAGGGGGAAGATGTGTTGTTTGATTACACTAGGCTAGGTTATGTGTTCCATGAATGTGCTTGAGTTTATTTGTTCTATTGGATTCTTGGGAGAAACATTCCACAAAAGTGCAGTTCAAGATTTGATGGTGAACGTGGTGGCTGCATCCTGCAATCAAGCTTGAGATTTGGATAAATACTTGCTGAAAAAATCACAGCCTCATGTGCATTTGGAACTTAAAATGTTGCTTCCGCATCCCTCCTGGCCTCTTGCATGTTACTTCCACATCTCCCTCTCCCTCCTTCATATGTCTTCCACATTCTGGACCCGATTCCGATGTGGGCAGGAAGGGCTCCAACCATCGGTCAGAGCCCTCCTGCCCGCATCGGAATGTGCCGTTCGGATTCCTTTCTGGCCTTGCCATTCTGATGGGTTCGTTGGAAAGGAATCTGACTCGGTTTTCCAGATGGCTTATCACGGGCTTCGAGAGCCCGTCCGCCATCCGGAAACCCTTCAGTACTTCCCCGGCTGCCTCTTTCCGGTCAAGGGAGTACGATGGCAGTTTCCCACTGCCTTTTTGTGCCGATCTTTCCGGCAGTGGGAAACTGTCTTTGGGGGCCCCCAGTAGGGCCTCCATGGGTGCTTGGCCATCGATTGGCAGCCTAGGGGGCACCTATGGTGCCCCCCCTGTTGATCCCTGCACCCGGTGGCAGGGATGAACTGCACCTCTGCAGTTAACAATGCAAGCATGCATTCCATTCGGAATGCTTGCTCCCATTGTTAAGTATAGGATTATGACCAAACAGGGTTCGGTCGCATCTTACTAACAGGTCTGTGACCGACGACAGGAGGTTAGTCGGTTACAGTTCCTGACCCATGTCGGACGGACTCTGGTCTGTCCGACGTCGGAATCGGGCCCTTAGTAGTGAATGTGGGATGGAGCAGGGAGATTGCATGCTCACATTTAAATGGGAGGGGTTTAGGAATGAATATGGAGGTGGTAGGCGTTGTTTAGAAGTGGTTTAGAGAGGGATATGCACTCACGCACAAGAGTATTCCCACTGCTATTCATATACGGCACTTCTAAAGTTACTGCAGCCAAAAACAATAGGTTATTACTCCTGCAGTAAGTTCAGCACCGCACACGGTCAATCACTGGTACTGTAACACCCTACATTGAAAATAATGGATGTAGGGACTTAAAACCCCATAGGAAATAATGCTAGATTAAATTATTTAAAATGATAAAAAATATGAATACATTTAATTTACTGTCAAAAAATAAAATATTTTCATAACCTTTTTTGAATGTGAAAAATAATGCAACATTACATTTCACTAAAATATAATTAGATTACTCTTAATAAATGTTATGCATCACTTTTATTAATTAGCAATGTTTTTTTAAACTTTCGGTGGGAATTCATTTTTTAATTTAAACTTCAGCAAAATATTTTTACATTAGTTATTATTTTTAAATGAATTAAAAATTGTAATCAAAATTAAGTTAATAGTGCTGTATTTAAAATAATATGTAAAACGAATTTACATTAATATTTAACATAAACATTTTCCCTAAAAGTTTATTAGTTAAATAAGCTTTTCAAATTGACTCCACATTTGGGTCAGAGTATGGTAAAAGATAGGGAAAAATAAAAAAGTTTTTTTAACTTGGATTTTGTGAGTAGCCCAAATTAATAAAGTTACTCAGGAACGTAATAGTAAATTACATGTGTATATTAATCACAATGTTACCTTTGTGAATAAATCCCATAATTTAAAAGTTCCAGAATGTGTGTTTTGTGAATTGTTTTGAATGATTTTAGAGAATACTAGATGGACATTCACGAGATGTTGATCTTCAGAGGGTTAATAACATTATCGAAATCTTTGAAAGTTTAGCTCTTTATCTATCCTTGTTCATTGACCCTTGAAGCATCGTGGGATGAGCAGCGTGAATTCCTACTTAATAATGACGGAATGAGTACCAGAAATAACTTCATGCTTTTAAACATGCTCATCGCAAGAACAAGGAGCAGCTGCACACCGCAGCACTTGCTGATTATTCAGCTGCTGCCCTGACTACAACTCATTCTCCCAGTCAATACCACTGCCAAGCGGCAACAATAAAATAAGGGTGATGTCAAAAACTGCAGTATCTTTTCAAACAGTTGAATTGAAAACACGTGTGTTATGGAATCCTCCTAGGACACATGGAACCCTCGGCCAGTGCAACGCCTCTTTATTGTGGTGTTGTTGCAGATCTTATAAACATATGTACTTTGGTCAAAGCAGCAATAATTCTCTTCCATGGTTGAGAAATGAAATCATTAATTCTACCTGCACAGAAACATTCCTGCAACCCAGTAATCAAAAAAAGCTGTCAAAATCCATAAAACAGCGTTATTGCAGTGCCCACGAAATGAACTAATGAAATGATTATCCTAAAATATTTACGCTCTAAGTGTGGTAACCACAATCATTTCTTTTGTCTTGTGCCTTTAAAGAGTTGTTTTATTAGCCTTTTATTCTCAGTTATGTGATGCTTTTTTGAAGATGAAGGTTTGAAGTAAGCCAGTTGTCTCAAATCCAAGAAACTTAACTGTCTGTAAAATGGTGAAAGGGCAGTCTTATGCAATAACAAACCTGAAAAATGTTGGCAGCTATAGCTGTGTTGCCTCATATTAATCACTTTGTCTCCAAAGGCTGTGCATGCTTAAGACCCTTACATGCTTACATCTGTATAACTTACCACATTCTCTCTCTCCCTCTCCTCCCCCTTGCCTTCCCAACCCTCACTGTGCTCCCTTTCATAGGTGACTTCTTTGTAAACACATGGGGGCAGATTTACAAAGAACTGACGCATCTGCATAGATGCGTCAGACTCCTTGCGCCGGCGCTGAATGTCCTTGTGCCACTATGGATGCGCTGTATTTACAATACAGTGCTCCATGGCGCAAGAACTAACGGATGCGTCAGAAATTCTGACGCATCTGTTGACGCAAAAGTGACGCATTGCTGGAGTTGCTCATGAAAGTGACGCAACTCCAGCAATGCGCCACAATAGAGTCCCATACAAAAAGTCCGGCGTCATTTCTTACGCCTGGTCTGAGCAGGCGTAGAGATTTTGACGCAGTGATGGCGTAGAGTGATGCAGTGAAATCTTGCAGATTTCACTGTGTCAGTTCTACATGGCTTTTTGCGTGGAAATGCCCACCCTGCATACATTATATCTGACACAGGTATTTTGTGACGCAGGGCTTTACAACGTGACGCATCTCCCTAGATGCATCATATTGTAAATGGGCCGCAAAATTTACGCCGCGGCTGCGTCACCAAAGTGACGCAACGGTGGCGCAAAAGTCACGCAAGGGGCTTGTAAATCTGCCCCATGCTGTATATGTAGGTCTAACTCAATGTAAATCTTCCTACTTTTGATTCAGCTTTCTAAATTTATGTCAGTGTCGAGCACTCTAAAACAACTTCACTGGTTGTCTGTGAAGAAAAGGGTGGCTTTTAAAGCACTTTGTATAGCTCATGAGTGATTGTACGGGACCAGACCGAATGGTCTTGGAGGGAAAATTAGGTGGTATTAACCTAATAGAAATCTTAGATCTGCTGCATCTGTCTAATACTGGTCCCCAGGCTATATAAAGCTTCCTGGGGTGGCCGTAGCTTTCGGTACAACAACTGTCAGCTGTGGAACAAAATGCCTTTGTACCTTAAAGATCAATCAAATCTCTTGATTTGTAAACAGCATAAATCGTGTCTGTGTCCTTTATCCTTATCTTCCTAATGGGCTGTGCCCCTGCTTGTTTGTCCTAGATGACTGTTTTGATTCCTAGTGCCAAGACACCCCCGGGTATTTGCGCGCTTTAGACATTAAAATTACAAATTACTACAGTCTGGTGAAGCGGTGCTATAGAAAATTATATCATTAAAAAAATGAATATGCCTGGATTGGAGATGGTAAGCAGCCACAGTACCTGCAGGTAACAGCGGGGGCAGGGGGTGGGCAGGTCAGGGGAGATTTTGAGGAACGATATAGAGGGGAAATTATTTATTTATTTAATTTTCCCTCTGCATAGACTCTCGAAGTCGCCCCTTACCCGGCCCCAGTGCCCCACCGCAGTTACCTGCACGGACCACGGCTGATGGTAAGATTGGTCAATGTGCAATTGTACTTGCAGTACAATCGGGGAAATGTAGGTGGCTCCCTTCCATCCACACTGTAGTAATTTAACTACCTCTGATTTCGGTGCAATTTGTAGGCCCCTGGGTACATATCCTCTGGTCTCACTCATGCATAAACTCCTTTGAGTTTGCTGAAATGGATAGTCCATATGTTAGAGCGCCCGCACTCCTGCCCATGATAGTCGCAGGAGTACTGCAGCAAGTGCTGTGAATATGCATAAAAAAGAAAGTTTTAGGGGAGATCTACAGGTGTTCATGTGTTCACTGTGATACCAGTACCTGGTACCAGGTGCATAACTTGTGAATGACACACTTCAATGGTTAGTCTTCCACATCAACTAGTCACGTTGGCTTTTACCCATACAATTTTCAGGGCACATTTTCAAAGCGAATTTCAATTGTATCCCAGGCTATCATGCACTTAACAGGTGAAATAGAAAGGCTTCAGGTGCAGCACTACTGAATGTGAAAATAGTAACAACAATTCCTTCCTGCTGCTCGGTGAAAGAGAAAACCATTCACCAATAGCAAAGTGATCAGTGTTGATGCATTAACTCTCTGTAAAAGGAATCTAATAGATTCTGAATAAGTAAAGGGTGACATTTTTGCAGGTATAAGTCAGATTTGTTTTTTTACCTTACCTACTAAAAGATTTCATGATGAACTGTTGATTCTGCCAAATGAAAGCCTTGCCCTTCTACAAGAGGGCTCCCTAAGGTTCTTACTACCAAGGATATAATTTTCTTTGCAGGAGAAGTTCAGATAAAATTTGCCTACTAAGATATCAGTGATTTTTAGGGGAAGTACACAAAGGACCACAGATACAATCGGCGGAGACACCTAGAGTGGAAAATCATGAAGATTGTGCACCTAAACGCGTTTTAAGCACGCTGTGAATTAAATATTACCATGGTCTGTGGAGGGAAGAAGGTCTAAGGAGTGTCTAAGTCACTTCTGTTCTCTTCAAAGCCCTCTCTTTTGCAGTCTCGTTGTGAGACATTTACACTCCTTTTCTCCTCATATCTTTATGAAACACCCAAACTGCATATCTCACAACTCATTTCTTTCCTCTTCCGCATCCTCTTTTCCCTCTCTTCTGCAAGCACAGCCTTGCATCTCCTTCTCTGCTCCAGTCCTCCACACACAGAGCACTATTCACTTCTACGCACTCCATTTTCTTTAACTTTTGCACTGTCAATAATTTGACAGCTGTGTACCTCCTTTACACACTTTTACATATAATCACAATTAAAACTGACATGCCTGAATATTAGTCTGTGCGCTCTGCAGATAGCAATATATTCTGAAATCCTTTATGACCCACTTTGAAAAATTCACATTGCGTTTGGCCTGAATCCCACAGCGTTCATTCACGACCCACCCACAACCTGAGCTCACATAACACTGCAGGAGTGACTCTTCACACTACAAACTATGCATGAGTAATATGTTGCATGAATAAAAACTACAGAAACAAACCATCCTGGAAAAAAGCAATACATTTTAGGTAAAACAGAAGTAAGACAAGCATTGGCATAGCCAATAGGTCTCGCCTTTGGGGCCTTATAAGTGTTTAGGCAGAGCTATTGACTTTGCCAATGTGTTTAAGCTGTGCTGTAGAGAAGTGTGGCTGCTGTGCAGCATGCTGAAAAGTTGTAATAAAAAAGTGTCAGAAGCATTTTTGTTACCTTATATATGACCAAGAAGGGATTATGTCCAACAGAACGACCATATTACAAAATTTATGTACAATAAAAAATTCTTCATTATTTCTTTTGTTCTTGCAATGCTGGCAACTTGTTTTTGCCTATTGCAATGGTTGTTTGGTAAAGTTTTTTTTTGAGTGGCATAAATAATTGGAGGTTGAAGGTTGTGAACTAGTACCTGTAGTATAACACTAGCAGCGGCCAGACGCTAGGGGAGAACCAACAGATGGCAGATTACGAGAGCAGGCTGAGGTGATGTTGAGTGATGTTGAGGTGGTGGTGGTGGTGGCTGGTGCTGAGGTGATGCTGAATGATACTTAGGTCTTGCTGAGTGATACTGATGTGGTGTTGAGTGATGCTGGGGTGGTGCTGAGTGATGCTGGGGTGGTGCTGAGTGATGCTGTGGTGGTGCTGAGTGATGCTGTGGTGGCGCTGAGTGATATTGTTGTGGCCCTGAGTGATATTGCTGTGGCCCTGAGTGATGCTGCAGTGGTGCTGAGTGATGCTGCGGTGGTGCTGAGTGATGCTGCGGTGGTGCTGAGTGATGCTGTGGTGGTGTTGAGTGATGCTGTGTTGGCCGTGAGTGATGCTTTGGTGGTGCTTAGTGTTGCTGTGGTGGCGCTGAGTGTTGCTGTGGTGGCGCTGAGTGTTGCTGTGGTGGCGCTGAGTGATGCTGTGGTGGCGCTATCTGATGGTGTGGTGGCGCTATCTGATGGTGTGGTGGCGCTGACTGATGGTGTGGTGGCGCTGACTGATGGTGTGGTGGTGCTGACTGATGGTGTGGTGGCGCTGACTGATGCTGTGGTGGCCCTGACTGATGCTGTGGTGGCGCTGACTGATGCTGTGGTGGCGCTGACTGATGCTGTGGTGGCGCTGACTGGTGCTGTGGTGGCGCTGACTGATGCTGTGGTGGCCCTGAGTGATGCTGTTGTGGCCCTGAGTGATGCTGTGGTGGCGCAGAGTGATGCTGTGGTGGCGGTGGTGGTGGCGGTGGTGGCGGCGGTGGTGGTGGTGGTGGTGGTGGTGGCGGCGGTGGCAGCGGCGGAGGTGGCGGCGGCGGTGGTGGCGGCGGAGGCGGCAGTGGCGGTGGTGGTGGTGCTACTGCTACTACTACTGATGGTGGTGCTGCTACTACTGGTGGTGGTGCTACTACTACTACTGGTGGTGGTGCTACTACAGGTACTACTATTACTACTGGTACTACTACTACTAGTACTACTACTACTACTACTGGTGGTGGTGGTGGTACTACTACTACTGGTGGTGGTGGTGGCACTACTACTACTACTACTACTGGTGATGGTGGTGGTGCTACTACTACTACTACTGGTGGTGGTGGTGGTACTACTACTACTACTGGTGGTGGTGGTGGTACTACTACTACTACTGGTGGTGGTACTACTACTACTGGTGGTGGTGGTACTGGTACTACTACTACTGGTGGTGGTGGTGGTGGTACTGGTACCTAAATGCCTCTGCTGCCTTGCCCTGTATCAGCGGCTTGTTTCTGAGAAACAGTGCACCAGGGAACAACAAATGCTATCATTTCAAAAAAACATCCATGTAACATAGATTGTGTCACAATAGATACCTAATATTTTAAAGCACACTCAAAATAAAAGCCGTGCAGGAGTGAATAATACAAATTTGCCATTTGCGCACGCTGTAAAGCACATGCAAAATAAAAGCTGAGAAGGAGTGATTAACTAATGGTGATGTGCGATGTCCGCGCGCAGTAAGGGTGTCCTTGAGCGATGCACTTAATTAGGAAGACTGAGGAAAGCCAGATGGCGCCTGTGCACGTGACCGCACGCTCTAGGCCACACAAAAAGCATGTGGTCGGATTTTTCAATGCCCACTTACTAAAAGTCTTGCCAGTGCAGCGCATGCGCTGGCTTAGGCGAGACCGAAAAAACGTGGAATGTAAAAAGGAGCAACATCAATGTTCCCAACTGAGAGACAGTGTCTATTTTAGCTGGTTACAGGTGTCACTTGTGGTGGGGCAAAAGGAAGGGCCAGGGCATTTAAGAAGGGGCATTGGTACCACCAATCCCTTGAGCTAAACCTATATAAGAGATTTCATGAAAAAGTGTTGATTCTGAGAAATGTACAGCTTTAAAAAGATAGC
Organism: Triturus cristatus; assembly: GCF_964204655.1. Lineage (NCBI taxonomy): Eukaryota > Metazoa > Chordata > Amphibia > Caudata > Salamandridae > Triturus > Triturus cristatus. The sequence goes on from NC_140581.1 coordinate 322,086,979, forward strand.
TTAGGAAAGGAATCAGTTCCTTTATGGGTTTGGAAGAATGGAGAGAAAGTCGACTGCATTGAAAGAGATGGGATGTTGCATTGTGATACGTGAGCCTTGTTACAGTATAATCCATATAGGAAGAGTCACTGATGAGACATGCAGGTGTGAAGTTGAGCCAGTGGGAATTTCAGATAAACTATAACTATTGAGATGTCAATTAATTTAGAGAAATGAAAGTTGAAGAAAAAGCTGAAGATAATATAAAGAGCTAAAAAAGCAACGGTAAATCAAAATGTTGAGTCTCTTTCCCTCATTAACTTCTCACACACCATCTCACTGAGCATCAAAAAACCCTCCTCCTTATAGGAAATGTACTGGAAACAAGAAAATGTCACACAAGCATCAAATTGGACAATTCTATAACTTTTACTTAATGCAACACTGCTTGCCATGTGCACAATTCAGTAATGATTTTTGAAAAATTCAAAGCAATAAACTAGATTTGTTATCCACTGCTTTTTCAGATTCACATTAGTAGCCTTACTAAAGCAACCAAACAAAAACATGAAAATTTGATTTTGAGGCAATACTGCTTATTATTTCCTAAATGTCTATATGGAAATACTCCAGAATGGAAAAAAACACAAGGTCACCAGATACTCCTCTACCTGCACCCTTTGCTCCACCTCTGCCAATTTGCTTGTTCACAGCTTTTCAATAAATCCTTCTATCGAGGGAAAGGCTTTATTATACAGGCTCCTCACCTTTGGGAATGTCTGTCTTGAAAATGGAAAAGTTAATCCTCATTTGTACTCTTCAAAAAGAAACTTAAAATCGTTGTCTCCTCACAACTACCCACACTTATATTTCCCTATTTTATTCAGCCCCAAGAGACCCTTCAGTGTATCTCGCACTTTATAAATATCCAACCTAAAAGCCAAATTAAATACATTATAAGGATCTATTTCACATCTGAAATCATGACTTCTATAATTATACTCCTTTGTTTAATTCATTCTAATATGGATTGTCTCTGTCTCTTGCAGTTTATATATCCGTAGTTGACATTCTTGTAGCTGAATAGAGGAACATACAAACTCACTCCCTAAAGCAAAGACAGATGCTTCAGTTGAAATAGTACTTGGTACCTTGATCATCAACAGCTGTGCAGTCTTCGACTGTCAGGGACATGACTAAAAATTTGTTTCAAAGATGTGTCAAAAAGGTTTTCATGGAACAGTCATCATAGAAGTGAAATTCTCTTCAAGAGACTCCAATAATAATACTGCAAAATGGGTCAGGCTCAAGCACACAATGTTAAAATAGAAGGGCAAAGGGTGAATGACAGATTAGATTATCTGATCTAGACTTGAGAAATATGCTTGAAGAGGTCAGAGGACTTCTTACCCGCAGGGAAATTGAGTTTCCTCTTTGTCTGCTTTAGGTCTTCTCCAGAAGAAATAGATATAGTCTTTTGTAGTGCACATGTAGGTCTGTAATCACAGGGCACAATAGCATGTATGATGTTTCATGAAGTGTGCCGTCCTGACTGTGTGAAGGACTTAGCGTGCATAAATTGCGCACTTGTGGTTAGATGTTGGCACCCCAGCTCCAGTGTTGTTGCTCTTCTACAGCAAGGTCACATGATCAGTGACACAGGAAAGGTTATGATGATGCTTCATGCATTGATTCTATCCTCCAGTGGTACCTTGTAGTCATATAATACTCTAATCAGCCCATTCACTGAGCTGACTTCAAATCTAGTCCAACAGTTGACTTCAGGAATAAATGGAGTTTTCCAGTATGGAAATTGTTGCTGGAAGTAATAGTTTCAATGGCAGAGTTGAACAAAACTGGTGGGTTTCATTTAGTCTACCCTGAATCAAATCCAATATATTGGTTGTTTAGCTCAATTCACTAAGGTTGGATATGGAGCTAATTATGTGATGCTCAAAAAATTTCTGGTTTAGACTACTAATATTTTACCATATTTATCACGATTTGCACAGGAGCAAGTTTTAAAATGTCTTGATATATTCATGTACTAATATACGAAAATAGTTTACAAGGATTTTCTTGAGTGCTTGGCCACAGCAAAGCTGTCCGATACTTTTTTAGGCAACTGAAAGCCTTTCTTGAAAATTGCAACCATCAACCACTGAGGGTGAGTTTTGGAGCCCCCTTTGAAAGTATCATGGAGGAGAAGTACATGGCACTCCAAAATTAATGGTTTGAGTCTGGAGGTACCTCTGTCACAGGAGCTGAGGACAAAGGTACTACTGTCCGCACTGTTGCAGCCCAATTTGTGAATGACATCCCTGTAGTCATTATAGATGTCAAACATGAGGTGGACTGTTTCGTGATTGTTGTAGCACTGAAAATCTCCACTCATGCACACAACAGCAAAGAGCTCTTCAACATCATCAAGGTGATCGCCCAACCCACCAGCGAGTCCACTGACATCCCTCCCTCACAAGACCTCTGCCACAAACTCAGCACCTTTTTCCACCACAAAATCAACAGCATCCACGACAACTTTGATGAAGACAACCAACACACTGAACCCTCACCAACCACCCCAGACACCCTGAAGCCAGCGATCGACAACTGGACAGCCCTCACCACTGAAGACACACAGAAGACGATGAAATCAATCCACTCCTGGGCCTCCACGAACCCCTGTCCCCACCACATTTTCAACAGAGCCGCTGACACCATGGCACCCAGTCTCTGCCACACCATCAACCGCTCCTTGGCAACCACCTCATTCCCTGATGACTGGAAGCATGCTGAGATCAACTCCCTCCTGAAGAAACCCTCGGCGGACCCCACCGACCTCAAAAACTACAGACCCATCTCCCTGCTCCCGTTCCCAGCAAAAGTCATCGAGAAAGCCATCAACAGCCAACTTGCCACATTCATCGAAGAGCACAACATCCTCGACTCCTCCCAATCCGGCTTCAGAAAAAAACACAGTATGGAAACCGCCCTCCTTGTCGCAACAGATGACATCTGTACCTTACTGGACAAAGGAGAAACAGCAGCCCTCATCCTCCTCGACCTCTCAGTGGCGTTTGACAGAGTCTCTCACCGCACCCTAATACGCAGACTCAATGATGCAGGGATCCAAGACAAAGACAAGGCCCTCGACTGGATCCACTCCTTCCTCTCCGGCAGAACACAGCGGGTCAGACTCCCCCCTTTCCTCTCGGACCCTATACCTACCACCTGCGGAGTCCCCCAGGGGTCCTCCCTCAGCCCTACGCTATTCAATGTCTACATGGCTCCGCTCGCCCCCATCATCAGAACCTATGGACTCAACATTGTGTCATATGCAGACGACACCCAACGTATCCTCTCCCTATCCAACGAACCCAACACCGCCAGACACAACTTTCAAGAAGGCATGGAAGCTGTCGCCAAATGGATGAAAAACAGCTGCCTACAACTAAACACCAACATAACGGAAGTACTCATCATGGGCCCAAACCCATATGCCTGGAATGACACCTGGTGGCCCCCCGCCCTCGGAAGCCCGCCAACCCCCACGGACCACGCATGCAACCTGGGAATCATCCTGGACTCAGAGCTCAAAATGGACCACCAGATCAACTCTGTCTCATCCTCCTGCTTCCACACCCTCCGCCTCCTACGTAAGACCTTCAAATGGATCGCCCTCGAACACAGAAAGACCGCCACTCACGCCCTGGACACCAGCAGGCTCGACTACGGCAACACACTCTATGCCGTAATAAACAAAAACCTCACCCGCAAGCTACAGAACATCCAAAACGCTGCTGCAAGACTAGTCCTCAACCTGCCAAGACACTGCCACATCTCTCAGCACCTGTGCACACTCCACCGGCTCCCCATCGAAGTTAGAGTCATCTTCAAAATGCTAACCCACGCTCACAAGGCCCTCCACGACACCAGACCAGCATACCTGAATAGCTGACTCAAATTCCACGCACCCCAAAGGACCCCACGATCAGCCCAGCTCTCCTACGCCGTGGTACCCCACACCAGAAAGACCAGGAGGCTACTCCTTCTCCTTCCGCGCGGCCAGAGCCTGGAACGACCTTCCGCTCCACCTCAGACAGATAACATCGCTCCCCATCTTCGCAAGAAACCTCAAAACCTGGCTCTTCGACAGACCCCCTCCTTGATGGACTGGAACCTGCGAACCACACCCCCAGTGCCCTGAGACCCTTACGGGTGAGTAGTCGTGCTCAACAAACACCTGATTTGATTTGATTTGAAAACCTGTTAACATTACTCTTTTCATTGATATTAAATTGGAAAATCTGAATAGTCGCTGTCACTCCAGGTCAGCCATGTGGAGTCCTTGCATGTGATCTGTGTATTGACTTTGTGAGGCAGTGTATGCTTGACAAATATGACGTGTCAGGTGGTAAATGCATAGCCACCCATGAATCTAACAACGTACGAACAAAACAACCAACTCAGTGGGAATATTTTACTAAGTGGAGACCCAGTCCTGATGACAGATGACGGTGTGAGTGGTTCTGTGGATGATGTGATCAGTGATGTCATGAGTGATGTCATGAGTGATGCCACTGACCATGTCATGAGTGATGTAATATGTGAGGTCAGAAGCAGTGCATTGCGTGTTCGTAAGTTATAGTTAGCTCAGCTGCTGAATTTCCCTAGTTTTGTATGAAATGTATGAAATGTAAGCCTAACTATAACGTCTCTGTAAGCTTTGTTTTTTTCAGTGAATTTCTAAGGTTTTTTAAAATTCTATTTCCTAACTATAACATCCCCGTAACCTTTGGTTTCATCTGTGAATGTAATTTCCATTGGAAACTTTAGATGGGGCTACAGCCTGAACTGCTGAATGGAATTACACCAAATTTAGCAAAAAGGTAGCTTTGATTTGGTATAAATCCATTCAGTAGTTGCGGGGTAATTTAAAGAAATGTTCAATTGTATATGTAGGGACGCAGAGTATCCATGACCCCTCCTGATCTCATGCTGAGATCCAATTGGCTGCCAACACCTTAAACCAGGAAGTGTTGGCAACCCTCTTGGAACTCAGCTTGAGCTAAGTCCCAGAAAAAACAGTAAAAAAAAAAAAGAAAAGGGGCAGGGTAAAGGTATCCTGACCCCCTAGGCCTCTTGGTGGGGTCCACAGGAACCACGCAGGGCCCATAATTATATATTTCTTTACATTTTCAGCAGGATCCTTGGATCCCACCACACATGAATTAATTATCTGTCCCTAGGTGGGAAGGGGGCACATGGGTCCACCCTCCCGAGGCTTAATATTGACCCAGGGACCAGCACCTCCCTGGAGCTTCTTAATAAATGAATGCAAGAGTCCTATGTGGCCTCCCCCACAGCCCTTGGTACCACAACCTCCCCAGGGCTTGTTTACTTTTTAAATGGGGCCCTTTTGTACCCCCAGCCCAAGGGGCCACCTCCACCCTCGGGCTTTAATTTCATTTAATGTGGAGAGGGCCACGTGGACCCCGCCACGGCCCTGGGAACCACCACCTCCCCGGGCCTTTTGTAAACTTAATGTGAGGTCCACATAGTCCCCCTGCAGCCCCAGCAGTCAACACCTCCCTGGGGCAAAATTAAAGAAAGGAGCCATTCATGGACCTGGGGACTGTGCCCCCAAGGGTTAGCTACTGCTATGTCCTGGGGTTCCCACCCTGGGTCATAGCTGTTATGGGTCTGTGAATGGGTATGGAAGTGGTGGTGTGGGTGTGTGAGTGGGCATGAGAGAGGTTGCATGGGGGTGTGAATGGGTATGTGTGTGTGTGGTTCTGTGGATAATGTCTTCATTGATGCCATTTGAGATGTCTTCAGTGATGTCACTGACTACGTCATGATTGATGTAATATGTGAGGTAAGCTAGATGTTTCCACTTGTAATGTCTATGGGGATTTTGCAAATTATAGAAACGCTACTGCTTGAATCATGGAATGAAATTACACCAAATTTGGCAGATCTTGTTCTACATATTGTGCTTTTTGTGATTTGGGGTAAATCTGTTCAGTAGTTTGGGAGTTAATAAAGAAAGAAATATATAGATATCTAGGAACGCAGAGACTCTGTGGATTTGTGGGTACCCGTGCACACCTACTGGTACCTGCAGATCCAAAGCCCAATTGGAAAAAATACCTCACCTACTTGCACACCATACCCTCTATGTGTGGGGTTAGATGCTGAAGGTCATGCACGGCAGTTGTTGCATTAACATACAGTAATTATATATTTCTGTGGTTAGTAAAACTGTTATTGTTAGGTTCACATTTTCCCCTTACAAAACCATCAATTTTCGGCAGTTGTAGTTATACTTCTAGTTACACTTATATAAAGAAACTATAAGTCGTGCTGTTAAGTAGCTTTAGGCAGCAAGTTATAGTTTCTTAACATGATTATTGCTATATAACTATAACTGCTAAATTTCTATAGTTTTTTCAGTGAATATATATATATATATATATATATATATTCACAGAAAAAAAACATAGGTTTCAGGGGTGTTATAGTTAACTGGCCATTTCATTCGTACAAAACCATAGAAATTCCTCTGTTATAGTTAGTTCTGCTAACTATAACTCGTGCGCCCGCAATGCACTGCTGATGATGTCACATATTGCATCATTCATGACATGGTCAGTGACATCACTGATGACATCACTGATGACATCTCAAATGGCATAATCGAGTGAATGTGGTTTAGTTTGAAATTTAAATATGTATTATATATATACCAATCGAGTGAAATGGCCAGCTAACTATAACACCCCTGAAACCTATGTTTTTTCTGTGAATATATATATATATATATATATTCACTGAAAAAACCATAGGTTTCACACATGTTATAGTTAGCTGGACATTTTACTGATAAAAAACCAATGAAATTCCCCCGTTATAGTTACTGTAGGCAACTATAACTCACGCGACCGTAATCCTCTGCTGATGCTAATACTGTATTTAGACACTTATTTGCCCATGTCTTCTTCCATTAAATTTTAGCTATACATATATTAGAAATATTTTTTTTTCATAAAGACACATATGTCATCAGCAGAGGATTACGGTCGCGTGAGTTATAGTTGCCTACAGTAACTATAACGGGGGAATTTCATTGGTTTTTTATCAGTAAAATGTCCAGCTAACTATAACATGTGTGAAACCTATGGTTTTTTCAGTGAATTTGCAAGGTTTTTTAAATGCTAATTCCTAACTATAACGTGTGTGAAACCTATGGTTTTTTCAGTGAATTTGTACGGTTTTTTAAATGCTAAGTTACTTTACGCCAGTTGTGGCGTGCGCGCCCACTTAACGCAGTTCGTTCCGTGCGCGCACGGTGCGCTTTGCGCACCGTGCGCGCACAGTGAGCACGCGGTGCGCTTTGCGCACCGCGTGCCCACGTTACGCTAGATGGGCCATGAACGCACGATGCGCTTCGCGCACCGTGCGCACATGGAGGACATATGATGAGCATCGTTGTGACAGGTAAAATATATGTTTTGTTTAGGCTCTAATAAGCCATGCACAAAAGGTGCCCTTCGGGCACCTTTATCACACGGGGTGGGGAGAATGTGGATATATTTTTTTATTTTTTATTATGTCTTACCGTACGCGTACGGTAAGCGTAATCGGCGAAATTTTCGAAAAAATTAAAATTGCCTTTTTTCACTTGGGGGATCGTTGGGGACTCCCTCGACATGGCTAGGTGCTTGGGAGCTGTGTAAACAGCCCCTTTACATGTTTTTGCACTTGGTTTTTCAACCCCCTGTCAGAGTGCGAGAGAGAAAATGGCGGCCGCCGCTTCCTGGATTCGACCGATTCGAATGTTTACTAAGATCTAAGGGCCAATCAGAATCGCGCTCGCGCACGCCACCGTACGCGTACGGTAAGCGCACCGTAAGCGCACCGTACGCTGGCTCAGATACATATATTGATTTAAAGGCTATTTTCTCAGAATCTACTGAACAGATTTACACCAAACCTACAAAAGGCACTTCCTTGACCTGAGGACTACCTCTCTGCCAAATTTCAAGTAATTCTGTTCAGCCGTTCGGGCTGTAGCTGTGTCTAAAGGTCCTATGGAAAAATGCATGGGAAAAACGCGTTTTGGGACCCCCCTTTTATCTCAGCCCCCGCTTGACGAATCCCCCCGAGACTTTCAGGGTAGGAGCGGAGCGTAGCGCCCCACCTATTTTGAGAAATTTGCGAGGATTCGTCAACCGGCGCCAAAGTTATTCAAAATAGAATGTTGCGGATTTCCTATGGAAACGTGGTCCTAACTATAACTACCTACTGGCGACCGCCAGTAGGTAATATATATATATATATTCACTGAAAAAACCATAGGTTTCACACACGTTATAGTTAGGAATTAGCATTTAAAAAACCTTGCAAATTCACTGAAAAAACCATAGGTTTCAGACATGTTATAGTTAGCGGAAATTTTACTGATAAAAAACCAATGAAATTCCCCCGTTATAGTTAGTGCAGGCAACTATAACTCACGCGACCGCAATCCTCTGCTGATGCTAATACTGTATTTAGACACTTATTTGCCCATGTCTTCTTCCATAAATTTTTAGCTATACATATATTAGAAATATTTGTTTTTCATAAAGACACATATGTCATCAGCAGAAGATTGCGGTCGCGTGAGTTATAGTTGCCTGCACTAACTATAACGGGGGAATTTCATTGGTTTTTTATCAGTAAAATTTCCGCTAACTATAACATGTCTGAAACCTATGGTTTTTTCAGTGAATTTGCAAGGTTTTTTAAATGCTAATTCCTAACTATAACGTGTGTGAAACCTATGGTTTTTTCAGTGAATTTGTACGGTTTTTTAAATGCTAAGTTACTTTACGCTATTCGTGGCGTGCACGCCCACTTAACGCAGTTCGTTCCGTGCACGGTTTTTATCAACTATAATAAGCCCTGTACATTTGGTGGCCTTCGGCCACCAAAAGCACAGGGGGTGGGGTCAATGTGGATAGTGTTTTTTTTATTTCGATTTTATAATTTAATTATATTTTAATGCAAATTTTATTTATGTCATTTTTTGTAAGCCTTTTTTTAATAATTTATGTACTATATCCTGCATTATGGAAAGGTTTTTTTTTTATGCATTTTTTTCCGTGCGCGTACGGTAAGCTGACGCTACGCGCTTGTAGAATACGCTTACGGTAAGCTGACGCTACGCGCTCTGGACGTAATTAGTGCAGCGCGCCTACGTGATACGTGCGTGCCGTACGCGTATACCCGGAAGCAACGTCGCGGTTACGCAGGGGCGTGTAATGCGCATGCGCGATACGTGATACGTGCGTGCCGTACGCGTACACCCGGAAGCAACGTCGTGGTTACGCAGGGGCGTGTAATGCGCATGCGCGAAAGTGACGTAAGCGCTGCGTAAGCGCACCGTAAGCGTCACGTGCGCGCACGGTAGGTCATGTGACTTACAAAGAACACTTTTTATTGGTTGAAATTACTTTCACTTCCAGAAACTTCCCACACCACACCCATTCCCCTCATTACTCCTTGAAAGAACACTTTTCATTGGTTGAAACTACTTTCAGTTCCAGATTCTTCCCACACCACACCCATTCCCCTCATTTCTGCTTGTGATTCTCTAGGAGCAGGAGCTGGATTGACATTGGGATACAATGGCAGAACAGCAGGGCTCTTCTGAGAGTGAGGCCAGCAGCACCACCATGATCCAGAGAAGGAGGAAACAAAAGACTTCTTTTGTATGGGAGTATTTCACTTTTCCAGAGGGGGAGAAAAAGGTGAATGCTCAATTGGTCACTTGCATACTTTGTGATCGTGTTTTATCAAGAGGAAATCCAAGGAAGAAATATTCCTTTGGAAATCACTCTATGACGAGACACCTTCAGGACAAACACCCAAGGACCTTTGCTCGACATACTGGAGAAAACTCTTCAGTAAGTCACCAGAGCCCAGCCTCAGATGCTCAGCCGAGTACATCATCGGCAGCTCAGCTGAGCCCTTCCTCTGTTGTTGGAGCATCACCTTCTTCTTTTCCTTTGGACATCAACCCTCGATTTGCGAGTGTTGAAATGAGGTGTACAAAATGTGGTGGTCTTATTGTTTTTGGGGAGGTCAGTCTTCCCCTTATTAACAATAAGATAGACCAGCATGTTTGTAGACGCTTATAATACTCCCATTCTTTCTTTCCTCCATCCCTGTATGAACCCAACGGCTCTTATAAGAGCCAACCTTACCTCACAATTTTTTTTATTTTTTTTTAAGCTTTCCTTTTTGCAAATTTTTTTTTACCGTGCGCGCACGGTACGCGTAATTCCGCGAATTTCGCGGAATTCCGCAGGTCACCGTGCGCGTACGCTATGCGCATACGGCGATTTTTCGAAAAATTGTATTTTTTTATTTTTGCCCTTGAGGGTCCTTCTGGGACCCCCTGACCAAGGCTAGGGGGTCAGGAACTGTCGAGCCTGCCCCCTTTTCACATTATCCACCTTTTTTATTCACCCCCCTGACAGTTCGAGAGAGAAAATGGCGGCCGCCGCTTCCTGGTTTCGACCGATTCGAATGTTTACTATGATCTAACAGCCAATCAGAATCGCGCTCGCGCACGGCACTGTACGCGTACCGTAAGCTTACCGTAAGCTTACCGTAAGCGCACGGTAAGCGCACCGTAAGCTGCCACAGATATATATATTGATTTAAAGGCTATTTTCTCAGGATCTACTGAACAGATTTACACCAAACCTACAAAAGGCACTTCCTTGACCTGAGGACTACCTCTCTGCCAAATTTCAAGTAATTCTGTTCAGCCGTTCGGGCTGTAGCTGTGTCTAAAGGTCCTATGGAAAAATGCATGGGAAAAACGCGTTTTGGGACCCCCCTTTTATCTCAGCCCCCGCTTGACGAATCCCCCCGAGACTTTCAGGGTAGGAGCGGAGCGTAGCGCCCCACCTATTTTGAAAAATTCGCGAGGATTCGTCAACCGGCGCCAAAGTTATTCAAAATAGAATGTTGCGGATTTCCTATGGAAACGTGGTCCTAACTATAACTACCTACTGGCGACCGCCAGTAGGTAATATATATATATATATTCACTGAAAAAACCATAGGTTTCACACACGTTATAGTTAGGAATTAGCATTTAAAAAACCTTGCAAATTCACTGAAAAAAACATAGGTTTCAGACATGTTATAGTTAGCGGAAATTTTACTGATAAAAAACCAATGAAATTCCCCCGTTATAGTTAGTGCAGGCAACTATAACTCACGCGACCGCAATCCTCTGCTGATGCTAATACTGTATTTAGACACTTATTTGCCCATGTCTTCTTCCAGAAAAATGCATGGGAAAAACGCGTTTTGGGACCCCCCTTTTATCTCAGCCCCCGCTTGACGAATCCCCCCGAGACTTTCAGGGTAGGAGCGGAACATAGCGCCCCACCTATTTTGAGAAATTCGCGAGGATTCGTCGACCGGCGCCAAAGTTATTCAAAATAGAATGTTGAGGTTTTCCTATGGAAAAGGGGTCCTAACTATAACTACCTACTGGCGACCGCCACTAGGTAATATATATATATATATATATATATATATATATATATATATATATATATATATATATATATATCCACATACAAAAGGTTGCCCCACTGGAAGAAGCCAGTGGGGCAAATCATCCACCGTTTATTTCACGGCAGCTGCATTCTGTGAATAACGGAGGGAACAATCTTAAAAGTTCAAACTGCCAGACCGGTTTCGGGAATCCTTTCCCTTCCTCAATGGCGTTCTGTGGTTAGTAACTTGTTTTCCACATGCACTCATCATTTATGCAGAGCCTGCCCAGGTGGGCGTGGCTGTATTCACAGCCTTCTGGTTCCTGTAGTGCTCCGTGATCTTGCTACAGTGAGTCCGTTACACATCACAGAAAGTTAGCACATTAAAACCCCTGTGGGTTAGATGTTCGCTCTTGTTTAGACATGAATGTCTTATTCAGCTGTCTTCAGAAATCACCTCCCGTACGTGATGATACCTTCGTGGCGTCATCAGGGTCTGCTAGTTACTGCAGTGGGCTTCTCCCGTGGCCAGGCATAGCCGCTCAATATCCACATACAAAAGGTTGCCCCACTGGAAGAAGCCAACAGGTGAGTACAAATCATCCACCGTTTATTTCAAGGCAGCTGCATTCTGTGAATAACGGAGGGAACAATCTTAAAAGTTCAAACTGCCAGACCGGTTTCGGGAATCCTTTCCCTTCCTCAATGGCGTTCTGTGGTTAGTAACTTGTTTTCCACGTGCACTCATCATTTATGCAGAGCCTGCCCAGGTGGGCGTGGCTGTATTCACAGCCTTCTGGTTCCTGTAGTGCTCCGTGATCTTGCTACAGTGAGTCCGTTACACATCACAGAAAGTTATCACATTAAAAACCCCTGTGGGTTAGATGTTCGCTCTTGTTTAGACATGAATGTCTTATTCAGCTGTCTTCGGAAATCACCTCCCGTACGTGATGATACCTTCGTGGCGTCATCAGGGTCTGCTAGTTACTGCAGTGGGCTTCTCCCGCGGCCAGGCATAGCCGCTCAATATCCACATACAAAAGGTTGCCCCACTGGAAGAAGCCAACAGGTGAGTACAAATCATCCACCGTTTATTTCAAGGCAGCTGCATTCTGTGAATAACGGAGGGAACAATCTTAAAATTTCAAACTGCCAGACCGGTTTCGGGAATCCTTTCCCTTCCTCAATGGCGTTCTGTGGTTAGTAACTTGTTTTCCACGTGCACTCATCATTTATGCAGAGCCTGCCCAGGTGGGCGTGGCTGTATTCACAGCCTTCTGGTTCCTGTAGTGCTCCGTGATCTTGCTACAGTGAGTCCGTTACACATCACAGAAAGTTAGCACATTAAAAACCCCTGTGGGTTAGATGTTCGCTCTTGTTTAGACATGAATGTCTTATTCAGCTGTCTTCGGAAATCACCTCCCGTACGTGATGATACCTTCGTGGCGTCATCAGGGTCTGCTAGTTACTGCAGTGGGCTTCTCCCGCGGCCAGGCATAGCCGCTCAATATCCACATACAAAAGGTTGCCCCACTGGAAGAAGCCAACAGGTGAGTACAAATCATCCACCGTTTATTTCAAGGCAGCTGCATTCTGTGAATAACGGAGGGAACAATCTTAAAAGTTCAAACTGCCAGACCGGTTTCAGGAATCCTTTCCCTTCCTCAATGGCGTTCTGTGGTTAGTAACTTGTTTTCCACGTGCACTCATCATTTATGCAGAGCCTGCCCATGTGGGCGTGGCTGTATTCACAGCCTTCTGGTTCCTGTAGTGCTCCGTGATCTTGCTACAGTGAGTCCGTCACACATCACAGAAAGTTAGCACATTAAAAACCCCTGTGGGTTAGATGTTCGCTCTTGTTTAGACATGAATGTCTTATTCAGCTGTCGTCGGAAATCACCTCCCGTACGTGATGATACCTTCGTGGCGTCATCAGGGTCTGCTAGTTACTGCAGTGGGCTTCTCCCGCGGCCAGGCATAGCCGCTCAATATCCACATACAAAAGGTTGCCCCACTGGAAGAAGCCAACAGGTGAGTACAAATCATCCACCATTTATTTCAAGGCAGCTGCATTCTGTGAATAACGGAGGGAACAATCTTAAAAGTTCAAACTGCCAGACCGGTTTCGGGAATCCTTTCCCTTCCTCAATGGCGTTCTGTGGTTAGTAACTTGTTTTCCACGTGCACTCATCATTTATGCAGAGCCTGCCCAGGTGGGCATGGCTGTATTCACAGCCTTCTGGTTCCTGTAGTGCTCCGTGATATTCACAGCCTTCTGGTTCCTGTAGTGCTCCGTGATCTTAATCCACAACGTTAAGAGTCATTACGCATTTCGGCCGATACAACGGCCATGATCACATGTGGAAATGCGTTGCCATGATTGTGTTTATACCACCCTACATTGTCACATGACCCAAAAACAACAGTGAAAAAAGACTCAAATCCTTAAGTCTTTACTAATGACTGAAATACATTGCTTAACTTGCTTATACAAATTAATGCCGGCCAGTAAAATTTGCTAATAATAACAAAAGCAGACTTTATAATGAGATGCATTATTTAAAATTTGAGTTAATAACAGATGATATGGCATAACCATTTATAAATTGTACAACATTTCTTAAATATATACATATACAATTATTTATTTATATAAATATTAAATACTGTAAAAACCAGCTTAGTGCCAACATTGACAATGGAAATAATGTAACCCTTTGGTTTACAATCTGCATGAATGCACCATTGAATGTTTCACCTTAGTAACTGATTTGATCACTGTTACATCAGTATTCAATATATTCCACAATGCCATAATAATGTACTTCTGTGATAAAAGTTGGTATATTATTTTCAACCTATAGTCTGTGCTTTTTTTTCCAACAGAAAACTGTTTAAAGATACCAATGCTACCTGTTGAAATAGTAATATGTATTAAAGTGCAAATGCAAGTCAAAAAGTGCTATGTGATATACAGTACTAGTTACCTAAATGTGCAAATTATTGGTACTTATAAAATATTAAAACACATCTAAAAAAATATTACTGTAATTTTATGGGGTTGCATTTTTGTTTAAAAAACATATTAAAAAGTGGTATAATCTATAATGTGTGAGGCTGCAAAAAAATATTTTTTTCTCTCATGTTAGCTATGTATGGTACTTGTTGTCGCCTCAAGACATATGGATAGCTTGTGGTATAAGTGTACACTATATAAGTGTAATATCATGATATACCAGTATGAGGGAGAATGGTGCACTTGATAAACTAATCATAGGAGGTTGTGGAGATCCTCTGTAGTGTTCAGCTCAATGGGGCCTTTACTATCAAATTCCAGAATCATTCATGTTTCCAGTTGCCTCAACATCCGTTCCCTATTGCCACCGTGCCTGGGAATAGGGATGGCGTCAACTACAAAGTATTTTAGACAGTCTAAGTTATTATTGTGTGCTATTTTAAAATGGCGCGCCACAGGGTGGTTGGTATCGTTATTGACTATGGCTCGCAGGTGCTGCAGGATACAAACATGCACCTTTAACTTAGTACTGCCTATATACTTTAATCCTTATGTGCAAGTTAAGTCATATATAGCAAAATCAGTGCGGCAAGTGTAATGGCCCTTTATTGTTCTCTCACTAGGACTGAACGGTGTGGTGTAGTGAGTCGTGTTTTCACCAAATTTGTAAGCACGACATGAAGAGCATTTATAAAAGCCTTGCTTTGGTGTGAGCCATGTCGTGTTAACACTTATCGCCGGACTATTTTTAAGTAGCTCTGTTTTCATTGATTTAGCCCTTCTAAAGGTAAATGTTGGCTTGGAAGGTAAACTTGGTGCCAGCACACCATCAGTAATTAGGATAGGCCAGTTTTTGGTAACTATTTCCCTTACTTATCTTTGCTGTCTACTGTATGTTGTGATCAGTCTCGGTGTACTAGTGTCATTTACATTGGTTGTCATTTCTGAACCAACTATCTGAGCCGTTTCCTTTGTATTCTGCACCAGAAGTGATTCCCATGTTCTAAGCTTAATTTTGTTACTCTCTAGAGTGAGTATTTTCTCGCTATAGCATCTCTGTCTGAATCTCTCTAGGGATATCTGAGAGCATTTATTGAATTCATCATCTGTACTGCAGATTCTTTTCAATTTCACCAGTTCTCCATAGGGAATGCTGGTAATCAGATGTTTAGGGTGTGAACTCGTAGCGTGTAATGTCGAGTTCCCCGAAGTGGGCTTTCTATGTAATGTTGTTTGAAACTTACCATCAGAAATGTATACAGTAGAATCCAAGAAGTCAACACTAAAATGGTTGATGTGCGACGTAAATCTTAAATTTATACTGTTGTCATTGATTTCTGAAATAAAGGTTTCCACACTTGCTTGATCGCCCTTCCACACTAGAAAACTATCCTCTATATGGCGGTACCAATATGCTATATGTGTATGTATGTTGTGCTATGGGTGCCTCTGAGAACCTGTTCCTTCCACCAACCAATGTGCAAGCAGGCATAGCTGGGGGAGAAACAGGCTCCCATGGCAACTCCCTGCTCTTGTTTGTACACATCTTTGCCAAACAAAAAGAAATTATTAAAGAGACACCATTTGATCAATTCTAGTAACATGATGTTATGATTATGAAAAATCACAGGTCTTGTGTCCAAATAATGTTTGACCGCTGATAATCCTGTATGGTGATCTATGCTCGTATAGAGCGATTCTATGTCCATAGTAATTAGTAAATACCCATTGTTCCATTGTGCTTTGCTCAATTTATTCAGAAAACCCCAGTGCCCTTGATATATGTGGGAAGATTTTGAACATGATTTTGAAGATAAAAGTCAATATATTGGCCGATGTTCTCACTTATTCCTCCAATGGCCGATATGATGGGCCTGCCAGGTATTGGTGATACTCTTTTGTGTATTTTGGGGATCAGATACATTGTGGGAATCACTGGAAAGTCGTTGTGCATGAATTTATATTCTTGATTGGATATTAGACCTTGTCTTTTAAATGCCAGTAAGTCACTCTTGAGGGATTCTCTAGCTTTTTTGTACTCACTCATAGATACTTTGGCATAACATGTCACATCACTAAGCTGACGTTGTGCTTCTTGAACATAGTCTTTGCGGGGCCAGATAACGACTTTGCCACCCTTGTGAGATTTGTTCACTACTATTTCTTGATTGTTTTTCAGTTTTTGTATTCGTTTTTCATATTGTGCATCATGATGCTTGGCTCTTTTTTTCACACGATTGATTTTGTGATATAGTTGTTTTAGGTCCTCTGTGACCCTTTCGTGAAAAATGTCAATTGCGTCTTTTGGCATCATAGGATAGAAGGTAGATATCCGCCTAAATGGACTTGTTCCTGCACTGGACTGTGTTATATTCAATGATAGTAGCCTTTCTTGTGTTGATTCTTGGTTATCTCGATTTTCTTGCCCATGTGTTACTTCACTATTCAGTTCATGCAGTGTTAGTAATAGTCTGGCATCAGAGGCCTGAAGAGTATTACTAGGTACATTGATGTTGCTTTTATAGCCTTCAGTTTGCTTTTGTTGCTTGATGCCTTCCTTAATGGTGAAGAATTTCTTTAATTTGAGTTCGCAAATGTAACTAAATATATCAACACTTGTTTTGCATTAATTGAAATTACTCTCTGGGCAGTAGGATAGGCCAAGGGCTAGTAGCTGTGTTTCCGCTTTTGTCAGCACCAAGGGAGATAGATTTATAACAGTGTTATCATTTAGTGCCTGCGCCATTGTGTTTTTTTGGCCTTTGTACCACCTGAGCTTTCGCCTTTCTTGTCACCTTTTGTTTTTTTGGGTTCTGTGTGCTTCTTTTGGTTCTGGGGTCATAGAGTTTGTCGGCAATCTAGTGCTAAAAAATTCAGCTCTTCACCTGGGTTCAATTTGTCTCCTTCTGTCAGGACACTTATTGTATTTAACATCCCTTCATCCAATTCATTGCCACTTGTAAGAGAACTCAGATCGGAGGCCGACGTGTCTGCATTTAAAGCGCTTGCCCTTGCAGCTGTAGCTGCAGAAACATTGCTGGATGTTTTTGCCATATTGTTCGCACACATTTTTTTCGTGTTGTCATACTTGCGCACGAAAGTAAAAATCTGCCTTAGCTTGTAATCTGCTTTGTCATGAGCAAATTTATGGACTTTACTGGTTTTGATTTTGTCTTCCTGTCGCTTGATATATATATCTATATATCTATTCACTGAAAAAACCACAGGTTTCAGGGACGTTATAGTTAGTTGGACATTTCACTCGTACAAACCAGAGAAATTCGGCCGTTATAGTTAGTTCAGCTAACTATAACTCGCGCCCCCGCAATGCACTGCTGATGACATCACATAATACATCATTCATGACATGGTCAGTGACATCACTGATGACATCACTGATGACATCTCAAATGATATCACTGATAACATCATCCAGTGACTGTGTGTTTCTATAAAGTTTAAATATGTTTTCTATATATGCCAAGGTGTATTGAAGAATGAGTGGTTGTATAAGTGTCTGGATGGATGATTTAGTAGGTGCGTAACTGACTGTATAAGTGAGTGATTAAATGTGTCTTACTGAATGCATGGGTTACTGACTGATACAGACATTCACACAGTTTAGTTTGTCAGTTGGTGTGTAAGCTGTTGCATGTCTTGGTGAGTAGCTAAATGAGGATTGATAAGGGTTATTGATTGGTTGCCTGAGTATCTGTATGGGTGCCTGAGTGTCTGTGTGGGTGGGTGGGAAGGGGTGTGGCTTTGCATAGATGTGTGAGTGGATCATTCACTGGGTGTATGGGTTCAATAGTGCATCTGTGAAGGGCTGTATGGGTGGGTGAGGGTGTGTATGGGCATGTTGGTGAGTGAATGAATGCCTCAGTGGTACATGTCATGTGTGAGTAACTGCATATGTGAAAGGCAGTATATGTGAGTGTTGGAGTGTATAAATGACTATATGTGAGAGTAAGTGATTGTGATAGTGGCTGTAATGATCAGTGTGTGCTTGTATTAGTTATCATATACGAGTGTAAGTATGTGTTAGTATATGTTTGAATAAGTGAGGTGGTGGGTGTATAACTGTATTGGTCAGTAAATGGGAGTGTGATTGATTCTTTGCATGACTGACTAGGTGTGTGAGTAACTCTATGGATGAGTGGCAGTGTGTGAGTGTCTGTATAGATATGTGAGTACATAAGATAATGCCGTATTGATGGTTGACTGCATGTATGAGTGACTGTATGGGTGAATGAGTGGATGTGTGTGTAGACCTAGGAATTAGGTAGTGGATATGTACTAACTGGTATTGGTGTGTCTATGGTTTCGAAAATGGTAGTCTGTATTTTAGAGGGGGTGTATCAAAGGTTATATTAGGGTATGAGGAGGTGCATCAGATTATCACGTAAATTATATCATCAGTGATGTCATCAGTGATGTCATTTGAGATGTCATCAGTGATGTCATCAGTGATATCACTGACCATGTCATGAATGATGTAATATGTGACGTCATCAGCAGTGCATTGTGGGGGCGCAAGCTAACTATAACAGCCGAATTTCTCTGATTTTGTACCAGTGAAATGTCCAGCTAACTATAACGTCCCTGAAACCTGTTTGTTTCCAGTGAATTTCTAAGGTTTTTTAAAGAGGAAGAAAAGCGCAGAAAGAAGCAAGACAAATGCAGAAAGCAGCAACAGAAGTCCAGAAAGATGATGAAAAGTGCAGGAAGAAGCAAGAGATGTGAAGAAAGAAGCAACAGAGGAGCAGAAAGTCCTCCTGTGCCCCCAACGTTTTGCTGACGGGTACTGGTGGTAACTGACTCTGACTAACCAGGCCTAGAGCCAGTGCTATGCTAAAAGACACTTAGAATACAGTAAAAAATACCTACATACTAGGGAACACTATGCGTTGAGGTACCCCTGTGATTAGCATGACCTCCTCTGTATTTGCCATGAGTTAGTGCCTGGGTCATTGCATGAGTACATGGGTACTGACTGGATGATTTGAGTACTGTAAGGAGAGTGCATGGTGAATTTATAAGTGCTTATGTTTTGGCGGATTGATTGGATAAGTACGTGGTGCTGATTGGGTGATTGGAGGAGTGCATGGATAGTGACAAGGAGATGGCTGGACTGCAAGAATAGTGCTCAGGGGATTGTAGCAGTGCATGTGTTAGTGCCTGGGTGATTGCACAAGTACATGGGTAGTGACTGGATGATTAGAGTGCTGCAAGGACAGTGCATGGTGATTTTATAACTGCTTGGGTTTTGGCGGAGTGATTGGATAAGTACATGATGCTGGATGGGTGATTGGAGGAATGCATGGGTAGTGACAGGGGGATTGCTGGAGTGCATGGGTACTACCTGGGTAATTGCAGAAGTGAATCAGTACTGTGTAGGTGGTTACAGGTCTGCATGGGTAGTGCACAGGGGATTGTAGCAGTGCATGTGTTAGTGCCTGGGTCATTGCATGAGTACATGGGTACTGATTTGGATGATTAGAGTACTGGAAGGAGAGAGCATGGTGAATTTATAAGTGCGTAGGTTTTGGCAGAGTGATTGGATAAGTACATGGTGCTCGCTGGGTGATTGGAGGAGTGCATGGGTAGTGACAGGGCGATGGCTGGTCTGCATGGGTAGTGCTCAGGGTATTGCAGCAGTGCATGAGGTAGTGCATGTGACATTGCATGAGTGCATGGGTGGTGACTGGATGATTAGAGTGCTGCAAGGAGAGTGCATGGTGAATTTATAAGTGCTTGGGTTTTGGCGGAGTGATTGCATAAGTACACACATGTCACATCAGGCCCCGTCCCCTGCCTTCACCACTGTGCAAACGCGCCCCCTGGCGGGTTTTAAGTTGGGGGATTAATTCCCCTTGAATCTTGAGGGTCCCTGGGGGACAACTAGCCCACCAGGTACCTCAAGTAAGCGCTACAGAGCTGCGTTGCAGAGAGGTGGTCCGAGGCCACGGCCCTTTTTACACCTCTCTGCAACACAACTCTGTGGCGCTTACTGGACGTACCTGGTGGGCTAGTTGGCCCCCAGGGACCCTCAGGATTCATGGGGACTTAATCCCCCAACTTAAAACGTGCCTCAGGGCGCATTTGCACACTTGTCACATCAGACACGCCCCATCCATGCACCACTGTGCGAACGCACCCCTTGGTGCGTTACAAATTGGGGGATTAAATCCCCTTGAGTCCTGAGGGTCCTTTGGGGCCAACTAGCCCACCAGCTACCTCCTGGGCCACTTCTGTCCCTGGGGACCCCAATCCCCAGGGCTGGCCTTTTCCGTTAGGGACCCTGGGGGGAGCACCAATGCTCCCACGGTCCCGCTGGCTCCCCGCCTCCTGCGGGAGCCGACTATGTTTTTCCACTTGGGGAGCTGCTAACATTCAGCTCCCCTTGTGGAAAAGCAATGTGGTTTGGATTTTGTAAGTGAGAGCAGGTTTAAAACCCAAACCAGAGTTTGATATGACAGGGTGGGAGCCGCATGGCTCCCGCCCTGCCATAGCAAACAGCAGTGTCCCGGGGTGGGCCCCCGGGACACTGCTGGAGCCGGCCCTGAGGGGTGGCGGTCCTCAGGGCCATCAAGGGCTCCTAGAGGGGGCCGCACGGCACCCCTCGCTTAATTTTCAAAGCCCTGGGGAGGTGGTGGTCCCCGAGGCTTGGGGGTCCGTAAAGGAGCCTCAAATTTAAGTATGCAGTGCCCCAGGGAGGTAGTGGTCCCCGAGGTGTGTGGGGGGCTTGTGACCTCCCCACACATTGTTTTAAATTAAATAAAGAGCCCCGGGGAGGTGGTGGTCCCTAGGACTGCAGGGGGGGCTGCGTGCCCCTGCAACGCATAAATGAAGCCCCGGGGAGGTGACGGTCCCCGGGGCAGCGTGGGGGGGATTGGGACCCCCCACGCATTTTCTTCAGTGCTTAAATACAACGAAGCGTGGGAGCCCGCGCTTCATTTTTGTTCATTTTCTCGGCCTGATTCGCGACCCGAGCACAAATTCGGCTGATTTTTAAAAGGAAAATAAATGCTTTTTTTGTGGGACCCCCTGAGCAGGCCTAGGGGGTCAGGGTGTTTCTACCCTGCCCCCTTTTCTTGTTGTTTAACTGTGTTTCACTGTTTTCACTGTTTTCTTGTGACTCGGTTCTACCGAGTCACAAGATGGCTTCCAACACTTCCTGGTTTGGAGTGTTGGCAGCCAATCCCAGTGAAGCTCGTGCTCGGGAGGGTTCGCGAACCCACTGTGGCCATAGATATCCAAACTTTTTCTTTTTCTAATTTTTCAGGAACTGCTGAACGGATTTACACCATTTAAAACAAAGGGCTCTTTCTGAACCAAGGGCTACCTATTTGACAAATTTGGTGTAATTCCATTCAGCAGTTCTGGCTGTAGCTTTGTCTAAAGTTTCCTATGGAAAATTAAATGGGGAAAACGTGTTTTAGGACCACCCTTTTTTCTCAACCCCCACTTGACGAATCACCCCGAAACATTCCAGACAGGAGCTGACCAGAGCGCCCCACTAGTTTTGAAATTTTCGCAAACATTCATCAACCTGCGCCAAAGTTATTGGGAAAAGAAAAAAAGCTATTCCTATGGAAACTAGGTTCTAACTATAACACAAAAAGAAAAAACTAAAGGTTAAAGGGATATTATTGTTAGGGAACAATAATTAATATAACCTTAGAAATGTACTGAAAAAAAATCAGAGGTTACAGGGACGTTATAGTTAGGCTCAGATTTGACACGTAAAAACCATAGAAATTCAGCAGTTATAGTTACATGAGCTAACTATAATTTATTGTCGTGCCTGTATTGGCGCGTAGTTGGGTGTGTCTGTGACTGTATCAATGTGTTTCTAGGTGTGTCAGTGGCTGTATCAGTGTGAACCTGTGTTTGTGAGTACCTCTATCTGTGTACAGTTGGGTTTGTAAGTTGCTGTACTGATGAGTGACTTGGTGTGTTAGTAGGTGTAGAAATCTATGCTTGGGTGTGCATCCCCAAAATCTAAAGTTATGGAACAGCACTGCAAGAAATAATTAGTAAAACACATTACTCCAATTTATGGTGCCATTGATGTGCATAAAAAGAAAAAAACTGAAATATTTATTAGTTTTACAATTAATAGAATTACACAAAAGTAACTTTCCACAATGCATATAGACATACTTCAAAGAAATAACTAGACATGTCCCATAGTGTAAAGGTATGTATTATTATGAATAAGCACTTCATTTTCCCTTTTTTTACTGTTCTCAGCTAAACAGTATATTGGGGACTGGCTATGAGAGGAGACAGTACTTCGAACACCGTATTCAGTAGAGAAGTCTGTAGTGACAACCAATGAGCCGACGTAGTTGAAACACAAGTCTTTATTTTGGTAGCAGTAGATCCCACAGCATACAAGGCCAATGTAACGCCTGACACAAGCGGAAAGCATCTCCGTTACATCCCAACTGTCAAAACACAGAAGTGTCACGTGCGAACCGGAGTGCAGCACGAGCCATGATGTAACAGTAGGTCCTTGCGCAGGGGACATTAGGACAGATTACTACATATCTCTTTTCCTTACAGAGAACAACAAGAGAAGGCATCTGAGCATCGACCCTTACAACTTTATTCATGTTCCACCAGTTGCAATGATTGACACGAACAGCACTCCCACATACCTTGCCAATGATTACAGCTTCACTGAACTTAGAGTCGCCCTTACGTACAAATCGTGATTTCTTCATCTTGACTGCATCGCCCACAGCCAATTTCTTTGGGACAAAGTGTTTACTTTTGTCAAAGTATACCTTTTGCTTAGCTTGAGAAATTTCTACTTTCTTTCTCACCACCTCATCTAACTCTTGAGCAGAGAGTCCGTTTCTAAACCATTTAGACATCCATGCCGGTCTGAATTCAGAACAAACTTTCCTCCCTTTGAGCAACTCAAAAGGTGACACACCAGTGGAGAAATGAGGCGTTGTTCTGTAGAACCACATCATAGTCCTGACAGCAAGAGGTATGGCTTTGTCATGTGAGATAGCCCACCGTATACAATCACCAATTACTCTGTTGAGCCTTTCTACTAAACCGTTGGTTTGTGGATGATAGAGAGAACTCTTAAGGTGGTTAATTGAAGTTTCCTTAAGAAAAGCTTCTACTTCGAATGACACAAATTGCACACCATTGTCTGATACTGAGGTTTTAGGAAAACCCTCCCGCATAAACACCTCTTTCATAAATTCTAGAATTTCATTAGAGTCAGCCTTGGCTACAAATTTGACTTCAGGCCACTTAGAGTAGCAATCAACCAAGACTATGGCGAAGCGACACTGGAGAGGTAAAGCATGGAAGGGACCCAGGACATCAATACCCAACTTTTCCCAGGGATCATCAGGAGGAGGAATGGATGTGAGTGGCGGATTAGAAATCTGAAAAGTTTTGTCCCTACTAGAGCAAATAGGACATTCATGTACCATGGAGTCAATGTCTCTATACATTTAAGGCCACCAAAAGTATTCACGTACTCTACGTTTGGTGAGAGTTGCGCCCAAATGACCGTGATGAGCATCAGACAAGAGAATATCCCTGAGTGCATAGGAGGGGGGCATAACCTTTTCTTGTCAGATAGCAAGGTCATCCTCAACAGACAATTCATCACATATTTTTACAAATGGTTGGATGTCCACACTCACAATCTTCTCTTTGGGCCACCCTTCTGCAATGTACATCTTGATACATTTGAGAGTCTCGTCATTTTGCATAGCCACCCTCCAATCACGTTCTTTTAACGTACAACTGTTTTTGCAATTCTATTGCAGCAATTAAACAGTCTTCAAGTTCATCATCACCATTTGGTTTTTCATAACACTCTGATAGGTTATCTGGAATAGGTAACCGTGAAAGAGCATCTGCTCGTACATTTTTCCCCCCAGCTTTGTGTTCAACATTGAATTGAAATTGGAGGAGCTTTGAAGAAAGTCTTGCTATGCATGGTGTGCTATTACGGAAATTAGAATTACCTAGGATTGAAACTAGAGGTTTGTGACCGGTTTGCAGGGTGAATTTCCTTCCCAAGAGATAGCATTTGAATTTTCCAATAGCCCACCAACATGTGAATAACTCTTTTTCAATGACAGAATAATGGATTTCCGTGTCTCTAAGTACCCTGGAGGCCAACCCAATGGTGTGTTCAAGCTTACCAATCATCTGGGTTAATACTGCACCTAGACCATAGTTACTTGCTTCAACAGTTAATGTGCAGGGTACAGCCGGGTTATAAGGTTTCAAGGCTCTGACTTGACTGAGCTGAGATTTCAACCTTTCGAAAGCACCTTTGCAGTCATCATCCCATACAAAGTCTGTCTCTTTTTTTAACAGATTAGAGATGGGTCGTACCCTCGTGGCGTAGTCTGGGATGAAATGAGAGTAAAATTTGCTCAAACCTAGAAATTACTTGACCCCAAATTTGTCAGAAGGAGGGGGTGCCTCTACAATGGCATGACTTGAACTAGTCCTGGTCTCGGTGTGACCCCTGCTCTTGAGATGATGTGGCCAAGATATTCCACCGAATCCTTAGAGAATTCACATTTTTCTCGCTTGAGTACAACCCCTTGTTGCTGAAAAATAGATAAAACCTTATGGAGCACTTCATGGGTCGGACTCGTCTTATCAGGAGCGTGTATAAGTACATCGTCTTGGAAAATAGCAACATTTGTCTGTCCCTTGAGAAGGTTAACCATAAGACGCTGAAAGGCTGATGCCGCTGACGCTAGTCCAAAAGGCATTCGCAGAATTGAAACATTTCTGGTGGTGAATTGAACACGGTGAGATGACGTCCAATTCCACTTGGTGGTACCCTGAGGCAAGATCAAGTTTCGTGAAGAACTTGACACCTGAGACCATGGCTAACACTTCTGTGATCTTAGGAAGTGGGTGAGAGTCCACCCATATTTCTTTGTTCCAACTACATAAGTCTATGCAAATTCTGATTTCATTGTTTCTTTTCTGTGCCACGACCAATGGGCTTAACCAGTCTGAGGATTCGATAGGCTTGATCACACCTCTGTTACATAGCACAGCAAGTTCTTTCTCGAGGTCCTCTCTGATACTGAATGGAACACTCCTTAATTTGTGTTTAACAGGGACTGCTCCCTCTGTAACTTTAATCCTGTGTCTGAAACCTTTTATTTTTCCAAGTTCTCCAGAAAATACATTTGGATAATTATTCAAAAACTCCTCAGCCTGAGAAGAATCACATATGGCCAACACCTGTTCTTTAGCACCAGGACATAGCATCATTTCAAACAGCCCCTGATTGAACCATCCTAGTACATTTAAGCCTTTGATGGTTACATACATTTTAACATGGATACGACGACCTTTACATTCCATGATATCTTCAAAATATCCCAAGAGATCAATTTGACGACCTTCATGAGGATTGAGGAAGCAACTCCCTCTCTATCCAATTTCCGATAAATAAAGTTTGGGTGATCATGGTGATGCGCGCACCTGAACCCACAAGAAGGCGAACGCTCTTTTTACCAACAAGTATGTTGGCATAGGGATCCACATAATCTGCTGGGTCACCTGTTCTAACATCACTATCACTGGCCACAAGAACCATGTCATTCATCTCTGACATAAGATCTTCAGGATCACAGTCACTGTGGTCCTTCACATGACTCACCCTGACCTGCTCGTTCCTCTGCATCTCTCATACTTTTGAAAAATGCCCCATTTTTCCACATATTCTGCATACCACATTTTTTGCAGGACACTGTCTCCCTTTTTTGTAATGTGTAGAGTAACCACATCAAAAACAAATGTCAGTTCTGCTGAAAAAACTATTTTGATGGCCTTTCCTGTTCCTTTTTAGAAAAATTGACATGTCCAGGTGTGACAGTCTCTACAATTGTGTTCTCCAACTCTTTCACTGACACTATAGCTGTTTCAATACTCTTAGCCATGCGGATAACCTCCTCAAGTGTAGGGTTTCCTAACAACAATAGTTTCTGCCTAATATTTTTATCACTACAATGACTAATAAACTAATCATGAACCAACTGTTCACTAAAGTTTATAAATTCACAATCCACTATTAATTTTCTTAGTGCAATAATGTAAGTATCTACATCTTCATCACTTTTCTGTATGCATTTAAAGAACTTGTGTCTAGTTACAACTAAGCTCGGATGAATATCATAAGCTAATTTCCTTAATGTTTCTTTGTACTCATCTAGTTCCTCATCATTACCCCTGACTGGCTCAGGGAGGTGTTTAAGAGTAGTTTGTTGTAATCTTAAGTTGTTATGTCACAGGACATGTGTCCTGTTACTTTAAGTATAGAGTTCTATGTACCATTCTAGTGTTGCTATGCTTAATGACATAACTGTGTTCTGGAGCATTGCCAGTGTAAGCTGATCTGTGTGTGGGATTGCCAACGCTTCTCTGTGCTTCCAATAAAGTACTCTTCTTATTCACATATGATGTGGAGGACATTAATTTACAACAAATGGCGACGATTTAGCCATACCTCAACTGAATAAAATTAGAGGGAAGACGACTGAAGAGGAAGATACACAAGGGAAGCACAGAGTGAACCGTGTGTTCATTTGACAAAGAAGAATCCACATTTGCGTGCAGGAGATCGTGGAAGAAGATAAGGAGAAAGAAGTAAGAAGACACCGTGATTGTAAACCTGCTCAAACCTGGAAATCGTAAACTGTAACCTATTCGAGGAATAAGAAAAGCTTGAAAGAAAGTGAATACGTTGTTGAACTATATCGCATCATTGAACATCTGACGAAAGAGGTATTGGAGCTAATTATACTGTTTTATGCGAATTGACTGTGAGATGATATACACCCGTGCCAAGATTTGAAAATATACAGTGAGCGTGCACCTCACCGTTTGCAACGCGAGGACATCACGACTCTGCTGAGGGCGCGTGAAGCGTTCAAATGATGCTGTCCAGAGAAAAGAAGGTGAGGAGACTGTGAGACGCAGTGACGTCTTTACTGCCGCGTTGATTGTGCCGCGTTACCAAGGGAACTGAGTTTTGACGCACGCACGCATTCTTCAAGCGTCTGCACGTACTGTCGGCCATATTTGTTGTACTTGTGTTACCAAGGGAACTGAGTTTTGACGCACGCACACATTCTTCAAGCGTCTGCACGTACTGTCGGCCATATTTGTTGTACTTGTGTTACCAAGGAGACGGAGGATCGGATACAAGCATACCAGGAAAGGAAAAAGGGGAAAATACCTCAAAGAAACACAGGGCACAGCTATTGGATCTACAACAGCCAAACACCAAATTACCTTCCAGAGCTGTTATTGTCACAAATATTCCACAGAAAGCTTTAGTCTCAAGAAAGTTATTCCTAAACATTGGCCTATGTTACAAGTCGAATCTGACTTCAACCAAATCTTTTCTGAAAGACCGTTGTTTGCCTATGAAAGGAGTAAAAATCTTATGGAATTATTGAAACCAACTAATCCAGCCCAATCAACTTTGTCATAGAAGGGCACAATGCCCTGCTATAATTGCGGGAATTGTAATAGCATCATCAAAGGGAACACAGTTCAGCATCCCACACGTGGATACAACATCAAACTATTTGTTTCAGCAACGTGTGACTCCAAAAATGTGGTATACATGTTGAAATGCCCATGCGGATTAGCATACATCGGCAAAACAGAAAGAAAAATCAAAACACGCCTGAACAAACATAAGAGTAACATCCGGAATAAGAGCTTGAAGTCTGTTGTTGCCACACATTTTAACGAACATAAACACAACATCAGTCAACTACGTTTCCTGGTTTGTGAAATTGTTCCCTTCAAAGAAGGAAGAGATAACCGCAAGTTTCTGATCCAACGCGAAACATCCTGGATATACAGAATGAGCTCCCTGGTACCTAATGGACTCAACGATCGGATTGAACTCCGTTGCTTCACGTAAATGTGCTATGTACTTTGTTGCTGGTTCCATGTATTACGCCACGATTAGCTTTGTATCTGCTCATCATTGTTTGGTTATTGTCTTCTAATCTACTTCCCTACACCTTTTCCCAGTCTTTCTTTTTTCTCTTGAGTCCTTTTTTCTCATGAGTCCTTTTTTAAGCACTTTTATTTTTTCATCGTTCTAACTTTTTTTGACATTTATTTACTTTTCATTTACTTTCTATTTTCTCAGTAGTTCTTTTCTTCTTCAATCCTCTCTTGAGCCCTTTTATAATCTGCCTTTTCTCGTCTTATATTTTTTTATTCTATTGTTTCATGAAACTTTATTGACTATTCACTTATACATGTTCATTTGTTTCTTTCTCAGCAAACACCACTTTTTATCTTTTTACTTCACTTCATTTCATTACTCATTGTTAACTTGGTCTATTGTGAGCATTCTTCAGTCCGCTCTTCGTATCGTTTATAACTCCATGTATTACGACAATGTAATCACATTTCTTCAAGTTAGCCGCCGTTTGGCGTCACCAAGATCATTTTTGATTCCGTCGCATTTACCTGCTCTAAGAATGCTACCATTCTGCATCACAACAACTGTCCGCTTTCGTTGTTTATAAAGAGCATGAAAATTAGTTGACCTTTGTAACTTGTCAACGCGAGCATTGCATACATTCGCTTCTGATCAGCTGAAGGTAAATCCATGTTTAGCGGATTGTTTTTTGTTTAATTTTGGGCTACTATCGATGTGATTTCTTTCGTTGCACCTTTCAGTGCTCCACTACTATGGTGGCTTGGTTGTTTTTAAACTTCGCCCACAGGCTTCTTCCACTAAATTCAGTCACGGCGACTTCGGTTGTTGCTCTTTTCCGTTATTATGGTGGTTTGGCTTTTTTCACGCATTTAGTAACGTTGGTTTTGTTCGTTTCACCCTTTTCAATCACGGTGATTTTCTTTGTGGTGTTAAATCTTTTCAGTCACATTAACGTATTTGCGTATCAGTTTTACTTTCAGGACATTTCTCACTGTTTATGGTTTATCTTTCATCGTTAACTTGACTATCACCTTTAGTTTTCCGCTTTACGACAGTGACAGGATCCAATGCATGATTGTAGACTGATATTTGTTAGGGGGTCCTGACACTTACTCCTACATTTCATTCTTTAGGATTCCTCCTGACGAAGGGTTACTCAACCGAAATGCATCGAGGATTTTTCTTTGGTTTCCTTTAAACGCCATTTGGAATTGTTCAATCAGCTTAACCATTTAAATATTCATGCTGACAATGGATATTATTGTCTATTAAAATTCAAGATTTACCTTGTTGAATTTTTCTTGGATTCATTGTGACTTCATCGCAACACTACTGCTGTGCTATAAGAGGGACACCGCTCATCGCTGAGTGGTGCAACTATTGCCAGAAAATACCTCAGTGACACTCTAATTCATCGACGAACAGAACATTATATGCAGGTTGGGTGAATCACTCGATCAGAAAATAAAATTTTAAAAAAATATATAATAATAACGTTTTGCTTCCACAGGCACAAGGAACATTTCAAACTGTTATGGACATTAGTAAATTATTTATTTAAGCTGGTCTGGAAAGATACACGTATAAACAGCTATTTTGGGGGTGATTAAGTAGCCTATTCAGGTTTCCACACGTGAGGGCATTTTCTGGAATTATAGAAGTGTATGAATTTATGGGTATCTAGGTTCTTCGCATTTTAGGCAATCACTTCATAGCATTTATTCCAGTATTATACTTACCCTATAAAGCCACTGTGCGCGAACTCATTTACAATAGAGGAACGTGTAATAATTTGAGACCATGGAAGGGAATACTGTGATACCACCACCTTTATTCTTACAACAACCGGGTGACCCCCCTATTGAATGGGACGAATGGATTGAGATTTTCGAAAATTATATTGTAGCACTAGATGGTAAGGATTTCAATGCCGAAAGGAAAAAAGCGTTATTATTGAGCACCTTGGGAAAAGAGGGACAGCACGCCTTTAGATTCCTACCTGTTGGTACAGACAATGATGGTAGAGTAATAACGAATGTTTATAATGAGGCAAAAGAAAGACTAAGAAAACAGTATGCAAAAGAAATAAATATTGTAATGTGTAGGCATAATTTTTATACTCAACTGCAAAGATGCGATGAAACTATAGATCAGTTTGTTACACGACGACGCGAACTATCCCTTAAGTGTCAATTCGGTGCGATGAGGGAAAAGATGATTAGGGACCAGCTCATAGTACAATATCGCAACAAGAAAATGCAGGAGAGATTGTGGGCGGCGAAAAATCCAACGTTAGGAAATGCCATTGACCTAGCTAAGGTAGTTGAACAGTCACAGCCATGTATGAAAGAAATAGAAAAGAAAGAGAATGCAACAGGTACAACGAGTGTAGTACAAGAGAAGGTGGCTGCAATAAGCAGCAACAAAAACAATGAGACCAGTGGGAAGAAGGTAATATCCTTTAAAAAGATCGGTAACAATTCTGTAGGGAATTCAGAATATAATAAATTGCAGGAGAAAATGTGCACCAGATGTGGAAGCACATATCACACGGCTGATCACAAGAGGTGTTATGCTCTTGACAAAGTGTGTAAAAAGTGTGGACGCAAAGGACATGTTTACAACTAACAGTAGGCCTAAGATAGCAGTTGTACAAAATACTGTGGATAATGTCGTGACAACTTGTGTAGAAAAAGGAGTGAATAAGATATTATGCGATGAGGAGGATGGTTTGACAATGGCACCTGAAAGACGGTTGAGACCTAAAGCAATATTTCAGATACACGGAAAGGACACTGAACTAATGGTAGACTCAGGGTCATTCTGGACAATTATTCCTCAAGTTATTTTTGAAAAAAAATTGGCCAGAGGTGAGATTACTTCCAAAAGATATAAATCCAGGAGGGTATCAAGGGGAAAAGATAGATATTGTGGGGTGCATGTTCACTGATATTGCTTTTCAGGGAAGGTGTGTGAAAGGCAAGGTGTACGTAGCATGTAGCCGCCCACCAATTTTGGGTTGGGCACACCAATATGATCTCCATATCATCATAATCCCCAGGGCAAAACACCAGGTAATGGTTGTGGATGAGGTCACTACAGGAACAATTGTGGAAAGTATGACAAATCTATTTTCTGAAGGGATCGGTGAACTCAAAGGGTATGTTCATAAAATAGTACTCAAACCAGATGCAATTCCCATTCAACACAGAGTGAGAAAAGTTCCTATTATTGCCAGACAGGAAGTTAAACGTATGCTTGATGAAATGATTGAGCAGGGTATCATAGAACAAATTGAGACATCTCGGTGGATTTCACTGGTTGTTATCATGAGCAAACCTGATGGTAGTTACAGGTTCTGTGTGGACTTGCGCACCCTTAATCAGAATATTGTGGTGGATAATTTTCCACTTCCCAATATAAATGAGTTAATCTTGTCTCTAAAAGGGGGGAGGTATTTTTCGAAATTAGATTTACGCAGCGCCTATCATCAAATCAAATTGCATGAGGAGTCCAAACCACTAACGGTGTTTATAACTACAGAGGGGATATTCCAATTTACTAGAATGCCGTTTGGTTTGGCATCCGCTGCGGGAGTGTTCCAGAGAATGATGGGTTCAGTATTAAAAGGTACAAAGAATGTGGTTTACTTCCAGGATGATGTGCTAGTGTTTGGGGATACAAAAGAACACCATAACTTAGTGTTGAAGGAAGTTTTAAGTAAAATGGACAATGCAGGTTTGACTTTAAAAAAAGAAAAATGCTAATTTGCAGTGGAAGAAGCAGAATATTTAGGTTATACATTATCGGCTAGTGGAATTAAACCAAAGAGAGATTTGTTGGAGGCAATAAAGAAAGCCCCAGCTCCTTCAGATAAAGACCAACTCAGATCTTTCCTAGGTCTTATAGAATATTATGCAAAATGTGTGCATAATTTCACAGGAAAAACAGAGGTAATTAAAGTACTTCTTAGGAAAGGACATACGTTTGTGTGGTCCTATGACCAACAACAAGCTTTTGAGAGAATCAAAAAAGAAATTAGTGAAGCTAAGATTTTGACTCCTTTTGATACCAAGTTGAGGTCAATCTTAACAGTGGACGCTAGTGCGGTAGGAATTGGTGCAGTTTTGGCACAGGTTCATAATTCTGAAAAAAAAACGGTTGCTTTTGCTTCAAGGTCTCTTACTAGCTCTGAAAGGAACTATTCTGTATTAGAAAAGGAAGCTTTGGCTGCAGCATGGGGAGCTGAATTCTTTAGGATGTATTTGTGGGGTTTTCAGTTTACATTGGAGATGGACCACAAACCACTCATTAAGATTCTGTCTCCTGGAGGTGCAAATAAAGGATCTGCAAGGTTAGCCAGATTAGCTGCTCTCTTACAAGAGTACTTATACAAAATTGAGTACATTGCTGGATGGAGGAATTGCCAGGCTGATTAGTTATCAAGGTTACCTTTACCTTGGGATGAGGTGGATAAGTCAAATGTTGAATCCTTTCAATGTGAAGGTGCAGTAGCTACAATTGATGAAATGGTGGAATGAACCAATGGTGCTATTGATAAAAATCAATGGAGTGTTAGCATGGCCAAAGATGAAAGTCTAAGAATGGTGAAAGAATTAATAGTGAAAGGGGGTAGGAGGGAGAGCACTCTTCCTATTGCTGTAAGACCTTTTGTAAAAGTTCTTGAGGATTTATCTATCCTTGATAGTGAAGCAAATATCATAATGAATGAAGACAAAATTATTCCCCCGTTAGACATGAGATTTGCTTTATTTAAACTTGCCCATGAGGGCCACATGGGTCAGTCTCTTACAAAGAAGAGACTAAGGGAGCACTTTTGGTGGCCCGTTATGGATAAACACATTTCTGAATGGGTCCAGTCTTGTGCTGAGTGTTTTGAGAGTGAAAAAAGATTGAAAGTGGGTAACCAGTTGGACTTGGGCAAAATTGTAGATCCTAGGTTACCATGGCATACTGTTTGTTTGGATTTCATTGGTCCATTTTCCAATATGAACTGCAATTGAAGTTTGGAGTGGTCATGGTAGACGTCATGTCAAAGTGGCTAATTGTAAGGTCTGTTAAAGAAATTAGTACAAAAAGTACTATTAAGGTTTTATCTCAAACTTTTAGGGAGGAAGGCTACCCTGCTAAATTAATCACAGATAATGGTACCCAACTAATTTCAACTGAAATGACTTGGTTTTTGAAATCTTGAAGGGTTGTACACACTAGGACATCTCTATACAACCCGCAAGGAAATGGTATTGTTGAGAGGGCAAATCGTATGATAAAAGGGGTGATCCAATTGGCTTTAGCAAGTAGAGGGGATGTGGAAAAAATGGTCGACGATTTAGTATGGGCCTACCGTACGACAGAAAATACAGTTTCAGGAAAAATTCCATTTGTGGTCATAAGAGGGCGTACTGCCAGTACTAAATTAATTCCTGCATGGATGAAGGAGTGTTTGGGTTTAGCTAACCTTAGTTGTGACAATGAAGGGGTAAACAAAGATCTTACACATAAGGCGAACATAGAACCTAATGATTGGGTGAAGGTTAAACCTGGACGCATTAGTGCTGGTTTTACTAAATTTCATCTAACACTTTATAATGGTGAAAATTGGAATTTGAGAAGGGTGGCGCTTTATAAGAAATGCAAATCACAAGATGAGACCAGTAGGAGTAGTTTGGAAGGGGGATTTAATCCTCATTTTTGCATG
This sequence comes from Triturus cristatus, assembly GCF_964204655.1. Lineage (NCBI taxonomy): Eukaryota > Metazoa > Chordata > Amphibia > Caudata > Salamandridae > Triturus > Triturus cristatus. The sequence continues at coordinate 322,121,247 of NC_140581.1, forward strand.
AGTGACGGGGAAGCTAGCGGAAGGTGTACTGACACAATACCCAGTGACTGAGGTGATAATATCACCAATAGAATTAGGCCTGAAAGGTCAAGATGTCCTCCAAGATATTTACAAGATTATGTATGTGGGGATTCGTAAATCTGTGCTAGGATTCAAAGATTGAGATGTGCTTCCCAATGTCAATAAGGTTTTGTATTTATATATTATTTTGATCTTACTTGTTTTATTTAGTTATCTGTCTTAATCTTCACTCTTCTTTTCATTGTGTAAAGGAAAGAGGATGTGTTGTAATCTTAAGTTGTTATGTGACAGGATATGTGTCCTCTTACTTTAGGTATAGAGTTCTATGTACCATTCTAGTGTTGCTATGCTTAATGACATAACTGTGTTCTGGAGCATTGCCAGTGTAAGCTGATCTGTGTGTGGGATTGCCAACGCTTCTCTGTGCTTCCAATAAAGTACTCTTCTTATTCACATATGATGTGGAGGACATTACTTTACAACATAGCTCTCCCTTCGAAACCTAACAAATGAAATAACAAAATTTTTTCACTTCAGGTAAGAATCTACGTGCTCCTATTGCCCCTAAATAAGTTTTGAATGCGTCAAGCCAATGACACCAACTGATGGGCGGATCTCCAGGGGAGTCCAGGAAAGGTGGTGGTGGTTGTACTGCCTGCATTCTGTTGTGCGTTGTAAACTATCAAATACTTTTTGTATTATACCACAAATATAAATATAATGCAATCATATATATTGGTACATTCCTAAAGACACAATATACAGTTAAATTTTTCTTACATATATGTGCTTAGTACATTAATAATTATTGGTTGTGCAAAACTGCACAGTAACTACAACGTTAATGTCTCCACGATACTAGATGACAAGGAATTACATGCAGACAAAATTCCTAGAGAAAATTGTACAGTATTGAAAGAGTCACACTCCTTCTGTCACTGGAGTAAAACACAGAGATGAGGGGAAAAAGTTCAAGTGAAGAAGAGACATTGAAAATCAATTTTGAAAAGAAAAGCTTAAAAAAACAAAGCTAAAGCAAATATAAATCTCACACGCCAGTTGCTAGGTGCAGAGACTAAATGCAAGTGAGAAAAAAATGTCCTCAATTGTTGGCAGCTCCTATTCTCTGGAACGCAGATTACTCTCACCTCTGTAGCTGACAGGAAGGAACAGTTGTGCATACAGGTACTCATGTCAATTGCTAGAAGCTCCCCGTGACATCGACGCTGGGAACTCGCACCTCCTACGCAGATAAGCGTAAACAGCCTATTGTTGTGTCAATCACCGCGGCTGACAGCAAGAGGGTGAAAATAAAACTCTCAACACACGGGGCATGATGTTCAAAACAAACTCCACTTGTGCTAAAGGACATGCGCTAAACTTTACTTCCGTTGAAGTGTCTTGCAATCCCTGTTCATTTGGATTGAAGTCAGGCTAGTGACAGGATCTCGTCATAGGATTGCGCAACCCTATTTCTCCACACGACAATGGTGTTGTGCGCTCCCAAATTCATGAGGTGAAGCTGTCACAATTTACAGTCAGCACTGTGCTAATTCCTCCACTCCATCCCTTTTTACGTGTACGCTATGGAAAGGCTCAAACACCGTTCGACATGGCAAGTTATCACAGAGTAAAAACACACCATTTTTTAGAGGGTCTGAGGTAATTTTAATGACCTGGCATAGATAATCTACCCCGAAAGAACCATAATACAACAACAATATATCCACGGGTCTACAACTATAGTTTGATCAAAGAGAAAAATGGAAAAATCCTTTTTTAAGACGGACACCCATCACTCACCAATGGTGACATGTTTCATCATCTGGGTCTCCTGTTTATGTCACTCAATGACATTAATGGCTACAACCCCTTCATAAGGAACCCGAGGATGTTTTAAGATATAGGTATGAACATAACACAGCTGTCAGTTATATTCACTAGGCAACCAGATGTGAATGGATCTTATGGGTGTGGGCATTAAGTGCAGTGCAATAAAGAGTGTTGAAAGTGGGTTAAAATGGAAGAATGAGAGAAAAAATATTTTATTAATATCCCTCGATATCCAACCTAAAAACAGTGAAATGACAGTGTTATCAAAAAAATGTAACTGTCTGGTGTATATAAAGAGTCAACATGTTTCAGCATTCACAGAACAAAATAATTCCATGCTTTCTTCAGGACCACAAATATTATGCTACTGCAATCAAACAAAGTGTATAGAAAGGTTGGAACGAATACAACCAATTCACCTGTAATCAGGAATCTAAAATGCTTCCTCCGCAAATCGTATGATGCATATGGCATCCGAAATGCTTGGGAAGAAGACCTCACTTCACCTAGCTGCGGCTCAAGGTAAAGGGGAGATCCCTTCCCTGCTTGGAGACTTTACCCACTCATTTCTCCACTCCTCTCCCTCCTTCTGAAACCCACTACCCTTTGGGGCCGTGATTCTGAGGTCAACTACAATCAGGATTATCCCTTTTCAAGAGTGCAGAAGTAGTTCTCTTCAAACTCTTCTTGTGGTGCAAGTTGCATTCTTGCAGAAGTCCCCCAGGATCTAAGGGTCAACTAGTATACAAACTTGGATTTACACATGAGTAAATGAGCGTGTTGACCGTCTTATGGGTGTGTGAGTGAGTGTTGCAGTCACTCCCTGGCTGTATGTGTGATGGGTACATAACTGCTTTTGTGAGAGTGTAGCTGGGTCTGTAAGTGCCTCCCTGAGTGTGTGAGTGTGTGCAAATTACATTCTATTAAAGTACATACTATATGCAAACATCCTCCTCTAATTTGTTCAGCTGATCATGACTGGGTCTGCCCATCTTGATTGATTTCCTTGTACTTACTTGGGGGCATATTATCAAGCAAAGCGTTAAAATTATCGCCGCTTTAGCAGCAGAAAACTGCAGCTAAAGCGGCGATAATGGGCTTGATAATATGCCGTAGAGAATTCCAATAGAAACCCAAGTTCACACCAGAACATGGACTTCTATGGGAATTCTCAAGGGCATATTATCAAGCCCATTATCGCCGCTTTAGCGGCAGTTTTCTGCCGCTAAAGCGGCGATAATTGTAACGCTGTTTCTTGATAATATGCCCCTTGGTGCTTTAGGCATTCAGTGCAGGTTGGGGGGGTGCCTAGCTCCCTCACTATTGGGCACTATATTTGAAAGGCTGTGTACCCTATTCTTATGATTTTATGTTTAAAAAGTTTCACCTTTTCTTTATTTACTTAATTTTACCAGGATGCATTCCCTCATAGGGGAGATTGTGTGGGTCTGTAGGAGAGCTGGGCCCTGGCTCTCTACCCATTTTAGTTTGCCACTCCTTTTTAGTTATTCGCGCTTCCTAGTGCCGGCGTTTCTGACAAGCCCCCTCATATGGAGGGCTATTTAAATTCTTCACCAGCGCATCCTCACAGCTCAGCAGGGCACAACTGGGACTGTCCACCTTGATTGATATCCTTGTAGGTACTTGGTGCTTTAGGAACTCTGTGCCGGTTTGTAGGTGTCTGGCTCCCTTGCTATTGGCCGACATATTTACAAGGGCTTGTTCCTTATTCTGATGATTTCATGTTTCAACATTTCTCATATTTTCTTTACTTACTTATTTTACTAGTATACATTCCCTGACAGGGGAGCCTGTGTGGGTCTGCAGGGTTGGTGGGCCCTTGTTCTGCACCTGTTTTAGTTTGCCACTCGTTTTTAGGTATTTGCGCTTCCTGGTGCTAGTATTTCAGACATGCCCCCTTATATCGAGGGCTATTTAAATTCTTCACCAGTGTGTTTGTGTCGCTGGCACAACAAACGCAAGCCTGTCTGCACCCATCTGAGCCCGGATCACACAGAGCACCGGATACAGCATTACGATGTCCTTCTGCTTCGAGCTTACCAAAAAATAATCTTTTAAAGGATTGCTTGTTTACCGCCCTTCTGGTCCTAGGATTGGCTTTTTAAAATCCTTTGGTTAGTGGTTAGAAGCTGGTGGTTGTGCTAACGATTACACCGCCTTAGGTGACTTTAGTTTCCATTTTGCGGCCACTGCAGAAAAAGATACTATGGTGCTACTGGAAACTATAAATACCTTTTTGTCTTCCTCAATTAGTGCATAAAGCTACCCAGTTGGCTGGCCATACACTAGATAGGATTCTCTCAAATAACCCTCATATTAGGTAAAAACTGTATGTCTCTAGCTTTGTCCGATCACCTTTCTATTATTTTTAAACTTAATATCTCCCAAATAACCCAATTTAACTTGGAATGTGGTGGTCCTACCAGCTATTGTGCCTGCAACAAAATTGACAGCAAACAACTTACTCAATAACTTCTATGTTCTCAGCCCATACTTTCTCAGGATCCTGAACAAGCCACGATGGTGAACTCAGAATGGTTGAATTCAGTGATCTCCAAGCTAGTTCCCCTTAAATTAGCCAAATCCGGTAGGAAACAACCCTCCACACCACGGTTTACAGATGCACTCCAACAGGAAAAACACAACTGCAGAAGGCTTGAAAGAAAATGGAGGTCACATTATGATGCACACGAGAAAGGAATATACAAACTCACTTTGACTAAGTATAAAGGTCTACTTACAAAACATTTTTTTCCCTATCACACACAGCAGACTGAATAATCAAAAAAATCCTCAAGGGAATTTTTGTGGTGATTACAAAACTCTCCAAACTTCCCAACAATAAAGGAGCAAGCAGTAGGCAAACCTCTTATGATTCTCTTGCTCACTGCTTTTGTGATAAGGTTTACCTAATCTATCTATCGTACACAAGCAATAAAAAATTAGCCGCTTTGGAAGGTACTTACAAAAGTTCCACCTTTGCTGACAAACTAAATACTCAGGATAACATTGAACAAAAACCTTTTTCTGAATTTTTGTCAGGTACACCTGAACAGGTGATTGCGCTTATTCACGGCTAACTCAGGGTCACAATTTAACACATGTCTGCCCTCAGTGGTAAAACTGACTCCAGGGCCCATGGCAACAAATTTTACATGCATTTTCAACTCTATGTATGTCACTGGACATTTCCTCTCAATCTGGAAAAAGGCTTAAATTCTACCCCTATTGAAGAAACCGTCTTAACCCAGAAAATCCTTCTAGCAATTGCCCCATTTCTAGACTAACCCTTCCTTCAAAAATTGCAGGGAAACAAATGAATCAACAACTGGTGCATTTCATCCAGGTTAGCCATCTTCTGGACCGAACACAGCTTGGGTTCAGACCTGGAGACAGCACAGAGACTGGTCTGATCTAGGCCACTGAAGAAATAAGGGTCGCTGTGAACAAGGCAGGCAGTGCACACTTATTCTCCTTGATCTGTTGGTGGCCTTTGATATGGTCAACCATCAGGGCTGAACTGGCTGTAGCGGGCATTTCCCTAGTGGGCCATAGGGGTTGGAGCCGGTTTTGTGGTCACGGGGGCCGGTATTGTCACTGGGGGCTTGTTTTCCACTAGTGATGTAATATCGTCCCCCTGTAACAAAAGCAGAAGCGGTGTTTCTTACTAGTACCTCCCTGGCATTCATGGCCGGTCAAGCAGCAATCTGCCAGGGCTGGTTGCTTTTTCCAGTTGAGCCCTGTCAACCATACTGTTTTGATCAACTGTCTTGAGGATATAGGTATAAAACAGAAGGCCTTTTCAGCTAATTTCTGAAAGGAAGAGAGCAAACTGTTGCGCTAGACGCTTACACCTCTAAACCTTTTTCTCTTCCATGTGGGGTCCTGCATGGATCCTTGCTTAGCCCCACACTGTTTAACCTCTCTGTAACAGAACTAGTACCATTGATTGAAACCTTTAGATTCTCCCTTACCTCCTATGCGGACAACAGGAAATAGTGCTGCTGGCATATAACAACGCAAACATCATAGGGGTAAAGTTCCATGACTGCATATGGTCAATCAGTGTTTGGATGGGCAATTATCACCTAAACTTAAAGTTGGGCAGGGCTGAGGTTATTCTTTTTGGGAACAACCCCCAATTTTGGACCCCATTCAGCTGGCCACTAGAGATAGGACCGCTCCCAACTCCAGTTACTAAAGCGAAGAACTTCGGTGTGGTCTCTTCCTCTTTCAATACTTTGAGGATGATTACAAAAATCCTCCCTGTCATTCCCTCAGATGCCATGGAAACTGTAATCACAACCCAAGTTTTATCAAAAATTGACTGCTGCAATGGGTTGTACTTAAATCTACAAGAACACTATTTTAATAAACTGCAAATCCTGCAAAATGCTGCTGCCATGTTGCTGGGTATTCCCAAATTTCAATCAGTTATTCAAGCTATCAGAGGGATTCATTGGCTGACATAAAATTCAAGGCACTTTTTATAGCCTACAAAGCCTTGCATGAGACCGGCATGAATTTTTGAGATGAGCATTCAAATGTTATGAACTTAGAAGAAATGTATATTCCATGGGTGCAAAGAAAGCCTTGGTCTCCAGATTCAAAAAAGTGAAATGGCGAAGAAGTAGCTTTGTTACCGGGGCCACTAAAATTTCGAATCTGCTTCACATCAGGGCTGCTCCATCCTTTTTTCCCTTCACAAAGGAACTGACAACATGGATTTTTAATAATTAATTTCCAATTTAGGTTTTTATCCAGTTACGTTCAGCTGTTGCTAGCGCTAAAAATCCTGAGCATATTCGAATGCTCTATAAAATGTTTAACATAACATAACACATTAATTCATACTAGCATAATAAAATGAATATACATTCAGTATAGCAATTCCTCTTTCTCCATTTCTGCTCACTGAATTTTTAGTTAGTATTCTAATATACCCACTCTTTTATTTTCCCTTCTAGTATACTGTCTAGAAGCTCCACATTTTCTTCCACCTTACATACACTCGCTATTTGTTTTATCTAAATACACTTTTATATACTACAACTTAATTAACATACCTGTAAAAACTCTGCTGTTCTCTCAGTTTTATTTCAACGTCTGCTAACATCCGTTTTCATTTGAAATCTCTAGTCAAAACTCCTGGAAACCACCTCCTGTCTCATGTCATGAGTGATGCAGTATATGCATTGCGGGGGTGTATGTTATAGTTAACACAGGAAACTATAACTGCTGAATTTCAATGGTTTTGTTTGAGTGAAATCTGAGCCTAGCTTTAACGTCCCTGTAACCTTTGGTTTGCACTGATGAGGTCTGTTTCCCTTTCGGTGGGGTTTTAGCAGATAGTACGGGTTTAAACCTAAACCAGGATAGCCTACTATTACAGAAAACATTTGCTGACTCCTTACTTTGGTCGAGTTTAATTTGTCACTCCAGTAATAGAGTGAAATCAGTAAAGATGACTATAACTCCTAAGTTAAATGATATTTTTGTGATGTTTTATTGAAAGTGCCAAACATTGCCTCTTTTGTCAGTTTTTGAACACATTATTTAGCTCTATGCAATGCTTAGATTCATTTAAATCCAATTCTATGATGATGTGTTGTGGGCCTGCAGTTAGCACACATTAGCTCTTGTTATCTGCTGCACCAACTGGTGTAGATCCCCTGTCAATTGCCACACTGTTGGCACTGACCCCATGGATGTGGATTGAGAAACAATTACTGTCCTTGAAGGGAGGTATAGATGTACTGTACTGTGGAATAGATAGGCCCTCAGAATACCATACCCCCATTTTGTATTAAAAAAATCTGCATAGGATACTATTAAAAATTATGTAAAATTCACTGCCCTATCCATTCTGAAATCTCTTTGTGGAGCCATGCAGGATTTAGGACTAACAGTCGCAAACTTAATACGAAATGTCAAAATATTTATTAAAAGAAGAAAGTGTCTCTGTAAATTCCAGAAACAGGCAGGATGGGGATCTATCATAATCCCAAATGAGCATAAGCTGCCCAAGCAGTATTCTAAATCAATTGCTGTAGTGTTTGTGACTTCTTCTAGAGCTTTGTCAACTATTTTAATTTCCTATATTGACAGTCCTATTCCATACATGTGAAACAAAACAGCAAAGAAACAGGTAGTTTCAGATATTTCTATTCTGGGGAGGAAATGTATAAAATGCCATGCATATAGCTGGAACAATCTAAGAAGGGTAGCAGGATCTATGCTAGTCCTAGGGATGTCAGATACACTCTAGATTGCTGTAAAAAAAAGGAGCTTGTTAATGGAAGCAGCTGTTATAATACAGGACTCCCAATCGCAGCTAGAAAAAGTAGAATCCGATCTTCGGAATCAGGTAGGGCAGTGAGGAAGAAATCACATTTGTATGTTCTGTTTTCATAGGTCGTTCCACAGGCAGTGTCAGCAAGAACAGTGTAGGGCATGATGCCCTGGTTCGGGAAACCAACCTACCGGTTCAGAAAGGACCTGGCTTGGCAGTTCAGGCTCAACTGTTCCTATTAGAGCAGGATCAAGGCTGATTTGCATATGGCTTGGTCTAATCTGAGGTGTCAGAGTCTGCAAAAAAAGATGGGTTGGAATGTTTGGCATTTGTTACACTGTTTACAGGCATTATTCCCATCACGTTTGTGTGTTTGAGATTCAGGGAGTCAAAATTACATTGGACAAATGTCATCTACATATTATTATAAAGTAGCTCCTCCTAAGAGGATGAGCATGCCAAAATCTTTCTAAGTCATTGGGAGAAGATGGTAGGTGATTCAGTAAAACCATGAGGCAAATATGACCACATCATCTACCTCCCAGAAAATGTGAATGCAAATGCTAAAAGGAACTGACTATTTGAATGTATGTGACTATCTGGATGAATAGGGATTCAGAAGGCAGCTAGCTCAGAAGGGGCTATATTATGCAAAGCCCTGGTCTTGTAAAGCATTTCTGCCCACATTTCAATTCAAAATCTGAAAATGTTTTTTTACAAAAGAAAATCATCTGTGAGTCACAGAAACCAGTGACAAGCATGAGCTGCACGAGCAGAAAAAAGACATACATTTATAGGGTTTCACAATCAGGGCACAAATGGCGATCATGTGATGAGACTGAAACAAAGGAGGTAATTAGTTGTGGGATATGAAGGCATGAGGAAGATGGAGGTGACCTTCAAACAGGTACAGAAATGTAAACTCTTGCCATGGGGCTATCAAATGAGACGTTTATGAGAATGCAAGAGCCTAGCATGGCAACCAAGCTTCACACATCCTAGAGGGCACAACAATGAACATAGAGATGGCTGTAGCAGTAACAGTTTCACTGACCCTGTCTTTTCGAATCAGCAGGAGCTGCACTGTCGGAATCCCATACCCATTCCCTGGTCTGATCATTACCAGATCTCCCTCGATTGGTCCCCCAAGGTGTCTATTCCTTCCGCTCGGCCGGTAAAGAATACTACCCGCTGTTGGCGGAAATTGCACCTAGAAGAATAGACCCTCTCTTTAGATGGCAGCGTACCCCTAATGAACCCAAATCCTGAAGTGGCCAATGATCAATTCAATCATTGGATGGAAGACACTTTAGATTAATTCTCCCTAAAAAGACCTATAAAGTGAATGTTGGCCCTAATAAATCGGCCTGGTACACCCCTCTGTTATGGAAATTAAAACAGATCTGTAAAAAGGCAGAGAGAGTGTGGAGGAAAGACTTCTCCCCCTCCAGGAAAAAAGAATATAGGGACACTGTCAACGCCTATAAGAGTGAAATTAAAAAAGCTCAAGGTGGCTATTATAGCGAAAAAATCTCTTGTGCAGCAAACTCATCCTGTGAAACCTTTTGTATTGTCAAGGAACTCACACAAGGTACAGCTACCCTTGATGTCCTTGAGCTTACTGATGAACGCTGCAATGAGCTTGCCGATTACTTTCACATCAAAATTCAATCAATTTGAATTTTGTTCACTGAACCTGATTTAATCCTCCTTTCCGAAGCAACTATTGCCTGGAGGGAGTCTCACCTGCTGGAAGCATTTCCTCCCTTGAATAAAGACATATTCCTCAATATTTAGGCCCTGGTCAGGAGTGGATCACCTTGAGATCCTGTTCCCCCCAAAATTCTCAGATCCGTATCCGGTTCGGTCGGTCCATTCCTTATGGACTTGATTAACTCTTCTTTCTCTTCCGGAGTGGTTCCTTCCTCATGGAAGAAGGCGTTGGTAAAAGCAATGTTGAAGAAGTCTGGCTTAGACCCAGACTGTCTTGCTAACTACCGTCACATTTCGCTCTTACCGTGGGTAGGTAAAATCACAGAGAAGTTTGCCAACATGGTCCTCTCCAAACACCTGGAAGAGGGTAAGCTCCTACATCCACCTCAAATGGGGTTTCACCGTATCTTCATTCATCGACTTAAGGAGTTGGGTGTAATAGGATCAGCGCTCAACTGGTTGGGTTCCTTCCTGGAGGATAGATCCTACCAGGTTTTTGGGGGTGAGGCCATTTCAAGTCCCAGACCTTTGTATTGTGGAGTGCCTCAGGGGTCATCCCTGAGCCCCACTCTTTTTAATGCCTATACGGCCCTGATCCTTTCTCGCCTGGATTATGGTAACGCTTTATACCTGGGTGCACCACAGGATACTATCAATAAGCTCCAAGTCATACAGAATTGTGCTGCCCGTAGACTTCTTTAGCTTCCTTGTTGGCATTCTGCCAAACAGGCATTAAAGAGCTTGCCCTGGCTGCCTATCAGAGAAAGGATCCAGTTTAAAGCTATGTGTCTGGTTCCCATTCTTCAGTCGCTGATTACCCCTTATCATCCGTAGAGAGACCTTCGGTCATCTGGATCTTTTCTTGCCCTTCAACCCAGAATCAGGATGGCCAGATGTGGTGGCCGATCCTTTTCATATAATGGTGCCACTGGTTGGAATGCTCTTCCGCTTCAACTACGGAAGGAACCTAACCTTTTATCCTTTCGCAGGCTACTAAAAACTTGGCTGTTTTAGCTTCCTTCATTGTCTCCTGTTCCTTGCCTGTCTGTCTGCAGCGCTGGGAGGCCTACGGGTAGCCATCGCGCTATATAAATGTAATTCCATTCCATATGGCCCCCCTTTCAGAGATTGTCTTGCCTCTTGGGGTGCATATAATTACGTATGCCGATGACACCCAATTAGTGGTGGCATTCAATCATAAAAGCGGCCCTCCAACCAGTCTGGGTCCCTGCCTCGAGGAGGTGAAGAGATGGATGTGCCATTCCCATCTTAAATTGAATGGTGATAAGACTGAGCTTACGTTGCTCGGTAATCCCTCCCCCCTCGAGGTTGCTTCCATCTGGCCAGCATGTATGGGCCCTTTGCCAGCTCCCAAATCAGAAATAAAGAGCTTGAGTTTCTGGCTTGACTCTGAACTTAACCTTAAAACTCAAGCCATGAAGGCAGTCACCTCCTGTTTTGGCATCTTAAAATTATTGCGTAAAGTGCTGCCTTTGCTTCCCTCTTTAGCAAGGAAGCTTGTAGTCCAGGCGCTTATTTTATCTCGCCTGGACTATGGTAATGCTCTTTATCTCGGTGCCCCCGGTGCGGTTTTTAAAAAACTTCAAATCATGCAAAATTGTGCCGCCCGGATTCTTGAGGGTGTCCCTAGCCGTCAATCAGCCAAACCCGCCCTTAGATCCTTACATTGGCTCCCTATCCAGGAACGGGTTCATTTTAAAGCTCTGTGCACCACTCACAAGATGCTTGGGGGTAAGGGACCGGATATTATTTCTTCTTTTGTCCAACCCTATAAAGCTCAAAGACAGTTACGCTCTAATGATCTTCATCTGGCGTTCATTCCTAGAATTAGGAGGTCTAGAAGCGGCGGCCGCCTCTTTTCTTATAATACCTCCAAACTTTGGAATACCTTGCCCCTGTATTTGCGTAAAGAATCAGACCACTCAGTCTTTCGTAAAAAGCTCAAGAACTGGCTCTTTCCACACTGATTGCTTTAGTCTATTGCGGTCTCGACCCTAGCGCTGGGATGCCTTCGGGTAACCATGCGCTTTATAAATGCTATATCATTTCATTTCATTTCACTGAGTCAAAACTTAAAATCTCCCAGCACTATCTATTTGATACTATCTGTTTGAAGATGGACACACAAGTCCTTCCAGGATCTCCCATGGACTTTGACTAGAATCCCTCACTGCTTTGGAATCACTACTAGATGCCTCACTATATAATCTCATCCATGGAACGCCTTCATTTCTCCTATTGTATCCCCAATTCAGGCCTAACTCAGAGCCCAGTGCAAATTTAGGAAGGTATTCTCAGAGCTATATGGCACAGTAACTGAATTGTTGTTCTCAGCCCTGACAGCTGAAACTCTTGGAGCTTGTTAGCAAAGAAAAGTATTGAATAATTTTTTGAACTCTTAAACATGCATAGTAAAGGTCTCAGGCAAATCAGGCTTAAATCTAGCTAGTTTAAAATGCCATGAATGTCTTTGGTCTACAAATAAACCACACTTTGAAAATATGTGCCAAGACTCAAGCTGCTGGAAATCTAATCAGGCAGGGTATGACATTCTGCATGTGTGATAGTCCTCCCCCACCTTTAAACACTACTGGACACATATATGGCCATAGATGAGACCATATTTCACTCACCATGTTCAAGTAGACTGGCAGTATTCTTTCCTTTATGACTATTTCAAAGAAAGAAAAATATTTGTCAAAAAGAGTAGTTTAAAATTGGATAGATCCATAAAATCTGCACAAATATCAAAATGATTCCACATCAGTTAGGAAGTACCTTATATCAGTACATGAACATACTGCAAAAAATGCAATCTTTATTCTACTTTAGTTTAAGTATTGGGCTTATACCCTACATAACAGAGTGTTGTCTAGCAGCGAAAAGCACAGAATAAGTATAATGTACTTTTGAGTAAGACAGAAGAAAATAAAGCACATTGCCACATTAAGCAACTTACCACCACAGACAGTGAAGTAGAACATTGTGCCAAATTTGCGATTACATTATAATAATAATAGTTGGATTTCTAAAGCCATGGTTACATCCAGGGGTGTGTTCCCGCGCTAGCATTATCAATATTCAGAGAAAGTAATTATCCAAAACTAAAGAGGGTCAATAGGTATTTCATGGGTCCATGATGACACCCGAGCTACAAACAGCAACTGCAGGTCAACCCAACAAAGCAACAACACAGCAAAGGGGCAGTACTCCTCTTGGCAGCTCTTCTTCTTGGCAGGTTCCTTGATACCATTGAGTTCTAAAGTTCTGGGGTCTGGGCCACAATATGTATGCTCAAAATTCCTCTGTTATCTTAGGCAGAGAGTGTCTGTGCTTAGTTCAAACCAGTTCTGTCCTCTCTGGCCCAGGTTCAAGGCAGGAGGTGGAGACAGCATTGTTCAAGGCAGACCCGCCCATTCAAGTACTAGGAAATCTCCTCCCACTACTCTAAATGCAGCCCAGGTCTATTCAGCCCAGCCCTGACTCATCCAGGAAAGGCAGGAAACACCTCGACCCCCCCAGTGGCTGTCTAAAGAGAATGCACATCCCCAGCTCATGTTACTCCAAAGCCAGACAGTCAATCCACAAACCCAGCAGAGGTACACAGGATGGCTAAGCAAGAAAATACCTACTTTTTAAAAGTGAAATTTTCAAACACAGAACAAAAACAAATCTTTACTAAAAGATGCATTTTTACATTCTGAGTCCAGGCATAATTAACTCCATGTCCCTATTTTGTCCTGATGGGAAGTTTTGCTTATAAGATGTTATAAGTAAAACTCCCATTCTGTCCTATTGGACAGATAGCCTTTCCATAGTGAAAAATGAAATGCACTGTAATTCACTACCAGGACAGGCCACACACACCAGAACATGTCCTACCTCTAACATACACAGCACCCTGCCCACAAGGGTACCTTGGGCCTACCTTAGGAGTGACTGATATGTAAGAAAAGGGAAGATTAGGGCCTGGCAAGTGGGTGCACTTGCCAGGTCGACATGGCAGTGACAAACTGCATGCAGACCCTGCAGTGGCAGGTCTGAGATACCTTTTCAGGTCTAGTCATGTGGGTGGCACAATCAGTGCTGCATGCCCACTAGCAGCATTTGATTTACAGGCCCTGGCACACACAGTGCACTTTACTAGGGGCTTACCAATAAATCAAATCTGCCAATCATGGAAACACCAATCCACACTGAACATAGTCAAAACCTGGAGGTCAAAAAGCAAAAAGACAGGGGAAACCCAGCAAAAGATGCCAAGTCTAACAATATACATATATATATATCCCATCTGAAACGGCGCAGACAACAAAGCACGGCACATCCAATCCGATCCTACAAGACAGGTTAATTCACATTTTCTGTTCATAGCACCAAGTGCACCAGCAGTGTGAGTTGGCCTACCCACTTCGGCCGTAGCCATCCACAGGGCCATTGAGATATGTGTGTAGAGTGCCCATTTAAAGTAGCATACTCTCCAACCAACATCTCTTTCAACAAATCATTTACAAAAGAGACATGACCATGACCATGTTATCAAATAACATTCACTGTTTAAGCCACAGGAGTCTGGAAATTGAACTGAAATAAAAATACAAGACAAAATATGGCACTCTGCAAATGTGCCTTCCGGCGCACTACTAGTTAAGGGATTAAGTCCCCTTGGCTCCAGAGGGACATTGGGGGCCAAGAAGTCCTCCTGGTACCTCCTGTAAGACCTAAGCAGCAGAATTCCTGAGAGCTGGTTTCTCCACCACTTCGCAAATGTGACTGTTAGTTAAAAAAAAAAAACCTTAGAAATTCACACAAAATAACAAAAGGTTACAGGGACATTATATTTAGCAAATAAAATGTAACAAACCTTATAAATTCACTAAAAAACATAGATTACAGGGACGTTACAGTTACAAAATGGAATTGAAAAAACTTTAGAAATTCACTGAAAAAAACCTAAGGTTATAGGGACATTAAAGTTAGGAATTAGCATTAAAAAAACCTTAGAAATTCACTGAAAAAATCCACCTAACTTGACCCAACTATAAGTCCATCTAGCACCTAATTTGTCAAGCAGCATCGCCACAAGTGACACTGCTACTAGGGAGTGGCCCGAAAACCCGTTTGGCAAATGCTTATATTCCTTTATAATCCCTTAGGGCTACATCCAGAGAGTGCAAGAAAAAGTCCAACCTTGCTGCCAAGTGATACCATTCTGAGACATAAGTAAATTCACACCTAGATGGATATTTATCTCTCCAGCCATTCACCAAATTCGAGTATAAGTTTGAAAGATTGTGGGTTGTTCTGCTTTCTAGTACTTGTGGATGAATCTAATGTTAGATTCAGAAGTAATTATGAAATCTCCCCCAAAATAAATGTACCCAGAAAAGATGACCAAGTCTGAAAATAGTCTGACAACGGGACTGGATCGTCAACAATAGGGGGCATGGATTGCGGCGACCGGGTCTCTGACGTTATTTATGATTGCACTCACCAAAGCCCACCTCCCCTCTTTATCAGTCTGAAAAGTGCTTATGTGATATATAAGAAATGTTATACTCGAAGAGAGTGCATAGCAAGTCCAGTAATATTCATTTGAATGCTCAAAATTACATTGGTTCAAAGTCTCTCCAAATCCTTATCACTTTAAATATGTATACATCCAATAAAGTGGGAGCCATGGTATAGTGTTTTAATCAAATTTTTCTTTATTCTTTGTAACATCCAACAGCAGCCCAGCCAACGCGTATTGTCCCCAACATGGGACTTCATCAGGGATAGAATGCAAATAAAATATACTTTTATATGCAAATATAAATACAAAAGGTAAAGATATATTACATACATATCCCCAACATGCCAACACATACATATACAAATTGCATCTGAAAAACATACAATGGCTCTCTACACCCACAATGAAAAGAAAAGAATAATAACACATGTATACATTACCTAACACATGTCATAATGCTGGTAATGACCCTATATTACTGGGTCTCGGTTCAATCCATCATCACTCTTTTTGGGCAGTATGTACCTTGCATATAATCCGTACCAGGAGAAATGGAAGAACTCATTTGTTTGCCTCAAGACGTGTGTTGTACAGCTTTTACACACTCTTTCTGCAGGCCTATGTTTATTGCATCCTTACAAAGATTTGATAATTAGTATTTAAAAAGCGTAAAAAATGTAGAAAAAAACTACGCATTTCATGTCTCATTCAGCCTTTTTATATGTTTCTGCTAAGTTCCCATCAAATTATATTAGATTAATACAAATCTACCATTATATGCCTAAAATCAGAACACTATGAAAAATTGGTAGAGCTGTGTTTCACTTGCTTTATAACGTATCTCATTTTTAAGTCCCTTAGTTCAATTGTAACCAAATGGAAAACACCCACAAACGCCCCTATGTATTACAGCTTATCAAGATGATACCCAAAATTCCCACTTTTACTCACTTTTTTTACTTTTGTGTGATGATTCTTCCCGACAGTGTACACCAACTAACAGAAAAGGTTGTATCTCCTTAGCCCCAGTGGGACCTATTGGAAGAGACTAGTATCAGGGCATGCATTCAGCTCTATATCCCAATCTCTATAACTGATGCATCCATATTCTATAATCAACAGAACTAATACGATCTAGTGTGATAAACAAATATATCATTACAAACTCTAATGTCCCCAACATCTTACTCATTCTCCAAACCTGCAACACCAAACTCCTTGTCCGGTGTATAATACTGTTAAGTGCTAAGTGCTAGCTGCCATCTAAAATATCTTAATTTCATCTGCGCTATCTCCACTATGGCAATGCCAAGCCAGAAGAATACTTGTTTCAAGCGGCATAAACTGCCAAGTGCCATTTTGCAAGATGCAATGTGCAAAATAACTTAAATATTTAAAGCGCTTAAAAGTGCTTGAAAAGGCCATTCATCCTGTCCTGGCCAGCAAAAAGACCAATGTCATCCTTCACATCCTCTTTCAACAAGAGATAAAGTGCCATTAGTCAAAGTGCAATTTGCCAGGGTGCTTGAGCATTTAAAGTGCTTGAAAGGCCTTTTGCCCAATCATCACTGAAGGAAGAACCTTGAGCATATACCCCAGCACATGAGCTCTCCCAAAAAACTTTCCAGCAGCAATATACATCTATTCATTCTCAATCCTTTTGTTTTCTCATCAGCCCCCTCCTCCTTCAGGAAGAGGTAAGATGCCACCACCAAGAGGTAAGATGCTATAGACAAAGTGTGATGTGCCAAAGTGCTATAGTACTAAAGGTGTTTTAAAATGCTTAATGAGTCATTTGCCTGAGCATGTCCCTCAGATGGTCCTTGAGTACACATAGCTGCACATAACCTGTCCCAAGTGACTCTCCAACAAAACAATGTGCCTATAACTGCTCAATATGTAAATTTTCTTACCATGTGAAGTGTTCACATTTTGTAAACTTATGCCTCCACACTCCCTCTGGAGCCCCCCGATGTGGCCCCTGAAACCCAACCTTCCCCTGTCTGGCACCATGGTTCTCTGCCATGCTTCGTTACCCCCCCTTGCCTCCCAACCCGCCACCACCTGAAAAAGGGAATGTAACGATTGATCCACAGTCTGCCAAATTCAAGCAGTCTCTGAAAGTTCCTTCAGGAGCTTTTGTGCTTCCTCCAATGTGGCGCATATGTTAAACCAGTCTTTATGTTAAATTGTGATCATGGCAGGATGGGTGAGGGTAGCCTGCATCCCCACCTGACAAAACACTGGAAGTAAAGCTTTAAAGTATTTTCCCACCGGGCAGATTCCACCACCATATCTTGAAAAATTCATTGTTCATCACAAATGCTTTCTCCTGGATTGTCTTCCTTAAGAGAGGTTCTATGGGGTGTGATTGGTTCTGTGACTGATGTCATCAGTGATGTCATCAGTGAGGTCACTGACAATGTCATGAGTGATGTAATATGTGAGGTCATGAGCAGTGAATTGCAGTGCCATAAGTTATAGTTAGCTCAGTGCTGCTGAATTTCACTGGTTTTGTACGAGTGAAATCTGAGCCTAACTATAACGTCTCTGAAACCTGTTGTCTTTTAGTGAATTTTAAAGTTTTTAAAAAAATTATGTTTACAAACTATAGTCTTTGGTTTTTAAGTGAGCCTGGTGCCTGGCCTTTTTTTAAAGTGGGGCCAGTGGCCTCCCTCCAAAACTGATCTCTGCCCCGGAGATCCCATCTCCTAGGGCCGGGCCTCCAGTGTTTGCACCTGCGGTCCCTGCCGGCTCACCGCCTTCTGTGACAACCGCCATTGCTTTGACAGAGAGAGAGATGCTAACATGCAGCTCCCTCTCTGTCAATGCAATTTTTAGCAAGCAAGAGCATTTTTTGTTATGATCTTGATGGCTAGAAGTGGTGCACAGTTTGGTATGGCTTAGCAAATAGCTGTGTCCCAGGGCTGGGCACCATAGGACATAGCAGGAGCTTGTCCTGGGGGTTGGTGGTTCCCAGGGCTATGTATGGCTCCAGGAGTGCCCGGGAGGTGGTGGGTGCAGCCCCCCGCATTCCTCAGGGTAGTTGCAGTCCCCGGGGCTAGGGCGTGGTCCAAGAGGCCCCCAATCTAAAAAATTGAACAAGCCCAGGGAGGTGGTGGTCCCAGGGCAGCAGGGGAAGCTCCTTATGTTTTCAAATTCAAGCCCGGGCGAAGTTGTGGTCCCCTGGGCATCAATAGGCCCCAGGAAGCGGGGAATATGGCCCGCCATTTTTTTAAATGCTCCCTGGACCTGGCCCACCCAGTGGGTGATTAGGAATTAAATATGGGAGCCCATGCTTAATTAAAAAGAATGTTAGTGGTATTCGTGGATCCAGCCTGCCTTTTGCCAAATGTTGTTTGAAACAAATGGTTTTTGGGCCCTGATGGTTCCCCTCGGGACCCCCCCAAGATGCCTAGGGGACAGGGTGTTTCTAACCTGCCCCCTTTTCTTTTCTTTTCTTTCTGTGACTCAGTGTCACAAGATGGCTGCCAAAACGTTCCTGCTTTGAAGTGTTGGCAACCTATCGGATCTCAGCACCAGATCGGAAGGGGTCGCAGATCCTCCTCTTTCTTAGATATACAACTGGAAATTCCTTTAAATTACTCCACAACTACTGAACAGATTTATACCAAATCACAAGAGTGTGGTTTTTGGACCAACAGCTACCTTTTCGTGAAATTTGGTGTTATTCCGTTCAGCAGTTCGAGTTGTAGATCTGTCTAAAGTTCCTATGGAAATTAACATGGGGAAAACGCGTTTTGGGCCCCCCCTTTTCGTCAGTCCCCACTTGATGGATCACCCCAAAACTTTCAAGAGAGCAGCTGAATTGAGCGTCAAAATTGTGTGGGGAGTTTTTAAAATTTTGTTTTTTATATACTTTTTTTAATGTATTTTTTAAAATGAAATAATGTTTGGTTCATCATTTCTAAAATGACAAACCTGTGAAGCATATTTTCTATTTCATTTTTTTAATATGTTTTTTAGATTGTAAAAATGTATTTCACATATTTAATTTGATTTTATGCATACTATATAATTTGTTTCATATATTTTTAACTCATAACATTAAACGTATTGTCTTAATGTTTTCTTTATAGTCTGTGAATTGTGTTTGTAGTGCATTTCTATCAAAATGTTTTGTATTGGATGGGAAATATTAAATGTATATTTTATATTTTATAAGGTTAAGCTGTTTCACAAATTTCACTTAGATTGTAGTTGGAATGGTAAATCTACTGCCTTCAAAGTCCAACATTTTCCCTACTGTGGCTTTGAGTACTGTTGCCCTGCTGGACTTCTACCTTGATGGACTGCTGCCTTGCTGTGCTGATCTGGTGCCTGCTGCTCTTTTGCCTGAGTGAGAAGGACTGGACCTACATCTGTTCAACTGAGGACCCCCGAGTGACTCCAAGGGCTACTAAGCTGGTCTCCTGACTAGACCTTCAGGGACAGAAGGCTCCAACAACCTTTACCCCAGCACCTGGACTCTGCTCTTTATAAGTCCTATCCTGCTAGGTGGTGCCACACCAGGCCTGGACCCTTGGCAATGGGCCTAAAAGATCTCCGCCAACCCATCTGTTGAACCAGCAGCACTGATGCATCTCCTCTGCTGCACAGCTCAATCCTAAGCAGAACTGAGGTACAGCCTCTGTTGCGAGGAGTCTCCAACACCCGGATTCTTCATGGACCTTGTAGCCTGCATCAGAGCCATCTCTGTCGAAGATTCACACAAGCAGGCCTTCACGTCACAAATCTCTCATCGATGGCCACCTCAACAACATCGCAATGCAACCACAATGCCAGACTTCTCAGTGCAAGACCTCTTTGAAGGGATCCTTAAAGATGAGGCAGGACCATGCATTTTAGCTTTGCAGCCCCATGAAGCCTATGCATTGCCTTGGCTGTGCTACCTATCCTTGGCACGGGACCCGGCAATGCCCAGCAACCAGGATTTAAGGTAGTGGATCTAAAAGGGTGCCTGTAGCTGGGCCACGCTCTATAGTGATTGGCTTAAATTGGTGAAATTGCCCCAGTCCAACTAACCAGATACCCACAGTTGGGGCTTTGTGGTTTTTGGAGCTATTTTCACTGAAATCTTTAAAATTGCATATCTCCGGTTCTTGTGTTTTGGTCTTGTTTTATTTATCAAAAATGCTCTATTTTTTCAAACATGTGTGGAATCCTTTTGTGGTGTGTTGTCACTGTGTTGTACTGTTTGGAGAGTTGAAAAACTACTTTACAAATGACCTTGAGTTAAGCCTGACTTCTCTGTGCCAAGCTACCAAGGGATGAGCACAGGTATTTTTTAGAATTTGCTTGTGACTTCATTTTAACAAGGATTGTGGTTCCTGCTTGAGTAGGGGTTCACCCCCTTAAGCAGTGACCCAATATTGAAACATAAAAACATTAGAATATAAATATCATTAACAAAAGTATCACCTTCCCACACTTAACTGATAAAACCACAAATATCAAGAACACAAATATAGGGCCTGATTACGACTTTGGCTGTAAGGGAACCGCAGTTGAAATGCGTCGGAAACCCTGCCACCTAGTTGGTGGTCCGCCTGTCATCTTATGATGTTGGCGGTTTGCAAAACGAAAGACCTCCAGAGAACTGCCGCCACCGCCAGCCAAACGCTGACTGCTTTGATGGTGGCATGGGGAAAGCAGCTGTCAGAGGGCGGTACAGACAAGTTCACCGCTATTGGAATTACAAGTTGGCTTTCAATTGAGCTGACCGTGGAGGGAAGACTGTCTGCTTCAGGTCGGCGGAATGGAGGGAATTGGAGTGAATACTCACAAATTTCATTTTCTTACCTTCAGTGTCCCATGTGGATCCCTTCCTCCAGATACCTCCTTCACAGCAGTATCTTGATCCTGAAGAAAACGACCCTGTTGGCACCAAAATTCAGGTAAGTACGTTATGCAGTTTTCACCCATTGACTGAACTGGGCACACATGATCCAGACTCCAGCAATAGGAAAGTACTCGTAGTATGTATTTTTATTGCATGTGTCATGCATATGTGTACATTTAACACTTGTGTAGTCAAAATATACACACATGCATCAAAACATATGAAACAATATTACACGCCGTCAGAAAAACTACAGCTAGCCTAGATGTGACATTGTGATATGACAGGTGGGAGATCACCACTGCGGTGGTCTTCTTGGGACCGCCCCCACAGCAATATATCTGTAAGACTGCCAAACTCGTAATCAGGCCCATAGTTGTTAAAAATAGTGATTTTTACTAGTATCAGAAACACAAATATCTGAAACAAAAATATCATCACATTTAAATAAACATATAGTATGTCAAAAATATGTTTTGATAAAAAAAATGATATCACCAAAATATTTATAATGTACCCCAATAAAATATATAACTAAACTCATAGCAATATAACTAAAAACAAATAATTTGCATTATCTTGAAAGAGTTAAATAAATATCCAAATATTTGTGTGTGTGTGTGTATATGTGTATATATATACACTGAAAAAACCATAGGTTTCACACATGTTATAGTTAGCTGGACATTTCACTCGTAAAAAACCATTGCAATTCCCCGTTATAGTTAGTTCAGCTAACTATAACTCGCGTTGCCGCAATCCACTGCTGATGAGGTCGCATATTACATCACTGTATTCTCTAAGATACTGTTAATAAGTCAGTTATACAATTAATTTTACAAAAAAAAACATCCATTTAGAGCCTTATTTACCCATTTATCCTTCCATTAACCTTTACATATACATATATAAAAAATATTTTTTTTTCAGAAAGACACATATTCACTGGATGATATCATCAGTGATGTCATCAGTGATGTCATTTGAGATGTCATCAGTGATGTCATCAGTGATGTCACTGACCATGTCATGATTGATGTAATATGCGATGTCATCAGCAGTGGATTGCGGTCGCGCGAGTTATAGTTAGCTGAACTAACTATAACGGGGGAATTTCAATGGTTTTTTACGAGTGAAATGTCCAGCTAACTATAACGTGTGAAACCTATGGTTTTTTCAGTGAATTTGCAAGGTTTTTTAAATGCTAATTCCTAACTATAACGTGTGTGAAACCTATGTTTTTTTTAGTGAATTTGTAAGGTGTTTTAAATGCTAATTTATGTATGTATTATTATATTTTTTATATATTTATTTTACAATAAACTACCTATGTATATAGTTATAGATTGACTGTATCCTTTAACCTCTTGAGTGCCCATGACGAGCTGGTCTCGTCATGGGCCGCGGTTGCGCTGTGCCCATGACGAGACAAGCTCGTCATAAACCCCGCCCGCTAATGAAACGCCCGGCACAGGGCGGGGAAAGGGGCGGGCACTCAAGGGGTTAATATGGAATGCCTCAGCTCGTTTATTTTGAATTTGGATAAAGTTGAACAGCATAGTTAATATCTTCTATAAACTTATAAACAGTTTAAAATGTGTTTTTTTTTTTTAAGGGTTTTTCACCATGTGCGTGCACGGTGCGCGCACGGTTCGTGCACCGTGTGCGCACCCCGTGATTTTTGAAAAAAATTAAAATGTTTTTTTCACCCTTCGGGGTCCTTCAGGGACCCCCTGACAAAGGCTAGGGGGTCAGGAACTCTGTACCCTGCCCCCTTTTCACGTTCTCCACCTTTCTTTTTCACTGCCACACACAAAATGGCATCTGACGCTTCCTGATTTCGACCAATTAGAATGTTGACTGACATCTAACCACCAATCAGAATTACGCTCGCGCACGGCACCGTGCGCGCACGGTGCGCGCATATAGATATTTATGTACTTTTAACTGCAATTTTCTCAGGAACTACTGAACAGATTGACACCATCTATGCAAAAGGCACATGCCTGACCTGAGGACTACCTCTTTGCCAAATTTCAAGTAATTCTGTTCAGCCGTTCGGGCTGTACCTTAGACTAAATGTCCTATGGGAATATGCATGGGGAAAACGCGTTTTGGGACCCCCGTTTTTTCTCGGCCCCCGCTTGACGAATCCCCCCAAGACTTTCAGGGTAGGAGCTGAGCGGAGCGCCCCATTAGTTTTGAAAATTTCGCGAGGATTCGTCAACCGGCGACCGCCAGTAGATAATATATATATATATATATATATATATATATATATATATATATATATATATATATATATATATATATATATATATATATATATATATTCACTGAAAAATCCATAGGTTTCACACATGTTATAGTTAGCGGAAATTTTACTGATAAAAAACCAGTGAAATTCCCCCGTTATAGTTAGTGCAGGCAACTATAACTCACGCGACCGCAATCCTCTGCTGATGCTAATACTGTATTTAGACACTTATTTGCCCATGTCTTCTTCCATACATTTTTAGCTATACATATATTACAAATATTTTTTTTTCATAAAGACACATATGTCATCAGCAGAAGATTGCGGTCGCGTGAGTTATAGTTGCCTGCACTAACTATAACGGGGGAATTTCACTGGTTTTTTATCAGTAAAATTTCCGCTAACTATAACATGTGTGAAACCTATGGTTTTTTCAGTGAATTTGTATGGTTTTTTTAAATGCTAAGTTACTTTACGCCATTCGTGGCGTGCGTGCCCACTTAACGCAGTTCGTTCCGTGCGCGCACAGTAAGCACGCGGTGCGCTTCGCGCACCGCGCGCCCACTTTACGCAGTTAGTGCCGTGCACGCACGGTGGGCACGTGGTGCGCTACGCGCACCGCGTGCCCACGTTACGCTAGATGGGCCATGTACGCACGATGCGCTTCGCGCACCGTGCGCACATGGAGGACATATGATGCACTTCGTTTTGAAAGGTAATATTTTAATTTTTCATAATTTTTATAAGCCATGCACAAATGGTGCCCTTCGGGCACCATTTGCACACGGGGTGGATGTGTGGATAATTTTTTCTTTTATTATTTTTGTTTAAAATATTCTAGTTTATCACACCTCTGATAAGCCTTGCACAATTGGTGGCCTGCGGCCACCAATTGCACACGGGGTGGGGAGAGTGTGGATAGTTTTTTTTTTTTTTATAATTTTTTACCGTACGCGTACGGTAAGCGTAATCGGCGAAATTAGCGAAAAAATTAAAATTGCATTTTTGGCCTTGGGTTCTTTGGGGACTCCCTCAACATGGCTATGTGTGTGGGAGCTGTCTAAACAGCCCCTTTACATGTTTTTTGGCTTTATTTTACAACCTAACTCTCAGTGCGAGAGAGAAAATGGCGGCCGCCGCTTCCTGGTTTCGGCCGATTCGAATGTTTACTAAGATCTAAGAGCCAATCAGAATCGCGCTCGCGCACGCCACCGTACGCGTACGGTAAGCGTACCGTAAGCGCACCGTAAGCTGGCTTAGATATATATATTGATTTAAAGGCTATTTTCTCAGAATCTACTGAACAGATTTACACCAAACCTACAAAAGGCACTTCCTTGACCTGAGGACTACCTCTCTGCCAAATTTCTAGTAATTCTGTTCAGCCGTTCGGGCTGTAGCCCTGTCTAAAGGTCCTATGGAAAAATGCATGGGAAAAAACGCATTTTGGGACCCCCCTTTTATCTCAGCCCCCGCTTGACGAATCCCCCCGAGACTTTCAGGGTAGGAGCGGAGCGTAGCGCCCCACCTATTTTGAAAAATTCGCGAGGATTTGTCGACCGGCGCCAAAGTTATTCAAAATAGAATGTTGAGGATTTCCTATGGAAACGTGGTCCTAACTATAACTACCTACTGGCGACCGCCAGTAGGTAATATATATATATATATATATATATATATATATATATATATATATATATGCACAACAGTTCCTCAAGCACCATTTAAGTTCCAAGTGATAGAGAAAGTAGCACAGTTCCCAGGGAAGGATCTAACAAGATCCTTGCTCCAGAGAGAGATTTACTGGATAAGGAGACTTGATATACAAGACGCTAGGGGTCTGAATGAGAAAATGGTTGTTACCTTTGACACTATACCTTCATGTGGAGTCTGATTTGTAATATATGTATGACATGTATTTGGATTCATGTTGAGTAAGAGTACCTCTTCATACACGTATTTCTATTCTGTCTTTAATATGTTTTGGACTTTATTTTTATTATTATTTTTTAATTCCAGGCTAGATGGTTGTTCGGTTTAGGTGATCGAGGAAGTTTCTCTGCCATTTAGGAGGCATTCATGAAGCTGATATGTTAATTGTTGTTCGGTTCCAAAATGGCGTTTATGGTGTAGTTCCATTTTTATGGCTACTATCGCCTACGATCTAGATGAGTTTGTTTTCTATCTCGTAGGACGCCGGGGACGTTCCACTTAGGGCGAAATCTCGCGGTCATATACGGAGTAGAGTACGGTCATTTGTCACACAACTCAGAGATGGAGATGTGAACAGTTAGTTACGGAGTCCACTTCAGCACGCTAAGAGGTGAGGAGATTACACTCGAGTAGGAGGTATGGGGTTTCATACCTTGCTTGCATAAATGGCTTATGTAAACGTTTTGTGGTTCCCTTAGGATCTGAGTATTGTTGGGTTACACAGCGCAACCGTCTAGGAACCGGTGGAAGAGGATTCGAGGTAGTTCCAGGTGTGTTGAAGTCGTGAGCATTGTTGAATCGGGGCTGAGAGGTTCACTTTACACAACCCAATGTTCATTTGGATTGCATTTTTTCCTTACAGAGTGATCTTTACGAGATCTCCTCAGTGAGTATGAGACATTCACTGGGTAGTGGATAGCTGGTCATGTCAATGGTGTTGATGAATTCTTTCATTATAAGGGCACTTTAGAGTTAGGTTTTCGTTTTTCTTCTTTTTTATTTTTATTTTCCATCAGTTCCTTTCTGTTTATTTCTCTTGGTATTTTCCCTCTTGGCATTAAATCCACTAAATGTTGAGGCTTATCTCCCCCTGCGGGAAAGTATAAATGTATATAATGCTATTGCTGTACAAACCTAAAGACTGAGATGTTTATATTGAATTCCCTGCACAATGAGTGTGTTTTTGAGCTAAGATAGTTGTTTTTGTATTTCTTTAGATTTGAGCCCCGGAAGAAAGCCCACAGGCCCGAAATGCATTGGGCAAGAACGAAATTTGAAGAAATCTTGGATATATGCATTTTTATGTGATCTTCTAAAATAAATGCATAATAACTAATCAAACATGAAGGATTGCACTGTGGTATATATGTTTGATAAATAGTGTACAAATTGACATATAATTGTTTTGAAGCATTTTGAAAAAAATTGATAAGTGTTTTGATATTTTGTGTTGAAAATTACAGTGAATTTGCATTGAGCTACAGTACATAGTGGTCAGGTCATATAGACCTGAAATATGGTGGTTTAGTAACAGGGCATGTCTAGACAGCACGCACACCACTTACACGCTTAGATAAGTGAATAACTGAGAGTTGATTTCAGAAGTAATTTTTGTGTGCTTCACTTGTTTAGTACATTGTGAGTATATATAAACCTGTGCAAAAATGTTCATTTAAAATCCAGCATTCATTTATGTTGCTGCTAAGAATTATTACAGTCACTGCCTTTGACTCACACACCACTCAGCAATTGCCTTCCATGGTCCCAGCTCCGAATTGTAAAATCAGGAAAGGGCATTCCTTCCATTATCTTCGGGGCACTCTGCTTTTCACTTCTCGTGACCTTCACAATTCCGTGGTGTCATGCATATGTGTACATATAACACTTGTGTAGTCAAAATATACACACATGCATCAACACATATGAAAAAGTATACACGACATGTCGGTCGATCCCATGACCAAGTCGGTGTCGGGCGGAAGTGATTCCACCCGACATCATAATAAGCCCCTTAATGTTTATATATATTTATTGTTCTTTCTAAGGGCTTTGTACAAATCAATATTATTAAATAAATATGCTTCTTTTTTTGGTTTAGTTTGAATAGTAAAAATGTATTATAACATTATGTGATCAATGAAAGAACTGTTTTGTTGTTTTTAAGCCTGTTTAAGATTGTTGTTGGCGTGTATTGATTGGTTTGTTCAGAGTAAAGTTATTGCTATGTAGTCTAGGTATGCTATTTGTTGTTTAGGTATGGTAGCCCTTGATTGTAAGTGAAGAGGTGGCATCTTGCTTTGTAACATGTTGTTCATCTCTGGTATTTGTTTTGAAGCTTTTGGTTTTTTGAGGGTTACTGATTGACAATTCTTAGGGCCTGAACATTTATGATGTAAAGTAGATGTTTTTGGGAAAAGTTACTTTCATTGTTTGTTAGTTTCTTTCAAGTGTTTCTTTTTTACTGTTGGAAAAAATTGTAGCGATAGTTTTACCTGTTTTTTTCTTTTTTTAACTTTTTTTGTTTACTGTAGTTTAAAAAGAGAAGTTGTTAATTGTTTATCATTTATCACATTTTACTTGCTTTTCATTTGTCATTGTGGTGTTTGTTTTTATATGTATACAACTTGATTTCAGTGCAGTTTTCTTTTCAAGTTAGATCAATTCTCTTTTTTAGAGAACATGAAAAAATAGATGTATCAAGTACCTACAAAAATAATTATAAATATTTATACAGTGATACATTATTTATTGTATTATTTTTTTGAATTTTTCAGTGTATTGGAATTATGTGTTCTTCAAGTGCTTAGCTTTTTTATTATGCTAACAATATTTTGGTTGTGGATGTTATGGTTATCCATTTTTTTGTTAAGATTAGTGTATTTTATTGTGGTGGCAATATTTAGTGCCTCAATACTATGTCGGTGATACCACCACTGACAGCCCTTCGGTGGTAGTCCCACCGCCATCCATGAAAGTAGTCCGACTGCAGGATTATGTTCCAACGGTCGGAGACATTGGTCATATGGATAAACCGCTGCTTTTCCGACGGGCCAAAGAAGTCAGGCGGGGCTTCAGTTAGACCGTACTACCTATGATAGGGGCATTGCCTGCTTAGGCACTGTCATAGAGATTATGATGTCCATTTCCCTCATCCTGCACATCGCTGTTAAACTGGCTTTGACTTTGGGGCCCCCCAGCAGGGGTCCCACCCTCATAGGTCTACACTACGGGGGTACCAAACATCAATGGACCCTTTGCCAGGCACACGGTGGATGGATGTTTAAAATTTCTTTTGTGGCTTGTGCTGCAGCCCTTTTCTGTGCTGCTGTACAAGCTGCATTAGAAAACAACATGTTTCCAACCGCCTGCAAGGCGGACGGATCATAATTTGGCGGGTGGAACTGCCGACTAAATGTCGGCCGATATCCATCCCACAAGGATGGTGGTTGAACGCTTGTCTGACTGCCACCATAATAAGGCCCTTCATGTTTCTTAATAATTGCTCCCAATATTTGTTTTTTTCCCCTACTTTTATTGTCAATAGTTTTGTAGTCAATTATTGTTTTCTCTTTTCAAGTATACAATTGTGATATTAAGCTAATCAATATTGTTATGGTGGTATTTGTGGCATACGATATTGTTTTCTTTAATATTCTGTCATACAACTGCCCTGTTGTGTGGAGAGGTCTTTGATCCTCAAATTGGCCAGCAGAGTGATTAACCTGGCCCAGCACAGGGATGATAGGCCTGAAATATCATTAGAAGGTGAATAAGCGAAATATGACAAACCCTTAAGCACCAGAACGAGTTCAAATATGAGAAAAGTGATATTGGATCTGTAATCAGGGTTAATTTGACCTCATGATAGTGAAACTGTAGTTTGATGCAGATGTCAACCATAGTGAATAATACAGTGAAGCACATCCACTTTTCAGTAATAACTACTGATGGACCCAGTTACACTTTAAGGGCCTGATAATTACTTTTTGGCAGTGCAGGTGCGGGTGGAAGTCACTGCCACCTGCCAGATTGCAACTTAAAAGTGTTCTGGTGGGCTGGAGGCGTGGCGGCTCCCCCGGTAGTGCCTCTTTCAAAGGCGGCAGTGGCTTTGAAAAAGGCACTGCAATGGGAACACCACTCAAGATTCCTGTGACTGAAATGTCCATGCCCTGTAGGAACTGGTGTGCATGTACACAGGGTGCATGTTTTGCCCCCCTGTGTGCATACACATGATGAGAGGCACCAGGGGCCTTGTAGGGCCCCCTTTGTTTCCTCTCCGCCACGGTTTTCATGACGTGGAACCGCCATGAAAACAGTGGCAGAGAGCAAACTCCTAATATGCTTGGTGGGACCACAGCAGACCTGCCAAGCATATTGCAGCCTGAGGACCACCATGCCACCTTCATGGAACACAGTTAACTGTTGGCATTGGCCGTCCCATAGCAGTAGTCATGCCAAGCATAATTTGGCCGCAGGACCAGCGTGCCACCTCCAGGGAATGCGGTTCCCTGGTGGCATCGGTGGTCCAAACGAGGTCCAACCGCCCAAGTCATAATGGGGCAATTGGACCACTGGTCCGGCAGTGGCTGGACCACCACCGATTTACGACCGCGATCCTCAGACCACCAAATTCGTAATTTGTCCCTTAATGCTCACTCACATATACCTGTCAAGCACAAATGCCTGAAGGGTCCCTTCAGAGGCTGGCTACCTGTATGCAGATACTGAACTGCCCTTGATGTTGGCCTCACATGCTCAGGCCGTACACTTGTGTGCATAAGGTGCTTATATGTTCATGTGCAACTAGCTCAGAGCCTCCTACCCGAGCTGCGCAGCAGCCGACCTTATCTTGAAAGTCGCACACCGAATCCTTCATAACAGAGTTTACAGTGAGCCATACTCAGGTTGTGAGGTTCAATCATGTGAAAAGTCCTAAACCAAGCAGTCTGAAAAGCGTAGACTTCAAGGGAATAACATATTAGAATTTGGACTTCCAAAAATAATAATACAAAAGAGAATTTGTTGAAATTTGGTACTCCAATGTATTCAAATGAGTGCAGAAAATATACTGGTGGGAAGGATGTGGCCTGAAGTGGCTGTAGAGGCTGCGAATACTGGACTAGGGAACAACATCTTCCCTCAGAGGTATGAGTTTCAGAAAAGTGAGGAAAAATCTCCAAAAAGGGAATAGGTAGAGCTTTACTTTGTGAGCAAGTATAATTTACTAGTTTCTTAGAGAGTAAAAGTGCAGTTGTCTACTAACTCAGCATTATGTCTTGAGAAAAGCCCCTTCCATACTTGGTCTCCAGTCTGAACATGGAGACAAGAAGGAATTATATGGAGATATGCTTGCAACAAGTAGATTATGTAGCTCAGAGATTCTTAAACCTTTGACTTCCATATACCTCCACTTAGTCACTACTGGAAGCCTAGGAACCCTGCCTAATTATTTTCTTTGATGTGAACCTCTAATAACTACAGAAACAAGTATACATCAAACAAATACACAAATTATGAAATAATTTCCATGATTCTCAAACAAAAATCAAAATTTGTATTTAATGGGAATGTTGGAGCTTTTCCCAATTTTTGTTTATTCCTAAAAGACAAAGCAATATGATAAACTCCAACATATCGCTTCGTCTTTTTTGCTCCTAATACTTTCTCTCTATGTGTAGAAGCATAATAGTGCTTCAAGTGAGACTACTAAGCGTTCATAATATTTGTTGTACTTGCGCTGTTCCCACAAATTAAGCTAACAATGGCAACTTAAATTTTATGCTCCAGTTTTAAATTCCTTCTTATTTAGAGAGTGATTTATACTTTACAATTTTACTTTGTTATGTGTATTTAATTTATAAGCCAACTAATAGTATTTAATTTTCTTTAGTTTAGAGAAATTAGTGGGGAGTTTTAGTGGCTGATTACAATGGTGGTCGGACTGAACATCCGACTGCCATGGCCACAGTCTGATTAGGACCACAGAGTCTGCAAAGTTACCCCCGCCGTACTACGATGCATGCAGGTCAAACCTGGCGGATGGTGCTTGCTACAGTATATACACTTTGTTATGGCACCCCACCCGATGAGCATCAGGCAGGTCCTGCCCTAGATATGGGGATAAAGCTAGTAGCTAATTTTCCCATGGTCTCCAAAATGATTCTTTCTAATGTTAAAGGTGAAGTCGCATCCTTGATTAAATGCCAGATACTTTCTGCAGTGGCCGCAGCTGACTGTGTGTGTGAGTTGCCTCTTATTATTTCAGATGTTATACATCTTTGGGAATTTAATAGTTTGGGGTCCAAACCATCTGCACCATCTCTAGGCAAACATCCTCCTGGAAAGGTTCAACCAGTTTTTCCAAAGAAATCTGGGGACAGATATTGACAATAACAACAGAAGCCCAGGTCTAGTGGCAGGACACCGACACTGAACTCTTTTGAGCGACGATATGATTTGCATAATTGCACTAAAATTCAGACTCCTAAGCGTTTTCAGGTTCCTGATCCACGTTCTCCTCTTTCCTTTCAGGAATAGTCTGATCAACAGTATGACAGAGGTGGGCAACAGGGTCGGAGATCAGGCAAGTCTGTACATCCCAAGTGGGATGCATAATGCTCTTTTTACACAAAGTCTAGAGAGAGAAACCACCACTGTGTAGAGCCCCCTTCCAAAAGAAGAAGGTTGCTGCTTTGACACTGAAATATGCCCCAGATGATGAGAACCTTTCACCTGGACAGAAGTTGGGCAGTGACTCTCCTCGACAGTGCGACGGAAGTCACCGTGGTGTGCCGGTTTCTGGAGGCGAGAGCAACTGACAGCTTTGCAACAGTTGAGACCATGGTCACCCGGGTCGCTCCTCTTGTTCAACTATATCATTTAGACATTCAAATTGAAGGTAATATTAAACGCATCATTAATAGAAATTTTTCGGATAATCTAACTTCTTCTTGTGACATTTTGTGAGCGGCGGTCGACTGGCCTCCTGTCTTTAGTCTCGCCTGTTCTTTAGGCAAGAAAGTGATTATCCCTTCTTTTTCACATCTTTTCCGGCATCGGCCCAAGTATGCTTATGCTTCTGAGTGGGCCTTGGCTTAAGCTCCTGCCTTGTACGGCAACCAGGCTGGTTGGGATAAGGATTCCCCATTACATCTTATTCTGATACGTTCTGCTCCGCAGGCTAATCTTTTGTTTCTGATTTTGAAACCGAACAGTTCCTAGTACATTGTCTGAGATTACAGACATTTGAATAATCATACATGGACTTTTGCAGTACAAAATATGCATAGTACATCTCTGAGTAACAATATAATTCGTAAAAAATTCAAGACTACTGTAGATAATTCTAACTGATTTTTCCATCACAACCTGGCTCCTGACAGCCCTGACTGGTCTGCATTTACTGCCCTCGGTTCTCAATGATGATATGCTATGAATTTACCAATGGGGTGTAAGAATTGCCCTGGTGTCTTTGCAGCGCCTATTGTGTCTCTTTTACAAGGCATTGATCCTGAAGCTTTGTCCTTACCCATGGTGAACTAAATCTTCATTTAGCAAGAGTGGTTCGCATTCCATGTTTCGCTGAACTTGGTTACAAGTTCAATTTTGCCAAGTCTCACATTGCGTTTCTTGCTGTACTTTTTTTTGGTTATGAATTAACCAATGAGAGTAAGGTTTTGGCCCCTCATTTTTGGGGGAAATTTGCACAATTGCAACCCCTTCTGCCCTAAAAAAATTGCAATCTTTACTTGGTTTTTCAAATTTTAGCAGCACATACTTTGCTGATTATGCTCAGCGAATTAAACCTGTTTATTCTTCAATGCACCCCACTTTTTCTGCTTTTTCCTGGCTTCTGGAACATACTGCGGTCTTATGTGATTTGAGTCAGATCTGCTAGCAACGCATTTCCTACAGACCCGGCTTAATACCATGAATATGGTCATCCGGATTTTGCTGGGTACGATTGGTCTCACTTATCTAACATTCAATGCGGGTGACACTGTTCCCACCGCTTATAAATCACATTTGTACACTCCTGCTGAAATTTGTATTTCTTCTACTGAGAAAAGTCTGACTGCGGTGCAAATGGCCATCATTAAAGAGCAGCCACTTGCTCAAGGTAAACACATCTTTGTTGTTTCTCCTGTGCCTGCATTAAAGGCAGTCACAAAGGCTAGCATTCTTAATTCAAAAGCCTGTTACCCCCGTTGGATTCAATGGGCTACTTCTTTAAGATCTGCTGATGTTTTCTTTGTTTTTGATCCTTCCTTGCAGACGCAAGAGTTTCTTCAATTTGAACACGTTCATCTTCTGCCTTCTTCGATTCTTCCTCTTGATCTGTATAAATCATTTACACTGACTGCTCGGCACAACAGGCCATTGGTTCTAAGCAGTCTTATTCTGCAGCTTGCGCTATTTTTGTAGGCACTATGATTGATGGGGGTTTCAACTTTACTTTGATTCATACGCAGTCTCTAGTAGACTGTATTGCGCAATTGGCTGAGCTGAAAACGTTGCTTTTGGTTCTGGAGCATTCTGATCCTGACTCGCTCACACTTGTAGTGTGTGATTCCTTCTACTTTGTACAGTCTTTAAATGACAATTAGCATTTTGGAAACAAAATGATTTTGGGATTCAAAAGATAGCACAATAAAGCATAAAGGGCCAGATGTATGTAGTTCGCATTTTCCTATTCCCTAATTGCGAATCACAAGGATTCACAATTAAGAAATAACAAAATGCAATGTAGGAAGGTGTATAGTACATCTTTTGTGATTCCTAAGGGGTCGCAAATGACCTACCTCATGAATATTAATGAGGCAGGTTTTAATTTGCGACCCCCCAGGAATGGCAAAAATCACAGGGATGGTGGCCTAATGAGATCAGCAGACCACCATGTCCGTGATTGCTTTTTAATAAAGCAATCTTTTTTTTTGTAAAGCAACCCGTTTTCCTTAAAGGAAAAAGAGATGTTTTACAAAACAAAAAATTTTAAGTTTTCTTTTAATTTTTTAAGAGCAGGCACTGGTCCGTGGGTCCACTGCCTGCTCTTAAAAATAGTTTTACAAACATTCACATAGGGGAATTACCACCTACTTGAAGTAGGTGGTAAAATGCGAATGTTTTGGGACCGCAATTGTGGTCACAAAGCATTCATACATGCCTATGCGATTCGGTATTAGGATGGGACGCCCTAAACACACCCCTTGCTAATACCGGATCGCAAACCCATTTTGCGATTCAGTAACAGGTTAACGAATTGCAAAATTAGGTTTTCTGAATCGGGAAAGCAAATCTTACGTTCGCAAATGGGCAGATTCTGTGAATCTGCCCTTTTGCGAACTCAAAAATGATTACTACATCTGCCCCAAAATGCTTTGGGTCAAGGTGGCTACTCTTAAAGATTGCCAACATCTTACACATGTTTTACACACATTGGGACGTCAGCGTGCTGGTGCACACACCGTTGGGAATTCAATGGCTGTTGAAGCAGCCAAATCTGCAGTTGCCACAAATAAAGTAGTCACAGTTATGTGGTCTATGACTAAAATTGGTGATGACATTCTGACTTGCATCGCCGCATCTCGGGAGGCTACGGCTTTTCCAAAAGGATTTCCTCCTAAATACACGTATCGGTTTAATGCTGGGAAAGTTCCCTTTGTAACAATTCCTAGGGTAGGAGATCACTTGATATCCAATTTGGACCGCAGAAACTCTTTGATAGTGGCCGCTCATGCAGAGGTTGCTGCCAATGTTTCACTCTTACAGCAACATTATTGGTTGCGAGGCTTATACCATCAAACTCTTTGTTATGTCTTACGTTGTTATGTTTGCCAACAAATTAAATATTCAACTCAATCAAGCAATCAATCAATCAGGGGGTTTATAAAGCGTGCTACTCACCTGTGAGGGTCTCAAGGCGCTGGGGAGGGGGGTGAGAGCAGCTCCGGTTTAGGCGAAGAGCCAGGTCTTGAGGTTCTTCTTGAAGGTGTGCAGGGTGGGTGAACGTCTGATGTTGACTGGTAGCCCATTCCAGGCTTTGGCTGCGATGTAGTAGGAGGCTCTTCCTCCTGCTCTGGTATTGTGGATGTGGGCGGCTCTGCTAGGGCGGGGGCAGCGGAGCAGAGGTTCCTCTTGGGTACGTGGAAGGATACTCTCTCGTTGAGGTACTTGGGTCCTATGTTGTGGAAGGATTTGTAAGCGTGGGTGAGCAGTTTGAAGGTTACTCAATCAATCAAAACAGTCTTTATTTCGAGTATTTCATCTTAAAAGACATTTAAAATTCATCAAATACAATTCAAAAATGTTAATGTATTATTTATAACAATTGAGACTAAAAACTATTTAATAAATAACAGGTTAAGATCAATAAAAAAGTATTAAACATACATAGACTTTGACTTGAAATTCATTCTACAGTTGGGGGTAATGCTACGCTATAGTATGTATAACCAGTGGTAAAATTTCACCTTTTCCGTATAAGCCACGCCCAACTAATATATTTGGCTAGACCGATGACCACAAGAGAGGAAGTATCAGTCTTTAGGATCCTTCTAGCGGCCTGGGCTGATCTGACACCTAGTTCACGACACACAGGTCGCAGCCAGGCTCGCCTAGGTTGGTAATGTGCCGGGCATACAAATAAAAAATGATCTTCTGTTTCGACCAAATTTTTACAGAATGGGCATTTATCAGTGCCATTTAAGGACCAGCTAGAAGTAAAGGAACCTAAAGGAAGGGTACCAATTCTGAATTGGTGGTTACTCTCTTTTTGACGGGGAGCCAGTGGAGGTCTCGTAGGTGTTGGGTCATGTGTTCATGCCGCGGGGTTCCAAGGATGAGTCTGGCTGCGGCGCTCTGGATGGTTTGGAGCGTGTGCAGGAGAGTTCTGTTGATTCTGGCATAGAGGGCGTTGCCGTAGTCCAGTCTGCTAGTTATGAGTGCATGGGTGACAGTTTTTCTGCATTCGGGGGTATCCATTTGAAGGTCTTGCGGAGGATCCGAAGGCAGTTGAAACTGGTGGAGACGATGGAGTAGATCTGGCGGGTCATGTGAGGGAAGAGTCTAGGATGATGCCTAGGTTCCGTGCATGGTCTGTTGGAGTGGGCGGGCTCCAGAGTGTGGAGGGCCACCAGGTGTTGTCCCAGGTGAAGGTGGAGGGTTCAATGATGAGGACCT
Organism: Triturus cristatus; assembly: GCF_964204655.1. NCBI lineage: Eukaryota > Metazoa > Chordata > Amphibia > Caudata > Salamandridae > Triturus > Triturus cristatus. Next base: position 322,157,674 of record NC_140581.1, read on the forward strand.
TAGTCTTCTCTTGTTGAGCTTCAGGCAGCTGTTCTTCATCCATGCGGCGACGTCCTTCATTCCTTCCTGGAAACATAGTCTGGTGTCGTCGGGGTTCTTCGTGAGGGAGAGGATGAGCTGGTTGTCGTCTGCGTAAGATACTATGCTGAGCCCGTGCTGTCTGATGATGGAGGCGAGGGGGGCCATGTAGATGTTGAAGAGCGTGGGGCTTAGTGATGATCCTTGGGGTACTCCGCAGGTGATCTCTGTGGGTTTGGAGGGGAAAGGGGGGAGTCTGATCCTTTGGGTTCTGCTGGAGAGATAGGAGTGGATCCAGGTGAGGGCGGTTTTTCGTATCCCAGCGTCATGGAGTCTGTCAGCGAGGGTGCGTGTGAGACGGTGGCGAAACCTGCAAAGAGGTCTAGTAGGATGAGGGCCGCAGTGTGTCCCTGGTCGAGGAGCACGCGGATGTCATCGGTGGCGGTTAGGAGGACAGTCTCGGTGCAATGGTTGCTGCGGAACCCGGACTGGGAGGCGTCTAGGATGGAGATCTCTTAGATAAAGGCCTTCAGCTGGGTGTTTACGAGATGGGCCGGTAGTTCTTCAGGTCTGTCGGGTCGGCCGTGGGCTTCTTGAGGAGGGGTTTGACTACTGCCCGCTTCCAGTCGTCTGGGAAAATACCGGATTCGAAGGTGGCGTTGATGGTCCCTTAGTTCAGGTGCGATGGCGGCTGTGGCCCTGTGGTAGATGTGCGGAGGGCAGGGGTCCATGGGTGCTCCTGAGTGGGAGTTCCTCATGGTCGCTGTGGTGAGTTCGTCTACCTGAGACACATCTATATATTTAAAATCAGATGTTTGGCTGTATTTATCTTGATCATTGCGGTATCCTTGTTTTAAATAATGCATTCAAATATATTTGGTTGCAGTTGATTCTTGCTCTAGATTCCTTTGAATCTGGCAACAGCACTTGACTGACGCTTGAACTGTTATTAGAGATTTGCAGACCTTTGTTAGAACATGTGCCTGTGGCACTTTCCATTTGGACCAGGGTCCGCCTTTCACCTTGTACCATGACTTAATGACGTCAATGGAGGTGCAGGTGCATTTATCGTCTCCATATAGGAGTGGATGAGCTGTGACTTAAAGCAGTCTTTTACAGCAAGGGTATTAGGAATAGGTCATGGCTGGTTCATTAATCCATATAGGGGTCAGCGAGTGCTTAATAAAATACCCAAAAGATCTCTGGGAGGGAACCACCTTATGAAATGCTCTGTGGCTTCAAGATGCATGTTCTGGACCTTGGGGGTCTAAATGCTTTGTCGGCAGCCACTACCTTTGATAACAACTGTGCTGTTTTACAGGATTTACAAAAATATTGTGATACTCTGGCAAAAGGTCATTTGCCTTCTTCGCTACAATCCGATGCAGCTGTTCAGATTCCCGTGGCTGGTTGGTATCCTATAGTTGGAGATTTTGTGAAAGGTAGCGATCAAGAAAGAGTTTGGTTCCTCCTACCGTGCTCCTGTTCCAGTGCTTGCTCTCTCCGAACTGTGATTTTACCTCCACTTCCAGGATACAAAGATAATCGCTTCATGTTCATTGAACATGTCAAGCTACATCGTATGGCCAATACCAAATAGTATGCCTTGAGGCGTTCATATACAGATTCTCTCCAGCTGCAGGAGGGGGATGTTGAGTCTTCAGTTGACCTGGTACTTGTTACACCTTCTTCACATTCCGTGATGGACACTGTTTATTCTGATCCTTCAGTCGAGACCCCAGCTGCAATACAAGATTCAAGTCTCGCAGCCTCCATTATTCCACCTGAGTTCTTCTGGTTACTACATTGATCACGATATCTTTCTTCAGACAGTTCTTTGTTGTCTTTGGTTTTGTCCACACCACCAGCACGAATTTGTGTTTTCATCTCCTGGTTAAAATGCACTTATCTAATCCCACCATGGATATATAACGGGATCATGTTATCAATGGTATTTTGGTTCATGTGGATTGGATTTGTGACAGTGTTTTCCATTTTGATCAATGGCCATTACCTCCCAGAACGTTCTGCTGCAGAACTGGTTGACGGAGTGTTTGCACCACATTCTTCTTCACATAAAATGAAAAGAGACCAGTCCCTTGTTAATATTTCAGAGGTCCCACTCACAGATATCAGATAAAGTACCATTCGATGTATTAGGTCCTACGGAGACCCTGCAGATACCATATGTGTTCTGAGTTTCCATGGGTGATGTCATTGAACCACGGTTACATTCGGATGATTGGGATGTTGACACAATGAATTCCATGTTTTCTGAATTGCAATATTTCGGTGTCTTTGATTTTGTGGATTTAAATTTAAATACTGCTAACTATGCTGATTTGTTTTGTTATCAACATTATGGACATCACCTTTTGCATAGAATGAGTGGACAGTGTCCCCATAGTAACTAAACTCAATGGAATAATTGCCCAACTCCACCTCAGTGTAGCTCAAAAAAGCTAATGATGAAATATACATATTTTACCATTTATAATGCCTCGGACCCGAAATCATACTATTTTAAATTGGTTCCTATTAGCTCAAAGAAATATATTTTTTCGCAAACCAAGCTAATCTATACAGTGTCCTTCATTGAGGAACTAGCCCTGAAAGGCTATGATTATTGGGAGGAAAATCTTGACTTAAAATCAATTTGGGGAACTAAGTCCTGGCAAGTCCATGGTACAGAATCCCTGTTTTGTGCATGTATCATACCTACACAAATACGTTTTATAAATGACACAATCCAACAAACTTCTTGTCTGGGATTGGCTAAAATTTAAGATTTGAATACTCCTACTATTCACTCCTTTGCCCATTTTGATGATGGGCAATCTTATACAAATTATACTAAAGACCAACTAAATGGTATGGTACAGAAAGGTACATTTAATTTTAAATTAATGGCAGTTATAAGGTGTTTATAATGGCTGATGAACATTAATGTTTGTCATGCTAGTTTTTTAAACTCCACATCTGGGTTCCAAACAAATAGACCTGATCCTCAATATTCACAATCCATGCACCCTAACACAATTACCAATTACTCCGTGGGTAAAGTATGTCAACAATGGTTAGAACATTCCACATTGTCTGCTGTAAAACAACATGTTTCTCTCTTGTTCGAAGAAATGAATTTGTCTGATTTCCTTTTGGGTCCAAAATCCCTCCATTCTAAATGATTTGTTTATGCAGCTTATAATGAATTTTTTAAAATTGTCACAAATAGAAGCTGCAGTACGTCTACGCCAAATTAATCAAGATAATTTGGATAAAGTAGTTTCTGAAGTAGACAACAGTATTAATATCTTGTCATCTCACATTTATACCTTATATAATATCGTATTGTCTGTTATTGATGTTGTGCACAATGACATGTCTCCATTATATCATGGTCAGAGTCAACTTAGAGCCATCATGAAATTTAGTTAGACTCTCCAAACACGTAAGAACAGGAGCATTCCCTGCATTATCTCAATTCCACTGCTTTGTTCTTCCCCTTTGATTTGACAAGTAGACAGCGACCAATGGCTATTAAAGATGCTGGTTATACCATGTTGCACATAGAAAAACTTGAACAGCTTCCATTTACAATAGCAGAAACACCATCCGCAGTCTGGTTAATACACTGGGTTATTCCGTTACCTATCTCTACTTTTCAGTTCGCTGCTTCGGTAAAATACTTCCCGTTTGGTAGATATGAACCTCTTGGGAGCAGTTATATACACGAATCATGGTCCCCGTCAGTTACGTATTACAGGGGAGAAATGCAACTTCACTGCAGGTCATTCCCTTGTTTGTCAACATGTAAAGATTGAAGGCGGCAGAAATGTTTCTGCCCCTAATTTGGTTTGTTACTTAAAAGGAACTTCAGTTCCCGCTGTTATTCCCAGTCTTACTTTGCTTTCGAATGGAAGCTATCTTGTCCTTAATAATCAGGACCGTTGTGGTCTGTGGGCAGGAATCCCGCATGGGGTATCGGTTCCTCAGTTAGTCATTTGCTGCAACAGCGTCCTGTTGCCCCATCCGCATGGGAGTGTTGATAGTTCGTTATGGCCTTCCATTCCAACTTTTAAAACAGATTTCAATCAACTAAGCAGAATCAAAGCGTTATTGTTTCAATCAGAAGTTGCTCTCACTTCGGCGTTTGAAACCTTCGAATTGCAGGTGGCGAGAACTTCTAGTGAAATACAGTCATTATTAAACACAAATCTCGCCCTATATTTCAGTGAACTGATACATCAAATATTTAATGAGTCCGATACCACGGGCCTGGTGATGTGTATTTGTGGAGGTTCATTCACTGGCTGGTGATATGCATCAGGGAGTGACAAGCTGGCATGTTGCTGTCATATGCGTTGTGTTTGGGAGACAAGGAAGGTACAGTAAATTCCCTTCCCTTTTGGACACAAGTAAAACCTCTTTATGGACTGGATGTTTCCTAAGCCTCATGCACTTTCAGTGTTCTAATGGCATTTCCATTTGCAATGTGAAAATGGTGTGCTCACATGAACCAACCTTGACTGGGGATGCTCCTAGGCGCACTCATGTTCAATGGTTCTATGTGCTGAAATCGCACACCTCTTGCAGCCACATTGTCTCCATTTTACTCTTCTGTACTGCATGTGACACCTAGCTAAGCTACTCATGTGCAGCTTACAACTGCGTCACTTTGTCGTGGACAGATGTGAAAGTGTCACTTGGGAAGTGTGAACATTGTGGAATGGGCACTTGCATGTCACCTTATTCTTGGTAGTCACATGTTGCTGCAACATAGCTGTAGAAGGTGCCAGCTTTTCTACTTGTTGTGTGTTAGGGGCACTTGGCCATTTGCTGATTGCAGGGCCTTGTGTGGATAGGTAGTAATGCATTCCATGTGGACATCCCATTTCATGACATCAGGTAACTATGGTATGCTACAGGGGCCTAGGTTAACAGAGTGATGATATCTCCTGATAAACACATGAGGGTGAATTTGGGACAATGTCACACATGCAGTTCATGCAGACTGTGGTTATGACACCATTATGTGTGACTGTGCACAGGTAATGTAGCATTAATGCATGTGTCTTGCCAATGTTACAGCCAATGTAGTCATCCTTGCACGTGTTGTGATCTGTGGAATTGAGTAATGTGTTGTGTGAGGATATGTTTGCCCAGCGTATTCACACAATTGCAATGAACCTATTTCTACTATTATTTCAGCATCAACCCAGGGCAGTAGAGGAGACAGAGCCAAGACCGCTGGGGAAGCAACTGGCCAGAGTGGTTCCTGTTGTGGAAGTGACACAGAGGGAATCAGTGGCCCTGAGGATGATGGGAGTGCCATGGAGAAGCCAGACACCACATCGTTTCATCACAGTTGAACTCCAGTGGCCACTCCCTGGTGGACCCTCATGGACCTGCATCAAAAACATAATTGTTCATCACTCCCCTTCCATCTCCACCCAACCAGCTGTCCAGGCCCACTCCCCTTAGAAGGGAGGGGTCTCCTTTGCACCAGGCACTTCACCCCATGCCCGTCTTCCCTTCTGCCCTGAGTGTGGAGGAAATTGACACCCCGAGACAGATCTCTGTGGGTCAGACTGCAGTGCTGAATGACATCCAGGTGCAAAGTCCCCAGTTCATGCAGATTGTGTCGTATATGGAGGGCAATCACGCTGACATGTCTGCCCCACAGAGAACTTTTCAGGCTCTGACTTCCACACTCACTGCAGCCTTCTACTAATTCACGCTTTCCACCCTACCTCCTGCTCTTCCCCATCCACAATTCCTATTCCCATACCTGCCCAAAGCACATGTGCACATCAGCACAGATCCACCTCAACATCCACATGCTGCACACGGAAACAGAAACGTGAAAAAGACATGCACAAAGCCACTCACCAGGCACCGAGCCCCTCACTACTGTATCCAGTGACATACACCCAGACACCACGCCCACTGCACCACATACATCCACTACAAACATACAGCCAGACACCACATCAGCAGACACAGCCACTACATGCATACAGTCAGGCATCACATCCCCAGACACTGCCACTAAAAACATAGATCCAGCCACCACACCAGCAGACACAATCACTACAGACATGCAGCCATGCACCACACCACCAGTGACAGCCATTAGCGACATCCCACACCTATGCACCACACCCACACCACCACCCACAGACACATTGGCAAGGAACAGAATCATTGACCAACCAAACACACATCATACACACAGAGATGCACACACAGGATGGACAGCATGCACATCAACACCTCACACCCCTCTACCTCCAACACCCAATGCCTTGTCTTACCTCCTCCCCTGTCTCCCAAAACACTTACCCTTTTGCCCGTGATCCCTTCTCTGCCACAGCTGGCTGCATCCCCTCCCAAAGCCAAAAGGTCCCTTCCACCCCAAAAACACCAGCCCCCAATGCTAAATCCCTCACTACCGCAGGCAAAACACAATGTCGGAAAAAAAGAAATAACACCTGTCCAGAACCTGACCTAACCCCCTTCCGAAACCCAATGGACCTCTTCTCCACCCCAACCCAGATCTTTTAAGGCAAACAAAAAACAAAAAAAACTGCTCCCACTCTCCCTATACCCATCACTACCCTACATGCTTAAAAAACACCACATATGGTCAAACCCAGCACTTTCAATCCCAAGACCAGCCTACCACAGACCAACCCAATCCTCCCAATTCCTAGCCCAGCCCTCGTGATCCCAAACCCAGCCCACTGAAGTAACACCATTGAGGTGTATAGCCTGCCCACTAGATGCCCCTTCCTGGGGAGGTTTCCCTGGCAGTGTACTGGAATGCAAGTTTGGTGGCACAGCAGTGTGCTGGCACACAGAGAAATATTTGGACTGGCCATTAGCCTTTTTTTGGGAGACTAAATTGCTATGTGGAATAAACAACTTGGCTGGTTTATAACACCTTTGTCCTGCCATTACTAATTATGCTAATTGTTGTCATTGGATAATGTGGGATGTGTAATTAAATTTGTGTTTGTTTTACAATGATGGCTGATCCATTTGCAGTGGTGAGTATTGTGAGACCTTGAGACGAGTGATAGAGTTACAGAGGACTAGGCTCAATGTTTAATGAATGTATATGTGGAATGATTTTCAAATGGGGTAGATATTGCATTGGGTGGTATCTGCTAATGCCAATGTCAATAACTTTTGACTTGCAGTACTACCTGAGATGCGGAGTGGATATGTGTTTAATATGTGCAATGTAGGATTTTGTTTGTCCACACATGGGGGGTGTTGTATTGTCATTCCTAATTGGTACTTTCGATGCACATATAACCATTTGCACTTACACATTAGCCACATGTGCATGGCACTTTGTGACAATATTGGTTGTTTCTGAAATACCTCATGCCACAGGTCTGTGCACATGGAGACTTTGAGGCAGGTGCAATATAGACTATGGCCTTGTCCCGTAGCCTTCCAGGAGGGCCCCTGGATTGGGTAACCCAGAACCGCAGTGAGTCTTTACATTGTGGCCTTTAAATGTTTGATACTGTGGTGTTTTGGAGTTCCATTTACCTGACTTTTTTTTTTTCATGTGGGTGATGTATGAAGGTGTTTAGCAGTAAAGATGTGTTTTATTTTCCTGACAAATCCATTCTGATGTATGTTCAATGTCACAACAGGACATAGTTTATGAGCAATGTGAGGGTGTCACAGAAGATGATTTCTATATTATTCATGTAGAGGTGCTGTTTTGAGACATTCTTTTTTGTACACAGCAGTACACGAGCTTCTGAGATGTGCACACATGTTGAGCTTGGGAGAGTGTGCCTGTACATTGCTAGGTACCTGGATAAGGGCATCATGCAGATGTGATGGCAACATACACTCTTGGTTGTTGTGTACAGGGGCCCACATAATATGTTTGGACCAGGAATACAATGTCCCTAGCATTATCCGTGGTATTGTGGCTCCAGTTGGGGTTCATGTAGTGTGACAAGCCCATGACTGTTGTACTCTGTAGAACATAGTTGGCTAGGAGTGCTTTCAGTCAGGTGATGTGAAGTGTCTGTAGACTTTAAGCTGGGACGTTTACCCTGTCCACATTGACACATACACACGCTCTTTGTCTTTTAAGTTGTGATGGACTTGAACAGTGTTGTGAATTTTTTGTTTCATAATGTTTTTGGGGTTCTCCACAAAAGGACTTTGAGTGGGATGACTGCACTGGGGGTCTCTCACTGGGACATGGCTGGGGAGCATGAGAATGTGGCTTACAAGCATGTAAGCTGTACATCTGTGATTAAAACATAGTGTCCTGCATGAATGATATATTCCTACTTCGGTCATTGCACAGCTAGTTACATTGCACCAACAAGTAGCCATGACTATTGGATTTGCCAATGGTTGCTAGTTACATTAGATATTGGAGCGGCGACTGTGGTTTCATTGCATAGGATTATGATAATGATCAGTTCTGACCTGACAACACTGTAAATGGACTATTACACTTTTATTTTCAGTTACATTTGCGGCAATGGAAGGTGGTACTGCTGCAGAGTTGAATATAATTCATAGCCTGAGGGTGAGGGGATATATGGAGATTCCTGTGGGACCTGTCTCTGCATCTGCTTTTTTGACCTGCAGGTACTAAGCACCTGCAGACCCTGGACCACTTCAAGCCCTGCTACACAACTCACACTGCTCGCTCTTTTGACTGCCTTCTGGCCCCCTCATGTCCTACTTCTAATGAAATATGTTTTGGCAAGATATACCAGTATGAAAACTTGGAAACATGTTGCTCACACACTTCCACTGAAAGAGACCAAGCTACGCCCCTGAATATACATGGGTAGGTGTGACATAAACCGGCAGTTGTGTCCATGACTGTGTCAATTTTGGGAGTCATCGAGCCAGTACAGCAGCGGCAGAATGTATGCTAAAGGCTCCATGTTGGCACAGGATGTCAGTAGCTGCGTACAGGTCAGTTTCGTCCTCATATCCTTCCCTTTCTCCCTGCTAAAATGAGGGGGTTGGACTGCCATGATCGGCTTGTCTGAAAGGTGCATAGTAATTGGGCGGGTGGTTCATAAAGTGGTCTGCTCTCCTACTTGCTCCACTGGTCCTTTCCGACACCACCACAGTCTGAATTTCATGGTGAACTCAGAGGAAGTGCGGCGGTCTCAAATCATTGTATATGAATGCATTGTAATCTGGCGGTCAGAGCAAGTGCTTCAGATGATAGCACAGTGGTCCAACAGCCCCCGACAGGGCCACGGAATCAAGTCTAACAGGCCTTGTAATGAGGTCCTAAGTGAGGGGCATGGCAGAAGAAAAACACACCCAATAATGAGTAGTCACAGAATACACACCTACACCTAGGTTTCGTTTATAGCATTCCTGGAAAAAAATACTTAAATGTATTTCAGCCAAGTCTTGGAGTAAGTCAGTCACCACTCATGGCCACTATTCAATAAATAAATATAACTAGATGCAAAATGTTGCAAAGGCCTGGTCTGGTGGATTTGTGGACTGATGCATTCAATGTAGGGGCCTGTATTCGACCTCATGGTAACACGTTCCAATCCTGGCATATCTACTCAGACTTTCATCCTTCAGAGGTCAATAAAAACAGTACTGTTGGGTAGCAATAAACATCTGCCATTCAGCACCAAGATACCCTTCCGGGTGAAATTGCGCTACATGTGCTTTGTTATTTTAAAGATACATGTTAATTTACCCAAAAAATGAATTGAAAAAAATGTATCTGTCAAGCAGTAACGTTTCGTGGTTGCTCAAGGAGGAAATTTTAGGCCAGATGTTTGATGCATTTTATATGTCACACACTTCTTGGTTTGTGAGTTGCTATTAGGAAGGGGTATGTAAAGAGCGTCCTTTCCTATTAGTGAGTTGCACTGGTAAGTATGAATGTTTTGCGACCAAGAATGCGGTCACAAAACATTCACAGATTACCACCAATTTCAAATCGGTGGTAAGCCATTCGCAAAAGGGAAGGGCTCCACTTTTACACTCTAAATAATCTTTGAAAACAAAGGCACATAGTTGAAAGAAGCGGCCCTGTCATGACACTATGATTCAGTGACAAGTTTGAACTGTCCCACCCTTGGCCAAGGGCTTATCTGGGTGACCCTTCAACATGACCACACTGTGCAATGCTTTACCTTAATAAGTAATCAAATCAACCTGCCCCTACCTGAAATCAGAGATGGAAAACAAAATCTGGGCAACAGCAGAAAACGTAGTTTCACTGTCCTGCTGCACCACAACAATAACGGAGATCGAGGGGCTACATCAGAGCTACAAGGGCTACTCACAGTCCTGTGAGTGGTCACACAAGAGAAGGCAAACATGTTCTCTTACAGGATCAGACTAGCCTATAGGGCAATCAGGTAGTTTCAAACGGGCTGCAATATGGGCCGAATTTTTTTATCTGTTTTATGGTCCACTTGGCCGGGTTTTACTGTTGGTTTCCCTGATATTAAAACAAATCTTGGCTACAGCAAGCTCAAATTCTTGCAGTCTTCCATACCTCGCAAAACACGTACACAGTGTGTCTTTACAAGTTAAAAACTGCCCCAATTTGCAAACAGCGACCACTTTTTGTGGCTTTGTAATTCAATGATAGCTGAAACTTTTATTTTGAAACCTGTGCCTATTTTGTGGCCCAGTCAGACCCTTCCCTCATAAGCAATCAAAAGTCCAGTAGCTGGAATCAGGGACAAAAGCAAGCTACTAACGACAGCATGGGAAGGGTGAGAGCTGGAAGCAAAAGTTGATGACCTTCCTCTAACAGGAATACACTAAGAGATTGTGCTGAGCCCATTCCTGCCTGAAGTTGAGACGAGAGAAATGACAGAAGGTATTCTGTCCTTTGTCAGAACTTACAATCTATACATTTGCTGCTTTCTTATTTAAGGATTGAATTCAAAATAAATCTGCCTTTTATCGATATAATGTAAGCTAGCACCCTTTACTTAAAGATAGTTCATTGTGATGTTTGCCATTCTATATGACAAGTTGTTCAAAAAGATGGAGACAATAGTCTTGTTGCGCGACATGTCAAAGGACACAGATCCCCTAAGATCAGCTTTACAGAGCGTGTTTAAGATCATATAAGCAAAAAGCCATACAAAGCAAAGAAACCGGTGAACCCAGGACAAAATGCACGAGGACTGAGAGAGCATATATCAAATTCCCTCTCTGCTTCTCTCGTTTTGTCTGTCTCTCTCTCTCGCTTGTTTTTTTTCTCTCTCCGCTCTCTAGCAGTACTTTTTTCCTTAGTTGTTTACATTTCTGAGCTTGCTCTCTTTGACTCTATTTCTATAGGAAACTATGCATAGCAGCAGCATTAGAAAGGAGAATCTCAGTGGGTGTCATATGATGATGTAAAGAAGTCTACTGAAAAATTGACTGCAACCTTATTATATTTATGCTTCCACAAGAATGGAGCACTGATGGTTATCATAATGAATAAAAGCCCAGGATCATAAACTAGACCGCGGAGCTTCTTATAAACTCCTGTCGTCCGCTGTTTTATCGTGAGCACGCTTTGAGCAAGTGCCTTTAGTTAGCATATTTCAAGATACTCGTTTGTAATACGTTTTTACATGTGAGTACTGACCTCACAGGCCAACTTTACAACCACTGTCACCTGCCAAGTTCCTGTGCCACTCGAGGAACTGTCTTAGTCAGATGCGACAATTTTCCTTTTATTGATCACAGGATATTTTTGTTTTCGAGGCAGCACACACACACTACACCCCCTGCCTACAAAGCACCGAGGGGAGCAATGCCTTATTTTCTTTTAATTGTGTAACTATGCATTACCTTCCCCACCCACCTGTGTCTGGCTCTCCTGCTGACAAAAGAGGTTGCAGGGAGGCTGACATGGTTGAGGTGACCTGACCAATAGCCAGACTGTAACCTCTCCCACCACTGCTTCAGGGCCGAGAAAGCTGGCAGCCCTGCCCCACAGTCAGAAGGCGGCTGCACGAATAAACTGGACCTTTGGGGCAAATTCTAAGGGCTACAAACACCACTGCAGCTGAAGTAGAAGGTAAGGGCATCCTGGAAAATCAGAGAGCGTCTAGGAAGGAAAGCAACATAAGCAAGTCAGGAAACCAGAAAGCAGGATTCGAAGAGTATATATGTGATCAAGTTCACGTGCACTTCATGTGCCCTGTTGCAACAGTGGGCAAATAAGTTGAATACTAATAAATCCTTTGACTGAATAGTAACTGCAAAAAATGCTTTTCAGGGACCGTATAGAAGAAAACAAATCAAGTGCAACATTAGACGAATATTCAAATAACTTAAAACAAGCATTCCATATCATGTTTCTGTTATGCTCCGTGTTATTCCTGGACTTCAGGATCTCAAGAATGGAAATGCTAAGTTTAAAAATAGATGCTACAATTACAATATCAGTCTCCTTTAGGGTTTCTGCTGTGGGTTGGCAGTTGCCATTTAGTGCCCCCTTAACATTTCAGCTGAAGCCAGAAAGCGATTTCATTTCTCACGTACATTGTTGTAAAGCTTAATGATTTGGGTTTTACAAGTTGGAAAGAGATGTTCGGTGGAGTAATCGCTAAACGTCAGAGAAATATGTGTGTGTGGTCACATTTACAGTACACTACTATTTCCCACTTGGAATTTTAAAATTAAACATGCAACATTTCCACCCACAAAGGCATCTGCTAACGTTACATTTGTGATTGGCTGCAGACATGCGCTGCCTGATTTGGCTTGTTCGATGGGAATTAACTTTACAGGTCTTACCACTGACTAACGGGATTTGCACAATTCCATGGGGATGAATTTGTGGCCCCATGATTAATATGTAAGACCTGAGTCCACGTGTAGGTCCTGTTTTTAGGTCATGACCTGTAGACAGCTTTATCTGTCTGTTGTCAAATACCTAGTGCCTGCAATACACATTACACAATTCACAGAGTACTTTTGTAGGTCACACCTTTGCCCATGGCTAGATAGCTTTCTTGTCTATCTTGGTTTTCTACTCTTTGTCTAATGGCTTTCCTCCCTATTGCAATTTTTGTCCCACCCTGAATCGGAGCTTCCTTACCATCATTCTGTTTGGCTGACATTAATCCTTCCACTGCCGATATGAGGGGACTATTTTTTAAATGCCCAATAGTTTTTTTTCTTTTTACAAGGGCCTAGCAGCTGCACTCTGTCCCCAGTCCACTTGCTTGTGGCACTTACACCTGCACATGACAGATTCTGTGTTACAGAATCAGAATCTACCAATTTGTGTGGAACAGAACAACACATTTCATTGAGGAAAATCTACCAGTTGGCTGGATTTTCACCAATAATGTAATGACACTCATCTGCATTCAAATACATCACTCACTGTAGTATCTAAAAAGGCAAGCGGCTACAAGACGTTAGCTCCTGTCAATACAGAATTCACCGTTCTTGCCAAGCCAAGGGAATAGGCCCAAGACCAAGAAACAGAAAACATATGAAACTGGATGGTTTTGACCAGCAGCTTATCCCAAACATGAAACCAATTGGCTACATTGTAGATTCAGACCATCCGTTTGACCTTACCTGGCAAATAATGTAGATTCTCCAAGTTTGTGTAGAGAGAATCTTGATTTCATTAAAGACACAGAGGCTAGCATTATGCATATAACGTTTATTGCCAGCTACTTACAGCACTTCAAAGTATTTCATCACCAACACAAAAATTCCAGAACTTAGAATGTCCCTTTAGCCTATATAAACTCTGTCACAGCAGCCATTTTACTCTTTTAAGCTGCTCCAATCCCTTAAACCTATTCAAATGATGAACATAATCCTCGAGTTCTCCTTTATTGGTTATTTGAAATAAACAAAAAACAAAGTTAACACTGTTCCCCAATGAGTCTTCGAATTAAAAACAAGACATACCTTCTAAACTCAACTCCCCCTACAAACACTTACCTGGGAGGGTGGGAGGGCTAATGCTAGCCTCCGTGTCTTCGATGAAATCCAGATTCTCTCTACACAAACTTGGAAAATCTACATTTCATGACAAGACCGGAGGCTAGCATTATGCGTGTTCAAAGCTGTGATAAAATCACAGATGCCACATGACCCATAGGCTTTAAATAACATTTTGCAACACATCCTCATTCGATCAATCAGCCGCATGCAAAATCTCCTCCAACAGTCCACCTGCCAAGAAAACCTTACTTGCCATAGCTCCTCTCATCGAATGAGCACCATACTCCTGCAAACTTACACCTGCCTCAATCATACAACACCTTACCCATCAAACAATTGTCCCTGAAGTGAATGGCCTAAAAGGCTTCATAAACGAAATCAGCAACTTATTATCACCATGCCTCCTGAACTCGCATAATCTGTTCTCATACTCTCTCAAACATCTTACCACACACAATTTTCGATGCTCCTCAAACCTGGGATAAAATATCGATGAAGACAAGCACTTGGTTCTCTTAGCCACTCTAAAAATCACCCCGTCTGGATTATAACATCTGTTACTGATATCTAATGTTTTAACATCAGAAACTCTCCTAAACGAAATCAGACACAGTAAAGATGCCATCTTCCCTGACAACAGCTTCATACTTAAAAAAGTATTAATTGGCCACCCCTCAAACAAATGAAGAAGACTATTCACATCCCTCAAGCAATTGTATCTTGGTCTAGACGATGTCCACAACTTAACTCTTTTCATAACCCTACAAATTAGCGGTTCTCTACCTATGGAACAACCCCCTTCCAAACCATGCCCTGCAGCAACTGCAGAGCTATAGAAATTAATAGTTCTGTAACTCAGGCCTTTCTGAAACAAAGCTGATAAAATGTCAATAATTCTATGACAGATGCCGACACGGGATCCAAACTCTTTCCATGCTCGAACATACCTTTTCCTAGTTCCTGGTGCCCAGGACTCCCTGAGTAACTCCTGAGCTTGCTCTGAAAGCCCTTTAAATTGCACTCCTCTACTGATATCCTCCAAACAAGAAAGCTCAATGCTCCTTCCAAAACCAAGGGATGAAAAACTCCTTCAGGCCCTAGAAGAATGTCATCTGACACTGGTACCAAGAATGGCTCCTCTATCTAATTTCCAACAGTCCTGGAAACCATGCCTGTCCTGCCCAATAAGGTGTAACAAGAATCAACTGACATCTCTGTCTCCTCACCATCAACAACACCCTCTGTATCATTGCAAATGGGGGAAATGCATACCCCCAAATCTTCCTCCAATCCTGCTGCAACGCATCCCCTTCTTCTGCTAATGGATTCGGCCTCCAACTGTAATAACGTTCCAACTGGAATGTCAGTCTGAACGCAAATAAATCCACGTCCAGTGACCCCACACTTGAAATATCCTCTGAAAATATTGAACATTCAGCTTCCAATCACTGAAATCTCTTAGATACCTTGATTTCCAGACTGCGACAACATTCTCTTGACCTGATAGATACTCCGCTTGCAAGCCTATCTTCTGTTCTAGACAAAAACTCCAAGTCCTCTTTGCTAATTGCATCAGATTCCTCAACCTGCTTCAACCTAAGCGATTTATATAACGTACTGCTGAAACATTGTCCATTTTAAATAAAACATTGAATTTCCTTATCTTCTTTCCAAAACGCCATAAAGCATAAAGACCTACTCTCATCTCCAAACCATTTATGTGTTCTGACTTCTCTAAGGACCACCTTACACCTATTCCTGATCCTCCAAGCATGCTCCCCAACCAAATTTGCTCGCATCAGTCTCTATTATAAAATCTGGATAAATTCCAATTGCTCCAGGTTCTCAAACCACCAAATCAGCTCCTCTCGTGCTTCTACTGATAGTAAAACGCGATCCCCAAACCATAAACCTTTCCTCAGTGCTTCTGCCTTTAATCTCTGCAAAGCCCTGTAATGATGCGGTCCAGGAAAAACAGCTTGAATAGATGATGAAAACAAACCTATCACCCTTGCCAAACCTCTCAAAGTGACATCTTCTTTCTTCAACATTCATTTCACCTCCGACCTTATCTCTACCACTTTCTTCACTGGTAAACAGTGTCTTCTCTACTGTGACAACGCCTTTACTGTCTTTGGGTGCCCAAAATGAACAGCAGTTCCCGATCCGTCCGTCGACAAAGCACGCACCGAATGCTTTTGGCTCGTTCAGTGAGCACAGGACCCATCAAGCTTCTACGCCGCGAGCTGAAGCATGGCACACTTGCTCGCAACATTAATCTTGCCTGCTTATTTAATATTTTTAATTCACAAAAACCACATACACACCAGCAACAGCCTGAGACCCAAACTCTGCCTATATTACACAAATACCATAAATTAGGGAAATTACAGCAGATCTCTAATCTCGCCTATAAATAAAAGGGTCAAACATTAGTGAAACAACAAATTATACTAACAAATCTACTAAAACATTTCCTTATATATATATTAACATTTAATTTCATTTACATGTTTAAAATATTCAATTGAAAAACGATACCCATCTGTCAAGGAGCAGCAGATAAAAGAGGAAAATGGCTGCTGTGACCGAATTTATATAGTCCAACGTATGGGTACTCACAAACTTTCTCTCAGGGGCCAAATTTACAGTGTGGTTTTTGGCCACGGGCCGCACTGGTGGGGGCGGGGCTAGAGCAAAAAAAAACCTGTGACCGTGAGGTTGAACACAGGCCCCTGCAGCGGATGCATTAGTCCATTGAGCCACCAGACCCGGTATCTATCTATCTATCTATCTATCTATCTATCTATCTATCTATCTATCTATCTATCTATCTATCTATCTATCTATCTATCTATCTATCTATCTATCTATCTATCTATCTATCTATCTATCTATCTATCTATCTATCTATCTATCTATCTATCTATCTATCTATCTATCTATCTATCTATCTATCTATCTATCTAGCTACCTAGCTATCTAGCTAGCTATCTAGCTATCTATCTAGCTATCTATCTAGCTATCTATCTATCTCTCTCTCTCTCCCTCTCTCTCTCTCTCTCTCTCCCTCTCTCTCTCTCTCTCTCTCCCTCTCTCTATCTCTCTCTATCTATCTCTATCTATCTCCATCTCTCTATCTCTCTATCTATCTATCTTTCTATCTTTCTATCTCTCGCTCTCTCTCTGTCTCAATCGGTCTCTGTCTCTATCTGTATTTGTCTCTATCTGTCTCTGTCTCTATGTCTCTGTCTCTGTCTCTCTCTGTCTCTATCCCTGTCTCTATCTGTCTGTATCTGTCTTTGTCTCGATCGGTCTCTATCTGTCTCTGTCTCTATCTGTCTGTCTCTACCTGTCTCTATCTGTCTCGATCTGTCTCCGTCTCTGGCTGTCTCTGTCTGTTTGTATCTCTTATCTGTCTCTGTCTCTGGCTGTCTATATCTGTATCTGTCTGTATCTCTGTCTCTATCTGTCCCTATCTGTCTCTGTCTCTATCTGCCTCTGCCTCTATCTGCCTCTGCATGTTTCTGCCCAAACAGGAAGCTTCCCAAAAGGCCATTTAAAAGTCCGCTGTGAAAGCACTTACAGCTGACTTTTAAAGGGCCTATTGGGAAGCGTTCTGACAGTGCCCTGGCATCACAGAGGCCAGCAGTAAACACAGAAGATGGCAGCAGGAGCATACATAGAGAATACCTATTTAATACGTATTCAAAACGTATGCTCCTGCGGTCATCTTCTGTGTGTACTGCCGGCCTCACTGGGAACATAGAAATGGCAAGGCAAGGCAAGGTTGGTGAGCCTCCAATGAAAGCCTGCCGGGCCGCTGGCGGCCCGCAGGCTGTACTTTGAGCACCACGGGTCGCAAGGGACATTCCAAGTTCTGGAATTTTTGTGTTAGTGATGTAATACTTTGAAGTGCTGCAAGGAGCTGGCAATAAAAGCTATATGCATAATGCTAGCCTCCGGTCTTGCCATGAAATCAGTGTTGTATCAGGATACTACAGGCAGTTTATCATTTGACAGAAATAAAGCCCTAAGTACCGTTTGTAAACATATGGCCCAATTGGAGTCAATTATAGAAATTCTAGAACCAATTAGACAATATTTTTATAAATTACATTTATATTCATGTCAGATGATTGATATTCCATCTTTGATGACATATAACAAAGATAGGATGGTGCTGGCAACTTTGCCTCTCTTAAAGCAGACCCCTAGGCAAAAAAATCCAACTCCAACTCCCAAAGATCCTCTGCCCATCTACATTCTAATTCTACATTCGAGCTCACAAGATGTTGCCCAAAAGAAACCAACGTTACATGCATTCCACACACAACAAACACTAAGTACAACACATACTCATTTCTTTGACATGCACAGCAAACAGACTACCAACAGAAATGCATCCAGTTAAAAGATGGACACTAAGCATAGGCAAGCTAAACCACCAAAATATGCAAGACGAAGGACTCTCTGTAGCGTCCTCAACAGCCTGAGTACTTGCCAATGACTACGCCACACACGGAGCTTAGTGTAACACGTTTATATTCACCTGTACGTAACTTAAAGCTCAACATTGTAAACCTGTGTTCAATTCACTACGCTCTAGTGCTTACATCACAGTTCTACGGAGTCTATCAGGAGCCACAAAGGTTTAGTCATTACATACTCACACAACACTACACCCTCCAACCTAATACTTGAAAGTAGTAGAAATATAATCACCAAACTATGAAGTAATACATACATGATACATATATGACTAGCATCATCCACAAATCCAACACTACCAATCACTCTCATTGCTCCCTCAATAAATTCAACACCATCCCTTGTTTCTGTGATTCCTTTCTTATCTCCACCCACCATTTTAGCATCATCATCAAAACTCCTTGTTTTGAAATCTCCACCGCTCTTAGATCCAAACCCACATTACTTTCATCTTTAAAAAATGACAAACCTTCATTACACTGCAACACTTTGGCATCCTACCAGATTTCAAACTCTTTACCATCTTCCAATCTTAGTACATTTCGAAACATCTAAAACATCGTCCGTAGATTAGACCATATCCTGGAGTGCCCTTTATCAACTGCAAATTCCTAATACAGATATAGTCATCAACCTTTACAATGTTACTTCCAGTATAAGGATTGATGTAATGACTCATATTGTCTTGGCACTTCTGCCCCTTCTTGTTCAGCTCATTATCTTCCATATTACCATTCCTCTTCATACATTTCCCAGACAACCATCATGGACACAACATGGTCTCAAGCTTCTTACCCATTAACAATTCCAATGACACTTTTCCAGTAACAGAGTGAAGGGTTGTTCTTTAATTTAGAACAGTAGCTTACAGACAGTTCCCCAACAAAATAATCCGCAGTGATGGTGGTCAAAAACAGCAGAAAACATGATTGTATATCTGCCAACAGCAGATAATTTGATTGTCTATCTGCTGTACTGGAATCCCACTCTTGGCCACATCTCAAATATAATTCAATATACAAAACAAAATGACATGTATAGAGCCGTGTAACACACTTCCCCTACATACCTCGTACAGAAACTCAAATTCTCGGGCAAAGCCGAACCAAGCAAAATGAAGCCATGCCTTTGGACAACTCAATACTCCATCCATTGGTAAACAAAACGTTTTCTCATGGGTAATTGTTCTGGAACATGAAAAGCACTTCCTTCCTTCATACAATTGCTTTTTCTTATCCCAAGAGCTTTTAAAAAAAGTGGAAAAACTCAGTATTACACACCCTGAATAACCAGATAACCTATAATGGGTTTAGTCTTCTCCCCCTTAAGTATTTCCTTCCTTATAGCTACACTTTCTTAAATAATGACACCTAATTTCGCCTTAATTTTTTTATAAATATTGCAGATTTTCACTCCACATAAACTTTTGGCAACACCCTATCACGTTTGCTAAATGTTATGTGGTGTGTTATCCTTGACAGTCTGTCTCGCAGTACATAATCATTTATCCCTTGAAGAACCTTTTCAGAAATACAGACTTTTTTCAATGTCAAAATGAATACCTCTAAGTCAGATACTCATATAAAAATTACCATGAGCGCATGCGTCTCTGTATTGAGATAACAATGCAAACTATACGTTTCAGTACTGGTGTAATATTGCATGGGAGAGAATATATGTGTAAGGGAGAAAATAGGTGATTTTGATGCTTTTGTACATCTTACAATTAATCCTTTTTCTGTTACCCCACCTGTCCCTGAGACAAGGCACAAGGGGCCCTTCCAGCCATCATTCCCCCTTGTCCCCCCGACTTCACACCCACCCTCAACTCTACTCCTTACACCAGCCCCCAGCACTCATTTACTGCCTGACCAGAACATGTGGTGTTGGACCTGTCAGCCCTAGAGTGGTCTCCCCTTCTATTTTTGACCGTGCCTCATTTTTTCCACCCTCATTTTTATGTTGGACTTAGGTCTCCGGGCGCCTTTTTATTGCCAATCAGTGTTAAGGTGCAGGTTCTCCCTTCTCCCAAGGTGGCTGCCACAGACCCCTGCTACTGCAGAGTGGTCTTTCATAGTAGCACCCTAGCTGCCAGGAGCTGGCTGGAACCCCACAACAATGTTGCGACACCAGCCCGACTTTTTGTCACATAGGTAGAATGGGGAAGCTCCTGGAATGTGCTGGAACCTTCTAGAAGGGAGGTGGGGTTTTACTTTTGCCGCCTTGGCTAGAGGTCACCTGACCTAGGGCTACTAAAGTGAGGGAGGGAACTTTTTGAGTTGAGTTGGCCAGTGGGGTAAAGCAGAGCTGGAAGAATCCACGCAGGAGTGTAGGCGGTAGGGCCTAGCCAGGGACTTATGCCTCTGAGAGTGACAGGATTTAGGTGCTGCCTCTTAAGTGAGTGAGGGACCCTGTGAAACCCACTGATCTTGCCCAGCAGTAGGAGGACCCAGAGAACCTCTGCCAGCCTGACTAGGAAGGACCTAGTTGCCCTCTCCATCCCTACCCCCCTGTAACAGAACCTCTTAAGGGCGCCAGATACATCTGCGCCAACAAGCCTTCATCTAACCTCTGAGAACAGAAACTGAATGCTGAGACTGCGTGTCCAGACTGAACTCTAAACTTATATGCCAAGCGCTGAGACTGCGTGTCCAGACTGAACTCTAAACTTATATGCCAAGCGCTGAGACTGCGTGTCCAGACTGACCCTTGAAACCCTATGCAAAGCAGATTGAAGACCCACCGGGGATCGACCAGGTATTAGCGCTGTGACCCCCGCGCTCCCTGACCTGGCCTGGGACCCCCAGCAGCGTGCCCCGCTGAGCGCGGAGCTCCCCTCCTTAATTTGAACTCCCCCTGTGACGTGGAAGCCAGCGCGCTCACCGCGGCGGCCCGGAGGCCGGAAGAAGTGCCCTGCAGAGTCACGAGGCCCATGGAGAAGCCCGGGGCACCGTCGCTGCCGTCACAGCAGTAAGAAAAGGTGCGCGAGGCCGTGGACGAGATTCCCCCCATCATCGCTGGAGCGGACGCCTTCCGACGTTGTGAGCAAGGTAAGCCTGGAGGCTGGGATTGACCCCGGTGCGCCCCCTACTGGTTGGGAGCCACACCGCACCCTGAGCCCGAGTTCCCTCTCCGTGGGAGTCCCCCTTGTCAGCGCGACAGAGAGACCCCGCCGAGGGATCCTTTCCTTGTGCCCCCTTGAACGGTACTGAAGAGTGGTGCCCTAAGAACTGCACCGGAGCCCGAGAGGCTCGCTCCTCAAGTCCCGTTGTGTCCCCGCGCGATGCTCGGGTCTGAAGTACTGAACACCAAATGATTATGAGCAGCGCTCTGTCTTTCCGGTTCCATTTTGAAGTACTGAACACCAAGTGATTACGAGTAGCACTCTGCTCTCCATGCCCTGTTTTGCAATATTGAATGTCATTGATTACGAGGAGCGCTTTGTTTTACATGCTCCGCTTTAAAGTATTTCGTGTCATTGATTACGAGTGGCGCTCTGTTTTACATGCTCCGCTTTAAAGTATTAAGTGTCATTGATTACGAGGAGCGCTTTGTTCTGCATGCTCCGTGTTGAAATATCCATTGTCCTCCATTACGAGTAATGCTCTGTGCTAGATGCCCCATTCTGAGGTAGTCACCGCATAGCGCGCATAGCGCTGTAATCACCCCTAGGGCGCTACAGGGGACTGAGCCTACTAATGAATAGCGCGCTGGTGAAAGTGAATTGCATGTACATCTCCTGCAGTGCCAGTATATTTTGTGAATTGCACTTATAGATTTTGAACTGCATTTACATCTCATGCCTGGCATGTATATCTTGATGAATTGTATTACAACGCATGCATTGCACTGATATCTCATGAACTGCATCTATCTAGCTCTACTTGGATAAACTTGAGTATTTACTTAACTCCTACGGTGTGGCGTCACTTATTGTGTGTGTTCCTCATTGCATGGGAGATGCGTGTTGTATGGTTGCTTTACACACAGACCTTTGGAAGCCCGACCGCTCGTGTCACGTTACTGCCCCATAGTGCCTGGAGACCCCAGGTCTTACATGTGGTGAATGTGTGCACTATGCTCCACGGAAAAGGGATTTCCAGTCAATAATTCCAGTTCTACACAGCTCTTACCCATTCCGATTACTTAGAGTTCTTGTAGTAAGTGTCAATGTGTACAGTAAAGCAAATCAGAAATGGTAATACTGATTACTTGGAATCTCTGCACATAGTTACTACAAGCTCATAATCTGGGCTTATTGTGCTTGTCCAGGACTGAGATAGCCCCAAAGCTGTCACAATACATCACTACTTTGACTTGCACCATGCAATGGTGTCTGAGCACTGAGAACTCCGAAAAGCTCTTGCAATTCACCTCTGTCTTGACCTGTGCCTTGAACTGTTATCCACTACAGATGCATCACTGTTCTTGAATGTACTTCACCTGCTATCTACTAACATTGATAGACACGGATTTGTGCCAAAAATGTACACCTCCAAGGTGTGCATAACTGTGGAGCAAATGTTATGCTCTCCACATTTTTCCAACATTATATCCGTACTGCACTGTGAACATGCAAAGTGGGGAAAGTATTAAAGCATAGTTTTTGTACTGAGAGGGTGCTATGCTTGAAAGAACGCAGAAACACAGGCAGTATGGTGCAAGGGTTCGTGTGTTGGTGTATGGCAGCCTAAAGTGCATCGGCGCAGGGAGAGAGGAAAACAACACCACGTTTTACTAGATATGGTGCTGTTTTGCACTCTCTTTTTCAAACAGCGCAGCAACTTTGGCGTCACTGAATTGGTGGGCCTGCCATCACATCCTGCCGAACCAAGTATTGACTCTTTTCTCCCTGCACTGTCACAGGTGATCGAGGATATGCACTTTGCCCTTGAATGATGACACCCCTCTGTGACCCGAACACACCCGCCTAGAGGCAGTACAATGCAGTCCACATACGCACCAGGGGCATCATTGAAAGCACATTTGGCATGTTGAAGTCACGTTTCAGTTGCCTGGACTGGGAATCTCCTGTACAGCCCGGATGTCGTGTGCAAGATGATCATTACATGTTGTGTGTTGCACAACATCTGTGTTCGCACCAGGGCCCCATGGATCCCAGGTCCAGAGGTACCGGATGATGATGATGGTGATGGGGCAGGTGGCCCACATCCCACTGCAGCTGCGGCAGGAATGGCCCGTAGGAACTACATCATTGACACCTACTTCTCATGAGCACATCACATTGTGTCCGTCCGTGGCAATCATGGGACAGTAGTAGATGCCCAATTGCACTGCATGTGTGAATAAAACATTTTTGCAGGTTACAGGTTGGAATTGTGCATTGTCATGTTACATATCCCTGGGGTTACAGATGTGATTTGCCTGGTTGGGCACATTTGCCGATCCAGTTGTGTCCTGTGTTTAGTTGTGGAGGGGTTGATGCTTGCACCGGGATGTATCCAATGTCGAGGTGCACTTCTGCTTATTTGCGTATGCTGCACGGAGGGTGTGTCGCTCCTGCAGCTCTGATTTGTCTGCCACTCTTTTATGCAGTTCTGTCCTTCCACAGTGCTTGGATGTTGTGGTGTGCATGTTGTCCTCTGCAGTTGGCCAGGGTGCATCCATGGTACTCTGCTGTAGCTGTATTTTGTTCAGTGGCATTTTCCGTATGCTGTTCTTGTGCTTGTTCCTGCATTGCGCGTGTATATTGCTGCCCTCGCGCTGCTTATCCCTGCTTTCTTCATCGCGGAAGGGCTCATCGCAGGTTTTCTAGTGTTGTGGTTTGTGTTTTTATCTCCATCGGGGTGGTTGTATTGCGGACATTGTCCGCGTTTTCGTCAGACTATTGCATGGTACCACCGTGTTGTGAATTCCACGTTGACACAGGGTTATTTTCCTGCGATGGGCTGCGATATTGAAAGTTGCGTTACGCTACTCTTGCGGTAGTTATCACACGTTCTTGTGAACTATCCATTATTAATAGTTTTTATTAATCATGCCATTTTATATGTAGGTATGTATATTAACTGAATGTGTCATATTTTTTATGCATTTTCATAAAGCTTATACGCCATTTCTCTTTTGTTAGCTGAATTTTCGTAGGCCAGAAATTCAATTTCCCTGGAAGCTCTCACTTTAGGATTAAGAGTTTGAATTTCAGGCGGCCTTGTTAGTTAGAATAATGTGTTTGTTTTAGGAGTTAGGCAAGGAGACTAAGGCCGATAAGGAGAACCGTTGGATTTTCACACCGGAGAAGGCCTGGGAATCAAGGTCACCATGTTACCATTCAGGAATATCGCTGTCCTATGGAAAGGTACCAATGAGAACGTGGTCAGTGCGGATGGCATGACTCGCAAGGATTCTTGCGAGTCACGCCATCTTGACACCTGTAATATTGGGACGTTGCAAGTAGGGAAAGCCTCTGCCTTTAGAGAGAGCGCATCTCAGAACGAGCTCTGTCTCGATAGCTTTATGCTTTTTGGACCCATCAATGATGGAGAGACTTCTTAGGAAGACTCCACATGCTGACACCTTTGATTTTTGTCCCTGTGGGATGCTTAAGTAGGGATGTCATGTTAGCGCTAGTGTAGGGATATATTGATGCTCAGTCATTGATCACAAGATGTTGGGTAGCCCAGTAGTATTTAGTTAGGTCTGGCACCACGACCCCCCTGTTGTAGACCCCTCGGTGGAGTTTGGAAAGCACAACATGCGGTGCACCCTTCTTCCATAACAATGTCCATATTTCATGTTCTATTTTCTGGAGGAACTCTTCGGAACCCTGTATGGCATATACTGCAGCAGGCTATCAATAATCAGTTGTGAGTCGCAGCCAGAGTATATACCCGGCAACTAAAGCCGAAGTTTGTCAAAGCCCTCTATCTTTTCTCTAAAGATTCCATTTGAGCTTTACTAGGAACAATGACTGCAAAAGAGTTACGCTCAAGCAAATTGGTGTATATAAGAGCCTGTAAAAAAACTAAAGCCAACCCTCTGAGAAATAAATCAGTACAGATAAATACTCTAAAAGGTTTTAATGCCATCTCCACCTATTTTTCAAAAAAGGAGAGAAGTCAAAATAAGGAGACAAATATGGAGCCTGAATCCTTACCCCAAAAGGTAGAAGGAACAATGGAAATGATATCTCTATTTACTGTCTCTTCGCCTGGAAATAGAATGGCTGGGGTGAGAGTTGTGGTAAGCCCTGAAAGCAGAGTGGAAGGCCCTTCATGTGAAATCTATTTTATTCACTCCACTGAAAATACCGTGTCTCCATCTATTATTGACTTACGCTCTGAGTCTAAAGTGGATGACCTTATACTGGAGGATTTTACACTACCTGACTTAAACATTGATTTAAACTACTGCTCAAGGGCTTTGAAATCACCTAAGCCACATACTTCTGTAATTTCAAATTTTTCAAATTCTCAAACTCATCTTGCCGGTTCTCCAATTAAAATGCGTCTTTTTAGCAGCACGCCTAGCGGAGTGGATTCAATAAGCTCAAGAGCCTCTATCACTCCTGATTTTCTTTTGGATCCTGACTCCCCCAATTATGGAGTCCGAAGATAAAATATTGATGTGGGAATCCTTGGTTTGTCTGGAAAGAGTCTTATCCTCTATCTTAGCTCTCATGGAAAGATCCGTAAACAATTCTGATCATATCTTGGATTCATTGTTGTCATTGACTAAATCAATAGTTCCAGACCACATACTTAGTAAAGCTCCATGTCCTTTAAACTGATAATCATAATTTTTGTTCAGAGAGCCCTCCTTTTTTTCCACAGGTATCTAATTCGAACCCAATGAAATCTACTCAAACGAGCTTTATCACAAAACCGAATTATCAAGACTTTGGTGTACAGGCAGACATCCCTCTTGACTACTTAAACCATAAAGATAAAAAAAGTGTGGAATTGTTTGATGACTCCCAGCTCTTTTCTTTACAGCAATTCTTTGAGCCTGGGGATTTCGTGTCTTCTCCTGTTAATTTATCTCAACTGACTTCAGAAAAAATATAAAGTTAATGTAGAACGTAAAGTCTATCCAATATTTTTTTTAAAACAGGGACTAATAAAATTGATCACTCCATCATGAAGGAACTAAAATCCGATCCTACGTTACCACAAGAGAAGGCCTTAAAAAATGAAGGAAAACCTGTTAGAAGAAAGAAGAAAACAAAAAGAGGAAATACCAAGAGGATTAAGAAGAAAAGGGCCAAACAGTTTCGTTCTGACCCTAATTTGAACTTATCTCTACCTCCAATCCCCATTGTAAAAGACCAAAAAAGAGAAGAAGCTCAAGTGGAAATTTCACCATCGGACTGTAACCCACTTCAGCTGAACTCTAGTTCAGCAATCTTGGTGTCACAAGAAGTTACTTCTACAGAGCCAAGTACTGCAGCAAGTGCAAAAGCAGCTTGAATCCTGATGTGGTACTATTGTCGTCCGCCTTGGGCAGGGATGTGATTTATAATATCAGTAAACAGTTTAAGGGAAATCATTATGTTAGCACTCAGCCTTCTGCCCCCCTTTCGCTGGATTTTATTTTCATCTTTGATTACGAGCTATATATGAATTGGTCTTATCTATTGAGTTGTTTTGCGGAAATTTACGATCTAAAAATGATACAGAGTAGCGATTTGGCTTTGGTTCAAGTTTTAAAATATGGCAATCTTGGGGGTGCCAGAGTGACGTTTGGTTCCAAGGTGACGTCACATTTAATTATCTCAAACTCAGATAAATTACGGTGCTGTGGTATTGATGTACTGGTCCCCAGTAAGGAGAAAGCCCCTGAAAAAGAATCTATTAATAGACGGCTTTTCCCTATAGAAGATCTATCGTCTCTTGATCCTTACCATTTGGAAAGAGAAAGGGTATTACAGATCTTCCTCTTTAAGGATGGAAGGAGAGATTCCCTCCAACTAGAGAAAAAGAGCGGTAGAGTACTACCTGTAGATGAAGAACACAAGAAATGGAGTTGGGTGGCAGGGGCCCTGAACACAAATAGTACAGTAGGTCTAAGGTTTGGGAACTCCTCCTAGCAAGGGCCTTAAACTGGTCTCCTGGAACGCAGCGGCCTAAGCACAAGTAAAAACAAATGGCTGTTCTTGAAAGAAGAGAACACAGATATAATATGCATCCAAGAGTCCTGGATTATTAAGAATAGGTCCATGGAAGATTATTATGTGCTGAGACGCCCTGCGTCTCCAGTGAGTAGGGGACATGCAAAAGTTGGCATCCCCATTCTGCTTAGACCAAGCCTTAAGTGGTCCTACAAAACAATTCCACATTCTTCTAATTTATTTCAGGCAATTAAGCTAGAGAGTAAGGTTCATTCTACGAACTCCGAGTCCCTTTTAATTGTGAATGCTTATATTCCTCCAGGCGCTTCTAATACACACTTACTGAAAGATTTGTTTGCCTTCATTTTATTCATTCTCAAAAATGTAGAATGTAAGAACCTACTGTTGGTTGGAGACTTGAACGCTAATGTCTCCACCCATAGTTTGGGGCTTTTAGCTAACTCCACTAAGGAGGAAGCATTAAATATATCACCGGCTCAATTCCCAAATCATAGTCAAACGGATAAAAGAGGAACAATTTTATTAGAAGGCTAAAGAAACTTGGAGGTTTTAGTAGTCAATGGGAGACTAGGAAAACACATTCCAGCGAAAAATAAACATAAGGGACCGAAGGGTGGCTCCATTAATGACTATGTAATTTCTGCCGCCGATATCTTTAATAGACTATCAAACCTGGAAATTTTGGAAAATCAATTTAGTGAGCATATGGTGATTAGTTTAAAAATAGATCTGTCCAGTACTGGGGAGAGCGCATGGAATTTTAGGAATAAAGCGGTAGCTTTTAACAAAACAAACGGCAGAATTTACTGGAATTCTTTGGCCGTCTCTAAATAAAAAGAGTCTTTAACCGTTTTAATAGGTGATAAGCAGCTTAGAGTAGCAGAATTTCAAAATTACCCCAAAATAATTTGCTAGAATTTTATAGTCATAGTATAAATACTATGGTTGTGTCCTGTAAATCATCTCACCCAAAAATTAAGCAGAGAGTATGTTTTAATCCATTACTTAAAATAAATAGGGTTTTAAATAAACTAGTAAGGGCCCAATTTGGGAATTACTCTCCTGAACAAAATAGACTAATAGGTTTACTAAAGAGGAAAAGACAACGGAAAAAATGCTCATTAAAACAAAAAAAGGAAGATTATGAATGGGTTCAATTAAAAGAAACTGCGGCCAAAAATAATTCAAAACGATACTGGGAAATAATTGCGGAAAGTTGTGGCACTAGAAATAAATCTCTTCCTATTCCAATAAATGAAGAAGAATGGAAATCCTACTTAGTAGAACTTTATTCCGCAAATTTAAATTCCCTTTCGCCCGACTTCTCTCGAATTACCTCAGAAACTTGAATCTATCTCCCAACTTAGGAAGAAATCGTTAGATTGATTGAAAAAATGAGAGCCTCAGGGGCAATGGGCCCAGATAAAATCCCCATGTCCATTTAAAAAAAAAGAGCCTGTATTATGGGCAACATATCTTACCCCCTTGTTTGAACACTGCCATCGGTATGGGTGGACCCCCTCGTCATGGTTTGGTAGTATCCTAATTCCGCTGCACAAAAAGGGCGAAAGACATCTTCCAGGTAACTACGGACAAGACAAATAGCCTTATTAGATGCAGTAGGGAAAATCTTCGCCCGCAGTATTCACGAGAATCTGACTGACTGTGTAGTAGAAGAGAAAATCCTCCCCATTGAGCAAGCAGGGTTTAGGAAAAACCATTCCACTTTTGATAACATCTGCTTGTTGAAATTAATAGAAGAGAAATATACAGTCTTTCGCAAAACAAATGTATATGTAGCATATATGGACTTTTCCACTGCATTTGATAAAGTAGATCGGCCACTTCTTTGGAAAAAGTTATATAAAATGGGGATGCCTCCTATTTTGTTATCCTTAGTTATTGCTTTACATTCACAAACACGGTGCTGGGTTTTAATGGGGGGAACTCAGGGCCTATCTTCAGTTATTACTACGGAAAACAGACTGAAGCAAGGGTTCCTATTAACACCTCTACTGTTCTCTTTATATGTAAGATCTACCGGATTGTTTTTCCTTAACTGAAGGAGACATGCCAAAGATAGGTGGCCGCTCCTTTTCTTGTCTCATGTATGCAGGTGGTATTGTAATTATGGACCAAACCCCTATAGGTTTCAATATAAAGTTGTCACGACTACAGAACTATATGGCTGTACAATTTTTGAAAATAAATGTCTCTAAAAGTAAGGTTTTGGTTTTAAAACAAGGAAAAAACAGAAAACTTTGTAATTTTAATTGGTGAATTGGTCCTGAAAAATTGGAGATTGTAGACTCCTACCTTTATCTGGGGAAAGTTATTTCAAGTAGTACGAGGATTAATTCCCATTTTGATCATAGCTCTTCTAAAGCAATGTTGCATGCAAATGGCCCATGCCTATTCTATAGTACGATGGGTCAAAGAGATTTCTCACATTTGCTTTTAGTTTTTAAAACTAAAATTGCCCCCACCCTGTTATATGCGACTGAATCTATACCAGTAAGTGAATGGAGCTTTTTGGATAAGATTGAAGGCCAAATTTTTCGTAAAATATGTAATTTTAATACACGTGTGTCAAATAGCCTATTATGCTAGAATTTGGCTTGGTAAGCTCCTTTTCAAAAGGTCTAGCTAGGGTAATTCATTGGGGATATCAACTAAAGAATAGTGAACCTTTTTCTTTGAGGAGTTTTATCCAACAGGAAATGTTTGATGGACAAATGTATAAATACTGCTTTTGTAACGATTTCTTTTTGGCACTGCAACATTTTAATGTGCAAGAGGATTCTGTGTTATCTATGTCCTATAGAATTAAAATCCTTTTTAAAGAGTTCTAGTGGCTTAATTAGCTCTCAGAGAGATATTAGTATTTGCAGAATGAGGGCCAGACTGGAAACAATAGTTAAGAATGCTTCCCCGAAAGATTCTCAGAAATGTCTCTCGTGGAACTTAAGCCATGGTATTCGTAGATGGATTATTCTTTACCGCATGAACCTCTTACCCCTAGCGGCGATGCTGACAGCGGAGAGCCCCGCCTCCGGCTAGTCAGGTGTCCGAAGTCTCCACGCCCCATCCCCGTAATGGCGATTCGTAACCAGCGTTAGCGGCGTTTCTCCTCTCTATCTCTCCTCGCTTTTTTTCTGATTCAAGGGTGCTGTCATCTCCCGGGGGAGCCTCTGGAGTGTTGCTGGAGTGTTGCTGCAGGAACCAGGTGCGCGAGGCTGATTCAGGCGATCTGGAGCCCGGAGACATGAGCCCTGAGCTGGAAAGTTGATGAAGCAGGGGAAAACCAAAACGCTATAATTGACGGAAGTGAGGCTGGCGTTTGAATCAGGAGCCACGAGCCAGGAGATATCTGTATCGCTTCTGAGCTATACTAGCTCGGATATCACGACGGAAGGACTGCCTGAGTGAGTAATGACTTGTCTTTGCTAAGTGTGTTCTGGAGCCCCTCACTTGGATTGCAATGGCTTCGGCGTCCTACTGCAATTATATGATTTAGCCTTTGCCCGTTTTTTTCTTTTTTCTCATCTTTTGCCAATAGCTGCCCTATTTCACTATCAGAACGCGTTTAAAACGCCTTAAAACGCTTGGCAAAAATATGGGCAAACCTCATAAAAACAGTGGGGCAGTCAAAAACGAGAACACAGCCCGTTTAAAAAAAATTAAAACTCGCTTAGCTCAAGTTAAGGAAGCAAAGCAAACTTCCAGCCTGTCCCAAAAGGGCGACGAGCTTGCACATATTCCATCCCAGGAC
Source organism: Triturus cristatus (assembly GCF_964204655.1). Classification (NCBI taxonomy): domain Eukaryota; kingdom Metazoa; phylum Chordata; class Amphibia; order Caudata; family Salamandridae; genus Triturus; species Triturus cristatus. The sequence goes on from NC_140581.1 coordinate 322,189,002, forward strand.
AGCACTTTTGAGAGCTCTGAAGAGGAGCCCACTCCGGAGTCATTGCTAAAAAATAAGGAACCTCAGGAGCTTCATAGGGTAGACGAATCTCTGCAGTCCTGTGAGTCTAGTAGTGCAGATACAGTCGTGGATGTCCCCAATGATAAAAACAGCTCTTCTAAGCAATTTCCGCTATTCTTCAAAAAAGCAACCCTGCCACCGCCAGTCTCTAACCCCAGTCCACCTAGAAAAACCACAACCAAAGGTGATTCAACGGACTGGGGCCAGACAACAGAACCCCCTGCTATTCTACCCGCAAGACAGGGTCTATCTCCAGAGCTCCATTTAATAGCGAGGGGTGACTTGGCTCCTGCTCAAGCGCAAGGTAGAGAACAAAAGCTGCATTTTCTACAAGAAAAACATGAACTAAATCAGGGCATTAACATGCATCTGGGCCGCAGGACGTCGATTCTAACAGCGGTTGAAAAATCAATCGGAGGCCTACAAACAGCAATTGCCCCACATCATGACTCTCCTGGGCCAGAAAATCCTTTCGTGGCTCCTGTCTCCGCCCAAGTATCAGTTTCGGCACCAGTCTCTGCCCAAGCGGAGACCTCACCTCCGAATACACCTCCCAAAGCTACCGAGTCCACAACTGCTCAGCTAAGTTCCATCTTAAGCTTTGAGAATTCTGAGAACAGCCAGGCAAGACAACTAGACATCAAAGACCTTCTTAATCTGATTCTTGACGAAATTCGCGAAATGAAGAGGGCCCAGAAAATTGAAACTGCCTCGCTGCACCAACGCTTGGGGAAAATCGAAGAGGCGATGCAGGGCTTCCCCATTAGACTTCAGGAAGCAGAAACCAGAGTTTCTCTTCTCGAGGATCAGATCTCCTCGGTGTCCAAAGAGATGAAAGCAGCCATGATCAACGAGAGACGTCTCGAAAACAAGCTTGAGGAGCTCGAAAACCACTCACGGAGGTCAAATTTGCGGATAGTTGGAGTTCCAGAGGGAATTGAACAGTCGCAGCCAATGCAATGGGTGGAATCTTTTATCAAACAAACTGTTCTCCCAGAATTTGAAGGAGACCTCACTATCGCAAGGGCCCACCGAGTTCCAGCACAACCTTTTCCGAACTCTCCAATTCCACGAACAATTCTGGTGAACTTTATGGACTTCCGAATAAAAGAGAGAATCTTAACAAGAGCAATTCAGCAGAGGCAGTTCTCCCTAAATGCTACAACCAAGTGTCGAATCTTTTCTGATATGAGCGCCTCTGCTGCTCGTAAAAGAAAAGAATTTGTTAAGCTATTACAACTCTTCAAAACATATGGTGCCCAAGCCTCTATCGCACAACAGTCCAAACTTAAAGTCCTTGTCAAGGGCAAGTTCTTTTTGTTCTCAGATTTGGACGAGGCCCAGGCATTACTAAAAGAGCTTTCAAAGGGAGTTTAAAGCTATTGTAAAACCTGTTATTATTTATGATCTACTGGCAGGGTTGGGATGGGCATGGGGACGTAGGACACTAAGGGTGTAAGGTGAAGATACCCCAGGGTTTTTGTAGGGTGGGAGAAATATGGGTAGCGGGGTCCGTAGGGATTATCCACATTGCAGGGTGGGGGGTTTTTCTTTTCTTCGGGGTGGGTGGGATAGTGGGCGTTTCATATTTATTTTTTGCAAAGAGGGAAAAAACAGAGCAAGAGGTTTTTTTGAGTAAGGTCACAATTAGGGTTTTAATAGCAAGACAAGGTAGCGATTTGGTCTTAAGCAGTCGCATAGATGGTTAGGGAGTCCAATCAATGTAAGATTCTCTCGGCCAATGTTAATGGCATATTGAATAAAAAAAAATATGGCGCCTTAATCAGATGGCTAGCTTCACTGCGACCCCAAATCCTCTTTCTTCAAGAAACCCATTTAAAATCCAACTCCCCCAAACTTTTTATACCTAGAACCTTTTCAGAAGTTTTCTTTGCGTCCTCAGGTTTTGCTGCGAGGGGTGTAGCAATTTATCTTTCTAATAAACTTCCTTGGGAGGTCATAGAAGTCCAAAGAGATCCAATGGGGAGATGGATTTGGGTCGCAGTAAAATTGTTTGGGAAGAGACTCAATCTGGTCAACTACTATGGCCCTATAGTTGATGATGAGGGACCACTGATTCAGGTCTATAATCTATTATCTGGTGCTCCGGGACAGATAATACTCGGAGGAGATTTTAATTTTATATTAGATCCAAGTAAAGACACGACAAATAAACAGAGGGGTCAATTGAAACCGAACACTAAAAAAGCTTTGGAGACTATTATTGAGAGCTTCCAATTGATGGATAGCTGGAGGGATAGGAACTCAGAGAAAGAATATTTTACTTTCTATTCTCATCGCTTCCATACGGCATCTAGAATTGACTTTTTCCTTAATTCCAGATCTCTTCAGATCCTGGAAACAGGCATTGGATGCAACCCCTTCTCTGACCATGCCTATATCAATTTGGAAATTAAGATCTATGAAGCAAATAGGGAGAGACCCAGGTGGCAACTGGATCGCCTTCTTCTGCAGAATGAGGAATGGGTAAGAGGCTTTAGGATTTGGATAAAAGAATACTTTCGGATAAATGAGAACACCGCTTCTCCTTTTTCGGTCTGGGGCGGATTTAAATCGACAGCCCGGGGAATGATAATTGCATATACAACTGCCCAATCTAAAGACCGAAGGCACAAGATAACTCAATTACAGTTAGATCTCGAGCGGGAATATGCCCTTCAACTACAGTCTCTTCCCAACGAATATCTCCAAGCCAAAACAGCATTAAAAGATTTTTTTGTTGTCCAAGAGGTTTGTAACTCCCAACTTTTCCAACAGAGGGTCTATGAGGAGAGCCAGTTGATCGGCAGACTCCTGGCAAATTCTACAAGAAAAAAACAGGAATCAGCCTTAATAACAAAAATATTAGATCCCTCTACTGGTCTGGAAATAGTCGATAGTTCTAGAATTGCCCAACTTTTCCAGGATCATTATACCCGACTTTATTCCACTGAATATAAAATACGGAACAATTTAATCGAAGAGTATTTCTCAACTCTGGCTCTCCCCCAGATATCCTCGGAGCGGGCTCTCGAGTTAGAAAGTCAAGTGGAGGGAGTCGAAATTTTGGCAGCCATCAAATCAACCCCAGGATCAAAAGCTTGTGGCCAAGATGGCTTTCCAATCGAGTTCTTCAAAGTGTTTGCAGAAGAATTACTTCTTCCCCTGAAAAACTTGTTTAATTTTATAAAAGAAGGAGGCCAGGTTCCGTGTGAATTCAAAGAAGCGATTATAATTTCATTTGTTAAAAAAGATAAAAACCCCAATGCCATGAATTCATACCGGCCTATAAGTCTTTTAAATTCCGATTATAAACTTTTTATGAAGGTTTGGGCGGTTCGTTTATTACCAGCCGCTCAGGAGGTCATTCATAGAGATCAAACGGGCTTTATTGCGGGTAGATCGATGGCTTCCAACACCCAATTTTTGATACAAGCATTAGAGTATATCAACACAAACCATATCCCCGCAAGTATCATAATGGTTGATGCGGAAAAGGCTTTCGACCTTGTAAATTGGAAGACTTTATTTTTTACTCTAGGCCAATTTGGGTTCCCCTCTAAGGTGGTAGGAATGCTAAACAATATTTATCAGGATGCTACAGCCAAACTCGTAATAAATGCTACCTGTGCAGGAATGATACGAATTAAGCGGGGAACAAGACAAGGCTGCCCACTTTCCCCTCTACTTTTTACTTTTTTTATAGAACCCCTTGTATTAAATATTCGTAATAATGCTGCTATTTATCCCCCAATTCCAGATATGTCTAAACTTAAGTTGTTTGCTGATGATATTATTTTATATTTGGCCCCCAATAGGTCTAATTTTGAGGAGGTCTTGGGTGAATTCTCTCAATTTGAAAAGATAGGGGGCTATAAAATCAATGCAAATAAAACTGAAGTTCTTGCATTGAATACGGATATTGATCCTTTCCCCGACTCTTTAAAATTACAGGCAGCCAGGACTAACCCTATAAGATATCTTGGGATCTATGTCTCCTCACAGTCTTCCCAACTTTATGATTTAAATTATTTAAGAATGAAGAAAAAAATAACGAAATTATTGGATCAATGGTCACTTCTTCCATTATCGATAGTTGGGCGTGTATCTTTGATTAAAATGTCAATACTTCCCCTTTTGATTTTTTTATTCTCTAATGTCCCTATTAAAATCAATCAGGTATTTTTTAGGGAAATAGATACGCTTTTTAGGCATATGGGAGAAGAAAGCCCCCCGAGTTAAATTGAATATCCTTCAACTACCCGTAGATCAGGGGGGACTCGCACTCCCACATATTAAATCCTATTATGAAGCCGCCCTCCTTGACCTTGTATCAAGACTGTTAGGATCCAGCTCTTGTAGAGATACTTTTTTTTTGGATAAAATGCTGACAGAGATCGGTTCATCCATTCCAGTGTTTTTAAAGACTGCTAAACTTCCAAAGAAAAGCAGATATAAAATTTTAAAGGACTTCCTATGTCGACTACAGGCAATTTTTAGGGACATGAATTTGACGGGCTTTCTATATCTTAAACTAAAAGAATGTGCCGGCCTTGGTCTCCAGCTACAAGCCGGTCATAATATCATATGGGAAAACTCCGGCTTAATCCAATTGAGACACTTTTTAATACAGAATAGACCAATCTCTTGGCAGGAAATATTGGCCAGGGTGGGGGCTCGTCGGAAACCGGTCTATTTTGAATATCTGCGCTTAATCTCCTGGTTGAGAAGCTACGGAGGCTTAAATGAATCTCCCAACCAGCTGTCAACTGCACTTTATGGAGCTAAACTTCGAGGGATTGGTAATTGGTATAAGCTGATCCATAAACAATTGCATCCCCCTATAATTCAGAAACATCGGGAAAAAATACTTAGGGAGACTGATTGCAGTCTATCCGAAAAGGAGTGGGAATGGATCAGCCTATCTGGGGGCCGTGCACTTCGTGCTGCAAATTACAAGAGGATGGCTTTTCTTTCTAGGTGGCTGGCCTATTTGACACCCTCCATTTTGAGTAAAAGGTTTCCCGATGTAGAAGACAGGTGTTTTCGTTGCGCCAAACCTGGGGAAGGCGGATGGCACCATACCTTCTTCGTATGTCCCAGGCTGAGGTCTTTCTGGGAAGCAATTTTTTCGGACATCGAGCGTGCAATTGGGAATCCCATTCCTATTGCAGCTGAGACTGTCTTATTCGGCAGTTGCAAGGGAGACCTACAATTGTCTAATCCTGAAAGAATTTTTATTTTCATTGCCTGTGCGGTAGCTCGCTCTCTAATACTACAAAATTGGAGATCAAATGCAGCCCCCTCCCATATGAAATGGATAAATAAAATGAAAAGGGTTAAAAAATTTGAGGAGGCTTACGCTAGGAGGGTTGGAGCTGTAAGAAAATTTAAGCAAAATTGGAAGTTTTTTGAAAAATTGGAGACGACTTAATTTCAATCCCCCTCAAGAATGCATTTGCACTTTGTTTGGCAACTGTTTTATAACACTGGAAGTGGTGAATCGCTTAAAATCAGCTTTTTTTTATTTATTTATTTTTTTTATTTATTTATTTTTTGATTATTATGATTATCATGATGTGGAATCCTTCTTTGACTACAATCTTTTGTAGTTTGCCTTGTCTTGCACTTGCACTTTAAATGGCTTAAAGTACTGTATTTTTGCTATTTGCACTTGGTGTATTGCACTTTTGTATATTGCCTTGTTTCGCATTTGCACCTTAAATGATTCAAAGTACTGTATTTCTGCTATTTGCACTTGGTATATTGCACGTTTATCCTGAAGTGATTAACAATTACATTGATCTTTAGCTATCAAAATTCTGACTGCTGCTACACATTAAGCATATTGAATTTCCTATTAGTGTTTTCTTCATTGTACCTTTTTTCATCTTTTCGCCATACTATTTATGTAATGGACGCTAATTGTACTCTGTAATGTCTTCTTTTATCTACCTCTTGCTCTGCTCAATAAAAAAAATAAATAAAAAAAAGAACCTCTTACCCCTAAATGATTTAATCAGAAATTGGTCACCTAATTGGGAAGGTGGAAAAAAACGTAACTTTTGTAATCAGGCTACTCAGAATCTTGATCATGTCTTGTTTATATGACCGGCTCTGATCACATTTCGATTTAGGTGGCTACGTCCAATGTTTATCCAGAATGGCATTAAAAATGTTACATCAGCTAGAGAATTTCTGCTTTGTCCAAAAAATGAAATAGTTTGTACTAAACTTTTAAACTTTTTTAGGGAGTTTATGAATATATTTTAAATGGTTTTATTAGACCCCGAGTATGGTTGGTTATACAACTTATTAGTTTGTGTCCGTGTATTTATTTTTTAATTTGCGGAAAATTATAAATATATGACTGTTGCTAATTCCCTGCTGTTTGCACTAACTAGGTTCCTTTTCCCATCATAAAAAGGTTTAAAGGGAAATATATTGCTGCTTTTTTATGCACTTTAGATAAAATATATGGTGCTGCTATGATAGGATCACTTTCCTAATTGTACTCATATTTAACAGGACCTGATTCTTTATTGTTCTAGTATATGAGATAATTGTTTGATTGCTGCTACCCTATCACTGTTGTAAGATGCACTTTACTTAATGATTTGTTATCATTGTTGCTGTAGGAAGCATGTTATCCTACAATATGCTATTAGATGAAACTGCTTTTTAATGTTAATCTATCTTTTTGTACAGCTCTCCTCCACTGTAGGGCTTTATTGATGTTTAAATAATATCCTAGAGGTGATTTTGGAAACCTTTGTCTTTTTATGATTAATTTTGTATAAATTGATGTAATGGTGTAGATGGAATGATTTTATTGAAGTATTGCTTTATCGGTTGCTGGGCTTATGCTATGACTATCCATGTACGTTTTAAGTGGACCTCATTACAGATCCAAATGCTTAATAAATATATTGAATTGTGAATTGCAGCAGGTATATCAGGCGCTCGAGTGTATACATCGCTGCTCTTCCCATCAGGGATAGTGGCAAATCAATCAATCAGGTGCTTGTCAAGAGCGACTACTCACCCGTAAGGGTCTCAAGGCGCTGGGGGGAGTGGGGTGGTTAGCAGGCTCCAGTCCATCAAGGGGGAGGTCTGTTGAAGAGCCAGGTTTTGAGGTTTCTTGCGAAGATGGGGAGCGATGTTGTCTGTCTGAGGTGGAGCGGAAGGGCGGTCCAGGCTCGGGCCGCGAGGAAGGAGAAGGAGCGGTCTCCCGATCTCGTCTTTCTGGTGCGGGGAACCACAGCGTAGGAGAGCTGGACTGATCGTAGGGTCTTCTGGGGTGCGTGGAATTTGAGTCGGCTGTTCAGGTACACGGGTCCGGTGTCGTGGAGGGCCTTGTGGGCATGGCTGAGTACATTGAAGGTGACTCTAGCTTCGATGGGGAGCCAATTAAGTGTGCGTAGGTGCTGGGAGATGTGGCAGTGTCTTGGCAGGTCGAGGACCAGTCTTACGGCGGCATTCTGGATGTTCTGTAGCTTGCGGGTGAGGCTTTTGTTTATTCCGGCGTAAAGTGCGTTGCCATAGTCGAGTCTGCTGGGGACCAGGGCGTGAGTGACGGTCTTTCCATGTTCGAGGGGGATCCATTTGAAGGTCTTATGTAGGAGGCGGAGGGTGTGGAAGCAGGAGGACGAGACGGAGTTGATCTGGTGGTCCATTTTGAGCTCGGAGTCTAGGATGATTCCCAGGTTGTGTGCGTGGTCCGTGGGGGTGGGCGGGCTTCCGAGTGAGGGGGGCCACCAGGTGTCGTTCCAGGTATTGGGATTTGGGCCCATATTCTGTTTAGTTGGTGTTTAGTTGTTGGCAGTTTTTTTTCATCCATTTGGCGACGGCTTCCATGCCTTCTTGAAAATTGTGTCTGGCTGTATTGGGTTCGTTGGATAGGGAGAGGATGAGTTGGGTGTCGTCTGCGTATGACACAATGTTGAGTCCGTTGGTTCTGACAATGGGGACAAGCGGAGCCATGTAGACGTTGAAGAGTGAAGGGCTGAGGGAGGACCCATGGGGACTCCGCAGGTGGTAGGTGCAGGGTCCGAGAGGAAAGGGGGAGTCTGACCCGCTGCGTTCTGCCAGAGAGGAAGGAGTGGTTCCAGTTGAGGGTCTTGTCTTGGATCCCTGCGTCATGAAGTCTGCAGATTAGGGTGCGGAGAGGTTGACGAGGATGAGGGCTGCTGTTTCTCCTTTGTCCAGTATGGTGCAGATGTCCTCTGTTGCAGCGAGGAGGGCGGTTTTCGTACTGTGTTTTTTTCTGAAGCCGGATTGGGAGGAGTCGAGGATGTTGTGCTATTCGATGAATGTGGCGAATTGGCTGTTGATGGCTTTCTTGATGACTGTTGCTGGGAATGGGAGCAGGGAGATGGGTCTGTAGTTTTTGAGGTCAGTGGGGTCCGCCGAGGGTTTCTTCAGGAGGAGGTTGACCTCTACATGTTTCCAGTCATCGGGAAACATGGCGTTTGCCAGGGAGTGGTTGATGGTGTGGCAGAGCATGGGTGCGATGGTGTCAGCGGCTCTGTTGAAAATGTGGTGGGAGTAGGGGTCCGTGGGGACCTCGGAGTGGATTGACTTCATCGTCTTCAGTGTGTCTTCGGTGGTGAGGGCTGTCCAATTGTCAATCGCTGGCTTCAGGGTATCAGGGGAGGTTGGTGAGGGTTCAGTTTGTTGGTTGTCTTTGTCGAAGTTGTCGTAGATGCTCTTGATTTTGTGGTGAAAAAAGGTGCTGAGTTTGTCGCAGAGGTCTTGTGAGGGAGAGATGTCGGTGGACTCGCTGGTGGGTTGGGTGAACTCCTTGATGATGTTGAAGAGTTCTTTGTTGTTGTGTGCGTGACTGGAGATTCTGTCTTAAATCGCCTTTTTCCTTGTTTTTCTGATGAGTTGGTGGTGGGCGTTGGTGGCAGCTCTGAAGTTGCTGTGGGCTTCTGTGGATTTGGTGTTCCTCCAGGCCTTTTCGAGGCCGCAGCAAGTGCGTCTGGACTCTCAAAGTTCGGTGGTAAACCAAGTGGCTTTCTTGGCGTGGGTGTTGTTGTTTTTCTTGAGGGGGTTGGCACTGTCGGAGATCCATCTGTGCAGGGTTTGGGCTGCGGTGTTGGGGTGATCATTTTCCGCGATGATTGGGGTGGAGTTGCTGAGTGATGAGGTTAGCTGGTCGTCAGTGATTCTGGTCCAGTTTCTTCATGGGAGCAGGTGCAGGTGTCTGTGGATGGTGGGTGTTCTGAAGGTGAAGTGGACGCATTGATGGTCAGTCCATGGGAGTTCGGTGGTGTGGCTGAAGGTGATGGAGTTACCTGTTGTGAAGAGGGGGTCGAGGGTGTGTCCTGCTGAGTGCGTGGGTTCGGTCACAAGTCAAATGTTGTGGAGGTTGTCCAGGAGGGATGTGGTGCTCGGGTCCAGTTTGTTGTCGAGGTGGAAGTTGAGGTCTCCCAGTAGGGTGTAGTTGGTGGATGCGATGGCCATGATGGAGTTAGCAAAAAGTCCGCGGGGGCCAGGGGGTCGGTAGATGAGGGTTCCTCCTAGGGTAGTGGCAGGGCTGGCCAGTATCTTCAAGTGAAGGTGTTCTATCAGGTCTATGGGCTCGTCAGGGAGTGTGGTCAGGCAAAGGGTGGATTTGTGGACGATGGCAATTCCTCCTCCTGGCGGGTGGGTTGGTCCTTCCTGGAGATCTTGTATCCTTGGGGAATGGCGATGGCGATCTCCGGTCCCGAGGTGGTGTTGGTCCATGTTTCGGTGAAGAGGTGGTGCTATTGAGGAGGTCTCGGATTTCGGTGGCGTGTTTGTGGAGGGATCGGACGTTGAGGAGGATGCATTGCAGGGTCTTGGATTGGGTTGTGGTCTTGCGCTCGGGATGTGCTGGATCCGTGGTCTTGGCGTTACTGCAGGTGTGCCGGCAGCGGTAACAACTGAAGGGTCCGTGGGTGTCAGCTGGTGATTTGCATTGGGGCAAAGTACCCCAATGCATGAGGTCCCTTTTCAGTCTTTTTAGTTGTGGGCTAAGATTTTTACAAATAAATTCCTGAAGGTCTCCGGTGATGTGTATCTCTAAATATAAGAAGCTTCCCCCCACCACAGGTACTGGTCAAGACCGGGGGAGTCGTAAGTCATCTCCTGATAGTGGAAAAAATCAATGATTGAGTCCAATTGATACTATAGCCCAAGCAGCTACTGAATTGATCAAAGATATAGAGGATCCTGTTAATGAAGAGAGTGGGATTAGACAAGTATAACAGGATGTCCTCCACTTACAGTGAGATACGTTCCTACCACTCCCGCTGCAGCGTATTCCCCACAGCAGTGAGTCTTGTCTCACCCAGGCTGCAAGTGGCCCAAGAGCCAAAGTGAATAGCATTGGAGAGAGGGGGCAGCCCTGTCTCATACCCTTGTTAAGGGCAAAAACTCTGGAGACCATAATATTAACATTCACTCTGGCAAATGGCTCCTGACAGAGGAGCCTGACCCAGTCACAAGTTTTCAGGCCCAAGCCCAGCCTCGGCAGTGCAGCAAATGTATAGTTCCACTCTATACTGCTGAATGTCATTTTGTCATCAAAGGACATTTTTACTGTCATTTCTGTCTTGGGTTTCTTGGTTACGTACAGCACTTTGAATAAACGTCACAGATTAAGATGGGTGTTCCTATGGGGCCTAAAGCCCGACTCATTGGGATGTATTATTGATGGAATGACTGTTCGCAATCTGATCACCGAAACCTTGGCTACTACCTTATTCTCTACATGTAGCAGGGATATAGGCCTGTATGAGCTACAGTGCATCTGCGGCTTTCCCTCTTGGGTATTACTACCACCATAGCTATACTTTGATCTCTCTGCAATTGCCTCCCATCATGCGCCTCTTGCAACATGTTAAGTATGTGTGTGGCCACTTTGTCAACCATCCTTTTATATAATTCCAATGGTAGGCCGTTAGGCTCAACAGTTTTCCCCGATTGTAGGTCCCTCAATGCTGCAGTAAGTTTGTCATTCAGTCAGGTCAGCTTCCAGCGCCTCTCTTTTTTCATTAGAAAGTATGTGCAATGGCAGTTCCTTCAGAAAATCAGTACAAACAGCTGTCATTCTAGTCGTGCTGGACCAATTCAGCCCCTCATACAAGGTAGCAAATGTATCTGCAATGGCTGAGCTCACTGTCTGGTGCACTCCCATGTCATCTCTTATCTCTAGGATCCAGGACCTGTCTCTGTCTCTTTTATCAAGCCAGGCCAGTAGCTTGTTGACCTTGTCTCCAACATTGTATAGCTGGCATTGTGCCGCCAGTGCATGACCCAGTGCCCGATGTTGAGCCAGGTCTCTTAGGCTCTGCTGCCTGAGGCATAACTGATGCCTAAGCTCTTCCATTCCCCCAGCATGAGCCCATGCTTCGAAGGCTATAATATAGGTTTCGATCTTAGTACACTTAAGTTGATGCTCTTTCTTAGTACCTCCTATCAGCACCTGGGCCTGTCCCCTCCTAACCGTCTTGAATGCCTCCCACAGGATCCACATCGAGTCCACAGTCCTGATATTTTCAGTAGAGTACGGCTCTGTACCATCAATAAGCTTCTTCATAAGGTCTCTATCTTTCAAGGACCATGGGTCTATCTTCAGGGTCAGAACAAATTCCCTAGTGGGCCCCTGTAGTGTCACTCCTAGTTGGGAGTCATCGGAGATACCCCTCGCATAATGCATGACCCCTTGTAATCTACCAGCATGCAAGTGGTGTGTGACTGTGTATATATGAGCCAGACTGGAGAAGCTGCTGTGTGGTGCCGAATAATATGTATATTGCCTCTATTGCAGGTGTTATAGTCTCCAGAGGTCCACCATTCCCAAAGCCTCCACAAAGTGCCATAAGGGCCCAACTCACTCTGTTATGGCACTCGGTTCACTATATAGTCCCGACTCTACTACAGCATTTATATCTCCACCAAGTACCAGGACCCCTCAGGCATATCCAACAGTATGGTGCTTACTAGTGGGAGTGTTGTTGAGTGAAGATACAGAGGGACATACAATAAAATGAAATGGAAATAAAATTGATAAAAGGAATCTAGCACCCAAGAGTATCTGCAGTGAGGAATAGAGTGTGGGGTTATTGGTTAAAAAGCCAGGTTTTGAATGCTTTTCTAAAGGCTAGCAGATCTGTTTCCCTTTTCAATTCCAGGGGGAGGGAATTCCAGAGACTGGTTATGCCCACAATAAAGTTTCTGCTGCCCCAGCCAGCATATGTGTATTTGGGTGCAATAGGATTATGTGCTGAGGCAGACCAAATTGGTCTTGGTGGTATATACCATTAAAAGCTGTGCTTAAGGTACTGTGGGCCAATGCCATGGAGTGCCTGAAAGGCATTGCACAAAGCTTTGAAATCAATGCCCTTCCTTACTTGAAGCCAGTGCAGTAGACTGAGTGAAGAAGAAGCAGATTCATGTTTATGAATGCCTAAAAGTAAGCAAGCAGTTTCATTCTGCACAATCTGGGTTTTGGTCATGCACTTTTTCCTGATTTTGAGGAAAAGGCGTTGCAATAGTCAACCTTTGAACATGCAAGGGCTGAAGTCACAGTTTATTTAACATTGGGAAGAATTAAGGGAAAGATCTTTCTGAGAAGTTTTAGCGTGTAGAAAGAGGCAAAAGTGATGGTGTTGACATGGCCTTCAAAGGCAAGTTTGCTATCCAAGACTAAACCCAGGTTCTTTATCTTCCTAACAAGGTAGGAAGAAAGATAAGTTCCTGCGGCCACCAAGTTGGGGACCAAAAGGAAGCATTCTTCCTAAAGCGTAAGAAAAGCGTAAGACCTCAGTTCAACTGGAGTTGAGCTTTAAACAATTTTAGTCCATCCAATTCCCAATCTGGGGCAGAGCAGACAATCGTGGAAATGCTTGGCAATGGGGTGGCTAGTCACAGATATAACCATTTGGATATCATTGGTGTAGGACTGTACCGAGAACCCAAAGGACTGGATCAATTTAGCCAATGGGGCAACATAAATATTAAAAGGGGTATGGCTCAACGAAGAACCCTGGTGAATACCGCGGGGTAGTGTAAAGGTGGGTGAGTTAAAATCCTCCAGAGCCACAAACTGTTTTTGGTCGGTAAGAAAGGATTTCAGTAGTGAGGGTGCATGCCCCTTGACCCCAAAAAAGGCGAGACGGTCTAGTAAAGTGTTATGATTGACCGTGTCAAACTCTGCAGAGCAAATATTAACAGTCTCACCTTCCCATGTGCCTAACACTGCAATATGGGGGTCATGCCATATGCGCCTCATTGTAAGTTGCATGGACTCCTACCCTTGCTATAGTCAGTAGTATATTCTTTGTGTGCGACCAATTTATAGCCAAATCTATCTATGGCCCAATAGGGTTCCCTCAAAGGTGTGTCTCCTGGAGTAGCCAAGTAGCAGTGTCCCCTGTTAGGGTCTGTCCCCTTCAGCACAGCAAAAGCCCCTATGTCCAGGGGTAGTTAAAAATGATTCAACTTGGGTTAAGTTCAAATGCACTGTATTTATTATATCAAGGCAATGTTCAATTTTCATCCGCCTTGTCAAACATCAAATGAATTCAGCAAATCATAATTTTCTCATAACGATTTTCATCCAAGGCAATTCAAGTGAATTATCCCATCCCAATGCATTTTGGGCCCTGGCCCTTCATCAGGGGATATCAATTCTGTGAAAACACATAACAGATGACAATCTGTTATGTTTATCTCTTGCATGTTTTTCACGTGCTTGCATGCACAAGTTTTTTGTACTTAAAGCTCTTTCGAGCGACTTTGGGCTGACAAGCCTGGGTTCCGCACATGCGCGCCGCGAGAGGAACTATACCTTTAATATTTTGGCAGTCTACTTGGCACCCCTCATACTTACCTGCTCCCTGCTGACGAGAGGCAATTACCTCGAAACACGTGTCCAGGGATGGCATTATTTTTTATACTCGTGGCATAGGCGTACTCACCGCTGCCACTACATTATCCAGAGTTCTATGGGGCTATTTGCTAGTATGACGATCAGTGTGCGACCCACTCCGTTTTTGTACTTAAAGCTCTTTCGAGCGACTTTGGGCTGACGAGCCTGGGTTCCGCACCTGCGCGCCGCGAGAGGTACTATACCTTTAATATTTTGGCAGTCTACTTGGCACCCCTCATACTTACCTGCTCCCTGCTGACGAGAGGCAATTACCTCAAAACACGTGTCCAGGGATGGCATTATTTTTTATACTCGTGGAATAGGCGTACTCACCGCTGCCACTACATTATCCAGAGTTCTATGGGGCTATTTGCTAGTATGACGAGCAGTGTGCGACCCACTCCGTTTTTGTACTTAAAGCTCTTTCGAGCGACTTTGGGCTGACGAGCCTGGGTTCCGCACCTGCGCGCTGCGAGAGGTACTATACCTTTAATATTTTGGCAGTCTACTTGGCACCCCTCATACTTACCTGCTCCCTGCTGACGAGAGGCAATTACCTCGAAACACGTGTCCAGGGATGGCATTATTTTTTATAATCGTGGCATAGGCGTACTCACCGCTGCCACTACATTATCCAGAGTTCTATGGGGCTATTTGCTAGTATGACGAGCAGTGTGCGACCCACTCCGTTTTTGTACTTAAAGCTCTTTCGAGCGACTTTGGGCTGACGAGCCTGGGTTCCGCACCTGCGCGCCGCGAGAGGTACTATACCTTTAATATTTTGGCAGTCTAATTGGCACCCCTCATACTTACCTGCTCCCTGCTGACGAGAGGCAATTACCTCGAAACACGTGTCCAGGGATGGCATTATTTTTTATACTCGTGGCATAGGCGTACTCACCGCTGCCACTACATTATCCAGAGTTCTATGGGGCTATTTGCTAGTATGACGAGCAGTGTGCGACCCACTCCGTTTTTGCATGCACAAGCTTTGTTATTTGTTTCTGCAGTCTTCATTCATGGCATGATCAATATGTTCTAGAATAGAACATGTGATTGTTCCTGTGAATCAAGACAGGCAGTTGTACGGAGCCAGCCGGAGCCTGAAGTCCTGTAACCGGCGGTGCTTCCTTTACTTGGATTAAACTCAAATTTTTGTACTCTGGAGTCTATGACTCCAGAGTACAAAAATGTGAGTTCAATCCAAGTAATCCTACTTAACAATTTGGCGGCGATTTAGGAAGCATCTAATCATCGAACCTGCAATGTAGATTTAATTTTATTCTGCTGGATTATCAACATTACGATTTGAGGTGATGTCGTGTTTCCTTCCATTCAGTTCTTCATTGTTTATCTGGCCTGCGCAATAGGTTTGGTTGTTTACTTTAGTATTTCTGTTTGGTAATTACCTACTATGTGGGAAACCAGAGCTGTATGTGCCATCGAGGAGAAAATCTGTTCCTTATTATGGTTGAGCAATAATCTACTTGAGAGGTGTGGAACATCCACCAGTGAGAGCATCCATCAGCTTGTTATGTTTTAAACATAACCAACGTCTCACTCACCTGACTCTCCGATTCTTCGTCATCGTTCCAACTTCCCACTGGTCTTCCCAACAGGAACGTTCTTTCTGGCAACCTTTTCTGACGTTGCTTTATGGCTCCTACACGCTACGCACTACGTGGTGCTGTCATCTTCCTGCGCTTTGATTATTCATCCTTAACGTCACTTCTACCTGGTAAATGCATCTTTTGTTCATCATCTCTATGCAGGAACTTGAAGTGTCGATTTATTGAGGAATATTGTAAGTTTTCCTGATTTTTTTGGCTCAACCCTCCATTTACTGTGCAGACTGTGACATAATGGATCTGACATTTTTCCCCAAATGTGAAGTTTTTTTTTTAATGGATTATTTTCTTTATTACTTCACTTTGTAGTTTTCATCTACCGCAAGGTTTGAATTACATAAGCTAAAACTTAGTTTAACAGCACCATCTACTGATTTATTCACTTACATTCTATTTTGGCAATATTCATTGTGCTGGACCTAGGTTTTTCATCATATATCATTCTCTATTAACTTCAGTGCCATTTTCAAGACAACGGTGACTACTTTAATTAATTTAATTTTCATCCAATTTGTGATATACCAGTAACTGGGTAACTCATTTTCATATTGTATTTACTTATTTTTTTATTTTCTTCTCTTCTTAACATGTGTGGGTATACTCTATGTCCCTCACAAACCTTTTGGTCTGCTGGTAGTTCACCATGCATGCCTTGGGTTGAATGGAAAGCCTATTTCTTGAATTATATTGAAACGTTAGACTCTAATGGAAAAATGAAACCACCTGAAAAAAAAGGCCTTTTTTTACATTCCTTGGGTCCCAAAGGTCTCAAGGCGTTTAATCAATTGCCCAGAACTGAAAGTAGTGGAGATGGAAATGTTTTTGATAAAGCTATTTCTGATTTTGAACGTTACTGTTCACCTAAAGTATGCATTGGTATTTCTAGGTACACATTTTTTCAAAGAAAACAGCTTAGTAATGAATCTGTTGATAGTTATGTTTCAGCATTGAAAACTTTGGGGCCTGCTAAAAACCACCGCCCGCTTCAAAATTCCCCCCTGCCACATTACCATGGCGGGGGGGGGGGGGAACCGCAGAGTCGACTGGGCAGAAAAGCAGCTAACATGGTGGCAGTGTCAGGGAGACACCGCCATCCATATAAGCATAAATGGTGGGATGTGCCTTTCTGTGGCCGCAACGCCGCCACGGAAAGGCAGGCGGTGTTTGATGTTGGGGGCCCGTAGCGGGCCCCCAGGGATTCTGTGGGGTGGGGGTGCACATGGGGGGTACCTATGGTACCCCCCTGCAGTTCCATGCACAACATGGCAGGCACTGCATGTTGCCTGCCACGTTGTTCATGGAAGTGCATGACATGCCTTCCTGGCATTGCGGCGGGCTGTGCTGAGAGCACCGCCTGTCACAATGTTAGGAATGTTAGGAATGCAGGAGGCGCCCGCCAGTGTGGCGGGCGCTTCCTAATATCTGCAACGGGAACCCCGCACCGATGGCGGGCAGTCCCATTCTCCGACAGGATGGCGGGCGGACAAAGTCTGCCCGCCATCCTAATGAACCTCTTTGTCTTTAGATTGTAAGTTTGGCATCTTACAAGAAGATTTTATCAGAGATCAAGTCGTAATGCATGTTAACAATTCTACAATTCAAGAGAGGTTGTGAATCAATGGTGACTCTGACCTTGAAAGCATTCCAGCCATTGTAAGAAAATCTGAGATGTCTTGTAGAAGTGCTAAACAAGTCAAAGGTGAAACAAATAGTAATAGCAAGGAAATTATTGCAAAGGTTAACACAATAAATGTTTCAAAGGAAGAAGATTTAAAAAAATGAAATCTAGCAGTTCTTATAAAGGTAAAAACGAAGACAACAAGAAAAATTTGAGGTGTTGTAGGTGCAACAGTGAGTCTCACCTTGCCAACTATACATTTTGTCCAGCTATTAAGCAGAGATGTTCTAATTGTGGTGTTGTTCGTCATTTTTCTAAGGCTTGCAACAAGAAAAGTATTGATCAAAGCGAAGATAGTGATGGAGAGGAATTTAACAAGGACTGTAGTGATGGAAATTCTTTTGTCCTTAACATTAAGGATTCTGAACTTCCCATTCTGAATATTGACAACTCTGTTGTTAAAAAGAAACCTGTTTGTGATATGGTTATTGGTGGTGTACACACAAAAATGTACGCAGATTCAGGATCACCCTACTCCATTGTGAATGAGATTGTATGGAATTCCCAGTTTGTTAAAAAATTAGGTAGTGATTTAGAACTGCCTGACATCAGCCCAGAAGGTTATTCTGGAGAAAGGATTGATATTCTTGGTTTTAGAACTCTAGTTTTCAGGTTCAAGAATTGTGAGTGTACTGCTAAACTTTGTCTCCAAAAAAGGACCTGTTCTAAGCTGGTTTGAGCAAGGTAAGCTAGATATAATTCTCAATCCCAACAGCCCTGATCCGGTTATGGTTATCGATGAGTCCAATGGCCTTGGTAATCTTTTGCTACAAAAATTTCCCAGTGTTTTCAGAACTGAAATTGGTAAGTTAACAGGTTTCAAGCACGAAATACGCTTAAAAAAAGAATCCTGTTCTACAATTTACAAAGCCCGCAACATTCCCTTAGCTGTGCGTGAAGAAGTAAAAAAAGAACTTGATTCTCTAGTTAAAGAAGGCATCATTGAGAGGATTGAATCCTCAGAATGGGTTTCTCCCATTGTAGTGGCCAAACGTGCCAACGGCAAAATTAGATTATGCATTGATCTACGCCATTTAAATAATAATATTATCATTGACCAATTTCCGTTGCCACGCATTTCTGAAATGTTAACTAGTGTTGGGGGAGCTACATTTTTTTCAACTATTCATTTATCTGCAGCGTATCACCAGATTGAGCTACATGAAAACAGCAAAGATTACACTGCATTTATCACCCCTTTTGGGTGTTTTAGGTATAATAGAATGCCTTTCAGATTAGCCTCCGCTGCAGCTATCTTTCAACGTGTCATGCAGGATATTTTGAAGAATTGTAGTAACGCAATTTGTTTTCAGGATGACATCCTTATTTTTGGAGGTGATTCACAAGAACATTTATCAGCATTAGAAAATGTACTTAGAGTTCTTTCTGACCATAGGTTAACAATAAAACACTCAAATGCAAATTTGGAGTGAAATCGGTAACCTATCTAGGACATGAGCTCTGTCAAGAAGGAATTAAACCCAAAACAAATTTGGTTGATGCCATACAATCTGCTCCTCATCCCAAATCGAAGGATGATGTAAGGTCTTTTTTAGGTCTTACTGAGTACTATTCAAGGTATATACCAAATTTTTCATGTCGCACAGTTAATATTAGACAATTAATTAAGAAGACATTTTTTTGGTCTAAAGATTGTGAAACTGAATTTATTGATGTGAAGAAAGCTATTTGTGCAGCTACTGCCCTTTCAAGTTTTGACCCGTCACTTTCTTGCATAATTACCACTGACGCTAGTTCTAAAGGTTTAGGGGCAGTTCTGGCGCAAAAATCAAATTCTGGAAAGGAAGTCATCATTGCTTATGCGTCTAGAGCACTCACACCTGCAGAGGAAAAATATTCTACAATAGAGACATTGGCATGCGTGTGGGCTCTTGAGCACTTTAGAGTACTTGTATGGGGCAACGAATGTTTAATAAGAAGTGACCATAAACCTTTAGTGTGGTTATTAACCACAGAGGGCATGATGAAAGCTTCTGCACGTATTGCTCGTATGTCCATGCGTCTTCAAGATTTTATTTACACTGTTGTTTATGTGCCTGGCAAAGAAAATGAAAACGCTGATTTTCTTTCTAGAATGCTTTTACCGCTCAAAGAAAGTACTCACAATGAGTGGGATGACTTCCAGATTGCTTTAGTACATGATGAGGACTCCTTACCTATTGACCAAAATGTATGGTGTGAAGATTTTGAAAATGATCCCTTATTAAAGGAAGTAGAAAAATAAATTTCTGAGGGATGGCCACATAAAAAGAACATCAATTCTGATCTTAGATGTTTTTGGAAAATAAGAAGTGAGCTTTTGTATGTAGATGGTTTGATAAGAGAGGTGACCGAGCAATTCCCCCATGTAAGCTCAGACACAGTATTGTTTCCCATGGTCATGAAGGTCATGGTGGTATTGTTAGGACCAAGCAAAAAGTAAAGAATGGTTTCTGGTATCCAGGTATGGACATTCTTATTGAACGCATTGTTAGGAATTGCATCACATGTGCAAATGCGGACAAGACTTTGGGCACTCTTAAACCTAATTTGGGTGATCATGTGATTGCTGATGATCCATGGCATACCATGGCTATGGATATCATGGGACCTGTTGGTCCAAATTCAAAGTATATTCTTGCAGCTATTGATGTATTCTTTGAATGGCCTATCATCAAAATTGTAGAGAAAGTAGATACTGATACTGTTTTATTTTTTTGGGATGAAACTTTCACTGAGGAGGGTTTACCAGTACGTCTTATTACTGATAATGGCGTACAATTTCTCTCTAACAAGGCTAAAGTGTACTTTAAAAGAGTTGGTATAATTCATTGTACTACTTCCTAGTGGCAATGGTGTCATTGAGAGATTTAATAGGGTTCTCAAGAGTGCAGTTCAAATTGTTGGAATTGACAATGACAAATGGGAATTACAGTTTTTCAAAACAGTTTGGATGTGCAGGACCTCGACTAATGTCATGACTGGGTATTCTCCTTTTGAGATTATGAGAGGTAGAATTCCCAGAACTAAATGTAATCCTGTATGGTTAGCTCCTTCTACCGTGTCCAATATTGATCTTATGGCTGTTAAGGAAAGACTTGTTCAAAATCATGCTATCAATAAAGAACAGTTTGCCAAGAAAAAAGGTTCAAAAGATGATCCCATTGTCAAGGTTGGCATGGTGGTTAAAGTCAAGAAACCTTGGAAAGTTAAAAAAGGTGAAAGCCAATTCATGGGTCCTTTTGAAAATAAAGAGGTCCTTAAGAACTCAGTCAGACTTAATGATAACAAAGTTTGGAATTTAAGCAGAATTGCTGTTCTCAAAGGTGACAAAAATGTTTATTCTAACTCTGAGATTGAACCAAAACCTGTTGGCAGTTTTTATGATGAAGACTCAAGTGAATGCCCTGTTCTTAGTCCTAGTTTTACCAATGTTTCTGATAACATTATTAATACTGAAGATCTTGGTAAACGTCAGCGAAAGAAACCTGGTTGGATGTCTGATTTCGTCTCATTTATCAGAAACAAATTTGTTAACTGTTTATTTTTTTATTAATATTTATTAAAGGGGGAAGATGTGTTATGTTTATCTCTTGCATGTTTTTCTCGTGCTTGCATGCACGAGCTTTATTTTCTGAAGTCTTGCTTCATGGCACAATCAATATGTTCTAGAATAGAACATGTGATCGTGCCTGTGAATCAAGACAGGCAGTTGTACGGAGCCAGCCGGAGCCTGAAGTCCTGTAACCTGCGGTGCTTCCTTTACTTAGATTAAACTCACATTTTTGTACTCTTGAGTCTACGCATCCTACTTAACACAATCCACGAGGAAACCAATCTCTATACCTTGGGCTGTCTCTCAAACCCACCGAGTGAAGTGGCTAAATAAATTATTCTCAAGTAGCAGCATAAACATAAAAGTGACTCCAAACTCACGCACCTGAGTAAATCAGAATGTAACATTATCTCTGTGACCATCCCTTAAAGTGCGAGAACAAAACTAGTCACTGTGCCACATGTATGAAAATTGAGAAAATAATCAATTAAGTGACTTTCAAGTCATACCCGTGTTCAACAAGCTCAGGCGCAGGTTAAACAAAAAAATGAATGAACACCAAGCTGCAATACGGTTTTCACGATAGTGCCACAAATTCAAGCAAGAGTAACACACACCGCCGTGTCTCTTACAAACCGCTAGTTGGATATGCATGCATTATACATCACAAATCCTGAAACATGTGCCAATACTTACATTTCAAGCCGTCATCGAGCAACCTTGAAGAGCGTTTCCCTGTGGTTCAACCTTGTTGTGTTTACAGCGTGTGCAAATGCTTTCAAAGTAAAGACAGCAACAACAGACTACCACACAATGTTGGGGGCCATGTTGTAAGGCATAGAGCTAATGTTCAGTGTGGGGGCCATCTTGTAGGATGTGTGAGACTAAACGTAAGATTAGTATAGAGGAATTATGTGATTCAAGGTCTCACATACTATATTGCCTTGCGTACAATGGTGGGCACCTGCTAGTGTGCTGCCTCAAATCAAAGGCCTTATTCGAAGCATTCAAGGACACCATATCCCATCAATCAAACCTTACATGACTGTGTGCATTAAGTAACTGGGAGCATTCAGTGACCTGACTATGTACTTTTCAGTGAACAAATATAAAATAACCATCAAAAACATAAAGATAATAGTGAAAACACGAAAACAATTAAATGGCACAGTTCAAACTTCTGGTAATTGACTGCTGTAGGGCACCCTACTGGTCACAGATAGCACATGTATTCCATCCTGTCATTGTGACCATTAGGTCTTAAAGCGTCCAAGCGCTTGATCCAAACGTTTTCTCTTTGTAACAAACTCTTATTGTTATCTTTACCTTCCCTTCTCTCTACAATTTCCAAAATGAGGAATTTCAATTGGCAGATGTTGTGACCATACTCTAAAAAATGCTGGCTATGACTGACTTCATATTTTGAGTGCGAATGTTACTTTTGTGTTCATTAAACCTGGTTTTCATCTTCATTTCAGTTTTTCCGACATATACCAACCCACTCGGGTACTTCAACAAATATATGATGTTCTTGGTGTCACAGTTAGCGGAAACTCTAAGATCAATCCTGGTTCCTTTCATGGGGTGTGAGATCCATGTTCCTTTGATGATACTGTTACAGTTGTTACAATTGTAACAGGGAATTGTCCCTTTGTTTGTAACTTATTCCGTGTTGCTATTACCTTGTGTTAATATTAGGCCTGGGCGGTAAATTCCGTTCCGTTCGCGGAATTTGCGGAATTTGGGTAATTTCGCGTTCCGCGGAGAACGCGAAATGGCCCAAAAATCTGCGTTCCGCAACTTTGCGAAATTTTTTGCTTGTTCGCGTTCTCAATATGCGTGTTCGCGAGATATTTCACCCCGAGCACGCAAACAGCGATCGCGAACAGGAAAAAAGTATCGCGAACAAGCAATTCCGCGCGTTCGCGGAATTTCTGCGTGTTCGCGGAGATTTTTTACCGTTTCGCGGAGATTTGCGTAACGCGATTACGCAAATTCCGCCCACCCCTAGTTAATATCTCTTTGATGCTCTTTCTTCTCTGGTAGGCAAATATCTGATTCTCTGAAAAAATACCTCTGAAATCAGGTTCAGTTGTGAGCATTGGCTAATGCTGTAAAATTGACTTTTTAAACTGAAAGCTCATAGTGGAAGATTTAGAGGTCAAAACCATCATTTGTTTAGTTTTTTCTTTAGGGGGTTTCAACAATTCCTGTCTTGTTTTCTTGGCACATCGTTCTTTGGCTTGATCCAACACCTTGTTGGGATACCTTCTATTTCTGAATTTCTCAAGCATATTCTCCATTTGATCACTAGATGTTTCTGGATTAGATAAGATTATTTTTACTCTTAAGAGTTGTGCGTATAGTAAATGATTCTTCAACGATTTTTGATGAAAGCTATTGTAATGTGACATGTTGTTCTGATCTGGTGTTTTTCTATATATGTTGGTTTCCAACTTATTGTGTATCCTTGAAACTTGAACATCCAAAAATGTGAGGTTAGTGTCATTGATATCGTAAGTGAACTGTTTTCTTTCGTTTACGTGGTTCAATTTAACCAATACAGTGGTTAACTCTTCTTCAGAACCTCTCCACAACGTAAAGATGTCATCTATGTATCTCAAAAAAAGGATAGCATTAGTCTTCCAGACATCCTTCCCCGGAATGTTATCTTCTTCGAACTTGTTCATGAACAGATTAGCATATGCCGGGGCGGCGCAATTTCCCATCGAAGTTCCTGTCAGCTGTAAAAACCATTGATCATCCCATTTGAACTAGCACTGGTACAGCGTAAAGTATAGCAATTCCATCAGAAATATCTGAAAGTCCTTTTCCAGATTGAAGGTGATCAAAACATGTTCTATGGCTTCCATGCCTAAATCATGGGGATTCAAAGTATATAATGATTTGACATCGATGGTACATAACCGGATCTGATCGTCCTTGTAAAAGTGATTTGATTGATTTTAGATAAGGACTCAGTGGTATCCCTCATGTTTACAAAACCCTCCGTTCAGACCAATTGTGTCAACCAGAGGAAATTTACATGAGCCTATTGGGAAGAATCTAGACAAACATCTCCAACCTTTCGTTTTCAAAATGAGTTCTTACGTGAGAGACACTGCTTTCCGCCTAGTGTATCTGACCAGGGCTCTATCACATTCGGCCTCAAACTTTGACTTTGCTCTGTCAATTGTGACCAGATGTCCCAAGTTAGCGATATATGTTTTTAGGCACTAGTATATCCTTTAAAAAATCATATCTTCAGTTCTTCATATTGGATTGAATCCGTTTTGGTATCCTTTTAATCATAAAAATATTTTCTATTTTTATAAATTGGTTGTGGATTTTTATTGTGCATTGTGTCTTACTTATTTAATTTATTGATGTTATGAAATGCTTTACAGATCTCTCTCCTAAGTTAAGCTTCTCTGCCCTGTGCCAACGACCAAGGGTTGAGCAAGGGACCTTGATTGTAGCTTGTTGGGAGCTTATATTGTGATGGTGGCCTTATTGCTAATGGTAGGTGCATACTTATCCCTACTAGAGCTCCACCTTCCAACACAAACCAATTGTGCCGTTGGATTTGATTTAAGATTGTGTTGTGTGTGAGGCAGAATGTCACACATGTAACATTTTTTTGAAGAAAGTGAACATTCATCTTTAAGGCTTCCAAGAAAGAATATTCTGAATTCTTTGATCCTAAGTGAAGTGCCAGTAGCAGAAATAGCACTACAGACAGCATTGCCTAAACCAGCTGCTTTTCATTTATTTCTGTTTTTCATGTGAGAGTGATGGTAGGCATAGTGCCATTGGCTTCCTCTGCACTGGCACCCTGATAAGTATTTCTGGGCACATCACCAGTGCTTGTTGCAAAATGCTTAGTCAGATATTAATATGGAATAGCTCTGCTGATCCTGGATGTGGTCAGCAAGTTAAAACAAGACAAGATAAGCTTCCCATTTATCAGACCATCTAAAGTGACGTAGAACTGCAACAACAAACTAATGTCGGAGGCCTTAGGGCATTTTTTGTTCGGCAAAATGGAAAATCAGTGCAGATTCAAATGTATGAATCTTTAATCAATCTATGAGAGAGGTTTACAACATGTTTGTTTTTCACCCAAATTATATTTTTCTGCTGCGGTTGAAGTATCTGTGGCACAGAAAATACATAAAACAACAGTTTTTCAAAATTATTTCTTGCTGATGTTCCTCAGAGATCAATCCATAACTTAGAGACCTGTATTCTTGTATGACCATTGAAACTGAATGGCCCTCGCATGAAATATGGATGTCTTTGCAGCACCTGCTCCTGAGGATATGAAAGCTTTTCTGAAGAGGATTTGACCTTCAAAGGAGGTCAAAGAATCCCAGAGGCTGTCTGGTTGGTAGGAGAACAATGCTCGCTAGTGGGTGCCCATTAGAGCATGGCAGAATGGTAATGAATACATTTGGAAGTTAAGAAAATGCTGTATATTCTGTGAATGACCTTATGGTTTTAGGTACTTTGTGGTCATTGCATGCTACCATAACCTTACAGTTTCTAAGTTAGGTATATAAAAGACGGATTACAGCAAGAGCACCAGAGAGATGTGTCCTTGGCCTTTTAATGAGTGGGTGCAGAATGTGACATACAAAGTTTGGATTCGCATTTTTTCTTTGACTGTGTTTTTCTCTTTCATTGTGCTTTTCCCTTTCATGGCTTTCTCTCTGTTTGTGCCTTTCTCTTGATTGTGCTTGATTTTATTATGACTTTTCTTTTATTGCGATTTTCTCTTGTGTGCTTTTCTCTCTGCTTGGGCTTAAGTTTTTGTGTGTTCACCATTGCTGTTGCCCTCCCATTTTTCTCACCTCCTGCCAAGCTCCTCCTCTTCCGATCGCTCTCCTGCCTCCCACAAAGACCTTCTCACTTCTCCCTACAGCCCCTCCCAGGACCTACTTATTGGAGGTTGCCGCACGGCCGTGCAGCAGATGTGTACAGAGGGCATGCCGGAGGCAAGCCTGTCTGCACCCGTCCGTGCCTGGACCACCCCCATCGCCTGGACCCCTGGCTCCCAGCCTACACATAGGTACGACGCCACTGTCCTCCACACCCTGAACACTGGACGCCCGAGCAAACACTGCTGCCATGCCACACTTCACTCTATGGTAAGACTGTTTTCCTGCACCCGCTGCATCTTCTCCTGCACCAGCACAACCACAGTCATGTCTCAGAGCACCACACTGACTTCTCGTCACACCACACCAGAAGCGTCCCACAGACTCTACTGCCTACCCCTCAACATGTGCTCTATTTACAAGCACTCCACTGGCTTATGGACCCTCATCGCCACCATCGCACCAGCCATCATCTTCCTCACTGAGACCTGGCTCAACCCTTCGTTTGCCCCTGACATCGCCACAGCCATTCCTGATAGATATGACATAATTCACCAAGAGTGCACCAAAAAGCCGGGAGGAGGATCAGCCGTCATTGACAAAGAGACCATAGAGTGCATCACCACCACAGACAATACGACCACCCCTATTGAACACCTCAACTGCAAGCTCTGCACAGACGATAATCTAACCATCAGAGGCACCCTCAAATACCGACTCCTGGGTCCGCACTCCAGCTTCTGCAACACTATTGCAGACTTCATGTGTCGCTCGCCCTGGACTTCAAGGACTACACCTTCCACAGTGACCTCAACTTCCAACTTGACCACCCTAACGCCGCCTACCTCCTCGAGATTATTAACAGCTTTGGACTGGCTCAAATTATTCGTGACCCCAGGCACACCACAGGACACATGCTGGACCCCATTTTCACCTCCAGCAACTGCTTCAAGTAACAGACACATAACAGAACTCACATAGACTGACTCCTCCATCATCCACTTCAGCATCACCAGCCCCTCACCGCCATCTCCAAGATGGCCAGTACCCCCCACCACAGCTGGAGCAAACTTTTACAGACTTGTGGATGGTTGCCCTCAACACCTCCAACTCAGCTGCTGCCCCCAACCTGGGACAGGGAATTCAGAACTTCAAAACCTGGATCACCAACTGTGCCGAGAGCATCACCCTTATAAAGAGCAACAATCACAGAAGATCCTCCAAAAATTCAAGTTGGTACACCCAAAAACTCAGAACATCTAAACATGACAGCAAACAGCCAAAGAGATGGTGTGCCAGCAAGGACACCCATGACAGGGCAGCCTTCAAGACCTCCCTCACCCTCTACCACCACCTGCTGAGGACAACAAAGAAGACAGCCCTAGTCGCAGGCATCAAAACCAGTTAAGGGGTTCACTAACCCGGCTGCCAGAGAAAGCAACATCAAACCCTCACACGATCTCGGAGACAAACTCGCCGACTTCTTCCATACAGAAACTTAGATCCCCAACCTACACCCACAGACTTCCTCAACTGATACGCCATCACCGCAGCCGGCACAAACCACAGACTGACCTCCTGGAATCTGCTCTCCAGCCAGGACACTACCTCCATCATGAAATCCATCCACTCTAGTGCTTCCACTGACCCATGCCCGCACCACATCATCAACCTCAGAAATCAAAGTATCGGCCAAGATCTCACCACCCTTCTCAACACCTCAATCACCACGCAACATTTCCTGGTGTCTGGAAACACGTCAAAGTCCAAGCAAACTCAAAAAATACCAGTGTATCCCATGGGAAGAGGTGTGGCGCCACGGCCAGGGCGACTGACTCCAGAATCTGGGGATCCCGGTTTGATCCCCAGTGACGGTGGCAGATTAGCCCAGCACCATGTGACTCTGGGCAACAGCTTGCTTAATCTTCCCGACAGCCCCCAGCACCTAGAGACCCTTACGGGTGATTGTTCGCGCTTTACAAATGTGGATTATTATTATTTTACTCCTACTCCCAGCCAAGGTACTGGAAAAGACAACTGGAGTAGAATCAGCTACTCAAAGCCTCCTCAGCAATCACAGCACTGAGACTGCCTTGATCTCAGACAACAATGACATCTGAACCCTCGTTGAACAAGAAGAAACAACAGTTCTGCTTCTCCTTGGTTCCTCGGCCTCCTTCAACACTGTATCCCACCACACGCTAATCAAAAGTCTCCACCACATCAGCATCCAAGGGGACACGCTCAGATGGATCACCTCCTTCTTCACTGGAAAGACACAGAGGATCTGCCTACCAAATTTCACCTCTGAACCCAAGAATATTGTCTGCGGTGTCTCCCAGGGCTCATCCCTCTGACCTACTCTCTTCAAAGTTTACATGACCCCACTGGCCAACATTGTCAGACCTCACAGTCTCAACATAACACAGTTACAGACACAGTTATTAAAATGAGACAAACCTCTTGCTTGTGTGTATCTGGACCACTGCAGCCCCTTACAATCAGATGAGGCCTACAAGTATATCATGGTTGCAGTGGATTCATGCTCCAGATTCCTATGGGTTTGGCCTTAGCGCTCGGCTGACGCTTGAACTGTTGTCAAAGATTTGCGAGTCTTTATAGGGACATACGCAGTTGGCACGTTACATTCTGACTGCGGCCCGGCATTTAGCTCTCAGGCTTACAAAGAGGCCATGGAAAGTATGGGCGTAGCATTGCAGTACTCCTCTCCATACCTTCCTGAGGGGAATTCGGTTGTGAAACCGTGACCTAAACCAATCTTTAACAGCTAGGGTATTAATCAAGGGCGGTAGTTGGGTCAATCCTTTTCAAAACACCTACCTGGCATCTCGTCCCTTCCTGGTAGTGCGGACCTGCGGACCCCGTTGCCTGCTCTCGTTGCCCTGCTGTTCGAAGCTGTCCCGGTCTCCCGCCGCCGCGTCAACATCTATCGCGGCCGCGGTGGGGAGACGGGACTACACGCCCCAGCAGCCCTAGCGAACAAAACCAGCTGAGCCATAGTTGCGCGCCAGGAGGCGCTTAAATCAACGACGCTGCTCCGGCAGAGCGGGTTCCTTTTCAAAACACCTACCTGGCATCTCGTCCCTTCCTGGTAGTGCGGACCTGCGGACCCCGTTGCCTGCTCTCGTTGCCCTGCTCTTCGAAGCTGTCCCGGTCTCCCGCCGCCGCGTCAACATCTATCGCGGCCGCGGTGGGGAGACGGGACTACACGCCCCAGCAGCCCTAGTGAACAAAACCAGCTGACCCATAGTTGCGCGCCAGGAGGCGCTTAAATCAACGACGCTGCTCCCGCGTCGCGGGATCGCGCGCGGGTAGCGCCGGGAGAAGCCCGGGACAAGGGCGGGACCGTCTGTGGACGTCCGGGGCCAGACGAGGCCGGGCTGGGCCACCCCTCCAAAGTAAGTGCATCGGTGACGACAAGACGCTTTTTCTCCAAACATGCCATATTGACTTGCTACCTTCAACCCAGCGGTACTGCGCTTTGTATCAACACGAGGGCTGGTTTATGAGGACGCTTGTGGACGGCTGAGACTGTGTCCCGTTATTAACTTTTGTATACCATCTTGTGACAGTCCGGGTCAGGAGAGGGCTGGAGGAGGCTGTAAGTAGTCACAGCAACAAGGGACATTGAAAATTGTCGAGTCCAGGTACTTAAAACGAACCATTGTTGTAGTTAATTTTGCTATCCATAGGCAGTTGTTTATTGGCGGGCGTGTAAAACACCGGGTTGGGCTAAAAATGTCGAAAGTAAAACATGCTGCAGGGTCGACTACCATGGATAACTATTTGGTTAAATTAGTGGACAAGATCAATTTGGAACGTAGAAAGTCATTGGGGTGTGTGGAGTCTTCTATTACCTCCCCTCACATTTCTTCCATCCCTGCGCCTTTGGCAAACTCTCATAAGACTATTATTGATCCCATAGGCCCGGATATTTCTATTTCGGCGGTGGACCAGGACCAAGACCTAGTTCAATGTGATAGTCCTACCTTGGGGGTTGTTACTGACTCTGAATTATGTCTGGTTGATCATATTGTTTCTCCATTGCCAAGCCCTATGGTAACAAGAGTACAGCGTGCCCCACGGGCTTGTAAGAATACTACAAAAAAAGTTCAAGCCAAGCGGGGGAAGAGCCGCTTAGATAAGAAAGTTATTCATCCTCCACCTAGTCTTGAGGGAATTTCTAATGTAGACCCGGTGCCTATTCCGGCCTCTATTGATGGAGCATTATTTGACCTTTTGATTAGCACCATCGAATCTAAGTTCGATTTGTTAGTTAAACCTCTATTAAACAAATTGAATAAGGTCAATGCAGAGGTTGTTAGATTAGGAGGTATGTTAGAATCATTCATGAACCTCAACATTGGTGACCATGTTAAGGACAAGGTAGTAAGTGGCCCTAATCCTAAGAATGTAACTGAGATTCCTACGGTGGCTATGTCTCATATTTCTTTGCCACCTCCTGGGGATTTTTGTGAGAAGGGACCTATGGGATCCACCCCCTTGCTGACTATAGGTCATAATCCTACTTCTAATGTAGATCTGGGGAACCAGGCTACACTAAGATCTGGGCCGCCCAAAATCAGTGTTACCAGTCAGCCAGATTTACCTCCGGACTGCGCTCCTGATGTGGCAGTTCTGGTTAATGTTCCCCCGGTCAGGGAGAGTGGTTATAACAATTCATACAGTGAATCGCATGCCTCTTTGAAAAATAAGACAGTTGACTGGCTCCATAGAGAGTGTGGATTTCCAGTAGCCCTAGCTGATGAAATCATATGTACTAGAAGAGTCAATTGGATAGGTAGCTCGCGTAAGAAGGAGACTGCATAGTGGCTAACTTTAGAAACCCTTATCTTGCCTCTATGGTATTGAGAAAGGGTAGCCTAACCAGCCAAAGCAGCCAAGGAATTTATCTCCGCCCCCTTGGTTATTTCTATAGGCATTTGAGTAACAAGTCAGTCAAAGATTGTGGAAGGGTGGGGACAAGGGACACAAATTTGCACACTACCTTTAACGTGGCAACATCTAATAGATTTTATCCCCTGAGTAGTTTGGATACTAATGATTGACAGGGTATTGATAAGGTGGTTATAAGGGTAGAGGCTGTCCCCATAGAAGTTCCGGGAGGTGTGGATAATTTAGTGGTAGGTGATTTAGAGGGAATAAGAGCCAATAATAGTCCTGAGGTTGATATCATTAAGGGCAACAGATGTTGTGAAGGTCCGGTGCTGGATTTAGATGATGGAGATGGATCTCCATCAATGACTAGTGATTCGGCTAATCATTGTGGCCTTATTCCCCCGTGCATAACGCACATTCGAAACTCTAACCCCCAGGTATGTCCTATTGGTAGTTGGAACGTAGCAGGTATTTCCTCAAAGGTTGCCTGCCTGGGTTGGTTGGAATTTATTAATTTTTTTAATATTATATGTTTTCAAGAGACCTGGTGTCTGGATCAACCAAACTTCCATGGGTACGTTTCCTACAATTTACCAGCTGTGGCATCTCCTTCAGGTAGGGCAAAAGGAGGGCTTTTGGTCTTGATTTCAGTGGATGTCCCCATTGTGGTTAAAAAATATATAACGGTTGGGGTCCACTCCCAGATCTTATGGCTTTACCAGGAGCATGGGAGAAATGTTCTTTTAATAAATTTTTATAATAACGTCTTTGATAACACCAGGCATCAGGTTGTGTTAGCACTAGAGACTGCCCTGGCTGATATTTTAATGGAGTATGATATAGTTTTTGACTACATTTGGGTGGGAGACTTTAATACTGCTGCTTGTCCACATTCCTTTTATAGGGTATGCGGCTATAATGATAGTTCAGGAGCTGAAGTTCCCCACTTTCCACATGATAAATATGGAGAAGCTTTGAATAAAATCCTAACCACTTATGATATGGAAATCCTGGTCAATGCTAAAGATGATTGTGGAAATATTATCCCTACTTTTAGAGGAAGGAATGCAAATACTGTAATTGATTTTATTTGCATATCCGCCAGCCTTAGCCCTTGGTGTTTATTGCCGGTGGTCGTTGATAATGCGCTAAGCGACCACAACTGCATCACCATTGAGATCTTTTTGTGGAAGGGGAAACAGGGATCTAATACACATACCATTGTTGACATTGAACCGTATCGATCTAGCGGACCCAGGATTAGATGGAAAGGGGAAAAAGCGGAGACTGTGTCAAACTCCATTGTTGCGAGTTGTTTGGTAGAAATTAGTGCCATTTTAGAAAGCCAGGAGGTTACAGACCAAGTTGTGCATAATTTTATTAAAATTAATCATTTTATAGACAATAAATTTACGAAACATGGTAAGGCTAAGGCATCCAAACATAAAGGGTGGTTTGACCATGTTAGTACCATTGCATTGAAGGGGCTCAAAGATGCCTTACGAGCCAAGCCTAGGGATAACAGCAAGATTAGAGAACTGAGAGTCATTTATCAGACAGCTGTTAAGAAAAGGAAGGCAGAATTAAGGGAAGAAGCATGGGACAAACTCGATCAGGCGGCAGCCACAGCCGATTCTTCCTAATTTTGGGAAACTGTCAATTGTCCGTTCTTAAAGGACGACAAGATGCCAGAACTAACGGCTAATGTAAGTGAAGAGAACTGGGTTTCTCACTTTTGTGAGATTTTTGATTCTGCTAACCAGAAGGATGGTCAGATAGAAGTCTGGCCTATTTTACCTCTGAATATCTCCTTAGCCGAAGTACGGGGAAGTATCAGTATGAGTAACGGGGGGAAGGCCCAGGGCCCCGATGGGGTGCCTATTGACCTATATAAATTAGCCCCCGATTTGTGGGGCCCACTGCTGACTAAAGTTTTTAATGCGGCAGTTTGCACTAGGGTCCCACCTACTTGGGAGGAATCCCTTATTGTCCCGATCTATAAGAAGGGTGACAGGGGTGATGCGAAGAATTATCGCCCAATATCCCTTCTCGACTCCTCGGTAAAAATAATGAGCAGGGTGCTTTTGGTTAGGTTAGAAGAGTGGGCTGACTCTAACAATATCTTGGCCAATTGTCAGTACGGTTTTAGGATGGGCCGAGGGACTATTGAGCAGTGTCTCAACCTCGACCTCCTAATAGGGAAGTATACAAGGGCAAAAAAAGGTCATCTTTTTCTCTGCTTTGCAGATTTGAGCAGTGCCTTCGATATGGTGGACCACAGTATTTTATTGGCCAAGTTGCTGGAAATGGGGGCACCAGAGGGTATCATCTACTTCTTGGCACGATTATATTCTACCCTCAGCACCAGTGTTCGATATGGCCCCGGGGGGGAATGCACACCCAAGTTTAAGATAGGGCGGGGTATTCGACAAGGGTGTGTGCTTGCACCACTCCTTTTTACCCTCTTTATAAATGAAGTCGATTCGGTTTTAAAAACAGTGGAGGCAGATGCCCCGATTATTAATGATTTTAAAGTCCCGGTTTTACTCTATGCAGATGATGCTGTAATTTTATCTAGGACGCCAATAGGCCTACAACGTTTGATGGATACGTTTTCTGGGTTCATCCGTGATAGGAAATTATTGATTAACAAATCTAAAACCCACATCTTGGAATGTGGTTTGGGTTAAAAAAAATCCAATTCCTATTTCATTGATGGACTTAAAGTACAAACGGTTAATTCTTTCAACTATCTTGGTTTAATTTTACTAAGAATGGCTGTTGGTCTACTGAGATTGTTTATGTCCGGGCTAAGATGGCTAAATGTGCTAACGGGGTGTTTAAATTCGCTAGTAAAATTGGGGATAAGCGGGTTAAAGATATGTTAACAATCTACCAAATGAGATGTCTCTCGATTGCTTTATATGGAGCTGGAGTCTGGGGTCATTACTCCGCCCTAAGTCTCCAAGTAGAAGAAAATCTTTTCTTAAAGAGACTTTTGTGCCTACCGGTATCCGCCTCTAATGAACTGACGCATAGAGAGCTTGGGA
This sequence comes from Triturus cristatus, assembly GCF_964204655.1. Lineage (NCBI taxonomy): Eukaryota > Metazoa > Chordata > Amphibia > Caudata > Salamandridae > Triturus > Triturus cristatus. Next base: position 322,222,677 of record NC_140581.1, read on the forward strand.
TACAACACCTTTCACATAACCTTACTTTAAGACCCTTTATGTTATGGCGTGCGGTTTGGTCCAAGGAAGAGACTTCTTTAAATAGAGCAATCATTAGTGATTGTCTCCAATTGGATGACCATTTGAAGATTCCCTGGATCAAATTTGTAGTCAACAATTTTTCAAAAATGTATGGATTTGACATTAGAAAGGATATGCACATTGCTTCTAGTCTGTCCAAGGGAGAGATGAAACTCATTATTATGAGTCATATATCTGTTGAACGGGCGAGGTTGGGTGGACATTCTCCTACAAGTGTGGTTTATGAAAGGTACTGTGAGACTGTAGGATACCAACCGTATTTGAGCTATGTCAATAGAGTTTCTCATCGCTTTGTATTGACCAGATTACCATTAGGGATCATGCACCATTTGGTGGCCTTCCCCATTATTAAAAAACACCCAATTGGCACTTGCCCTTGTGACCATGAATCTGCACAGAGTACTATGCACCTTTTATTGTTTTGTAAATTTTATGGTAGTCTTCGTTCAGTCTTCCTAAAGCCTATCTTCTTAAAATATGGTACACGTAATGTTTATGATTCTATGAAGTTGTTTTTTAATCCCAATCCTGATGTCTGTTTTTTTACTGCAACCTTTCTCCTTCAAGTGATCAAAGTTAGGAATAGCATGCTTTTTTAACGGTCTTTTAAAAATGTATATTGATTTGTATTTATGATAATTGAACTATTTGATTTGTTATATGATGTATGTATGCATGTGCTTTTATGGACTTTGTGTTAAGCTCCGAATAAAGCTTTATGAAATGAAATGGGTCAATCATATATTTGGGGTACAGTGAGCTCTCAATACCCAGCCAAGAAGTTGTCTAGGGTGTGTCACTCCTTATGAAGTCGAATTTGGAACGAGAATGTGGGTACCTGATCTTGATTGTGAAAGCGCAGTGGCGGATGAGAAACCATTTGATATCCATGATCATCTGGCTGTTTTACAGGATGTAAATGAATCCAGGACACAACAAATTAACGTCCACCTGAAACAGACCGCTACTGGGGAAGTCAAGCCAGTCACGGCAAGACCTGTCTGAATCACAAAAGTCGTGGACCTGGTCAGAGAGAAAATAGCGGATAAAAAAGAATTTGGACCATCCTACAGGAAGCCTGTACCTGTCCTAGCAATTCAAGGTACAAGAACTGTACTTCTACCACCTCTTGCCGGGAAAAAGAAGAAAAGATTTGTCTCAACAGACCTAATCAAACCACACTATGTGGTCGATACTAAGCAGTAGGCCTTGTGGACTCCACAGTAGTAGACGCCCTCCTCTAGCTGCAATCGAAAAAGTTCAAACAGAGAGACTCATCAAGTTCAAAGAGCCTCCTGTATGAAATGAAAGACTAAGCAACAATGCTATGGATCTCATTCCCCTTGAACCTGAAGTTCAACTTCAAAATGAAACTCAAAGTAACACACAAGTGTCAATAAGACCAAGTACTGATGTTTACATCAACATTCCTCGACAAGAGCAAACTATGATTTCAACAAATCCAGATGCAATTCCTACAGTTGATTGAACTGCTTCTGTCTATTTCTTGAACTTTGAAAAGTTTTCCTTGAATCCAAGTGAACCAGAAACAACGCCAGCCCAACAAACAGGCAAGCAGCAGATTACAGACTATCTGAACTTTCTCAAAAAGACTTACCTGGTAATGCCTTGGGTAGAACTCTGGGTAATTACTGGGATACTGTTCTTTCTTTTCTGGCTAGGCTTAGTTGTAACTTTTAGCATGCTTATTAATGGACGGTACCTTCAACAGAGACCTGCAGCCGAAAAAGTACATCTGATTCTGAAGCCACGTCAATCCTCTCACCGTGAACAAAGAGACTTGTCCTCAGTGAACATTACAGCAGTTCCTATACCGGACGGTATCATTTGGGACAAGGATGATTTTGATATATTTGGTCCGACTAAACTTTCAAAAATTTCTCATGTATTTAAAATTTCATTGAGTGATATCATTACCTCCAGTACATTTTCTGATGATTGGGACTCTGAAACTGTTAATAACATGTCTGATTTAGAGAAAACTGCAGCATTTCCGAACACTTAAATGCTAGAAAGTACTTCAGACTATGACACTTTGTACTGTTACCAACATTATGGTCATCATTTCTTGCACAAATCTATAACACCTAAAAATATTTTTGAGTACTACCAGGAGGAGCATTGCCCTACACCACCAAAAGGGTGGTTCGCAAACATTTGCACAGAAATTCTCATATTTTTCAAGGGTTTAACACTTCTGACCCGACGTCATTTTATTATAAAGTGTCCTCCACATCAGCCCAGAAAATTATGTTGACTAACACCAAACAGATTTAGTCTGCTTCCTTTATCGCCCGGTTGTCTGAACAGGGTTTTGACCTATTTAAGGACATAATAGACTTAAACTCAGTCTGGGGTTCTAGAGACTGGCAAGTCCAGGGAACAGAAGCGCTATTTAGAGCATGCCTCATTCCACAGCAGATGATATTTCTAAATGACACTGTGCAACAGACATCCTGTCTTGGACTAGACAAGAACAAGGACCTGAACACACCTCGGTTTCCAACACCATCACAGATAGACGGGTGGCAAAATTCAACTTCACATGAAGGGGTAGAAGTAGATGACATTTTTCAGTACAATAGGTCAGATCCTAATTGGAAAGGATGGTTGATTTGGCCCATAGACACAAACAGATGTCAGCAAAGATTCTGGGGTACCACTGAAGGGTTCAGTATCCATAGGCCAGACCCACGCTATGTACAAATAGAACACCCAGGGGTAGTGACATCCTAAGTGTTGGGGAGTTGTGCCTTGATTGGCTAGAGATCTTAACACTCACAGAAGTGAAACAGCACTGTTAGAAATGGGGGTCTCTATTTGACAAGGGCTTGCACCTTTGTCCAAATAGGGACCCTTCTTCCTAGTCAGGATAAGGGAGTTACACTCCTAAAATAACCCTTGCTCACCCCCTTGGTAGCTTGGCATGAGCAGTCAAGCTTATCTTAGAGGCAGTCTGTAAAGCATTTGCATATAACCAACAGTAATATAGTGTAAACACTACAAAAGAACACCACACCTGTTTAGAAAAATATCCAATATTTTTATATACTTAAGACAAGACCAAAACGATAAAAATCCACAATACAGTACTTAAAAATTTTAAGTTATCAAAGTATCCTTGAACAACAGTTCCTTGATGTCGATAGCTCCGTCCGAGGCTATCACGGCGTCGTGAGCAAACAAATCCAAACAGTTCTGGCAGACCGCGGCGTCACGGGCCAGCTATTGTGTCGGGTAGACCCGCAAACATTACCTTTCAGAAATGCAGGGCGTCTATGACCTTTCGTTGAGCTTCTGAACACACGGCATCCGCAGGCGTCGGTTCCGGAGGTCGGTGCAGGAGTCGTCGGGCCCTTGAAGTCACACGCGTTGCAGATCGAACTCCTCTTTGTTGAAGTCAGGAGCGCTGGTGTCGGCAGGCGTCGGGTGCTGCAGTGCGAAGTGCAGCGGTGCGGTGCCCTCAGGTCGCAGTGCGAGCAGCGGCTCAGTGGTGGCGGCAGATGGCGTCGTCGGTGAGACCAGGGTCACGGTGTGAGATGAAGGTGTTGCTCGTCATGGTGCTGGCAGGTCACGGTGCAAGCAGTTTCGTTGTAGTTACTGAAGCGCCGTCGTCAGCTGACGAACTGGAGTTGATGGCACCGGCGTCGGTAGGACAAGGCTGTGGTGTGGAATGAGGGCAGTGCATCGTATAACTTTTCGAGCTGTGCCCTCGAGCCACGGTGCAAGCAGCAGTGTTGATTTTGCTGTGGAGCGGCGTCATCGGTGATACCAAGGCGTTGTCGTGAAGCGAGGCGTTGCAGAGTGCGGTGCCCACGGTTCGCTGTGCGAGCAGCGACTTGGTGGCGGCGTCAGCAGGTGGCGTCGGTGAGACCAGGGTTGTGGTGCGGCGTTGCAGCGGTGCCCTCTGCGATGCCTTCAGGACACAAAGTCAGCAGTAACGTCGTAGACGGCGTCGACCTTGAAGTCTTTGCTGTTCCTGAGACTTCTTGAACAGGGGGCAAGTCCTACCTCAAGCCCTTGGAGAAACTCACAAAAGTAGATTGCAGAAAGTTCAATCCAGTCCTTTCACTGCCCAAGCCAGAAGCAGCCACTGCAGACCAACACAGCAAAGCACACAGCAAAGTGGTAGTTCCTCCTCACAGCTTCTCCAGCTCTTCTTCTTGATCCAAAAGAGTTCTTTGAAGTCTTTTCTATCCCTGAGACTTCCAACAGGAGGCAAGGTCTACTTCAAGCCCTTGGAGAAAACTCTAATAGCAGAATGATGAAAGCACAGTCCAGTCCTTTCCCTACCCAAGACAGACGCAACCACTGCAGGCCAACCCCACAACACGCAGCATAGGGGCAGTACTCCTCCTCCAGCTTTCCCGGTCCTTCTTCCTGGCCGGTTCCTTATTTCAGAAGTAATCTAAAGTTCTGGGGTCTGGGCCCCAATATTTATACCAACAAATCCTTTGTCCTCTAAAGGCAGAGGGTCCTGTACCTAGTTCAAACCAGTTCTGGGTGCATTCTGCTAGTGTGCAACTTCTTCCTTTGTCAGTGTAGGCCAGGGTCATCAGACGCACCACAGGAAGTGGAGCCAGCATTGTGGAAGGCAGGCACAGCCCTATTCAGACGCAGGTGTGACTCCTCCCACCCATCTATGTGCAGATAGGTCTATTCAGCCCTGTGCTGACTCACTCTGTCTCCTGGAGTCTCCCTCAGCCCCTGTCACTCACAAACCAGACAGACAATACACAAGTTAGCAGAGGCAGGCTGGATGATTAGGCAAGAAAATACCTACTTTCTAAAAGTGGTATTTTCAAACACAGAATGTTAAAACCATCTTCACTAAAATATGTATTTTATCATTCTGGGTTCAGGCATACTAAATTCGAATTTCTGCCATGTTCCCTTGGTCAGTTAGGATTATAGGATGTTATAATCAAACTGCCCATTCTGGCCTATGTGGAACAGGTAGCCTTGCAAAAGTGAAAAATGAAGTTGGCTGTAATTCACTATCAGGACATGCCACACACACCAGGACATGTCCTATCTTTCACATACAATGCACCCTGCCCACAGGGGGACATTGGGCCTACCTTATGGGTGACTATCATGTAGAAAACGGAAGGTTTAGGGACTGGCAAGTGGGTGCACTTGCCAAGTCGACATGACAGCCCCAGGCTGCACACAGGCTCTGCAATGGCAGGCCAGAGTTACACTTTACGGGCTGTTTGCGTGGGTGGCACAACCTAGTGCTGCAGCACACCAACAGCATTTGATTTATGGACCCTTGCACGCGCAGTGCACTTTACTAGGGACTGACACATAAACCAAATAGGCCAATCTTGGAAACCCCAATCCATAACACAGTTTACACAGAGAGCGTATGCCCTTCAGCACTGATTGGCAGTGGGAAAGTGCCCAGAGTCCTAAAACCAACACAAACAGGTCAGGAAAAAACAGGAGGAAAAAGCAAAAGGTTGAGGGATAACCCTGCAAAAAGGGCCATTTACAACAAAGACTTATCCTTACTCACACATGACATGGATCCTAGGGATTTTTACTAGGTACCAGGAAATCTCATCAGAAACGTTTAATATATTCTGGCATTTATAGTGTCTACAATGAAATTTGGAAAATATCCCAACAAGAGGCCAAAGAGAGAATACGGGAAATAGACCGTATTAACTTAGAGAAGGCATCAGAGGTAGTAGATAATTGGTTAACAACTTTGACCTCCAGGATATATTCCTTAGGCAACATTGTATCTTCTGCATTAGACATACTGGAACAAGATTTGGCCATATTACAACACGGGCAATCTCAGTTACGTTCTATTATGTTGTTAAACTGGATGCTGTAACCTTTGCGTGCAGGCTATGTGCCTTGGTGTTTTATCAACAGTAGATCTCTGTTAACGGAATACAATCTAACAGATAAACAGGTAGAAATGGCACAAAGGGGAGCAAAATCTACAATGCTGCATATTGAAAAACTGGATCGATTACCATTTACGGTAGCGGAATCACCATCCACGGAATGGCTAATCCATGGCCACATAACTGTACCTGTCACTACTTTTCAGTTTCAATATTGCCTTGAGCAAAAGCAGGCAGGCAAATATGAAAAAATGGCTAAGGAATAGATTGAGGAATCTTGGGAATTACCGTACAGATTTTGAGGCCAGAGTGGGGATCGAGAAGTGTCTCTAAGCGGTAAAAACTGCAAGAACGCTTTGAGTGGTTCTTTCATGTGTACACGGAGCTTGTAATGGTTCAGTAGCGAACTTGTCCTGCCACCTGAAAGTTACTCCAGCAGCCATGATTACAACGGTATTCCTGCTGCTTTCGAATGGGAGTTACCTGATGCTGAATGATCAAGGTTGTTGTGGGATACTTCCAGGGATTGCCTATCTGGTCACAATGAACTCCAGGCTTACTTGCTGTATGCAAGTATTGTTTCCCCCAACAATTACAGTCAGGGAGGTGCCGCTATGGCCTTTGCTAAATGTTCCTTCATACAATTTGATACTTTGAGCAGAATGAAAGCCATTCTTTTACAGCAAACTGTGCCCTTAACCTCCGCCCGGGAGACTCTTGATCTTCAAATCGCTAGGACTTCGGCTGAGATACAGGCACTCATACGTAGAAAACTGCCCCTCTCATTTCCCAGTAAGGGTGGGATGCATCTTTAATATGTCTGATAGGAGTGGTATTGTACACCTATTTAAGACCATAGGGTCAGAATTTTTAAGCACCTTTCAGCATTTTTGGAGGTCTTCCGCTGATCCTGCTTTCAATAGCAGGTATACTGATCGTTATTTTTCTGCTACGCAATGGATGGCCCAATCACCAACGAGATGGCAAAAGCACTCCTGGAACTCAAATACTGTGAACGCTTGGTACAACATCTGGGCACACCTCGCCTGCGGGAACTGAGCGCCTCTTGGTTCCTATTGTTTATACCAGACTGGATAGACTGCATCTTACCTGTTATTCAATGCCTGTTTTGCAGAGAAGAATGCATGTTATATCTCTGTCTGGCACTTCCATCGGCAATGCCACCGGACATGAATCTCATGCTGGAACCAGTGAGGGTCCATGCTCGGCAATGTCCCCAGTGTATTCCTATCTTGATGGCTGCATTTCTTGAGAACCCGTAGGTGCCTTTTGCTACAACTGGGTTGAGCATCAGCTCCTCCACTAGCACTCAGGTATCGACTACAGCACCAGCTGCCTCTGCACCAGCTATTGGCAGTTTTGAGTATCATCTGTGCTCAATTGACGTGCTCTGCGAGGTGTTACAGAGATCGTCCTCTGCGACAGCACGCAACAGCGATGTTACGTCCCCCAGCTGCAACACTTAATATACAATTGGCTCATCGTTTGCTGGGAAGGAATTCGGTTTTTCTTTTTTCAAAACTCAACTAAACTTGGAACATTTCCTCTAAATTGACACTTTCGCTGGGAAAGCATGGCCTTCTGACACTTGCAGTGGTTCGACTTATATAAACAAGCTCGACTAGGACTTTGGCTTAAAGTGACATTTCCAAATACTAACTTTCACAAATAATTTTTTTTAACCCCCCATATTAGACTATTTTTAAATGGTTTTAACGTCAATATTTTATGAAGCTCACTTATATTTTTATGCGCTACTACCTAGTAAAAAGAGCAGTTCACTAGCATTTTTATCATTGTTGACTGTTTGGAAGAGGAGTGGGTGTCATGTTTCATATAGGTACCCTAATATAGGCCGGGTAATATCATAAACTTTCACCAACATTATCTCCCTTATACTACACAGTAATAAGCCTTTAGGATTGAACATTTACCTAGTTCTAGTCCTGGGCGCAGAAGGAGGATTTTCCTGAACAATAGCGTCCTACAACTTCATCAATAGACTCATACAGTATGAATGAATATTTACAAGGGTTCTTGTTAACCAGGCAGAGGGTACATCACCTGCATAATATCTACGTGCAAGGTTCATTCCATACGTCATCCTCAAATCCAACAATGGCTAATACAAGAAACAAGGGACAAAGAAACCCTAGATACTTTCAGTATAAGTACAGCACTTCATGCTAGGGTTGGCAGAGGAAACCGAGACTTCCAGGCCAACACAATGACAAGAGACGCTGAGGCTCCTGCATGCAGACGCTCCAGCTGACAGTGGTCTAACACATCACTTGCGGGGTGTCCAACTCGAGACCAGGACGGGGTCCCTCACTCTCTCACTTCAGGTAATGGGGTTAGACTAAATCCTAGAGGGATTCTTGGCTTCACACCAACTCACATACTAGGTACACTTAGGTACATCTAGATAGGCATCGTAGGAGTACGCCCACTTTTATCATGCATTTTATATTCATGTATGCATTCATGATTATTGCAAGATGGTAGAACTGTTCTATCCTTTTATTTTCACTGAATTGCTAATCATATATATCTGCTACTGTCTAACAGTTATTGCAGCACATCTAATTTACACTGGAAGAACAACTGTGCAATAAATTCTTATTGTAACACCCCTGACTGTTTCTTCTGTGTAACTCTCTGAGACCGAATAACTGAGCACGAGTGACTGAGTGAAAAGTAGTTCATTGTTTCCACGATCCTGGGGGATCATGTTCTGAGGTTGCCAGAATTTATTCTGTCCCCGATAAGAGGAGATTCTAGTGGCACTGTGAGCTAGCTAAAACAGAAAGGCTAACATTCTCGGTGGGGGTGCTCAGAGCCAGTCTGCCACCAAACCCGCAGTTTATGTTATCTGGAAAGCGCAGATACTATGTAGGTAATATAGGAACTACACGACAGTAGTTGCATTGTAAATGACTACGATGTAATGCCTGTGTTGTAATGGACGTCTCCTGTGCCAAAGGCAAGCCATAGGCAAGCCAGTCTGCATCCGTCTGCCCCTGGACCGCGCTTAGCACCAAGGCCACTTCCTCTCGGACACTCCATCGCTACAATGCCAGCACCCTCCTCGCCATCAACCCTACACGCCACATCGCCTGCCAGGACCAACCTCCCCTCTGGACCGGACATCGACATCACTGACAGCTACTAAATGACCCGCAAGGCCCACCCCGATCATCCAGGAGGAGGCATTGCCATCACCTATAGAAGCAGGCTCCGACTGACCACGCACTCTAATGACCCAACGGTGACCATGGAACACCTCAACTTCCAGATTCAGACCAACCCCAACCTCTGCGGCACCCTCATCTGCAGGCCCCCCGGACATGGACCCCCATTCTCCGATACCATTGTAGACCTCATTGCACCCCAGGCTCTCCTATCCACCGACAACATCCTACTCGGTGAACTCTACTTCCACCTGGACAACCCAGTGACCAGAACACCACCCCTTCCTGGGGAAGCTCGTCAACATCAAACTCAAGCAGCTAGTCACTGCAGCAAGCCACATAGCAGGACACACGGTCGAGCACGTCTCTTTCGCCACCGGACTCTCCTGGACCAACCATCATTGTATACATCACGTCTTCACCATGCCCAACATACACCACTGCCATCATTGCCCCCCCCCTCGCAGCTGGATCAAGGCCACCGAAGAACTTCTCGTCAACTCCCTCAGCTCCACCACTCTGCCAACAATTACAGGAGATAACACCACAGCGCGCGACCGCCAACAATGGATCTCCAATTGCGCCGACAACCTGGCACCCCTCAAGAAAAGACCCGGCAAAATCTAGCACCACGTTGCGCCATATTTTCAAAATGACGCACGTAGGCATATGCGTGACCTTGTGAAGCCCTGTGTCACATCATACCTGCTTCAGGTATGATGTATGCAGAGTGTGCGTTCCCACGCAGCAAGGCCGCATAGGAGTGGCACAGTGAAATCCATCAGATTTCACTGCAACAATTGTAGGACGGCACTACATCAGTACCTTACTCGTAAGGGTGATGCAGTGCCATATGGATAGGCTGTTTTCATGCATTGCTGGAGTTGGGTCATGCTTGTGACACAACTGCAGCAATGCGTGATTTTAGCACAGAAAGATATGTTGGGATTCCAGATATATCTGTCATTACTTGCGTCATGGAGCGCTGTCCAGTAAATACAGCGCATCCACGGTGTCGTAAGAAAGGCGTAGGGAAAAGTGTTGCAACACTGTCTTATTGCAGCGCTGCAACACTTTTCATGACTGAGGCCCAGGAATGAGCACATTGATGGTGCGCATTCCTGCCCTGTAGTTTTGTCGCAGCAACATTGCTTGCAGCGCTGTCCAGCACCAAAACCTGCTGAAATGAGTCCCCAAGTGTTATCTCTATTTTTAAGACCAGCTATTTTCTGGTCTTAAAAACTGCCTCTAACTGCAGTTAGAGGCCGTTTTTTTGGTCCTCCTACCTTCAAGAATTCCCTTGTAAATATCGCAAAGTGGGGTTGGCAGCCGTTTATGCACGGGGACGTCTCCCTCTCATGTCGTTATCGCTAACAGAAGTGGCGATCTTTTCTATGGACATTTTTTGCTGGAAAACTGCCGCTAACAGAGGTTAGCGACAGCTTGTGCATATGGCGATAAACATATTGCCGCCGAACATCGGAAAAGTGATGCTAAGGTGGCGTTAACTCCTTGTACAAATGCCCCTGAGTTTTTATAACTGTGCTACCATACTATTGTTGTAAAATAATGATATCCAAAATATCTAGGCGGTACATACATTTTGGTAAGTATAGATCTGTGTGCTTTTAAGATATTTGTAGTGTACCGATATGTGGTGTTAAGTATAGTAAACCTACACTATGCTATATATATTGTTGATATTTTGGTCATCGATTTTACATTAGGAAAACAGGGTATTAAAAACTCAATAGTCTGGTATCATCCTATTTTGATTTCAGGCATTACTCCTTCTGATCGATAAGATCTAAACGGCATTCTTGATGAATGTGGCAAATATGAATTACTCTTATTAGGTACTGCCACAGAGAAGAAAGGCAGCTTGATTAGAGATTTTAAATAAGGGTGTAAGGTTTTTAGCAAATACATGAATATTCACTTTGGGAATAGTCTGTAGCCATGATCTCTAAGTATGGGAGGAAGACCAGACACAAAATGGGTGAAGTGGGTTTAATGAACAGAGCAGAGGGATGGTGAAGGATATTATTTTGGCTTTGAAGATGGAGTAGCAGTTGTGATACACTTTTGGGGTATAGAGATTTTGTCTAGAATTTTAAATAGTATTGTTGAGTATAAAATGTGGCATTATATGGTGTACCCCTATGTCAAATACCTGTCTACTTCTCAGTTACCATGTCCCTCTCTTTCCATGGTATAATCTTTATGACCTACATAATATCACATTTCTTGGTATGTCTTTTGTTATCACCTACATAATGTCCTAATAGTGATTTCCTCTTCTGATCTGGCAGCTCCTCTTTCTTAAAAGTCCCCTTTCATAGTATCCAAATATGAGGTTCCCTTATACGTATTAAAAGCAACTGAGTTACTTTAATCATTTTGCTTGAATGTCATGTTTCATTCCATTCTGTTTCTCCCCATTATCTATTCAACCACACGGTAGAGGCTGCAGATGGAAGGAAGCTGCCAGAAAATGGAGAGCACAATGGATGTCAGTCTTTCAGATATCATACCATCTTTAGGAAGTGTTAGGAGCTTCTGGGATCCAAAACCCTGCTTTCAGGGCTGGCCGTAGTAGGCATAGCACATTTTCTCAGTAGGCTAGAAGGGTGGGGGCTGGTTTTGGAGCAGTGGGGGCCGTTTTTGTTACTGGGGGCTGCTTTTGCATCAGTCCACCAATATTGTCGCCCTATAACATAAACACCAGGCAGTGCTTCACACTAGCACCTTTGCTTCCTTCCCCCTTCCCTGGGCCGGTCCGACTGAATTGGATGGTTGTGTTCCCAGTCTGACCCTGTTTGAAAGAATTCTCCTTTAGAAAATCTATTACTCAAAAACCATTTGACTTCCAAGACAAACCATATACTACTATCAAGAAATATAATCACTGTACATTAATTTACGAGCTGCCTTCAGCCTCATGCCCTTGACTGTGATGGATCTGCTTCAAAGGCAGCTGATGGCCTATATCGGCTCAGGACTGGTCATGAAGTAACCGATAACGTTAAATCTTCAGTAAAACATTCACTCACTTTACTTAAGCACACCAGCAAGCAGTGTTGCCAGTGACCACTACTTCCCTATGGCAATAGTTAGGCGGGAGGAGAAGGGGGGGGTTTAAATAAAAAAGAAACACTTACCTGCCGGCTAGCCTGCTGGCCGACTGCTGCCTCTCTTTGGTCCTCTGCGTCCTCTCTTTCTTCCTTCTGCGTAACAGGAGGCAGGGTCAGGAAGCACCCACCCAGGCTCTCCTGACCATTGCAGCGTTGTGATTGGTCTAAGCGTCGTTTTTCGGCACTCCGCCGGGGAATGGGAGCCTGGGGCATGTTCTCCACCCAGGCTGTAATGCAGTCTGGATGGAGAACATGCAAAGTGCGCATGAGTATTTGGTGGGCCCAAGAGAGCAGGCCAAACATTCATGCACACTTGGAGTGGGCAAACCCCTCCTTCCCTGCTCAGGGCAGCCCTGCCTTGCCCACAAAGCTGCCTGAGCACTGAAATATAAAATTATAATATCATTGCGTTATTATCATTTTTTTTTTCGTTTTTTTTCAGTGCTGTGGGCAGTGGGGCGATTCTGAGTGGTGCAAAATCTTACAGCCAGATAATAAATGATGTAGCCATCTCAGCTTACGATGCATTCATGTTGCAAGGCACATTTCTTCAAGACCATTTTCCTTTATGAGGCTCACATAAGAAATGCATAATTAATCAGCATCTCTCTCAGGCTTCCGGATTTGAAAAATAAAATTGACACCATAATGTTTTTAAGAAGTGATCAGTAATTTTGAGAAATGTGCATGGTCTAAACAAGATCACCACTGAATGTCAGGGCAATCTCCCAAAATCCATGCACTTGTCCTGTAAGGCCCTGCCCCGTGAGCCTTACTCTGCAGATCCTCCTGTCATATATTCCATGCATTTGCACAAACGCCATAGTACACCTCACAGCCTGCAGCCAATGTACAAAAGACGTCAGGATCCTTAAAATAGTAACGATTCTCTTAGGTTACTGATGGGTGGTATTGCAAACTACGGCCAAACATTCACATCCAATGGCAGTTGGGTTTGGGATCCATTTTACTGTTAGTTCTACTAGGTTTGCAAACATCTGGATTGCAGTGTGAATCTTCATATAATTCAAATAAGTAATTTCAAAGCAGCTTGGTTAAGCTCTTACGTTTACACTGTTTTTAGCGTCATTATATTTACGTTCTAATTTGTGATGAGCCCAGGGTTGGATACATGTGTAGCAGTAGCATAAACAAGCATTTGCAAGGCAATCGGTCTCGCCTTTGGGACCTTATATGTATTTAGCTATGCAGCACATTAGCCTGGGTGCTGAAACATCTACTGTTCTTTAACATGGAGGGAAGGTAAGCACCAAACTGCGTGACATGCCGGGTATGGGAACACATAGAGAGAAATATTGCCTTTCAGTGGGAAATGGTATAGTCCACAGCTCTATTTTTAATATAAAATCAGGGCCTTCGGTGTTCATATCACTGAAAATATAAGATTTGAAAAAAATATTATTGTCTACGGGTGCTCGTGGAAGACAATTTCTATGGATTGGAATCGAGAGAATGCTAAAGTGATTCTGGTATTTTACTGACCCCTGCTGGTCATTTTCTATCAAGTCAGTGAAATTGAGGTAGTTGCCAGAAAAAGAAAAAAAAAAAAAGAAAGTCCCTCAGCAGAAAGCAATTATGGCATCTTACTTACCACTACTGGTCGTTTTCTATCAAGACAGTTAAATAGAAGCTGTTGAACAAGCAGAAAGCAATTCTGGTATTTTACTGACCCCTACTTGTCGTTTTCTATTAAGACAGTTAAATATAGGCAGTTGAACAGAAAAAAAGTCCTGAAGCTGAAGCAGACAAGTCCTAGGGCTGATCTCCAGAGCCCACAAAGTACATACACAGATAAGTATATACTAAAGTATATACAAGAGGTCTCGAATACTCGACCTAAAAAGTGAGACCCCTAACACCCGCAAGATATGTGAAAGGCCCCCACATCATGCTTTTCCCCCAAAAATTCTGTACTAACATGTTATATGCAGCTGTATGAAGCGCTACATCTAAACCGAGCTCCATGCTGTGTTATGCCCCTTCTGTATTTCTGTCTCCCTCTGAGCAGTATCTCTGTAATCTGTTTTTATTTCTGACCTCCAGTGCACAGTCTCATAGAGGTACACTGTGGTGCCTTTCCTTCCAAAATTTCAAATTGCAACTCTTTATCTGTCTGTTATCGTCACGTCACAACTACAAGTCCAAAGAAAGGCTGAAGGCATACAGAACTTGCTGTGCATTGCTTCGGCCAGTTGGCCTTGTTGCAGTCACACTCACATCAGTGGGAGGTGAGGGGGCCCCTCCATCATGGTGAAGCCAGGGGGTACCTGCACCTCAGTGGCTGCGGGGGCCTCTGTCATTTCTATGATTAATACCCGTAAAGCACAGTCCTGCTGAACCTGTGCATCCACTGGTCATTTTCTTCCTCTGCAGCATCATTATGCTTCCTTCTGCCTTAGCTTGAGCACAATGTTCTTGCACATTCGCATGAATCTCTTAAAGCAGTGTCATCATTTTCTTTGCACCTGGCACCAGACCTGAGGCCAATTTCATAGAAGATACATTTCCTATCTGCGATAACATGTTGACATGCATACATAAGTGATTCATTTCAAGATATTTAATAAGTCTCTAATCAAACTGATGCAAAAATGTCCAAATAACATGTTTTTAGGAGTAGCCACAGTACAGAGACTGCTTTAACTTCTGCAATTAACAGGGAAAGGGCATGAATGTGCCATATTTCAGGCACAGGCCTGTCCTTTCCCTTGTGCTGGTGCCCTTTCGGCAGCTGAGTGCCAACGTAGGCACCCTTGTACTATAGCGCAAGGGTGCCTGTGTTGCATAGAGGATTGTTCTTATACAGGGAGAGGCACCTTCCTGCACAAAAGTAATCCTGGGAGGCTTATTCCTCCTTCTATGCGTGCTGCAGAATTCAGCACACATGGAAAGAGAAATAAACATGGAGAAATAGAGATTTTTTTCTTCGTTTTTCTTCCCCTGGGAAGGTGTAAGATTATGGCGCATTCTCAGGCGCATCCTCAGGTTTACATGGGAGTTGCATGGGAAGACCCACGAAATGCCTATGGAACACCTTCCCAGGGCAGAGTAATGCAACGCAACAATTTGTGTTGCGCTGCTTTACTCCAGATTTTATAAGCCACTCAGAGCCATGCAAAGTGGCTTTGCATGGCTTCAAATATCTAACTTAGAGGTTTGTGTCTTGCATGTACCACATTGCATTGTGCAAACGTGATGCAACCCTTTCAAGCCCCAATTAACTGCTTTTAGTAAGATTGGCCCTAGTTTCAGAGGTGACAGGAATCCAGTTAAAGCTATGAAACAAGTAAAGTTTGAAATAACATGCACCACTACCTACATGGAGAATCAGAAATAATTACAGCGGCTGGCCTATCTAGAAGCAACCTATTGAAGGACCACCGCATTTGTAAAATGCAGCAGGGGTAAAACTCAAGTTTGAAATGGAGGGGCACATTTACGATTCCCTTTGCATCGCACCATGCAAGAGGGACACAAATTAAAAATGAGATTTTTGAAGCCATTCAAGGCCACCTCTAGAAGAGCCCTAAACCAGACTGTGATGTGCCAGGGAAACTCACTACCACGAGCCGCAAAAAACCTCTATCCTGTCTGTGTTCAGCTTAAGATATTTATCATCCATTCAGTAGTCAGAATATAAATGAACACAACTAAATTCATCCACTCATAAATATTCTTGATCCCAGTGATTTAGGATTCCAGGAGCATCAGAACAGATGTAAAACTAAAATCCAAATTAAGGGATGAGAGTATGTAAGGGACTTAGGAGGCCACTTCCTTCTCAAAAGGAGTAACAGGCTGAGGTCTGCATCAGGAAATATTATGACTTCTAGTGCAGCCACATTTACTCTTTCGTTCTATTTGAATTTCATTTATTTGTGTTACCTGTTTAATGATCTACTATACATTATGGTGGTTGCTTCATTATGGTTGTGAATTGGTTTTTCAGAACCTTAATGTTCTACGTTCTGTGCCCTGCAAAATTAAATCCTTGGTATCCGTTTAAGGTGTCTATGTTTTTAAGTGTGACCTTGGAGACAGCTTTAGCTGTCTCGACAGACACGCCTAATATACATTAATACATGAGATTTTGGTTCAGGGGGCTTTATTGTGTGTTCTATTAAATTGTAATTCACATTTTGCTTCCACCAACCTCAGCATGCAGTACGGGGCAATGGGTCAGTCTTTTCAAGCACTGGCTCCTTCCACTTGGAGTGAGTGCACACTCCTGTGCACTTTGTTTGCACCTGCCTAAAAATAGTTCCTTTCTATTCACTAACAAACCTATATTATAGTGTGAATTTGATTTATTTATATCCACTTTAAAAAAGACAACTGGGCATGCTGGCTAGTTGGTGATTTATTATTGTCTACTAATAATACAATGGAAGGTGAAACTGAAAATGCTGTTAGTTAAAACAAAATCACTGACAATTAGTCACAGTAGTGAATGCTTTCTAATATTTTATTATTGCAAGCATTCAGCAACTACGTTTAGATGGCAGCATTTATTATGCCATTTAATTAGAAATAAAATAATTTTACCATCACACCAGATGAGTCAAGTCGAGATTTATTGGCTGTGCCAGTTATGCCAGACAAAAAATCCATATAATTGACATACTTGTATATATGTAAGTAGTGTAGTCCCTTTTTGGCCACAGAAGTAGCTTTAGAGCGTTTTTATGTAAAGTGTATCCTCTGTTTCCAAACAAAGGAAGCCAAATAGTTCATTGCATCAACCAATAGTAGAGTCAATATATTTTCTTTTCTGTTGGTCGACAGTACCATATTTGATATTCTTGGATTCCGAGAGTTATTCTTTGATAGAGCAGTTCCCAAAAGACCAAAATCAAGCTGGTCGCATCCACGATCTTGATAAAATATGAATACATGAATGATCTTTTTTTCCACTTTTTGGCATACGGGAAGTTGTGAGTTTTCTCATGATTAAAATTTTTATTTCTACTGCGCTCATTACGGGTCAGGCGGAGCAGAAATACTTTGTGGAATTCCGTTCTGTCTGAATCCAAGTGAGCCGGAATACCACAGTCAGTTTTTCTGGGTGTGAAAACTGGGTGTGGGAGAAACAAATCCAATTTTACCATATGATAATCCCACACAGAAAAATCACATGATGTTTAGAATGCAGCAGAGTCCAAGCATTATTTCCCATTTTTTAGGTCGAGCCTACCATGCAGCGCAATCTGTCTTGTTGCATAAGACATACTGTGGGCTAATCAAGAACATACAGGGGCTTACAGCCCACCCATTGCCTCCCATTGGGTGGCTTTAGTGTCTCTCTCAGTTGCCTGCTTCTTTGATTGTATAGTTTCTATGCTTTAACGGCTTGCTTTAAGGGAACTACTTATTTTCTCTTCGTTTAAATACTCATTGAGTGTGCATGTGTTTTCCAGATGTCTCACCTGTGTTCTTTCTAACCACCTCCATGTTTTTCTCTCTAGCCCATGTATTTCTCTACCCCAGCCAGTACTCTTGTAGAGCTATTTAAACTCTTCTCCCTCCACCATGGTCCACATCACTCTTTTTACTCACGTATTTGTGTATTTGAGTAATATTTCCCATCTTTTTGTAAAATAATGCACTGTTCCATTCAGACATATGTGAATATTAGTCTTATAAAGCGCACACTTTGCCCAAAGATGTCAAGGCGCTGCGGATAGAGCCAGTGGTCGCAGGGAGCACAGAAGGGATCCTAACAATTAAGTAGTGAAGATCCAGGTCTTCAGGGCCTTGTGGAAAAGGGAGTGAGATTCTTGTCCAGAGATTGATAGTGGAAGAGTATTCCAGAGCTTAGAGGCAGCCACAGAAAAAAACTCTTCCCCCCACCTGGCTCTCCTGAACCTGGGAACTACCAGCAGTTTTTACTGGCAGATTGTAAATGTTTGGTAGGAACATACCATTGAAAAAGCCTTTTGATGCCTCCGGAGGCTAAGTTATGAACAGCTTTATGAATGAGGCAAAGGGCCTTGAATAAAATTCTTCGGCCTAGAAGAAGCCAGTACAACTTGCGAATAGACGCTGAAGCAGAGTGTCATTTAGAAAGATCCATCACTAGCCTGGCTACTGCATTTTGTACAAGCTGCAGTTTGTGAATGTATCCCTTATTGATGTTCAGATAGAGGGCATTACAATAACTTAATCTGGAAAGGACCAGGGTGACAGCTGCCTTCTTTCGAGAGGAAAAGGAAAGACATGGAAAGATCTTCCTCAAGACCCTAATGATGCCAAAACAAGTGGAAACCATTCTGTTGATCTGGGGGTAAAAAGAAAGAGAGCTGTCAACTATGACACCAAGATATTTTTGCTTTTGGAGCTGGACAGGGGCATGAGCCAAGCATTTTAGGCCACCAAGGGGAGGGCCATATAGATTGTTGACTACCAAAGACCAAGACTTCTGTTGTATCACCATTGAGTCTAAGGTAGTTATCTACCATTCAGGAGGCCACAGCCTGCATGCAATGTATCAAATTTGCTGTGGACGCCTCTATGCTATTGGGTTTGACACAACAATTTGTGTGTAATCCTTATAGGACAGAGCCTCAATCCCAAAAGATCTAATGACCTTGGCCAAAGGGGCAACATAGATGTTAAACTGGGTTGGGTTCAATTAAGATCCCTGTGGGACTCTGCAGAAGGTATGAGTGGCATCAGAGTAGAATTGATCCAATTTTACTTTTTGTGACCGGTCAGTGAGAAAAGAGGATAGAAGGTTCAGAGCGGAGCCTGTGACCCCAATTTCTTTGAGATGGCCAACCAATCTCAGGGGTGAGATGGTATCAAAGGCAGCAGTTAAGTCTAGGTGAATTAGTAAAGAGTTGTACCCGGCATCAACTTGAGTGTGGATGTTGTTAATTGCAGAAGTTAACGCAGTCTCAGTACTGTGGCCACTCCTAAAACCATAATGCAAGCCATCAAGCAAATGATGTTGATCTAGGTGGGAGCTAAGATGTAGATTAAGATGCTTCTCCAAGATTTTTGCACGGACTGGCAACAGAGAGATAGGCCTATAATGTTTTCAGTCAGAGGGATCTAAAGTGGACTCTTTTAATAGTGGTTTGATCCCTGAAGTTTTCCAAGTTATAGGGTACTGTCCAGATGAAATGACAACATTAAATATGGAGGTTTGGGGGCATGGCTTGGAACCCGAGGAACATGGCGGCGCCCGAGTGAGACTCCTCAGAGAGGCGTGGTGGTGTCGCGTTATCCCATCACCTGCTTTTGATTGAGGCAGAGCTGCAAGCGGCGAAAGAGCTCCTCTCCGGGATGTTCTCCTCGGCGTTCCTCATTTCAGCTCCAGGATTCAGTTTTTGGTGAGGACGTCTCCGACATCGGCGCGGCAAGTTGTGGCCGCCATTTTGTGTGGGATGGAGCTTCTGCGGTGCTGACAGCTCGTCAGGCTTTGTTCATGGCGGTATGCGCATTTGTTATCTGGAGCTTCCAACACAGCCTCAACTGTGGGCCCGCTATTTCTATAGTTGGATTGTTTGTCTGCCTGCTAATTCTTGGAGTGCACTTCCCCTCATGGTTTCCTTTTGCTGAGGGAAGGAAAAGTTAATGGTTGCCATTTTGTATGTGAAGCAGCTCCTGCAGCGCTGACACCTCATCAGGTTTTATTCATGGTGGTATGAGCATATGTTATATTGCGCTTTTGACACAGCCTTAACTAAACGCCCGCTATTTTCATTATTGGCTTATGTGTCTGCTTGCTCTTTTTTTCTTTTTCTTAAGTGCACTCCCCCTCATGTTATCTTTTTGTTGAGGGAAGGAAAAATGAACGGCTGACATTTTAGCCCAACCTGCATTACTACTGTTGGGCTTGCATTCACACCCTCATATGGCGTGACTATGCTCAGTGATTGTTGGATGCAGCAGTTCCTTCTTTTCTAATACTTGGCATGCTACCACATTATTAGCTGTCTGGATATCGACATGTGCTATATTGCCTGATATAGAAAACTAGTTCTGACATGAACTAAAGCTATTTACTTGACTTTTGGATCACTTATGTTCTAACTCACTGACTCTTGAAGCTCCGTGGTTCTCTATACACTCCAGTGAGCATATTACATAGCCGTTTTTCTGCTGGCATTATAACATCTCCCACACCATACATTGTCTACTCCTTATTGTGTTACATGGGCAGACTGAAAAAATCTGGTCCTCTTTCTTCGAGATCTACTCAACTGTTCATTAAGAATTCCAGAATTTTCACAGAATTCTCCAAGATGGAAGACTATGTATTTTATTTACCTAAGGGGCCTGTCTCAGCGATCCCTGCTCCTTCAGTGACTGGAAAGTCTAATGTAAAATGCTTGAAAAAGGACCCTCCTTCTCCTCCAAAATCCTCCTCCCCTGTCTCACTGGAGTTGTTGCTGGAAGAGATACGGAGGAAACAAACACCAAATTGCTATTTCTTACTGATAACTGGTCTCAAATGGAAGAAAGACTTATGGCAGTTGAACATAGTGTGTCCTCTTTTGGGATCACTGATACTAAAGTTCATGCACTCCAATCCCAAGTCTCCATTCTTCAAAAACAAATCGAAGACCTTGAGAACCGCAATAGGAGGAACAATCTGCGTATTTCTGGCCTACCAGAAGGAACTGAGGTTTCAGACCCTCCCACCTTCTTCAAGTCCTTTCTTCCTAAGCTACTTCATATGCCAGAGGAAAATGTTCTCAACATCCAGCGTGCTCATAGGCTTGGTTGCCCACCATCAAATGCATCAGCTTCAAAGCAACTATTAGGAGTCATTCTTTATTTTCTCGAATACTAAAGGTTCTTACTGCTGTCAAGTCAATCCAACGTGTCGTGTGGTCTGGTTTGATTTTATTCTTTTCACAAGATTATGCTAAAGCTACAGCAAACAGACGTAATGTGTTCCTCAGCATGAGACCTGATCTATGTTCTTTGGTAGCTCATTTTTGACTCTTCCATCCTTGTCTCCTCAAAGTTACATACGGAAACAGAACGACTACTCACAATGACCCACTGAAAATACAGAGCTTCATAAACTCATGCAAAATAGAGACTCATCATCGCATAACATTTAATATTTTCAGTCTGCTGAGATATTTCTCATCTCTCGTTGTCTATTCTATCTCTGTTATTGCATAGTAATTACATTCACCAATTCTTTAATTTATTGTTGTGCTATGTTACATTTGTACATGTTTTCAACTTGTTAATAGTATACTTCATTATAATTTTCCTCATTTGTTTCCTTTTTTATCTCTTCCACAAAGCTGTCGATATCCATCGCTTGCAGTTGTCATATATGACGTGATCCCTCCCCTGCCCTACGTTTCGTTGAGTTTGGGCGTGCCGCTTGTTCTGTGTGGTTTCACCCCCTCATTCCTGCTTGATATCTGTCGGTATGTCTTTTTCCCTACACTTTTTCTATTTTTTTCTTTCCGCTGCCTTTTTTACCCCTTTTTTTTTTATCTCTTTCAGGTGCTTCTTTTACTTTTTCACCCTATTCTTCACTTTTTCATCTACCCATTCTTTTATTCTTACTACTGAATCTTCTTCTATCCTCTTTTTTGTACTATATGGTTAATTCTTTACTCCGTTGGAATTCTCTCTACTATTTTTTTTGTTGCTTGTTGAACGAATTGGATTGGTATTTTTTGCTTTATCTTTAATTATTTTATGTCTTTGAAATAAATTTCATCGAATTTCAGGGGTCTATAAAAAGGCAAAGGGTTTTGACCCACTTAGCTAAATTATAAGCCGATATAGCATGTTTACAAGAGTCTCATTTAACAGTGGATGAATCTTTAAAGTTAAAGAAAGGATGGGTTGGGTTGGGAAATTCTTCTTCTCTCCAGGAGATGGTAAGCGGAATGGAGTCATGATCCTTTGCCGCAAAAAACTGTCTGTTAAACTTCTTTCTCAGGATGCTGATAAAGATGGACGTTGGTTATATATCAAATTGTTGATTGGGAATGCTCCGTTTTCTTTACTTAATGTATATGCCCCCACTGCTGGAGACTCATCTTTTTACACCTCCTTAACTTAACAAATTACACATTGCATTGATGATAACTTTATTTTATTAGGTGACTGTAATCAAGTTTTAAACCCAATTCCAAGATCTCTTTTATCCCAAACAAGGCTCACAAACTTTTTGGTCAAACTATCAAACAGCACAAACTTATTGGTGCCTGGAGACTCTGTAATCCTACTACAAGAGTGTAGACTTATTATTCTCTAGCTCATCATACTCAGTCACCATTGATTATTATTTTTTTTTATTTCCCATATTGTTTCCCAATCTCTGCTTGGTGCGGATATTGGTTCTATTCTAATATCCGACCATGCTCCTATATCCATCCAGATAGACATTTGAAAAACACCCAATACCCCTAGAAGATGGCGTTTTAATAATGCTCTTCTTTTAGACCCTCTTTTTACTTCCTCCTTTGTTTATTTTTTCAAGTAATATTTTTTATTTAATCAGAGTTGACACTATGTCTTTCTCTGTTGTTTGGGACCCTTTTAAAGCGTCAGCTAGAGATTTTCTTATTGGCTGTGTTTCCAAAAAGCATAAAAATGCACGCAGATTAACCAATAACCTCCTGAACGAAATAAAGAAGCTGGAGCATTCTTACTATTCATCTAAATCAAATGATTGTTTATCTGAGCTTATAAATGCTAAACCACAATTCAACAAAGAGTCTTCAGATAATGCCTCACTATACTTTTTAAAATACAGTGCAACATTTTATGGTGGTCAAAACAAAGCAGGAAAAATCTTAGCTAATTATCTTAAGCTAAAACACAACAAACTTAACATAGATTCTATCATGGACGAACATTTGACTCTGAAATTTAAAGACACAGAAATTTTAAATTAATTTTTACTTTTTTATAAATCACTTTACACTTCAGAAAATCCCCCCTCACAGCATCACATTTCTCAATTTTTTTCCACCATTCAACACTCCTCCAATACCCCACATGACCTTTCATCTTTGGATTTTAATTTATCACAAAATGAACTCCTTACTGTCTTGCCAGCTCCTAAAAAAGATAAGGTACCAGGTCCAGATGGTTTCACCGTTGAGTTTTTTTACATTCCGCAAAACTGCTGCTTCCCAAGTTACATAACCTCTTAGGCTCCTTTTTGCATTCAGGTGGCTCTTCTGGCCCTTTCTCAGAAGCATTAATTTGCCTTATTCCCAAGGACGGTAAAGACTTAAAATACTGCAAAAACTATCGACCTATTTCATTAGTTAATATTGACTATAACATTTTTCCAAAAGCTCTGGCCATATGCTTGGAATCTCACTTTCCCAATTTGTTAGGAATAGAACAATCTGGTTTTGTTAAGGGTCGGCTTATTACAGTTAATACCTGTTTATTTGTTTATATTTTGTCTAAATCATTCCATCTTCCTCAATCCTTAACAGCAATAGCATTAGACACGGAGAAAGCATTCGATAGCGTTTAATGGCCTTACCTTTTTCATACCCTTAAATGGTTTGTTTTGGACCCAAAATCATATCTTTAATATCTCTCCTTTATTCGAACCCATGTGCAACAGTTTGTGCTAATGGCGCTACATCCTCATATTTTGATCTGGTCAGAGGTGTTCGCCAAGGCTGTCCTTTATCCCCTATTCTCTTTAACCTAGCCCTTGAACCTTTTTTATCCAGAAGACGCCAAAACCAAGAAATACATGGATTCGACATCAAACATTCTCAAATCAAACTTGCAGCTTATGCCGATGACATTTTACTATTTATCTCACAGCCACAGAGCTCTATTCCTGCCTTTTTTTAAGGAAGTCCAATCCCTTTCCTCTGTTTACAAACTAAGGGGCATATTATCAAGGACGGCGTTAAAATTATCGCCGCTTTAGCGGCAGGAAACTGCCACTAAAGCGGCGATAATGGGCTTGCTAATATGCCGCAGAGAATTCACATAGAAGCCCAGGTTCACACCAGAACATGGGCTTCTATTGGACTTCTCTGCTGCATATTATCAAGCCCATTATCAATGCTTTTAGCGGCAGTTTCCTGCCGCTAAAGCGGCAATAATGTTAACGCCGTCCTTGATAATATGCCCTTGAATAAAGATAAATGTGAGATATTACCTCTAGCTAAATAACTAATCCGAAACACATTAAATATTTAGGTTTATACTTTACCTCATCCATTTCTGATACAATTTCTCTCTGTATGATCAAATGTATATGAAGGGTCTCAGAACTAACTGCCAAGTTGCATCCCCTTTACTTATCCTGGTGGGGTCGACTCGACACCATAAAGATGACGATATCTCCTATAATACTTTACACAATTTCTAACATCCAAATTCCCATTCCCGCAAAATTGTTTGAGAAGATGAATTCGATATTTTCATCTTTTTTATGGAATTTAACAAAATGAATACATCCCAATTCAGAAGGAGGGGTCAATTACTACTCTGTCAATCTTCAAATTTCCTGGCTGATCCCTAACAAGACTGTCCTTTATGGGCCACACTTGAGCGCCTTTTTTTATCCCCCTTTTCCTTTCAAGAATATATATCCTTCTCTCGCAAGCCACAATCTCTTTCCACTCCTATACCTAAATATACATGTAAAATTTTGGATACCAACTTTCCTTCAATTCCTACAGACTTTGATTCTTTTCTTAATTCCACAATATGGCATAATAAATTATTGTTGATATGTAATAGATCTTTCTATTGGAAATCCTGGAGGCAGAAAGGCCTCATTTGGGCTCATCATTTGTTTGCACATAATGAAATTGTGTCTTTCCACCTAATTAGTAGCCTTTTTAACCTACCCCATCCTTTCATTCTAAATATAATCTTTTGAAACAAGCTGTACTTAATGTTTGTGCTCAATTTACACCTCATAACACGTCCACTTCTGCCCCAATTAATCGGTTACAAACACTGCTTTGCACCAAACCCAAGGCTTCTGTTATTTAAAATCACTTACGCTCTACATGCACTAGAAGGGAAAAAACAAAGGTGGAACTTGCTTGGGAATAAAACTTACAGGTTTGTTGGTCGATATCCTTGTGGAATAAGATTTGGATTAAGATCAGAAAATCCTCTAGAGCAGCAAACACAACGCAGACTCTCTTCTTAGTATATAATAGACTTTTGCTTTGTCCGGTCACATTAAATAAACGATACACTACTACACCAGATATGTGCTGGACGTGTACATCTACACTTGCAGTCTTAAAGCATTTGTTATTTGTGTGCTTACCTGTTCGGAATTTCTGGAAAATGTATGTGCTCGAATCAATTCAATTTTTGGATCCAGTTTCCCATTTTCTATTACTAATGTGTTCCTTGGAAGTTTATCCCCTTTTTGGGTGAACCGTAATTCCAATACTAAGATTATTGATTTGTTGTTGGCGGTTGCCTTTCAACAAATAACCAAACATTTGAAAGATTTTACCAAAATATCATATCAAGCATGGTGGTATGCCATTTGCCATAATCACGGATTGGATACCTCCTTTGTTTATCCTATTCATATGGCCATGAAACCCTTAAACCTATGGTTACCTATCACATTGTTTGTTGATGCTAGTGCTAAACGATCCTTTACTCTGAGCCCTAAGCAACAAGAAGTTCTTCAACCCCCATGACTGTCCTAATGCTGTTCTAAAATCCGCGATATAAAATGTATTTTCTCTTTCTATATACCAATCCAACTATTTTGGATCCTGAGAGTCATGTATTAGGTGAATATTTTTTGTTCCATTGTATTATGTATTGACACCTCTATTCCTTTAATAAACTTACTTTTAAAACTGAAAAAAAATATATAAAGGTAAGGTGAGGGACAATTATCTCCCCACCTAATTTCATGATCTTCAGGGGGCAGGACTCCGGAGGGGATCCGGAGGTGATTCCTCCTAGAAGGCAGTCTGTGTGCTCCTGAGACAGGGGGGGAGGAGGCAGATAAATTAGCTACACCCTTGTGGATTGTAGGGGAATTAAAGAGACAACTCTGAATTGACAGTGCCCCAGGAGGAGTATATTTCTGAGATCTTAGAATGAAAGACTTTGGCCATTCTGTCGCAAAGAACCTGAGAGCTATCTGTATAGGCAGAAACCAGAGGCGAGGAAAGAGAATTGAAAAGTTCCCTAGAGGATCTGCAAATTTCTGTCATTTGAGAATAGAAAGATGTTTTTCCTCTTTGATAGCAGTTTTATATTCCAATAATTTCTGTTTATGAAGGTCTCTTTCAGTCGGGTCGAGATATTGACGCCAGATCCTTTCTTGATGACAGCAGGATTGTTTATGTTTCCTTAGCCTCTCTGAGAAGCAAGGGACAGTAGGTTTTTTTCTCCCTCATATCTTGCTTGAGGAAGACTCAGAAACAATGAGCATCCTGTCAGAAAATGCATGCCACCCTGTCCAGTAGGATTGATCATTGCATTACAGAAAGTGACACCATGGAAGTTGTGACTACCTCCCACAGTACAAAAACCAAAGGAAATGATGGACGGAGTGTTGAACATTGCAAGCACTCACCCCCAGTCAACTGATCTGGGTTTAATCCATCACCGTTCTTTAGCCCACTCTGCCACCCCAGTTCAGACATGGCCACATGCAAATCAGTCTGACCCTGTGCCTCATGGGAACAGTCCAGCCCGAACTGCCAAGCCATGTCTTCCCTGGACCGGAAACAAGCTTCCTAGGACTGGTTTCTGGCATTTTAGCCGTCTTCAGCCAGGCTTGCTTGAATTCAGTGGCAAAGTGAGCAAGGGACTCACGTCTGAGCATACCCTGCCAACTTATGGCGAACAAAGCAAAAACAAAAGGAAATGATGGACGGAGTGTTGACCAACTAATTTGGTTCATTCTTTGTTAAAAGCACAGGAGCAGATATAAAAAGTGTACAGGGATTTTGGATTTCTTCTAAACTGGAAAAAATCTCAGTGGCATCTAGCACAAGATCAGATTTTTATAGTAGTTCACTTTCACATAGACATGCAGAAATTATTTTTGCTGGATGAAAGAATGATGACTTTTCAAAGTCATTTAAATACACAACTGAGCAGGCAAAATGCACCAGTATAGGCGTTTCTAAGTCCAAGGGTACATGTCCTCAATCACAGCTGAAGCTTTAGGGGTTAAGAACATCTGACCCCATTAATTCAACATCTGCTAAATTACTGGAATTCGTCCACTCATGACCTGAAGATATGGATTCCTCTATGAGCTCATCTCAGGGAGAAGATGACCTGCTGGTTGGTAGAGGATCATTTAATGAAAGGGATTCTCTTAGTGTTGTCACAGACATTACTAATAACAACGAATGCCAGAGCTGTAGGTTGTAGTGCAACTCTGGATGCAAACAAAATACAATGCAGCTGGTCTTCAATGGAAGAAATCAGTAATCAAATTAGAGAGCCCTGTTGGTTATATTCCTGGTAATACAAGCAATTGCTCCTATCATCCAGTGGAAACCAGTACTGTTACAAACCTGCAAATCACATATGATACTGTCAGTTGGTCACAGGATGCCTCAAGCTGGCTCAAATAGTTTTTTCAATGGGTCTGTGGGGAGAACTTAGGGGCCGATTACGATTGCGGAAGGCCGGTCACCTCCAGCAATGCAGTGGCGGTCCTTCCGCAATCGTATCGTGCTTTTCCCCCTGCCACATTGCGATGGCGGAGGGAATCACGCTAGGACTGTGACGGACGCAAAGACCATCCGCCACCGGTCCGCCTAAAGCAATCTCACAGATTGCCTTGCGGATGGTCCTCAAGGCCAGATATGGTGGCGGTGCCTAGCAGACACCGTCCACCAAATCATGATGCGGGCTACAGCCGGCATTTCCATGGCGGCGATGCCACCATGGACCGGCTGGTGGGGATTGGTGATGGGGGCCTGTTGCGGGCCTCCCATGTGTAGGGGGGAGGTGAGGGTGCTTTTGGGGGGTACCCATGGTACCCCCCTACATTTCACAGCACCACGTGGCAGGCACCGTGTGGAGCCTGCCACATAGTGCTGTGAAATACAACACCCGGCATTTTCGCATTGCACTGTTAAAATGCAGGATCCGTCTGCCATGGTGGCGGACGCATCATGATCTGGTGTGCAGGACAGCCGCAAGCATGGCAGATGGTCCTGGTTTACTCCAGGATGGCGGACGGACTACAGTCTGTCCGCCATCCTAATGAGCCCCTCAATCTTTTATCCACAACATCAACATACTGGGAGAAGAGAACTTGGTAGTGGATCATTCCCTTCCTCAACAGATCTGCAATTCAATCCCAGAATGTTTCAAATGATAGCAGATAGGATTGCAATAATTTGACCTTTTTGCCACAAGGAAGTTGCGAAATCCCACCTTTACATAGTGGGCCCTAAAGCAGTTTAGCCTCGAGTGGGTTGTATTTGGGGGTCCAGGAGGCCATCCTGACAGGAATCAAGGGCGTGTTGCTGGAGCAGGGTTTTCTATTTAAACCCAAACATCAGTTTATATTTTTGTATGTCATAATTAAAATTACTAATGATTAATTATTAAGTACTAAGTTTTGTTGAGTTTTTTTATTAACCAACTTTACTAATGAAAGGATTATACGTGGGAATGCAATTGCATGGCTAAATTAATAAGTGAGCTAAGTTGGTGAGCAAATTAATTAAATAAGTGTGGCTTATGTAATATTTGTTATGTGATTGTGCTTTAAAATAATATGCTTTAATGCTTTTTTATGTTGCAAATGGCTAGATAAATACATACACATAAGGGTATTAGTGGAAATTA
This sequence comes from Triturus cristatus, assembly GCF_964204655.1. Lineage (NCBI taxonomy): Eukaryota > Metazoa > Chordata > Amphibia > Caudata > Salamandridae > Triturus > Triturus cristatus. The sequence goes on from NC_140581.1 coordinate 322,251,789, forward strand.
ACACTGTATAATCAATACAATGTAGTAACGTTGTTTTGTGTTTCTTTTAATTAAGTTGTCCATTTTGGCCTGCTGAGAAAATGGCCGACATCTACAGCCTGCATTTGAGTAGATGAAATATGAAGAGAGGCCTCGCTGAATGTGACCTCGGCCTCTGTCTGAACTAAAAGTTATGAAAAGACGACAACTCTGGGATGGTCGCCAATTATCCTTGGTAGAGAACATTTGTCACAAATGAACATTTTTGATAAACTTGTGGTGGCTTCACTGCGAGTGATACAATTCCGGAGAAGAGCATCCATGGATGTTGCAAACTAGATTTGGACTTCCTATTTCCTTGTTTTTATTTTTGAGATATCCAAGAGCGGAGATTTTCCTAATGTTGCAAGCTAACCTTTCCTGCTCTGCTCAACGGACGTTTTAGAGCTTGTTTGTAACTTTTAGTATGTACATTTTAGTATAAATATTACTAGACTAGAGAGGGTACGCACGCCACTTCTTCCTGAACCTATGCTCAAGAGGATCGATGCTGACTGACGGCAACTTGAGAGACTTTAATTCATTGCCGAGAGACCTGATCTGACTTAGAGAACGACATTTAGCCAGAATAGGTAATTATGAGAATAATGATTTTGCAATTGAATGGCTTTTCATATGAACTAATTTAGATAAATCATTCCTGTTTGAATTACAGTGTCGGGTGGTTATTTCTTTGTCATGTTATTGAGATTACTAATGTGTTAATACTGTTTTTATCAAGACTCGAGACAAATGAATTTGGTTGCATTGACCTCCAATTAGGTGCAGATTGATTTAGAAATTCTCTCTTATATTCAGTGTGGATAGAGTAATAGAATGAATGTTGGTGTTATGGGCCCACCAGCGTATGATGAGTGTATGTGCGTGCAAGTGCTTGTAGAACAGTGTGGTGAAAAGTGAGAACTGTGCTTGCAAACCTTGGAATGTCAGAATGGACGTTACCCTCCCAACATCACCTAGGTAAGTAATGCAGATTCCATCCTAGAGTGTTTCAAATGGTAATAGATGGGATTGCAGTGGTGTTTACCTTTCCGTAACAAGGGAGTATGCTCTATTACTAAGCGTCTGCTTAGAGAATTCATGTGCAAGGACTTGGGTAGTGGATGCATGGGGAATTCAGTGGTTCCTATGTCCTTGCAATTCCGCTTCTCCAGAGAATACTGTGAAGACAATCATATACTCCTATGTGCTTGAGCCTTTTTTTTTATAACCATATTTTTAAAAATCTTTTTAAAGTGACAGGTAAACCAAACAATTGTGCCCTAACCCGATTCACACACTGGACTCCAAATCCAGATAATGAGTACAGAAATTACCCCAACACCCAACCAAGGCAGCACTGCTGAGTTCAGAGTAAGTCCACCAACACCCCCATATCTTGGCATGCTTATGTGGGCAGCCCCTGGCTTGGTAAATGAGCTTTTTCAGTTTGGAACACCAATCTGTGGCCAATCTGTGATCCTAGGGGTGTATGCAGCACTCCAGCAGGGTGCCATGTCATGACCCACATGATAAAAAACAGCATCTGTGGCTGCACATCGGTTACACTGTGAAGTCTAACTCCTACTCACCTACCAAAACCGCATCGAGGTAAGGTATGTAGCATGCAGATAATGGAGTTGGATGAGCCTTAGGCGAGAAGAGATGGCAATCGTTTTGGGCACCATTCATGCATCTAGGGGATCTACCAAGGTTTCCCATTTTTGCTTGAGGAGGACAAATCTACCAGGGGAATTAATGATCAGTGATGTATAGAGTTGCAAAATTCCACCTTTACCTTTAGGACCCTGAAGTAGTTTTACCTCGAGCAGGTTGTATTCGGGGGAACCAGGTGGCCCTCCAGACGGGAATTGAGGGCAAGTCACAGCTGCAAGTGCTTGTAGAACTGTGTGCTGGGAAGTGAGAACTGTGCTTGCAAATCTTGGACTGTCCAAATTGACGTTCCCCTCCACAAATCACCCAGGTAAATACATAGATTCTATCCCATTCCTGAAAACCCTCTACGCTGGATTCATGGGCCCCCAACAGGTGGGTCTGTTTTGTGATTGTCTTCTTCCAACCCAGCTGTTTCAACACCATGCACCATGTAGAGAACACAATCCTGGTGGGTTCAGGGATGTAGTGGGGGAGGGCTTAGATGCTGCACATTGTCCATTGTCCAGACCCAGCAGGGAAAGTTCCAGTTTATAAGCCAGGTCTCCCAAGCCCCCATTCATCTAAGCTTTGATAACCAAACGTTGTGAGTCCCAGTAATGAAGCCAGATGTCAGTCATGCCCATACCCCCATCTCCTGTTGATTGGCAACATTTATCCCAGGTGAAACGAGGGTGACACCCTCCTCAGAGAAAGGATTAAATAGTAGCCATCATATCTCAGAAGTTAGAACCATGCCACTGAGAGAGAATGTGGGAAATTATGCAAAGTATGCAAAAATCTCTACAATACAATGATTTTAAATAGGGCCACACTACCCAAAAACAAGAGAACTGAGATTTCCTCGGGCCCTAAAGTCCTGATTAATTTGGAGTATAAGAAGGGGAATGTTAAGGGACCAGGTCAGGGTGCGTGCCACTGAAATATGCATTCTGAGAGAGAGGGAGCTAAGACGTTTGACTGGAATGTGTGTTTGCAAATTCATGGCTTCAGCCCCCCATATAAGTGTGACTTGGCCCAGTTAGAGTTTAATCCTGCGCCTCCCCATAGAGAGACAATATTATCATCACTCGTGGGTGTGTAGCCTGTGGGTCCATCATGCAAAGGAGGGTGTCCTCCACGTGTAGTGCAATTCTATCTTCCTCCCCCACTCTCCAGCCCCAGCCCCAGCCCCACACCTGTGCATCACATCTAACAAGTGTCACTAGGGGCTCGACAACCAGGACGAAGAGCAACGGTGACAAAGGGCAGCCCTAATGAGTTCCTCTGTGTATGGGGAAAGGATCTGCTCATTGGGGCAGAAAAATCCACTGCATGGGGTTATCTACCAGCATCGAGTCAGCAGGTGCATGATAGAACTGATGGGGGAAGCATACAAGGTTTGATAATAATTCACAAAGGCCTCAGCAATGGCTGCAACCATCTGGTGCATCATACCCCTACTGTCCAAGACCGCAGGCACTGTCCTTGTGGGCCTATCATGAGTAACAAGCCAATGAATTAATTTACTGGATTTATCTTCAAACATATAGACACGGTGGAGGGAGGCGGGCCAACATCGGTGTGCTTCTATCAAAAAGAGGTGCCGAAAGGAAGATCTGGCCACATCCAACTGCTGAGAGTAAGAGGTTTGCGGGCTTACTATGCACTGTCTCTGACGTTGTAGGATCTGCAACTCTAGTACTGTTTTCGGATGCCGTCTTTTCCATTCCCGGCTAAGGATCAGAGCTTTTGCTCATCCTTCCATCGTGGCTCTGCCCTCTGCACATAGCATACCTCTAGAGGGGACTGAACCCTGATTGGATTCAAAATATGCCATGGCCATCTCCCCAAGGCACTCAGAGTCCTGATCAACAGTTGGGAACCAGGCATTAAGCCTGCAAATCGGTCTTCGAGTTACCGGTGGGGTGCCTAAGCAGATAGACCAGGGAATGATCGGAGATACCTCGCAAGGGAATCTCCACCACCGTGTTAAGAAGGACATCAGCCACAGGGAGCAGCATTAGATAGATACGGGTGAGGAATTTGTGTGCTTCTGACATATGTGAACATGTTCCCTTACTTGGATGCCACACCCTCCACACATTATAGAGGCCCAATGAGGTCATCCAAGACTCCAGCAATTTGGAGGCACATCTTCGGTGCGCTGCTGAGCCAGTGGTAGAGTCCTGTTCAGGATGAGGAAATGCATTAAAGTCATCCCTGATCATTGTCACTTTGGCGGAAAATAGCAGGAACAGGGCACAGTATTCATCCAAAGACCCCTGTGAGATTGTGGCGTGATATACACACTGAGCAGATTATACTGGGATCCCTACAAGCTTACTTCCAGTCCCAAGAATCTAATCTTTCGGTTGTTATATAGTTTTGGTGTGAATCATAGGAAAGGATCTGTACAAAAGTATAGCCACCCACCTTGAACCTCCAGAGAAGTCTGCATGGAACACTGGGTCGTACCCAAAATGAAATAAGAAGGGTCATTGAGTGCTCACCAAGTGGGTCTCATGGAGCAGGAGGACTGCTAAGAACCATCCCCAGCATACCTAAGTCTGGCTGGCATCTTGATAGATCTAAAAGACCATTCACATTCCAGGAGAGTATGGAGAGGTTAACCTTGGGGACTGTAGTTACAATGAGTCATGGATATGGATAGGGTGCTTATTACAGGGCCAGGCCCATGACGGCCACATGGTACATCGAAAAGAAATGTCCGCAACTCCCCCTACCCTATACTTCCCCCTAGAAGCATCAGTTGCCCATGAACCACCCCAACAACCCTTAATACTGTCCAGTACCTTTTATCATTTCAGAAAGAAGAATTGTGTCTGCACACCTGGGCTGAGTAATCAGGTTCATAAGCAGGGGATCAGCCCGGCGGTGTCGGGTCAAACAGAGCTATTTCTTGTCCAACACAAAGTCTGTTGGGTCACCCACAGCTGTGTCAGTCTGGGATCGCCAAAAAGGTCCTTTTAAGAGCATTGAGCGAGGAGTTCTGTGGCCTGGTAGCTTGCCTTGGGTCTCTGCAGGTCAATCTTTGTCCCGGAGGATTCTTGGGATCCCTGTGCCAGGCCGCACCAGCAGCACAACTCCATTCTCCTTTGGCATCAGGGTAGATGGTGCCCAGCTGAGGGCCCCCATGGGTCTCTCACAACCCCATCCCTTCTGCATTTACCAGGGTGAGTGTCCTCTGTTCTTTCACCCATTCCGAGGCCACCTCCAGGGTGCTAAGCAAGTGGGTTGGGAGTTGTGGATCACTTTCAAAGTGGCATGAAACATCAACATATTCTTGAGGTTCATGGCCCGCATATTTTCTTTAACCTCTTTGAATGATTTCCACGTCTGCTACACCAGTTTGGAGTAGCCCGGAAAGATCATGATGTGTGTGGACTAGTGCGTAAGTGCTCCGCCTTCTGTGACTCCTACTGAACCATATCTAGGTCTAGATAATGATTCCACCTAGGTGGCGGAGGGGCTCCCAGTGTCAGTCTGGGCACCAACGATCAGTGGGCATGTTTCAATACGAACTAGAGGGAGAGGAGATCATCTGGGATCTAAGATCAAAGCCAAGCTTCCAAGACTTGCTCGGGGTCCATCCCTTCCGAGAACAGCATGATGCAGAGGTTATTCCACCAGGCCCTATTTTCTGTGCCCTATGATCTGGTCTTGAGGTATTTAGTCGAGAGGGTCAACTTCAACACTTTGCCCTCAAGTGTGGATATCTCATCTTCCAGCAAGGAGCTTCAGCTTTCAGCTTCAGCAACCTCATTGGCGATATTTCTGAGGGCTTGACTAATTAAAGTGATATCCATTCTCACCTCTAATTCTCATTTGCACTGCTTCCTGCAAGGCTTTGATGGCCTCTGAGATGGTCCCAGTGGTCATTGAGTCTGGAACTGGGTGGCCTGTGGTCCGCTCCGATAAAGCTACTCCCATCGCAATTGGAGGAGTCGTAAATCTGCCCATTTTCTCTTGCAACTGGGATGTTTGCCACCCAGCCTTCTCCATGGCTCTCAGCCACCCCATAGCCATGTTCCCTCAACCACCACTCAGGAGAAAAGACCATCAGGACCCCTACCGGACTGCTCCCAGAAGAGAAATGTTCATGGGGCTATGACCCGCGTGCCCCAGAAAATGCAGGGGAACTACAGCACGAGCAGTCATTTCTCATTCAGCTGCTAAGCCAGTCCTGAACCTCTTCCAGGCACCCCAGGTTGTCCGTAGTGCAACTGCACATTTAACCGGGGTGGTCATCATCCTGGTAGCAGGTGCAGAGCCTCAAATTAGCTCTACGGTCTGACCCGCTTACCCATGTGGGTTGAGGGGGCAGCACAAATAGTCAGCCGATCTAAAGGCGTCATCGGGGTGCAGAGTCAATAATCACAAGGCAGACATCACCCTCTAGGCCCAGCACGTCCCTAGGCCGTACAGACCATGAAACCTCAATGGGGTCCCCTAACCATCCATTGTCGCCGGGATCTCCATTCTCAACTTTGAGGCGCTCACTTAAGTCTGCTGCTGGCCAGTCACAGGTTGAATACTGTTAGACGTGGCCCTTTTTGGCAGGTTCACCCCTAAACTTTTTGCCTTTCCTGTGACCTGGTATTGGTGGTTCAGTGTAAGTGCATGCACACTCTGAGTGTGTGTGGTGAGATTGGCCTGCTCTCCCATAGGAATGCATGGGGGATATGAGTGTCCATGGTAATTCCTAGTATGAGAGGAGTGCAGGGGCGAGTTTAGTATGTATGAACACATGAAAATAAATGCTGCGCAATGGTGTGCGCAGATTTATGGTGACTGGTGGAGAAATGCCACTTTTAGAAGTTGGCATTTCTGTGTGCTATGCGTCTGCCTGCCTGATGTGAAATGCATGTCTAGCTTGTGAGTGACAGGAGCTGAGAGGTGTGGGTGGCTCCAGGAGACAGGGTGAGTCAACCCAGTGGTGAATAGAGAGATCTGCATTTAGATGGGAGGGAGGAGTTGCACCTGGGACCTGAATAAGGCTGTGCTTTCCCTCCACAATGCTGGCTCCGCCCCCTGTGGTGTGTCTGATCACTGAGCCCCCACCTGACAAAGGGGAGAGGAGCTGGGCAAAACAAAGTGCTCCAACTCCCCCCTAAACCAGTTCTGACTGGTATCCCCAAGCCCTGTGCTGTGAAACATTGGGAAATGTAGTATAAATATAGGGGCTGTGACCCCATGAAAATGTTCAGTCTTGGTGTGCTGTTCCTGCTGGGGCTTGCTGCTGCTGGGGCCCAGGGGGGGCTGCCATGAGGGCTTGCCTCCCTGGGCCCTGCATTGCCCCCTTGATGCCTTAAGGACTTTTTGGGACCCTTGTACTTATTCTTGTTTCTACAGGACCCATGCCTGCTTCTAGCGCCGTGTGAGCGCTTGACTTTGGAGGAAAGGAACTTCTTGCTTGGACCCTGTACTTTTTCTTTCATAGTCCAAGACCTCCAGAACTTTGACTGCCTGTGCGCCCTGGTAGCGCTTTGCTTTTCATCCCCCAGGACCTGTGAGCGCTTTATTTTTATTTGGCCAAGAAGAGGAGCGTGTATGCTCCGCAACGCTCAGCTGCCGTCTGTGATAAAGGGAATCCCCGTTGTAGGGATTCCCCTGTGATGCCGGAATCGTGGGTGCCCACCCAGCTTATTTTTATATTTACATTGTGGGTGCCCACCCCACATGGCCGCTTTATATTTGTTTTGATAGGCGGGTGCCCACCCTGCGTCTTCTGCCTTCGCGGGAGCTCACCCCGCGTTCCACTGCTGGGAAAGTTTCACCGCCGCAGCCCGATCTGAAATGCACCGGCCGGAGGCTGCCGATCGCAGCGCGGCCAGAGTGGAAGTCAGGCAGCGTGGTGCCTGACTTGGGGCGGGACTTCCGCAGTAGCAAGAGAAGATCGGCACCGTATCCACCGGAGTGCGGAGAGAGTCCTGCCTTCGCCCCGGTGCCGGTGAGGATGTCCATTGAAGGGACCAGGTGGAGTGCCAGTCCGGAGGTTTATGGCTTCGCGAGCGGGGTCCCGTGAATTGTGGGAGCCCCGCAATTTATCGGGAAGAGTGGAGCAGAGTTCCCACGCAAGCCCCGGTGAGTAGAGGCTTCATCCATGTTGTGGTGCCTTGTGAGGCACAGTGTTGGGTCCCGTGTCCCGGCCTATTGCCTGAGCGGCCCCCGCCTGATACGGGGTCGCTCCAACGAAGGGGGCATACTTTGTCTTTCGTGCTAAGAGGGCCAAAGGGGCTCGTGCTGTTCCCTGTGCCCCTGCCAATTTGGGTGATTTTCCCAGCTGGCCCACCTGACAGTGGGCAGCTGCACCGATGGGGGCAATATTGTGTAAGAAGCCCCAGTGAGGCCCCGAAGGCACAGATGCGCCAGGGCCCTTTTACTGTATTATCAGCTGCACCGCACTAGCGTGGGCAGCTGCAACGCTTTTGCACATTTGTTCTAAGGACACCAGGAGTGTCCAGGCCTGCCGTTGATCTTCCCAGCTGCCCAGCAAGTAGTGGGCAGCTGCATCGTTTAGGCCACAGTGCTTTGGGGGCATGTCTTTTGAAGTTAGGAGTGAGATGCACTCCTTTGCCCCATAAATCTACAGCTGCCCAGCAAGTAGTGGGCAGCTGCAATGTTTAGGTCTGCGCAATTGCGCGCCCCTGACTTCTGCTGCATTGGCAGCGCGCCCTGACATTTTGGACAGAGGGCATTTGAGCCCCTGTTGAGAAGGCCATTTGGCCAGGGGGACTGTTAGGTTAATAGGGCGCCTTCCCTAATGTGATTATGTAGGTGCACAGGAAATGTAATTCATGTACTGTTTTATGCACCCTGATTTATGCCTCTAAATGTGTTTTTATGATTATGAGGTTTTGCATGCTGTGTTCATGTTTGAGTTATCCTCTACTGTGGTTCAGATATGAGGTTATTTGCATACTGTGGTTTATGCATGTGAGATTATTCTCTACTGTGGTTTAGGTATGAGTTATTCCCTACTGCGGTTTATGTTAGTAAGAGTATTTCCTAATGTGAGTTATGCTTAGGAGGTTATGGTCTAATGTGTTTAGGTTTATGTGGTTGGCGCAGAATATATTTCTTGCCTAATGTGATGCTGTGCATAATATGATTTATGGTTACAGGAGGATGATGAGTACAGTTTTTGCCAGTAATTACTGGTTGTATTCTACGTTTATTATATGTCTACATTTATTATCTTTACTAAATGATGATTCTGACAGTGGCCCATGTGGCCCTGTCATGTGTATAGAATCCCCTGTAAATATTGCCCAGTGCCAGTTGGCACAGTGTAGATTGTGTGATTACTATCCTAATGTGTTTTATGATAATACAAAGGCTATTTTTTTATATAACCTTGTGTGGAGTTCCTTATGTGGTGTGCCTAGTATGTTGTTGCTGTGTGTGTTGCGCAAATGCTTTACAAATTGCCACCGGGATAAGCCTGACTGCTCGTGCCAAGCTACCAAGGGGGTGAGCAGGGGTTATCTTTGGCATGCAACTCCCTTGCCCTGACTAGAGTGATGGTCTCTGCCTTGCTTTGGCGCAAGCCTTAGCCAACCAGAGATCCCATTTCTAACAAATACGCAATCAATTATGGGCCCGGGCTGGGTTACCCGGCCCCCAAAAGACACCAGGAGGAAGAGAGGAGAAATAAGGTAGGGGCATAGTCTCTTACTGCCAGATGCTTGCACGGCCCTCACTGCTCGACTTGCAGTGCCCGTCTTCCTGATGTGGCCCCTCTCCCCTTTGGTGCAGTGACATATAAGCCGCTACGAGGCCCATGGCTTGGGCGACTTCAGGCCCGCGTTCGTGCCATGGGCGCAACACCGGATTAAGTAGGATTTATAGGATTGTGGGGAGCTCTCCTAAAAAGACCCTGCCATCTTGGCCTCGCTGGCCATGCCCTTAACATTTTTGAATTTTTATACATATTAAACCGCATATCACTGTATGCAGCAAAATATTTTATGAAGAAATGTAGATGTTTCTTATTGATCGAAACTGTCCTTTAGTCTCCATTATGCTTGCTACATTCCATGGCTTTAGCAGGCCGGAGCCATTTTAACTATGGAATTCAATTTCCGCATATCTGCAAAGCGTACCTTCGTTTTTAGCGTTCACAACTAAAAGCAGGATTTGGGGAGAATAATTAATTCAGTATTGTACCCATACATTTCTACGACTTCATCCAGGAGAATATCCTAAACCCTGCTCATTAGACGGGGTTCCTGTTAAAAACTCTAGTCACTTTCTTTAAAAAGAAGCGAAATATTAGCTGCTGCAGTGTACGTGATAGTGACATAGTGATACCGTTTTCGGACGATTTTCCATTGACTGGCTATTTAATAGTGGAAAGTATGAGGTGTTTACTTAGCACCAAAGGCCCGGAAACAAGGTGACGGCGAGAGACCTACAAACGTAAAACGAACAAAAAGAATTCGAGTTACAAAACCGATTCTCATCTGTGAACAGTTTAGCACTATCAACACATCTGGCAGCCAGGACTCTTTCCCATGCATTTTACAGGATATGTTGTGTGAGAGAAGCCTGAAGACCTTACTTGCCAATTATGGAATAACTCCTTAGATAGGAACACATACAGTTTCATATTAACAGTGGAATTCACATTGAATCAAATGTTGTTTATTCCAGTGCATTCTGGGGCGGAATGTCGGACCAGTCTCTGCTAAAACTAACAGATGAGAATTATAGATATCTACGCTGAAACCAACGATACATCATACACCACCCAAAATACTTTGATTCCTAATTTTTTGACGGAGTTGTTACAGTAAATATACAACCAAGTGTCTGATTTGCTGAGGGTAATGCTTACGGTTGTTTTTATACATGCAAGACAGATTTATATACTGTCTTTTCTAGCGGCTAGTCACAGGTTAAACAGATTGTGTGTGGCGCTACTTTGTGTATTCCTTTTCTTCCATCTTTCGGGCCCAACATGTCACAAAGGCCTCTGTTATAAATAGAGTTCTTAAAACTTCCAAGTATAATTTCCCCAGACCATGGATATAGTTGCTTCCCTCAAAACTCAACCGCTGTAACTCCACTAAACGACGTTCTCCATGGTTCTCAGAAGAACTAAAACAGGAGAAAACTACCTGCAGGAAACTGGATGGAAGGTGGCGCACCTCCGAATTGCTCAGTAACAAAACCACCTATAAATTAGCCTTAAACTCAACAAAATAACGATTTAAAGTCCTAAATGAGTTCACGAGGCTGTACATCATGTCTCCCGGCCTCCCAGGAACTGTGTGACGTTCTGGCAGGTGATTTTGAAGAAACAATTGAGACCATCTATAGGAATCTCTCTCACCACCAGGGCTCGAGTCGGGGGTACACGCAGGTACACGGCGTCCCCCAATGCTTTTCACAGGGTGGACGCCGCCCCCCTGCCAAGAACTTGGGCCACACGGGCGTGTAAGCTGTATTGTCCTAATTGCTGTAATATGAAACGGTGTTCATTTGCCATCCTGTGACTGTAAAACACAAACCGGCGAAGGACTGGGTTAATCGTGCAGCATTCACGACGATTCTTTGCTATCTAGTGTGGGCATTCGATTTAGCCGCGGGGCAGCTTCCTCTAGTAATGCTATGATTACTTACCGGAAATCTCCATTACTCTTAGTCCTACTCGTCCTCGACCCAGTCATAACTTATGAGGTATTCCACTTGACAGGAAACAAAACAGGAAACGCTTTTAGGCTCCACCCACACTCCTGCTAGGGGCTATAAGTACATAGCCAACAGAAAGCACATCCTGACATACCAAGCACCAAAGGCCTGAACAGGGTGGGTGGGTAGGAAGTATGACTGGGTCGAGGACGAGTAGGACTAAGAGTAATGGGGATTACCGGTAAGTAATTATAGCATTACCTCTATGTCCCTCGTCCTCGACCCAGTCATAACTAATGAGGCATACCAAAGCAACCCCACAAGCAGGCCTTTGGCAAACCACATAGAGAACAGAGACCGAACACAAAAGTGGAGTGCAGCAAGTGAAAAAACTTTAATAAACACACAGAATCGGGGGGGGGGGAATAACCCACACAGCACGCAACACACCACAACCAAAATTTGTCCGGTCAGACAGAGCACAATTCACACGATAGTGCCGAACAAAAGTAGAATCAGACGCCCAAGTCCCAGCCCAACAGATCTCCTCAAGGGATACCCCATGAAAAGCAGCCCAGGAAGCAGAAACACCCCTAGTAGAACAGGCCTGAACCCCAGAAGGGCAAGGCAAACCAGAGCCCTGATATGCCAGAGAAATAACAGCCTTGATCCAGCGACCCAGAGTAAGACGGGAGGCAGCCTTACCTCGACCAGCCAGACCAAAGGTCACAAACAGAGAGTCTGAAGAATGAAACCCCGCAGTGCGGGCAACATAAACAGCCAACGCATGCTTCACATCCAGAGAATGCAGCAACAACTCAGCAGGAGAGGAAGGAGAAGGACAGAAAGAAGGAAGAATCAATTCCTGAGAGCAATGAAAATGAGAACGAATCTTCAGAACAAACCCAGGATCCAAAGAAAGGACCACCGCGTCATCCAAGAAACGCAAAAAGGGAGGAGAACAACGCAAGGCAGTGAGCTCACCCAACTGACGAGCAGAAGTAACAGCAACCAGAAAAGCCACCTTAAAAGAGAGGAATTTAAGGTCAACAGTCTCCAAGGGCTCAAAAGGAGGGGACTGCAGAGCACCCAGGACTAAAGAAAGATCCCAAGGGGGAACCGGAGAACGAGCAGAAGGAGAGGACAGAGAGAAACTCCGAAACAACCGGGAAACCAACAACCCATCCGAAGATGGGAGCGAAGCCGGATCCCGGAAAGCCCGAACAGCAGCCTACTGCCCCTTCAGAGTAGATAAGGCATACTTCTTCTGAAACCCATCCAAAAAAAACTGAAGGATAGAAGTGATAGGGCAAAAGACAGGAGACAGACCAAGCCCTGAACACCAGAAGGAGAAAGAAGCCCAATGTTTAGAGTAGGAGGCCAAAATGGAGCACCTACGGGAGCCCTGCATCACAGTGATAAGGTGGTCAGGCAAACCCCAGACCCCAAGAGACATCCGTTCAACCTCCAGACCACCAGGGTGAGAGGGACCAGGAGGGATGGAGAGGGCGACCTCAGGGGAGATGGGTATCGGGGAAGAATTCAAGGAGGACCCACCGCCAGGCTCAACAACAACGGGAACCAGGACCTCTGAGGCCAGTGAGGCAAGACAGCCACCACCCGGGCACCCACCCGCTGGACCTTCAGCAAGAAGGCTGGAATCAGGGGGAAGGGGGGAAGGCATACAGCAAACAAGGGGGCCACCAGAGAGACAACGCCCCCACCCCCCAAGCACCCAACTCCGGAGTCCGAGAACAAAAAAAGGAAAGTTGTGCATCGGTCCTCGACGCAAACAAGTCCAGCTGGGGAGTCCCGAACCTCCGACAGATCATCCGGAAAATCCTGAGGGAGAGACACAGGGTCAGAGAAGACGGAAACCTGTGACTCAAGGCATCCGCCACCACATTGTCCACAGTCCTGATATGCTGAGCAGAGATGGCCAGAAGATGACACTTCGCCCAACCCGCAATTGCACAGGCCACCAGATACAACTAAGGACTGCGAGTACTGCCCTGGTGGTTGATGTAAGCCACAGCTACTGAGTTGTCGGACATCACCAGGACATTGCACCCTATCAGACGATCCTGGAAGTAACGAAGAGCACAATCCACCGCAAACAGCTCCCTCCAATTGGAGGACCGGCGGGACTCTTACCGGAGCCAACGAGCCTGAACAGCCCACTGACCCAGAGTCGCCCCCCAACCGGACGCACTGGCATCCATCGTCAACACCAATGGAGGCGGCAGGTGAATCCACATTCCCTTGGAGAGATTGGAGGAATCCAGCCACCACTGGAGAGCGGACACAACCTCCAGAGACACTGGCACAGAGAGAGCATAGTCCCGAACTGGAAATGGCACCCAACACTGCAGATGCCACAGCAGAGGTCGAAGATGAACCCTGGCCCAGGGCACCGTGAAGACAGTAGCAGCCATATGACCCTGAACCTCGAGCCACCGATGGAGGGGAGCCGCAGCCTGGGACAACAATCTCCGCAACAGACACTGAAGTCGCATAAGCCGGGAATCCGGAAGGAACACCTTGCCCAGGACCGAATCGAAGACTGCCCCTATGAAATACCTACGAGTCGCAGGAAGTAGCTGGCATTTCGGAAAGTTCACAAGAAACCCATGCTGCTCTAGCGTATGGAAGGTCAAGGACAGGTGCAGAGACAGGACCGCGGGGGAAGGAGCCTGGAGCAGCCAATCATCCAGGTAAGGGAACACCGACACACCCAGGAGGTGAAGATGGGCCACCAAGGGAGCCACCACCTTGGTGAACACGCGGGGAGCGGACCGGAGACCAAACGGAAGGACACAGAACTGCCAATGACGACCCTCCAGGCAGAAGCACAGGAACATCTGATCCTCCAGAGCCACAGGCACATGAAGATAAGCGTCCTGGAGATCCAGCGTAGCAAATACCCAGCCAACCTGAATCAAAGGTATCACCCGTTGCAAGGTCTTCATCTTGAATGGGATCTTCCGGACAAACAAGTTCAGACTCCGGAGATTGATGACAATCCGAAAACTGCCTGTGACCTTTGGAACAAAAAAGACAATTGAATAGGTCCCCAGACCCCACTCCAACCAGGGAACGGGCACAATAACCTTCTTCAAGAGCAAAGTGCGAACACCGTCCACCAAACACTGACGCCGAGACTGGTCCGAGGGCGTCAGAGTCTGCACCACGCCCGTGGGAGGAGGAAGGGGCAGAAACTCGATCTGATATCCCCGTACCAGGACATCCAGCACCCACTGATCGGAGGTCGTCAGATGCCAAGTGGTAAGGAACAACCGCAACCTCCCACCAACCTCGGGCGCAACACCAGCGTGACCAACCTCCGGAGCGGCATAGTCAGGAACACTGCGGCCCCTGTCCAGCATCATAGGGAGGCTTCTTCTGGAACTTCCGGGGGAAACCCCTACCAGCACCTCTCGGGCCCTTAAAGGAGGACTGCTGAAACCTGGAAGGCTGACGAAAGGTCTTGACATGAGAAAAAGAAAAGAAAAATCCTTACAAGAAGGCTGTCGACGGAAGGAAAAGGAATGCTTTCGCTCTTTGAACACCTTATGAAGCTTATCCTCAAGAGCATCCCCAAAGAGACGAGGGCCAGTAAAGGGCAAACGCAAATCCATGGACCTCTGTGCCGCGTCCATATTTCAACCCTTCAGCAACAAATTCCGACGAGCAGCAATAGAGGAACCACAGGACAAGACAGAAGCGCGCACAGAATCGAAGGCAATGTCCGAAAGGAATTCAGCCTGACGCTCCATGGATTCCCGCAAGTCCGGGCAACTGCCCCCCTCCTGCATCATGGAAAACAAAGTCTTAAAGTCAGTCAACAGTGATTGAGCGACATAAGCCCCGTAGACACCAGAACGGATAGCAAGGTGAGAACCAGCATAAGACTTCCTCAATGCAGAGTTAATCTTCTTATCAACACCATCACGCAGAATGTTATCATCTGCCATAGAAGGATGACCCACCAAACTTGCGCCAATGGAATCTACATGCACCGACTCAGGAAACGATTCATAAATGTCCTGTAAAGGATACAGTTTGGACATGAAGCGTGGCATCATAATGTGATCCGGGTGCTTCCATTCTTTCGAAAGGACATCCATCACAAAGGGATGGCTAGGAAGAGAAGTAGTAACAGGCTTCCAAAATTGCAGCAAAACAGCGTCCGAGGAAGTACTGGCCACAGCATCATCAGGAAACCCCATGTTCTCACGCACATGAGAAAGAAGGTCAGGCAACAACTCCTTGGAAACATATTTGCCTTTCAGATCCACCGCCCCCAAGGAAGCGTCATCAGAAGAATCGGAAGAAGAAATGTCCGAATAGAGGGCAACACCCCCGCCAGAATGACTCCCAGCAGACTTCTTGAAGGACTTCAGATCAGACAAAGTCTCCAAAATCAGGCGCTTCAATCTGCTGTCATCCAACCTGGCTCGCTTCACCGCAGGGGCAGAATCCCCACTGTCAGCAGGGAAAGAGGAATAGGAAACAGGAAACACATGCTTTCGCTTTTTGTGATGTTTCCCCATCATGAACACCAAAGACAGGACCCAGGGCAGGAACAGACCAGAATGCGACCCCCCCCCCCCTCTTTAAACAAAAAACAAGCCGGAAAACGCCCACAATTAACCGGCAAGGACAAACAGCTGAGCAGAAACCAACAGCAAGGCGGGAGGAGGCGTGGTCAATCCCTAACTACAAAACACCACTCATCATGGCCGCCGAAGGCGAAAACTCGTCAAGCCCCAGCGCGAAGGGCACGGAGCACTAAGGAGCAGCAGAGCACCCGGAGCCCACCCGGGCGCACCACATCCGCAGCGCGACACAGGCAAGCCGAACGGAGCACTCGGAACCCAACCCGAGAGCTCCTAAAGAAACGTGGCACACAGAGCGCCCCGACCCCACCTCGGGCACTCCACAAAGGCCGTGCCAGAGCGGCATGGAAATCAGCATAGCAGAGCACTCGGGGCCAAACCCGAGCGCACCGAAAAAGAAGCAGCCGCACACGAGCGCCCGGACCCCACCCCGGGCGCTCCGTAAAGTCCATGCCAGAGCGGCGATTTTCAATTAAAGAAGAACTGCAGGAATCAAACACTCGACCTCGGGGGTAAGAGTCTTAGACCTTCACCATTAGGCCATAATGACTCTCTTGCCAGAAACACCGGGGATTGAACATGTAAACTTGAGAGCAAGAGTCCCAGCTCCTAACCATTAGGCCACAGTGTCTCATACAAAAAATGAGTCACAGAAAGGACACCCGTACGATCGGCAGGCTCTAGGCTCAGGGAAATACTAGAGAAGCCACAGTCATTCACTCCCAAGGATGGCAGAAAAAAATATATCACAAAGCCCATGGAGATGCAACAGGGAAGGACTCACCTGACAACAGGACGCCAGGAAACCAGCGCAGACCAGCAGAACCGGTAACCAGGAACCCGAAGGAGTCCAGGAAGCCAAGCAGTCCGACTCAAGTAGCTCCCACGAAGGCCCATGTTCACCCCCAAAGCCCAGAAGAGGAGGAAACTACAGGACAACACGAAGCAGGTAAGAGCCCAGCACCTACCCCAGCGTCCCCGTCAGGTCCACTGACAGGAAACAAAACAAGATGTGCTTTCTGTTGGCTATGTACTTATAGCCCCTGGCAGGAGGGTGGGTGGTGCCTAAAAGCATTTCCTGTTTTGTTTACTGTCAAGTGGAATACCTCATTAGTTATGACTGGGTCGAGGATGAAGGACGTAGAGGTAATGCAGAGCCCCCAGCTTTCCCAGAGTCTTGCTTGAGTAGTTCCCTCAGTCCAGGTTTTTCCTTTGTATACTATGTCTTTATTTGCGCATTTTCTAATGGGATAAGCAGGACTACAAGTTCCAGAATACAGAGTAAAAACTTGGACTGGACGTAGGAAACGTGGGAGCTCTGCTTTTTATAACATCAGGAGGTCATTTGCATATTGTCAGTCCCTCCACTTCTTTATATAGAACTTGTTCCCTGCTCACCACCCCTCACTATCTGTGCCCCTTTATGCCACTCTCCCAGTCACCAATCTCTCCATCGCTCTGGAGCCCTTCGAACCTATTTATTTGGAGCAAGCTCTAGAAATGATGAATAAAATTAAATCAGGATCCCCCTCCTACCCTTCCCCTCCCCACATTATGGTGACATTGGCCAACACTCTACTTACATACATTACAACACTATTTAACCTCGCTCTAAACACTGTGACCATACCTCAGGATTGGAAAACAGCCCAAGTTATGCCCTTTCTGTAAACATCCAATGCGGACCCACCGAAACCTATGAATTATAGAACTATATCACTTCTTCCCTAAGCAAAAATTCGGAAAGGTTGGTAAACCCCCAAGTTTCCTGATATTTGGAAACATATCCCATCTTAGACCCTTCCCTATCAGGTTCCAGAGCCTCACACAGTACAGAAATTGCACTGATGGCAGTGCTGGATACCAACAGACTCTTCCTTGATGATAGTCATCGTATCTGCAGCCTTCAATAACATCTCGCATTCCATCATGCCCCAGAGACTTTCAGAGATTGGTGTCAGTGACAGAGCTTTAGGATGGTTTCATAACTTTCTTAGCAATTGTACTTAAACGGTAAACCTAGAACCTTTTAAATTCCGTGTCATGTCACTAGACAAAGGGGAACCACAGTGCTCTTCATTGAGCCCTACGCTCTTTAACATATGTGTTGCCCCATTAGCACAGGTAGTAAGATCTTGTGGTCTGGATTTTATCTCATACACAGATGACATGCAATTGATCATTTCTATGTTCCCAAATTCTGAATCCACAAAACTCAAATTCGAAGAATGCATGAGAAAAATCGTATACTGGATGTCCCAGAATTGCCTGCAGCGTAACATCGGCAAAACAGAGATTCTGTTGCTCAACAAAGCCCACCCATACCGGTCCGATGGCTGATGGCCATCCGAATTGGGCAACACACCATAACTGAAACAGGTGGTAAAGAATTTAGGCATCTTAATTTATGATGGCCTTGCATTTAAGGAGCAGGTAGGCTCCACATTCAGCTCCTGTTTCAGAATATTGCGCATGCTTAGATAAGTGTTTCAATGGTTACTTCTCCACACAATAAGAACACTTACGCAGGCTATTGTGGTTAGGCCCCTAGTTTACGTAAATGCCTTACTAGTCACACCAAATGAATCAGTGATATCAAAACTTCATGTAGTGCAGAACACTGCTGCAAGCCCTGTCTTCAAACTACCTCCCTGAACACCCTCAGAGCCTACTATGAGATCTCTTCACTGGCTTTCAATCAGGAAACATGCTATGCTTGGTATTTTATTTATATATTTATTTTTATTTATTTGGTGAGTTTTATATAGCGCTGGCTAGACCTGGAGGTATCAGAGCGCTTTACATGAGTTATATATTGTTACAAAGTTACATCAGATACATCAGATACAAGTTACATCAGTTGCAAGGACGTTACATACAGTAGAAAAAGGAGAATAAGGGCAGGTAGAGGGTGAAGAGGAAGATGGGAGGCGAATGTAGATTAGATCAGGACCATAGTCAGTAAGGTGGAACAAGGCACTGATCAGGAGAAAGAGTCAGTTCGGGGGAATGACGAGACCATAAGATGGCAGTTTCAGTCTCCAGGATCCCAGGTACCTCGCAATCAAAAATGGCAGCATTGCGGGCAAATGCAAATCGAGTGAAAAATTCCCAAAAAGGAAAACTTACCCCACAAGCAGGGTTGAGAGGAGGTAGATACCGGATGCATAATGAAGGAAGTCAAGAGGTCAGAGATCGCCCACGACATATTGGAAGTCCGGGGAAGAACAGGAGCAAGGCAGCAGCCTCATAGGGGGAAGGCAGCCATGGGTCAGGTGGGCGCATCAGCCAACTCGGTGATCAAGAATAGCAGCGACATGGCACTCTCGAGGCAGCTCTGAAGAGGGGAAGACAGGACCCACGCGACTCCCCGTCGAAACCCCGGACAAGGTACCAGCCGGACTCCAGGCTGCCATGTAGCGGACCAGCGCAGATGTGATGGCAAGACCTCCTCAGCACATTCTCGCTGTTTTTATTACTGCTGAGCTGCGGGATGGCAGACAACACATCTCGGGATCAGAAAGGAAGGTGGGCAGCCACGCGTCCCAGCTGCAGTTACCAGAGAGGCACCGCAGGCAATAAATCCCAGCCAAGGTCCGGAAAGGAAGCGTCGATCAGCGGGGCCACCATGATGGCAAAGCCAAGCCTCCGCAGCGATGCAGCGAACTAGCAACCGGCAGACACACAGGAGCTTGATAGGAGGCGAAGGAAGAAAGGAGAACCAGCGGAGTGAAGATGAGCACTGTGCCCGATGTCTGGCAAGGTAGGTGACGGCCGAGGTAATGAACCGGAGCCGATCTCCTCTATAGCTGTCGGGGAAGCTCACACAAAACACAAGACCCCAGGTACACAGATCCCTATCAGGCAAAGGCCCTACGCTCCTCCAAGTCAAAGTTCACCCTTATCTTCGCACTAGAATCTTAGATGAAAAGACCAGATGCTGCTCTGTTCCCTCCGTGTTGGCACAGCAAAATACAGAGGCTGATCTTTTTCCTATCATGGCCCACATCACTGGAATAAACTACCTCTGCATATCCGCTCATGTCTTAACTTTACTCGTTTCAAAAAACTTCCCACAACTTGGCTTTTCTGACTCCAACTATCCTCCATTCCCTCCCTTAACTGGGTTTGCACTTCGGCACCGAGATACCCCTTTGGAAGTGGTTTGCCGCTCTATATTAAGTATATATAACATAACAGTACCACATGGGGGTTATGCTATCTAGTAGAACCTGAACAGGGCTGTCCCTGATGAAAGGCAGGTAGGCCTTGGGGGCTAGCCAGATGGCATGCAGCTCCATCTGAGACCAGAGGCTTCTAATCTTCATCTCGTTCAAGTGACCTCCCCACTCAGAAGATGATGAGTCTATCACCACTTTGTACACTGAATAGGGCAGGGAGAAAGGTCTACCACAAAGTAGACTGGCATCCTTTATCCACAGAGAAATCGTCCACGAGGCACCCCCAGTTTTGATCTGATGAATTTGCAATTTCCACTGGATGCACAAGGCCAGGAGGCCTCATAACCAGCTGGGCTGGAACTCAAGAACAATCTTCAAATATCAGAATCAGACCCTGAATATTCCAATTTGCTTCAAGGGCAGACAGGCTTTGTAGGCCACTGTTTCCAGAATGACACCTTTAAAGGGTATCCTCTGCATTGTCTGGAGGAGGAATTTTTGCTCACTGATGTGGAACCAGAGGAAAGACAGCAATGAGATCATCATCTGCAGATAGCCTGTGACTGACTGTGGCTACACAGCTTTCAACAGTGAGGTACAAGAATGTGTGAACTGCCAGCCAGCAAAAATGGGCCACAAACTTAGTGAACACTCAGCAGCATGAGGCGAGGGTGAAGGGCAGGACGAACAGTGTACAGGCCCCTCAGCAAAACTGAAAATGCCTTTGGGACTGCAGGATGAGCACACAGAAGAACACCTCTTGCAAGCTAAAGGACACCATTGAGACCCTGAGCTAAAGCAGAGAGGACCAGGGCCATGGTCAGAATTTTGAATTGATTCTTCTGAATAAAGCTATCCATAAGCGGAACATCTAGGATCTGGGGTACATCACAGCCCCCTGTCCTTCTTGGGCACCAGAAAATATCCAAAGTAGTATCCCATGCCCTTCTCCACCTCGGGAAATCTCTCAATTGCCCCTTTGGGAAGCAATGTCTTCACTTCTTGTGAAAGAGTCATTCACGGTCCACCAAAATGAACAAAAACAAGAATAGGCAGCAGTAAACAGAAACGAATTAATATAAGTCATCTGAAAAACCTCTACGCCCCACTGGTCTGCAGTATTCGCATGCGAGCCAGATAAACAAAAATAAATCCTGCCTCCTATTGGCTACAGATGACCAATAGAGACGAAATTAGAGGGGCTTGATGGAGGTCATAACAGGCAACGAGGAGGAAGATGACTTTTGCCCTTGCGGATGGCTATAGCCTCTGCTACTGACTTTGGAGCCACAAAAAGTCTGAACAACGTGTTGGGCAGGCTGTGAGGACTGCCTATGTTGATGGGCAAGGCCCTTCAGGTTGCTCTAGAATTTCAAGTATACTTTTGGTTACATTTGTGGACCACGGACATGGACCCACAGACCAAACTGGCTTTCTTTGAAGCGTTTCATGCTTGAGTCTGCTTTTTCTTGGAAAAGCATGGAACCATCAAAAGACCTGCACATTATTAGAAAAACCTCTGCCTTCTATCCAGACAGGTGAACAGCCATTACAACACGGTTGTTTCACCGCAAGTCATTACATCGCATGCGTTACAACGCATTAAAACCTTATTAAAGCTCCATATTTTGATGTGTTTAGAATCCCATTAACATTAATGGAAGTAGTGCGACACATACTAATCATTTTTGTCCTAGTACCAATTGAGTAAGAATCAATGAAAACATACCAAAATAGAAACACTTAAACATTCCCATTTTCTTAAAAGCTTTTACTCTAATGCCCCAGTTCCTGCTCTTTTTACTGCTATTCTCTTTTAACCCCCCTCCCCCTGTCTCCTCTCTCTCAACCCACCCCTCGGGAGAGGTGTACCACCACGCTAACCACCTCTCGCTACCCCCTACTGCTTTTAAGGGTGCCATGGATCTGCACCCAAGGTGACTGCCCACTGTCCCGGCACAAGGATGCTAAAAAAAGCCTGTTTGAGAAATAAGAAACACAGTAAATACGTTAATTGATTCATTCAATAAATAGAAAAAACATTCATAAGTCTATTGATTCATTGCGAATTTGTAATTTCCTTGAGAAGATCCTGTGCCTCTTCTGAGTTAACAAATATATGGAATTTCCCTTTAACGAGAACACGCAGTTTCGACTGTTGAGCAATTGACGCCTGTGCGCCTTGAGCTTTAAACAAAAAAAGCAACTTGACAACCTATTTGCGTCTACGAGCCGCCGCTGCAGACATGTCAGGGAAAATTCTGCAGTTGGAGGTTTCATTAACCGGGAATTGGCTTTGTTGTATGGCTTTGAACAGGATCCTCTCCTTTCTGTGATAGTCCGCGAAGTTGACTAAGATGGTACGGGGGCCGCTCGTGCTTGGCAAAGGATGGAAAGGAACTCTGTGGGCCCTGGTGATTGTAAGATCCCCGCTAAATTCAGGGAGGACTTTTTCCCTAATAAAGGATTCCACCCATTGCGATGTCTGGGCTCCTTCCATTCTCTCGGGAACTCCCACTATTTGAGCGGCGAGAGTGATGTTTTAGCTCCTCGAACTTATTTTTAGCGAACTCCTTTCTTTCGTCACTTCGCGTACTTTAGTAAGCAATCCCGTCATCTGGTCCTCCAATTGAAAGATCCTGGACTCTGCTTCCTGAATTTTGACTGGAAGACAAGCCACTGCGTCTTCGATCTTACCAAGGCGGAGATAAAGGGAATCAATTTCATTCTCCTGAGACCTCTTCATATCTCTTATTATTTTATCAAGAATGAGAATGAGCAGCGTTTTGATATCTAACTGTTTGGTGGAGACTGTTTCTGTTAGATCATCTATTAGAGTTTCTACAGGATCTGAGACTGAATCGGAAGCTAAAAGTTGTGGAGTGTCTGAAACCTTCTGTACCTTCTGGCCATGAGCTGATTGTAAAGTTTTTGAGATCTTGAGCTTTTGGGTTAGAACATTTTGTTGTTGTTGCTGTTCCTGTGGCCCCGGTAAGAGTGCCAGGTTGCTACCATTCGAAGTCTGGTTCTGGACCAGCACAGATTTTATAACAGGCGAGGGGGCAGGATTCAAGGAATTAGCATTCAATTCTTGCATCATGGAGGTTGAGGCTGGCGGGTTTTGGACATATGGAGGCGCTGAAGAGGCAGAGGAGGTAACAGGCGAAGATGACGACCTAAGATCTAGTGGAGTCTGGCAAGGGGTAGCAAGATCAACGACCACCGTCTGAGGTGAATTGAGCTGGTAAGGGACTGATTGTGATAAATTTTTCATAAAGAGGGGAAACTCCTTGACAGTCTTTCCCTCCTCTTTACTACTTTCGGTAGTTGCAGAGTTATCCACTATTGGTTTGCACGTCTCACCGGTCTCCATTATAGGTATCGTGGGGCAGATTCTGACTCCCTGGCTTATTGCGGTGAGCTCATCCGCCGGTTCATCTTCTCAAAGCTGGAATTATGATCAGTGCGGTTCCCCAAAAGTCCTGTTCTTCGTGCCCCAGAAGACAACGCCTTTGCCTGTGCCTGTGCCAGGCGGGTCTTAGACTTAAGTCCAGACGCTGAGTCAACTTTGGAGACTTGGTTGTTTTGTTTATTATGTCTCCCCATAGTCAAATCCTGCATATAAGTGCAAGTGGGGAATACATGTATCAGGGCTTCTTCCCTTCCTGGGATGCAATGTGGCCACTGCTTACTCCCTTTAATTTAACTTACAACACCTCTCTTTATTTTAGCCTTAGCCTCCTCTTTGCACACCATATAGGTATCCGCGTTAATTCAATTTTTTCCGGCACCAACCCCTCACCTCCTCACCTCCCAGCCTCCTCACCTCTCTTTTCTTTTGTCAGCCGCCTTCTTCACCAACCTGCCCAGTCAAAAAGTCCGGACCGGGTCTTACTTGGCTCTTATGCAGTTGATTTGTCTCTTGTAGTTTACCCCTGATATAATGTATTAATCTCTTCCTCGCCCCCTCGCAGCTGGGCAGCAATACTCCACGTCCACCTCCAAAATCAATCAATTATCTGGAACGCCTTTCACCTCTGTTTTGCCGGTTTCACAGTTTCACCGTTTTTCAGCGGTTTTCACTGCGAATCGGCCCTTATTCCAGCCAGGAGTCTTCCTTCCGGTTCCTTCTGTTTCTACTGCCGCATAATATCCTTAAGCGCCGATCTGCTTCACCGAGCTAGAGAACGCCGAAACTCCTGTTCTGTGCTGCGCCACCATTGCCGGTGAGGGTGTGTGGTCACCTACGGCTACACGGAGGCGTGGTTCTCCGTCATAGCCCAAATCATCGCGTAGCTCATTGGGGGGCACTTGTTGCTAGACTTTGAGTCAGGCTTGGAGCCCGGGCACTAATGACAGACAATGTTGGGGATGTGACTGACATCTCTTTTCCACAGGTACATCACAGTTTCAAATGTGATGTCTTTGTAGGGAACATTTTTCCTTTGCAAATTTTCACAGAGTAGTTTTTGGAGGTCCATTTGCACTCATGAAAATTTCGGGAGTGGCGCACTAGACCAGTGCTAAAGAGCATGGTAAGAAATGCATTGACGTCAGTGAGCATCCATGGTGCCCATGGGCAGGCCTGCGTTGCCTCTTCTGAAAGCAGGGTGAGCTGCCATGGGTCCGATGGGCTAACCTGCCAGCGTGCATGAGCGAAAAGTGATCTGGAATCTTCCAGTTTAATTAAGAAACGATGTACAAATAATGTAACAACTGCTGAATTATCACACCTCAAAACCAAAATAGACACCGACAGCAAAATGCCTAAAGCTCCTCAAAATCATGAAGCACGTAGCAAACACACTGTTCACTAAGATACCCTGCTCTTGGGAGAAATCTGCTTTACATCTTTCAAAATCAAATCAAAATGATCCAACTCGAAATTACTGTGACCTCTCTAATTGCAGCCTCCTGCAACATTCATAAAAAAGGCTATTTGGATGGATTTCACCCATCTAACGAGGATGAACTAGAAAAAACATAACCCTCTTCTGAACAACAAGCTATTTTGATAGTGTTCCACTGAAACACTGAACCATTCTGACTACGAGCAATTAACGAATCGCAGATATACATGGTGTTTTCCCTAAACTGGAGTCATCCATAACTAGATTTCAATGCACCCCTTGCTTTCTGATTTACACCTGTATTTTTATGCTTTAGATAATGCATTGAGTTTCTATTATACAAAACTAATATGCCTAAAGTAGCCAAGTCTGAATTCAGCAAGTAAGCAAACAAAAATAAATATTCAAAGAAATAAATACATTAGGAATAAATGAATCAATAATTAAAGATATAAATAAATAAACACATATATCGTTTTAGTACTAAAAGGCACCAAAATTAGTGTTTGGCAATCACCACAATACAGGAAATGACCTCATTGTAAATGATAGTGACCTAGAAAGGGATAGAATAATCTGGAACAATTTGAGGCAACTGCTAGAGCAGCCTACAAAAAAATGTAGCTGTGTTTCCATAAAATGGGAGCGAAAGGTAAAAACATCTAAAGAATGGCGGCTGTCTGTTGATTCTGGTAGTCTACTAGTCATTTTAACCCCTCTATATTCACTATATTTAAGCCTTTCTAATCCTGTGGTCTTTTTCTACAATTCCAGAGCTTTCTTATTGACAGAACTGCTCCACAGAATCGACTTCCGCCATATAGTCAAGGTAGGCAGGTGTGCTGTTAAGAATGGTAAATCTGTACCGCCTTATGGATGCTTACTTTACCAATGCACTGGTAGTTCATACATGTATATGTTGATAATATTGATTATTGTCATACACAGCCAAAGCTAGTGCATCTTTGATGATGTGTGGCAGCTGTGAGGTATTTAGTGAAGGGTGATATTCTATATCATAGAGTCTTGGGGAATTCTGTGAATCCTATGACGGTGCAGAGTGGGTCACATCCCACCTTGTTTATGTTTGGTTGTTTGTCCTTTAGTATTTTGTTGATGGAAAATCACGCATTAAAAATGCCAACAATCAAAATGTCATCATTTATTAACATATTTTAAATCAAAATACCTAACAATTCATCCCTCTTTCATCAACACCACTATCACAATACTAAAGAGCCAGACTGGAAACCAAAATGAGCCCTGGCAAAACTGTCTACTCTACTCCCAAACTACAGAATGACTTGAAAACAATGGTTTCGCTATGCTTTGTACATGGAAGCCCATCCTGCTCCGAAACCACCCCTAGCCCTGAGTCTATCAGGAAAATGCATAGTGGTATAATGGCCAGTCTGGGCTGGCGAATAATGGAATCTTGACACGTTTCAGTATTTTTGTCACTGTTGCTTACAGCAGAAGGCCTTTTGGAACTCTGTACAGTATGTCATTTTATAATATTATAGTCATACATTTTGTCACAAACGTTGACCCGGTGTGTACAGGCGTTAGCCCTAATGGGCTTGGTACTTACCTATCTAGACATTTATTTAATTCAGCAGAAATGTGGAAATAGATGAACAGTAGGCATGAAAAAAACCTCCTTTTCCAATTGGTTATGCTTTGTTTTGTTTTAGGAACACATTTGTTTTCAAAACCACATACGTTTGCTCTGATTTACAAAGCCCTTGCATTGCCATTGCATCATGTAAGACAACACAAGGCAATGCAAGGCCTTCAGCGATATTTACTGAACCACCATTGGAAGGTGTTTCATTTTGGTTCCCACACATCCACCCATGGAGTGTTTGCATCGACACGCATCCGGATTCCACACATGGATTTTGATGCAATCTCAAATTTACTAAGGGTAGCAAACCCGGAAATGCATCAAAATGTTATGCCATCCCAAAAGATGCGTAATGAGGAGAAATATATTTATTTCTCCTCGTTATTTCCTTTCTCCATTTTCTTCTGCAGCACACGTTAAAAGAGGAAAATGCCTCTGAGGCTTGTTTTTGTGCAGTACAGGTACCCAAATCAATTCTTCCTGTAACACAGGCACCCTTGCATTGGCTCTAGTCAGCACTCAGTGAGACAGCACAGAGACAGAGCAGGAATGAGCCATATCTTAAAGCTATGGTGCGTTCCTGCTCTCTCCATTTGATGGAACGCAACAAGTTGTTTTGCTGCATTGCATCAAATGCAAGTACATCTGGGCCATAGTTTCTTGTTACAGGGACATATTGTGGTGAACCAGATATCAGTGGAATAGTTCTTTAGTACCAAAGTGCAGTACAAAAAATGAATGTGGCCATTGTTATTTAAATGTGTTATTTTTTCCAAAGTTTTCTTGGGAAAAGAATCACCACAAACTCCCCTTTCAGAAAGGCAGACTCGCTTGATGCAGTTATGGGTTTGATATGGGATTGTTTCCCAACAATGCTTTTAGTTCCAAGGCCAGCTCTGACAGAGAACAGCGCCCTGTGGAACTGCGCCTTTGGATTTCATTCCCTGCCCGGGCTTTTACCTATTGATTTTAATAGACTCCAATTTATGTATTTATTTCTTTATTACTTTATTTGATTATTTATTTATTATTCAAATATTCTTTTCTTTATTTCTATATAAATCACAGTTTCATAAGCATAGCTTGTGGCCTCACAGCTGTTTTGCCGTGTTCGTGAACACAACTGTATTTCTCAAACACATTTTTGCCTTGGATATTTCAACCATCTAATCCTGAGAAGACGTCTTCCAATTGGATTGTAGACCTCTGATTGTGATTATGGTATGCATTAGGACACAAAAGTGAGCAAAGTGAAGGGGATTCCAAAGATTGTCTGAAGAGGGTTATGGAAGTCCAAGGAGTTTCTAAAGAAGTAAGATATCAGGTTCTACATAAACAATTATAAGAACATGTATGTTTACTATGTTAAGCATATTCTGAATACAAACGAAAGAATGGCGCAACGAGAACATGATTCAGCTGTTCATGCAGATTCTATCAGCGGATTTAAAACTAAATGAAGCCAGATTATGGTTGAGCAATACTGTGGCACGATGGATGGAATCAGGAAGGACAGAGCCATGCCAAACTATAATCTGCTTTTCGATTTACATTATGGCGCATATTTATAATAACTGACGCATCCCTGCATATCAGCAGGGATGTGCCAGTTATTTTGCGCCCCAGCTCTGCCACCATGGATGCGCCGCATTTATAATGCGGCGCACCATGGGGCAAAAACGGCACAGATGCGTCACGCATCTGTGCCGTAAAAGTGGCGCATTGCTGGAGTTGCGTCGCAAGCACGACGCAGCTCCAGCAATGCTCTGGGGGGCCCTATATGCACAATGCTGCGTCAATCCTTACGCCTGCTTCAAGCAGGCGCAGGGTTTTGACGCAGCATGGGCTCAAATGTGACTGAGTGAAATCTTGTAGATTTCACTCAGCCACTTTTAGGAGGCGTTCCTGCGCCGGAACGCCCCCACCTTCCCTGGAACGCCTACATGTGGCGCAGGGCTTTACAACGTGACGCATCTCCCAGATGCGTTACGTTGTAAATATCCCGCACCATGGCGCAGGATTTGCGCCGCTGCTGCGTCACAAAAGTGACGCAACGGCGGCGTAAATGAGGCGCAAGTCAAACATAAATCTGCCCCTATGTTTACAAACTCTACCAAAAAGACACTAAGGGGCAGATTTACAAGCCCCTTGTGCCTCCTTGCGCCACCAGTGCGTCACTTTTTTTGACGCAATGGTGGCACAAACAATGCGCCCTATTTACAACGTGACGCATCTAGGGAGATGCGTCACGTTGTAAAGCTCTGCGTCACATTATACCTGCATCAGGTATAATGTATGCAGGGGGGCGTTCCGACGCAGAAAAGCCTCGGAAGAGTGACGCAGTGAAATCTACAAGATTTCACTGCGTCACTTTTAGGACTCCACTGCTTCGAAACCTTATGCCTGCTTCAAGCAAGCATAAGGAGTGACGCAGTGCAGTGATAACAGGCCCCAAAATACCTTGCTGGAGTTGCGTCGTGATTGCGACACGACTCCAGCAATGCGTTACTTTTGCCCCAACAGATGCGTCAGAATTTCTGAAGCATCTGTCAATCCTTCCGCCATGCTGCGCCGTATTGTAAATACGGCGCATCCATGGAGGCGCAAGCTTTTTTCAGGGTGGCGCAAGGAAAGTGACGCATTTCTATAGATGCGTCACTTTCTGGTAAATCTGCCCCTAAGTACAAACAGAAAAGTAATAGTAAATAGTTCCTTACTTTCTCTATTGATCGCAGACCATCTTTGAAGATAGTGTAGGACATATTCAGTGTTGGTAACGTTTGTAAAGCTACTAACCACTGTATACAATATAAAAGGCACAGGATTGAATCATTGAAGCCTTTAATTAAACCAGTCATTTTATTATGGGTATGTAATATGAGTTGAATCTATAAATTGTGGCACTCACTGGTAGATAAAACTTGATTCTGATACTTTGAGGGTAAAGCTGGTGTGGGGTGCTGGTGGGTATAGCCCTCTGATCAGGGGCATACAATCCGATAACATAAAGAAATGCGCTGTCTACAACTAGATCAGCGTCCCCACTTAGCACACCTGGAAAGACGTCAATTATTTCATAGCTTTTAATTGCTTGTATAAAGTACTTCATTATCTCATTGTATTCATATCACGTTCATCGTGTTCAATAGTCACACTTCAAGAGGTAATTCATTTTTCCACTGGTTAAATCAATCCCAATGCATTTCGGTACACAGCCCTTCTTCAGGGGAATTGTCTGGCATATTGAGTGTATCCGTACACAGTGGCACGCTAAGTAATATGAGTACCATTGCATTCAGTGGTGGGTAGACACTATTATCAGGGTCCCAAAACTCAATTCACTTTGTGTTGCTTTACATAAATGGGCAATTTCATTATGCAGAACACAGGTAGACCTATGAATATCATGTAGAGATCTTGATTTAGCAAAAAGGCAGGGTGTACTTTTGTTTTTCTTTAGTAGGTTTCTAAGTCTGAAGGGACACATGGCACTGCCCAACTGTGCTGTCCTTGCTTTTGACACCTGCTCTCATTCAAGACCCAGGTCAGACAAAATAAACCATTATTTGTCGTTAAAAACATCACCAGTCCTCCCTGTCACCTTGAATGATGCTGCAGCATGCAACACAACCCATACTAAATGGTGCTGTTTACCACTATGTCTTCTAGTGTCAGCACATTGAACTAGGACATAGTTGGGATGATTCTATGAAGTTCAGCAACCCTTTAAATACTTAGCTCAAAACCTATTCCTGATGGATCACAGGTTTTGTTTGAACATTGGACGTTGCTCCAAATCTGTGCAATAAACAGAACTGCAGCTTACATCTTCTGCCTGAGGAAACACGTTTTAGAACTGTGATGTTTACATGCTGACAGCATGTTTACTTGCTGAAAGGAGATTGGCACAAATATTTGGAAGGGTGAGCTAAAAACAGATATAATTGTTTTCAATTTACTTTTACTAAGTGTTGAAACATGTGCCACTCAAAATGGCCTGCCATTGTTGCAATTGCCATTAATTGAAAATAGCTTATGGTGTATGGTCATTGAACTGAAATGGCAAAACGCACAATCTCATTCAATCAAATCAATCAATCAATCACGTGTTTGTTAAGCGCTACTACTCACTCGTGAGGGTCTCAAGGGGCTGGGGGAGGGGGGTTTCGCAGGTTCCATTCCATCAAGGAGGGGGTCTGTCGCAGAGCCAGGTTCATTAGGTTTTTTGACAGGGCTTGTCTCGATACGTTTTCCTTTGTTGCATAATATTTTTTTTATTTTCTTTGAATTGGATTTTCAAGTAATTAAGAAATACAGAAAAGAAGAAAAACATTGCTTGACAGGAAAAGCACAAGCCTCTGCAGGGAGAGAACATATGATACCGTTTCCAAATGCTTATGCCAGTTGTCTTCAAACTTTTTAATGATGCGCCCCCCCCAGTGGAAAAAAAAATCACCAGGATCCCCCACATAATTTTTCACAACTATTTTATTGAACTGGCACTGTTTATGTCTATACTTATTTAAACATTGCACTTAAGTTCTGTTACCGTTTCAAAAATGCAATCAACTACATGATTGCCAAACATACTATTCTGGTCAGGCAGGCCTTCCTAACTGTAAAAGTATCCACAGTGTGATTATTAGAAATGGGGGTGGGGGTTTCGAAGAATATTTGGAGGCCCTTTCCTTTTGACACCTTCTTCCAGCCAGGATGTAAATGAGAAAAGATGCTAAAGATGGCCCACTACTGTGCAGCTTATTACCGCTCATTTTTTTCTGTCGAAAACAAAGCGATGTAATCAGCATAATGCTTCTTTTGACCAGAGCATGGCACCCCCCTGGGATCACTTGAGGCCCCCCTAGGGGTCCCACTATCCAGTTGTAAGACCCCTGGCTTATACAATCGTTACCTACACCTTTATGTTAGGTAGTCCATTGTGGAGCTAACAGTGAGATCTATTAGGTTGCTTTGTCCTCAACAATGTGACGAGCTGTGAGCAGACCGATACATAATCATAAAAAGGTATATCTTGAAGTTCATGAAAGCCAATGATTCACTGCACTCTGTTTCTGTGACGGTGGGAGAGTTGTCCATGTAGCTTTCTCTCATTACCAGTTATGTCTGATATTGTGACCATATGTTAATTGTCTAGATCGTGGTGCTATCAATAAGCTATGGTTCTTTGACACTACACTGATAAATGTGAGTCCATTCTTCTACAGCATCTCATGGCTATACCTCTTTTAGCCAGGAGTAAGGCTAGAGTGATGGATTTTCAAGCTGCTGCATGAACTTTCTTAACTTACCATGTAGGAGAGCTGGAAAGCTCCAAGAGACATACAACATCGTCCCCCTCTACCTGGCATCTAGGAGAGTCTGAATTTTCCTTGAGTCCATAGTGATGTAGCCTACGTGGTTTGTAGTAGTGCGATGGTTTGAAGTGTATTACTCTATGTCTACCATTTAGTGAGATGATTTTAGTGGCAGAGCAGCAATATTTACATGAAAGGGGGATGCTGTCCCTCCAGGAAGAATAGAAGGAGAAAGAAAGGATGTAAAGCTGTCAGTCAGAACTAAGGAACTGATCAGAGGGAACCGGTGGATGAGGGGATCTGAGTGATCAGAAGTGATTGTCTTCACACACCCAGATGGGTGTCAGGCTTCATCATTGCGCTGACCCTCGTTGGGCCAGCACAGCAATGCAGGTGAGGAAGTAAGTATAGTGTGGTGTCCTAGGTGATTTAAAATAGCCTATGGGGCACCAAGAACTACTTTAATAAGGTGATTCCCTTGACAGGGATAGAAACAAAGGAGTGGTCACAGGAGCCAGTGTGCATTTCTGCAGGACCAAGTGTTGATGCCTATCCTAAAACTGATTGGGAGCAAGGTGTGTGAAGTGAATCTGCCCAATCAATATGTCAATTGTACTTGCTGCGGTACAGGACAATCAAGTTCCGACCCTAATTGAGTGGTAACCATGCCCCTTAGATAGGGCAGAGGACCGTGCTTAGCTGTGGAAACAAAGTGGATGTATGCAGTTACTAACTGGGGACCTATCCTCCTCTGCCAACATCAATCAATCAATCAATCAATCAATCAATCAATCAATCAATCAATCAATCAATCAAACAGTACTTGTATAGCGTGGCTAATTACTGCTAGGGGTATCCAAGCACTAAGGCCTCGCAGGTCCTTAGTCGAAGAGCCAGGTCTTGAGTTCCTTTCTGAAGTCAGTAAGTGAAGGTGAGGTTCGAAGGTGGTGATCATTTCAGGACTTCGTGTTCAGGTAGAAGAGGGAACGACCTCTGCTGTAGCTATGGCGCATGTTGTGGATGTGGATGGTTGTCTGGCGGGTTGGTGGAAAGTCATGTGGTGGTTGATGAAGGTTTTCCCAGGTTGTGGAGGGCTTTGCAGGCGTGGGTCAGCATCTTGAACTGGCGTCCCTTCTTGATGGGGAACCAGTGGAGGCTTCTAAGGTGGGGGATGATGCTGTTGCATGTGGGGAAGTTGAGGATGAGTCTGGCTGCTGTAGTCTGTATAGTCTAGAGTTGCTTGAGGAGTTGGATGGTGATTCCGGCAGTGAGTGTTTTCCCATAGTCCAGTCGACTGGTGATTAGGGCTTGTGTGATTGTTTTCCTGATGTCACTAGGACCCGTCTGAAGGTCCTTTAGAGCATACAGAAGGTATGGAAGTAGAAGAAGGATTCTGGGTTGAGCTGGTGCTTCATAGTGAGTTTGCTGTCCAGAATGAAGTTGTGGTAGTGGTCTTAGTCAGTGAGTATCAGTGGGGGTCCAAGTCCAGTGGGCCACCAGCTATTGTTCCATGGTGAGGTGTTCCAACCGAAGATAAGGGCCTCTGTCTTTTCCTTGTTTGGCTTCAGGCAGTTGGATCTCAACCAGTCGGTGATGTTAGTAATAGCATTTTGGAATTTGGATCTGGTGGTTGTGGGGAGTCCACCATGAGGCAGAGAGGATGAGTGAAGTCTGCGTAGGAGAAGATGTTTAGTCCTTGTAGGCGTTGGACAATGTGTGGCTGATGGAAGCACTTTGGGGGGCACTGTAAACAATGCTGTTGGGCTAAGAGGTGATGGGCCCTAGGCAGATTCTCTGAGTACGTCCTGTGAGGAAAAAGACAATCCACTTAACGGCAACTCCCTGGATGCTGATGTGGTGAAGTCTTCTGATTAGGGTGCTGCTGGTCCTTTCTACTCTCACTCACCTTCCAGACCCTCATCCACAATGTACCCTCTTTCACACAGCCTTACCCCACCAACAACCTGGTATGAGGGGCACTGAGGTTCGCACACAAGCAGCATCAGCCTGGAGGTGGAGCAGCAGTATTCAGCAAGAATAATTGGGTATGAAGTTCTTCTAAAGCAAAGTGAACAGGAAGGACGAGATAAAAATGGTTGGATCAAATGGGCAACATTGTCCCACGGTATAAATGATGAGGGGGGAATTCCTCCTTTCGGAACTAAGGCTCTCACACACCTAGCGAGCAAGATGTCATACTTCATCACATGAGCCTGCTCCTCATCAAGTCGGCGGCGCTGCCATACCCGACGGGCACCCAGTATGGGGCTCTTTAATGGGGATCTTTTGTTCCTGCCGTTAGGTGCAGTGGGGGTAAGGGGCCTAGTGTGTGTAGATGTGAGAAAAAGGGAATTAAAACAGGTCAGTTAGCCCTAGAAATTATTATCTTCAAGTAGGTAAACTGCCTGATTAAAAATGGAGAGTGGTGGAGAACTAGAGGCTATGTATCTAGCTAAGTACTCCCTACTCTCAGTCGGTCAACATGTTTCGTTCCATAGGTGTCAGGAGGATCAAGGCACTTCTTCAGGACCAGAAAAACTGCTATCTACACAACGTGGTAAGGGGAAAGCTACCTACCACATGTTCAGGTATTAACCTAGAGGTAGGATGACAAAGGATTACAACCATTAAAAACACTACATGTATCTCATAGGTCTATTCATACAACACAATGGTTATCTATATATGTGCATACCATGTAAAACCATGTCACAAAACTGTGCTACACAACTGTGCTCTTAGTGAAGTATCAGGGTAAAGAGCACTCATGCAGAATAGTGTTAAAAACTCCTGATTGTTGGGGTTGCATATTATAAATGTAGAAGATAAAATAACAGACAAGACAGAACTGATGCCTACCATAACTGTTGTGTAAGGTTTGCTTCAACAATGTCGGTGGTCATAAAGGACACCATTTCCTGTCCTGTAGGGGTAGGGTAAAATATAGAGAAGCTGGGTAAGGCAAAACTCCATCTAATGACAACCATTACTGCCCGGTCGACAGTAACATTCAGTAGGCAGTTACAGGAGGGGGAGTGCTGTAGGTCCGATAAATGTTGACCTCCCCCATGGTGGCCAACAAGTCCCCCGTGTGTCCCAGGTGATCAGAAGTATCATCACGATGACGCATGGACGGTGGAAAGGGTACTGGCTGTCGGGTCGCATTAGCCACAATACGGCTAGAGCACCAGGTATGGGATGACAAGGGGGTGGCCCATAGGGAAGTGCAGGGAATTTAAACCGGTACCCCAGACCACCCGAACTCCCAGAAATCACCGCTAAAGCAGTCCTGGGCGCCCTGGGCCTCACAGTATCATAAATGAGAAGGTGTTTACTTACCAGCACGCATTGAACGCTCCTCTTGTGACCTACCTGGCGCCGGAACCGGGATGGTAATCTGTGTAGCAAGGTCCACACAGATATACTTCCTTGTGCTTCCAGCATGCGGGTAGTCTTGCGAGTGTGTGAAATCTCACGGGAGTGTAAGTCCCTTGCAAGGCATGTATACAGGGATCAGTGATGAGTGAAAATTAGCACGGCCATCGTAGCCTGTCAAAACCAACTGTTTACGCTAGTGGCAGTCGCAGAATGTGAGAGGCTCCTCATGTTTGCCAATCGAATACAGAGGCTCAAGAATTACTACAGTGCCGCGGAAGGGTATAAAAATTTAACAAAGTCCCTTACAGTCATTTCAGTGGAAAATCGCAAAACGCGATAGGGATCACATAGAAACCATTGGTATGCGTGCTTATGATATAAGCAGTAAGGGTTGTAATATAACCCGCTGTCAACCGGAAGGAAAACTTCATACCGGCTAGAGTAGAAGACAGCTAGAACATGGTTAATCAACCAAATACTCAGATAGGTACCTGGGTGGCGGCCATTAAAGAGTATTTAAATGGTAAGATTGCATACAAGTGTGTGCTCAATGTCTGTGTAATAGCAATATTGTGATATTGAAAAAAGGGTCCCTCTGCCTATATGTATATGCTCTTGAGTTACTCCGTTAACCCTTACCCGTGCCATAGGGGCTGTGCACAATAGTAGGACCAGTCTGAGAAATATTTTGCACACACCTAATTTTTTAACTATTGCAAACTCCCTCTCCACTGAATCAAATGCTTTTTTGGTGTCTAAAAAGACATGCACAACATTAACATTTGAGTTCAGTTGTTTTTTCGCACCAAATAATGTTCTGGGATTGAGTGCTAGTGCTCTGTCTGGTAGGAACCCAGCCTGCTCCGGTAGGACAATACCCGGCATCATCAGGCTTAGGTGGCTAGCCAGTATTTTTGCACCTATTTTTGAGTGAGTGTGGAGGAGTGAGAGAGGACGATAGGACGAACACTGATCTGATGGCTTTCCAGTGTTTTTTTTATCATGACTATCAGAGCCTCTAGCATTGTGAGTGGGAGCCTCAGTCTTTCCGGCTGTTTCAAACAGGGTTATCATGTGTGGGGTGAGTTCTGCAAAGTATTCCTTATAAACATTGACATTACAGCCATCTGCTCCAGGTGCTCTCCCACCCTTCATGTTTTTTATTGCTCTCAGAATTTCTGATGCACAAGGGGGGCATATAGAACCTCTCTGTGCTCGTTTGTGAGCTATGCCATTGTGAGGTCATCAAGGTAGCTCTGCACATTGTGATTGGAATAATTTATTCTCACCAGTGATCTCAAGACACCAGCATGTTTGGCTATGGCTTCTCCTCTAATAAAACTCTTGAAGGCCTCCCATACCATTTCGAAGCATTCCATGAAGCCTATGTTGCATTCAAAATACTCTTTGGTGGCAGTAGCCATTTTGAAACAAAAGACTGGGTCTAACAATGATTCTGAGGGGATCCTCCAGCTGAATGCATGGGTCCATGTGTCTGGTAGGTGCGAACAGGAACAGACCTTAGGAATAATGCTCCATTAAAACAACCATTAATCTACATGTGAATGACACAGTAGATTGCACAGTGGAATTTTATTTTTTTCTTATTTAGTGGAGGGGTTTCTGTATTTCCAGACATCCAGCAGACTCTTTATTCATGATAGCGCATAGCGTTCATGCCGTGGCAGACTGTCATCTAGTGGGGCCTGGTGATCTCTCTTGTACTGATCCAGGACACAGTTCAGATCTCTCCCCAGATATGTGTGTCACATTTGAAATGCGATACAACTTACAAGTTTAGAGAAAATTGTGGGTTATGGCCATTGGGCCCATATATGTGGACCATATTTGTGTTCCCAACTAGTCACCTAGCCAAAATATACCTGCCTTCTGTGTCAGCCATTGCCTCTAAGACCAAGCTACCTTCTCTGATCCAAAGTTTGACGCCTCTGACATGCGAGCTGAATGAAGCAGCATTGTAGCTTCCATGCAGCCGCAGAGTCCGCCTTGAGCTGAAATGTGGTGTGAGGTCCGTGTCCTGTAGAATGCTACATCTATTGAATGCCTTCTCAAGTACGCTGAGTGGTTCCTCACCTTTCTGTCATCATTTAGACCCTGAACATTCCATACAACCTTGCAAAATGTAGGCCTGTTACTGTCTCTAGTGCTGTCCATTTAATGTTTAAGCCTTCATTTTGTGTTTACCGGTACTACCATGTGGAACAGTAAATGAGGGGCATTGTTCCTTCTGTTTATATTCCTGAATGCCTCTATAGTGTGCACCCCCTCCCACCACCCACATCATATCCCCCAGCTCGTAGTGTTGTTGTTCTTCTAGCAACTCCTTTAACTTGATAACTCTGTGTATGATTAAGTATGCCCTGAAGTGAGGGTTGCGTGGGACCACTACCAGCTGCTAATGGTGGTGGTGGCAGCACATTTGGTGGAGTGTCAGCGGCCAGCCCACTGAGCCCTACATTATGTTCAAAGAAATATGCCAGAGGTGACATGTTGTCCCTCATTTGGTTCCTCATGTTTTCCAGTGATTAAACCCAAGACTTGCCATTGAACAGCACCCAGAGAAGAACGGGTTATAGCAGGCTGTATTCTAGGTTTATTGATTGTAGTTTTTCATTACTTCTTCCTAGCCTCTAGTACCTAAAGTGTGAATTCTGGGTAAATAGAAATATCAGTACCAAAGCATTATAATGTCTTTAGTTCTCTTGCTTTACTTAGAGTGGCATCACAATCCCTATAATTTAATAATCTTGCTATTATTGGGCACAGTCTTGCCCCAGGGACTGGTTTGGGTGATAACGACAGGTACGCTCTTTTAACAATAAACGTGTCTGAGAAGATGTTGCTCCAAAATGAGTCCTTTAGCAATTTTCTACAAATGTTTCCATATTTCCTTGATGTGTGGCTTCTGGGATTACCCTTTTTCTGATTTTGTTATGCCTGGAGCATGCTTTCAAGTCCTCATTTTTGAGTTGCACTGCAGATCGGAGATTGTTCATTTTTTACAGGTTCTTTCCTTGCGTGGTTATTTCATCCTCAGGCCAGAGGCATCTATTTTGCCATCGATAGTTTGTAGTCTTTAGCACATTTCTTGTGGACTTATGCGAATGTCTGATGCTGCATTCAAGCAAAAAGTAGCTTGTTCTGGTGCGGTTTTTCCATTGAAGATGTGTAGTGCTTTTTTAGGGTTAAGTGTGAGTTTAGGTACCAGAGCAAATTACCTAGACAGCAATGAGTGATGGATTGGGTGTGTCTAGGACCAGGGCCATCAGTCTCATGTGGCTCTAGGCTTATCATGCCTGCAGCCTCAGCCCAGCTGCCTAGGCACTGTAGAATTTCTTGGGTGCAGAGACTCTTACCCTCCTTGCCGTAGAACATGTTGGCAGCCAAGGGCCAACCCAGGTGAGGATGTCAGGGGAATGGCAGCTGCTTGTTCCCTCCACGACAGAGTAAATTACTGATTTTCACCACTCCCCAGCTGGCTGTCCTAGAGGGGTGCTGTCCAACAAAAGTGTATGACTGCATCTGTTGTGCCGTGTCACACTCTCTATTATTAAAGCTAGCGCATCGTGCCACAGGAGTCTGCAGGGGGGTGAGGAGAGTCCAGCTCATTACATTAATCCCTCCACAGTTCGCAACAACCTCCTCTCCCCGAATCTGTGTAGCCGCACTTCTTTCCTCAGCCTGGGGCAGTCAGTGCTGAGCTCTTGCTTCATCTTGCCTCCTCACCACCCAGTCAGTTCCCTCGGTTTAAGCAGCTTCCCACCACAGCAACCGTGGTGATTGGGAGAGCCTACGGCAGCTGTGGTGTGTGGGCCACCATGTCAATTTCAGCAAATTAATGAAATTTTTTTGTTGCGACTGGAGGAGCCACTTGATTAGGCAGCCATCTTTTGTCCAGGCAAGCTCCTCCCCCCAGGTCTTCAACTTGGGCTCCTTATTTCAACAATGTATTTTGTTCCTTTGAACCTTTGTGCATCGAGAAACTAGCCACACTACAGAAAATATCATTTCCAGGTCGTTTTAGCACAACATGTAACTTACTTACATTTCAGATATTAATACTTTCTAAGTGAAAGTAACTGAAGGTTCCTATGATCCATCTTACTCATTCAAACTCTCCAAGAACAGGCCCTATTAAGCATCAGAAAATGTTTCCATAAGGTTGAAATTAACAGGATGCTTAAGGTGCCCCCTAAGGAATTTTGAAAAATTTGTGTTACATGACGCATTTTAAATGATATTAGGTTGAGATGATATGGGGAGAGGATGTAGCCTTACGGCTAGAGCGGTCGACTTTGAAGCTGGGTAACTGGGTTCGAGTCTCAGCAACGACGCTCAGCATCCTGTGATTCTGGGCAAATCACTTAATATCCCCGTGCCTAACAAAAATGAATGTGTCCTTCTGTAACGAAACTGGTGCTCATGTAAAGCTCTCTGATTCCCGATTCGGCTCTAGTTTGCACTATATAAAACTCTATTAAAAAATAAATAAAAAAAGGTAAGGAACATTTGTTAAAACTGTATGCATTTTAAAGATATTTGACATACACTTTGGAGTTTTCCCACCAAAAATATTCAAAGAAAGTGTATGGCAAAATATACATTCTGGGCACATATATTGAAATTAATATATTTTGTGAACTGTAGTTAAAACAGAACGGAGGTAAGTAGAATGGTTATGGTTCAGCACTTTGCTGTGAGCCTTCCACTTTCTCAATGGGAACTGTGCATTTGTAGGACAACATAAACGATGGGATGGTGCTAGACTGATTTTTACCACCCTCTCAGGATATGTTGGCCTATAGTCCTGCCAGCTCACAGTGCCTCCATAAGTACCCCTAAACCTACAAGGGTAACAAATGGATGTGGCAACCAGTCGCGGCCGGCACAGGCAACAGAGGTGGGGTGGGGTGGTGGGGCAGGGTGGGGCAGGGTGGTGGGGCAGGGTGGGGTGGAATGGGGGTCAGGAAAGTCAACATACAACAGTACAAGTTAAATTAAATTCTTTAACATATAAAACCACATTCTTTGCACTAGCTGCATTGCCGACTCAGCAATACATCAAGCACAAGGTAAGTGGTTTTACTTTTTTAAATTTCATTTCACATATTCTGTCGTATGTAGACTTTCCTGACACCCACCCCGCCTCCACCCCACAGCCCACTGCTCTTACCTGTGTCGGCCGCCACTGGTGGCAGCCTCAGAACATGACAACCCTGACTCTCCAATGAATCATGTTAACCGATCAAAAACCTTTTTCGCTCAGTCACTCGTGCATACTTAGAGAGATGTGCAAGAAATGCACAAAGGGGCATTTCAATATTTATTGAACAATTGTGATTCTTGAGGTTTTTTTTTAGCAGAGTATTTTATAGCGCGTACTTGACCCGAATCCAATCAGATCAGAGCACTTTACATAGCACCAGTTACGTTACATGAGGACACACATTCATTTTTTTTTTTGTTAGGCACGGAGAGATATAGGGGCATATTAACAAGCCAGGCGATAAAATTATCGCCGCTTTAGCGGCAGAAAACCCATGTTAAATGTGAAGGAGTCTAACATGGGCTTCAGTTGGAATTCCATAGAGCATATTATCAAGCCCATTATCGCCGCTTTAGTGTCAGTTTTTGGACGCTAAAGCGGTGATAATTTTATCGCCTGGCTTGTTAATATGCCCCTAAGTGATTTGCCCAGAATCACAGGAGGTTTAGCGTCGTTACTGAGACTCGAACCCAGTTCCCCAGGTCCGAGGTCGAGCGCCCTAACCATTAGGCCAACTCGTGCTGAAATGATTAATAGACATAAGCAGATGAAAGTGATTAGCAGCATGAGAACAGTAAAAAGGATAAACAATTCCACCATTGTGCTAAAGGAGTATGTATATGCTGGCATATAAGTACTGTGTATAGTGTATTCCTACTATGCGCTCCCTAACCTACTTACCTAGGGCGGATGATCTGCCAAAATCCCCTACTGGATGATCTAACTCCCCATTACCTGTGGGTGAATGTGTTCAGGTACTCGTCTTGGTCACAAGTTGGACATCCCTCCTCACAGAGGGAAAACAGGAATCAGCTGGGCTGAGACTCCAACAAACAACAACCTCCTAGTGACAGCAGAGTGCTCCATTGAACTGGACACAGAAATGCGTGTGTAAATATAATCACATCCATACTTTTGTGCAGAGGCCTCAGTCAGGCTGTGATTGTTTATCCTCTTGTAATAGCTGTGTCACCTTACAGGCGCAAAATAAACAACAACATTTGCACAATAGACTTTTTTGGGTCTTGTACTAAATTTTCAAGGTGTTGTGATAGTCTGCCTACGAAGTGGAAATGTAAGCAATATGGTTTCAGAGAAACTAATCCTGCACTGTCAGGCAAGCAAATGTGTTTCAAATGTCATTATGTAGAAAAGAAGGCAGCTTAAGAAATGTCGGCATATAAAATATCAGTGTTTCTTCCCGGGCCTAAACCATCCACATGACAACATGTGATGCACACTTTTATTTGTCATTCCTCTGTAGCACATCTACAAATTAATCATAAAGAAGACTGTAGCAATGCCACTTGCCCATATTATTCTTAAGGCACTCAAATAATGGTCAAAATGTCAGTTAATTACTTGTAGAGTTAATAATATCACATCCTTTATTTAGGAACTATTCCAAACTGTAAGAAAATGGATTATTAATTGATGTGGTAGAGAGTCCACCACAAGGAATAAGGCCACTAACATGCTAAGGAAAAATACAGTTTCAATAATCTAAACCTGGGCTCAACCCCTGGTAGCTATGGCACAGAGCCGACAAGCTTAACTTAGGAAAATGTGAAGCAGTAATCAAACAGTTTATAAGTCAAAACACAACACAATACAAATATGATAGTTAACTTAGAACAATAGAGACAAATTGAATGAGCAAAATGATATAAAATGACAAAAGTCCAATAAGGAGAACCAGAGATATGAATTTGTAAAGAATTAAGGGGCAGGTTTACCAGAAAGTGACGCATCTGTGAAGATGTGTCACTTTCCCTGCACCACTTTGAGAAAACCCAGCTCCGAAATTCTGATGCATCTGTTGACGCAACAGTCACACATTGCTGGACTCGTGTCGCAAGCACGACACAACTCCAGCAATGCAGGGGGAGGCCTATCCTCATTGTGCTGCGTCACTCCTTACACCTGCTTCAAGCAGGCGTAAGAATTTGATGCAGTGGCACCCTAGAAGGCGGGCAGTGAAATCTTGTAGATTTCACTGCGTCACTTCTACGAGGCATTTTTGCGTTGGAACGCCCACCCTGTATACATTATATCTGATGCAGGTATAATGTGACGCAGGGCTTTACAATGTGACGCATCTCCCTAGATGCGTCATGTTGTAAATGGGCCGCAGTTTTACGCTGCTGCTGCGTCACAGAAAAGTAATGAAACGGCGGTGCAAAAATGACGCAAGGGCATTGTAAATCTGCCCCTCAGTCTTTAAATGGCTCCCTTCAGTACTCGTAGAATCGTCACCCAAGTCCTCATCACCAGCACCTGCAGTACGGCAACACACTCTAGGCCGGGATATTCAGTCAACTGACCAGAAGGCTCTAGCCCATAGAAAATTCAGGGGCCAGGTGCACTCTTATACTCCCTCCCCGCACTCTCATCACCCCATTCCTGAAAGAACTCCACTGGCTTCCAATCCACAAATGAGCATGCTTTAAATGCTTCCCACATACAAAGCCTTACACAACATTGGCCTCAAATACCTCAACAACTGCATAAACTTCTACAAACCTACCAGACTCCTGGATTGAGCCGGACTCCTACTTGCACACATGCCTTCATACACAGAACCTGATCATGCCTTCTCCTACGTTGTTCCTAAAACCTAGAATGACCTGCCCTGCACACAAGAGCCACCTCCTCATTCCTTGAATTCTGCAAAAACTGAAGACCTGGATCTTCACACAGCCTCGAGCTGGTCTTGGCCCACATAGCGCCTGCTTCAGTACCATGATACCCCCTGAGTTAGTAGTGCACTATACAAATGTACATAACATAAGTTAAAAAGTGACAAGAAAAAGTAAAGCACCAATCAGTAATCACTTTTCATGGTTGACCTGGACCTAGGCACAATGTCAGACCAACTTTGATGGAGCATGGATCAGATTCACCAAGCCAGTTTTTCAGAGTCACTTTTTTACCTTCTCATTATGGACTCAATTACAAGTCTGACAGTTTTCAGACCACCAGACTCGTGGGAGCATGGCGGTGGCAGTCTTCTGACCACCCCATTACCATTAGGGCAGTAGGTCCGCCATTACCCTGCCACCTTTCCTTGGCGGTGGTGCGGTGGTGTAGAGGCAGCAATATGCTGTGGTCCAGCCAAGCATAATACAAGTTTCCTCTCCACCATGGTTTCATGGAAATTCCTCCTCCATAGAAACAGTTGCGGATATGAAACAAAGGTGGCCCAACAGGCCCCCCTGTTGTTTTTGGGCATGGGGGAGCATGCAGTATGCAGGCACCGCAGTTTCTTATGCATGCACCCCAGTTCCTGCATGGAATGGACCTTACAGTCCATGCCGTGCAGGAACACTTTGTGGTGTTCGCATTGCGGTGCCCATTTTCTGAGGCATCACCATGGGAAAATCAAAAAAAGCCCGCCAGACATAAGAAAAACTCCTAATCTGGCAGGAGGCTTGGGGGGCGTCCGAGGGGCGGACCTGCCACTACATTGCTATACACTCCTAATCAGGACTTTAGTGTCGAATTGGATGTCAAATTCCTCAAATGGGGAAAGGTTGTAGGCTATATAATAATAATAATATCACT
This sequence comes from Triturus cristatus, assembly GCF_964204655.1. NCBI lineage: Eukaryota > Metazoa > Chordata > Amphibia > Caudata > Salamandridae > Triturus > Triturus cristatus. Next base: position 322,295,941 of record NC_140581.1, read on the forward strand.
TATAAAGCGCCTGGTTACACCTACTGTTGTGTCCCCGCGCTGAAGCTGCTTTTTCAGACAAAGGAAAAGGAAGGTGGTAGAGAGGATCAGGAGTCACAAAAAAAGAAGATGATAGGAGCTCAAAGTTGGAAGAGCCACACTTTTAGCCTTTTCCGGAAGAGGTTCTCTGAAGGTTCCGCACGGAGAGACAAATGCAGAGCATTCAAGTTTTTAGCTGCCAGGTAGCTAGAAGAGCGTGTGCCCATTCGTGCTTTTTTAACCTTGGGAATTTTACCCAGGTAAGTTTCGGTATATCTGAGGTGCCATCCTGGAATAGAAGGGATGAGAAGGTCCCGCAGGTAGAGTGGGCCTTTGTCCTGTAAGGTGCGGTGACAGAAGCACAGAGCCTTAAAGAGAATCCTTTTATTTATAGGTAACCAATGTAAGGATTCAAGGGCTTTCCTAGAGGAAGCTATCCTAGATAGATTCAAAACTAAGCGGGCTTCTGCGTTCTGGATACACTGTAACCTATGGAGACTTTTTTTGTTGCACCTAGAGATAAGACATTTCCATAGTCCAATTGAGATGTTACAAGGGCATGGACCAAGGTTTTCGTAGCGGAAGGAGGGAGAATATCCAAAGTTTTCCTTAGCATTTTCAGGGTTCCAAAACACTTTCCTGCAACTTTCCTTGTGTAAGTCTCGAAGGAGAGGGTAGAATCCAGCCAGACTCCTAAGTTTTTCACCTCTGTTTTATTGTTGGGATCAGGGCCTAAAATTGGAGGCCACCAGGCTGGAGACCAGATGGATGGAGACTTCCCTACTACCAGGATCTCAGTTTTATTGCCATTTAATTTCAGGCAATTGCTTGTCATACAAAAGGCAAGGTCCTTTAAACAGTCCGTAAACCTGCTGGCTGCCTTCTCCAAATTTGGAGACAGGCTGACCACTAACTGCATTACATATGCATATGACACGATGGTGACAACATGTTTTTCCACAATCTCCGCTAAGGGGGAGACGTAAAGATTGAAAAGAGTGGGGTTCAAAATTGAGCCCTAGGGCACCCTCTGAGGTAGAGCAATGATTTTGGGGGTATGTGGAGGTTGTTTGACTTGAAAACTGCAGCCCTGCAGGTAGGAGGTCATCCAATTAAAAGCAACCCCATCCAGTCCACCTAGTCTGAGACATTGTAGGAGTAGTTTATGGGATACCGTGTCCAAAGCTGCACTAAGGTCCAAAAGGACCAGTGCAGTAGTCAGGCCTTAATCTACCCGCATGCGTACTGTCTCTGTAGCAAAGAGCAAAGCAGACTCCGTCGAGTATGTTGCTCTAAAACCTGATTGGGTAGGATGGAGTAGATTGTTCTAGTTGATGTGTGCCACCAGTTGTGTGTTTGCCACCTTTTCTGCTATTTTTGAGATATAGGGAAGCAGTGAGACAGGCCGCAGGTTGTCCAGTAAGTTCACATCTGCTGTAGGTTTTATTTTCAGGGGGAGAACAATTGCTTGCTTCCATGTGTCCGGGACCATCCCCCCTTGAAAGGAGATTTCTAGCAGCTGTTGCACAAAGGGTAGTATAGTATCTAGCCCTAGGCTGATTACTTTTGGCGTGGTTGGATCTGTTGTGGATCTTCCAGGGAAGGGAGAGAGAATTCTGAGAGGCAGTTTCCCCCCCACTCCGGGATCCTTCGGTTTGACAGTCAGTGCCGTTGCGAGCCTCATCAGGGAAGTTGTCATACATTTTTGCCACCTTCGCAGCAAAAAAGTCGGCAATCTAGTTACACGACTCCTTCAAACTGGAGGCCGGCGCCACTGTTCTCTTGAGAGAAGATAGATATTTAAGAATAGCAAAAAGTTCCCTGGAGGAGTTATCCACTTGCTCAATCCTATCATCATAGAAGGCGGCACGTGCCTTCTTGATAAAGGAGTGATAGTGCTTTAGGTTTAGCTTATAGGCAGCCTTCTTTATTTCCAAAAAGTCTGTCCTCCATTTACGCTCTGAGCATTTACAAGATTTCTTAGCCATCCTCAAGGCTTCATTGAACCATGGTGCAAACTTAGTGCGTCTGCGAGGGACACTAGAAGTCCATGGAGAAACCACATCAAGAGCTTCAGTAATCCACCTATCAACTACTTGACTGGCCTCATTAATGTCCTTACCTAGGGAGGGTTGGTTTAGCTGTAGAGCCTGAGTAAAACTCTCAGAGTTAAATTTAGGCCATCTCTAGGTCTGTTAGGTACTGCTCTAACTGTAGGGGGCGGTTTGGATAGAAGGATGGAAAAGGCCACAAGGTGGTGGTCAGACCAAGGGACAACCAGATCTAAACAGCTGGAGAAAATAGGGTCTAATATGTCCCCTAGCTGGTGTGTCGAGTGTGTGGATTTAAGTACTAACTGGTGGGCAGCAAGTTCTTGATGTACAAATTGGGCTTCACCACAAGAGTGGTTGTCCAAGTTTAGGTTTAGGTCTCCCAGGATAGTCAGGTTGCTACGGTGTAGTGCTGGTTAAACCACTAGTTCCACCAGTCTTGCAATAAATCCTGAGGCTACTCCAGACGGTAGATATATCAAAAACCCATTGACTGTGTGGTTATCAGCTGCCTTTATTGTGAAAGGGGCTGCTTCGCTTTGATCTATGTCTACTTCATGCATAGTGTAATTTAAGGATAGTTTGTGGATTATCGCTATGCTCCCTCGATACTTATTTATGCGGTCCTGTCTGAGGATGCCGTAATCAGGTGGAAGTGCTTGTAGTATACCAGGAGCAGAGGACTCGTGCAGCCAAGTTTCTGTAAGAAATAGGGCATCAGGTTGGTTTTCAAGATGCAGTCATGAATTTCAATCTTGTGCTTATTCAGCAACCTACAGTTAATTAGTAGGAGATTACGTTTGTGCTGCCCTTCAGGAGCTGCCCTAGGTGCCCTTGTTTGGAGGGGACAGTGTGAGCATCGCAAAGGCATTGACTCTACGGATAGCGAGTGCCTACATGTGATTGAGAGCGAAGGCTCCCGTGCTCTAAGCTGATCACTTGTGTACCTTAAGTGCTGCTCTCTATTAAAACACACAGGGGTTCTGGCCCCTAGCCCCGGCTGGGTGCGGATGGGTGCAGACGGGCTTGCATTTGGCGACCGCTGCACGCCCTCGCTGGCATGGAAGTTATGTAGGCGGGGGAGGCTAACCGCTAGACTGCTGACTTCAGGTGGAAGTGAGGAGTAGGCACCCAACCCAGCCCTCCGCTCAAAGACACTACAGCCGCGGCAGAACAGGGCAGCAGGTCAGGGGTCACAGGCACCAGGTAAGAAGCTAGAAGCTGCACTTAGTGAAGTTAAAAGTAAAGTTGGTACTTGGAGAGTACTTTAATGGTGAGATATAAAAGTAAAGTGATGCAGCTTGTTTTTACTGCAGTCTGTCCGTGTTCGATCAGCACACTAGCAGACCCTGCTACGGTCTGTTAGCGCTGCGTATCCTCGCTGGCATGGGAGTTATGTAGGCGGGGACATTTGTATCTGCTGACGTTTCCATGAAGCCCAGTAATTGCTGGTTGAGGTGCAACTGAAACTGTTGGTTTTGGTGGGAAAAACTCAGCGTGAGAGAAATTCAAATTTCACAGATACTGTAGTCCTTACATTGGGTGGCTAATTTAGCGCCTTTCCCCAGTTATGATTTCTCTTTTAAGATTTTGTGTTTTTCATGAAGCTAAAAATCTTCCACAGAACCAAGCCTGAAGCTTTATCCAACAAAGTCCCTCTGAAATCGGACATCTTAGCAATAAGGTCCTGCTGATGCTCCAGCGGTCTAGTAAATCAAAAGGTTTCCTAAGACCCAACTTTTCAGTTTCTGGATCAGCTCCTCTTGATCATTTCTAAGTCTACCAGGACCTCAGGGATAGCACAAAGGGACCGAGCCTCACTCTAGCAAAAGCCACTAGCAGGGTCTATTTACTACTGCTCAGCTGGGCATTTCAGAAAACTGGAGGCCTCTTGCAGCTACACAGGAGGTCAGCCAATTGACCCTTTAAGTCTGGTTCCACTTTTGAAGCACATCCTCTTTGCCTTACTTCAAACTATCCCCCTGTGCACTGTTCTGAGGGAAATCCAATGTACCATCATCTTTCTGCCCCTTTAGGGAGCTTGTGCATCAGCCAGTGGTTTGTTTAGAGAAATGAATAGCCTTCTTCCTCTCAGTTAGTGGCCTCAGCTACTCAAAACTGGTTCTGGGACCAGCTTCCCTACCCCTTGGTTTTTACCAAACTGGCTACTGCAGGCCTATGAACAAAAGGCTTCTCTTCCCTAGATCTCCTTTAACACTTAACTATGAATGGAATGGCCTCACTCAGGTCTTTTACAAACCGAAAATCTATGTTGCATCACCTGAAGATCACATCATATGGTGTGATCTTCTGTCAATGCAACACATATTTTTTGGCTCTATTATGGGCCAGCAAGTGTCATACCATAGAATGCACTATTCAAATGATGGTAACATACCATAACACATCACATCATAACATAACACACAAATATATATTTGAAGTTTTATTTTATTTTTTGAAGTTTAATATTTAGTTTATATCAAAGTATTCCCATTATTTGTATTGTTCATCTATTTTCTGTTAATTGACTGATGTTATTGATTGGACCCTTTGAAACAACCACATATCTTTTGTTCAAATAACACAGAGATCCTATTCTTGTAATTTTTCATGTTTTTCATGATAATTAAGTAGATGTCCACACTGTTGGTTTTAAATGTGGATCGAGCCCTGTACACCGGCCTCACTTTCTAATGAAATAGACACAGACTATTCAGCCCCCTTGAATAACGCTTGACCACCCAAACATGCTATCCCATGTTGGATGCAGAATCCTTTAACTCATTGGAATCTTTGTGATCCCAGCTCCTGCCCACACACTCTCTTGTCCTTGGCTTTGGGCCTCTTGTTGGCCCGGCCTCGTCTCCCATTACTTCCAGTTCATATGTGTTTCAAAAATTGTAACTGTTCCTCAGGCATACTATTCTATGTCCTGATGATAGTCCAATGATTTGAAAATGGATTGAAACGTCATTGACAGGTGTACCTAGACTTGATTGTTAAATGCCACTATACACATGAGCGTAGGTACTTTTGGATTTATGACTGCAAGTATTGAGTTTGTCCTGTCACAGCTATATGCCTGAATTTTGAAGTCAAAATTGACTGTCTTTTTGCTCTGTTTTTTATTTTATTTTGTTCCCAAATTATTATGTGATCTCTGTGCTGAAAAAAAAAATCTTGAATGGTCCATTGGACAACATATAGACTTTGTTGTATTCCTATTTACATTCTAAATATCAATACGCTTTACATAAGGGACCCCTGTTCCTTTAAAGAAAATTTTGACCAGTACTGATGACAGTGAAAGTCAACAAAACTACATATTAATTACATGTTTTATGTATTTTTCATAATGCTTCTTTTAAAGGTATACAATATTTTTTTTTTTTAATATTTTTATTGGGTTTATCAACAAAAGATATAACAAACACCACTCGGTTAGTACAAGGCATGGCATACAAGGGTTACAAGGTACCGGAGCAATAACAATACAGGTGTCACAGAGAGAAATAAACAGCCCAATGACAACACACCATCGCTCCCCCTCCTGCCCATCTCCAGCAGTGGAGCCATTAATCCTGGTCACTGAGATCTGAGTCCGCTGCATCCGGTGGGGGCTCACAGATATTTCCCCTGTATACATTCCATCCACCCCAGACCTGGGACCATTTCTTGGGGCACCCTCTATGGACATACACAGTTTTTTCGGTCACCATTACAAGGTCCATATCTCGGATCCAATGCGTCAGGGTAGGCCCCTGCCCCGATCCCCATTTCTGGGCTATATTACGCTTTGCAAGCATGAGCCCCAAAGTCACCCAAAGCTGGGAGGTATACAATATTTTAGTACGCGTTTTAAATACATTTGGTACACATGCATAATGTACTACAATATTTTGCATGTACATATTTATAAAGTGTACGCTTATAAAACACTCTTCATTTATTTTTCAATGTGTGCCATGTCAGTGGCCTCGAGTGCACATATTAGACCAGAAATCATTGGGTTGTTATTCCCCAACATATTTGCCTTCACTCCCTGATTTTTACTGAACTCATTTTTCTTGGCATTAGGACTTTGGGCACTTTACCCCTGCTATCCAGTGAAAAGTACTCTCTTCTTAAAACATGGCAAAATTGGACTACACTTCATAGAAACATTTAATTTACTTGTAAGTTCCTATTAGTAGTACAGGTACACAGGACCTGTACATTAATTGCTAGTAGTAGGCTGCAGCACTAGTGCAAACCCACTCAAATAGCCTTTACAATAAGTCTCAGGCCTGCCACAGCAGGCTGTAGTTTACCTTAAATTGCTATTTCTACCTGGCAAAATGAACCTGGTGTTTGATTTGATTTTCAAAATAAACCTTTTGCTCAGCATAAACCTTTCTTTTTAAAACATGTAAGTCACCCCTAAGATATGTCCTAACCACCCTTAGGGCAGGGTGCATGGTATTTTAAAAGAAGTAGGACAGGTACGGTTGATTTTTATATGTCCTGGCAGTGGAATACTACAGTCATTTTTTACTGTTGAAAATCCTGTCTCTCCCATATACTATCACTGGGCAACTTATTACATTTAATAAGGGCTAACTTCATATTAGGAGCAGATAGACAAATGGTGTTAGCACTCAAACAAATTCCAATTTAAAATCCTCTTTAATGGGGAAGTCAGATTTTAAGTTACAATTTTGAAAAATTGCCACTTTTAGAAAGTTGACATTTTCTTGTCTAAACAACTGTGCCTTTCTGCCAGTTACGGCTCTGCTGTTGGGGTTTGTAGACTGCTTCCAGACAATGAGACAAATGTAACCTAGGTGTGAAAGTAGAGGGTCTTCCGGTCAGGATGGCAAGGGAGGAGCTGGACGATTTGGAGCCAGGGGAAAGGGAAAAACTGACCAAAACCAGCTTTAGGCATAGGTCGGAGAGTTCTCCCACACAAAGGCTAGCACCAGGTATATAGGAACTTCAGAACACTCCTGGACATGATTCAGAAGATGGACTGCCCTGTTTCTATAAGGACTGCCTTGCTGTCTGAAGAAGACAGCAAGGCAGACCTGCTAGCCTTGATCCCAGATTACACAGAGTGAGCCCCAGTGTCAGTTCACTGACCTTACATGTGATCTACAGGGATACAACTAGAACACTGAGTCCTCCCTAAATGTGCTGAGCTGACCAGCAGCAACTGGACCAGCCTGGACCTGCCTGAGACCTGCTACTGGCCTATACAGCAGTGATTACAGATCCCCAAGAGAGGCCTTTCAAGTCCTGGACCCTTGGTTGGTATCAGAGAGAGCTCCTCCTCAAAAAAAGACGTTAAATTTGGGCTCCTCGTGACCACAAGCGACCTCTTCCTGCTGAAAATCGACTGTCCACAACAACCGATAATGCAAAGCTCCAGCAAGACCTCTCTACACGTCAACAGTAATCGTCTTCAATGACCGGCAACACAAGACCTGCTTTTCGCACCGACAGCAACTTTCAACGTCAATCCAGCAACTTGAAGCTCCAGAAATGACTGGCTCTTCGCACTACAGCAACAACTGTCTGTGAAGCTCAACCTGCTCTATGCGCCCTAAGTTTCCTCCTCCAGGTCTCCCCAATGCGAACAGAACTCTTTGCGCTGGACTTGAAAAGGCAACTCTTAAATGGGATTAACCTGGTACCTGTATCCAAACATTGCTCCATCGCTCGGGTCCTAAATGTGTGACTTTCTCCCTATCTAGGGTGACCAGATGACCACAAGTGACGCTTTCTGCTATTTTCACTAAAAACCTTTAAAATCAGTGTCTCTGATTCTTCTGATTTGATTTGTACCATTCTGGTATCATTTTATTTATTAAAATATACTCTACGTTCTATATTAGTTTTTTTTTGTGTTGTGTTTTTAATGGGTCTCACACTAGAATAGTTTTTATAGTTCATGGGCAAAATGTATTGCCACTTACACTCTTGTAACAACATATGTTTATAGTTAATGAGTAGATGTTTATTGGTTTTTACACTTTTTTAAGAATCTGTTATGCTAATTTAGAAGTGTTTTGGTTCTGACACTTTTGTAAGAACTGGTATATAATAATTGAGTAGAAGCTGTTGGCATTTATATCACAGTAAGAGTTTTTCAAGTCGTGGGCCAAGACTTTCTAGTAAAACCGTACATAATGATCATGATTTGTGTAAATAAAAGAAGAAGACAGAGAAGAGCGAGAGAAAGGCTAATAATAAGAGACACCACATTCTATCCAGAAGGGGTCTATTTCTAAAGATAGACCGTTCCATTGTGCATGTCGGGTAACAGTACAGGGGTTGTATATTTTTTCAGAATTTTCCTGGGTCATACTTTATATTTAGTCATCCCAGAAGCAAGAGGTTTCCTTCAATTGCTGTAGAGCTAGTCTACAGAAAGTACAATAAGGAGCAACAGGGACACATTGGGCATATGCACCTGCTTTCTGCACCCCCGGTATAATTCAGTATTACGGAGGAGGCCACAGATGTTTGAGCGGACCCTTCTGTAATACAAAATCATTTAAGAGGAGAAGCTCAATTAGCATTTTGCACTACACATGGACTCTATCTGGTCTCTTCCCAGATGAAGGCACTTCTGATGTTAGTGCATGTAGCAATATACTTCGTCTGTGTTCACAAATGGAGAGAAGCCCACAACATACAAGTAAGCCATTTTCCAAAAATGGCAAAGTAAGTTGCTACACACACTAACATCGGGCAAGAATGTGATATCCCCTTGCAAGCAAAGTGCTGAAATAAGTGCCAAAAAGACCAGTGGGAGCAATTAGCAATGGAAGCCCCAAAGCTCCTGGGGTTAATAATGCACCAAGTCATTTTGACTGTGAAGAGCCTTGATGAGGTCCTTGTTTAGGACGCAATGTGTTGGCTGCACTGGCATTTCCTGTTTAAAGATTTTGATATCTAACACCTTTGCGTGCCATTGTGGACCTCTTAAATGCTTCCCCACTTGAATCTACAGTTCCACCAGACTGGAAGCACGCCATGGTGACCCCTCTCTTAAAAAAGCCCAATGCCGACCCCGACTTACCCTCCAACTATCGGCCCATCTCCATGCTGCCGACCTTTTCAAAAGTTTTGAAGAAACACATCCACTCCCAGCTCTCTAAATTTGTAGAAACCAACAAAATCCTCCACTCATCACAATCTGGTTTCAGAGCAGCATTCAACACGGTATCTCACACAGTTCTAGTAAAAACGTTGAGATCGCTAAATGCTAAATGCATTTTCCAAATCTTTTCTGCAACAGCCAGCGCTGACATCCATCTCTCACCTTATGGGGTGCCTCAGGGCTCCATCCTTAGCCCCCTGCTTTTCAACTTATATGTCAGACCTTTAGCCAATATTGTGGAAGATGCTTGACTGACTCTGTTCTCCTACGCAGACGACTCCCAGATTATCTTTTCTCTCTCCATGGGAAGTACGGGCGTATCATCCCCCCTTCAGCTGGGCTTAGGGTAAATTGCATCATGGATGCATACTAACCAACTAAACCTTAACGGAAAGAAAACTGAGGTCCTGATCCTTGGTAAAAATAAAGATCTCTGGGGCCCACAACATTGGCCCAGCGAGATGGGAGCACTTCCTCGGCCCTCCAGTCAAGTCTGCAATTTAGGCGTGACCATCGATGACTCGCTTACTATGCACCATCAGGCAGTCAAGGTTACTGCCACCTATTTCACCATCTTGAAGTGGCTCAAAAAGATCATTTGGATGTTGTCTGAGTCTACCCAGAGAACCGTAGTCCAAGCTCTTATCACCTCAAGACTGGACTACGGAAACGTTCTATATCTCGGATCCAACAAGGCGGTGACTCGCAGGCTGCAGATGGTACAAAACTCTGCTGCAAGACTACTTTGCAGGGTTCCCAGAGCTACCTCTATCTCTAGCCATCCACGGGAGTTGCTTTGGCTCAGGGTGGAGAACCGAATCAAGTTCTAAGCCCTGAGCTTCATTTTTAAAATCAAAATAGGCGCTGCACCGCAGTATCTGCAATCTCTGGTCAGCCCCTAAGTGCTTACCCGCTGCCTTCGCTCATCCACTTAAGTAAACTTCTCTGTACCCAGAATCAAACTATCCGGGATGGGAGGTAGATGGTTTGCTTACCTTGGCCCCTCACTATGGAACTCACTTCCCTTAGCTATCCAGAACAAAACGGTCTATGGTCGTTTCCTCAAATCCTTGAAGACTTGGCTTTTTAACCAGAAATCTCACTAAGCTGCTATACATTCTATTGGTCTGCTACGGCGCCGGGAAACCCTTCTTGGGTAGCTGCTGTGCCTTACAAATTTAATAAATAAATAAATAAATAATAAATATAAATGATAAAGAAGACTTAGATATGAGGATTGGCAGTGGATCCTTTGTGACTCTATGTGTTGCATGAAGTTCCTCTCCTGAAGGAATGATAGCGATAAAAACTGAAGTTGCAGAAACTACATTGAACTCATAAACTATTACTTAAACACATTGGTTGGAAAAAAAGGGTTAGTGGTTAACTGGGGGGATGAGCCCTGTCCAAGCAGCAACCACTATCCTTGTCAGGCTAAGACACCAGCAAACCCCAAATTAACCTGTGTTCACCCGCTGGTGGCTTGGCACAGCGGAGTCAGGCTTAACATAGAGGCAATGTGTAAAGTATTTGTGCAATAATAAAAACAGTAAAACTGTGAAAACAACATACAAAAAGATCCCACATAAGGTTAGAAAAATAGAGCAAATGTTAATAAATAAAGCAAGATCAAAACAACAAACACCCAACTAGTAGAACAGAAGATATTGCATTTTAAGGTTTTTGCAAAAATAGTACCAAAAAGGGTTAAAGCTCCAACTGTGGCTATGTGGTTGCACCGGACTGGGACAAAGTCACAAGTTTAGGCTGACTGGGATTGAGCGCGGGCCGGCTACAGTGACCCAGTTAGGCCGCTGAACAGAGTGCCTTAAATCGTAGCTTGTAGAGCATTGCATGGATCCGATACGTTGCACAGCTGAGGTGATGTGTCAATTCCGAGATGGGGCGAGGTCCTTTTGCGTTGATGTCGGGGATCCTGTCAATGAGGGCTTGTGATGCAGAGTCCAAAGTGGATTCGGCACACAGTTGGGGCAATGCATCGGTTCTGAAGAGCTGTGAGGCTGCAATGTGGCCCTGAGGTAGCTGACCCCTTGTGCTGGGAGTTCAGGAGTATTTTCTGGGCAATCTTTGTAAACACATGATTTTGTCCCTGCACAAACTAAAACTATTACATTTTGTAATGTGAAAACCTATGTCAAAGCCAATAGGTTTTGTAGCATGAACGACCAAAGTTGTTGATGCAGTTGTAAAACCAATAGGTTGATATGTTTTTATGAATGCTACATGTATTTCTAAAGTGTTACAGCAAACAAATGATGGAAGGAATGCTGAGAATGCAAACATTCTCCCCCAGTCAAAAGATCTGGGTTAAATCCTTCATTCTTTTGCCCACTATGCCACCCCAGTTTGTATTTCTAAAGGCTGTAGGCCTATAGTTTCAATTGTGAATACCACTGACAAAGTCAATAGGCATGCCTTTAATAGTTAAAAACCATATACGTTTGCTGTAGTAGGCAAGTATAGGGGTACTGCTGCACAAATTGTCTCCTGATACCTTGAGGATAATCAGAACAAACTTGATTTAGAAGGTTGTCTGTTGTGTTATTTCTTTATGGTACATGATCTTCAAGACCCTTGTACAAGGAGTTCCACTTTTCTTTCCACCTGCAATCTTCTAGTTCTTAGCTGTGTGTGTTAAAGTCAGTTTCCTTTTTTTGAAGGAAAATCACTGACTGAACAATGATTTAGAGACTGATATTTTGCTTGTTACTGAGTTCTGAGATTCTAGCCCATAGCACCTCTTTTACCCAGCCACGGATTGTAAGACAGGTGTTAATGAGGGCAGAAGGGAACCTTGGTCTAGAGTGACCAACCGTCCGTAAATTTCACAGACCTTCCGTAATTTCGACCTCACGTCCGTTGTCTGTGAGGATCCCTTTTATGGACGCCTTTCGTCCCTAATTATGGCCTTGCTGGGAGCACCACTGCTCCCCTGCGAGAAGCCTCAGCCCCCTGATGGGGCCACCTCGCACTCCTTCGCGAGCATAAGACAGCCCCACCCCTTCATTGTCATTCTGTATGGGAATGATTTCCACATACAGAATGACAATGGGGCAGTCTGGGGTGTTAAAGCATGTGGTGGCGTCCTCCTGCCTCAGTGTACAGCACGGTATTCTGTTAGATGGATAAAAGGTAAAATGCCCATGCTGCAATGTGAGAATACAGTTTATATAAAGAAGCCTGTGAAACAAGTTAAAAAGAACAGGTTATAGTTCTTTCACTGTCTCATCATTTTAGAACTGACGCATTTTCAATATTATATTCAACAAAGCCATAGTTGCTGCTTTTTTATTTTAAGCAACTAACAACCATTGACAAAGCCCATGTGTGATGTCACGCAATTTATTAATAGTTGGAGATTTTAATGTGCACCCCTGCGGTAACCCTCGAGATACCCCTATGGGGTCTCTAGGTTGTAACAACGCGAACGGCTTTCATTTTAACCACACTAGATGTGGAACCCTCTTAAATGATTTGTTAAATGAAAATAATTTGTATGTAGCTATGTCTTTAGTACCGGAGGACAAGGTATATGACGTGCCAACTTTTAAAGGCTGTGCTCACGGGTCTTTTATAGACCATATGATATTGTCCGCTGACCTTACCACCCAGGCCTTTAGTTTCACTATTCAATCAAATATTTTTAGTGATCATAACCCCATAACTATCATATTGGGTGGTGGAATTTTTGAATTGCGTGGGCTCCGTGAAGACCGGGGAACCTTAAAATGTATTAATGGAAAACGTCGATTGAAGTGGAATTTAGTTAACCATGATAACTTTTATAATGAAATTAATAAGTTATGTGGCCAGGAACTTGCGGCTTGTGTATCAACATCTATTTCCCATGAACAAACCTTAGCTTCATTTGAGGTCGTGGTGTCTATTGTAGGTTCCATGCTGCTAGCTCCTGTGAAGGGACAAACTAGAAATTACCCTAAATGGTTTGACCACACCTGCTCCAAGGCAAGCAAAGACCTAAGAAAAGCATTGAAAATCATACCTAGGGACTCAGGCCTAATTAAAAATCTACGTGCGACTTACAAGAAAGCACTTGCTGGTCGTAAAAAGGAAATCAAGGCCATTACCTGGGATTCTTTGCTTGACCCCTCAACTCTGGGCAACAGCAGTAAATTCTGGGAAATTATAAATAAACCCCTATTCGACAACCCCAGTGATTCAGATCTAGGAACTAATATCCCAGAGGAGGACTGGGTTAATCATTTTAATGTAATATTTAAGAGTAATAAGCAACAAGCAGAATATGATTTTTTAACTATAAGGGCGAATTCTCTGTGCTTTCTGGATAACGAGGTAGAAAAGGCCATTCAAGGGCTAACTGGAAATAAGGCACCTGGACCGGATGGCTTACCTCCGGATCTTTTTAAATCTTGTACATCACTTTGGGCCCCCGTACTAACTAAAGTAATAAATGCTGCAACGGTTTTGGGTTGCCCGAAGTCATGGGGGCACTCGAGAATTGTCCCCGTGTTTAAAAAGGGTGATCGCAGCAACCCATCATGTTACAGACCAATCTCATTGATAAACTCAGTAGCAAAGGTAGTGGGGGGTGTAATCCTGACCAGATTGACAACATGGGCCCAAGAGAATAAAATTCTGTCTCCAATACAATATGGATTCAGACCTGGTCACTCAACTGTGACCCAATGCCTGAATCTATACTTGATTATAGGTAAATATACTTTGGCCCGGAAGGGAACTATTCATCTGGCTTTTATGGACCTATCGTCCGCTTTTGATTGCGTGGATAGGGGTAAACTATGGGATATCATGTTAAAGATGGGTGTCGAGCAAAACCTAATCCATCTATTGGCTGATTTGCATTCTGACACAAGAGCGAACGTTCGCTACACCCAAGATTTGAAAGTGACCGGGGACATAAGAATTAATCGGGGTGTTAGACAAGGGTGTATCTTGGCCCCATTCCTCTTTAACCTGTACATTAACGAGTTAGAGGACTATTTGCTGAGATCAGGTACGGATTATCCTCATGTAGGTTCAAGAGGAGTTCCGGTTCTGCTTTATGCAGATGACGCCGTCCTGATTTCAAGGACAGCGAACGGTCTCCAGACACTTTTAAATTCATTTTATCTTTTTATGGAGTCTCGAGGCCTCAGTATCAATAACTCCAAGTCGTTTGTCATGAAAATTGGCCATGGTTCGCGAAAACCAAATTCCTTTACTATAAATGGGGAAAAAATTCCAACATCTAAAACTTTCTCATATCTTGGAATTCTTCTTGATGACCAATTATCCTGGGGCCCAGCAGTCCATAAAAAAAGGGCGAAATGACTTGGGCCAACGCAGCCATATTAGGATTTGCGAGAAAAATGGGCAACAGCCCGGTGGCGGCCTTGCTTAAATTATACCAAGCAAAGAGCATTGCAGTTGCCTGTTATGGTAGTGAACTCTGGGGCTATAGCCAGACGCGAGACCTAGAGGTCACAGAAAATAATTTCTTAAAGAAGATCCTAAGGCTGCCTAGGGGCACTGGTAACTTCTCGGTTCACGAGGAGTTAGGTTTGCCCTTTCAAAGCGATAGACTAGCCGCAAATCCCATACTTTGTTGGATGAATTCTTGGTTGAATAATGATATACCCCTTACCAACGATATATTAAGAGAAGCCTTAACCTGGGATGGTAGATTCAAGGTCCCATGGCTGAAATATATAAAAGATTGTCTTACCGAACTTGGACGGCCAGCCCTGTTTTTAACCCCATGCACTATAACAAAAGCTGATGTCACATTTGTAAAAAAAAGCATTTCTTACAACCAGGTACCTTGCCCGGGAGGAGGCCGAGTTTATGAAATGTAGTGTCAGGAAACACGCTCTACTTAAAACATGCTTACATTTGGAACCATATCTCTCGTGTCCTATATCTGGCTACGAACGATTTTTGTTGACCAGGTTCCGATTTGACCTGTTCCACCTCCTACTGGCTGTACCAAGAGGGTCCCATCGTGGACAAGTGCTACCTGCTTGCGGCTGCGACGGAAAGTCTCCGCAAGATCTGGAGCACTTTTTATTCTTTTGTCCGTATTATTCAGTACCTCGAAGGCTATATCTAAAGCCTTGTTTAAAGAAACTAAATTTTACACAGATTAAACCAGCACTTTATTTCCTTCAACTTTTGAACTGTGATTGTACTTTATATGTAAGCAGCTTTTTAAAACTAGCTATTACTTTCAGGAAAAGTATGGAGGGATAATTATGCTGTTTTTATTGTCCTATTCCCTAATGATTTTTAACTTTGAACAAATTATTTATATTCTTAAACCTGATTATTCTGCTAGATGCCTTTACTCATTCTGTTTACATAGTCCGCCCATCATACATATGTATTGGACAGCTTTTTTAAACAATTTATCTGTGAAATGTTTATCCATGTATTGTGCTTTTATGATTGTTAAATCTTACAATCGAATAAAGTTATTTGAACTGAACTGACAAAGCCCATAGTCCTGGCTTGTTGTTGGTACTTGCAGTATTATATATCTGGATGCAATGCCAGAAACAGCATAAAACCAGTCGGGCAGAACACTATTGGTCACCCTACCTTGGACCCATGTACAGAGGTCCACTGTACAGAGGTATTTGTAGATAAGGGGTGAAAAACCCACCTTAACACAATTTGGGGTCAGGAATTGCTGAATGTCATGTAATCGCCTGAACTAGCTTTTTAATATGTAGAAACAATCCATAGCGCTAGCTAAACTCACTGGCTAGCTCTCAACTTCAGAGTAGAGGTTGTTGTGCAATTTTGTTCTAAACACAGTCTTGTTACCTGGACACAGCCCAGACTGAGCTATAATTCCTGCTGTTCCACCCACTGACGTCCAGACGTGGGTCCCTTGCTCACTTTACCACTGGATTCAAGATAGCCTGGCTGACGAGGGTTATGAACCCGAAACCGGTCACAGGATGCTTGTTTCCGGTCCAGGGAAGACATGGCTTGGCAGTTCGGGTTGGACTGTTCCCATGAGGTACAGGGTCAGACTGATTTGCATATGGCCATGTCTGAACTGGGGTGGTGGAGTGAGCTAAACAATGATGATGGATTAAACCCAGATCAGTTGACTGGGGGTGAGTGTTTGATTTGCTCAAGCGCTCCGTCCATCATCCCCTTTGGTATCGCTTTGTTCGCCCTAAGTTGGCAGGGTATGCCCAGACGTGGGTCCCTTACTCACTTTACCACTGGATTCAAGATAGCCTGGCTGACGAGGGTTATGAACCCGAAACCGGTCCCAGGATGTTTGTTTCCGGTCCAGGGAAGACATGGCTTGGCAGTTCGGGCTGGACTGTTCCCATGAGGCACAGGGTCAGACTGATTTGCATATGGCCATGTCTGAACTGGGGTGGTGGAGTGAGCTAAAGAATGATGATGGATTAAACCCAGATCAGTTGACTGGGGATGAGTGTTTGATTTGCTGAAGCGCTCCGTCCATCATCCCCTTTGGTATCGCTTTGTTCCACCCACTGACTACATAAAATTAATAGGTTTAGTCTCAAAAGAACTTGATATAAGTAAGGATCAATTCATGACACATTTGACCCAACCACATCAATACGAAACATTACCTGTCATGCCCGGCACGACCACCATGGCTTGCCCCAACAATGGTGCAGAAGTCAAGTATACCACCGACGTGAATCTCCATAAACCATGAGTGGAGACGCTAATGCTGGGGGCCTTTTGATTTGATTGATGGTGGATGGCAGTTTTTTGTGTCTGTTTCCCCCATTGACCAAACGTTTGGACTCAGTCTTTGTAAGACTACTGCAATGAGAGAAAAATTCCCATGATAATACGGCATTACTACTGCCACCCAATTCAGGCACAGTGCTGTGCTTGGCTTCGAGCATCGTTGGAGACAACTTACCTCGTGAACAGTCATTGTCCAGAATCTTTGAGGGAGAGCTAGAACTACCTTCAGAGGCACTGGAGTCCCTTCCAAATCTTTGACCAGGATCTTCTATGAAAGTCTGTAATGAAAGTGGAAATAAAGGTTACTGTTGTGCGCATATCACAGTTTGAGAGATAACGTCAGTGTTCAGTGACAGCCCTTAGAATCCAAAAATCTACAAGTGAGAAAAGAGTTTGCCAGCTTTCAGAAAAATCAAGAAAACAGCTAACTGTGAATGTTGTAAGTTGTGAAGATAAAGCTTGCTGAATCCACTAAAAGACTGATGTTTAGAAACAAAGATTCCCAAAGTAACACAAGACAATGTCTGTGTAGATATGCACACATGAGCTGCTTGAGTAAACAGGCAAAGTACAGCAAATTCTCTTGTGTAAGAAACATTAAAGTTACAAAATGTTCTGTGACGTTAACAAGAGAAAGGAATATCGAAAGAAACAAAAAAGGTAAATGCAAAAAAGCAGAAACTGTGAGGATAATTATAATTTGTGAAATAAGTCATTTTAGAAAACACCTTATAGAAGATCTCTGCCCCAAAAATGCTTCCAATTGTGCTACAGGGCAGCATGGATTGCCATGTGCTCTATGCAAAACTAACCCCTCAACGCGGGCCTCTTGGTCAGTTTTGGACTTTTTAATTGATATTAGTAGGGCGTCGCCATGTATTTTTACATGGTCTAACTGCAAACCCCCCTGTGCATCCTGTTTATTCTGGGCGACCAATTCCCCAACGCGAAATGCGCTACATAAAAGGCTAGTGAAAAGGCCGCCCTGAATAATAAAGCTTCCCCTTTTGTCGTGCAGACCGCGTCAAGCATCCCCAATAGTGCAGCTAGTAGTTCCACTCCTATTGGACGCCTTGAATCAGGTGTTGTCCCCTGGATGCGCTGCCAACCTTTTAAAGCCTTCCTGACTGTAAAGCTATCAGTGGGATCCCCCTTGTCCCTGGCTCGGGCGAAGAAAGATATCGCTGCCACGTGCGCCTGGCTGCCGCCACTGAGCATCCCTCATCATGTAATATGCCTAAGTAACGTAGAAATGCTCTTGGGGTGTGCCCATCTTCTGCCCAGTCCTTCCCCAAAAAAGTACAATATGCCCAAAACGCCCCCTCATAGGCTTTCTTGGTCCTGGGAGCCAGGCTAGCTGCCACGAGGTTCGGTGGTTGGGGGCACCAATCAGCCAAAGTACTTCTTGGAAGGGTGTTGGGTTCGCTTCTGCAGGAGGGAGGTGTGTTCTGAAGACCTGCATCTTGAAGCGAGAAAGTGCATCAGCAGCATTATTCAACACGCCTGGGACATGTTTAGCCTTAAACAGTATACTCTCCTTCATACACAACAGGACAATCTCTTTTAACAGGCGGAGGATCATCTTACATCTCGCAGCCTGCTTATTGATGCATTCCACCACAGTCATGTTGTCAGACCAAAATACCACTTGTGGAAATATGGATTTTTCTGGTCAGTTATGTCCCCTATCTTGGACCCCAACGGTTCTATGTGCATGTTACAAGTACATGTATGTTCCCTCCAGTTCCAGTTATGAAGACGCAAACACATGTGCGTCCACCGTCAACATGTCCTCTGTCAGATCCGCCATGAATAGGCCGGATATTCCATTCCTAAGTATGAAAGGCCACCGGCTTTATATGGTTCACTTATGCCATTTTACAGTCCAGGCAAGTAGGCCCTGATTCTGTCATCGAACTCTTCTTGCCTTCTGCCTCTGAAAGCTCCAGTCTGAGCCTGCATCTGCGACCATGAACTTTGTCTCATTCTCTGCGCGGCTCACGAAGCCTGACATCAGCCTGCTGCCTGCCAAAAACTGTATTTCACCTTCGAAATTATCTGCTCCGTTCCCTGCCCGATGCATTCCTGTCTAGTAGTTTAAGTAAACATTCTTCCAGCTACCGAGCAAAGGCCCGGCTTCTCTGTCTTTATGCAAGTAATTCATAGCCCTATTGCTATGGAAGATTTCCGCCCTCGCATCTAGTGTAGACACTTAGACGCTTGTACACGCACTAATGGTCAGTATAGTCAGTATAGAATAAGATTCTACTCGAAGAGACCTCTCTTTTGGATAACTTAGTTCTTTAAACATAGGATGTTAGATATGATTTGGGATTAGGTTGACTTGACCCTCCAGACTTCTGTCGCCACATGTAGAGCTAAATGTCAAGTCCCCTTCACCCCCTAGTTACACGTCAATTACACGTCATGCTGCTGCGTGCGCATCTCTGCCAAGTATTTCTGCTGACATTGCGAAATTATTTCATGTAACCACCCTCTTATGACATCACATCTGATGACGTTCTTTCATCACTCCCAGTTACGCCTACTTCAGCTACGCATGTGAAATGTTATCTTTGCTATCAATTGTTACGCCTCTTGCATTGGCCTCACTGTAATGCCTATTGCATAAAAGTGAATAATTATCAATAATGTATGTACTTCACTTCCTGAACCTTCGTGGTGATGGAACTTGGAGCAACCGATTATAATCGACCATTGGAATAAAGCCCATTCCGAACCTCTAATACCACGGATTCTGCCTCTTATTTACTGAGCTATTTTATTATGTTTTCTGTATCAAATTAAGTCCCGGTAATTAAATTATTTACCACATGAATGGCGCCCGAACAGGGACACTTTCTCATCTCACGCGCCGGTGGTGCGTTGCAGGCCCGGTCTCCTGCCACAGCTGGACGGACAATAACGCGTACCAGCAGGATTTCCTGTATCTCCCTCCGGTCAAGCGGGGGCGACTGAGGCTGCGATCAACACCCAGACGAGGCGGTGAGAAGTGCGAAGTATCCCGACCAGAGCCTAGCTGAGAGAGCAAGATCCGAGGTATACAGAGGCCCACCAGTTTCCGAAGTCCCAAGTCGAGTCCAGTCTCCGCAGTGTTCGAGTCGAGTCCAGTCCGGTTCAAGTTCAGTTCAGTTTCCGAGGCCTTCCGTTTCCGAGCTACCCGGTGAGTACCATTACTGGGGAGGCTTTCTGACGTGCACATAGGTTGTGCCGGTCAAGACGGGTTTGGGTACACAAATCCGGTCTAGCACTGTTTTAGCAGTGTATCTGTACTGTTTAGCAGTATATCTAGTATATCAAGTATATAATTCAGAATGATTCAGTTAATGTCGAGTATTATGTTTAGTGATTAAGTTTTCCTTAGATCGTCATCATTATTGATTGTTCAGGTAAATGTTAAATGTTAAATGTTTTAAGTACGTTCTGCATATTGTGGTGTGAATGACTGTTCATTATCGTGTTTACTGTATTAAGTTTGTTTAGAATCAAGTATCAGATCAGTTTTCAATATGCCGCTCTTTTCAAAATTAAGACAGATCACAACAAGAAAAGGGGTACTCGAAGAAGCCGTTCCTATTCCTCCTAGGGACACTCCAGGGTACTTCATGTATCATAAACATGGCTTAGACGCTATATTATTTCTTGATTTATGGGTAGACTACACTAAGGAATTACCAGAAAGTCAGAGGTGGCCCGCAGCTGGGACCTGGGATGCAGAGTGCATCATGAAAGTAGAGGAAGAGTTATGGAAAAGGAAAGTCAGACAGTCACAGAAAGACGCCGTTGAGTTATGGCGCAAAGAATCTCATAGACGTACAGAAAAAGCACTCCGACAGGAAGAGAGAAATAGAGAGAATTCAAATAAAGTTCGAGAAAATCTATTAATTGAAGAAGGTATCCGAGTGAAATCAGAACAAGTAGACAGACAAAGAAATACCCTTATGAATGGTATGTATCCCCTTCTGGCCGAAGGATTACCTAAGGCTACTCCAGAGATACCAAAAGACTTGCCAACCCCATTGTTTCCAATAAAAGTACATCCTAAGGGGCATCCTAGAACCGCAGAAGATGTTTTTCTTTCCTCATATTTAGATGACGCAGCTCCCGAGTATGCTAATTCCGCCCCACATAGACCGCTTGCCAGGGAGGTTCAACGCCAAGATCCAGTACCCGTATCCCTACAGCAACAAGTTCTGACACAAATTCCGGCAAGCACATCTGTTTCTGCATCTGTTCCTACAGCTACTTCTATAGCTGTATCCACACCTATAGTTGCTGTATCACGTTCAACGAATCCTTTCACACCCGATACCCCAGACGGGGCTACCGGAGGTGCTACCAACATTTTTTCTACGCCACCCAGAATAAATAAACTTACCTTTCAAGAGTCAGCACATTCACGTACCCCCAAACTCATAAATGCCCGTACGCTTAAGGAACTTCTTGTAGATTGTAGATATGACCCTGTGCCCGGCAAAGAGGACGAAATGATCATGGCATCATTACGTATCAGACGAGCCGCAGTGTATTTAGGGAAGTTACCAGGAATGACTGCGCATCTAGATAATATATACCATTTTGTCCAAACAGGGCGAGATTCTGAATGTATTAACAGAGCTATGGAATACCAGAAAGTGGAGATACGGGGGGAACTGTTACGTTTCCTCATAAATTGTGTGATCAGAAATCAAGACCGACCGGGGGTAGACCCGGAAGCAATGCAAATTCTTACTAGATGGAGCCAGAATATATCAGAAGGTAGACATGATAAACAAAATTGTATAATAGCCATGTGCCGAAAGATCCGTAAAGAAATAGAACGCCTACACGAAGAGAGATTAGCGGTAGACCAGTTCGAACAAAGCGAGGAAGAAGGATCAGGACTGTCCACAGGACAGTCAGACACCATAGCCTATGTGGGTAGAGGAAGATCTCGTAATAGTAATAGATGTCTTATTGACCAGATACGTCCGATATGTCCAGATAATAACAGGAATTTCCAAACACCTATAATTAATATAAGGTCTAACGAGCATTCATTCCAAGCAGCTGACAAATTACTCCGAGAACGAAGGGGTTATCATTTTCTCGATTCTATGGATGAACAAGAATTAGCCAGGTCAGCTGTCCATTGGGTTGACAGTCCCGGAAAGTATAGTGACGATACAGTAGCATGCACATTTTTGAATCTCACCCCAGATGAACAGCGTTTAGCTGGGATTTATATGATTCAACAACTCCTTATACTATATCAGAGTCAGCATTCGGACCCTGGTCCCTTACCTGACATATTGACTGAATTGCTCATGAATAGATGGAGAGGTTCAGGTACTAAATTAATTAAAGAAATTCTAGAATCAAGAAAGCAGTATTTTCTTTTTGTATGTTCAGAACATGTCTCATTGCCCATCAAGGAAAGAACCACGTATTACCTGGATAGACAGAATCCCTTACGAGAAGTGCACCCAATAAAAGGCGAGGACAATGAGTTTAAACGCGTATTTGTATATACGCCCATATCGAAAATAGAATTGTTAGAAATGAAGAAAGTGGTACCCAGTCATGACAAAGACCCAGCGGGTTTCCACCGAGAAATTAAAGACATGTTACTCATGGGAGAATATACCTATCCCGACATTATGACAATATTAAAGGTATTAATGCCTGCTGGCATTTATGAAAAACTCAAGGAAAAAGAGTGGGAGGTAGGAGACCAAAAGATAGAATGGTCAGTATTAGAAGCAGAAGAAAAGGCCCGAACTGCAGGAGCAGGACTTGGGGATAAAACTAAAGCACTACCAGGTTTATTAGTACAGGTACTGCCACGTTTATTAACTACGAAAAAGGAAGACTGGGGTACAATTTCAGCCTGTAAACAGAAGCAAGATGAAGACACTAGCGATTACTATGCCCGATTTGAAAAATGTTTTGGTATAAATAGTGGCATAAAAGCAAGTAGCGAATCATACCCACATCTGTTTGTAACAAAATTAGTAGAAAATGCCCTGCCTCAAGTGAAGAACAGAGTATTAAAATTCGAGAGTACCTGGCAAGGTAACACCCCATCACAAATGTTACAAATGTTACAGTACCATCACAATAGAATTAGAGAGGAACAAGAACATGAACATAGACGTATGAAAGACACGAAAATGAAAATGCTAGTTTCCCAGACAGTCCCAGCTGAAGGACATAAAAAGGGTACGACACATTCCAGTGATCCAACAGGACCTGTAAAAGGGACATGCAATTATTGTAAAAAGCCAGGTCATTACGTACACGATTGTCCAGTTTTGAAACATAATATCGCCATAGGTAATACAAAAGAAAGACCACGGCCACCTAGACAGGATCAGAATGAACAAGGAGCCCCGCAGCATGCACAGTCCATGCCAGCTCCACCACAGTCTATACAGTTTGTGCCTGCTGCACCAGCGCTGCCTGTTGCTGCCACACAAACGACGACAAGACAACTGTACCAGACCGCACAGTACGACTATCCTGATTACCAGCGATACGCATGAACCAGCCTAGAGAGGGAAGTCGACTTACCCCTTATCGAGGTCCCTGTAGATCAAGAAGGACCTTATGTACATAGTGAATTATTAGGCCAAGACAGAAAACTTTTACTCGATACAGGGGCAAGTCGAACAACCATAAAACGTAGTGAAGTTCCAGGGGCACCCCTCTCAGGCTCTCAGAATATTTCCCTTGGTTTTTCAGGAAAACCTATTGTTAATGAAGTGTCACAGCCTCTTCCACTTACGATAGGACCTTTGACCCGAACTACAGATTTATTGCTTACTAAATCATGTCCAGAAAATTTGTTAGGAATAAAAACACTGAAAGCTCTAGGAGCTATAATATGTTGTTCTCCGGAAGGAGTAAGATTGTTTTTACGTGATTTTAAAGGTCACTATGTGTCTAGAGACATGGATCCCCGACTGCAGACTTTACCTACACATCTATGGGCACAAGGCCCTACGGATGTTGGTTGCATGAATATTACACCATATCGAGTCACACTAAAGGCAGGAGTGGTACTACCACGAATGCGACAATACAAGTTACCACCAGATGCTGTAGTGGCTTTACTACAAATCATTGACGAGCTCATTGCCCAAGGAGTGGTTGTGGAAACAGACTCCAATGTATGTAATTCACCGATAATTCCGATTCTTAAACGAACAGATCCAAAGGCCCCGCCAGTATATCGACTGGTTATTGATCTGCGCGAATTGAACAAATGCATTGTGCCACAATTCCCTGTGGTCCCCGATATCTCATCATTACTGACAGCTATTGATTCCGAAGCAACATTCTTTACTGTAATTGATCTCAAGAATGCCTTTTTCAGCGTCCCAATAGATCCGGAAAGCCAATATTTGTTCGGATTTAGTTTAAATGGACGTAGCTTTAAATTCTCCCGCGCACCTCAAGGATTTACAGAAAGCCCCAGCATCTATAGCCAAGCACTGAAACGAGAACTCGACAGTATCCACATGCCAGTTAACACTGCTCTGCTTCAATATGTCGATGATCTGCTGATCACCGCGAGAAGCGAACCCGAATGTGAGAAAGCATCACTGACAGTTTTACAATTTCTAGCCGAAAAGGGGCACAAGGTGTCCCCTTCTAAGCTGCAATTCTGTGTCCAGCGAGTTGTTTATCTTGGACACTCGCTGTCCAAGGAGGGAAGGCAGCTTACACCTGACCGCATTCAGTTAATAGCTAACATGCCAATACCCAAGACACAAAAGGAGGTACGGGCTTTCATAGGCCTCACTTCATATTGTAGGCAGTGGATCCCTCAGTATGCATTTCTAGCAAAACCACTAATTCAGTTGACAACACAGGAGGCAGCCACATCGACTGTTCTCCCTTGGACTCAGGAACATACACAAGCTTTTGAAAGCTTAAAGAAAGCTTTATGTCAAGCACCTGTTTTAGCAACGCCATGTTACAATAAACAGTTTACACTCTTTGTTACAGAACGCGAAGGTACTGCCTTGTCAGTACTCACACAGGAACAAGCAGGAGCACACAAACCATGTGCTTATTTTTCTAGTACATTAGATCCCGTAGCTCAGGCTTTGCCTGCGTGTCTGAAATCAGTGGCAGCGACAGCTTTAGCAATCAGACAAAGCGATGCCATAGTGTTAGGACATCCATTGACAGTTCAAGTACCACATGCAGTAGAGGTTCTTGTGAATAGAACACAAACACAACACTTAACTATTGCGCGACTCACTGGGTACGAACTGACATTGTTTCAGCCACATATAGAAATCAGACGTTGTAACACATTGAATCCTGCCACACTTTTACCTGTGATTGGAACAGACCCACTAGCACATGACTGTATTGAAGTTATTACAATAACGACGAAACCTAGACAAGACTTAACCGATGTCCCATTGTCAGACCCAGACCTGACGTTGTATGTAGATGGTTCATGTATGAGAACTAGTACAGGAGAGTTAGTGGCCGCTTACGCAGTCACAACAGATACTGAAGTCATTGAAACTAATCGCATAAATACCTTGTCAGCTCAAGCCGCAGAGCTCATCGCTCTGACGCAGGCCTGTATTCAAGCCACAAATAAAAAAGTCAACATATACACTGATTCACGTTATGCATTCGGAGTGGTACATGACTTCGGCGTGCTGTGGCGAGAGAGAGGTTATTTAACTTCCCACGGTGCCCACATTCAGCACGGACCCCTTATCCATGCCTTATTAGATGCAATACATCTACCCACTGCAATATCAATTATGAAATGTAAGGCTCATACGAAAGTTACTGATGTCATTTCTCAAGGCAATGATCTAGCCGACAGAACAGCTAAACAGACCGCTCAAACTCAAACATCCGACATGACAAAGACAATAGTTCCGACGCTGACACATTGTATGACGGTTAAAGATCCTACTCTTGACGTAATTGACATACAGACACATGCTACATCAGACGAAATAAAGAAATGGACCGAATTAGGAGGGATCCAAACGGACCAAGGATGGATGATGAAGGAAAAGTCTGTGTGGTTCCTTCCTGATTCAATGGTCCAAGTTATAATTAACACTATACATAGTCCAGCACATCTAGGAGAAAAAGCTATGCTAGACAGCATTCAACACATTTGGTTCAATAAACATTTGCGAGCAGCAGCCAAACAAAAAGTTCGTACCTGTATGATCTGTTGCCAGTTCAACCCAGGAAAAAGCGTTCCCGTAGAACAGGGTGGATTTCATCCTCCTGATCACCCTTTTGAAGTCCTCCAGATGGATTATATCCAGATGGAACGATGTCGAGGATTCAAATATGTTCTCGTAGTTGTTTGTGCTCTTTCCCGTTGGACGGAGGCATACCCGGTTTCAGATTACACTGCCCCGACTACTGCCAAACAGTTGGTTCGAGAATTCTTCCCACGATACGGTTTACCACGTGTTGTTCACTCAGATAACGGCCAGCCGTTCTCATCCGAATTAATGAAACATGTTTCACTTTTGTTAGGTTATCAGTGGAAATTCCACTGTGTCCGACACCCCGAGGCAGCAGGTCTCGTAGAAAGACATAATCAGATCCTGAAAATCAGATTGTCCAAAATATGCAGAGAGAAAGGTGTCGACTGGGTAGTAGCGTTACCCGTTGCACTCTTTTACATGAGAATGGTAGCACATTCTCGAACAGGGCTATCCCCGTATGAAGTGATCTTCGGCAGACCACCAAATATGTGGGGGACGCCTATACCACGCAAAATAACTGATGTTGACTGTAATATGCTGACAGATTACTTGGCTTCCTTGATGTCTGCACTACAATCTTGTCATTCACAGGTAGCTGCAGCTTTTCCTGACAACACTGAGGTGAAACCCCATGACGTAGTTCCGGGAGACTTGGTCCTCGTGAGGAATTTTGATCGAAAGACTCAGCTGGAACCTAGGTGGAAATCGCCCCAGTTGGTGTTGCTCACCACAAGGACAGCCGTGAAGATCGAGGGCAGGAAAGGCTGGATTCATTCAAGTCATATCAAGAAATTTCATGGACCACAATCAGAAGTGAATACCACACCTTGTGTGACTTCACCCATTGACTCAAAACTTCCTTTTGTGGAACAAAGTAATTCCGAACATTATAAATTAAAGCTCAGGCCCAATCAGTCGAGCAATTTGATTGTTTAAGTCCTCTCCAAGGTGAAGCGGTTGAATTGTCTCTGACATGTATCCCTTGGACCTGAATAGAGAAAGCACCCGAAAAATGTTGAAACGACAGGCGTACTGTAAATCACTGCGTAGTCATTGTATAGTGACGTTATTAATTTTGTTTTTCTTAAGTCTTTTAATAATTACTGCAAGTATATTGTTGCACATATATTATCCTATTTCTAGACATGTTTATAATGTTACTGCTGAACATTCTTTTAGTGAATTACCTCCGCTTGAGTTGTCTTATAGATTTGCGCTGCGCAATAACACGTTTATTAGTATGTTACATCATTCCCATCAGGTTAGCAATGCTACAAATTGTTGGAGATGTGGCCGACTCCCTCCCTATCAGAATTATAAAGGAATTCTACCTCTCTTTCCATACCCGTTCACACACAACGGCTCCTGTGGAGCATGGTTTAGTTTAATTAATTCTCTAGATTCGAATTCTGCAGTTTATCAAGATAACTGGGTATGGGGAAATTTGAACTTAGTTTTGCTTAAGGTCTGCCACCCTAACAAGGAGGGACTTCCTCAGAGAACAGGAACGGATCTAGAAAATGAAGTGTATGGATTAGGTAATTTTACACTTAATCTCATGATCCTGAACGTTGAATCTGAAGCTACACCAATCTTGCCCGCCATGTCCGTATTCCCAGTAAAAGGGGAATTATGTATAAGAAAGAATGGCTCCATAAACATGGGCCATAGTACATGCACCACTGTAGTAGAATTTAGTGATCAAGGCAAGTCTACATTTAGAGCTTCTCGCCATTCCTATTTCATATGTGGTCAGACGGCATATGTACGTTTGCCTCTAGATTGGAATGGTACTTGCTATATTGGATTCCTTTTGCCACCTGTTTTTCTAGCTCCTCCTGATTATCACAGAAACACTCATTTAGTAAATAATAGAGTAAGGAGAAATCTCCCAATAGTCGATTACACTGAAACAGCATGGGAAAAATACACAGATTTCAATAAAGGTCTCTTTCCCTATATAGGTACCGTTACTAATAGTAAACTGATACGTAGATTAACTAGAACCCTTGAAGCAGTAGTGAATGAAACTATTTCCGCCTTAGGCAATTTAACAGAAGAGCAGTCTGCTATGCGGATTGTTGTGCTTCAAAATCGTCTTGTCCTTGACGTCATCCTAGCCGATAGGGGCGGAGCTTGTAGGGTCATCGGATCAAGCTGTTGCATTTTCATACCAGAAAATTCGCCATCTGTATATAAAGCCATAACTCGCCTTCATAAGATTGTAAGCCAGATACACCAGAATCCAGGCACCTGGACTTGGTCTGGTTGGTTTTGGAGTGTATTATCTACCTTTGGATGGAAGGTCCTATCTTTCCTAGGTATTGGCCTTCTCATACTATTCAGTTGCTGTCTATGTCTACAATGTGGACCAGCGATCTGTGGTCTGTGTGCCACATCGTGTATTCCACCACCAAGATTTCATTCGTCACGGAAGAAGAAAGAAGAACAAATGATGTTATATGAACAGATCAATGGATTGATGAAGATTGATATCTCTTAACGGGCAAGTAGGGGACAAGGAGGGAATGTGGAAATATGGATTTTTCTGGTCAGTTATGTCCCCTATCTTGGACCCCAACGGTTCTATGTGCATGTTACAAGTACATGTATGTTCCCTCCAGTTCCAGTTATGAAGACGCAAACACATGTGCGTCCACCGTCAACATGTCCTCTGTCAGATCCGCCATGAATAGGCCGGATATTCCATTCCTAAGTATGAAAGGCCACCGGCTTTATATGGTTCACTTATGCCATTTTACAGTCCAGGCAAGTAGGCCCTGATTCTGTCATCGAACTCTTCTTGCCTTCTGCCTCTGAAAGCTCCAGTCTGAGCCTGCATCTGCGACCATGAACTTTGTCTCATTCTCTGCGCGGCTCACGAAGCCTGACATCAGCCTGCTGCCTGCCAAAAACTGTATTTCACCTTCGAAATTATCTGCTCCGTTCCCTGCCCGATGCATTCCTGTCTAGTAGTTTAAGTAAACATTCTTCCAGCTACCGAGCAAAGGCCCGGCTTCTCTGTCTTTATGCAAGTAATTCATAGCCCTATTGCTATGGAAGATTTCCGCCCTCGCATCTAGTGTAGACACTTAGACGCTTGTACACGCACTAATGGTCAGTATAGTCAGTATAGAATAAGATTCTACTCGAAGAGACCTCTCTTTTGGATAACTTAGTTCTTTAAACATAGGATGTTAGATATGATTTGGGATTAGGTTGACTTGACCCTCCAGACTTCTGTCGCCACATGTAGAGCTAAATGTCAAGTCCCCTTCACCCCCTAGTTACACGTCAATTACACGTCATGCTGCTGCGCGCGCATCTCTGCCAAGTATTTCTGCTGACATTGCGAAATTATTTCATGTAACCACCCTCTTATGACATCACATCTGATGACGTTCTTTCATCACTCCCAGTTACGCCTACTTCAGCTACGCATGTGAAATGTTATCTTTGCTATCAATTGTTACGCCTCTTGCATTGGCCTCACTGTAATGCCTATTGTATAAAAGTGAATAATTATCAATAATGTATGTACTTCACTTCCTGAACCTTCGTGGTGATGGAACTTGGAGCAACCGATTATAATCGACCATTGGAATAAAGCCCATTCCGAACCTCTAATACCACGGATTCTGCCTCTTATTTACTGAGCTATTTTATTATGTTTTCTGTATCAAATTAAGTCCCGGTAATTAAATTATTTACCACAACTGATTGGTTGCGCAGCCTGTCTGGCCATACCGTTAAGGCCACCCAGATTGGAAACAATTCTAAGAAGCCAATGTTAGCTGTTAGACCATTCTGTACCCATGCGTCTGGCCACCTGTGCGCCACCCACTCATTGCCAAGTATGGCACTAAATCCCACACTACCCGCAGCGTCAGTCCATAAACCTAACTCTGCAGAGGTAGTGGGTGGACCGGGCCAGACCACCCTGCCGTTGAAGTCCTGCAGGAATGCCATCCAAATCCGCATGCCCTGCTTGACCTCAGCCGACAGCCGGATGTGATGATGTTTTTCTTGAATCCCGGTCATGGCTTGGGAGATAGAGCGGGAGAATGGGTGTGCCATTGGAATCACTCTAAGGGCAAAGTTCAACTGTCCTACCGTTTGCTGCAACTGATGCAAGGTAACCTTATCCTTAGCTAAGCATTGCTGTAAGGTTGTCTTGAATTTCTTAATCGTATCTTCCGGCAAGCGGAAACACCCTTGAACTGAATCTAGCTCAATACCTAAGAATTCTATCTTTGTCGTTGGTCCCACTGTCTTTCCCGGCACCAGGGGAACCCCAAAAGCCTGCATGAGTGTGCAGAATTCCTGTAGTGCCCACTTATACTTCTGAGAGCCCGCAGACCCCAGGATAAGAAAGTAATCCAGATAGTGCATGACAGACTGGTGCCCGGTCACACGTCTAAAAACCCATTCCAGAAATGAACTGAACTTTTCAAAACAGGCGCAGGAGACAGAGCAACCCATGGGCATACAAATATCCAAGTAGAATTTATCTTGAAACTTGAAGCCTAGCAGGTGAAAGTCCTCTGGGTGAACCGGTAAAAGGCGGAATGCTGATTCAATGTCAGACTTTGCCAGCAAAGCGCCAGGGCCCAGCTCCCTAAGCATTTCAACGGCCTGATCAAATGAAGCGTATTTCACACTACAACTTACCTCACTGATGGCATCGTTTAGTGAGTTGCCTCTGGGTGCAGATAGGTTATGGATCAACCGGAACTCACCCTCCTTTTTTTGGGGGACAACACCCAGTGGTGAACAAACACAATTATGCACCGGAATGCGATCAAACGGGCCCACTATTCTGCCCAGGCGTAGCTCTTTAGCAATTTTATTTGCCGCCACTCCTGGGTTTGTGGTAAATAATTTAATTACCGGAACTTAATTTGATGCGGAAAATCTATAATAATAGCTCAGTAAAATAAGAGGCAGAATCCGTGGTATTAGAGGTTCGGAACGGGCTTTATTCCAAAATCAATTTAAATTGAGGACTTCATGTTCCATCACCACGAAGGTTCAGGAAGTGAAGGGCATACTTTATTGACAAGTAATCATTTTTATACAATAGGCATTACAGTGAAACAGATGGAGGAGGCGTAACAATTGATAGCAAAGATAAAACATACATGCGTAGCTAGAGTGGGTGTAACTGGGCGTAACTAAAGAACGTCATCAGGTATGATGTCATAATAGGGTGGTTCCATGAAAGAATTTCGCAATGTCAGCAGAAATACTTGGCAGAAATGCGCGCGCAGCAGCATGACGTGTGATTGACGTGCAACTAGGGGGTGAAGGGGACTTGACATTTAGCTCTACATGTGGCGACAGAAGTCTGGAGGGTCAAGTCAACCTAATCCCAAATCATATCTAACATCCTATGTTTAAAGAACTGTGTTATCCAAAAAGAAAGGTCTTTCGAACAAAATCTATTCTATACTGACTGTGAGTGCGTGTACAAGCGTCTAAGTGTCTATACTAGATGCGAGGGCAGAAATCTTCCATAGTAACAGGGCTACGAATTACTTGCATAATGACAGAGAAACCGGGCCTTTTGCTCGGTAGCTGGAAGAATGTTTACTTAAACTACTAGACAGGAATGCATTGGGTAGGGAGCGGAGCAGATAATCTCGAAGGTGAAATACAGTTTTTGGCAGGCAACAGGCTGATGTCAGGCACCGTTAGCCGCGCAGGGAGTAGGACAAAGTTCATGGATACAGATGCGAGCTCAGACTGGAGCTTTCAGAGGCAGAAGGCAAGAAAAGGCTTGATGGCAGAATCAGGGCCTACTCGCCTGGACTGTAAACTGGCATAAGTGAACCATATAAAGCCGGTGGCCTTTCATACTTAGGAATGGAATATCCGGCCCATTCATGGCGGATCTGAAAGAGGACATGTTGACGGTGGACGCACATGTGTTTGCGTCTTCATAACTGGAACTGGAGGGAACATACATGTACTTGTGATTTATACATGAAACCGTTGGGGTCCAAGATAGGGGACATAACTGATCATAAAAATCCATATTTCCACATTCCCTCCTTGTCCCCTACTTGCCCGTTAAGAGATATCAATCTTCATCAATCCGTTGATCTGTTCATATAGCATCATTTGTTCTTCTTTCTTCTTCCGTGATGAATGAAATCTTGGTGGTGGAATACACGATGTGGCACACAGACCACAGATCGCTGGTCCACATTGTAGGCATAGACAGCAACTGAATAATATGAGGAAGCCAATACCTAGGAAGGATAGGACCTTCCATCCAAAGGTAGATAATACACTCCAAAACCAACCGGACCAAGTCCAAGTGCCTGGATTCTGGTGTATCTGGCTTACAATCTTATGAAGGCGAGTTATGGCTTTATATACAGATGGCGAATTTTCTGGTATGAAAATGCAACAACTTGATCCGATGACCCTACAAGCTCCGCCCCTATCGGCCAGGATGACGTCAAGGACAAGACGATTTTGAAGCACAACAATCCGCATAGCAGACTGCTCTTCTGTTAAATTGCCTAAGGCGGAAATAGTTTCGTTCACTACTGCTTCAAGGGTTCTGGTTAATCTACGTATCAGCTTACTATTGGTAACTGTACCTATATAGGGAAAGAGACCTTTATTGAAATCTGTGTATTTTTCCCATGCGGTCTCAGTGTAATCGACTATTGGGAGGTCTCTCCTTTCTCTATTGTGTACTAAATGAGTGTTTCTGTGATAATCAGGAGGAGCTAGGAAAACAGGTGGCAAAAGGAATCCGATGTAGCAGGTACCATCCCAATCTAGAGGCAAACGTATATATGCCGTCTGACCACATATGAAGTAGGAATGGCGGGAAGCTCTAAATGTAGACTTGCCTTGATCACTAAATTCTATTACAGTGGTGCATCTACTATGGCCCATATGTATGGAACCATTCTTTCTTACACATAATTCACCTTTAACTGGAAATACTGACATGGCGGGCAAAATTGGAGTAGCTTCGGATTCGACATTCAGGATCATGAGATTAAGCGTAAAATTACCTAATCCATATACTTCATTTTCTAGATCAGTTCCTGTTCTTTTGGGAAGTCCCTCCTTGTTAGGGTGACAGACTTTGAGTAAAACTAAGTTCAGATTTCCCCATACCCAGTTATTCTGGTAAACTGCAGAATTCGAATCTAGGGAATTAATTAAACTAAACCATGCTCCACAGGAGCCGTTGTGTGTGGACGGGTATGGAAAGAGAGGCAGAATTCCTTTATAGTTCTGAAAGGGAGGGAGTCGGCCACATATCCAACAATTTGTAGCATTGCTAACCTGATGGGAATGATGTAACATACTAATAAAAGTGTTATTGCGCAGCGCAAATCTATAGGACAATTCATGCGGAGGTAATTCACTAAAAGAATGTTCGGCAGTAACATTGTAAACATGTCTAGAAATAGGATAATATATGTGCAACAATATACTTGCAGTAATTATTAAAAGACTTAAGAAAAACAAAATTAATAACGTCACTGTGCAATGACTACGCAGTGATTTACAGTACGCATGTTGTTTCAACTTTATCCTTCTGTTTCTTTCTCTATACAGGTCTAAGGGATACATGTCAGAGACGAATTCGACCGATTCACCTTGGAGAGGACTTAAACAATCAAATTGCCTGACCGAAGTTTTAGTTTATATTGTTCATTGTTATTCAGTTCAACCAAAGGAAGTTTAGAGTCAATCGGTGAAGACACGCAAGGTGTGTCGTTTACGTCTGACGGTAGTCCATGAAATTTCTTGATATGACTTGAATGTATCCAGCCTTTTCGAACTTCGATCTTCACGGCTGTCCTCGTCGTTAGCAATACGAGTTGAGGCGATTTCCACCTAGGATCCAGCTGAGACTTCCGGTCAAAGTTCCTCACTAAAACCAAGTCCCCTGGAATTACGTCATGGGGTTTCACCTCGGTGTTGTCGGGAAAGGCTGCAGCTACCTGTGAACGACAAGATTGTAGTGCAGACATCAAGGAAGCCAAGTAATCTGTCAGCATATTACAGTCAATATCAGTTATTTTGCGTGGTATAGGCGTCCCCCACATATTTGGTGGTCTACCGAAGATCACTTCATAAGGGGATAGCCCTGTTCGAGAGTGTGCTACCATTCTCATGTAAAAGAGTGCAACTGGTAACGCTACTACCCAGTCGACACCTTTCTCTCTGCATATTTTGGACAATCTAATTTTCAGGGTCTGATTATGTCTTTCCACGAGACCTGCTGCCTCGGTGTGTCGGACACAGTGAAATTTCCACTGATAGCCTAACAAAAGTGAAACGTGTTTCATTAATTCGGATGAGAACGGCTGGCCGTTATCTGAGTAGACAGCACGTGGTAAACCGTACCGTGGGAAGAATTCTCGAACTAACTGTTTGGCAGTAGTCGGGGCAGTGTAATCTGAAACCGGGTATGCCTCTGTCCAACGGGAAAGAGCACAGACAACTACGAGAACATATTTGAATCCTCGACATCGTTCCATCTGGATATAATCCATCTGGAGGACTTCAAAAGGGTGATCAGGAGGCTGAAATCCACCCTGTTCTACGGGAATGCTTTTACCTGGGTTAAACTGACAACAGATCATACAGGTACGGACTTTTTGTTTAGCTGCTGCTCGTAAATGTTTGTTGAACCAAATGTGTTGGATGCTGTCTAGCATAGCTTTTTCTCCTAGATGTGCTGGACTATGTACAGTGTTAATAACGACTTGGACCATTGAATCAGGAAGGAACCATACAGATTTTTCCTTCGTCATCCATCCTTGATCCGTTTGGATCCCTCCTAATGCAGTCCATTTCTTTATTTCGTCTGGTGTAGCATGTGTCTGTATGTCGATTACGTCAAGAGCGGGATCCTTAACCGTCATGCAATATGTTGGTGTCGGGACTATTGTCTTTGTCATGTCGGATGTTTGAGTTTGAGCAGTCTGTTTAGCTGTTCTGTCAGCTAGATCATTGCCTTGAGAAATGATATCAGTAACTTTCGTATGAGCTTTACATTTCATAATTGATATTGCAGTGGGTAGATGTATTGCATCTAATAAGGCATGAATAAGGGGTCCGTGCTGAATGTGGGCACCGTGAGAAGTTAAATAACCTCTCTCTCGCCACAGCACGCCGAAGTCATGTACAACTCCGAATGCATAACGTGAATCAGTGTATATGTTGACTTTTTTATTTGTGGCTTGAATACAGGCTTGTGTCAGAGCGATGAGCTCTGCTGCTTGAGCGGACAGGGTATCTATGCAATTAGTTTCAATGATTTCAGTGTCTGTTGTGACTGCGTAAGCGGCCACTAGCTCTCCTGTACCTGTTCTCATACATGAACCATCTACATACAACGTCAGGTCTGGGTCTAACAATGGGACGTCTGTTAAATCTTGTCTGGGTTTCGTCGTGATAGTGATAACTTCAATACAATCATGTGCTAGTGGGTCTGTTCCGTTTATTGGTAACAGTGTGGCAGGATTCAATGTACTACAACGTCTGATTTCTATATGTGGCTGAAACAATGTTAATTCGTAACCAGTAAGTCGTGCTATAGTCAAGTGTTGTGTTTGTGTGCGGTTCAAGAGAACCTCTACTGCATGTGGTACTTGTACTGTCAATGGATGTCCTAATACTATGGCATCGCTTTGTCTGATTGCTAAAGCTGTTGCTGCCACTGATTTCAGGCACGCAGGCAAAGCCTGAGCTACGGGATCTAATGTACTAGAAAAATAAGCACATGGTTTGTGTGATCCTGCTTGTTCCTGTGTGAGTACTGACAAGGCAGTACCTTCGCGTTCTGTAACGAAGAGTGTAAACTGTTTATTGTAACATGGTGTTGCTAAAACAGGTGCTTGACATAAAGCTTTCTTTAGGCTTTCAAAAGCTTGTGTATGTTCCTGAGTCCAAGGGAGAACAGTCGATGTGGCTGCCTCCTGTGTTGTCAATTGAATGAGGGGTTTTGCTAGAAATGCATACTGAGGGATCCACTGCCTACAATATGAAGTGAGGCCTATGAAAGCCCGCACCTCCTTTTGTGTCTTGGGTATTGGCATATTTGCAATTAACTGGATGCGATCTGATGTAAGCTGCCTTCCCTCCTTGGACAGCGAGTGACCAAGGTAAACAACTCGCTGGACACAGAATTGCAGCTTAGAAGGGGACACCTTGTGCCCCTTTTCAGCCAAAAATTGTAATACCGTCAGTGAGGCTTTCTCACATTCAGGTTCGCTTCTAGCGGTGATCAGCAGATCATCGACATATTGAAGCAGGGCAGTGTTGACTGGCATGTGGATACTGTCGAGTTCTCGTTTCAG
Source organism: Triturus cristatus (assembly GCF_964204655.1). NCBI lineage: Eukaryota > Metazoa > Chordata > Amphibia > Caudata > Salamandridae > Triturus > Triturus cristatus. Next base: position 322,332,518 of record NC_140581.1, read on the forward strand.
TGCTTGGCTATATATGCTGGGGCTTTCTGTGAATCCTTGAGGTGCGCGTGTGAATTTAAAGCTTCGTCCATTTAAACTAAATCCGAACAAGTATTGGCTTTCCGGATCTATCGGGACGCTGAAGAAGGCATTTTTGAGATCAATTACAGTAAAGAATGTCGCTTCGGAATCAATGGCTGTCAGTAATGAAGAAATGTCTGGGACTACGGGGTATTGTGGTACTATGCATTTATTTAATTCGCGCAGATCAATAACCAATCGATATACTGGCGGGGCTGTTGGATCGGTTCGTTTAAGAATCGGAATTATCGGTGAATTACATACATTGGAGTCAGTTTCCACAACCACTCCTTGGGTAATAAGCTCGTCAATGATTTGTAGTAAAGCCACTACAGCATCTGGGGGTAACTTGTATTGTCGCATTCGGGGTAGTACCACTCCTGCCTTTAGTGTGACTCGATATGGTGTAATGTTCATGCAACCAACATCTGTAGGGCCTTGTGCCCATAAATGTGTCGGTAAAGTCTGCAGTCGGTGATCCATGTCTCGGGACACGTAGTGCCCTTTGAAATCACGTAAAAACAATCTTACTCCTTCTGGAGAACAACATATTATAGCTCCGAGAGCTTTCAAAGTTTTTATGCCTAACAAGTTTTCTGGACATGATTTAGTAAGTAATAAATCTGTAGTTCGTGTCAAGGGACCAATCGTAAGTGGAAGAGGCTGTGATACTTCGTTAATGATAGGTTTTCCTGAAAAGCCAAGGGAAATATTCTGTGAGCCTGAGAGGGGTGCCCCTGGAACTTCACTACGTTTTATTGTTGTTCGGCTTGCCCCTGTATCAAGTAAGAATTTTCTATCTTGGCCTAATAGTTCACTGTGCACATAAGGTCCTTCTTGATCTACAGGGACCTCAATAAGGGGTAAGCCAACTTCCCTCTCTAGGCTGTTTCATGAGTATCGTTGATAATCAGGATAGTCATACTGTGCGGTCTGATACATCTGTCGGGTCGTTGTTTGTGTGGCAGCAATAGGCTGCGGTGATGGAGCTGGCATAGACTGTTGCGGAGCTGGCATGGACTGTGCATGCTGCGGTGTTCCTTGTTGATTCTGATCCTGTCTAAGTGGTCTTGGTCTTTCTTTTGTGTTACCTATAGCGATATTATGTTTTAAAACGGGACAATCGTGTACATAATGACCTGGCTGTTTACAATAGTTGCACGTTCCTTTTACAGGACCTGCTGAAACACTGGACTGTGTTATACCCTTTTTATGACCGTCAGCTGGAACTGTCTGGGAAACTAGCATTTTCATTTTCGTGTCTTTCATGCGCCTATGTTCATGTTCTTGTTCTTCTCTAATTCTATTGTGATGGTACTGTAGCATTTGTAACATTTGTGACGGAGTGTTACCTTGCCAGGTACTCTCGAATTTCAATACTCTATTCTTAACTTGGGGCAAGGCATTTTCAACCAATTTTGTCACAAACAGATGTGGATACGACTCGCTACTTGCTTTTATTCCACTATTTATACCAAAACATTTTTCAAATCGGGAATAGAAATCACTAGTGTCTTCATCTGATTTCTGTTTACAGGCTGAGATTGCACCCCAGTCTTCCTTTTTTGTAGTTAATAAACGTGGCAGTACCTGTACTAGTAGACCTGGTAGTGCTTTGATCTTGTCCCCGAGCCCTGAACCTGGACCTCGAGCTTTTTCTTCGTTTTCTAATGCTGTCCAATCTATCTTCTGGTCTCCCACCTCCCAATCCTTTTCCTTGAGTTTTTCGTAAATGCCCGCAGGCAATAATACCTTCAATATTGTCATAATGTCGGGGTAGGTATATTCTCCCATGAGTAACATATCTTTAATTTCACGGTGGAAACCCGCTGGGTCTTTGTCATGACTGGGTACCACTTTCTTCATTTCTAATAGTTCTATTTTGGATATGGGTGTGTAGACAAACACACGTTTAAACTCATTGTCATCACCTTTTATCGGGTGCACTTCGCGTAAGGGATTCTGTCTATCCATGTAATACGTCGTTCTTTCCTTGATGGGCAGTGAGACATGTTCAGGACATACAAAAAGGATGTACTGCTTTCTGGATTCTAGTATTTCTCTAATTAACTTAGTACCGGAACCTCTCCATTTGTTCGTGAGTAATTCAGTCAATATATCAGGTAAAGGACCAGGATCGGAGTGTTGGCTTTTATATAATATAAGGAGTTGTTGAATCATATAGATACCAGCTAAACGCTGTTCATCTGGGGCGAGGTTCAAAAACGTATGCACTAGTGTATCATCACCATATTTTCCAGGACTATCAACCCAGTGAACGGCTGACCTGGCTAATTCTTGTTCGTCCATAGAATCGAGTATATGATAACCCCTTCGTTCTCGGAGTAATTTGTCTGCGGCTTGGAACGAATGTTCGGGGGACCTTGTATTTATTATAGGAGTTTGGAATTTTCTGTTATTATCTGGACGTATCGGACGTATCGGATCAGTAAAGCATCTAGTATTATTGCAAGATCTTCCTCTACCTACATAGGCCATAGTTTCTAACTGTCCTGTGGGCAGTTCTAATTCTTCCTCGTCCTCGGTTTGTTCTGGTTCGTCTACTGCTAATCTTTCCTCGTGTATTCGTTCTATTTCTTTGCGGATCTTTCGGCTCATAGCTACTATACATGATCGTTTATCGTGTCTCCCCTCTGATATATTCTTACCCCATGTGGTAAGAATTTGCATTTCTTCCGGATTTACCCCTGGTTGATCTTGATTTCTGATCACACAGTTTATGAGGAAACGTAACAGTTCCCCCTGGATTTCCACTTTTTGGTACTCCATGGCTCTGTTAATACTCTCAGGGTCTCGCCCGGACTGAACAAAGTGATATATATTTTCTAAATGTGCAGTCATTCCTGGTAGCTTCCCTAAATATATTGCAGCTCGACGGATGCGTAATGATGCCAGCATCATTTCATCCCCTTTTCCGGGCACAGGGTCATATCTACAATCTATTAGAAGTTCCTTGAGCGTGTTGGGAGTTACTAATTTGGGCGTACGTTGGTGGGCTAATTCTTGAAAGGAAAGTTTATTTGTTCTAGGCGGCGTGGAAAAAATGCTTGATGTACCTCCGGTAGCACCACCTGGGGTGCTGGATGTGAAAGGATTCGTTGAACGGGATATAGCAACCATAGGTGTGGATGCGGATGTAGAAACAGATGTGCTTGCCGGAACTTGTGTCGGAGTTTGCTGTTGCAGAGGTACAGATGAAGGAGGGTCTTGGCGTTGAACCCCCTCGGCAGGCGGTCTATGTGGCGCAGCATTAGCATACTCGGGAGCTGCGTCGTCTAAATAAGAGGAAAGAAAAACATCTTCTGCGGTTCTGGGATGCCCTTTGGGATGTGCTTTTATCGGAAACAATGGGGGTGGCAAGTCTTTTGGTATCTCCGGAGTAGCCTTAGGTAATCCTTCGGCCAGAAGAGGATACATACCATTCACAAGGGCATTTCTTTGTCTGTCTGTTTGTTCTGACTTTACTCGAGTACCTTCTTCAATTAATACATTTTCTCGAACTTTATTTGAATTCTCCTTACTTTTCTCTTCCTGTCTGAGCACTTTTTCTGTACGTCTATATGATTCTTTACGCCATAATTCAATGGCATCTTTCTGTGACTGTCTAGCTTTCTTTTTCCATAATTCTTCTTCTACTTTCATAATGCAATCTGCATCCCAGGTCCCAGCTGCGGGCCACCTCTGACTTTCTGGTAATTCCTTGGTGTAGTCTACCCATAGATCAAGAAATAATATGGCGTCTAGGCCATGTTTATGATACATGAAGTACCCTGGAGTGTCCCTAGGAGGAATGGGAACAGCTTCTTCGAGTACCCCTTTTCTGGTTTTGATCTGTCTTAATTTCGAAAAGAGCGGCATATTGAGAACTGATCTGATACCTAATTTTGAACACGTTTAATACCATAAAACACAATAATGAACAGTCATTCACACCACAGTATACAGAACGTATTTAAAACATTTTAACATTTAACATTTAAATGAAATAGACAATGATGGCCATTTAGGGAAACTAGTCACTAAGCATAATACTCGATACTAACTAGGTAATCCTGAATTATATACTAGACATACTTGATATACTGCTAAACAGTACAGATACACTGCTGAAACAGTGCAGACCGGATTTGTGTACCCAAACCCGTCTTGACCGGCACAAACTATGTGCACGTCAGAACGCCTCCCCGATAATGGTACTCACCGGGTAGCTCGGAACGGAAGGCCTCGGAACTGAACTGAACTTGAACCGGACTGGACTCGACTCGAAACTTCGGAAACTTCGGAAACTGGTGGGCCTCTGTATACCTCGGATCTTGCTCTCTCAGCTAGGCTCTGGTCGGGATACTTCGCACTTCTCACCGCCTCGTCTGGGTGTTGATCGCAGCCTCAGTTACCCCCGCTCGGCAGGAGGGAGATACAGGAAATCCTGTGGGTACGCGTTGTTGTCCGTCCAGCTGTGACAGGAGACCGGGCCTGCAACGCACCGCCGGCGCGTGAGATGAGAAAGTGTCCCTGTTCGGGCGCCATTTATGTGGTAAATAATTTAATTACCGGAACTTAATTTGATGCGGAAAATCTATAATAATAGCTCAGTAAAATAAGAGGCAGAATCCGTGGTATTAGAGGTTCGGAACGGGCTTTATTCCAAAATCAATTTAAATTGAGGACTTCATGTTCCATCACCACGAAGGTTCAGGAAGTGAAGGGCGTACTTTATTGACAAGTAATCATTTTTATACAATAGGCATTACAGTGAAACAGATGGAGGAGGCGTAACAATTGATAGCAAAGATAAAACATACATGCGTAGCTAGAGTGGGTGTAACTGGGCGTAACTAAAGAACGTCATCAGGTATGATGTCATAATAGGGTGGTTCCATGAAAGAATTTCGCAATGTCAGCAGAAATACTTGGCAGAAATGCGCGCGCAGCAGCATGACGTGTGATTGACGTGCAACTAGGGGGTGAAGGGGACTTGACATTTAGCTCTACATGTGGCGACAGAAGTCTGGAGGGTCAAGTCAACCTAATCCCAAATCATATCTAACATCCTATGTTTAAAGAACTGTGTTATCCAAAAAGAAAGGTCTTTCGAACAAAATCTATTCTATACTGACTGTGAGTGCGTGTACAACCGTCTAAGTGTCTATACTAGATGCGAGGGCAGAAATCTTCCATAGTAACAGGGCTACGAATTACTTGCATAATGACAGAGAAACCGGGCCTTTTGCTCGGTAGCTGGAAGAATGTTTACTTAAACTACTAGACAGGAATGCATTGGGTAGGGAGCGGAGCAGATAATCTCGAAGGTGAAATACAGTTTTTGGCAGGCAACAGGCTGATGTCAGGCACCGTTAGCCGCGCAGGGAGTAGGACAAAGTTCATGGATACAGATGCGAGCTCAGACTGGAGCTTTCAGAGGCAGAAGGCAAGAAAAGGCTTGATGGCAGAATCAGGGCCTACTCGCCTGGACTGTAAAATGGCATAAGTGAACCATATAAAGCCGGTGGCCTTTCATACTTAGGAATGGAATATCCGGCCCATTCATGGCGGATCTGAAAGAGGACATGTTGACGGTGGACGCACATGTGTTTGCGTCTTCATAACTGGAACTGGAGGGAACATACATGTACTTGTGATTTATACATGAAACCGTTGGGGTCCAAGATAGGGGACATAACTGATCATAAAAATCCATATTTCCACAGGTTGGTCCTTACTGACAATTGATTTTTGCATTCAGGCATCCCGACATAACCTGGGGCAGGAATCCTAAACCCATATGTGAAACCTTCTTGCAGTGTCCTAGCAGTATCATGACAGGGGTATCTGTTTAGCCACGGGGTCATAGCTGTGATGTCAATGGGGGAATGTGTGACTCGGTGCACCCTGCCATCAATCCTGCTTTCTCTTGCCTTTATCCCTAGATTTTTTGAGACACTTGGATTCTGGGTGGGAAGGATTTGCGCAGATAGAGCAGGCATGTTTAAACTTACATGTGCCTGGCGCCCTAGTGCATGTTCTTCTGTTGTAATCTCAACATGTCCCCTTCTGCCGCCCTCCACCACCTGAGCCATTGGCAGGGCCTGTGTTCTGCGCAGGCCGAAAGGGCTGATAAGGCTGATAATGCTGAAACGCTGGAGCTGCCTGTCCTCTGTTCGACTGCGTTGTGCTAAACTGAAAATTGGTCAGTGGTTCGCAAAACTGATCCAACCAAGAGATCGTGTCGACCATGTTTCAAGATAGCGCTGGGTCAGATGCCTTCGCCCTCCTGAAGTTTATGTCATACTGTTTCCAACCCCATCCCCCGTATTTGTCGTGAGCCATGGTAATACGGTTCCGGTAACATGCCATCTCTGCCTGTATGTTAGGGAAACGTTCTGCCATTACTGCCATGAATACTGAAAAACCCCTGATCCAATTGTTTAAGTTCTCCTCTACACTGAATCTTAACAACTCGCTTGCCCATTCTCTGGGGAGCATCCAGTCTTTCTGTTTCTTAGCTTCCTCTCTCTCCCTTTCATCTACTAGCAGAGAAAACATGCTAACGTAGCACCCTGACCAAATGAGTTCCTTCAACTCGCGTGACACATGCCTAGCCACGTTCTCCCTCTCGGTACGAGATTCTCCCACTCCCAGCATTGGCAGTGTCTCCTGCTTACCTGCTGTGGTCACTCCAGCAGGTTCTGTCAGCTTCTCTTTCACCTGGCTGACCACCGGTACTTCTTTGTTGACGTCCCCTGGTGCAACCCCATTGATGGGGCAAGGAAGAGAAGGAGGCGCCTGCCGTGTTCCTAGTGGCTCTACTGGTGTTACCACAAACTGGGAAATCAACCCAGTTTGGAGTACTCATTGCAACTAACACTTTGTTAGTTCAAGCAATTCAGTAAATTAGCAGCAGAGCAACGTTGGGAATTGAACACTTAACCATGAGAGAACGAGTCTCTCGCCCCGCAGACTCTAACCATTAAGATACAGGGACTCCCTTAGGTAGCACACGATATTAGTACTCGCATGCCCCAGCCAGCATTCACGGCTACTGATGCGCCCCTCCCCCACGCCGGGGATTACGCACTCGCAACAATCTCCTGCAATGCCCTGTGGAAATGTAGCTCGTAACTGAACATTATCTGCGCCATCTTGTCTCTCCCCAGCGCCACACACAGAAAAACGCACGGCAGCCATTTTAGGCACCCTGGTCTCTCTCCCCGCTCATTGCCGACTGCCAGCGCGTCCCTCTGGCGCTGCGAAACATTCCCCCTCGCGCGCTGACCACCCCCGCTCTCTCATACGTGGGCCATAAACCCTCTCCTTCTGCGCGACCCTGCCTTGGAACCACATCCCGTGCCGGACCAACACCTCCTTTCATCCCTTACATGGTCACACATCCTTTTGATAACCCCTTCCTCTGCGCCCGATTGTCCGAGCCGATCCCAGGCCATCGCCTAGCCCTGCGGATGCAGTTTATTGCCCCTACTGTAAGGGAAACACCTCACTTCAAAGGGATTACAGTTGGTCAAGGCCCCCACCCTCTGAGACCAGACCGGTTGCACACGCCCCCGGGAATCGACGGAATGTCCAGCTGTGTGATAGCCATCTCCTACTGCGGAAGGGGTGGGGACTTCCACTGTAGATATTTGTGGGAACGAGCCTGAAGTGGGGATTCCAAGGATGTCTTTCCATACATCAAAGTCTCAACAAGAATGTGTAACATGTAATAAAGCAATAAACCTGTGTATAAGAGGCCAGGCCTCAGAGATGTGGTTAGAGCACCTCGTGACGATACCTTGCTGTCTGATCTGATGTGTTCTGCTCCGACGGAATAAAACTTTGTTTCCTGCCTTCCAGTCTTCGGCGCCTGCCTCTTTTGTTGGTTAATTATCGAATGGTATAAGAGGCGATTACCGCCGGGCAATACTTGAAGGTTATCAACTGAAGGTGCCGCTACCATTTAACAATTGGCGTCCCAAACGTGGGGCCCATCAGTGACACGTGGATCCAATGAGAGAGGTCCCAACGACAGAGTGAACGACTGCAACGATCGGGAAGAGCTCCTGCCCGATAGACCCTCGTCTGGCAGCCGATCATCCGAACTTCACTGGTTCCGAGCAGACCTCTCTCGAGTGATCTACGGTCCTGACTGGGAACCATCAGGAGTGCCGCGGCAAATACGGAGAGTAGAGGACGATCGGGCGCTGGAGGCGGAAGACGAGAAACTGTCCATGCGGTCCGGGTAAGGTCGTGTAACACGACAAATTGCGAAACGATTGATTGATTGATTGAAAATACTAGTATTGCTTATTGGTTGTTCTTTTTGAGGTATTCGCTGCCTACAAACGGGGAAGAGTAGAAATACTCTCTCTCCCTTTGCAGATAGTGAAGGGTAGGTAACGCGGACTTTTGTCCCCCATTGTAATCTGTCGTGCCTATTTTCCTCCCCACTGATTGATTGTCCGAATATTGATTGTTTTGAAGAATAGTACTTCTTGAGATATTCTCTGTTTGCAAATAACGTAGAATAGAAATATTCTGTCTAGTCTTTGCAGATAGTGGAGGATAGGTAACGCGGACTTTTGTCCCCCGTTGTAACCCGTCGTGCCTATCTCTTTCTCACCATTGATTGATTGATTGTCCGAACACTAGTTGTTCGATATTGGTTCTTTGGAGGTATTCTCTGCTTGCAAATAACATGGAATAGAGATATTCTGTCTAGTCTTTGCAAGCAGTGAAAAGATAGGTAGTGCAGACTTTTGTCCCCGTTGTAACCCGTCATGCCTATCTTCTCCCCACTGATTGGTAGTTGGTTCTGCCCGGACCGCTTATTAGAGGTGAACCATCCGGCTCCACTGGAAGGCACCCTAATAAGGACATGTTCACTAAATATGGACTAGTCGCTGTAGCTTATAGCAAGCTATGGCATAAATATACAAAGAAGGACCCCGAGAGTCAGTGGCCACTGATGGGATCCTTTGATGATCATAAAATAGAAACACTAGAAATAGCTCTACGTAGTAATAAAACGACGCCTACTATGCTCGACAGTATCGGCATGTGGCGCAAAGAAGCAACACAACGAAAAAAGAGAGAAGAAGTAAAAGCAGAAAAGGAGTTACGAAAGGCAGCTCACCTTGCCGCTAGAAAGTTAGAGGAAGAGATAAAGGAGAGAAAGGAAGCTAAACTAAGACCAGAGTCTGAAACATCAGGCCAGTGCCCTGTTAGGACCCCCTCTACGCTCTACCCTGAGTTACCTTCCAAGCAACGAGCAAATGACGAATTGCTATTAGGTCCCCCGATCATCTACATGCCCCCTCCATATGCTCCCTCCCAACCTATAGTACAGCACCCACAACCCCCAAACGCAAGTGAAAGCAGTACCAGGGCCTCGGTCCTCTCGGCCTCCGCGCCGGCCGAGCCTCTTGTACTGAACACAACGTTAGCAATAACGTTAGATGACCCTGAGATGAGAAAGAAAGATTCCGCCAGAATGAATCGACTAACAAAGGATGAACGAGCCGGAATCGATAAGGTAGTAAGGACACTAGTAGAACAAAAAGAAAGTGAGGAATACGTAACAGACCTGTATAACTCGCATGCCGACAACCACAGACGACACTTTGTCGTACGACTTTGTTACCACACCCTGAATGCCTATGAGGATAGGTACCAATATAGAGGTCCCGAAGGCTTAGCGACCTTGTATAGGAAGGTAGACATTGGGGAGGGAGGAGAGGGCGATGTGACGAACCTCTTCACCCGTACACTCGAAGTCTTCCGGCATCTTAAAGAACACCGACAGACAACCAAGACAGAGACCCCCATAGCGACTGAACCTCAGGCAGGAAAGGCTGATACCATGATGCCCATCAAGGAGGCCACCCCCTACTGGGTCCCCCCACGAGGTCAGGGGACACACGATGACATCAACCACCAAGATGCGAAGGGAAGGGTTGTATATAACTGGGTCTATCAGCCATGGGACCGACAAGACATCTTGACCTTTAGAAAAACCCTACCCGACTTACGAAAGAACCCGACTGCCTTCTACACCGAACTAGGTACGGCCTTGGGTTCAACTATAATGACCTTGGCGGATATCGACTTGTTCTTCGGGCTATGTCTGCTGGCTGATGTGTGGAAGCAAATCCGGAAAGTTGACCACGCGGAGCCATTCGGATATACCTGGGTACAACTCGATACCATAGATAAGCAGCGAGAGCCTGGACAAAAACCCCTAAAAGCCATATTGGAACTCCCAGACAAAATTGTACAGAAATTGAAGACTCTAATCCCAGAAAGAAAGGTAGACTGGTCGATAGTGACGGCTTGCCGCCAGAAACCCCAGGAGGATGTGTCCGAATACTTCTCCCGATTTGAGAGAGTGTTTTCCGATTATAGTGGCCAGGACATGACCACTGCAACCGGACATCACCTCTTTGTCCAGAATTATGTGAAGGGTCTGTCCCAGGAAGTCTCCCAGAAGCTGCAGACCAGCGAGGGTAGTTGGGCAGCCTCCAAACCCGCGGCTATCCTCCAGATGGCCCAATACTACGAACACCAAAAGAATGAGAATGATAGGGCGTTCGAGAGAAAGAAAAAGGAACTGAAGGAAAGGGTAATGATCGCACAGTTGCAGGGGGTGACCATAGGAAGGGAACCTCCCAAGGGAAATTATCAACCGGCTGTCCCTAGAAAACCACCCCCTAGAGACCATGCACCCACACCCTACGCTGGACGCAGGGACTTAGACAAGAATCAGTGTGCGTTGTGTAGAGGGTTCGGACACTGGAAATCCCAGTGCCCGGTCCTTCTGGAAATGAACAAAAATAGAGACACCAGGGACGTAGCATATTGCCCCAGAAGTAGAGGACAGGGACGAGGGTACATGAACGACGCCACCAATGACAGGCCAAGCAGACCAAACGCCTTTGACCGCCCCCGACAGAACCAGTGCCAGCAGTCCGACTATGAAGATACCCATAACTTTGCATAGGACCGCCAGTGGCAAGGGAGGGATCCAGTCGAACTCCGTGTTGACCAGCAAGGTCCTTACGTCACGGCTAAGGTCTTGGGCACAAAGTCTCCATTTTTGGTAGATACTGGGGCGACACGTAGTGCGCTATCTAAACGACTGATTCCAAGGGCACCCTTGTCTGGCTCACACGTAACCTCAATAGGCTTTGATGGAACGCCCTCCACTAACCCTTGTCCGCACCAATCTCCTTTGACCTAGAAGATAACACCACTGACACGACCTTTTTGCTCTCCTCCAACACCCCTGATGCCATTATGGGTCTCGATTTGCTAAAACATTTCCGAGCCACCATCAGATGTTCCCCAAACGGAGTTCGAGTCATATTGCACGATAATCCAGATGTGTTCAAGCCTTGTCTCACACGACGTATGTTCTCTATAACCGATGCTGACTTGTCTCTACTCGACACGTTGCCCTCACACCTATGGGCTAAAACCGACTCAGACGTAGGACGCATGGTGATCGACCCTGTACACATAACTGTCCGACCGGACGCGGTGCTCCCAAAGCTTCCACAGTATTGGATATCGCCCGAAGGCAAGAAGGCATTGGTGGAAATCATCCAGTCCCTAGTCGATGCAGGAGTGGTAGAAGAAGTAGTTAGTAATGTTTGCAACAGCCCTATCCTACCCATTGTAAAGAAGCAAGGCGAGGGAGATGAGAAAGCATACCGCTTCATTGTTGACTTACGAGAGGTTAACAAAGTAGTCGTACCTCAGTACCCCGTGGTCTCAGACATCACCACCATCCTCACCCTGATTCCGTCCACTGCCACTACCTTCACTGTTATTGATCTCAAGAACGCATTCTTTTCTACCCCCATCCACCCAGACATCCGCTACCTCTTTGGCTTCACCTTAAAAGCCCGTTCGTATAGATTTTGCAGGGCACCCCAAGGCTACACTGAGAGCCCCAGCATTTATAGCCAAGCCCTCAAAAGACAACTGGATGCGGTCCAACTGCCAGATGGAGTGGTGTTAATACAGTACGTCGACGACATTCTTTTGGCGGCCGACACCACTCCACTTGCAGTCATGGCCACCATCCACCTCCTCCACTTCCTCGCGGAGAACGGTCACAAGGTCTCTAGGAAGAAGTTGCAATTCTGCCTACCCCAAGTGACATATCTAGGCCACCTCCTATCCAAAGATGGGAGGAAGCTTACACCTGACCGAATTCAGACCATCCTAGAAACCCCTGTTCCCAAAACTCAGAAGCAATTGCGGTCTCTGGTAGGCCTCACCTCCTTCTGTCGACAGTGGTTGCCAAACTTCAGTCTTATTGTAAAACCTCTACTTTCCCTGCTAGCTAAAGCCCTCCCCTGGACACCCGAATGCCAGTCCTCCTTCAAAGAATTGCGAGATGCCCTTTGCTCAGCACCAGTTCTAGGAACCCCAGACTACACCAAACCTTTCTCCCTCTTCACCCACGAAAGGGAGGGATGTGCGTTGTCTGTTCTAACCCAGCCCATAGGTCCCAAACAACACCCTTGTGCCTACTTCTCTGCCACTCTTGACCCTGTAGCCAGAGCTTTGCCCGCCTGCCTTCGAGCAGTAGCTGCCGCTGCTGTCTCTATCCGACAAAGCGAGGGGATCGTGCTCTCGAACCCCCTCACTGTGCTAGTGCCCCATTCCGTTGACACTCTCCTGAACCAGACCAAGACTCAACACCTGACTAGTGCACGACTGACGGGTTATGAACTGACTCTGCTTGCGCCCCATATCACGTTGAAACGATGCACCAATCTGAATCCAGCCACACTGCTACCTCTCCCTGACACAGACCCCAATGCGTCCCCTATACATGACTGTGTGATCCTCACTGACGAACAAACCAAGAGTAGGGTCGACCTCCGAGATACTGCCTTCCCTGACCCTGACGAGAACTGTGGGTAGATGGCTCATGCATCAAGCTTCCGGATGGCACCACTTCAGCTGCCTATGCAGCCACCACGGCCCGAACAGTTGTTGAGACAGCCCGCATCACACAGCGATCCGCACAGGCGGCTGAGCTGATCGCCCTTACACGAGCATGCATCCTAGCAGCAGGGACAACCGCAAACATTTACACAGACAGCCAGTACGCCTTCGGGGTAGTTCACCACTTTGGACTCCTATGGAAGGAGAGGGGATTTCTGACTTCCCATGGCACACCCATCCTACATGGAGATCTAGTCTCCGCTCTGACCGAAGCAGTCCTCCTCCCCACACGGCTGGCTGTGATCAAATGCCAGGCACACAAGAAGGTGACAGACATTATAGGACAGGGAAATGCACTGGCTGACATCACTGCCTGAACCACAGCCGAAAATAGGTCCACGACACGCATGTACGTGACCAGGTCACAAACCGAGAAATGGAGGGATGCTAGGGAAACGATTAGGGACATCCAGTTAGCCAGCTCACCACACGAATTGACTGAATGGGCACGGGTGGGATTGAAAGACGATGAAGGCTGCTGGCGAACTAAAGAGACGAACAAATGGTTGCTACCTGATCCCCATGCTGACCACGACACACTCCCCTGCACACATAGGGTCTGCCCCCATGATCGAGCTCATCTCCAAAGTCTGGCACAACGACAAGATCCCAGACTCGGCTAGACGCTAGTCCAACAATGCCTGGTATGCCTTCAACACAACCCTGGGAAAGGAACTGCTGTACCCCGGGGAGGATTTGGGGTTCCTAATCATCCCTTTGAGGTCCTACAAATGGACTACATCCAATTAGAAAGGTGCCAAGGCCTGAAATACGTACTTGTCGTTGTGTGTGCCTTCAGCAAGTGGGTGGAAGCCTACCCATCCCGCGACAACACTGCTATGACTACCGCCAAGGTACTACTAAAGGAATTCTTCCCCCGTTACGGCCTTTGTCGAATTCTGTGGAGCGACAACGGCCCCCACTTCGTAGCCGAAGTTATCCAACTCATCTTGAAGGGGTTGGGTGTAAAACAAAAATTCCACGCGGTCTTCCACCCCCAATCCGCAGGCTTGGTTGAGCGACATAATGCCACATTGAAGCTCAAACTAGCCAAAATAGTTGCCACCACAGGACTAAAATGGCCAGACGCCCTCCCGCTAGCATTGCTATCAATGTGTTCCACTCCCACCAAACACCACTTAACCCCCTACGAGGTCGTGTTCGGACGACCCATGAACCTCTGGACTGCACCGAAACCGACGTCCATCCACGACGTCCCGGACGTCCTCATGTCTGATTATTTGTACAACCTAACTAAAACGTTGTCTGTTATCCATCAGCAGGTGCTGCAAGCCATTCCCGATGCTTCCAGGGGCCCCGGACACGATATCCAACCCGGAGATTATGTCCTAGTGCGCAATTTCCAGCGTGCAAAGAGTCTGGAGCCCCGGTGGACGGGCCCCCTGCAAGTCCTGATCACCACCCGAACAGCTCTTCGAGTGGAGGGGAAGCGCAACTGGCTGCATGCACATCACTGCAAAAGGGTATCACCGACCCTGACGACAACCGACAACATCACCGGCCAAGAAAAACTCCTGGATAAAGACCGACCATCCCTGAGCTGCTATCCGAATACAGAGACACTTGAGTTAACGAAATATCCCGATCCCACTGTGCCATCCAAAGAAGGGTATAACCTGCGACGAAAGGAGGGAACTTCGGCTAAGCAGACCACGAACTGAGTTGAAATCTCAGATCGGTAGCCTAATCACCTCAAGGCCTCCAGGAGAGAAACTAAACAAAGTCTGTGGTTCTGCCCGCTACCGAGTCCCTTGAAGGTGATGGAAGCAACCGGACGTCCGAAGATCCACTATCAAAACCCAAAGACTGACAAGATGCACAGCTCAAAGACTATCGCACTTTTTATTACCCTTCTCTTTTGACTTCTCCTCATGATCACCTTCTGGATCGTGGAAGAGAGTGCACCCGCTCATGAGACATTGTTGACCACTGTCCAACCTACCACCATGAAAGAACACCATCTGATCTCACTTTCACCCCAACTCCGAGAAAGGCGTAAGGAGTTCTGGAATAACTCTTTTGTGCAGTTGCTCCACCAACACAATCTTGCCGCCAATGCCACTAACTGCTGGATCTGTGGATTGCTGCCACATGCCACTGGACATTCTATCCCTTTCATCCCTTCGCCCTTCTCTGTCCATGGCTCCTGCCTCGCTTGGCTAATCTTCCTGCAAGAAAGCTACAAGGACAATGCCACTTCCGGCAAAACTGTGTCACACTTCTACCATGGGTTATGGCTGAACAAAACTGGAAAAACTTCTGCTCCCTTCTGTCCTCTGAGATCAAACACTTCCTTTCATATGGACATCTCTGCCAAAGAGCGAGTCGAAATGCAGGTGTTCAACAACCCAGCCAGACCCACCTTCTCTTACCTCCGGAAACAAACGGCCGCCACCCTAACAGTGGCCCTATCCGTCGTCAACATCACAGGTCTTGTGTGCCTCGAAGGTCTGGGAACGCAGCTGGTGGGCCACAGTTCCTGTCTCATCACCCGAACATTGGACTCAGTTGACCCACCCTCCTTTGTTACCTCCCCAAATATGTACTTCGTCTGTGGTACTAAGGCCTACACCTGGCTTCCGAAAGGCTGGGGAGGCACCTGTTACATCGCTTTTATCCTTCCTCCAACATATGTGGCTCCAGCAAACCATCACCAGCAGAAACGTGCCAAGGACATTGTGCAAGCCGACTCCACCGGAGCACAGTTCATGGACGCAGTAAAAGGACTTGTTCCACTTTGGGGTCCGATGGCAAACAGCCGTGCCATCCGGCACTTAACCCAGGCAGTCGAAACAACAATGAACATTACGGCTGGCATCCTCACCAACAACACCGCCGAGCTTCAGGCCGTCCGCCTGGTGGCTCTTCAGAACCGCCTCGTTCTAGATGTGGTTCTGGCTGATCATGGAGGAGCATGCCGCATAATTGGGTCCAGCTGTTGTACCTACGTACCGGACAACTCACCCTCAAGTCTACAAGGCGATCGAACACCTCCACAGACTTTCCTCAGAGGTGCATCAGGAACAAGAAGGATGGTCGCTTGGGAATTGGTTCTGGGACTCGATAAAGAACTGGGGGTGGAGGTTGTTTACGTTTATCCTAATACCGATTGTGATCCTATGTGGATGTTGCCTGGGGATTCAGTGTTTGCCACCCTTATGTTCACTTTTCATAAACTGCATCTGCCCTAAGACTCTGAACTTCGAAGCAGAAAGAATGAAAGCTCTGTACGAGGTAGAAGTACGTGGCATTATGGGGATAGATCCGAACTAAACAAGCTGGCGAGATATGTTAAAAGGGAGGACTGTGGAAATGTAGCTCGTAACTGAACATTATCTGCGCCATCTTGTCTCTCCCCAGCGCCACACACAGAAAAACGCACGGCAGCCATTTTAGGCACCCTGGTCTCTCTCCCCGCTCATTGCCGACCGCCAGCGCGTCCCTCTGGCGCTGCAAAACATCCCCCCCGCGCGCTGACCACCCCCGCTCTCTCATACGTGGGCCATAAACCCTCTCCTTCTGCGCGACCCTGCCTTGGAACCACATCCCGTGCCGGACCAACACCTCCTTTCATCCCTTACATGGTCACACATCCTTTTGATAACCCCTTCCTCTGCGCCCGATTGTCCGAGCCGATCCCAGGCCATCGCCTAGCCCTGCGGATGCAGTTTATTGCCCCTACTGTAAGGGAAACACCTCACTTCAAAGGGATTACAGTTGGTCAAGGCCCCCACCCTCTGAGACCCGACCGGTTGCACACGCCCCCGGGAATCAACGGAATGTCCAGCTGTGTGATAGCCATCTCCTACTGCGGAAGGGGTGGGGACTTCCACTGTAGATATGTGTGGGAACGAGCCTGAAGTGGGGATTCCAAGGATGTCTTTCCATACATCAAAGTCTCAACAAGAATGTGTAACATGTAATAAAGCAATAAACCTGTGTATAAGAGGCCAGGCCCTCAGAGATGTGGTTAGAGCACCTCGTGACGATACCTTGCTGTCTGATCTGATGTGTTCTGCTCCGACGGAATAAAACTTTGTTTCCTGCCTTCCAGTCTTCGGCGCCTGCCTCTTTTGTTGGTTAATTATCGAATGGTATAAGAGGCGATTACCGCCGGGCAATACTTGAAGGTTATCAACTGAAGGTGCCGCTACCATTTAACAGCCCCAAGGAAGCTGCCGGTCACTTCCTGGTTACAACGCGTGCTTTTACAAACGTGCGGGTGAGCTCTTACTGCCACACCGCACGAGTACCTGGCCTGTATGCCTCTCGACCTGCCGACTCGCTTCTCCTTTCCGCGATCGCAGTTCCTGCTCACGGCACAATCCTGACGCCAGGCCCCTTCATATTAACCACTACTCCCGCTTCCACGACACAATCTCCGGACGCGCGCTTGATCTACGATCCTCCACGACACGATCCTTCTCCAGGAGCGTGCTTGACACTCCAAGCCACCGACAAACGCTACCTGAAAAAGTAATAAACACAAATATTAAATTACGACCTCCTAGCGAGGTCGCACTACAGGCTGGGGAGCGCGGAGGGCAAAGAGGAAGATTCCTCTGCTCCCTAGCCTTTTATTGGCAAGTACTCACCCCCCGAAAGGGGGGGGGGCTGGCAACTTGCATGACCCGTAAGTGATTCTTTCACTTCTGGGTCACGACCCAGCCTGCCAATGAGAGAGGAGGCGCGCTTGTCGCATCACTGCTGTGTGCGACAGGCCCACCTCCTTCAGTCGTCTAGGGCCGGCAGGACCGCCATATTATCGGCGGGTCTGATACCGGCCCCACCTTTTCTAATGGGCCCCCACCGTTAATTCCAGAGCACAGGTTAGATGAAACTAGCATGAGAATTATAGGTAATTTTTCAAAATGACTTATTTTTTACACATTGTCTTTCATTTGGAAGGAAGAAGTGCATCAAAAGTCAATAGGTAATAACAGTTGCTCTACAATTCTGTGTTACCCTAAGTCTCCCGATAAAAATGGTACCTCACTTGTGTGGGTAGGCCTTGTGCCCACGACAGGAAACGGCTCAAAACGCAACATGGACACACCACATTTTCACAATGAAAAATGACCCTTTATTTGCAAAGTGCCTAGCTGTAGTTTTTGAACCCTAGCTCTGCCTGCACCTCGGGAAACCTAGCAAGCCTATACATACTTGAAAACAAGACACCCAGGGAAATCCAGGATGGGGTGACTTGACTGGCTCTCACCAGGCTCTATTACCCAGAATCCCTTGCAAACCTAACAAATTGTCAAAAAAACAACATTTCCCTCACATTTCTATGGTGGAAAGTTCTGGAATCTGCGTGGATCGACAAAATTCCACCCACCCTGCGTTCCCCAAAGTCTTCCTAGAAAAATGATACCTCACTTGTGTGGGTAGGCCTAGTGCCCACAACAGGAAACGTCCCAAAACGCAACGTGGACACACCACATTTTCACAGTGAAAATGTACCTTTTTTGGCAAAGTGCCTTGCTGTAGTTTTGGAACCTCGAGCTGTGCCAGCACCTAGGGAAACCTAGCAAACCTATACATTTTTGAAAACTAGACACCCAGGGGAATCCAGGATGGGGTGACTTGACTAGCTCTCACCAGGTTCTGTTACCCAGAATTCCTTGCAAACCTAAAAAATTGTCTAAAAATCATATTTTCCTCACATTTCTGTTGTGGAGAGTTCTGGAATCTGTGTGGATCCACAAAATTCCACCCACTCCGCATTATCCAAAGTCTTCAGAGAAAAATGGTACCTCTCTTGTGTGGGTAGGCCTGGTGCTTGCGACAGGAAACGGCCCAAAACGCAAGGTCGACACACCACATTTTCATTGTGGAAAATGACCCTTTTTTTGCCAAGTGCCTAGATGTAGTTTTTGAACCCTAGCTCTGCCGGCACCTAGGGAAACCTAGCAAACCTATACATTTTTTAAAACTAGACACCCAGGGGAATTCAGGATGTGGTGACTTGACTAGCTCTCACCAGGTTCTGTTACTGAGAATCCCTTGCAAACCTAAAGAATTGTAAAAAAAAACACATTTTCCTCACATTTCTGTTGTGGAAAGTTTTAGAATCTGCGTGGATCCACAAAATTCCACACACTCCGCGTTCCCCAAGGTCTTCCGAGAAAAATGGTACCTCACTTGTGTGGGTAGGTCTAGTGGTTGCGACAGGAAATGGCCAAAACGCAATGCGGAAACAACACATTTTCACAGTAAAAAATGGGGAATGGGGGGGGTGAGTGGGATTTTTTGGATCCACACAGATTCCAGAACTTTCCACCAAAGAAATGTGAGGAAAATGTGTTTTTTTATACACATTTTTAGGTTTGCAAGGGATTCTGGGTAACAGAACCTGGTGAGAGCCAGACAAGACACCCCATTCTGGATTCCCCTGGGTGTCTAGTTTTCAAAAATGTATAGGTCTGCTGGGTTTCCCTAGGTGCCAGCAGAGCTAGAATTCAAAAATCTACAGCTAGGCACTCTGCAAAAAAAGGGGCAGTTTTCACTGAGAAAATGTGGTATGTCCACGTTGCGTTTTGGGCCGTTTCCTGTTGCGAGCACTAGGCCTACCCACACCAGTGAGGTACCATTTTTCTCGGAACACTTTGCGGAACGCGGAGTGGGTGGAATTTTGTAGATCCACGCAGATTTCAGAACTTTACACCACAAAAATGTGAGGAAAACGTGGGTTTTTAGACAAAGTTTGAGGTTTGCAATGGATTCTGGGTAACATAACCTGGTGAGAGGCACACAAGTCACCCCATCCTGGATTTCCCTTGGTGTCTAGTTTTAAAAAATGTACAGGTTTGCTGGGTTTCCCAATGTGCCAGCAAGGCTAGGGCCCTAAATCCCTGAAGAAGATTCAGTGCCTAGTGGGCTTTCTGCCGCGCTGGAGAGTGGGGAAATCGAGGGCTATTGCCCCGATATGCCCCCAAGGGGGGCAGAAAGACTGTGGCTATTCTTTGAGTGGGGGGTGGGGGCATTTGGATGCCTATTCTTGGAAGCCAACACCCCTACTAATAGAAAAGCCAGCATAATCGCTGTCGCCTAGTGGACTTTCTGCCCCCCGGGGGGGTAGATCAGGGGCTACTGCCCCAATCTGCCTCCTGGGGGAGCAGAAAGGCTGTGGCATCTTATTTGGGAGGGTGGGGGCATTGGCATGCCCATTCTGGGCAACCCCCACCCCGAACTATTGAGAAAAGAAATCCCTGGTGGCTAGTGGGCTTTCTGTCTCACCCGGGGGGGCAGATAAGGGGCTATCTCCCCGTCTGCCTCCCGGGGGGCAGAAAGACTATCATTTTTTGGGGGGGTGGGGACTTGACATGCCCATTCTGGGCAACCCCCACCCCTACCTATCTAAAAAAAAACATCCCTGGTGCTAAGTAGGCTTTCTGCCACTAGGGGGCAGATCAGGGGCTATTGCCCCCATCTTCCTCCTGGAGGGGCAGCAAGTCTTTAGTTTTCTTTGGGGGGGGGTAGGGTCGGGGTATTTGCATGCCCATTCTGGGCAGCCCCCACGCCGGGCCTATTAAAAAAAAATTCCCTGGTGTCTAGGGTGCTTTCTGCCCCCACGGGGGGCAAATTGTGGGCTCCTGCCCCATCAGCCCTCCAGTGGGAGATAGACTAGAATTTGGGGGGAGGGCATTGGCATTGGCATGCCCATCTTTGGCAGCCCCCACCCCTAAATTAATCGTTAAAAAAAACATGGCGTCTAGTGGGCTTTCTCCCACCCCATCTGCACCCAGGGGGGCAGAAAGACTGTTATTGTGCAAGGGGGTTGGGGGCTTTGGCTTGCCCATAATGGGCAGCCCCCACCCCTAATTTACATAATAAAATGAATCCCTGGTTTTTAGTGGGCTTTCTGGCCCCCTGGGGGGCAGAATGAGTGGAGTTTTTGTGGGGAGGGGTGGGGGCATTGGCATGCCCATATTGGGCAGCCCCCACCCTAATAACATAAGGAAACAAAATAATCCCTGGCGTCAAGTGGGCTTTCTGCCCTACCGGAGGGGCAGAAAGGCTGCAATGGTGGTGGGAGGTGGGGGCATTGGTGTGCCCATTTGGCAGCCCCCACCCTCATTATATATGCCAACGAAAACAATCCCTGGTGTCAAGTGGGCTTTCTGCCCCCCAGGGGGGGCAGAAAGACTGAATATGGCCAATTTTTTGGGGGGAGCAAAGGCCCTTGCCCAAGGGGCCACTCCCCCCTCCCTGGTGTCTAGTGGGTAGATCCCTGCTTTAAGATAGCCCTACTGGGGCGATCCCCAAGCAGGGATCCACTAGGGAGGGGTGCTATTGGAAAGGGGAGATTCTCCCCTTTCAAACGATACCTCTCCTGGCTTTCTACGTGCTCAGGGGGCTGAGATAGCCTCCAGAGCACGTAGAAAGTGAAATGAGCCTCTTGGCTCATTTCAGTTTCATTTTCATTGCAATGACGTCAGCGCGCCATGCGCACAATCGCCATTGCAAAGAAAATGTAAATTGGCCTTGGGAGTTTGGGGAAGCTCTTCCCCAACCTCCCGAGGCCAATGAACAAAAAGGGAAATCCCTCTGCTGTCTGCAGCAGAGGGATTTAGTGCCCCTGTTCTCATGACGGAATGGTTCGTCATGAGCACCGGAGCACCGGTGCTCATGGCGGAACCATTCCGTCATGAGCACCTTAGGGGTTAAACACTCTGGGGAATCTTTTATTAGTCGTCTCTGGAATAAAATAGAGGTAAAACAGCTGGAATCTCGCCTATCAAAAACCTTTCCAAATATGTCCACAGATCTGAACTCAGCAGTAGCCAACTACCCCTCTTGGCTGGACTTAGCCATGACAGAATTGGCTCTGCCAAAAAATAGTCGACGTCTCAGACATGCCCCCTCAGAACCATGGTTCAATGACACGCTCAGAACGCAAAAAAAACTTTGTAGTACACTCGAGAGGAAAAAGCACTATGGTAAAAAGCCTGTCCAAACTTCAAGCTCTGCAGGATACTGCTGCCTGTCAGAAGTTTTGGAATACCTTAGCAGATACCTTTCAACATAAGGTCAAGGCTGTCTATGACAACTTTTTACATCAGACCAATGGCCTGGCACAGACTCCCACCCAATTAAATAGAATACAATGTATCTCAGGAGCAATATCCTCCACCCTGTCCTTATTCACGGCCTTGACCAAGGAACAGATGCTCAGAATAATTGGCGCAATTAAGTCAGGCTCCCCATCAGATCCCTGCCCCCAAAAAATTCTACACCTTTCGCTCAAGACCATATCAATTCCTTTCAGGAGTTTCCCAGTAGAGTGGAAGAAAGCCTCCATACTCCCTTTTTTTTAAAACACAACTCTGTAAACCAAGGATCCCCTTAATTACAGGCGTATCTTTTGACTTCCCTTTCCTTATAAGGTGGTGGAAAAGGCCATCAACTTAGAATTATCCTCTTTTATCAATCAACATGGTATCCTGGACTCTTCTAAGTTTGTCTTTCG
The DNA here is from genome assembly GCF_964204655.1 of Triturus cristatus. Classification (NCBI taxonomy): domain Eukaryota; kingdom Metazoa; phylum Chordata; class Amphibia; order Caudata; family Salamandridae; genus Triturus; species Triturus cristatus. The sequence continues at coordinate 322,355,103 of NC_140581.1, forward strand.
TGCACACTACAGCACAGAGCTGGCACTTATCACCACTACTGAGGAGCTCAGACGGGTGCTAGATGGTGGGCGGAGCGCTGCCCTGATGCTTGTAGATTTATCAGCAGCCCTTGACACTGTAATCATGGAATGCTGCTGGACTGTCTAGCTTCTGTCGGGATCATGGATAAGGCGCTCTCCCTACTAGCCTCCTTTCTGTCTGGCTGATCTCAGTGGGTCACTTTGGGCGATTATGTATTATCTTCCTGCTCACTGCCATGTGGTGTCCCTCAGGGATCTTCCCTGAGCCCTACACTTTTAATCTCTATGTCACCCCATTGGCCAAACTAATAAACAGCTATGGCTTTGCCCTCATATCTTATGCAGACGATATGCAGATTATTTTCTCAGTGAGTGGCCCATCCAGTTCCACAGCCATCAATTTCCATGACTGTAGGAGTCATGTAGGGAATTGGATGACAGACAATTGTCTGAAACGGAACTCCTCCAAAATGTAGGTCTTGGTTTTTGGCAATATTCCCCTCATCTGGACTAACAGCTGGTGGCCTGCCCATCTCGGCCCATTACCCGCGCCAATGCCGAAAGCTGAAAACGTGGGCGCCATTATGGACACTAAGCTGTCCTTTGAAGCTCAGATGAACTCCACTACTCATGGCTGCTTCTTTGTCCTTAAAATTCTGAGGCAAACATTTCCTTCAATCCCACCAGAGTTAAGTAAAACTGTGATATCTGTTTTGATATCTTCAAGACTGGACTCCTGAAATGCTCTGCTCACCAGCGCAAAAAATGCAGCATACAAAAATTACAGACAGTAGAGAATGCCGCAGCCAGGGTACTCCTCGGAATCCCCAAATCTGACTCTGTAATCACAGCTCTGTCTCAGCTCGACTGGTTACCGGTAGCAAAGTGGATCCAGTTTAAATCTCTCTGCGTTGCTTTTAAATCCCTGAATAATCTGGGCCCAACTTCGCTAGCAAATCATCTAAAACCTTAAATTCCTGCAAGACCCCTTTGGTCAGCCGAACTTGGGAACTTGATTGTCCCTAGAGCAAAAAGGGCCAGATGGGGTGGTAAGAGTTCTACCACCACAACAACAAAACTGTGGAACTCTCTACCAACCTCTCTTAAGAAAGAGATACATCTTCTAAAGTTCAGAATGGGTATAAAAACTTGGCTATTTAAGGCATAACTTCTAACCCCCCCCCCAGTCAATTCTGTATGTACTACAGGGTAGCGCCTAGACACCTCAGGTTATTGTTGCGCTTTCCAAATTGATGATCATCATCTTCATCCTATATGTTTGACTCTTCTGCTGTTATCTATGCGTAGGGATTTATATTGGAGTGTATTCCTCTGGCACGAAGATGACCAGAGATGGGCAGATGTTTGGACCTTGGCACAAGGACGTGTGTTGTGCAAAGCTGCCATTTTTATAGCATGACATGAAGGGCCAGTGGCGGATGGTCCATTAGGGGCGTTGGGGCAGCGCCCTACAAGCAGTTCGGCGCCCTACAGCAGTTCGGCCAACAGGAATGTAAGCAGACGAATTGACAGCTTTTACAATTCGTCTGTTTACATTTCCGGGCCGGCCTGTGCTTCAGGGGTGAAAGTGCGCATGTGTCAAGGCAGTGGCACTGCGCACGCAGCCGATAGCAGGAGTCTAGAAGATGGACTGTCTGCGCATGTGAGAGAGGAGCAAAGCCCCTCACTCACATTAACAAAGCATTAGGCATGCTGCGCATGCCTAGTGTAGTGCAGGAGTCTGGAGATAGGCTCCTGCTCGGGCGGTGACGTGTTTTTCGTAAAGTCGCCCCATGCCCTATCAAATGCCAGCCGCCCAGCCCCCTGTCGCATCCAGTCTCCTGATTGGTATTTCCTGTTGAGCGGCAAAAGAAAGAGCTGGGAGAAGTTTCGTCCACGGCGGTCCACCACGTTGCAGAGGGTATGTGATGCAACTCGGGACTGGAGGAGATGCCTGGTAAGTTTTATCATTTTAAACCCCCACCCACCCCCCTCCTCGGCTATCATAATGCACTGAGGCGGGAAAGTAAACATACAGTTCTTTCTACTCTTGCATCGGTTGGGATTTGACTAGTAGTAACCATTGCGCCTTCATGATTCGAGTATGTGATTATTATCCAGACACAGTGCTATTTTCTCCAGTCATTAGCTTATCGCAATGCGGGAGAGGCGTTTCGGGGAGTGTAATGCCAGTTGGGCAGATGAGCATAAAATAGACATACCATGACTAATTTGGGTTTATACTGTATTATATATGGACTGTAAAGTAAATATTCAACATGTGAAACGATGAGTTATCCTTATACAATTTTGTATATGTGTCTGTATTTTCATTATGCACGGTGTAAGAATGCCTTAGTATGTTTTTACACTCTCGTACATAATTTTGTTTTAAGACACAGCGATTGGATGTGTAAATCATGTGATCAAGGCAAGTGATGGGCGAAACGTATCTTGCTATGGAGTAAAGCTTCTTGTTGATATCACACGTATTCCTGACTGAGTGAGCGTTGTCTCCCTTACGGAGTGAGAAGCAATTGGTGATTTTTTGATGCCGAGAAGCCGGTGATCTCATCTGGGTTGGTGCCAGATGGGCCTTGCAAGGATTCTATGAGCACTTGTATATGTTGGCATATTGTGGTGGGTGTACTATAGTATGATGATAGGTGTATAGACATAAGATTCTGGGCGTGTTCATGTACGATGTGATTTGTGTGGTACTGGATAAGACAGGGGAGATGCTGCTAGTACTTTATTTCGTTTTTCTCTTTCATTTAATTTTCGTTTTTTATGCCATAATTGTTTTGCAATTAATTTGTTCTGTTTCAGCTAAACTCCTGCCCTCTTCCTCCCTACCACCCCGGCAAAGGTACTTTGTCACCCGAAATGCATCCGGATGTAAGCTAGGAAATTCACTAAGAAAACAACAGCACCGCTAGTTTGTTTTTTACAAATAGTAAAGAAATCGTTTGAAAAACATAGTTTTGCACGTGATTATTAACTCATAAGCCGGCTTCGGCTTCATCAACAGACAGTGCACAGGGAGACTAGATTCAGGCCTCTGGCGATAGATTTCGCCACATAATAAAACAGACAAGACATGGTTTCCTCAGACCATCACAATGTTCAGATATGAGTGTATTGTACCAGAAACATATTAGTGGGAATCTAAAGAGCAATACAGTTACATTAAACTATAATGAATACCCTAATGAAATCCAAAGTCGAAAGTCATTTTTGCAGATTAAAATGCACTACATGTTTATGGTTCACCTGTCCAAGAATAAACGCCGATTGTTACGAGCTTTAATCAATCTGCAACTGCTGGCACCGTAGGAACATTTTGCATTGTATACCTGCATTATTCATTATGTTTAAAGCATTTATATAGCCGCTCTGGAAGGATCGGTGTGAGTGATTTAGTTTGAGACATTTCAAAGAACAAAGGATGCATCGAGATGGGAAGTGGATTTAAAAAACAAAGAGATTTCATTTCATTCCTAGAGGTACTGTACTGCAATACCTGGTTGATGGGTGGATTGGAAAACAAAATGTGTACCGCACCTATGTGTTCATGGAAGTGGTCTTTTTAAACCATACTTCTTACGTTTTGTAAGGATATACGCAATGGACACAAACTGGTACCTTCTAGGCCCTGTAGCCATGTCCTTGACTTTTCAGGCAAAATCACTCAGTGATTTCTGAATGAGTGTAAAAGCTTTAAGGTAACCATGTTGTTTATTGTACCTGCTTGCATTTCACATACTTTACCTAATTTTGCATTCCCTTTTGAGTGTTTGCTTTTTCCAGGATGTTGTTACTTTTTTTTCCCGGTAGCATATTACTGTCGTCTAGTGCATAATTTGAATTGAGTCGCATCCAGGTGTTTATAGCGGGGCACAATTGGGTTGTAGCTGAGCTGAAGGAAGTGTAAGTTTTTCTCAGTGGGGCAGTAATGTGTTCAGTGTGGGAGAGGATGTGGCACTACTGCCAGAGCTGCTGAATTTGGAACTGGCGAACCAGTTTCAGCCTTCATGACCAGTCCACCAGACCACTCTCCTGAGGGAGCACATTCCCATGCTATAAGGCCTTGCTAGACCTTAGAAGCCCTGGTGTCTTAGCACCTGCAGGTGGATCCTAGACCCTAGCGGAGGCAAGTGTGGGTTAACCTTGAAGGCCTGTCCACCACAATCCATTCCGAAGTTCGCCTCCTGTCTTGCGGGCAGGCCTATTAAGCAGCACATCCTAGAGCGGCAGTGACTCCGTCACTGAGGTCACAGGACCATTGAGGCCAGTCCACCTCACCCTTTGGGACCTCTATTGGCCTTGTTTCAGCAGTAGTGTGCTACCTGCTTTGGGCCCTGGAATTATGCAGCAGTGGAGGAAAAAATTACGCCGCAATGTTAACGAAATTATGGAGCAAAAAAAAGTCTGCAGCGTAATGAAGTATATTATCTAATACTTTATTCTTTTGACATTTTTACATACTAACAGTCTCTGCAAAGATGTTGCCTTATTGGTACCAGTTTAACATACAAATGCATTGGTTAGATAATGTAATAAGCTGGGTGTATTGCATTATTAACCTTCCTGCTTCCTCATATTTGCTTAAAAATGCTACATTTATTCACAATCTTTTCAAAATTTTCTCGGGGGAGGACCCCCGAACCCCCCGTAGGTTGTTTAGGCTCGCTCGCTACGCTCGCTCGCCTCAGTGCAGTACTGTGATAATTTTACGCCCCACCACTTTCAAATGTCACCAGCCGCCACTGTGAAGGGCAGGTGACTTTCTGTGCCTTTGGGGCACGGCTGTTTTTTATTGTTGATGCAAAGCAGCTCAGCTATATTTCACGCTGCGCTCCATTCCTTATAGGGTGGTAAATCTGGATTTTAGTTTTAGAAAAGGCGATCCTTGCTAAGTGCACAGTGAAAGCAAGAGCCCTTCTGAATTAATTGTGCCTGCTTGGTACGGAGCACATGGAAACAGTCCTTCTCTCTGCAGAGGTGGCACCTCTGGGTCACTTGTCATTTGTGGAAGCATCTGTCCTAACTGATGTTAAACATATGGCGTAAGTGAGAGACAAACACAAATAGTCTTAAAGTTACTTTGACGTTTCTACTTCTATGTCCAGACTACTTTGATTAAAGGTAAGCAAACATTAGCGAATTCTTTCGGGTGTGCATTTACATCGGTTGTACCCAGTGTCAAATGCTGAATATTCGTGGGCAGTGACATATGTACTTATGGACATCCATGTGCAGCGGTATCATACTGACTGCACTTTTTTGCACAACAATTGGAAAAGGCCCCACATTTCATCCTCAAAGCTCGGGCCTAAATCTTTCATTCTAGTGATTCAGAATCGTCAATGCTTTCCTGTGCAACATAAATCAAACCGTCTGATTCTTATTCATGCCCATTCTCTGAACAACATCAGCTCAGCTCCAGCAAGATACTGGGAATGATTAGCGAGAAAATTGCAAACGCATTTTCAATTCCTAGAATAGCAATGCAAGACCATGGGCTCCGCCATCCATTTCCATTAGTGTGTTCCTGCACGGAGTACACACAGCTTAAAACAGAAAGGTCTGAAAGCTTTGGACTCACCCTTTGCCAAGGCTTGCATTTGTTTTTGGATTATTTTGGGATTACTAATGGGATATAGCTATTTGATTTTGAATATATGCAGGTTCTGTGCTGTAGGTCTGTCTTGTGTTTGCCCTTGGTCACTTGTGTCACTGGCCTGTGCTACAATAGCCAGGGGGTGCTCATTAACTTTACTAGCCAGAAGGCGTCTATCAGCAGTATTTAATGGTTTACTCTCTAAGAAGTAGCCTTACCATTGGGTTCAAACTGTCAATATCTGATATAGTACAGGGCTAAATATGGTATATTGGCCAACACTCCCTACAGGTCACCAGAGTCATCAACAAGCCTTGAAGTTAGGTTTGAAATGCAAAGAGGCTAACAGCACAAGAGAAATACTCGTTATCTGGCGGGCAGCCCGATCACGGGTTTGGCGGGGCGATGGCAGGGCGGACCCGGCGCTGCACCGCCAAACTCGTAATCAAGCCCTATATCTCTTAGACCATACACATACTGCGGTGCTTGGGGAGCATGGTTGCCGACCTACCATCCCCAAGTAAATAGTTGCACAGCTTCAAGCACACGCAAGATTATATACACAATTATGCAAATAATCTTCAGTCTTGGTAAATATTGAATCTTTATTATTCTTAGCCAAGACGTGTTTCATCGTATTGGGCAACTTGCCCCAAGGCTTTGACAGGGCTAACATTCAAACAAAAAAACCTTAATTTTACACAGGCCAAACAAACATTTCTACAGTGTGAAAATTCATCACTCTGTGACAGGAGCTGTGTATTTCTTTTTACAGAAAAGCCGTGGCCATATCTTGGAAACACATGCAAGATATATACAAAAAGTTCTAGTCTGTGCAACATGCACCTAAAGATAAAGACAGCATTTTATTTCCTTACAAATAAATATTTTACATATATAGTATCCATTGTGTTATGTGCAGATTGCTATTTCATCACTAAAGTGACCTCATTGTATTCATGACACACCCAATAACAATGCTTAACCATTTCATGACCACATTAGTAACACACTAATCCAAATTTAAACACCCTATCCAAATATGTGACCATTCCTTTATGTATCCCAGAAATGAAAATACCATATGTGTCAAAAGTACTTAATCTATATTTGAGTATTATCTACTATTTCAGTTAAAGCAAACCACATCTTATGTCTTATGTATTCACCCAACTAAATGCTTCCTTCCTCACACCTGGAATGTGATCCCCATCCAGTGAAGTAATTAAACAGACTCATATCTCTTGCAATAATATCTCTGAAACAAGGATACCACATTAAGTCAATTGGTCCCTTATACAAATATGCCACCTCTTTCCTTAAAGTCATGCCATAATCCAAACTGTATTTAACTTTCCAAAGTAAAAAACAGTCTTGCAGTATATAGATCACACGTCCCACCACTCCATGTGTTAGAAGCGCCATATCTAGAAACACAAGTTACACCCCGTATCAATAACCTGCATGTGCGGGTCCCATCCAGTCAGGTTTCTGTCCCCCCACTAAGACCCTCAGTCCTGTCGAAACGTACAGCATCACAGTGACACCAAATTTGTGCAAAAGGGATCCTTTGGCGAGTAGTCCTCGGATCTCGGCATCCAGTATAGGTGTCACCTTTGAATACCTTTTATATGGGAAAAATTGTAAGTATCGAAAGCAGGCGAGCCCACATACCTTCATTGACAACATAGACGATGGACTCCACACTCACTTTATCTAGTCGCCATATTTAAATCTCCATCCAACATATATACCCCGGTCCTTACAATACTAAAACTGTGTACACTCCATGTATGCAATGCCCGGCCTAATATATACCATTGGTATTTTAAATCATATTTATTCTTCATCATCTCTGTGCCAAAAATGAGGAATTTAATTTATCCCCATCGACTTAATCATAGCAACAGCTCCATTACTTTGCACAGATAACGTCGCTAACACAGTAAATCTCAGCAAACCTACACTATTGTGACTCAAGCAACAAGAACGGATGACTGTCTTGCCTTTAATAGTACATATCCATTTTAATACTTATAGGAGTAATTGCTAATATTCACATGCTATAAAGTACTGTGGCCCCTACTGTAACTGTTGGTACTTTAGGGCACCGTTCAGTTCCTCATACTGGGCTATACCAATATAGATGAAATACAAATTCTACTAAACCACTGTCTCATTATCATATGTGCTCCTTCCATTATTAAGAGGCACTAAGGTTATTGAATCATACATTATGAGTCTGTAACCTGTAATTCAACCCCTTCTACATTAACTCTACTGCGCTATCTCACATGTGGTGGCATATTATAACTTCTTAAAGTAAATCCAATCGTAAACTACATTAAATGTCATTTGTCATACTAGTACCATCATAACCATCAAGCAGTACTGACCCATCTCAAACTCCCAATTATAACATTAGAGAGCCTATAAAAGTCTCCACACCAAAATTATAATGATGGAAGGGCAATGATGCAAACGCCACATTACATATACTATCACGCCACATTACATATACTATCACAGAACATTTAATCTCCTAGAAAATACTATAGTTTGTGGTCAATGTTGAAACCATCTTCAACTGCTTGCAGTTTCATTATCCACAAAGCTTCTGTTCGCCTGAGACACAATTCTCTCTTCCCCTTCAGGGGTCCCTAATCACATGATCAATTCTCAAAAATTGAAACTGATATATTGTTACTGGGCTGTACACTCCATGGCATGAACCGCTATTGGGTACCTCACATTGCGTGATTTAGCTGTTCTCGTTTGTTCATCAACCCTCTCCCTCAAAGCTCTTAGTGTGCTCCCTACATTAATGTAATTGCATTGGCATACAATAATGTACACTACAAATTTGGTATTACAATTAATGTTTGATCTTATCTCATATTCCTCTGTATCTCAATTCTTGAATCATTTGATCTTGTGCAATGCCCATCTACACAACAACAATGACCAATCTTATAAAACCCTGATGTGTTCTGTGTCATCCAATTGGTCTGAAACTGTTGTTTGGGATAGCTATTGCTCAATATAGCCTTTAGTTATTTCCCTTTACGAAAAGTGATGTCTGGTCTATTGGATATACAATTATTTACCATCTTGTCCGCACGTAAAACATGTCAGTGTTTCTGAAATCATTTGCAAAATGTATGTGGAACCCAGCTGAAGTTAGTGACCAACCTAACTTTCTTCTACTTATCCTTATCATGTATAGTCTCACTTAAGGTACGTTCCCTATTCTCTTTCGCAACCCAGTTTCTAGCTGTTCTGATGACATGTGTATCATACCGACTCTATAAACATCTTGCCTCTATCCTGTGAACACTTTTAAAAGTCTTGTTCATCACTACAGTTGTGCCTTGCCCTCATCATCTCCCCATATGGGATTGCATTAATTTGACTTTTGGAATATGCCCTGGATGCATGTAAAATTGAGTTATATGAAGTTTGTTTCCGGAAAAGCCTACTCTGTGTTCTATTTACTTTTATGTAAAATTCCATGTCAAGACATGTTTCTGAGTTCTTGCCTGTTTTGCCCATCTTTATCAGAAGGCAGAATATAGGTTTGTGGGTGTTTGCAGTACGTCAGGTAGTGTGCCACTCCAAAGCTTGCAAGTACATCCTGTAAGGTTTTGTTAACCTCACATGACTCACAGACTGTTCTAAATATCATTTTGTAGTAGTTTGATTCACTTGAGCCTTTAGCTTGACATGGTGGCCAATTGGAAGGTTCGTGTGATGGGGATTCTTTAGAATGTGATGTTTTGAAATGAGGGGGATGGTTGGGAGTCGAGAGAGCTCACTGGGAGCTTTTGCGCTGTGGGCTGGTTGTTTGATTTTTTTTAATTTTTATATAGAATTTTATAGAGCGCGAACTACACCCGAGACATTGGGTATCAGAGCGCTTTACATGAGCACCAGTCTACAAATAAACTTAAACTAAAATAAAGCTTTCATCTACAAATAAATGTACGCATTTAAAGCCTTTCTGCATATGTTTTGGGTTTCTACAAGCCGGGTCTGGTGGCTCAGTGGACTAAAGCAGCCACTGCAGGGGCCTGTGTTTGACCTCATGGTCACAGGTTCAAATCCCGGCAGGTTCACTCAGCCTTTCATCCATCTGAGGTCGATAAAATGAGTACCATTGAGTTGGGTAACAATAAACATCTGTTATTCAGCGTCAGGACACCTACGGGTAATCGTGCGCTTAACAAATACACCTGTTATGTTACATAAGAAAAGTGGCAACACGTTTTCAACCACCCCGCAAAAGAAAGAGCTTACAAGTGAAATTGAATAACCAAATCATGGTTATGGTCTTCTGAATGATTAGGGAATTGTCGTAGAAGCGGTATTATCATCTCTCTACCACATCACTGGCATCAGTCTCCTACTCTCTCCGTCAGTTCATCAGGTGCCGGTCTGGTGTTTAAATCCGACTCTTCTACATTGACTTTCAGAGCGCTCATATGCGCTGAGCAGTTCGCTGTGTGATCTCTCATCTATTTCCAGTTTACCCTGGAACAAGAAAGGGGTGTCACTATTTATACCAGTTCATTCTACATAAACTAGACGGACGTTACAGTAATTTTGTCCTGGCTGCTGTGATCCATGAGTACGGTGCCACACCTAGTTTCCATTGACAGCCATGTTTAAAGTCTACTTAGGTCAGTGTGCTGATGCGTACACCTCATAACTACATTTTTGTCAGCACAATGATGCGCGGCTCATATCACTATGCACACTAAGGGGCTCATTAGGATGGTGGTAGAAGGCACATCTGCGGTGCTGGCGGTGGTGGAAAACGTCCTATTCCGCACTCCAGCAGTGGTCCTTGCGTCCGCCATATTACAATGGGCAAAGATAGCCCATTTTGCTTCCGCTGCGGAGTTTCGGGATCCGCCAGTAATTTTCTTCCGCAACGGTGGCGGAGGGAGCCAATACAGAAAGACCACGTGCGGCATGACATCCTGACCGTTGGACCAATCACGATGCCTCAAACACCCCATCAGAACGCAGCGGAGAAACCAGCCACCCGCCGACGGCAGAAGCACTACTGCGGAGATCGAAACTCAAATCCCAGGCACCTCCATGCGTTCCTGACCGCTATGGATCCAGCTCTTCAGGCCCTTCCGCTGCTGTACCACATCCACTACCAGCAAATAAGACATCGCCCCAGTCAACACCGCAGGTATGTTAAAACACATTTCCGCATACAACCACAACACACAACTCCTGTGCTGAAATACGGTTCTTGTTCACATCAGACACTCTGGTGGAGACAGGAACATATCCCCAAGTGTACTCACACATGTCCTGCATGCTAGAAATCCACACCTCCACATCTGGGTAACCCACCAACCGCGAAATCACTGCAATGTCCTGGGCAAGTCACTACAGTGGTGAAGACGCTGGAAAACCTGCGCACAATGTAGTAAACAGGGCCGGTGCCAGGCATGGGCAGTCTGGGCAGCTTCTCAGGGCTCCACCTTCACCCTAACCACATGGTGGGCTGCATCAGTTGGCTACAGCCCACAGCACGCTTCCCACACCCATTTCTGCACTTGCTGTGCGCCCCTCCTGTGCCCCCATGCACAATTTATCATCCAGGTGTGGCTCAACCTCGCACCTCACACATCAAAGGGCAAGGTAGATTAACTGGGAAGGTGGGGGTGAAGATGAACAACCTGCACAGAAGGTCAGGGGCTGGACAACCCTCCTCCTCACACCTGCCTTCCACTCATGTGAATTAAATTGAGTATAATTAAGAAATGAAGACTCACACTGCACATTAACAACCTCTTAACTGTTCACACTGCATGTCAAGTCCCTCAGAAAGATCCCACACTGACACTCTGCCACTTACACATACCATAGGTCAGCAGCAATGTAGGATAATACATGGGCTAGGCCAAAGTGGAGTGCACAGCGCTGGAAAACCATGGAGCAAGCCACATAGCATTTTTACATCACATGCAAGAGGAGTGACATTTCATACTACCTTTAGGCCCTCAAATCAGACAGGGGTGGCACAGTGATTGCAATTAAACCAAAGTGACAACTGTGCAATATCTCTGGGATACAGCAATGCAAGCTATGCATAGGCACAGGAATGATAGGACGTGTCAGAAGCCATACAGTGACCAGCCACATATCTGTGTCAACTTACTTGACATGTGTATGCCACCAGCACAACACACATGGCTTATTGTCACACTCCCTGACTGTCAAACCATAGTAGAACCTTCACACATACCCCTCGTCTACCCATCTCACACCTGCAACACTCAACACCTGTGAGAAACACACATAAAGGTGCAAATAAGGTCCTGTGAGTTTCCAGACACCAATCACTCACCCTGGTGTGCATCCACAAATGTCAGACTTACACTCAGGGATGTCTGAACCAATACTGACCCAAAACCAATAGCCAAACACAAATCTCACAAACAACATCCACAGAAGTACAACAAGCCCAGCCATGTGCAGGCAAACAGTGTACATTGCTGCATGTGACATACACAGACAAAATGCACACTACACATGCAACTACACATGCAACACACATCTGAATGTATCACAACGCACAAACTACTCACACACAATGTCATGCAAATAGAACACCACACACACATTGCATCTGACAGCAGAAACAGCCAACACAGACCAACAGATGCACATACCAATCCATCCCATAGCAATCTCAGCTGGACATCAGGGGGATGCACACCAGGCAAGTACAAGGCAACCTACACTGACAGCACTGCATTCACACTAAGCAGTGTGTGCACACCAACCAAAAAAATAGCACACATATCTGAGTGCCCCATCATGAACCCCCACAACACAGATCATCACAGCTCACAGATAACATCACACTCAGGAAGGGTAGCAGTAGCTCAGCAAACAGACATACAGCTTAGCCATCACCCACAGATGCACAACTCAGGGAAACCCAGATGCAAACAACATTACTAGAAGACTGTGCTGCTAAAACATATGCATGACTGCAAACAAGTAGAAGAAAATAACACATAACTAATTGTGAAACTGTCCTGAGTGGTACATTGGTCCTGTACACAGATCATCCTCCCACCGTATAGTGTCACACTATGAAGTGGTGGGGGGTCACACATTGGCAAGGCATGGGGTGGAAGACATGAGATTGAAGTGGTGTGTACATCAGCACTGGACAGGTGAGGACTTTACAGTCCACAAACAGATAGAGGAGTAACTCACAATGTGTAGGCATCAGAAGCACCTATAGAGGATGGGATGACTCCTCATACCACATACTATACTCGACCCAAAAATGTGTCAAGTGACTGCAATGCATGAGAAAACTCACAAATAATGTCAGTGTGGCTGAGCAGGTCAGCACAGTGAGCACAAACTTAAACAAGACACATGGCTGATCAAAACAACACAACACAGACTTTGCAGTGACACACTGCATACTCATAACTGACAGTGACAACAAGTCAGTGTACCCCAGGAGTGCAAGGACACACCGTCCAACTGCATAGTGCTCAACCTACAACTCCCACATGTGCCCACAATCTGGAGCACATGTCTGACAATGGAATCTAACAGGCACACATTACCTGGGTCATACATGTGTGTAGTTGGCATGTACAAGGGCATTTACACATCAACACTACTGACAATGACAGGCCAATCACACTGTGTGACTACTCCAGGGCACACATTCAAATGTACCCATGTACTATGAAGACAGGCCCACACAAGATGGCTACACATTAACACTTCTGTGCACACAACAAGAAAGAGCCCACAGATATGACGGACCCTGGCCACCCTGCAAGTAATCCTGTGGATAGCATTCACCTCTGTTCTGGTATTGCATTCTAACATGACGTGTACAATTTAGCAAACCTGAGCACTGAATGATTAGGAAAAGAGTAGATCATCACAAACAACCGTTATTGCACCCTCAAGGCCATTGGCCAGTACAAATTAAAAGTATGCACATGTGTGCATGAGAAACTGCACAGGGAATGACCATCAAAAGTAACAAACAGCAATGCCATTGGCCACTCCATAGTTCCAGTCCACACATGTGTGCATGAGAAGCTGCACAGGGAAAGGGCATCAAAAGAAACAAACAGCAAGGCCATTGGCCAGTCCATAGTTCCAGTCCGCACACGTGTGCATGAGAAACTGCACAGGAAATAGGTAACACCGTCCACTGCCATGGGAATTACCACAGCTCTGGGGCTACAAATGGGCAGTCCAGGCACCGCAGTACGATAAATGGTGTGGGGAGAGGCACTTGGCTTCAACTTTGGCATGAAGTTGAACTGGGAGGTGGCTGATTGTTGTGGCCAGTTGGAGGACTGGACCTGGGAGAGAGAGAACCGTCTGAGGTAGAGTCATCAGTGGCTGTGGGAGCCTGAGGGATGCCCTAGACCAGGTGGAGTGGTTGACGGGGAGATGGAGACATGCTACCGGGAGACAGTGTGTGAGGGTGAATGTTGAGGTCTGGGTCTCAACTTCTTGGGGATTCGATAGCCCACAAGTGTCTTGGCCGGAGTGGAAAGTGGGGTGAGTACAACAGCATCACTCTCCACCAAAGGTGTATCAGGTGCAGGTGGCTCTCCTTGTGGGGATTTGCTGGATCTGGTTGTACGGTTGGGGTGGCCTTGCCTCTTCCCCTGCACCCCCTTTTGTCCGGGTGAACCCTCCACTTTGCTCTCCTGTCCCAGCTTTACAGGGGTGTGGGTGGGAGTTGACATTGTGGGTGAATCTGCCTTAGAAACGTGTTTGTGCTTAGTCGTTGCAGGCACAAGGTTCACAGCAGACAGGGCAAGTGTTTGTTTGTCTTTGGGAGCAGGTGTGGGGATGGGAGTGCCCTTGGATGGGGGTGATTTTGATGAATGTGATGTTGATGTCTGCTTCTTGTCCTGATGCCCAGGAGTGTCACGTAATGGGCTTTTGGTTTTGCGTTCCTATGTGCCTGTTTTGTGGGGATGGTGTCTGTGGTCTGGTCCGCTTGGAGTGCTGCTGTTGTGTGCTGCGTCTCGAGGACTTGGTGCCTGAGGGCTCTGGCGTGTGGGCACTCTCGTCAGGTAGTCCAACGGACAGGGTGGTTGCTGAAGGGACAGGAGCTGGACTGGGAGCCTGTGACTGCTGAATGGCTGCCGTCACTGCGGAGGACAAAGACTGGACAGTTGGGTGTAGGCCACCCATGTCAGAATGAATCCCCTCCATGAAGGCAACTACCTGTGCCAACTTCTTGTCATGATCCTGGAAGGCAATCAGGAGAGCAGTCTAACCGACACACAGCTGGCACAAAAGGTCCACCGCCTCCATGCTGAGGGCAGCAGGGGAGACAGGGGCAAGGGCAGCGGTGCCTGGGGGAAAGGAGACTCTACCCTTCCTAGGGCTGCGGGCATGGACTGCACTTGTGGGAGCAACTGGGAGAGTGGGCACTGGATGATGTCTGGTGGAAGAAGAGGCAGATTTGGAACTTCCTGCACCCGCCAACATCGAGGAGTCAGCGCTGGAGTCTGAAGATCTGGAGGTTGGTGTTTCCGGGCAGGAATCATCCAGGGCACTCCTGTCCCCCTCTGAGGTGCTGGTCACATCAATGCCAGTGAGCTCATGTGTAGCAGTTGTGCCAGAAGCTTCCCCACTGGTTTCGGTCCCCCGTCCTTCTGTGCCCTCGGTAGATGCTTCAAGAGACAGAGACATAGGTTCAGTAGTGCCATACTCACAAACATCATATGCAAGCAAAGCACAAAACTTGAAAATGATACTCCCATGTTGGCCTTCTCCATGTACAGTCAGCATGTGCAACATTTATGCAATTATCAAAAGATGCATGGAAACATGCATAGTTGATTGTAATGCCCCAAGTGGTGTTGACACAGAGAAATAGCTGGCCCGTGCCTCCTTGTACCCTAACATACTGTTCTCTGTAAGCATACCTGTGTGCCTGTAGGTGAGATAGATATACATCTAAACATGTGTCTGTCACATATGGAGTCACTTTAAGGGAACACCACAGATACAAACTCCCAAATGTCCTTTTGCAATAGCCACAAGCTTCTGATATCCACCATGTTTGAAGCACAACTACAGTTGCACATTGGTGTCATCTGTGTACTTGTCACAAACATTATGTTGTGCACAGCACACATCTAGAAATGCACACTAACATGATGCTCACTGCTGTTCACTGCCAGGTGATGTCTATGACACTCATACTGTAGCATATGTCACAAGGCCACATCTCATTTGTGAATGTCAAGGGTCATGGTTTTAAACACATGAGAAACCACATGTTTTACAAATGGATAACAGCTGCACTCAACACAGATGTCACTTAGAAGCCATTGTATCACACTAGAGAAATCACAGAGCTTCCCACTGGCTCACGGTTGGGATTCATGCAGTCACTCACACCCAAAGTCACAATTAGCTGAAAACTCACACCCAACTTGCTGCTGATGGGCCCTCAAGTGTCCATCCAGCTCTGGCTGTGTCACTGTCAAGATGCGGGCCATTAGTGGTGTCATGCTCCTGCGCGCCAACCTGCCACTTCGAGGGAGCACCCCCAGCGTCATCTCTGCCACGTTTTTTGCTCAGCCGGCAGATGTCATCCCGCCTCTCGGTTGGAGACACCCAGAGTCCACACTTTGCGTGCAATGGCCCTCCATATTGCCTTACGCTGGTGGACCTTAGGCTGCAGGCATGGGAGACAAGAAGAGGAACTTTCAGTGACACTGTTTTATGTACCACTGTGTGTCAGTACAGTACAGTAGCATGAAAAAACATAGCACACCAATACATAAATGTTGAGCAGAGGCCATTCAGCATGACACGTAGGACACTTGCATCAAATATTCTCATAGAAATGTATACATGTATGATGATGGACACAGTACCTGGCCATCTCATACACATGCAGAGTGCCAGCACAGAAACCAATGTGAAAAAGGCCCTCATCTGTGATGCAGTATGTGAGTGAGCAATACATACAATACATTTGAAATGATGTGTCGGAGCAGACTCACTGTGTCCAACACTACACACCCCTCAATGTCCTTGGACAGTGACTGGTTACATGTGTCATGGTGGTCACATTTAGGGCCATTATCTTACATTCTCACACTCTTCTCACATGGTGTAGTCCTGTCGTGTGCAATCCGCAGGCTTAAGATAGCTCATTGACAAATAGGGTGGCGGACAACACATATGTTTCACTCAGTCCATTTACTGGTGGGTCCTTGTAAAATTGGGCAGTTTCTGTGCAGGCCAGTGGGACTCACACTGAGGTAAAACATGGGCCATCAGAAAAATCCCATGCATGTACAATATGAGAGGGCAAACAGTGCCCACACATGCGAGACAGAACACATAATGAAATCGGAAGGATGACATCTCCAAATTATATACATCTGATGTGTCATAGGTGAATTACCACCAAGAGTGTTACACTCAGGCATTTTACTCTTGTGCATAATGCACACATATCCATAGGGACAATTTGAAAATTGTACACACATTCTTCTGTACACTTCGGACAAAATTCATTTGTAATGTCACAAATGGGCATATGAAGACCTCATGGACTATGACATCACATAGCACAGGCAAAGTTTGTTCAGACTTTGACTGTCCAAACCAGCAGTGTAACTGTATGGCTGCACAAACACTGCATGTCCCTCCCATCCTTCAATGCAGCCATGGATCTGTGGAAATAAGGCTGCACACCCCATTCACATGAAGTCAGCATGCTAGGCAGTGTATCACACATTTACATGACCCAGTCTCAGACCAACGTTTGTTTCTTTTTGCTGAACAAGGGCTGTAGAAATGTCCATGTTGCCATCCTCCCCAAATACTCAAGTGAAATTCTTTTTAGGCCATGTATGGAGCATGGTATATGAAAAATAAGGATGCATGCACATTAGCTTGCACTCACAAACACATACTACTGCAGAGCAACATCATGTGAGCACTCTGAGCACTCTCAAACGTTAACTCTGAAACACTTACCAGTTCATCTGGCGAACCACACAGCCTCCCATACTGTGCAAGGACCTCTTCTGCCAGGACCTACAGCTCCTCTGTGGTGAAGGGACGGGCCCTGATGTTCTCAGTTCTCGCCATCACTGGGTCCAGGAGACAGGAACAGCAGCAGTTGGTGGTGAAGAATGGCAGACAGCAGTGTCTGAATGCAATTGAAATGTGTGGCTCTCTCACAGGCATATATAGGCCCCTGGTGTTGTTTCAGTAGTACTCAGCTGCTGCAATTGGTGTTCCTGTTAGCATTTTTCTATTGTAGCCAATAACCGGGTTTCGAATTTGCAATTCACTACCATGATCGCAGTTCCCAATGGCTGCAATGGCATGGGCACAGGTGGTCCCTACTGCAATCCTGCATCTTTCAATTGTAACCAATGACCGGGCCTGCGGTAGCAGAGCACGCCTACCGTGGGTTACAAATGTGTGATTCACTACAGCAATCGCGGTTCCCATTGGCTGCAAAAGCATTGGCACAGGTGGTGTCACACCGCGGGGTCCAGGTGGTCTTTACCGCATTCTCGCATCTTACAATTGTACCCAATAACTGGGCCGCAGTAGCAGAGCACGCCTACTGCGGGTTTCAAGTGTGTAATTCAGTACCGCGATCGCAGTTCCCATTAGCTGCAATGGAATGGGCATTGGCGGTGGCACACCGCGGGGGCCAGGCGGTCGCTACCGCGATTTGGCCTCTTTCATTTGTAACCAATGACCGAGCCCGCGGTGGCGGAGCACGCATACCGCACCTATGGACAGATTATGCTCCAGCAATGGCAATAGCCAATTTTCATAATTGAACACTAGACCTTCACAATGTATCACAGCACCTGTTTGCAAAATTGAATGCTAGTGTGACATGCAACTCACTGATGCCTACACATGCCATGTCAGTGCACATGATTACATGCTTTAGCATGTACTTACTCACATCTCACCTATGATTTGTTTATGCATGTACACAGATTTGGTGTGTAATGGAGTCTCATATTTGTGCACATGTCAATGTTTGAGATGGCTATTCAACACACAGTAATGATTGCCTGACCACATAATGTGCCTATGTCACTGTGTATATTGCTGTGTTCCTTTTGATAGTAAGTTGATCAGCTTACACACACAGTGCTCATTGTGTAGAAAGGTTGTGCTCTGTGCGACTTACGCAAAAGGTGTGGCAGGTACAACAGCTACATAGTCAGCAGTGTTGCTGTTTCCAACATGTGCTGTCACCTACACCCAGGGCTGGTGACACAAGATGTATGAGTGTACCATTTACCATTCACATAGTCAGAATCTGTTTTGGAGGTAGTTTGACCACATGTACAACTACATGAGATCAAGGTTTCTCTGCATGTGACTTTTGCATTAAGCTGTTGTTACAGTCCAGTTATTGTTGGCGCTGCGTCAGTCAAGATGTAAGATGTTTGACACATCTCATAGGGGAATTAAATTGACCTGTGTCTGTAGTGAATAAAAGATTGTTCAGTCCAGGTAGTTTCTTCATGTAAATTTATTTAAGATAGATGTTACAGTGTAGAGACCCACCAGGAGCAGCCTTCCTGCTGCTAAGCCCATCCACCATCTGACTCACACACTCACCGACATTCCACTCACCAACATTCTCTCACCATAGTCACACTAGCTGAGCAGCAGGTATAACACATCTCTTTTCTTTATAATAATTACAGAAAGACTCTAAATGGAAAAACAATGAACTCTGATGCAAGCAAAGGATGGCATAGAAACAATAGCATGCAACAGAATGACAACAGAATCATTTCAAACACACATAAGCAAAATAGCAATGATCTGATAAGTCAGTATTAATATAATAGATGGAAAATATCATGCTTCAAGAAATAAAAAGAAAGAGAAAACAAAACACAAGTGCTATAATAAAGATAGACTCATGCACCACCTACCTTTCTACCACAGTAAAATACAAACACAACTACACCGCAAGCCACAAGCAAACCCAGAAACATATAAGATGCTAGCTGGCCAGGCAAACATGAGTAAAGTAAATAGGGTGCCAACCACAAGGTATAGAAGAAAACCATCTAACAAGAACAACTAAAAGAATTCACCCAAGCCCAAGCAGGGGTGGAAGTTGTGGAAAGGCGCTCCACACGGAACCAACGACATCAAAGCTGTCCTTCACCAAAGCCCGAAGCATGGGTGGAAAGTGTGGAAAACAAGTCCACACGAAACCCAGAAAAGAACACCAATCAGTAGCACACAGCTAACAGCATACACTAGCAAAAACGCACACTCTTTGCAAAACTGGCTTAACACAGCCCTTCACCCAGATCCAAAGTTGAGGTGGTGTGTGTGTAGAAAAACACACCACACGAAGCCTATAATAGCGCAGAACAAAACAGCGAAACAAGTAGTAAGGAAAAATAGCAATCACTAGCAAGACGACACACTCATCAAAATACAGCTTCAACTTAGCCCTTCACCCAAACTCAAAGTTAGGGTGGTACGTGTGGAAAAGGCACTCCACATGGAACATGAGAAGATATACACTCAACATCCAGCAAAAATGTACGAAAAACAGCAATCAGAAGGAAAGAAAACACACACTCTTCGAAATCTGCACTACGATAGGTGGTAATACAGCACCAACCCATAACCACGTAAAAGTGGGAGACACTAACACAATCAAAAGAAAGTGTGGTAATACTGCACCATCCAACAATAATCTCACTGTTAAAAGAGATGATGATACAAGTAATCATGAAGAAAACACCTTAGAGCCATGACTGCATAAAGCGAACACACAACAGAATGGGCACACACAAAGCACATTCACAACCTCTGCGAAACCTAAGAGAAACCAACATTAAAGAATAGAACATTAAAGAATCATGCAGCAAATAGAATGAACACAACCACTACAGGACAAAATAAGGTATTTGAACATAAGAATAATGCAATACTAAGCAAGAACACGAGTCAAACTCCGGTGCGCGACCTCTCACCTGAAGTACAGTACAGACCTGTACGCAGCAGCAAGTGTGCCCAGCACACATACACGTTGCTGACATGAGTACACACTGGCAGGAAGTCTTGAAGAAGGGAGAGAAGCACCACCTCCGTAATGTCTCCATGGTAAAACTTGTTGCTTGAATAACACGTGACAAAATGCAGGAAAGGAAATAAAGGAGTACCTTAATTTTGAAGATTCCCCCCTTTCAAAAACTGCCAATGTCCTACATCACACCATGAATTGGGTATATGAGGAGAAGCTCAAGGAAATGGCATAAAAACACCTATTCTTCAGATAATTGTTTCCACAAAGTCAAGGATCCAAACAGCTGAAAGACTGGTGATTCAAGTGCGTGATACACATCCGATACTTGCGGCTTCTTACAACCGTAAGATGGCAGCACGTTCTTGACGCTGAGC
This sequence comes from Triturus cristatus, assembly GCF_964204655.1. Taxonomy (NCBI): domain Eukaryota; kingdom Metazoa; phylum Chordata; class Amphibia; order Caudata; family Salamandridae; genus Triturus; species Triturus cristatus. Next base: position 322,376,218 of record NC_140581.1, read on the forward strand.
CGGGTGGCTCACTGCCCCACAAAGCAGCATAGCATGCCACAGCAGCCAGAAAGCTGCGTACCACCAGGAACGTCACTGGGGACCTCACAGGAGACAGCTGCAGGGCGCTACGCAAGCTGGAGGCAGGGCTTGCGCTGAAGAGAACAAACGGCAGTTGAAGGTAGGTGACAGTTGCTCAAAAACTTAGAAAGATTGAAAAAAACTAACGAAAAAAATGGAGCAGAAGAAAAAAAACTCCTCTGCTTGTAGAACCTTCCAAACGTCTCTTCCCCGGTCTCTCCCCTCTACAGAAACTGAGGGGACGCCTCTTCCAAACTGCAGCACACCAGGAAGACCTCGTCTAAGAGGGAGACACTGGGGACTCCTCATAGTCCTTGCTCTCCTTAACACAAATTCTGACACCAAGACGGGGTCGTTCCAAACACGGGCTCTGGGGACAACACGGGCTCTGGGACACAAGAGCCCTGACACATCGTTGCTCCTCCTCTTGACAGAGATGCAGGAAGAACACAGCCCACAAACAGTGACAGCAGGGCTTCTCCCACACAATGGTGTGTTGAATATTTACTCTGGAGAGTAAACACCCTTCACAACACAGGCAGCTCTTAATGTTGCACTTCCCCCAGACGCTCTTCCCCATGCAAGCAGAGGGGAACCTCTCCCTCAAGGCCTTTGGTGTCACATACTATAAGGTACTTTCCCACAGTTGCAGAAGACAGGCAAAAGATGAACAGAGGCACTGCAGCTCCAATACAGTTAAAGCAGATACAGCAAGAACTGGCACAATTGGGTTGGGGGCGACCGATGTCAAGGTCACTAGTGGGGCTCAGGGGTGCCAGATTGCTGTTGAAAAACTGTTCTTAGTTTCAAAAGAAGATCCTTTTCCAAGAAGTTGCTTTAGGCTTCAAATTCCAGTAGTATATGTTTCCATATTGTGAGAAGTTGGCCTGATATATGCTGTCCACTAGTTATAGTGGGCACCTTGTATCAGTCCAAACAACCCCTTATGGTGATAGGTTAAAGACAACCTTTATTGAAAGCTATCCTAGTGGTAGCTATGGAGAGCAGACTTCAGGCTAAGTCTTGAAGGAATGTAAAGCAGCTTGTTTTACCAGTCTATAATCTCTTGAATGACCCAATGAAAGGACAACCACACCAGGTATATGTTTAAAATATATGTATTTAAGATAAAACACACCCCTCTAGTCTCTTATGAGACTGGAGTTCAAAGTACTTAAATTACAAGTCTGTATTCAACAGTAACAGCACAAAGACACCTTTGGGCCCTAGGGGTGTACCAAACCATATACCAATAAAGTGGTATAAGAACCACGACTGTACTAGACACAAGGCCTAGTGCCTGTAGAAGTGCTTGGACCACAAGGAACCACCCAAGGTAGTGACACAGGGGACCCACGGGGGACGCGTGCAGTGTGAGAACACAGCCGCGAATCGCCATTAACTTCTATGGGGAAAGTCGCGGTTGGAAATTAAGAGTTTAAGGACACTTAGAGGATGACTACGAGCGAACCCTTTTTGACTTAGAGGTGTCTAGGGTCAACACCCACGGGAGCACTGGAGTACTTGAGTTACCTCACCCAGGGAAGCCGGGTGCATAGGTGTCAAATGGTGTCGGGTCACGTCGCTGTTTTTAATGGAAGCTGCTCAGGAAGTGCTGCTGCCGTGAAGAGGAGAAGTGTCCGTAGAGATCCAAGCCCAGATCTAGGATGGAAGGAACCTGAAAGCAGAGGGGACAGAGTCTGGGTCACTTACCAGTGACCAAGGGCACGATAGTCCAATGCCCACAGATGTCGGGTGATTCAGGTGAGCTGACAGGTGTCTTGACTCTTCAGCCACGAGGTCCAGGAGGCGTCGATGATGACCAGGAGCTAGATTTGAGCTGTCCCACAAAGCTTGTCGAGTGCTGCAGTATCGGCGAGCAGATTGGACCCAACAAGCCTTGGCAACGGCAAGTCACTTGGAAATAGAGAAAGGACGTCGGTGCAGACCAGCAAGGCCTGGAGGACTCACCCAGCAAGAGTAAGTTGGGGCACATCTGGAGCAACCAGGAAAGCCCAATCAGAAGAGGAGTTGCCTTTGTGGGGACCCACTAGCCAACGGGCTAGCGATCGCGAAGGAGCCTCAAGCAGTCACACTGGAAACTGGCCCACTGGTCACTCATCGAGTGGAGGCCAGAAATCTTTGGTGCAAGAGGTGCTCAAGGATGGGGCTACTTGGAGCCCAAAGCACAACTTTGAGGAAGACCAGGAAGATGATGGATCAGCAAAAGATCATGGTGTCCAGGGGTCATTGTTCCATGTCACCCACGATAGCCACGGGCCTCAGCTTTTCTGTGAACTCAGGGTAGCCTCGGGGAAGTCAGGAAATCCACCTCTGGTGATGCAGAGACTTCGGCGTCCAACGGGAGCTTCGGAATTGCAGACCGGGCAGTTGCTTCTTTGGTGCCTGCCAAGCAGGGGAGTCACTCCTTGACCTCAAGGGAGATTTCTTCCGTCTTTTAGTCGAGATAGAAAGTTGAAGGTCCAGGATATATGTTGCAGAGTTTTGTCCAGGGTAATCTAAAGTTGCAAGGACTGGGTTCCCATACTTATACAAAGTTTGGGGGTTGGACATACTCTAGGGACCCACCTATGGGAGGGTTTAGAAAGAGGGGTGGTTACACCCATTTCCTTTGTCCAGTTTCATGCCAGAGCAGGGGCAGGTAGCCCCTGCAACCGGTTTGAACTGGACTATGCACAGGGACACCAAGTGTGCCCCCAGTGCAGGACTTCAAAGCACCAGAGAGTGCTCCCGCCAGCCCCAATACACATCAGCCTGTCTGGCGAGGTGGTTACACCTCCCTGGGACAGGAAACCTATTGTCCAGGCCTCCCCTGCCGGAGTTTCGGTCAGCAGCAGGAGGCCAGAACCGTGTCTGTGGCAGAGGCATCCATTTTGTGATTCCAGGGCTGTAGAAAGTCCTACGGGGTTAGACCAGTGTGAACATGTCTCTCCCTCTGGAAGGGTGGAATGCTACCCCCGCCGCCAGAACTGGCGGGGGACCCCCGCCGCCAGAACTGGCGGGGGGTAGTATTCCAAAGCGTTTGACACCAAACACGACATGTTTCCGTGCAGCCATCCCAAAATAAAAATTTACCGCGAGGTTATAATGCACTTGAGTATATGGTCAAGCTGCACCACAAACAGAATCAGAGGAGGTACTCCGAAAGCTGCAGAGGGGCTATGCTCATGCAGGGGCACCCTCTCACATAAAAACCAAGCACTCTGCCTTCAGGATTGTTAAGGCCTGCCATAGGAGAGACTTATAGGTTTTATATGTGTGTGCAATGGTAGTGATATAGGTAGCCTATTCCACTGTAAGGGGTGCAAGCACACTCTACCCAGGCTGCAGTAGCAGACCTGTGGTGCCATGTTGGAGTGCTTCCCAGGGGTTGCATAATACATGCTTCAGCCCCTGGTAGGCCTCTGAGGTACCTATGCCCTAGGTACATAGTATACCATATATTAGGGGCTTATAAGTCACTCCAGAATCCAATTAGATATGTACCTAATGTACATGCAAACCATTTTAGAGAGGAAGCAGCTAGGCTGGGGTCCTGATTAGCAGGGCCACAGCCAGACTAAGGTCGAAAAACAGTGAAACACCAGCAAAAAGTGGGGGTACCCATGTGAAGCAGATCCTACTCTGCTACAATGAGGACAACATAAGGAAATTCCGTCTGGATCGCCTTACCCTTCAAGACCTATGTGGTCAGTTGGAGCCCCATCCGAGGCCTCACAGAACCTATCCGACTGCTTTGACGCCAACAGTTAAGGTGATGGCAGCCCTGCATTTCTTTGCAAGTAGTTCATTTCAGTACACGGTTGCCATCACCGGTGGAATGTCTCAAGCTATGTTCAGCATGGTGCTCCGTGATGTCCTGTCCGCTATGATGACATACAAGGACCGCTACATCCACTTCTCAAGGAGACATGAATTGGCAGGTGTGACGGGTGATTTCTATGATCTTGGACAAATACCTAATGTTGTTGGCGCCATTGACTTCACACATCTACCGGAACAGGAAACATTTCCATTCCAAAAATGTGCAAGTGGTATGCCAGGCGGATATGATTATCTCCCATGTGTGCCAAATACCCCGGTTCTGCACATGACTCCTACATACTGCGTAACAGCATCATCCCACAATTGATGGCAAATCTGCATCCGGAGAGTGTGTGGCTTGTTGGTGAGTACGCAGAGTCAACTAGTGTGCTGTATGGGTGACAAGCTGTTCTCAGCTACTGTTTATAGTAGTAAATTGCTCTCTGAATCTCACACCTAGGTGACTCTGCGTATCCCAACCGGCCTTTTTTGCTGACCCCACTGAGAAATCCAAGGACCCCGGGTGAAGTCCGCTACAATGATGCACATGGGAGGACATGGCGTGTGGTGGAGCGGACTTTTGGGCTTCTGAAGTCTAGATTCCGGTGTCTGGACAAGAGCAGAGGTGCACTACTCTACTCTCTCCAAAAGGTATGTCAGATCATAGTTGCATGCTGCATGCTCCACAACCTGGCCTTGCGCAAAGAGATCCCCCTGCTCCTGGGTGATGAAGAGCAGTAGATGGCCCCACTACAAACCCACACATGCCCAGTGACGACGATAGTGGATAAGAGGAAGGGGTTGACCTGTGTCAACAGCTCATCGTCAACCACTTCCCTTGAGTGTGAGTGACATTGTACAACAGTGACATTGTCTTTTGTCTTTGATGGTAGTGGCAAGGCATAGAAGACCTTTTTGACTGCTGGCTGTTGTTGGCTCTGTGCTAATGGCTGATGTGTGTGGCACAGGGTATTTTTATCCAGGTACCTCATGTCTATGTTTGATGTTGTTGCTCATTGTTATGCTTGCTGGTTTGTGTACCTTGATGACTAGTGGTGTGTTCTACCTGTAATGGCATCACCTGACAAGTAAATGTAGTTCTCTTGTGTCTTTGTAGGTCGCTTCACCCTCTCAATGCCTCGTCACAATCAGAGCTTTTGGTACAATGGATTCTGAGTTGACATTGTACATACTGTGATAAAAATGGAGCTGACACAAAGACGTAGGTGTGTAAAGAGTGTTTATTTACAATAAGTATTTGTGACAGAGAAGTGATTATTCACCACATTGATGTAGTCACACAGTCCAACAGACTCCTGCCATCAACATGGCAATGTGGGTACAGATAGTCAACAAAGTCAATGTCAAGGGGAAGAGAGTGCCATCATGGTTGGCTCGGCGACTAGCGTTTGGATGGAAAATTGCCACGTGATCCTCCTCTGGTGTTTCTCGGATGGCCCCTTGTGCGTTTGGCAGGGAGTGTCTGAGGAGTCATTTTGTTGCAGCTCATCCCTCTCTGTGGCCGCAGCTGAGGTGGTGGGAGTATCAGCATGCAAGCCACTGGAGGGGGGTTGAGCTGTCATTTGGGCTACATTTCTGTTCCTCAGAACATCCACAAGCTGGCCCATGAGGTCCACAAGTTGGCGCATGTGCGTGCCCATGGGCCTCAGCAGCAGGCAGAGCTCAAGCACGTCTTCCGCAACCTGGCCCATCTGTCCCTGGGTCTGCTCATATGCCCCAAGGACTCTGGCGATGGTGGCCAGGGCTTCGGTCTCAGTGTCCTCCTGTATTTGCTTTCCAGTTGCCCTCCCACCTGCCCTGCTGACCCAGACCCATAGCATTGGCACTCGAAGCACCTGCAAACTCTCCCTGGCCTCCTCTGATTGTGTGGTGGTTTTGGTAACCACTGAGGCAGGGAGAGTGTTGCAGGCAGCAGTGGTGATGGTGGTGGTTGAGGCAGCACAGGTCATTGCAGCAGGGGTCAGCGCTGTTGTTGTTGCTGTGGTGGTGGCGGTGGTGGTGGTGGGGACAATGAGGGCCTGAGACGTGGTGCGTCCTGGCAATCCGGATGGGCCAGGTTGTTGCTCCTCATCTGAGATACCTAGGGAGTCTGCATCCGAGAGTTTATCTTCCGGGGGTGGAGACTGTCTCTGCAGGTTGGTGTTATCTTCTGCAGCAGTTGCTTGTGGATCTCCTGTTGAACAGAGGTGAATTGGTCATTGAAGTGCTCTCCACAAGTTTGGTGTTAGACGTTTGGATGTTACATGTGATACACCACACACTTTACATTGCAATCACTTAGTATGGCTGCAAGATACTGAGCATCATGACATGATGTAGAGGTACATACATTACTTGTCCATGGTGTGACATGTAAATAGAAACCATGTGCCACGTTCAGATTGTGTGATTACAGGGAAATGTCGTCATCTAACGACTTGCGGCACATCAACTTTATCTGATGCATCTTTTTGGTATGCTCTGCATGGCATCACTTTCAGCTAAGTAAGGACTAGCCATTGTAATGTTATACATACCTTTTTCATATCATGTACTTTAGTTTGTTTGTCCGATTGACCACGCATGTTTTGTGTTCATATGGGCCTTCATGCTCTGACACCAAGGCTCATACACATTGTATCCTGTGCTGTGCATGATTGGGCCCTGAATTCCTTCAACATGTGACTTGGTGGTTCAAAGTTTAATTTCTGTGACAGTTACGTATGCTTAGCTGTCTGCACACTGGATATGGTTTTTGGATCTCTGCCAAGTTGGATGACATGTGAGGGCTGATGTGGTCATATGGCTCCATGTATCTTGAGAAGGATGGTAGGGTGCATGCACTGCCAACCTGTTCGGTGACACAGTGGAGGGAAATAGCTGCCACATGGTTATGAGTGGGAGGAGTGTACCTTCCTGCTCAGCTTTGGGACAAGGGGGCCTGGTGGGAGTTGTAGTTCTGGCTTTCTTCCCGCACACCCCTCCCTATTGGGAAGGCTACCTCCCTGTGAAGTAGAGCAGAGGAAGGGAATAGGTTACACATGGTTCTTGGATGGGGGGAGTGGTCCATCCTGCTCAGGGGTGAGACAAGAGAGCATGAGAAGGCTACCTACCTGTTAGTTGGAGGAGTGCAATGCAATGGCTGCTACATGGTTCTGGCTGTGGGGAGTGCTCCATAATGCTGAGCTGTGGGAAAAGGGTGCCTGGTGGAAGTTGTGATGCTGGATTTCTACCCACAAACCCTCCTCCCTGTTAAAATGGCTACCTACCTGTAAGTTTGAGGTGAGTTATTCATAGGCTGCCACATGGTTGGGGGGTGCTCCGTCTTACTCAGCTGTGGGAAAAGAGGGCCTGGTGGGAGTTGTAGTGCTGGCTTCCTTCCCACACACACCCTTCCCTGTTGGGAATGCCACCTCCCTATGAAGTGGAGCAGAGGAAGGGAATAGGTTACAAATGGCTCTTGGATGGGGGAGTGTTCATTCCTGCTCAGGGGTGAGACAAGAGAGCATGAGAAGGCTACCTACCTGTTAGTTGGAGGAGTGCCATGCACATGGTCTGGCTGGGGGAGTGCTGCATCCTGCTGAGCTGTGGGACAAGGGTACCTGGTGGGAGTTGCAGTGTTGGCTTCCACAACCCCCCTCCTTGTTAAGATGGCTACCTACCTGTAAGTTTGAGGTTAGAAATGCAATGGTTGCCACATGATTGTGGGTGGGGGTTGTTCCATCTTACTCAGCTGTGGAACAAGGGGGCCTGGTGGGAGTTGTAGTGCTGACTTCCTACCCACACACACCCCTCCCTGTTGGGAAGGCTACCTCCCGGTGAAGTGGAGCAGGGGAAGGGAATAGGTTACACATGGCTTTTGGATGGGGAGTGTTCCATCCTGCTCAGTGGTGAGACCAGAGAGCATGAGAATGCTACCTACCTGTTAGTTGGAGGAGTGCAATGCAATGGCTGCCACATGGTTGTGGGTGGGGGGAGTGCTCCATCCTGCTGGGCTGTGGGACAAGGGGGCCTGGTGGAAGTTGGAGTGCTGGCTTCCCACCCACAACCCCCCGTTAAGATGGCTACCTACCTGTAAGTTGAAAGAGAGCAATGCAATGGCTGCCACATGGTTGTGGGTGGGGGAGTGCTCCATCCTACTAAGATGTGGGACAAGGGGACCTGGTGGGAGTTGGAGTGCTGGCTTCCCACCCACAAACACCCCACCTCTTAAGATGGCTACCTATCTGTGAGTTTGAGAAGAGCAATGCAGTGGCTGCCACGTGGTTGTGGGTGGGGGGTGTGCTCCATCCTGCTGAGCTGTGGGACAAGGGGGCCTAGTGGGAGTTGGAGTGCTGGCTTCCCACCCACAAACACCCCTCCCTGTTAAGATGGCTACCTACCTGTTAGTTGGAGGAGTACACTGCAATGCCTGCCACATGGTTCTGGCTGTGGGGAGTGCTCCATCCTGCTGAGCCATGGGACAAGCGGGTCTGGTAGGAGTTGGAGTGCTGGCTTCCCACTCACAAACACCCCTCCCCGTTAAGATCGCTACCTACCTGTAAGTTTGAGGAGAGCAATGCAATGGCTGCCACATGGTTGTGGGTGGGGGGACTGCTCCATCCTGCTGAGCTGTGGGACAAGGGGGCCTGGTGGGAGTTAGAGTGCTGGCTTCCCACCCACAAACACCCCTCCATGTTAAGATGGCTACCTACCTGTGAGTTTGAGGAGAGCAATGCAATGGCTGCCACTTGGTTGTGGGTGGGGGGAGTGCTCCATCCTGCTGAGCTGTGGGACAAGGGGGTTTGGTGGGGGTTGGAGTGCTGGCTTCCCACCCACAAACACCCCTCCATGTTAAGATGGCTACCTACCTGTGAGTTTGAGGAGAGCAATGAAATGTCTGCCACATGGTTGTGGGTGTGGGGAGTGCTCCATCCTGCTCAGCTGTGGGACAAGGGGGCCTGGTGGGAGTTAGAATGCTGGCTGCCTGCCCACATGCCCCCATGGACATATTGCTAGCTACCTTTGAGGTGATTCAGAGTAAGGACATGTTAGATAGGTGAGACATGTGTTGGCAAGAGTGTGTTGTACGTAAGTGAATTTGTGTCTAGGGAGTATAGCTTTCTAGTTGTGCAAGAAAGTACATAGCAGTGTATTGGTAGACATTTGTTGGTATTTACAAGCCTCCAGTCCCCCGGGAATTCCTGTGAGACACTCTGGATGCAGTGTGACAAGCACCTTCTCCTCCCATTCGGTGAATGTTAGTGGTAGAGTGGGTGGGCCACCGCCAGCCCTCTGAGCCAGCTCACGGTTTTTGTTGGCACTCTCTTTCACCCTGATCTTGAGGTCACGCCACCTCCTCCTGATGTCCTTCAGGGTGCGCGGGGTGGTCCCTACTGCATTGACTGTGTTGACCATCCTAGCCCACATATGATTTTTTGTGGCTACTGGTGTCTTTTGGCCATGCTTCCAAACAAATGTGGTTCTACTCTGATTACCTCATCTACCATCACTGACAACTCATTGTGAGTGAATTTGGGCATCTTTTTCTGTGACATGGTGTGTGATATGCAAATGTGTGAAAAGTGCAGGTGTGAAGGTGGTGGTGGTGATGTGTGTGGTGTGTGTGTTGTTGTGATGGTGTGATGTGTGCTGATTTGCCTCACCTTTGTGCTGTGGAGTTGTGCCCTTCAGTTCTGGAGTTGTGCATAGGATTCTGGACAGGAAGAGGCTAGTTTTATACTCAGCTATGTTGGTGGGTCAAAATGGAGTATTCGTGTCAGGTGTGTTGTGTGGGTTGACCTGGGATTTTTATTTTTTACTTGCCATGGGGATGTGTCATTGGGGTCTGTTAGGTGTTTTTTGAGGCTGGGCAAGCTACTTGATAGCCTTGTTGTGTGGTTGCTTTCGACCGCCATTACTCTTCCGAGGCAACCGCGGCGGTCAGAATTCAACAGCCCTTCCTCCAGCTCTCCCATTTAGCATTAGTTGTGATCGTGGAGGTCGGAAACAACTGATTGTTCTGCTAGCACCGCCATCATATTGGAATTTCACTTGTGGTCATTCCGCTGGTCGATCTGCGGTTTTGGGTCTTTCCGCATCAAATCCGACCACCGCGGACGGATTTTCAGCTGTTACGGATGTTCCCGGTGGAGTTTTGTGGAATCTGTCTGCGGCGGTGGGATTTTTCTGGCGGTTCATCCTAATCTGACCGCCAGTTTTGCCGTGGTACATGCGGATGGTTAATTTCCGCTACCACGGCGGTCGGAATGGTTTTCCAACCGCCATCCTAATCGACCCCAAAATAACCACAATCAGTCAGTAAGGAGACGTGCACATCTCATAATGAATATTTGTCAGTGTGGTGATGCACACACCTCATATCACTATACACACTGCAAAACGAGCATCGGTCAGCGTGGTGACATGCACACCTCACAGAATTACTCATTACAGTGAAACACCTCACAGCGTTATTCATTAAAGTAAATGTTTGGTTAGCAAAGTGACACATGAGCCTTATAATGATAGTTGTATACTATAAAGCTACATTAACACCACAGTTTTGACAGATAATGATGTTTACTTTCAATATATATTTTTTTAATTGCAGTTTTTTTCCATTTGAAAACATTCGCAGTGTGGTGACCCACACACCTTTATAACACCTGTAAAGTGGACTAGTGTCTACTTTGTTTAGAGTAAAAAAATAATAATATGCAAGCTGTGAATCCTCCACCTCCATTCCGTGAGACTCCTGGTGAACCACTTGTTCTATGAAAGTAATGGCTTGATGCCTTTAAAACGTACTTAGGAGCAATTGGGGCATCATGGTTTAGACGTGTACGGCAAAAATATCCACTGCTCCATTCACTTGGTTTTGAAGGAAGATCAACATTTAAACATCTTCCAGAAGGGGTATTGGTGGAAGGTGAAGAACTGGATGAATTTCAGGAAGCAATTAAGAAACTTGCAATTTGATTTGATGTTCAGCTAAGTTTGGCTGTTTTAAGGTAGAAGTTCTTTAAAAGAGGTCTAAATAAGAGGAGAAGATGTGGATATATACGTTTCTGTGTTAGAGAAATTGGAAATTTCAGTGACTAACTAGTGCATGACCAATTTATTAGCCATTGTGTCAATAGAAGCATTCAACAAAAGCTTCTTTCATTAGGTAATCCATCATCGGAGGAAGCTACTAGAATAGCTAAAAGTATTGAGATCTCACAAAAATCAGTGAAAGGGTTGGATGATAGGGTACATAAATCGGGGAATCCAGTGTGACTAACGGCTGACTACAACAAAGTAAAAAGGGAAGGTCACAATAATAATTTCTTCAAGCAAGCATATGTGTGTTTCAGAAGTGGAAATCAGAGTCACACTAAGGGGGGTCATTCTTGTACAGCCAAAAATATGACATGTAGACTATACAACAAGTTAGGTCATCTTGCGAAGGTATGTCAAAGCATGAAACATGCAGGAGGAAAAGTAGCATGTGTCATGAATGACAAAGAAAGTGACTCAGAAGACCTTATTGGTGACATGCAGGACATGGTGTTGGTGGTTGGTGACGGTAGAGTCAAAAAAGGTGATCCATCTGAATGTGTCGATACATATGTGGACATCTTCCTGGGAGATAAGATTTTGCATTAATTGATGGATTCTTGTGCACACATCACCATGATCACTCAAGAACTGTTCATGTCCACCTAGAAGAACAAACAATGCAGATTGGGGTCCAGTGTCCTATGAGGGCTGCAAAAAATAGAGTTGGTTGGTTATTTTGAGGTCATTTTGGAGTCTGTGGGAAGACACATTCAGGGAACTCAACATTCTGGTTTGGTTTCATCAGGGATTGTTTAATATGATTTTACAGCCAGGTGCAAAAGAACAATTTATAGTTATAAGGAACCAGTTTCCCCGCATTTTTTTCTGGGGCGTTAGATAAAATAAAGGTTGTAAGTATAGGATAAAATAAAGGATGATGCCATACCTGTCAAACACATATTAAGGGGTGTACCTTTTAGTGTTAGAGATGTTTTGGAGAAGAAGGAGCTTATTTCTTTATGTAATAAGAGAATCATATAACCTGTTGAATCCTCTCTTTGGCTTTCTCCATTAGTAGTTGCGCAGAAAAAGAATGGGGAGTTGAGAGTAAGTGTTGATTTCGGCTGCCTTAACAAAGAGATCTGACTGTACTCCCAACCTCATCCAAGAATATCAGAAATGTTGGCAACATTTGCTGGTGCAAGATTTTTCACAAAACTTGCTTTGGCCACTCAGTATCACAATATTGATTTGGGGCATGAATTTAGACAATTAACAGCTTTTGTCTCTCCATTGGAAACATATCAGTATTGTCACGTGCCATTCGGCTTAGCTTCGGCTGCTTCAGTTTTCGAACTGGTGATGTTTATGTTGCCAAGAAGTGTGAAAAATTAAGCTATTTTTCAAGATGATGTTCTGAATTATGGTCAATATCGTGAAACCCATGATGCTATCTTGTACTAGGTGCTTTTGATATTTCAGGAGCAAGGAGTTATTTTGAAATGTGAAAAGTGTGAATTTTGAAAGAATATGTAGAATACCTAGGTCACACTATTTCCAGTGCTGGAATTTAGCCCAGACCAGGTTTGGTAAGCACCTTCATAGAGGCACCGAAGTAAAATAGGGCAACCTGGTAACCCCACAGGAGACTGGGTATCCATATCAATATAAAAAAAATCCCCTGAGGAAAAATACTTCAAAATGTGAGTAACACATGTAAATCAGTGTTACATATGATCTATTATATCAAAATACATAAAAAAATATTCATAACACAGGGTTCAAAGATACATTCAAATTGAATCACACTTGTCCATGGTAACACTTGAATATTTACAATACATATAGATGACAATCCAAGGTGGCACGATAATCACCCAGTTGCGCCTAACTCATAATAATTGGTTGAATGGGAAATTGTCTTTCAGATTACGGGAGGGATGGTTTTCATATTTTAATAAAGTGTTTCTCGCTGTTGGCTTTGCATATAGTCCTAAAGTCAGTACATCATTATCCACTTTAATCATTAGATACAAAGAGTTGATTTGTATATCTTTTTGATCCATTGCGAACTTCAAATGTATACTTTGGTTATTCAGGCAATCGGTAAAGCATGTTAGTTCTTCCACTAGGCCAAAACATATGAAAAAACAACATCAATATATCTTAACCATTTACAAATATGTATTGCAAAATGATTAGTATTGGGATGGATTGTTAAATGTTGATGGTACTTTATGTGGTCAACTACAAGTTTCTAAAACTGTATGGATGGCATCTAAAGCCTCTTGTTGAGGAATAATAGTAACGAGGATTTCTATATCCATCATTACCAATACTTTACACTAAGGATTAAACTTTTCATTTCCCAACTTATTAATGATGGCCCCACTGTCTTTAGTATATGATCTTCTTAGTGGGACAAAAACGGACTAAATATTTTTATAAAAAATTCACATATTGTGATAGAGGTTGAAGAATATAATTATTACCTGCTACATTGGACATCCTGGTGCCTTAACAGTGCTCTTGTGTACCTAGAGCAACATCAATCAATCAATCAATCAAAGCATTTATATAGCGCACTACTCACCCAGAGGGTCTCAAGGCGCTGGGGGAGGGGTGTCCGCTACAGCTCGAACAGCCAGGTCTTGAGTTGCTTCCTGAAGGCGAGGTGGTCCTGGGTCAGGCGGAGGTGGGTCGGGAGGGAGTTCCATGTCTTGGCGGCGAGGTAGGAGAAGGACCGTCCCCCTGTGGTGGCTCTTCGGATGCGGGGGATGGCGGCGAGGGCGTGGCCGGTCGATCGGAGCTGGCGTTTGGGAGCGTAGAAGTTGAGGCGGCCGTTGAGGTATCCTGGGCCTTGGTTGTCTAGGGCTTTGTGTGCGTGGGTGAGGAGTCGGAAGGTGATTCTCTTGTTGACCGGGAGCCAGTGCAGGTCTCTCAGGTGTCCGGAGATGTGGCTGCGTGGGGGATGTCCAGGATGAGTCGTGCTGAGGCGTTCTGGATTCGCTGGAGTCTCTTCTGGAGTTTGGCGATGGTTCCGGCGTAGAGGGAGTTGCCGTAGTCCAGACGGCTGGTGACGAGGGCCTGGGTGACCGTCTTCCTGGTCTCGGTGGGGATCCACCGGAAGATCTTACGTAGCATGCGCAGGATGTTGAAGCACGACGAGGAGACGGCGTTGACTTGTCTGGTCAAGGAGAGGGAGGAGTCCAGGATGAAGCCCAGGTTGCGTGCGTGGTCTGTCGGTTTGGGTGCGCTGCCTAGGGCAGGGGGCCACCAGGAGTCGTCCCAGGCGGAGGGTGAGGATCCCAGGATGAGGACTTCCGTCTTGTCCGAGTTCAGTTTCAGGCAGGTGTTCTTCATCCATTCGGCTACCTCTTTCATCCCTTCGTGAAGGTTGGCTCTGGCGGTGGCGGGGTCATTGGTGAGGGAGAGAATCAGCTGGGTGTCGTCAGCGTAGGAGATGATGTTGAGGTTGTGCTGGCGTGCGATGTCTGCGAGGGGGCTCATGTAGACGTTGAAGAGGGTTGGACTGAGCGAGGAGCCTTGAGGAACGCCGCAGATGACTTCGGTGGCTTCAGATCTGAACGGGGGGAGGCGGACTCTCTGTGTCCTTCCGGCGAGGAAGGAGATGATCCACTCTAGTGCCTTCTCCTGGATTCCGACGTTGCTGAGTTGCTGCACTAGTGTACGGTGGCAGACCGTGTCGAATGCCGCGGAGAGGTCTAGGAGGATGAGGGCTGCTGTTTCTCCGTTGTCAAGCAGTGCTCGGATGTCATCGGTGGCTGCGATCAGGGCGGTCTCGGTGCTGTGGTTGGCCCGGAAGCCAGACTGCGAGAGGTCGAGGGAACCGTTCATCTCGAGGAAGGCAGCCAGCTGCTTGTTGACGGTCTTCTCGATGACTTTTGCAGGAAACGGGAGCAGCGAGATGGGGCGGTAGTTCTTGAGGTCGGTGGGGTCAGCTGATGGCTTCTTTAGTAGAGCGCTGAGTTCGGCGTGCTTCCAGCTCTCCGGGAAGGTAGCGGTGTCGAAGGAGGTGTTGATGATGTCCCGCAGGTGGGGTGCGATGACAGCATCGGCCTTGTTGAAGACGTGGTGAGGGCAGGGGTCGGTAGGAGATCCGGAGTGGATGGAGTTCATCGTGCGGACGGTGTCTTCGGTGCTGATCGGGGTCCAGGCGCGGAGGGTGGTGGTGGGGGGCGGTGGTTCGGTCGTGGTGTGCGTCGGTTGAGTGCTGAAGCTGTTGTGTATATCCGCGATCTTGTTGTGGAAGTAGGAGGCGAGGGAGTTGCAGAGGTCTTGCGAAGGGGTGATGTCGTTGTTTCCGGCGTTGGGGTTGGAGAGCTCTTTAACGATGTTGAAGAGTTCCTTGCTGTTGTGTGCGTTGTTGTCCAGTCGTTGCTTGAATGCGGTTTTCTTGGTGGCGTGGATGAGTTGGTGGTGTTTTCGGGTGGCGAGCTTGAGGGCAGTCATGTTGTCCGGTGTTGGGTCTCTGCGCCATGTTCTCTCGAGGGCTCGGCAGTTCTTCTTGGAGCTCTTGAGTTCGTCGGTGAACCATGGGGCTTTCTTGCTACTGGGTCTGCTAGGCGGGGTCTTCAGAGGGGCGAGGTCGTCTGCGCAGTTGCTGATCCACTTCGCGAGGTTGGTGGCCGCCTGGCTTGGGTTCGTTGCGCTGGTGGGAGGGTTCATGCTCAGGGAGGTCACGAGCTGGTCGGCTGTGATCTTGTTCCAGCTTCTGCGTGCAACCTGTTGCTGGTGGTGGTGGATCGTGGTCCTTCTGAAGCTGAAGTGGACGCAGCTGTGGTCCGTCCAGTGGAGTCTGGTGGCGTAGCTGAAGGCGATGTCCTTGCTGGATGAGAAGACGGGGTCGAGTGTGTGTCCGGCGTAGTGGGTGGGGGTGGTGACCAGCTGCTTGAGTCCCAGGTTTGCGAGGTTGTCCAGCAGGGTGGTGGTGTTGCGGTCGTTGTTGTTCTCCAGGTGGTAATTGAGGTCCCCGAGGAGGATGTAGTCAGCGGAGAGGAGGGCGTGCGGGCTGATGAAGTCGGCGATGTCTTCGCTGAATTGTGTGCGTGGTCCCGGGGGTCTGTAGATGAGGGTGCCTCTGAGGGTGGTCTTGGGGTTGATGTGGACCTGAAAGTGCAGGTGCTCGGCGGGTGCGAGGGTGTCGTTGGTGTTGGTCCTGATGCGGATGGTGTTCCTGTGGATGATGGCGATGCCTCCTCCGGTCTGGTTGATGCGGTCCCTTCGGATGATCTTGTAGCCGTCTGGGATGGCGATGGCGATGTCGGGCGCTGAAGAGGCGTTCATCCAGGTTTCCGTGAGGAAGGCGACGTCTGGTGAGGTAGTGTCGAGCAGGTTCCAGAGCTCGATGGCGTGTCGGTGGATGGAGCGGGTGTTGAGCAGGATGCATTTCAGGTGGCTGCTGCTGTTGCTCGTCTTGGTCTTGGTTGGTGCTGGAGTAGTGCTGGTCTGGATGCAGGTGAACTTGCAGGCGTTGCAGCAGAAGGGTCCGTGGGTGCGTCTCGGGGTGGCTCGGTAGCATCCTGGGATTCGGCCAGCGTTGAGTGCGTTGAGGGTGGCGGCGTCGTACGTCCGGCGGGTGGGCTGGGGTCTGCGGGGGCCAGGGGTCCTGGCACTGGGCGCGGGCCAGGCGCGGACGGGCGCAGACGGGCTTACCTTTGGCGCACCTTCGGCGCTCAGTTGGCGCTCCCGCTGCGCGCGTCCGCTGCGCGGTCGCTCTGGGGGCGTCATAAGAAGGGGGATGAGAGGGCGGGTCAGCTGGGCGGCGGGAGCGGCTCGGCCAATGGGCCGGTGGTGGGCGGGGCCTGTGGCGAGCTGCGGCGGGAAACTGGCGAGCGGGTGGCTCTGCTGAGGCTGGGCCGATCGGGGGGCCAGGGGGGCATCTGCGTCGGAAAAAGGCGGCAAGGCTGGCAGGCAGGAGCAGGAGGCGGCAGGAGGAGCAAGGGGGTGACCCGGCCTGGTGAGAGGTGCAGCGGTCACTCCCGAGCACTCCTTGCTGTCCCCTTAAGAAGGGGGACGAGAGGGCGGGTCAGCTGGGCGGCGGGAGCGGCTCGGCCAATGGGCCGGGGGTGGGCGGGGCCTGTGGCGAGCTGCGGCGGGAAACTGGCGAGCGGGCGGCTCTGCTGAGGCTGGGCCGCTCGGGGGGCCAGGGGGGCGTCGGCGTCGGAAAAAGGCGGCAAGGCTGGCAGGCAGGAGCAGGAGGCGGCAGGAGGAGCAAGGGGTGACCCGGCCTGGTGAGAGGCGCAGCGGTCACTCTGTATACAACATGTATAGTACTGGAATGAAGTAGTCTTGTTTATTTAGATGGACTATATGGTTTTAGGTTGCACATTTGCATTACATCAGTGACGCTGGGATCCAAGGCACCGTTTAGGATTGAGTCCAGTGTTTTGGAAGCCCATTGTGGGTAAACTGTAATCACTCAGTGTGAGAATAAGGGACACACAAAAATAAATATGTTCTATTGGACTAGCAGTTGTTTTATTACGTGTTAATCTACACCGAATAATGAGAGAACTGGTCCCAAACTAAGGAAACAGAGGTTCTTTTACAAAAGACACAGTCTTTAGTAGGTATTCTTCCTCCGTCTGGTCCTTTCTCCCCTCAGGATATAAAGTAGGACTTGCTTCCCTCTTCTCTTCATTTTAATTGACAGCCGCAGAGGGGTGTAAGTAAGTTTTACCCTCAAAAAGAGCAACAGAATAAATAATGTAAGCAAAGTGCAGTGAGACTATTTGATTAACCCCCACCAAAACACCCTGGTGCTTGTGCTGCATGCTCTGTTACATAGAAGTGGCTTAGTGCAGTTTTAAAGCCCCATTAGCTCCCTACAGCGAAAACACGGCCCTCCTGGGTCATGGCAGGAGGAGTCCAGGCGTCCTCTCTTTCCTCGGGACGGTTGGATTGACGCTGTTCCCCGTCGTCTGCTTCAGCTGGGGGTCTTGTTCCCTGTTGAGTCTTGCCCACGCTGGCCTCAGCTGGTACCTTCTCCTCCAGGTTCTTCTTCACAGGTTCCTCACTGT
This sequence comes from Triturus cristatus, assembly GCF_964204655.1. Classification (NCBI taxonomy): domain Eukaryota; kingdom Metazoa; phylum Chordata; class Amphibia; order Caudata; family Salamandridae; genus Triturus; species Triturus cristatus. The sequence goes on from NC_140581.1 coordinate 322,394,169, forward strand.
CGTCCTCCTCATTCTTTTGCCCTTTCCGGCATCTTCTCCTCCCGTGGCTCCGCGTCTTTCCTTTTCTCCGCTCTGTGTGTCCGCGGTGTTTCTACCGACGCGGCGGTCACGTGGTTAACGTCTTGCTCTGCTGGATAGATAACTGCCTTTCCCTCTAGGTACTCCACCGCGGCAATCTTGGGTGTCCCGCTTGCGGGATTACATAAACATTGGGGCTAAATTGTTTTTTGGTATTTGTGGGTACTTTGGTTGTGTTTCACTTAGTCACAGATTTTATTGCTGTGACGCTCTCACTGATCCTTTTATTGATCACTTTGATCCACATTTTTGGATATCTTGGCAACGTACTTTCCTATACATTTTTTGATGAGAAGGTCAAGGGTCCATATAAGTATGTTAAGTTGCAACACTTCATCCTGAAGATTGCCCCATGAATTTAGTGACAAAGGGTGACTGAAACGTTGATGCTATAATCACAACAACTGTGATATTTATATGATAAAGTTCTTTGTAATTTGTTTAAGAGGATAACCTTGTTGAGTGCTAACCGTGACTCCTTGGATTGTCATCTATATGTATTGTAAATATCCGAGTGTTACCATGGCGAAATGCGATACAATTTGAATATATCTTTGAACCCTTTAGTATTATTATTTTGTGTGTATTTCAATATAATAAATCATAGGTAACATTGATTTACAATAAAGTACGCCTTCATATTCTAACTAAATTGTCAATTGTATATAATTAAAGTTAGCAGATGCATGTGCTACCGCCATTTGAATAGAGGGACCACTGCCAACTGATAAGGTTGGTGTAATCCATATTTTGCAATCCAAATTTGTAAAGCGCAAACATATCACCCTTTAAGGCAGTGGCCTTCAAACTTTGTTATACAGACCCCCGAGCAAAAATGTTTTGGAATCAGGCCCCCCTCAAACCTTGAAAGAGGTATAATGAGACAGAGGTAGGTACGCTACTAAACACGGATGGATTTATAGTGTGTTGAGATGAGGAACCGTCGATCTCTGGCCCCAGCTGAGTTTACTCAAGTTGTGTTGAAGTTAGGAGCTGTAACCACGTGGACACAGCTGAGCGTCCTATGTTAGCGCTGAGACAAGGATCACCCAACAGTTGAGTTTTGAGTAACAGAAGTCCAGTCCATTCCAAGAGAAGGATACAGAGTTCTTCAAAGATGTTAGTGTATGATAAGCCATAGGCTCCTCCCACACCCACCAGGACCACCTGTAGCCAGTAAACCCAGCATTTCCAGGGGGCGAAACACTAATCCCATGGACAGGATGGTCTACAGGACAGTGGGAGAGCTTGGGTGCATGTGCACTCACTGCAGAGTGGATTGAAAAGATGGGGATAAGGCTGGGGTATATTGGGGAAGGGGGGAACATGAGGATGGATGTGCTACTGCTTTTTTTCCTTCTTTGCCTTACAGCCCTACCCCAGCAACTTATGTAGGAGGTATTTGAGGGGCAGGAACTCCCTGCCCAGTGTCGAGAAGATGGAGGACAGAGCATGGTAGGGCCAGGGAGATTAAGTTTAGATGAAGCGGAGGCAAGGTCAGGGTACGGTGGTGTCTGGTAAAGTTAGCATGGCACAATAAGATGAACAAGAGGCATATGAATGAAAGAAAATCTTTTTAGGCCAAGGTATTGCATCACTTTCTATTAAGTAAACCACGTTTTTGTCTGGTAAATATTGTCCTATTCTACAATTCGTTCTAGTCAGCATTTTCAAAAATCAAATGAAACTGCATTTTCATATGAGAGAAACTTTTGAAAGAAAATCTGATAACGCCCCTAAAACAATTGGTGTAATTGTTTCAGTTGAATGATACATGTTCTATTTTAAAGATCTAAAAAACAAAACCATTAAAATATGTCAAAAAGAAACTATTGAGAACATCCTTAGAAGCTGAGTTCTGTTGACTGCCCCCACCAGCCTGTATGCCCCAGGTTTTCTCCTTAGCACTGGACTCTTGCAACAGCCCCATGGGCTGGACCTGAGTGCCTATTTATTCTATTAGCCATTTCCTTGCCCTGAGGGGAGAGATTTTCGTGGGGGTAGGAGCCATTGGGGGCCTGATTTTGTAGGTTTAAGGCAGCATGCACAGAGGGGACAAAACAAGAAGGAAAGAAATTAGAAAGAGACAACATTTGGCCTGGGATGATTTCAGGTACCATAAACCCCAATCCTGAGCACACGCTCAATTCAATAAACAATCTTTAAGTAATGATAACACAGATAACTTCTTCTTGGTCTTTGTCTTTTAATTTTCTGTGCCCAGCCAACACGTGTTTCATCATTAGGAGATTACCGCTTGACTTCTACAGGGCTACAAGAATTTAAAAAGACCATTTTCACACATGGTTAACCGTTCAATTGCGTTCAATTGCGAGAAACAGTTTTTCTTTTTGTGGTGAATAACAATCTACCACTGTGACATGTCACTCCAATATGCATCTGCGCTCCAATACAACTAACAATGAGTGGAAACCCATGCATAATACAAATTCCGGTCATTACATTGTGGCTCCAATTTAATTCACAAAGAGTGGATACCCATGCATAATACAAAATTCTGGTAATTACATTGCGATTTACAGTGTGAAACTCTTTTCAATGTGACATAACCAAACTATCTCTCTTAGAACGTGGTGCCCATTCTGTTTATATCACCCCTAAGTATGATGCTATCAAAATTCTGAACTGTATAACCACACCACTATGGGAAAATAACCCCTTCATTCCAAATCGAGTAAGCAGCTAGCATGCCTGTCTGGCAGACTTTATTCACCTCTTTGTTGCACCTATGTTCCTAGAGACAATTAAAACGGAAACCAACATTGAAGTCCAGTTCCGCCATCCCTTATGTATACCTCAACCCATGTCCAATCACCCCCTATTCGTAGGTGCATATTAATTACCTCTCCGCCGGTTCTACTTCTGTCACGGCTGAAAGTGTAAGCATCCCCTGCCACATGCAATTCATACAAGTAGTAAGGCAAGCCTGTGAAAAATATACTGTGCATCACTATTTCATTCAAACCTTTCCTACCACAATATGCCAAATGTTTCCTAAATGTCCTTTATGGCTTACTTGCAATCAGGGTGACCCTCCGTACCATATTAAATACTGTGCCTCTTTAAATACCCCAGTGTTAAAGTATGCTCATATGCTCCGATCCTAATTGTGTCGAAATCTATTTGTATAACACTCCCTGTCTAGAATCAAATCCCATGCCTGTGAGTAAGTACGCTCCTCTTCCAGCACTCCGTGGTGTGTCGACCCGGAAGTGATACCAGTCTGGCCCTGCTTACTGAGTTAACACAAGGAGATGATGGACAGAGAGCTAAAACTTTTCAGACACTCACCCCCAGTCACAGATCTGGGTTAAATCCATCATCGTTCTTTAGCTCACTTCGCCACCCTAGCTCAGACCCAGCCATATGCAAATCAGTCTTGACCCTGTTCCTCATGGGAACAGTTCTGCCCAAACAGCCAAACAACGTCTTCCCTGGACCGGAAGCAAGCATCCTGGGACCGATTTCCCTCATCAGCCAGGCTAGCTTGAATCCAGTGGAAAAGTGAGCAAGGGACCCATATCTGGGCAAAGAATGTTTGATTAATTCAGCATTCCATGCATTATCTGTTCTTTTAGCATTTGTCACCCTAAGTGGGAAGGGTATGCCCAGACATGGGTCCTATGTTTGCTACACCACCAGATTCAAGCCCGCCTGGCTGATGAGGGGTGTTTCCCCGAAACCGGTCCCAGAATGCTTGTTTCTAGTCCAGGGAGGGCCTGGCCTGGCAGTTTGGGCTGGACTGTTCCCATTGGGAAAACGGTCAAGACTGATTTGTATATGGCTGGATCCAAACTGGGATGGTGTGGCGTGCAAAAAATGGTTTATCCCAGATCTGTAACTGAGGGTGAATGTTTGATTAATTCAGCATTCTGTCCATCATCTTTTCTTTTAGCACCCGCTTACCGAGTTTCCAGTGTTCCTGCAATGAGCTTTAGGTCTAAAAGGAGCATTTCCAGTAGAAGGCAAACTGCCGTTAAAAATAAGGCCACAAAATATAAAACGAGGGTAATAGGCTACAAAATGTTATGAATAAAACTGCAACAGAGTTTCTTGTGGGACCCGTGCACAGCTGTGGATGTGGTGCTGTGCCCCCTTCACAAGACTCCCCTCCCCCAGGGGGGGGACCCGTGCACAGCTGTGGGTGTGGTGCTGTGCTCCCTTCACAAGACTCCCCCCCAGTGGGCACACCCCACATTTTTAAGACCACTGCCTTAAGGTTTCAAGGTGCTGGGGGCTGTCTGGGAGATTAAGTGAGCTATTGCCCAGAGTCACATGATGCTGAGCTGAGGTGATGCTGGCGATTGAACTGTGAGCCTCCCGGCTCTGGAGTCAGCCGCTCTGGCTGCTGCACCACAACTATCCGTGTAAAGTCATTTCATGGTGCAACGCAGAGTTTCACTATTCAGTAATTAAAACAGAACTTTTTGACATGTTGGTGGGTGATTGAAAAGTTTCTAAGCTATTTATGGGGTAAAAGGTTCACTTTACAAACAGCCCACAAACTATTAGTGTATATTTTGGAGGCACAAGTAACACAAACAAATATACCATGGATAACTAGGTTGTCCACAAAACTGTAATTTCAGTTTAATCTGGAACACCACTAGGGGTGGGCGGAATTTGCGAAAGCGACTTTCGCAAATTATCGCGAAAATGTTAAAAATCTCCGCAAACAAGCGGAAATATCGCGAAGATGCGGAAGTTTTTTTCCCGCCAGTTCGCGATATTTTTTGCATGGCTGCGGGTCGCTAACTTACCCCTGCGGTTGCTCGCGGGCGCGGCCATCTTGTTTTCAGTTGTCTCGCGGTGCATGATCGCGAGAAAAAAGACGTGATCGCGCGACGCATGATGTCACTGCGGACGCGAACTGTCGCGAGACAGCGCAAATGGCTAAAACAATACAACATCTCATGGAGAACGCGACCGGATCGGGAAAACTTGTCGGCGAACGCGGGGATTCAGGTAAGGCGATCGCGCGCGCGCGAGAATGTATTATTTTACAGCGCGAGCAAGAACCAAATTATCGCAAAGCTGCGGAATGCGGAAATTTTGACATTTCCGCGCTCTCCGCGGAACGCGGAAATGCCAAATTATCGCAAATTCCGCGAACGGAACGGAAATTTCGCCCAGGCCTAAACACCACCCCAGTGGTAGAAATACCAGGGCTGATTATTTATCTATATTCCCTATAAGTGAGGCTGGGCAGGTGTGTAAAAAGGTGTCTAAGAAGTGAATGATGATGATGATTTGGAAAATTGTGTAGTGGCAGCACTGGAGGCAGAAAAGATGTGTCTGTTTTCTGCAGCAGAATAGAAAGGTGCTACTAGTCAAGACACCATTTTGAAATTAATATCTCAATATATAGTTTAGGGGTGGCCCAAAAGAAAAGAATGTTGACTTCACGCTACAACTTTTTATTAAGGTTTCTGTTAAACTATCATTACAGAGTGGTTTAATTATGAGATTGGACAGGTTAATCCCAACTGAAAAAATAAGAGAAGTTTTCCTAAAGAGTGCTCATAATGGACATTGGGAGCTGCTCTCACCAAACGCAGAACACACACAGCATTTGGTGGCCCCAGATGGACAGAGATATTGAACTCATGCTCAGACAATGTGTCATTTGTTAATCAGTGACAAGGTGTTGAAATTGTCCACTCCTCTGCTAACTCCTATTGAAATACCTTCAGGACCATGGGTAAAACTGGGAATCGATCCCATGGGACCATTTAATTCAGTACCACATCTTTCTCTTTCTTTTCTAGTTGACTATTATTCCAAGTAGCCAGAGATCAGGTTTAGTGAGCTAGATTCTAAAACGGTGTTAGATTTTTTGAAAGATGTGTTCATGAGGGAAGAGTTTCCAGAAGTCCTAGTATCTGACAATGGCATTCAATTTGTATCCTCTCAGGTGGAAGAGTTTCTAGGGTGTGTGTGTATAAGTCATCTTAAAAACTCACATTATCATCCTCAAACCAATTGCCTTGTAGAATGCTTAAACAGAGTGGTGTGGTAATGTAAACGTTGGGGTTTGTTGCATAGATGTGTTCTGTCTATCGCCATCAGTACCATGCTATGGTTTTATAGAACAACACCTCATCCCTCTACCAACGTTTCTCAGTTTGAACTACTGTTGGATGTCAAAATGGCGGAGACAAAAGGTTTCTGTTAAAGGTCTTGATTCGTTTGCAAGGAGCAATGTCCAACTTGCTCAAAATAGACATAAATGTTTTTTTGATAAGAAGAAACATTTCCTATAGAGCCTTTTGTCATAGGAGATTTAGTTCATATAAATAAATCTTCATATGTAAAGAAGGGAGCAATAACATGTTCTGATCCAGTGAGGGTTGACAGACTATGTGGTAGTGCTGTGCGTGTGAATGGTCATCATTGCTGCCATGTAGCCCAGCTGGTCAAGGTTGACACTAAAGTGGATTCTAAGACTGTTCATTCCGCAGGGGTCATTGATCGTGGACCACCAGTAAACAAATCTTGTAAGCATTCTGTTAATGTCAAGTGTAATGATAAGAGTGTTATTCTGCAGGGTTTTTGAAAGAGTTCCAGATAGCACAAAGTGCCTATGAGGTACAGTTAATCTGTTTTCACCTAACTAAGTAACTACAGTTACCTTTCGAGTATGAATTATTTTCTTTTGTGTTGTGTTTGGGTTTATGCTTTTACATGTTGAGTTGTTTTGTTTTGTTCGTTTGGTCAAAAGAATATTACCAATTCACCTATTCATTCCTTTAACGATGTATAGGAAAAGAGTTATATTTTAGTTAGCCTCCTAAAAACTCTGCTGAAAACCTAGTGGTTCTTTTTGATAATACTCATTTGACCTCCAGGACAAGAGGACAGTGAGCCCCTGTTTTTGGATCATCAAGGGCCTGAAAAGGATCTTTTCCTTCCTCCCCAAGAAGCTAAGAGTATCGGTGGTCATTGCGCCCATAACATCTCGCCTTGACCACGTTAATGCTCTGTTAGAACGCCAACCAGTATTCCCTGAATAAACTGCAGGTTGCCCAGAATGCAGTGGCACAACTAGTTTTGGGAGTTCCCAAACATCAATCGGTGAGGGAGGGGCTGAGGGCTCTTCATTGGTTTCCAGTGAGGAAGAGACTGTCCTTCAAAGCTCTGGGCTTGGTCTTCAAGGCCCTAAATCATCAGGGCTCTCACTATTTGAGAATCGTCTTTAACTGGTTTCGTCCCGGTAGACAGTTAAGATCGACTGGTCAGAGGAAAGTTATGGTGCCCCACTTTAGGAAGGCTTTGGGGTGAGTGTGGATTCTCAGTGGTAGCTGTAAGGCTATGGAACAGTGTCCTGGTACATATTGCTAGTATTATGTCATACTCTGCATTTTGCAAGAATGTGAAAACGTGGCTTTTTTCCCGGTTATGATTGCTTTCTGTTCTCCCTTGTATGCTTTTGCTGGTTACATGCTTTGATACCTATGGTTTAATGCACTTTATAACACATTCACATTCACATTCAAGTGGTGTTTCATTGCTTACAAGCTGCATTGGAAATTGTTTTAATGCTGTATAGGAAAAGAGATATGTAGTAGTTAGATTCACTTGAGCCTTTTGGTTGACATGGTGACCAATTGGAAAGTTGTTGTGATGGGGATTCTTTAGAATGAGATGTTTTGAAATGAGGGGGGTGGTTGGGAGTTGTAAGAGCCGCCTGGGAGACTGCCCACTTCAGAGTGGTTGTTGGCTTTTACCCTCAAATAAACGTACACATTTGAAACCTCTGTGTGTGTGTGTTTCCGAATTGCTACACATTTTCAAAAGTATTGCCTCTCTGAAGTTAATAACAGAAAATCTACTCCCAATGGGATATTTATGTAAGCAACATTTATCTATGTCAGACCACGTTTCTGTATACAATGTTCTGATATACCACCACATGATCCCTTACTAGAACAATAGCAAGACCCATTATTGAGAGTATTCTAAGTCTTACCGAATGCCTTGAAAGCTCCCTAAATAGGTCCTTGTTTGTTGAAGGGTTAGCTCACTATGTTATGACCCTGTGAATGTATTAAATAGACTCAATTGCCCTGAAAGAGAGTGTACTATTTAGTTACTGTTATAATCTCTCCACTTGGAATGTTCCCTGTACCCCCCTCCCTTATGCTCGCACAATGGTATTGTCATAGAACCCTGAGATGAAGGCTGCCTTAGAATGTTGATGAGGCTGGCACTTCAGAGGATAGGCGCAGGCACTTCAAGCAAGCTGAGGATGCAGTTACTTTGCTAATGAATAAAGAAGTTATTTTCACCTACCAGCATTGGTCCTTACTTCACTTTGGCGACGAGTGAAAAGGGATGCCGGGACAGGGACGGCACTGCATCCTCCCCTGTGTCATTTCAGCTTGAAGATGGATTTCAAAGCGGACCAGGCTATGGCGTAAGAGCATCCGTTGGTGCTGTTGTACATCGACCTTCGAGACGGTGAGGCACAAAGATTCAGGGGGGCCGGAACACCGTTTTCAAACTCTATAGAGATGCTGAGCTGTGGCTGTGATTAAATTTAGGGTCCAATATGCTTCCAAGCGGTCTGCGGACAATTTAAAAGTGGTTGGTGCCTATGTACACTATTCAATCTCGGAATAGTATTTTTCTGAAGAATGAGACTTTAATCGCAAGGAGTGAGGCAGCGGGTGCTTTTCGTTGAAAGGGTTTCCCTGGCCGTTTACGCACCGCGCGGCTAAGCGAGATCGAGTTCTTTCCAGGTAAACGGAAAGATTACTTCTAAGGATATCTGTGGCAGTTGCGGCGCATTGGTCCTCAGAAACGGACACCCATTTCTTCTGTGGGGAGCGGCGTGAAAAGTTACGGTAACGCCTGGATGGGGGTAATGTCTCTGTTAGAGGATCGTCAGTTTCTGTAGTAAAGCTTGAAGCGGCGTAAACACAGTAGCCCCTATCGCTGTGGGGCGAGTTCATGAGGGAGTTGTACAACAAGGAAAGCTCTCTAGTCTCGCTGAGGTTGACTTTTGCTTCCTCGATTTAAGCGGAATTCATTGTGATCTGACTCTGGGAGAAGACGTTTCAGTCAGCGTTTCCTTCTCCTCACCGGCACGTCGGCGGGAAGCACCCGCCCTGGTCTCTGAGGAGGCGTTCCAGACGATCTGCATAGTAATAGAAACAGGACTGCTGGTGGTTAATCGTTTGTTTGCAAGTTCACAGTACTGCGTGTGTGCTCGCCAGCTGCTCTAATTTTATGACCTCTTATCCAGTCTTTCTTTGCACTTCATCCTGTCAGTTTTCTTCCCTCTGGGGTTATTCTTTCTTTCCTGGCGCTTGTGAGCTCTTTACTGTGTAGAAACGTTGAAGTGGGTGTACATTGTTATTTTTTTTACGATAAAAGTAACATGGCAGGTGCAGGAATGAGTCAATCACCCCCATTCCTAAATGAGTTAGGGGAGCCAGATATCCCATGGAGAAGGTGGGTAGGTATATTCAAATCCTACTTAATTGCCATTGGGGGTGGCAATTTTTCAAATATAAGAAAGCAACACATTTTGCTACACAATCTGGGGATTCACGGCAGGAAGGTGTATGAGGATGTTACAGGGAGACTGGTAGAAGATGAACCCCTGGAGGAGGATGAAGGGGAGGATGTCTATGATTACACGTTGAGGAAGTTGGAGGCGCATTTCAAGGTTAAAATAAATGTGGTTCTAGAAAGACACAAATGTTTCAAAAGGAATCAAAGGAAGGATGAGAAGGTTTCCTCCTATGTAGCGGTGTTGCGAGGCATGGCTGCCACGTGTGAGTTCAGTGCTCTCACAGATTCTCTTATTAGGGACCAATTGGTGAGATGCACGAATGATGTTAAGGTACAAGAAGAACTGCTTACAAGAAACCCTGATTTAGAGGAGGCTATTAGTATAGCCAAAGGGCTGGAACACACAGCACAATGCATGAGAGAAATGAAAATTGGGGAGGCAGTAAAGGAAAAGTCAGAGTCTAAAGAGGTGGCGAACAACGAGGCTGTGTGTATGGTGGACAACAAAAACAGAGATGTGGCTAGTAAGAAGATGGGCAGTCTGCAATGTTTCAGATGCGGTAGCCATAATCATTTAGCAAACAATTAGAAGTGTCCAAACAGGAATATTGTGTGTAGGAAATGCAACAAAAAGGGGCATTTTTCCAAAGTGTGTAATGTTTTTACTCCTAAGGTAAATGTGGTTGAACTTAATGAAGCTGAAGGAGGAGTGGAAAAGAATTTCATTTTTCAGATAGAGGAGGAGAGCACAGAATCTAATACCGTGTATCCCACATGTGAGATTAGGCTGGATGACGAATCTTTTAAAGTTTATGCAGACTCATGTTCTCCGTTTACACTTGTAGAGAAGAAAATGTTTGATGAGAAGTTCTCCAAACATAACATCAAAATAGAAACAGCAGACATTGCTCCTGCAGGGTACAATAGAGTTCCCATACCCTTAGAAGGAATGGTAAGGATGCGTATTTCATTCAAAGATAGGCACACTGTGGGGAAGGTATACATTACCAGAGAGGGATCAAGTGTTTTAGGCTGGAAACACCAGAAGGAACTAGGAATTAAGCTTGACCCCAACAATAGTGAACAAGTCTTACTCATTGATCCCCTAGGGGTTGGCGCCGATCTCATTAAGAGTCATCCTGACGTTTTCAATGAAGAGTTGGGTTTGCTAAAAAATTACATGCACAAAATAGTACTAAAGGAAGGAGCCATACCAGTGGTTCACAGGACACGATCGATCCCCTTATTAATGAGAAAGCCATTAAGGTTGGAGTTGGAAAAATTAGTTAGGCAAGGGGTTATTCAAGAGATTGAGAGTTCAGCATGGTTGGCACCCATTGTCATCACGACTAAGGATGGGGGGAAGAGCATTAGGCTCTGTGTGGATTTGAGAGCCTTGAACGGAAATATAGTAGTGGACAGACATCCATTACCCAGGATACATGAAATGCTGAGCACTCTGCAGGGAGCGAAAGTGTTTAGTGTCCTGGATCTATTATCCGCCTAATACCAGATTAAGCTTCACCCTGAATCCCAACCCTTGACAGCGTTTACCACTCCATTTGGCAATTACAAATTTCTAAGAATGCCATTTGGACTAGCTTCAGCAGCTTCTGCCTTTCAGAGAGCCGTGCAGCATGTTCTCAAAGATTGCCCCAAGTCCATGTGTTTCCAAGATGACATTCTTATTTATGGGTCATGTGAAGGGGAACATAAGGTGAATGCCGAGAGAGTGTTAGAAAGGTTGAAAGAAGTGGGATTCACCACAAAGGAAAGCAAGTGTAAGGTGGGTGTTACATCTGTAGATTACTTGGGACACATAATTTTGGAAGAAGGGATCAAGCCTAAATATAGTCTGGTGGAGGCAGTGAGGAGAGCTCCCATGCCAACGTGCAAAGAGGAGGTGCTTTCATTTCTAGGCCTGGCAGAATATATGGCGAAGTTCATCAGAAATTTTGCAATGATGGCACAACCCTTAAGAGGACTGTTAAAAAAGAAATGTGAGTTCACTTGGGGTAAAGATCAAGAAGAGGCGTTTGAAAATATAAAAGAAGCCATCGCTGCAGCCCCTTACATTGGCAATTTTGATGTGAACAAGGACACGATCATTTCCACTGATGCCAGTAGCAAAGGGGTTGGGGCCATGCTATCACAAAGAGCTGATAGTGGGGTGAAGGCTTTTGCTTCAAGAACATTATCAGAAGCAGAGTCCAACTATTCCACAACAGAAAAAGAGGCATTAGCGGTGTATTGGGCAATCAAACACTTCAATTTTTATGTGTGGGGTATGCCTTTTGAAGTGTACACGGACCACAAACCTTTAGTAGGGTTGTTTGGAAATAAAGACATGGAGAATTTGACGCCACGGATTGCTAAATGGATCCTGGGTTTACAGGGGTTTAACTTTAGAGTGGGCTTTGTTCTGGGTCAACAAAACAAGGTTGCTGATTTTCTGTCTAGGGCACCCCTAGAAAAGCATTTTGAAGTAGGTGCTGGTAAGTAGAGTGTGATGGAAGTTAATATACCAGCTGTAACAAGAGAAACATGGGACTTTCACTCGCACCAGGATAACATCCTTGGCGAGGTGAAGGCTTATGTGACCAAAGGATGGCCCAACAAGTGCAAAGATCTTCCAGGGGACATTCAACCATTTTGGAACGTGCGTAATGATTTGTCTATTGAGGGGAGATTACTACTCAAATCAGGGAAAATTGTTCCTCCTGAGGGTTTAAGAACCAAAATTATTGATCTTACTCATGAGGGACACATGGGTAGAAGTATGTGTAAGGTACGATTGAGAGCTGATTACTGGTTCCCTGGAATGGATTAGCTAATGGAAGAAAAAGTAAAGGACTGCTATTCCTGCAGTATCAGTGACAAATCAAGAAGTATAAGGCGTTCCCCACTCATACCTGTGGAAATCCCAAGGGTCCCGTGGGACAAACTAGGTTTTGACATCACAGGGCCTATTCGCGCCAAGGGACCACAAGAATGGTACCTTTTGGTGCTTATTGACTATTTTTCAAATTGGATCCCATGTAAATTTGTGAACACCATCAAAACCAAATCACTTATAGATTTCATGAGCGAGGTGTTCTCTAAAGAGGGAATTCCCTCCACTATTGTCACGGATAATGGGGTTCAGTTTGTTTCAGAGGAGATGAAAGAGTTCCTAAAGGACATGTCTATATCCCATGTGCGCACCCCGTTGTATTGTCCTAAGGCCAATGGGAAGGTGGAGAGAGCCAATAGGATGTTGAAAGAGTGCATACAACTGGCTGTCAAATCAGGGATGGCGATTGAGCCTGCTATTAGAGACATGTTATGGTCATACCACACCACACCTAGCCTCTCCACGGGACATACCTCCTTTGAATTGTTGAGGGGAAGGAAGGCAGGTTCAAAGTTGTCTCCAAATTGGTTGTGTCCGAAGGAGAAGGTAGTGGTCAACATGGATGAATTCAGGGAAAAGACTGATACCAGGCAGAAAAAGTACAAGGAGTGGTACGACAGGAAGTGGGGTGCAAAGGAGAGGTCTCTCAGTCAGGGGCAAAGTGTGTACATCAGGAAACCAGAGAGTTTGGGTGGCAAAGAAGGAAAATACTATTCTCCAGAAAAAATAAAGGAGGTAAAAAGAAACGTGGTAATTCTGGAAGATGGTAAAAAATGGAGTATGGATCGGTGGCGTTGGATGTGAGGGAAGGGGGCCACAGGGAGGAGTCTCAGGGACAAGGTGCAGGGTCGGGGGAAGCACGAATGAGCAGAGGGTTCCGTCAAGGAAGCGCTCCGACGTGGCACAAGGATTTTAGTATGGGGGGCACATGTTAAACTTTAAGTTACCCATTCGGGGGTTCTGCTGTTTTGGGTATCCTTCTGGGGACTTTTACTGTTTTCTTCCTATCCTCCACCGGTTGGGGTATATAACCCCCTTTGGATTGTTAGGGGAGGAAGATGTGTTATAATCTCTCCACTTGGAATGTTCCCTGTACCCCCCTCCCTTATGCTTGCAAAAATGGTATTGTCATAGAACCCTGAGATGAAGGCTGCCTTAGAATGTTGATGAGGCTGGCACTTCAGAGGATAGGCGCAGGCACTTCAAGCAAGCTGAGGATGCAGTTACTTTGCTAATGAATAAAGAAGTTATTTTCACCTACCAGCGTTGGTCCTTACTTCAGTTACCCTATATGCCATCTCTTATTATACATGCGTTCATCATCCTCGTAGCTTTTCAGCAGTGTCTTCTTTCTTGCAAGAAACATCAGCGCCCTTCTATTTCCACTAGAGCAGGCTTTTGGAAATGATGGAATTTACATTAAACAATATTTTTTCCATGTTTAATGAAGATTATTATTACAAATTTCTGGGTGGCAATGTAAGTATGTATGGCTACCGTTTATGGTAATATCATGATGAAATTATGGGAAAGAAATAATGCATGTTCTACTGAATATGAAAAATGGCACAGCCCGGTGATAATATGGCTGAGGTACATAGATTACCTCCTCCTCATTTCGGATGAAGGCATCGATAACAACAAGAGTGGTTCTTAATGATAATGATTCCAGCTTAAACATTTCCTACAGGTATAGCTATGACAATAAATAAAATGTTTTAGATCTTTAAAGTTTATGCGCAGGAGAATAAATTATTGACAAAGTTGTCCTGCAAATCCACTTCCCTCAATGCAGTTTTAAGTGCACATTGTTGGCATTCTGCTAAATTAGTAATAAGCATTCCACGTAGTGAGATGTTGATTTTGCGAAATTGGTCTGCTATAATATATTTTGAATATGAAACAGATAAGATGGAACAGCGCTTCAAGGTAGGATGATCTACACAAAAGATGCTAAAGTTGGAAGCTGTAGAAGGGATGACCTCTTAAGGCCTAAGGGAAAAATAAAAAGGTCTTTCTAAATTTTGGTTTATCACTAAATAACTTGGGGGCATATTATCAAGCCAGGCGATAAATTTATCGCCGCTTTAGCGGCAGAAAAGTGCTGCTAAAACGGCGATAATGGGCTTGATAATATGCTCTATGGAATTCTAATTGAAGCCCATGTTAGATGTCCTTCACATCTAACATGGGCTTCAATTGGAATTCCATAGAGCATATTATCAAGCCCATTATCGCTGTTTTAGCGGCAGTTTTCTGCCGCTAAAGTGGCGATAATTTTATCGTCTGGCTTGATAATATGCCCCATAGATAGTGGATCAATCTGAGATCAAATTCTGATTTGGGGGACTGTACTTACAGAATTGTTCAATCCAATGGAGAAATGCCTACTCTAAGCCATTTTGAAATCAAAGAGGGAGATAACTGGTTAAGCTCCAGTGTTAGGAGTTTTTACAGAAACACCAAGGGGCTGATTATGATGTGGCTGTAAAAGGCTCCAACCCTCGGTCGAAGCCTTTACAGCCGCATCATAATGGGCATGTCAGTTTACTTTACGACCGCCTAGTTAAGATACAGGCAGTCGGAAAGTACAGCGGCCGGTCATTCCGGCTGGCAGGAGAGCCCGTCTGCCAGTCAGAAGACAGCCTCAGGGGCGGCTTTTTCCGCCCTTGAGATTACAATCATGGTTTCCGATATGGTTTCCATAGCGGTCTGTCCGACATGGAAACCATGTCGGAAAGCGTGTTTGGGGGCCTCCAGCAGGGCCCCTTCGGTGCACGGCCTCTGGTTGGAGGCCGAGGGGGCACTTATGGTGCCCCCCTGTTGATACCTGCACCTTGTAGCAGGCACTTTGAGGTGAATGCCATGAAATGCAGGGATGAACTGCACCTCTCATTTTACTATGAAAGCATACATTCCCGCTGGTTTACGGCCGGAATGCATGCTCCCATAGTGAAATGTAGGAATGCGACTGAACAGTGTTCAGTCACATCCTAATGGGGTGGTCGAGACCCCATACTGGGTGTCGGTCGGTCCCATGACCGATGTGGTGTCGGGCGGAAGTGATTCCGTCCGACATCCTAATCCATGCAATTAAGAATGTTCATTCTAGTTATCTAGTTGCACTCCCTTTTGCTGAGAAGCATGAAAGCAAACTTTCAGGTCTTAAAAATGAAAGTGATGACAGAGTCCACAAATCAAGAGCATTGACCACAGTTGGACATGATTTCCCAATTCTGATTGTGGAAGTGCGTGGACGATTTGGACAAAGCACGTCGACGTTTCGACCCTATATAATCGTGCTGGGTTGTGTGCATCTAGAGCGGGTCTTCCTCAGGACAAAAAAGTAGGGCTGGCTGCCTGGAGTCTGGGTAATATGGGGTTTTAGTTTCCTTTTCTCTCGTTAGAGTTCTCAGCCGACATCTGAACTAATCAGGGATTCTTCACAGTGAAAGATTCAACTGGAAAATGGTGGTGCCGTCAAAACGATCGCCACTTAATGGTTTTATCCGCACGGACGTCTGTATCCGTCTCACGCTCTGCAGCTAATGACCATCTGTCTGTATCATTTTGTGTTTGTTATCTTTGTGATTCGTGTATATGGCAAATGTGATTTTTTGTAGGCACTGAATGTTCTATGTTGTATTTGTATTAAGGTTGGTCAGACCTGTAAATGCACAAGTTTTTTTGAAAAATTACCGGACACTGATTATAAAATTAATTTAATTTCTGAATCCCTTTGTCCATGTGTGTATATCATCCCCCTCCCCATGAATGAATGTTTATTGAATAAGGTTTAGCATTTATTGCAAGTGTAACTAAGCTTACCAATTCCCGACAGAACCAATTTTTGCCTTTATCACAAATGCCCAGGTTCTGAGGGTTACTGGGTTACCCCATTATCTTTAATTGCTATGGTTCTGAGCCTGTTTTTCAATCCTCCCTACATCTTGTTAATCCTTTGTTTCCAAAAACATTTTAATTTATTATGTATCTTTTCCTGAGTGTATATTTTGCGTTTTTCTACTTTTATGTGATTTTAGGGTGTTTTTGAACGTTTTTCTATTACTTGCTTTTTTATTTTTTGTACTTCCTTTCCTACTTCCTACATTTTCTTTTCCACCCCCACCTGCCCCCCGCCCCACGAGAACCATGGTGAAGACACTGAAGAAGAGTAAGAAGGTCCAGGAGAAGAGTATGAGCGAGAGCCGCGACGCCTGCCTTGCGGAAGGCCTCGCCCAGAAGGGGTTTGTTTTCTGAGGTGGAGGTGGCCGTACTGGTTTATTTTGTCCAGGGCCACCTTCCCTTAAGCCTGGCAGCAGGCAGCAGGCCTGACTCCGGGTACAGGCTCCGAGAGCGTCACCGGCGGTGGGAGAGGGTGCGCTGGGCAGTGTTTCGCTGTTCTGGGGTCCGGCGCACCCATAACCAACTTAGCACCGGCTTAGCACCGGTGGTCCGACATCCTGGACCGGGAGCAGGGCCTCCTGGACCTGCTAAGCCTTGAGGTCTCAGGACTTGGTGAGTAGCTAATTATATTAATATTGTGTTCTTCTGTTCTGTGTTATTGCGAATATTATTTTTTTCCTAAATAGCTGCTGCTGCTTACATGCAGGTAACTTACGTTTACAAATATTATATTATGTTATTTTTATCCTTTCAGACAGGTGCTTGGTGCTACTAATCATACTTGTTTGCAACTTTGTGCTCGCTTGTGCTGGTTATGTGAGAGAGGTTAGAGAATTTAAGTTAGATAATGCAGATAGGAAAGACTCTAGTCATGATAGTGGTAGTAGCATTATTTGGTAATTTAGCGGCCTGCGTGATGCATCCTCTCACATGACTTCAGTCCTAGTAGAACCTTTGTAGTTCGTATAGTGAGTGAATACTAGCAACCGACCAATTTAGTGTATGCAATATGCATGCGTCCATCTAAGCATTTAAGAAGAATAAATGTAGACTTAGTAATTGGTCCGTCAAAGGGGGTTGGAGTTGAGACTGAGAGATGATTGCGAATGAGATCGGAACTTAGAAGCAAATATAATTTTTTTGCAATTCATTCCAAAGTCGGGAATAGGCAGACTAGGTATGTTTAGTATTCAGGAAGCGGAATGGAACTGTGGAATAATAAAGATAGAATGGTCCGCGACTGCGATACTAGTCGATCTGATTTAGGATAGGTAAATGTTATTGCAATTGCCTTTTCCTGTCCCAAAAACCTTTTAGAGCGATTATTTAATATTTATTTATTTAACAAAAATCATTTTTTGTCTCTTTCATTATTTCTTACATGATCAGCATCCAGGTGCAAGAAGAAGAAGACTGGGTCTTCTGAGGCAGGTGCGGCAGCCGGAGGGGCCTCCCAGGGATAGCAGGAAGCGGCCCCAGGTGCAGATGGCTCTGCTGGGCACAGTAAGGCCTCCTGGTGTTATATTAATATTTCTCTAACTTTTACCGCTGTATTATTTCCATTTCCTAATTTAAATTTTTCCCAAATCCTCTCCGATCTATCAGTTTCTAAATTCTTGTTTTTGCTCCATCCATCTAATAACATTGTTTCTAGAGTCTGGTTTTTTTGGTGTTTTTTTTTTACATCAAATCAAACTGCCTCTGACTCTGTATTAGTCTGTCTGTAGATTGCTTTCCTCCGGTTTTCCACTCAGCTTTCCCTCTCCCCTTATAGATTTTGTGGATTGCCTAGGAGTGGTACTGTAAGACTGTACTGTAAGACTCAGAGAACCCATTGGTCCTAGGCTGTTACTACTAGTACTCATAGTAGTAAGAAATCCTTACTACTACGAGTACTAGTAGCACTAATCTGCTGTGCAGATTGCACACCAAAGTAAGGTATTCTACACAGGTTTGTTTAGATGAGAAGGCTTTCTTTTACTGTCTCATGCTCAATCAGTAAATGGTGGTCACTCACTTTTGGACTCCCCAAAGTGGTGTATTTTACTTTTTCTAATCCAGGCCTAGTCATTTTTTATTAACAACAGTAGTTGATGGTGAATACTGAGCAACTGATTACAATGCACCATGGCTGGAAGGAAGTATGAGAAGGAGGATGGCACCATTATTTTCCAACTAAGAGAGACCTCATGTCCACCCAGTTGCCCACTCTTTCTTCTTTTAAAAAAATGAGATGCACCAATAGCTCTAGCCACTGAGTACAGTTCTTTGGGTTGTCCTCTTCTTGAGAGGTTTTTCAAAAAGTGCCACCAACAAAATGCCCAACCGGATATTTAGTTTTTTTTGGATAGGACATACTGTCTACTCTACTCTTGGCCGCTCCAAAGTACGCCCAAATAATAGCCCTGTCTGCATTGGTTTGCTGCTCTAATTCTGGATCTCTCAATCCTAAAAGTGCTCCTTCCTTGGTGGTAGGGATAGGGTAACCCAGGATATCTTTCATGTGAGACAAAATCTCCTCCCAAAAGGGTCGGAATGAGGGGTAATCCCACCTTATATGACTGAAGTCACCTAAGAGGCCGCATCCTCTCCAGCATAAATTACACGATTCTGGGGAAATCTTTTTTAGTTTCATTGGGTATAAATACCAATCAAAGAGAATCTTAGAGTGCTCCTCCCTTAGATCTAGCAAGTGATTATCTTTGGTAATATCCCTCATCAGATGTTTCCATTCTATATCGGAGAACTCTCTCCCTATCCACTGGTCCCATGTTTGCATATAACGAGGTCTCGGCATGTGTGAAGTAGAGAGAAGCAGGTTATAAAAAAAAGAGATCACCCCTCTCATGGACCCCACATTCTGCACAAGTTTTTCCATTGGCGTCTTCTCCCAAGTCGCCACCACCCTGACCTGAGGCAAACAACCCCCTCCCTCCATAGGTCAAATCGGCCCGCTCGTAGCGCTGGGGGGAAATCAGGATTGAAGTGACCTCGTCCCAGTGTGGGGCACGTGGGGGTACTGATGTACGCATTTAGCAGTCTATCTATCTTGGGTTTTCATATCAAATCATATATTGTTCTCCCTACCCTCACCCTGTCCATATGCAGCAAGTGTTTATCCGATTCTCTCTTTGACCACTCTGCCAAAATACAGAGCTGGGCTGCTTTAAAATATAAGTGAAGATCCGGAAGTGCCACCCCTCTGTTGCTTCATGCTCGACGGAGAGTATAAATCGGAAGCCGCGCTCTACTGTTCTGCTAGATGTATCGCGTCAAGAGAGACTGCAATTTAGGCAGAAAATCCCTGTATAAGTCTATTTAATTTGAGCAGAGCGGTCATTTTTATCGCATGAATGTGCCCTAACCACAAGATGAAAAGCGTCTTCCACCATTTAGGGTCTTTCTGGATTTGGAGCAACAGTGGGGGATTGTTGGCCCTAAACAGTCCCTGTAGTGTGGTAATCAGGTTAACACACAGGTATTTGAGTGTATGTTTAGCCCATTGAAGTGGCGTAGAGTCATGCAAACTACTCACAGCCTCCCTGGACAGTGTGAGATTCAAGATGAAAGATTTTGTAAGATTTACCTTAAAACCCAAAATTTTGTTAAAAGTCCTCAGTTTGTCCTGTAGTTCGGTTAGCGACTGATCGGGGGAAGTAAGGGATAACAGCACGTCATCGACGAATAGCGATATTTTATGCTCCTCCCCTCCAAATGGAATGCCCCAGATTCCTGCTGCTTTACGAATCCGTAGGGCCAGTGGCTCAACGCTTAAAGCAAAAGGTAGAGGTGAGAGTGGGCAGCCCTGCCTTGTGCCTCTTTCTAAGGGAAAGAGGGTGGAGATGTTCCCGTTAACCTGGATTCTAGATCACATTTGCACATAATTAGCTTTAACCATATCTATAAATGGTTTACCAAAGACAAACTTTTCAAATGTGTGCTGAAAAGGATGCCCAATCCACCCTGTCAAAGGCCTTTTCGGCGTTGAGGCCCACCAGCTCCACAGGAATCTTACATTTGGTCACTTTGTCAATCAGATGAATAGTTCTACGAATGTTGTCGTGGGTCAGTCTACCTTTTATGAAGCCCAATTGATCAGGGTGGATTTGGTTTGGCATCAGGTTCTCCAGCCGCTTTGCCAGGATTGAGGAGTAGAGTTTGGCAACTAAATTCATAAGCACAATAGGCATGTAAGAGGCACAATCTCAGGGATTTTTCCCAGGTTTTCAAATAACTGTAATAATGGCCTCCGCCATTGACTGGGAAATGGTCTAGCCTTCCACTATCCCGCTAAAAAGAGTGGTTAGGTTTCTGGTGCAAAGGTTTTGTAAAAGTGGGCTGTCAAGCTATCGGGACCCTGCGACTTGTTGGGTTCAAGAGCCGTAATTGCCCTCCCTATTTCTTCCCCCGAAATGGGAGAGTTTAGACACTCTTTCCAGTCCGACGGAACCTTTGGGAATTCTAGCAATTGCAAATACTGGCGTTGTGCAGCAGGTTCTAGGGAGTCCCTTGAGTAAAGACCTGTGTAGAAAGCCCCTAAAGTGTTGGCTTTAGCGGTATCTTCATGAGCAATGTGCCCCGCAGCATCTAATATGTCCCCTATAAATTCTTTCTCCCTGTTCCTGTTGCTGTCTAGCTAGGTGCGAGCCAATCTTGTTCCCCTGCGCGTAGGAGATTTGACGTAAACGGAGAAGGGTATGTTCTGCCCTGTTAGAGTATATCGCTGAGAGTTTCCCCTTGATCACTCTCAGTTGGTGCTGTACTGTGCGGGAGGGGTTCTTTTTGTGTTCCCTTTCAATGTACCCCAGAGATTTTTCTAATGCATCTCTTTACTTGGCCCTTTGTTTATTTAAAGTAGAGTTGAATTCTTTACATTTTCCTCTAATAACAGGTTTAAACGCTTCCCAATTGTTCAGGGGTGAGGTGTCCTGAGGCAGGTTTAATCTAAAGAACTCTGTGATGGCCCCTCGGAGTTCCTCCCTTAGTACCCTATCTCTTGTTAGAGGAACCGGGAAGTATTACCTGGGCACCTTAGAGGAGCCCCCACCCAGGTGAGACAAATCGTAATCAAACTCTGATCTGAGATGGAGATTGGGAGGATTTTTGCTTCCTGGAGAGACCCTAATAGGCTTTGACTAATAAAAAATAGTATTGAGTCTCGAGTATGTTTGGTGGATGTGGGAAAAGAATGTATAGTCCTTAGTGTCCAGGAACAAATGCCACCAGGGATCAACGAAGCTTAATGTTTGTGTTGATTGTTTAAAGCTCTTTTGGAAGCTCGCTGTAAGGGACCTGTGAGAGTGTGAACTATCCATAGCCATTTCCCAGGTGAGGTTGAAGTCACCCATCAGTATCACCGGGTCTTCTGCAAACCCACCAATCATATTTAGCAGGGCTGTGAGAAAAGTTGACTGACCCGTGTTAGACGCATACGCTGATATAAATGTACATAGCCTCCCTGTTACCTTCCCTTTCACCATAATAACCCTACCTTTCTTATCAGACTTAATATCTTCAGGTTGAAATTTCAGGGAGTTGTGAAACATTAGAGCCACCCCTCTATGTTTGGTGATCACTGATGATCTGTAGATTAGAGCATAATTTTTGTGGCGCAACCGAAGCTCCTCCACTCTACAAAGCTATGGTCTAACATATATTTCCAGACTTTCTGCCTTTTAAGGGGTGAATTCAGCTCCTTTACCAGTGGCGGCTCACCAAAGGAGTGCTGCAGGGTGGTGAGCGGGTGGGGAGGGGCAGTGTGAGAGTCTAGCGGACTCAGACATACGGCGGACAGAACTCAGAGTAAGCCTTACTCAGTTCTGTCCGTAGTCTGTCCGAGTCCACTATCCCCCACCTTGCCCCTTCCCCACCCCTACGCCCCGCAGCACTCCCTCGGCGAGCCGCCACTACCCTTTACATTCCAAGAAGCTATGGATACCGGCATGCTCCTGGAGTACCTTTAACCCTCCGCAATAACTCTTGAGGGACACCCATCTCTCTCCCATAGATACTGACTACCACAAGAGAACCCCCAGCCTGATCAGCGTACTGCACGAATTCTGATCCATCAGCAATACGTATTCAAAGCATCTACTATTGCAACTTCCACCCCCGGTAATCCCCCTCCCCACAACAATGAAAACATTTGTATAAACAAAACCTTTGCCGGGCGCTCCAGTGCTCCCGGCCATTGCCTCACGTGAGAAGTACTTAGCGTGGGGAGAATGGCACAGATCCGTTTCCCCGGCTGTCTTTCCTATATAATAGTCATCGCTTCCTCAAGACTTTCTGTTGCAGTGTTCAGAGTGGGAACTAGAGTGGTCAAGTAGTTACCAATCCCTCTCTTAGCGAAGGAGACTCAGGAACAAATCTCTCCCCTATAGCAATTCTTGTGACATTATGCACTCCGACCCAATAAAAGGACCGTTTATAGCCGAGTGTCTCAATGTGGGATAAACTCAGTCTTTTGAGTACCTTCCCTTTGTGCTTGTGTGCCATCGTGAAGTGTTCTCTCTGTCCTTTTCTCTTGAAACAGACTCCACTAGGTCCTCTGCGCTGGAAGGGAGGCCCAGTAACATCAGACCATCTTTCAACTCCGTGACATGTTTAATGTTATTGTTCAGTTCGAAGGCCAGACCGGAAGGAAATGTTCACCTATATTTAATCTTATCTTCACTTAATTTCGTAGTAATGAACCTTAAACTGCTATCTTCTGAGTAAGGTCGCCGGTGCCAGGTCCTGAAAGAGGCTACAACGAAAGGTTGAGAGGATCCCTGCACCATTGCTCATTGCTAGCCATGTGTTCTTCCCAATGATTCGACCTGGCAGCGCTGTACTATAGCTCCTCTGGCATTCCCAGGGACCTCCAAACGTCTTGTATAGGGACCTTGGTGGCCACTAGACCAAAGCTTCACATCTTGTATGGCAGGTTGCTAAAATGATGCCCTTCTTTGTATAAATCTAGAGGTAGACCACCTAATTTCATCCCCCGTGGGTCCTCAGCTTCATTCAAGTTGACGTCAGATGGCAGCGCCGGCTGCCATCTTGAAGTCAGGCATCAGGGTCCTGGTCACCCCCACATTGTTCCCCTGTATCCAGGGTGCTCCAGGGGGTATGATCTCACTATGTAAGGGGGCTTCCCAGGATCCACGGGTGCCCCCAAACCCCAGCGTCAAGTGCCTCCTACCTGCAGCTAGTGTGAGGTGTGCAACGGGAGTGGCCCCCGACTCACAAGCCGCTCATCTCACTTCCTATTTGGGTTACCAGCCACCTCTGCACTTCACCTGGGGTGGGTCCCGGAGCCCCGTGGGTCCCTGCCACTCAGGCAATGCCTTCCGATGTCCGGTGCACGGCTCCGCTAGAAGCCACTTCAGGGCCGCACGGATGCTCCGGGGATCACCACCATCTTGGACATGGGCTGCTCCTCCTCGTCTCAGTTTGCAGCACCACAGGGGACATGGAGCGTCCCGTGCCCTCAAGCCCCCCAGCCTCCGATATCTCCACCGCTCAGCCCCCTCTGCTTGATGGGTCTTGGTGCATTTCACTGCCATTATCACCAAAGACAGCCCAGGGGAAGACGGAGCTGAAGCGAATTACGTCCGCATGGCCATCTTGCCTGGCCTTGTCCCCATCCCCACATTTTTTACTGATTGCTTTGGAGGACAGGGCGGAGAGACATCATCTGGCTACATGGTTGATGCAAAGTCATTGCGAAAAGTCCCAAAAAAGAGAAATTCTGTCTACTCTTCATTGCATTTACGTTGTGCTTTGGCTAGCCAGTAGAAAATGTGGCAAGGCAGCTCTTAATTAGGGTGCCATTGGGCTCAGATCCCTGGCTCCAGGAGAAAAGCAATTGAGTGTTGTCTGCATAAGACAGTACCTCCGCTACCAGTTCTTCTGCAAGAAAAGCTATGGGAGTAAGGTATATGTTAAAGAGTGTTGGACTCAAGGCTGAGCCTTGAGGGACCCCCGTGCCCACTTGCCTGGGGCTGGCCGTGCAAGGGGGAATCCAAACTTACTGGCTTCTAATGGCCAAAAATGATGCTAGCCAGGCCAGGGCACACCCTGTCACGCCCACATCCTGGAGACGTCTTAGCAACCGTGAGTGAGAAAAAGTATCAAAAGCAGCTGACAGATCAAGCATGATCAATACCATCATACTTATCCTTGTCCAGGGTTCCTTTGATGTATTCTGATACCTCAAGCAGTGCAGTTTCCTGTACTGTAGTGGGCTCTAAAGCCTGATTGACTAGGATGAAGCAGTTAGTTGACTTCTAAGAAGTTATACAGTTGCATATTGACTTGCTTCTTCAATATTTAAAAGAGGGATAGAAGCACGGATATTGGTCTATTATTGGCCAAGATGGTTGGGTCTGCCGTAGGTTTTTTAAGAAGAAGGAGGACCTTTGTCTGTTCCAGCTTAGTAGAACAGAGGCTGAGCTTAATGAGGCATTAAGAATCTAGTCTTCTACAGGTAGGTACCACTGTGTACACAAAGGAGGACATCAGGCTTCTTCTCTGGCCTGAGGCACCACTTTGTGACTCAGAATGCGATGGAACTCCCTGCCCACCATTACAACTCACACCCTGGAAGGAGATGGTGCACGCCATCCTGCATTTTGAGGGCTTCACAGGAAAATCTGGGCAAGTGGAGACTGGTAAGTTTTAAATCACACCTCCAATGTTAAATGCAATCCTAAAGCGTAGTGCAGGAAAAAACCTCATAAGTTGATCCATACTTGCAGGAAATGCATTCTGGTAAGATACTTATTTTATTTGTTCACATATGTTCAAATAAACAATGCTATATTATGTTTTAATAACATAGGGCCCGATTAGGATGCTTGTCGGTCGGACCACCAGCCTCAATTTCTATAGTCAAAAGACCGCCGACAAGCATGAGGGCAATCTGACCGCCGTATTGCAATGCAACCTCCGGGCTGGTGGTTGGGAATGCATTGGTACCACAACAGGGACATGCTGTGCACCGTGTGTCATGCAAAATGTTGTGCATGGCACTGGGTGCATGGAGGTGAGTAGGGGCACTACATGTGCCCCCAGGGCCACATTTCAGTGACCCACAATGGAAGGGGCTCTGTTTGGAGCCACCAGATCCCTTTCCAACAGCCTTTTCATGGTGGGGTTCCTGCCATGAAAAGGCTGTTGGAAAGGGATATTATAATCCCAATGGCGGTGCCTACCTTGGCTCTGCCGCCATTATGGGACACTCCTTCAATGGCTGACCTGTCAGGATCTAAGAATCTGGCTGAGCCAACAGTCTTGCTTCTGACAGCTGTGGGTCCGACCGCCAGTATTATAATACAGGGGTCGGATCGAAGGGCTATCGGCAGTCAGACCGCCGCCGATGGCCTGTCAACAGTGCAGCCACCACTATCATGAGGAGGCCCATAGTATTTTCACATTTTCAAATTGGGAACATAATACATCATTCTGAAAAATTCCAGGAGAAATGCAGTTAGTCAGTGTGTGACTGTCCTTACCAAAGTTGATTGCAGTCATTTTACCACAATTGGGGTCAAATGTACGGACATTGCATTCACTAAAAGTGGTCACAATCTGAGCACAAACTGGTACTGATTCCAATAGAATTTTGTGAACTGACCGATGTACTAATGGGTCGGGTAGCCAAATACAAAGACAATGTGGGACGCAATTTAAACTACCTGATGCATATTAATGAGGTAGATTGTAAACTGTGACCCACTACGATTCACTGCCATCTCATGGATGGTGGCATGCTGGGGTCAGCAAACCACCATGTCTGTGATTGCACTTCTATAAAGCAATCTATTTTTTTCTTAAATGACGCTTGTTTTATTTAGAGGGAAACAGGATGCTTTTAAAGAAAATGAACATTTTACAAATTATTTTTAAGACTAGGCAGCGGCCCTTAGGACCACTGCCTACTCCTAAAAATGATTATGTCAACATTCACAAAGTGGACAGGGTCCCTTGCAGGCCACTTCCTGTTTGCGAATGGCATGGGTTACTACTACCTTTATTTAGCCTGAAAATATTAATCTTTTGCACCCGCATTAACACATCATTATGAAATGCTATTTGGAAAGGACACCCTAAATACCCCCTTTCCAAATCGCGATTCAATATGTACCTGCAAACCGTAAACCAAAATTTGTAATTTGGGTTTTCTACTTCCCAGAAGATCATTTTGATATTTCAAAGGCTCTGATTTTGTGAATCAAAGCCTTTGCAACCACAAAATCATTTCGTACATCCGGCCCTTGGTTTGGTGCAATGTGGGATCCACATCGGTTACTGTTGTAAAGGACCCCATAGCAATTGCGTTTCTTATAAAAGTGAAACCATAAGTTCCAGTGATACTGTACTGTGACATTCAACTGACACCAGCATGCCATTTGCCTTATTGATGCTAAGTGCTACTGGGATTTGAACCTCTAAACAAAAGTTCACATGCTGATCACAAGCCCTTGATGTCTAGGCAAGTGAATATGTGGGGAGTGTGAATGGCAGCAGAAAGTATGAGTTCACCCATCCAAAATTATTCAGCACGGTACTGATAAAACAAATTGAGTGTTGAGATAGAGTAGTAAAATTAGCATCCTGGGCTAAAGCTGGCGTGGTTTATAGCCTTTCTACACCTATGCCAGAAATGATATGCACAAATAGTTCTAATGTAGATTGAGATTGATGCATGGGCAAGAGAAGCTGTCACTGGCACATCTCAAGTCTGCGAGAACCCCATTTAAATTGATGCACAAAATACTTTAAAACTTCAATTTAATTATCGGAGAATGTGCATCAGCTACAGAGATAACAGTAGGAACTGTTTAGTTAAAACAAAGCTTTAAATATTTCAAAAGCTAAGAACCTTGTTAGGCTACTATGTACATAGAAAATCAAGCAAAATTAAAACATATTAACATGTTTGGTGAGCCTGAACGTTTTGTAATCTCAACGTTGGAGGTTGAATAGCACTTCTACCACTGAATTAAAAGTACATATTTTAACTTACACCTAATTAGTTGAGCAGCAGCAATGTAGGCACAATCAAACAACATTACAGGCTAACAGCAGCCCAGCAGGAGACTATACCCCAGGTTTAGTGATGCTCTGAAAAACAAAAGACAGCCATAGGCGTGCCACCTATCTTGCCCCCTATTAGCTCTATCACAACTTAAAACTGCTTCATCTTACACATGTTCATAAGGTTAACTTGCAACTTGTAGTTAGTGCCTCCCTGCTGGGGTCCAGGAGACTGTAAAAGGACAATACTATATTAGAGTTTTAATAACACTCAAAAATGAAAAAATATGTCAACTTTCTTTCTAAAGAATACACATTGTGAAAAATAGGTTCTCACCCATTTTATTCCCATGGAAAACAGACTTTTGGACTTCCTATTTTTACTTCTGCCGTGGCTTTCACTCACTGTAAACTCTGTTGAAGTGGATTGAAACTGCTAGCCACCAGTGCCCACCTTTTAAAACAAATACTAATGCTGCACAGCTGGGGTAAGAAGCTCTGGCTGATTGCATGTGAACGTGTGTGCACACGCCTGTCTAGATATGTGCGGCATGCAAGTGAGACTACCATCTAACTCAGTTCGGTATGCGCGCTCAGATAGCTGTCCAACGTTCATGGATTGGAGCTGACTTATGTAGGCCTTAAAATGTAAGTGGGCTTTCGTAGTGTGAGAATGTACAGCTGTAGTGATTTACCAGAAAGTGTGTGTGCTTCATTGTGTTGTAAATTATGGGTGAAATCTACACCAAAGTGCAATGTTGCCATTGTTAGGCCTACAAACTAGGTTGATGCAGGAATTTCATTGTAAGCCAGGATACCAAAGGCAGATATGCAATTAGCTTCCACATATTTAAAGGTCTTTCTGGCACTTTAACACTGTTCATTTTTCTCTAATTCAGCTCCTAAACTAAAGTCTGGCTTTTAATCACTCTGCTGAGCCAACTGAATTATTCTGGCCAGCAGGAGGATAAAAGGCTTCCCCAAACAAGAAGGCCTTTTGATAGTGATTAGGCTAGTTCTGGGCAAACAAAAGAGTAGGGACAGACTTTGCATGTGCTGACTACCTATTCACACTGCAACTTGCCTGGGAAGACTGAACTCCACAGAAACAAAGACGGATAGCCAGACCTTTGGAACAGGAGGGAAGGGACCAGGCAGCATTGCTGGTTAGGAGTGATGCTTAGGGTCTCAAGAAGGTATTTTAAGAGGCTAAAATGTTGTCTAGGATGGTTGACATGGTGATGGAGTGATTATGTGTCATCCTAGAATTGGGCAAAGGTGCATACCTTCTGCACACTTCTACCCTACTTAAAACACCTGAACAGCGAGAGACTTTTGAGAACACATCTGGTTCTACAGAAGAACAGAACAGGACTAAAACTGCGCTCTTTGATCATTGTGAAGACCTGAAGGAGTGGACCTTTTTTCTCTCTTGAATCCAAGACTAAGTAGCTGAATTCAAGGCTAAGTTGACTGACCTCATGAGTTGTTACAGGGAAATCAAAAGCTGACGGAGGCCTTTTCCTGAAGTGACCAGTTCAACAATGTCATTGTGCTGGTGATTTTTGCAGGAGTAGGTCCCGGACTCTAAGCAGTATCAATAAAGTCCTGGAAGCATTAAAAGAACAGCTCCTCCTAAAAACTGAAAAGCCATGAGACAGGGACTAACCATCCAAGCCTATCCACCCAAGGCATGACTTTGACAGACAAGAATTTCCAACTTATAGCTTTTTGCAGTCCAAAAGAAAACTCCAGCTAAGGTATCTAGATCCGGTGCAACCTGTCCAGCTAGTCCGACAAAATGGAGACTGAGGGCCTGATTTAGAGTTTGCCGGACAAGTTACTCCATCACAAATGTGATGAATATCCCGTTCTTTTTATTGTACATGCATTATATCCTATAGCATTTGTAATACCATGGGTTGAATGTCTGTCATGTTTGTGATTGAGTACCCATCTGAGAAACTATAATCAGAGATGAAGTCCCAATAGAAAAATCCTGATTGGCCAAAAGTGTTGCAAGTATCTGGGCGGCAAGAGTACTTTAGCAGGTATGAAATTTGAATTTTCCCACTCTGATCTTTTCCTATCAAAAACAAACAGCAATTCCTCATCCAATGGCTGTCGGACTTTTGGAGGACTTCACTGTATACAGGTTTCCGCCTTGGCCAGCAGGAGGAATTCGACTTCCATAAAGAAGATTTAGTCTAAGTTAAAAACTTTGAACTATCCAACCTCTTGGTGTGTCTGACCTCTGCTCCATTGCAGTTGGCCCAAAATCGCACCTATGTCCAGTCCAATAAACCACAAACGGTGACTTTTGATTGGTGCTTTAATTTGTTTTGGCTCTTCTTGCCCTAAACTTTAAAAATTCATATGCCTGGTTCCCCAATTGAATTTTATTCATTTTTGTGTAACTTTTCTCATTAAAGTTGATATTTACACTTTGGCTGTGGTTTTTATGTTTTGTCTGTGAGAACACATGCACTGCATGCACTCTTGCTAGTGAGAGATGCTGTATTCAACAAGGGCTTTCAGCCCACCTACTGCTTAACATTTGTTGGCATCACTGTCACTCTTATTTGCTGTGTTCTAGTTATCCAGTGCATGCTAGCTTCACCTCTTCTTAGGCTGACCAGATCTTGAGAAACAAAAACCGTGACATTTTGCAAAAATAAAAGAAGGACTGCAATGTTACATCAACAGAGCGGCACAGAATGACAGCTCCTATTGGCAAGCACACCAGGGCAAAGCCAGGCTCCTTATACCTTTGCTTTGCCGATTTAAGTAGTGCATTCGACTTAGTGGACCATAACCTGCTATGGTTAACCCTATCGAGGATGGGAGCACCAAGGGCGATTATTGGGTTTCTTTGCTGTTTTTATGAGAAATTATCTAGCCAGGTCCGGTTTGGCCCTCAGGGGGAATGAACACCTAATTTTAAGGTGGGGTATTTGACAAGGGTGCGTTTTAGCACCAATTCTATTCTCATTATTTTTAAACGGGATAGATAATCATTTACAGGCGATACAGGCTGATGCCCCTATGGTGGCAGGTCGTCCGACACCTGTTTTATTATATGCGGATGACGCCGTACTTATAGCAAGTACCCCGATAGGCCTACAGAGACTTATGGACGCATTTTCTGATTTTATGGTTGAGAAGAAAATAGTCATAAACAAATCTAAAACATATACCATGATCTGTGGGCCCAAACCCCATAAAACATTTTATATAGAACAAAGCCCTATTAAGACTGTGAATTCTTTTTGCTATTTAGGTATTGTTTTTTCAGAAAACGGCTTATGGTCTCAACACATCAAAACTACTAAAGCTAAAATGAGCAGGGCAACCCAGGGCATTTTTAAATTTTCTTCCAAACTGGGGGGTCAACCAATTAATGAGATGGTATCCTTATATAAAGCTAAAGGAACAAGTATAGCTCTTAATTGGGCAGGGAAATGGGCCCACACTAACATTAAAGATCTGCAAGTGCAAGAAAACCTGTTCCTGAAACGGTTGCTCTATTTACCGCACTCTGCATCAAATACCATTGCTCATTATGAGGTGGGTCTCCAGTTTTTAGAAGATCTCCTACTGGCCTGACCATTGCTATTGTGGGATTCTATATGGAAAAGGGAAGAAACATCTTTTACTAAATCAATTATTTTAGACTGCCTTAAGCTACATAATGCTCTGAAGATCCCATGGTTGCTGTACGTTAATACTGCCTTAGAAAATATGTATAAAACAACAGTATGGGCAGAAACATCTAAAACCTTGATACATACAAAGAAATAAATTAGAAATACCTTTCTACAAAGTAGGATTGCCCAAAGATCCAAGGATGAAAATAATAAAATTACTGTTACCCAGTATATATCGTATAGCACTGAGATGAGTACGAATAATTATTTATCATACTTGACTCATGCACAGCATTGTTTTGTTCTCATCAGATTAAGATGTGACATTGTTCATTACCTTGTAGCTTTCCCTACAATGCAGTCTCATCCACTGGAAGATCATCTATGTCCATGTGACAGTTTAAGTAAACAAAGCATGTTGCACATTTTGCAAATTTTATAAGAATTTTAGACGTTTTTATTTAAAGCCACTTTTTATAACACATAACATCAGGCCACAGAAAGTGGCAATGAAATTCCTGATGACATTGGGTGATCCCCTAACCTGCTATAGTGTTGCCCTGTTCATTCTGAAGGCAATACATCTGAGAAAAGCCCTCAGTTTCTAGCAGTATAGAGCTGATGTGAGTTTTTATAGGCTTTTAACATTTGTAATGGATCATTTCTTGTGCAAAATATAATTATGCGCCATTTATGATGTACCTAATACGTGAATGTTATGGTAATGTTATATAAGATGCAATGATTTTATTATTATATCATTTTGTTTGTACTGTGCTAAGATTTTATAATGATTGCTCTTTTATGGTTATCTCTGATAGTCGAATAAAGATTAAAACTGAGAACTGAGACAGCTCTCATCAACATAGGAACACGGAAGAGGCACTAAGAAAATAAATAAAATGTAACGTCTAAAACCAGCATCATGCCTGTTAATTAAATTGTCTGCTTATAGCAGCTGCTAACTCGCACAGCTTTAAAACACCTAAAAACGTGCCTCTCACTGTTTTCAGTCAACCCCCTCCAAAAACCGGGGACATGAGCCAAACTTGCTGAAATCTGCCAGAACAGCTTTTGAAAACCCGGGACTGTCCTGGATTTTGTTTTTGCTGTCTTAGATGCTTTGGGCACTTTGCCACTGTTGATCAGTGTCAAAGTGCAAGCGCTCCCTGTGTAAATTAATATGATTGGTTATCCATGATAGGAATATTTGATTTACTAGTAAGCCCCTACTAAAGTGCACTGAGTGTGTCCAGGGCTTGTGAATCAAATGCTACTAGTGGGCTTGCAGCACTGATTGTGCCACCTACACAAGTAGCCTTCTAAATGTAACTCGGACCTGCCACTGCAGTGTCTGCACACACATTTTACTGCCATGTCGACCTGGCAAGTGCACCCACTTGCCAAACCCTATTGTTCCCTTTTCTCACATGTAAGACAACCCTCAGGTAGGACCAAGGCACCCCCATGGGCAGGGTGCAATGTATGTAAAAGGTAGGACTTGTACTAGTGTGTGTGACATGTCCTGAAAGTCTGCCGATTTCGTTTTTCACTATTGAAAGGCTATCTCTCCAATAGGCTAACATGGGAGTCACTTTGGAACAACTTACAAGTATAACTTTCCATTGGGACAAGATAGAGAAATGCAGTTTAGGCTCTCTGAACTCAGAATGTAATAACACATCTTTTTAGAGAGATGGTTTTTAAATTGTGTGTTTGAAAATGGCACTTTTATAAAGTAGATATTTTCTTATTTAACCATTCTGTGTGCCCCTGCTGGTTTGTGTATTGACTGTCTGATTTTGGAGTGACAGGGGCTGGGAATATGCATTCAATGTAGATAGCCACCAGGGGGGTTGAGGTGTGTCTTACCTTTCCTGGGTGACTCATAGCTGAGCTGAGTAGACCTTGGCTGCATTTAGAGTGGTGGGAGGAATCGTTCTTACACCTGAATTGGCAGTGTCTCCGCTGCACAATGCTGTCTCCTCCTCCTGTAGTGTTGCTGCACCAGAGAGGTCAGACCTGGTTTGGACTGGGCTCAAAGAGCCTTTCCACAAAGAGAACAAAGACAAAATGCTATATAAGTACAGGACCTTAAACCCCAGAGAATTAGATCACTTCTGGACTCTAGGGGAACCTTTTGCAAGGAGAAGAGCTGGAGAGCTGTAAGGAGGAATAATGCCCCTTTTCTGTGTGCTTTGCTGGGTTGGCCTGCAGTGCTGCTTCTGCATAGGAAGAGGAAAAATACTGGAACTTTGCTAAGAACCTGCTTGAAGAAGAATCTCCAAGGGCTTGTGTGTGCTGGCCTCCTGTTCTGAAGTCTCAGGGACACAAAGACTTCAGCACCAGCTCCCCTGAACTCCACTGCTGGGAGTTCTGACCTGCCAGGAGGTGCCTATTCCAGTTTTGGACCTCTGGAGGTTGCTCCTACCTTTGGGAGCTGGAAGAAACTTCAAGAAAGCAAGAAAAACAACTCTAATGCCTTCAGTGAAGCCACCAGTGACCTGCACCGAGGCCAGGGGCACCACTCGTGAAGTGCATGAATCATCACTGTGCCTGCACCGCACCTTCAATGCCCTTCAATGCATCAGTTATTGGCCTTCCCGATGCCAGCGCTCGCACTGACGCCGTCAACGCCAGCACCTGCATCTTGTTATCGCAGAGCTGATAACTGACAAGGGTGACTTCACAAACTCTTTGACTTCGCTTCACTTCACCAGAACCAGTAGCTCACCGCCGCCGACCCAGCCTGACTTCCCCTCTTCAGTGAAGCCACCAGTGACCTGCACCGAGGCCAGGGGCACCACTCGTGAAGTGCATGAATCATCACTGTGCCTGCACCGCACCTTCAATGCCCTTCAATGCATCAGTTATTGGCCTTCCCGATGCCAGCGCTCGCACTGACGCCGTCAACGCCAGCACCTGCATCTTGTTATCGCAGAGCTGATAACCGACAAGGGTGACTTCACAAACTCTTTGACTTCGCTTCACTTCACCAGAACCAGTAGCTCACCGCCGACCCAGCCTGACTTCCCCTCTCCGGGACATGACATGTCGCCTCCTTGCAGAGACCATGCCTCACCTCCCCCATGGCAACCAGGGAACCAGCCTCGACCTCGGCACCAACGGCTCACCTCCACGACATTGTGCATCGTCCATAGACTTAGCTTTCCAAGGCACTGTTGTTTGGGGGTCCGTGTGACTCCGTGCCTGACTCTGCGCACCTCATGGTCAGGGCAGTACTCTGGATTTACGCATGTCACCATGTCGTAATAGACCCAGGTGGAGCTATTTGTTTCTACAAGTGCTAATTCTGCAAGTAACTGTTTTTAAGTGCTATTTTGATATATGTATGTTGGATTTTTTTCATGTTGATCTTATTTTGTTTAGATAAAGATACTTTATTTCTCTAAACTGGTATGGTGTCCATTTGTGGTGCTCATCTACTCTGTGACATAGCAACCTGCAGGTGATTCTTACTTTATTGTTCTTGTGTGTGGCTCCTGACAAGATTTCTGACTTATTTGGAAAAGACTCACATCACCCCTAACTAATAACCCATTTGCTTACACACCTATTTTAAATATTCATCTAGCTGAAAAGTAGAAAGTGAATGCTGTACCTCCAAGGATAGCCAAGTAAATCACCATTAAAACAAATTGATTTTAATTTATGTGGTATACACCAGGCAAAATCAACTTAGATTCATTGTTATAAATATCTCAATTTCTCCAATAGAAGTTGATACAACTGGAGTGTGATTTTCTTACATCATACGTGATGTAATTAATTACTAGCATACATGATTAATTGAAACCTGAACTGTTATGCATTGCTCTCATTTGAAGCCTCTATCATTTATTTCAGTTTCAATAGGGCCAGATGTACGAAGCTATTTAGCATTTCTTAATGGACTGAATCACTATTTCGGGCCACTAAGGAATGCTAAATGGGCTTATCATATGTACAAAGCCCTTTAAGCGGTCACAAATTGCAATTGCTACCAGGTAGACATCACAGTTTGCAATCTCCTGAATAGGAAATCGCAAATAGGGATTACATATTTGCAATTCCTATGCACATGTACATAGAATTTCCTAAATGCAAATTGGGCATTTAGGAAATGCAATTACCATTGACTCCAAGTTGACATATGACATAGCAACAGTTGATAACAAAACTGATTCACCACGGTTGTGCTGAAAAAGGCCTTCCACGCCAGGCAGACAGCGCTTCTGACAGACTGTCAGCACAGCTCTGCTTTTCTATGGTGACTGCAAGCAGTAAATAGCACTGTAGGAGGCAGAAGGAAGACAATGAAGGTGGTAGGTGTAGGAGAGTAGGATCTGCCTCTTATGTTTGCCCTCACTTTTTGCTTCTGTAACACTGTTTTTCGACTTTAGTCTGGCTGGGACCCTGCTATTCAGGACCCCAGCCTAGCTGCTGCCTCTCTAAATAGATGCCATGTACTTTAGGTACACCAAAGATTGGATTCTGGGGTGCCCTTATAAGTCCCTAGTAAATGGTATACTATGTACCCAGGGCATAGGTACCCCAGAGGCCTACCAGGGGTTGAAGAGTGTATTTTGCCACCCCTGGAAAGCCCTCCAAAATGACACCACAGGTCTGCTACTGCAGCCTGGGTAAGGTGGTGATTGCACCCCTTACAGAGATATAGGTTCACTATATCTCACCTATCACGGCACATAGAAACCTATCAGTCACCCCTATGGTAGGCCTTATCAATCCTGATGGCAGGGTGCTTGGTTTTGTGTGAGAGGGTGCCCATGCATGAGCAGAGCCCCTCTGTAGCCTTCGGAATCTCTTCTCCGGGTTGTCTGTAATGCAGCCTGACCATATACTCTTAAGTGCATTATAACCATACGGTAAATGCTAACTTTGGACTGGCTGCACGGAAACATGTCATGTTTGGTGTCAAACACCTTGGAATCATACACCCACACCAGTAACTGGGAGTATGATCCCACCCTTCGAGAGGGTACCCGGTACAAACTTAAAAGAACCCTGGCATCACAAAATGGATGCTGCAGCCACAGACACGAGTCTGGCCTCCTGCTGCTCACCGAAACTCCGGCAGTGGAGGCCTGGACAATAGGTTTCCTGTCCCAGGGAGGTGTCACCACCTCCCAGACAGGCTTTATTGTATTGGGGCTGGGTGGTTGCAAGATGAGAGTGCTTTGAAGTCCTGCACCGGGGGCACATTTGGTGTCCCTGTGCATTGTCCAACTCAAACCGGGTCAGGGGCTACCAGCTCCTGCTCTGGCATGAAACTGGACAAAGGAAATGGGTGTAGCCACCCCTCTTTCCAGACCCTCCCATAGGTGGGTCCCTTGAGTTAGTACAACCCCTTCCTTGGGTATAAGATAGGAACCTCTGGCAACAGGAGTTTAGATATCCCTGGACGAAACTCTGCAACTGAATCCTGGAACTTTGATGCTCTACTCAAGATCAGAGGACTGAAGAAATCTCCCTTGGGGTCAAGGAGTGACTCCCCTGCTTGGCAGGCACCAACAAAGCATTTGCCAATCTGCATCTCCGAAGCTCCTGACGGACTCCGAAGTATCTGCAGCCCAGGAAGAGGATTTCCAGACTTCTCAGAGGCCGACCCGAGTCCCCAGCAAAGCTGAGACCAGCAGCCCTCGTGAGTGACATGGAACCGGAACCCCTGGACACCGTGCACATTTGCAAGTGCATCAGCTTCTCAACGTCCCCTGAGGCTGTCCATTGGGTTACTTGTAGCCCACCCCCGAGCAGAAAATCCACCGAAGATTGTCGGCCTAGTCACCCCGAGTGACACGTGGGCCACCATTATGTGATTCCTCTCGAGGTCCCTTTGTGATCCCTGGTCCGTCGACTGGTGGGTCCCTGTGAAGGTAACTCTGACTTTCTTTTGGCTTCCCTGGTTGCTCCAGACGTACCCTCACTCCTCCCTGCGGTGGAGTCCTGCACCGAAGCATCTTCCTCCTTTCTGCCTGGGTTGCTGTTGCCAAGGCTTGTTGTGTCCAATCCGGGCCCCGACGCTGCAGCACTTGACATCCTTTGTGGGACAGCTCGAATCCAGCTCCTGGTCATCTTCGACGCCTCCTAGTCCTCGTGGCTGAAGAGTCAAGCTTCACCTTCTTCACCTGAAACACCCGACATCGGTGGGCATTCATCTATCGTGCCCCTGGTCACTGGCAAGTGACCCTGACTCTGTCCCCTCTGCTTTCAGGTTCTTCACATCTTCGATCCAGGCTTGGATCTCTTCGGACACCTCACATCTTCCTGGCAGCAGCACTTCTTCGCCAGCTTCCATTGAAAACGACGACGCGACCCGACACCATTTGACACCTATGCACCCGGCTTCCATGGGTGAGGTAACTCGAGTACTCCAGTGCTCCCGTGGGTGTTGACCCTAGAACTGTCTAAGTCCAAAAGGGTTTGGTCCTAGTCCATCTATAAATGTCCCTAATCTTTAAAAATCTAACCGCGACTTTCCCCATAGAAGTTAACGGGAGCTTGCGGCTGTGTTCTCACACTGCACATAGCCCCCGTGGGTCCCCTGTGTCACTGCCTTGACTGGTTCCTTGGGGTCCCAGCGATTCTACTGGCTCTAGGCCTTGTGTCTAGTTAAGTCGGGGTTCTTATACCACTATTTTAGTATATGTTTTGGCTCGCCTCTATGGCCTAACGTGTATTTGTGCTATTTTACTGTAATATTTGAAGTGTAACTTATGTGTTTTGACCTCTAGCCTCATAAAGAGACTAGCAGGGTATGTCTAGTAATAAATACATATATTTTATATATATACCTGATGTGCTTACCTTTCATTTAACCATTAAAGAGATTATAGACTGGTAAAACAAGCTGCTTTACATTCCTTTAAGACTTAGCCTGAAGGCTGCTCTCCATAGCTACCACTAGGAGAGCTTTCAATAAAGTTTGTCTTTAAGCTTTCATCAATAAGGTGTTGTTTGGACTGGTGCAAGGTGCCCACTATAACTAGTGGACAGCATATACCAGGCCAACTTCTCACAGTAGGGACTGGTTAAGAATGGTTGGTAAGATACTTTTCTTTTTTACATTTGGGTCAGGGATCAAAGGCCATATTGGTTAGGGATTGCAGGTAAGGTTTTTAGAATTTTGGACAGGGAGGAGAGGCTGTGTTATGTATGGCTCCTGCATTACTCCTCTGCCCCTACGTAGCAGTTGAAAGCAGGGGTAGGTGATTTTGAGGCCATACAGAACATCAAATTATAGATGGGTAACAAGTGAATTACAGGGACGTATTTCACCTCGGGGCTCACAATGACATCATAGACAACTCAAGCTTTGCTCTTGTCTATTTGATGTTACTCAGAACCCATTGGTGAGAAACATCACCGCAATTCACTGGTACCCATCTATAATTCTATATATTTGTGTTTTTTGTTGCTATGACTGTACCATTTAAATAAGTTTATTGTCTGGTTACTTAAAACCATTGCAATTAATGATGACGTACAGTTTTAAGAATTCCAAGTCAGAAGGCTTTTAGAGCATTTTTACGTTTAGCAACGTGCCATTACATGAATAGTCGTAAAAAGCGGGTCGAAATCTCTTTCGAACTTATAGCAATTATCAAAACTGTTGGTCCAGACAACTGCTTCTGTGCCTAATGAAAACAAATGCGGCGTACAATAAAGAGAGGAATAGCAACTTTTTTCAACAATTCTATACATTGTTCTTCATTTAGCTTTGAAATCTCCGAACTGTCGCACTTTTTGTATACGTTTTGCATTCGTCCTTATATAATGTGCAATGTTGCAGTATGTTAGCAAACTTACAGCATGCATACGTTTGTATGTTTTATCTTTCGCTCTGTGAAGTGTGAGGTACTGGAAATATTAAATAAGTGTATCATGTCTGTCTCTGGTCAAATAACGTTGTGAGGCAAGTGTCATTTGATTGTTCCTTATGATTTATTAGCATCAAGTTG
The DNA here is from genome assembly GCF_964204655.1 of Triturus cristatus. NCBI lineage: Eukaryota > Metazoa > Chordata > Amphibia > Caudata > Salamandridae > Triturus > Triturus cristatus. Next base: position 322,433,237 of record NC_140581.1, read on the forward strand.
TCTATTTCACACAAATTGTCATCTTATATTGCCACATTTGTATTATGTTTTATCCACACATTTAGAATGGACGCTCCTCCCCCACCCTCTCCAAGTAAAGGAGTTTGGCCCATTGGCTGGACTCACTAATTCAGTAGGGTAATCATTTTTTAAAACCCTGTAAATGTGGTGAACTATTGCCACTGGCCGGCTCCCTCATTTTGAAATTTGTTCAAGCATGACTGGATGTGCGACTCAGGCGGCCGACGAGAACTCCAGCATAGCGAGGGATTGCCAGCTGGCCATTCAAACATTTATCTTGTTTAAGTCGGGAATCTTACTGATGGATTGGTACGAAAGAAATTCTTGAAGTGGGTGTGCCCACCTATTGATAGGGAGGTATTGCACCTGGATCGCTGTATTTTTGCAGTGCGAGCGATTTTGTGCCCTCTCGTTTTCTATTATTGTATAACCCCTGTCCTGAAGAGGCCTTAGAAGAAAAGGCTGAAACGTGGTCACGTCGACACTTTGAAGGAGGAGTCACTGGACTGATAGTGATTCTTGAAATTATGTTGAGTTACACTAGAGCTAGGACAACTAGTAAATAAGCCTTTTTGTGTTTCATGTTTGACTACCTCTAAGTGGTTCGCCTAGAAGTATAAGGGGGACACTAGTGTGAATAATATCTTTAGGGTTATTGTTATATGTTTTATGTTTGTTTTTCATTGTAATGTAATAGATATTGTGATATATGTCATTTGTTTCTCCTTGAATAAGCGCCATTGCCTGTGTGTGTTATAAATTGATTTTGATATACTCATTACGAATATCAACTATTTTTGAGAGGGTAATTAAATGTGCTCTACTCACAAAACTGATTAGTATTGATTCCTTTATACTTTTCTTTCTTTGTATAAAACTACATTCCCATACCCAGGTATTAAAGGGTTATTTGGGTATACCCCTGTTGTTTATGCTTGGATGTGCGACTGGGGCACAGCCTATGTCATTTTGACAGACCTGCTTTGCATAGTACTGTCACGGATACAATACCAATGTTAACAATGAACAGGAAGGTCCCGTGGCAACAGTGCAGGCACCTGCAGCTCAATGCTTCCTGCAGTGCTTAATTTGTAAAAATATAAGTGCCAGGGCTCTTCTCGGAAGTTCATTGCAGCCTACACCACACATTGCCAGCACTGCCAATGCCAGTACCACCATAACCCCTAACCACTGCGCTCCTACAAGTGTGTCAATTCAGATTATTTCAGGCCACACAAAGCTATAATAATGGCATGAGTGGCTGGTATTATTCATTTTCAATGTGAATTGACTCAATAAGCACGGTTGTTGTGCTCTTTTCAGAATTAAACAGACAGCGCTACCATGTGGTGGACTCTCAGTAGAGCCGGTGCTGACAATAAGGTGCTGGTGCTGAGCACCAGAAACCACCGGCTCAAATTAAGCACTGATGCTTAGGGCCCAGAAGCATTGGAGAATAGAATTATTTATTTTATGGAATGGTATGTGTGATATACCTTTCAAGATCCGTAGATGATCATGCCCATATCATGCGTCATTTGGAAGAGGAAGCTAAAAAGCATCTGACAAAGACAGATCTGGGTATTTTATACTGATGGCTCATGAGAAGCAATGAAGAATAAAGCACCCGCTGCTTTGATTTTCATAACTGGAAACATTGAACTATATTCACAGCCCTGTCTTTCCCCTGCCCACATTCCATGAATTTGTCATCATATGAAGATGGACACATTTTCAAGATGATTTTTTTGCTTCATTGCAGCTGTATTTTGAGACTCCTGGCCCAAATGTCTCTGTAAGTACATTGAATAGGAAATAACTTATCAACTAAGAAAACTAAAACCAAGTGATCTTTGCTAGTTTATGATACACAGGTGTGATAAGAGAAATATAGTTTTGCAGAATGGGCTTCAGATTCCTGATTTGGTAAACTGCTTTTTATAAACATATGAGTAGGAATTGAGTTAAAAGACACATCTTTTGATGTAATGCAGTGATGTAAAACAGTATAATTAAAATCTCCACTTGGGATACCTATACATGTCACATCACGTCTGTAACAATCTCATGTACCTTTTAAGGTCTGGAAAGATATCGATCAGACGGAGTTAACTGCTCTTCTGGATAGGACCCGGCCTTGTCTGTCCACAGACCCCAACATTGCCACATGTCAATTTCAGGATTGGCTGGGCACTGCCATAGACACCTTAGCCCCGACTAAACAACCTTCGAGAAATAGAACAGCGCTCTCGGCCCCCTGGTTTACAGAGGAACTGCGCAAACAGAATCAACTCTGCAGAAATAGGGAAAGGCATTGGCCCAGATCCTACAGCTCAGAAAGCAAAGCTAGCTACAAGGAAGCACTAGGGCTGTATAAAGCCCTCATTGTCGAAACTAAGAAAAAGTTCTTTACAGAACAGATCGATAACGCCAAAAACTCCAGTAAAAAACGGTATGAGATCACCAAGATCTTAGCGGGAAACACTCCGGACCTAGTTCCGCCACCATCCCAATCTTTCTGCGATTCATTGGCCAATTTCTTTTTTACCAAGGTGAATGACATATATCAAGCATTCACCGTTAAAACGGTAATCCACTCGCCCATGTCTGACAGCATGACTCAGGATACTGAACTGCTCCAGTTCACAGACCTCGCAGAGACACAAATTAAGGACATTATTGCTACCATTAAATCTGGATCTGCATTAGATCCCTGTCCTCTCAAGGTCATCCGTCCGGTGATGGATTGTTTGGCTCCTGATATCACCTCAGTCTGTAATGCAATGTTCAGAACTGGGATATACCCGGATTCACTGAAGAACACACTGGTTAAGCCTCTTCTGAAGAAAGCCAATCTGGACAAGGAGCAATTAAAAAACTACCGCTCCATAGCTAGCCTACCTTTCTTAGCCAAGGTAGTTGAGAAAGCTATGAATATACAACTTTCGGAGTTTGTAGAGAAGCACCAATCACTGGACAACACCCAATTTGGCTTTCGTAAGTACCATGGTACGGAGACTGCCCTAATTAAAGCGACTGAGGATATACGAGTGATCCTGGACCAGGGAGGAACAGCGGTACTGGTATTACTCGATTTATCCGCAGCCTTCGACACGGTCGACCACAAGATCTTGGTGGACCGTGTTGGAAAGATGGGCATTCGCCACCTGGCAAAGAACTTGCTTTCATCCTTTTTGGCTGGGAGAACGCAGGTGGTCACATTGGGGCATTTTCAATCCGACAAGCTGTCACTGCCGTGTGGGGTACCCCAAGGCTCATCCCTAAGTCCAACACTATTTAATATCTATGTGTCGAACCTGGCAGCTGTCATCAAGGCCCATGGGATGAGCCTTACCTCCTACGCAGATGACACGCAGCTTGTGTTGGCCATTAATGGTGATGGAGAGAGGATAGCAGAAAACTTTCAAGGGGGCATGCGGGCGATTGGAGAGTGGATGGCCTCCAATTGCCTAAAACTAAATTCCGAATAAACAGAGGTGGTCATTTTCGGACATCTCTCACCCAGTTGGTCTACTACTTGGTGGCCGCCCACGTATTGGACCCCCCCTAAACCGGTCCCTACTGTCAGAAATCTGGGAGTGATTTTTGACGAGAACCTGAATTTTATGGCCCACGCAAACAAAACAGCAGCCACTGCCCACCATAAACTAAGGCTGATTAAGAAAATTATGCCGTTCTTGCCAGCTGCAGCAGGAAAGACACTGGTAAGTTCCCTGGTGTTGTCCTCCCTCGACTACTGCAATGGCTTATTTATCAATGCCCAGGCCAGAGTGACTAATAAACTGCAGACAATCCAGAATGCTGCAGCCCGTCTCCTGTCTGGAACCCCGAAGTTCATGCCAATCTCGGAGGCCATAAAAGATCTTCACTGGCTCAAGATCCGGAATAGGATTAAATTCAAAACCCTTTGTATAGTATACAATGCACTGTATAATCACGGCCCGCATTTCCTGAAAGCCCATCTTACGCTCCACTCATCCACAAGATCGCTTCGATCTAACAACCTCAATCTTCTGTTGGTACCGCGAACCAAAACAGTCACTTGGGGCGATAGGCGCTTTCTGGTGGCCGCTCCCAGACTGTGGAATTCTTTACCAGTAGCCATCAGAGAAAGCTCGTCCCTGATGCAATTTCGCAGAAAAATAAAGACCTGGCTGTTTGGTCAATAACAGCTGCTGATTTAGCCTCTGTGGGAACTTTACGCTCTGTTTCTAGCGCCGAGACGCCTACGGGCATTTGTTCGCGCTTTATAAATTGTAAAAATAAATAAATAAATGTATCAAATCATTCACTTATCACACATACTCTTTTTTAGTAAACACAATCTTTAACCCAAAAAAGTACCACATGAATAAAAAGATGCACAGGGCTTTAATGACCTGTTGTCAAACTCAATATCCATTCATATGTGATCTTCGTACAATATCTATCAACAAATGTTATGAATAGATGGTGGTGCACAGTTCAGAGAGTCCAAAAGGCAAGTAGTTGCAGATAAATAACGTCTTTATTTTAACTTTAAAGATTTCACCTGGTATAAAATTGTCCAGCCAACGCATTTCATTCCCCCATAGGGAACTTCATCAGGGCTTTTATTTTCAAATTTGAGTCACTGTGTAGTTTCCAAAACATTCATAGGGTGAAGTGTATTGCACTTGAACCCATGCGTCATTCAGAAACGCCTCCAGATGGGGCCTCAAAAAGCTTTGGGACCCCTCACTTATTTTTCTTTCTAGGCTCTGGGGCATCTGCAAGCTTGCATACTTTTGCAATATTATAATTTTCTCAGCTGGACCTGTGTATATATCAAAGACTGGCGTGATTGTCTCTCTACGTAAAGCGTTCTTGTAAATCAATATTGATCAATAAAGGTTATATAGAAATTACACTTTCCGGAAAAGCGCATCACAAAATATTAGACAGTGTCTTATAAAAAGAATGAATTAAAATATATCTATAAAACCAAAGGAGAAGAATATAAGACGATAAGAATCAGTCTATTAGGTTGATGCCGATCTTCTTTAATGATGCTCATTAATACATAATTGGCTACCACCGGTATGTGCCTAATGTTATGAAATAAGCAATTAAGTCCACCATGTGTTTAAATAGTTGGAGCAGATCCAAGGGGCAACGAAGATAGGATCGGTCTTCGCAAGTACGCACTGTTGCGTTTAAGAATGCCAAGCGCTTGAAAAGTTGGGGGAGATCTATGTGGAGCGAAACATATGAAAGTCCATTGTAAGTACACGCTGCTGTATATTTAAGACAAATAATCAGCCATGGCAGGGTTCAATAGAAAAGGGTTTAAATAATTATTCGGTCAACTTGAAGGGGTGCTTTAATATTTAACAGACAACCAAATCCATGTTAATATTGCTAAGAAGCTCTTTTATCTGAGAGTTTGGAAGATGGCGTTCAGACACCCTTAAAATGAATTTTGAAACTCCCCTCCAGACAAGCATCTTTAAATATATGCTTTCACACGATGTGGTATGAGGTTTATACAGCATTGTCTCATATTACAACATAGCATTGAAGGGCAATGATGATAATAATTGGGAGTTAAATGAAATGGCCCTTGCTCACTTGCTGGAAAGAATTCTCACAACAACCACTGAATTCATTCAGTGTTTCTGTATTCAGATATAAAGACTCAAGATCCCAAGAGTTTATGGTAAGACAATTGAGAAAGAGCATGAAACATATATATTTTGGAATGACACAACCAGTTTGAACTTGCTTATTGAGTTATTTATCACAAAGTGTTCATGAATTAATGAAAGCTTTTAAAATATATTCATTTGCGTATTTTGCACATGATACATGTTTTCTGCTGCTTCTATTTTGTGAAGTGTACTAAGTTATGTAAATTTATTTTATGTCTATTGCACTTTAATGAGTAAGTCACATGCCTTTGCATTATCACTTTAAAAATGAAACTACTCCTCATGGCGTCATGTGATCAAGGCTTTTGGTAAGGCCGAAACGCATCATGGCGGTAGTGCTGGATCTCTAATAAATACCTTGCACGAAATCCTGGGTCTGTATTCGTCTTTCCTGCACTTTTGTAGTTGTATGACAAAGTTCTTTCATATATATATACACATATATATAGTAGGTAGTTATAGTTAGGTCCTAGTTTCCATTTTTTGATTTGCCAATATCTTTGGCGTCGTTAGACGAATCTTTGCAAAAGTTTCAAAACTAATGGGGTGGTCAGGTCAGCTGTTGTGTTGAAAGTTTCGGGGTGATTTGTCAAGTGCGGGCCGAGAAAAAGGGGGTCCTAAAACATGTTTTCTTCATGTTAATTTCCTTTGGAAACTTAGACAAGCCTACAGCCCGAACTGCTGAACGGAATTACACCATATTTGGCAAAAAGGTAGTTCTTGGTTCAGAAAGCACTCTTTTTGTTAAATGTGTAAATCTGTTTCGTAGTTCCTGGAAATTTTAATATTTCTCAGATATACAAATTTGGCCGTGGAGGATTGTGTACCCTCCCGATCTCAAGCCTGCGATCTGATTGGCTACCAACACTTCAAACCAGGTAGTGTTGGCAGCCATCTTGTGATTCAGTTGAACAGATTCGCAAGAAAAAAGGTAAAAAAGGTTAAAAAACAAGAAAAGGGGGAAGGGTAGAAATACCTTGACCCCCCTAGGCCTGCTCAGTGGGTCCCAAAAAGCATTTTTTAAAACAATTTTGGTGGGATTCACATTGGATCTGTGAATCTGGCCCGGGTGGGCCAGGTCCCAGGGGCAATCAAAAATACTGATGTGGGGGCCCTTGTAGCCCCAGGGACCACCACTTCCCCGGGACAAAATTTTGGAAATGTGGGAGCGCATGTGCCCCCCTGCAGCCCTGAGGATCACCAAGTCCCTGGGGCTAAACTTATAAATAAATGCGGGGCTATGTATGTTAAGTGCGGGGGTCTCATGTCCCCCGCAGCCCTGGGGACTGCTACCTCCCCAGGGCAATTCGGATAATTATGCACTGGGCTAGAGCCCCCCCACACAGCCCTCAGGACCACCGCCACAAATATTTTTGATGGAGCTGTAAATGGCCCTGGGGACTGCCACCACCAAGGCCGGCTCCAGCCCCGGGACATTGCACTTTGCTATGGCATGGCTGGGGCCTGAGGCCCCCGCGGTCCCCAAAGTCGTGGCCATGCCCCGGGCGATGAGGTCCCCGGGGCAATATCGGTCTGAGTAGGGGGGCCACGGAGGCCTCTTACCCATTTTTTTTTTTAAAGCATATAAGTCCTGGTCCCGATGGATATGGTCCCTGGGGCCAAAATTGGCCTCAGTAGGAGGGCAATGCGGCCCCCCTCTAAACATGTAACAATAAAATTTAGGGCAGGCCCGGGGGGTGGGGTGCCCGGGGCCAAAACTGGCCCAGGGAAGGGGGGCCCATGGCCCCCCTTCCTTATAAAAAAAACTAAATACAAAAGATGGCCGGGCCCTGGAGGATGGGGTCACCGGGGCCGAAATCGGCCTGAAGAAGTGGAGGCATTAAATAAAAACAATTCTCATGCTGTAGGAGTCGCAACCCTACCGCGGCGCTCAGTGCGACCCCCCAGTGTATCGTCACTGTGGATTCGCAGATCCACCTTAAATAAATAATTAAATAGTGTAGAATTTTAGAGGTAGTGTTACAGTTAGGAACTTTTTTATAGAGCTAGTGAGAGTGAACTTTATAATCAGAAATAATATTTAAAAATACAAATTAAATTTAAAGTTGAAAAGTGAAATGCGTTGTAGTACATCGAATTAGTGCTTTTGTTTTGCGTATGTGCGACGGGTTTGCAAATCCAGAAAATATATAGAAACAGTGTATATGTTAAAAAATATATATCTTTCAGTGTTGGGTTATAGTTTGGCTCTAAGAAGAGCTGTTGTGTTCATTATCACTTTGTTCCAGCTGCATGTGAGTCCGGATGCGCAGCTTAATGTTGTTGAGAAACACTCTGTTCCCTTCATCTGTGAAGTGAACTCCATCACTTCTATAGATGTTATACATGTCAAAACATAGATTATTGTTATAGATAGAGCTGATGTTATGGTTTATGAGGCTAGCAGAAACAACTGTATTGACATGCTTTCTAGCCTTGTCAATCTGTAGCCAGAATTGATTTGACCACTTCTGTTTCTATATTTGGCATATATTAGAGTATACAAAGGCAGTGTGAGGGAAAAGTGACATTAGTTGTGCAAAGGTATCCTTCATTAGGATTTCCAGTCCTACCCCAGTCAATGTATCTAGGTCACTACCACCATAATGCACAATCATGAGGTCATGGGGATGGAGATGCAAAAAGGTTATAACCAAAGGCATCAATTGGTGCCACTTTATTCTTCTCTTTAGAAACCATTTAATATACACATTTTGCAAACCTAGGTCTTTGTCAATACCTGTGTTCAGCATATCTTTTCCCCCCAAAAACATAGCTGTGTACTACAATCCATACTGTTAGCATCTTGAAGGGATGCGTGGAAGGCATCAAAAAAAATTTGTAGCTGAGTAAGTCAGTTGGTACAATGAAAGGTAACTAAAATGGTGGAGAAGATGCTGTTTTTGAAAAAGCAGATAACTGATTGGCTTTTGATAAACATTGTGTACTCATACATTGGATGCATGTTACATTGCAGAAAAAGCATTTCTCTGATAAGGTACAGTAGACAAGATAAGCTAATATTTGCAAGACTCAACCACACCTGCAATTTGAATTTGTGAGCTAATGTGCTGAATTTGAAAATATGATGAACTTGTGACCTGCTGGTACAGTTGAATGTTGCAGATACTGTTACTCTGGGAACTAGGATTGAGCAGAATGGGGGAAGGGTTGAAAGTTAACTGTGGTTTTAAAATCTGAAATAGTAACGTATATTTATGTTATATGTTTCTAAAGTAAGTTTTCCCAAATCAAAACTATGTTTAGAAGTGGTATGTTCTTAAAAATGAGTACTAGTATTATTGGAAATAGGTTTCTGAACTCCCATATGGGTTCGCAAATCCATTGTGACGCTACACTGCGGCACCGCGGTGGAATCGCGATTCCACTAACTTACAGAACCATATTGGGCACTTTCAGAAGAGAGTAATAAAGGGCTAATATGGGTATTCAATAGAGATGGGTTTTAAATTTTAAAAAAATGGAGAGAGTATTTTGATTTGTTACTTACATTAATTTCCCACAAAATGAGAGGAAAATTTTTGCATTACTGGTTTTACCTTGTTGAGAGTGGTGCATCACATTTATTGTGTAGGAAAGAAAATTGTTTTGCAGTTTCTGATATTTTCATATTCTACAATAGTATTTCAGAGGTGAGTTACAAATGTGTAAGTTGTGTTATGTATTGTGTAGGAGTGCTTCAGTGTTTGTAATGACATTTTTTACTTTGAGATGCTGTATTTATAAAGCTTGAGAACCATTAGAGAAATATGAGGTTTAAAATAAGTTACCAAATGTAGGAACCTGTATTATAGTCTGTATAATTGTAGTGAAATGAAAGTTTGAAATAGGTTGTGCATACTGATATGTGTGCATCCCGAGTCTGTAACGAACGTAGTAGACAAATCTGAGGTATAAAACATGTTGGCAGATGTATGAATCTGTATCCCAGTCCATATCAGTCTATGTCTAGAAAAATTCCATTACAACGCATGCATTACATTGGTACATGTGTTGTAATGGCATGTATTGTAACAGCAATCATTGTAATTGAAGTTAAGTTGTAAAAATCATGTAGTAAAATTATGCGTCGTAACATCATATATACAATAAATACTAAAGTATGTCTACTTCTACATGTATTGTGACACATGTTGTGCATCTGATGACCCTAAGTTAAAAACTTTGGGCCCGATTCACAAAAGTAATCTGAGACAAAATCCTAACTTTAGGACTTTCGGTATTCACAAAAGGCATTTAGTAGTAGTAAAGTTAGGATTCCTAACTTTACTACTACTAAACTGAGACAAAATTCTGACTTTCAGTATTCACAAAAGGCATTTAGTAGTAGTAAATTTAGGAATCCTAACTTTACTGCTACTAAACTGAGACAAAATCCTAACTTTCACGACTTTCGGTATTCACAAAAGGCATTTAGTAGTAGTAAAGTTAGGATTCCCAGCACATTGAGAGCCAAATGTTTATGTGTACTATGTGGGAGAAGCAACATCACTACTGTTTGCTTTCTCAGATGACGGTCCCTGTAACACCTCATAGATCAGGTCAATTGAGCAAAGATGATCTTCCTCATTTCACACAGCTGATGCTGGGGCAGCGTTTGTAGTATCTAAAGCCTGTGTGCCTGTCGGTAGAGCCAGTATCTGATCCAAGAGGAGCTGAAGCGTCCTGTAGTGGCTCTAAGAATACTGACATCAACATTTGAATACGCTGGGGACACTGCAGTACCTGGACCGTTAACAGGTCCAGCAATGCATCCACGTCCGGTGGCACAGCCATTGGAAGTGTTAGACAGAGGTTCAACATGCATTCTTGTCCGCAGAATAGGAAGTGGAGAACAGGCAGAACACAGTCAATCCAGACTGGTCAAAATGATAAGAACCAAGACTTGCTTAGCTCCCAAAGTCGAGGTGTGCCAAGATGGAGTACCATGCGTCGTTCTAAGGGCGTTTTTTCCATTTCCTTGGTGACTGGGATGTCCATTGCATAGCAAAAAATCAAAGTCACGATTCCTGCTATCAGTAACAGAATTAGCAGAAGCCCTCCAAAGATGCTTCCAGATACAGAGTGTGTAAAAGCTGGAATCACTCCGAAGACTGTCTGAAAGGTGCTTAACAGTCCAGAACCCATGTTCTTAAATAAGTGTACTATACCCTTCGTGTTCGACATGTTAAAGATACGTTGTACCATTCCTCTGGGATAAAAAGGACAATTCGTTCATACCAGTGCCTGTATCTCAGGGGAGGACCTTGCAACCTGGAGATCAAAAGTCTATTGGGCTGAGGTTATCTGTAATAGCATGGTTTTCATTCAGCTTGGAGTATTAAACTGTATAAAGGAAACATTCCATGAAGGCCATAACAGAACCTCCCTGACTCTGCGGGTAGGTGGAAACAATACTTGCATACAAGTAACCCTGGAACTTACAGTGACAAGATATGCGATGCCTGGAAGCATCCCACAACAACCTTAACCATTCAGCATTAAGTAACTCCCATTCAAGAGCAGCCTGAATACTGGATTAATCACAGCAACCGGGGAACCTTTAAAATGACAGGCTAAGTTAGCAACTGATCCATTACAGGCCCCATGAAGCAGAATGTCCTAGCAAATGAGAGATTGACTCAAAGAATCCTCGCAGTCTGTACCACTGAGAAAAACTGGCAATGTTATATGGCCAAGAATTAACCATTCTGTGGACGGTCACTCTGCCACGGTAAAAGGTAATTTGTCTAACTTTTCAGTGTGCAGCATTGTATATTTTGCATCCCTTTGTGCCAGTGTTATCTGCTTTTCAGTCAAATTATATGCAGAGAACAGAGATGTACTGTTGATATATCGCCAGGTCGCATGGCTAGAGCCCAGGGATTGCAGCATCCAGCTTTATAACATAATAGAACAGAACTGTGTTTGTCTGTGTTGTAAGATGTACAGATCCTGTTCAATTATATCTATAGTCGAAGATACAATGTTGCCTAGTGAGTAGATTCTGGATGTTAGTGTGGTCATGCCATTGTCAACCACAGCCAAAGCCTTTTCCAAGTTAACTCTGTCAATTTCACTCAATCTCTCCACAGCTTCCTGCTGGGAGATTTTCCAAATTTCACTATATGTGGCATAAAAGAAGCGTTTCTGACGTGACTTTCCCGGACCTAGTAAAAAATCCCTGAGATCCATGTCAACTGACAGTAGGGGCAAGTATTGGTTCGATTGAAACAGTGTTGAGGGCCCCGATTCACAAAAGTAATCTGAGGCAAAATCCTAACTTTATAACTTTTGGTATTCACAAAAGGCATATAAGAGTAGTAAAGTTAGGGTTCCTAACTTTACTACTCCTAAACTGAGAAAATTCTTAACTTTACGACTTTCGGTATTCACCAAAGGCATTTAGGAGTAGTAAAGTTAGGATTCCTAACTTTACTACTAGACTGAGACAAAATCCTAACTTTACGCCTTTTGGTATTCACCAAAGGAAGTTAGGATTAGTAAAGTTAGGATTCCTAACTTTACTACTCCTAAACTGAGAAAAATCCTAACTTTATGACCCGATTCACAGAACTAACTTAAGACAAAATCCTAAACTTACTACCATTTTGGTATTCACAGAAGGCACTTACTCATTTTGGTATTCACAGAAGGCACTTACTCATTTCGGTATTCACAGAAGTTAGGAGTCCTAACTTTAGGACTCCTAAATGCCTTCTGTGAATACCGAAAGTCTTAAAATTAGGATTTTTCTCAGTTTAGTAGTAGTATAGTTAGGACTCCTAACTTTAGGACTCCTAAATGCCTTCTGTGAATACCGAAAGTCTTAAAATTAGGATTTTTCTCAATTTAGTAGTCCTAAATTTAGGACTCCTAAGTTTAGGACTCCTAAATGCCTTCTGTGAATGCCGAAAGTCTTAAAATTAGGATTTTTCTCAGTTTAGGAGTCCTAAACTACTAAACTGAGAAAAAAACTAATTTTAAGGCTTTCGGTATTCACAGAAGGCATTTAGGAGTCCTAAAGTTAGGAGTCCTAAACATAGGACTACTAAATTGAGAAAAATCCTAATTTTAAGACTTTCGGTATTCACAGAAGGCATTTAGGAGTCCTAAAGTTAGGAGTCCTAACTATACTACTACTAAACTGAGAAAAATCCTAATTTTAAGACTTTCGGTATTCACAGAAGGCATTTAGGAGTCCTAAAGTTAGGAGTCCTAAACTTAGAACTACTAAATTGAGAAAAATCCTAATTTTAAGACTTTCGGTATTCACAGAAGGCATTTAGGAGTCCTAAAGTTAGGAGTCCTAACTATACTACTACTAAACTGAGAAAAATCCTAATTTTAAGACTTTCGGTATTCACAGAAGGCATTTAGGAGTCCTAAAGTTAGGACTCCTAACTTCTGTGAATACCGAAATGAGTAAGTGCCTTCTGTGAATACCAAAATGAGTAAGTGCCTTCTGTGAATACCAAAATGGTAGTAAGTTTAGGATTTTGTCTTAAGTTAGTTCTGTGAATCGGGCCCTGTAACTTCACTACTAAACTGAGACAAAATCCTAACTTTACATATTTCTATATTCACTAAAGGCATTTAGGATTAGTAGAGTTAGGATTCCTAACTTTACTATCCCTAAACTGAGACAAAATCCTAACTTTACGACTTTTGGTATTCACAAAAGGCATTTAGCAGTAGTAAAGTTAAGATTCCTAACTTTACCATTCCTAAATGCCTTTTGTGAATACTGAAAGTCGTAAAGTTATGATTTTGTCTCTGATTACTTTTGTGAATCGGGCCCTATGGTTTTAGCCACTCTAGGCATAACTTCCTAACACTGTATGATATCGCCACCCCCCAGATGTTCTCGTACATAGTGTGAGTCAGGCCTAGGGATACTAAATGCTTCGGGGTACCCCTGAATCTTGATTGACACCTATCTGTGTTGATAGGCCAAGCTAACCATCCCTTCCAGTTGGGGACTGTTGAATTGTATGAAATGCCCTGCATAATGTTATCTAGAGAACCCTCACCATTTTCTGTGCAATTTTGCCAATCCTCAAAATGTGAAAGTGAGGGAATACCAGGTATGTTGAAGTCCTTAATCTTGGCTAACCCAAGGCAGGAAGTCTGTTGCACAGTGTTGTTCAGGAAAATCACATGTTGTGGTATGAGACATGCTCTAAATAGTGCCTTAGTTCCTTGAACCTGCCATTCTTTAGTCCCCCAGACCGTTTTAATGTCTATAGTGTCTTTTCATGGGCCAAAACCCTGTTCAGACAGTTGGGCAGTAAAGGACGCCAAATATATCTGTTTTGTGTTAGTCAGCATACTTTTCTTTGCTGATGAAGGTGCAAGCATATAACAATATGTTTGTGGATCTGATGTATTAAAGCCAGAAAACTAAGCAAACATTTGTGAACTACCTTTCGGTGGTGTTGGGCAATGTTCCCATTGGTGGTTTGCAAAAACATTACGTGTTGCACGTGTTTGATGTAAAGAATGAAGACCATAGTGTTGATAGAAGTACATTTTGTTGAAATCTGAAGAATCATCAAACATTTCATTTATTGAAAATGCTGCAGACAGTTCTAAATCAGCTAAAATATTATTCACAGTTTCAGAATCCCAATGGTCAAAGTATGTACTGGAGGTAATGATATCATTTACAGACATTTTGAATAGATATGGTATTTTTAAAAGTTCTGTGGGACCAATCACAACATATAAAACCCTGTCCCACAATATTCTGTCAGGAACTAGAACTGTTGGAATGTTTACATAGGACAGGTCTCTTTGTTCACGATGAGATGACGTATGACGTTTCAGCACTGAGTTCACATTTGATATTTCAGAGCATTCTGGCAGATAGTGTCCATTCACAATAAAGGAAAAGACAGTCATTAAACCTATCCAAATAGTAGGAACAATATTCCTGTTATTACCCAAAGCTTTAGCCATGATGAAACAAGGTATGTCTTTTTCAGAAAAATGTAAAAATCATGAAGTTCTTTTTTGCGGGAAACTAGAGCTGGCGGTGACTCAGGTTCACTTGAATCCAGTAAAAAGATGTTGAAATCAATGAAGTAGCCAGATGCAGTTCGATCTATCTTTGTTAGCTCAGCAGGTTTTAATGAACTGGCAGTTGTCTCTTGTAGAGGCATATTGTTGTAGATGTCGGTGTTAGGCCTAATTAATATTTGCGTTTCACTTGAATTTTGTTGTTCTGTTTTAATAAGCACGAGTTCCATTTCATTGTTGGTAAGTCCATTTCGTATTGTAGATTCTTCGAATGTTATAAGTCTTTCAGTTAGAACTTCCTGTATGGTAGTGAAAGGAGAGTGGCGGCTACCTAGGCGCCCACGTGGCCTGCTATTCAGGATAAGCCACATAGTGTAGTTTGATCAGATCAATTGAGATGAATCTCTTCTCTTTTTTGCCGGCAAGTGGGAGAAGAAGTACTGTTCTTGTTTCTTCGACAGCCAGGACAGGTACAGGCTTTCTGGATGATGGGCCAAATCCTTTCTTGTCCACAATTTTTTCTCTGACCAAATCCCTGACTTTTGGGGTTGAGACAGGTCTTGCTGTTACTGATTTTACTTCCCCAGAGGTGGTGCGTTTTACTTGCACGTTGCTTTGTAGTGCCCCGAATTCATTAAGATCCTGTAAAACAGCCAAACGTTTATCGATATCAAAAGGTTTCTCATCTGCCACTGTGCTTTCATAATCAAGATCAGGTACCCACATTCTCGCCCCAAATAGGACCTCGTAAGACATGTCACCTCCTAGGGAACTTCTTGACATATTATTTAGTGCCCTCTGGACCCCATATAGGTGATTGACCCAACTACCACCTGAACCTAAAACCCTTGCTTTCAAAGATTGTTTTAAGTCCCGGTTTTTCCTATCCACGACTGAATTTCCCTCTAGATGGTACGGAGAGGAGTACCGAAATGCAACACCCAGACTTCTCATTGATTATTTGTAAGCCCTCGAGCTAAACGCGAGGCCACTGTCAGAATGTAATGTGCCAACTGCAGTAGTCCCAATAGACACAAGTGAGAGGTCTGTCCTATATCAGTTATGGTGTTTGTGGTGGATGTGCTACGGTTGAATCCTTCATCTGCTGACATATGTCGCACTTATGTACAACTGATTTCTTCTGTTTGGTTAGACATGGCCACCAATAGCATTTTTTTATTAATGAAACAGTTGCAGTAACCCCTGTGTGTGCAGAGCCCAGACCCTCATGTACAGCTAGAATTAAACCTAACTTGCGATCCATGTTTGGTATTACTCTATCCCCCACTCCTGGAATCAGAGCATAAGGAATATTTTTTGCATCTAACTTTTAGGAGTACTGAGTGGAAAACCTTTCGGTAAGGCTGTGCTGTTTTTGCATGAACCAATGACAGCTACCATTATCTGTCCGTCTATTCTCGTACTAGAACGAATGATTGCAGCTACGGCGGCAGTTCGTACTGCCTCCTTTGTGGCTTCATTAGCCAATGAATTCCCTTCCATGTGAACGCCATCACAATGACTCAGCATGTGTATCACGTGAGCTCTCGGCAAGTCTTTTTTCAACTCTGCCACCTGTCCCTAAAGCATTTTGTGCTTTATTGTGCAACCTTTTGAGTCTTTAAATTCATTCTTAACCCAATAGTGGAGATATTCATAGTGAGACTGGGCACAGTAAAACGAGTCGCACACTATGAGTGTGGGGAATTCCCGATCGGTTTGTATTAGTGCCAGTAATAGGGCTTTTAATTCTGCCAGCTATGCTGTGCAATGTCCTAGAGACTGCGCCTTCGTACTACTATGATGGAACTTGCCATCCTGCATCCGTCCCTTTACAATCGCACATGATGTGCTGTATTGCTGTTTCCTTCCTAGGCTTCAGGCTGAGCAGAACCGTCAGTGTAAATAATATATTCATACTGACATAGAGGCATTATTTAATGTGGGAGAGGATATTCGTGTTCGTATTGCAGAAATGCGTTTTTAGTGTAGAATTAAATTTGTAGTCTACATCTGTTGCAGTGAGAGAATTAGCCCATTGTATCCATCTCGGATGCAAAGCTTTAGCATTTGGAACGCTCGCCTTTGTAACAGCTTCTAAGGCTGATTCTGGGGTATTACTAATATTAATTTCCCATGAGCCAGTGCTCTTTCTCTCACTACAGCAGTCTGTACTGCTCAGAATTTTCTCTGTTGAAGCAAAATGCATTTCAGCATTTGTGTACAAGTGTGATTTATATGCTATGGGTACTGTTTTGCCTTCATTAAAGGTTAGGTAAGTGTACCCTGATTGACCCGCGATTACACAGATCACCAGATTTGTGGTATTTACATATGTGTGTAGGTGTTTTGAAGCTATCCTGTCAGCTTGTAAGGAATGAAGTGTATCTGTGTGTTCCTGTGGCCAATGCCTGATTGAATAATCAAGTTTGATTAAATCGTAGAAAGGTTTTACCTTTTTTGCATAATTCAAAATGTATGTTCTGCCAAAATTTAGGAATTCTGACATGCATTGTAAGCTTTTCAGGGATTTTGGAGGTTGGAGCAGCTCACACTTTTCCAAAATACGTAGCTGCAACGCTTTTCCCTTAACTTGAAAGCTCATATACCAAAAATAGGACATTGAGGTGGGCTATTTTTGATTTTTTAAAGTTGGATTTGTAGCCCTCAGAGGTGAACCCCAAAATTATGTTGCTCACCCTGGTCCAATGATCCTTTAAACCATCATCCATTAGATAAATATTGTCTACATAAGACAATGCCTCCTCATCCAAATTTTGAAGTAACTTGGTTACCCTAACTGAGAACAACCCGGGGCTATTCTTATACCCTTAGGGGAGTCGACAGAATTGACACTGAGAACAGAACACTCAGAACGCTGTCAAATATCTGCTGCCGGGAGCTATATTTTGACAGAAAAATCCATTTGAGATATCTAGTGTTGTTTTGTATTTTTGCTGCACAATGTTATTCATTAATGCAGCACTGTGTGCATTCTGTACTGCAGATGTCTTTTTGCATGTATTCATATGTCTGTAGTCTAAGACTAGACAGTATGAATTATCAGGTTTCATCACTGGAAACAAAGGATAATGTATTGAAGAGGTGCAAGTTGCTATTACACCTTGGTATTCAAGATGATCTTAGATCTCCCTGACGTGTTTCTTCACTTCTTGTTTAATAGGGTATTGTCTCTGTGGAGTTGGAGTAGTTTTTACTGAGATTACATGGTGAGGTGACTCAGCATCCCACCCTAAATGGTTGCGAGATAAAGCTGGAGCAAGTGCTACCGGCCACTCCTGCGCATATGTACGTTTTAGGTATATTGGAACGAGGTTGGAAAAAGCTGGTAAAATTACTGTTTCTCCATTTGGGCACTTCATAGCATTCTCAGGTGGCCAATCTTTTTCAGCCAAAAGGATGTCATAGCCAAATGTCAGGCTCTCCCAAAAGAGACCTTAAATGTTTCTGGGTTTGTCCCCCTCCATTTGTAGTGTTGCAGGGATTCTGCTCATGCACAGAACTATGCGCAGGAAACCAGGACCTCAGTGAATTGTGGTGTACCAAAAACTCACCTCAGAACCCAGAACCCCTATTCGACCAGCATCAGTGTCCCATTCGTTATCCGTATCATCACGGAGGTCCCAATATATAGACAACCCAGAACAAGTGACTTAGAGTACTCTAGTCCACAACAAGAGTAATCAGAGACATGGTAAAGTTTAAAAGGTTTATTTTATAAACTACATGTCCTAAGATGCACATAAGCTAACATAAGCAGACAAATGATTAAAATCAAAACCATCAGCATTGTTACAATACCATAGAAAATGAAAGGAGAAATCATGGTATAAATGACAGTGGAATACAGCCACCTTCCTTTCGCTAGTAAACTAATATTATTAGACTAGTAGAAGGTCTCTAGGCTTCAATAGGGAACCCCGTACCGTAAAGATCAGCTTAGTGGAATCACATCACAGGACCAGGTGTACTCTGCTCCTGGGAAAGCTCTTCTTCCGAATGTGTGTAAAGCATGCAGTCTGCAATATTAAAAGCACTCGACTTTCAGGTATTTGCAGCTGCATGCGTGTTATGGCTAAATAGTGGGCCGATCAACCTGAACTCAAAAACATGCATTGTCTGGTGACCCAGACTGTTTCTTTACACAATGTTCAGACCAAGGTCGCAGCGCACGTCTAGGGATGTGAACAACAGACAGTTCTCATGTGAAGAAAAAGGCGAGGAAGCAGTTTTCAAATAATAACATGTATCTGCAGTGTCGTGAGCAAAGGCAGCAAAAGTTGCAAGATGGCTTTCTAGCATCTAACACGCTTATGCCAACATAGCAATGTATGTATCTAAACGCAGCCCTCACTACACCCCTCCTTGATCGGACCTCTAGCAAAATAGGGATATAATATGGGACGCAGAGTTCAAGTTCGATAGAACAGAACTAAGGGCTCGAATTGGAAATCCATATAAAAGGCAGTGAAGGTTCGAAGGAACAAGAGAAAAGGAAAAAAAAAACGATAAAAGGAAAAAAATGTGAATGGAAAAATTAACGGCAAGGCTCAGAGAGCCCGAATGTCGAATGAAAAATCAAACATTTTGTACAAAGGGAAGTTGGACGACATCCAAGTTAATCCATCAATGTATAGGCACAGTAAGTAGCAACAGCTTCCAAGAGGAAGTCATTGGAGTGTTCTGTAAAAGTGTCCGCCATCCTGTCTAGTAAGGCAAATGAACATACATGTTCTTCAACAACTGGGGCCTCTAGTACAATCAGAGGACAACTGGCGTGTTCTTCAAGATAACTTCGTGCCAGGAAGTCATATGCAGCCGTACCAATGTCCCAATTCCCCAGGACTCCATGTGCCGCTCCACAGGCCATAATCCTGACGCCAGAACAGTCCAACTCATGAGCCACTAAGGGACTCATTAGTCGATAATAATCCGGAGCAGGAGACACTGAGTTTGACAAGCACAAATCCAGAGCCCATTCGAATGGACAATCTAGGCAATGAAAAACTGGTTGTACGCATGTAAAATAGGAAAACGGGAAGGACAATCCATAGGCTATACTCAAGGTTTCCAGTGGTAATGTTCCATAATATTCAAGCATCCGGTTACGAAGATGGAGCAGCCGGGCCAGGCTGTCGTGTGACACAAACTGTGCAGCCATTGCGTAGAAAGCAGACCAACAACAGCACCCCAGCCACAAGGGCGAGAATCAACGGGAGACCGCCAAAGACGCTGGAAAAAATAGAATGAAAAAATGCCGGTATCACACCAAAAATAGTTTGGAAGGAGGTCACGAGGCCGGAATTTTGAAAAAATGTGCCAAGCCAGTTGTTGACGAGGCATTAAAGATAGTTTGAATCAGGGCACCAAAATGAAGTGGGAGGTCAGTATTCAAAAGCACTTGCACCTCGGTGCGCGTATTTGCTACGTGAAGGACAAATGTTTCCCGGGAAGAAGTCAGTGCGACTTCTTTTTGAGACAATAGAGCCCTTATTCTGCTCATCTTGTTGAACTCCGCTTTCAAGGTTGGAATGGAAGGCCAGATGGACACATCCAGCCGCCCATGCGGGGGTGGGAAAAGGACATTCTTACAGCAGACTACTCTCTGTGATACGGTCACTATGTAGGGAATTCCCACTAGCATCCCTCAGCAAGCCTCATTATTTAAAAGCAAATATCTACCGTTAGCCAGCAGCGTGAAAGAGGGTATAATATCTGGCACTGGAATCCCTTTCAGGACGCAAGCTACATTAGGAGCGTGCACATTGCATGCGCCATGCAATTGAATGTGCCTACAGACTACAGAGTGATCAGGTGTGGAAGTGCATTCTTCACCTTTCAAATAGACCTCTTTACCGTCTCTCATGCACCTGTATGTAAATGGGAGTGACCAAACTTCATGCAGGAATGCAGTACCTAGTTGTTCATACCTACCTAGGGCATAATGTTTCATGCATGAACTGAATTTAAACAAAGGAAACGGCAATGTGATTAACCCGTGGATAAGCCACACAGCGGAATTCAATTTGGCCACAGAGAAAGGCAAAGGTTCTAACTTTTCAATAGGCAGTAATGAGTATGTCGCATCTTTCATGGACATGAATTGTTGTTTTGCAGTGAGATTAAAGGGAAGGAATAAAGATGATGTATTCATGTAGTCCCAGGGAACTTTCCCAGCCTTTAACATCTGCAATGTCCATGCAAATTGCATTATGGAATGTAACTGATTTTGACCGTGATACAAAACAGACATATCATTCTGCACAATATCAACAACAGAAGAAACAATATTGTCTAAAGTGTAAATTCTGGAAGAAAGGGTGTTAATGCTATTATCTATAACAGCTAGTACTTTTTCCATATTGGCTTGATCAATAGCCCTCAATCTGGAAGCAGCTTCAATCTGTGATAACTTCCAAACTTCGTTATAAATAGCATACACCCATCTTTTGGACCTACCACCTATAGGGCCCTTAACAAAATCATTCAAATCTGTTTTGTCATGTAATTTAGATAAATGAAGTTTAACAGATGCCAAGGTGGAATGTTGCAGCCAAGATTGGCATAACTTCCCTACAGAGTAGGTAGTTACAGTATGAGAAGATTCAAAACGAGGATCCACGCTAACCTGCGTATACCCAGGTGTCAAACCTAGAAAACGATGTTGACAGGAATCAGAACTTGTCTGTCAAGTCAACCATCCCTCAGAATGCAACTTGGAAATATTGAAGGATGTATTAGTAATGAATGCCTGCAACGCATCAAGGGACAGATCTGTATGATTATCCCAATTTGGATAAGCACCCAGATCCGGAGTGGAGGGAGAATTTAGTTTTTTTGAAGTAGCCAATCCAAAGCAGGTGGTCTGGAAGATTGTTGAGTTTAAGAACAACATGTGGTTCGGGATGAGGCAGGCACGATGCAAAGCTTCTGTTCCTTGTACCTGCCACGGTTTGGAACCCCAAACTGATTTAAGATCAATAGTAGCCTTCCACAGATCATAACCGCTGACTGACAAATCATCCATAAAGGACTTGGAATATAATAATTTAGTGTGTGTCAGCCTAACTTTCGAGGCAGGCTCAGGCGCCACTTTAAAATAAAAAGAGGCAGGATTCGAAACACTAAAATCTGAAAAATATGTGAATTTCTCCAACAACGTGGTGGAGCTACATAGGAGTGGCGTTGGACAATGTTCCCACTGGGTATAATTTACAAAATTTCGAAAGGTATTGGCTTTATGTAGGAAATGATTGCCATAATATTGATAGCAAAGCTGCTCACCATAATTAGCAGTATCTAAATACAAATCCTTAGCATCAAATGCGGCATAATATTTCAAATCAGAAAACAGTGCTTCTATGGCCTGAACGTCCCAATCATCAGAACGGATGTTTTGTTTAACCACATCACCCATAGAAACACGAAATACATTTGGTACATTGATAACCTCAGTTGGACCATGAATCTGAAATTTAACAGTATCCCACGCAATCCCATCTAACACTGGCCAGGCAGTAATATTCACAAAAGTCTGGTCCCTCTTCATGATGTGTGATGAGGAGTGGGGGGCCAAAGTTCCATCAATTAGTCTAATTGTAGATCTTCCTTTAAGGTAGTGTCCGTTCACAAGACGAAAAAATACCACTACAAATCCAATGGACATGAACAAAAAAATACATATGAGCATCAGCCAAATGTAAGTCCAAGGGGGAATTAAAAAATGTCGTTTGAACCAAACAGCAAACATGGAAACCTTTGAAGGGGCATTAGAAGTCATTGAGTTAGTGTCAAAGGAGAAACGGGACTGAGCAACTGGGGTTGATTATAAAATGGGCAATGTTACATCTGCAGGATAAGCATACTCAGTATCTTCAGGTGGACCACCAGCTGGTGGTAGTAACAAAGGATCAGCAACCGTATGCATCTCGATGGCAATATCAGACATAGTGGTAGATGCCAGAGCCAAAACAGAATTTCTCAGCATCGCAGGGCAAGAAACCGCTGGAGTCATACTAAGAAGAATCGGCCACTCGCTGTGGTTTGACATTGTCAATGGAGATGTACCTGTTATCCTTGCGACCAGGAAGTGGAGGTAAAATGACTGTTCTTGTACCCTGCACGCCATGCACTGGAACCGGGGCTCGATAAGAGGGGCCGAACTCCTTCTTGTTCCCCACCTTCTCACGGACCAGGTCACCAACTCGAGGTAGCAAGCCTACTACCGGAATCTGAAGCGCAGCATCAGATGTGGAGGGCAGATGTCCCTTCGCGAGACTGTCTCTGGCTTCTTGTAGAGTCTGCAATACAGCACAGTGATCATCTACGTCAAAGGGTGCGGCAGGCGCCGCCATGTTTAGACCGTCAAGGTCCGGGACAAACATTTTTATGCCAAAGAGCATCATGTATGGGGTCCTCCCACCCAGAGACCTTCTAGGGAGATTATTAAGTGCACGTTGGACGTTATACAAATGGGCTAACCAGTTCCGGCCAGTGCCTAAAACCCTAGCTGTCAAGGATTGCTTTAAGTCACGGTTCATTCGCTCCACCACACTATTACCCTCAGGTCGGTAGGGAGACGAAAATTTGACTTGGACCCCCACATTTTTCATGGCTTCTTTGTACGCCTTAGAGGCGAACGCAGGGCCCTGATCAGAATGAAAGGTACCACACGCAAAACTTCCCACAAAGACACGCAAATCCCTGATGACAGTACGGGCATCAGCACTCCTTTGTGGCCATACCCACAGAAAACGTGTGCACGAATCCACTGAAACTAAGATATACTTGTACGCAGTATCAGAGGAGAAAGGACCGCAGTGATCCAAATAAACACACCCAAGTGGTTTATTGGATATGTACAACTGAGTTTGTGGTGGAAGCGCAGCAGTTGAAGGTTTAATCTGCTGGCAAATGTCACAATCAAGAACATAAGTGCGAGTCTGTTTATATAACCCGCGCCACCAGTAACGTTGTTGTAACAGATTAACAGTAGCTGCAACGCCAGCGTGGGCAGAGGCCTACCCTCGTGAGCTGCTGTTATCAAGGATGGTCTGCAGTCCGCGTTGGGAATCAATCTGTCACCAACGTCGTTAATTCTCACTAATGGGATGTTATCAGGACTTAAGTGATAATGGTAACGAGAAGGGAAACCTCTTGGGTAATTACTTCCCTTCTCTGTAGCAGCAATAGCTGCCAAGATGTCATCATCGATCTTACTTTTAGATCTTGTAACTGCTGCTACTAGATATGTCGCCACTGCTGTTTTCGCTGCTTTGTCAGCTAAGCTGTTGCCTACAGCGTGGACACCAACTCGCTGGTGCCCAAGAGTGTGAATTACATTCACGAGCGGCAGATGTTCTTTAAGTTCTGCCACTCGAACCCAAAGCATTTTATGCTTAATTGTGCTACCTTTGGAATCACAATATTCCTTTTGAGACCAAAAGAATAGATTGTCATTGAAGGATTGAACACAGTAAAACAAGTCACTAATTATAAGAGTAGTGACTCGAGAATCAGCAAACTCCAGAGCAAGCACTAGAGCACGGAGTTCCGCCAACTGTGCGGTACAATCGCCCAATGACTGCATATGCACGACATCAGATTGGAATTCACCATTTACGAAAGTACCTGCCACAATTGCGCAGGCCGCTGAATAGGCATGCTTCGATCCAGTCGCCAGTTGCGCCGAACCGTCAGTGTAAATGACACAATGGTAATCTTCGAGCGGGCGCAAAGACAGAGGAGCAGGATGAACAAACTCATATTGTAAATACTCCTGAGTCTGTAATGAGGCATCAAAGATATAGGTGACATCGGGCGATGTCAAGGAAGTGGCCCAATGTATCCAACGTGGATGCAAAGCTTTAGAATTGGGTACACTTGCTTTCGTCACAGCCTCTAGGGCTGGATACGGTGTGACCACCAACATGCGTTTTCCTTGCGACAGCGCTCGTTCTTTAAGAATCGCCATCTGTACTGCCGTCAAAACTTTCTCGACAGAGGAAAAGCGCAGTTCAGCCAAAGTGTACAGGTGTGATTTGTAGGCAATGGGGATGGTATCGCCCTCATTGAACGTCAAGTACTTGAAACCCACTGCGCCTGGCACTATTCTTATTACCAGGTTAGTGCGGTTTTCATGTGTCAGTAAGTATTTTGAAGCAAGAAGATCAGCTTGCAAAGATTGCAAAATCGCTGAATGCTCTGGCAGCCAGCTCGTTTTGTAAAAAGTAGGTTGTACCAAGGCATAAAGCGACTTGACACGCTGGGCATAATCAGGAATGTACGTACGACCGAAATTCAGAAAGCCCAGCAAAGACTGTAATTTTTTCAATGTTGTTGGAGCACACAAGCACGCGCACTTCTCCAGAAAGTGAGGAGCCAATCCTCGACCTTCATTGTTGAGCTTGTAGCTCAAAAACACTGTATACTCTGCAATGTGAGACTTCGCAAAGTTGAATTTGTAACCGAAGTCTGCAAACATAACAATAATGCGATCAACGCGACATGGATGCAGCCACAACTCGTCGTCCGTGAGATAGATATCATCAACATACGAGTACGCATCAGGGTCTATGCTCTCTAACAGAGAGACAACACGAGCAGCAAAGACGCCAGGGCTGTTTTTTATAGCTCATGGCTAATCTCTTAAACTGTTTTTGTTTGCTGCCTGAAGTAAACGCTGTCCACTGACTACTAATAGAGGACAGGTTGTGGCTGTAAAAGTCATTGGATATGTCAAGTGTGGTTTTAAACCTATTACGCACAAGACTATCAACGAGGGCTGAACTGTGTGTATTCTGTACCGTGCACGTCCGGCAATGAGAGTTTAGGTGACGGTAATCCAAAACTAGGCGGTACGACCCATCAGGCTTCGTTACAGTGAATAAAGCATTATTCATTGGTGACACGCATGTTTCAATAACTCCCTGATATTCCAATTGTTCAAGGATGTCTGCGACGTGGGGTCTAGCTTCACGACGCATGGGATATTGGGTCTGTGGCTGGGGCATAGACCGTAATGGAATCTCATGGCTGGGGGACAATTTATCCCAGCCTACTTGAGTGCGATACAAAGCCAGAGCAAGCACCTGAGCCCACTCCTCGGCAAACCTTTTAGCGTGTTCCTTTGGCACTGTGTGGGCAAAGGAAGGGAGGATTACCTCCTCCCCTCTCGGAGCATCTAAAATGAAAGCCGAGGGCCAGTCTGCCTCCGCCAAAAGAATGTCATAGGAAGAGGTCAGATTATCCCAAAAAATCTCTTCAATAGTTTGTTGTATGTCACCTTCAATTAAGAGGACTATATAATATAGTCTGTCAGGGGGAGCCACTCTAGTGTCCACAGTTTCTACAGTAATGAACGTGTCAGTTGCTATCGCCTCCAGATATGGACGTAGTGGTTGCCGCACTACTGTAACCTCCGCTGCGCTGTCGAGCAGCGTTATCGCCCATGTCAGGTTCCGAAGCTGCGTCCGCACTATCTGTGGCACACCTCGCTGTTAAAGCAGCAACTTTCTTCTTCTGAAACGGGGGATGTTGAGGTGCAAACTCGTCTTGCTTGCCTTTACCGTCAGCCTGACGGGGTTGCTCACGTCCTTGTTGGGCACCCCGACCTTTGCCACGTTCTCCTCCACCGGACTGCGAGGCCGATGTTTCCTGTGAAGAACGAGGAGAACATTCAGTAACCTTAAATCTATCAGGTGACTTAATACTAGTGTGATCGTGCAAATCGTATGTGCGCTCATTACGCTGTGTGGGAGACGCAGGACGAGACCCCTGTTTCTGTTGCTGCTTTCCCTGTTTCTTTTGTCGCCAATTTTGCTTTGGAAAATTTGGACGATCGTCTTTGACAGACGAGCTCACCTTAGTTTGTTGTATCAAGTCAGGAATGATAATAGTTGGTTTAACCTCTAAACTACTGTGGCCTATAGTTCTATAAGCCTCTGCAATAATTTTAGGCAACTCTTTGGGCTTATCGAGTTCATCGACACGGGCTAAGCCATTAGCCACTTGAAATTGTTCCGCATGTCCCTTGAGATTACCAAGGACGAGAGAGGCAACTACGTTGAACACTCCGACAAGCCGCATTCCCAACTCAACAGCCGCCTCCGGACCATGGTTATCTTGAACACGTTTAATGACGGAGGGAAGCACAACCATAGACGGAGTGCCAAAGCACTTCAAATAGACCGCGGCAAAAACCTTACCCCAGTTGTCACAATCGGACACTTCTGGGACTAAGTCTTTCGGCAAACTAATGGTGAGGATCCTGTGTTTCTCCACAGCGGTAGAGTGTGGAAAAACTGCCTCCAGTTGGTCAAATTTCTCGGCAAGCCAATAAGGTAAATCATCCTTATTCTGGGGGGCGCTTGCCCATCACCGAATTAACTATGATGGGGCTAATAACAACCGCAGGATGACCAGCTGGTAGTCCCGCAACAGCAGGTGCCCCCACCTGCACGTTGCATGAGACTTTTGCACCAAAGCCCTATATACTGAAATGAGGGCTGTATGTAGCGTACGCAACTCATCCACCGCAAGAGTCAAATATCGTGGGTGAGGCATAAATCCGGCCAGCACCGGCCACGTGGCCCCTGGAATTGACAAAGGGCTGAGTCTAGCCGGTGCAACCTCATGGGGAAGGGCACCATTAAACCAAATGATATGCTGCCAGGCTAAAAGGGGAATCTCTAGCATCCTGTATGGCGTATAATTTGCTGGGACCCACGTGTGAGTAAACAAGTGAAACGTTTTATTATCCGCATTCACTGCAGGCAGCGTCACCCAAGAGTAAAACAACTCATAAGGGTGGGAGCCATCTGAACTCACCACAAAAATAACGGCCATCCCATCGTCCATCACCCCATACTGCGTCAAATGACGTCGCAGAGGTGCACGGCTATGTGCTGCAATTTCGACCGCCATAAGGACACAGAGAAAAACAACAACGGATTTTACAGTAGCACAAGGGTTCAAAAATATAAGAAACTTTTTTAATTAACAAGCTTGAAAGAACTTATTAGGCTACCAATAGGTAGGTAAAATCCATCACTCCCGTTATCCGTAAACAAGAGTGAGGGTGTCGTGGACTAATATAAGCACTACTAAGGCGTTTCAAATCAAAAGACCAAACGTTAGGTGCGCCATGTTGCAGGGATTCTGCTCATGCACAGAACTATGCGCAGGAAACCAGGACCTCAGTGAATTGTGGTGTACCAAAAACTCACCTCAGAACCCAGAACCCCTATCCGACCAGCATCAGTGTCCCATTCGTTATCCGTATCATCACGGAGGTCCCAATGTATAGACAACCCAGAACAAGCGACTTAGAGTACTCTCAGGAATGGTGGGAATCAGAAATACCTGTTCGTAATTATTCTCATATCAGTCCACAACAAGAGTAATCAGAGACACGGTAAAGTTTAAAAGGTTTATTTTATCAACTACGTGTCCTAAGATGCAGTACTTTGGCTAACATAAGCAGACAAATGATTAAAATCAAAACCATCAGGATTGTTACAATACCATAGAAAATGAAAGGAGAAATCATGGTATAAATGACAGTGGAATACAGCCACCTTCCTTTCGCTAGTAAACTAATATTATTAGACTAGTAGAAGGTCTCTAGGCTTCAATGGGGAACCCATACCGTAAAGATCAGCTTAGTGGAATCACATCACAGGATCAGGTGTACTCTGCTCCTGGGAAAGCTCTTCTTCCGAATGTGTGTAAAGCATGCAGTCTGCAATATTAAAAGCACTCGACTTTCAGGTATTTGCAGCTGCATGCGTGTTATGGCTAAATAGTGGGCCGATCAACCTGAACTCAAAAACATGCATTGTCTGGCGACCCAGACTGTTTCTTTACACAATGTTCAGACCAAGGTCGCAGCGCACGTCTAGGGATGTGAACAACAGACAGTTCTCATGTGAAGAAAAAGGCGAGCAAGCAGTTTTCAAATAATAACATGTATCTGCAGTGTCGTGTGCAAAGGCAGCAAAAGTTGCAAGATGGCTTTCTAACATCTAACGCGCTTATGCCAACATAGCAATGTATGTATCTAAACGCAGCCCTCACTACAGTAGTGTTATCTCATGTAACCGATGTGAGATACTTACCCTTGTATCAGGTGTTTCCACAGTGATGTGTTCTTTCAACTCTGCTGACACCAGAAATTCCATCAGGTTCGGGCAAGCTATTGTTACTTCTGCTGCACTGTCTAGCATTGTCAGAGCCCATTCCCCATTCAGAAGTTGCATCCTCAGAATTCTGGGCATGTCTAACTTTAGGACCTGCTACCTTTTTCTTTTTAAATTGGGTTTTTGATTTTGGTTTATCTTCTTTTTTGATATTATAGTCCGAAGTACGCTGTGTGTCTCTGGACATTGTCTGTTCTTCTTGTCTGTGTTCTGACCATCCTTCACTCTCCGAGTATTTTGATGAACCCTGAAAGGGACGAGAGGATATTTGTCAGGTTTTATAATGTAATCACAATTCCTAAGGTTGTACCTCCTTTCGGAGGGCTCCTGTTGAGGAGACCTTCCCCTGGATTGTGATCTATTTTCTCTATTCTTTTGTTTGTTAATGTCCCAATTTTTCTTGGAAGAATCAGGTGCCTGCTTGGTGTTATCCTTCTCAGGACCACCCATGAGTTGAGGTTTTGTTGCTCTAGCTCCCAATATACGTCTACCTAATTCTATCTAATTTGGCATAGGTATCTTTGATAATTTTAGGTAATTCACGCTTCTGTTGTAAAAGAGTGAAATCCCATCGGTCTATTGCCAGTGCTGCTGCTTCCCCTTTTATGTTTTCTAATATAATAGTTGATACCTGGGCAAAATTACCTAACAATTTCATCCCTAAGTTCAGAGCAGGTTCTGCTCCATACTCATTCTGTATTTGTCTCACTACAGCTGTTATTAATGCTATTGAAGGGATACCTTGAGTTCTGGTATATATGGCAGCAAAAACTGTACATATATACACAAAATGGTACCAGTTCCTATAGTGGGCAGTCCCAAAACGGTATACTGCCTGGGGGGTTGGGAAGATAAAAAGTGATTGGAAAGGTTCGCGGTGATGTCTAAGGTGTAGGCCAGATACTCCTGGGTGGTTTTCCAAGTTGCCTCACACACCCTTGCGGGTGCAAAGCATCATCATCGGGCGTTGCTCCTCGTGGGGGTGGCGCTGCAGTCCCTCACGGGCCCTTCAGGAGGGCTCTCTGTCGGAGATCTTTTTATTGGAGTAGCCGTAGTTGTGCGTGCGGGTGTGTGGGGATAGTGGGTGATGTGGTGAGACTAAAAAGACCTGTAGGGACCCCAAACGGTTTATTAATGAGTCCTACGGGTCTCGTTAAAATCTAACGGGGAGTGGTGCCTAAGTAGCACTCTAAAAAAGTAGGGGAAAGGTAGATAGTTCTGCTACTCTCGACCCGTATGTGACAAAGTTAGAGTGAGAGTGAGAACGTGAGGTGGGTGGTCAACATGTTTCGCGCTTCCCTGCGGTCCCTAACGGATCCGTAGCGCTTCGTCAGGACCAGAAGAAAAAGAGTAACAAAAATTGATATAGGTGAGATTGTATCCTATATGTCCATAGTCTAGGGATCACGTTTTATTCGTGTCCCTAAGAGCGCTCTGATGTCACGGGTCTTAACGACGACATCCCATGGAGTTCCCTCAATCCATAATATTGGCCATCATTGCCCCACTCTACCATCCACTGCAGACCCGACATCTTCATCTGCTTTGATTGTAGCTCCATCCCTGTGTTCTATCTCCTGACTATAACTGCGGTTCTCTTATCGTTTGCATATAGATTATTGCAGCTTGAAATTGTGTGGACACATGAGAGTTTGTGTGCAGACACCTGTAGCCAACGGACCCTCACTAAATGTTTATTTATCTCCTGGCTATAACTGCGGGTCTCTTATCATTTGCATATAGATCATTGCAGCTTTAAATTGTGTGGACACATGAGAGTTTTTTGCGTGTAGCCACCTGTAGCCAACAGGACCCTCACTATATGTGTATCTTCACCTTTAGCAATGAATGCCAGATCACTTGTACCTCTCTCGTTAATCACATTCAGATACCACCATACATGTGTATGACCAAACACAACCAGTTATTCTGCTGACACACACACATGAACAATATCTCGGACCCACCATGGCCGATGCTCTCATCCCAGAGGCTAATGGGACATTAGTACCTCACTTTACTGCCCGACATTTAGGGACCACCACACGGATGCTGAATAGATGCATCATCCCTTCTATACTCCTCCACGTGTCTTCCTAGACCCGTGACACGGAGACACCCATACGACGACACCCTTGATTCAGGTACGGACCCTCCTAAAATATATCCGCCATCCACAACTCATGTGCCTGAACAAAGACCATCTTACCTTCTAACAACATACACACATTGGTATAACTACAGACCCGTTCCAATATGGCCGACGCTCAAACCACAGAGGCTAGTGGCGCTATCAGTCAACCACCTCACTGCGCGATCCTGAGGAACTTCTATATGGGTCCTTACTCCACGCACCACCCTCGAAACACCCTCTTGTGTCTCCCCAAATAACCCCCGATATGGAGACTCTGACACCAGAACATCATTTTCTTACTTTTTTGAGTTACGGACCACTCCAACATGGCCGCCATTTACAGCTTCGTGGATATTCAGTCCCCCCACTGTTTCCACTACACTCGCAGCTGTTCCGGGTTGAGCACCCAATCATCTCCGGACATATATTGTGCCTTCAAACCGTGTCAACTACCGGCGATCCTGGAGGCACGTAGGTGTTCAGAGCAGAATACCCGGGGCGTAAGTAAGTACATTTCTGAACCGCCTTACTTAGTTCTGTTTGATTTATCATTACTCTGCCCAGTTAGTCCTACTGTTTTGTTAAAAAACTTTTTCTCCCCTCGAAGTGTGAATTATATACCTACGCTGGCTGTCTCTTTTTTAGCTGGCGCCCCCGCCCCCGCCCCAGCTGATCTTTATCCGGTATAGCCTGGACCCATTTAACATTGGGTAGGTTTACCAGTTTTCCACAAGCATTATAATGCCACATCACCACTATGTTGAATAGTCTCGAGCACGGGATAATGCTGAGTAATCACACCGGCTCATTTGTCCTGACTCACCATTTACTATGGTAGACCTCTAGGCATGTCGTTAATAAGCAGTCTCACTCGACACAAGTCGACTTTTAGACACCAGCTCAACAATTGCAGTCATGACTCCCTCTGAAACCTTGCATGCACTTAGCACTGTGGAGTTGTCTACAATGCATGTGTCCCGCACTGATCTAGCCTGCGTGACCAGAACACCCACAGAGTCGATAGAGCCACAAGTCTTTCTTGCACTCGCCCCCCCTCCCCTGGCATGTGGCACAACCATGATGCGAGTATATCTCCGCACCGATTTGTTTTGACACCTGGGACATGTATTACGCCCTCTGGATATGTTGCTGACCACTACAGTTTGCCTCTTTTTGTCTCCCTGTCCCCTTTTTCTCCTCCTTCTCCCTTTAGGTTTTCTCTTAGGGACACGAATAA
This sequence comes from Triturus cristatus, assembly GCF_964204655.1. Lineage (NCBI taxonomy): Eukaryota > Metazoa > Chordata > Amphibia > Caudata > Salamandridae > Triturus > Triturus cristatus. Next base: position 322,465,559 of record NC_140581.1, read on the forward strand.
AACGTGATCCCTAGACTATGGACATATAGGATACAATCTCACCTATATCAATTTTTGTTACTCTTTTTCTTCTGGTCCTGACGAAGCGCTACGGATCCGTTAGGGACCGCAGGGAAGCGCGAAACATGTTGACCACCCACCTCACGTTCTCACTCTCACTCTAACTTTATCACATACGGGTCGAGAGTAGCAGAACTATCTACCTTTCCCCTACTTTTTTAGAGTGCTACTTAGGCACCACTCCCCGTTAGATTTTAACGAGACCCGTAGGACTCATTAATAAACCGTTTGGGGTCCCTACAGGTCTTTTTAGTCTCACCACATCACCCACTATCCCCACACATCCGCACGCACAACTACGGCTACTCCAATAAAAAGATCTCTGACAGAGAGCCCTCCTGAAGGGCCTGTGAGGGACTGCAGCACCACCCCCACGAGGAGCAACGCCCGATGATGATGCTTTGCACCCGCAAGGGTGTGTGAGGGCACTTGGAAAACCATCCAGGAGTATCTGGCCTACACCTTAGACATCACCGCGAACCTTTCCAATCACTTTTTATCTTCCCAACCCCCCAGGCAGTATACCGTTTTGGGACTGCCCACTATAGGAACTGGTACCATTTTGTGTATATAGCTATCTTAGGAGCGCTGGTACAGGACCTCCTCTGTAACCCTTGCTCCTGGTCCCCCACTCAGTGTGTTTACTATAAGCAAAAACTGTACCCCAAGAGGTACAATACTCTATCTGGGGAGCTATCCCCATTGGCAAGCAGATTGTTAGCATTCTGTGTTTTTCTTGAGAGCTTGTGTGTGGAAACACTGCCTCTAACTGTGTGTGTTTCTGAGGTATCCAGAATGGCATTTGCTCATGTCCAGTGGGCATTTTAGCCATAACTGCGTGTAGTGTTTGTGAAATTATTTTAGATGTAGATCCCTGAATCTGTCCTGCTGGTGTAGCCCTTGTTGGCTGAAGTGTGAGTGTTCTCATCACGAACTGTGTCAGGTTTCTGTAAAGCTTTATTATTTCTATATGTAGCAGACGTAAGTCTGCTTTACGTCTGCTACCGGCATTGTGTCAATGTCTGGATGCGGTGTATAAGCCGCTAGGACCGGCCAAATAGCTCTGTCTCTGCTGAGCAGATCGACTCTTACTTTATCTCTCGTATGTGGGAGGGCACCTTTAAACCAGTTTATGTGCTCCTGGTAGGTGAGTTGAACTTCAATGTCCTCATATGGACAGTATTCCTCTGGTGTTTCATCTTCAGTGTAAGATTGAAATGTATTTGTGCATGCTTCTGCTTGTGGGAATCTAATCCATGAATAGAATACCTCAGTTCTATATGATTTGTGTGCCTCAATCTCGAACGTTACTGTCCCACCTCTAGCTGTGACTCCATTGTCTGCTAGTTATAAAGTAAGTGCGACTGACATTTTCTGAAATGTTTATTTTGCCTGCTTGTTCTCCTTCCTCCACTGCATTCGCACATTGTGTCGGCGCAGTGTTGTCTTCGTCAGCCATTGTTGAAAAAGTTTCACGGAAACTGAGGTAAGGTTTTATGCACAATAGGAACTGTCTGTCCTTCAAGCTTGAATAAACCAACAGCCAAGACATAGGATATGCCTACTAAGCTGTGGCGGATTTTTCTCTGGAATAATGAGAGTAGGGGTCTCTGAGAAAAGCACAACAGAACTACTCAGATTTGATTGTTAAATACATACCAAACCAACGTTGGGCACCATGTCATGTATATATGATCTGCACATTTAGACAACATAGATTGTCGGATTATTGTCTAGACTGATTCCCGACACCCCCACCTGGTATGTTTGACTGTATACCTAGCTATCTCACAGTGACACTATAAACCCCTTTTACCAAGGAGAGAATAGTTTTCGCTCAGTCAATTGTGCTCACTTTGTACCAGAGAGAGACACAGAATACACGGTGGAGACGTTTTCAATAACCATTTGTTGAACCAGCGTCATCCTAGTGTAAAATAGGTGTGCACAAACAACCATCAGACAGAAACAGATATAAACGATATTAAGCACGAACAGAGTAAGTAGATGGTAGATTTCTACCATAGTGCTAAAATAATAGATATATGCAAGCATATTAATTCATGACAATAATAATGTGTACTCCTACGATGCAACCCTAACTAGACGTGCCTAAGTGTACGTAGCATGTATGTAGGTGTGGATCCTAGAATCCCCCTAGGCTGAAGCCAACTCCATTACCTGAAGTGAGAGACTGTGGGACCCCGTCTTGGTCTAGAGATGAACACCCCACGAGGGATGTCAGACCACTGCGAGCTGGAGGAACCTCAGCGTCTTGTGTCAGTGTGTCAGCATGGAAATCTTACTCCTCTGCCTGCCCTGGCAAAGATATGGTGTATATATAACCAAAAGTTACCCTCAGGGGATTCTACCTTGCTGTGTCATATCAGCCGAGGATGTTGGAGGGGATGACCCTTTTACATAGTTATTATGCAGAGGATGATAATCCTGCTGTGATTCATATATTCACTCATGCACTACCTATGCACTCATCCAATCACCCAGGCACTACCCTTGCACTCATCCAATCACTGAGGCACTATCCTTGCACTCAACCATTCACTCAGGCACTATGCAGACACTAATCAATTCTGTCAGTCACTACCCATGCATTCATGCAATGACCCAGGCACATCTCTTGCCATCATCCAATCACTGAGGCACTACCCATGCACTCATCCAATAACCCAGGCACTACCCATGCATTCATCCAATCACCCAGACTCTACCCTTGCATTCAGCCGTTCACTCAGGCATTATGCATACACTCATCCATTTTGCTCAGGCCCTTTGCATACACTCCTACTTTCTCTCAGGCCCTACACATGCACTTTTCCAATGACCCATGCACTACCCTTGCACTCATCCAGTCACCCAGGCACTACCCATGCACTCATCCAATCACCCAGGCACTACCGGTATACTCATCCAATCCGTCAGGCACTACCATGCACTCAGTCATTCCCTCAGGCACTACGTACATACTCCTGCATTCTCTCACGTACCACCCATGCACTTATCCAATGACCCAGGCACTACCTTTGCACTTATCCAGTCACCCAGGCACTACCCATGTACTCATCCAATCACAGGCACTACCATGCACTCATCCAATCACTCAGGCACTACCTTTTCACTCATCCATTTACTCAGGCACTACCCATGCACTCATCCAATCATCTGGACACTACCCATGCACTCATTCAATTACCCAGGCACCACCCATGCACTCATCCAGTCACCCAGGCACTACCCATGCACCTATCCAATCACTCAGGCACCACCCTTGCACTCATCCATTTACTTAGGCACTACCTATGCACTCATCTAATTACCTAGGCACTTCCCATGCACTTATCTAATCACCCAGGCACTCTCCTTGCACTCATCCAATCACTCAGGCACTATGCATACACTCATCCATTCTTTCAGGCACTTTGCATACACTCTTCCATTCTCTCAGGCACTACCCATGCACTTATCCAATGACCCAGACACTACCCTTGCACTCATCCAGTCACGCAGGCACTTCCCATTCACTTATCCAATTACCCAGGTACTACCAATGCACTATTCAAACAAAAAGAATCTGGCGTTATCGAGCAACACCCATATATTCTACGTAAGACTGGTGTAGGGGGATTTTTTCTATCTCCAACCAACCGCTGCTACTCAATTGTACAGACTAATCCAGTCCCCTGTGCCCATTTCTCTATTATTCATATAAAAAAGAATGTAGGTCAGATCACTCGTAAAACAACATACCCTCTATGATTAACTGTATGTATACCACAAAGAAAAAATGTGTGGAATTATGAGAAAGTACCTCACGTGCGCACCACCAGAGGAGCTACTGGCAGGTTCTCACCAGCTTGCCCATATTTTTGTCATCATCGGTAACTTTCTCATATAGAAAATAAATTGCGTGTCCAGTAAGAAAGGTGTCAAAAACAATACAGTGTGATCAACATATCACTAAATGAAACAGAAGAAGAAAATGAAGACCCCGTGAAAAACACAAGACAAAATGTCTCGAATAAAATTGAGCTCAACTCACGTATATAGCTATACCCTTTTTAATCCGAAGTGTGAATTTGCTTAACATTAAAAACACAGCATGTTGTAAACCACTTCAAGGAAGGCCGAACTACCAATGCACTAACTATGCACTCATCAAATGACCCAGGCACTGCCCATGCACTCATCCAATGACCCAGGCACTACCATTGAACTCATCCATTCACGCAGGCACTACGCATACACTTATGCATTCTCTCAGTGACATCATCAGTGATGTCACTTACCATGTCATGAGTGATATAATATGTGACGTCATCAGCAGTGCATTGCCGGGGCATGAGTCATAGTTAGCTCAGTTAACTATAACAGCTGACTTTCTCTGGTTTTGTACAAGTGAAATGTCAGCCTAACAATAACGTCTCTGTAACCTTTGTTTTTGTCCGTGAATTTCTAAGGTTTTTTAAAATGCTAATTCCTAACGTCCCTGAAACCTGTGGTTTTTCAGTGAAAATATATATATATATTCCCTATAACACCTACACATTCTGGGCCACATATTCTTTTAATTGTGGCCTCTGGTTTTGAACTCTAGAATATCTGGGACAAACAAGGAGGCATTAAACAAAAGAGGCTCAAATTTGCCTGGTATATAGCCCAACTGAGCTACATCCAGTGGGTAGTGAGAGAGAAAAACGTTTTGCATGGACACAACCGCATATGTTTTAGGTACGAAATTTAGAAATCCTTTTAATGCCTGGGGAAAAATGAGAATGTACCCAGCGTCCAAAATCCTCTCTTCTTCCACAACACTGGCTGATTGAATTACAAATCAATATCTGTGTCTTCCTGGGTTTTAATGAATATTTATACAACACATAGGACCTTTTCAAATTCATAAAGAGGCCCATTATGAGGAAATTTGAGATCACCATTTGGTGAGTTGTAATCAATATTACCCATCAGATGGGATGTAACAGCAGCATTGGGCAAATTGAGATCAGTGAATGACATGAGTCAGTGTGAAATATCTGAATGGCATGCAGTCTGGCTGACAATATTGAGCGGTGTATATGTAATGTGGAGCAAATGTACAACATGAAAACCCACTTACAGAATGAATGGGTATGAAAGCATGCAATCTAGAAGGTGGAAGATATGAGTGTGAAGATCTAAGAGGAGATGTGTGATTCCTTTGAGAAAGTACCACTGGAATTGGTGATGCACTATGGTTTGATTAAATGTAATTGTAATAAAATTGAAACAATTGATGTATAATTGAGACTATTTTTCTATGTATTTCTTTAGACATTGTACACTCTGAATGTTTACGGGAGACAGAACAATCCATATTGTCCTGAAGAAGGTGGTAATATACTATGAATTCCACCAAAACACGTTGATATATCAATGTGTGCTAATCTGCCTGGCACTGGGTTATCATAGATGAGCATCTCAATACATAAGGAATCTCTGTTGATGATTACAGCAAACCAATAAAAGGATGGAAATCAACAGCGTTGATGTGTTGTGTCCCTCTGTACACAGTCCATGAGGAAGGGGAGGAACAGCTTTGAAACGCGTCGGACTTGGTATTAATTGAGTGAGACCGAGGTTTGCGTGCATCAGCAAGGCGAACAGAACCGGATGGTGGGGGAGAGCATAGTGTGCCCTATTGGAGCTCAAGGGCTCATTTGTTGGACATGTACTTTGCATGGCTATCCTTGGCCGTGAATAGGAGCACCATTCCCATCCTTTTACCAGAAGCGGAGTTCAGGATGGGAAGGCTTCGGAGAGGAAACGGTTTCCTTTCTGGGAAGTACGCTCTCCCAGGTGAAAACAGCGCGCAAACCGGACTGTCTCTTGCCTACCATAGGTTTTAATATATGTGCAATCAAGACAGGGGGACCAAACCTACTCAAGGTAATCACTGTACTCACCCTGTATGGACCGCAACTTCCAGCATACAGCTGGTTGGTAAAAACTGTGCCACACCCAATAAGGTCGGTGTTTCAATCAATAAAAGGATGGAAATCAACAGCGGTGATGTGTCGTGTCCCTCTGTACACAGTCCATGAGGAAGGGGCGGAACAGCCTTGAAACGCGTCGGACTTGGAATGAATTGAGTAAGACCGAGGTTTGCGTGCATCAGCAAGGCGAACAGAACCGGAGGGTGGGGGAGAGCGTAGTGTGCCCTATTGGAGCTCAAGGGCTCATTTGTTGGACATATATAGATATATATATTTTAAGAAGATCACATATAAATGGATATTGTGTTTGACAACACTTCACTAAAGCCTTGTGCATCTTTGTATCCTTGTTTTGGTTTAAAATTGTATTAATAAAGAGTATATGTAATAAGTGAATGATTTGATACATAAGGTTGTTACAGATGTGGTGTGACATTCATAGGTATCCCCATGAGAGAATTTATTTATACTGTTTGACACAGTACTCTGTCCCTTTAGCTTGTGGGGCCCCTCTTGTTTCTTCAAAATGCATTGATGTAAACCATTGATTAGAAAAGCAAGTTACAAATGACCTAATTTTGAGTATGGTAGATGTTCTGCTACGTCAGTGGATGGATGTCCTCGACTGAACTGGCATATGATTACCTGCCATATTTAAAAATCTGCAGTAAGCTTCTACAATGGAGCAAATTTTGGATATACCATGAATGATTTACCATCAGACATAGTCTCTGAAATGGAAGTCAAAAAATTCAAAAAGAGTCAAGGGGCTGGCATAGGTCATTCAAGGTCAGATATGTTGTCATTGGGTACCCATTGAACCCATTCGTTTTGGCATCAAAAGCTCAGAATGAGACAAATCTGTATTTTGTAGTTGCCAAGGTCGCTTTATGCTTCGGAAAGATATGCCACCTTGTCCCATCCTAAGATTTAGCTTTGGACTCAGCCGCATTTTAAGAAGGGAATACTTGAATGGGGCAAGACTGGAAGCTGTAGCTGGGAAGGGCACCACAAAGCTAGATACCTTCACCACATGCTCCCATGAACCAGTTTTCAGTATGGCAACAAGCTCTGAGGAGGACAAACCTTCTTGCCTGCCTACATTGTGACCCTCCTGGCAACAATCAGCACCTTGTCCTGGTCCAGCTGAAAAAGATCCCCCTGGTCACTCCTACACTCCCCAGCTCCTCATGGCAGGATTCTAGACACAAGGGCTTCCTTCAGCCAGGTCTCTTGCAGAGTTCAGTCTCCTGTGGTCAGCTAGGGACTTTTGGTGTCATACGTCCTGATGTTTTGTCCCTTTAGCAGGCAAACAGGAGACAAACTATTTTACCCTTGGTGAGCAGTTCTAGTCACTGAATCCCAGCATGAGTTAGGAGAACTTCAGTCCTTACTTTTTTTTGTGTGTCCTCTTCTATGAGCAGAAGTCAGGAGTCTTCTCCCAGCAGAGCCTTCTTCTTTAGGTGTGCCATTTCAGGTCTAGGAATGTTCTGAGGAAGTGGTGTCTGAGGTGCCAAATTTATCAGCTGCACTAGCGGGAGATTCTACCACCAAATATTTAATCAAAGCCCCCCTCCTCCTGTTATACCAACTTCTTTTTGTCTTACTATAAAACAATGAAGGAGCCCCTGTTTCAAGATGACAGAATCCATCCCCCACCAGGCAGGTATGTTTTCTGCTGCTTAGCACCCCTCCCTCTCTAGACGAAATCTTGTCCCATCTCACTTGGTCAAACCTTGTTCTTTCCCCTACTGTGACTAGAGCATGGCTGCCTGATAGGGTCCTTAGTTCTGAAAACTGCTCTTGTTTATTTCCAGATAGCTAATCCCTGCTAAGTAATCTGCAGTTACTACCCATCTCTTATTCCTGGGCTCAGAGGCAGGCTATTGTTAACACTTTCAGTGAAGGATGTGTTTTTTAGCTCTATATGGGCAAAACTGGTTGTAGGCCAGTTTGGCTCAGCCAGCACAAAGTGCTGTTTTGCAAAGTTACTTTTTCATACAGGTTATCAAAACTTTGATTTCACCATTAAATCAGATTTTGAAAATACAGTAAGAGACTACTTTGAAGCATTTTTTTAACATTTCCCCAGGATAGGTAATACATATTATAATCTCATCTAGGCCTCTTTAGGAAGAAGTCGATACAACGAAATAGCTTTTATGTAGGAGTAGGCAGAGCACTCCAAGTTTCACTCTGCGGAGTTCCGCAGAGTTACATGAAAACTCCGCGAGATTCTGCAGATTTCCGCAAACTGGAGAAATTGGCACTTCGTGACTCGAGTGCTGATTTTTAGTGCCAGGGGCTTGTTCCACACTGCAAAATCAGCACGAACAGCACCGAGAGGCCACCAGATGGCGCTGCTTCTTTGCTGCCGCTCAAGTAGATTTTCTACTCGAGGGGCAGCTCTCTCACCGTGAATGGTTGTAACCTCCTGCACTGAGAAAATCTGACCAGGTGCCATCCTAGCACCCAATATGCACGCTAGGAGACACTAGTTCTCGCTTGCCAACTTCCCGTTAGTGAGTTACACACAAGAGAAAATGTGGCTGATGGTGGAGTTTTGCCAGAAGTCTGTGTTACAAGCGTAATTCCGAAAGGGCAAAACTCTGTGAACTCCACCGACAGAATTTGTCACCCATCCCAATTTTTAGATATGATTTCACAGTGAGAGCACACTAACCATAATGTGTACTGTGTTCTATTGTTGAATATTAAACTAAAGTGCATCAGTTCTTTGTTGGTAAATTAATGTTCTGGATTATAATCAGTTACGTAATAAATAGGTTATGGGCTTGTTCACCAATTGGCCTGGGCGGGAATACAATTTGGTAACTTTGGACCGTGGAGTTCCTGCCAAACTCTGCAAATCGATGCGTGGTGGAATTATTGTCCCATTTGCACCTCGTAATGCTCAACTGAATAATGCCAAACTCCACAATGTGTGCCTGCGAGTGAGATTTGTCGGCCTGACGCAATTTCCAGTCGCAGCTGAGACTTTCGTCACCATTTGCAACACTGGCCGGAGGAATTGGTTGAGCTGCTTCTCGAGTCAATTTTCTCAATCAATAAATCAATCAATCACTGCATTTGTAAAGCGCGCTACATACCCAAGAGGGTCTTAAGGCGCTGGGGAGGGGGGTGCTACTGGTCGAAGAGCCAGGTCTTGAGGAGTCTTCTGAAGGCCAGCAGGTCCTGCGTCTGTCGTAGGATGGTGGGGAGAGTGTTCCAGGTCTTGGCGGCGAGGTAGGAGAAGGATCTGCCGCCGGCGGTGGTTTTTCGGATGCGAGGGACTGTGAAGAGGGCGAGGTTGGCTGAGCGGAGGCTTCGGGTGGGGGTGTGGAAGCTGAGTTAGTTGTTGAGGTAGGTGGGTCCGGTGTTGTGCAGTGCTTTGTGTGCGTGGATCAGGAGCTTGAAGGTGATCCTTTTGTTGACGGGGAGCCAGTGCAGGCCTCTCAGGTGGAGTGTGATGTGGCTGCGGCGGGGGACGTCGAGGATGAGTCGGGCCGAGGCGTTCTGGATGCGTTGGAGTCGTCTTAGGAGCTTGTTTGTAGTTCCTGAGTAGAGGGCGTTCCTGTAGTCGAGTCTGTTGGTGATGAGGGCCTGGGTAACGTTTTTTCTCGTGTCAAGGGGGATCCATTTGAAGATCATGCGGAGCATACGGAGGGTGTTGAAGCAGGACGCGGAGACAGCATTGACTTGCCTGGTCATGGAGAGAGTGGATTCGAGGATGACCCCCAGGTTGTGTGCGTGGTCCGTGGGTTCCGGGGCTGTGCCAAGTGACGTGGGCCACCAAGAGTCGTCCCAGGCGGATGGGGTGGGTCCGAGAATGAGGACCTCTGTCTTGTCTGAGTTCAGCTTCAGTCTGCTGTCCTTCATCCAGTCGGCTACGGCCTTCATTCCTCTGTGGAGGTTAGCTTTGGCGGTGTGGGGATCTTCAGGGAGGGATATGATCAGCTGGGTGTCATCGGCGTAGGAGATGATGTTGAGGTTGTGCTGTCGTGCGACGTGGGCGAGGGGGGCCATGTAGATATTGAACAGCGTCGGGCTGAGTGAGGATCCCTGTGGGACGCCGCAGATGATCTCAGTGGTTTTGGAGCGGAAGGGTGGGAGGCGGACGCTCTGGGTTCTGCCGGAGAGGAAGGATGTAGTCCAGGCGAGGGCCTTCTCTTGGATACCGGCGTCATGGAGGCGTGCTGATAGGGTGCGGTGGCAGACCGTGTCAAAGGCTGCTGATAGGTCCAGGAGGATGAGGGCGGCTGTTTCTCCTTTGTCCATTAGGATCCGGATGTCGTCAGTGGTGGCGATGAGGGCGGTCTCAGTGCTATGGTTGCTGCTAAAACCGGATTGGGAAGGGTCCAGGATATTGTTAACTTCGAGGTAGCGGGTCAGCTGTTTGTTGACAATCTTCTCGGTCACTTTTGCCGGGAAAGGGAGCAGGGAGATGGGCCGGAAGTTCTTGAGGTCCTTGTGGTCTGCCTTGGGCTTCTTCAGAAGGGCGTTGATCTCGGCGTGCTTCCAGCTTTCTGGGAAGGTTGCTGTCTCGAAGGAAAAGTTGATTGTTTTCCGGAGTTGGGGCTCGATGGTTGCGCTGGCTTTGTTAAAGACGTGGTCAGGGCAGGGGTCCGATGGGGATCTGGAGTGGATGGAGTTCATGGTTTTGATGATGTCTTTTTCTACTCAAGAAGCAGCAAAATCAACTGGAAAATATCTTTTTAGAGTGAATATTCTACTCTAACAGACAATTCAGGTATTTATTTTGTGCAAACCGAAAAAAAAATATTTTACTTTTTTTTTAACAGGAAGGAAATGCCACAGAGACTCCAACATCCTCTTCCTGTCGAGAAGGCTTCTCCCAGTGCTTTGTCCCTCTCCTGGTCACTTTCATTTGGATTTCGAGGTGAAATGATCACTCTTTGTCTGCAATTCCTGCTCCATATACCATTGGATTTTAATGACTTGTTTTTGGGACCTCACAAAAAATAAGTTAAAAAAACTGTTGTTGTTTGATAGAGGACATGTCCCAATATATATTTGAACCTTTTATTCAAGTTTTAAATTTGATTGTGATTGTGGTGGGTGACCTGAATCCAAAAATACCATGGAGATGGACAAACAGGGGCTAGTCAAATGCCTGACACAAATGCTACTTCCTTTGGACGTTTTCACACGGAAGTCAGCAAGGAGAACAGTTCGATGAGCCAAGCAACCCCATTGGTGAATCTGCTACAGGCCCAGTCAAAAATGACTTTGCAGGGGGTGCTAGGTGGCGCACAGGCAAGATGGCCACATACCAGTGAGGCTCTGTCAATATTCTGCTCAGTGCTGGACACAAGCTGACAAAAAAGACGGTCGCAGAGAGGTATGATGGCTCTGCACCCGCTGAAGCATTTGGCGGGGACTACGGAAGCTGCAAGCTCCGGATACCACCATCATAATTATTCACTATGCCTCGGGGTAGGCCCCTCACAAGTCTATGGGATCTATGTCTGACAAGGCCCTGCATTGTAGGTACAGACAATATGGTGCCTGGGAACAGACGGCAGTCGGAGCAAAACTCTATGCTAAAAATACAACAAACCGCACGGCCGAGGGGCAGAACACCGGGGTCATGAGGAACTGCAACATACAGCAGGCCCCTCCCCCACCATTACCAAGGACAAGGCTGCAGCAAAAGCGGTGAGTAAAATGCATCTATACCCGACAAGATTCTACATTGCGGGTGTGGACCATTGTGTTGCCTGAGAGGAGATGGCAACCGGGGGAAGATTCCGGATTGCACATGTGGGACTTCGGCACAGCCGAAAGGTAAAGCTCCATGGCCACAGAGAAACTACAACATACAGGAAGTCTATTCCCTCCCCCACCATAACCCTGTGCACGGCTGCAGCAAGAGGAAAATTAAGAACATGATACAGCCAGCGATATAGGAGTATATGAGGTTATCATTAAAAAGCAAGTCCAGCCTTCAGCCTGCAGTTCAAACTATATACAGTACTCTGCATCTCAAAAGTTGGCAAATAGATATAGCCGTGCGGTCAGGCTCCCTTCTGGCCTGAATATGCAAGGAGAACCCCTGTAGGGCAGAGTGGCAAGGCAACTCTACAGCCAGATATTGCAAGTATAGATCTAAAACAGTGCAGGTAGATGGCCGGTAGAAGCCTAGGAGAGAACCTGGAATATCTAGAGACAACCTCGGTTGAACCCATTACCCTAAATACCATTGGACGGGCAACATCTTTTATCAGAAAGGTAATGCGAGGCAGATCCACCCTGTGTTCAGCCCCCCCCCCAAAAAGGAAGGTCTTTGTCGGTATATAGCAACTGCAAACCAGGAACTGTGCATTGGCTGTGGATGTCTCGTGCTTGGAGATGGGGAGAACAGAAGCGAAACAAGCGAAGATAGGTTTTGAGCTCAAGAAATTATCGTGCACACAGCGAGAAGAATCTGAACATGCAGGAATGGACCAACCCCAAGAGGCTGCACAGGGCCAGGATGAAAATGTGAATACGCTCCGACTTGCCATGAAGCATAGTCTCACTTCCATAGAGACTTAAGTTGGACTCTATGACAAACTCCATGGACTCCATAGTACACAAGCTTGAAAAACACGATACCGCATTACAGAGGCGAGGCGCCGGTTTTTGGACCTAGAGGACACCTCGACCGGCAGTCAGACACAAATAGCACAGATGGATAAACTACTAAGAGTGATAGTGGCCAAAAACGAAGAGGTCAGTGCACCCCATAGGAATTGGAGGCTTATGCCATTGACACTGTTAGACATAGCGTTCCATATTGAATTAGGTTTGGAGAATACTGATTTTTTCAAACACAACATTGGTACGGTCACACAAGCAGCCACAGCGTTGGAGGCCTTCAAGGTCACAATTAGAGGATTTTGCATAGCTATGGGGTCTGGCATACTCTGGGATATTTGCAGAACACTACAAACACCAGAAATGGAGTTGAAAAGACTAGAACAAGAGTAGCACTTCAAGCGGCAATACACAAAAAGAGCTCAGGGATAAATTTACGGGCTATAAAGACACATCAGACCGGGAAAGTCTATTCCGGGGCAATTATTTTAAAGCCAGCAAGTATGGTGAGGCCGATTGACCCGGTAAGGCACTAGCATACAAAATTCGTAGACCCCGTTTCTCTAACTATGTGTTGGAGATTCAAGACCATCAATTGATGCCTTCTAGTTGTGTATAAAGTGGAGTAATGTGTGGTGAACGCTTGAAGTAGATCAGCGGTATCTCTATAGGTGTTACCTTTCTGGTCTTGAAAAATTGAGAGTGGAGGTGGAGGGAAAGGTGTGGTTTTTCGTGACACCATAGGAGACCTAAGAATGGCTCGAGGGATGGTGCCGGGTCACGAATCCCGGGAAGGCTGGAAAAAAAGACAGAAGACAACTACTAGAAGTGGCACAGTCAGAAACAGAGGAGACAGTATCGACAAACGGGGAACCGGGCCTGGGAAGCTCAGAATGAAGGCTCCCCCCTACAAGAGACAGAGGAATGCAGTGCTAACTCACTGACACTATGATCTTCCCCACAAGTGGAGACAACATAAGGCTATGAGAATGGAGCCACACTTCAGAAGTAATGATCATTATCCAGACGATTATGGAAAACTGAAATTGCTCCAGAAACGGCAAAGATCAAGCATCTGACTAATGTATAATGTTAAAGAATCTGCTGTTTCTGCACTCCTAGTTAATTATACAATCCACTGTGATATCGCTAGCCAAATACGCTAGGGACAAGGGGATGGACTGAAGGGGATAGTGGAAATGCTCCCTCCACAGAGGTACCAGGGAATGGGTAACAGGCAATCTGCATAGTTGGGGAGGCGGGTAGTTTTAAATCTGTCATGCAGGGAGGCAGGGAGGGGGACGAATAGGTGGTAGGGTTATATAGTTACTGTTTATTTTGTTTCGATTGTTCAATATTGTTCACGGTACGACTTGAACGCTTCCACATACTGCCTCAACCTTGATATCCTAGCCAACCCACCTACCAAAGAACCCAACTACCTCAGATGCATCCATCTCAACACCCGCTCCGCACGCAAACACGCCGTGGAACTCTGGGACCTACTGGACTCCAACACCCCAGACGTCGCCTTCCTGACAGAGACCTGGCTGAACCCCTCCTCGGCACCCAACATCGCCATAGCCATCCTGGAAGGCTTTAAGATCACCCGCAGGGACCGCACCAATGGAGTAGGAGAAGGAATCGCCATCGTCCACAGGAACACTCTCAAAGTCTCAACCAACATCAACGACACCCTCAACACCGCCGAAAACCTGCACTTCCATATTCACACCGATCCCAACACCACCCTCAGAGGAACCCTTGTCTACAGACCCCCCGAACCCCGAGCACAGTTCACTGACTCCATCACTGACCTTGTCAGCACACACGCCCTCGCCTCCACGGACTACATCCTCCTCGGGGACCTGAACTTCCACCTCGAGAACAACAACAACACCAACTCCTCCACCATGATCGACAAACTCGCCAACCTCGGACTCAGACAACTCGTCACTACACCCACCCACTCCTCCGGCCACACGCTTGACCCCATCTTCTCCGCAAGCTCCCACGTCTCCTTCAAGCACACCACAGAGCTCCACTGGACCGTTCACCGCTGCATCCACTTCACCTTCCAGAAACCCACCATGCACCACCGCACCCAACAGATGCAGCGCTGCTGCTGGAGCAAAGTTACAGAAGACCAGCTTTCCACCACCCTCGCCCAGAGCCCACCCGCAGATCCGACCGCCACCGCCACTCGCAACCTCAGACAGTGGATCAACGACTGCACCAACACCCTCACCCCGCTCAAGAAGCCCTCCAACACCCACATCAGCAAGAAAGCCAGCTGGTTCACCGAAGACCTCCAGGCCTCCAAGCAAACCTACAGAAAACTTGAAAAAAACTGGATCCGTGAACGAACACCGGAAAGCTACACAGCCCACAAGAACGCCACCTGCAGACACCACCACCTCATCAGATCTGCCAAAAGGACCTCCTTCAAAGACCGCCTAGACAACAACGCACACAACAGCAAAGAGCTCTTCAACATCGTGAAGGAACTCTCTAACCCAGCTCCAACACCAATGACATCCCACCTTCACAAGACCAGTGCGACTCGCTGGCCACATTCTTCCATCGCAAGATCGCAGATATCCACGACAGCTTCAACGCCGTCACCACCCCGGCAACCACTGAGACCCCCGCTCCCACGACCACCACCCGCGCCAACCGCCTGCTCGCCTGGACCAACATCAATGGCGACAACACCATCAAGATCATGAACACCGTCCACTCCGGATCCCCGGAAGACCCCTGCCCACACCACATCTTCAACAAAGCCAGCAGCACCATCGCACCCCATCTCCGGAAAACCATCAACATCTCCTTCGAGACAGCGACCTTTCCGGAGAGCTGGAAGCACGCAGAGATCAACGCCTTACTCAAGAAGCTCAAGGCGGACCCCAAGGGCCTCAAGAACTTTCGACCCATCTCCATTGCTCCCGTTCCTGGCGAAGATCATCGAAAAGGCCGTCAACAAACAACTGACCAGCTTCCTCGAGGAGAACAGCATCCTGGACCCGTCCCAGTCCGGGTTCTGCAGCAACCACAGCACCGAAACTGCCCTCATCGCCGCCACCGATGACATTAGGACCCTGCTAGACAACGGAGAAACCGTGGCCCTCATCCTCCTGGACCTGTCAGCCGCCTTCGACACGGTCTGCCACCACACACTACAAACACACCTCTACAACGCCGGAATCCAGGAGAAGGCCCTGGACGGGACCTCCTCCTTCCACTCCGGCAGAACACAGAGCATCCGCCTTCTCCCCCTTCCGCTGCGAAGCCACCAGGATCATCTGCGGCATACCCCAAGGCTCATCCCTCAGCCCAACGTTGTTCAATATCTACATGGCACCGCTCGCCCACGTCGCACGACGGCACGACCTCAACATCATCTCCTATGCCGACGACACCCAGCTGATCCTCTCCCACACCAAGGACCCCCACACCGCCAAAACCAACCTCCATGAAGGAATGAAGGCTGTCGCCGACTGGTTGAGGAACAGCTGACTGAAGCTGAACTCGGACAAGATGGAGGTCGTCATCCTTGGATCCACCCCCTCAGCCTGGGATGACTCCTGGTGGCCAACTGCGCTAGGAACACCCCCAACACCCACCGACCACGCATGCAACCTAGGGGTCATCCTCGACTCTACCCTCTCCATGACGAAGCAGGTCAACGCCGTCTCCTCCTCCTGCTTCAACACCCTCTGCATGCTTCGCAGGATCTTCAAGTGGATCCCCACTGAAACGAGAATGACGGTCACCCACGCCCTCATCAGCAGTAGACTGGACTACGGAAACGCACTCTACGCAGGAGCCCCGGCCAAACTCCTGAAACGGCTTCAAAGCATCCAGAATGCCTCCGCACGCCTGACCCTCGACATCCCTCACCGCAGCCACATCACACCCCACCTGAGAGACCTGCACTGACTCCCTGTCAACAAGAGGATAACCTTCAAACTCCTCACCCATGCACACAAGGCACTCCACAACACCGGACCAACGTACCTCAACAGCCGACTCAGCCTCTACACCCCCACCCGCCAGCTGCACCTTCACCACCGACGCCGCATCCGAAGAGTGACCACCGATGGCAGATCATTCTCCCACCTCACCGCCAAGACATGGAACACCCTCCCCATCCGCCTACAGCAGACCGAAGACCTTCTGACCTTCAGAAGACTTCTCAAAACCTGGCTCTTCGAACAGTAGCAGCTTCCCCCACCCCCAGCGCCTTGAGACCCTCACGGGTATGTAGTGCGCTTTACAAATGCTATGATTGATTGATTGATTGATTGATTGTACCAGTCCAAACAACCCGTTATTGGTTATAGGTTAAAGACAACCTTTATTGAAAGCTATCCTAGTGGTAGCTATGGAGAGCAGCCTCCAGGCTAAGTCTTGAAAGAATGTAAAGCAGCTTGTTTTACCAGTCTATAATCTCTTGAGTTCCTAAATGAAAGATATCCACACCAGGTATATGTATAAAATATATGTATTTATTACTAAACACACCCTCCTAGCCTCTTTATAAGACTAGAGGTTAAAACACATAAGTTACACTTCAATAATCACAGTAAAATAGCACAAATACACGTCAGGCCCTTGGGGCGAGCCAAACCATATACTAAAATAGTGGTATAAGAACCATGACTTAACTAGACACAAGGCCTAGAGCCTGTAGAATCGCTGGGACCCCAAGGAACCACCCAAGGTAGTGACACAGGGGACCCATGGGGGCCGTGTGCAGTGTGTGAACATGGCAGCGAGCTCCTGTTAGCTTCTATGGGGAAAGTCGCGGTTAGATTTTTAAAGATTAGGGACACTTAGAATTGAGTCAGGACCAAACCCTTTTAGACATAGGAAGTTCTAGGGCTAACACCCACGGGAGCCCCAGAATACTCGTGTTGCATCACCCAGGGAAGCCGGGTGCATAGGTGTCTTTTGGTGTCGGGTCGCGTCATCGATTTCAATGGGAGCTGGCAAAGAAGTGCTGCTGCCGTGAATATGCGAAGTGTCCGAAGAGATCCAAGCCTCGATCAAAGATGAGAAGAACCTGAAAGCAGAGGGGACAGAGTCTGGGTCACTAGCCAGTGACCAGGAAGACGATGGGCAGATGCCCACCGATGTAGGGTGATTTCAGGTGAAGAAGGTGAAGCTTGACTCTTCAGCCACGAGGACCAGAAGGTGTCGAGGATGACCAGGAGCTGGATTCGAGCTGTCCCACAAAGGATGTTGAGTGCTGCAGTGTCGGTGCTCAGATTGGACACAACAAGCCTTGGCAACAGCAACCCACGCAGAAACGAGAAAGATGCTTCGGTGCAGACCAGCAAGGTCTGTGGGACTCACCACTTGGTAGGAAGTTGGGGCACATCTGGAGCAACCAGAAAAGCCCAAGGAAATTCAAAGTTACCCCCTCAGGTACCCACCAGTCAACGGACCAGGGATCATGAAGGGACCTCAAGACAAAACACAAAATGAAAGCTCATGGGTCACTCGGAGAGACCAGGCTAACAATCTTCAGTGGATTCAGTTCTCGAGATGGGGGCTACAAATCAGCCCAAGCACGACTTCAGGAGATGTCGAGAAGTCAATGCACTTGCAAAAGTGCACGGTGACCAGGAGTTCCAGTTCCACACTACTCACGAGGGCTGCAGGTCTCAGCTTTGCTGGCGACTCGGATCGGCCTTTGTGATGTGTGGAAATCCTCTTCCTGGGCTGCAAATACTTCGGAATCTGGTGGGAGCTTCAAAAATGTAGACTGGTAACTTGCGTTGTTGGTGCCTGCCAAGCAGGGGAGTCACTCCTTGACCCCAAGGGAGATTTCTTCAGTCCTCTGATCTTTAGCAGAGCGTCGAAGGTCCAGGATATGGCTTCAGAGTTTCGTCCAGGGTAATCTAATGTTCTGGTTACAGAGGTTCCTTAATAATACCTAAGGAACGGTTTGGACTAGCTGTCAAGTACCTCAAGCTGAACTTCGGTTTCCACAGGAGCAGATGCTGGTTCTCCACTCCCCTACTCCGCTGCCGCGAACTCAAAGGCTCACGAACAGCGAGGAGGGGGAAAGGGGAATTGGACAGACAAGAGAGACTGCACTGTGTCTTCTTTCTTGACTGGACACGAACCTCCGTCTTCTAGATCCCTGTAACGAGAGTTAATAAACAACAGCTCCACAAACACTACCCCTAAGAATTCCAAATGTAATTATTCCACACTATACCTGTCCTGACACAGTGGGTAGCTACTCTCTATACTCATTCGGCTGGGTATCTCGTTGGGAATGAGGGGCTGTACTGATGACATGCAGCGAACCCTGTAAAGAGAACTCACATGTAAAACCCTATATCTTCCTAAGTCCCCTGCTCCCTGACTCTCTCCCACCAACTTTACCTGTCTCCCAACAAGCGGTATTCTATATGGTAAAGAAGAGCTGGAATTTGAGGTTGAGTAAAGTTAGCTCATCTTCTTGTTGAACTCTGCACAATGAAGAGATGCTGGTAGGTGAATGCTCTTAGTTAAATATATATATATATTTACTATTGCTTTGTTAAGTTCAAGCTGCGGAAGTTTTTCTTTGTCTCACAACTACTCATCCTTCTGTCTCATAATTCTGTCTCTTTTCTTTTCTTTACTATCCACTGGAACTCAAAATTGATTCTGACTGGCGAATTTTTACTGAAGAATTACTGTAGCTGAAAATACGTGAATCATAAGCGGACACTTAATTGCTTACTGACCCACTGAGTCTCTAGTCTCTGAAATGAAGCTCACTGGAAGGTTGACGCTCCAAGAATGTGAGAGAAAAAAGGCGCACTTACTTCTCGAAATGCCCTGCTCTCGCGCCTAGCCTCTCACCCTCCTTACTCATGAAGAACTTGTCCTCCGTCGTGAACGAGAAGCCCTCTTCTCTGCAGATTCTCCTCACAAACTCCTTCGAAGATACTGCAGGATTTCTCGAAATTGTGTCCCACAGAGGGACTGAGTGAAAGTTCTCGAAATTGGCAACTAATGAATAATAGAAGGTCTAAACTCTGACTGGAATTAACTGGGAGAGGACGGAGCTCGAGAGAACACCGCCACTCCACAAATTTTGACAGTTGAAGTGCGCCGCGTATTAGAAGCGCGCGCACAACTTCAAAATTTAAACACTGCACTGCAGCGGAGAAACAGTGGGAGGGAAGAATCGGACTGACCAGCGGCCATCTTGGAAGGAAGGGGTAGAAATGTGACTACACTACAAATGACCGTAGGAAGGCGGAGAGCGATCTCACAGAAACGCATCTACGCCTGCCTCGGACCAGCCTAGTCTGACCATGAGATTGTTGCCTCAACTGGGGAAAACTTGACCTTTCAGCTCCAATCCTGACAGTACCTCCCACCAAAACCCCTCTCCTCTCCTCCTTGGGTTTAGTGGGATGGGTGCGATGAAACTCCCTGAGCAAACGTGGAGCATGGATGTTGGAAGATGGCTCCCAGGATCTCTCTTCAGGACCATAACCCTTCCAATCGACTAAGTAGAAAATCTTCCCTCTTTGTAGCCTAGAATCTAGAATTCTCTTCACCTCAAATTCTTCACTTCCCTGCACCAAAACTGAAGAAGGGGATCTCTTGACTCTAAAACCCTCAGGACAACGCTGGAGCAAGGAAACATGGAAAACTGGATGAATCTTTAACCTTGGGGGAAGATGAACCTTAACACTGACAGGATTCACCATCCGGTCTACTCGAAAAGGACCCACAAATCTAGGCTGAAACTTCCGGTTCCCCTTCAGACGTAAGTTTCGGGTGGAAACCCAGACCAGATCTCCCTTCTCATAGACTGGATTTGGGCGCCTCTTCTTGTCTGCCTGCTTCTTATAGGAAATCTTAGCCTTAGACAAATTTCTGGAAGCTAACTGGTAAGCCAAATGTAATTCCTGCACTACTGTCTCCACTGCTGGAACATTGCTGATTTCTTTATCTACCAGTGTGTTAGGATGCCTTCCTGAATTCAAATAAAATGGGGAGTAACCAGTAGATGCATGAACGGCATTATTGTAAGCAAACTCGGCTGCCCATATTAGGTCAGGCCACTCACCTTCCTGATCCAACAAGTACATGCGCAAGTATTGCTCCAATTCTTGATTTACTCTTTCCGTCTGTCCATCCGTCTCTGGATGGAAACTGGTGGACAGACGAGAGTCAACACCCAACCTCCTTAAAAAAGATCTCCAAAAACGAGAGACAAACTGAGGACCCCTATCGGAAATGACTATCTTTGGAATCCCGTGTGCCCTTACTATGTGTTGTGTGAACAGTTTGGACAACTGAGTTGCGTTGGGAAGAGCCTTCAAAGGGACAAAATGACTCATTTTAGAAAAATGGTCCACCACCACCCAAATGACTGAGAGGCCTCCACTAGACGGAAGATCCACAATGAAATCCATGGAAATGGTATGCCAAGGATATGGGGCGGGAGGCAATGGCTGTAAAAGACCTTGGGGAGCCCTTCTGGGAGTCTTTCCCTTGATACACAACTCACAAGTGGCTACATACTGCCGCACCTGAGCTTCCATTGCCGGCCACCAAAACTCTCTTCGGATCAACTCCAATGTTTTCTTCACCCCTTTATGTCCAGCTAGAGGCTCATCATGGAAGTGTTCGATGATCTGCCTTCGCAATTCCACACTTGATACAAACAACTTGTCTTGAAAATAGGGCCTTCCTTCTTTCACTTGGAATTCTTTTCCCCTGGCTGTCCAATTCCTCACTTCTTCTGGAGACTGTGTGTCTTGTAGTTTCTTTTCTATGTCTGTGTAAGTGAGAGTTCCGATTATTCGATCTACAGGAATTATAACTCCCTCTTCTCCAGTCTTCCCCTCTTCGTTCACATTCAGACGAGATAAGGCGTCCGCCTTTCCATTAGCTGATCCAGGCTTGTAAGTGAGAACAAAATCATAATCGGCAAAAAATAGTGACCATCTCAATTGACGGGGGGTGAGGGTGCGGGCGGATTTTAAAAACTGAAGATTTCGATGGTCCGTGAAGACGGTCACCACGTGCCGGGCACCCAATAAATAATGACGCCACTCCAAAAATGCATCCTTGACTGCCAACAGTTCTTTATCCGCGATGGGATAATTTATCTCTGCCGCTGTTAACTTCCTGGAACGAAAAGCTACAGGATGTAATTGGCCTGTCTGCTTATGGCGCTGCGACAAAATTCCTCCAATGGCCAAATTGGAGGCATCTGCTTCCACAAAGAACGGTTCTTCAGGATCTGGATGAAGCAACACCGGAGATGATACAAAAATGCTCTTGAGTTCATTAAAGGCTGCTTCTGTTTCCGCATTCCACTCAAACTTCGCCTTTTTCTTGAGCAACTTCGTGAGGGGACAAACTCTCTCCGAAAAGTTAATTATAAAACGCTTGTAAAAATTGGCGAAGCCGAGGAAACTCTGTACCTCCTTCACTGAACTCGGGGAGGGCCACTCCTTGATGGCCCTAACCTTTGATTCATCCATGGAAACACCATTGGGTGACAGGACAAATCCCAAAAATTCCACTTGTATGGAGTGAAACACACACTTCTTCAGTTTGACAAAAAGTTGGTTCTCAAGCAGCTTCTTCAGAATGGACCTGACATGCTGAACATGTTCTTCTAAACTGGCAGAAAAAATGAGGATGTCGCCAATGTAAACCACTGCACATCGATCCAAAAATTCTCGCAACACATCATTTACGAAGTGCTGAAAAGCGGCTGGAGCGTTGCATAAGCCAAAGGGCATAACTTGGTATTCGAACAAACCAAAACGAGTGCGGAAGGCCGTCTTCCACTCCTCTCCTTCAGCCATGCGGACCAGATGATAGGCGCCTCTCAGATCCAATTTAGTATACACCTTCGCTCCCTTTACCTAATCCAAGAGCTCAGAAATCAAGGGTAGTGGATAACGATTTTTCTTGGTCACCAAATTGAGGGCGCGATAGTCTATGCAAGTTCTCAGCTGACCATCCTTCTTCGGAATGAAGAAAAGTGGAGACGAAACTGGAGACTGTGAGGGGCGAATGAAGCCATTAGCCAGATAATTATTCAAATATTCTTTTAAATGGACATTTTCCGCTTCGGTTAATGCGTAAATTCGGCTACAGGGCAGAGAGGCTCCCGGCTCCAGCTCAATGTGACAGTCGTATTCACGATGGGGAGGCAAGCGATCCGCTTCTCTTTCATCAAAAACTGGGGCAAGATCTTCATATTCTTGTGGAATTTCTTGAGTATCTAAAGCACAAATGGTCTTCGGAATGCTAGCTAAGATTTGGGACTGTGAAGCTTGTGAAGCTATTGATGGTTCTGGATGGGATTGGAAACAATGTTGCAAACAAAAATGTGAATTCATGCGAATGGATCGCTGAGCCCAGTCAATTTGAGGGTTATGCTCAGTGAGCCAGGGCAGGCCCAAAATAAATTGAAACTGCGGAGCATCGATTAAGTTGAATTGTAAAGAGCTCACGTGTTGGCCGGGTCCATACAACAAAATCTCCTCAGAATCGTAGACTATAGGCCCGGAGGACAAACTTGTTCCATCTACAGCACGTACAGGCTCCGGCCGTTCCTTCCTCAAGAAGGCGATTCCAAGAGCTCTCGCAAATCCAATGTCACAAAAATTTCCCGTGGCCCCTGAATCGATCATGACCGACATTCCTTCCTTGATCTGTCCTCCAAACTTAATCCGAACTGACAAAATTAAATGTGGGGCCGAAGATTGCAAAGTATTAGCCGCTAATTTCGCCTCTGGAGTTGACTGTTCTTTAGCTTCCACCAGGGCAACCCCTTCTACTGGTGGAGCCGATCTTTTACCCAAGAATTGTTCTTTGGCCTCTTTGGACATTCCTTCACAAAATGGCCAGAGTTCCCACAATACATACACAGCTTTCCCAAACGTCTCTTCTCTCTTTCTTCTTTAGACAATGGACCTCGAACGGAACCAATCTGCATTGGTTCCTCTTCTGACAACGATTCTTTCTGCTTAGATCCTTCTGTTTTCATTCTGTCAAAACGAGGAGGGATATACCTGGTTTCTTTCCGCCTCTCATTTCTCCTTTCATTTTGACGCTGATCAATCTGAAGAACTAAGTCAATTAATTCTGAAACCTCCGTGGGACGTTTTGGAATCTGCGATAGACCATCTTTAATCTCATCCTTGAGACCACGATAAAAAATTGCAGCACGTTTCGCCTCAGGCCAGTTGGTTTCTACAATTAATTTATTAAATTGCGCCAAATAAGCAACTAATTCTCGATTTCCTTGCTTCAGATCTAACAACTCATTATCTGTGGATTGCGAGATGGACCGTCTGTCAAAAATTCGTAGAAATTCTTTCTTGAAGCCTTCAAATTCATATAAAATGGGATCGTTGTTGTTCACCAACGGCATAGACCAGGCGGCGGCATCTCCACTCAGGTACGACAGCATGAACGCCACCTTAGACTGATCTTCTTTGAAAATAATTGGCCGACAGAGATAGTGTAGGGAACATTGAGTAAGAAAAATTTGGGCCTTGTTCCGATCCCCACTATATCTTTCAGGAGCAGCCAATGGAATAGTTGGCGAGATAGCGTGGATCACCTGAGTAGTGAGTTCGGCAGCTGAAGGGGCTGGGGCAAAAGAGGGAGGCTTATCTTCTTGGACAGCTGGACGGGTTCCCCCAGAAAACTCTTCAAACCTTTGGCGCAAATAACTTGCATCTAAAACTGACTTTCTAACCTCTTCTTTCAAGGACTTGTTCTCTTCCATAGTATCACTTAACTGCTTCTGGATACTATCTAATACTGTAGCTAGAGCCTTAACATCAATCCCCTCAGCCATCGTGCTCGGGTGGAATTCAGTTTTTGGGCACTTCAATCTGTCAAGTACCTCAAGCTGAACTTCGGTTTCCACAGGAGCAGATGCTGGTTCTCCACTCCCCTACTCCGCTGCCGCGAACTCAAAGGCTCACGAACAGCGAGGAGGGGGAAAGGGGAATTGGACAGACAAGAGAGACTGCACTGTGTCTTCTTTCTTGACTGGACACGAACCTCCGTCTTCTAGATCCCTGTAACGAGAGTTAATAAACAACAGCTCCACAAACACTACCCCTAAGAATTCCAAATGTAATTATTCCACACTATACCTGTCCTGACACAGTGGGTAGCTACTCTCTATACTCATTCGGCTGGGTATCTCGTTGGGAATGAGGGGCTGTACTGATGACATGCAGCGAACCCTGTAAAGAGAACTCACATGTAAAACCCTATATCTTCCTAAGTCCCCTGCTCCCTGACTCTCTCCCACCAACTTTACCTGTCTCCCAACAAGCGGTATTCTATATGGTAAAGAAGAGCTGGAATTTGAGGTTGAGTAAAGTTAGCTCATCTTCTTGTTGAACTCTGCACAATGAAGAGATGCTGGTAGGTGAATGCTCTTAATTAAATATATATATATATATTTACTATTGCTTTGTTAAGTTCAAGCTGCGGAAGTTTTTCTTTGTCTCACAACTACTCATCCTTCTGTCTCATAATTCTGTCTCTTTTCTTTTCTTTACTATCCACTGGAACTCAAAATTGATTCTGACTGGCGAATCTTTACTGAAGAATTACTGTAGCTGAAAATACGTGAATCATAAGCGGACACTTAATTGCTTACTGACCCACTGAGTCTCTAGTCTCTGAAATGAAGCTCACTGGAAGGTTGACGCTCCAAGAATGTGAGAGAAAAAAGGCGCACTTACTTCTCGAAATGCCCTGCTCTCGCGCCTAGCCTCTCACCCTCCTTACTCATGAAGAACTTGTCCTCCGTCGTGAACGAGAAGCCCTCTTCTCTGCAGATTCTCCTCACAAACTCCTTCGAAGATACTGCGGGATTTCTCGAAATTGTGTCCCACAGAGGGACTGAGTGAAAGTTCTCGAAATTGGCAACTAATGAATAATAGAAGGTCTAAACTCTGACTGGAATTAACTGGGAGAGGACGGAGCTCGAGAGAACACCGCCACTCCACAAATTTTGACAGTTGAAGTGCGCCGCGTATTGGAAGCGCGCGCACAACTTCAAAATTTAAACACTGCACTGCAGCGGAGAAACAGTGGGAGGGAAGAATCGGACTGACCAGCGGCCATCTTGGAAGGAAGGGGTAGAAATGTGACTACACTACAAATGACCGTAGGAAGGCGGAGAGCGATCTCACAGAAACGCATCTACGCCTGCCTCGGACCAGCCTAGTCTGACCATGAGATTGTTGCCTCAACTGGGGAAAACTTGACCTTTCAGCTCCAATCCTGACACTAGCTCTGGGGACCCGCCTATGGGAGGGTTTGGAAAGAGGGGTGGCTACACCCATTTCCTTTGTCCAGTTTCATGCCAGAGCAGGGGCTGGAAGCCCCTGGACCGGTTTGAGCTGGACTATGCACAGAGACACCAGATGTGCCCCTAGTGCAGGACTTCAAGGCACTCTGAGATTGCTCCCACCCAGCCCCAATACACATAAGCCTGTCTGGGAGGTGGTTACACCTCCCTGTGACAGGAAACCTATTGTCCAGGCCTCCCCTGCCGGAGGTTCGGTCAGAAGCAGGAGGCCAGACCCGTGTATGTGGCTGCAGCATCCATTTTGTGATGCCAGGGCTCTGTTAAGTTTCTACCGGGTAACCCAGTACTGCCATGTCTCTCCCTCTAGAAGGGTGGGATCATACTCCCACACCAGTTACTGGTGTGGGGGTATGATTCCAAGGTGTTTGACACCAAACACGACATGTTTCCGTGCAGCCAGTCCAAAGTTAGCATTTACAGTTTGGTTATAATGCCCTTAAGAGTATATGATCAGTCTGCACTACAAACAGCATCAGAGAAGGGTCTCCAAATGCTGCAGAGGGGCTCTGCTCATGCAGGGACACCCTCTCACATAAGAACCTAGCACTCTGCCTTCAGGATTGATAAGGCCTGCCATAGGAGTGACTTGTAGGTATATATGTGTGTATATGTAGTGATATAGGTAGCCTATATCACAGTAAGGGGTGCAGGCACCACCTTACCCAGGCTGCAGTAGCAGACCTGTAGTGTCATTTAGGGTGGCTTTCTAGGGGTGGCATAATACATGCTTCAGCCCCTGCTATGCCTCTGGGGTACCTATGCCCTGGGTACATAGTATACCTTATACGAGGGACTTATAAGGGCACCTCAGATCCAGTCTGTAATGTACCTAAAGTACATGGAATCTTTTTAGAGAGGAAGCAGCTAGGCTGAGGCCCTGAATAGCAGGGTCCCTGCCAGACTAAAGTCGAAAAACAGTGAAACACCAGCAAAAAGTGGGGGTATACATGTGAAGCAGATCCTACCCTCCTACACCCCCCACCTCACGAAATTAGTGCATCCAGATCAATCTGGATTTATGCCGTGTAGAGATATGGCGCTCAATCTGAGACACCTAGATAGCGTGATAGTTCGTAAACACACCATTCGGGAACATGCCATCTTTCTATCTCTTGATGCACGCATGGCCTTTGACACTGTTGAGTGGCCATTCCTCTTTGCCGTCCTTGAACATATGGGGTTTGGGCTCAAATTTTACTCTTGGATATGGCTATTATAAACAAAACTGCTTGCAGAAGCAGTAGTAAATAGAAGAACTTCCAGTGAATTCCTCTTGGGCGGTGGAACTAGGCAGGGCTGCCCCCTGTCACCGCTCCTCTTCGCCCTTGTGCTGGCACCATTGCCAGCCTGGATAAGAAGAGACCCTGTTATCCATGGGCTCCAGTGGACAGAGGGATAGGAGGCCCACATATCCCTGTATGCAGCTGATGTCCTATTATACAGGGCATCCCCAAGACTTCCGTTATCTAGACTTTTAAATATATGCGAGACATACAGAAGGGACTCGGGGTATACCATTAATTGGAACAAGTCTAACTTTTACGTATTGAGTGACCCCCCGCGGGTCCTACCTAGGGGGTGTGAGGTAAGAGTGGTAGAGGACAGCTTCAAATACCTGGGAACCCCTGAAAAGACTACGTTGAGATACCAAGAACTGCCAATCCTTGCCATTGACTCTACTAGGACGAGCTGTGCTCTTTAAGATGATGGCACTCCCCAGATTTCTTTATGTCTTGCAGAATACCCCACTTCCAGTTCCCTCCATCATATTTCAGAGCGATAGAAGCGGAAGTAAACAGCTTCCTCTGGGATGGAAAACCGTCCCGAATAGCCATGAGCAAACTGGGTAAAGGTTGTTACGACGGGGGCATTGCACTCCCAAACATACAGACATACTATTGGGCCTCCCAACTTATTGTGCCCAACCAGTTGCTTCACTCACCTCAAACTGAACCCACAATCCTGGGAGAGAGAGGAATCATGAGGGCACTCTACAACAAAACTCGAAGGACAGATCTCATGAGACCCACTGCACACAATGTCCAAATATGATACACAGTACTTAGAAAATTGGGCTGGGAAGACACAATGACACAATGGACCTCACTCTGGGAGACTGGAAAATTAGGTAGACTGAACAGCTGCAAAGGATTTTTTTTTAATTCTTTTTATTATCCATGAAACATATGCTTCAATAGAAAACAGAACGGTATACATAATAGGTGGTTTAGCGTATACAGATACATAGCAACATTACCTTTGCATAGTCTCACTAGCCCAGTGTTTCCCCCAAGGTGATCAGTGATGCCACTAACCATATGATCCCTGGTTATGGGCCGCCCACATACAGCCAGTCATTTGTCCCTATAGTTCGCCCAGGCCCCCCATATCATTTCCCATTTGTGTAGGCATCCTCTGCACTGATATATTGTCTGCCACCAGTCCAAGTCATGTTTCCAGGACTCCACAGTTGGCACCTCCCTGGCACCCCATAATCGAGCAATGTTCCTTTTTGCCACCACACCCACCAGGGTCAGACTATATCACCCATCACCCCCAGTATATGCCATCTCACATCTATCGGGACCGGGGACCCAACCACCGTTGACATCACCTGGGCCAGGCTTCCCCAATATCTTTGAAACCTGGGGCACGCCCACAGTATATGGATGAATGTTCCGGTCTGACCACACCCCCTGGCTCACTCCTCTGTCACACAATGTCCAATGCGATACTGCACTGTCCTGGGGGCATATGACCTATGTAGAATTCAGAGTTGAATTAATTGGAATCTTGCCTGCACAGCAATTTCTCTGAGGCTGTGTAAGGCCTCTGCCCAGTCGTCGTTCTCCAAGAGGCCCACATTCGACTCCCAGGCCTCTCCTAATGGTCCAATAGGGTCTGGTGAGTTGTTTATCAGTTTCTTATATGTGAGGGATATAGCCCTATCTATCATTGGATCGAGCAGGAGTCTATCCTCCAGTGGCAGTGGCAGCGGATCCCCTTCTTTCAAGTGACAGTGAAGTGCATGGCGCAGTTGTAGATATCAAAAATACTCACCCTCTCCCATCTGGTACTCTGTTTGTAGATTGCCAAATTCGGTCATTTTCACTCTTTTCCAGACGTCGCCCAGGAGGTCTATACCTATATTGTTCCATCTAGTGAAGCCCTGAAGGCACACTGGGCCCGATTCACAGAACTAACTTAAGACAAAATCCTAAACTTACTACCATTTTGGTATTCACAGAAGGCACTTACTCATTTTGGTATTCACAGAAGGCACTTACTCATTTCGGTATTCACAGAAGTTAGGAGTCCTAACTTTAGGACTCCTAAATGCCTTCTGTGAATATCGAAAGTCTTAAAATTAGGATTTTTCTCAGTTTAGTAGTAGTATAGTTAGTACTCCTAATTTTAGGACTCCTAAATGCCTTCTGTGAATACCGAAAGTCTTAAAATTAGGATTTTTCTCAATTTAGTAGTCCTAAATCTAAACTTAGGACTACTAAATTGAGAAAAATCCTCATTTTAAGACTTTCGGTATTCACAGAAGGCATTTAGGAGTCCTAAAGTTAGGAGTCCTAACTATACTACTACTAAACTGAGAAAAATCCTAATTTTAAGACTTTCGGTATTCACAGAAGGCATTTAGGAGTCCTAAAGTTAGGAGTCCTAAATTTAGGACTACTAAACTGATAAAAATCCTAATTTTAAGACTTTCGGTATTCACAGAAGGCATTTAGGAGTCCTAAAGTTAGGACTCCTAACTTCTGTGAAAACCGAAATGAGTCAGTGCCTTCTGTGAATCCCAAAATGAGTAAGTGCCTTCTGTGAATACCAAAATGGTAGTAAGTTTAGGATTTTGTCTTCAGTTAGTTCTGTGAATCGGGCCCACTGTCTCTCTAAAAAAATCTCCCTCCCACAGTGGGGTTTGTTCGGTGAGTTTGGTCTTCCACTCGATCATTTTGGGTGCTTTCCGCCATGCTGCAACCACCGTCCGAGTGTGAATTGGGAGGGACTTATTACTCCTTCTTTTCGTATAGAGTGCAGAAAGATAACTACCCTTCACCAAGGCCAGTCGATGGACCCGATATGCTGGCTCCTTGGTCGCAGAGAGCTGCAAAGGATTTAAGCAATGGGATGCAATAGGAATCTCAAGGGTGGGTGACCTCTGGATCAATGGAGAAGTTATTACATTTGCTCAACTCCAAGACTAGTATGATATGGCACCCACAGAACTGTTCTGCTATTTACAAATCAGACATGCACTCAAGGCCACCATCCCACCAGACACTATCCTCCCAGAGGCTTCTGTACTGGAGGATAGACTCCTAACGGAACATATAGATAAAAAAGTTATATCCCTAACCTACGGGAAAATCATTAATAATCAACCAGACCCTACACAGAATCACTGTGAAAAATGGCAGGCCAATTTCGGGGAACTGGATGTGACTGCCTGGCAAGAGGCGCTAGAATCTCACGCTTAATACAACTTAAAGTGCTCCACAGAACCTCTTTATCTAGAGTAACATTGCCAAAATAGGAAGGACTGATAACCAGCTTTGCTTGCGGAAATGTGGTGCAGTGGGCACGTTCTACCACATGATATGGGAATGCCCAGAGATTATAACATACTGGGAAGCAATCATGAGCATAATAAGGCGAGTTAGCGGGGCTCCCATACCACCAGAACCTAAGCGATGTCTCCTGAACATATGGGAAGCGACATACCTCAATCGCAAGGCCCAAGACTGGGCAACACCATGTATGACAATAGCCAAATGCAACATTGCCAAACATTGGGGGGTGCAGAATGCGCCAACATATGGGGAGTGGTGCAATGACATGAATGGGGCTATAGTGGCTGAAAAGGCAGTATATTTACATAGAGGGTGTCCCAAGAAGTGGGAGGGAATATGTGGAGGATGAAACAAATTCAGAGGAAATGTCTGTACACTGCCACCTGAAGAATCTTCACTAGAAGACAGGTAACAGAACGATGTGCCAAATATTGAATAACTCAACAAAGACAATTAAGTAACACATATGCATGGATACTAGAATAATCAGTTATAGTGTGAAGCGTAAACTTTGCATCCATATATTTAATTTCTGTATGTGATAATGTTACAAGTCGTGCACCTAATAAAAAGAGTTTTTAAAAAAAACACTCACAAGCACTGGATGATGTCATCAGTGATGTCATTTGAGATGTCATCAGTGATGTCACTGACCATGTCATGAGTTATATAATATGTGAGGTCATAAGAAGTGCATTGCGGGGGTGCGAGTTATAATAAGCTCAGCTAATTATAACTGCTGAATTTCTCTGGTTTTGTGCGTGTGAAATCTGAGCTTAACTATGACGCTCCTGTATCTTTTGGTTTTTTTTCAGTGAATAGTTAAGGTTTTTTCAATTCTATTTCCTAACTATAAAAACCCTGTAACCTTTTTTTGTGTGAATTTCTAAGGTTTTTTAAATGCTAATTCCTATCTATAACTTACCTTTGGTTTTTTGAGTGAATTTCTATGTTTTTTTAAGTAGGAATAGTGTTTGCAGAATGGTGTAAAAAGGGGTGGGTCTCTGACCAGCTCTCAGGAATCCCGCTGTGTGGGACTTACAGAGAGTACCAGGAGGGCTTCTTTTTTCCCAAGGTCCTCTAGCATCCAAGAGAACTTTATTTCCCAGCAAGTAGTATGCCAGGAGACGTGTTTGCAGAGTGGTGCAGAAAGAGGGCATGGCCGCCAAAGACTTCTTAGCAAACTGACTGTATGAGACTTGCTGTATGTCACAGGAGGGGTAGTTGGCCCCCAAAAACCCTCAATATCCAAGGGGACATCATCCCCCAAATTTTACTATGCCAGGAGGCGTGTTTGTAGAGTGGTGGAAAACGGACGTCCTTAATGATTGCACTTGTAGTGCCTGTATGATTCTTTGAGTGCCATTGCCAAAGGCACACTGTGAATACTGGGTGTTTTTAACAAAGTGCAAAACACATTTATAGACATGTTTTACATAAAGTTTCAATGTAGCTATTTAATAAGATACTAAATTATCTTTCCCCTTTGTACACATATGTCAAAATAACGACATCAAAAAAGCATTTTTATAAAACAGATATTTAAACATATTTTACACTAATTTTGTGTTTAGATGTTTAGTAACATAATTATTTAACTTTATTTTAGCAACACATTTAACGAAAACAACAATTTAAAAAATATAACTTTCAACATCTGAACTCATAAATAGAAAATAACTACAAAACACCCATAATAATACCCATTCTTACCCAAACTCAACAGGAATCAAAAACTGCTCCAAAACTAGTACAATGCACACTCTGTGAAAAGACCCAATCTAGAGAGATCAATAAAAAATATTCCTGTGGGATAATGTTCATGGTCTATCATTTTGAAACCTAACATAGAAAACATCTCTAACTGGCAATCAAGTAGAGGGAAGTTGGAGGACCATATACCAGTGACACCAGCAACAACAATTCCCTTCAGAGGTGCAGACTACTGCAACAGATATGGCTCCAGAGTTTTCAATAATGGTCACGTATAACATGGACGACAGTATTGTTATAACTTCTGATGAGCACTGTGTTATAGCTATTCACATTGCTGTAAAAGATCATATATGCTGATTTTTTCTCCCTTTTATATTTCTCGGTGCACATTTTTCGAGTTCTTCCGGTCCCAGTTGCCATTTTTGTTACCATAAAAAAGAACAAAAAAGTTTACACCTTTACAATATCACAAAAAAAAAACTGAAAATCATGTCACCGGGAAATATAGAAATGTCATTGGATAATACACTTTTCAACTAAAAACATAAGAAGAACATGCACATTTATCTATTTTGAACATTCTTTAAGATGGGTTCATCATGAGCAGCTTTGCGCAATGCACAATATGTCATAAGACATTGTCAGGGGGTACAAATAAAAAATATTCTTGCAGGACTACCTCCATGCTTTACCATCTAAAACATACCAAAGCAATAATGTAAAAGCACCAAGAAAGCAATGCAAGGTTGAAGGCCCCTCAACTTCAATAACAGCCACAACAACACCGGGGCAGAGATTCCATCCAGAGGTCCAATCTCAACTTCAAGATTTGGCCCCACAGTTTTCCCAGATTGCATCATACTGCAGTGATTGTGGAGTTGTAGTGAGTGCTGGAGAAAAGTCCATAACGGCCCTTTGCAATGCTGCAAAGAATCACAAATGTTAATTTTTTTTTTAGCCCTTCATAGTTTTTCTACATTAGAAGGCATTTTATTATCTTACAAAATGGGCATCTAAAATCTATGAGTTGTTCATTTTATTATCTTCTAATTTATTGAAACACTACTTTCATATAACTTGCCGTGTAGACAAGTCAAAGTGATCCTCTGTAAATAAATACACAGCAAAGTTTTTCCAAGCATCATTATTTATATTTTCACCTTTTAAATATGTCAACAGTCTGTGTTAAAATCTTTTAGTAAGTGCATCAACAACATGTACAAACATACTCTGGTTTTTGAGACCACACTGTGTTAAATTTTGTAATCTCTTCTTTAAAACTATCATCGGTAATATGTGTGTCCTGGTCTGCAACTCCTGCTCCTAACAACTCTAAATTTTCCATAGAATCCTGCTCAGGACCAAAGAAATGAAACTGCATGTCACCACAAACCTTTTCTACGTCTGCCACAGTACCATGCAAAAGTGCTCTATTCATTTCTCCTAAACATAAAGTGGGAGTTTTCACATAGTACAGCCTCCTAACTAAAGTGTGCATTGCTGAGTGGTGTGCAGCTAACATCTTGAAATGATGAAAGTTGCTTCGGCACACTTTGTTTGATAAACAAGCTAGTGAATGTTCCTGTAAATGTGTACACTTTCTAATATTGCAAGTATCCAATCCATGTAAAGTAGTTATTTTCTGTTTTAAACTTCGCCTTGGTATGTAGAAATTTCCCTAATATATCAATGGATTACTGTCGAAACCTACAAACACTACTGCAATTCCATTTCTATACAGGCACCTGACTCTGCCTTCCTTGTACCTGTTCCCCAATAACTTGTTCTACATTTGTAGGTACCATCACCTCTTTCGCTATAGGAGTGCCATTCTTCCTTACATAACATCATCCTTTGTAATCATTAGCATGAAGTAATCTATTGCACCGGACATAGCTTTCTTCATTAAAGAAAGACTCTGTACTAGATGTATGTATGCATTCTCCAATAACAATTGCACAAAAGTTACTTCTAATCACTAATCTTTTTTCTGGTTTTGTATCCTCAAGTCCAATATGATTTTGTAAAGAGAGTTCATTCTATTTATAATCAAAATAAAAACCTTCACCTTCAAAGCAAAGACCTTATCAACTATTCTCTCAACTCGTTCTTTCTGTTTCACTGCATGTCTCCTTCTTCTATACTTTTTTCTATTTCTCTATAGATTTATATTTACTCTACTACGAAACATCCTAGCTCTGATTTACTGCTTCAGTCTCCTGGTTAAGGTGCATACATCTTTATTACATTCTTTCCTTTTCTTGCTATATAGATTTTGTCCATTGCATTTCTTTCTCATAGTTTGGCTTTTAATTTAATAATATATAATCTTTGGATATGTCCACATATATTTTATTTAATGAGTTTGTCCTCTTACCAATAGCTCTTTTTTCATTCACTACTTTTTCTTCATTTTGCCCCTTTGGAGTCTCAGTTCTGCATAGAAACTGTACTTGCTTCTGTTATTTTTCCCTTCAAGCTTTTGTAGGCAATCTGTCTGTAATTATGCAGATATTGTTCTGTAAAAAAAACTATATATGTATTTTTTTCTAGCTAGTGTACCAGCTACTTTAAAACTGGTTTATACATAATACAAAAAAATTGTTTTATGTTATGTTGAAGTTTTAAATCTACAATTCAACCCACTAACATAACTATAAGCATTTACTTCAATGTACCAATCCCAAACCAAAACACAAAACATAATATATCCTTTACCTTTTAATATTCTAGCCCACTCTCCTACAACACAGCTGCACCATATCTCAATTCTCACTTATACTCTGTAAAAGACCATGTTATGCCTTTTGTAGTAAATTTTTAACCCCTTCCATGCCCATGATGGAACGGTTCCGTCATGAGCATCGGTTGCGCTGTGCTCATGACGGAACCGTTCCGTCATGGCCCCGCCCGCGCTCGAACCCTTCAGCACCGCGGGGGAATTCCCGCCGCGCTGAAGGGGTTAAATAAACATCAATGTGTAAAAGTACATACAGTGTCTCAATACTCTAAATCCGAAAACACGACATAAAAACTATTTCTGTGCCTCTCCACTACCGTGTCACTGGTAGATTTAGTGTTTCAGTACTTTTCTACTTAGATGTGTCAGATTTATATTTTGAGAAACACTGCATATAAAAATCTGCACATGAATCTGTATCACAGCATATAGCTCTCTAATTCTTCCCAGTACATGCAAACATCATGTGACAGGGTACATATATAATTCACCAGATGGTTCTAAAAGAGTGCATATTCCTCACTAAAACTTGTAAATACATGAATTTGTGGTTGACTACAACAATACTCCCTGAATGAGTGGATGAGTGCATCGATAGTGCCTACATGATTCCCTCAGAATATAAGTAGTGCCTGCATGATTCCCTGAGTATTTACAAACTACATCGGTGGTCCCATACCTGCATAGTAGGTACTTGTGCAGTCAGATAATTATATTGCTACTATCTGGGTGATTGGATGAATGAATGGGTGTTGCCTGTGTAGGTCAATGAGTACATAAGTAGTGCCTGCGTGATCGGAAGAGTGCATGTGTAGTGCCTGGGTGATTGAATAAGTCTAGATATCACACTTGATTTATAACTGCATACATGGCTCTCTAAGAGTATACATTGCTTTGTTACTCAGCGTCAACATGCATCAATACGTTTCTAAAACTGAAAACAACAATACTCACCCTTTGAAAGCACAAAACCTTTTAATAATGGCATACCTACATAATTTCGCAAATATTTCTTGTGTCTTTAAAACATATAGTCAGAATTTTACAAAGAAAAGTTACATGCCAAGTGAAGCTAGCACACAAACACTCAAAAGACATTCTTCACTGTTACCACCCCACATTTTAAACAGAGCATGTTGAAAGGAATGGCCCACCATCACTATATTCATGAAATTTTCAAAAGCCTTGAAGAACATAGATCACCATGTAAACATATATGTGATTTCATAAAAGATATACACCTTCAGGCCATCTTTCCAAAAATGTATAGTTGTCTGCATCTTTAAGTAAACTCAGCACTCTCATCGTACATATGACTAGCTGCAGATAAATACATATCTCACCATCTAAACATATGCAAATCAATCATACAAGTTAAACACCACATTGACAAACACTTCCTAATACATGCTTAACAAGTATTACTTCTTTATGATTTATGTACAGGCACAACACATTTTCTTATGTTGCATTCATGACTACAGTACTCCTGTTTAATAATGTGACTGAAACTACCACAGCTCTCAGAATGCAAATAATATAAGTGTATGTATTCTGCACATAATGCTTAGACATTTAAAACATTGTCATTGTTAAAAGCATCCCTCTCTTTCAAAACAAGGTTTCTGTTAGCGTGTTTTCACAATGTTTTCACGATGATTGCAGCGTAATCACAAAAACAACGGGAGTTCCAACCTATAGCTAGCTTCATTTTTGTTCATTTAAATACTGAACAACAGTTTACTACACAGTCCTGAGTTGGAAATTAAAGCTTGCCATTACTTAAATTGTGTCATCACTTATAAACTTTTTTTTAAAAATGTTCAGTCTCTTTAACACCCTTCCCCCAATACACTCTTAGCTCAGTGTACCTAGCAAACCAGTGGAACCTGTAGGTCACAAGTTCACAGCACATTCTAGAAGGAACATGCTACTTACAAATAAGATGCAGCAGATATGCTTTACTACACAGATTCAAAAGCATATCCATGTTTGTATTACATTTCTTTTTTTAAACAGCCTATAATAAGACTCCTTGCTAAGGCATCCAACACACTACCTAATTTTATTAACTTTCATGCTGATAGCATCCAAATATATCTGTTTTGTTATAAAAAAAAACACCTCCACTTTAACTGCTTTTCCTTTGGAAAACTACCTCATTCAGCTCCAGTCTTCTCCTGACTACTATTGCTCCTTCACTTAAAAATGCTTAGAGTATGGATTGTGGCCCACAGCGTTATCTATTGGGCGAAAGAGGCTGCAAAAAAGAGAGGTATTGACAGGGACTCGGGCGTGCCAAATGTGGAGATTACTTGGTTTTGCCAGAGAGGGTTAAAGTTTCATCATTTGATGGCTGCGGTTAAAACCATTGTGGATTGCCGAGTTCCTCATCTCATGATTGTGCACTGTGGTGGCAATGACCTAGGCACATTGACTGGGGTAAGGCTGGAAATCCTAATAAAAGAAACCTATGCAGAACTGATGTCGCTTTTCCCTCACACTGTCTTGGTGCACTCTAATATATGCCGAAGACAGAAATGGAAGTGGTCAAATCGGTTCTGTCTAGAGATTGACAAAGCCAGGAAACATGTTAATAAAACTGTTTCTGAATTACTCAGGGACCATTGCATGGGCTGTATCTATAACAACAATCTGCGTTTTGACATGGATGGAATTTATAGAAATGATGGAATACACTTCACAGATGAAGGCAACAGGGTGTTTCTAAGTAACCTGAAACTCTGCATCAGGTCTTGTGTGTAGCAGCCTTATACACACAACCAACACAATGGCTCTTGTCAGAGACACCCTAGTACCTGAAATATTGTGAAGTTTTTTTCCAAAGAGTTTTTTTTCAAAATTGAAGCTGAAAATTATAGTGCTATCTCTGGTCATGTAAATTTCGAGGCGACATTGTGGTGAATCGTGAATGCATGCGCCAGCAGGAATGCTCGGAGTGGCTGGACACAACCTGAACATAAAGCAGCTGTCATTTTCTCAATTGGGAACTGTTCCCGGGGCTGAAAATTTCTTTGAAATCTAACATGATGGGTCAGGGTGGAGGTACTCTGACCTCATGTTTGGGAATTGGGGGTGTTAGTGACACAAGTTATGTGTCCAAAATTCTTTTTTTTTAATCTTGCGCGATATTTGCGATGATGATGCTATCACCAGCATGGCCCCCTAATGTACCATTGTGGGGACATTGCGAATATGGCAGCAACACAGTGAATATTGGTGAAAATATAAAAAATATATATATTTGTACTCATTCTCCAGTCACTGTCACAGACTCATGTACACACTCACAAACTCACTCAGATAATTATACACCGTCACATACCCACTCATACACTTATACATCCAGTCACATACCGACTCAGATACTCTTATACCCATTCAGGTACTCATGCACCCACTTACAGACATACTTGGAGAGTGACGCACCCATGTACAGATCCACTTAGAGAAACACACACCTACTTAGAGACCCACTAATAGACTT
The DNA here is from genome assembly GCF_964204655.1 of Triturus cristatus. Taxonomy (NCBI): domain Eukaryota; kingdom Metazoa; phylum Chordata; class Amphibia; order Caudata; family Salamandridae; genus Triturus; species Triturus cristatus. The sequence continues at coordinate 322,504,143 of NC_140581.1, forward strand.
ATACGCACAGTCTCATACCCACTTAGAGACTCTTTCACCCACTCACAGACCCACCTGGTGACTCACGCACCCACTCACAGACACACTCAATACTCATGCACCCACTTACAGACTCACTTAAAGTCACACACCCATGTACAGACCCACTCAGGGACTCACACACTCACTTACAGACCCATTCACACAGTGAGCTATGTATTCACAGACCCACTGAGACACTCTCACACCTACTGACAGACCCAGTGAGATACTCATACATCCACTCATAGATCCACTCCAACACTCATACACCCACCCACATACCCATACAGTCACTCACAAACTCAGTCACATATCCTCTTAGAGACTTATATACTCAGTCACTCGCTCATTTACTGAGACTCACCCACCCACTCACAGACCCACTCATATGTACATACACCCACTCACTCAACCACTCAAACTCATGTATCTACTCACAGACCAACCCAAATACTCACCCTCCCAGTCACAGACCTACTCAGATACTCATGCAGGTACCCATTCACTCACCTACTCAAAGACTTATGCTCTTACTCACAGACCCATTGAGACACTCATCTACCCACTCACAGATCCTCTCAGACACTCATACACTCAGTCACAGACCCACTCAGACACTCACACACCCATACAGTCAGTCACACACCCGCTCTCAGACCCACTCAGAGACATGCACCCAGTCGCTCATATACTCAGATACTCATGCACCCACTCACAGTGCCACCCAGAGACCTATGCACCCATTCACAGAACCACTATGATACTCATGCTCCCAGGCATTGACCCACTGAGAGACTAATGCACTCACTCACAGACCCAATCAGACACTGAATCACCCACTCACACACCCACTGAGAAACTCATGTATCTACTCACAGATCCAGTCAGACAGTTATATACTTACTTACAAATGCACAAAGGTACTCGTGCACCTACTCACAGATCAACTGGCAGACTCATGCAACCAATCACAAACCCATTGAGACAGTGATGCACCCACTCATAGATGCACTGAGACAGTCACGCAGTTCATTATAGAACCATTGATAGATGGATGCACCTTCTCACAGATACAACTCAAATACTTATACAGTGAATGAGAGAGTTATGGATACAGTGATGCATGCAGTCACAGATTCCAAAAAGAGTTATAGACTGTGTAATAGACATATTAAGGGAGTTATACATGCTATTATAGAGTCATTTAGATAGTAATGTGTTTAGCATGCCGGTTATAATCCATTTTGATATTATAAGTTTTGAATGTGGTGGTAGCTAAAATTCACTTAAAAACCAAAGGTTACAGGGACGTTATAGTTAGGAATTAGCATTTAAAAAAACCTTAGACATTCACTTAAAAAAAACAAAGGTTATAGAGACATTATAGTTAGGAATTATTTTTTGTTTTAAACTTGGAAATTCACTGAAAAAAACAAAGGTTACAGGAACATTATAGTTAGGCTGGCATTTCACTCGTACAAAACCAGTGAAATTCATCAGTTATAGTTACCTGAGCTAACTATAACTCATGCCCCTGCAATGCACTGCTTATGACCTCACATTTTACATCACTCATGACATGGTCAGTGACATCACTGATGACATCTCAAATGATATCCCTGAAGAGATCTGAAATCACATCCCTGATGACATCATCCAGAGAAACACTGACAACCAGGCCTACAACATAGATTATTCTTAAGAAATACCTTCACTTGGCAGTGGTGAGAGTTAGTCCACAAGGTGGTAAGTTATAGGGAGTGGGCTAGGGAGAGGTTTAGCTATGGAATGGTTGAGTGTCACTGATCATGTACTACTGTTTTGCTGTTTGGTCGCATTGATTGATGGGAGGGAAAATATTGGAACCGTCAACCTTTAATGGAAGACATGAAATATGACTTCACTTGGGCAGAGAAATATAGCACAGACATTACATACCAAGACATAATTAAATGTTTTAGGTAAAGCTGGGATAGAAAGACGGAATGATGAAATAAAGCACTGAGTGGGCACTGGGAAACAAATCTTGTCTTCGGTTTGTGCATCAAAAACGTAGTTCCGTCGTGTCGATGTGCCGCAGCAGATGCTCATGATTTCACCCCCTATGCTCACTGCAACACCAGACTACACTCCCCTTCAGTTTATGTGGCAAGAGGCTGAGGGTAGGGACTGGACTCTTCAAGTGAAGGGCGGGCTCTCTGCCTCACTTAACCAATACAATATTATTTGTCAATAAGAAAGCAAGGTGACTTACCACTTGCGCCTTCCTTCACTGGGACTTCTCCTTCTCCCTCAGATGGCTGGACCTCCACCGATATCCCTGCAATTTGGACGACACTGCTGGTGATCAGTGCCCCTAGTGAAAAACATAATGCACCCATTTTAGATACCAGATAGCCACCGAAGTATTTATTTTGCACAATGTACATCAGCAATACTTCACTACATTTAGATTAGCTATCTATCAGTATCTTTCTTCTATTCAAAGTAAATTTGGGAGGTATTTGTTACTTTGTTTATTGCTTGACAATATTACAAAAACCAGGTAGTCATAAGTCAACCAAAAACTTTTTTCCGTAATGGAGCGATAGGATTAGGAATAAGGGAAGGGTATAAGGTTAATCTATGAATGGATAAGAAGAAGAGGGGAATGCAAAGAGCATATGGTACTGGTTGTGGTATCTCATTCGTGCCATGTTGCACTGTCAAAGAAACAGCTAGTATAAGACAACATTGAGGGTCCATGACTATGATAACCATTCTATCTCTGCCTCTGTACTTTTTGACTGTTTGATCAAGAAAACCACCAACATGTATGATAACTAGAGGATTGGGCCTGGATGTGTGATCCTCTTTACCTTAACAAAAATCTTTTCCCCTGTTAGTAATACACAAAGAGACATGTGAAAGAGGAGCTAGGTGAAGTTTGTGAAAAAAGGGACCAGAAGAAAAGTACAGACAGGAGAATGTCAGCTGTGGAAACAGGAAATATAGAAAAAACACAGTGAAAAGAACCGTCCAACATGAAAAACTATTAAGTATACACAAGGGCATAATTTTAGTAGGCCACGGTACTAGTGCTGACAGTGGTGGTGGTGGTAGTCATACAGGTCAAACCTACCGTGGCACTGGTAGCTGCTGGCGTAGGTGCTGTCTTGCCCTTGGATGCTTAAGAAAGAAGACAAAAATGATACTCTATTCAAAACAACATTTTGACAGGCACAGCATTGTACTTTTTTAATCAGATAGCCTATTTCTTGTTTCATGATCCTTGTCATGTGTTCCAGTTGGGCCTGGAGAGAAACACTTTACATATACATAGGTCTTTCATAAAGTTGCCTTGACTTTTATACAATGACTTCTGACACACATTTGCATCCATGAAAATCTGGATTCATTACTTGGAAACTATATTGCTTACAGAATCAACTTCACAAGAACACTATCATGCTACCTCAACACCATGTATAAGGTTTATACATACGTTGTGCAAACAAGTTTGTTATTTTCGTATTTATGGTGACATAGCTATCTTTACCACACTAGCAATGGCCGCCTGATCAATATCTCGGCTGAAGGCAAGGATGCCTTTTGTTATAAATAAACATCCATTGTTGGCAGAGGAGCACTTTACTGTCATTGGCGAGGTCTCTACATGCTGATGCTTCGGCCCAGCAGCCTGCTAATATCTCTACAATGGGTGTCCAGCTTGTGACCACTACAGGGACATACATTCTTCCCCTTCAGGTAATGCAGGTTGGATCATCCAGTACATGGATTCTTGGCAGAACACACACACATACCCTAGATAGTTAGGTTAGTGGAGGCATAGTAGGAGTACGCTAGATTTCTATATTGCTTTATATGCTTGCATATATACATTGTTTCAGCATAATGGTGCAACGTTTCATTCTGTTCTAGTATTACTAATAACTTTCATTTGCTTCTGTCTATTGATCATTGCAGCACATACATTTTATACAAGAATCATGCTGGTTCAATAAATATAGACAACCTCCCACTGTGTATTCCTTATATATTTATCTGAGAGGAGAGCATGAGTGTCTGAGAACAAGGGTTCTAGATCTGGTACCACGTTTCCTGGGGGATCAGGGTTGTCATATTCTGTGTTTGCCAGAACCATTTGCTACCTGCCTAGGATTAGGGGGGCTTATGGTGGCACTGTGAGCTAGCTGGCGTATAGAACAACATATCCTGAAGGGGTGTATGGAATCAGTCTGGCACCATCCAAAAGGCTATGCTGTCCACAAACATGCAGTTCCTACTCTAGGGTGCAAATTAAATAACATCCTAAACCTCAAACAACAACATTTTGAAGTATTCATGAATTCCAAACAATGATCTTTGCTTCTCCTCCCCCTTTTGATGAGTCAAGTAGCCCCCCCTCGTATACTGCAAATCTGAGATGTTGGGGCAATGAGCTGCATAAAGCCACAGCAAAGAATGCCAATTATGAAACAGCCCTGATATTCTACCATTGTAAGAGTGAGTAACACCAATAACGTTCAAGCTGAATAGACCAGCCACCAGGGCAGATTATCCATTGGGAAAACCATTGACCCGGGCTAATCAACCCTCAAATATCCACAACATGGTAAACCCCAAGGCTGTTGATTGACTGATTGAATCCTGACCCCCCTGCACCCCAATCATAAAACATCACATGACCAGTGCCAATGGCAATATGAATCTAAAGATATAAGCTTTAGAGGGGCCCTTAATCATGTATCTTCGGGCAGGGGAAGTGGGACGCATCACACAAATACGAGTATGGAAATTGGCCAGAGCCTGCAATGTATAACTCAAATAGCCCAAAGCCGGAATCGATACACCTAGTCTCCTGGAATGTGGCAGGACTAGGGTAAAGGTTAATGGATCCAGACTAGCAAATGTACATCAACCAGTTCCAGCTTTGCCTTTTGCAGTAAACCTGGCTATTGGAACCACCGTACAAGTTAGGGTGCAAAACCTTCTAAATTAATGCACCCCTTCATCGAGTAGCAGACCATCTGGCGGTCAGTTTTCTGGATAAAAATATACTTAAATATCTCTATTGATGTCTTACCCATTTACTCGTTAGACATGTTAGGCGTAAGTATAAGAACATGCAACGGGATTCTAGTTCACTTGTTTAGTGTCTCTAAGACCAAGGAGGAGTAGCTTGGAGTCCCAGGTGGTAGAAACACAAAATAGCGCTCCTAGCTCTATAGGCCCCAAAGATACAATCATCATAGGTGGCAATTTCAATTGCACGTTCGAGCCAATTAGTGATTTAGATCTAACACTGGAGCAAGAAGATCTGGTAAGAGGCATTCCCCCATTAGCGATGGCCCACCAACACCCTGCAAAAAAGCATCCATGCAACTTATACACCATACATTAGAAAACGGATTGAGACCATCCAACGGAAGGGTGAACTCTGCTATTCCCAGTTCACACACACATTTAAAAGAGGCAATCCGTGATCAAAGATTGATTACATCCTACATAGTGAAGCAGCCTGGAATAGGCTATTTGATTTCAAAATAGATAGCAGGGAAGACTGTGACCACTTCCCACTATGCCTAGCGATATCAAGGTGTCTGCCTGAGATGCGGGCACTCGATAGGGATCCACCATTAATACATTCGACTATTGGCAATGACCACAGACGACTCAAGTGGCTGTCCATAGTGAGCAACATGGATAGTATGGCTAGCATTTACAATGCTTTTTTTGATGCACTGTGCTCATTTGTTGTCCATCCTCCATCTCAAATCCCTATCATAGAAATACATCATTCCCTGGTTACAAACTAAAAGCTATACCTAACCAAGCAGCCATCCCAAAAGGAAGGACAAGGGACAAAAAGACACTCCTTGAGAAGTGGCGTAGAGTGGGTTGCCAGCTCCTGGGGCACAGCAAGTATTGCACGGCACAATTTGCATTTTGTGCCGTAGGACTTGCGCATGGGGAAACTGCCCCTGTGGCCCTGCCCACACTACACCAATGTTCTTTTGTAATCTGTGGTATACAAAGGGTTGCAGAGAGGCCAACAAGTTATTACCTAATGCCTTAAAGCTAAAGGAGCAATAACTATGCAAGATGCCAGGAGTAATTACAAGAAATAATTATATAAAGTGGGGAGGAGCTGGGAAGAGTGAATGGCCTGATCTGGTCCATTTAGCAAAATGTAAAGATACCATCACTTTCTGGAAAATAGTTGCACACAGAAGCAAAGATGCCTCCATGGTATACAGAGCACTATCAGAACTTTGGCACTTGGTTCTGACATTTTTCAGATCTCGACTCTGAGAGGCGTATTCCAGACTTGCAATGCCCCTGTAATAGCTACTGTAACAATGACATGGAATATACAGCTCACTTAAGCCTAGAAGACATCATGGGAACTATTTATGCCACTAAGTTGGGAAAAGCCACAGGACAGGACAAAATCCTGTGTGAATTCTTCAAATGACAAAGGCATTCGGCCCAATGTTCCAACATGGAGAGAGGCCGAAATAGACCCAATCTATAAAAAAGGGAGTAGACCGAATCGGGCAACTCTAGGCTAACACGCCTTATAGACACATTACAGAAAATATACCCCAGGCAGTACTTGAATAAATTGAATGACTGGATGGATGAAAACAACATCCTAACTATTTACCAAGCAGAGTCCAGGACATGCACCAGTACAACTGACCTGTTCTTTGCCTACTATGCATCCTGTGGAAACACCTCAAGCTCTCAAGCTAAGGGGGGGGCACATGTACATTGCATTTGTAGATCTAAAGGCGGCATTCAATCTTGTCCAAAGAGGTTTTCTTTGGGCCATGTGTAAAAGCCAAGGTGTACCTGACAAACCTTTAACACAGTAAGATTACACCAAGGCAACTATGCGAAAGTTGCCCCCCATTAAGGGGGCGTGAGACAGGGATGTTTACTTGCACCCACCCTGTTTTCCTTTTATATTAACAATTTTGTTGGGGATTTGAAGGAATGTAACCATGATTTCCCGGAGCTCTGTGGGTACCCAGTTCCTGCATTATTGCTTTCAGACGACACCATTCTGTTGTCACAGACACCGAAAGGTCTACAAAAACTATTTGAAGGTTTTAATAAGTATTGCATAGCTAAAGGATTAGAAGTAAATTCTAGTAAAGTCAAATACATGGCCATCAGACCACATAGACCATCAGGAAGAATATTACAGTCTAAGAGCAGAAATTAGACTATATAGCAAACTTTAGCTACTTGGGTATATTGCTCAACTCAAGGCCTCAATGGCTTCCACATATAAATAAAGCTAAACCTACCCTCGCCCATATTTCTATTGTTATCATTAAACAAGCATTTGCAATGCAATCGGTCTCGCCTTTGGGACCATATATGTATTTAGCTATGCAGCACATTAGCCTGAGTGCTGAAACATCTACTGTTCTTTAACATGGAGGGAAAGTAAGCACCAAACTGCGTGTCACGCCAGGTATGGGAATACATGGAGAGAAATATTGCCTTTCAGCTGGAAATGGTACAGTCCTAAGCTCTGTTTTTAATAAAAAAATTAGGGCCTTCGGTGGTTATATCACTGAAAATACACGATTTAAAAACAAATATTATTATTCACGGGTGCTCGTGGAAGAAAATTTCTATGGAAACATACATTTTGAAAGCACTTGTTTTTATCTTAGGCACTAAATATTTTTTCACAATTTGCAGTGGCCTATCTAATACTGTGTGTAATACAATTTTAAAAGGATGATATACATATTCACAGTGTTTTGCGTCACAGGCTGGGACCTCAAAGCACAATAATTACACAATTAACAATTTCCCATTGTGTCAAGCAGGATTCAAATCTGTGACACTCTGGTTACACAAACACAGATATCTGGAAATGAATGCATTAACCAATTTTGGTATCATAACGTGAAAGAGTACATATCCCACTGGTTTAACTTGCATTTATGTTTTCATTTAAGGTATGCATGTTATTTTATTCATAGTTACATATCAGTGAAAGGTCAATAAAATAGCTTAAGAATATGTTGTTCCTTTTAGCCGTGTCTCTGATAACACCACCACTCTCACTGGCCCCGCCTCTTTGCACTCAGGAGCACAACACAGGTGGGAGTAGCCAGAAAATTAAAATACCCCACTCTTTGAAACCAAACCTCCTTTTGCACCAAGCTAGCAAGCCAGACCCTCCAAAGAAGAGCTCCCCTGCCTTTTCCATCCAAGGATGTATCCATTCATCCTTTCACCATTCTATCCATTGCCTGATATCCACCATTTCACCTTTACATTCTGTCATCCATTCATCCATCCATCATTCTTTTACCATTCCATCCATATGGCCATTCCTTCCTTCCATCAATCCATCCAACGTTTCGCTCATCTACCCTTTGACCCATCTATCCTTTCAACCCTTTGCCCACCTATAAATTCTTTCACCCATATATGCATCCTTTCACCCATTCACCTTTTCACCTATCCGTTCACCCACCCACACATCTTTCTCCCATCCACGCATCCTTTAAAAACATTAACCCCTCCGCCCACCCATGCATCCTTTCACTCATCCACAAATCCTTTCACCAAACCACCTTCCCACCCATTGAAACATTTTTTCACCATCCACATTTTCATCCATTTTTTCACCCATCCACCTTTCATCCATCCTTTCACTCTTCACCTGCCCTTTCACCCACTCACACATCCTTACACCCATCCACACTTCCATCCCTTCACCCAACCATGCATCTTTTAAGCCATCCACCCCTTCACCCATTCATCCTTTTAACCTTCCACCCTTTTCCCCTTTTATACAGACCCATAGTTCACAATGCCCTTGCAACACAGTTACCTTGGTGAAGGGTAAAAAAAAACAGTTAAAGAACATTTTGTTCCTTTTAGCCACATCTCTTGACACATACCACACTTACTGACAATGCCCCACTGCACTCAGGGCCATAGTTCCCATACTTTTATGCATCAAACCAGCTGGTTAATTAGCACCTGTGTAGCGCTCAATCTACCATTAGCATGGCATCACAGCACAGGGATGTAGTGAAACCCCGCTTTAGCAGCTACAGTGGGGTGCAGGTCTTTATGGGTCTTTTGTATTTGTAACATAATTAATGCTGGAATACAGAGTCATTAGAAAAACAGCAGAAGCAAGGATAAACAAAGTCTGGGTGAATAGAATGGGGTAGGATTGAAGGAATATCGGAAGGAAGGGGGCAGAGAAGAAAGTATGGATGAAGGAGTATGTGGATAAAAAAAGTAAGTGAAAGGATGAGTGAATGATAGCTGGATGGACAGGTGAAAGGATGGCAGAGCAAATGGATTGATGGATGCATGGATGAATAGGTGGATAGATGGATGAGTGAATGGATGGGCATCTAAGTGAATGAATGGATGGGTAGCAGATTGGATGGAATGATGGATGAAAGGCAGAGTGAATAGATCAATCGATGGAAGAGTTGATGGATGGATGATGGCAGAGTGGATGGATGAAGGATTGATGGAAATATGAATGACAGAGTTGATGGATGGATGACAGAGTGGATTGATGGACAAGGGGATGACAGAGTAGATGGATGGATGGCAGAGTGGATTGATGCATGGCAGAGTGAATGATTGGACAGCAGAGTTTATAGATAAATGGCAGATTGGATGGGTGTTGGAATGGATGAATAGAAGAGTTGATGGATGGATGAATGAAGGATGGGTGGCAGAGGGAAGGGATAGATGGCAGAATAGATAGAAGGATGGCATAGTGGGTGACTGGATGGATAATAGAGTGGGTGGATTGATCAATGAATGACAGAGTGGATGGTAGAGTACATCACTAGATGGATGGCAGAGAGGATGGATCTATGAAGGTCAAAGTAGATAGATGGCTTGGTGAAGGATGGATGGCAGAGAGGATTGGTGGATGGCAGAGTGGATAAATGGATGGATGGATGGCTGAGTTGATGGATTGATGGATGAGTGGCAGTGGCTGGATGGATGGCAGAGTGGATGGATAGGTGGAAGGATGGATAGCTGGCAGAGTGTAGGGATGGGTGGATTGGATGGATGGATGGCAGAGTTGATGGACGGATGGATGGATGGAGACAGACTGAACGATGAATGAATGGATGACAGAATATAAAGATGAAGTAGTAGATATCAGTAGGTGCATGGAAGGGTGAAAGAATGAATAGATAGATGCATGGATGGATGGAAGAGACAAGAAAGCTGTTCTGGGGAGGGTTCGGCTCATTTGCTTTACTTGCTTGGTGGCATTAGCACTTTAGTTCATAGTGGGGTCTATGTACATTTTCTGGCTACTCCCTTGTCAAAGCACCTATTGTTAGTTCTAGATATGATTTTACCAACTTTTCCATCTAAGATCGGAATAATGTAGTTAAACTAGTAGTAGTGGCCATAAGGTTGCTACTGGGTGTAGCCCCCAGAAGGTGAGACACGTGCTAATCGCAGTAAAAAAAAAACCTCAGGACATTAATGCTTCAAGGAAAATAAGAGCTGAGTGCCTCTGGTTGCAATCCCGGTACCTCTAAAGCACGTGCGTTGACTCAGTTAGCTATTTCACTCAACAATAATAAGCTGGAAAACTGCAGGTTACATGTAGATGTCAGAAGTGAGTGCATTTACCTGCTCTGCTTTCTCAGTGAGATTCCAACAAATGACCTGCAGGTTGCACACTGGCCCTGCCGTATATAAATGCGGATGTAATCTCTGGCCACTAGATAACATCCCGAGCCTCCCTACAATTTCTGGTTAGATACAATAAAAAAACGGCATAACCACGTTAATATGGAGACTCGGAAATGCAACGTTCGGGCATATTGCCAGCTTTGATAATATATGAGCATGAGAGGAGCAGTATATTTTGGTGACGGGTAGAGGGGATTATGAGGCCTGAACATGTGCTTGAGAAGTCCCGCAGCCTTGCGTGAGAAGCACAATATGAGTGTGCCTCGAGCCTGATCCCGACTCAGCTCTCCCACTGCACCTCAAACCTGAGGGACTCGCTCTGCCGGGCAGGTACAAGGACAGAGTCTGCCCTTGTACCTTAGTTGTACCTTAGTCCGGATAGAGCCATCTCTGAGCGCACCTCAGCCCTTATCCAAGCCCCTGACCAAACTCGGGCATTGCGCTAATTCAGCGCACCCTGTCAGTGGCGTAACGAAATGTGAGGGGCCCCCCCTGCAAAGTACATGGAGTGGGGCCCCCCACTCTCCGAACCAAGTAAGGAGCTTGCAGGCCACGTGTCCACCCCCCGTGCACAGTTCCGGAGGGGCTCCCTGGAGGTCGCCCCCCACACCGTGGAGGTTGCAGGGGCTATTGTTACCCCACTGCTTATTGCCTAGGTTTCTAGAAAACCGAACTCCGTGTTCTAGAGTTATCTAGAAAATGCTCATTTGTATAGTAAAAGAAAGCCCTAATCGGAGTGCAGTAACCCTTATGTCCCTGGGTCCTGGTGCCACTGTTCCTGCTGCTCTAATGATAGCTATGTCCCCTATTTTAGATGACTAAAGTGATGTGGCATATGTTATAAATCTGGGAATGTAGAAGGTTGCTTTTGCAGGTTTACAAGTACAAATCTGAGAAACGTTTGCTTGAGAGGTGCCTTCTTAACTTGAGTATTGTTTACCCTTTTACAATTTTGGATCCCAAACCTTTGTGTATTTTCTGCTCGCGAAGGAAAGTGCCCATGAGCTGAAAGCACTCCTACTGGTTACATCCAACCTGACTCTCCTTGATTCTTTCTTGTTCTTGGCTGCCTTAGCAGTCAGACACTTACAACCCGGTTAATGTTTGTCAGCAGTGCATTGAAACTCCATCACTTGACCTTAAAGATCCTGCCAAGTTAGTTGAGTTGTTACTTTCAGAATGTATTAATATAGCTCTGGGGCTTATTTCAGTACTTTATTGTTAAACGAAAACAAGATCATCATAAGTAGGCAGCTTGAGAGGGCCTATCCGATTGTTCACAGTAACCAAACTGGTATTATCAAGTAAAGCACCTCCCAAAAATATTCACATCTTAAACAAAGCAAACAACACTTAACCACAATTGTGCATGTTATTAGACATGCCATCACCAAAGGTACCGCCAGCGGCTGCCACTGGAGCTGCAGCCTTCACACATTATTCGCCAGACAATGCTGTGTGCTCAGCCCTTGCAGCCTTAGTTTCCTCTCTGAGCTGAGCAATAACCCATGAGACTGCTCTAAAGGACTCCAACTCCACACACAGTCAACATTGATCTCTGTTACTAATAAAAGTATTGAGCTGAGTCCCTTTTAACCTGCTCAGAAGCATCTGATCCAGAGTGGATGAAGATCCAGTCTTTCTCTGAAGGGAAGGTAGCTGAGCAGAGTATTTAAATACCCACAAACCTTTATGTCACATCTACAGTCCCACAATCCTTTCTTCTATTGCTGCAATCTTTAAATGCGATTATCAATAATTAGGCTGACTTTTCCTTACATTGTAACATATTCCACGTGTTTTATTTATATTTAAAATAGGCCACTGTACCTTTCAAAGGTTTATCTTTTTCCTGGGATGACAAGCACGAACCTTCTTTTGTAAAATAAATAAATAATAATAATACAAAATGTATAAAGCGCCTGGTTACTCCATACAGAGTGTTCCTGCGCTATAAATAATTCTCCAGTATAGAGCCAAAATGCACAGTCTACCCACCCTAAATTTGTTTTAAAAGCTTACGTTTCTTACGAAAGCCTAATCCGGAGCATTCCTGTCTCAGATCCAGAGGCATGGTGTTCCACATTTTGAAAGCCAGAAAACTAAAGGAACATCCTTCCATGGGTGCTTTTTTCATGATGGGGATTCTGGTGAACGCAGCTCCTACAGACTTAAGACTTCTTCTGGCTCGATAAGGCTTCACCAGAGAATATTGGTAATAAGGTACTTTATAATTCAAGATTTTATGGCAGAAGCACGTGGCTTTAAAGGACACTCTCTTGCTTAGCAGGATCTAGTGTAGTTTAGCAAGGGCTGGTCCCATGGAGGAGCGTGTCGTGATGTTAAGCAGCAAACTTGCTGCCGAATTCTGCACCCTCTGGAGCTTTCTCAACCTCCGTTGTGTTGCTCCGATTTAAAACACATTACATTAGTCCAGTCTGGACATGGCCAGGGCCTGGACTACTGTTTACCTGGCGGCTTCACACAGAGAAGGCCCCTGATCTTGTTCAATGTTTTTAGGATACCAACACATTTCACCGCGAGGCTGGCTGTCTCGCTGTCAAATTATAGATTTTGTCAAACCATATTCCTAGGTTCTTCACTTTTGGCTAGGGAACAGGTACTGGTCCAAGTGCGTCTGGCCAAAGACTGTCAAAACTCAGAATCTGACATTTGTTTGCAGTTTCCGTGTCAGTGAAATGCCCTGCATAACCTGCTCAGCAGTCTGGAGAAGCACAGCCTGGAAAGAACATCCCAGATACTGCAAGGAGTGTGCACTGTTTGGCTCCAGCACACCTCAAAGAGTAGCTACCGGAGTAGTGTGAAAATGTGAGCCATGCCATCTCCGTGTAAGGTGGCAACGGAGGCCCAGCACTGTTGGAAGGACCCCCTCTGGTGTGTTTGGGCAGTGGTGGTACAGATGGAGAGGTACTACGCCTCCTGGAGCTTGCCCATCCCTGATGACATGCCATCAATCATGGTGACAGATAATCAAGCCACCAATTGACTGCACTTTGGGCTATTCAAAACTGTGAATGACATTTCCAGCTAACCAATGACTGTAGGTGGCAGGTCCATTGCCCCAGTGGGCACCATTGCGCCAAGAGTGCTTACAGTATGTTAAGATTTGCTTCCATTATGCCACTGAAAGCATTACGGAGGACACCATTGTGCCAAGTATTCCCACATAATGTTCAGAATTTTCATCATTATGCATAATTAGATTTTCCCAATCATTCATTATTAGTATATGTTTGAATATGCACATCCCTCAATAATCCTTAATGCGAGCTCAGAGTTGCATCATCACTCGGTAATCCTAACTGCATACCCAGATTTGCACCATCGCCCAGTAGTAATCAGTACATGCTGATGTTTTCACATTCATTTAGAAATGTCGACTGAATGGCCACATTTGTAGCATCACTCGGATTCTATTTTACGCATGGATTTAAATCATCACTTAGAAAGCTTGCGCATGATCAGTTTTGAAGCTTTGCTGAGAAATATTGGATGAATGCACGCTTTTCAGAGAACTGAGATCTTTACACACTGCCATAAGCATTCAGCTCAAGCCTGGGCTTGAGCGGTCTGATTCTACCAGTGCAAGTTTCTAAGGGACCATTTAAGTGTCACTCGAAACACCCTAACACCTCTGCACCCAGAGTTACTGGTATCCCGCGTATTGATAGCATGGGAGAGAGATAGAGGGTGGGATGTATATATTTTGCTTTATTTCTTAATCGTCTTAGCTCCGGCACACAGTTAAATCTTAAAAACATAGAAATGAAAACATTTATACATCACCTTGACCGCTTTTCTTGTCTCTATTTCTAATTGGCAGCCATCCGTACATTACTGTTGCCCGTTACTCTGCCTGCGCTTTGTTAGGCTTGGTAAATGAATGCTTTAAAATGGAATGTACCCTTTCATTGTTCTCTTTCCAATGTGTTTTCATTATCATGATTATGAATTATGGAAAGTTATTTTGTCTGTTCATCATCCTTCAAGGGTTGTCGACATATACTATTCCTACAACGAAGTGATGGTGTTTAAATCGAATCATTTATGTTGGTGAAATATATGCAATGTACATTTCACAACTAAAACAGTAATACCTGATGCAGTGTGAAACTGCATGTTACTTCAAAAGGAGTACTAAAATGGTGCAGAGGTATGTTGTGAGCTGAGTTGAGATAGAGTTGGGCGAGCCATTGAAAGTTGAAGCCTGGATCTGGCTCAACTCGAGGTCCCATTGGAACCTTGAGCCCATAACGAGCCGAGCCTTCATGTGCCTTCTGCCTGTCACCCTCGCTCTACCTTTATGGACAAAGAGGTGAAAACAGCAAACCTTAATATTTGAGATAAAAAGGAGAGACAAACAGATACCCATTCAGTGAATGATCTGTACAAAGTGGAACCAGAACACTTGGATTAATTGCGGCATCCCCCGAAACTCAATTGTGTGATCTAAGGCAGATATTTCTTTTTACCTGCTTTTTCTTCACTATTGCATATAAAAGCACCTTCAAATACGTGAAAACTGTCTTGCCTCTTAGTTCATTAATAGCACTACTGCCAGGGTGGGGGCAGAAATGGTTATAAATTCAAGTTAAAAACTATCACTTTTGATAAGTACGTCGCAGACAGTGTTTCCATGTGATTTATAATGTCAAAGCTTCCACTTGTTCAAGAAGTATGATTTACATCGCAAAAGTGTTCGCGGCTCGGCTCGTGCACGGGCTCCGAGAACCACCCAGACCTTTGGCTCGGCTCTGTCTTGGCGCGCACTGTTAATATGTTGGATCGCTCACCTCTAAGTCGTGTATTCGTCTACCTACCTTCCATGAGATCATTCATAAGTTATTGTCCGTTTACTCCCTCCAAGTTCCATGTTTAACTTTCCAATGATGTGTCCTGAGGGAATAGTCCCATTGTTTCCCAATCCCCAAGGACTGGGCACGAGCTCCAGCCTTCCATGGGTGACCTTAGGCCTGACTGGCGTGAGCAGTGGTTGCCTGTTCGATTCTCTGAGTACATTCTATGACGTTTATCACAAACAACATTGTTTTTTTAATTTATAGACCAAATGAAACTTCGAGTAGAAGAAAGATAATGGATATATTTATATGTAGAATGTGTAGAGCTGTGTCATGGAGAGCCCCCCTCTCATAGCTGCCAAGGTTTCAGATTGCTATGTGTGACATTTTCATAATTTCAGTGTGATTAGGAGTGACATTTCAATGACCATGAGTGACACTAGCTCGAGAGCAAAATACTGCAATGAATAAGAGGAAAATATATACATATCAGAATTTACAGCCATATGAACAACAAGAAAAAGATTTTAAAACTACTGCAAAGCATCACTAGAAATTAGAGGGCACTAGTGCCCTTGTAATCTGATCGTACTGTAAGGGTGGGCAGGACGGCCCCCCTGCTGGAGAGATCTTGTTTTATTTGGCGCAGGGCGCCGACCATGGTGCAATAATGAGGCAAAATGCGTGCAGCGCTATTCGATTAGTACGGGATCCCCTCCCGACCGAAGCTGTTACACTACAGTATTGTGCACTAACGTGTCACTGCTGAAGATGAGAGAGGCTGCTTGCGGCACAATAATTCCCAGAGTAAATGAGATCGTAGGCAGCCCAGAATGAATCAAATTGTATAGCAATCAGGCGCAATGACATACCTGGCAGACACGAAACGTGAGAGAGCAGTCCGTGCTGAAATAAATGTAAAGGCGTGCAGCGGTAGTAATCAAGTAACTTTAGGTGCTTGGGCTGCAACTTCTTGGTGCTTGTGGGGTCGCTCAGTGGGACAGTCTATGCACAGATGGGCGATCAACTAAGTGACCCTGAGTGAGTGTAGAACGATCAGACACAGGGCAAAGATAGAAAAAAGACTGCAGAGAGGGGCTCTCACCAAACAAGCTCCTTCTGGCACCCATCTGATAACTTTGAAATTCCCGCCTGTCCGGACCTGCAACGGCAGCAGTAGAGATGCTGATAATAATTAAACACCGCAAGGATTGTTACGTCAAGGGGATGTGGAGGGTAATTTTTAATGAAGTTTTGCTGGGGTTCACATTGTAAACTTCAAAAAAACCTTTATTTTCCGTACCACAGCATGGCAATTTGAACCCCACCCGTCCCCAGAGTGAATAAGTAATCACTTACTGCGGCGCCACCCGGGCAATGATTTTAAGGGTACTCACCAGCTGCACAGTCTGAGAATGGTGTGTGCTCTCCTGCTCTGGGCTACATCGCGGCTGCCACGGTCACGTGAGCCAAGAAGGGCGTCACTCTTTCCATGGATCATGGGTGCATCAACCCACCATTCTATCTGCTTGGCGTGCATGTGGGGTAGGAGTCCTTGTGACGGAGCGCCAGAGATGTAGTGTGCTTTTCAGAATGCTGTGCTCCCTACTCTGCCCCCTCCACCGATGCGATACTGCCCCACCCTCGGAGTACCCCTTGTGAACCCACACTCATTGCTTCACACTTTTTAGTCTGGTGTGGGGCATTGTGCGAAGGTTTCCAAATCGCTCTTTCATCACCATTTTTGGTGGGATTGGATGTACATGCGCGAATCACTAATGAACAGAACTGTCTGCATGTTGATTAATATCTGTACTGAAGTCATTACACTTGTACCGATTTATTGGTCTGTTGTGCTGTTCTCTTTTAGTCAATGTTAGGGTTTGCGTTAGATGAAAATAACACAGCAATAAAAAAGTAAATCATTGTTGGGTTTTCGCCACTCTGTGCATTTGGGATGAGCCTGTGAGAACCAGCACCTGGATACCCTCACGGCCCCAGTGACAGGCAGTGCTCTACATACAAATACACCTTACATTACATAAAGGTTTGCGGACCAAACTCACCTCGCCTTTGTGCCTCGCAAAATATTTGGTTTGTACAGCACCGAAGTTTTCGGATGGATTTTGCCACATGGCGCTAGAGCAGTACCCCGCCCTGGTGAAAGCCTCAGACTCCTCACGCCTCTGTCACACCCGCCTCCGGTCAAGACCCCAGTCGTCGGGTATCACAACGTAGATTCATTATAAATTTGACCGCGGAGGTGAGAGCATGACTACCATTTGCCGCACAGAAACTTTGCTGCCTTACCCCTGCCCTCCTGCGCCACAGGCGCCAGCAGGACGTGACGTACCACGACTATCAAAAGTCGGTTGCTGACACTGGGCGCAAATTATTACATTGTAGCACAATTAGCAATGCTATGGCTTGACTTTCCGGGGGAAGGCGCAAATAAAAATGCATTTCAGTTGGAAGTGACTTCCTCAGGAGCTATCAGGTCAGGGTAAAGTGTTGAGGGGGCCCCCTGTAGCCCGGGGCCCCCCCGCACCGCGGGGGCTGCGGGGGCCTTTGTTACGCCCCTGCACCCTGTTGTGTCGGGGTCAATGTGATGAGGTGCCGACAGGCCTGATGATGCAGAGTGTCCTGAGTCCCCAAAGGAACGTCACTGTGACGCGGCATTGTGGAGATCAACGACCACGAGGTGCGGGGCTGCAGGGCCTCTACCTGTTTTATTATCTAACCCCCTGCACGGGACTCCAGACTGGGCTCTTTCATTGCGCTTCAACCATCGTTCAGTCAGATCCATCAGCACAACTCTGATACAGACAGTTCTGCCAGTGCAGTTCAGTCCTCATCCACGCTTCGCTCGCCCACTGCAGTCCTGCCTTGATCCAAACTCACTCCTGCCACTGCACCTTAGTCTTGAGCCAGACTCAGCTCTACCAATGCACCTCAGCCCTAATCCCACCTGAGATATGTGAGTAGACCCTAACTCTGGTGCAGCTCTGAGAGGACACCTCAAGCCCCTTCCAACTTGACACTTCCAGTGTATAACAACAATTGTTATTCGGGCTCGGCTCTGCACGTGCCTTTCAACCCTGTCCCATGCTTTGCAACTGTACTTCGCTGTCACTGTCCCATTCCTGTCCCTAAGACCATAACCTTCCCAAAGTATCCAGAGCCCGGGTTCCAGTTGCATAAATGACCCGCTAATTTGGCAAAAAGGCAATATGTTGGCATTTATAAAACACTTACATTATGTCAAGGTTCATAGAGTAAATTATACAGTTTCTCTCATCACGCACGTATAGGATCCCAAACATAGCCCGCCGCTATACGTCCATCGCATTCACAGCTTTTACCCCGTGGTCGGTAAATCGAAATACTATAAATTGTGTCATAATCTGACCCAACAGCAACAGGGTGCGTAGCGACCTGGGACAGGGGGGACAGAGGGAGAAGGGCACAATGGCACACATGCACAATAATGAGCAGCACACTGCACACCCACAATGAGTGTGGAACATGTCCCTGATTACCTTGGCACACTGCAGCACACATAGAAACACCAAGTAGGCCCCCTTCCACAATGTGCACAAATGGGCCCCCCTCCATATCACCAATTTCCCAAACTACCCATGCACATGTGCGGAATCCAGAAAAGCAGCGGCTCTGTGAGCCACACGGACAATGCAAGTGACACTGTGTGACAAATAGCATGGCTGCAGTCACAACACATGCCATGGTGCACGAGACGACTTTGAGGTGGCTGAATGTAGACCACATCCTTAAAGGAGCAGGCAACACTCTGACCAAGTGCACCTACAACCCATGATGTCAAAAACACATCTGCAGACAAACAATGCACAAGAGTACAAAATCCGTACAAGAGCGCAAATGACCCAAGACGCAAACATCCCAGCACCCGAAAAGCACACAAGTCAAAGGTACACTGACTCAAAGGAATAAGGGGCCACAAAATCAGAGCTGCAGGGGAGACTCACCAGCAATGCAGCACACACACATAGCAAGCACAGTACACCAACATTGATGACAATGTCGTACAAAGTGCAACCCATACACCACAGGACAGAGGACACAACTGGTGCAGCCCATGCGTAGTAACTGGCCAATCACATCTGGCATTACATGACACTGTGAGATGATAATGTACGAGTTCAACCTCACATCTGTCATGTAGTCGAAATGTCCACTGTCTCACATCAAATAGCCAGCTTCACCAAAACAGCCAAAATGTACACTGTCATGTAGTCTGAATGTAAACATCTACAATGTGTGAACATACATGGAACACACTGTTAACCTGCATCTCCCCGTTACATTGCAGAGGGACAATCAACACCTCCTGCAGAGCAGACCACACATCTCTACAGTTATGATGAAGAGGACACCCTGCACATTTGCCCAGACACCCTCCAATGGCTCGTGGACAGCATCTTCACGCCACCCCCAAGAGCAGGGCAGCCCAGCTGCATTGCGGTGACACCACACCCTGCACAGATCACACAGCAGGAAGCACGCACCATCACGGCTGGCTCAAAGGACCCCCACGACCAACACATGGCATTCCAATGCCATGTGTTAGGGTGTCAGGAGAAGATGGCTGATCAGCTGAGGATGGGTATCAACCTCATGGCAGCCAAACTCGATGCCATACGTGGGTGTCTGTGTCCCATCAGGGACCAGTTACAGTCCCTAATGGACACCCGCTGTCCGCACCATGCTCACCAACAATCCTTGGCTGATCTTGCTGGGGCCATTACTCGGATACAAGAACTGTCTAGTCAGACAGGTCCAGCGATGACAGCACAGAGTAGGCACAGATGCGGAGGACACTGGAGACCATGGGGCCGATGCAGGCTAGAAGTAGGTATGCCACGGCTGAACACCAGCTATATGTAGCTGGGATCTTCCATGCCTCGCAGATCCTCATCTTGCCATTGCTGCCACAGAGCCTGTCACAGATAATTGCTGCTGGAACTTCTACACACACATCTCCGCCCTCTGATGTGTCATTGGCACACATTGATGCAGCCCTACCACCTCCACCCCCTGATGTGTCAGTGGCACACAGTGATGCAGCCCTACCACCTCCGCCCCCTGATGTGTCAGTGGCACACGGTGATGCAGCCATAACACCACCACACACACCTGACACACTGGACACAGAAGACATCTCAAAGGAGTAAGATGTGGAGGGTAATGACTGTGTGAGGAAGGAGGCAGTAGCACCTGCAGCCGCCACATTGCCTATCCCTGCCTGGTTCAGCCCTATGCATCATGCCCTGGAACAACACCTCCCACGGTCCCCCGGAACACTCTGCGACATTCACCTGGACCCTACATGGACTGCCATATCTGCACTTGTACCAATGACACAGCAATCCAGCTGAGGACTGAACTCTTCCTCTCCAAATTAACTTTGCATTCCCCCAAGGACTCTGGTTGGCCCATCACTGGGCAACTACGTAATGTGGGCTTGAACTGGCCATGTACCCCTCCAGCACCGACGCTCCCCAGGATGTGAATAAAACATTCCAAATCACACAGATGTGTCATGTCTATGTTCACTCACGTGTACGAGAATGGATGAATGTAGGGACATTGATTGCACAAAAACGGTACACCCTGGTAAATGACATAAATGCGCATGTTTGGCCCAGATCCACATGGACCTTTAGATGAATGTGAAGGTGTGAACTAGCTGTGGCCTCATTGCACATGAACAACAATCTTTCATCCCCCAACATAGCCCCACGTCCATGTATTAAATGGGGCTGTGTGTGTACATGTCAGAATCGGTAGCCCGCCTGAAGATGTGTCCCCCATCGCATGTGGCTACAGAACATCTCTTCGCATGACCTACTCACACACATCAGTGTGGACACAGTCTGTTATAATGGATTATATTGATCCACATGGCAAGAAGTTGGACACCATACTCACTTTGCTGAAGACACGTAAGAGCACAGGTCTACCGGCAACTGTCCCAAACAGAATGTCGGGCTTACAGAGGTGGAGCTGCCAATAGGGATTCACCACCGATGTATTCGTGGCAATCTGCCCCTCCCTGTGTACGGACAATGCTCATTGAGGCACACGATTTGTCACACTAATCAACACTCATCAAAGTTGTACACTGTTGCAGTTGCAAATACTTTATTAGCATGTGCGTGTCAGTACGGGCAAGTATGCTTAAGACACTTACAGGCAGAATGGGAACGTGTCGAGGTGCAAGAATTGGGGATGCAAAAATTAACGCATATCCTTACGTTTAGCAACGGTCTCAGCCCACCTTGCCTTGCTGGTCGAGTCATGTGATGTGAGGTGTCTACTCATAGCCCCGTGTCAGGGGAAACGACTCACAGCCCATTGGAGCTGCATGGAGCTGTACCACCGGACTGCGCCGACTGTGTGCTATGCTGACAGTGACAGGAACGAACAAGGTCACATGTCGTGCTACATTGCCATGTGTGTAGTCTCCCTTTGGCAGTATGTCAGCTTTAGGAAATTTGCCAAATGACGCTGTGCAGCTCCGCCCATGCTGCTGCATTATCCTTCACAGGTGTGTGACAACAAGCGTAGGTGCACGCACATGCATTCTGAGTCCAGGCGAATGCAGACATGTCCACTGTTGGTCTGGCTTAAGGGACCATTCCTCCACGATGCAACACGGTGTTGTGACCTGTGCTCTGGGTGTCAATCAGTTGTGGCTGCAGAAGGTAGTTACTCGTCCATGAATGCGAGCGCTGCTTCATAGGCAATCAGTTCCAGAAATACGTTGTTCTTGAATTCAAGGAACACGAGGGAGAGCCAATCCATTAACTGGTCCGGACAGATGTTCTGCGACCACACAGTTTCACCGATCTGCAACACAGCGCAATAGGGGAGCACCTCGATGTGGTCACTGCACACAATGACTTGTGCATTCTCCCATCCACTACTGCCAGCACATTTGCCACAGATCAGGTCATCCCATGCACGCCTATCCCGGTTGCACTCCTGTTCGTGAGCCAACAGGGGGTGCACACACAAGTCATAATCCAGTTTGGCTACTGTTGTGTTGGATAGGCAGACCTCCATGGGCCACTCGAATGTGCATGATCGACAGTGGAAACCAGGGCTGGATGCATGTGACGTACGCAAGTTGGAAACTCAGACGGTAACTGATTTGCAAAACTGTCATTGGCAGAGCTCCCAACAGATGCAGCATTCGTGCAGGGTACAGTTTCACGTGACAGGGGTTGTGCATGTGCCCGGGATTGGCTTCAATTGCGTTTGTTGGTCTCATACCACCGGCACTCCTCAGACTGGTGGGTGTTCTGTGGACAATATGCCACTGCTCTGAGAAATGAGTTGTATGTGTGTTCACCGTTTGGACGTATGGGTTGTTTTTTGACAATGTGTTGGGGGCATGCCATGCAGGTGTACTTCGAGCAGGGACAAGTGTGTGTGGGGTGTGGACACGTTGCTCTTTCATTAGCGTAGTTCGTGGTATGGGAGTTGTAGGAGTCTGTTATTTTTATCTTACTCAGGGGGTGCTGGGCGGAATGGACACCAAGGATGGAGGTTCGGATGTCCTTCCGCCTTGTGTATTGAGACAAAGGAGCTTTCATGCCTGATTTTAGTCTGACTACTGCTTGCATTTCTGAAATATGATGTGGCCTTTGTGCTGAAATCATTGCCAGGCCTTAGATTTATGGTGCACCAATTGCGAAATACACGCAGCAGTTGGCATGTATGGGCCAATGGCCCGATTGTCCTTGCGCTCCTTGTTCTGTCTCTCTCTCTCGCTCTCTTTCTCTCTCTCTGTCCTTTGATGAGTGCTTGACACACCTTCTTAGCTTTGATGTTGACTTACAGGCTGTCACTTACATATTGTCCAGGGATGACCTACCATGACTCTTCCAAATAGTTGTTTGGAGAGAAATTTGATTGTGATATTTTATTCAGACTTTCAATGGTGAATGATTCAATCTGCTTTTTCTGTACTCACATGACAGTTAGTTGTTGTGATTCTGCGGCATCAGGCAGATGATTTTGTTCATGATTTTGTGCCGTTGATGTGCAGTCTCTTGGTCTGGGGGAGGTGGGGGGTGCCTGGAGTGGGGTCCCAGGAGGGGGGTCCAGGGATGGGTGCAGGTGGGTGTTGTGACCCTGTTGGAGCTCCGAGCGGCATGATCGTTGGCTCCATGGCATCTGTTGTTCTTCAAGTGTGGCTCTGGGCTGTGCTCCCTTGTCTGCTGCTGGTTGTCATCCGACTTTACACCAGGTTAGAGCAGGTGTTAATTTCCTGCTGCTAACGCACCTTATCGCATGTTTTGTGTTCTTATCGCAGATCTGGCTGGTCTTTGAGAACGTTGTGGAGTGGTGTTGCAGTGGCATTTTGCTCTGGAACTCCTACTCTGCATCTCATTAGCAATAGTTGCTGGGGTCATCCGTGGCGATGTGTTTTGAGGATGCTATCGCCGGAAAACTGGTGATATCGTCTGTTAGCACCAGCTTGTGAATGAGGCGATACATTTATTGGGACTTTGTTTGCTCTAAAGTACTGATACCTTGGCGATAGATCCTTGAGAATATGCCCCTCAGTCTGCTTTGTCATGTCACCTCAACCCTGCTAGTAGGCCCCCTGCTATTCTAGTACACATTGTGCTCCCAGTGGGTGTTGGCCCCAGACTGTCCATCTCTAACGTTGCAATGTCCTAACACCCTTGAGGTCTCACACTCACCCTCTAACCAAACCATTTGTTGGAGCAGTCTCAATTTGAAAGGGGGTTGGGGGTGGGGGGTCACAAAGTTGCTGGTCCTGTGATAATTAAGGACTGTGCAAATTTGCTCCAGACTAAAGTTTTAATTCAGGGTAAAGAAGAGTGCAAACTGACTTCAGAATGGTTATCTTTAAAAAAAACACAGACGTTGTCTCCACTTTACAGATCTGAATAATGGAGCTCAGTTTGAGGCAAAAACTCTTTGCTTTATTTGCTTTTACATAAGTAATAAGCAGGGAGCGAAACCTCTTTACTGCTTATTATTTTTTGAAAAAAAGAGGTTAGTGATGGTCTGTGGTTTTCTTGTCAGGTCTACACGTACAATGATTAATAAACCATGCATGTCAAATGCATTCCCCAGCCACTTTCTTCCTTGTTTTCATAGTGCAAACATCTTTCAGAAATATCCACTGGGGCAATTATTTGTTCCGCCTGCCACCACACATGAAGCAAAATATTGCAAAATTTAATGCTTGCACTATTACCAATTGCACCCTTGCTGGGCCACTGCATGGAACTCTACTCAACATCCGTGCCCAAACTTAGCACCAGCAGCGGTGTGTTAGTGCCCTGTGCCATAGTGGAATGTCTCCTGTGACCTGGGATTATGCCCCTCTGACCGGGTACAGTTAAGGGGCCTCTTGTTTACTAATGTTAGATTGCTAAGAATACCCCCCCATTCTCGTCCAGGGTAGTTGCAGTGTGCAGCTATGCATGGCGATGTCCTCTGTGCCACATCTCTGATCTGATTCAAACGCGGTGCTACCTACTCTGTACCCTTGGTACGGGTAGGGGAAGCCTTCTCCAGCCCACTAAATATATCCTTTGAGGGATAGAATTGGAAATGAGTCGGTGCATTTTGTTCTTGGGGAGGTGCCCTAGTGGCCTCGAGCTGTGGCATTGTGCTTTGGTGCTCCTCTGGTTTTGTGTCCCTTTTCCGTCCCAGAATCCCCATAACTTACCTGGATACCGAAAGGCATTGCGGTGCCCAGGGGCATAGGCCGATGCCATGGTCTGAGGGGTCCTAATGCCATATGAGGGTCAATAGTGGGAGAAGAAGACATCCGGATGGTACATGATAGCTCTGATCTCGTGAGAAGGCCCAGGTTTCAAGGGGCCACAGACTGCTGCTGTTTAGTCTTCAATGGGGCCCAGTGCCTTTTTTCCCCAGAATGCCGGAGCTTCACCTGGGTTGAGATAGCCGCCATTCCAGAAGATTCTGTTTAATAATGACCGAGGGTCAGTAGCAGCCCGTGGCGGGGCTGGGGAGGAGCAGGGTGGGGGGGAGGGGGGGTAGTAAACTATGGAATAGGGCCCAACGGAGGTAAGTAAACTAATAAATAAATAAAACGAATTTCGTTGCGCGCGCTGCATTGCCAAATGCAATGCAGCGCCCCACCCCACTGCCCTGCAGCACTCCCTCCACAGGCCAGCTACTGCCGAGGGTCCAACTAGCTCACCAGGTGCTTCCAGTAAGCGCCACTGCTCTGCGTTGCAGAGAGGTGGTGCAGGCCGTGCCCCTTTTAACACCTCTCTGCAATGGCACTTACTGGACATACCTAGTGGGCTATTTTGCCCCTAGGGATCCTCAGGATTCAAGGGGACTTAATCTCCCAACTTAAAAATGGCCACAGGGCGTGTTTACACAGTGGGGAATGGAGGGGACGGGGCCTGAGGTGACGTGTGCAAACACACCCTATGGCGCGTTTTAAGTTGGGGAAGTAATTCCCCTTCAATCCTGAGGGCCCCTGGGGGCTAACTAGCCCACCAGGTGCTTCCAGTAAGTGCCACTGAGCTGCGTTGCAGAGAGGTGGTCCAGGCCGTGCCACTTTTTACACCTCTCTGCAAAGCAGCTCTGTGGCGCTTACTGGAGGTACCTAGTGGGCTAGTTGGACCCTAGGGACCCTCAGGATTCAAATGAACTTAATCTCCCAACTAAAAACGGCCACAGGGCGTGTTTACACAGTGGTGAAGGGAGGGGACGGGGCCTGAGTTAACGTGTGCAAATGAGCCCTGTGGCACGTTTTAAGGCTGGGAAATAATTCCCCTTCAATCCTGAGGGACCCTGGGGGCCCAACTAGCCCACCAGGTGCTTCCAGTAAGCGCCACTGCGCTGCGTTGCAGAGAGGTGGTCTAGGACGTGCCCCTTTTTACATCTCTCTGCAACGCAGCTCTGTGGCGCTTACTGGAGGTACCTAGTGGTCTAGTTGGACCCTAGGGACCCTCAGGATTCAAGGGGACCTAATCTCCCAACTTAAAATGGCCACAGGGCGTGTTTACACAGTTGGGAAGTGAGGGGACGGGGTCTGAGGTGACGTGTGCAAACACGCCCTGTGGCGCGTTTTAAGAGGTGGTTTTAATCCCCTGCCCTATTATATACTAGGGGCTTACAAAGGAGGTCATGCTGATCACAGGGGGACCCCAACGCATAGTGTTCCATAGTGTATGTAGGTGTTTTCACTGTATTCTGAGTGTCTTTTAACATAGCACTGGCTCTAGGACTGGTTAGTCAGACTCAGTTACCACCAGTATCCATCTGAAAAAGGTGAGGGTACTGGATGATTTTGCAACAAGGCTTCTTTCTGCTCTTCTGTTTGTTCTTTCTGCACGTTATCCTTCTTCCTGCACTTTTCTTCGTCTTTAAGGACTTCTGTTGCTTCTTTCTGCATTTCTTTTTTTTCTTTCTGTGTGTTTTTTCTTCTTTCTTCACATGTCCTATCTCTGTAGGCATAGTTAGAAATTAGCATTTAAAAAACGTTTGAAATTCACTGAAAAAAACATAGGTTTCAGGCACGTTATAGTTAGGAATTAGCATTTAAAAAACCTTAGAAATTCACTGAAAAAACCACAGGTTTCAGGGGCGTTATAGTTAGCTGGACTTTTCAGTCATACAAAACCATTGAAATTCCCCCATTATAATTAGTTCAGCTAACTATACCTCGCGCGCCCGCAATGCACTGCTGATGACATCACATATTACATCAATCATGACATGGTCAGTGACATCACTCATTACATATATGAGGTTCACTCCAGACAGAGGATAGGCCTTTTCAAACCATGTCTGGACATGGTGAAACCAGGGAATGGTAATAGGTTCATCAAGTTCCAGTAACTCCCATATGCTCTCTTTGTAGTGTGCCAGCTCCAGCATGACCTATAGTCTGATCCAGTAGAGTATACATCTGAGGACAGCTAAATGCCCTATTCTTTTGAGGTTTAAATCCTAGTACATAGGTGTCAAATGTGTGGAAGTGTGATGGCATAGTATCCTCAACGTATTCTCTCTTGATGTAAGTTGATTGAGATTCTCTACGCCCACAATTTTGCCCTGTACAGAGCTGCTGCTTGAGCCCTATGTTTGTAGACCTCTAGGGATGGGGACATTGCTTTAGATGTAGTTGCTTGATGTTTTTAGGTCGAGCCTATAGCGGCAGCGCGCACGCACTGCTTGCTTTGCGAGGCATGCAGTAATCGAGTATGAAGTGGAAGCTCTGTGGAAGCTCCACCCACTCTCCACCCACGTTTTTAATTGGCTCGTGTCATTGTCTTTCGTAAATGCTGCTGTCTGATTGATTAGGAGGCTTGTTAGTTCCTCCTTATTGTTGTCATTTGTATCCTACCATGGCTACTGGCCCTTTTACTTCAAGTGTTACACAGTACTTAGACTGTGAGCACTACTTTGTACTGCCTTCCTGCCCCTTTTCCCCCCGCACTCCCGTTGTCTGTGCTACCCCCCCTCCTGTTGTCCGTGATGCAGTATAATAGGTCTTGCGTAAATGCGAGTCCTATTGCATTGCAAATGTTTGCTTTTCAAGGGCTCCTTCTCTCTCTCTTGTCTTTTTTTCACTTCCTCACACTGTCTGCCAAGGGGCTTTTCTTTCTCTACTCCCTCCTCCTTAGGATTTTTGAATTTATTTTGTCCTTGATATGGAGCGAACCATACTCAGACGCAGGGGGTCAAAGCACGTGATCGAGTTTGCAGAAACAAAGCAATCATGCAATTAGTTCTATCTTTCTCTTCTGCCTCTTTACCCGTCTTCTCTCCCCCTTCCCTATGTCATCCCATTTTTGCTATCCCTCCCCTCCCAATGCCTCTCATATCTCCATCCTTCCTTCTTCCTTGTAGCCAGCCTTCTGCGCCCCCTCGCTAGCTTTTCTCACTTTCCTTTCTGCTTTCCTTCCCTTTCTCCCAGCCTATCCCCTGAACCCAACCATCACAGGGCACCCCTGCAGCCTTAAATCGGCCTTCAATGAGGGCTAGTTAATTCAGTAGTAATGTGATAAAGCACCCTGGCCCCTCTCCTGTCTGCCCAGGTGTGAACACTCGGTGGGGGTCTGCGTCAAAGCGGGGTAAGGAGGGTTATAAATAAGACCCAGGTCACCAGTCCCCTATTGTATAAACCCCGGGCCCTCGGTAAGAGCAGTTCATACCATCAGGCCCCTAACAATACCGCAACATCTGGAGAGAAAGTCCTCCTTGTTCAAACCATGATTTCCAAGTAGCTGTCTGTGCCCTCAGCATCCAAGAGCCTCGGGTGTAGCAGGCTGTGGCCCCGGGAACCTCGGAAGAAGACATAGGTACACGAGGGATCCCCGAAACCAGCAGCCAGTGCCCTAAACTGGCCCAGGCTCTCTGGGTGCACCAGCGACCATTGAACTTAGCCTCCCTCCATTGGCCCTCAGCCGTCATCAAACCAGCAGCCCCTGGAGCAGTGGCCTGTGTGTGCCCTCTGACCCTCGAAGAGGACCCTTCAGATAAGCTCTCTGCGATTGGAGCCTGTACACCCGATCATCAAGCAAGAATATAACTAAAGATTGCCTGTCTAACGCACATAGCCCTCCAATTCAAAACCCCTGACTACCTGGCTCAAAAATTAGAACTATCGGGGGGATAGACCATCGAGAAGTGCAAATTCTCTATTACTGAAACCCCAGACCTTTCGCAAAAAGAGAACAAGACACCGAGCCTTCTCTGGCTCGGCACCGAAGATCTGGAAATCGCTCCCTCCAGAAATCCGCTGAATTCCTTACACAGCTGCTTTCAAACATGAAGTAAAACCCTCCTAATGAACAGGTTCCTGCCATTAATAACCATTGGTAATCTGTTTTCTTCAACAACTGTATTCCCCAGTATTGTCTACCTTACCGTACCAAGTAATGCTTGTGCGCATCCTTGTACGTTTTTATTAGTTTATTACTATTATCCTCTTTTACTGCCTTTACAATGTTCCCTTTTTACCTTGTTCTACTCTTCCATTTCTGTGAAGTGCTCTGATACTCTTCGGGGTCTTGTTCGCGCTATACAAAACTTTTTAAATAAAAAAAATCATCACTGACCCTCTCATTTCAATAAACTGGACTTTATCAGAAGCAACAGTGTGTTGCCTCTGACCCACTGATGTCATGGTTCTCTGAAGTGGTGGCCTGGCCATGGTGAGGCCAGGCATCCCAGCACTGTTGGGGCCGTTGTGGAGATTAAGCAAGCTATTGCCCAGAGTTGCAGTGTGGGACCCATGATTAGAATAGGCACTGAGGCGAGAATATCCAGTCCGCGGAATTTATAGCCCGAGACCCTGCCGCGACGGGAATCGAACCCTGGTCCCGGACCAGTGCTCTGCATCAAGGTCTGCCACTCTAACCATTGAGCCACACTTCTCCACATGCTGCAGCTTTCTCTCCTGTCTGTCCATTATGGTCAGCTAGCTACCATTGCCTCTTTCCCCTATGTTCTCTGTTCTCTGTTGTCCATGTGCATGGTCCTGTCCCCTCCCTATTGCTTTCTATGGATTGTTGTGCTGCACTCCCGTCCCACATGCGCTGTGTGGTGTATTGTGCTGCTGCAAACCCTGATGCCTGCCCTGTAGGGTCAGTTTGGTGCACCTCTCCATGTCCCTCCTGTCCTCTGTTATCCGAGTCCATGTCCATACCTCAATTCCTCCTGCCTACCATGATCCAATGTACCATACTTGCGAACATTTTGAACTTGGTAAGAGGGAGATTCTGAAAAAAAACTGGGGTATTGATTTTCCCCTTTGAGTTACATTGAAAAAGAGGAGATTGTAGACAGGGGACAGATCAAATAAAGCCCCTTTGAGCTTAAAAACATTGGACGTTTCCTGGCTGAAACGGGTCTGTTGGCATGTATGGTTGTACTACCACTGCCTCTTCCTTCTGCCCACAATGGTCTATTACAGGGGTCTCCAACCTTTTCTTTTGTGAGAGCTACTTCTGCTCAATGGAGGACTTGCAGAGCTACTAGCAAATTTTATCTCTGTAATATAGTGACAAAACGTGTTCATCTTACACTATGACCGTCATAAACAGGACTACCAATAGTGACCAATAAGCATTCCGGACAAGGTGACCAATTGAAATGCCAGGAAAATGTTAATTCATATTAAAAGCCTCCACCAAGAAATGAATTAAAATTAAAATCTTCACATGCCTTGTGGCACCAAGGACATAACCATAGCAGTAAGTCTCCTCAACTCACACTCTACTGTCAATAGGCTATCAAATTTAATGTGTTTTAGAATTGCAATATTTTGTCTTTGTTAGCATATGAGTTATTAAAAATGCAAACATTTTCCTATCAAATACCACCTTTCTCTTTTTGGCAAGCAAACTCAATTTTCCAGAACAAACCCTTTTGCAGAAAAAATAAAATGTTTGTCTTCAAAAAACAGTTTTCATTAAAAAAAATATATATATATATACAAAGTGCCCAAACATAAATACATCATTTTTATCGAGCACTACCATGTAAAAATTCCTCACATGGACAGATTCAGCCTCAAATACTCCGGTATTACAATCATAGACCAAAGTGCTCACCATAACACAAAGGATGCCTGTGTTATATGATAATATTAAAACCACACTTCTCCCAAAGCTACCACTATGCTAAGGCTGGACGCCAGACCATCCAGGGTCCCCATTCTATACCAGTCATGGCCATTATATTGCAAGAAGCTGTCACCATTCTGCCAGAGATGGCTAAAAGTATGCCGGTCATGCTCTTAATATGTGAATTGTGGTAGCCAGTATAGTCTAGCTTGACAAAAGGTGACCAAGGATGGCCATTATTATGCTATTGGCACTATTATGCCATGCACTGACACAATCGCACCAAAGATAAAACCCTTGACTTTAGACGTGGCTTCCGAGAAACAACACTGTTTATTCGGGAGGGTCACAATGTCAGACAGACAAACACATTAATAAATGCAGATAAGGCTCTTAATTTTCTCTACCCTGGATCCATACCCTGCTCTTATCAGCTCCTGGGCTAATCATGCTCCCAACCAACACATTTTCACTTTGGTACTGCAGTCAAACAGTTTGATTGGGCAGCACTGGTAACTGCTGGCACTCTTCTTTGTTGGTGCATTGTTTGCACATATGGTGCAACTGATAGACCAGTACATATAACATGGTCAATCTTGTTGTGAATTAGTTAGATTTAAAGTGGATACAGATG
Source organism: Triturus cristatus (assembly GCF_964204655.1). Taxonomy (NCBI): domain Eukaryota; kingdom Metazoa; phylum Chordata; class Amphibia; order Caudata; family Salamandridae; genus Triturus; species Triturus cristatus. Next base: position 322,535,987 of record NC_140581.1, read on the forward strand.
TTCATTTGGCAGACCCCATAAGCCAACACAGTGCATGTTTGAGTGTTATCATAAGACCCTGTCATTGATTTGGCTGGTCGTCACTCTCACGGTCTTGAAATGAGCATTGCTGCTTTGTTTAATGGGCACAGACTGAGATTGGCTTAGCTTCACCTCTGAGAGCTACTTTGAGGGTGCTGGTGAGCTACCAGTAGCTCCCGAGCTACTCGTTGGAGACCTCTGGTCTATTATATTGCCACAGCCTCTCTTGCCAGTCCTGTATTGTTGGTTTGTTGCCTCTGCCCCGCTTTCCACTGCCCTCCATAGTCTGTTGTGCTACCACTGCCCTTCCTGCCTGCCCAGTGTGGTCAAATTGTTGCCTCTGCACTCTCCTACCAGCCTTCAATTTTCAGAGTCCGTGCCCCTGGCCTCTGCCGCTCAACAGTATCCCAATGAACAACTAGATTGCTAACATTCTATATTTATTACAAAAGTGTGGAACGCCTGATGTCATCTTGATGTAATCAAAACTGTAATACCTAGAGTATTTCCTTTAGAAATTACATATATGAGAGGGTCTTATTTGCATCAAAATTATGGTTAGTGCTCTAAAAAACTAAAATGAGGACATATTTTCTGAGTTTTCAAATAGCGACAAAGAACTTTTAAATTATTTGTAATCTTTATGTTTTTTTATCCAGTTGACCACTTGATTAAATGTTGCACCTAGGGGAGAGAATGTGTTGTTACTTCCAGAGCTGCAGACTTTGCAACTGGGAAACCAGGTTGGAGTTTCTGCTTCAGCTCAATATTCTGTGATTCTGGTCAAATCACTTAATCTCCCCATGTCTACAACCAAAATGAATTTGATCTTGTGTGATGTAACCAATGCTCATGTAAAGCACTCCAATACCTGACAAGTCTGCACTATATAAAACTGCAAATACACAAAAAATAAGTGTTTTGCACACTTCTGTCATTGGGCTACATGTGGCCTACATCTGGGTGATATTTGGCTGCATTTGGGCTCTTTTATATCTGGTGGCCATCTTGGGAGATTTATTTGTTATGAAGTTTTCCTAATTTCCTCATTTACTGCAGTCTCCTCAGTAGGAAATGCTTTCAGTTTTTTACTTTGGTTCCATCAAGAAGGCATTCAGATGTTTCACACATTTGCCATAAATTCTGAATGTTAGCACTCTAGTTGCTCATTAGATCACTGTAGTAAAGCTACAGCTCACCAGGGAAGTTGGCTGCTAGTATTGAAAGTGCATGTTTCAGTCTGCCTGTCAGAATATTTTAATGAAATAGAAGAGGATTTGAGAAGTCAAAATGTGCCCTAATTTTTCTTTCTGCAGCACTAATCATAAGTTCTATGGCAAAATGAACCCCCTCATTTTGTTCCTTTGTAAATTAAATGTTTTAAGAGTTACCACTTTATTCCAACCAAGATGGCTTCAGGTGTGCCATACGTTTGTCATAAGTAGGACTGTTAGCGCTCTAGTTGTTCTTTAGAACACTCTGGGTAGCTGCAGTAAAACACAAAGGAATCAACTGACAGTCTCTGCCCTTGTTGGATGTACATGTTTTACTGAGAATGTCGGACTTCATTCTCACATGACTGAGAAAGATAATGTGAATTTACAGAAAATATGCTCTCAGTTTAGCTTATAGATCACCTTCCAAACCTCTGTAGGAAAAGCATGAGAAAATAGTTTTCTCTCAAACATGATTCATGATATCACAGCAGAAGAAGGCTTTTTCACATGGTAAAATCACCTTAGAACACACCACAATTCCTAAAATGAGTATGGTACCATCAACAAATGATTTATAATGTAACTAAAGTCTTAAAACCTTCTATTAACTGCAATGCTTTTTAATGAGGTGCTATCATGTATATTGGTCCCAAGATGGCTGCCAACACTTCTTGGATGAAGTGCTGACAGCCAATCAGATCTCACGATGAGATGAGTGGTTAGGCTCCGCCTAGATATATATGTGATTTTACTTTTGATTTTCTCAGGAACTACTGAACGGATTTACACCATTTAAGCAAAACTCACGAGTCTGAACTGAGCACTACCTCTGTGCCAAATTTGGTGTAATTCCGTTCAGCACTTCGGGCTGTAGCTGCGTCAACAGGTCCTATGGGAAAATGCGTTTTGTGACCCCCCTTTTTTCTCGGCCCCCGCTTGACGAATCACCGTGAAATTTTCAGGATAGGAGCGGACCGGAGCTGGCCAAACGTTTGGAAACTTTCGCAATGCACTGCTGATGACGTCACATATTACATCACTCTTTGTAGAAGTGGACCTCAGCTAGGCCTACCAGTGCAAGGGGTTCACCCTTCTCTGCACAGAGTCCTCAGACCAATAGGAAGAAGTTGGCACAGAAACTGGAATAGAAAATACAAAGTTTAATAAACCTCATGAGGTGGAACTACATTCACACAGCACCCTTCGGTATTGAATGAAGTAGCACACCAAACAGAAGGAGCATGGTCCTTTTATACCCACACAGGGACTTGAAAGAGGGCGGTACAAGTACAGCAGAAGATTTTATGTACATATAAGGTCATATAGAAATGCACAGTCGACAAGTAGGAGGAGTTAACAGTTTGCCAATGCTAGTAAACACATCCTGACAGTTACATACTACTAAGAGCTGCAAGGACAGTTGAAAACTCACTGCGCATGTGCAAAGGTGAAAGATGCTAAATATAGTTCGTTTCTAGGCAGATTTCAAGAGCAGTCAACACTGAGGGAGGACAAAGCACATGGTGAGCACATGGCAATCAAAATGGCTGTCAGAAATACAAAATGGATTCCGCAAAATGGACAAGATAGCCTCTTAAATACAAGATGGATTCTGCTAATGCTAAGCCAATCGCTGCCAATTTACAACAGACGACCCTTTTAGCATTAGCTGAAGACATCTTTTCCTCTGGGGTAATCTAAATATGCATCCCGTACATCTATTAGCATTATTTCGGCCACCTCTTTATTCAACATTTGTTGAGCTTCTGTTTCTGCAACATTCCTTTTGACAGGTATACAGGCAGAGATGCAAATGGAGCAAAGCATTGGACCACATTGGATACATACACAGCATGTAAAAAGTATCGTAATCATTACACACAGGATAGTCAGTAGCTTCCAGCCCCAAGCAGAAACAAGAGTCCAAAACCATCCAGCAAAAGTCCAAGTACCATTCTCTGGATGAATTTCTGCAGCAATCTTATGCAGTTTTGATATTGCGTCGTATACTGAAGGTGAGTGATCCGGTATGAATACGCAACAGCTGCTACCAATGATGCAACATGCACCACCTCGATCAGCCAGAACCACATCTAGAACCATTCGGTTCTGGAGAGCTACAATCCTTGCAATTTGCAGCTCCTCCGTAATGTTCCCAAGTGCTGTAGCTGTCTGATTGGTAACAGCTTCCACAAGTCTAGTTAATCGTCTTACTTTCCTACTGTTTAATGCAGCACCCACAAAGAAGAACAAACCTAAATTAAAATCGACATATTGTTGCAGAGTGGTATCAGTTTGGTCTACTTCGTCAGTACTTATTGTCCTCTTGTATCTATTTCTAGAGATATCGTTAAATAATTTGAGGTCCCGGTGATATGATGCAGGTGCCAGAAACACAGGGGGCAATAGAAAGGACACATAGCACACACCTGACCACCCAGCAGGTAGTTGATAATATCCGTGGCTACCACAGACAAAATAGGTATTATGTGAGGCTATAAAACTGCTATTATTTATACCTTCAATAGTCAGAATTACAGTACATTCGCTTTTCCCCACTGGAATTCTCCCAATACTGCTTACACATAGATCTGCTTTAACTCTAGTAACAGAAATCACAAATTGTTCATTACTGGTAAAAGTTCTCATATTTGTGAAGACATATGGTGTTGAAATATTGTCCAGTTCATACTCTTCCCATTCCCATTTGGCCACTTTAGCTTGAGGATAACCATCTTTATCTTGGTAGCATACTTTATTAAGGCGAAAAAGAAGCCTGCCTACTGTGCGTCTTGCAGATGCAAACAAAAGCGCATACCAAGCTTGACAAGAACCATTATGAGAAAAGGGAAGAGGAATAAAAGGTGTTCCTCCTTTCTTTTGATGTGCAGGTATCATCCCACACACCCAACAGTTGGTAATATTTGTGGCATTATGAGTATGATGCAACATCTGGATAAAGGTATTATTTAAATAAGATTATCGATGCTTCTGCTCATGGTAGGGAAGCGTAAAGTAGTGGTGTTCAACTGATACTGGAGTAGTGGCGATCAAAAGCTCTCGAGCAGCAGCCACTTTCTCAACGAACCACGTTATTACTGCTACAGCCACCATAGCAACAACAAACCCTATAGCACAAATGATCTTTCTCTTAGCAACAGTTGATTTCATTTTGGACATGATCAGCTTGTCGTTGAAAACAATCGTTGGAGCTCTTATCCCTGGGCAGCCGTTGGTTTCTTCACCGAGGGTCAAGACGGGTGTCGCTACACTATACAAGACTGATCCCCCCCTTGCCACATCGGCATTCCGTTTCACTAACCCAGGGCGGTTGCTCAACCAGTCTATTTCGACGATGCGGGCTCTTTCCGTTGTCTCAGTTGGTATCGGGATACTCCAGGAATCCTGTGGTCCGGGAAGACTCCCTCAAGTTCGTCAGGTGATATGGCTTGGCCTTTCTCTGTATCCAGGATGTCCCGATGGACATCCTGGCATCGGGACAGGCAGCAGTATCCACCAAGGTAGACAGCACTTTCTTGCAATGGGTGGAGTGCACCCAGTTCCTCCTGTTCGTCACTCGGACCGCAGTTCTCGTTGAACCGCGCCACCTCGGTTCCAAACTGCTCTACCTCTGGAATGATCGGATCATCACCTGGTCTCCAGGTCGAAGTCCATGGCCTTCCCCTGCAGACCTATCAGGAAGAGCTTCTCGAACCTGTTGATGAATAGAAACCAAACTGTCAGTCAATTGTGATAGGTAGTCACTCATCAACACACATGGTACATCATGTATGGGGCGTGGTTTAGGAATTCCCCAAATGTTCATAGGCCTTCCAAACACCACCTCATATGGTGTAAGACCAGATCGCGAATGTGGCATTGATCTAATGGACAATAGTGCCAAAGGTAATGCGTCTGGCCAATTCAAGGATGTGGAAGCCAGTATTTTCGCCAGTTTCAATTTAAGTGTGGCTTTATACCTTTCCACTAGCCCTGCTGATTGTGGATGGAAAGCTGCGTGGAACTTGTGCTTAGTTCCTAATCCCTTCAGGACATAGTCGACAACTTGGCCAACAAAATGGGGTCCGTTATCACTCCATAAAAGCTTACAGACACCAAATCTAGGGAAGAATTCCTTCAAAAGTACCTTTGCTGTAGTGAGAGCTGTATTGTCCTTCGTAGTGTATGCCTCTATCCATTTACTGTAGGCACATACCACTACCAAAACATACTTTAATTTATTACAGCGCTCAAGCTGGATGTAATCCATTTGCAAAACTTCAAAAGGTGCGGTTGGCGTAGCAAACCCTCCTGTAGGAGTTCGGGTCCCTTTACCAGGATTATGCTGAAGACAAATCAGACAAGACTGCACCATCTTTTTAGCTGTGCTGGAAATTTCTGGATGCTCCCAAACTTACGTGAGCAATTTTGTGATCGAGGAGGCTCCAACATATGCCGGCCCATGTGCCATATGAATCATAGGTTGTAAATAGGCTGTAGGCGGTCTCCACTTGCTCATCTCTTTATTCCTCCAACAGCCCTCATCGTCCAATGTTCCCTCCTTAGACCATTGCTTAATTTCTTCTGCAGAAGCAGATTTCTGCATATCTAGCACTTCCTGTCTGGTATCATGCCAACGTTCAGCCTGTGACTTCACTACGTACATAGACTTGGTGCTTCTCTGCATGGCAGTTACATGGCCTGTTTGGTCTGCAAAAGCATTGCCTTGTCCTATCTTATCAATTATTTTCTTATGTGCGCAACATTTAACAATTGCTATTCTCTTCGGGTATGTTAAAGCAGTCAAGAGATTATGTACTAATTCTCCATGCATTATTTGCATCCCGTGGGATGTAAGAAAGCCCCTCTCTTTCCAGAGTAGCCCAAAATCATGAGCCACTCCGAAAGCATAGCGGCTATCTGTATAAATATTCACAGATAAGTCAGTACTAAGTTCACATGCTCGTGTTAAAGCTATTAGCTCAGCTGCCTGAGCTGACTTCTGTGGAATACGAGCTGTCTCAACTACCGTCTGAAGTGTTGTAATTGCATATGCAGCTGACGTTGTACCATCTGGTAACTTCAAACAGGACCCATCAACCCATAGTTCCCCATCAACACTTGAAAGGGGCGTGTCTTGCAAATCGACACGACCCTTTGTCTGTTCCTCAGTAAGGAATATACAATCATGAGACTCCTGTGACTGAGACTGAGTCACCGGGTATGGCAACAAAGTGGCTGGGTTTAGTATCGCACATCTCTTTAGCGTAATGTGAGGGGCCAACAATGTCAATTCGTATCCTGTCAAACGAGCACTAGTTAAATGCTGCGTCTTCGTCTGATTTAAAACAGCATCAACCGCATGGGGTACTAGCACCAACAGCTTATGTGACAAAACTATCCCTTCACTCTGACGTATTGACACAGCTGTTGCTGCAACTGAACGGAAGCATCCAGGTAATGCACGAGCAACAGGATCAAGTACTGCTGAAAAATATGCACAGGGACGCTGTTTGTCACCGTGTGTCTGCACTAAAACTGACAATGCGCATCCATCTTTCTCAGGTACATAGAGTGTAAAAGGCTTCGTATAATCTGGAGTACCTAACACTGGTGCTGAACAAAGAGCTTGTCGTAACTGTCGGAAAGCAGTCTCACATTCATCTGTCCATGGGAGGGGCATTGGAGTATCTTTAGTCAAAAGTGCTATCAAGGGTTTAACAATGTGTGAAAACCCTAATATCCATTGCCTACAAAAAGAAGTAAGACCAATGAATGCACGGACATCTTTCTGAGTAAGGGGCACTGGTGTGTCTAAAATAGCTTGAATGCGATCTGGTGTGAGTGCACGGCCCTCCTTAGACAGAAGGTGACCTAAGTAGGTTACCTTCGGTCTACAATATTGCAATTTCTTTCGTGACACTTTGTGATGATGGGAAGCAAGAAAAGAAAGCAAGGACAAAGTACATTTTTCACACTGTTCAGGGGTATCGGCTGCCAACAAGATGTCATCGACATATTGTATGAGAGCCACACCTTCAGGCAAAGCAAAAGAATCAAGTTGTCTTTTTAATGCTTGACTGTAAATACTAGGACTCTCAGTATAGCCTTGAGGAACTCTACAAAATCTATACGATCGATTATTCAAAGTGAAACCAAACAAATATCGGCTATCAGGATGAATAGGGATCGAAAAGAAAGCATTCTTCAAGTCTATCACAGAGAATGTAGTTGCTGTCGGAGGAACCAAAGTAAGAAGTGTCGTTATGTCAGAAACCACTGGGTATTGTGGTACTACAATCTTGTTAACTTCTCGCAAATCAATAATGAATCGGTAAATCCTAGTGTCAGTATCTTTTTTCAGAATAGGAAAAATCGGACTGTTACAAACATTGTAAGGAACTTCCTCAACAACCCCCACTTCAATGAGATCATGGACAATACGTATGAGTGCTTCTTCGCCTTCCTGTGAAATTTTGTATTGAGGCAAACGTACCAGCACAGCGCCCTCCTTGACACTAATATGTACTTGTGGAATAACCATTTGCCCTACATCAGTGTCTGAAGTAGCCCACAAATTACTAGGGAGTGAAGCTAATGCAATATCCTCTTTAACAAGACAAGCTCTCTCCTTCACAGGATGGTTGTCATTCAAGATAACACGTACACCTTCTGGAGAACATCGTATCGTAGCCCTGAAATACTTGAGCATATCAAGACCCACAATATTGACTGGTGTATTCGGGGAAAGCAAAAATGGACACGGAACAGTAAATGTATCCACATGGAATGCAAGTGGTTGTGACAATGGGCTAAGGGAAGGGGTTACATCGAAACCTATCGATGTAATGGTTAAGCCAGACAGGGGAGCCCTTGGAACCAATTGTTTAGACAGAGCGCTACGAGTAGCTCCTGTATCAACCAGAAACTGATCAGTGGAACCCAAAACATTTGCTGTAACATAGGGACCCCTCTGATCTACTGGAACATCAACTGATTCCTTACCCCATCCTAGGCAATCCTATGCATAAGCAGAATCTTGAGAATCAGACGGCACATAGTCGAACATTTGATAATGGTTCCTTCTATCAAAAGTGTTAAACCCATTCTGCCCACGTATATTAGCATCAAACCTAGCGCGATCACCTGTGCTTCCTCTAGGCCTTGAATATCCTGAACGACTTCTCATTTGTCCCCAACCACGTGGACACTGCTGAGCACGCAGTGCTAGACAATCGGAAGCCCAATGCCCAAATATCTTACAGTACGCGCTCTGGTCAGCAGACAAATTCGAACGAGTATAAGAAGGGAAAGACGAACCATAAGATCCACGTCCACCTCTATTACTACCTCTAAAAGGCGGACCATAAGCCTGAGCCAACATAACCTTCGTTTTTAATTCTTTAGTCTTCTTATCCTCATTACTCTTTGCTTCTAATTCCTGGCGTTCATAATACTGAGCCATAGTCAAGAGAGAAACCGGAGAAGAGGTAGTCCATGAACTCTCACTGGCTTTTAAGCGACTAGCTATTCCTGGCAACAGGTTTGCGACATATTTATCGACAAACAGATGTCTGCCCGTGTCATCTGTCAATGACTGGCCACTAAAATCGTGGAATGCTTCTTCAAAGCGTGTAAAGAAATCAGAGACCGATTCATCTGCCTTTTGCTTACAAGACGCTAAAACAGTCCAATCTATCTTTTTAGGGGGAATAATCGTTTTTAACTTAACTAATATAGCTGCGGGAAGATCTAAAATTAACTGACATGGCTTCTGTGCGGGTTCCCTTTCTACATCCATTTGTTCTAACTCTTTCCATAATGCCCCAAAAGCTGCATGATCATCAATTTTATGAACAGTTCTCCACATATCAGGCGGTAATATCAATCCGAAAAATAAATCAATATCAGGCAAAGTCATAGGACAAGAGCTAATAGCACCCTCAACTTCCTCATAAAAAGCGGCTGGATTTTTCCGCGGATCAGGCAATGCAGTTTTAAGTGCCATGACATCCGTCCTATTCCAAGGAGTGTAAACCCAATTATAAATTAAAAAAACCTTTGCATCTATAGAGGCCTTATCATCACTTGTACCCTGTCCTTTAGGATGAACATACAAAGGTGCGGCCTCCCGCATAGGTTTCGCATGAACTATCATAGTCTTATCTGTTCCGGAGATATAAGCTTGTGCCATGCCGGTCTGAGATGTCTGTGCAGCTACGTCTGAAGCCTTTTTCTCCTCTCGGAAACGGACTGCATCAACACGCAGTTTAACCAAACGCCTGATTGTATCATTCACCTGGGGGAAAACAAAAAGACCATCACGCATTTGCTTACAATTAACTGCTACATCGTCGGGCTCTAACTCCTCAGAATATTTCCTAAACAGCTCAAGGACCTCTGCGGCAAACGCCTCAGTAAAATACAGCTGCTCCCTTTCCTGCCACCCTTTCATACTATCTAGAAGTTCAGAGACGGGGGCAATGCTACGAACTGCTTTACGAGCAGCAGATCTAAGCTGGGACGAACGCGCAGCGGTCAACATAGAACGAGTTTCTCGTGCCTTGTGTTCCTCCAAACCGGAGTCCTCATCTGACTCATGAGGGGCAGAAGGAACAGTATACGGAGGTGGAGGACGATCTAATAATAAGAAATCATCTTGTGGTTTATTAAGTATAGGATAAAGGGGCCGCCGAACAGCGTATTGGCCAGTTACATGTAAATTGCGCTCCCTATCTTCTCTCTCTTTTAACTCTTTTATTTCTTTGTTTTTCAGCTCTAATGCTTTCGCATAAATGTTCTTTCGCTGTTCTTTTTCAATCAAGGCTTGCTCACGCTTCATTCGTTCACGCACTTCTTTCTCCCACATTCGTATACAGTCAAACATATCTTGCCTAGTCTTTTGGTTAAACATACATTGTTCCACATACTCAATCTTTCGTAAATCATATGACCCATGCATGGGCCAACGCAACTCAGAATCCTTACGAGTGTATTTATTCCATAAGGTGCTGTACATTATAGAAGAAAGACCATACTTAATATACATATCCCTATTAGGTGTCCCCTCTGGGGGGGCCGGTTGTGCTTCATTGAGTCTCAAATTGGTACCACCTCAAAAGCAACACATCCTACGAAGTGTGCTGAAAACAGGCATGGCAAAAATAGTGCAGAATATGCAGTATTATAATCAAAGTAGCACTTAAGGTACCTTTAGTACGATGTGCTGTTCAAATCAATTCAGATAGAGAAAATTCTCCTCATTACCTGCCTATATAAATTGCAATTTATATATGAATCACATAGAAATCTAAGTTGGCCAACACAAATTCCAAAATACAAAAGCCGCAGTAAGTGTTACTAAACTACCTTACCAATCCCAGGCATAAAAACCAACAGCAAGTGCCACAGAATGACACTTACCAATCACTTGGTGACCTGGTTCCAACTGCCAAGTTCTAAAATCGACCAAATGGTCACTACACGGCGAATCAACAGAAGAGATCTCAGTCGAGGACCGGCACCACCTGGATGGTCAGATCAGAAAGAAAGGAAAAACGCCGTGGTTGCCAAGACTCGGGTCTCATCGGGGAGCGATCGCGTCCAGAGCGAGATTCCAATCCTTCGTCGCGACCAATCCATTGGGCATCCGAGTCGCCGATGAGCCCCACTGGTTGGGCGCCAATTTGTAGAAGTGGACCTCAGCTAGGCCTACCAGGGCAAGGGGTTCGCCCTTCTCTGCACAGAGTCCTCAGACCAATAGGAAGAAGTTGGCACAGAAACCGGAATAGAAAATACAAAGTTTAATAAACCTCATGAGGTGGAACTACATTCACACAGCACCCTTCGGTATTGAATGAAGTAGCACACCAAACAGAAGGAGCATGGTCCTTTTATACCCACACAGGGGCTTGAAAGAGGGCGGTACAAGTGCAGCAGAAGATTTTATGTACATATAAGGTCATATAGAAATGCACAGTCGACAAGTAGGAGGAGTTAACAGTTTGCCAATGCTAGTAAACACATCCTGACAGTTACATACTACTAACAGCTGCAAGGACAGTTGAAAACTCACTGGGCATGTGCAAAGGTGGAAGATGCTAAATATAGTTCGTTTCTAGGCAGATTACAAGAGCAGTTAACACTGAGGGAGGACAAAGCACATGGTGAGCACATGGCAAACAAAATGGCTGTCAGAAATACAAAATGGATTCCGCAAAATGGACAAGATAGCCTCTAAATACAAGATGGATTCTGCTAATGCTAAGCCAATCGCTGCCAATTTACAACATCATGACATGGTCAGTGACATCACTGATGACATCACTGATGACATCTCAAATGACATCACTGATGACATCACTGATGACATCATCCACTGAGTCTGTGTTTCTGTAAAGTTTTAATATGTTTAATATGTATATTGAAAGGCCTGTTGAAGAATGAGTGGGTGTACAAGTGTGTGAATGGATGATTTTCTAGGTGCGTAACTGACTCTATAAGTAAGTCATTAAATGTATCTTACTGCAGACTAGTGACTAAACTGTGTGAATGTCTGTATGTGTCTGTGTGTTGGTGTATAAGTGGCTGCATGGTTTTGTGAATACCTATATGAGTGTCTATATGGGTAATTGATTGGTTGTCTCAGTATCTGTATGGGTGCCTGAGTATTTGTGTGGTTAGGGTGTGTGTGACTCTGTGCATAGATGTGTGAGTGGGTGATTCTATGGTGCATGGTTTTAAGAGTGCAACTGTGATGGACTGTATGGTTGGGTGAGTGTATGTATGAGTGTGTTAGTGATTGAATGTATATCTCAGTTGTACATGTGTCAGTAACTACATATGTGAAACGCAGTGTATATGTGTGTAAGAGTATATATCTATCTATATGTGAGAGTGTGTGATTGAGGGAGTGCCTGTATGGATGAGTGTGTGCTTGTATTAGTAATTGTATAAGAGTGTCAGAATTTGTTAGTATTTTTATGAGTAAGTGAACTTAAGTGTGTTTAACTGTATAGGTGAGTAAATTGGACTGTGATTAATTATTTGCATGACTGACTAGGTGTGTCAGTACCTCAATGGATAATTGGCGGTGTGTGAGTGTCTATATAGGTGTATAAATGCATATGATAGTCCTGTACGGAGTGACTGTAAGTATGGGTGACTGTACAGGTGAGTGAGTGGAGATGTATGTAGACCTAAGAGTCAATGAGTGGGTATGTAGTTATTGGTATTGGAGTATCTATGGTTTTCAAAATGGCCGTCTGAAATTTTGAGTCGGTGTATCAAAGGTTATATTAGGGTGTGAGAAGATGCACTAATTTATCACATGGATGATGTCATTAGTGATGTCATCAGTGATGTCATTTGAGATGTCATCAGTGATGTCATCAGTGATGTCACTGACCATGTCATGAGTGATATAATATGTGACGTCATCAGCAGTGCATTGCGGGGGCGCGAGTTATAGTTAGCTGAACTAACTATAACGGGGGAATTTCTAGGGTTTTGTACGAGGGAAATGTCCAGCTAACTATAACGCCCCTGAAACCTTTGGTTTTTTCAGTGAATTTCAAAGGTTTTTTAAATGCCAATTCCTAACTTTAACGTGCATGAAACCTATGGTTTTTTCAGTGAATTTCAAATGTTTTTTAAATGCTAATTCCTATCTATAACTTATCTCTGAAGATATCATGTTTAATGATTTTGATTGGATTTCTATATTTTTCAAATTCAGTGTGTCAATTTCATTAATTATCTTTTTTTAAAATACTTTTTTATCACCATTTTTTACACTTATTTTTTCAATTAATTCTTTTAAAAATTAAAAAATGTTATTTGAACTTAATGGGTTTTTCAAACATATTTTTGTAACTATATGTTCAAAACTGTATTTTATATATTTTTTTCAATGTTTTTGGATCCGCGCACGATCGCAATGCAACAGGTACGCAACTCCCAGCCTATACGCGACACGTTCGATGTACGTAACGCGACGTTTACGCGCTTCCGCGATGCGTCATGTGCGTCTATGACGCGGTAGGTGCACGGATCCCGCGAAATATTTAACATTTAAAAAAACATATATATATGTATTTCATGTGAATATTAATTGAAGACAAACTCTAAACTAGTCTTAAAACTAATATATTTTTACATCTAATCCTATATTTCTTTTTAATTCACTTTCGCGGATGCGCGCTGGGTGTGTGCTGTGTACGCGCAGGGTGCGCGGATCCCATGTGACCTGCAAAAAAAAAGATTTGATTAGTTCATTACACTTCCTCTTCTGACTATTGAAAGACCCCACCCATTTCAATCATTCTTCTTTGACCTTCTTTCGAGCACCATCTCTTTGGAGAGAAGAAGATTTTTAGACTAAGTTTACTCTTAGCTCTAACTTTTTTCAACCAAAAATGGCTTCAGGGCAGCAGGCATCACCTGCATCACCTCATTCTTCTGAGGATGAATTTTTGCCGGAGGCACCACCCACAAAACGTTGTATCTTCAGTGGTGTGGAAATTTTTTACTTTTCCCGAGGGGCAGAATAAGACCAATGCCACCTTGGTCACGTGCAAGATTTGCAAAAGAGTCCTATCGTGAGGGGATCCTAACAAGAAATACTCTTGCGGCACGGCAAGTATGATGAAGCACATGAGGACCCTTCATCCGAACAATCTTGCACAAGAAGAGTGCCGACGGATGAGAAACACTCCTGCTCCTGCGCCATCCACCTCATCGCAGCAGAGCACATCAAGAGTGCATCCATCAGCCCAAACCTTGGACCTCCGTCCTCAATTTCAATTATTAAAAGTGCTGTGCACTAAGTGCAATAAGACTTTATGCTATGGTGAGCAGTCGATCGATCTGATCTGCCGCCGGCAAGAAAGTCACATTTGCTATATATATATATTTTATTGTTCTCTGAAGTTCTCTGAAGTTCATTGTTTGGTTTCTCCTGTTCTGTTTTTTTTTTTTTTGCAGAAAAATCAAAAAAATTTAAAAATTGTTCAGAAACCCCCCAAAAAATTATAAAAGAAGAAAGAAGAAAAAAAAAAGTTCACGTAAGAACTAACTTTCCTGGTTTAAAAAAAGAGCTAAATTTCTTTGTTAGTGATAGTTTAGATGAATGTATGTCATTGACTGAATGAATGCATTAGTAGCGTATGGTGAATGTATAAGTGCAGAACTATGAGGAAGTGCTGCAGCATCACACAGTAACCTCTTTAACTGCAGTGTGCTGTAGTACTTCTGAAGCACAGGGATGCAACATATGTACATAAATATGTTGCAAATCTATGCTTCTCTCGGCACGGCTGCTTAAACTGCAGCCATGTGGTGACACAGGCACCCTTGCACCATAGTGCAAGGATATCTGTGTCATGTGCTGTTTGTTTTTCTGCAGGAAGACACACCTTCCTGCACAAAAACAATGAGAAAATGCATTTTTCTTCTTCAATGTATGCTGAACATTTCAGCATGCATTGAAGATATAAAAATGTGGAGAAATTAAAACAATTCTCCTTGTTGTGCTTTCCTACACCAATTTTAGAATGGTGCAGCATTTACACACATATCGAGATTTATGATTTCTGATAAATCTAGACATGTGTCTTGTTCTATGAGTATTAAGTGCAATCATGCACAACAACACTTATAGAACACCCTTTCAACACAAAGTGATGTGCATGATGAGGTTATATTTACATGGAGTATAAAAAGTGCACAGAGTGCCTTTTCTTCTCTTTGTAAATATGAAAGAGTATCTTAAACAATAACTATGTTACAAAAAGTGACATATTTCCGTTTTTAAATTTCCTTGCGAATGCTAGAAGGTAAGCACAGAGTTTTGTCTGCAAAGATGTTCAAAGAAGAATGATTGAAATGATTGCGGTCCTTCAACAGCTAAAATGGGAAATATTATGAACCCCTCAAATCTCTTTTTTTGCAGGTCACATGATATCTGATTATGGTCCGATTTCAAAACTTCATAAAAAGAGTGTTTTTAGAAACGTGTTTTAACTTTGTAGCTTCTTGCAGGCCTCTTCATTCTGCATATTGAGACTTATTTAAACTTACCTTCACAGTAATAGGAATAAAAAATGGTATACATTTTTTTCTGTTTTTCATTCAAATATAAATTCATATAAATTGCTTATTTTACAACGAATCACTGACACAATATCGAAAGACTAAAAATCGACCTACAAATATATCGATACAAAATAATCGATCACAATATTATCGACATCATATACTTATTTAAAACATTACAAAAATATCGAACACACAATTTCGAACTACAGAAATATAGGTACACAAAATATCGGCAACACAAATATCGAAATCCTAAAATATCGATACTCAGTATTATACATATACTTCATAACAAAATATCATAAACTAAAATATCGACCACTAAAATATCTCCATTTTACTAATATCGACTATATAACATTTAATTAAAACCTAAAATCAAACAACATAAACACCAAATAATGTCTTTTAACTCTACACAAAATTATTATTAAACAATTATATATTTACTACATTTAAAAATGGATTTAAATAATTAACTCTTTACTAAAACATTATTAACAACCTTCCTACATTAAACAACTATATTATTAAATTATACTTTATCAATTCATGCATCCAATACATAATATAATGTTTAGAAAAATACATATAGAATAATACACCACAAAACCACTAATTAGCGTTTTCCTTATTAGGAAACTAACTACCAGAAAAAAAAAAGAAAAAAATTCGAACTAACCAATAAAAACACTCCGAATTCAAACTAACCAATAAAACACATATTACAACATCCAAAGCACTATAAAAAGAAGTTCAACTTCATTCACAGTCCAGAACCAAAAAAACGAAATTGAATGAAGAGGAAAATCTACTGGATTGCAACTGCAGATATAAGAAAATCAACATAGAGGAAATATTTAAAACTATCAAAAGTAAGTTAACTATATTATTCTCATGAAGACTCAAATCGAATAAATTGTAATTACAATATACATACACTATAAATAAATTAATGTCTTCTTTCTATTTCATGTTTTCACTACAGGAAACTCAAAAAGAAACTAAGAAAATACAGAACAGCACCAAAAAAGATACAACTAAAAAGTAAGTATTTCACAACCAAAAATCAACTAATAGATTAAAATACCACCCTAATTAAATCCCAATTGCAAATCCCCTAACCATTCCCTATAAAAATATAGAAACAATTATTACAACAAATTTCCTTTTCTTTTCCAGACAAAGAAAATACTAGAAGAAAATTCCACAAATGAAGAATCAAGAGCATTCTACTCAAACACATCAAAACCAACTTTGTAAGTATATAGTAACTAAATCTTGTTTTTTTCTACTGAAAATTAATATAACATCATATATAATAACTATAATATATATTTTTCATAGATAAAGCTACATCAAAATGACTGAAGGAGCTGAATTCATAACAAGCCAGAAGGGAAAAATGTTACTATGCTATATGGGATACACTTACACACAGGAAAAAGTGTATGGTTTAAAGGTTAACTGGAAATGCACTAAATACTACTCTAATAAGTGCTATGGGCGTGCTACAACACGACAAACAACAGTACTATACACTAGAGAACATAACCACCCACCAAACATTACTGAAATCGAAGTCAGATCTGCTTTAGAAACTATAAAGGAAGCTAGCACAAGTTCTCAAAAACCTACTAGTGTAATTTTAAAAGAGCAGCTTCCCAAAATTCCTAAAACTGCTACTACACAAATGCCATCTGTAACTTCACTCAAAAGAACTATAGCACGTACTAAAAAAAACACTACTACTTCAACCCCAATTCCTCACACATATAGTGAAGTTATTCTAAGTCCAGAACAAAGTATAACTTTAAACAAAGAACCATTTGTCATTTTTGATAATAAAAACAATGACAAAAGAATAATAATATTTGGAACAGCTAATAATCTCTGTAAACTACAAGAATCACAGAACTGGATGATGGATGGGACTTTTACCATATGTCCCAAACCCTTTTTCCAACTATATACAATACATGTCCTATATCACAATTGCAATATACCATTAATTTACACATTATTACCAAACAAACATAACTCCACATACACTGAACTATTAAATATAATAAAACAAAAAACAAATAACTTTTCCCCACAAAAAATAATCCTAGATTTTGAACATGCAATGATTAATACTATATTAAAAACACACCCCCATACCTCCATACAAGGCTGTTACTATCATTTTAATCAATGCCTATGGAGACACATGCAAAAATCAGCCCTGAGCATTGAATATGCAACTAATTCATCTTTTGCATATCAAATAAAAAAACTCATAGCACTAGCTTATGTACCTGACACAGACGTAACAGAACATTACAACATTTGAATAGACAGCGCCTTCTACAAACAAAATGAAGAAAAACTAAGTTCACTATTGGACTATTTCGAAGATACATGGGTCGGCAGACTACATAGATCTGGCCACAGAAGAAACCCTAAATTCTTAATTCCCTGGTGGAACGTATACAGAAGCACATTAAATGGAGAATCCAAAACTAATAACGCAGTTGAAGGATGGCATAACGCCTTCCTGCAATCAACAGGCAGAACAAAACCAACACTAGAAAGATTTATATCATGCCTACAAAAAGAACAGAGTTATCAAGAGTTCCGAATGGAACAATCCATAACTCAGCTAACTCCAAAAACCTCAAAACAAACTAAACAAATGTATAAATATCTAGAGCAACAAGTAAAATTGTACCCTACTACCAAAGGCCTAGAATACCTAAACATCATAGCTAAAACACTTCTTTAAAGTACAAATACAAATAAATGACTAATTACCCATTTTCAATAATATCAAACACATAAAATATATTTATCTTATTACAAAAATAATTACTGTGTGTAACATATTTATACATATTGTCAAAAATATATTAACACACATTAATAATATTTGTAATAAAATAAAAATAAACAATAATATTAAACAATACCCACCCACAAGAAATAATAATAAATTAACTTACCAAGTTTATTCCAAAGTCTGAAAAATCCATTTCCTGCTTACACAATCCAAACATAAAAAAAAGGTTCCCCAAAAAAAAATGCAAAAATACAACTGCCGATTAAATCCAGAATCCATTCACCAAATATCCTTCGAAAAACCATGAAAAATCCGAAAATAGCTAAAAATATTAAAAAACGATCCATGAAAACCGAAACATTTAAAGAAGTGGAAAAAACATATTGTTCAATAAAACGAACACACACTTCTTTAAAAAAAAAAACGAGTCCATCCGAAACGAATAACCTAGAAAAGAAATTGTAAAAACAAAGCAACATACATTCCCACCCACATAAAACAACACATAAACACTTACTAACAATAATACTAGATTTAAAACAGCTCTAAATATACATTAAACACCTTAAACCTAACTCTCGAAACATGCCTACACATCGTTAAAAACACGTAAAAACACAACACGCAACTCTAACACATAACATTTCCAAATATAACTAATATATGTACAGCTACACTAAACATTATCTAACTAGGCTCAAAATAAAGTTTAAAACCATCTAAAACATATAAAACAAACCTTACCTTTCACGACGCGAAGTAACTCCCAACCGCGAGCTTCCCTTCAAACCAAATGACCCAAAACAACATTACCGGGTTACAAAATAAAGTGCCCAAAACATAATAAAACATTTAACTATACTAAAAAGCCCTAATTAAATCAGGTAAAACAGTAAATTCACACACAAATATTTTATATTATTTAGCAAAAATAGACCTATTTTTTTCATTTACCTACAAATTGTCAACAAATGTTCCTAATGATTAAAATTATATAAATAAATATTAAAAAATTTAAAATATTTTTTATTATAATTTCTAAAAAGAGAATACTACAGAACAATGTATGAAAAATTGTTACAAATTTTTTGCATGAATGCTAACATTTTATTTATGTTAAAAATATGTTTTTTTGAAAACATTGTAAAAATAATTAATATTAATATTTTACATATTAATATTAATAAAAAAGGCATAACATGTTTGTACTACAAATATTAAAATGTTTATATATGAAAATATTTGCCAAAAGTTTTGTATAAAGATTTACAAAACCTATTGCTATGTTAAATTTAATTTAAAACACTACATTGTACAACATTATTAATAATATTTTTAATTTACTAAAAAATGTTAGAAAATATACTAAATGTACATAAAATTTGTTCTCACCTATATTCAATATGTTTGAATTTAATTACAATGTAAATAATGCTATTTCTGAATGATCTTACTCAAATGAATAAACAAGAACACATTTAAAAAACTACAATAAAAACCATGTTCTTGTCTTATTAATTGTGTTTCTCTGATTATTAATATTGATCGTCTATTATGAATATTTAACATATAGAATATTTTTTTTATAAAAAAATAAAAATCAATAAATATTATAAAATTACAGAATGCCATTACCCATTATTCCAATACAAAATATTCATATATTTTTCCTAATAATAATATTAAATATTCCAAACATATCACATTAAAAAGTTACATGTATTTATTATCCTAAACTATAAATATTGAATTAATTAGTACAAATCCAATATATAATAATAAAATACAAATAATATTCACTTTTATATATTTTTATTATTGCTATATTAATGTAATTTAATTTCATTAAATACCATACAGATTAGAGTAGTTGCTGGACACTGACCATAAATAATTTACTATTCCCACTCCAGTCTATAATAAATTAAAGTAGATCCTTGACACTGACCATAAATAATTTACTATTCCCACTCCAGTCTATAATAAATTAGAGTAGGTGCTGGACACTGACCATAAATAATTTACTATTCCCACTCCAGTCTATAATAAATTAGAGTAGGTGCTGGACACTGACCATAAATAATTTACTATTCCCACTCCAGTCTATAATAAATTAGAGTAGGTGCTGGACAGTGACCATAAATAATTTACTATTCCCACTCCAGTCTATAAAAAATTAGAGTAGGTGCTGGACAGTGACCATAAATAATTTACTATTACCACTCCAGTCTATAATAAATTAGAGTAGGTGCTGGACACTGACCATAAATAATTTACTATTCCCACTCCAGTCTATAAAAAATTAGAGTAGGTGCTGGACAGTGACCATAAATAATTTACTATTCCCACTCCAGTCTATAATAAATTAGAGTAGGTGCTGGACACTAACCATAAATAATTTACTATTCCCACTCCAGTCTATAATAAATTAGAGTAGGTGCTGGACACTGACCATAAATAATTTACTATTCCCACTCCAGTCTATAAAAAATTAGAGTAGGTGCTGGACAGTGACCATAAATAATTTACTATTACCACTCCAGTCTATAATAAATTAGAATAGGTGCTGGACACTGACCATAAATAATTTACTATTCCCACTCCAGTCTATAATAAATTAGAGTAGGTGCTGGACACTAACCATAAATAATTTACTATTCCCACTCCAGTCTATAAAAAATTAGAGTAGGTGCTGGACAGTGACCATAAATAATTTACTATTCCCACTCCAGTCTATAATAAATTAGAGTAGGTGCTGGACACTAACCATAAATAATTTACTATTCCCACTCCAGTCTATAATAAATTAGAGTAGGTGCTGGACACTGACCATAAATAATTTACTATTCCCACTCCAGTCTATAAAAAATTAGAGTAGGTGCTGGACAGTGACCATAAATAATTTACTATTACCACTCCAGTCTACAATAAATTAGAGTAGGTGCTGGACACTGACCATAAATAATTTACTATTCCCACTCCAGTCTATGAAAAATTAAAGTACATGCTGGACACTGACCATAACTAATTTACTATTCCCACTCCAGTCTATAAAAAATTAGAGTAGGTGCTGGACAGTGAGCAAAAATAATTTACTATTCCCACTCCAGTCTATAATAAAATAGAGTAGGTGCTGGACACTAACCATAATTAATTTACTATTCCCACTCCAGTCTATAATAAATTAGAGTAGGTGCTGGACACTGACCATAAATAATTTACTATTCCCACTCCAGTCTATAAAAAATTAGAGTAGGTGCTGGACAGTGACCATAAATAATTTACTATTCCCACTCCAGTCTATAATAAATTAGAGTAGGTGCTGGACACTAACCATAAATAATTTACTATTCCCACTCCAGTCTATAATAAATTAGAGTAGGTGCTGGACACTGACCATAAATAATTTACTATTCCCACTCCAGTCTATAAAAAATTAGAGTAGGTGCTGGACAGTGACCATAAATAATTTACTATTACCACTCCAATCTATAATAAATTAGAGTAGGTGCTGGACACTGACCATAAATAATTTACTATTCCCACTCCAGTCTATGAAAAATTAAAGTACATGCTGGACACTGACCATAACTAATTTACTATTCCCACTCCAGTCTATAAAAAATTAGAGTAGGTGCTGGACAGTGACCATAAATAATTTACTATTCCCACTCCAGTCTATAATAAATTAGAGTAGGTGCTGAACACGGACCATAAATAATTTACTATTCCCACTCCAGTCTATAAAAAATTAAAGTACATGCTGGACACTGACCAAAAATAATTTACTATTCCCACTCCAGTCTATAATAAATTAAAGTAGGTGCTGGACACTGACCATAAATAATTTACTATTCCCACTCCAGTCTATAATAAATTAAAGTAGATGCTTGACACTGACCATAAATAATTTACTATTCCCACTCCAGTCTATAATAAATTAAAGTAGGTGCTGGACAGTGACCATAAATAATTTACTATTCCCACTCCATTCTACAATAAATTAAAGTAGGTGCTGGACAGTGACCATAAATAATTTACTATTCCCACTCCAGTCTATAATAAATTAGAGTAGGTGCTGGACACTAACCATAAATAATTTACTATTCCCACTCCAGTCTATAAAAAATTAAAGTAGGTGCTGGACAGTGACCATAAATAATTTACTATTCCCACTCCAGTCTATAATAAATTAGAGTAGGTGCTGGACACTGACCATAAATAATTTACTATTCCCACTCCAGTCTATAAAAAATTAAAATACATGCTGGACACTGACCAAAAATAATTTACTATTCCCACTCCAGTCTATAATAAATTAAAGTAGATGCTTGACACTGACCATAAATAATTTACTATTCCCACTCCAGTCTATAAGAAATCAAAGTAGGTGCTGCACACTGACCATAAATAATTTACTATTCCCACTCCAATCTATATTGAATTAGGGTTACTATATATTTTTGATTTTTTAAAACAATTACTAATTTGTAAACACTACCCACCCTTATCCCCTATAAATCCTACATCACTCTTATTAAATGAATTATCTTCTTAAAATTGTTAAATGTTAATTCAAAGAACATTTCTAAATGTAAATTATTTTTTATTAATATTAAATTTTTTATATATTTCTAAAACACTCCCCACCCTTATGCCCTATAACCCCAAAATACCACTTATGACATGTATTTTATTATTAAAATGATTAAAATTAACTTTTATTACCAAATTAGAAATTTCCATTATTTTTTTCAAATATAAAATATTACATATATTTCGAAAGCACTCCCCACCCTTATCCCCTATATCCCCCAATTCCCACTTATTACATTTATTTTATTAGTAATTTTTTTTATTTTAAATTTTAATACCAAAATTAAATTTTCTATTTTTTTTTATAAAATATTAAATATTTTTCAAAAACACTCCCCACCCTTATCCCCTATAACCCCAAAATCCCACTTATTAAATGTATTTTATTAGTAAAATGTTTAATTGTAAATTTTAATACCAAAATTTAAATGTAATTTTTTTGTAATTCAATATTAACTAATAAATATATATCTAAAACACTCCCCACCCTTATCCCCTATAACCCCAAAATCCCACTTATTACATTTATTTTATTATTAGAATTTTCACATTTAAATTTTAAAAACTTATTTTAAATTTTTTTATTTGTAAATATATTTCGAAAATTATATCATAAATTATTAAATTTTATTAGTAACATTTTTAATTGTAAATTTTCATACCAAAATTGAAATTTCATTTTTTTAAATTCAATATTAAATATTAAATATATATCTAAAACACTCCCCACCCTTATTCCCCTATAACCCCAAAATCCCACTTATTACATTTATTTAATTATTACAATTTTCACATTTAAATTTTAAAAACAAATTAGAATTTTTTTTTTTGTTTTTAAATATAATATTTCAAAAATTATATCCTAAAATATTAAATGTAATATTTATTTCAAAAACACTCCCCACCCTTAACCCCTATATACACAACATCCCACTAAAAAATTTTTTTTTCAGAATTAAAATTTAAATATTACAATTTTTTACAAAATTTAAATTCAAATTCTACAAAAATGTATTAAAATATTTTATTTCAAATATATATTTTTAAAACACTCCCCACCCTTATCCCCTATAAACCCAACATCCCGCTCCTAAAATTACATATCAAAATTAAAAAAATTATATTAATAATATTTCAAAAATTATATCCTAAAATATTAAATTTAATATTTATTTCCAAAACACTCCCCACCCTTAACCCCTATATACACAACATCCCACTAAAAAATTTTGTTGTCATAATTAAAATTTAAATATTACAATTTGGTTCAAAATTTAAATTCAAATTCTACAAAAATGTATTAAAATATTTTATTTCAAATATATATTTTTAAAACACTCCCCACCCTTATCCCCTATAAACCCAACATCCCGCTCCTAAAATTATATATCAAAATTAATAAAATTATATTAATAGAAACAAAATTGTTATTTTTAATACACTTAAATAAACATTTGCTGACACTTCTAAACAATAATTTTTAACAAATCACAAAATGACTTAATACTATCCTTTTTCGATATTTTTACTACACGATATTATGTCTTTCGATATACTATACCTCGATATTTTACTACACATAACAATCTCGACATTTTTTACATCGATATTAATGACAGAGATATATTGTTCCATCGATATTTTGACTTCGATATTTCTGTATATCGATATTACATTTCCGATATTTTGTCTACTCACCTTTTACAACACAGCATAATTTCCACAAAGTAATTTTTTTGCCTTTTTTGCTGTTCTCAGAATATATTAAATTTCACTAAAAATAGTGATTTCAATCGTACTCATCACTTAACAGTGGGCAAAAAAAACACAATCTCAAAGATTGTTAAAAAAAAAACAACATGCCATTCTCAAAATACAAATCACAGAAATATAAAATGCACACAGCTAACAACATTTTTTAACTTTAACTTACAAAAACTAAAGTTGAATTTTTGGAGGCTGCACCACGCCCACAACGTTTTCCTTCAGTGATGTGGAAACTTTCTTCTTTTCTCGAGGGGCAAACAAAGACCAATACCACCTTTCTCATGCACAAGATTTTCAAGAGTTCTGTTACGAGGGGATCCTAACAAAAAACACTCATGCGGCACAGCAAGTATGATGAAACACCTAAGGTCCCTTCATCCAAACAATCTTGCACAAGAAGAGTGCAAACAGATGAGAAACACTCCTGTTCTGTATCTGTAAAAAAGAATCACAAATACATGTATATTAATAACTTTCAAATGTATACTATTCCATTACTGTACAAACACATTTTATATAAAAACTGACTAAGAAACTATAGCCCTGAACCACAAGTGTGACGATGGTAAAAACACTACATGCATAGTGCATACTACTTTGAAGCAGTTCATGCCCTAAAACCTACCTCACTAAAACTCTACATGCTAACTGACTAAATTATTACAGTACTATAAGGAGACACACTGGGTGAGTGACAGGGTGTTTGCTAGAAGAGTATGAATACCAACTAGGGAATTGAAGGTGTGAAACACAACTGTGTAGGTGATTAGAGGACTGCATCCATACTGCATAGGCATTTAAAGAGGTCCATGTGCTAAGGCCTGGCTCACTGCATGACTACTTGGGTACTGACTGAATGATTAGAGCACAGCAAGGAGAGTGCCTAGGTGAATTTATAAGTGCTAGGCTATTCGCACAGGGAATGGATTAGTACTTGGTACTGAATGGGTCACTAGAGGAGTGCAAAGGCAGTGACAAGATGTTTGCTGGACTGTATGGATACTGACTAGGGAATTGAAGGTGTGAAAGACAATTGTGTAGGTGGTTAGAGGACTGCATGCATAGTGGATAGGGGTTTGAAGCTGTCCATATACTAAGGCCTAGGTCACTGGATGAGTACTTGGGTACTGACTGAATGATTAGAGTACTGCAAGGAGAGTGCCTGGGTGAATTTATTAGGGTTTGGCGCAGTGAATGGATTAGTACATGATGCTTAATAAGGTCACTAGAGGAGTGCAAGGGGAGTGACAGGGTGTTTGCTGGAAGTGTATGGATACCGACTGGGGAATTGAAGGTGTGAAAGACAAGTGTGTAGGTGGTTAGAGGACTGCATGCATAGTGGATAGGGGTTTGAAGAAGTCCATGTGCAAAGGCCTGGCTCAGTGCATGAATACTTAGGCAGTGACTGAATCATTAGAGTACTGGAAAGAGAGTGTCTTGGTGAATTTATAAGTGTTTGGGTTTTGGCACAGTGAATGGATTAGTACATGGTGTTGAATGGGTCACTGGAGGACTGCAAAGGGAGTGACAGGGTGTTTCCCGGAAGTGTATGGATACTGACTAGGGAATTGAAGGTGTAAAAGACAAGTGTATAGTATGTTAGAACACTACATGCATACTGCATAGACATTTGAAGCAGTCTCTTTGGTACTTAGAAACTGACTAAATAATCAGACTACTTCTAGGACAGTGCTTAGGTAAAACCTTTAAATTTTCAGTTCTGCCACAGTGAAGAGAATAGTACATGGTACTGCACCTTAGTGTCAAACCCTGACTCATTTTATCAATGCATAAGCAAAGACTAGCTTCTAATGCTACTAAAACTTGACAACATGACAGGTTTTAAAAGAGTTATCTGCTAAAAAATACACAATGTTACCAAATGCTTCTCTCACAGTGGTTCCCAAATGCACACAGACTCACAGTGTGATTCTAGACAACAACCACTATACCTAGGAGTTTACCAAAAATCATTCACTACTGTTGGAAGTGGTAAGGGAACTGCACACAATCTTCATATTTCAGGACTGCACTTTTGTGTCAAAGCCTGACTCATTTAATCAAAGCATAAGCAAAGACTGGCTTCTAATGCTACTAAAACTTGACAACATGTCCGGTTTTAAAACAGTTATCTGTCAGCAAATACACGATGTTACCAAATGCTTCTCTCACAATCCTTACCCAAATGCACACAGTCTCACAGTGTGATTTTAGACAAGCAACACTATCCTAGGAGTTTACCAAAACTCATTCACTAGTCTAGAAGAGTTAATGGTACTGCACACAATCTACATATTTAAGTACAGCACATCGGTGTCAAAGCATGACTCATTTAATCAACACATAAGCAAAGACTGGATTCTAATGCTACTAAAACTTCACAACATGACAGGTTTTAAAAAAGTTATCTGTCAGCAAATACATGATGTCACCAAATGCTTCTCTCACAGTGATCCCAAATACACACTAACTCACAGTGTGATTCTAGACAAGCACCACTATCCCTTGGAGTTTACCAAAACTAATTCACTACAGTACAAGTGGTAAGGGAACTGCACACAATCTACATATTTCAGGACTGCACTTTTCTGTCAAAACCCGACTCATTTAATCAAAGCATAAGCCATAACTGTCTTCTGATCCGACTAAAACTTCACAACATGACAGGTTAAAACAGTTATCTGTCAGCAAATACACAATGTTACCAAATGCTTCTCTCACAGTGGTTCCCAAATGCACACATACTCACTGTGTGATTCTAGACAAACAACACTATCCCTTGCACTATACCAAAACACATTTCTTCATCTAGAAGTAGTACTACATTTTAGTATAGAAACATAACATAACTCATTTCACAAATTCATAAACAATGACAGGTTTCTAATTCTACTAAAATATATAAAAACAGCACGGTTATCTGTCTGCAAACACATGAAAACACAAATGCTTATCACAGAATGGTTTCTACATGCACACACACTATCAATAAGATTGTAGAGAAAAAAAGTACTCCCTACACTTTAGCAGGAGAAATACATTAGTCTGATTAAAATCAAAATAGTCTACATACATCCCCTCACAATTAAATAACTCATCTTTCAAGTTCTTTTGTAGATTAAGAAGTATATCAGTCACTCACCATATTTTCTTTTACAGAATCTCTGCACTGTGCACCTCTCAGCAAAAACAAGGAATGGAAAAGTTTCCCTTTCATTTTCCACACATATACATGTAAACATCAAATCACAATCCTTCACACATAAACTCAAAAGCAAACACACATTTCTATTGGTTAAACATTTCAACCCTTTCCAACTGAAATACATTTCAACCCTTCCCCCAATCTGCCTTCTGCCTGTTACCATAGAAACAGGTCATGGAACACTGCACTGAGCATACAGGTCAGAAGTTCAGCACACAATGTTCCTACACAAGAGAGGAAGTGTGCTTCACTTTTCAACATATCAGCTAATCATATATAATGTTCCTTACAATCTGTTTTTTGTTAACCAATAAGAATCATACCTTTAAAAAACAGAAATATACACCCTACCTTTCAGTGTACAAAGTAGTCATACAACCAATGATTTCTTGTCTTTTTAAAAAAAAAATCCGTGGATCCGCGCACCCAACGTGTTTTTTTTTTTTTTTAAAAGGGAGACCCCTAAGCACCTCTAGAGGGTCAGAGTATTTCCACTCTGCCCCCTTTATATGTTTTACACACTTATTCCCCTTGCTTCTTCAGCCTCGCTTCTACCGAGGCAGAAAATGGCCGCCAACAGTTCCTGGTTTCGAATGTAGAGAGACACTCGACAGCCAATTAGCATTCAGCGCGCGATCGGGAGGGTGCACGCTCGGTTCGGAGAGGGTGCGCTCACGGTGCGGGTAGGGTCCGCGGATCCTCCGTGGCCATAGATATTTATGTACTTTTAATTCTAATTTTCTCAGGAACTACTGAACGGATTCACACCATTTATGCAAAAGGCACGAGTCTGAACTGAGGACTACCTCTTTGCCAAATTTGGTGTCATTCCGTTCAGCGGTTCCGGCTGTAGCTGTGACAACAGGTCCTACGGGAAATTGCATGGGGAAAACGCGTTTTGGGACCCCCTTTTTTCTCGCCCCCCGCTTGACGAATCACCACAAAATTTTCAGGGTAGGAGCGGAGCGGAGCTGGCCAAAATTTGGAAAATTTCGCGAGGATCCGTCAACCGGCGCCAGACTTATTGGGAATAAAATGTTGCGGATTTCCTATGGAAAATAGGTCCTAACTATAACTACCTACTGGCGACCGCCATTAGGTAATATATATATATATAAACTGAAAAAACCCTAGATTTCAGGAACGTTATAGTTAGTTGGATATTTCACTCGTACAAAACCATAGTAATCCCGGCGTTATAGTTAGATCAGCTAACTATAACTCACGCCCCCGCAATGCACTGCTGATGACGTCATATATTAAATCATTCATGACATGGTCAGTGACATCACTGATGACATCACTGATAACATCTCAAATGACATCATTGATGACATCATCCAGTGACTGTGTGTTTCTGTAAAATTTAATTTGTTTTATGTAAGGAAACAGAGGCTGTTCCGTTTACTCATAACGACGTGCACTGCCCCTCAGAGACGACATGAAGCAGGAACCACGAGGCGAGGGAACCATGAGGAGTGAAAGGTAAGGGGGATTGGGCATGGGGTGGTGGTTACTTTTCTAGGGTTTAGGGTAGTGCAGTGGTGTTCGGGTAGTGTAGGGGATCGTGCTGAGGGTAGTGTTTTAGGGTCTAGGGTAGTGCAGTGGTGTTTGTGTAGTGTAGGGGGTCATGCTGGGGTTGTGTTTTAGGGTTTAGGGTAGTGCAGTGGTGTTTGTGTAGTGTAGGGGGTCATGCTGGTGGTAGTGTTTTAGGGTTTAGGGTAGTGCAATGATGTTTCTGTAGTGTAAGGGGTCATGCTTGGGGTAGATATAGGGTTTATGGCAGTGTAGTGGTGTTTGTGTAGTGTAGGGGGTCATGCTGGGAGTAGTGTTTTAGGGTTTAGGGCAGTGCAGTGGTGTTTGTGTAGGGTAGGGGGTCGTGCTGGGGGTAGTGTTCTAAGGTTTAGGGTAGTGCAGTGGTGTTTGGGTAATGTAGGGGGTCGTGCTGGGGGTAGTGTTTTAGGGTTTAAGGTAGTGCAGTGGTGTTTGGGTAGTGTAGGGGATCATGCTGGGGTAGTGTTTTAGGGTTAAGGTTAGTGCAGTGGTGTTTGGGTAGTGTAGGGGGTCATGCTGGGGGTAGATTTAGGGTTTAGAGTAGTGCAGTGGTGTTTGGGTAGTGTAAGGGGTCATGCTGGGGGAAGATTTAGTGTTTAGGGTAATGACGTGGTGTTTTGGTTGTGCAGGGAGTCGTGCTGGGGGTAGATTTAGTGTTTAGGGTAATGAAGTGGTGTTTTGGTTGTATAGGGAGTCGTGCTGGGGGAGTCTTTTAGGGTTTAGGGTAGTGCAGTGGTGTTTTGGTAGTGTAGGGAGTCGTGCTGGGGGTTGTGTTTTAGGGTTAAGGGTAGTGCAGTGGTGTTTGGGTAGTGTAGGGGGTCGTGCTGGGGGTATTGTTTTAGGGTTAAGGGTAGTGCAGTGGTGTTGGGGTAGTGTAGGGGGTCATGCTGGGGGGTGTTTTAGGGTTTAGGGCAGTGCATTGGTGTTTGTGTAGTGAAGGGGGTTGTGCTTCGGGTAGTGTTTTAGGGTTTAGGACAGTGCAGTGGTGTTCAGGCAGTGTAGGGGGTTGTACAGGGGGTGGTGTTTCAGGGTTTAGGGCAGTGCAGTGGTGTTCGGGCAGTGTAGGGGGTCATGCGGGGGTGGTGTTTTAGAGTTTAGGGCCATGCAGTAGTGTTCGGGCAGTGTAGGGAGGTGTGCAGGGGGGTGGTATGTCAGGGTTTAGGGCAGTGCAGTGGTGTTTGGGCAGTGTAGGGGTTCATGAAGGGGGATGGTGTTTCAGGGTTTAGGGCAGTGCAGTGGTGTTTGGGCAGTATAGGGGGTGGTGCAGAGGGTGGTATTTCGGGGTTTAGGGCAGTGCAGTGGTGTTCGGGCAATATAGGGGGTTGTGTGGGGCAGGTGTTTCAGGGTTTAGGGCAGTGTAGTGGTGTTCGGGCAGTGTAGGTGGTTGTGCTGGGGGTAGAGTTTCAGGGTTTAGGGCAGTGCAGTGGTGTTCGGGCAGTGTAGGGGGTCGTGCTGGGGGTGGTAATTCAGGGTTTAAGGCAGTGCAGTGGTGTTCGGCAGTGTAGGGGGTCATACTGGGGTGGTGTTTCAGGGTTTAGGGCAGTGCAGTGGTGTTCGGGCAGTGTAGGGGGTCGTCCTGGGGCTAGTGTTTTAGGGTTTAGTGCAGTGCAGTGGTGTTCAGGCAGTGTAGGGGGTCATGCTGGGGCTAGTGTTTTAGGGTTTAGGGCAGAGCAGTGGTGTTCGGGCAGTGTAGGGGGTCGTGCTGGGGGTGGCGTTTTAGGGTTAAGGGCAGTGCAGTCGTGTTCGGGTAGTGTAGGGGGTCATGCTGGGGTAGTGTTTTAGGGTTTAGGGTAGTGCATTTGTGTTTGTGTAGTGTAGGGGGTCGTGCTGAGGGTGGTGTTTTAGGGTTTAGGGCAGTGCAGTGGTGATAGGGCAGTGTAGGGGGTTGTGCTGGGGGTGGTGTTTTAGGGTTTAGGGCAGTGCAGTGGTGTTCGGGCAGTGTAGGGGGTTGTGCTTGGGGTGATGTTTCAGGGTTTAGGGCAGTGCAGTGGTGTTCGGGCAGTGTAGGGGGTCGTGCTGGGGGTGGTGTTTCAGGGTTTAGGGCAGTGCAGTGGTATTCGGGCAGTGTAGGGGTCATGCTGGGGTTTTGTTTCAGGGTTTAGGGCAGTTCAGTGGTGTTCAGGCAGTGTAGGGAGTCGTCCTGGGGCTAGTGGCTTAGGGTTTAGTGCAGTGCAGTGGTGTTCAGGCAGTGTAGGGTGTCATGCTGGGGCTAGTGGTTTAGGGTTTAGGGCAGAGCAGTGGTGTTCGGGCAGTGTAGGGGGTCATGCTGGGGGTGGAGTTTTAGGGTTTAGGGCAGTGCAGTGGTGTTCGGGGAGTGTAGGGGGTCATGCTGGGGTAGTGTTTTAGGGTTTAGGGTAGTGCATTGGTGTTTGTGTAATGAAGGGGGTTGTGCTAGGGGTAGTGTTTTAGGGTTTAGGGCAGTGCATTGGTGTTTGTGTAGTGTAGGGGGTCGTGCTGATGGTGGTGTTTTAGGGTTTAGGGCAGTGCAGTGGTGTTCGGGCAGTGTAGGGGGTCGTGCTGGGGGTGGTGTTTCAGGGTTTAGGGCAGTGCAGTGGTGTTCGGGCAGTGTAGGGGGTCATGCTTGGGGTGGTGTTTCAGGGTTTAGGGCAGTGCAGTGGTGTTCGGGCAGTGTAGGGGGTCATGCTGGGGGTGCCGTTTCAGGGTTTAGGGCAAAGCATTGGTGTTCGAGCAGAGTAGGGGGTCGTGCTGGGGGTGGTGTTTTAGGGTTTAGGGCAGTGCAGTGGTGTTCAGGCAGAGTAGGGGGTCATGCTGGGGGTGGTGTTTCAGGGTTTGGGGCAGTGCAGTGGTGTTCGGGCAGTGTAGGGGTCATGCTGGGGCTGGTGTTTCAGGGTTTAGGGCAGTGCAGTGGTGTTCGGGCAGTGTAGGAGGTCGTGCTGGGGCTTGTGTTTCAGGGTTTAGGGTATTTCAGTGGTGTTTGTGTATTGTAGGGGGTCGTGTTTTAGGGTTTAGGGTAGTGCAGTGATGTTTGTGTAGTGTAGGGGGTCATGCTTGGGGTCGATTTAGGGTTTAAGGTAGCGCAGTTGTGTTTGAGTAGTGTAGGGGTCGTGCTGGGGTAGTATTTTAGGGTTTAGGGCAGTGCAGTGGTGTTTGTGTAGTTTAGGGGGTCGTGCTGGGGGTAGTGTTTTAGGGTTTAGGGCAGTGCAGTGGTGTTTGGGTAGTGTAGGGGGTCGTGCTGGGGGCAGTGTTTTAGAGTTTAGGGTAGTGCAGTGGTGTTTGGGTAGTGTAGGGGTCGTGCTGGGGGAGTGCTTTAGGGTTTAGGATAGTGCAGTGGTGTTGGTGTAGTGTAGCGGGTCATGCTGGGGGTAGTGTTTTAGGGTTTAGGGTAGTGCAGTGGTGTTTGGGTAGTATAGGGGGTCGTGCTGAGGGTAGATGTAGGGTTCAGGGTAGTACAGTGGTGTTTGGGCTGCGTAGGGGGTCGTGCTGGGGTAGATTTAGGGTTTAGGGTAGTGAAGTGGTGTTTGGGTGGTATAGGGAGTCGTGCTGTGGGTAGATTTAGTGGTTAGGGTAGTGCGGTGGTGTTTTGGTAGTGTAGGGGTCATGCTGGGGGGTGTGTTTTAGGGTTTAGGGTAGTGCAGTGGTATTTGGGTAGTGTAGGGGGTCATGCTGGGGTAAGTGTTTTAGGGTTTAAGGTAGTGCAGCGGTGTTTGGGTAGTGTAGGGGGTCATGCTGGGGATAGTGTTTTATGGTTTAGGGTAGTGCAGTGGTCTATGGGTAGTGTCGGGGGTCATGCTAGGGGTTAGTGTTTTAGGGTTTAGGGTAGTGCAGTGATGTTTGGGTAGTGTAGGGGGTCATGCTGGAGGTGGTGTTTTAGGGTTTAGTTAGTGCAGTTGTGTTCGGGTAGTGTAGGGGTCATGCTGGGGGTGGTGTTTAGGGTTTAGGGCAGTGCAGTGGTGTTCGGGCAGTGTAGGGGGACGTGCTGGGGGTTGTGTTTTAGGGTTTAGGGCAGTGCAGTGGTGTTCGGGCAGTGTAGGGGGTCCTGCTGGGGGTGGTGTTTTAGGGTTCAGGGCAGTGCAGTGGTGTTCGGGCAGTGTAGCGGGTAGTGCTGGGGGTGGTGTTTCAGGGTTTAGTGCAGTGCAGTATTGTTCGGGCAGTGTAGGGGGTCATGCTGGCGGTGGTGTTTTAGGGTTTAGGGCAGTGCAGTGGTGTTCGGGTAGTGTAGGGGGTTGTGCTGGAGGTGGTGTTTTACGGTTTAGGGCAGTGCATTGGTGTTCAGGCAGTGTAGGGGGTCGTGCTGGGGTGGTGGTTGTGGTACTGTAAGATTCGGAACCATGTGGGTAGCATGGTCTTACCGTGCCGATTTTGGTATCAGCGAACCGCAAATGACTAATGCGGTATGTATGAGTGTTTTTTGTCATGTTTTACCAATGAATTCACCGTGTATACGATACTACATATTAAACCCCCGGGTTCCATTTTTAAAACGGTAACCATTTTGTGGTCGCCCTCACATAGGCTGCGCACTGAGGCCATGCCTAGGCCTAAAGGACACGCAATCTTTCTGTGACTTCTTTGTGACCTGTGCAAACTGACTCCGCTGCCCGAGGTCAGTCTTGGCCGGCCAGTTCCTTTTACTGCGGCCAAATGAAATTAGCATCAGGGCCCAACACATAATAAAATCGTGCATCCCACACGAACCCTGACTAATCTCTTTCACACCTGACTCTGTTTCCTACTTTATGGCTTGTTTTACGAGGAGGAGGTGTCCGTTTTACTGGGTTCTGCCGATATCTGATGAGGGTTCTGAGCCTCGCTGGGTAAATAATTATGGGCTGACGGAGCTGAAATGTGGGATGATCATCATGACTGTGCTCTTTCTTTGAAACGAAAATATGTGAATGACCACTTGTAAAATAGGGGCGGTGTTGCCCAGAGCGTAATATTCTGTATATAAGAAAGGACTGTTTTTTGGTTCAGGGGCAGCCTCCTGAGAACATACACTGTGCTGTACTTCTCGGATACCTGTGATTGGTCTGCAGCCAATAAATACGATCTTTGACTTCACCTAGAAGACTCTGTGTTTCTGTAGTCTGAAACAGGAAGAACTCGAAGTCTTCGGGTGTGTCCCCTGGCACCGCTGGGTTGGTTCTGAAAAACCCAGTACTTCATGCTTCAGGGTTTAGGGCCGTGCAGTTTTGTTCAGGCAGTGTAGGGGGTCGTCCTGGGGTGGTGTTTCAGGGTTAAGGGCAGTGCAGTGGTGTTTGGGCAGTGTAGGGCATCATGCTGGGGTGGAGTGTCAGGGTTTAGGGCAGTGCAGTGGTGTTCGGGCAATGTAGGGGGTCGTGCTGGGGGTGGTGTTTCAGGGTTTAGGGCAGGGCAGTGGTGTTCAGGCAGTATAGGGGGTCGTGCTGGGGCTGGTGTTTCAGGGATTAGGGCAGTGCAGTGGTGTTTGGGCAGTGTAGGGGATCATGCTGGGGCTGGTGTTTCAGGGTTTAGGGCAGTGTAGTGGTGTTCTGGCAGTGTATGGGGTCGTACTGGGGATGATGTTTCAGGGTTTAGGGCAGAGCAGTGGTGTTTGGGCAGTGTAGGGGGTCGTGCTAGGGGTGGCGTTTTAGGGTTAAGGGCAGTGCAGTCGTGTTCGGGTAGTGTAGGGGGTTATGCTGGGGTAGTGTTTTAGGGTTTGGGGTAGTGCATTTGTGTTTGTGTAGTGTAGGGGGTCGTGCTGAGGGTGGTGTTTTAGGGTTTAGGGTAGTGCAGTGGTGTTCGGGCAGTGTAGGGGGTTGTGCTGGGGGTGGTGTTTTAGGGTTTAGGGCAGTGCAGTGGTGTTCGGGCAGTGTAGGGGGTCGTGCTTGGGGTGGTGTTTCAGGGTTTAGGGCAGTGCAGTGGTGTTCGGGCAGTGTAGGGGGTCGTGCTGGGGGTGGTGTTTCAGGGTTTAGGGCAGTACAGTGGTATTCGGGCAGTGTAGGGGTCATGCTGGGGTTTTGTTTCAGGGTTTAGGGCAGTTCAGTGGTGTTCGGGCAGTGTAGGGAGTCGTCCTGGGGCAAGTGGCTTAGGGTTTAGTGCAGTGCAGTGGTGTTCAGGCAGTGTAGGGTGTCATGCTGGGGCTAGTGGTTTAGGGTTTAGGGCAGAGCAGTGGTGTTCGGGTAGTGTAGGGGGTCATGCTGGGGGTGGCGTTTTAGGGTTTAGGGCAGTGCAGTGGTGTTCGGGTAGTGTAGGGGGTCATGCTGGGGTAGTGTTTTAGGGTTTAGGGTAGTGCATTGGTGTTTGTGTAATGAAGGGGGTTGTGCTAGGGGTAGTGTTTTAGGGTTTAGGGCAGTGCATTGGTGTTTGTGTAGTGTAGGGGGTCGTGCTGATGGTGTTTTAGGGTTTAGGGCAGTGCAGTGGTGTTCGGGCAGTGTAGGGGGTCGTGCTGGGGGTGGTGTTTCAGGGTTTAGGGCAGTGCAGTGGTGTTCGGGCAGTGTAGGGGGTCATGCTTGGGGTGGTGTTTCAGGGTTTAGGGCAGTGCAGTGGTGTTCGGGCAGTGTAGGGGGTCATGCTGGGGGTGCTGTTTCAGGGTTTAGGGCAGTGCAGTGGTGTTCGGGCAGTGTAGGGGTTGTGCTGGGGGTGGTGTTTTAGGGTTTAGGGCAGTGCAGTGGTGTTTGTGTAGGGTAGGGGGTCGTGCTGGGGGTAGTGTTCTAAGGTTTAGGGTAGTGCAGTGGTGTTTGGGTAATGTAGGGGGTCGTGCTGGGGGTAGTGTTTTAGGGTTTAAGGTAGTGCAGTGGTGTTTGGGTAGTGTAGGGGATCATGCTGGGGTAGTGTTTTAGGGTTAAGGTTAGTGCAGTGGTGTTTGGGTAGTGTAGGGGGTCATGCTGGGGGTAGATTTAGGGTTTAGAGTAGTGCAGTGGTGTTTGGGTAGTGTAAGGGGTCATGCTGGGGGAAGATTTAGTGTTTAGGGTAATGACGTGGTGTTTTGGTTGTGCAGGGAGTCGTGCTGGGGGTAGATTTAGTGTTTAGGGTAATGAAGTGGTGTTTTGGTTGTATAGGGAGTCGTGCTGGGGGAGTCTTTTAGGGTTTAGGGTAGTGCAGTGGTGTTTTGGTAGTGTAGGGAGTCGTGCTGGGGGTTGTGTTTTAGGGTTAAGGGTAGTGCAGTGGTGTTTGGGTAGTGTAGGGGGTCGTGCTGGGGGTATTGTTTTAGGGTTAAGGGTAGTGCAGTGGTGTTGGGGTAGTGTAGGGGGTCATGCTGGGGGGTGTTTTAGGGTTTAGGGCAGTGCTTTGGTGTTTGTGTAGTGAAGGGGGTTGTGCTTCGGGTAGTGTTTTAGGGTTTAGGACAGTGCAGTGGTGTTCAGGCAGTGTAGGGGGTTGTACAGGGGGTGGTGTTTCAGGGTTTAGGGCAGTGCAGTGGTGTTCGGGCAGTGTAGGGGGTCATGCGGGGGTGGTGTTTTAGAGTTTAGGGCCATGCAGTGGTGTTCGGGCAGTGTAGGGAGGTGTGCAGGGGGGTGGTATGTCAGGGTTTAGGGCAGTGCAGTGGTGTTTGGGCAGTGTAGGGGTTCATGAAGGGGGATGGTGTTTCAGGGTTTAGGGCAGTGCAGTGGTGTTTGGGCAGTATAGGGGGTGGTGCAGAGGGTGGTATTTCGGGGTTTAGGGCAGTGCAGTGGTGTTCGGGCAATATAGGGGGTTGTGTGGGGCAGGTGTTTCAGGGTTTAGGGCAGAGCAGTGGTGTTCGGGCAGTGTAGGGGGTCGTGCTGGGGGTGGCGTTTTAGGGTTAAGGGCAGTGCAGTCGTGTTCGGGTAGTGTAGGGGGTTATGCTGGGGTAGTGTTTTAGGGTTTGGGGTAGTGCATTTGTGTTTGTGTAGTGTAGGGGGTCGTGCTGAGGGTGGTGTTTTAGGGTTTAGGGTAGTGCAGTGGTGTTCGGGCAGTGTAGGGGGTTGTGCTGGGGGTGGTGTTTTAGGGTTTAGGGCAGTGCAGTGGTGTTCGGGCAGTGTAGGGGGTCGTGCTTGGGGTGGTGTTTCAGGGTTTAGGGCAGTGCAGTGGTGTTCGGGCAGTGTAGGGGGTCGTGCTGGGGGTGGTGTTTCAGGGTTTAGGGCAGTACAGTGGTATTCGGGCAGTGTAGGGGTCATGCTGGGGTTTTGTTTCAGGGTTTAGGGCAGTTCAGTGGTGTTCGGGCAGTGTAGGGAGTCGTCCTGGGGCAAGTGGCTTAGGGTTTAGTGCAGTGCAGTGGTGTTCAGGCAGTGTAGGGTGTCATGCTGGGGCTAGTGGTTTAGGGTTTAGGGCAGAGCAGTGGTGTTCGGGTAGTGTAGGGGGTCATGCTGGGGGTGGCGTTTTAGGGTTTAGGGCAGTGCAGTGGTGTTCGGGTAGTGTAGGGGGTCATGCTGGGGTAGTGTTTTAGGGTTTAGGGTAGTGCATTGGTGTTTGTGTAATGAAGGGGGTTGTGCTAGGGGTAGTGTTTTAGGGTTTAGGGCAGTGCATTGGTGTTTGTGTAGTGTAGGGGGTCGTGCTGATGGTGTTTTAGGGTTTAGGGCAGTGCAGTGGTGTTCGGGCAGTGTAGGGGGTCGTGCTGGGGGTGGTGTTTCAGGGTTTAGGGCAGTGCAGTGGTGTTCGGGCAGTGTAGGGGGTCATGCTTGGGGTGGTGTTTCAGGGTTTAGGGCAGTGCAGTGGTGTTCGGGCAGTGTAGGGGGTCATGCTGGGGGTGCTGTTTCAGGGTTTAGGGCAGTGCAGTGGTGTTCGGGCAGTGTAGGGGTTGTGCTGGGGGTGGTGTTTTAGGGTTTAGGGCAGTGCAGTGGTGTTCGGGCAGTGTAGGGGGTCGTGCTGGGGGTGCTGTTTCAGGGTTTAGGGCAAAGCATTGGTGTTCGGGCAGAGTAGGGGGTCGTGCTGGGGGTGGTGTTTTAGGGTTTAGGGCAGTGCAGTGGTGTTCAGGCAGAGTAGGGGGTCATGCTGGGGGTGGTGTTTCAGGGTTTGGGGCAGTGCAGTGGTGTTCGGGCAGTGTAGGGGTCATGCTGGGGCTGGTGTTTCAGGGTTTAGGGCAGTGCAGTGGTGTTCGGGCAGTGTAGGAGGTCGTGCTGGGGCTCGTGTTTCAGGGTATAGGGTATTTCAGTGGTGTTTGTGTATTGTAGGGGGTCATGTTTTAGGGTATAGGGTAGTGCAGTGATGTTTGTGTAGTGTAGGGGGTCATGCTTGGGGTCGATTTAGGGTTTAAGGTAGCGCAGTTGTGTTTGAGTAGTGTAGGGGTCGTGCTGGGGTAGTATTTTAGGGTTTAGGGCAGTGCAGTGGTGTTTGTGTAGTGTAGGGGGTCGTGCTGGGGGTAGTGTTTCAGGGTTTAGGGCAGTGCAGTGGTGTTTGGGTAGTGTAGGGGGTCGTGCTGGGGGCAGTGTTTTAGGGTTTAGGGTAGTGCAGTGGTGTTTGGGTAGTGTAGGGGTTGTGCTGGGGTAGTGCTTTAGGGTTTAGGATAGTGCAGTGGTGTTGGTGCAGTGTAGGGGGTCATGCTGGGGGTAGTGTTTTAGGGTTTAGGGTAGTGCAGTGGTGTTTGGGTAGTATAGGGGGTCGTGCTGAGGGTAGATGTAGGGCTCAGGTTAGTACAGTGGTGTTTGGGTAGCGTAGTGGGTTGTGCTGGGGTAGATTTAGGGTTTAGGGTAGTGAAGTGGTGTTTGGGTAGTATAGGGGGTCGTGCTGTGGGTAGATTTAGTGGTTAGGGTAGTGCGGTGGTGTTTTGGTAGTGTAGGGGTCATGCTGGGGGGTGTGTTTTAGGGTTTAGGGTAGTGCAGCGGTGTTTGGGTAGTGTAGGGGGTCATGCTGGGGATAGTGTTTTATGGTTTAGGGTAGTGCAGTGGTCTATGGGTAGTGTAGGGGGTCATGCAAGGGGTTAGTGTTTTAGGGTTTAGGGTAGTGCAGTGATGTTTGGGTAGTGTAGGGGGTCATGCTGGAGGTGGTGTTTTAGGGTTTAGTTAGTGCAGTTGTGTTCGGGTAGTGTAGGGGTCATGCTGGGGGTGGTGTTTAGGGTTTAGGGCAGTGCAGTGGTGTTCGGGCAGTGTAGGGGGACGTGCTGGGGGTTGTGTTTTAGGGTTTAGGGCAGTGCAGTGGTGTTCGGGCAGTGTAGGGGGTCCTGCTGGGGGTGGTGTTTTAGGGTTCAGGGCAGTGCAGTGGTGTTCGGGCAGTGTAGCGGGTAGTGCTGGGGGTGGTGTTTCAGGGTTTAGTGCAGTGCAGTATTGTTCGGGCAGTGTAGGGGGTCATGCTGGGGGTGGTGTTTCAGGGTTTAGGGCAGTGCAGTGGTGTTCCGGCAGTGTAGGGGGTCATGCTGGCGGTGGTGTTTTTGGGTTTAGGGCAGTGCAGTGGTGTTCAGGTAGTGTAGGGGGTTGTGCTGGAGGTGGTGTTTTACGGTTTAGGGCATTGCATTGGTGTTCAGGCAGTGTAGGGGGTCGTGCTGGGGTGGTGGTTGTGGTACTGTAAAATTCGGAACCATGTGGGTAGCATGGTCTTACCGTGCCGATTTTGGTATCAGGAAACCGCAAATGACTAATGCGGTATGTATGAGTGTTTTTCATCATGTTTTACCGATGAATTCACCGTGTATACGATACTACATATTAAACCCCCGGGTTCCATTTTTAAAACGGTAACCATTTTGTGGTCGCCCTCACATAGGCTGCGCACTGAGGCCATGCCTAGGCCTAAAGGACACGCAATCTTTCTGTGACTTCTTTGTGACCTGTGCATACTGACTCCGCTGCCCGAGGTCAGTCCTGGCCGGCCAGTTCCTTTTACTGCGGCCAAATGAGATTAGCATCAGGGCCTGACACATCATAAAATCGTGCATCCCACACGAACCCTGACTAATCTCTTTCACACCTGACTCTGTTTCCTACTTTATGGCTTGTTTTACGAGGAGGAGGTGTCCGTTTTATTGGGGTCTGCCGATATCTGATGAGGGTTCTGAGCCTCGCTGGGTAAATAATTATGGGCTGACGGAGCTGAAATGTGGGATGATCATCATGACTGTGCTCTTTCTTTGAAACGAAAATATGTGAATGACCACTTGTAAAATAGGGGCGGTGTTGCCCAGAGCGTAATATTCTGTATATAAGAAACGACTGTTTTTTGGTTCAGGGGCAGCCTCCTGAGAACCTACACTGTGCTGTAATTCTCGGATACCTGTGATTGGTCTGCAGCCAATAAATACGATATTTGACTTCACCTAGAAGACTCTGTGTTTCTGTAGTCTGAAACAGGAAGAACTCGAAGTCTTCGGGTGTGTCCCCTGGCACCGCTGTGTTGGTTCTGAAAAACCCAGTACTTCAGTTGGCGCCCAACGTGGAGCGATATCAGCGGTACCGGTCCAAGCCAGAGGTTCGTGAGGAGCTTCGTGTGAAAATTCTGGAGGAAGGCCGCCACTTCATCGACCCCTGCATGTCGACGTGGTCCGAAAGTCTTTACTGCGAGGTTCTCCGCGTCCCGACGGCTACGAAGGACTGCTGCCCTGACTATCGCCCTGTTTTGGACCCTTGATGATTGGTAGAGCGAAACGATAGCCGAGTCTTCTGGTGACGTCATCGATACCTCAGGTAAGTATAAGTGGAGCGTCTCCCAGTCCTTAATTTGGTTCTTAGTTTGGTATCCCTTTGGGATCACTTTGATTTGGAACTTGCAAGTACCAAAGCCTAGGGACTCGTGTATTCACAAGACTATTGTTTTCGATAATCCTTTGAAGTTTGAAGCTAGACTAGAGAGCGAAGATGCCTGGTCTTAGCAGACTTGGAAATTCGTTTTGTCTTGGTTGTAATAGGGATTCCCGATTGGAGGACTCGTGTCCGGTTCCTCCGATTGGAACTCCAACCTATACACTATATGTGAAACATGGCGTAGGCCCCATCACATATAATGAAGTATGGATCCGATACACCAGGAAAGATGGTGTTTTAAAATGGCCCCAATATGGTAGTTTTGACACAGAGATTCTGGATAATCTGGAGGTTAAACTTTTTAATAAGAAAGCCCGGCCGGCGATGTTTGACTCTTTCCGCCTATGGCGTAAGGAAGCCAAACAGAAGGAAATTAAATTAGCAAAGAGAAATAAGAGAGAAAAGGGTATCTCGATAATGCAAGCTGCTATGCAGTTTAAAGATAATAAAGAAGAACAGATGAGTGAGCAGTTGCACAGGCAACGTAAAATGGTGATCGATAAATGTTATCCAGTTTTGCCGCTTCTTCAGCAAGATGCAGCAAAAGAAATTGAGAAAGATCCTTTAATGTCACACTTGTTGAGTTTGCCACCCCCTTATGCGCAGAGTGCTACAGCACCTCCGCAACCTTTAGTTGTGCAACCCCCAGTTATTGTGCCTCAGGTTCCTCCACAGCCGCCAGCTCCTCTTCAGTTGGCTCCTACTCCTATGGCGCAGCCCCCTCAAGGGCGGCCGACTTTGCTACCTGCTTCATCTGTACTTCCTACGACTTTATCTACTACACCGACTGTTCTTCCTGATACTGCCTCTGTGTCTGCATCTGCGTCTGCCTTGCCTCCCTCTGTTTTTCCTCCTGTTCTTTTGTCAACTTCTCCTTCTATCCAACAGAGAATGACTGATACTGTTGCTAGCATTATATTTCCTCTTTTCGGGTCAGCTGGTGTGACCCCTGATTCGGAACGTAAGCAGTCGCGTAGTCAACTGCCTGATTCTCGAGAGAGAGAAGCGTTTGACCATATGGCACGTAAATGGGTTACTTTCCCTTTTAAATATGATGTAGAGAGTGTTATGGATGTCTTCCATCAATGGGAAGCGCCAAAACAAAGATACGTTTTTGAGAAAATGTGTGCTTTCCTTTGTGAGGAATTGGGGGATAATGAGTTAGAAAGAAATCCGCCTGAGTTGTGCCGTGTACGGTTTGAGTTTTCAAAGGGCACGATTGTGGGTTCCGATGTTGAGAAAGCAGTTGCGACGTTGTTGTCCTTTAGGAATAAGGATCCTTCTCAGTCACTGTTTGAACATGACTCCTCAGTTAGGAAGAAAGTGTGACAGTACCCAATGAGAGAAGTCCCTCCGGTATGGAAGGACGCTGTTGCGGCTGATGCCGTTAATAACATTGCTGCTGCTCCAGCTCATTTTCAGCGTGTTTGGGTACATGTTCCTTGGAAGCGAGCTGAAGTTTTAGCCCTTAAGCAGACTTTGCCTGACCCCCGTAAAAAGCCTGCAGGGTATTATAAGGAATTATCACAGACTGCAGACTCATGCATTATGATTTTAGCCGACATAGACATGTTATTTGGGACTGTTGTTCCACAGCCTTTGTGGAGATTGATTCGCCATACAGATCATGCGCAAGAGTTAGGTGACTCATGGGCTAATATTAGTACTGCAAATGATAGACAAGTTGGTGGTGCCAAGCCTGAGCCTTTGGTAGCAGAACTTCCTGCTAGGATCATTACTTCCATGAAGACTTTAATGCCTGCGATGCGTGTGAATTGGGATAAATTGTCTGCGTGTAAGCAGAAGAAAGATGAAACAGTGTCTGATTTCTTCACCAGGTTTGAGGAAACGTTTATCAACCACAGTGTTCAAGATATGAGTACAGAAGGTGGTCAACGGTTGTTCGTTGACAAGTTTGTGCACAATTTGCTTCCCGAGCTGTGTAAGAAATTGAAATATTCAGAGAGTTCTTGGGCCGTTTCCTCTTCAGCACAAATATTGGCTACTGCACAGTACTACGAAAATAGGGATAAAGATGAGAAGGATAGAGAAGAAAAGAAAACTAAAGAATAAATTGGAGGGTTCTTTTACAACAGGCGTATCCGCCACGTGGTGGTCAGAGTAACTATCAGCAACCTCAACAGTTTCAGAAAAACTCGCAAAGGTTCGAGTATTCTCAACCACGTTTTCCTGTAGGTCCCAATCAGTGTTCATATTGTAAAGAAGAGGGTCATTTCAAGTATAGTTGTCCTATTTTGTTACAGCGTACGAATGGTGCTTCTGGCGCAAGAGGTCGAGGTGTTCCACAAGCCCCTAGAGGTAGAGGACGTGGAAGTGTCCCCAGAACGCGCGTTCCCTTCCGTCTCAGAATTCAATGAATAGTTTTGACCAGCAAAATAATGCGTCTGGTAGGACGGCTCAGTACTATGCTGACGACTACTATGCAGAAAATGAGAATATCGAAGGTAACGATTGCTAGGACAGCCATAGACAAAGAGAGGGAGTTGTTTCAGTTCCAGTAGATCAGAGTGGGCCATATGTTAAGGTGATTACATCAGGTGTGTCAGAGCCTTTTCTGTTGGATACTGGTGCTACAAAGAGTTCCATTATGCACTCAAAACTCCCTGGCGCACCTTTGTCTGGCGAGATGAATGTTTCAGTAGGTTTTTCTGGCGCCCCGGTTAGGAACCCGATTTCTAGTCCTATGTCCCTTTCTGTTGGACCTTGTGAACTAGAAGCACCCCTTATTCTGACGACAGGTTGTGGTGAAAACCTGTTAGGATTGGATTTGTTAAAGAGGTTACATGCAACATTATATTGTTCTCCCTTAGGATTACAACTTACACTGGGTAGGGAAGTGATTTCTCCAATGTATTTGTCGAAGAATAAACTGCCAGCTGAATTGTCGTCTCTTCCAGATGTCCTTTGGGCTACTGGTCCTAATGATGTGGGCCTCTTGGAAATACCGCCATACGTAGTCACTTTGAAAGCCAATGTTAAATTGCCACGCATTCCCCAGTACAAGATCTCTAATGAAGGTGAAAAAGTGTTGTTAGCGATCATCTATGATTTGATTGAAAAAGATGTAATTGAAGAGACAAGAGGCAACGTTTGCAATAGTCCTGTTTTGCCTGTTTTAAAACGTACTGACCCTTCTCAGCCACCTGTTTACAGGTTTGTGATCGATCTTAGAGAGGTCAATAAAATAGTTGTGCCACAGTTTCCCGTTGTTCCTGATATCACTGCCCTATTGACTATGATTCCAGCTTCCGCCACCTGGTTCTCGGTGATTGACTTGAAGAATGCTTTCTTCAGCATCCCGATTGCCGAGGAGAGCAGGGATATTTTTGGCTTCAGTTTAGGAGGCCGAAGCTTCCGCTTCAAACGCGCTCCTCAAGGCTACTGTGAAAGTCCATCAATATATAGTCAGGCTTTAAAAACACAGCTTGATGCAATTGTTTTACCCAGTGGTTCCCAAACTTTTTCAACCCGCGGCTCCCTTGACATATGGGTCGTTGGCTGTGGCTCCCCATTATGTTACTTTTTTTTGGGCGGGTGCAGTGATATAAGTCCGGCCTCTGGAGTACTTTCATTTTTCTCACCGAAAATTATTGGGGTGAAGGTATTATAATCCCAGATGTTGTTCCCGGTATACTATGTCAGTAAAACCGCGTGACCCACAGTGCAAAGAGATGTCAAAGAAGTCAGAACTGGCTGCAGTGAAATATGACAGAGGTGTCCCGGATCAGGGCAAGGAAACTGATTTTACTTTAAATACTACTAGAATATATTCTTTCCTGCCAATAAGCAGGGTTCAAAACATGCTGTGCTTTTGCATAGGAATGGCA
This sequence comes from Triturus cristatus, assembly GCF_964204655.1. Lineage (NCBI taxonomy): Eukaryota > Metazoa > Chordata > Amphibia > Caudata > Salamandridae > Triturus > Triturus cristatus. Next base: position 322,580,719 of record NC_140581.1, read on the forward strand.
TGGAAAAACAGGCTAAAAGTAGAGAAAGGTGTGGTACACAGGTTGTGTACATACAGAGCATAATGGGACAAAGAGAGACTAATTCAAAGTTAGAAAAAAAGGTGGTGGAAGAAAAAGGTGGGAAATGATGGGCAAAGAATGAAGAATGCGAGGGTGGATTGTGAAAGATGATTGGGTGAAGGTGAAGTCAGGATGAGTGCGGCCAGGATTCTCATAGTTCAAGGTCATTATAGATTAGTAGGGCTGGGAACAATTGCGTTGAATTGGAAATGGGCAGAAGGAAAATGGGAATGAGTGTGCAGTGATGAAAATGAAAGAAGATGATGGCTGCACTAAGGACTTTGAATTCAAGGAGGTGTAAGGGAGTCGCCAGGGTTGAAAATGGGGCTGCAGATTCTGGCGCAGAGAATGCTGACGCAGTGTTCAGGATTAATTATGCAGAGCGTTAAACCAACACGAGCTGTGTGTGCTGGTTTTGCTTTAGAGTTTGTTTTTCATTTTAAAGGCAGACTTGTACATCATCCGCTCTTATCAAGACTGTCAACTTTGTGGGCTAGTGAACTTTCACGTTTTTGCTCATCACGCATTTATTTATAATCGATGAAATTGTGAAGCTAAATATGGTTTCCTTCACCCCTTGTTTTCTTTTGTTTTCTTGTTGTTAAAGGTTCATACAAAGAATGGGGTGTGTTATACTGGGACTGTAACCTCAAGACTCTGGAAATCAAGGAATTCCACCATAAGATTTTTAAAAGGTCGCACGAGGCTCTCTTTGAGTCCCTTACAGTGGGATTAGTCAGTGTGTGTCTGTGTGATGCCACCCTGCAAGTTACTAAGCTAAAACACACTGCGTTTATTTTTAGCTGGAACACGGTCATTACTTCAATTTCACTATAAAAAAGTGTAGAGATTTAAAATGGTTTTACAATGTATTGGGATTATAGAGCAGTTCACGAGATCAGTGATGAAAGTAGCACCGCTGATGTCTAGCAGGCATGCACTGACTGCCACCTCAACAGGGCGCCAGCACTTCACCTGGTGTTGATGGCTTGCTCTTTTTCTGCTTCACGGGGGGTGCCAGAGACCCGCAGTGTTGTTTCGTTAGCAGATGGGTGCAGCCTAACACAGTGTGCTTGCTTCTCAAAGCATATGTTTAAGCAAACCATTACTTTTGAGAAAAGACACAAAGCGCTTACTATAAACTTGAGTGAAAGTGCCTGCCGCTCAACGGACCTCTTGAGAAAAGCCCCGTGCTCTTTTCGCCACGTACTTTTTCCCTAAAGCTCACAGTATTGTTTCAATAGTTACCAAGTCAGTGAAGCCACAGAAGCTCGCCCCGTCACCTCACCTCTCTGAGTGCCAAAAGGTAGAGGAGTCTCGGCGCAGGTCTGAGCTCACCTCTGCACCTCTGCACCTCTGCTCTCGTGTTTTACCTGCGCATTCAGAGACAGTTTATTGACGCCTCTGTGCCCGCTCTATCTGTTCCCCTCTCAAGTTCTCCAGACAGTACAGTCTGCTGAGCGTCACGGGACAGACACTTCAATGACATTAAACCAGCATGGAGTCATTTTCAAGTCTCTTGCTCCACATGTCATCAGGGTGCCGTCTGGTGCCCCGAATGACTTCTGAATACTCTGTGCCTTTATCTATAAATCTTTTATACACGCTTTAGCCTCATCGTAGCACTATCAATTGCAAAACATGCTTCTGTTCATTTACCAAACACTGTCTTGGTACGCATCTGTTCACGGCGCCCCTGGCTCGCTTTCACGGCGCACCTGGGTGCCACGGCGCACAGATTGGGAATCACTGGTTTTACCCGATGGCGCTACCCTTGTTCAGTACGTCGATAATTTACTAATAGCCGCAGATACTGAGGAGATTTGTAAAGAAGCCACCTTGTCGTTGTTGCGTCATTTGTCTGGTTTACATCACAAAGTGTCACTTTCAAAACTGCAATATTGTCGACAAGAAGTGACCTACTTAGGTCAACTCTTATCGAAGGAGGGAAGGAAACTGACCCCAGAAAGAATTCAGGCAATTGCAAAATTGAGTGCGCCAAGGACACAGAGAGAAGTACGTGCTTTCTTGGGCATTACATCATACTGTAGACGGTGGATACCAAATTTTTCTTTGCTGGCCAAACCTTTGGTAGCATTGACCTGTAAAGATTTCCGAATCCATTCATGTGGATAAAGGAGACTGGTCGATGATGGGGTGGTTCTGGGGACTGATATCAGCTTGGGGATGGAAGATTCTAATGGTCATTGGGACGATCTTAGCCATTCTTTTCCTGTTCTGTCTATGTATACAGTGTGCTCCTGTAATGTGTAGCCTCTGTGTTACATCATGTGTAAGGAAACCTGTATCAAGGGACGAGCTAAGCAATAGGATGATGCTACAGCAACACCTTCATGACTTTATAAATATAGACCTGGACTCAGATTAGTATGAGTATAGTTATTGCCTATGTAAGGGCAAAAGGTGGGTCTGTGGTACTGTAAAATTCGGAACCATGTGGGTAGCATGGTTTTACCGTGCCGATTTTGGTATCAGCGAACCGCAAATGACTAATGTGGTATGTATGAGTGTTTTTCGTCATGTTTTACCGATTAATTCACCGTGTATACGATACTACATATTAAACCCCCGGGTTCCATTTTTAAAACGGCAACCATTTTGTGGTCGCCCTCACATAGGCTGCGCACTGAGGCCATGCCTAGGCCTAGGCCTAAAGGACACGCAATCTTTCTGTGACTTCTTTGTGACCTGTGCAAACTGACTCCGCTGCCCGAGGTCAGTCCTGGCCGGCCGGTTCCTTTTACTGCGGCCAAATGGGATAAGCATCAGGGCCCGACACATCATAAAATCGTGCATCCCACACGAACCCTGACTAATCTCTTTCACACCTGACTCTGTTTCCTACTTTATGGCTTGTTTTACGAGGAGGAGGTGTCCGTTTTATTGGGGTCTGCCGATATCTGATGAGGGTTCTGAGCCTCGCTGGGTAAATAATTATGGGCTGACGGAGCTCAAATGTGGGATGATCATCATGACTGTGCTCTTTCTTTGAAACGAAAATATGTGAATGACCACTTGTAAAATAGGGGCGGTGTTGCCCAGAGCGTAATATTCTGTATATAAGAAAGGACTGGTTTTTGGTTCAGGGGCAGCCTCCTGAGAACATACACTGTGCTGTACTTCTCGGATACCTGTGATTGGTCTGCAGCCAATAAATACGATCTTTGACTTCACCTAGAAGACTCTGTGTTTCTGTAGTCTGAAACAGGAAGAACTCGAAGTCTTCGGGTGTGTCCCCTGGCACCGCTGGGTTGGTTCTGAAAAACCCAGTACTTCATGGTTCAGGGTTTAGGGCCGTGCAGTTTTGTTCGGGCAGTGTAGGGGGTCGTCCTGGGGTGGTGTTTCAGGGTTTAGGGCAGTGCAGTGGTGTTCGGGCAGTGTAGGGCGTCGTGCTGGGGTGGAGTGTCAGGGTTTAGGGCAGTGCAGTGGTGTTCGGGCAATGTAGGGGGTCGTGCTGGGGGTGGTGTTTCAGGGTTTAGGGCAGGGCAGTGGTGTTCGGGCAGTATAGGGGGTCGTGCTGGGGCTGGTGTTTCAGGGATTAGGGCAGTGCAGTGGTGTTTGGGCAGTGTAGGGGATCATGCTGGGGCTGGTGTTTCAGGGTTTAGGGGAGTGTAGTGGTGTTCTGGCAGTGTATGGGGTCGTACTGGGGGTGATGTTTCAGGGTTTAGGTCAGTGGAGTGGTGTTCAGGCAGTGTAGGGGGTCGTGCTGCAGCTAGTTTTTCCGGGTTTTGGGCAGTCCAGTGGTTTTCGGGCAGTGTAGGGGGACGTGCTGGGGGCAGTGTTTCAGGGTTTAGGGTAGAGCAGTGGTGTTCGGGCAGTGTAGGGGTCTGTGCTGGGGGTAGTGTTTTAGGGTTTAGGACAGTGCAGTGGTGTTCGGGCAGTGTAGGGGGTCGTGCAGGGGGTGGTGTTTCAGGGTTTAGGGCAGTGCAGTGGTGTTCGGGCAGTGTAGGGGGTCTTGCTGGGGGTGGTGTTTCAGGGTTTAGGGCAGTACAGTAGTGTTCGGGGAGTGTAGGGGGTCATGCTGGCATTGGTGTTTCAGGGTTTAGGGCAGTGCTGTGGTGCTAGGGCAGTGTAAGGGGGGGTGCAGGGGGTGGTGTTTCAGGGTTTAGGGCAGTGCAGTGGTGTTTGGGCAGTGTAGAGGGTCTTGCTGGGGGTGGTGCTTCAGGGTCTAGGGCAGTGGTGTTCGGGAAGTGTAGGGGGTGTTGCTGGGGTGGTGTTTCAGGGTTTAGAGCAGTGCAGTGGTGTTCGGGCAGTGTAGGAGGTGTTGCTGGGGCTGGTGTTTCAGGGTTTAGGGCAGTGCAGTGGTGTTTGGGCATAGTAGGGGGTCTTTCTGGGGGTGGGGTTTCAGGGTTTAGGGAAGTGGTGTTTGGGCGCTGTAGGGGTCTTGCTGGGGGTGGTGTTTCAGGGTCTAGGGCAGTGGTGTTCGGGCAGTGTAGGGGGTGTTGCTGGGGTGGTGTTTCAGGGTTTAGGGCAGTGCAGTGCTGTTCAGGCAGTGTAGGAGGTGTTGCTGGGGCTGGTGTTTCAGGGTTTAGGGCAGTGCAGGTGTGTTCGGGCATTGTAGGGGTTCATGCTGGGGCTGGTGTTTCAGGGTTTAGGGCAGTGCAGTGGTATTCGGGCAGTGTAGGGGTTCGTGCTGGGGCTGGTGTTTCAGGGTTTAGGGCAGTGCAGTGGTTTTCGGGCAGTGTAGGGGGTCGTGCTGGGGCTGGTGTTTCAGGGTTTAGGGCAGTGGTGTTCGGACAGTGTGGGGGTGTTGCTGGGGGTGGTGTTTCAAGGTTTAGGGCAGTGCAGTGGTGTTCGGGCAGTGTAGGGGGTCACGCTGGTGGTGGTGTTTCAGGGTTTAGGGCAGTGCAGTGGTGTTTGGGCAGTGTAGGGGGTCGTACTGGTGGTGTTGTTTCAGGCTTTAGGGCAGTGCAGTGGTGTTTGGGCAGTTTAGGGGGTCGTGCTGGGGCTGGTCTTTCAGGGTTTAGGGCAGTTCAGTGGTGTTCAGGCAGTGTAAGGGGTCATACTGGGGGTAGTGTTTCGGGGTTTAGGGCAGTGAAGTGGTGTTCGGGCAGTGTAGGAGGTCGTGCTGGGGCTGGTCTTTCAGGGTTTAGGGCAGGGCAGTGGTGTTAGGGCAGTGTAGGGGTCGTGCTGGGGGTAATATTTCAGGGTTTAGGGCAGTGCAGTGGTGTTTGGGCAGTGTAGGGGTTCGTGCTGGAGCTGGTGTTTCAGGGTTTAGTGCAGTGCAGCGGTGTTCGGGCAGTATAGGGGTCATGGTGGGGCTGGTGTTTCAGGGTTTAGGGCAGTGCAGTGGTGCACGGGGAGTATAGGGGGTCGCGCTGGGGTTGGTGTTTCAGGGTTTAGGGCAGTGGTGTTCGGACAATGTGGGGGTCATGCTGGGGTGGTGTTTCAGGGTATAGGGCAGTGGTGGTTGGGCAGTGTAGGGGGTGTTGCTGGGGTTGGTGTTTCAGGGTTTAGGACAGTGCAGTGATGTTCGGGCAGTGTAGGGGTGGTACTGGGGGTGGTGTTTCATGGTTTAGGACAGTGCAGTGGTGTTCGGGCAGTGTAGGGGGTCGTGCTCAGGCAGTGTAGGGGGTCGTGCTGGTGGTGGCATTTCAGGGTTTAGGGCAGTGCAGCGGTGTTCGGGCAGTGTAGGGTGTTGTGCTGGTGGTGGTATTTCAGTGTTTAGGGCAGTGCAGTGGTGTTCAAGCAGTGTAGGGGTCATGCTGGTCGTGGTGTTTCAGGGTTTAGGGCAGTGCAGTGGTGTTCAGGCAGTGTAGGGGGTCTTGCTGGGGGTGGTGTTTCAGGGTTTAGGGCAGTGGTGTTAAGGCAGTGTTGGGGGTCTTGCTGGTGCTGGTGTTTCAGGGTTTAGGGCAGTGCAGTGGTGTTTGGGCAGTGTAGGGGGTCGTGCTGGCATTGGTGTTTCAGGGTTTAGGGCAGTGCTGTGGTGCTAGGGCAGTGTAGGGGGTGGTGCAGGGGGTGGTGTTTCAGGGTTTAGGGCAGGGCAGTGGTGTTAGGGCAGTGTAGGGGTCGTGCTGGGGGTAATATTTCAGGGATTAGGGCAGTGCAGTGGTGTTTGGGCAGTGTAGGGGTTTGTGCTGGAGCTGGTGTTTCAGGGTTTAGTGCAGTGCAGCGGTGTTCGGGCAGTATAGGGGTCATGGTGGGGCTGGTGTTTCAGGGTTTAGGGCAGTGCAGTGGTGCACGGGGAGTATAGGGGGTCGCGCTGGGTTTGGTGTTTCAGGGTTTAGGGCAGTGGTGTTCGGACAATGTGGGGGTCGTGCTGGGGTGGTGTTTCAGGGTATAGGGCAGTGGTGGTCGGGCAGTGTAGGGGGTGTTGCTGGGGTTGGTGTTTCAGGGTTTAGGACAGTGCAGTGGTGTTCGGGCAGTGTAGGGGGTCGTGCTCAGGCAGTGTAGGGGGTCGTGCTGGTGGTGGCATTTCAGGGTTTAGGGCAGTGCAGCGGTGTTCGGGCAGTGTAGGGTGTTGTGCTGGTGGTGGTATTTCAGTGTTTAGGGCAGTGCAGTGGTGTTCAAGCAGTGTAGGGGTCATGCTGGTCGTGGTGTTTCAGGGTTTAGGGCAGTGCAGTGGTGTTCAGGCAGTGTAGGGGGTCTTGCTGGGGGTGGTGTTTCAGGGTTTAGGGCAGTGGTGTGAAGGCAGTGTTGGGGGTCTTGCTGGTGCTGGTGTTTCAGGGTTTAGGGCAGTGCAGTGGTGTTTGGGCAGTGTAGGGGGTCGTGCTGGCATTGGTGTTTCAGGGTTTAGGGCAGTGCTGTGGTGCTAGGGCAGTGTAGCGGGTGGTGCAGGGGGTGGTGTTTCAGGGTTTAGGGCAGTGCATTGGTGTTTGGGCAGTGTAGGGGGTGTTGCTGGGGTGGTGTTTCAGGGTTTAGAGCAGTGCAGTGGTGTTCGGGCAGTGTAGGAGATGTTGCTGGGGCTGGTGTTTCAGGGTTTAGGGCAGTGCAGTCGTGTTTGGGCATAGTAGGGGGTCTTTCTGGGGGTGGGGTTTCAGGGTTTAGGGAAGTGGTGTTCGGGCGGTGTAGGGGTCTTGCTGGGGGTGGTGTTTCAGGGTTTAGGGCAGTGCAGTGCTGTTCAGGCAGTGTAGGAGGTGTTGCTGGGGCTGGTGTTTCAGGGTTTAGGGCAGTGCAGTGGTGTTCGGGCAGTGTAGGGGTTCGTGCTGGGGCTGGTGTTTCAGGGTTTAGGGCAGTGCAGTGGTGTTCGGGCAGTGTAGGGGTTCGTGCTGGGGCTGGTGTTTCAGGGTTTAGGGCAGTGCAGTGGTGTTCGGGCAGTATAGGGGGTCATGCTGGGGCTGGTGTTTCAGGGTTTAGGGCAGTGCCGTGGTGTTCGGGCATTGTAGGGGTTCGTGCTGGGGCTGGTGTTTCAGGGTTTAGGGCAGTGCAGTGGTGTTCGGGCAGTGTAGGGGTTCATGCTGGGGCTGGTGTTTCAGGGTTTAGGGCAGTGCAGTGGTGTTCGGGCAGTGTAGGGGGTCGTGCTGGGGCTGGTGTTTCAGGGGTTAGGGCAGTGCAGTGGTGTTTGGGCAGTGTAGGAGGTCGTGCTGGCACTGGTGTTTCAGGGGTTAGGGCAGTGCAGTGGTGTTCGGGCAGTATAGGGGGTCATGCTGGGTTTGGTGTTTCAGGGTTTAGGGCAGTGGTGTTCGGACAGTGTGGGGGGTGTTGCTGGGGGTGGTGTTTCAGGGTTTAGGGCAGTGCAGTGGTGTTCGGGCAGTGTAGGCGGTCTTACTGGTGGTGGTGTTTCGGGCTTCAGGGCAGTGCAGTGGTGTTCGGGCTGTGTAGGGGGTCGTGCTGGGGCTGGTCTTTCAGGGTTTAGGGCAGTGCAGTGGTTTTCAGGCAGTGTAGGGGGTCGTACTGGGGGTAGTGTTTCCGGGTTTAGGGCAGTGAAGTGGTGTTCAGGCAGTGTAGGGGGTCGTGCTGGGGCTAGTCTTTCAGGGTTTAGGGCAGGGCAGTGGTGTTCGGGCAGTTTAGGGGCCGTGCTGGGGATAATATTTCAGGGTTTAGTGCTGTGCAGCGGTGTTCGGGCAGTATAGGGGTCATGGTGGGGCTGGTGTTTCAGGGTTTAGGGCAGTGCAGTGGTGCCCGGGGAGTGTAGGGGGTCATGCTGGGGTTGGTGTTTCAGGGTTTAGGGCAGTGGTGTTCGGACAATGTGGGGGTCTTGCTGGGGTGGTGTTTCAGGGTATAGGGCAGTGGTGGTCGGGCAGTGTAGGGGGTGTTGCTGGGGTTGGTGTTTCAGGGTTTAGGACTGTGCAGTGGTGTTTGGGCAGTGTAGGGGGTCGTGCTCGGGCAGTGTAGGGGGTGGTGGCATTTCAGGGTTTAGGGCAGTGCAGCGGTGTTCGGGCAGTGTAGGGTGTCGTGCTGGTGGTGGTGTTTCAGTGTTTAGGGCAGTGCAGTGGTGTTCGTGCAGTGTAGGGGGTCGTGATGGTGGTGGTGTTTCAGGGTTTAGGGCAGTGCAGTGTTGTTCGGGCAGTGTAGGGGGTCGTGCTGGGGGTGGTGTTTCAGGGTTTAGGGCAGTGCAGTGGTGTTGGGGCAGTGTAGGGGGTTGTGCTGGGGCTGGTCTTTCAGGGTTTAGCGCAGTGCAGTGGTGTTGGGGCAGTGTAGGGGTCATGCTGGGGGTAGTGTTTCAGGGTTTAGGGCAGTGCAGTGGTGTTCGGGCAGTGTAGGGCGATGAGCTTGGGTAGTGTTTCAGGGATTAGGGCAGTGAGTTGGTGTTCAGGCAGTGTAGGGGTCATGCTGGGGGTAGTTTTTCAGGGTTTAGGGCAGTGCAAGTGTGTTCGGGCATTGTAGGGGTTCATGCTGGGGCTGGTGTTTCAGGGTTTAGGGCAGTGCAATGGTGTTCGGGCAGTGTAGGGGTTCGTGCTGGGGCTGGTGTTTCAGGGTTTAGGGCAGTGCAGTGGTGTTTGGGCAGTGTAGGAGGTCGTGCTGGGACTGGTGTTTTAGGGTTTAGGGCAGTGCAGTGGTGTTCGGGCAGTGTAGGGGGTCGTGCTGGGGTTGGTGTTTCAGGGTTTAGGGCAGTGGTGTTCAGACAGTGTGGGGGGTGTTGCTGGGGGTGGTGTTTCAGGGTTTAGGGCAGTGCAGTGGTGTTCGGGCAGTATAGGGGGTCGTGCTGGTGGCGGTGTTTCAGGGTTAAGGGCAGTGCAGTGGTGTTCGAGCAGTGTAGGGGGTCGTGCTGGGGCTGGTGTTTCAGGGTTTAGGGCAGTGCAGTGGTGTTTGGGCAGTGTAGGAGGTCGTGCTGGGACTGATGTTTTAGGGTTTAGGGCAGTGCAGTGGTGTTCGGGCAGTGTAGGGGGTCGTGCTGGGGTTGGTGTTTCAGGGTTTAGGGCAGTGGTGTTCAGACAGTGTGGGGGGTGTTGCTGGGGGTGGTGTTTCAGGGTTTAGAGCAGTGCAGTGGTGTTCGGGCAGTATAGGGGGTCGTGCTGGTGGCGGTGTTTCAGGGTTTAGGGCAGTGCAGTGGCGTTCAGGCAGTGTAGGGCGATGTGCTTGGGTAGTGTTTCAGGGATTAGGGCAGTGAGTTGGTGTTCAGGCAGTGTATGGGTCATGCTGGGGGTAGTGTTTCAGGGTTTAGGGCAGTGCAAGTGTGTTCGGGCATTGTAGGGGTTCATGCTGGGGCTGGTGTTTCAGGGTTTAGGGCAGTGCAATGGTGTTCGGGCAGTGTAGGGGTTCGTGCTGGGGCTGGTGTTTCAGGGTTTAGGGCAGTGCAGTGGTGTTCGGGTAGTGTAGGGGGTTGTGCTGGGGCTGGTGTTTCAGGGTTTAGGGCAGTGCAGTGGTGTTTGGGCAGTGTAGGAGGTCGTGCTGGGACTGGTGTTTTAGGGTTTAGGGCAGTGCAGTGGTGTTCGGGCAGTGTAGGGGGTCGTGCTTGGGTTGGTGTTTCAGGGTTTAGGGCAGTGGTGTTCAGACAGTGTGGGGGGTGTTGCTGGGGGTGGTGTTTCAGGGTTTAGGGCAGTGCAGTGGTGTTCGGGCAGTATAGGGGGTCGTGCTGGTGGCGGTGTTTCAGGGTTTAGGGCAGTGCAGTGGTGTTCGAGCAGTGTAGGGGGTCGTGCTGGGGCTGGTGTTTCAGGGTTTAGGGCAGTGCAGTGGTGTTTGGGCAGTGTAGGAGGTCGTGCTGGGACTGGTGTTTTAGGGTTTAGGGCAGTGCAGTGGTGTTCGGGCAGTGTAGGGGGTCGTGCTGGGGTTGGTGTTTCAGGGTTTAGGGCAGTGGTGTTCAGACAGTGTGGGGGGTGTTGCTGGGGGTGGTGTTTCAGTGTTTAGGGCAGTGCAGTGGTGTTCGGGCAGTATAGGGGGTCGTGCTGGTGGCGGTGTTTCAGGGTTTAGGGCAGTGCAGTGGTGTTCGAGCAGTGTAGGGGGTCGTGCTGGGGTTGGTGTTTCAGGGTTTAGGGCAGTGCAGTGGTGTTCGGGCAGTGTAGGGGGTCTTGCTGGGGGTGGTGTTTCAGGGTTTAGGGCAGTACAGTAGTGTTCGGGGAGTGTAGGGGGTCATGCTGGCATTGGTGTTTCAGGGTTTAGGGCAGTGCTGTGGTGCTAGGGCAGTGTAAGGGGGGGTGCAGGGGGTGGTGTTTCAGGGTTTAGGGCAGTGCAGTGGTGTTTGGGCAGTGTAGAGGGTCTTGCTGGGGGTGGTGCTTCAGGGTCTAGGGCAGTGGTGTTCGGGAAGTGTAGGGGGTGTTGCTGGGGTGGTGTTTCAGGGTTTAGAGCAGTGCAGTGGTGTTCGGGCAGTGTAGGAGGTGTTGCTGGGGCTGGTGTTTCAGGGTTTAGGGCAGTGCAGTGGTGTTTGGGCATAGTAGGGGGTCTTTCTGGGGGTGGGGTTTCAGGGTTTAGGGAAGTGGTGTTTGGGCGCTGTAGGGGTCTTGCTGGGGGTGGTGTTTCAGGGTCTAGGGCAGTGGTGTTCGGGCAGTGTAGGGGGTGTTGCTGGGGTGGTGTTTCAGGGTTTAGGGCAGTGCAGTGCTGTTCAGGCAGTGTAGGAGGTGTTGCTGGGGCTGGTGTTTCAGGGTTTAGGGCAGTGCAGGTGTGTTCGGGCATTGTAGGGGTTCATGCTGGGGCTGGTGTTTCAGGGTTTAGGGCAGTGCAGTGGTATTCGGGCAGTGTAGGGGTTCGTGCTGCGGCTGGTGTTTCAGGGTTTAGGGCAGTGCAGTGGTTTTCGGGCAGTGTAGGGGGTCGTGCTGGGGCTGGTGTTTCAGGGTTTAGGGCAGTGGTGTTCGGACAGTGTGGGGGTGTTGCTGGGGGTGGTGTTTCAAGGTTTAGGGCAGTGCAGTGGTGTTCGGGCAGTGTAGGGGGTCGCGCTGGTGGTGGTGTTTCAGGGTTTAGGGCAGTGCAGTGGTGTTTGGGTAGTGTAGGGGGTCGTACTGGTGGTGTTGTTTCAGGCTTTAGGGCAGTGCAGTGGTGTTTGGGCAGTTTAGGGGGTCGTGCTGGGGCTGGTCTTTCAGGGTTTAGGGCAGTTCAGTGGTGTTCAGGCAGTGTAAGGGGTCATACTGGGGGTAGTGTTTCGGGGTTTAGGGCAGTGAAGTGGTGTTCGGGCAGTGTAGGAGGTCGTGCTGGGGCTGGTCTTTCAGGGTTTAGGGCAGGGCAGTGGTGTTAGGGCAGTGTAGGGGTCGTGCTGGGGGTAATATTTCAGGGTTTAGGGCAGTGCAGTGGTGTTTGGGCAGTGTAGGGGTTCGTGCTGGAGCTGGTGTTTCAGGGTTTAGTGCAGTGCAGCGGTGTTCGGGCAGTATAGGGGTCATGGTGGGGCTGGTGTTTCAGGGTTTAGGGCAGTGCAGTGGTGCACGGGGAGTATAGGGGGTCGCGCTGGGGTTGGTGTTTCAGGGTTTAGGGCAGTGGTGTTCGGACAATGTGGGGGTCGTGCTGGGGTGGTGTTTCAGGGTATAGGGCAGTGGTGGTCGGGCAGTGTAGGGGGTGTTGCTGGGGTTGGTGTTTCAGGGTTTAGGACAGTGCAGTGATGTTCGGGCAGTGTAGGGGTGGTACTGGGGGTGGTGTTTCATGGTTTAGGACAGTGCAGTGGTGTTCGGGCAGTGTAGGGGGTCGTGCTCAGGCAGTGTAGGGGGTCGTGCTGGTGGTGGCATTTCAGGGTTTAGGGCAGTGCAGCGGTGTTCGGGCAGTGTAGGGTGTTGTGCTGGTGGTGGTATTTCAGTGTTTAGGGCAGTGCAGTGGTGTTCAAGCAGTGTAGGGGTCATGCTGGTCGTGGTGTTTCAGGGTTTAGGGCAGTGCAGTGGTGTTCAGGCAGTGTAGGGGGTCTTGCTGGGGGTGGTGTTTCAGGGTTTAGGGCAGTGGTGTTAAGGCAGTGTTGGGGGTCTTGCTGGTGCTGGTGTTTCAGGGTTTAGGGCAGTGCAGTGGTGTTTGGGCAGTGTAGGGGGTCGTGCTGGCATTGGTGTTTCAGGGTTTAGGGCAGTGCTGTGGTGCTAGGGCAGTGTAGGGGGTGGTGCAGGGGGTGGTGTTTCAGGGTTTAGGGCAGGGCAGTGGTGTTAGGGCAGTGTAGGGGTCGTGCTGGGGGTAATATTTCAGGGATTAGGGCAGTGCAGTGGTGTTTGGGCAGTGTAGGGGTTCGTGCTGGAGCTGGTGTTTCAGGGTTTAGTGCAGTGCAGCGGTGTTCGGGCAGTATAGGGGTCATGGTGGGGCTGGTGTTTCAGGGTTTAGGGCAGTGCAGTGGTGCACGGGGAGTATAGGGGGTCGCGCTGGGGTTGGTGTTTCAGGGTTTAGGGCAGTGGTGTTCGGACAATGTGGGGGTCGTGCTGGGGTGGTGTTTCAGGGTATAGGGCAGTGGTGGTCGGGCAGTGTAGGGGGTGTTGCTGGGGTTGGTGTTTCAGGGTTTAGGACAGTGCAGTGGTGTTCGGGCAGTGTAGGGGGTCGTGCTCAGGCAGTGTATGGGGTCGTGCTGGTGGTGGCATTTCAGGGTTTAGGGCAGTGCAGCGGTGTTCGGGCAGTGTAGGGTGTTGTGCTGGTGGTGGTATTTCAGTGTTTAGGGCAGTGCAGTGGTGTTCAAGCAGTGTAGGGGTCATGCTGGTCGTGGTGTTTCAGGGTTTAGGGCAGTGCAGTGGTGTTCAGGCAGTGTAGGGGGTCTTGCTGGGGGTGGTGTTTCAGGGTTTAGGGCAGTGGTGTTAAGGCAGTGTTGGGGGTCTTGCTGGTGCTGGTGTTTCAGGGTTTAGGGCAGTGCTGTGGTGCTAGGGCAGTGTAGGGGGTGGTGCAGGGGGTGGTGTTTCAGGGTTTAGGGCAGTGCATTGGTGTTTGGGCAGTGTAGGGGGTGTTTCTGGGGTGGTGTTTCAGGGTTTAGAGCAGTGCAGTGGTGTTCGGGCAGTGTAGGAGGTGTTGCTGGGGCTGGTGTTTCAGGGTTTAGGGCAGTGCAGTGGTGTTTGGGCATAGTAGGGGGTCTTTCTGGGGGTGGGGTTTCAGGGTTTAGGGAAGTGGTGTTCGGGCGGTGTAGGGGTCTTGCTGGGGGTGGTGTTTTAGGGTTTAGGGCAGTGCAGTGCTGTTCAGGCAGTGTAGGAGGTGTTGCTGGGGCTGGTGTTTCAGGGTTTAGGGCAGTGCAGTGGTGTTCGGGCAGTGTAGGGGTTCGTGCTGGGGCTGGTGTTTCAGGGTTTAGGGCAGTGCAGTGGTGTTCGGGCAGTGTAGGGGTTCGTGCTGGGGCTGGTGTTTCAGGGTTTAGGGCAGTGCAGTGGTGTTCGGGCAGTATAGGGGGTCGTGCTGGGGCTGGTGTTTCAGGGTTTAGGGCAGTGCAGTGGTGTTCGGGCATTGTAGGGGTTCGTGCTGGGGCTGGTGTTTCAGGGTTTAGGGCAGTGCAGTGGTGTTCGGGCAGTGTAGGGGTTCATGCTGGGGCTGGTGTTTCAGGGTTTAGGGCAGTGCAGTGGTGTTCGGGCAGTGTAGGGGGTCGTGCTGGGGCTGGTGTTTCAGGGGTTAGGGCAGTGCAGTGGTGTTTGGGCAGTGTAGGAGGTCGTGCTGGCACTGGTGTTTCAGGGGTTAGGGCAGTGCAGTGGTGTTCGGGCAGTATAGGGGGTCATGCTGGGTTTGGTGTTTCAGGGTTTAGGGCAGTGGTGTTCGGACAGTGTGGGGGGTGTTGCTGGGGGTGGTGTTTCAGGGTTTAGGGCAGTGCAGTGGTGTTCGGGCAGTGTAGGCGGTCTTACTGGTGGTGGTGTTTCGGGCTTCAGGGCAGTGCAGTGGTGTTCGGGCTGTGTAGGGGGTCGTGCTGGGGCTGGTCTTTCAGGGTTTAGGGCAGTGCAGTGGTTTTCAGGCAGTGTAGGGGGTCGTACTGGGGGTAGTGTTTCCGGGTTTAGGGCAGTGAAGTGGTGTTCAGGCAGTGTAGGGGGTCGTGCTGGGGCTAGTCTTTCAGGGTTTAGGGCAGGGCAGTGGTGTTCGGGCAGTTTAGGGGCCGTGCTGGGGATAATATTTCAGGGTTTAGTGCTGTGCAGCGGTGTTCGGGCAGTATAGGGGTCATGGGGGGCTGGTGTTTCAGGGTTTAGGGCAGTGCAGTGGTGCTCGGGGAGTGTAGGGGGTCATGCTGGGGTTGGTGTTTCAGGGTTTAGGGCAGTGGTGTTCGGACAATGTGGGGGTCTTGCTGGGGTGGTGTTTCAGGGTATAGGGCAGTGGTGGTCGGGCAGTGTAGGGGGTGTTGCTGGGGTTGGTGTTTCAGGGTTTAGGACAGTGCAGTGGTGTTCGTGCAGTGTAGGGGTGGTACTGGGGGTGGTGTTTCAGGGTTTAGGACTGTGCAGTGGTGTTTGGGCAGTGTAGGGGGTCGTGCTCAGGCAGTGTAGGGGGTGGTGGCATTTCAGGGTTTAGGGCAGTGCAGCGGTGTTCGGGCAGTGTAGGGTGTCGTGCTGGTGGTGGTGTTTCAGTGTTTAGGGCAGTGCAGTGGTGTTCGTGCAGTGTAGGGGGTCGTGATGGTGGTGGTGTTTCAGGGTTTAGGGCAGTGCAGTGTTGTTCGGGCAGTGTAGGGGGTCGTGCTGGGGGTGGTGTTTCAGGGTTTAGGGCAGTGCAGTGGTGTTGGGGCAGTGTAGGGGGTTGTGCTGGGGCTGGTCTTTCAGGGTTTAGCGCAGTGCAGTGGTGTTCGGGCAGTATAGGGGGTCGTGCTGGTGGCGGTGTTTCAGGGTTTAGGGCAGTGCAGTGGCATTCAGGCAGTGTAGGGCGATGTGCTTGGGTAGTGTTTCAGGGATTAGGGCAGTGAGTTGGTGTTCAGGCAGTGTATGGGTCAAGCTGGGGGTAGTGTTTCAGGGTTTAGGGCAGTGCAAGTGTGTTCGGGCATTGTAGGGGTTCATGCTGGGGCTGGTGTTTCAGGGTTTAGGGCAGTGCAATGGTGTTCGGGCAGTGTAGGGGTTCGTGCTGGGGCTGGTGTTTCAGGGTTTAGGGCAGTGCAGTGGTGTTCGGGTAGTGTAGGGGGTTGTGCTGGGGCTGGTGTTTCAGGGTTTAGGGCAGTGCAGTGGTGTTTGGGCAGTGTAGGAGGTCGTGCTGGGACTGGTGTTTTAGGGTTTAGGGCAGTGCAGTGGTGTTCGGGCAGTGTAGGGGGTCGTGCTTGGGTTGGTGTTTCAGGGTTTAGGGCAGTGGTGTTCAGACAGTGTGGGGGGTGTTGCTGGGGGTGGTGTTTCAGGGTTTAGGGCAGTGCAGTGGTGTTCGGGCAGTATAGGGGGTCGTGCTGGTGGCGGTGTTTCAGGGTTTAGGGCAGTGCAGTGGTGTTCGAGCAGTGTAGGGGGTCGTGCTGGGGCTGGTGTTTCAGGGTTTAGGGCAGTGCAGTGGTGTTTGGGCAGTGTAGGAGGTCGTGCTGGGACTGGTGTTTTAGGGTTTAGGGCAGTGCAGTGGTGTTCGGGCAGTGTAGGGGGTCGTGCTGGGGTTGGTGTTTCAGGGTTTAGGGCAGTGGTGTTCAGACAGTGTGGGGGGTGTTGCTGGGGGTGGTGTTTCAGGGTTTAGGGCAGTGCAGTGGCGTTCGGGCAGTATAGGGGGTCGTGCTGGTGGCGGTGTTTCAGGGTTTAGGGCAGTGCAGTGGTGTTCGAGCAGTGTAGGGGGTCGTGCTGGGGTTGGTGTTTCAGGGTTTAGGGCAGTGGTGTTCAGACAGTGTGGGGGGTGTTGCTGGGGGTGGTGTTTCAGGGTTTAGGGCAGTGCAGTGGTGTTCGGGCAGTGTAGGGGGTCGTGCTGGTGGCGGTGTTTCAGGGTTTAGGGCAGTGCAGTGGTGTTCGGGCAGTATGGGTGGTCGTACTGGTGGCAGTGTTTCAGGGTTTAGGGCAGTGCAGTGGTGTTCGGGCAGTGTAGGGGGTCGTGCTGGGGTTGGTGTTTCAGGGTTTAGGGCAGTGGTGTTCGGACAGTGTGGGGGGTGTTGTTTGGGCTGGTCTTTCAGGGTTTAGGGCAGGGCAGTGGTGTTCGGGCAGTGTAGGGGTCGTGCTGGGGGTAATATTTCAGGGTTTAGGGCATTGCAGTGGTGTTTGGGCAGTGTAGGGGTTCGTGCTGGGGCTGGTGTTTCAGGGTTTAGTGCAGTGCAGCGGTGTTCGGGCAGTATAGGGGTCATGGTGGGGCTGGTGTTTCAGGGTTTAGGGCAGTGGTGTTCGGACAATGTGAGGGTCTTGCTGGGGTGGTGTTTCAGGGTATAGGGCAGTGGTGGTCGGGCAGTGTAGGGGGTGTTGCTGGGGTTGGTGTTTCAGGGTTTAGGACAGTGCAGTGGTGTTCGGGCAGTGTAGGGGTGGTACTGGGGGTGGTGTTTCGGGGTTTAGGACAGTGCAGTGGTGTTCGGGCAGTGTAGGGGGTCGTGCTCGGGCAGTGCAGGAGGTCGTGCTGGTGGTGGCATTCCAGGGTTTAGGGCAGTGCAGCGGTGTTCGGGCAGTGTAGGGTGTCGTGCTGGTGGTGGTGTTTCAGTGTTTAGGCCAGTGCAGTGGTATTCGGGCAGTGTAGGGGGTCGTGCTGGTGGTGGTGTTTCAGGGTTTAGGGCAGTGCAGTGGTGTTCGGGCAGTGTAGGGGGTCTTGCTGGGGGTGGTGTTTCAGGGTTTAGGGCAGTGGTGTTAAGGCAGTGTAGGGGGTCTTGCTGGTGCTGGTGTTTCAGGGTTTAGGGCAGTGCAGTGGTGTTCGGGCAGTGTAGGGGTCGTGCTGGCGTTGGAGTTTCAGGGTTTAGAGCAGTGCTGTGGTGCTAGGGCAGTGTAGGGGGTGGTGCAGGGGGTGGTGTTTCAGGGTTTAGGGCAGTGCAGTGGTGTTTGGGCAGTGTAGGGGGTCTTGCTGGGGGTGGTGTTTCAGGGTTTAGGGCAGTGGTGTTCGGGAAGTGTAGAGGGTGTTGCTGGGGTGGTGTTTCAGGGTTTAGAGCAGTGCAGTGGTGTTCGGGCAGTGTAGGAGGTGTTACTGGGGCTGGTGTTTCAGGGTTTAGGGCAGTGCAGTGGTGTTTGGGCATAGTAGGGGGACTTTCTGGGGGTGGTGTTTCAGGGTTTAGGGAAGTGGTGTTCAGGAGGTGTACGGGTCTTGCTGGGGGTGATGTTTCAGGGTCTAGGGCAGTGGTGTTCGGGCAGTGTAGGGGGGTGTTGCTGGGGTGGTGTTTCAGGGTTTAGGGCAACACAGTGGTGTTCAGGCAGTGTAGGAGTGTTAGAAGGCGACCTCAGAGGGGCCCGGAAGGGGCCCTGACTGCCCTGAGACCCACCCTCGAGGTATCGTAGCCGGGCGCTGGCGGGAGACTCCTCAGGGGAGGAACCTCGTATCTAGGATTGTGTACTCAGCACCACACGACAGAGAGACAGTACACGAGAAGTTCTCAAGAGCAATCTTTATCAGATCGGAGTTGTAGGATCTTTATGATCAGCTAGGCAAAATATATACAAGTAAAGCGCGGGCTCACAAAGTCTTGGAGGGGGTAGGAGGTAGCGGGACAGTCTTTGGGGATGAGAATCAAATGCAGGAGTGTACCCGGCGCACAGCTCACAATCCTCGAGCTGGGGGATACGCTTGTCGTCGTGGGGTCCGGTGGAACCAAGAGAGTCTGTGGGAGCTGCGAGTCACTCAGCAGGCTCGAGTATAAGTTCAGAGGGCTTACGATCTTTCGGGAGCCGCGAGTCACTCAGCAGGGCTCAAGCATAAGTTCGGAGGTCTTACGATCTTCAGGGAGCCGCGAGTCACTCAGCAGGGCTCAAGCACAAGTTCGGAGGTCTTACGATCTTCAGGGGAGCCGCGAGTCACTCAGCAGGGCTCAAGCATAGGTTCGAAGGTCCTACGATTTTCAGGGGAGCCGCGAGTCACTCAGCAGGGCTCAGGTGTTCCAAGGCGAATCTCCCGGAGAGTCCCAGAGCACCCCTTGTTATAGGGCGACTCCTCTTTGATGTCCGGAGTCTGTGCAGGCAGGGGTCTTGTCACCTGGGGGTCGCTTGCTGGGGGTTTCCTGCCATTGTCCTTTGATCCTTTCAGGGCCGGGTCGGGAGGAGCCCCAGACACCCAGCAGGCGTGGGGCCAGCCCTCGGGGAGGCGGGCAGGTCGATCGAAACCCACCTTCCCAGGGAAGCGCAGAGATGTGATGGAAACTGCTCCTCCCTTTCTCATCCCAAGGGGAGCGCGATGTCCTCCAGCCGGAGTGGCGCCTCTAGGCCAGGGTCGCGCTGGGGCTGGGCGGCCATCTTGGCACATGAAGTGGGCACGCGGGCCCGGGGTGGCCGAAGGAGGAAGGCCACGGACGGGGGAAGTCCGGGTCGGGTGTGTGTGTTCTGGTGGGAAGGATCGGCTAGGCCGTGGGCTCGGGGCTGGTGTGAGGTGCAGGGGTCAGGTCTGCCTATGTTACGAGGGCCGGGTCTAACACGCGTCCCCCCCAGCTGAAAGCCGGAGAGAACTACCCATCTTCTTGGGGGTTCTCTTCGCTGAGGCGGAAGAATCGGGAGAGGCCATCGGCGTTGGCGTGGTCCGTACCAGGGCGATGTTCCACGGTGAAATCCATCCCCTGGAGGGAGATTGACCACCGCAGAAGCTTGGGGTTTTCTCCTCACATCTGCATGAGCCATCGCAAGGGGCGATGGTCGGTTTGGACCCTGAAATGGGTGCCGAACAGGTAAGGGCGTAGTTTCTTGAGGGCCCAGACTAAGGCGAACGCCTCGCGCTCAATGGTACTCCATCTCTGTTCCCGGGGCAGCAGCCTTCGGCTGAGGAAGGCCACGGGCTGGTCTAGACCCTGGTCATTTACCTGGGAGAGGACTGCCCCGATGCCATGCTCGGAGGCATCAGTTTGTACCACAAACTCTTTGGAGTAGTCGGGGGCCTGGAGGATGGGGGCCATACACATGGCTGTTTTCAGGGCATTGAACGCCTCTTGGCAGGCAGGGGACCACTGTACCTTCTTGGGCTGTTTCTTGGACGTAAGTCCCATGAGGGGAGCGACCAGGCTGCCGTAATTCCGGATGAATCTCCGGTAGTAGCCCGTGAGGCCCAGAAAGGCTCGGACCTCTGTTTGGGTAGTGGGGGGTTCCCAGGCTAGGATAGCGTCGATTTTGGGCTGTAGAGGGGCGACCTGCCCGCTTCCGACCTGGTGTCCCAGGTAGGTTACTGAACCTTGCCCAATCTGGCATTTGCTGGCTTTCACGGTGAGGCCCGCCTGGCGTAGGGCGGTTAGCACCCTCCGGAGGTGCTGGAGGTGCTCACTCCATTCGGAACTAAAAACTGCAATATCGTCGAGATATGCAGCGCTGAATTTTTCCAGCCCGGCCAGGACTCTATTTACCAGTCGCTGGAAAGTGGCCGGGGCATTTTTCATCCCGAAAGGCATCACGCGAAAGCGATAGTGCCCATCCGGGGTGGAGAAGGCGGACCGCTCCTTGGCTCCCTCTGTGATCGCAATTTGCCAGTAGCCGCAGGTGAGATCGAAGGTACTGAGGAACCGAGCAGCCCCGAGCCGGTCAATGAGCTCGTCGGCTCGGGGAATGGGGTGGGCATCGGCTCGGGTGACTTCATTGAGTCCCCGGTAGTCCACGCAGAAGCGGAGTTCTGGGGCGACCCCGGGGGCGGCTGCTTTTGGGACCAGGACCACGGGGCTGGCCCAGGGGCTGTCGGAGGGTTCGATCACGCCTAGGGTCAACATCTTTGAGACTTCGGCTTGGATACAGGACCGGACCCGATCAGGGACTTGGTAGGCTCGGTGTCTTACTGGCGGGCTGTCCCCGATATCCACGTCATGGACACACCAGTCGGTGACCCTGGGGACCAAGGAGAAAAGGTCCGAAAACTGCCCTAGGAGCTGGCGGCAATCCTCACGTTGCTGGGGAGTGAGAGACGGGGAGAGGTTCACTCCCTCTACGGAGCCGTCCTTCTCCTTAGTGCACAGAAGATCAGGGAGAGGATCTGACTCTTCTTCGGACCCGTCGTCAGTGGCCAGTAGGAGGCTCAGCTCCGTTCGCACAAAGTGGGGCTTGAGGCGGTTCACGTGGAGGACCCGGAGGGGGTCCCGGGGTGACTGGACGTCTACCAAGTACGTGACCGGGCTCTTTCGCTCAACTACCTTGAAGGGCCCGGTCCATTTATCCTGGAGAGCGCAGGGTTTCACGGGGGCCATGACCCACACCAGCTGGCCCGGCTGAAACTCGACTTGCGCGGCGTTCTGGTCGTACCAGCGCTTCATCTCCTCCTGACTCGCCTCCAGGTTGGCCTCTGCCATCTCCCGGAACCTCCAAGTCTGATTTCGGAGGGTCAGGACGTAACGGAACACGTCTCGGGGGGGTCCTCTGGGCGCCGCTTCCCACTCTTCCTTGACCAGGCTGAGGGGCCCCCTGACGGGATGCCCGTAGAGTAACTCAAATGGGCTGAAACCCAAGGATTTCTGGTGAACCTCTCGGTATGCGAATAGGAGGCAGGGGAGCAGGAGGTCCCACTTACGCCGGAGGGGCTCTTCCAGGCCCGTGATCATCCCCTTCAGAGTTCGGTTAAACCGCTCTACCAGGCCGTTCCCTTCGGGGTGGTACGGGGTGGTGAACTTGTAGGACACCCCGCACTGTTGCCATAAGGACCTCATGTATCGGGAGATAAAGTTGGTACCGCGATCGCTCACGACCTCGTGGGGAAAACCCATGCGGGAGAAGATCCCCATCAACGCCCGGCCCACCACGGGGGCCGTGACGGTACGCAGGGGGATGGCCTCAGGGTAACGGGTGGCATGGTCCACCAGGACGAGGATGAACCGGTGCCCCTGGGACGTTGGGGGGTCCAGCGGTCCTACAATGTCGATCCCGACCCGCTCAAAAGGGGTACTGAAGACAGGGAAGGGTTGGAGGGGAGCCTTGCGCTTCCCTCCACTCTTCCCACTGGCCTGGCACGTGGGACAGGACTTGCAATGGGCTTCCACATCCGCTTTCATTCTGGGCCAGTAGAAGTGAGTCACGAGGCGACCGTATGTTTTGTCCTGACCCAAGTGGCCTGTGAGGAGAACATCGTGGGCCAAGCCCAGGAGGAGGGTTCGGAAGCGTAGGGGGACCACCAGCACCCGGCCGGACCCTAGCTCCACCGACTTCTGTTCGCTGTACAAAAGGTCATTCTAGTAGAAACTTGCAATCCCTTGATAATATAAATATAGATAGAGTCTTTAAAGAGAGATCAAGGGAATAGGATGCTGTGTCTAATGTCTCCTAGCAGTCCCTTGATGATACAGGAATTGACCAAATCAATTAACACACTGCAATCATTATATACACAAATCAGTTAAAAATTAATTTACATTTATTTAATAAACACATATAGTACATTCAGTTAAAAGCCATAATTCGCCATGGTCCCTATTCTGCTCTTATCAACACATTAGATCTCAATTTACAATTCAAAAAAGAAGACTTTAAAATGTATATCACAAAATTACATGAACAGCATTTCTCACTACAAAAAGAGGTCAAACAATCAAATATATTGCATCATCCTGTTATGAGCCTGCATGACAGAGAGAATACAAAAGAAAATAAAAAGACACTACACTTTGTCATCAAATACACATCCAATATCAACTGCTCAAGGGATTATACACTTGTGGGATCTGACTCTATTTATCACTACAAGTGAATGCCCGGTTCTTTGGATTGTGTCAGTTCCTGTGCGTCGACGCGTTTCGATGGGCTGTATTTATGCCGCTATCTTTGTCAAGACCAGTGATAAGTGTTTCTCTCTCAGTTCACATTTAAATAAAGGTTCCAGCTGAATGTCTGCTTTATACTCTACTTATTATTGATGTCCACTAAAAATGGATGGACAGTTCTTGTGATGTATAGAGGATAGATAGTAGTCCTTCAAGGGATCTCTGTACTCTGAACTTGTCGTTGGTTCTGGTCGTATTCTATATCTGCTTTATTTCTTTAAAATGTAGACATTTTATACTTTGTCTGGAGGATTAGCCCGACTATCGTTGTCCTTTGTTTGTACCTGGTAATGGTTACCGTCGGGTGTCCTGCATGTAGAGTATTTCCCTTTCGGCCTCTTAGTTCTCAGACTAGTCTCGAAATTTCATATGGACCCGCAGTTGATAAAGCGTCCTTGGTATTTTTCAATTCCCCTGTTCTCGCAATCTGCAGGCTGTTACGTCCATGCAGGAAAACTTCCGTGATGCGGTTTCTGATTACCTGGGTAAGAGGCCGAAAGGGAAATACTCTACATGCAGGACACCCGACGGTAACCATTACCAGGTACAAACAAAGGACAACGATAGTCGGGCTAATCCTCCAGACAAAGTATAAAATGTCTACATTTTAAAGAAATAAAGCAGATATAGAATACGACCAGAACCAACGACAAGTTCAGAGTACAGAGATCCCTTGAAGGACTACTATCTATCCTCTATACATCACAAGAACTGTCCATCCATTTTTAGTGGACATCAATAATAAGTAGAGTATAAAGCAGACATTCAGCTGGAACCTTTATTTAAATGTGAACTGAGAGAGAAACACTTATCACTGGTCTTGACAAAGATAGCGGCATAAATACAGCCCATCGAAACGCGTCGACGCACAGGAACTGACACAATCCAAAGAACCGGGCATTCACTTGTAGTGATAAATAGAGTCAGATCCCACAAGTGTATAATCCCTTGAGCAGTTGATATTGGATGTGTATTTGATGACAAAGTGTAGTGTCTTTTTATTTTCTTTTGTATTCTCTCTGTCATGCAGGCTCATAACAGGATGATGCAATATATTTGATTGTTTGACCTCTTTTTGTAGTGAGAAATGCTGTTCATGTAATTTTGTGATATACATTTTAAAGTCTTCTTTTTTGAATTGTAAATTGAGATCTAATGTGTTGATAAGAGCAGAATAGGGACCATGGCGAATTATGGCTTTTAACTGAATGTACTATATGTGTTTATTAAATAAATGTAAATTAATTTTTAACTGATTTGTGTATATAATGATTGCAGTGTGTTAATTGATTTGGTCAATTCCTGTATCATCAAGGGACTGCTAGGAGACATTAGACACAGCATCCTATTCCCTTGATCTCTCTTTAAAGACTCTATCTATATTTATATTATCAAGGGATTGCAAGTTTCTACTTGGAAGAGTACCCTATTCCCTTGATCTTTACAAGGGGTCCCTCTCTATTTTTTGCATCAAAAGGTCATTCTCCCAGTATACCCGGTGCGTCCCCGTCTGGTCGCCTGCGGCCTGGGCCTCTGCCTGCTGCCGGGGCCCGACCAGGGAGGGACAGGTAGCCTGCTCTCGGCAGAACTCCTCTCGGGAGGGGCCCCCCTCGTGGCGCCACTGGGCTAACTCTGGCAGATCGCCTAACTCGGTGTCTGGGGTGGAGTCGGAAGGTGAGGGTTCGTCACTGGCGATCGACTCTTCTGGTGGGGGGTTGTGGGGACCCTGGGCCGGGACCATCCCATCTTCAGGGGCCGGGGCGTCGTCGACGTCCCTCAGGGGGGGTCAGTCGAGCCGCCATGGATCGAGTGGTGGCGCACACCCACTCAGGGAGGCCCATCATCCCTAGGTGGGTCTTGCGCTCAACTTGTCCCCAGGGGGAACTTTCCAGGTCGTTCCCCAGGAGACAGTCGACGGGCTGGGAGGTTCTCACTGCGACCTTCAGTTTGCTGACCACCCCTCCCCACTCAAAGGGCACCAGGGCTACCTTACATAGGCTTTCTGTGTTGTCGGCTGAAAGGACAGGGCAAAATACGTTGGGGAGGACCTGGTCTTCGTGGACTAAGTGGCTGAGGACCCCGGTGATGCTGGCCCCTGTGTCACGGAGGGCTTCTACTTGGTGGCCATTGATCGTTACGAGCTGCCCATACTTCTTTGTGTTAGAGGGCAAGAGGCTCCCAGGGACCATTTCTCTATCTCCTAAGGATACTAGGGCCATAGCGGCGGGTTCCCACTCCTCGGCCTCCTCAACCTCCTCCCCCAGGGCTACGTTGGCTATCTGTCTAGCGGGGGGTGCTGCCTGGGTGGTGCGTGGGGCCATGGGGCATTCAGGGTCGTTGGCGTAATGCCCGGGCTTCTGGCAACGAAAACAAGTGATGGTTACCCGGTGCCCCCGTCTCAGGGGGGGGCCGGATACAGCTGGTGGGGGTGCCGGGAAAGGTGGAGATTGGGACTTCGGGGGACTAGCCTGGGACTCTCTCTGCCCTCCCTGGTCCCCCCCCCCTCTCTGGCGGGGTGGTCCCTGACTGGCTCGGGGGTACTCTCCTACAGGGCCCCGGGAGACCCTGGTGTTGGTCCAGCGATCCGCCTCGACAGCCAGTTTCCTCGGGTCTGTGAGCTTGCTGTCAAGCAGATGCTGGCGTAGTTCCACAAAGCAGTTGTCAGCCAGGTGCTCCCACAACATAAGGTCGGTTAGTTCTTCCAGGGTGGTTACCTTGCTGCCCTTGATCCACCCATCGAAGGCGCTGCTGAAGAAATTCACGTATTCCACCCAGGTGGTACCCGGGATCTTCCTGCAGTCCCGGAACCGCTGGCGGTACATCTCCGGGGTGAGGCCGTACCTCGTGAGGAGGGCCACTTTCATGTGTTCATAGGAGGTCTGCATGGAGGTGGGTAGGTCGAGCAGGGTGTCTCTCCCTTCGCTCAGGAATCGTCCCCATAACCCAGCCCCCCAATCCTTCTGTGCGACCCGATGGGAGGTCATGGCGACCTCGTAGGCCCGGAACCACTGCTGAATGTCATCATTTTTGTAATATTCTTTGACCACATCCTTTGGGATGTGGACCTTCTGCTCCGTTGGGGCGGCCGCCTCTCGGTTCCCCGGGGGCCGCGCTTCTTCGCTTCTTGCTTTCAGTTCTATTTCCTTCAAGCTGCGTTCATGTTCCAGTTGAAGTCTCCTTCCCTCGTGTTCTCGTTGGAGTTTCTTCTCTTCTAGTTCTCCTTGTACTTGCAACTGTTCTACTGCTAGCTTTTTCTCGGCTAATTTCAACTCGCCCTCAATTTTGAGTTTGGCTAATTCGAGCTCGTGATGGCGACTTTTTTCTCTGTCTGCGAGTTCCTCCGGGGATAGGCCCCCGTCTGGTACGAAGCCTCGCACCTGGTTGCTGCTGCGTTCTCCTTGGGAGGGTCCAGCTTCGTCGTGGGGCTCCCCCGCTCCGTCTGGGCGGGAGGCTGCAGAATCCACCCAAGCTTTCAGTGCCTTTTGCATATCTTCTTTGGTGTTGAGACCAGTGGTAGCGATTCTGAGTTCCTTGCAGAATTGCTTTAGTTCTTTGTGAGTGTACTCTTCCAGCTGTTCCACCTGGAACACGGTACTGGCGTCGTCTTCTATGAGAACCGCGGCGTTTCCTTCTGCCATCTTTGTCGGTAGTGCGTCAGCCGTTCACGGTACGATCTCTAGATTATGGGCCCGAATCCCGTCGCTTGCCACCAATGTTAGAAGGCGACCTCAGAGGGGCCCGGAAGGGGCACTGACTGCCCTGAGACCCACCCTCGAGGTATCGTAGCCGGGCGCTGGTGGGAGACTCCTCAGGGGAGGAACCTCGTATCTAGGATCGTATACTCGGCACCACACGACAGAGAGACAGTACACGAGAAGTTCTCAAGAGCAATCTTTATCAGATCGGAGATGTAGGATCTTTATGATCAGCAAGGCAAAATATATACAAGTAGAGCGCGGGCTGACAAAGTCTTGGAGGGGGGTAGGAGGTAGCGGGACAGTCTTTGGGGATGAGAATCAAATGCAGGAGCGTACCCGGCGCACAGCTCACAATCCTCGAGCTGGGGGATACGCTTGTCGTCGTGGGGTCCGGTGGAACCAAGAGAGTCTGTGGGAGCTGCGAGTCACTCAGCAGGCTCGAGTATAAGTTCAGAGGGCTTACGATCTTTTGGGAGCCGCGAGTCACTCAGCAGGGCTCAAGCATAAGTTCGGAGGTCTTACGATCTTCAGGGAGCCGCAAGTCACTCAGCAGGGCTCAAGCACAAGTTCGGAGGTATTACGATCTTCAGGGGAGCCGCGAGTCACTCAGCAGGGCTCAAGCATAGGTTCGGAGGTCTTACGATCTTCAGGGGAGCCGCGAGTCACTCAGCAGGGCTCAGGTGTTCCAAGGCGAATCTCCCGGACAGTCCCAGAGCACCCCTTGTTATAGGGTGACTCCTCTTTGATGTCCGGAGTCTGTGCAGGCGGGGGTCTTGTCACCTGGGGGTCGCTTGCTGGGGGTTTCCTGCCATTGTCCTTTGATCCTTTCAGGGCCGGGTCGGGAGGAGCCCCAGACACCCAGCAGGCGTGGGGCCAGCCCTCGGGGAGGCCGGCGGGTCGATCGAAACCCACCTTCCCAGGGAAGCGCAGAGGTGTGATGGAAACTGCTCCTCCCTTTCTCATCCCAAGGGGAGCGCGATGTCCTCCAGCCGGAGTGGCGCCTCTAGGCCAGGGTCGCGCTGGGGCCGGGCGGCCATCTTGGTGCATGAAGTGGGCACGCGGGCCCGGGGTGGCTGAAGGAGGAAGGCCACGGACGGGGGAAGTCCGGGTCGGGTGTGTGTGTTCTGGTGGGAAGGATCGGCTAGGCCGTGGGCTCGGGGCTGGTGTGAGGTGCAGGGGTCAGGTCTGCCTATGTTACGAGGGCCGGGTCTAACAAGGAGGTGTTGCTGGGGCTGGTGTTTCAGGGTTTAGGGCAGTGCAGGTGTGTTCGGGCATTGTAGGGGTTCGTGCTTGGGCTGGTGTTTCAGGGTTTAGGGCAGTGCAGTGGTGTTCAGGCAGTGTAGGGGTTCATGCTGGGGCTGGTGTTTCAGGGTTTAGGGCAGTGCAGTGGTGTTCGGGCAGTGTAGGGGGTCGTGCTGGGGCTGGTGTTTCAGGGTTTAGGGCAGTTTAGTGGTGTTTGGGGGGTGTAGGAGGTCGTGCTGGGACTGGTGTTTCAGGGTTTAGGGCAGTGCAGTGGTGTTTGGGCAGTGTAGGGGGTCGTGCTGGGGTTGGTGTTTCAGGGTTTAGGGCAGTGGTGTTCGGACAGTGTGGGGGGTGTTGCTGGGGGTGGTGTTTCAGGGTTTAGGGCAGTGCAGTGGTGTTCGGGCAGTGTAGGGGGTCATGCTGGTGGTGGTGTTTCAGGGTTTAGGGCAGTGCAGTGGTGTTTGGGCAGTGTAGGTGGTCGTACTGGTGGTGGTGTTTCGGGCTTTAGGGCAGTGCAGTGGTGTTCGGGCTGTGTAGGGGGTTGTTCTGGGGGTAGTGTTTCGGGGTTTAGGGCAGTGAAGTGGTGTTTGGGCAGTGTAGGGGGTTGTGCTGGGGCTGGTCTTTCAGGGTTTAGGGCAGGTCAGTGGTGTTCGGGCAGTGTAGGGGTCGTGCTGGGGGTAATATTTCAGGGTTTAGGGTAGTGCAGTGGTGTTTGGGCAGTGTAGGGGTTCGTGCTGGGGCTGGTGTTTCACGGTTTAGTGCAGTGCAGCGGTGTTCGGGCAGTATAGGGGTCATGGTGGGGCTGGTGTTTCAGGGTTTAGGGCAGTGCAGTGGTGCTCGGGGAGTGTAGGGGGTCGTGCTGGGGTTGGTGTTTCAAGGATTAGGGCAGTGGTGTTCGGACAATGTGGGGGTCTTGCTGGGGTGGTGTTTCAGGGTATAGGGCAGTGGTGGTCGGGCAGTGTAGGGGGTGTTGCTGGGGTTGGTGTTTCAGGGTTTAGGACAGTGCAGTGGTGTTCGGGCAGTGTAGGGGTGGTACTGGGGATGGTGTTTCAGTGTTTAGGACAGTGCAGTGGTTTTCGGGCAGTGTAGGGGGACGTGCACGGGCAGTGTAGGGGGTCGTGCTGGTGGTGGCATTTCAGGGTTTAGGGCAGTGCAGCGGTGTTCGGGCAGTGTAGGGCGTTGTGCTGGTGGTGGTGTTTCAGTGTTTAGGGCAGTGCAGTGGTGTTTGGGCAGTGTAGGCGGTCGTGCTGGTGGTGGTGTTTCAGGGTTTAGGGGAGTGCAGTGTTGTTCGGGCAGTGTAGGGGGTCGTGCTGGGGGTGGTGTTTCAGGGTTTAGGGCAGTGCAGTGGTGTTGGGGCAGTGTAGGGGGTCGTGCTGGGGCTGGTCTTTTAGGGTTTAGCGCAGTGCCGTTGTGTTGGGGCAGTGTAGGGGTCGTGCTGGGGGTAGTGTTTCAGGGTTTAGGGCAGTGCAGTGGTGTTCGGGCAGTGTAGGGGGATGTACTGGGGTAGTGTTTCAGGGATTAGGGCAGTGAGTTGGTGTTCGGGCAGTGTAGGGGTCATGCTGGGGGTAGTGTTTCAGGGTTTAGGGCAGTGCAGGTGTGTTCGGGCATTGAAGGGGTTCATGCTGGGGCTGGTGTTTCAGGGTTTAGTGCAGTGGTGTTCGGGCAGAGTAGGGGTTTGTGCTGGGACTGGTGTTTCAGGGTTTAGGGCAGTGCAGTGGTGTTCGGGCAGTGTAGAGGGACATGCTGGGGCTGGTGTTTCAGGGTTTAGGTCAGTGCAGTGGTGTTTGGGCAGTGTAGGAGGTCGTGCTGGGACTGGTGTTTTAGGGTTTAGGGCAGTGCAGTGGTGTTCGGGCAGTGTAGGGGGTCGTGCTGGGGTTGGTGTTTCAGGGTTTAGGGCAGTGGTGTTCGGACAGTGTGGGGGGTGTTGCTGGGGTGGTGTTTCAGGGTTTAGGGCAGTGCAGTGGTGTTCGGGCAGTGTAGGGGGTCGTGCTGGTGGCGGTGTTTCAGGGTTTAGGGCAGTGCAGTGGTGTTCGGGCAGTGTAGGGGGTCGTACTGGGGGTAGTGTTTCGGGGTTTAGGGCAGTGAAGTGGTGTTCAGGCAGTGTAGGAGGTCGTGTTGGGGCTGGTCTTTCAGGGTTTAGGGCAGGGCAGTGGTGTTCGGGCAGTGTAGGGGTCGTGCTGGGAGTAATATTTCAGGGTTTAGGGCAGTGCAGTGGTGTTTGGGCAGTGTAGGGGTTCGTGCTGGGGCTGGTGTTTCAGGGTTTAGTGCAGTGCAGCGGTGTTCGGGAAGTATAGGGGTCAGGGTGGGGCTGGTGTTTCAGGGTTTAGGGCAGTGCAGTGGTGCTCGGGGAGTGTAGGGGGTCATGCTGGGGTTGGTGTTTCAGGGTTTCGGACACTGGTGTTCGGACAGTGTGGGGGTGTTGCTGGGAGTGGTGTTTCAGGGTTTAGGGCAGTGCAGTGGTGTTCGGGCAGTGTAGGGGGTCGTGCTGGTGGCGGTGTTTCAGGGTTTAGGGCAGTGCAGTGGTGTTCGGGCAGTGTAGGGGTCGTACTGGTGGTGGTGTTTCGGGCTTTAGGGCAGTGCAGTGGTGTTCGGGCAGTGTAGGGGGTCATACTGGGGCTGGTCTTTCAGGGTTTAGGGCAGTGCAGTGGTATTCAGGCAGTGTAGGGGGTCGTACTGGGGGTAGTGTTTCGGGGTTTAGGGCAGTGAAGTGGTGTTCGGGCAGTGTAGGAGGTTGTGTTGGGGCTGGTCTTTCAGGGTTTAGGGCAGGGCAGTGGTGTTCGGGAAGTATAGGGGTCAGGGTGGGGCTGGTGTTTCAGGGTTTAGGGCAGTGCAGTGGTGCTCGGGGAGTGTAGGGGGTCATGCTGGGGTTGGTGTTTCAGGGTTTCGGACACTGGTGTTCGGACAGTGTGGGGGGTGTTGCTGGGAGTGGTGTTTCAGGGTTTAGGGCAGTGCAGTGGTGTTCGGGCAGTGTAGGGGGTCGTGCTGGTGGCGGTGTTTCAGGGTTTAGGGCAGTGCAGTGGTGTTTGGGCAGTGTAGGGGTCGTACTGGTGGTGGTGTTTCGGGCTTTAGGGCAGTGCAGTGGTGTTCGGGCAGTGTAGGGGGTCATGCTGGGGCTGGTCTTTCAGGGTTTAGGGCAGTGCAGTGGTATTCAGGCAGTGTAGGGGGTCGTACTGGGGGTAGTGTTTCGGGGTTTAGGGCAGTGAAGTGGTGTTCGGGCAGTGTAGGAGGTTGTGTTGGGGCTGGTCTTTCAGGGTTTAGGGCAGGGCAGTGGTGTTCGGGCAGTGTAGGGGTCGTGCTGGGGGTAATATTTCAGGGTTTAGGGCAGTGCAGTGGTGTTTGGCCAGTGTAGGGGTTCGTGCTGGGGCTGGTGTTTCAGGGTTTAGTGCAGTGCAGCGGTGTTCGGGTAGAATAGGGGTCATGGTGGGGCTGGTGTTTCAGGGTTTAGGGCAGTGCAGTGGTGCTCAGGGGGTGTAGGGGGTTGTGCTGGTGTTGGTGTTTCAGGGTTTAGGGCAGTGGTGTTCGGACAATGTGGGGGTCTTGCTGGGGTGGTGTTTCAGGGTATAGGGCAGTGGTGGTCGGGCAGTGTAGGGGGTGTTGCTGGGGTTGGTGTTTTAGGGTTTAGGACAGTGCAGTGGTGTTCGGGCAGTGTAGGGGTGGTACTGGGGGTGGTGTTTCAGGGTTTAGGACAGTGCAGTGGTGTTCGGGCAGTGTAGGGGGTCTTGCTGAGGGTGGTGTTTCAGGGTTTAGGCCAGTGCAGTGGTATTCGGGCAGTGTAGGGGGTCGTGCTGGTGGTGGTGTTTCAGGGTTTAGGGCAGTGCAGTGGTGTTCGGGCAGTGTAGGGGGTCTTGCTGAGGGTGGTGTTTCAGGGTTTAGGGCAGTGGTGTTAAGGCAGTGTAGGGGGTCTTGCTGGTGCTGGTGTTTCAGGGTTTAGGGCAGTGCAGTGGTGTTCGGGC
Source organism: Triturus cristatus (assembly GCF_964204655.1). Taxonomy (NCBI): domain Eukaryota; kingdom Metazoa; phylum Chordata; class Amphibia; order Caudata; family Salamandridae; genus Triturus; species Triturus cristatus. The sequence goes on from NC_140581.1 coordinate 322,611,693, forward strand.
AGTGTAGGGGTCGTGCTGGCGTTGGTGTTTCAGGGTTTAGGGCAGTGCTGTGGTGCTAGGGCAGTGTAGGGAGTGGTGCAGGGGGTGGTGTTTCAGGGTTTAGGGCAGTGCAGTGGTGTTTGGGCAGTGTAGGGGGTCTTGCTGGGGGTGGTGTTTCAGGGTTTAGGGCAGTGGTGTTCGGGAAGTGTAGGGGGTGTTGCTGGGGTGGTGTTTCAGGGTTTAGAGCAGTGCAGTGGTGTTCGGGCAGTGTAGGAGGTGTTGCTGGGGCTGGTGTTTCAGGGTTTAGGGCAGTGCAGTGGTGTTTGGGCATAGTAGGGGTTCGTGCTGGGGCTGGTGTTTCAGGGTTTAGGGCAGTGCAGTGGTGTTCGGGCAGTGTAGGGGTTCGTGCTGGGGCTGGTGTCTTTCTGGGGGTGGGGTTTCAGGGTTTAGGGAAGTGGTGTTCGGGAGGTGTACGGGTCTTGCTGGGGGTGATGTTTCAGGGTCTAGGGCAGTGGTGTTCGGGCAGTGTAGGGGGGTGTTGCTGGGGTGGTGTTTCAGGGTTTAGGGCAATGCAGTGGTGTTCAGGCAGTGTAGGAGGTGTTGCTGGGGCTGGTGTTTCAGGGTTTAGGGCAGTGCAGGTGTGTTCGGGCATTGTAGGGGTTCATGATGGGGCTGGTGTTTCAGGGTTTAGGGCAGTGCAGTGGTGTTCGGGCAGTGTAGGGGTTTGTGCTGGGGCTGGTGTTTCAGGGTTTAGGGCAGTGCAGTGGTGTTCGGGAAGTGTAGAGGGTCATGCTGGGGCTGGTGTCTCAGGGTTTAGGGCAGTGCTGTGGTGTTCGGGCAGTGTAGGGGGTCATGCTGGGGCTGGTCTTTCAGGGTTTAGGGCAGTGCAGTGGTGTTCAGGCAGTGTAGGGGGTCGTACTGGGGGTAGTGTTTCGGGGTTTATGGCAGTGAAGTGGTGTTCGGGCAGTGTAGGAGGTCGTGTTGGGGCTGGTCTTTTAGGGTTTAGGGCAGGGCAGTGGTGTTCGGGCAGTGTAGGGGTCATGCTGGGAGTAATATTTCAGGGTTTATGGCAGTGCAGTGGTGTTTGGGCAGTGTAGGGGTTCGTGCTGGGGCTGGTGTTTCAGGGTTTTGTGCAGTGCAACGGTGTTCGGGCAGTATAGGGGTCAGGGTGGGGCTGGTGTTTCAGGGTTTAGGGCAGTGCAGTGGTGCTCGGGGAGTGTAGGGGGTCGTGCTGGGGTTGGTGTTTCAGGGTTTAGGGCACTGGTGTTTGGACAGTGTGGTGGGTGTTGCTGGGAGTGGTGTTTCAGGGTTTAGGGCAGTGCAGTGGTGTTCGGGCAGTGTAGGGGGTCGTGCTGGTGGCGGTGTTTCAGGGTTTAGGGCAGTGCAGTGGTGTTCCGGCAGTGTAGGGGTCGTACTGGTGGTGGTGTTTCGGGCTTTAGGGCAGTGCAGTGGTGTTCAGGCAGTGTAGGGGGTCATGCTGGGGCTGGTCTTTCAGGGTTTAGGGCAGTGCAGTGGTATTCAGGTAGTGTAGGGGGTCGTACTGGGGGTAGTGTTTCGGGGTTTAGGGCAGTGAAGTGGTGTTCGGGCAGTGTAGGAGGTCGTGTTGGGGCTGGTCTTTCAGGGTTTAGGGCAGGGCAGTGGTGTTTGGGCAGTATAGGGGTTCGTGCTGGGGCTGGTGTTTCAGGGTTTAGTGCAGTGCAGCGGTGTTCGAGCAGTATAGGGGTCATGGTGGGGCTGGTGTTTCAAAGTTTAGGGCAGTGCAGTGGTGCTCGGGGGGTGTAGGGGGTTGTGCTGGTGTTGGTGTTTCAGGGTTTAGGGCAGTGGTGTTCGGACAATGTGGGGGTCTTGCTGGGGTGGTGTTTCAGGGTATAAGGCAGTGGTGGTCGGGCAGTGTAGGGGGTGTTGCTGGGGTTGGTGTTTTAGGGTTTAGGACAGTGCAGTGGTGTTCGGGCAGTGTAGGGGTAGTACTGGGGGTGGTGTTTCAGGGTTTAGGACAGTGCAGTGGTGTTCGGGCAGTGTAGGGGGTCGTGCTCGGGCAGTGCAGGAGGTCGTGCTGGTGGTGGCATTTCAGGGTTTAGGGCAGTGCAGCGGTGTTCGGGCAGTGTAGGGTGTCGTGCTGGTGGTGGTGTTTCAGTGTTTAGGCCAGTGCAGTGGTATTCGGGCAGTGTAGGGAGTCGTGCTGGTGGTGGTGTTTCAGGGTTTAGGGCAGTGCAGTGGTGTTCGGGCAGTGTAGGGGGTCTTGCTGGGGGTGGTGTTTCAGGGTTTAGGGCAGTGGTGTTAAGGCAGTGTAGGGGTCTTGCTGGTGCTGGTGTTTCAGGGTTTAGGGCAGTGCAGTGGTGTTCGGGCAGTGTAGGGGTCGTGCTGGCGTTGGTGTTTCAGGGTTTAGGGCAGTGCTGTGGTGCTAGGGCAGTGTAGGGGTGGTGCAGGGGGTGGTGTTTCAGGATTTAGGGCAGTGCAGTGGTGTTTGGGCAGTGTAGGGGGTCTTGCTGGGGGTGGTGTTTCAGGGTTTAGGGCAGTGGTGTTCGGGAAGTGTAGGGGGTGTTGCTGGGGTGGTGTTTCAGGGTTTAGAGCAGTGCAGTGGTGTTCGGGCAGTGTAGGAGGTGTTGCTGGGGCTGGTGTTTCAGGGTTTAGGGCAGTGCAGTGGTGTTTGGGCATAGTAGGGGTTCGTGCTGGGGCTGGTGTTTCAGGGTTTAGGGCAGTGCAGTGGTGTTCGGGCAGTGTAGGGGTTTGTGCTGGGGCTGGTGTCTTTCTGGGGGTGGGGTTTCAGGGTTTAGGGAAGTGGTGTTCGGGAGGTGTACGGGTCTTGCTGGGGGTGATGTTTCAGGGTCTAGGGCAGTGGTGTTCGGGCAGTGTAGGGGGGTGTTGCTGGGGTGGTGTTTCAGGGTTTAGGGCAATGCAGTGGTGTTCAGACAGTGTAGGAGGTGTTGCTGGGGCTGGTGTTTCAGGGTTTAGGGCAGTGCATGTGTGTTCGGGCATTGTAGGGGTTCGTGCTGGGGCTGGTGTTTCAGGGTTTAGGGCAGTGCAGTGGTGTTCGGGCAGTGTAGGGGTTCGTGCTGGGACTGGTGTTTCAGGGTTTACGGCAGTGCAGTGGTGTTCGGGCAGTGTAGGGGGTCGTGCTGGGGTTGGTGTTTCAGGGTTTAGGGCAGTGGTGTTCGGACAGTGTGGGGGGTGTTGCTGGGGGTGGTGTTTCAGGGTTTAGGGCAGTGCAGTGGTGTTCGGGCAGTGTAGGGGGTCATGCTGGTGGTGGTGTTTCAGGGTTTAGGGCAGTGCAGTGGTGTTTGGGCAGTGTAGGTGGTCGTACTGGTGGTGGTGTTTCGGGCTTTAGGGCAGTGCAGTGGTGTTCGGGCTGTGTAGGGGGTTGTTCTGGGGGTAGTGTTTCGGGGTTTAGGGCAGTGAAGTGGTGTTCGGGCAGTGTAGGGGGTTGTGCTGGGGCTGGTCTTTCAGGGTTTAGGGCAGGTCAGTGGTGTTCGGGCAGTGTAGGGGTCGTGCTGGGGGTAATATTTCAGGGTTTAGGGTAGTGCAGTGGTGTTTGGGCAGTGTAGGGGTTCGTGCTGGGGCTGGTGTTTCACGGTTTAGTGCAGTGCAGCGGTGTTCGGGCAGTATAGGGGTCATGGTGGGGCTGGTGTTTCAGGGTTTAGGGCAGTGCAGTGGTGCTCGGGGAGTGTAGGGGGTCGTGCTGGGGTTGGTGTTTCAAGGTTTAGGGCAGTGGTGTTCGGATAATGTGGGGGTCTTGCTGGGGTGGTGTTTCAGGGTATAGGGCAGTGGTGGTCGGGCAGTGTAGGGGGTGTTGCTGGGGTTGGTGTTTCAGGGTTTAGGACAGTGCAGTGGTGTTCGGGCAGTGTAGGGGTGGTACTGGGGATGGTGTTTCAGTGTTTAGGACAGTGCAGTGGTTTTCGGGCAGTGTAGGGGGTCGCGCACGGGCAGTGTAGGGGGTCGTGCTGGTGGTGGTGTTTCAGTGTTTAGGGCAGTGCAGTGGTGTTTGGGCAGTGTAGGGGGTCGTGCTGGTGGTGGTGTTTCAGGGTTTAGGGGAGTGCAGTGTTGTTCGGGCAGTGTAGGGGGTCATGCTGGGGGTGGTGTTTCAGGGTTTAGGGCAGTGCAGTGGTGTTGGGGCAGTGTAGGGGGTCGTGCTGGGGCTGGTCTTTTAGGGTTTAGCGCAGTGCCGTTGTGTTGGGGCAGTGTAGGGGTCGTGCTGGGGGTAGTGTTTCAGGGTTTAGGGCAGTGCAGTGGTGTTCGGGCAGTGTAGGGGGATGTACTGGGGTAGTGTTTCAGGGATTAGGGCAGTGAGTTGGTGTTCGGGCAGTGTAGGGGTCATGCTGGGGGTAGTGTTTCAGGGTTTAGGGCAGTGCAGGTGTGTTCGGGCAGTGTAGGGGGTCTTGCTGGGGGTGGTGTTTCAGGGTTTAGGGCAGTGGTGTTAAGGCAGTGTAGGGGTCTTGCTGGTGCTGGTGTTTCAGGGTTTAGGGCAGTGCAGTGGTGTTCGGGCAGTGTAGGGGTCGTGCTGGCGTTGGTGTTTCAGGGTTTAGGGCAGTGCTGTGGTGCTAGGGCAGTGTAGGGGTGGTGCAGGGGGTGGTGTTTCAGGGTTTAGGGCAGTGCAGTGGTGTTTGGGCAGTGTAGGGGGTCTTGCTGGGGGTGGTGTTTCAGGGTTTAGGGCAGTGGTGTTCGGGAAGTGTAGGGGGTGTTGCTGGGGTGGTGTTTCAGGGTTTAGAGCAGTGCAGTGGTGTTCGGGCAGTGTAGGAGGTGTTGCTGGGGGTGGTGTTTCAGGGTTTAGGGCAGTGCAGTGGTGTTTGGGCATAGTAGGGGTTTGTGCTGGGGCTGGTGTTTCAGGGTTTAGGGCAGTGCAGTGGTGTTCGGGCAGTGTAGGGGTTTGTGCTGGGGCTGGTGTCTTTCTGGGGGTGGGGTTTCAGGGTTTAGGGAAGTGGTGTTCGGGAGGTGTACGGGTCTTGCTGGGGGTGATGTTTCAGGGTCTAGGGCAGTGGTGTTCGGGCAGTGTAGGGGGGTGTTGCTGGGGTGGTGTTTCAGGGTTTAGGGCAATGCAGTGGTGTTCAGGCAGTGTAGGAGGTGTTGCTGGGGCTGGTGTTTCAGGGTTTAGGGCAGTGCATGTGTGTTCGGGCATTGTAGGGGTTCGTGCTGGGGCTGGTGTTTCAGGGTTTAGGGCAGTGCAGTGGTGTTCGGGCAGTGTAGGGGTTCGTGCTGGGGCTGGTGTTTCAGGGTTTAGGGCAGTGCAGTGGTGTTCGGGCAGTGTAGGGGGTTGTGCTGGGGCTGGTGTTTCAGGGTTTAGGGCAGTGGTGTTCGGACAGTGTGGGGGGTGTTGCTGGGGTTGGTGTTTCAGGGTTTAGGGCAGTGCAGTGGTGTTCGGGCAGTGAAGGGGGTCATGCTGGTGGTAGTGTTTCAGGGTTTAGGGCAGTGCAGTGGTGTTTGGGCAGTGTAGGTGGTCGTACTGTTGGTGGTGTTTCGGGCTTTAGGGCAGTGCAGTGGTGTTCGGGCTGTGTAGGGGGTCGTGCTGGGGCTGGTCTTTCAGGGTTTAGGAAAGTGCAGTGGTGTTCAGGCAGTGTAGGGGGTTGTTCTGGGGGTAGTGTTTTGGGGTTTAGGGCAGTGCAGTGGTGTTTGGGCAGTATAGGGGTCATGGTGGGGCTGGTGTTTCAGGGTTTAGGGCAGTGCAGTGGTGCTCGGGGAGTGTAGGGGGTCGTGCTGGGGCTGGTGTTTCACGGTTTAGTGCAGTGCAGCGGTGTTCAGGCAGTATAGGGGTCATGGTGGGGCTGGTGTTTCAGGGTTTAGGGCAGTGCAGTGGTGCTCGGGGAGTGTAGGGGGTTGTGCTGGGGTTGGTGTTTCAGGGTTTAGGGCAGTGGTGTTCGGACAATGTGGGGGTCTTGCTGGGGTGGTGTTTCAGGGTATAGGGCAGTGGTGGTCGGGCAGTGTAGGGGGTGTTGCTGGGGTTGGTGTTTCAGGGTTTAGGACAGTGCAGTGGTGTTCGGGCAGTGTAGGGGTGGTACTGGGGGTGGTGTTTCAGGGTTTAGGACAGTGCAGTGGTGTTCGGGCAGTGTAGGGGGTTGTGCTCGGGCAGTATAGGGGGTCGTGCTGGTGGTGGCATTTCAGGGTTTAGGGCAGTGCAGCGGTGTTCGGGCAGTGCAGGGTGTCGTGCTGGTGGTGGTGTTTCAGTGTTTAGGGCAGTGCAGTGGTGTTCGGGCAGTGTAGGGGATCATGCTGGTGGTGGTGTTTCAGGGTTTAGGGCAGTGCAGTGGTGTTCGGGCAGTTTAGGGGGTCTTGCTGGGGGTGGTGTTTCAGGGTTTAGGGCAGTGGTGTTAAGGCAGTGTAGGGGGTCTTACTGGTGCTGGTGTTTCAGGGTTTAGGGCAGTGCAGTGGTGTTCGGGCAGTGTAGGGGGTCGTGCTGGCGCTGGTGTTTCAGGGTTTAGGGCATTGCTGTGGTGCTAGGGCAGTGTAGGGGGTGGGGAAGGGGGTGGTGTTTCAGGGTTTAGGGCAGTGCAGTGGTGTTTGGCCAGTGTAGGGGGTCTTGCTGGGGGTGGTGTTTCAGGGTTTAGGGCAGTGGTGTTCGGGAAGTGTAGGGGGTGTTGCTAGGGCTGGTGTTTCAGGGTTTAGGGCAGTGCAGTGGTGTTTGGGCATAGTAGGGGGTCTTTCTGGGGGTGGGGTTTCAGGGTTTAGGGAAGTGGTGTTCATGCGGTATAGGGGTCTTGCTGGGGGTGGTGTTTCAGGGTCTAGGGCAGTGGTGTTCAGGCAGTGTAGGGGGTGTTGCTGGGGTGGTGTTTCAGGGTTTAGGGCAGTGCAGTGCAGTGGTGTTCAGGCAGTGTAGGAAGTGTTGCTGGGTCTGGTGTTTCAGGGTTTAGGGCAGTGCAGGTGTGTTCGGGAATTGTAGGGGTTCGTGCTGGGGCTGGTGTTTGAGGGTTTAGGGCAGTGCAGTGGTGTTCAGGCAGTGTAGGGGGTCGTACTGGGGGTAGTGTTTCAGGGTTTAGGGCAGTGGTGTTCGGGAAGTGTAGGGGGTGTTGCTGGGGTGGTGTTGCAGGGTTTAAAGCAGTGCAGTGGTGTTCGGGCAGTGTAGGAGGTGTTGCTGGGGATGGTGTTTCAGGGTTTAGGGCAGTGCAGTGGTGTTCGGGCAGTGTAGGGGGTCGTACTGGTGGTGGTGTTTCGGGCTTTAGGGCAGTGCAGTGGTGTTCGGGCTGTGTAGGTCGTCGTGCTGGGGCTGGTCTTTCAGGGTTTAGGGCAGTGCAGTGGTGTTCAGGCAGTGTAGGGAGTCGTACTGGGGGTAGTGTTTCAGGGTTTAGGGCAGTGAAGTGGTGTTCGGGCAGTGTAGGGGGTCGTGCTGGGGCTGGTCTTTCAGGGTTTAGGGCAGGGCAGTGGTGTTGGGGCAGTGTAGGGGTCGTGCTGGGGGTAATATTTCAGGGTTTAGGGCAGTGCAGTGGTGTTTGGGCAGTGTAGGGGTTCGTGCTGGGGCTGGTGTTTCAGGGTTTAGTGCAGTGCAGCAGTGTTCGGGCAGTATAGGGGTCATAGTGGCTGGTGTTTCAGGGTTTAGGGCAGTGCAGTGGTGCTCGGGGAGTGTAGGGGGTCGTGCTGGGGTTGGTTTTTCATGGTTTAGGGCAGTGGTGTTCGGACTATGTGGGGGTCTTGCTGGGGTGGTGTTTCAGGGTATAGGGCAGTGGTGGTCGGGCAGTGTAGGGGGTGTTGCTGGGGTTGGTGTTTCAGGGTTTAGTGCAGTGCAGCAGTGTTCGGGCAGTATAGGGGTCATAGTGGCTGGTGTTTCAGGGTTTAGGGCAGTGCAGTGGTGCTCGGGGAGTGTAGGGGGTCGTGCTGGGGTTGGTGTTTCAGGGTTTAGGGCAGTGGTGTTCGGACTATGTGGGGGTCTTGCTGGGGTGGTGTTTCAGGGTATAGGGCAGTGGTGGTCGGGCAGTGTAGGGGGTGTTGCTGGGGTTGGTGTTTTAGGGTTTAGGACAGTGCAGTGGTGTTCGGGCAGTGTAGGGGTGGTACTGGGGGTGGTGTTTCAGGGTTTAGGACAGTGCAGTGGTGTTCGGGCAGTGTAGGGGGTCGTGCTCGGGCAGTGTAGGGGGTCATGCTGGTGGTGGCATTTCAGGGTTTAGGGCAGTGCAGCGGTGTTCGGGCAGTGTAGGGTGTTGTGCTGGTGGTGGTATTTCAGTGTTTAGGGCAGTGCAGTGGTGTTCAGGCAGTGTAGGGGGTCGTGCTGGTGGTGGTGTTTCAGGGTTTAGGGCAGTGCAGTGGTGTTCGAGCAGTGTAGGGGGTCTAGCTGGGGGTGGTGTTTCAGGGTTCAGGGCAGTGGTGTTAAGTCAGTGTAAAGGGTCTTGCTGGTGCTGGTGCTTCAGGGTTTAGGGCAGTGCAGTGGTGTTCGGGCAGTGTAGGGGGTCGAGCTGGCGTTGGTGTTTCAGGGTTTAGGGCAGTGCTGTAGTGCTAGGGCAGTGTAGGGGGTGGTGCAGGGGGTGGTGTTTCAGGGTTTAGGGCAGTGCAGGGGTGTTTGGGCAGTGTAGGGGGTCTTGCTGGGGGTGGGGTTTCAGGGTTTAGGGCAGTGGTGTTCCGGAAGTGTAGGGGGTGTTGCTGGGGTGGTGTTTCAGGGTTTAGAGCAGTGCAGTGGTGTTCGGGCAGTGTAGGAGGTGTTGCTGGGGCTGGTGTTTCAGAGTTTAGGGCAGTGCAGTGGTGTTTGGGCATAGTAGGGGATCTTTCTGGGGGTGGGGTTTCAGGGTTTAGGGAAGTGGTGTTCGGGCGGTGTAGGGGTCTTGCTGGGGGTTGTGTTTCAGGGTCTAGGGCAGTGGTGTTCGGGCAGTGTAGGGAGTGTTGCTGGAGTGGTGTTTCAGGGTTTAGGGCAGTGCAGTGGTGTTCAGGCAGTGTAGGAGGTGTTGCTGGGGCTGGTGTTTCAGGGTGTAGGGCAGTGCAGGTGTGTTCGGGCATTGTAGGGGTTCGTGCTGGGGCTGGTGTTTCAGGGTTTAGGGCAGTGTAGTGGTGTTCGGGCAGTGTAGGGGTTCGTGCTGGGGCTGGTGTTTCAGGGTTTAGGGCAGTGCAGTGGTGTTCGGGCAGTGTAGGGGGTCGTGCTGGGGCTGGTGTTTCAGGGTTTAGGGCAGTGCAGTGGTGTTTGGGCAGTGTAGGAGGTCGTGCTGGCACTGGTGTTTCAGGGGTTAGGGCAGTGCAGTGGTGTTCGGGCAGTGTAGGGGGTCGTGCTGGGGTTGGTGTTTCAGGGTTTAGGGCAGTGGTGTTCGGACAGTGTGGGGGTGTTGCTGGGGGTGGTGTTTCAGGGTTTAGGGCAGTGCAGTGGTGTTTGGGCAGTGTAGGGGGCCATGCTGGTGGTGGTGTTTCAGGGTTTAGGGCAGTGCAGTGGTGTTCAGGCAGTGTAGGGGGTCGTACTGGTGGTGGTGTTTCGGGCTTTAGGGCAGTGCAGTGGTGTTCGGGCTGTGTAGGGGGTCGTGCTGGGGCTGGTCTTTCAGGGTTTAGGGCAGTGCAGTGGTGTTCAGGCAGTGTAGATGGTCGTACTGGGGGAAGTGTTTCGGGGTTTAGGGCAGTGAAGTGGTGTTCAGGCAGTATAGGGGGTCGTGCTGGGGCTGGTTTTCAGGGTTTAGGGCAGGGCAGTGGTGCTCAGGGAGTGTAGGGGGTCGTGCTGGGGTTGGTGTTTCAGGGTATAAGGCAGTGGTGGTCGGGCAGTGTTGGGGGTGTTCCTGGGGTTGGTGTTTCAGGGTTTAGGACAGTGCAGTGGTGTTCGGGCAGTGTAGGGGTGGTACTGGGGGTGGTGTTTCAGGGTTTAGGACAGTGCAGTGGTGTTCGTGCAGTGTAGGGGGTCGTGCTCGGGCAGTGTAGGGGGTCGTGCTGGTGGTGGCATTTCAGGGTTTAGGGCAGTGCAGCGGTGTTCGGGCAGTGTAGGGTGTTGTGCTGGTGATGGTGTTTCAGTGTTTAGGGCAGTGCAGTGGTGTTCGGGCAGTGTAGGGGGTCGTGATGGTGGTGGTGTTTCAGGGTTTAGGGCAGTGCAGTGTTGTTCGGCCAGTGTAGGGGTCGTGCTGGGGGTAGTGTTTCAAGGTTTAGGGCAGTGCAGTGGTGTTTGGGCAGTGTAGGGGGATGTGCTGGGGTAGTGTTTCAGGGATTAGGGCAGTGAGTTGGTGTTCGGGCAGTGTAGGGGTCATGCTGGGGGTAGTGTTTCAGGGTTTAGGGCATGCAGTGGTGTTCGGGCAGTGTAGGGGTTCGTGCTGGGGCTGGTGTTTCAGGGTTTAGGGCAGTGCAGTGGTGTTCGGGCAGTGTAGGGGGTCGTGCTGGGGCTGGTGTTTCAGGGTTTAGGGCAGTGCAGTGGTGTTTGGGCAGTGTAGGAGGTCGTGCTGGGACTGGTGTTTTAGTTTTTAGGGCAGTGCAGTGGTGTTCGGGCAGTGTAGGGGGTCGTGCTGGGGTTGGTGTTTCAGGGTTTAGGGCAGTGGTGTTCGGACAGTGTGGGGGGTGTTGCTGGGGGTGGTGTTTCAGGGTTTAGGGCAGTGCAGTGGTGTTCGGGCAGTGTAGGGGGTCGTGCTGGTGGTGGTGTTTCAGGGTTTAGGGCAGTGCAGTGGTGTTCGGGCAGTGTAGGGGGTCGTCCTGGTGGTGGTGTTTCAGGCTTTAGGGCAGTGCAGTGGTGTTCGGGAAGTGTAGGGGGTCGTGCTGGGGCTGGTCTTTCAGGGTTTAGGGCAGTGCAGTGGTGTTCAGGCAGTGCAGGGGGTCGTACTGGGGGTAGTGTTTCGGGGTTTAGGGCAGTGAAGTGGTGTTCGGGCAGTGTAGGAGGTCGTGCAGGGGCTGGTCTTTCAGGGTTTAGGGCAGGGCAGTGGTGTTCGGGCAGTGTAGGTGTCGTGCTGGGGGAAAAATTTCAGGGTTTAGGGCAGTGCAGTGGTGTTTGGGCAGTGTATGGGTTCGTGCTGGAGCTGGTGTTTCAGGGTTTAGTGCAGTGCAGCGGTGTTCGGGCAGTATAGGGGTCATGGTGGGTCTGGTATTTCAGGGTTTAGGGCAGTGCAGTGGTGCTCGGGGAGTGTAGGGGGTCGTGCTGGGGTTGGTGTTTCAGGGTTTAGGGCAGTGGTGTTCGGACTATGTGGGGGTCTTGCTGGGGTGGTGTTTCAGGGTATAGGGCAGTGGTGGTCGGGCAGTGTAGGGGGTGTTGCTGGGGTTGGTGTTTCAGGGTTTAGGACAGTGCAGTGGTGTTCGGGCAGTGTAGGGGTGGTACTGGGGGTGGTGTTTCAGGGTTTAGGACAGTGCAGTGGTGTTCGGGCAGTGTAGGGGCCGTACTCGGGCAGTGCAGGAGGTCATGCTGGTGGTGGCATTTCAGGGTTTAGGGCAGTGCAGCGGTGTTCGGGCAGTGTAGGGTGTTGAGCTGGTGGTGGTGTTTCAGTGTTTAGGGCAGTGCAGTGGTGTTCGGGCAGTGTAGGGGGCCGTGCTGGTGGTGGTGTTTCAGGGTTTAGGGCAGTGCAGTGGTGTTTGGGCAGTGTAGGGGGTCGTGCTGGTGTTGGTGTTTCAGGGTTTAGGGCAGTGCAGTGGTGTTCGGGCAGTGTAGAGGGTCGTGCTGGTGTTGGTGTTTCAGGGTTTAGGTTAGTGCTGTGGTGCTAGGGCAGTGAAGGGGGTGGTGCAGAGGGTGGTGTTTCAGGGTTTAGGGCAGTGCAGTGGTGTATGGGCAGTGTAGGGGGTCTTGCTGGGGGTAGTGTTTCGGGGTTTAGGGCAGTGAAGTGGTGTTCGGGCAGTGTAGGGGGTCGTGCTGGGGCTGGTCTTTCAGTGTTTAGGGCAGGGCAGTGGTGTTCGGGCAGTGTAGGGGTCGTGCTGGGGGTAATATTTCAGGGTTTAGGGCAGTGCAGTGGTGTTTGGGCAGTGTAGGGGTTCGTGCTGGGGCTGGTGTTTCAGGGTTTAGTGCAGTGCAGCAGTGTTCGGGCAGTATAGGGGTCATAGTGGATGGTGTTTCAGGGTTTAGGGCAGTGCAGTGGTGCTCGGGGAGTGTAGGGGGTCATGCTGGGGTTGGTGTTTCAGGGTTTAGGGCAGTGGTGTTCGGACTATGTGGGGGTCTTGCTGGGGTGGTGTTTCAGGGTTTAGGACAGTGCAGTGGTGTTCGGGCAGTATAGGGGTCATAGTGGCTGGTGTTTCAGGGTTTAGGGCTGTGCAGTGGTGCTCGGGGAGTGTAGGGGGTCGTGCTGGGGTTGGTGTTTCAGGGTTTAGGGCAGTGGTGGTCGGGCAGTGTAGGGGGTGTTGCTGGGGTTGGTGTTTTAGGGTTTAGGACAGTGCAGTGGTGTTCGGGCAGTGTAGGGGTGGTACTGGGGGTGGTGTTTCTGGGTTTAGGACAGTGCAGTGGTGTTCGGGCAGTGTAGGGGGTCGTGCTCGGGCAGTGTAGGGGGTCATGCTGGTGGTGGCATTTCAGGGTTTAGGGCAGTGCAGCGGTGTTCGGGCAGTGTAGGGTGTTGTGCTGGTGATGGTATTTTAGTGTTTAGGGCAGTGCAGTGGTGTTCGGGCAGTATAGGGGTCGTGCTGGTGGTGGTGTTTCAGGGTTTAGGGCAGTGCAGTGGTGTTCGGGCAGTGTAGAGGGTCTAGCTGGGGGTGGTGTTACAGGGTTCAGGGCAGTGGTGTTAAGTCAGTGTAAAGGGTCTTGCTGGTGCTGGTGTTTCAGGGTTTAGGGCAGTGCAGTGGTGTTCGGGCAGTGTAGGGGGTCGAGCTGGCGTTGGTGTTTCAGGGTTTAGGGCAGTGCTGTGGTGCTAGGGCAGTGTAGGGGTGGTGCAGGGGGTGGTGTTTCAGGGTTTAGGGCAGTGCAGGGGTGTTTGGGCAGTGTAGGGGGTCTTGCTGGGGGTTGGGTTTCAGGGTTTAGGGCAGTGGTGTTCCGGATGTGTAGGGGGTGTTGCTGGGGTGGTGTTTCAGGGTTTAGAGCAGTGCAGTGGTGTTCAGGCAGTGTAGGAGGTGTTGCTGGGGCTGGTGTTTCAGAGTTTAGGGCAGTGCAGTGGTGTTTGGGCATAGTAGGGGATCTTTCTGGGGGTGGGGTTTCAGGGTTTAGGGAAGTTGTGTTTGGGCGGTGTAGGGGTCTTGCTGGGGGTTGTGTTTCAGGGTCTAGGGCAGTGGTGTTCGGGCAGTGTAGGGAGTGTTGCTGGGGTGGTGTTTCAGGGTTTAGGGCAGTGCAGTGGTGTTCAGGCAGTGTAGGTGTTGCTGGGGCTGGTGTTTCAGGGTGTAGGGCAGTGCAGGTGTGTTCGGGCATTGTAGGGGTTCGTGCTGGGGCTGGTGTTTCAGGGTTTAGGGCAGTGTAGTGGTGTTCGGGCAGTGTAGGGGTTCGTGCTGGGGCTGGTGTTTCAGGGTTTAGGGCAGTGCAATGGTGTTCGGGCAGTGTAGGGGGTCGTGCTGCGGCTGGTGTTTCAGGGTTTAGGGCAGTGCAGTGGTGTTTGGGCAGTGTAGGAGGTCGTGCTGGCACTGGTGTTTCAGGGGTTAGGGCAGTGCAGTGGTGTTCGGGCAGTGTAGGGGGTCGTGCTGGGGTTGGTGTTTCAGGGTTAGGGCAGTGGTGTTCGGACAGTGTGGGGGGTGTTGCTGGGGGTGGTGTTTCAGGGTTTAGGGCAGTGCAGTGGTGTTTGGGCAGTGTAGGGGGCCGTGCTGGTGGTGGTGTTTCAGGGTTTAGGGCAGTGCAGTGGTGTTTGGGCAGTGTAGGGGGCCGTGCTGGTGGTGGTGTTTCAGGGTTTAGGGCAGTGCAGTGGTGTTCGGGCAGTGTAGGGGGTCGTACTGGTGGTGGTGTTTCGGGCTTTAGGGCAGTGCAGTGGTGTTCGGGCTTTGTAGGGGGTCATGCTGGGGCTGGTCTTTCAGGGTTTAGGGCAGTGCAGTGGTGTTCAGGCAGTGTAGATGGTCGTACTGGGGGTAGTGTTTCGGGGTTTAGGGCAGTGAAGTGGTGTTCAGGCAGTATAGGGGGTCGTGTTGGGGCTGGTCTTTCAGGGTTTAGGGCAGGGCAGTGGTGCTCAGGGAGTGTAGGGGGTCGTGCTGGGGTTGGTGTTTCAGGGTATAGGGCAGTGGTGGTCGGGCAGTGTTGGGGGTGTTGCTGGGGTTGGTATTTCAGGGTTTAGGACAGTGCAGTGGTGTTCGGGCAGTGTAGGGGTGGTACTGGGGATTGTGTTTCAGGGTTTAGGACAGTGCAGTGGTGTTCGTGCAGTGTAGGGGGTCGTGCTCGGGCAGTGTAGGGGGTCGTTCTGGTGGTGGTATTTCAGGGTTTAGGGCAGTGCAGCGGTGTTCGGGCAGTGTAGGGTGTTGTGCTGGTGGTGGTGTTTCAGTGTTTAGGGCAGTGCAGTGGTGTTCGGGCAGTGTAGGGGGTCGTGATGGTGGTGGTGTTTCAGGGTTTAGGGCAGTGCAGTGTTGTTCGGCCAGTGTAGGGGTCGTGCTGGGGGTAGTGTTTCAAGGTTTAGGGCAGTGCAGTGGTGTTTGGGCAGTGTAGGGGGATGTGCTGGGGTAGTGTTTCAGGGATTAGGGCAGTGAGTTGGTGTTCGGGCAGTGTAGGGGTCATGCTGGGGGTAGTGTTTCAGGGTTTAGGGCATGCAGTGGTGTTCGGGCAGTGTAGGGGTTCGTGCTGGGGCTGGTGTTTCAGGGTTTAGGGCAGTGCAGTGGTGTTCGGGCAGTGTAGGGGGTCGTGCTGGGGCTGGTGTTTCAGGGTTTAGGGCAGTGCAGTGGTGTTTGGGCAGTGTAGGAGGTCGTGCTGGGACTGGTTTTTCAGGGTTTAGGGCAGGGCAGTGGTGCTCAGGGAGTGTAGGGGGTCGTGCTGGGGTTGGTGTTTCAGGGTATAAGGCAGTGGTGGTCGGGCAGTGTTGGGGGTGTTCCTGGGGTTGGTGTTTCAGGGTTTAGGACAGTGCAGTGGTGTTCGGGCAGTGTAGGGGTGGTACTGGGGGTGGTGTTTCAGGGTTTAGGACAGTGCAGTGGTGTTCGTGCAGTGTAGGGGGTCGTGCTCGGGCAGTGTAGGGGGTCGTGCTGGTGGTGGCATTTCAGGGTTTAGGGCAGTGCAGCGGTGTTCGGGCAGTGTAGGGTGTTGTGCTGGTGGTGGTGTTTTAGTGTTTAGGGCAGTGCAGTGGTGTTCGGGCAGTGTAGGGGGTCGTGATGGTGGTGGTGTTTCAGGGTTTAGGGCAGTGCAGTGTTGTTCGGCCAGTGTAGGGGTCGTGCTGGGGGTAGTGTTTCAAGGTTTAGGGCAGTGCAGTGGTGTTTGGGCAGTGTAGGGGGGTGTGCTGGGGTAGTGTTTCAGGGATTAGGGCAGTGAGTTGGTGTTCGGGCAGTGTAGGGGTCATGCTGGGGGTAGTGTTTCAGGGTTTAGGGCATGCAGTGGTGTTCGGGCAGTGTAGGGGTTCGTGCTGGGGCTGGTGTTTCAGGGTTTAGGGCAGTGCAGTGGTGTTCGGGCAGTGTAGGGGGTCGTGCTGGGGCTGGTGTTTCAGGGTTTAGGGCAGTGCAGTGGTGTTTGGGCAGTGTAGGAGGTCGTGCTGGGACTGGTGTTTTAGGGTTTAGGGCAGTGCAGTGGTGTTCGGGCAGTGTAGGGGGTCGTGCTGGGGTTGGTGTTTCAGGGTTTAGGGCAGTGGTGTTCGGACAGTGTGGGGGGTGTTGCTGGGGGTGGTGTTTCAGGGTTTAGGGCAGTGCAGTGGTGTTCGGGCAGTGTAGGGGGTCGTGCTGGTGGTGGTGTTTCAGGGTTTAGGGCAGTGCAGTGGTGTTCGGGCAGTGTAGGGGGTCGTCCTGGTGGTGGTGTTTCAGGCTTTAGGGCAGTGCAGTGGTGTTCGGGAAGTGTAGGGGGTCGTGCTGGGGCTGGTCTTTCAGGGTTTAGGGCAGTGCAGTGGTGTTCAGGCAGTGTAGGGGGTCGTACTGGGGGTAGTGTTTCGGGGTTTAGGGCAGTGAAGTGGTGTTCGGGCAGTGTAGGAGGTCGTGCAGGGGCTGGTCTTTCAGGGTTTAGGGCAGGGCAGTGGTGTTCGGGCATTGTAGGTGTCGTGCTGGGGGTAATATTTCAGGGTTTAGGGCAGTGCAGTGGTGTTTGGGCAGTGTATGGGTTCGTGCTGGAGCTGGTGTTTCAGGGTTTAGTGCAGTGCAGCGGTGTTCGGGCAGTATAGGGGTCATGGTGGGTCTGGTGTTTCAGGGTTTAGGGCAGTGCAGTGGTGCTCGGGGAGTGTAGGGGGTCGTGCTGGGGTTGGTGTTTCAGGGTTTAGGGCAGTGGTGTTCGGACTATGTGGGGGTCTTGCTGGGGTGGTGTTTCAGGGTATAGGGCAGTGGTGGTCGGGCAGTGTAGGGGGTGTTGCTGGGGTTGGTGTTTCAGGGTTTAGGACAGTGCAGTGGTGTTCGGGCAGTATAGGGGTGGTACTGGGGGTGGTGTTTCAGGGTTTAGGACAGTGCAGTGGTGTTCGGGCAGTGTAGGGGCCGTACTCGGGCAGTGCAGGAGGTCATGCTGGTGGTGGCATTTCAGGGTTTAGGGCAGTGCAGCGGTGTTCGGGCAGTGTAGGGTGTTGAGCTGGTGGTGGTGTTTCAGTGTTTAGGGCAGTGCAGTGGTGTTCGGGCAGTGTAGGGGGCCGTGCTGGTGGTGGTGTTTCAGGGTTTAGGGCAGTGCAGTGGTGTTTGGGCAGTGTAGGGGGTCGTGCTGGTATTGGTGTTTCAGGGTTTAGGGCAGTGCAGTGGTGTTCGGGCAGTGTAGGGGGTCGTGCTGGTGTTGGTGTTTCAGGGTTTAGGTTAGTGCTGTGGTGCTAGGGCAGTGTAGGGGGTGGTGCAGGGGGTGGTGTTTCAGCGTTTAGGGCAGTGCAGTGGTGTTTGGGCAGTGTAGGGGGTCTTGCTGGGGGTAGTGTTTCGGGGTTTAGGGCAGTGAAGTGGTGTTCGGGCAGTGTAGGGGGTCGTGCTGGGGCTGGTCTTTCAGGGTTTAGGGCAGGGCAGTGGTGTTCGGGCAGTGTAGGGGTCGTGCTGGGGGTAATATTTCAGGGTTTAGGGCAGTGCAGTGGTGTTTGGGCAGTGTAGGGGTTCGTGCTGGGGCTGGTGTTTCAGGGTTTAGTGCAGTGCAGCAGTGTTCGGGCAGAATAGGGGTCATAGTGGCTGGTGTTTCAGGGTTTAGGGCAGTGCAGTGGTGCTCGGGGAGTGTAGGGGGTCGTGCTGGGGTTGGTGTTTCAGGGTTTAGGGCAGTGGTGTTCGGACTATGTGGGGGTCTTGCTGGGGTGGTGTTTCAGGGTTTAGGACAGTGCAGTGGTGTTCGGGCAGTATAGGGGTCATAGTGGCTGGTGTTTCAGGGTTTAGGGCTGTGCAGTGGTGCTCGGGGAGTGTAGGGGGTCGTGCTGGGGTTGGTGTTTCAGGGTTTAGGGCAGTGGTGGTCGGGCAGTGTAGGGGGTGTTGCTGGGGTTGGTGTTTTAGGGTTTAGGACAGTGCAGTGGTGTTCGGGCAGTGTAGGGGTGGTACTGGGGGTGGTGTTTCTGGGTTTAGGACAGTGCAGTGGTGTTCGGGCAGTGTAGGGGGTCGTGCTCGGGCAGTGTAGGGGGTCATGCCGGTGGTGGCATTTCAGGGTTTAGGGCAGTGCAGCGGTGTTCGGGCAGTGTAGGGTGTTGTGCTGGTGGTGGTATTTCAGTGTTTAGGGCAGTGCAGTGGTGTTCGGGCAGTGTAGGGGGTTGTGCTGGTGGTGGTGTTTCAGGGTTTAGGGCAGTGCAGTGGTGTTCGGGCAGTGTAGGGGGTCTAGCTGGGGGTGGTGTTACAGGGTTCAGGGCAGTGGTGTTAAGTCAGTGTAAAGGGTCTTGCTGGTGCTGGTGTTTCAGGGTTTAGGGCAGTGCAGTGGTGTTCGGGCAGTGTAGGGGTCGAGCTGGCATTGGTGTTTCAGGGTTTAGGGCAGTGCTGTGGTGCTAGGGCAGTTTAGGGGGTGGTGCAGGGGGTGGTGTTTCAGGGTTTAGGGCAGTGCAGGGGTGTTTGGGCAGTGTAGGGGGTCTTGCTGGGGGTTGGGTTTCAAGGTTTAGGGCAGTGGTGTTCCGGAAGTGTAGGGGGTGTTGCTGGGGTGGTGTTTCAGGGTTTAGAGCAGTGCAGTGGTGTTCGGGCAGTGTAGGAGGTGTTGCTGGGGCTGGTGTTTCAGAGTTTAGGGCAGTGCAGTGGTGTTCAGGCAGTGTAGGAGGTGTTGCTGGGGCTGGTGTTTCAGGGTGTAGGGCAGTGCAGGTGTGTTCGGGCATTGTAGGGGTTTGTGCTGGGGCTGGTGTTTCAGGGTTTAGGGCAGTGTAGTGGTGTTCGGGCAGTGTAGGGGTTCGTGCTGGGGCTGGTGTTTCAGGGTTTAGGGCAGTGCAGTGGTGTTCGGGCAGTGTGGGGGTCGTGCTGGGGCTGGTGTTTCAGGGTTTAGGGCAGTGCAGTGGTGTTTGGGCAGTGTAGGAGGTCGTGCTGGCACTGGTGTTTCAGGGGTTAGGGCAGTGAGGTGGTGTTCGGGCAGTGTAGGGGGTCGTGCTGGGGTTGGTGTTTCAGGGTTTAGGGCAGTGGTGTTCGGACAGTGTGGGGGGTGTTGCTGGGGGTGGTGTTTCAGGGTTTAGGGCAGTGCAGTGGTGTTTGGGCAGTGTAGGGGGCCGTGCTGGTGGTGGTGTTTCAGGGTTTAGGGCAGTGCAGTGGTGTTTGGGAAGTGCAGGGGGTCGTACTGGTGGTGGTGTTTCGGGCTTTAGGGCAGTGCAGTGGTGTTCGGGCTGTGTAGGGGGTCGTGCTGGGGCTGGTATTTCAGGGTTTAGGGCAGTGCAGTGGTGTTCAGGCAGTGTAGATGGTCGTACTGGGGGTAGTGTTTCGGGGTTTAGGGCAGTGAAGTGGTGTTCAGGCAGTATAGGGGGTCGTGCTGGGGCTGGTCTTTCAGGGTTTAGGGCAGGGCAGTGGTGCTCAGGGAGTGTAGGGGGTCGTGCTGGGGTTGGTGTTTCAGGGTATAGGGCAGTGGTGGTCGGGCAGTGTTGGGGGTGTTGCTGGGGTTGGTATTTCAGGGTTTAGGACAGTGCAGTGGTGTTCGGGCAGTGTAGGGGTGGTACTGGGGGTTGTGTTTCAGGGTTTAGGACAGTGCAGTGGTGTTTGTGCAGTGTAGGGGGTCGTGCTCGGGCAGTGTAGGGGGTCGTGCTGGTGGTGGCATTTCAGGGTTTAGGGCAGTGCAGCGGTGTTCGGGCAGTGTAGGGTGTTGTGCTGGTGGTGGTGTTTCAGTGTTTAGGGCAGTGCAGTGGGTTTCGGGCAGTGTAGGGGGTCGTGATGGTGGTGGTGTTTCAGGGTTTAGGGCAGTGCAGTGTTGTTCGGCCAGTGTAGGGGTCGTGCTGGGGGTAGTGTTTCAAGGTTTAGGGCAGTGCAGTGGTGTTTGGGCAGTGTAGGGGGATGTGCTGGGGTAGTGTTTCAGGGATTAGGGCAGTGAGTTGGTGTTCGGGCAGTGTAGGGGTCATGCTGGGGGTAGTGTTTCAGGGTTTAGGGCATGCAGTGGTGTTCGGGCAGTGTAGGGGTTCGTGCTGGGGCTGGTGTTTCAGGGTTTAGGGCAGTGCAGTGGTGTTCGGGCAGTGTAGGGGGTCGTGCTGGGGCTGGTGTTTCAGGGTTTAGGGCAGTGCAGTGGTGTTTGGGCAGTGTAGGAGGTCGTGCTGGGACTGGTGTTTTAGGGTTTAGGGCAGTGCAGTGGTGTTCGGGCAGTGTTGGGGGTCGTGCTGGGGTTGGTGTTTCAGGGTTTATGGCAGTGGTGTTCTGACAGTGTGGGGGGTTTTGCTGGGGGTGGTGTTTCAGGGTTTAGGGCAGTGCAGTGGTGTTCGGGCAGTGTAGGGGGTCGTGCTGGTGGTGGTGTTTCAGGGTTTAGGGCAGTGCAGTGGTGTTCGGGCAGTGTAGGGGGTCGTCCCGGTGGTGGTGTTTCAGGCTTTAGGGCAGTGCAGTGGTGTTCGGGAAGTGTAGGGGGTCGTGCTGGGGCTGGTCTTTCAGGGTTTAGGGCAGTGCAGTGGTGTTCAGGCAGTGTAGGGGGTCGTACTGGGGGTAGTGTTTCGGGGTTTAGGGCAGTGAAGTGGTGTTCGGGCAGTGTAGGAGGTCGTGCAGGGGCTGGTCTTTCAGGGTTTAGGGCAGGGCAGTGGTGTTCGGGCAGTGTAGGTGTCGTGCTGGGGGTAATATTTCAGGGTTTATGGCAGTGCAGTGGTGTTTGGGCAGTGCATGGGTTCCTGCTGCAGCTGGTGTTTCAGGGTTTAGTGCAGTGCAGCGGTGTTCGGGCAGTATAGGGGTCATGGTGGGGCTGGTATTTCAGGGTTTAGGGCAGTGCAGTGGTGCTCGGGGAGTGTAGGGGGTCGTGCTGGGGTTGGTGTTTCAGGGTTTAGGGCAGTGGTGTTCGGACTATGTGGGGGTCTTGCTGGGGTGGTGTTTCAGGGTATAGGGCAGTGGTGGTCGGGCAGTGTAGGGGGTGTTGCTGGGGTTGGTGTGTCAGGGTTTAGGACAGTGCAGTGGTGTTCGGGCAGTGTAGGGGTGGTACTGGGGGTGGTGTTTCAGGGTTTAGGACAGTGCAGTGGTGTTCGGGCAGTGTAGGGGCCGTACTCGGGCAGTGCAGGAGGTCATGCTGGTGGTGGCATTTCAGGGTTTAGGGCAGTGCAGCGGTGTTCGGGCAGTGTAGGGTGTTGAGCTGGTGGTGGTGTTTCAGTGTTTAGGGCAGTGCAGTGGTGTGTGGGCAGTGTAGGGGGCCGTGCTGGTGGTGGTGTTTCAGGGTTTAGGGCAGTGCAGTGGTGTTTGGGCAGTGTAGGAGGTCGTGCTGGGACTGGTGTTTTAGGGTTTAGGGCATGCAGTGGTGTTCGGGCAGTGTAGGGGTTCGTGCTGGGGCTGGTGTTTCAGGGTTTAGGGCAGTGCAGTGGTGTTCGGGCAGTGTAGGGGGTCGTGCTGGGGCTGGTGTTTCAGGGTTTAGGGCAGTGCAGTGGTGTTTGGGCAGTGTAGGAGGTCATGCTGGGACTGGTGTTTTAGGGTTTAGGGCAGTGCAGTGGTGTTCGGGCAGTGTAGGGGGTCGTGCTGGGGTTGGTGTTTCAGGGTTTAGGGCAGTGGTGTTCGGACAGTGTGGGGGGTGTTGCTGGGGGTGGTGTTTCAGGGTTTAGGGCAGTGCAGTGGTGTTCGGGCAGTGTAGGGGGTCGTGCTGGTGGTGGTGTTTCAGGGTTTAGGGCAGTGCAGTGGTGTTCGGGCAGTGTAGGGGGTCGTCCTGGTGGTGGTGTTTCAGGCTTTAGGGCAGTGCAGTGGTGTTCGGGAAGTGTAGGGGGTCGTGCTGGGGCTGGTCTTTCAGGGTTTAGGGCAGTGCAGTGGTGTTCAGGCAGTGTAGGGGGTCGTACTGGGGGTAGTGTTTCAGGGTTTAGGGCAGTGAAGTGGTGTTCGGGCAGTGTAGGAGGTCGTGCAGGGGCTGGTCTTTCAGGGTTTAGGGCAGGGCAGTGGTGTTCGGGCAGTGTAGGTGTCGTGCTGGGGGTAATATTTCAGGGTTTATGGCAGTGCAGTGGTGTTTGGGCAGTGTATGGGTTCCTGCTGCAGCTGGTGTTTCAGGGTTTAGTGCAGTGCAGCGGTGTTCGGGCAGTATAGGGGTCATGGTGGGGCTGGTATTTCAGGGTTTAGGGCAGTGCAGTGGTGCTCGGGGAGTGTAGGGGGGCGTGCTGGGGTTGGTGTTTCAGGGTTTAGGGCAGTGGTGTTCGGACTATGTGGGGGTCTTGCTGGGGTGGTGTTTCAGGGTATAGGGCAGTGGTGGTCGGGCAGTGTAGGGGGTGTTGCTGGGGTTGGTGTGTCAGGGTTTAGGACAGTGCAGTGGTGTTCGGGCAGTGTAGGGGTGGTACTGGGGGTGGTGTTTCAGGGTTTAGGACAGTGCAGTGGTGTTCGGGCAGTGTAGGGGCCGTACTCGGGCAGTGCAGGAGGTCATGCTGGTGGTGGCATTTCAGGGTTTAGGGCAGTGCAGCGGTGTTCGGGCAGTGTAGGGTGTTGAGCTGGTGGTGGTGTTTCAGTGTTTAGGGCAGTGCAGTGGTGTTCGGGCAGTGTAGGGGGCCGTGCTGGTGGTGGTGTTTCAGGGTTTAGGGCAGTGCAGTGGTGTTTGGGCAGTGTAGGGGGTCTTGCTGGGGGTGGTGTTTCAGGGTTTAGGGCAGTGGTGTTAAGGCAGTGCAGGGGGTCTTGCTGGTGCTGGTGTTTCAGGGTTTAGGGCAGTGCAGTGGTGTTCGGGCAGTGTAGGGGGTCGTGCTGGTGTTGGTGTTTCAGGGTTAAGGGTAGTGCTGTGGTGCTAGGGCAGTGTAGGGGGTGGTGCAGGGGGTGGTGTTTCAGGGTTTAGGGCAGTGCAGTGGTGTTTGGGCAGTGTAGGGGGTCTTGCTGGGGGTGGTGTTCAGGGTTTAGGGCAGTGGTGTTCGGGAAGTGTAGGGGGTGTTGCTGGGGTGGTGTTTCAGGGTTTAGAGCAGTGCAGTGGTGTTCGGGCAGTGTAGGAGGTGTTGCTGGGGCTGGTGTTTCAGGGTTTAGGGCAGTGCAGTGGTGTTTGGGCATAGAAGGGGGTCTTTCTGGGGGTGGGGTTTCAGGGTTTAGTGAAATGGTGTTCGGGCGGTGTAGGGGTCTTGCTGGGGGTGATGTTTCAGGATCTAGGGCAGTGGTGTTCAGGCAGTGTAGGGGGTGTTGCTGGGGTGGTGTTTCAGGGTTTAGGGCAGTACAATGGTGTTCAGGCAGTGTAGGAGGTGTAGCTGGGTCTGGTGTTTCAGGGTTTGGGGCAGTGCAGGTGTGTTCGGGCATTGTAGGGGTTAGTGCTGGGGCTGGTGTTTCAGTGTTTAGGGCAGTGCAGTGGTGTTCGGGCAGTGTAGGGGTTCATGCTGGGGCTGGTGTTTCAGGGTTTAGGGCAGTGCTGTGGTGTTCGGGCAGTGTAGGGGTTCGTGCTGGGGCTGGTGTTTCAGGGTTTAGGGCAGTGCAGTGGTGTTCAGGCAGTGTAGGGGGTCGTGCTGGGGTTGGTGTTTCAGGGTTTAGGGCAGTGGTGTTCGGACAGTGTGGGGGGTGTTGCTGGGGGTGGTGTTTTAGGTTTTAGGGCAGTGCAGTGGTGTTCGGGCAGTGTAGGGGGTCATGCTGGTGGTGGTGTTTCAGGGTTTAGGGCAGTGCAGTGGTGTTCGGGCAGTGTAGGGGGTCGTATTGGTGGTGGTGTTTCGGGCTTTAGGGCAGTGCAGTGGTGTTCGGGCTGTGTAGGGGGTCATGCTGGGGCTGGTCTTTCAGGGTTTAGGGCAGTGCAGTGGTGTTCAGGCAGTGTAGGGGGTCGCTCTGGGGGTAGTGTTTCGGGGTTTAGGGCAGTGAAGTGGTGTTCGGGCAGTGTAGGGGGTCGTGCTTGGGCTGGTCTTTCAGGGTTTAGGGCAGGGCAGTGGTGTTCGGGCAGTGTAGGGGTCGTGCTGGGGGTAATATTTCAGGGTTTAGGGCAGTGCAGTGGTGTTTGGGCAGTGTAGGGGTTCATGCTGGGGCTGGTGTTTCAGGGTTTAGTGCAGTGTAGCGGTGTTCGGGCAGTATAGGGGTCATGGTGGGGCTGGTGTTTCAGGGTTTAGGGCAATGCAGTGGTGCTCGGGGAGTATAGGGGGTTGTGCTGGGGTTGGTGTTTCAGGGTTTAGGGCAGTGGTGTTCGGACAATGTGGGGTTCTTGCTGGGGTGGTGTTTCAGGGTATAGGGCAGTGGTGGTCGGGCAGTGTAGGGGGTGTTGCTGGGGTTGGTGTTTGAGGGTTTAGGACAGTGTAGTGGTGTTCGGGCAGTGTAGGGGTGGTACTGGGGATGGTGTTTCAGGGTTTAGGACAGTGCAGTGGTTTTCAGGCAGTGTAGGGGGTCGTGCTCGGGCAGTGTAGGGGGTCGTGCTGGTGGTGGCGTTTCAGGGTTTTAGGGCAGTGCAGCGGTGTTTGGGCAGTGTAGGGCGTCGTGCTGGTGGTGGTGTTTCAGTGTTTAGGGTAGTGCAGTGGTGTTCGGGCAGTGTAGGGGGTCGTGCTGGTGGTGGTGTTTCAGGGTTTAGGGCAGTGCAGTGATGTTCGGGCAGTGTAGGGGGTCGTGCTGGGGGTGGTGTTTCAGGTTTTAGGGCAGTGCAGCGGTGTTGGGACAGTGTAGGGGGTCATGCTGGGGCTGGTCTTTCAGGGTTTAGCGCAGTGCCGTTGTGTTGGGGCAGTGTAGGGGTCGTGCTGGGGGTAGTGTTTCAGGGTTTAGGGCAGTGCAGTGGTGTTCGGGCAGTGTAGGGGGATGTGCTGGGGTAGTGTTTCAGGGATTAGGGCAGTGAGTTGGTGTTCGGGCAGTGTAGGGATCATGCTGGGGGTAGTGTTTCAGGGGTTAGGGCAGTGCAGGTGTGTTTGGGCATTGTAGGGGTTCATGCTGGGGCTGGTGTTTCAGGGTTTAGGGCAGTGCAGTGGTGTTCGGGCAGTGTAGGGGTTCGTGCTGGGGCTGGTGTGTCAGGATTTAGGGCAGTGCAATGGTGTTCGGGCAGTGTAGGGGGTCGTGCCGGGGCTGGTGTTTCAGGGTTTAGGGCAGTGCAGTGGTGTTTGGGCAGTGTAGGAGGTTGTGCTGGGACTGGTGTTTCAGGGTTTAGGGCAGTGCAGTGGTGTTCGGGCAGTGTAGGGGGTCGTGCTGCGGTTGGTGTTTCAGGGTTTAGGGCAGTGGGGTTCGGACAGTGTGGGGGGTGTTGCTGGGGGTGGTGTTTCAGGGTTTAGGGCAGTGCAGTGGTGTTCGGGCAGTGTAGGTGGTCGTGCTGGTGGTGGTGTTTCAGGGTTTAGGGCAGTGCAGTGGTGTTCAGGCAGTGTAGGGGGTCATACTGGTGGTGGTGTTTTGGGCTTTAGGGCAGTGCAGTGGTGTTCGGGCAGTGTAGGGGGTCGTGCTGGGGCTGGTCTTTCAGGGTTTAGGGCAGTACAGTCCTGTTCAGGCAGTGTAGGGGGTCGTTCTGGGGGTAGTGTTTCGGGGTTTAGGGCAGTGAAGTGGTGTTCTGGCAGTGTAGGAGGTCGTGCTGGGGCTGGTCTTTCAGGGTTTAGGGTAGTGCAGTGGTGTTTGGGCAGTGTAGGGGTTCGTGCTGGGGCTGGTGTTTCAGGGTTTAGTGCAGTGCAGCGGTGTTCGGTCAGTATAGGGGTCATGGTGGGGCTGGTGTTTCAGGGTTTAGGGCAGTGCAGTGGTGCTCGGGGAGTATAGGGGGTCATGCTGGGGTTGGTGTTTCAGGGT
Organism: Triturus cristatus; assembly: GCF_964204655.1. Taxonomy (NCBI): domain Eukaryota; kingdom Metazoa; phylum Chordata; class Amphibia; order Caudata; family Salamandridae; genus Triturus; species Triturus cristatus. The sequence goes on from NC_140581.1 coordinate 322,636,713, forward strand.
TTAGGGCAGTGGTGTTCGGACAATGTGGGGGTCTTGCTGGGGTGGTGTTTCAGGGTATAGGGCAGTGGTGGGCGGGCAATGTAGGGGGTGTTGCTGGGGTTGGTGTTTCAGGGTTTAGGACAGTGCAGTGGTGTTCGGGCAGTGCAGGGGTGGTACTGGGGGTTGTGTTTCAGGTTTTAGGACAGTGCAGTGGTATTCGGGCAGTGTAGGGGGTCATGCTCGGGCAGTGTAGGGGGTCGTGCTGGTGGTGGCATTTCAGGGTTTAGGGCAGTGCAGCGGTGTTCGGGCAGTGTAGGGTGTTGTGCTGGTGGTGGTGTTTCAGTGTTTAGGGCAGTGCAGTGGTGTTCGGGCAGTGTAGGGGGTCGTGCTAGTGGTGGTTTTTCAGGGTTTAGGGCAGTGCAGTGGTGTTCGGGCAGTGTAGGGGGTCTTGCTGGGGGTGGTGTTTCAGGGTTTAGGGCAGTGGTATTAAGGCAGTGTAGGGGGTCTTACTGGTGCTGGTGTTTCAGGGTTTAGGGCAGTGCAGTGGTGTTCGGGCAGAGTAGGGGGTCGTGCTGGCATTGGTGTTTCAGGGTTTAGGGCAGTGTAGGCGGTGGTGCAGGGGGTGGTTGTTGGACTTGGCCCTTCTGGCAGGTTCACCCCTGAAACTTTTTGCTTTTTAACTGTGACTTGTGTTAGTGATTTTTGGTTTCAGCGCACTTTCCCTGTGTCCCAGAGTAAAGTGCGTGCGCCCTCTGAGTGCATGTGGTGAGATAGGCCTGCCCTCCCATAGGAATGCATGGGGAATGTATGTGTCCCTGGTAGTTCCTGATGCGTGGGGTGCGCAGGCTCGAGTTTGGTATGTGCGGACTCGTGTGATCGAATGCTTCGCAATGATGTATAATGCATGATTATGTCAGGTGCGGAAGTGCCACTTCTAGGAGTTGGCATATTAGTGTAAAAGGTGCAGTGACTGCCTGTCGCGTGATTGGCTGAGTGAGGTCATGTGACGGGCTAGGGAATCCCCAGAGTCAGGAGGAGTCACCCAGTGGTGGATAGGGAGATCAGCAGCTAGATGGGTGGGAGGAGTACAGCTGGGTCCTGAATAGGGCTGGGTTTTCCCCACACAATGCTGGCTCCGCCCCCTGTGGTGCGACTGATGACCCTGGCCTGCACTCTGAATAGGGAGAGGGGCTGAGCAAAACAAAGTGCTCAGGAACCAGTTGTAACTGGTTCGCCCCTTCCCTGCACCTTGGAACAAAAGGGAAAGGTGTATAAAAATGGGGTTGCGTCCCCACAGAGTTGTTCTCTTCCAGGATCCAAGCTGAGGGGGGCTGCTGCTGCTGGAGGCCAGGAGGAACCGCCACTTAGGACTGCCTTCCTGCCTGGAGGGCCCAGTGAGCTGGCCCCTGGCCCAGCCTTGCCTCCCTGCCTACTTTCCTAAGAACGTTGCCAGGACTTTTGTTGCTGGACTTGCCTTCTCCCCTAAACGCCTGGAAGCGCTTTTATTTTACATATAGCGCTAGGAGCGCTTTGTTTGGTACCCCCAGCGCTTCTAGAGCACTTTCACTTTTGGCCGTAGCGCTAGGAGCGCTTTATTTCTGGAGGCCGGTGCCCACCCGGCATTGTGGTGCGCTTGCGGGTGCCTACACCGCTTATTTAATTATTTTCCTACGGCGGGTGCCCACCCCACCGTATATTGCTTATTACGAGGGAGCCCACCCCTCTTGTGAAGTTAAAATCACCGCCGCGGCCGGGCTCGTAGGAAGTCAGGCAGGCCGGGGGCGGGACTCCGGGACAACCGGAAGTAGGAGGGCGGGAGCCTACCCCGCCTCCCACTGAGGACTCGTGCTGGATTGAAAGCCCCGGAGCAGGCAGGAGCCTACCCTGCGCCCCGGGGCCCTGGGGAGAAGTACTGCGCCCCCACCAAGGCGGGAGCCCACCCCGCACTGGGACGTGCCGCCTTTGTGCACGGAGCCCGTAGGCTCCGCATTTAAATACCCCCGAGGGAAGAGCTCCGGTGAAGAGGTCTCCTCGCTACAGGGCACCGTCCTGCCTGCACCTCAGGAGGAAGACTGCCGCCACCTTCGCCACGAGGATCCTTCCCCCCCAGCTACGAGCCGGTGAGTCAAGGTGGTAGCCTGGGGAGGAGGGGTGCTGTGTTGGGGCCTGCATTGTTCGCTCCGAGCGCGAGTGCTCTCACACGTTCAGAGGGGCAAATTGTGTGTCACGAGTCCCCCGAGCGGGACTCCAACGAATACTGGGGCAGTTTTTTTTGTGCTGAAAGCGGCCCCGGAAGGCAGCGGGCCGCTCCACCGTTGGGGGCATTTTTGTCTTCTCAAGCCCGTGAGGAGGACTACAACATCGGGGCACATGGTTTTAGAGCCGAGACGGCTCCACCGCGGGGGCATATGTGTTCCGAGCCCCGTGAGGCTCCAGCCACTCAGGGGCATTCTTGGGTTCAGAGCCCCGTGGCTCCAACGTCGGGGGCAATATTTTAATAGAGTCCTGACAGGCTCTAGGGGGCATTTCTAGTTGTTTTGAGCCCACGAGGCTCCCCCATTGTCGTAGGGCATCCCCGAGCCCAGAGAGGGCCCAGGAGGCACGCCGGTGCCAGGTTCCTTTTCCCAGCTGCCCAGCACTTAGTGGGCAGCTGCAACGTTTAGGTTGTGACCTTTACGCTTTGCCCTGACTGCGTGCGCAGTCCTGCCCTGACTCTGCTGGACACAGGGCGTCCTCCTAGCCCCGACAAGGCCAGTTGGCCTAGGGACTGCCACAGGTGGTGGCTTATGTGAGTTTTGCGCTATTGTTCTTAACCTGCACCTCTGAATGTGTTTTTATGCATCATGTGTTTTCCTTCCCTACACCTCTGAATGTGATGCATCATGTGTAATGTGCGTTTACCCCTACAGGTATTGTGATACTTAGGTGGTTGTTTTCTCCTAGTACAGGTGGTGCTAGTGAAGTCCTGGTTCCCTGCGCGATATTTTCCTAAGGTGGTTAGGGTTGCGTAGGTGATACTTACCTGTTACCAGTAGTTACTGGTTGTGTGCTACATGTGTTATTTTGTGCTACAGTAATTTTATATGTGCTATGTTCTAAAGTGATATTTTTACAACGTGCTATTTCCAAAAGTGCTAATTCCTGACAGTGGTCCATGTGGCCCTGTCCCCTGTACATATAATCCCTTGTAAAATTCTGCCCGTGCCAGTTGGCACAGTGTAAATTGTGTGAATATTATCTAATGTGTTTGGTATAATACAAAGGCTATTTTTATATAATACCTTGTGTGGAGTTTCCTTTGTGGTGGGCCTTGGGTGTTGTTGCTGGGTGCGCGCGCAAACGCTTTACACATTGCCTCCGAGATAAGCCTGACTGCTCGTGCCAAGCTACCAAGGGGGTGAGCAGGGGTTATCTTTGGCGTGTAACTCCCCAGCCCTGACTAGAGTGGTGGTTTCTGCCTGGCAGCGGTGTTCGGGCAGTGTAGGGGGTCGTACTGGTGGTGGTGTTTCGGGCTTTAGGGCAGTGCAGTGGTGTTCGGGCTGTGTAGGGGGTCATGCTGGGGCTGGTCTTTCAGGGTTTAGGGCAGTGCAGTGGTGTTCAGGCAGTGTAGGTGGTCGTTCTGGGGATAGTGTTTTGGGGTTTAGGGCAGTGAAGTGGTGTTCGGGCAGTGTAGGGGTACGTGCTGGGGCTGGTGTTTCAGGGTTCAGGGCAGTGCAGTGGTGTTCGGGCAGTGAAGGGGGTCGTGCTGGGGCTGGTGTTTTAGGGTTTAGGGTAGTGCAGTGGTGTTTGGGCAGTGTAGGAGGTCGTGCTGGGACTGGTGTTTCAGGGTTTAGGGCAGTGCAGTGGTGTTCGTGCAGTGTAGGGGGTCATTCTGGGGTTGGTGTTTCAGGGTTTAGGGCAGTGCAGTGGTGTTCGGGCAGTGTAGGGGTTCATGCTGGGGCTGGTGTTTCAGGGTTTAGGGCAGTGCAGTGGTGTTCGGGCAGTGAAGGGGGTCGTGCTGGGGCTGGTGTTTCAGGGTTTAGGGAAGTGCAGTGGTGTTTGGGCAGTGTAGGAGGTCGTGCTGGGACTGGTGTTTCAGGGTTTAGGGCAGTGCAGTGGTGTTAGGGCAGTGTTGGGGTCGTGCTGGGGTTGGTGTTTCAGGGTTTAGGGCAGTGGTGTTTGGACAGTGTAGGGGGTGTTGCTGGGGGTGGTCTTTCAGGGTTTAGGGCAGTGCAGTGGTGTTCGGGCAGTGTAGGGGGTCATGCTGGTGGTGGTGTTTCAGGGTTTAAGGCAGTGCAGTGGTGTTCGGGCAGTGTAGGGGGTCGTACTGGTGGTGGTGTTTCGGGCTTTAGGGCAGTGCAGTGGTGTTCGGGCTGTGTAGGGGGTCGTGCTGGGGCTGGTCTTTCAGGGTTTAGGGCAGTGCAGTGGTGTTCAGGCAGTGTAGGGGGTCATACTGGGGGTAGTGTTTCGGGGTTTAGGGCAGTGCAGTGGTGTTCGGGCAGTGTAGGGGGTCGTGCTGGGGCTGGTCTTTCAGGGTTTAGGGCAGGGAAGTGGTGTTCAGGCAGTGTAGGGGTCGTGCTGGGGTAATATTTCAGGGTTTAGGGCAGTGCAGTGGTGTTTGGGCAGTGTAGGGGTTCGTGCTGGGGCTGGTGTTTCAGGGTTTAGTGCAGTGCAGCGGTTTTCGGGCAGTATAGAGGTCATGGTGGGGCTGGTGTTTCAGGGTTTAGGGCAGTGCAGTGGTGCTCGGGGAGTGTAGGGGGTCGTGCTGGGGATGGTATTTCAGGGTTTAGGGCAATGGTGTTTGGACTATGTGGGGGTCTTGCTAGGGTGGTGTTTCAGGGTATAGGGCAGTGGTGGTCTGGCAGTGTAGGGGGTGTTGCTGGGGTTGGTGTTTCAGGGTTTAGGACAGTGCAGTGGTGTTCGAGCAGTGTAGGGGTGGTACTGGGGGTGGTGTTTCAGGGTTTAGGACAGTGTAGTGGTGTTCGGGCAGTGTAGGGGGTCGTGCTCGGGCAGTGTAGGGGGTCGTGCTGGTGGTTGCATTTCAGGGTTTAGGGCAGTGCAGCGGTTTTCGGGCAGTGTAGGGTGTCGTGCTGGTGGTGGTGTTTCAGTGTTTAGGGCAGTGCAGTGGTGTTCGGGCAGTGTAGGGGGTCGTGCTGGTGGTGGTGTTTCAGGGTTTAGGGCAGTGCAGTGTTGTTCGGGCAGTGTAGGGGGTCGTGCTGGGGGTGGTGTTTCAGGGTTTAGGGCAGTGCAGTGATGTTGGGGCAGTGTAGGGGTTCGTGCTGGGGCTGGTCTTTCAGGGTTTAGCGCAGTGCCGTGGTGTTGGGGCAGTGTAGGGGTCGTGCTGGGGGTAGTGTTTCAGGGTTTAGGGCAGTGCAGTGGTGTTCGGGCAGTGTAGGGGGATGTGCTGGGGTAGTGTTTCAGGGATTAGGGCAGTGAGTTGGTGTTCGGGTAGTGTAGGGGTCATGCTGGGGGTAGTGTTTCAGGGTTTAGGGCAGTGTAGTGGTGTTCAGGCAGTGTAGGGGGTCATGCAGGGGGTGGTGTGCAAAAACAACAGTTGATGGACAGAACAATGTCATACATTCACCCCAGTACCGAGATCTGGGCCTGCATGTTTGCAGCTCCCTCTGTCCAAAAGCAATGCAGGCACCTGCAGGAGGCGGGGAGCTGGCAGGGACTTCAGGGGCCTTGAGGCTCCCTGTGGTTCCCAACCTCATGGCCATGACCCGGGTTATGGGGTCCCGTGGCAATAACGGCCTGGGTAGGGGGGCTTTTTTCTTTTTTTTTTAAAGCATAAGGCCTGGCCTCGGGGGATGGGGTCACAGGGGCTGAAATTGGCCTCAACGCACTAAAAAGAGGCTAAGCATAAACATACTGAAATGTGCAAGTGGAAATAAGCTACATAAAGGAAGCATAACTAAGTAGAACACAAAAATAGAGATGTAGAATGCGTAAACCATATAAAACACACATCCCCTTCCTTAGCAGAGCAAATATGAAACAAGAAATTTCAAAAAGAAGGATACTGTCCATAAACGCCAAAGAAAATACAATAATAGAAGAAAAGTATTCCACACAAACAAACAAGAAAAGAGTGCTCCAAATTACCACCACAACCACACCGGCTGGTGAATAAAATGGGGAACGCGGACCACAGCAAAAGAAGAAAAAGGATACCACGTGAAACCAGAAAACAGGGAAAAGAGACAACCAGAAAACCAAGTACTCCCATGACAAACTCCAATAGTGAAAAACAAGAAAAAACAACTGAACCTGAAAAAAATGAACGGGTGAGTAAACACCCAACCAGAAAGCAAGCAAAGGGTGGCATACACCCAACCACAAAGTAAGCAGGGGTGGCTAACACCCAAACAGAAAGCAAGCAACAGTTGCCTAACTCATAACAAGAAAAGGAGCAACGGGTGAATACACCAACAAGAATACAAATAAACGGGTGGCTTACACCCAACCAGAGAGCAAGCAATGGGTGGCTACACCCAGTAAGAAAGCAAGCAAAAGGGTGCTTCACCACACTAGTGAATTCCCAAACAGGAAACACAAATAAGAATGCAATCTGGGAGGACTGCGCACCACCGAAAATTAAAAGGGAAGTCACACCTCAAGTAAGACCATGCAAGAGATTAAATGCAAGAGGAATGCAGATGCAACAACTTACACACCAGAGCACACTGTAAATAGATAAAAAAGTGCAATCTGGGTGAAGTACAGCACACATAAAATCAATAGTGCAATCAAACCTCAAGTAAGAACACACTTGAGAAAACGCAAGGGGGAATACGCACACAACAACTTGCACACAATAGAAAAAATACACTGTAAATGGAAGTTATATAAGGAAGCAAAAGAATAATAAGAATATAATATGACAACCAAAGAGAAGCGAAGATGCTTTACGTCGAAGTACAGTATAAAACCTGCAAGCCATGAAAGAAAAACATTAACCGCAGAGTCGCAAATAAATGTCAATTTGGTAAACAGTGCATTATATGAATAAATCAAAGCAGGAAAATAATATCAATCATATGCAAGACATCAGAATATAATGGCAGTTCTATACAAAATAAAAAATATCAACACCTTCTATCATAAAGGAAACAGTGCATAACATAGGTGACATGGCAAAGAATGAAAGAAATGCAGAAGCAAATAGAAGAAGGACGATAGAAAATAAATTAAGATGCCGTAGCTAGGGGAGTCAAAGAATGACAGCAAAATGTTGTTGCTTCAGATCCGAAGCATAAACTGAAGTTCCACATAAAGAGGTGTGGAAAAGTCGCAGCGATGAAACTTGCAAAGCGTTTCTGTTCAGATGGCGATAGGGCTGTAGACAGAGAATGATATGCTCCTAAGTACTTCACATAAATGTCAGGCTCCACAGACATCAAAGATAAAAAGCAGGGGAAGATCTGGGCAGAAACATGAATGATTGTCCAAATTAAAATGGTGGCATGTAGAGGAGACACACGCCGGTTGGCTCAAGGCACGCAAGGGTAGTAAAGCGTCTCCAAGCAGTGAGCATCCCAGGATTCCCGGAAGGCAGGAAAAGGAAGAAAAGAGCATCCACGAGCACAACCACATAGAAGGGAGAACGCACAGTGTCGATGGACTCCTCACGGACAATTTGAAAGTCGCACAAAGCTAACAGTGAGAATGCGCGCTGCGTCTTCGTGCCGCACAATGAGCGGGTGAATTCAAACCCCAAAAATAAAACGATCCCAAATGAGAAGTCTGGCAAGTAGTGCAAAAATAACTTTGCGAGATTAGTAAAATCCAAAGTACATCGAAATTCACAGGTGCAGGTTTAACTTTGCCAGATCGTTAACATCTGCCGTACATCAGAATTCATGGCTGCACATAATGTAAGAGGGTTAGCCTGTTGGCTTGAAGATGAAGTAAGTAGAAGCAGGAAGCACACGCCCTGTCAATGGGCTGTCTGATGAAGCAGGACACTGGTGGGGTATCAAGAAGTAAAATCCTTAGGAAGGCTCTTTAAAATAGTATTTTGAATAAAATTCCTTTAGAAGTATCTTGAAAAAGATCCTCCGGCGTAGTTTTTTTATCCAACTTGTCACCAGTTTATGCTTTATCATAAGAAGGAGTTCCGGTAAACATAGTAAGGTTAAAGATGAATAGTTTTATTGTTCTTCGATATAAAGGTAGTCTTCAAGTAAGCTCAGAGGTATAGATGTAATTAACCCCACCAGGAGCAGCCTCCTTGCTGCTCAGCCAAGGATCCAACTGACAGTACCCCACAGCAATCCACACTTTCTGTGACATCACCATCCACACCAACATTCTACCCAACACATTCTCACTGGCTGAGCAGCAGAGGCAGAGAAACAGGGAAGATGCATGGTATCAAAACCCAAGATATAACACCCTCCTTCCTTAAATTAAAAAAAAAAATGGCTGGGCCCCGTGGTATGGGGTCCCCTAGCCTGAAATCAGCCTACAAAAGTGGGGTACATTACATCATTTTTTATTCTAATATGGTGGGAGTCGCGACCCTATTTCTGTGCTCAGCACGACCCCCCTAGTGTAAAGTCGCCGTAGAGTCGCAAATCTACCTTAAATAAATAATGAAATACTATTCAATTCCAGAGATATTGTTACGGTTGTGAACTTTTATATAGAGGTAGTGAGATTGAACTTCATAATCACATTAAAATTGTCAGAGTTCAAAATAATATTGAAAATATAAATTAAAAGTTAAAGTTGAAAAGTGAAAGGTGTTGTATACATTGAATGCATGCTTTTGTTTTGTGGGTTTGCGACAGGTTCGCATATCCGGGAAATATTTATCAAGAGTATATATATAACTTTCACCTTTGGGTTATAGGTTGGCTCTAAGAAGAGCTGTTGTGTTCGTTATGACTTTGTTGCAGCTGCATTCAAGTCCAGATGCACAGCTTAAGGGTGTTCCCTTCATCTGTGAAGTTAACTCCATCACTTCTATAGATGTTATGCATGTCAAAACAAAGATTGTTGGTATAGATAGAGCCCTTGTTATGGTCTCTGAGGTAAGCAGAAATAGCTTTATTAACATGGTTCCTAGCTCTGTCAATCTGTGGACAGAATTGATTTGGCCACTTCCATTTCTGTCTTTGACATATATTAGAGTATACAAAGGCAGTGTGAGGGAAAAGCAACATCAGTTTTGCAAAGGTGCCCTTAACTGGGATTTCCAATCCTACCCAGTCAATGTGCCTAGGTCATTGCCACCACAGTGCACAATCATGATGCCAGGGGGTTGTAGATGCTAAAAGGTTTTAACCAAAGGCATCTGTTTGTGCCACTTTGCGCAAACCATTTAATATTCACATTTTGCAAACCTAGGCCTTTGTCAATACCTCTGTGTTTAGCATACCTTTTGCCCCAGAAAACATAGCTGTGACCTACAATCCATACTATAAGCATTTTGAAGGGATGTGTGGAAGACATCAATTGGTAGAATGAGAGGTATCTACAATGGTGGAGAAGATGCTGTTTTTAGAAAAAGCAGATAACTGATTGGTTGTTCATAAACATTTTGTTCTGAAAAATAGGATGCATGTTACTTTTCAGAACAAGCATTTTTCTGATTGGCTATAGAAAAAAGTTGGAAAGGAATAGTAGACAGGATAAGCTAATATTTTGCAAAAGTCAACCACATCTGCTATTTGCATTCGTAAGCTAGTGTGCTGAATTTGAAAATATAGTGAACTTGTGACCTGCTGGTACAGTTGAATGTTGCAGAAACTGTTACTGTGGATACTTGGATTATGCAGAATGGGGGAAGGTTTGAAAGTTAACTGTGGTTTTAAAATATGAAATGGTAAGGTTTTTATACATGATATGCTTCTACGGAAGTTTTCCCAAATCAGTACTATGTTTAGAAGTGGTGTGTTCATAAAAAATAATACTAGTATTGTTGGGAATAGGTTTTTGAACTCCCGTCAGGGTTTGCGACTCCTTTGCAACACTACACTGCGGCACCGCAGTGGAGCCGCGACTCTAGTAAGTTACAGAACCAGATTGGGCACTTTTAGAAGAGAGTAATAAAGGGTTAATATATCCAATAGAAATGGGTTTTAGAATTAGAAAAAATGAAGGGAGCATTTTGATTTGTTACTTACATTCACTTGTGTTCAAAAAGAGAGGGAACATGTGCCATTACTGGTTTTACCTTGTTGAGAGTTGTTAATCACATTTATTGTGTGGGAAAGAAAATCTTTTAGGAGTTTATGATATTTTCATATTCTGCAATAGTATTTCATAGGTGAGTTACAAATGTGTAAGGTGTGTTATGTACTCTGTAGGAGTGCTTCAGTGTTTGTAATGATATTTTTAACTCTGTGATGTATTATTTATAAAGCTTGCGAAGCATTAGAGAAATGTGATGGTTGAAATATGTTACCAAATTAAGGAACGTGTATTGTAGTCTGTTTTATTGTACTGAAATGAAGATTGAAATAGGTTGTGCATACTAATATGTGTGCTTCTTGAGTCTGTTATGAAAATAGTAGCGAAAACTGAGGTTTAAAACATGTTGGCAGATGTGTTAACCTGTATCCCCGTCCATATAACTCTCTGTGTGCGAAGCATTCATTACACCGCAGGCATTTCAATGGTCCATGTGTTGCAATGGCTTGTATTGCAATGTAAAAAGCATGTTTTAAAAGTATGTGTTGTAACAGGTTGCTTTGTAACATCATATATACATGAAATAAGTTTAAAAGTATTAGAACTACAATAGTGACATGAGAAGAGTTGGTCTTTCATATTTGCCTAGGCCTAAGTGTGTGAGGTGTCAGTGAATAATGACGATGCAAGAGAAAAGTGAGGTTTAAAACATGATGGCATATGGATTAGTGTTTCTACTAGTTCATATGAGTCTCTGGAAAGGTACACTTGAAGTAGGCCACATAAATGTAGGTGTCTGCTTTAAATTGAAAGTGCACTCTGTCAAGTTGGAATATCTGCGTGCTATCATGACTGAGGTATGCGTCTACTTCTACATGTATTCTGATACGTGTTGTGCATCTGATGACCCTAACTTAAAAACAATGTAGCTTATCATACAGGTGCACTAATCTTATCAGTTCTACTAGAGCAAGTGATCTAACTTGCTCTAGCTGCAAATTCTCAAAGTACCATTTGTGCTTATTCTTTGTACATGGGTTTTTGTCGTCTTCCATTATTTTTGTCTTGTTGTCATTTATAACAATGACATTTGCTTAAGAATAACTTGATATTCTTTTTATCAGCCATTGTAATCCCACCTTAGTTTGACTTTAGAGAATAACATATTTTGCATATAATTGGTTTTATATGTGGGTACTGGCTAATTTTGGTGGATAGGTATTCACCTCATCCATGGCTGCGTTAGGTCTGATAAACATAGATTGAACAGCAATGGGGCAAGAATGCACCCTTGCTTTAGCCAATGAAGTTAAAAAATGTTTTGAAACATAGGAACCATCACCTAATTGGACTCTAACCCAGGTATCTGAATAGAGTAGTTGGATCTATTTTAGAAGGGAAGATGGTATTCCTTGCCCTTTCAACTTTTCCCAGAGTAGCTGTCTATGCACACAATCAAAGGCCTATTTAAAGTCAACAAATCACAGTTGCTTCTTTGCTGTATATTTATCTATCAACACTGATTGAGCTAGGCTGTTTGTCTCAGTTCCCAATCCTTGTATGAACCCTGTTTGGTTAAGTGGAATTATCTAGGTCTCATTTACCAATGAAGATACGTTTGAAAGTAGGACCCTCGAAAAAATTTGGCATCTGTATCTTGTAAAGTGATTACTCAGTAATTGCCAGGCTGAGCCCAATCTCCTTTTTTTGTATATAGATACAATTAACAAACCCTTTCCTGTTTCTGGTATAGATGACGATTCAATTCTTAATTTCTATCCTTATGTCGTTAGGCCTAATGACCTTTTGTATAAGGTCCCGGCTACTATCTAAGGGCCCGATTCACAGAACTAACTTAAGACAAAATGTTAAACTTACTACCATTTTGGTATTCACAGAAGGCACTTACTAATTTTGGTATTCACAGAAGGCACTTACTCATTTCGGTATTCACAGAAGTTAGTAGTCCTAACTTTAGGACTCCTAAATGCCTTCTGTGAATACCGAAAGTCTTAAAGTTAGGATTTTTCTCAGTTTAGGAGTAGTAAAGTTAGGACTCCTAACTTTAGGACGTCTAAATGCCTTCTGTGAATACCGAAAGTCTTAAAGTTAGGGTTTTTCTCAGTTTAGGAGTAGTAAAGTTAGGACTCCTAACTTTAGGACTCCTAAATACCTTCTGTGAATACCGAAAGTCTTAAAGTTAGGATTTTTCTCAGTTTAAGAGAAGTAAAGTTAGGACTCCTAACTTTACTACTCCTAAACTTAGAAAAATCCAAACTTTAAGACTTTCGGTATTCACAGAAGGCATTTAGGAGTCCTAAAGTTAGGACTACTAACTTCTGTGAATACCAAAATGAGTAAGTGCCTTCTGTGAATACCAAAATGAGTAAGTGCCTTCTGTGAATACCAAAATGGTAGTAAGTTTAGGATTTTGTCTTAAGTTAGTTCTCTGAATCGGGCCTTATGTGCGTGTTAAGAATCCTATCCAGTCAGCTTCACTTAATGTAGATGACACTGTTATTTTGGTTGATCGTGATAGGCCATTTATCAATTTCCAGAAATCTCTTTTTATCTGTATACTGTGCCTTAGCCCACAACACCTGTTTTGCTTGATATTTTTCTTCTCAAATTACCTTCTGTAAGTCATGATTAATACTAGTTAATTTTGATCGTATGACCATATCATCCGGACGCTTTTTTAAGTGTCTCCGTAGCCTAATGCAAATTCTTTTTAGGATATGAGTTGCAAATGATAACTTGATTTTGTTTCCAGCTTCATCTTGATTCCTTAATTGTTGTTTAAGGGAAGGTTTTGAGGCATATGTGGTGACTAATTCTTTTATAAAGTACTCCCAACTTTCAATTGCAGTCAGAGATTCCTCTTCAAAGTTTTCCTTAACCAATTTTTGAGCTAGTGAGTTGGTAGATACTTTGGAATCTTCTTTCCAGTATAGCACTCAAATATACAGTTAAAAATCTGACTGCCCTATATAATCAGGAAAAAGTAATGCATACATCTTCTTGTACACAATTTTAGAAAATAAAAGTGTACAGTAAGTAAGTAGTTTCAACCATTTACAGCTTTGCTAATAGTCATAGTTAGGTATCCTAGTCAGTTATTTGTTATGGAGAGAATACCAATGTAATTGTACGCAACTACTTATTGAATATTAATATGTAATTCATTTTAAATTGTTAATTGATGTAACAAACTATTGAAAATGTTCTTTGTTTTTTAGATATTTATTTTATTTGGAACACATTAGAAGGTACCAAGAAAACATGAAAAGAGAAGAGAACAAAGATAACAATACTACTTAAAGAAGAAGGAAAACAATAAATTAAATGATGCGCAGAAGGTTATACAGTAAAAACACTCTTCTGGTAAGCAAACTAAACAGTTTCTTAAAACAGTTTTACAGAGATTAAAAAATGTGGAAAATGTTGAAAAGAAAAAGAAAAGTTTTACAACAAATCAGAAGCAAAACAAAAATTGTTATGCTAAAACAGCATCAAATTATGGAAAAACTACGCATTTCACAAGAAGGCAGATATAGCATAAGAAGAAGAATGTTTAGAGGTAGAATAATTCAAAATGCATTACAAAAAGTTAAAACATATAAAAGATCAGCAGCTTATAAGAAAAAGCAACAGATTGAAAGTGTAGTAGACAGAACTTTTGAATTGAAACAAAAATTATTTATATTAATATTGAAGAGAATGAGAACATTGGATAAAACAATGGTGTGTATGAAGGAGAAAAGCAACAGAAAAAGACTTGTTAATTGAAGTAACTTTTGTAAAACCTTTACTGGAGAATGGAAGCACACTTCAAGTACTGAGCCTTTCTTTAATGAAGAAAGTTATTTTCAAGAGAACACAATATTACATGCAGTTGATACTAGTGGCCGACTTTATGAGGTGAAATATAGCTCCCCCATTCCAAAGGAAACAAGCATTTACAATGCAATAGGTCTCGCATTTATCCGAGTTTGAGCTATTGGCATTGTAAATGACAATGCTTTATTTAAGTTTGTTTTTTTTAAAACATAAATAAAAGGCACTGTCATTTACAATGCCAATAGCTCAAACTCGTATAACTGCGAGACCTATTGCATTGCAAATGCTTGTTTTCCTATGTGTTTACTTTTGTAAAAAGCCCCTTTAAACATGTTAAAAGCTAATGCGCTGGTCCTGCGATTGCTGAAAACGTAAAGAAATAGACAAAAAAAATTATATGTCTTTACTTTTGAAGCAATCACACTACGTTTTAGCTTAACTGCCTTAACATGTTTAAAGGTAAAGCGTGGGAGCCCCGAATAATGTTTTTCTATTTAATTACTGATCCGAGTTCTAACTAAAATGAAACCTAAGTGCAAAAACGTTTTTTTTTAATGAAAACTGGTTTGTAAAGCACCCGCTTTAGCCTACGATGTTTACGCGTAAAGCGCTGGTGCTGCCAATGTAAAAAAAAAGGTAATAGATAGAGAAAAAAAAGGCATGCGACCGAGTTCAGCAATCGCAAGGAATAAAAGAAAAGCGCGGCCACCATTATTAGTGCTCAGGCGTGCCGTGCTGGTTAAATAAAAAAAAAGTAAGAGTTGGCATGCTTGGAACTTTTGGCTGAAAGTTGCGAGGCGAGTTGTTGACTGCTACTTGAGTAGTGTCGTTAGTGACAAATGTTTGCCCCCATGTAGCAGGCTCCTCCTTGTCTGTGTGCTTTGGGTTGCACGCTTCGCTGCAATGCTCCTTCAAAGGCCTAGACTGCACTTCACACAGCTGTGTGCGTCTCAGTAAAAACATCAGAAGTTTCACACCTCCGTGTTTGTCTCCCCACAACATGTGTTCCTCGCCCGTCCCTTTCTTTCTGGAGAGAAAGAATGTTCCCATTGCCTAAAGTTGCGCATTTTCAGTTTTCCTGCATGTTTTGGTATGCCAATGTGACCCACTTTGCTCGGTTGTGCTGGTTTTAAATGACTCAGTTGAACTCTGCGAGTGGTTACGTCTTCGGATGTTTGTTTGACAACGAATGGGGGCCGCCTGTTACCAGACATGGCCTTTTGGGGGGGCTGTTGTGTGTGATAAGGATGATAAAGCAGGCTTGTGCTCATGCACGCCGTGTCATTTGTACAAATCTTTTAATCGAAAACATTGTGCTGTGATTTGCTCGAGATTTTTTTAAGTATCAGCTAGTGGTGCCGAACAACATAGTAAAAACTTTTGGTGGGAGGATTGTGATACTGGTTGGCAGGAGAGAGGGGTGTGAGAGACAAAAGGTTTGATTTAAGGAGTTATTAAAGTCTTGTTCTTTTAACAATAACTCGTGCTGGACATTTGGGCTCTATGGTGACTGTAATTTCCTTGCTGAGCTATATCGAGTCTCAACCTTTACGCCACCTCCTTTGAGCCGGACTTGACCTCTCAATCACGCTATAAGAGAGGACCAAATAGGTTTGTAGGCCGCTTTCCTTCCCAGACCAAGTACTCAGCCTCTTGGTCCATGGGAAGCACGTGTAGTCTCTCATTCAATATTTCTGGGTGAAGCCACAACACTGACCTAGGGAAAGGCGCTGGAAAACATCTTTAGAGCAGAGCACCCTTCTATCTCACATTGCTGGGGATTTCACACTTTTCTTTTATTCCAGAGTATAAAAAAATATTTTCACTTGTTTCAAAAGATTGCGAGACGCTTGCACTGCTGCTCAAGGACTTAACATCACAAGCCGAGGCAAGTCTGCAAAGGGCACATGAGGAAGGGAGTCACCTCGTTAAAGCAAGGAGGGCACACTAATGCTGCACAGCCGAGGCACAGCCTGCACAGAGCACGCTCCCATCATAGACGAAGACTGCAAGGAGAAGACCCAGACCACAGGGCAGCATGGAGAAGACAGCAGGGGAAATTAAGAACCCACAAAGATGAGGAAAGCCACACCTACACTGCCAAGAAATGAGGGAGGCCAAAAGAAAATTAATTTACAAGAGCTGAAGGTCCAAGACAACGAAGAAGACGGGAAGGCCACAGGTGACGGGACACCATAGGTCCTATGGAAGTTATGTCGTCACACATTCTACATTCGATTATAGCATTCTGAGGCCCCACCTCCTTCCTCGCGTAATTCTTCTTATTATTTTAAATGTGTTGGCAGGTCTGCTACAGCTTGATGCCACAGATTGAATGAATGTGCTGCTTTGATGTTTTCTTAGTATTATGTTTTTACTTGCAATCCCTCACTCTTAATGCACAAAACCAAAGACGTTTGAAAAAGGTACTGTGTTTTATTGATTTAATTTAATTGCTTCATTTAATGCAGTTTTAAATGTGCAATCTAAATCAACCCGCCGCTTGCTTTAAGTGGTATTTACTTTGGACGAGTTTTAAGCTGCGTTATTCCTGTAATTGCTAAATAAATGCATATAATTTGAAATAATGAAAATGGCACTGGCGTCTCTATCGCTCTCTCATCTTCTGGCGTAAAACAGTCTATTCGTCCTGCCCTGGACAGAACATGCAGAGTGCTAGAACTATCCAAAATGAATACGCTTCAGACCCAAGTATGACCTTTTGAAGTGGTGCACATTTTCCAAGCTAGGCTCTTCGACCAAATTGTAGGCGCTGTCCTTCCCACTTTTGCCTCTCTTTGTTTCTATAGTGCCTAGAGACGATTTGCGTGTGCGCACTATGCTTAGTAAATGCCAATACTGATTGAAAGAGAGATGAGAAAGGTTGTTTCAGGGAGGAACAAAGAGATGTGGGGCAGTGAGGAAGTGCACCCCGCGTGGAAAGGAGTAATAAAATGCCTGCAAGGAGCGCAGGAATGTCACAGTGAGAAACAGGAGTATAGCTGGGCATAGAATAGGGGGGATCAAAGAAGAGGAGTAAACGCCAAAAATTGAAAGGGAAAAGCAGGCAGAGGAGAGAAGTAAAGGTGCGTAGGAATGCCTCTAGGAAATGAGACTGTACAATATGGTGAGATAAAAGAAAATGCAACACTTGGAAGAAAGGAAAATGCAAGGAGAACCAAAAAAGACTGCTAGAAGAGGGTGAGAAGTTGAACAAAGTGACGCTGGGTGAGATTTAAGCCTTCTAAGAACAAGCGGCCGCGAAAGTGAAAGTGATCGTGATCGCAATCAAACATCAAAGCGGCTGGAAAGTGAAAGCAAATGGTGTGCAGGCCTCCAAATGGTGCGCGCGCCCGGCACATGAACTGTATTTGGAGGCCTGAAATCACTCGTTTGCACTTCCAGATCCCCCATTTACAAAAGCTCTCGCGAGAGCAGCGCTAAAGCGCTGTCTCAGGCGAGACCTAAAAATGGTTCCTAGGAATGTTGAAGAAGTAATAGATGAACAATATCAAGGAAAGCAAAACAAGCTCCTGTATATAAGTGGGATTGTAGCAGTATTTGCAGTATTCGACAGGAGTCTATTGACATATTACAATTGTTTTTAGGAGAATATGCAAAAAAAGTGTTATACACAAGATTAAGATGTTACAAGAACTAGATCCATGTAAAATAGGAAAATATACTAAGTTGCCAGGTCATTCTCTGGCTTATCTTTCAAGAAAATGTTCATCATTTAAAAATGTTAGCTGTACACCACTCTGAAATGCAGAGGTTAGTAAGGAGATTTTACTTTGTAAAAACTTCTGCATTATGTTTAAGTGAAATGAATACAGCTCTTTTGCACAGTTCTGTATCAGATGCACAGAAACTTTATGATGTACAATTTTGTTTTTTTGGTTCTGAAGAGGAGTGACTGAGAGTTTGATAACTGTAGGTGTTGAAGATCAGGAGAAAGAGATTACTATTGATCATTTTGCAGAAGAAATGACAACGTTTAACACAGTTTCGACTGAAAAACCCAACTAAATCAAACTAGGAATCTTGATTTATATTTCAAAAGTGGAAAAGAAAACAATTGTAAATGGCAGCAATATGGTCTCTGTTTGTTTATAGAAGGTCAGTTTGAGTTGGCCAGTGATCAAGTTATTTGTAAGTACTGTTATAACAAATTAGAAGATGCAAAAATGCCCCCTAGAGCAGTATATACCAACTTGTAGTTAGCTCCTATTCCTCAGGAACTGGCAGATTTAAATGTATATGAATCTATTCTTATTCAATATGTACACCCATTTCAGGCCATAGTTTGTATGGAGGCTAAAACAGGTAAGCTGTCACCAGCAGATTTACACAAAGGTCTCAAAGGAAGAGTTGTACACTTACCTTTTAGAATAACATTGAAACTGTTGGTGTTGAGAGAGAGAGGAAAATTAGCCAGTAGGTATTCTCGTAAATGGTGTACCAACCAAGAGTAGAAATATCTGGCAAGAGTTTGTAGATGTTAATAAACTTCGGAAGGCTATCTAATATCTGGTACAGAATAATATTTATTATAAGAATGTAAATGTTGATGAACAAGAAAATATGGTTGCAAGATGAACCACTGATCTCAAGTGGCCAAATTGAAAAGGTGAAAAAGTCCAGGAGTGAAGCGAATTTTGAACATTATACTATATTCGAAAGAAATCCTAGGAAACAGTGTTGAATTATTTAAAATGAAAGAAACATAGGAAACTCCCATGAGTGTATTGAAAATAGGTTTAGAGGCTCGTTGTTTTCCACAGCTATTCTCCACTGGAGAAGGTGGACAATTTGATGAGCGAACTGTACGGATTCCAGCATCAGAATACCGATCAACAAGATTGTATTATGTAGATCCAAGATTTCATCAGTGCATTCCATATATATTTCATCTTCTGTTTGAAAGTGATTTGTCTGCACTTTCAAATGCAGTAAACCATATATTAAAAACAGGAGTTTATGTTCAAAATGTTTTAGCAAAAGAGTTCATGGACAAAGTTCAAGAAAGAGATGACAATTTTAAATCTCAGCTAATGGATTTGATGGCATGCCAACGTGGCACCAATGAATATTGATATTGTCGTTATGGTGAACCTAAATGCATGTTGAGAATCCTAGGTACACCTACATGGTTTCTAACACTTAGCTGTGCTGAATATGCGTAGGATGATTTACATAAATTCCTTTGAGAAGCACATTCAAATGTGAAAAACATTGAACTGAAGACAGCTGTAGAACTCTGTTGTTTGGATCCTGTAAATGTCTCATAAACAACTAGATCCACCCTTAGATAGATTTATAGAATATAATGTGCTCACAGTTCATGTGCGTTTCCTATAGTGGTTGGAAGCACATAGTGTTTCTTTAAATACCCCTCACACACCAAAAGGGCCCTTGGTGTCATTAGACATAGACAGGAGGGATCGCTCATTAAAGCAGTATACATCCGACCCACGTGTTAATAGTACCAGCTCTAAGGAATATTACATTTTCTAGTCCACAGGAGCTAGATATTTTTTAAACTCACTTTTTTCACTCACCCCTAACCCTTCCACCCACTTATTCCTACACCACACATAGTACTGAATATCAGTGCTCCCACGTAGTTCTGGTCGTAGCACGCCCCGTCCTGCGGCGGGGTGGGAAGACCCCTATGATGAAGCATGACACCAAGGGCCCTTTTGGTGTATGAGGGGTATTTAAAGAAACACTATGTGCTTCCAACCACTGTAGGAAACGCACATGACCTGTGAGCACATTATATTCTATAAATCTATCTAAGGGTGGATCTAGTTGTTTATTAAATATTTCTAGAGGAGGACGTATCCACCTCCAGTGTCCCTTTTGGGCACTACCTCTTCACTCCCCTCTTTGTTCTTCGTAATCCTGTAAATGTCTGCAGATATTTTAACCATAGATTTAAGCTATGATGTTATTTATCTGCAATAAAAGTGGGCCACTGCTTGGAAAGGTAACTGATTTCTTTTGGCGAAAAGAGTACCAAGCCAGAGGTGCTCCTCATATACACATGCTATTATGGATAAAGAATGCACCAAAATTTTAAACACATTGTGGTGAAACTGTTTTGTCTTTCAACGACCAGAATGTTACATGTGCCATTCCAAGAGAAGGAAGAGAAAAGAGCTTGATACAACACGTTTTACATTTTTAAAGACATTTATGTGGGAAATACTGCAGACGGAAATAGAAATGTAAAGGAAAATGTTATACAAAATGTTGTTTTGGATTCCCACATCCTATAATTTCTAAAGGAAAAGTAAATAGTTTTTTCTCAGCAGTAAGACATACAATAACTCGAAAATTTCCCAAGAATATATACCACTTAAAAAGAACAGAAGCTTCAAAGTACATTAATGACTACAAACCAGTTATTTTGAAAATGTGGAATGAAAACATGGATATTCATTATGTTGCAGATAATTCAATTGCCGTTGCTCATTAAGTTACATCATATATTACAAAATCTGACAAGTCAGAGATAAAAGAAGTATGGGAAGACATTTCGGCAGAAAACAGTCTTAGCAAGAAATTGCACAGCTTCAGCTTGAAAATGCTTTCCCATACAGAGATTGGATCCTATGAATGTTCGGAATTGCTTGAGCTCAGCCAGTTTATATTCAAAGCCAAGAGGAATCATTTGTATAAGTCTAGCCTCCACGTGAAATAGAATATTGAAATCTTTACAAGAAATCAAATACTTAGCACAGTATGAGTCAGAAAGTACTGATATTGTCAAAACTAATATGCTGGATGCATACTATCCCAAAAGGAGTCCACTTCTTGAAAACCTATGTCTGCATATAAAACTTCAGCATTATAGGTTTAAAAAGAATGTTAGAGAAAATATAAAAGAAGAGAAATATGCAGTAATTGGATGTGATGGATGTTTAGTGAAACATGTCAAAGGGAAACTTATTAACCAAAGAAAAATGAGTTGTGAAACTGCAGATAAGAGTGAATTTTTCTACTTAGCACTCCTGTAACTGTTCAGGCCTTGGCATAGTCACATTACTTGGAGATTTAGACTGCTATGAAGATTCTTTTAATGTATCTAAAGACAGCATTCCGTGTACAATTTCTCCAACCTACTTACAAATGTTAAATGATGAGTTTGAACAAGACGATACTACAGCAGCTGAAATAGCTAGAGAAAGTTCACAAAGCAGTCAAAGTTCTGGTCCACTGACTCAAGATCCTCTGGGACAACCACGTATTGAAAATGAAGCAGCAACATCCATGAATGAGGTAGAAAGTGCAATGCAGCAAGCACAACAGGATATTATTCAGTTTGGAAAGTTAGAGGAACAACTAAATATTAAACAAAAAGAAATATATCTACAAGTCAAACAACAGGTAGAACATGGTTTACTCCATGAAAAAAAGAAGGCCAATGTTCATCATTTAAACCTATTCTATTGTACATTAGTGGTCAGGCCGGAACAGGAAAAAGTTTCTTAATTAAAGTTTCGACCAGTTATCTGTACAAAAATACAGAATCACATTTATCTTGTGCCATAACAGCTCCAACTGGATTAGCAGCACACATTATTAAAGGTATTACTTTACATCTATTACTTATGCTACCAGTTGAACATGATAATAAATTGGAATATCAAAAGCTATCGGGAGAAGCTTGTTATGAAGTCTCAAGGGTACTGTTAGAAATGGGGGTCTCTAGTTGGCATTGGTTTGCACCTTGTCCCAGTAGGGACCCTTCCTTCTAGTCAGGATAAGGGAGTTACACTCTTAAAATAACCCCTGCTCACCCCCATGATAGCTTGGCAAAAGCAGTCGGGCTTATCTTAGAGGCAGTGTGTAAAGCATTTGCACATAAACAACAGTAATAAAGTGTAAGCATTACAAAAGGACACCTCACCAGTTTAGAAAAATATCCAATATTTTTATATACCTAAGACAGGACCAAAAATGATAAAAATCTACAAACAGTACTTAGAAATCTTCAGTTATCAAATAAACTTGAAAAACAGTTCCTTGAAGTCGATACCTCTACTTGGGCCTATCACAGCATTGTGAACAACAAATCCAAACAGTTCTGGCTGACCGCGGTGTCAGGGGCCAGCTGCGGTGTAAGGAAGACCTGCAAAACAGTACCTTTAGAAATGCAGGGCATCAGCAACCTCTCATTGAGCTCTGAAAGCACGGCGTCCGCTGGGGTCGGTTCTGGAGGTCAGTGCAGGAGTCATCAGGCCCTTGAAGTAACACGTGTTGCAGATCGAACTCCTCGCAGTTGAAGTCGGGAGCGCCGGCGTCAGCAGGCGTTGGGTGTTGTGGTGTGAAGTGCAGCAGTGCGGCATGCGGTGCTCTTAAGTTGCAGTGCAGGCAGCGGTTTGGTGATGGTTGTCCATCGATGTCGGTGAGACCAGGGCTGTGGTGAAAAGTGATGCGGTACTCATCGCGGTGCTTGCAGGTCACGGTGCAAGCAGCAGCATCGTCATTGCTGAAGCGCTGGCCGCATCGGTAGGCCAAGGCTGCAGTGCGGGATGAGGGCACTTCGCCATGTCACTTACGAGCGGTGCAAGTAATGGCTTCGATGTCGGCATGGAGCGGTGGTGTTGGGGATACCAGGGCGATGATGTGAAGCGAAGTGGTGTGGAGTGCGGTGTCCACAGGTTGCGGTGCAAGCAGCGGCTCGGTGGAGGCATCAGCAGGCTTCGTCGGTGAGACTAGGGTTGAGGTGCCTTCCTTACACGGAGTCGGCAGCGGCATTGTAGACGGCGTCAGGTTGCTTTTTCTTCTGTTGCAACACAAAACACACAGTCCCCAGTGCTGAGGGCAGAAGAACTTGAAGTCTTTGCTGTTCTTGAGACTTCTTGAACAGGGGGCAAGCTCTATCTCAAGCCCTTAAAAAACTCAATAAAGAACTTGTAGAAAGTCCAGTCCTTTCACTGCCCAAGACAGAAGCAGCCACTGCAGGCCAACACAGCAAAGCACTCAGAAAAGTGGTAGTTCCTCCACACACCTTCTCCAGCTCTACTTCTTGGAAGTCTTCTGGTCCAAAAGAGTTCTAAAGTTCTTTGGTCTGGGCCTCAATATTTATACCCTAAAATCCTTTGTCCTCTCAGGCAGAAAGTGTCTGTGCTCAGTCCAAACCAGTTCTGTCCTCTCTGGCCCAGCTTCCTGGCAGGGGATGGAGACAGCATTTTCCAAGGCAGACAGGACCTATTCAGGTGCAAGGGAAATCTCCTCCCACCACTCTAAATGCAGACCAGCCTATTCAGGTGCTAGTGAAAACTCCTCCCACTACTCTGCATGCAGCCCAGGCCTATTCAGCCCAGCCCTCACTCATTCAGGAAAGATAGGACACACATCAACCCCCCGGTGGCTGTCTGAGAGACTGAACCTCCCCAACCCCTGTCACTCCAAAGTCAGACAGTCAATACACTTCCTAGCAGAGGCACACAGGATGACTAAGCAAGAAAATGCCTACTTTCTAAAAGTGGTATTTTCAAACACAGAATCTAAAAATTACCTTTACTAAAAGATGCATTTTAACATTCTGAGTCCAGACGTACTAAACTTTATTTTTCTACCTTGTTCCCAGGGGTAGTTATGTTTATAAGATGATATAAACAAACTCCCCATTCTGTCCTATGGGAACAGGCAGCCTTGCAATGGTGGAAAACAAAATACACTGTAATTCACTACCAGGACATGTCACACACACCAGTACATGTCCTACCTTTAACATACACAGCACCCTGCCCACAGGGGTACCTTGGGCCAACCTTAGGGGTGACTGACATGTAGAAAAAGAGAAGGCTGGGGCTGGCAAGTGGGTGCACTTGCCAGGTCGACATGGCAGTTACAAACTGCGTACATACTCTGCAGTGGCAGGTTTAAATTACCTTTTCAGGGCTACTTCTGTGGATGGCACAACCAGTGCTGCAAGCCCACCAGTAGCATTTCATTTACCAGCCCTGGCAAACTCAGTGCCTTTTACCAGGTCCTCGCCAGTAAATCAAATATGCCAATCATGGAAACACCAATCCATAACATAATTTACAACAGGAGCACTTTCACTTTAACACTGAACAGCAGTGATAAAGTGCGCAGAGACACAAAATCAGTAAAAACAGAATCAAAACCGGGAGGTCAGAAAGCAAAGCAAAAAGACAGGGGAAACACACCAAAAGCTGAAGAAACTAAAACTTTAATTCATTGATGAAGTGAGCATGGTGTCAAACTTAATGCTTGAGTTTGTACACTTGCGAATGCAACAGATTTAAAAAACAGATTAGGATGTTGTGTTTGGAGGAAAACATTTAATTGTATTTGGAGACTTACTACAACTTACTCCCATTAAACAACAACCTGTTTTTAAATCACTTCTCCATGATGACACAAGGAAATCTTTGACACGTATTCAGAATATAAATATTTGGTTAAACTTTGAATATAACTTGTTAAGAATATGCGACAAGCAAGTGATGAAGATTATGGAAATATTCTTAAAGATATAAGAGAATGTATGTTGACGGAACATGGTAAACAAGCTTTAGAAAGTCAGCTACTAAGGAACTTGTTTACATCTGAAAAAAACAGCAACAGAAGTAATGTACAATAGGCTTGTAGAAAACAAGTCTATAATTTGCCCAATGCCTACACTGCAAGAGTGTTCTACATTTAATGAGCAACTTCTCAATCTTGAAAAACAACAAATCCTGGAAATGAAAGCTATTGAGAACATCGAACATCAGGGATAACAATTCTTCTTGCTGAAAACCTACAGGTTAATTTGGGTTCTTTGAAAAAGTCTGCATCTAAAACTGCAGGGTTAGAAAAGAGTTTACATGTATGTAAAAACTGTTGAGTAATTTTGTGACATAATTTGAAGGTAGAAGAAGGATTAGTAAATGGAGCAATGGGAAAAGTTGTTGATTTTCAAAACAGAGATGGAATAGAATTTTTGATTATAAAATTTGACCAAATTAATGAGGTAAGATAGATTGGGCATTGTGTTGTAACTTTTTTGCTTGTAAAAGACTTGTATGTTCGTAGACAACAGTTTCCTCTGTCTGTAGCATATGCAGTAACTATTCGTAAATCTCATGGTTTAAGTATAGACAGAGCTTTTGTAAATATTGGAAGTACATGTTCAAAGAGGGAATGGCATACGTTGCATTGTCTCAAGTAAGAAAATTGTCTGGTTCATATTTGATAGATTTTGCTGAGAAAAAGCTTAGTGCTATTGCAAATTGTATAAGAGAGTACAATCATTTAAGAAGAGTTTATGCTCCTCATTTAGATGAATATCTAATTTACGACAAACGTATAATGTGTCCAAAACAGAAATATATCAAACATTCAAGTCAGGTTGGAAGTTGAAGGCATAAAGAAAAACAAGAAGTGGAAAGTGATGATGACAGTGTAGGTGTAGTGAAGTCAGGCTTTTGCCTGCACACATTGCTATGTTAGCATAAGCATTTTAGAAGTTAAACGCCATCTTGCCACATTGCTGCTTTTGCACACGACACTACCGGTAGTTGTTATTATAAGTAAAACTGCTTGCTTGCTTTTTCTTCACATGAGAACGGTCTGTTTTTCACATACCTAGACTTACACCGCGACCTTAGTCTGAACACTGTGTGCAGAAACCTTCAAGGTCAAATAACAATGTATGCTGTTGAATTCAGGTTGATCAGCCCACGCACAAGACACAACTAGCACATAGCTGCAAATATCTGAAACTTGGGTGCCTTCAATATTGCATTGCATGCATGATGCTGGCACACTTGGAGAAAACCTTTCCAGATACAGAGAGCAGTGCTGATCCTGTGATGTGATTCACCTAAGCTGATCTTTGAGGTATGGGGTTCCCCATTCAAACCTAGAGACCTTCAATTATTATAAAACTAGCTTATGAGCAAGCAGAGGATGGTGCACAAGGTATTATAGGACCTGTTTCCACTATCATTGTAAGATGATTTCTCCCTTCGTTTTCTATGAAATTGTAGCAATGCTGATGGTTCTATTTCTAATCATTTGTTTGCTTATGTTAGCCAAAGTACTGCATCTTAGAGCACGTAGTTAAAAATAAACACTTTAATCTTTTCCGTGTCTCTGATTACTCACGTTGTGGACTGATCTGAGAATAACAACGAAAAGGTGTTTCTGATTCCCACCATTCCTCAGAGTATTCTAAGTTGCGTGTTCTGGGTTGTCTAATCATTGGTAGCTTCGATATGATACGGAGAACGAATGAGACACTGATGCTAGTCGGATAGAGGTTCTAGGTTCTGAGGTGAGTTTTTTGGTTCACCACAATTCACTGAGGTCCTGGTTTACTGCTCATAGTTCTGTGCATGAGCAGATTCCCTGCAACAATAGATACCAGTTGGAAATCAGTTCAGGTATCAACAGTTATGCTAATGTGATTCTGAACGTTGTGTTTCATTTACCACATCTTCATCATGAAATCATTGAAATAAATGAAAAAAGATTCTGTTTTGCAGTACATCATTTATTTTAACAGTTGGTAAGAGACAGAAGTAAAATACATACTTCGTCTGGCATTCAACATCTTTTAGATATATGTACTGGTTCATTGACATTTACTCTAAACATAGAACAAGATGCATAAGAATTTCTAATGCTCATGCTTATAGTATTAGAATATGAAGAAATACACTAACCCCGTATTGCCACTTCGCGGAGTTTCATGGAGTTTGGAAAAAACTCCATGGAACTCCGCTTCCCGCTTCCACTGCCCTAATAAAAAATCAAACAAAAAAATGTAAAAAGAAAAAACACTTACCTCTGCTGTGGCATCTGTGGGCTGCCTTCCTCCTCCTCATCATGATCCTATGTCTGACGTACATCTTGCGAGAACTAAGCATGTGCATGTGCGCATGCATGCGCAGTCCTACCAAGGCGTATGTCTATGGGGTTGGAGGAAGGGAGCCTATTTTTGTCAGGGGGGGGCGGCTAACTCCGCTCCACTGCGACGTTAGATTTTTGCCTCAACTCCACGTTCTCAGCTGAGCACGGAGTGGGCAAACTCTGCACACTCCGCTGGGGGAGCTGAATTCCCTGCGCTCCCTTAGAATACACATTGATAACTTATTTGTACTAAGTTGCAAATGGGACCATAACTGTTGGGGAGAGAATGTAGACTAAAGGCTAGAGCGGTTGACCTCAAAGCAGATGAACTGGGTTTAAGTCTCGGCAACGACGCTCAACATCATGTGATTCTGGGCAAATTACTTAATCTCCCCGTGCCTAAAAAAATGAATGTGTCCATTTGTAATGAAACTGGTGCTCATGTACAGCACTCTGATACCTGATACCAGTGGGTTTAGTTTGCGCTGTATAAAACGCTATAAAAAACTTTTTTTTAAACTGTGAAGAGTGTTCATTTACTTCTACCACTCAAATATAAAAAGAACGACTCCTATACTTAACAATACCTGACTGCAAATCAGTACCTTTTAACAAATTGATTAAAACAACAAATCAGGATATGATATGTTACCAATGTAGATCAGAGATGTTGTCTACATTACTTATAAAAAGATCTGGAAAATATGTCATTTTACTGTTACAACGTTGTAGAGCAAATGGAAGAAAATTGGAAACAAAATTACAAATTTTAAAGGAAGTCAAATATCTATTTCAGGAAGAACTGATACAACAGTGGCTATTATTTTGCATGATGGACCTGCTACAACATCTGGACACTTTGCTGTTTATTTAAAGTGTAACAAAGGATGGACTCATTGCAATAATGCCCACCTGAAACTCAAACCTATGTTGCCTTTTTCTTATTCAAATTCTTATATGTTATTTCTCCAGCCAAAGTTTTGAGAACATCATTCGGCCTATTGGGGATGTCAACAAAAATATAAAGCACTGCAATCTGTGTGTATAATTAGTGTTTTCATTATTATTTTGCCTAATAGATATATTGTTTTGTAAATTGTGTTTAAAAACAAATAGTTTATGTCTTTGTTGTCAATACTGAATCAGATGTACATGAGATTGTACATTTCTTAAAACGTATTTGTGATAAAAAATAGAGTTAATGTAGATGAAAGAAGTGATTAACAAAAAGTAGATACAAAAACGCTTATTTACACATATTGATAATGTTGTACTATGCTGATTTGGGGTTTTTTGTACAATCAATTTGATTGCTTTTCCCCGCTGTTCAATGATGATGCTACATTCAAATCACTGTGTATGGTGAAGTTATTTGCAAATAGAGAACAGCAAAAAAGGGAAACTGAAAATGTTATCTCATAATAAATTAATGTTATGTTCTCAAAAAATTAATATTACAATTTCTTTAATACACTATCATTAAAAAATCATTTTTCTTTTTCTTCTTTATAGTGGGCACTGTTCAAGATTGAAAACTGTTTTAATGATGTTTAGGATAATACTACTCTAAAACAGATTTACTTAATGATGTATCTAAATTACTTGAAAGGTAAGAATAAGTAATACAATATTCATGATAAACTGGAGAAATGTTTAAAATGTATTGATATGTTATTTGTTTCTAATATAAATAATCTACAATGTTTAGACTATTTGATAAGTATCATCCGATTCCTGAGGAACAGTATCACACTCATTTTCTGTAAATGCGCATACACCAATAAAAGTGCTATAATAATAGTTGGCCTTTTATTTTGAGTTACAGTTTCTATAGCAAACTGCTTCTACTTTTAACAATGTAGTATTCGTATGTGACTATAAACATATTCAAAACTCTATTTATCTGTATTGTAAGTTATATTATTCTTCACAAAGGTATACTTGAAGTAAAATATATATACTAATATCTATGCTTGAAACTGGAAGTGCTTTTTATTATAGTTGAAAATTTGACAGTTTTGAAGTTTGATGTATCTTCCCATTTGAACTAGAATTTTAACATATATCCTAGAGCTAATAGGCCTAAGTTTTAAACGATTGAATGTACTGTATATGGCACAACACATGCACTCATTCATTTATCCACACACTACCTGTACACTTATGAATCACATAGCGACTGGCTTTGCACTCATCCATTTACTCAGGCAGTACCTATGCACTCATCCGTTGACTCAAGCACTATCCATGCACTTCCACATTCACCCAAGGAGTACCTTTGTACTCAGGCACTACTTGTGCACTTATCCAATCACCCGGGCACTACCCATGCACTCATCCAATAACCCAGGCACTACCTATGCAGTTATTCAATCACTTAGGCACTAACCTTACACTCAACCATTCACTCAGGCACTCTGCATACACTCATCCATTCTCTCAGGCACTACCCATGTGCTCATCCAGTGACCCAGACACTACCCTTGCACTCATCCAAACACCCAGGCACTACTCATGTACTCATCCTAGTACCCATGCACTCATCCAATCCCCCAGGCACTAACCTTGCACTCAACCATTCACTTAGGCACTGCACATATACTCATCCATTCTCACAGGCACTACCCATGCACTCATCTAGTGACCCAGGCACTACCTATGCACTCACCCATTCACTCAGGTACTACTCATACACTCATCCATTCTCTCAGGCACTACCCATGCACTCAAATAATGACCCAGGCACTATCATTGCACTCATCCAGTCACCCAGGCACTACCCATGCACTCATTCAATCACCCAGTCACTAACCATGCACTCATCCAATCACTCAGGCTTTACCCTAGCACTCAACCATTCACTCAGGCACTATGCACGCACTCATCCATTCTCTCAGGCACTACACTTGGACTCATCCAGTCACGCAGGCACTGCCCATGCACTCATCCAATCATCCAGGCACTACCCCTGCACTCATCTAATCACTCAGGTACTACCCTTGCACTCAAATATTCACTCAAGCATTACACATATATTCATCCTTTCTCTCAGGCACTACCCATGCACTCATCCAATGACCCAGACACTACCCATGTACTCATCCAATCACTCAGCCACTACCCTTGCACTCAACTATTCATTCAGGCACCACGCATACTCTCATTCCATTCTCTCAGCCACTACCCATGCACTCATTCAATGACCCAGGCACTACCTTTGCAGTCATCCAGTCATCCACACACTACCTGTACACCTATGAACCACATAGTGACTAGCTTTGCACTCATCCATTTACTCAGGCAGTACCTATGCACTCATCCATTGACTCAAGCACTATCCATGCACTCACACATTCACCCAATGAGTACCTTTGCACTTATTCCACCAATCACACTAATCCTTGCACATATCTAATTGTTCATGCTCTACCCATGCACTCATCCATTTACTCAGGCACTACTCATGAATGAATGAATGAAAAATAATTTATAACGCGCAAACTAAGCCCAAAGGCATCAAGGCGCCTACCAAATAAGATCAGAAAACACAGAGCCCAGATCAGGGATATGCCTTAACAAAGAGCCAGGGGGCCTATGCATCAACAATGCCATTTGCGATTCCTTATTAGCGAAAAATAAGGAATCGCTAATAAGGAATAGCAATAGGCTATGCATGTAGGAATCGCTATTCAAATAGCGATTCCTTAATATTCCTTATTACCGAATCGGTAATAAGGAATACCTACCCATTCATTCCTATGGGCTTGGAGGCCCATAGGAATGAATGTAAAGCCAGTCTGTATTAGCGATTCGGTATTACCGAATCGCTAATAGCGGGAGCACTTTCAAGGGTGCCAGGGTGTCAAAAGGACACCCTGTTGCACCCCTGAAAATGATATGTGCACATATGTTGCACACACACATGCTCTAAGGGCATGTGTGTGCGCAACATGAAACTTTGAAAAATGCACAAAAGTGCATTTTTCAAAGTTTTTGCAAATTACCATGCAGTTCATCTTCATGGTAATTTGCTCCCCCTATTAGCGAAATCGCTAATTTTTTAACTTTGATGCATTGCATTTAAGGAATCTCACTTTGGGATTCCTTAAATGCAATCGCTATTTAAGGAATCGGTATTTAAGGAATCCCTATTTAAAGAATCGCTATTTAAGGATTCCTTAAATAGCGATTTCTGCTTTTGGGTTGATGCATTGGGATTGGGTATTTTTTACTTAATACCGGGAGCTATTACCGAATCGGTATTTTACCGACTGGATTTTGGGTTGATGCATGAGGCTGCAGGTCTTTAAAACCTTCCTAAAAAGGGGGACAGAAGGTTGAACTTTAATTTCCATAGGAAGAGCATTCCACAACTTAGGAGCTAAATGGCAAAAAGACCTTCCTCCCCACCTAGCTCTGCTGAAACGAGGCACAGAAAGCAGGCTCTTTCCCAAAGAGCGGAGATTTCTGCCGGGGATATAGGGTACTAAAAGGTCCTTAACTCCTCCAGCTCCCGGCCAAATAACGCCCCGTGCGTCAGGCTGAGGATCTTAAAAGCAATCCTGGCAGAAATAGGAAGCCAGGGCAGGCTCTTCCTGACGGCAGTAGCCGAGGAAAACCTCGGGGCATCAGTCACAAATTTGGCAGCCGCATTCTGGACAATTTGTAGCCGTTGCACCAGACCCTTATCTATGCCAGAATAAAGGGCATTACAATAATCAAGCCGTGAGGCCACCAGGGCAACTACAATTTGTTTGCGTGCCTGGGGAGCAAGGTAGTGTTTTATTTTCCTTAGAGTTTTAATAATGCCCCAACAGGTGGCAACCGTCCTGTTTACCTGTTGGTTCATGGAGAGAAAAGGGTCAATCAGGACTCCCAGATTACGGGCTGAATCAGTGGGGGTAGGACATATTCCCAAAATGGGGGGCCACCACTCCGCAGACAATAGGTCACTCCTACCACCAAATACAAGGACCTCCATTTTTTCACCATTCAACTTCAATGAATTAAGAACCATCCAATGAGAAACTGCCTCCATGCAGTTCCTGAAGCTGAGAGCCGAGGAGTTTCCAGGGTGTGAGAGGGACACCATGATCTGGGTGTCATCTGCGTAGGAAACCACCTCCATCCCATAAGATCTTATTAGCTTGGCCAGTGGGGCCACATAGATATTAAAAAGGGTCGGACTAAGTGCCGAACCCTGTGGGACCCCACATTGAACAGGCAGGGATGGAGATAGAAATTCACCTAGTTTAACCCTCTGTTCCCTCTGATCCAAGAAGGAGGCAACAGACTCAGAGCCGGACCTTCCACCCCTATCTCCCTAAGACGAGATGTTAAAGTCACTGGGGACAGGGTGTCAAAGGCTGTTGTCAAGTCTAGCAGGACCAAAAAAGCAGTGTGGCCCTGATCAACCTCCTTACGGATGTTGTTAAGCACGATCGTAAGGGCCTATTCGGTACTATGAAACCTCCGAAAGCCATGCTGGGCTTGATCAAGAAGACCATTAGAATCTAGACAAGCCATCAGATGTTCATTTAAGTAGGTCTCCAGCATTTTTGCTGGTGCCGGATGCAATGAGATGGGTCGGAAGTTCTTTAGAATTTCAGGATCCAGGGTTGGCTTTTTTAGTAACGGCCTAACCACAGCCCTCTTCCATACAGCAGGATATACACCCTCCTGTATTGCCCTGTTCATGATATCCAGAAGGGCGGGCAATAAGGTTTCCCTGCATTCCTTAAAGACTTTAAGAGGGCAATGGTCCAAAGGCGACCCCGACCTGGTCTTACTCAGCAATATGTCCAGTTGGCACAAAGCAAGCAAGGGAAAGCTGGAAAAACTCGCCTTTGGGGTCCAGTTTTCAGTTCCAAGGCCAGATACAGCCAATGTGATGGAGGGAGGCAGAGAGGCCCTTTGCAATTCCAGGGCAGAATAGATATCAGCTATCTTGGCGTGGAAAAACTGGGCGATCCTATCACAGAGGTCCTGAGAACTGACAATAGGGTCGGGCAGTTGCAGCGTGCACAAAGAGTCGACAATTCTGAAAAGATCTCTGGGGGACGAAAGAGCAGTGGTTAACTTAGCGAAGTAATCCTGCTTTTCTTTGATTACCTCAGTCTTGTACCTTTTCAGACAGAGTTTATGCTTCTCCCTTTCTTTATTGTCCGAGCTCGCCCTCCACAGCCTCTCCTGCTTCCTACAGCCCTGCCTTAAACGTCTCAAAGAGTCCGAAAACCAGGGGGCCGATGGACTTTTCCTTGCAGAGTATCGTAGGGAGACAGGGGCCAAAATATTCACAGCCCTGCCCAAGGAAGAGTTCAGTTCGCCAGCCGCCAAACTAACGTCTCTCACAGTGGCAATCTTGCTATTAGGAATTAGAGGAGCCAGTGTCTCATTGGAAATCAACTTAAAGTTACGCTTAAGTTCTTTCCTACTAGGCACATTGGGCCTGTGATCAGTAAGAGGGGCCTGAAGCTCCAAGGGAACAGCCAAGTGGTCAGACCAAACCAGAGGAGATGGCCGTCCAGTTGAGATGCTAGGGTCGTTCGAGAAAACCCCATCCAGGATGTGACCAGGCCGATGAGTGGGGTATTTAACCAATTACATAAGGCCGCAAGCAGACATCGAATCCAAGAGGGAAAGGGAATCCCTGGAATCAAGGTTATCCAGATGAAAATTTAAGTCCCCCAGGATCGTCAGATGCTCGCAACCGAAATGTGGTTCTAAGGGGTTAAGTAGATTCTGGCTAAATTCAGTTCTAGGTCCAGGTGGTCTATAAATCAAGATACCCGCAAAAGAGGCAGCGAGAGGAGAGGTTATTATAAAATGAAGGGCTTGAAAGGGATCCGATGGGGCAGATAGAGGGGTAGTACGGCAAGAATGGGAGGTTTGGTATAAAATCACAAGGCCGCCTCCTCTACGCCCCACACGGTCCAATCTTGCCAGAGCGTAGCCATCTGGGATGGCATCTACAAGATCCAGACCGGAAGAATCAGAGGCCCATGTTTCCGTAAGAAAAACCCAAGCGGGCTTTCTAACTGACACAAACTCTCTGAAGGCTATATTGTTTTTCACCAAAGATCTGACATTGATAAGGAAACCACACTCAGTCGTAGTTTTAAGAGGTGCATCATGCGTAGTAGGAGGGTTAACAGAAGACACACCATTAAGCGGCAAGGAGCAGAGTGGCAAATAGCACTCACATCCCGGAGAGACCATGAAAGCCTCCGGGGGAAAAGAGTGGTGACAATGTAGGCGTGGAGGTCTATGGGCTACTAAATCATTATATATATACGGGTAACTTACAGTATTGGCCTCAGCATGTGCCGAAGTTAACGTACCAAGTCCGTCCTCCAGCCCGTCCTTAGCGCGGACGGGCGCAGACGGGCTGGACTCTGGCACGACTCCGGCGCGAATATAGCGTGCCCGCTGCGCGCCAACGCTGCGCGCTTGCGTCATTGCCTTAAATAGAGGTCTGGCGCGACAGCCTAGCTGCTAGACCGCAACACAAGATGGCGCCCGCTATCCGTCCCTCCCACCCCCAAGATGGCACTGAGTGTCCAATCTACCGGGCAGGGGACCCGCAAAAATCGCGGTGATCCAGTAATTTTATGGTGCAAGTATGAGGAGAGGAAGTTAAAAACAGGGATTCACCAAATAAATCAGAAATTAAATGCAGCATAAAACGGGGAAATTTAACTTTCTATTTCAAGCACTGGTTCGAAGGATTAAAGCGCAAAATACAAAGACACAAGCGCAGGCTGGGTTACCGTGTCGAGGCTTCACCGTTCGCCTTGTCGCCTTAAATAAACATCTTGCGCGACAGCCTAGCTGCTAGACCGCAACACAAGATGGCGCCCGCTATCCGTCCCTACCACCCCCAAGATGGCACTGAGTGTCCAATCTACCGGGCAGGGGACCCGCAAAAATCGCGGTGATCCAGTAATTTTATGGTGCAAGTATGTGGAGAGGAAGTTAAAAACAGGGATTCACCAAATAAATCAGAAATTAAATGCAGCACAATACGGGGAAATTAAAATTTCTATTTCAAGCACTGGTTCGAAGGATTAAAGCGCAAAATACAAAGACACAAGCGCAGGCTGGGTTACCGTGTCTAGGCTTCACCGTTCGCCTTGTCGCCTTAAATAAACATCTTGCGCGACAGCCTAGCTGCTAGACCGCAACACAAAATGGCGCCCGCTATCCGTCCCTACCACCCCCAAGATGGCACTGAGTGTCCAATCTACCGGGCAGGGGACCCGCAAAAATCGCGGTGATCCAGTAATTTTATGGTGCAAGTATGTGGAGGGGAAGTTAAAAACAGGGATTCACCAAATAAATCAGAAATTAAATGCAGCACAAAACGGGGAAATTTAAAATTCTATTTCAAGCACTGGTTCGAAGGAATAAAGCGCAAAATACAAAGACACAAGCGCAGGCTGGGTTACCGTGTCATGAACTCATCCAACTTTCCAGGCACTACCCATGCCCTCATCCAGTCACCCAGGCACTACTCAAGCACTTATTGAATCACTCAGGCACTACCCTTACACTCAACCATTCACTCAGGCACTACACATACACTCATCCATTCTTTCAGGCACTACCCATGTACTCATCCAATGACCAAGGCACTACCTTTGCACTCATCCCGTCACCCAGGCACTACCCATGCACTCATCCAACCACATAGGCACTACCCATGCACTCATTCAATCCCCCAGGCACTACCCTTGCACTCAACCATTCACTCGGTCCCTACACATACACTCATCCATTCTCTCAGGCACTACACATGCACTCATCCAGTGACCCAGGCACTACCTATGCACTCAACCCTTCACTCAGGTACTATGCATACACTCATCCATTCTCTCAGGTACTACCCATGCACTCAACCAATGACCCAGGCACTATCCTTGCACTCATCCAGTCACCCAGGCACTACCCATGCACTCATTCAATCACCCAGGTACTACCCATGCACTCATACAATCACTTAGGGACAAGCCTTGCACTGAACCATTCACCCACGCACTATGCATACACTCATTAATTCTCTCAGGCATTATGCATATGCTCTTGCATTTTCTCAGGCACTACTCATGCACTTATCCAATCATCCGGGCATTACCCATGCACTCATCTAATCACTCAGGCACTACCCTTGCACTCAAACATTCACTCAGGCATTATACATATACTCATCCATTCTCTCAGGCACTACCCATGCACTCATCCAATGACCCAGGCACAACCCATGCACTCATTCAATGACCTAGGCATTAACCTTGCACTCATCCAATCACTCAGGCACTACCCTTGCACTAAACCATTCACTCAGGCACTACGCATACACTTATCCATTCTCTCAGGCACTACCCATGCACTCATCCAATGGCCCAGGCACTACCCTTGCACTCATCCAGTCATCCAGGTATTACCTATGCACTCATCCAATCACCCAAGCACTACCCATGCACTCAACCTATCACTCAAGCATTACACATATACTCCTGCATTGTCTCCGGTACTACCCATGTACTTATCCAATGACCCAGGCACTACCCTTGCACTCATCCAGTCACCCAGGCACTACCCATGCACTCATCCAATCACTCAGGCACTACCCTTGCACTCACTATTCACTCAGGTAGTACACATACATTCATCCATTCTCTCATGCACTACCCATGCACTCATCCAGTGGCCCAGGCACTACACTTGCACTCATCTATTCACTCAGGAACTACCCATGCACTCCTCCATTTACACAACATATACGTTTTTCTTTTTTAAACCAGAATAAGTGGCTCCATAAGATCTGTTTAAAAAAAACTATTTACGAGTTTTTTGGGTGTTTTTTATATGAAAATTCAAACAAAAAACAAGCACAAAACAGTGTGCCTAATTGGGGAAAAAATACTAACAACAATGGGTATTAATAGTGTCCAACATGGTTTGGACAACCTGTTCCCCCACACTCAGAACTGTCACACATTTGTGGCAAAACAGTCCTACCTTGGCAAAATCAGGCAATGTGGGGAGAATGTTCGGCAGCCTGTCGCTCTTCCATGATGTTCCTGGCTTCACATCTTGGCCACCTTCCTTTTCCTTCAGCCTGGTGTGTTCCGCCCGAGCAAGCCATTTTTTATGCATAGTCTTGAGGTGTTCATGCATAGAAGATGTTCTGCATGAGTATTTCTTATCGGATCCCCGAGACAGCACCTTCTTGCAAATATTGCAAGTGACTTTCTGGGCGATCACCTTCTTCTGCCCCTCAAAATAGAGAAGAACTCCCAGACCACACTTTCATTCTTCTTTCTGGGTGGCTTCTCTTCTTCCTCCAAAAGATCCTGCTCCTTTTCTTCTTGAAAATCAGCAGAAGTAGCCATTTTAAATTTTCTTTAGATTCACCGCCTGTACGCGAATCCGGAAGTACATGTGATCTACACATACGTACCACGACTCCTGAAATTACTATTAAGAAAAGTTTTAAGATTTTTTTCTTGTTATTATATAAGTTCCTTTACTATCTTAGCAAAACTGTAACCTTGAACTTAAGCTTATTATTATCTCTCTCTATATATATATATATATATATATATATATATATATATATTATCTACTGGCGGTCGCCAGTAGATAGTTATAGTTAGGACCGTGTTTCCATAGGAAATCTCAAAATTCTATTGTGAATAACTTTGGCGCTGGTTGATCAATCCTCGCAAAATTTTCAAAACTAATGGGGCGCTCCGCTCAGCTCCTACCCTGAAAGTCTTGGGGTGATTCGTGAAGCGGGGGCCGAGAAAAAAGGGGGGTCCCAAAACGCATTTTCTCCATATATTTTCCCATAGGACCTAGCCCGAACGGCTGAACAGAATTACTTGAAATTTGGCAGAGAGGTAGTCCTCAGATCAGGCATGTGCCTTTTGCATATATGGAGTCAATCTGTTCAGTAGTTCCTGAGAAATTGCAGTTAAAAGTACATAAATATCTATAGCCGCGCACCGTGCACGCTCCGTGCGTGCACCCTTACGTGCGCGAGCGTTATTCTGATTGGTGGT
The DNA here is from genome assembly GCF_964204655.1 of Triturus cristatus. Taxonomy (NCBI): domain Eukaryota; kingdom Metazoa; phylum Chordata; class Amphibia; order Caudata; family Salamandridae; genus Triturus; species Triturus cristatus. Next base: position 322,674,599 of record NC_140581.1, read on the forward strand.
TACATGTAAGTCAACGTTCGAATCGGTCGAAATCAGGAAGTGTCGGCCGCCATTTTGTTTGTTTTGAGTGCGACACTGAAAAAGAGAGGTGGCCAACGTGAAAAGGGGGCAGGGTAGAGAGTTCCTGACAGGGTAGAGAGTTCCTGACCCCCTAGCCTTTGTCAGGGGGTCCCTGAAGGACCCCAAAGGGTAAAAAAAACATTTTATTTTTTTTTCAAAAAATCGCGGGGTGCGCGCACGGTGCGCGCACAGCGAAACACCTTAAAAAAATATATAATAACACATACATAACTTAGCATTAAAAAACCATAGGTTTCACACACGTTATAGTTAGGAATTAGCATTTAAAAAACCTTGCAAATTCACTTATAAAACCATAGGTTTCACACATGTTATAGTTAGGTGGACATTTCACTCGTAAAAAAACAATGAAATTCCCCCGTTATAGTTAGTTCAGATAACTATAACTCGCGCGACCGCCACTCTATCACAAGGATGATGTCATCAGTGATGTCATGAGTGATGCCACTGACCATGTTATGAGTGATGTAATATGTGAAGTCATCAGCAGTGGATTGCGGGCGCGCGAGTTATAGTTATCTGAACTAACTATAACGAGGGAATTTCATTGGTTTTTTATGAGTGAAATGTCCACCCAACTATAACATGTGTGAAACCTATGGTTTTTTAAGTGAATTTGCAAGGTTTTTTAAATGCTAATTCCTAACTATAATGTGTGTGAAACCTATGGTTTTTTAGGTGAATATATATTAATATCACTAATTTAAAAGATAGAGTGGCAACTTAGAAACAAACAAGGAGATACAACATATTTTAAACCAAAATATGAAAGTAATATTCAATTCTAAATTGTGCAATATCATATCACCTTTATAAATCATGCTGGAGACGCTATTCCTACGTGGTCTCAAAAGTAAGGCATGTAGAGTGCGCGATGGTTTCGGGAACCCACAAAATACATATATTTCGGTTTGAAATTGTCTTTAGCATGACTACATATTCATTTTATCACTCTAGTTGTAAACTAGTACCCTTAAGATGTACATAAAGTATTAATTTCACTACATTTTACAGTTGTAAATATATAAATGGGTTTACGCACAAAACGCGAAGAATCGCGTCCAGTACGCGATCCATTTCTTTTCACCAAATTCAAATATAATGCGGCGCACTCCTTGGGGTTCTCTTTACTTGTTTATTTATCAAGCCATCTTGCTCCACCTACGCATGTCTTGGTCAGGGTACATTGCGATAGTCCATTTTCGCTTTTTATACCATTCTCCCATTTATCCCATTATGAGGCATTGTGGGGGTGGTAGTCATATATACCAAAAGTTCTCAATAAATCATCATCATACAATTTCTCGAGTGGACTTACATTTAAATACACATATTATCATGGCATGTGATCTTATATGCCTGGACTTGGTATAGAAAAATAGTACTTTTGTTACTCCCAACACCTGTGATTAATTCAATTTCATGCCATTGTGTCTTAGTGACACTCGTAGGTTCGACACCAATCTGGCATGTATTAAATAGCAGTTACTATAGATCATGCTATATCGTGATTCATAGACTAAGGGGCATATTATCAAGAATGGCGTAAAAATTATCGCCACTTTAGCGACAGGAAACTGCCGCTAACGCGGCAATGATGGGCTTGATAATATGCCCTTGAGAATTCCAATAGAAGCCCATGTTCTGGTGTGAACCTGGGCTTCAATTGTAATTCTCAAGGGCATATTATCAAGCCCATTATCGCCGCTTTAGCAGAAGTTTCCTGCCGCTAAAGCGGCGATAATTTTAACACCGTTCTTGATAATATGCCCCTAAGTGTCTAACTTACAGTTTCTGTTTTTTAGGCTAAGTACCCCTTTTGTACACATGGAGTTATATAACAGTGTGTTGTCAATACCCAAGGCCATCATAATCCTTGCACATTAGTCAAATTCCCTATAGAGCCCACATTTTAAAAATTTATAACCAAGTTCAGAGTCTCTCACTTATCCAAGAAACAGAAATATATGCACATTGTATATTCTCCATAAACGAAAGTGAATAAAATTCTATGAATAGAGTTACAGATGTACATACATCTCTGCGCCCCTATTCAACCCTATGGGGATCTTTGTTTTAAACCTTATGATGAGTTGTCACTCCGAACGTCTCAGTTTCAGTGTCCTATTCCCTCCCCTCTCATGTATCGCAACAGTTGCCAATCCTGAATATGTCATATTTTGCCAGGTTTTCTCTTTGTTTATCATCATGTGCTTGGCCACCGCATATGTGGTGTATTTATTCTGCGTTGCTCTGATGTGCTCTAATATCTGTTTTTCCAATGGTCATATTGTACTGCCTATGTAGCGTTTCCCCCATAGACATTCAATCAAATATACTACATAGGTAGATTTGCAGGTGATTGTTTCATTGATGTTAAATAATTTTCCACGTGGATCGGTGATGGTCTTCCTGTTCTTACCGATTTTACTAGCTTTGCAGCTACTACATTTGCTGAATCCCTTTTGCAGATTTTGTCGCCAAGTTTTTGATTACCTCATCACGAAGTAACTGTTCACCAAGTTTTCAGACAGTGATGGCGCTTTTCTAAATGTCATTTGTGGTCTAGTACCCAACTTTTCTCCAATGTCTGGATCTTTGGTTAGTACATTCCAAAATGTGTTCAATATTTTCCGAATTCTGAAACTTTCCATGCTGTAAGTTAGGATCATTCTGATTGTATCATCTTTTTGATCTGCCTTCCTTTTTTCTTTCTTGCTCACCAAGGTTTCAGCTTATGTTAAGCATCTCGCTTTATCTTCTCCTTGGTGAACATCATTGAATTGGCACCATCTTTGTAGGAAACTTTGTTTGGTTTCCTTGAATTTTGATTCCATTTCTTTAACCTCAGAACAGTTCCTTTTCATTCTTATGAACTCTCTGTAGGGTATGTTCTTCTTTAATGAGTTTGGATGGAAGCTCGAACCATGGAGCACACTGTTGGTGGCTGCGCTTTTACGAAAGACTGTAGTTTGTTGGATTTCACATATACTTTAGTGTCCAGGAATACTATTTCAGTTGCACTGATATTGTGAGTGAACTTTAAGCCAACTTCGTTGTCATTGAGAATTGCAGAGTATTCCATGAATTCTGTTTCTGTCCCATTCCATAGAAGAAGCAAGTCATCTATAAAACGTACCCAAAGTGCCACTTTGGCTGTATATTGCTCGTTCTCCTCTGTACAAGCTATGTTTTTTTTCCACCAACCCATCATAAGGTTGGCATAGCTTGGAGAGAAGGAAACTCCTATATAAAAAAACAAAGGAATAAAGTACATTATAATTAGGAATTAGCACATAAAAAAACCTTAAAAATTCACTGAAAAAACCACAGGTTTCAGGGGCATTAGAGTTAGGAATTAGCATTAAAAAAACCTTAGAAATTCATGCAAAAAACCAAAGGTTACAGAAGCGTTATAGTTAGGCTGACATTACACTCATAAAAAACCAGAGAAATTCAGCTGTTATAGTTGGCTGAGCTAACTATAACTCGCACCCCAACAATGCACTGCTGATGATGTCACATATTACATAATTCATGACATGGTCAGTGACATCACTGATGACTTCGCTAATGACATCTCAAATGACATCATTGATGATATCACTGATGACATCATCCACATAATCTTCGATGCACCTACTGACACTCTAATATAACCTTTAATACATCCACTCCAAAAATCAGATTACCATTCTCGAAACCATAGACACGCCAATACCAATTAGTACATATCCATTCACTGAGTTCATAGGTCTACATACACATTCACTCACTCACCCATACAGCCATTCATACATACAGTCACTCACCAGTACAGCTCGTGATATATGCACTCATATACCCATACAGACACTCACACACTGCCACTCACCCATAGAGTTACTCACGCACCTAGTCACTCACCCAAAGAGTATAGGTGAGGCTATTTACTCACCTATACAGTTATACACACACCACCTAGCTTATTCATACAGTTACTAACACATACATACTCTCTTATACAATCACTGACACAAACTCACACCCATCCCTACAGCCATACTCAGTCTCTCACTCTCACATATAGTCACTCATATACTCCAACACTCACATATACTGCCTTACACATATGCAGTTACTCACACATATACCACTGAGACATCCATTCACTCAACGACATAGCCATATGCACACTCACTAAGCCATACAGCCCCTCACAGATGCACTCATGAACCCATTCACCTAGTGAATCACCCACTGACACATCCATGCAGGGAGTCACACCCCCACCCACCCACACAGCCACTTAGGCACCCATACAGGTACTAACACAGCCAATCAATAACCCATATAGACACTCATGGATCTACTCGCCAACCCATGCAGACACTTACACACCAAGGGGCAGATTTTCAAGACCCTTGCGCCACTTTTGCTTCATTTTTAACATGGGAAAAATGACGCAAAAGTGGTGCAAGGGGCTTGTAAATCTGTCCCCAAGTGACAGACTGATACAGACATTCACAGAGATTATACACTGACCCATATATTCACTGAGACACATATAATCACTCACACACCCACTGAATCATCCATACAGACACATACACCCATTCATTCTTCAATGCACCTTGGCGTATATATATTTATATAACATTCTTAAACTTTTTAGAAACACTCACAGTCACTGGATGATGTTGGTCCTCAGATTGTGCTTTTTTGAAGTTGGTATAAATCAGTTGAGTAGTTTTTGAGAAATGAAGGGTCAGAAATAATTGTATATTTGAATGCTTAGGTTCACGAGAGTCTTAGAGACCCTTGCGGGAGAACCAATTTAAAAATAGAGCGTTCCAAGTGGCCCAGGGAGCTTTATTTTCCTTGGGCCATCTCTTTCCCACGGGAGTCAGACTCCTGTGAGAGTGAGCAATCTGATTGACTGCCAGCACATGAGAAATATGATGCTGCCAGCCAATACAGGACTCACGGACTTAGTCCCCTGACCTGAAGTTATTAAGAATACAAAGATATATGGTGGCAGGGTAGGGATACTGTGACCCCATGGATTGGACCCCGGAACAAAAAAAAATCTGCAAAAAATGCTGCAATCTAGTGAGACTCTCGCAGGACCAAAAGAAAAATGCTGGCCTAGACGCATTCCTTAGTTACAGGTCCTGGAAAGCCAACCCCTGTTGCTGAAATCATCAAAAAGGGGAGGTGGGCTGTGTTGCCTCCCCCCCAAGCCTCCAGAGGGCCCAGGACCCCATCTCCTGAGGCCGAATTCTTAAAGGAAGAGGAGATGGGCAGTGCTTCCCCCTCCCTGAGCCTTTAACGGCCATGGGGAGCTCACCCCCGGGTCCAATATGTCTTAAAAGGGGGAGAGGACATGTGGCTCACTGACCCTCTAGAAACCCATCATCCTGGGAGGGGGGCCATGAGCCCTTAATGGTCCCTGCGACCCCATCTCCCAGGTCCGGGAGATGCTATATGCCAGGGAACCCTCCCCAGGACATAGTGGTTTCCCTGCCCACATCGCCACGGGCAGGGAAACCTGTGTTTGCTCTCACTTGGCCAAGCAGGATCAAACACCAAGGGCTAGATGTATGATGCATATTTTAGGTTGCAATGACCCAATTCACAGAATCGGTCCGTTTGTGACTGGAAAAAAACCTTTTTCTATGTACCAAACCCTATTTTGCGATTCGGTCCCCTATTACCGAATTGTAAAATTGGTTTGCGATTCGGCATTAGGAATGGGCGTGTTAAGGGCATCCCCTAATAGCAACTCGTAGTGGTATGTATAGATGTTTTGTGACCAAAATGCAGTTGTACAACATTCACATTTTACTGCATATTTGAGTAGGTGGTAACCTATTTGCTAACAAGATGGGCTCCCTAAGGGACCTCTTCCCCTTTGTGATTACCTAACAGCGAATTGCAAAAACGTGCTATTAGGTAATCGTAAACACAAACATAAGTACATCTGGCCCCAAGTCTGCTCCCAGCAAGCAGGAGCTTCAAAAGTGCTCCTGCCCGCTGGTAGCGGACTTTTGATCTGTTTCCCTGCCCGCAGTGATGTGGGCAGGGAAACAGATTAAAATTTTTCTCTTGCCAGCAGGGAGCAGCAATAGGAGCTGCTCCATGTGGACGGGAGATATGCCAGCTCCCACTGTTTGCACGGAGCTTTAGGTTTCCCTGAGCCCCAACGAGACTGTGGTGGGTGCCCTGTGTGGGCACCAGGGCACCCACCTTTTACTATAAAAGAGGCCTAAGGATAGGGTCCCCAGAGTCAAAATGTGCATGGGGAGGGGGTTGCGTGCCCCCTTCTCAACAGAATTACACCAGGCCTGAAGGGTGGGGTCCCTGGAGCCGTTATCGGCCCGGGATAGGGACCACATGTGTCCCGTCCCATTTATTGAAGAGTGGCTCTGGGTGATGGGGCCCCAGGGCCTAATAAGGCTTGGGGAGGGGGCTAGGCAGGCCCCTCCCCTTTATTTAAATAAGTTGCCACACAGGATAGTGTACCGGGACCCATAGCAACTAAGGAAGGTTTGGCAGCCCCCTCCTGCTTAAAATGTCACTGGGACCCAGGGGATGGGATTCCAGGGGCTGAAATCAGCCCAGGAAGTGGGGGCTGCATGCCTCTCCCCCTAAAAATTACACAAGGCCATGTTGAATGGGGTGCCAGGGGCCAAAGTAGCCTGGGGAGTTGCCCCTTTCCCCCAAGAATTAAACCACGGTGCGGAGTATGGTGTCCCCGGGCTGAAATTGGACTAGGATGGGAGGCTACGCCTGCCCCGTCCCCTTTATTCAAAAGAGTGACCCTGGGTGATGGGGTCCCCAGGGCCTAACATAGGCTTAGGGAACTGGGCCTCTCCCCCTTCAATTAAATAAGTGGCCCCAGTGGATAGCCAATAACTGCTCTGGGGGCCATGGGGGGACCTTAGGAGTCCATCCCTTTTGAGAGCGTTGAGAAAATATTTTTTAAGAGAATGCAGTTGTTTCAATGACCTCTCCCTACTGTTAAAAAATAAAATGTCAAAGTTTCATTTGTTTCTATTTTAAATGTATTCTGTTTTATTGCATTTAAAAAGAGAAGCTTGCTTTATTAAATAGCAATCACAGACATGGTGGTTTGCTCACCTCAGCAGGCCACCATCCCTGTGATGGCTGCGATTCTTAATGGGTCACAAATTGCGACCTACCTCAATCAATTATATTTATGAGGTAAGTTAATTTGCACCCTACTAGGAATTGCTATTTGGGTGGAAAAAAAATCATACATTAGGAATATCAATTTTCCAATTGTGGTTCAGAGATAATCACAATTAGGAAATCGGAATTCCTAATGTCTGTACATCTGGTCCTAAGTTAATTACAGTGTTTCTTGTAATACTGAATAAATTAAGACATTAGGAATCTTGATTAGTTTGGAAAAATTTATTATGAAATGTATAACATGCAATATTTATTTTTACGTTCTCCCGAGAACCTCTCTGATATCTCGTGAGAGATCTGGGAGAGGAACCACACCCTAAGGAAGGATTGTGATTGTTTCATATGGATATCTTACTTTAGAAGAAGATTCCATCCTTTTGCTTTATTTCCCTGTTGGATTTTGGTGAGGGTAGACTTATTTGGATTGCTCTCCCTTCTTGTTTGCCTCTCTTCACAAAGTTTGTCGGTATCAGATTCAGATGAACAGCCAGAGGCTTCCTCACCAGCGCAGTGATCTCAGCTACCCTAGGAATCCTTAGTGTGGCAATTCTTTGAAATGAGGCCAGGTGCCACAAACGTTTCTGCATAGTACATTTCCTGGAAATTTAGCAGCAAAGATTTCAGCCAGGGGAACAGAAATAAACAATATAGCATGAGTATCACAGAGATGTGGCCACACCTTAGATCCATGCATCCACAAAGGCTTGCACAGGCAGAGTTGGCTCATTCTGAGGAGCTAGACAACTCTAAAGGGCTTCAACATCAATTGCTCCAGGAGATACTGTGCCTGTGCGGGTTCTAATTGCACAAGTGGACAATTACCCTAAAGCAGACAATGTACACACCTCACATGTAAGAACTTAGTGTTCCATAGTATTTAGAGCAAGTACCAGTCTCTCCACAGAGACCTCTCCCCAGGAAAATAAATATATATATTAGGGTATGGGAATGAATTTGACTATCTATTCACAGCTCTCCCAGCATGACAGACATATACACTAGTGTGTAGGGAAACATCTTCTCTCCACTAACACCTAACTCCAGAGCAACATAGATGTGCAGTACGGTTTTGGCGAGGAGTGGCCTCTCTGCTGACACCTCTCCCTAGACCAACAGGGATACACAGTGGTGTCTGTGAATGGAATGTCCTGTCCACTAACACATCTTACCAGGGTGAAAGGTGTGTGTAGTACATTTTGAGATACAATTATCTCTCTGCTCATTCCTTTTCCCATGCTGACAGGTATGCATAGTAGGCTGTGGGGAGAAACTGCCCTGTTTGCTGACAGATCACTCTTGCATGATAAGTCTGCTAATACAGTGCGGGAGAGACTGGCCTATCTCCTGTGACCTGTGTCTTGGCTGATGGGTATGCAAATTATGGTGTGAAACTGAGCTTACTTCTCTGGTCACAGCTCTCTCCAGGACGACAGATGTACAAATAAAGTGTGGGAATGAAATTACATGTATGCTGCGAAGTCTGTCTTGCATAACAAATATAAAAACTGTGATTTTTAAATACACTGCCGTGTCAGCCGAGACATCTCCCCAGAGAAATATATGTGCAAAGTAGGATGTGGGTAGTAGGGTATATAAATGGAGTATCCTCTCTGCTCGGAACTGTGTCTTGGTTGATTGGTGTGAATAGTTGAATGTGGGGACACTCTCACCTCTCCCCCAGACCTCTACCCATGGGGAATATGAGGCATAGTAGAGTGTGCACAGGGACACACTTCTCTGCTGAAACTTCTCTCCAGAGACATAAGTATATAGTAACATGTGCAAAAGAACTGCCCTCTCCACGATCACATATCGACCATCTGTTAGGAGTGCATAGTAGAATATGAGGCTGCTCTGGCCTTTGCACCCAACCTCTCTTTTGTATGAGAGGTCTGTATTCTACAGTGATCACAAGGACTGATCTCTCTAGTGAGACCTCATAGTGGCATGAGAAGTCGCCATACATGGGTATTCAGATAATTGCCTTCTCCATTATCAATTCTCTGTAGCATAAACTATATACATAGTACCATATTGCTACATGTATATATATATATATATTCACTGAAAAAACCATGGGTTTCACACACGTTATAGTTAGGAATTAGCATTTAAAAACCCTTAGAAATTCAATGAAAAAACCAAAGGTTTCACACATGTTATAGTTAGCTGGACATTTCACTCGTAAAAAACCATTGAAATTCCCCCGTTATAGTTAGTTCAGCTAACTATAACTCGCGCGCCCGCAATGCACTACTGATGACGTCACATATTACATCACTCATGACATGGTCACTGACATCACTCATGACATCACTGATGACATCTCAAATGACATCACTGATGACATCACTGATGACATCATCCTTGTGATAGAGTGGCAGACCTCCTCTCCCCCTAATATAACCATTGAAACACACATTCAAAAATAGAAACTAAAATGTTCAAAATAATGAACATATCAATATCAGTTACAACAACCTATTCAGTAATTCTAAGAACCACATACACATACAGTAATTCACCAACAGTCCTCTACAGTCACTCATACATGTACTCACTCATCATATGTACTCATACACCTGTACATCCCGTTACACAATGCCACTCATCCATAGAGTAACTCACACACATAGTCACTCATGCTAATAAAGAATCAATCATCCATTTACTTGCATATACAGTTATACACACACCACCACACTTACTTCTACAGAAACTTACATATACTTACTCTTTTAAACAATCACTTATAGAAACACATACTTATTCATACAGGAACTCTTCCAATCTCTCACTCTCACATATACTCACTTATATACACCAATAGTCACATATACTAGTTTAAAACATATGTAGTTACTCATAAAGACACTATTGAGACAGTCATTCACTCACTAACACACCCATGTACACACTCATCCACCCATACAGTCCTGCACACATGCTGTATTCAACACATACAAACAGTGAGTCACTCATTCATGCACCTATGCACTAAGTAATACCCCCCACCGAACCATACAGAAACTCAGACACTCATAGTGATAAAAAACCAACTAATAACCTATATAGACACTCATGTAGCTACTCACCAACCCATGCAGCCACTTATACACAAAGTAAGAAACTGATACAGATATTTAAATATTTAAAGATTACTCAGTAAGCCATGTATTCACTATGATACATTTAAACAGTCAGTTACACAAAAAAAATTCCAAAAAAAAGTATCCATTTAGACACTTATATACCCATTTATTCTTCCTTTGACCTTGAGATATACATAAATATAAAAAATATATAATTTTCATAAAAACACACAATCACTGGATGATGTCATCAGTGATGTCATCAGTGATGTCATTTGAGATGTCATCAGTGATGTCATGAGTGATGTCAGTGACCATGTCATGAGTGATGTAATATGTGACGTCATCAGTAGTGCATTGCGGGCGCGCGAGTTATAGTTAGCTGAACTAACTATAACGGGGGAATTTCAATGGTTTTTTACGAGTGAAATGTCCAGCTAACTATAACATGTGTGAAACCTTTGGTTTTTTCATTGAATTTCTAAGGGTTTTTAAATGCTAATTCCTAACTATAACGTGTGTGAAACCCATGGTTTTTTCAGTGAATTTCAAAGGTTTTTTAAATGCTAATTTCTAACTATGCCTACAGAGATAGGACATGTGAAGAAAGAAGAAAAAATGCACAGAAAGAAACAAAAGAAGTGCAGAAAGAAGCAACAGAAGTCCTCAAATACGAAGATAAGTGCAGGAAGAAGGATAACGTGCAGAAAGAACAAAAAGAAGAGCAGAAAGAAGCCTTGTTGCAAAATCATCCTGTACCCTCAACTTTTTCAGACGGATACTGGTGGTAACTGAGTCTGACTAACCAGTCCTAGAGCCAGTGCTATGTTAAAAGACACTTAGAATACAGTGAAAACACCTACATACACTAGGGAACATTATGCGTTGGGGTCCCCCTGTGATTAGCATGACCTCCTCTGTAAGCCCCTAGTGTATAATAGGGCATGGGGATTAAAACTACCTCTTAAAACAGGCCACAGGGCGTTTTTGCACACATTAACTCAGGCCCCGTCCCCTCCCTTCACCACTGTGTAAACACGCCCTGTGTCCATTTTTAGTTGGGAGATTAAGTTCATTTGAATCCTGAGGGTCCCTAGGGTCCAACTAGCCCACTAGGTACCTCCAGTAAGTGCCACAGAGCTGCGTTGCAGAGAGGTGTAAAAAGTGGCACGGCCTGGACCACCTCTCTGCAATGCAGCTCAGTGGCGCTTACTGGAAGCACTTGGTGGGCTAGTTAGACCCCAGGGGCCCTCAGTATTGAAGGGAAATTATATCCCCAATTTAAAACATGCCATAGTGCGTGTTTGCACACGTCACCTCAGGCCCCGTCCCCTCCCTTCACCACTGTGTAAACGCGCCCTGTGGCTGTTCTAAGTTGAGAGTCCCCCTGAATCCTAAGGGTCCCTAGGGTCAAACTAGACCACTAGGTACCTCCAGTAAGCGCCACAGAGCTGCGTTGCAGAGAGGTGTAAAAAGGGGCTTGGCCTCAGAACACCTGGCTGCAGCGCAGCTCCCTGGCGCATACTGGAGATGCCTGTTGGGGGCGCGTTTGCAGAGTGCTGCACGGAGGGGGCATGGCCTCCGGCACGATGCCAGTCTTTTATTTATTTTAGTTTTTTAAGAAGGGGGGCTGTTTGGTTCCCCTTCTTATTCTAATTTATTGGCCCTGATGACCCCATCCCCCAGGGCCAGTCTCCTAATTATATTTTTTTGACCCCAATCCCCAGGGCCGGCCACTGTTTTTTATTATTTTTAAAAAATATATATTTATAGACACACCTAGGACATGCTGGACAAACCGTACGTACCTATCACCATGACGATTTGCGTGATATTCATTAAAAGGCGACTATGCATGCAATGAATCCACGTGGAATGTATTTACACCACTAGTGAAGCTCTGACATGTCTGATGCCCTACCGTGCCTAATCCTGGTAGACACCCTTGTCGTTTATTTATACAAACATGGGTAGCTATTGACGGGCACATTTAATACACATGCACACCAAGCCATTCAAAGGGGATTCGACAAAAATTCGACCAAAACTATGCAAGAAACCCCCCTCACGGTTAATAAAACACACATCCACTGCCGGATGTGTAATACTTTTTATTTTACTCTCTGGAAAGGGGACGAACATCACTTGAGAGTCACAGCGTGCTCCTGACAGAGCCCAATGCTGTGTTACACCCACCATTGCCTGCCGAGTGCCACACACCTCTGTGTTGTATTCCACTAGCTAGTGCATATGCTATGACACTCTCTAGCCCATGTGCACTGTAACACCACCCCGTGAATATGTCATGCCACACTTGTCTTCGCACGGGTTATATTGCCCCATCTAACGTGCCTTTCTCGATGCCTATGTTATAACGCACAGTGCTATGCCATACATATTACAATCTGGGATCCATATATTTGTCACAGTGCATATGCAACGTTACACTCCCCAGCACATATTTTATATTACAACTTTAGAGACTAGTTAGGTTACACAACACTGCCCTGTGCATATTACACTCCAAGGCGCATATCGCATAGCACGCGCTAGTGCCTGTGCTATCTCGCGCTCTCCAATGAATCTGTCATTGCGCACAATGTATTGCAAATTATATTTCACGCCCGGTTCATCTTATATCACACTTTTTGGTGCATAGTTTATACCATACACTATATCTAGTTTTCATTTTCAATCGTGCTCTCAGGACTATGTTCTATATAACACTGTGTTCACCTACCCTTTTCACGGGCATTACATTTTGCGATAGGGGGTGGAGGGTCAGGGGGTGTTTCTGCCAAGTGAGCCCGGAGTCACAGTCACAAACGTCCTCTTCTTCCTGAATAAAAGTGAGATTATGCTGCATACTTGTTCATATTTTAAGTAGTTCGCACAGACACAATGTTTTAAAAACAATAAAGTTCCTAATACCCGCCTTCTCTGAACAGTTAGCTTGCTGCCCCATCCCCTTCCTCCCTATCCTCTGTTGTGTGAATCCATGGACTAGCCTCCTCCCTCCTGCCATGCATGGTCTGATGTGCTGCCACTGCCCTCAATTTAGTATGATGTACCAGTCCAGTCCTCCTGCCCTCCATTGCCCAATTCTATGCCCCATCATTGACCTCCTGCTTAAACTCTGTGCTTAGCTTACTTCCCCTATTCTCCTTCCCCCTGCCCTCCGATGTCTTTGTGCATGCCCCTGCTCCATCCTTTTTGCCCACCATGTCCCATGGACCTGCCACTCCTATCTACTCTGAGTGTTCTGTTGAGCTGCCACTCCCCTCCCACCTGCCTAGCATTGTCAGATGACTGTAACCTGTCCCTGCCACCTCCACCCTGCCTGTCCACATGCCATGCCCCTATCCTCTTCCTCCTGTCCTACATGGTCCATTGTACTGCCACACCCTTCTGCCCTCCCTGGTCTGTTGTGCTGCAACTGCTCCTCCTGCCTGCCCCGTGTGGTCTGTTGTGAGGTCCCTTCCCCTGAACTTTCTTGTCTGTGCACAGGTCCTGACCCTCCCTTCTATCCTCCATTGTCCTTTGTGCATGCCCCTCCACCCTCCTTCTTGCCCATCATAGCCATTGTGCTGCCACTAACCCTCCCACTTGCCATGCATGGTCTTCTGTGCTGCCATGGCCCCTCCCACCTTCCCTGTGTGGTCAGTTAGCTGCCCCTGACCCCCTCCCACCTTCCCTCCATGGTCTGTGTGTATGCCATCACAGTCTCACTGTTGCTCTTCATGGTGTGTCTTGCTTCTAGTGCCCATCCTGCCTGACCTCCATGGCTATCTTGCTGCTCCTGCCCTGCCCCCTTGCCCCCAGCCCTACTCCCTCCCTCCTGGCTTGTCTGTTCCATTGTAATGCCCCTGATCCGTCCCTCCTGCCCTTTATGGTCTGTTATGCTGCAGCTTTCTCTCCTGTCTGTCCATTATGGTCAGCTAGCTACCATTGCCTCTTGCCCCTCTGTTCTCTGTTGTCCATGTGCATGGTCCTGTCCCCTCCCTCTTGCTTTCTATGGATTGTTGTGCTGCACTCCCGTCCTGCATGCCCTGTGTGGTGTATTGTGCTGCTGCAAACCCTGATGCCTGCCCTGCAGGGTCAGTTTGGTGCACCTCTCCATGTCCCTCCTGTCCTCTGTTATCCAAGTCCATGTCCCTATCCCATTACCTTCCATGATCCAATGTACCATACTTGCGAACATTTTGAACTTGGTAAGAGGGAGATTTTGAAAAAAAACTGGGGTATTGATTTTCCCCTTTGAGTTACATTGAAAAAGAGGATATTGTAGACAGGAGACAGATCAAATAAAGCCCATTTGAGCTTAAAAACATTGGACGTTTCCTGGCTGAATCGGGTCTGTTGGCATGTATGGTTGTACTACCATTGCCTCTTCCTTCTGCCCACAATGGTCTATTACATTGCCACAGCCTTGAAGGAGGGTAGATTTTGTATCACAGGGGGCCCCTGGCCCGTTCTGTCCACACCTGAAGTATGAGACCCTTGTCCTTGCCCTGCCAGCTGCATTTGTAGGCCGTATTAAATTGACCAGCGGGTCCTGTATTGCTATATAATTATCCTGAGACATCCTTACCACTCAGCCAGCATAAAACCCCTGTGTAGGCCCTTCTGTTCAATATGTAGGCCTCTTTGTTAAATTGACCATAGCTCTGCAATTTTAGTGTATAGCAGTCTGAAGGCAGGTCTGCGAGGCCTTCTGATCCAAACTAGTAGCCCCCACCCTACCCGAGTGCTCCGTGCTCGGTATCAAAGTTCAACATCCCCCTGAAGCTGTCGACATACAGTAGGCTGCATCCTGGACTGGTACTTGCTTCCTGGGCAGGTTTCCCGCTTTTAAGGAAGTGGCAACCGCAGAGCGTCAAGTTAGGAGAACTGAGGAGATTTTATACATGAATATATTGAATTCCCGTACAATACCCATTATTTTCTGCTTGCTCTATGGAACTTACGATAAGCGATTGGCCTGAGAGACTGACCTTTTCACCCAGTCCATTGTCAGCATTAAGTGGGTAAATGACGAAATGTCTGGTAAAATCTGCAGTCGAAGCTTTTGGGTAGCATACGTAGGTAGATGTAGCGTGCAAAGGAGCCCACAAAATGATATAAAAAGGGAGCACCCACAGATATCGACGGACTACCTCGCCGTCTGTATGTAGGTTAACAGGCAGTGCAGGTTTTCCCCAAGAGCTGGGAGCTCTTGTCTTCCTTTGCTTAAAATGTCTTGCTCTGCTTTGCTTGAAGTATCTTATTCTATTTTACCTATATGAAATGTCATGTTATGTTTAACCATTGTTCTCTTTACTTTTGCATTTAAAAGATTTTGTATTGTAATTGCAGGAATGCTTGCTCTAAGAGTAAACGTGAGTGTTCCTAGGTAACATTTTCCTTGGTGTAACTTGTTTCTCATGATGCATTTATAGATGTGTTTTCTCTCTCTCTCTGTCAGTACATTAATTGAGATACAGAGAATATTATGACAGCTGTATGATTATCTGGATTCTGTTTTTTGTACTTTATGTCTCTATTCTGCGGTTTCTTTGAAGTTGCATCTTCTCATTAAACTGCCATTGTATTCTGCCTCCAATTCCATGTCTCATATGTCTGTTTTCTTCATTTTTGGAGCAAGCGTTCCTAGGCACCCCGGCTCAAATTAAGGTGCCCCTTTTGTCCCTGACTCACTCTCCTGCTCAGTTCTGTGGTGGCTCCCGGGGATCTGGGGACCGCCCCTAGCTTCCTTGACCCGTAATAGATCTTCCCTCCAACAGCCTCTCTTGCAAGTCCTGTATTGTTGGTTTGTTGCCCCTGCCCCCCTTTCCACTGCCCTCCATAGTCTGTTGTGCTTCCACGGCCCTTCCTGCCTGCTCAGTGTGATTAAATTGTTGCCTTTGCACCCTCCTACCTGCCTTCAATTTTCAGAGTCCGTGCCCCTGGCCTCTGCCTCTCAACAGTATCCTAATGAACAACTAGATTGCTAACATTCTATATTTATTACAAAAGTGTGGAACGCCTGACATCACCTTGATGTAATCAAAACTGTAATACCTAGAGCATTTCCTTTAGAAATTACATATATGAGAGGGTCTTATTGGCATCAAAATTATGGTTAGTGCTCTAAAAGACTAAAATAAGGACATATTTTCTGAGTTTTCAAATAGCGACAAAGCACTTTTAAATTATTTGTTATCTTTATGTTTTTTTATCCAGTTGACCACTTGATTAAATGTTGCACTTAGGGGAGAGGATGTGGTGTTACTTCCAGAACTGCAGACTTTGCAACTGGGGAACCAGGTTGAAGTTTCTGCTTCAGCTCGACATTCTGTGATTCTGGTCAAATCACTTAGTCTCCCCATGTCTACAACCAAAATGAATTTGTTCTTGTGTGATGTAACCAATGCTCATGTAAAGCACTCCAATACCTGACAAGTCTGCACTATATAACACTGCAAAAACACAAAATAATAAGTGTTTTGCACACTTCTGTCATTGGGCTATATTTGGGCTACATCTGGTTGATTTTGGGCTACATTTGGGCTCTTTTGTCTCCGGTGGCCATCTTGGGAGATTTATTTGTTATGAAGTTTCCTAATTTCCTCATGTACTGCAGTCTCCTCAGTAGGAAATGCTTTCAGTGTTTTACTTTGATTCCATCATGAAGGTATTCAGATATGTCACACATTTGCCATAAATTCTGAATGTTAGCACTCTAGTTGCTCATTAGATCACTGTAGTAAAACTACTCCACCATGGAAGTCTGCTCCTGGTATTAAAAGTGCATGTTTCAGTCTGCATGTCAGAATTTTTTAATGAAATAGAAGAGGATTTGAGAAGTCACTCAAAATGTGCCCTCATTTTCTTTCTTCAGTATTAATCATAATTTCTATGGCAAAATGAACCTCCTCATTGTGTTCCTTTTTAAATTAAATGTTTTACCAGTTTATTCCAATCAAGATGGCTTCAGGTGTGCCATACTTTTGTCATAATGAAGACAGTAAGCGCTCTAGTTGTTTTTAAGAACATTCTGGGACATTCTGTCATTGGGCTATACTTGGGCTACATCTGGGTGATATTTGGGCTACATTTGGGCTCTTTTGTCTCTGGTGGCCATCTTGGGAGACTTATTTGTTATGAAGTTTCCTAATTTCCTCATTTACTGCAGTCTCCTCAGTAGGAAATACTTTCAGTTTTTTACTTTGATTCCATCAAGAAGGCATTCAGATGTGTCACACATTTGCCATAAATTCAGAATGTTAGCACTCTTTTTGCTCATTAGATCACTGTAGTAAAGCTACTGCTCACCAGGGAAAACTGCTGCTGGTATTGAAAGTGCATGTTTCAGTCTGCATGTCAGAATTTTTTAATGAAATAGAAGAGGATTTGAGAAGTCACTCAAAATGTGCCCTCATTTTCTTTCTTCAGTATTAATCATAATTTCTATGGCAAAATGAACCTCCTCATTGTGTTCCTTTTTAAATTAAATGTGTTACCAGTTTATTCCAATCAAGATGGCTTTCTGCAGCACTAATCATACTTTTTATGGAAAAATGAACCCCCTCATTTTGTTCCTTTTTAAATTAAATGTTTTAAGAGTTACCACTTTAATCCAAGCAAGATGGCTTCAGGTGTGCCATACGTTTATCATAAGTAGGACTGTTAGCGCTCTAGTAGTTCTTTGGAACACTCTGGGAGGCTGCAGTAGAACACAAAGGAATCAACTGACAGTCTCTGCCCTTGTTGGATGTACATGTTTTACTGAGAATATCAGACTTCATTCTCACATGACTGAGAAAGATAATGTGAATTTACAGAAAATAAGCTCTCAGTTTAGCCTATAGATCACCTTCCAAACCTCTGTGGTAAAAGCATGAGAAAATATTTTTCTCTCAATCATGATATCCCAGCAGAAGGCTTTTTCACATGGTGAAATCACCTTAGAACATACCACAATTCCTAAAATGAGTATGGTACCATCAACAAATGATTTATAATGTAACTAAAGTCTTAAAACCTTCTATTAACTGCAATGCTTTTTAATGAGGTGCTATCATGTATATTTGTCCCAAGATGGCTGCCAACACTTCTTGGATGAAGTGCTGACAGCCAATCAGATCTCAGGATGAGATGTGTGGTTAGGCTCCGCCCACATATATATATGCTTTTAAATGCTATTTACTCAGGAAATACTGAACAGATTTACACCAGACCTGCAAAAGGCACTTCCTTGACCTTATGGCTACCTCTCTGCCAAATTTCTAGTAATTCTGTTCAGCCGTTCGGGCTGTAGCTCGTTCTAAAGGTCCTATGGAAAAATGCATGGGAAAAACGCGTTTTGGGACCCCCCTTTTATCTCAGCCCCCGCTTGACAAATCCCCCCGAGACTTTCAGGGTAGGAGCGGAGCGTAGCGCCCCACCTATTTTGAGAAATTCGCGAGGATTCATCGACCGGCGCCAAAGTTATTCAAAATAGAATGTTGCGGATTTCCTATGGAAAAGGGGTCCTAACTATAACTACCTACTGGCGACCGCCAGTAGGTAATATATATATATATATATATATATATATATATATATATATATATATATATATATATATATATATATATATATATATATAAATATATATATATATTATCTACTGGCGGTTGCCAGTAGATAGTTATAGTTAGGACCGTGTTTCCATAGGAAATCCGCAACATTCTATTTGGAATAACTTTGGCGCTGGTTGACGAATCCTCGCGAAATTTTCAAAATAGGTGGGGCGCTCCGCTCCGCTCCTACCCTGAAACTCTCGGGGGGATTCGTCAAGCGGGGGCTGAGAAAAAAGGGGGGTCCCAAAACACGTTTTCCCCATGCAATTTTCCATAGGGACCTTTAGTCCAAGGTACAGCCCGAACGGCTGAACAGAGTTACTTGAAATTTGGCAAAGAGGTAGTCCTCAGGTCAGGCATGTGCCTTTTGCATATATGGTGTCAATCTGTTCAGTAGTTCCTGAGAAAATCAAAAGTAAAATCACATACATATCTGGGCGGAGCCTAACCACACATCTCATCGTGAGATCTGATTGGCTGTCAGTACTTCATCCAAGAAGTGTTGGCAACCATCTTGGGACCAATATACATGATAGCACCTCATTAAAAAGCATTGCAGTTAATAGAAGGTTTTAAGACTTTAGTTACATTATAAATCATTTGTTGATGGTACCATTCTCATTTTAGGAATTGTGGTGTGTTCTAAGGTGATTTTACCATGTGAAAAAGCCTTCTGCTGTGATATCACAAACCATGTTTGAGAGAAAACTATTTTCTCATACTTTTCCCACAGAGGTTTGGAAGGTGATCTATAAGCTAAACTGAGAGCATATTTTCTGTAAATTCACATTATCTTTCTCAGTCATGTAAGAATGAAGTCTGACATTCTCAGTAAAACATGTACATCCAACAAGGGCAGAGACTGTCAGTTGATTCCTTTGTGTTCTACTGCAGCTTCCCAGAGTGCTCTAAAGAACAACTAGAGCGCTAACAGTCTTACTTATGACAAAAGTATGGCACACCTGAAGCCATTTTGATTGGAATAAAGTGGTAACACTTAAAACATTTAATTTACAAAGCAACAAAATGAGGGGGTTCATTTTGCCATATAAATTATGATTAGTGCTGCAGAAAGAAAAACTAGGGCACATTTTGACTTCTGAAATCCTCTTTTATTTCATAAAAACATTCTGACATGCAGACTGAAACATGCACTTTGAATACCAGCAGCAGACTTGCCTGGTGAGCAGTAGCTTTACTACAGTGATCTAATGAGCAACTAGAGTGCTAACATTCAGAATTTATGGAAAATGTGTGACACATCTGAATGCCTTCTTGATGGAATCAAAGTAAAAAACTGAAAGTATTTCCTACTGAGGAGACTGCAGTAAATGAGGAAATTAGGAAACTTCATAACAAATACATCTCCCAAGATGGCCACCAGAGACAAAAGAGCCCAAATGTAGCCCAAATATCACCCAGATGTAGCCCAAGTATAGCCCAATGACAGAATGTCCCAGAGTGTTCTTAAGAACAACTAGAGCGCTTACTGTCTTACTTATGACAAAAGTATGGCACACCTGAAGCCATCTTGATGGGAATAAACTGGTAACACTTAAAACATTTAATTTAAAAAGGAACACAATGAGGGGGTTCATTTTGCCATAGAAATTATGATTAGTGCTGAAAAAAGAAAAATTAGGGCACATTTTGAGTGACTTCTCAAATCCTCTTCTATTTCATTAAAAAATTCTGATATGCAGACTGAAACATGCACTTCTAATACTAGCAGCAGACTTCCGTGGTGAGCAGTAGCTTTACTACAGTGATCTAATGAGCAACTAGAGTGCTAACATTCAGAATTTATGGCAAATGTGTGACATATCTGAATACCTTCTTGATGGAATCAAAGTAAAAAACTGAAAGCATTTCCTACTGAGGAGACTGCAGTAAATGAGGAAATTAGGAAACTTCATAACAAATAAATCTCCTAAAATGGCCACCAGAGACAAAAGAGCCCAAATGTAGCCCAAATATCACCCAGATGTAGCCCAAATGTAGCCCAATGACAGAAGTGTGCAAAACACTTATTTTTTGTGTATTTGCAGTTTTATATAGTGCAGACTTGTCAGGTATTGGAGTGCTTTACATGAACATTGGTTACATCACACAAGATCAAATTCATTTTGGTTGTAGACATGGGGAGATTAAGTGATTTGACCAGAATCACAGAATGTTGAGCTGAAGCAGAAACTCCAACCTGGTTCCCCAGTTGCAAAGTCTGCAGCTCTGGAAGTACCACACCCTCTCCCCTTGGATGCAACATTTAATCAAGTGGTCAACTGGATAAAAAAACTAAGATTACAAATAATTTAAAAGTTCTTTGTCGCTATTTGAAAACTCAGAAAATATGTCCTCATTTTAGTTTTTTAGAGCACTACCATAATTGTGATGCAAATAAGACCCTCTCATATATGTAATTTCTAAAGGAAATGCTCTAGGCATTACAGTTTTAATTACATCAAGATGACGTCAGGCATTCCACACTTTTGTAATAAATATAGAATGTTAGCAATCTAGTTGTTCATTGGGATACTGTTGAGAGGCAGAGGCCAGGGGCACGGACTCTGAAAATTGAAGGCAGGTAGGAGAGTGCAGAGGCAACAATTTGACCACACTAGGCAGGCAGGAAGGGCAGTGGCAGCACAACAGACTATGGAGGGCAGTGGAAAGGGGGGCAGGGGCCACAAACCAACAATACAGGACTGGCAAGAGAGGCTGTGGCAATATAATAGACCATTGTGGGCAGAAGGAAGAGGCAGTGGTCATACAACCATACATGCCAACAGACCAGTTTCAGCCTGGAAACGTCCAATGTTTTTAAGCTCAAATGGGCTTTACTTGATCTGTTTCCTGTCTACAATCTTCTCTTTTTCAATGTAACTCAAAGGGGAAAATCAATACCCCAGTTTTATTTCAAAATCTCCCTCTTACCAAGTTCAAAATGTTCGCAAGTATGGTACTGTGGAAATTCAGTTTTTAATGGACGAAAGCTCCTCCATTTTGTGTTTCTCAGTCACCATTTTGTGTTAGTCCTTTTCAGCCTGCCACCTCAGCACATATAAATCTGCACCGTCTGCACAAAGAAATGCTGGTATATTAAATGACCCCATAGCACATGTTTGTTCAATGATAGCGTGCAAGTAGAGCAGGGCATTGACATCAGGTCAATGACTCATTTGTGTAACTTTCCTACTGATTGAGATCACATGTATTATAGCTAACAAAAGACTGCTGATGGTAACAAATTATTGTTGACACAAGAAGTGCGACCTTTTGTTCCTATTAGATGATTAATGAAGTGAGCGCCTGACTTTGTAACCACAGGCGTGTCTATGTTTTATATTTGGCACAAGTTATACCCAGTTCTGCTTTATTTCTGTTGACCACGGAATTACTGATGATTGATGGAATTTAGTGAGCAATCTTATATCAGTGTTCTGTATGCCACATATACACATCTGCAGAGGAACTGGTCCCGACCAGTTCATCATAGCGTCTGGAGATCATTAATCATCCTTGGCAGTTACTAATCTTTCCTACCTACTCCCACCTACTCTTGTTCCAGCACTACCATATATAAGGCCTCCTGTGACTGTGTAAGTTGTCCACTTCCCTCATAACCACATGGAGCTGTGAGGTGGTGTACCCGCTTGAGCGCAATAAATCTTTTTATATTTCAGTTACCTCCGACTGCTGGTCTTCCTTGTTGTAAGCGTACCTGGGCGAGGTAGGAAAAGTTCCACTTCCTCAAATTGGCGACTCTGGTGGGACCTCTCCGTGGGACATCCAACGGCTAGTTGAGTCCGTGGTTGGAAGGTGCGACCGAGGACCGAATGATCGTGGGGGCCCCTGCACGAAGGAGACAGCGTTTCTCCGCAGCAGCTGCCATCTGAAGTCCCGACAGGCCTTTTGACACAGGATTTCCCCGGCAGAGGTCCACGAGCTGATCCCTTCTGAAACAGACGTGTTGTCCGAAGACCAACAGTCGGACGATCCAAGGACTGCAAGGAACACCACAGATTGGTGAGATTGTTCTGTTGCATGTTTTTGTTAAAAGATAAGGGTTAATTGAGTCCATTGAGGACTGCGGTAAAGGAATAGTTATAACTAAAAGAATAGGAACAATGAAGAAATGCATTTCTAAAACGTTCTGTTGTATACGTTCAGGTTATCGTTTAGACGAAAGCGTCCCCACTCCTGTTGAAGATAGTCCTGGTTGGATATTGATGATAAAGAAAGGAGTGAATGTGAACTTATACAACAAAATATGGCATGAGTACACGGATAAGGAATTACAGTTTCCTATTGATGGTACCTTTGATTTTGCTAAATTACAGTATTTACAACAATGTATGATGGAACGAAAAGTCCGACCTGCTATGTTTGAAGTATTTCAAACATGGGAAAAATCTGCCAGAACACGAAATATGAAACAGAAAAAAGATAGGGAAAGAGAGCAGAATAAAACACCTATGGCCAAGGTAGCAGAATATAATAATATGAAGATAAATGAAAATATCGAACAGCATGACAGAGAATTTAGAATGAAAACAGAAAAATGCTTTGTTGCGAAAGAGAAAAGAGAGTTTCCCCCGGTTGATGAAGTATTGGAGGATTTGTTAGACAAACCACCCCCTTATAATATTGTTCAAATACCTGCTCCAGGGCCTGCGGGTCAACAAGTTAATGTTGTTGCTCAGCCCGCTCAACAGATAAACCCCCCTGTTGTACCGGCACAACAGACCACTCCTGGTGCACAAACTCCACAGACTACTCAACAGACAGTTCCCCCCGTTAATAATTTTCAGGGTACACATGGTTTAGTAGGAAATACCCCAGCCCTACCATCCGCTCCAGCATCCTCCAGTACAACCCCTTTTTCGCCCATGACCCCATTTACCACGCTGTCCCATGGACAGGGTGCCTCTGGAGCAGTGGTTTATCAAACCCCAGTATCCTTGAGTACAATGACGCCCTGCGCCGCGCAGAGTGATTCTCCCGCCATAAACACCAGACGAAAGAGAAATTGGATGGATTCCCCTTCGGCACTTAGGGATAGTTCACCGTCAGATAGATTTGTCAGACAAACTCGACTAGGCAGCGCAGAAAAAGACACCCTAAAAGAAATGACAAAAAAATGGATGGACCTAGGAGAAATAACTAAAAGAGGAGCTAGGGAGACATTTGAAGGAATGCAACAGTTAAGGGCTAAAAATTTCGTCATTAATACTATGGTGCATCGACTGCTTGATCACTGTCAACTCTTATCAGAGTACTGCGACATCAGTTTCAACATGACAGACAGATTGAATAAGATGTGGAGAGACAGTGACAGTTCCACATTAACGCTCGCACAATGTGAGACAGCGTTTGAAAACTGTTACCATTATCAAAGAGAGTTGGATGCTCTTTCATGTGGTGCCACTAACAGACACCTCCACCAAAACTATGGCCCAGAAGTGGATTATGTCACCCCCGCCTTCCCTATGAGAGAAATACATCCAATTCCAAATCCTCAAGGTGCGAATCTCCCAGCTATTCGCCAGTATGTTCATACTCCTTGGACTAGAGCTGATTTGTTGGCCATGAAAAAGGAATTACCTGATCCTAGAAGGAATCCAAAGGTTTTTTATGAACAACTTGAATCGGCTATTAATTTAACGCCTATGATACTAAAAGACATTGATTTTTTGTTTGATTTCTTGGTGCCCCAAGACATATGGCGTCAAGTCAGGGACAACAATTGCCCGACAATTAACTGGCCAAACATAATACGAGATGATAATCTTAGACCAGCAGGAGGGGCTGTGCCACAAACAGTAAAAGATCTACCAGGGCATATCATAGCAAGAATGCAGGAAATATTGCCCAGGGAAAAGGTGGATTGGGATAAATTGACTGCATGTCGACAGAAGGAGGGCGAGGAAGTGACTGATTTTTTTAGCAGAATAGAGGAGGTTTTTAAAGGGTATAGTGGACAGGATATACAGACTGTACAAGGAAAGCGCATTTTTGCTAATCAGTTCGTGCATAATCTCTTATCTGACTTGTCAGACAGTATAAAGACTTACGAAAGCACCTGGACTGCTAAGGATCCAGCTGAATTATTAACAATGGCCTGCTATTATGAGAATAAGAGAAATGCAGAGAAGGGGAAAAAGGATAAGCAAATTAAGGAATTAAAAACAAAGGCATTAATGCAGCAAGCTTTTCCTGACAGAGGAAGGTCAAGAGGACGTACAAATTTTCAGAGGGGAGGCGGACGTAGTAGAGGGACTGGTCGAGCTGCTTCAGCTCCGGCGCAGCAGAGAGCAGGGTTAGGGTACAATACATGTGCCAATTGCTATCAGGAGGGTCATTGGAGGAACGAGTGCCCGTTGTTACAGAGCCAGGGTCAGAATATGAGAAATAATGCAAATAATTACAGAGGGAATACAACACCCCATGCTGACAGAGGGAGAGGTAGGGGACAACAGAGAAATTATAACAACGCCGACCAGGCAAATTATTTTGATCAACGAAATAATGCGTATTTCACACAGGATTACGCACAGGATGATGACGGCCAGGATTGGACACAATAGGGGTGCCCAGGAGAGGACAGGGAGCGAGTGCAGATACCAGTGGATCCCTCAGGACCATATGTAAAAATGGTAGTTGAAGGTGAAGAGAGGGTATTTCTTCTAGATACTGGTGCCACTAATACATCCATTTCCCACCGCCTGCTCCCCCATGCTCCTCTCTCGGGAAAGTTAGATAAGTCGGTGGGATTTTCTAATGCCATTGTCACAAGCCCCATTTCACGACCACTGGACTTCACAATTGGTCCCATAACAGGGAGTATGCCATTTGTATTAACAGAAAAATGTTCACTTAACTTACTAGGTTTGAAGGCTTTGAAAATGATGCATGCCACTATATACTGTACACCGGATGGTGTCTACCTCACTTGCAAGAAAATACCACTCCCTACACAAAAATGCCTATCTCGACAATACATGGTTACAGACAAAAATAGCATTCCACCTGAACTTCATGATATAGATTCAAATTTATGGGCACATGGACCGAACGATGTAGGGAAAATGGATATCGACCCAGTACGTATTAAAGTAAAAGAAAATGTTAGATTGCCTCGTATTCCCCAATATAAAACATCGAAAGAAGGTGAGGAGGGACTGAAAATTGTCATATCAGACTTGCTACAACGACAAATAATAAAAGAAGTCACAAGAAGCCCATGTAATAGCCCCATTTTACCTGTGATTAAACGAAATGATGGTACAGGAGAGATCAAATATAGGATGGTGGTTGATTTACGAGCCATTAACAAAATAGTGGAACCCCAATACCCTGTTGTACCAGACATTAC
Organism: Triturus cristatus; assembly: GCF_964204655.1. Classification (NCBI taxonomy): domain Eukaryota; kingdom Metazoa; phylum Chordata; class Amphibia; order Caudata; family Salamandridae; genus Triturus; species Triturus cristatus. The sequence continues at coordinate 322,700,947 of NC_140581.1, forward strand.
TGCAATGTTTTCATCTGTACCACCTTCGGCCCAGTGGTTCACTGTAATTGACCTCAAAAATGCCTTCTTTAGTATTCCAATACATCCAGATAGCCAATATTTATTCAGTTTCAGTTTCCAAGGAAGATCGTACCAATTTTGTCGCGCTCCCCAAGGCTATACAGAAAGTCCTAGCATCTATAGCCAAGCATTGAAAAGACAACTAGATCATTGTGTTATGCCACCAGGTACAGTATTGTTACAATATGTGGACGACTTGCTCTTAACAGCTGAGACGGAGGACATCTGTAAGCAGGCTACGCATGCTGTTCTAACATTTCTTGCTTTGCATGGACATAAGGTTTCGCCAGCTAAACTACAGTATTGTCGACAGGAAGTGACGTATTTAGGTCATCTCCTGTCGAAAGGAGGGAGAAGATTATCATCTGACAGAATACAAACAGTGCAGAACATTCCCAGACCTCGAACTCAAAGAGACGTGCGTGCATTTCTGGGAATGGTCTCCTTTTGTAGGCAATGGGTACCAAACTTCTCTTATCTGGCCAAACCATTACTGTCCTTAACTCACAAAGATGTGAAAGATCCCGTCCCTTGGGAGAAAGAGCATCAGGATAGCTTTATGGCTTTAAAAACTGCCTTATGCAATGCACCTGCTTTGGGCACACCAGACTACACTAAAGACTTTGCATTGTTCGTATATGAAAGAGAAGGGTGCGCAATGGCAGTACTAACTCAGAAAAATGGAGAGAAGAATAGACCATGTGCCTATTTTTCCTCAACATTGGATCCGGTAGCAAGAGGCCTACCAAACTGCCTCAAAAATATTGCTGCTGCGGCTGCTGCAGTAAAACAGGCAGATTCTATTGTCCTTGGACATCCAGTTATGGTTTACGTACCTCATTCAGTAGACATACTATTAAACAAAACAAAAACTCAGCATTTAACTAATGCTAGGTTAACTCATTATGAGCTGATACTAATGGCCACCAACGTGACCTTACAACGATGCAACACAATAAACCCAGCTACTCTGATGCCTCTCCCTTCGGAGCAGGATGAAGTACAACATGATTGCGTGATTGTTACTGAAACTGAAACGAAAGGTCGAGTAGATTTGGTAGATGTACCTATGTCTACAGTTGATGGTACATTATTTGTGGATGGCTCTTGTCTAAAGAGACCAGATGGAACCACCTCTGCAGCCTATGCAATTACAACCAACAAGACAGTGGTTGAGACATGTAAAATACAACAGATGTCTGCTCAGGCAGCCAAGCTAATTGCTCTAACTAGAGCATGTGAGCTTTCGGAAAAGTTAGTAGTAAACATCTACACCGACAGCCAGTACGCCTGGGGGGTGGCTCATAACTTCGGAAGATTATGGGCTGAGAGAGGGTTCATTACATATGGCGGTGCTAAAATACAGCATGGCACCTTGATTACAAGACTACTAAATTCTCTTGCCTTACCAACTAAGTTAGCCATTATGAAGTGTAGTGCACACAAGAAAATCACAGACCATGTAGGTCAGGGAAATGCCTTTGCCGATGAAACAGCCAGACATACTGCGTTAAATGTGTACACCTTAACCTATGTAGTGTCCAGTGTAGATGAGGAGAAAAATGAAATTGATCCTTACAAAGAGATAAAGGAGATTCAGGGGTTGGCAAGTGAAGATGAAAGAAAGCAATGGGTAAAGGAAGGATATTACTTTAACACACACCTTGGGGGATGGATGAATACACTTGGAACAAAATGGATTTTGCCCGATAGTTTCCTCCTACCAATGCTTCAGATGGTTCATGGTCCGGCACACCTGGGGGCTGATGGAATGACAAATACAATTGAAAAGATATGGGAAAACAAAAATATAAGAAAGACAGCTATGAAACTTTCTAAGAATTGTATGACCTGTGCTCTTCATAATGTGGGGAAAGGGATACAAGTACCACCTGGTCATTTCAGATTACCAGAATAGCCCTTTGAATGCCTTCAGATGGATTACATTGAAATGCCCCCTTCTAATTGCAAAAGATATGTTTTGGTTATTATATGCAGTTTTAGTAATTGGGTGGAGGCCTTCCCTTTGAAAGATAACACTGCATTAAGCACAGCCAAGATGTTGTTAAAAGAGTACTTCCCCCGCTATGGCTTACCCGGAAGTCTGTGGAGTGATAACGGGGTACATTTTTCCAATAAAATAATGGACCTGGTCTGCCAAGGACTAGGTCTTAAACAAAAATTTCATTCAGTTTATCATCCAAAAGCGGCAGGACTTGTAGAACGCTGCAACGCTACATTAAAAAAATAAACTGCAAAAAATATGTGCATCAAGCACTCTCAGTTGGGTGGATGCTTTACCCTTAGCATTGTTCTCTATGAGGACAACTGTTACGTCCAAAAATAGGCTCTCTCCATATGAGCTTGTTATGGGGAAACCTGCAAATGTATATGGGTTTGCCTCTCCACCGAAGTTGCAGGAATTGACACATTCTGCCTTATTGGATTATTGTAAAGAATTAACTTCTGCCCTGTCTACCGTTCGCCAACAGGTCAGAGACACTTGGTCCCCGCCGCTGGAAGGTGAAGTACATGACATCAAGCCAGGGGACTGGGTCCTGACCAAGAACTTTGTGAGAAAGAACAGCCTACAGCCCAGATGGAAGGAGCCTTCCCAAGTTTTGTTAGTCACACAAACAGCAGTTCGATGTGATGGACACAAAAACTGGATTCATCTGTCAAATGTGAAGAGAGCACCACCGTTCTGGCCACAATTGTCCCCGGAAGAGGAACATTCTGACCGAAGGACTGGTGACTGCACTCCTGCAAAGATTGACAATAAAGGAACTGCATCAGGATACAATCTACGCCCAAGGAAATTGAAGAGTGCTTAGGACGGAGCAAGCACCAACTGCCGTGCACTGAACAGTGCCATCTTTAAAGGACTAACTTGTGCAGTGAGGTTAGTAAAATAAGGACACTGCTGATAAGGATTTGACAAAAGAAGAAAGGAACACCTCCCAAGCCCAAAGACCCATAGGAGGAGAGGGTGCGAGGTTGAATTTTTGTCAAAACTAATACCACCTGTAGAGCCTGTAACAGTGAGGCCTATAACGAACACTGTTGAACTGATTGTATATTACTAATGGTATTGTTATTTGGAAGACCAACAAGACACGTTCCTTTGCTAGACATGGAGGATACATATTCCACCCTTAAACTGAAGAAAGGCCATTGGTACACCAGATTAGGAATATTATGTCTGTTATTCTGTATAATGTCTTTGGTCATTGGCTTACTATATCTTTTGGAGCTTTATCATCCTATAGCACAAACAGCCCCACTTCCCTCTGAGCTTCCATCTGACATTGTCCCCTCAGTTACAGTAGCACCTGAAGATATGGATCACAGGGAAGAAATGCGTCATAACTCCTTTCTTACCCTACTTCATCAGACCCATCAAATAATAGATAAAAATAATTGCTGGATATGCATGCAATTTCCCGCCTATGTAGATGAAGGAATACCCCTTCTACAAGTACCCCTGCCATTTGAAGCATCCTGCTATGCATTACACATTGTAGTACTGAAAATAGAGCTAATAGGAGTCCTCAGCAAACTGGTCACAGCCCGTTCTTCAACTAGAACAACAACGACCTCCCTGTACAACCGTTATGAAAAAGACATCCTCCAGCCAGGGAACTGCACTGAAGTTATTTTGGGAAATGCAACGTTCCCCTTTTCTGATATATTTACCCCATTGTTTTTGGTAAACAATGCTAGTATACCTCCACTTGATAGAGACACCACGAGAATACCCTTTTTGAAAATCAGACAGCGTGGTGTGCTTGGGAGTATATGCATTCGAAGCAACGGTACTGCCAATATGGGGAATAGTACAAATTGCAATATGACCTTTGAGGTGACTTCTCAGGAAATGTCTGTTCCACTTTATGTCGGTGACTCCGTTTATTTCATTTGTGGTACTAAGGCCTATACTTGGCTACCAGTGAATTGGGGTGGTTGTTGTCATCTAGGACTGGTTACACCGGCTGTGTCTGTCAAAAGTACACGAGAAGTAAATAGAGCCTCTAAGACTATAAGGGGTAGACGGAGTGTTGATCAAGGGGATACGGTGTCTGAGATAGCTGGTGATGTGTTGGCAGCGTTTGTTCCATGGTATGGCCCTGCCATAAATTCCAGGAACATTCGCAGATTGTCCCGTCTCTTGGAAGCCACAATAGAGGAGACCGCAGGGATTATTGAGAACATCACAGTGGAGCTCAAAGCCGTACGATTAGTCTCGCTTCAGAACCGGATGGTTCTAGACATGATGTTGGCAGAACGGGGTGGAGTCTGTAGGGTGATCGGAGCCTCCTGCTGCACGTATATACCTGACTCTTCCACGTCAGTTAGGGAAGCTGTTAAGAGACTGTATGACATAAGAACCCAGGTCCATAGTGATGTTGGCTCGTGGGATCCTGCAGGTTCCTTTTGGACTACTTTATCTGCCTGGGGCTGGAAAATAGGTATGTTCCTAGTGGTTATCTTCCTTATAGTGGTTGGGTGCTGTATTTTCATTAATTGCCTGCCCATGTGTTGTCAGTGTTTGGGGCGCCTGTTGAAACCACCCCCAATGCCCCCTGTGACAGTAACTAATGCTCTCATCATGAGGGATGTGGTAGCACAGGAATTGATGGATATTGACATCTCGGATAACGCCCCATCAAGCACCAATACAGTTGATTATGTGAATGAGCGCAATGCGGCCCACTATAGTAACAGCCGGCCTATTTATGAGCATGTGCGTTAACATCGCAACAAAAATGTTGGACCTTGCGTCCAAAGGGTCGATTGTGGAAATTCAGTTTTTAATGGACGAAAGCTCCTCCATTTTGTGTTTCTCAGTCACCATTTTGTGTTAGTCCTTTTCAGCCTGCCACCTCAGCACATATAAATCTGCACCGTCTGCACAAAGAAATGCTGGTATATTAAATGACCCCATAGCACATGTTTGTTCAATGATAGCGTGCAAGTAGAGCAGGGCATTGACATCAGGTCAATGACTCATTTGTGTAACTTTCCTACTGATTGAGATCACATGTATTATAGCTAACAAAAGACTGCTGATGGTAACAAACTATTGTTGACACAAGAAGTGCGACCTTTTGTTCCTATTAGATGATTAATGAAGTGAGCGCCTGACTTTGTAACCACAGGCGTGTCTATGTTTTATATTTGGCACAAGTTATACCCAGTTCTGCTTTATTTCTGTTGACCACGGAATTACTGATGATTGATGGAATTTAGTGAGCAATCTTATATCAGTGTTCTGTCTGCCACATATACACATCTGCAGAGGAACTGGTCCCGACCAGTTCATCATAGCGTCTGGAGATCATTAATCATCCTTGGCAGTTACTAATCTTTCCTACCTACTCCCACCTCCTCTTGTTCCAGCACTACCATATATAAGGCCTCCTGTGACTGTGTAAGTTGTCCACTTCCCTCATAGCCACATGGAGCTGTGAGGTGGTGTACCCGCTTGAGCGCAATAAATCTTTTTATATTTCAGTTACCTCCGACTGCAGGTCTTCCTTGTTGTAAGCGTACCTGGGCGAGGTAGGAAAAGATCCACTTCCTCAGTACATTGGATCATGGTAGGCAGGAGGAATTGGGGTAGGGACATGGACTCGGATAACAGAGAACAAGAGGGACATTGAGAGGTGCACCAAACTGACCCTACAGGGCAGGCATCAGGGTTTGCAGCAGCACAATACACCACACAGGGCATGCGGGACGGGAGTGCAGCACAACAATCCATAGAGAGCAATAGGGAGGGGAGAGGACCATGCACATGGACAACAGAAAACAGAGGGGAAAGAGGCAATGGTAGCTAGCTGACCATAATGGACAGACAGGCGAGAAAGCTGCAGCATAACAGACCATAAAGGGCAGGAGGGACGGATCAGGGGCATTACAATGGAACCGACAAGCCAGGAGGGAGGGAATAGGGGTCTGCACATGGAAACAGAGGGCTGGGGGTAAGGGGGCAGGGCAGGAGCAGCAAGATGACCATGGAGGTCAGGCAGGATGGGCACTAGAAACAAGACACACCATGGAGAGCAACAGTGAGACTATGATGGCATACACACAGACCATGGAGGGAAGGTGGGAGGGGGTCGGGAGCAGCTAGCTGACCACACAGGGAAGGTGGGAGGGGCCATGGCAGCACAGAAGACCATGCATGGCAAGCGGGAGGGTTAGTGGCAGCACAATGGCTATGATGGGCAAGAAGGAGGATGCAGGGGCATGAACAAAGGACCATGGAGGATAGAAGGGAGGGTCAGGACCTGGGCACAGACAAGAGAGTTCAGGGGAAGGGGCCTCACAACAGACCGCGCGGGGCAGGCAGGAGGAGCAGTTGCAGCACAACAGACCAGGGAGGGCAGAAGGGTGTGGCAGTAAAATGGACCATGGAGGACAGGAGGAAGGGGATAGGGGCATGGCATGTGGACAGGCAGGGTGGAGGTGGCAGGGACAGGTTACAGTCATCTGACAATGCTAGGCAGGTGGTAGGGGAGTGGCAGCTTAACAGAACACTCAGATTAGATAGGAGTGGCAGGTCCATGGAACATGGTGGTCAAAAAGGATGGAGCAGGGCATGCACAAAGACATCGGAGGGCAGGGGGAAGGAGAATAGGGGCAGCAAGCAAAGCACAGAGGCTAAGCAGGAGGTCAATGATGGGCCATAGAATTGGGCAATGGAGGGCAGGATGAGTGGACTGGTACATCATGCTAAATGCAGGGCAGTGGCAGCACATCAGACCATGCATGGC